>NC_050454.1:39717017-42342017 GCF_903995425.1 Onychomys torridus | reverse complement strand
GTGCCTTACTACAACACCTATTGGTAATCCCCTTTGTACTCAAAACTTCAAGGAAAAGCAATTACATCGACACATTAGTACAAGTTATGTATTAGTTATTCTGTACCAGATCTTCCTTGTGCAGAAGCCAGGTAGAGAGGATGTTTTTGGCCTTGGTATTAGAAGAATATGATGTAAATCTTGTCTTTCACTTTCATAATTAGTATCTTCGACTGTGTAGTTTGCATTTTAAAACATGTATACACCATATGCAACTTACTGTAAAAAATGTCAAAGAGATGGTAACACTGAGATGATTCTGATAATTTAAAATTGTCTACAAAGGAATATTCTTGTCAAATAGAATTTGCTCACAATTTTTATAGCTACTCATTAAAGTACTGATGTCATTTTTATCCCCCTTTCTACCTAACCATTTGTAAGTGGGGTTAGTATCACTTTCCTCAACATTTGATGTGTTAAATAAAACAGAACACATATAAAAATATCATGCAGTGCTTTTTATAACCTCTTAAGGAGCATAAGATTTAACCCTTCTTCAGCTTAAGTTCAACAGTGATTGAGATGCATAAGTCATGAGCTGTTCATACAAGGAGTATTTAGACTCATAGAGAGGGGAAAAACACTAATTTCAATCCAACAAATGTTTTTTTTACCATACATCTATATATATAATAGTATCAATGAACAAGTATCAATAGTATACATAGATGATAGATTGAAAGTAATATTCAAATTACTTACTACAGCCTACTTTCTATACTATATATAAAGAAAAAATATTTATTAATATGCTACTTGACTTTCTCTAAATATTTGTATAATACTGAATACAAAATAATGACAGCTTTTTGATACATGATTGAATACCTGGCAGGAATGAATGGTCTCATTAAAATTACATTTTTGAATAAAGAAACTCAAATGCATAACTTACACATCACTTTCTAGAATCTTCACAAACTTTCTATTTTTATTTTCCTCTTCCCTAAAGTTTATTTAAATTTTGTGTATGTAACTGCATATGTAAGTCTGAGAGCCAATCCAAGTCTGTAGCATTGACCTTCCTGGTCGTGCACAGAGGTAAGTTTCCTCAGCCTCTGAAGTTTATTCCACTAGATGACATGATTAGGTTACCCACGTGCAAGTAGAGATTATGTCCCCTCTATCCCCAAAATGTAGAAACCTATTCATGTTATTCTGCATCTCCCCTCCTGATGTTATGATAATGGCATTGACTTTTAGGTGTGGCATCCATCAGTTTGGAATCCTTAGCCAGGTTGTGGATCACAGCCTTCAGACATCCCACAAGGCCAGTCAGTGTGAGCCAGAAGCAACTTATAGAATTTTCATTATTACTTAATGAAGGGACCATACATAGCAGGGCTAATGAAATTACCTAAAATAGGCTAGTGCCTTATGGTCAACACTATTGTAATATCTGAATGTGAGATGATTGTACTGTGTATAAGCACCACAAACCTTTAATTTATTTGATGTCATAATTTTGTCTCTTATCCTTTAAAGCAGAGAAGAGAAAAAGAATTAAAGATCATATATATTTAACTATAATAGTACTTAAGATAATTGAGGTCATTACTTGATGTAGAACTGATTATAGCAGGTCTCCTATGAGTATCGGCAAAACATGGCATATCAAAAAGTTGCAGGAAGACTAAGCACCTTCCCATGTATTGAGGCTGGGCAAGGCAATGCAGTATGAGGAGTAGGGTCCCTAAAATTTGGTACAAGAGTTAGAGACAGCCCCTGTTCCTGCTGTTAGGAGTCCCACAAGAGGACCAAGCTACTCAACTGTAACATATATGCAGAGTACCTAGTTTAGTTCCATGCAGGCTCTTTGGTTGTCTGTTTTGTCTGTGAGAGCCCCTATGAGACCAGGTTAGTTGATTTTGTGAGTTTTCTTGTGATGTCCTTGACCCCTTTGGCTACAATAATCCTTCTCTCCCTATTCTGCAGGATTCCCTAAACTCCAGCTAATGTTTGGCTGCGGGTCTGCATCTGTTTCCATCAGTTTCTGGATGAAGTCTCTGTGATGACAATTGGGCTATGCACCAATCTGATCACAGGAGATGGTCATTGGTCATTTCAGGCTATGTATCTGCTATTGATAGGAGTCTTACCTAGAATTTGGGGAATGCAAATCAAAATGACTCTGAGACTCCATTTTACACCTGTCAGAATGGCTAAGATTAAAAACAAACAAACAAAAGACAAGTGACAGCAGCTCATGTTGTAGAGGATGTGGAACAAGGGGAACACTCCTCCACTGTTGTTGGAATGCAAACTTGTTCAGCCACTTTGAAAATCAGTGTGGTAGAGTCCTAGAAAACTGGGAATCCATCTACCACAAGACCTAGCTATACTACACATGGGCAAATACCCAAAGGATGTACAAACCTACCACAAGGACACTTGCTCAACAATGTACATAATAGCTGTATTTGTGATAGCCAGAATCTGGAAACAACCTAAATGTCCTTCAACCAAGGAATGGATAAAGAAAATGTGGCACATTTATATAATGGAGTATTACTCAGCTGTTAAAAACAAGGACACCATGAAATGTGAAGGCAAAAGGATAGAACTAGGAAAAAAACAAACATTCCAAGTAAGGTAACCCATACCAAGAAAGACAAACATGGTAGGTACACACTCATAAGTAGATATTAACTGTAAAGTAGAGGATAACCATGCTACAATCCACAGACCCAGAGAGGCTAGGTAACAAGGAAGACCAAAGGGAGGACAGAGATCTCCCTGGGAAGAAGAAATAGAGGAGATCTACTGAGTTGGCTGGGCAAAGGTGGGGATGGGAACTTGAGGATGGAGGGGGCAGCGGAACAGGAGAGTACTGAGAGAGAGAGTATTGGAAAGCAGGGACATATCGGAATCAGACTAAAAACTTGGAGCAAGCTAATATCCCAGGAATATATAAGGATGACCCCAGCTAAATGATTTTTCTAATTTCTGGAATTTTTTTTTTTACTTAAAACATTTTATTTTAATTTAACTCACTTATAAAGTATCACTTACTTACTTTTACCTCTTTTCTAAGGAAAGAATATAATTAGATTTAAAAATCATCAGCTGAAAGCTATGTACTCAGATACATTAGAAACCAGCACCAGAGGGTTTCTTTCCAGTTTAAACAGCCTCTAGTTGAGGAAAATTTGACTTCCCTGAACAGAGGGAAATGACTCACAAGGACAAAGGCTTCCTGGAAATCAAATCACTTTTGCACAACAAATTTTGATGAGCTAAGTGTACATTAATCAGAAACATCTGAATTAAATTTCCCTTGAAATATACATAAAATGAGGAGGAACCATGGTGGTTTGTGGATTAAGTCTCAGTTTCTATTCTATGCATAACTTTTTCTAGTCTCAAATTGCTCCAGTTTTTCATTCCTATTTGGAAGTTCATACAAATGTTTACTACACCACAGCATAAAGCTAGATCCATTAACAATCCACTCTGACTATTAGGTAGATAGTAACACAACATGACCTAACTTTTCCTGTGCATATGAAGTATTAGGGATAAGAATCTGAAAAGAAGGTTTTTATGTGAAGTAGGTCAACTCCTAATTATTTAGGGACAAGAAACACCGTTTTCCAATAAGCCTTTAGCAGCTATTTTCTTAATCTCATTTGATTACTTTTATTATATGGATTTCAGAGTTGAGTCCCAGTAATTTAAAAATAAGTACAATTGTTACATTTTTATGGTCTGGACAAACCTTGCTTTCCTTAGTGATTCATAAGAAACACTTAATCTAGTTTTATATGAAAAATATTGTTTAAAACTAATGCTGTTTGAATCAACAACAGTTACTCAAAAGTGGAAAATTAGGGTTTTTCTATAAAATATGATGAGGATGAGGTTTAAAAGAAACAATGAAGCAAAATACTAGGGTCCCAGTAAAGATACATTTTATTTCACTTGGAAAGAATATCATCCATAATGTCTGTCAGTTCATGAAAAATGTTACTTTGCATACTTCTCTTATTCTGTTATTATTTCAATATACCACAAGATACATTCCATATGCAATTTATGGTGATCTAAAATTAAACATTTACTGAAAAGACTATCAATACAGAAGATTTTTAACATAATCTGATAAGCGTTTACCCTAGTTCATTTCTAATAACTCAAATGACAATTGAATTACATTACCAAGGGATTTTGGTATAAAAATTTGCCTGACCAAGGTTCTGCTAAATTTTTTTAAGGCCACAACCTCATCTTTTTATAGCAAAATGTAGTTTAATGATTACTTGGTTATGTAATTCACTTATATATTTTCTAGTGATAGAAAAATATCACTATACTCTCTGTGTGTTTATTGTATGTGTGTGTCAGTTCCTATGTGTGTGTGTCAATGTGTGTCAGTGTGTGTATGTGTCATTGCATGTAAGTGTGCATGTGTATGTGTGTGCTTTGGTGTGTGTGTGTGTGTGTGTGTGTGTGTGTGTGTGTGTGTGTCATTGTGTGTGTATATGTCTTGAGTCACTGTATATATGTGTATGTATGTTTGCGTGTATTGAGGTGTCTATGTCTGTGTGTCTGTACATGCCGAAAGAGTCCTAAATCAATCTGGACACTGGAATATTCAAATAAAAAGAATCTAGAAGACAGAAAAAGTCACAAGTATTGTGAAAGGAAGACTGTCTAGCCCTTCTGGAATAAATACATGAAGGCTTCTTAGTGAGTATTGGAAACTGAACAGGTGAGGTTTTTGTTGGCTTTCCTTGAGAAAACCAAACCCCATAAGTAAAATCAGAGGAGGTCTGAGACTTTCCCAGCTGTTTCTAGTGTTGGTTGACACAACATTGAGGCTTTGCACAACAGAAACCTCCTGTGTGGGATCAGAAGAGGAGAAAGCATGGGTAGAAAGCCCTTGCTGTGTAAAATAATTTAAAAAATGCAACTTTGTGCAATTCTTCATTTTTAAAACATTACATCTGCCAGATTTTACATTTGTCCAACATAAAGATCTTGCTTTTCTCTGAGCACATACCTTGAGCCGTGTTCTGAGTGTTATTTGTTAGAGAAGATGCTTTTTAACAAGAGGGACAATGGCCCCATTAGCTTAAGACAGAGATCTGTTCTTTATTATGTTTACAACTCAAAATATGTACTTGAGAAGTCACTCAGGCATGTTCATCAGACAATGTTCCTCAGTAAGTCTGCTTTTCTTGTGTTCCTTATTTACCAGACAGACAAGTTCCTATGGGAGTGTAAACAAAAACAAAACAAAAGGCTTGCTTTTGACCTTCATAAGAAGAAAACACTATTAATGAATCCCAATCTTTTAAGAACACAGTTTCTCAAATTTATCTAGGTTGATTCGATGTTTTCTCTTTGTTAAAACAGAAGGCGGGAGAATCCTAAATGTGGGAAAGAAAGCAGGATTTTCTGGACAGAACAGATCAGGAAACATTCATTAACCTACTCTGGATGAGAAGAATATCCCAAACTTCAATTTTGAATACCTTTGACAAAGGATGAGAGAGAAAAATGTCAGAAAAAGAACCCAGAAAGAGAATTAAGAGAAAATTTGAATACAAAAGTTTCACTATTTTTTTCCTGTGGGATTTGTGTGTGTGTGTGTGTGTGTGTGTGTGTGTGTGTGTGTGTGTGTGTGTGTGGTGTATAAGATTCTCAAATGTATTCTAACAGGTGCACATGAGACCTGGATGTTGGGGCCCAGAGACCCTTTATATCACATCTGGATTCTCTTCTATGTCTTTTACATGCCCTCCACACAATGTGGTTTTTCCAGTTTCCTTTTCCTTTATGACAGAACTCAAATCACCCTGGACAGGTTATTTTAAGACCTTATCAATCAGCTTCTTCTTAACTTGGCATAATCATGTTCTAAGCACAGACTTTCTCATTCTTTTGACATCTTCACCCTTCTTCATTTCTCATTCCACTGCCCAAGTCTCCAGGCTTTCTCACCTCCCACAGTCCACTTCTCTATTATGCTTGCTCTGAGAGTTGGAGTGTTTTCCAAGAGAAAATTACTATATTAAGAAACAGTTTTGTGTAAACTTCAGACTCTGTATCTGTTTCTCTGCTGTTTTTTTTCCACAATAAAACCTAGTTATATAAAATGTTAAGCAGCAAACGAACAAACAAACAAAAAACACATAACTCAGCTGAATTGAACATAAATCAATATTGGAATACATGTGTACATAGGTCACATCTCAGTGTGTGATGAGCACATCCACTCTTCTATGGTATAGGAGCTTTCTGTCCCTTTGGAGGTAACAGTCTTTTTAGCAATTCACTGTTCCAAAGTCCATTTTCAACAGCAAACTGGCTTGTTCTCTGGGTTAAGTGTTTTATTTATTGTAGTATGTGTTCTGTATAATGCCTTTTACCTAGTTATACATTGTGTATTTAGTTATACTTTACCTTTAATGCATCACCAAATTGCTTAGTGTATTTATAATTTTGCAACAGTCTTTGCTGTGTCCTTATTTAAAATGTTTTCTTTCATCTTAATGATGTTTCTGAGTACAAAGAGTTTGAGTGTGTTATGTTCCTATAGGCTTCTGCTTTAAGTGTTGTGGAAATAACTGTGATTGTTTCCTATAATACCATGAGTTCCAGTAGTGTTTGGTTCTGATTATAGACAAGTGTTGTTTTCTTTGTTGTAGCCCTTCTGGTCTTGTGCCTCTTGACTAAAAGTGAAGTCTCAAAGTGGCCACTGGCGATGCTTATCACGCCTCATAGGTTCTCTATGTTCAGTCTCCATGTTGTTCATTATTACTTGACATTTCTAAGCAAAATATTTTTGGGCATCTTTATTATGTGTGATCTTTTTATAATTTCCCATAGTACCTAAGTGCAGAGGGTTAATATAGGCTTTGCTTTGACTTCTGGCTCTAGACTCTAGTTTATAAAAGAGAACCAATGATATTGAATCACATATGAATGTAGACAACAAAAAAGTTATCACAGGAGATGTGTGTTTTGAAAAAAAAAAAAAACTACATGAGTTTATAGAGAATTTTGATGCATCAATTTTCTTTTCACCCTGTGGAGCAAGTTCCATAAGAATGGGTTTTTGGTATTTTGTGTGCTTTTGAAGGAAAATCAGATTCTAGGGACTCAGTATGGCCCTGACTCCTTTAATATGATTGGTCTTGCTAGGCGCCTGTAAGTTCCACAATGATGAGTGCTTACTTGATGATGGAGGAATGCATGGCTCCTGGTATAGTTGGTATTGAAGGATAGAGGAGAAAGAACGATTTTCAATAGAATGAAGTCAGTAAAGCTTAGAAACAGTATGTCTCCTGAACATCCCATAGAGAACAGAGGAGACTGGAGGCTTCTCTGTTGAGATGTGTTCTCAGTACTAAGTTAAGAGGCCTCTTCCTATCAAAGTTCCCCTTTCTCTTGTTTTCTGACATTTTAAATATTGGTTCATTTCTTTGTTTTGTTTCATCAGACAGGGAGTTAATGTGAATTTTGTCTCACACATCTCAGATCTGTGCACCCATGTCTTAGGGTTTCTATTGCTGTGAAGAGATAACGAACATGGCAACTCTTATAAAGGAAAACATTTAATTTGGGTAACTTACAGTTCTGAGGTTTAGTCCATTATTGTCATGGTGGGAAGCAAGGCAGCTTGTAAGCTTTTTAAACAGACATGGTACTGGAGCTGAGAGACCTTACATCTTGATCCAAAGGCAACATGTAGTGAACTGTCTCACTAGGTGTAGCTTGAGCATAGAACAAAAAGACCACTCCCACAGTAACATACTTCCTCCAAGAAGGCCACACCTACTCCAACGAAGACATATCTCTCATTAGTGCCACTCATTTTGGGGGGTATTTTCTTTCAAACAATGACAACGTCAGATAGGGTGATAGGAAAAATGATTCTAACCAAGTCTAGATTAGAGAACTGGTGAGTTTGTGGGGGTTACTTAGATAGACATAGGTAATATAAAAGCATCTGTATCCTTAAAAGCTCACTCAAGCATGGCTGACAACTCACAGAAGCTACATCTCTGGAACCTTTTGCTCAACTTGAGTCTATCTCTGCTGGTCTGAGTGTCCTCTCCCTAATTACAATTGCTTCTTTAACCCTTTGAAGGGTCTCTATGAATCTTGTGACTTTCCGGAGTTTCTAAAGCATCCTAAGGTTTATTTTCTAAGCCTTGTACATCTTACTTCCCCAATCTTAAAATCCCCCTTCTCTCTCCAGGAATGGCTATTTTAACTTGGAAGAAAGAACTTTATAACACAGTCTCCTTCTGTAGACCTTGCTACATGAGGACTCAGTATATAGCACAAGATAGCCTTGAACTGGTAGTAATCTTTTCTTGGCCTCCTGGGTGCTCCTGGGTGTCAGTCATCTTGCTTGGCTTTGACATTTTTTTTTAACCTCTCACTAAGTCGTCTGGTACCACTTTCTGTGTTTCGTGGATGATGTTGGCCTGGTTCCACTTTCTTAAAAATACAAAAATGCCTTTCTACCATACTTATTAGTCTAACTGACACATTGTAAAGATAAATTCAAATACTGCATTTTTAGTGAAATGCTCATTGACCTCAGCTGGGGATGATCTCTCCAAAGACAACATTCTTAGAGCTTGATAAATGGTTCAATGCACTTATATTCAATTAAACTTGGCTCAAATAAATATATATTACTTGAATGTTGAAACAAATATTAGTTCTTTAGAGGAAAACAAAATTTCTTTCGGTGCCAGTAAAATTTCTTTTTAAAAGTAGACTAAGTTTCATATCTGTCCTTAAGTCTGTACACATTTACTCCTTCCAACTATCTAAAGGTTACAACTTCTCCCAGAAATCTATAAACCATTTGAAGTCATTTCCTTGAAGAAAATTTGTTATGTGACAATTGAATTTATGTAATTTATTAATTAACATGGAAACCGGTTATATTCACAGTAGAAAAAATATTTCAGAACATTTTTTAAAAAATCACGTATTTCATCTTTAAATCAGAGTTGGGAATTTCCATAACCATTTAATATATTAATGACTCTGTGATTTCGTATTTAGAAAGACAAAGATGAATAAATAATACTTTACAAAGGCTAATGATCAAATATATATTTTAAACTAAATTGACCATGATGTAGAAAGAGAAACCATCACTTAGGAGGAACTTATGAATTTATTTCTATACTTTGCTCAATGATGGTGAATAGGAATAGATAAGAAAAGATGTGTTTTAAGAATATGTTTCTCATCCCTGGTGCATTAGCTGACTTTTTAGAGCCCAGTGCCTATGGTGGGACACTTTGCATATCCTTGTTGCAGGGAGGAGGGCCTTGGACCTGCCTCAACTGAATGTACCAGGCTCTGCTGACTCCCCATGAGGAGACCTTGCCTTGGAGGAGGTGGGAATGGGGGAGTGGGTTTCTGGGAAAGCTGGGGAGCAGGAGGAGGGAGTAGAAGGGAAACTGTGGTTGGTATGTAAATTGAGTAGAAAAATCTCTTCATAATAATAAAAAAAGAAAAGAAAAGAGTACATTTCAATACATAGTTGAAAGACATTTTAAAGTTGATGAGAAGTAGACAGCAAAGGCCAGGAAGAAGTTTACAAGAACATTTAACTTTATTTCTTTGGCAACTGGGTAGAAAGTGGTTCAATTTATTGATTTCAAACTAATGAAACGTAGAAGAGCTCTGGAAGGAACAAGAACAGGAGCAAAAGAAAAACACTAGAGTTTCAAGTACAGGTAAAAACCAACAAGGTGAATTCTAGAGTTTGTTATGAATACAAAACAGGATATCTTGTGAGGTCCTGGAGATACATTGTTGGGATCCCCCCCTGGTGAAATGGCTGGAACTAGTAGTATAAACCAGTATAAACATGAGTTTTCAGAGAAATCATCAAAGAAAGCCAGGAAGAATGTACAAAGGCTTTGCCTCTAGGGGTATGATGATGTTCTAATTAGGTAATAATGAAGTTGTCCATTTGCGGAGTCAATTTTAATTATTCTTTGTATAATATCTGTGGAGACACAAGGAACAACTTTGTTAGTAACATGACCCTGCCCTGTCTATGAGGCCCTGCACTCAGTGGGGCTAAAGGGTTAGCAAACCAGGATGTTCTGAACTTTCCTCACTTATCCCATTGATGTTAGAACAAAGCAACTTAGGTCAGAGCCAGATGAAAAAGGAAACAAAGCAAAACAAACAAACATGAACATAGCTAAAGGAAAAGCCTGTTAATTGAGTGGGAGAAGAAACATTTAATTTTGGTGAGGATGAAAGAGACAAAAGGCTTGGAAAGAACACACTTAGACACATGGGCATATCTATGCCTGTACAATACATTTGTACTCAGCCTATTCTAGACATCATGTAATGAAATCCCTGTCTCCTTGCTGGTTATCTTTCTAAATCATAATTTGCGCAGTTACTTCCAAAGCAATCACTCCCATCTACTGTTCAGTAAATGTGCTCATAGTGGCATTAAATATGCACTCTAGTTACAAGAAAGCAGCTTCTATACAATTATTTGCACCCTAAATAATATCTGAAGATGATAAGAATGATCATTACGTTAAATAGTCTACTCCTGATCATTTAGTTTCATGACTACTTGGCTGATTTTCAAACTTTTTTTATTTGCCATTTTTCTAGTGGTTGTGTAAGTTATGGCATATTGGAAATGTCCATCAGCATGCTTAGTATGTAAAAAAATTATTCTTTTCCAGATATAAGCTTTATGCTGTAATATTTCAGTTTAAAAGGTGGAAAATCTTGTATCTTGCCATTCTGAAGCTTATGTTTAAAAATGGTCACAATGTCAAAATATTTAGGTATCTTTGGTGTTATTGTTTTACAAAATCAGTCATTTATAAATCAAAAGTTTTATTTTCCATTTTGTTAAGTGAGGTGATTTCCCACTTATCACACTTAAAAACCTGTACTTCTTTAGAGCTTATGAAGAAATGGTGTCTAATGATTTTAGAAACTCTCAACTACAGGAGGGCACACATACTCATATTTGTGGAGCAGACAGTCATAATGTATCCGTGGTTGTCATTTTTTTTTTTTTTTTTTTGCTTTGGCCTACTTAGGCTGTGAAGCTTCAACTCTGATAGTAAGTTTTAAAGTTTAATAAAACAGTCAATGTTAAAAAATGAAAGCATACATTATCAAAAGATTGATGGTTATGATTTATGAGTCACTGGCCAAACCACAAAGCCTCAGCAATCACACTGTGTCTCATTAGCTAGAAACATGAATTAAATCAATACACAGTAAAAATGGAATGTGGAGAGACATATTCACTTACTCTATGAAACTTACAGTTAAAGTGGCCAAGTTTATCTTTTTATCGTTATGCTTATCACTATCAGCTGAATTTCTTACTATTGCTTTTCTCCTATCAGAATTTAACCTTAAAGCCAGCATAATATTTACTAAGTATGGGGAAACTTAAAAATAGATATGCATGTTTCAAATACTTCTAATTATTAGTATTTATGTTTTGTTGAGACAAAAAGCCAAGTATAGAGGGAGCCTGCTTACTTATTTTTAAGTATGATCAATTAAATTACACAGCCTTTCAGCAACACAATAACCTGTTTCTCATTATTAAGGATTTAATTCATTGTTCCCATAGGTTTGGACAGTATGCTCAGATTGGTAGTAGAAAGTGTTCTCTCTTTCCTAGCAGAGATCTTCAAATCATTAGCTAATAGCAGTCTTGCAATCATTTCCAGATGTTGCTTACAGCAAGAGGGTTGTCTGCTTATCTTCCAACAGGATGGTGTGGGAATTGAGGTTCTCTTGCAGTTGGGAAATAGAGATCACAGAAGAAAATATTTCCCTCCCAGAATCTAAAATCCTAAACAATATTGCTTCTAATACAAGCTTATGGATTAATTTAAGAAATTTTGTTTTGTTTGTGTATTTTTGTTTTCTTTTTGGAATTAACTGATATAATACTAAGATTTCATATGCAAAAGAGTGGAGATTTTTAACAAGCACCTAAAGAAATGGCAAAGAAACATAAAAAAATAAAACAAAACAACAAAGAAAACAAATTGACTGAATATTTTGTCTCTAAAGAACACCTTTATTTCAAATTCAAAAGCACTGAGAATTAGTTTTAAATGACTGAAGGAAGAGGTTAAAGATGCAGGATTAAATTCTGAATGTGAATATAACCTCCACAATACCATCAACTGCCAAGCATGACCATTGTTGTGACTTAGGTTGTGTTCAATTCTTTATTTACTTATTCTCATATTGAATTGAACTGATAATATTTCATCCTAAAGGAGCTTTGGAAATTGTATGGCTTAGACTTCTTGGGAAAATGGAGCAATGTGAGGGCTGAATAGGATGCTCTGGAGATCTTTCTCTATAGATATTGCTGAACCAAACTAGTATACATGATAGTATCAGCAGAAAAACTATCAAAAACAAAGGGCTTGCTTTTGACATAACAAAACATGAAGATACTGTGAAGAAGACAGGAAACAGGGATGCCCTTGCCTTGTGATGTTCCCTCTCAGTTATCTACCTTAATGCCTCCTGCCTCTGGGAGGGAGAGAGAATTAAGTGTAGACCCTGGACTTGAATCCCAGTACCTCAAGACCCCAACTAACAACCTACAAATTGAGCCCCTCTAATTAGTTAAGCCAGATAACAAAGATGGTATCTGACATCAAATCTCTTTTAACCTCAGAAGGCAGAGCCAGAAAGAGGTTTCCACCCATTGAAGAGCAGGGTGTGAAAGCTGCCAAAGGCTTTGTCTCATAGCTCAGGGTAATAACTGCAGTGGCGCTACCAAGTAATTAGTAGAAATCGAAAGTCATGTAGACAGGTTAGCATTCACAGGCAGAGTTCTTATACAAGTCCATTTCTAATTAAGCAGAGAGATGTGCATCTGTAGAACAGATTGAAGTTTAAACCACATCGTTTTCAGCTTTGCACTATATTCAAGGCACTCTGCCCCTTTACTAAGACTCACAGTTTCCAAAAGCCGAGAAACTCATTTGTAACTCATTTGCTGCCAGCTTGGTGGCCAACACACTGTCTCTACTGTCTGTGCTCCTGTTCCAGGAAGCATGGCAATCATCAGGCCAAAGATAGGACTTTAGATGTGTGCTCTAATGTGACTAACTTGCATTTTGTCTATGTCACTATTGGCTATGTGGGTGAATGAGTACTCCTGACACTTCATAGCTCCAGCTCTTGTATCTGTGAGACTTGGTTATAAGCCACCTGATCCATGTTTTGAATGATGGCCAATATTGTTCGTAAGAAATAGCACCAACACCAGGCTGCATAGCATATTGTAAAACATCACTCACTGGGGCTAAGATTGTATACTGAGCTCAGTACTTCACCTTAGCAGCTAGTACTGGATCAGTAAGTGGATCCCTGCATTTCCTAAGGAGTCCATGAAGATGAACCCTTTCCAAGTGGGCTCTAGTGCTCAAGGGCTAAAGGGAGTCCTTTGGACTTTAATTACAGCTAGCATCACTTCTGGCTATTTGCAGTTGCCTTCGTTTATTGGTTTGTTTGTTTACTTTTTGCTGGGTGGTAGCACGCGCCTTTAATCCCAGCACTCCAAAGGCAGAGGCAGGAGGATCTCTGTGAGTTGGAGGCCATTCTGGTCTACAAGGTTAGTTCCAAGATGGCCAGAGCTACACAGAGAAACCCTGTCTCAAAAAAAAAAAAAAAAAAAGAAAGAAAGAAAGAAAAGAAAAGATTTTTTTCCCATACAATATGTTAAGATTATATTTCCCCCTCACTCAACACCTCAAAGATCCTTCCCATCTCCCTTTGCATCTGAATCCGCACCCTTTCTGGCTCTTGTTAGAAAACAAACAGACATCTCGAGAATCCTAACAAAAATAAAACAAAAAAGCAGGCATACCTTCATTTTGATAGGACCAAATGAAGAAAATGAGTAAAAGAAGCCAAAGAAAACTCACAAGAAACACATCTGATGCAAAGACACAGATGTTTACACACACAGGAATCCCATAAAAACACAAAAACAGAAGTCATATTATACAAACAAAACACATGCAAAGCAAATAAGGAAAAATGCCCTGAGAAAACATTTTGAGACAAAGAACCCATCAAAGTTATCATTGGGTTCAGTTTATGTTGGCTATCTACTGCTGAGCAGGGGGCCTGCCCATAAGAGTGATTTTATCCCCAGTGAGACTCTGTTGGAGAAAACTAATTGTTTGAGAGGTGTTATCATAGGAGAAAGCATCTGGGTTAGGGATGGGGGCTTGTATCCACTTCTCCCAGCACTGGGAGATAATTCATCTGATGCAGACCTGTATAGGTCACCACAGTCTCTCTGTTGAGTTTTCCAGTAATGAATGTCCAGAAGGCCTTGTTTTTGTGGTGTCCTCCATTTTATTCTGTCTCATCTGCAGGGTGTCCTGAACTCTAAGGGAAGGAATTTGGTGTAGACATCACATTTAAGACTCAGTGTTCAGACAACTTGGCCCCTGTTTCCGGTCAATCTGTGGGCCCTGCAGGAAGGCTCCCCTTTTCCAAGACTGCAGGCAGACCCTGCAGTCTCCACACGCTGCCCACACACCCATTTGCCCAAGACCCCAGCCACTTTCTGAGACTCAGAGACCGCCCCCCAGCTCACATCTGCCCCAGAACTCCCATCTGGACCAGAGAGCCCCCAGCTACCATCCACCCTGGAACTCACACCTAGACCAGAGGTGAGTGCCTGGGGACACACCCAGAGAGGTCCAGCCAGTCCAGGGAAGACCTGCCCAACTGGGCCCCAGGTTCTGGCCATAAGGCAGGCCCCCCCATCCCCACTGGGAAGGTTCCCCCTCTCCAAGACCCTCAGGTGAACCCTACAACCTCCATGCCCTGCTGCCCACACCCATCTGCCAGAGACCCCAGCCACTTCCTGAGACTTAGAAACCAGCCCCCAGCTTCCATCCTGCCCCGGAACTCCCAACTGGACCAGAGGTGAGTGCCTGGGGTTGTAGTCATAGAGGAAACCACCTCTGGGTCCCACCCCTGGGCACCAGCCATCCCTGGAAGACCTGCCCAACTTGGTCCCAGGTTCAAGCTATTAGTCAGGCACTGCCAGAAGGCTCCCCCTTTCCAAGACTGCACGCAGACCCTGCAGTCTCCACACCCTGAACCCACACCCATCTGTTGGAGACCCCAGCCACTTCCTGAGACTCAGAGACCAGCCCCCAGTTTCCATCCTGCCCCGGAGCCCCCAGCTACCATCTGCCCCAGAACTCCCATCTGGACCAGCGCTTCCATCCTGGCCTGGAACTCCCATCTGGACAAGAGGAGCTCCCATCTGGACAAGATAAGGAGACTCCAGGGACTTCCTGAGACTCAGAGTCCATCACCCTAGCTACTATCAGGCCAGCACTCTCATCTGGATCAGAGCTCCCATCTGGCCCAGAGCTTCCATCTGGACAAGAGAAAGGCTCCCTAAATCTGTCAGCTTTGTCTGGACCAAGTACGCTGATAAGACCAAGAACAAACACAAGAGGAGATGGGCAGACGTCAAGGCAGAAGTACATACAACAAAATAAAGAGCAATACAGCATCACCAGTACCTAGCCCTTCTCCAACAGCTAGACCTGAACATCACAGAATGGAAGAAGAAGAAAACAACCTTATAAGTAAAGTCATGAATAGGCTGAGCCTTATATAGAAGAAATAAAAAATAAAGTGGAGGAACAGACAAACAAAAAATGGGAAGAACGCTATAAAAAACTAGAGGAAAGGACAATTAAAGCAGAAGAAAACAATAAGGCCCTGAAAAAAAATCATGAAAAAGCAAGGGAGACAGTCCAAGACCTGAAGAGGGAAATAGAAAAAATGAAGAAGACACTAGCAGAAGGAATGCTGGAAATAGAAAATCTGAGTAAACAAACAGGAACTTCAGAGGCAAGTATAACCAACAGAATGCAAGAGATGGAAGAGAGAGGATCTCTGGTGTTGAAGATACAGTAGAAGAAATAGATTCATCAGTCAAAGAAAACACTAAAACCAACAAAGTCATGACCCAAAATGTCCAAGAAATTGGGGACACCATGAAAAGACCAAACCTACAAATAATAGGGATAGAGGAAGGAGAAGAATACCAACTCAAAGGCACAGAAAATATATTTAACAAGATCATAGAAGAAAACTTTCCCAACTTAAAGAACGAAATGCTTATGAAGATTCAAGAAGTCTATAGAACACCAAACAGACTAGACCCTCCAAAAAAGTCCCTTCACCACATAATAATTAAACAACTAAATGTACAGAATAAAGACAGAATATTAAGGGCAGCAAAGGAAAAAGGCCAAGTAACTTATAAAGGCAAACCCATCAGAATAACACCCGATTTCTCAATGGAGACTTTGAAAGCCAGAAGGACCTGGACAGATATAATGCAGACACTAAGAGACCATGGATGCCAGCCTAGACTAATATACCCAGCAAAACTTTCAATCATCATAGATGGAGTGAACAAGACCTTCCAAGACAAAACCAGATTTAAACAATACTTATCCATAAACCCAGCCCTACAGAAAGCACTAGAAGGAAAATTCCAACCTAAGGAAGGCAGATACACCCATGAAAACACAGGCAATAGATAACACCACAGCAGTAAACCCCAAAGAAGAGAAGTACACACATAATACCACCAAAAAAAAAATAACAACAGGAACGAACAATCACTGGTCATTAATATCCTTTAATATCAGTGGACTTAATTCACCTATAAAAAGACACAGACTAACAGAATGGATATTGAAAACAGGACCCATCTTTATGGTGCATACAAGAAATACACCTCAAATTCAAAGACAGATGCCTGCTAAGAATAAAAGGCTGGGAAAAGACTTTCCAATCAAGTGGTCTTAAAAAGCAAGCTGGTGTAGCCATCTTAATATCCAGCAAAATAGACTTCAAACTAAAATCAATCAAAAGAGATGATGAAGGACATTACATACTCATCCCAGGAAAGATCCACTAAGATGAAGTCTCAATTCTGAACATTTATGCCCCAAACACAAGGGCACCCACATATGTAAAAGAAACATTACTAAAGCTTAAATCACATATAAAACCCCAAACATTAATAGTGGGAGACTTCAACACTTTCACCTCTGGACAGATCGGCCAAATTGAAACTTAACAGAGACTTAATGGTCTTAACTGATGTTGTGGCTCAAATGGACTTAATCGATGTCTACAGAACATTCTACACAAACAAAAAAGAATATACCTTCTTCTCAGCACCCCATGGAACCTTCTCTAAAATCAACCACATACTTGGCCACAAAGCAAATCTCAATAGATACAAAACAATTGGAAGAACCTCCTGTGTTCCATTGGACCATCATGGTATAAAGTTAGATTTCAAAATAAAAAAAAAAAAAAAAACAAACTACAGAAATCCTACAATCTCATGGAAACTGAATCACCAAGGAGTTCAGGAAGAAATAAAGAAATTAAAGACTTCCTAGAGATCAATGAAAATGAATACACTACATATCCAAACTTATGGGACACTATGAAAGCAGTGCTAAGAGGGAAATTCATAGCACTAAATACCCACATAAAGAAGCTGGAGAAATCTCACCCTAGTAACTTGACAGCACACCTGAAAGCCCTTGAACCGGAAAAAGCAAAGTCTCCCAGGAGGAACAGACACCAGGAAATTATCAAATTGAGAGCTGAAATCAATAAAATAGAAATAGAGAACAATACAAAGGATTAATGAAACAAAGAGATGGTTCTTTGAGAAGATCAACAAGATAGTCAAGCCCTTATCCAAACTAACCAAAAGACAGAGAGAGAGAGCATCCAAATTAACAAAATCAGAAATGAAAAGGGGGACATAACAACAGACAATGAGGAAATCCAGAGAATCATCAGGTCATACTTCAAAAACCTCTACTCCACAAAACTGGAACATCTAAAAGAAATGGATACTTTTCTGGATAAGTACCACATACCTAAGTTAAATCAAGACCAGATAAACCATTTAAATAGTCCAATAACCCCTAAGGAAATAGAATCAGTCATTAAAAGTCTCTCAACCAAAAAAATCCCTGGACCAGATGGTTTCACTGCAGACTTCTACCAGATCTTCAAAGAAGTCTTAATAGCAATACTCTTTACATTGTTCCACAAAATAGAAGCAGAAGGAATATTACCAAACTCCGTCTATGAGGCTACAATAACCCTGATTCCTAAACCCAACAAAGATGCAACAAAGAAAGAGAACTACAGACCAATCTCCCTCAAGAACATTGATGCAAATATATTCAATAAAATACTGGCAAACATACTCCAAGAACACATCAAAACAATTATCCACCATGATCAAGTAGGCTTCATCTCAGGGATGCAAGGGCGTTTCAACATATAAAAGTCCATCAATGTAATACACCATATAAACAAACTCAAAGAAAAAAAAACCACAAGATCATCTCACTAGATGCAGAAAAGGCATTTGACAAAATCTAACACCTCTTTATGATAAAGGTCTTGGAGCGATCAGGAATACAGGGAACATACCTAAAAATAATAAAGGCAATCTACAGCAAGCCAACAGCCAACATCAAATTAAATGGAAAGAAATTCAAAGCAATACCACTAAAATCAGGAACAAGGCAAGGCTGTCTGTCCCCTCTCCTCATACTTATTCAATATAGTTCTTGAAGTTCTAGCCAGAGCTATAACAAAACATAAGGAGATTCAGGGGATACAAATTGGAAAGGAAGAAGTCAAGCTTTCCCTATTTGTAGGTGACATGATAGTATACATGAGTGACCCCAAAAATTCAACCAAGGAACAGATACAGCTAATAAAAACCTTCAGCAACATAGCAGGATACAAGGTCAACTCAAAAAAATCAGTAGCCCTTGTATATACAATAGACAAACAGGCTGAGAAGGAAATCAGAGATACATCACCCTTTACAATAGCCACAAATGATATAAAATACCTTGGGGTTACTCTAACTAAGCATGTAAAGGACCTATATGACAAGAACTTTAAGTCCCTGAAAAAAGAAATTGAAGATATCAGAAACTGGAAAGATCTCCCATGCTCATGGATAGGCAGGATTAAAATATTAAAAATGGCGATCTTACCAAAAGCAATCTACATATTCAATGCAATCTCCATCAAATTACCAACACAATTCTTCACAGAGCTGGGAAGAATAGTACTCAACTTCATATGGAAAAACAAAAAACCCAGGATAGCCAAAAGAATCCTGTACAATATAACAACCTCTAGAGTCATCACAATGCCCGACCTCAAGCTCTACTATAGAGCTACAGTAATAAAAACAGCTTGGTATTGGCATAAAAACCAACATGTCGACCAATGGAAATGAATTGAAGACCACGACATTAATCCACACACCTATGAACATATAATTTTTGACAAAGAAGCCAAAAATGTACAATGGAAACAAGAAAGCATCTTCAACAAATGGTGCTGGCATAACTGGAGGTCAATGTGTAGAAGGCTGCAAATAGATCCATATCTGTCACCTTGCACAACACTTAAGTCCAAGTGGATCAAAGACCTCAACATAAATCCAGTTACTCTGAACCTGATAGAAGAGAGAGTAGGAAGTACTCTTGAATGCATTGGCACAGGAAATCACTTCCTAAATATAACATCAGTAGCACAGACACTGAGAGAAACAATCAATCAATGGGACCTGTTGAAACTGAGAAGCTTTTGTAGAGCAAAAGGACATGGTCAACAAGACAAAGCGACATCCTACAGAATGGGAAAAGTTCTTCATCAACCCCACATCAGAGGGCTGATATCCAGAATATATAAAGAACTCAAGAAATTAGACATCAAAATGCCCAGCAGTCCAATTAAGAAATTGACTATAGAACTAAACAGAGAATTCTCCACATAGGAAGTTCAAATGGTTGAAAGTCATTTAAGAAATTGCTCAACATCCCTAATTATCAGGGAAATGCAATTCAAAACAACTCTGAGATACCACCTTACACCTGTCAGAGTGACTAAGATCAAAAACACAGAAGACAGCTTATGCTGGAGAGGATGTGGAACAAGGGGATCTCTCCTCCACTGCTGGTGGAAATGCAAGCTTGTACAGCCACTCTGGAAATCAATATGGCACTTCCTTAGAAAATTGGGAATCCATCTCCCCCAGAACCCAGCTGTAGCACTCTTGGGCATATACCCAAGGAATGCTCAATCATACCACAAGGGCATTTGCTCAGCTATGTTCATATCAGCATTGTTTGTAATAGCCAGAACCTGGAAACAACCTAGATGCCCTTCAAATGAAGAATGGATAAAGAAAATATGGTAATATACACAATGGAGTACTACTCAGCAGAGAAAAACAATGACATCATGAGGTTTGCAGGCAAATGGATGAATCTAGAAAAAATCATCCTGAGTGAGGTAACCCAGACTCAGAAGGACAAACATGGTATGTACTCACTCATAGGAGGATATTAGAGGTAAAACAAAGATGACTAGACTGCTATACAACTCTAGGGAGGCTACCTTGAAAACGGGACCCTAGGAAAGACACAGGGATCACCCAATGACAGAGAAATGAATGAGATCTACATGAACAACCTGGATGAGAGTGGGAGTAATGAAGGTCAAGATTTCAGGGAAAGAGAGCTTAGGGGAGCAGGATATCCCAGCTGGATCAAGAACAGAATGGGAGAACAAGGAATAACAGACCATGATAAATGAAGACCACATGAGAACAGGAATAGACAGAGTGCTGGAGAGTTCCCCAGAAATCCACAATGATACCTCCTCTGCAGACTGCTGGCAATGGCCGAGAGAAAGCCTGATCTGACCTAGTCTGGTGATCAGATGACCAAACACCCTAACATTCTAGCTGGAACTCTCATCCAATAACTGATGGAAGTGGATGCAGAGATCCTCAGCCAGGGCCTAGGTGGAGCTCCAGGTGTCCAATTGTTGAGAAAGAGGAGGGACTGTAAGAGCATGAATTGTTGAGCCCAAGATTGGAAAAAGCACAGGGACAAATAGCCAAATGCCTGGAAGCACATGAATTATGAACCAAAGGCTGTGTAGCCCCCAGCTGGATTAGGCCCTCTGGATAAGTGAGACAATTGAACAGCTTGAACTGCTTGGGAGGCACCCAGGCTGTGGGACCCAGACCTGTCCTTAGTGCATGAGCTGTTTGGAACCTTGGGCTTACACAGGGACTCTTTGCTTAGCCTGGAAGGAGGGGACTGGACCTGCCTGTACTGAATCCACCAGGTTGAATTGAATCCCCAGGGGAGTCTTGGCCCTGGAGGAGATGGGAATGGAGACGAGGGGATGGGGGGAAGGTAGGGGTGAGCGTGGGAGGGGGGAGGATAGGGGAACCCATGGCTGATGTGTAAAATTAAAACACAAATATAATAATAATAATAATAATAATAATAATAATAATTAATAATAATAATAAGACTCAGTGTTCTAAAAGTTCTTACTCTCTTCATAGTGTCTGGCTGATGTTCTTTGTTTTTTTGTTTTTGTTTTTCTTTTCTTTTTTTGCATCTACATTAGGAGGAAGCTTATCTGATGATGGCTGAACAAATTACTGATCTATAAGCACAATTAAAATTGTTTTAGTAGTCATTTATTACTATATTCCTTTAGCAGAACTGTAGTATTTGGTTTTATCCTAGGTCCATGGGCTATCTAGTTTCAGGTTCTTGGTCACCCAACAAGTGTAAGGGATGGGTTCCATCTCATCACAGAGACCCTTAAATCCAATCAGACATTGATTGGTTACTCCTGTAAGCTTTGTGCCATTATTGCTCTAATGCATCTTGCAGGCAGGACACCCTTGTAGATTGAAGGATTCTTAGCTGAGTTGATGTTTTCCTATTTTCTTTGGTATCATGCAGAGTACTTTGCAGTATCATAAACAGTAATCCATAGGGATAAAGGCTCTTGGTAGGCACCAGCTAGACCTCTTCATATTCACTGAGCTGTGTAGGTGTTTTCTTCAATGATGGGCCTTACCTTAAGTTTGTGGAGAATAACCAATAGCCTTGGAAATAGCCTAGGTTGTTTTAGGATTCTTATGGGCCTCCATTGGCCAACAACTTGATCAGATGCAAACCTATTCCCAGTACTAGAAATTTCATTTGGTAATGAGATATGTCCACTTGGGTCTCAGTCTCTCTCATTATTTAGAGATTTCATTTGGATCACCTTCATATATGTACACTATATAGGAAGATTCTACTGATTTAGGTTTCCATATGACACCCTCAAATGACCTTTAGTTTTAACTGCCCCTCCCTGTATTCCATCTCTTACACACCTCTTCCCTTTCCCTCACTGTTTGATCGTCCCATTTAATTTTCTTCCCCCACCTCTGTTCATCCATAACTATCTATTCTGTTTCAGCTTCCTAGGGAGATCAATCCCTCTCCCCTACTTTCTTACTCTATACCTAACCTCTGTGGGTCTATGGATTGTAGCTTGATTATCAATGATTTAACAGTTACCATCCACGTATAAGTGAATACATAGCATATTTGTCTTTCCAACTCTGAGGTACCTTATTTAGGATGATTTTTTTTTCTGGTTACATTCATTTACCTGTGAATGTCATAATTTCATTTTTATTAATGACTGAGTTATTCTTCATTATTTAGTTGTCCCACATTTTCTTTATCCATTTATCTATTGACAGACATCTAAGTTATGTTCAATTTCTGGCTATTGTGGATAAAGTAGCAAAGCCGCAATGAACAGTGATCAAGTGTTCTGTTGTAGGAGGAAGTGTGCTCTGTGTATATGTTCAATATTAGAATAGCTGGATCTGGAGGTAGATTGATTCCCAGTGTCTTCAGGAACCAGTACACTGACTTCCATAGTGGCTGTACTCTCTCCAGCAATGCATGAGTGTTCCTCTTATTCCAAATTCTTACCAGCACAAGCTATCATTTGTTTTATTGACCTTGGCTATTCTGACTGGTATAAGATGAAATCTCAAAGCGGTTTTCATTTGCTTTTCCCTGGTGATTAAGGATGCTGGACATTTCTTTAAGTCATCTCAGTTTTTTGTGTCACCTCTTTTGAGAATTATCTGTTTAGAAATGTACCCCATTTTAAACTGAGTAAATTGTTTTATTGATGTTCAGGTTTTGAGTTATTTATGTATATTAGTTGTTACCCCTCTATCTGATATGTGGTTGGTAAAAATATTTTCCAATTCTGTAGTCTGCTTTTTTGTCGGAATGATGCTATCCTCTATATGATAAAGATTTTCAGTTTTGTGAACTATTATTTAATAATTGTTGTTTTTAGTGCCCATAATAACAGTCAGAAAGTCTTTTCTTGTGTCAATCAGTTCAACACTAATCAGCACTATCTCTTTTATCAGATTCAGTGTATCTGGGCTTATGCTGAGGTCTTTGATATATTTGGGGTTGAGTTTTGTGCAGGGTAAAAAGAATGGATCTATTTACATTCTTCTAAATACCGTTATAAAGTTTGACCAGAACTATTTATTGGAGATGCTGTATTTTTTCCAGTGTATATTTCTAGTTTCTTTTTAAAAAATGTTGATTTATGTCTCAGTCTTCAATTTGATTCCAATGATCAATGTGTATTGTTTTTGTGCAAATACTATGCTATTTTTATTACTATAGCTCTGTAGTATAACTTGAAATTGTCAATGTTGATACATCTAGCACTTCTTGTATTCAGGGTTGTTTCAGCTATCCTGAGTTCCTTTGCTTGCTTGTGTTTTAGATTGTTTCCATATGAAATAAAAATTGTTCTTTCAAATTCTGTGAAGAATGTGATGGAATTTTTTATTGCATTGAATCTATAGATTGTTTTGATAGGATGAACATTTTAAATATGTTTTTGCCACTGATCTATGAACATGAGAGATATTTCCATCTTCCATTATCTTCTTTAATTTCTTTCTTTATTATCTTAAAGTTTTTATTATAAAATTTTTTTCACTTGCTTGGTTAGAATTATATCAAGATATTTTATGTGAGAACATTTTGAAAGATGTTGTTTCATTGATTTCTTACCCATTCTATTTGCCTTTTATATATAGGAGGACTACTGATTATTGTGTGTTAATTTTGTATCCTACTACATTGCTGAAAGTGTTTTTCAACTGAATGATTTTCTTGGTAAAATCTTTAGAGTAACATATGCATATAATCATATAATCTGCAAATAATGATATTTTACTTTCTTTTCCTTCCTATTTACAGTCCCTTGATCTCCTTCAATTTCCTTATTGCTCTAGTTAAGACTTCAAGAACACATTGAATAGATATGGAACAAGAGAACAACCTTGCCTTGTTCCTGATTTTAGTGAAAATGCTTTCAGTTCCTGTCCATGTAGGTTGATGTTGGCTGTGTTTTTGCTGCAATGTGCCTTTATTATGTCAAAATACATCCCTTGTATTCCTAAATTCTCCAGGACTTTTATCATGAAGTGTGTTGGGTTGAACATATCTGAATCTAATGAGATGATCATATTTTTTTTGTTCTTTCAGTGTTTATATAGTGGGTTACATATATTAAACAAATGCTGTATCTCAGGGATAAAAACCAACATAATCCTGGTGGATGAATTTTTTGATGTGTTTTTGATTTGGTTTGCAACTTTTAAAAAACTTTTTCCATCTATGATCATGAGGGAAATTGGTCTGTATTTCTCTTTCTTTGCTGAGCCTTTGTGTGGTTTGTGTATGAGCATCACTATGGTTTCATAAAAGAACTGAGAAATATTACTTCTCTTTCTAGTTTTTAAAATAATTTGAGGAGTATTGGCCTTTTTTTCTTTGAAAGTCTTGTAGATTTCACCATTAAAACCATCTAACCCAGGGATTGTTTTGGCTAGGAGAGTTTTAATGACTGTTTCTATTTCACTTGGCATTATAGTTCTGTTTATATTGTTTATCTGATCTTGCTTTACCCTTTGGTAGGCGGAATATTTTGTGAAAATTATTCAGTTCTTTTAGATTTTCCAATTGGATAGAGTTCAGGTTTTTAAAGTATTTTCTTACTATTTTCTGGGTTTTTCCAGTGTCTGTCCTTATGTCCCCCCTTTCTTCCCTAATTTTGTTAATTTGAAACTTTTCTCTTAACTTTTTCATTAATATGGCTAAGGGATTGTCAATCTTATTGATTTTCTCAAAGGAACAATTCTTTGTTCATTGATTCTTTATGTTGATTTTTTTTATTTGTTTACTTCTGTTTTATTGATTTCAGCTCTGAGTTTGAAAATCTCTTGCCATCTACTCCCCTTGGGCCTTTCTTCTTTTTGTTCTAGAATCTTCAGGTGCAGTGCTAAGTTGCTGGTATGACATCTTTCACATTTACTTTTTATGTAGGCACTTAGTGCTATTAACTTCCCTTTTACAACAACCTTCATTGTGTTCCATAACTTTGGGAATATTGTGTTTTCATTTCACTTCATTCTAAAAAGTTTTAAATTTCTTTCTTGATTCATTTCTCACTCAGTAGTGAGGGATTTTTGTTTGTTTGTTTTTAGTTTCCATGAGTTTGTAAGCTTTCTGTTGTTTCTGTTGTTGTTGACATCCACCTTTAATCTGTGGTGGTCAGATAGGATCAAGGGTGTTATTTCAGTTTTCTCATATCTTTTGAGCCTTGCTTTATTCCCAGTATATTGTCAATTTTGTAGAAAGGTCTATGAGAGGCAGAGAAGAAGGTATATTATTTTGTGTTTGGGTGCCATGTTCTGTACATATCTGTTAGGTCCATTTTGTTTATGATATCAATTAACTCCAGCATTTCTCTGTTTAATTTTTGTCTGGATGAGCTCTCCATTGGTGAGAGTTGGCTGTTGAGATTTCCAACTATCAAGTTTTGAGGATCAGTACATGATGTTAGCTGTAAGAGTGTATCTTTTATGAGCTTAGGTGTCCTTTTGTTTGATGTATAGATGTTTAGAGTTTTCATATCCTCTTGGTTATTTTTTCCTTTGATGAGTATGTAGTGCTCTCCCTTATTTCTTCTATTAGTTTGGATGTGCAGTCTATTTTGTCATTAAATTTGAGGCACCATCTTGCTTTTGAGTTGCTTTATGTGAAATATCATTTTTCACCATTTTACTCTGAGGTGATATCTATCCCAGATGTTAAGTTGTTTTTTTTTTTTATTTGAAACAGAACAATATGATACATCCTGTTTTTGAGCCAATCTCTTAATCTGTATCTTTTTTTTTAAATGAGACCATTGATATTGAGAGTTATGAGGAAGATTTGCTGATTACCATTACTTTGTTGTGGGGTGGTTTTTTCCCACCTCTTTTGATCGGCTGGCCTGACAGTCTTTATTTCTTACATTTTCTTAGGTGCAGGTAATGTTTTAAGGTTGAAATTTTTCTTCAAGTGACTCTGTAGAGCTAGATTTATAGGTACATACTGCTTAAATATCATGTTATCCTAGAGTGCTTTTCTTTAACTATCTTCTGTGATTAAAAGTTTCCCTTGGTATAGTAGTCTTAGCTTGCATCTATGGTCTCTTAGAATTTGTCAAACATATGTCCTTCTGGCTTTACATTATCCATTCAAAAGTTAGACATTATTCTAATAGGCCTTCCTTTATACACTATTTGGTCTTTTTCATTTACAGCTTTTAATATTGTTTCTTTGTTCTATACATTTAATTTTTTCATTAGTACGTGTCATGGGAAGTTTATTTTCTATTTCAGTCTACTTTGTGTTCTTTGTGCTTCTTCTTTTCTTCTTTTTTTTTGTGTGTGGTGGGGTCAAGACAAGGTCTCTCTGGTGTTTTGGTGCCTGTCCTGGATCTCGCTTTGTAGAACAGGCTGGCCTCGAACTCGCAGAGATCTGCCTGGCTCTGCCTCCCAAGTGCTAGCATTAAAGGCGTGCGCCACCACTGCCTGGCTCTCTGTGCTTCTTATAACTTGATATCTGTCTCCTTCCTTAGATTAGGTTAATTTTCTTCTATGATTTTGCTGAAAATATTTTCTGTGCCTTTGACTTGGGTTTCTTCTCCTTCCTCAATTCCCATTGTTCTTAGATTTGATCTTTTCATAGTGTCCCAGTTTTCTGGGATGCTTTATGCACTGATTATTTTAGACAACATATCCATTGACTGAGATATCCATTTCTCCTATCTTGTCTTCAGTTCTTGAAATTTTCTCCCCCACTGCTTGTATTCTGTTGGTGAGGCTTGCTTCTGAGGGTTTGTTTCAAATTCCGTAGTTTTCATTTTAAGTCTTCCCTTGATTGTGTTTTCTTTAGTCATTTTATTTCTAATTTCATGTCTTGAACTTTTTTCTTCATTTTATTCCAGGGTTTATTTATATTTTTATAGATTTTATTAATGGATTAATTCATGTGCTCTTTAAGGTCCTTGAGCATATTCATACTTGATGTTTTGAAATCTCTGTTTTCTGCTTCAGTTATATTGCATATCTCAGTAGGAATATATTGCATTACTGTAGTAGGTTGCTACAGTAGTAAAGGTTGCTTGGCTTTAGTGGAGACATACTGTCCTTGCTGTTACTGTGTTTTTATGCTGGTATCTTGGCATCTAGATTTGGGATGATTGTAATTTTAAGTGTTGATATGTTGTCTTTTTGTTTGCCTGTTCCAGTCATTGGTTTCTGTTGCCCCCTCTTTTCTTTAGGTGAGTGTGGTTGCTATGAGTTTCCTGGTAGGGAATGCTTCTGTTTCCTGTCAGGTCTGGCCATTATGGGTCCCAGGGAGAATATGTTTCCATGCATTGGGAGCTGACACTATGGACTGGGGATGAGCTAGAAGTGGAGATGGGTTGACAGTGTCCACAGAATCAAGGAATGCTATGTGTGGCACCAGGATATGAGCAGATCCCTGGGAATGGGAGCAGAGAAGGAGAGGCCACATCAAGTGTTCTGCTACAAATTTCAAAATAATGCTTTAGGGTTGGAATTGGAGGGCAAAAGAGAGAGTGAAGATCAGCTACCCAATTCCCTGGTGGGTGTGGCTAGAGGTTTTCCTAGAAGTGCTTATAGTTGTCTTGTTCTAGGAATATATCTGTGATGGTTTAAAAGAAAATGGTCCCCAAAGGGAGTGGCACTATTAGGAGGTATGATTTTGTTGGAGTAGATATGGCATTGCTGGAGGAAGTGTGTCACTGTGGAGGTGAGCTTTGAGGTCTCATGTATGCTCAAACTTCCATCAGTATGATACTTAGTTCACTTCCTGTCTGCCTGCATGATGTAGAATTCTGTTACTTCTTTAGCACCATATCTGCCTACAAGCTGACATACTTCCTGGCTATGATAATAATGGACTGAAACTCAGAACTATAAGTGAGCCTCCCTAATTAAGTGTTTTCCTTTATAAGAGTTGCTTTGGTCATAGTATCTCTTCACATCAATAGAAACCCTAACTAAAACAGGCCCCTGCCACTATGAAAAAAGATATACAACCTTTGCTGGGCCTTCCTTACTTTGCCCCATATACCAAGTGACTGGGAAAGCTCCTAGCTTTATGTGAGGCCTGGAACAGGAGAAGGTTTTCAGCAGGGCCAAACTGCTGTGCTGGCTGCTTTCCTACTTGGGCCATGTGATCTAGCAGACTCTATGGTACTGGAGGTGTCAGTGGCAGATAGGGATGCTGTTTGGAGCCTTTGGCAGAATCCTATAGATGAATCACAGAAGGGACATTTGGGACTTTGGAGCAAGGCTCTGCCATCATCTTCAGACAACTATTCTCCCTTTGAAAGACAGCTCTTGACCTGCTACTGGGCCTTAGTAGAAACTTAATGTTTGTCAATGGGCTTCCAAGTTACCATGCAACCAGAACTGCCCACCATGAGCTAGGTGTTATTAGACCCATCCAAGTCATAAAGTAGGATGTGCACAGCAACCATCTATTATCAAATGAAAGTGGTATATAAGAGATCAGGCCAGAGCAGCTCCTAAAGTTGTAAGTAAACTACATGAAGAAGTTTTCCAAATGCTTGTGGTTTCTAATCCTGTTACAGTGCTGTCTGCTGCCAAGCATTCAGCCATAGCCTCATGGGGTGTTCACTATGATCAATTGACTGAGGAAGAGAAGACTAGAGCCTGGTTTACTGATAGTTCTGCATATTATGAAGTGTGTGAGTGTCCACCATTCAGAAGTGGATTGCTACAGCACTTCACCCCCTTTTTGGGACAACCCTGAAAGATACTAGTGAAGGGACATTGTCCCAGTGGGCAGAACTTCAGGCAGTACACATGATAATACACTTTGTTTAGAAGGACAAATGGCTGGATGTGTGATTGTCTACTGATTCATGGGCTATAGCCAATGGATTGGCTGGATGGTCATGGACTTCAAAAGAGAATGGTAAGAAAATTGGTAAGAAAGACATCTGGGGTAGAAGTATGTGGATAGATATCTCCAAATGGGCAAAGGATGTGAAGATACTTGTGTCATATGTAAATGCCCACTAAAAGATGACTTCAGCTGTGGACAAGTTGAATAATCAAGTACACAGGATGACTCATTCTGTGGATAGTCCGGTTTCTCCCCCAGCCATCCCTGACATTCCCTGTAGCAGGAATCTTAGAGGTCTTATTAATAAAATCAAACCTGAGGCCAGGTATTGGCATGAATGCTGGAAGATCAGAGAAGCAGAACAAGCCACAGCTACCTCACCTCGCCAATTCCTCAGCTGGTTCTGTTTCCTCAGACTGGAAGCCTTTGAGTCCTCATCCAGAATGGGTCTCAGCTAAACTGTTGCTAGAAGCCTGAAAGTTTAACCAACCAGCCAAATGCTTAACCAGCCAAATGCTTCTAGTTTCTGGTCCTCATACCTTATATATCTTTCTCTTTCTGCCTTCACTCCCTGGAATTAAAGCTCACTTCTTGGGATTAAAGATGTATATCACAATGCCTGGCTGTTTCCAGTGTGGCCTTGAACTCACAGAGATCCAGAGGGATTTCTGCCTCTGGAATGCTAAGATTAAAGGCGTGAGTGCCACTATTTTCTAGCTTCTGTATCTAGTGGCTGTCTGTTCTCTGACCCCAGATAAATTTATTAGAGTCCACAATATTTTGGGGAATACAATACCACCACAATTCCCCAATGGACCCATGAACAAAGTGGCTATGGTGGAAGAGATGGGAGTTATACATGGGATCAGTAACATGGACTTCCACTAACCAAGACTGACTTGGCTACAGATGTTGCTGATACCAGATCTGCCAACAGCACATACAACACTGAGCCCCAGATATGACAACATTCCCTGGGATGACCAGCCAGAAACCTGGTGGCAGGTTGACTACATTGGACCATTTCCTCTGTGTAAAGGATAGCACTTTGTCCTTACTGGAGTAGATATTTATTCTGAATTTGGATTTGCCTTTTCTGCATATAATGCTTCTGCCAAAACCACCATCCATGGGCTTACAGAATGCCTGATTCATTGACATGGTATTCCACACAATATTACTTCTAACCAGGGAACTCACTTCAAAGCCAGAGAAGTGTGACACTGGGCCCACAATGATGGAATCACCTGGTCTTACCATGTTCTCCACCATTCTGAAATAGCTGGCCTGATAGAATGATGGATGGCCTTTTGAACACAGACTACAGTGTTAATTATGTAGTAGGAGCATGGAGGGCTGGGGCAAGGATTATGCGCTGAATCAGGACCTGATTATATATTACTTACAAGAAATTTAACTCATTTTACTTCCCAAAACATGCATAGAAGGAGAGCTACTGGAAGCAGAAAGACATTCCATAGAACAGGACTCTGAAAGACTGTAAAAGTAGCTCCACTAATATCAGATATGGTACACTTTAGTCAAAATCAATTAGAGAGAAATATCACTATATAATCATAAATTGATAAATGTGTCAATTCATCAAGAGAAGTTAATAACATACAAATATATACATATATGCATGCACACACATACCACATATATTTACCTAGCATCAAAACCAATAAATATGTAGATATTTAGTGGGCCAAAAGAGAGGGCTATACATCAGCACAATAGTATTTGAGGAGTTTAATGCCTTATTTTCAATAACAGATAAGTTAGCCAGACAGAAAATCAACAGATAGCAGAATTAAACTATACTCTAGACTAAATAGACCAGATTGATATTTCTAGAATATTTTACCCAACATACACATTTTCCTTCATAAGTACATGGACTAGTCTCCTGGGTAGATCATTCAGTAGACATCACAACTCTATTGCTCCTTTTAGACAAGGTCTTACTATATACCTTTGGTTGGTCTGAAACTTGGAATGTAAACTAGGCTTCCCTCAAACTCAAAGAAATCTACCTATATGTTCCTCCCACATTCTGTGATTAAAGGCATGCACCATCATGTCAGGCTCTACTGTTTTTAACATACACTTAAACATTTAAACTACATTTACTCTCTTTACTGATTGCACACATTAAAAACAAAACCATAAAAGATAAACTTTCGAAATTCTAAAAATATATCAAAATTAATCAAGTTTTATTTGAACAACCAATGAATAAAAGAAGAAATGAAAAACCTTCCTAAAATTATGAAAATGGGGGCATAATATGCCCAAACCTATGATACCCTTTAAAAAGGACTCTTGTAGTTAGCGTTTTCCTGCCTGGCCCACAGTCAGGACAAATCTCTCTCACCCGCCAGGCCCATAGACACTCAGACCCAACCAAGAAAGCACACAGAAACTTACATTGCTTACAAACTGTATGGCTGTGGCAGGCTTCTTGTTATTTACTTCTTCTATCTTAAATTAACCCATTTCTATTAATCTATACTTTGCCACATGGCTTGTGGCTTACCAGTGTCTTTACATGTTGCTTCTCATGGTGGTGGCAGGCGGTGTCTCTCCGCCCCAGCCTTTACTTCCCAGAATTCTCTTCTCTCTTGTCCCACCTATACTTCCTACCTGGCCACTGGCCAAACATCATTTTATTTATTTTCACCAATCAGATCAACACATTTGACATACAGAACATCCCACAGCAGACTCTCATATTAATGCCCACATTGAAAGGTTGAAAGACCTTAAATCACCTAAAATAAGTAGGAATATGAGGAGAAGCTAAAGCCCAAATGAAGAAAAGGAAGGAAATGATAAAGACTTAGAGTTAACATACATGAACTAAAAACAAAAGTAGATAATGAACTGATTCTTTAAGATAATAAAGAAATGAGAATACCTTCATCTCCACTCTGGAATGTCGGGAAAAAATTTTTAGTTGGGATAAGGGAAACTTTACAAGTGACAACAGAGAAATCTATTGGACATTGATGTGAGCAAAAATGTGTCAATAAATTTTGATCTAAGGAAATGGAAAATTATCTGGTCAAATTTTTAACAAAACTTAATCATGAATCCAAAGCAGACTTGGACAGAAAAGCTTTACCAGTGATGCTGAATCAGTAGTAAACTCCTCCCAACAAAGAAAAGCCTGAGACCAAGTAGTTACTGCCATGTTCTTAAAAACTATATAAAAAGAACTAATCTTAGTTCTCCTTTAGATATTACATTATTGAGATGAAGAAGGGTTTCTTCCAAATATGTTCTTCTAAGCCAGCATTATTCTGCTATCTGAAACAGATAAGGACTTGATAAATAAAACTGACAGGCCAATATCCTTATTGTGCTTAGGCACAACAGTCTTCAGCAAAAGATTACCCATTCGCCTACAGTCAATTGTGGTCCATGCCAAGGATGCAAAGAAGTTTTAATAATGTATATTAATAAATGTAATGCACCATATCAGTAGAGTGAAGGAAAATAGATGTATTTCAATGGATACAGTAAAGATATTCAATAAAATGCAATGTCACTTTCATGATAAAAATCCTAGGCAAATTAATCAAACAGGGAATACACTACAACATAATAAGACCCATTATAAAAGCCAATAGCTCATGTATTCTATAGACAAAATCTGAAAGCTTTCTCTTTACAATGTGGAGCAAAACAAATTCAATGCTCACTGCTTCTGTCAAGTACAGCTGCAGAAGTCTTAGTCACTGCCAAAAAGGGCAGGGTGGGGGAATAAAGGGGGACTGAGATAAGAAGTAAAATTTGCCAGTGTTTCACATGACATTGTTTTTTTTATAAGACTCTCAAAACTGCCTCTAAACTCTTAAGATTTATAAAAGAATTAACCAGAACCACAAGATTCATCAAAGTCACCATGATGCTTAATCTTTGTTTTCAAATTGACCAAATTAGAATCACTGTAGAAGCAGAACTTTGGGTGTGTGGTTGAAAGTGTGTCCAGAAAGACTTAACAGAGCCAGGAAGACAAACCCCAAACATGGGTAATCCCAGTCTGTGGACAAGGGAGCTGCACTGATTAAAACAGAGAAATAGAGATGAGCACAAACATTCCTCTCTCTCTCAGCTTCCGAACCATGGACACAATATGACCAAATGCCTCACATCAAATGGCTATGCCTTCTACTTTCATAGTGAGCCAAAAGAAGCCCTTCTCCCTTTAATCTGCATTTTGCTGGGCATTTGGTTGTAGAAGAAAAAAAAAAAAAAAAGGTAACAACACAATCACCAAATACATGTCAATAGTGTTACTATATGCCAACAGTGAATTATTTGTAACAGAAATCAAGAAAAACATTGGCAGTAACTAAAACAAAACAAAACTCACCTTGGAATAAATTTTTAACCAGAGGGAAAAGATCTCTACATTTAAAATGATAAAATATTTATGAAAGAATTTGAAGAGGTCAAAATAAAATGCAAAGTCATCTCTGTTCATGGATTGTAAAAACTGAGATGGTTAAAATTCTATATTAATAAATGTTATTTATATTTTCAGTCCATCCCTATCAAAATAGTAGTGGTCTTCTTCACCTAAAAATAAAAAGTAATTATAAAATTTATGTGGAACCATTAAAAACCATGAATACTTAAGGGCATTTTGGGGGGAAAAAAAGTCAAGCAAGAAGCATTACACTATCTTACGTAAAAACAATACAAAGAATCTGTAATGGAGAAAGCACAGTGATGGGGATATGGTTCTGGATGCTGTGGATACGTATTACTCAGATTGGTTGATAATCAGGCTGTTTGGTCAATGGTGAGAATGGCAGAATAAGGTTAGGCGGGACCTTCTAACTGGAGAGATAGGAGAGAAGAAAAGAGAGCAGAGGAGATGCTGCCAGCCTCCACCAAGAGAAGCAAGATGTAAAGGTACCGGTAAGCCACAAGCCATGTGGCGAAGTATAGATTTATAGAAATGGGTTAATTTAAGATATAAAGCTAGCTTGCAAGAAGCCTGAGTCATTAGGCCATACAGTTCCTAATTAATATAAGCTTCTGTGTGTTCATTTGAGCTTGAGTGGCTTCAGAACAGCAGGGCCTTGGGAGCTGGGTGGGACCAGAAAAACTTCAACTATAGCATAGTATTTGAATAAAATGATAGAACAATGCAACAGAATAGCCATCCTGAAAGTGAACCCACCCATCCATATTAACTTATTTTTAACAGAGGTGCCAAAAATAGATCTTGAGTAAGTGAGAAGCTTCTCAATAAATGTCATTGGGAAAGTTGGATATCCACATGCAGAAAAATGAAGTCATACCCAAAATCAAGACCAGCTACAAAGATTCACTCAACAAAGAGGTTTCTTCCACCAACTGATGGGAACAGATGCAGAAACCCACAGACAAACATTAGGTAGAGCTCAGAGAACTGGTAGAAGAGGGTGGGAAGGATTGTAAGAGACAGATAGATCAAGGACACCAGTTGAACATGGCCTACAGAATCACCTAAGCAGGACTCATAAGTGCTCAGAGAGACTGAAGTAGAAATGATGGAGTCTAAATGTGTCTGGTCTAGTTCCTCTGCACGTATGTTGTGGCTGTTCAGCTTGATGTTTTTGTAAGCCTCCTACCAGTGAGAGTGGGGGCTGTCTTTGAATCTTGCCTGCTCTTGGGGACCCTTTTCCCACTACTGGGTTGCTTCACCCAGACTTGATATGAGAGTTCCTACTTAGTCTTATTGTATCTTGTTTTGCATTGGGTTGATATCCATGGAATGCCTGTTCTTTTCTGAAGGGAAAGGAGGAGAAGATCTGGGGCGAAAGGTATTTGTGGAGGGATGGGGAGCAGTGAATGGGGGAGGAGGAACTGTGGTTGGGATTTAATATATGAAAGAAGAATAATGTCAAAAAAAGAAAAAATACATGAAGCTGTAAAAATGCTAGAAGAACCCATGGGAAATTCTTGACATCAATGCAATGAGCAAAGGTTGTTTTGGAGATTGCCCCTAAAGCACAGAAAACAAAAGCAAGAAACGGCAATATGGTTACATATAATTAAAAAATACATTACATATAAGAGGAAATGTTTGTACAGTGCAAAGGACCACTAAAGTATTGACAAAGATATTTGCAATGCATGTATCTGTGAAAAGGAGTTGATATCTAGAGTACAGAAAGATTGGCCAAAGCTTAATAGAAAAAAGAGCCAGATTTACAAATAAAAAATGGTGAAAAACGAAAGCCAGCACGGAGGAAGGAAAGTGGGCACAAAGACCCAATCCCAGTCAAGAAGCTATTTGCAAATAATAGCTCCTGGAAAAGGGGGAAATCCGTTTTCTTCAATGAAGTGATATGAAATATACCAACCACACTTTAGAACAGGGTTCATGCTCAGGAGTAGTTAGCCAACACAAAATAGTGGGATTTCTTCCTTCCTTCTTTCCTTCTTTCCTTTTTTCCTTCTTTCCTTCCTTCCTTCCTTCCTTCCTTCCTTCCTTCCTTCCTTCCTCCCTTCCTCCCTTCCTCCCTCCCTCCCTTCCTTCCTTCCTTCTTCCCTCCCTCCCTCCCTCCCTCCCTCCCTCCCTCCCTTCCTTCCTTCCTTCTTTCTTTCCTTCCTTCCCCTCTTCACTCCCTCCCCCCTCTTTCTTTCTTTCTCTTTTTTTAAGTCAGGTGGGCAAGCAGGATTGAACCTGGGAGGAGCAGGGAGATGGCAGAGTATGAAAATAATATACTACATGAAATTCTCCAAGGGTAATAAAAGATATTACAATAAAAAGGTCAATTACCCCATATATACATTCTTCAAAAGAAGTTATGCAAAAGAAAACATATGAAAAAAATCATTATAGAATGAAAATCACAGCCACTATGGTATTTTGCCTTCCTTCAGAAAAGATGGTTACTCAAAGGGCGAAGTATAGGGAAAGGTGTGATGAGATAAGGAAACCTCTGTACACTTGGTTTGTTGTGTAAATTGGCATCAAAAGAATTATGGAAATTGTTATGGAGATTTCCCAAATATCTAAAGATTTCACTTTGCTATATTAACCCATTACTTCATCTAAGTGCAAAAAAAGGTTAAATAAAATGTGTAAGATTCATCTCTATTCCCATGTTTGTGGCAGAACAGTTCATAATAATCAAGAAATCGGAAGAGCCTTGTGTCCAATAGCTGAGAACACCATTCAGTCACTACAAGAATGAAAGCCTAACATTTGTGATAATATTGATGGAGCTAGTGTTTTAAATTAGGGTTTACAATTGCTTTGAAGAGACACCATGACCATGACAACTCTTGTAAATAAAAAAAAAAATTAGTTGAGGTGACTCATAGTTTCAGAGGTTCAGTCCATTATGATCATGAAGGGGAGCATGGTGGCGAGCAGGCAGATGTGGTACTGAAGCTGAGAGTCTGACATCTTGACTCAAAGACAACAGGAAGTTGACTGACCATCATGCTCAGGGAAGCCTGAGATAAAAAGACCTCAAAGCCTGTTGCCACAGTGATGTACTTCCTCCAACAAGACAACACTTCCTGATAGTGCCTCTCCCTTTGGGGGCAATTTTCTTTCAAACCACCACTGTTGGAAATCAATGCTTTAAGTGAAACAAGCCAGACATAGAGGGGCAAATCCCACATTATTTCACTCAATGAAGAATCTTAAAATGCTAATCTCAAAAATGCTGGGGATGGAGTAGTGATTGACAGTCAGGAGAAGCAGGGAGGTGATAACAAAAAACTGTAATAGTGCAGTGACAGGAACACAGATAAGAATAAAAACTTATACACTTTCACAAATACAAAAGACGAGATTTTGAAAGTTTTCAAATAAGTATTTGAAGAGAAAGTGTGTTTAACTATATAAACATGTCACATATACATATATCAAGCACATCATGGTAATTCATTGATTTGTATAACATTTATGTGTTGTGTATAATTTCAACTTCTTTAACTTATTTGTCAGGTTCACTAAAAATCAATACAAAAGAATAGTATATGGTTCAGTAGTGTGAGTTTTATTTAGCAATGAGATTCAAACCTAATAGCACAAATTATTTAGAATTCTTACCACTCCTTGAATAACTATTGTGTCTAATGTCCCCTCCCTTTTTGGTCCTGCAGTGTTGGCTTTCAAACACTAGATGCTCATGTGATTAGGATTATTAATAGACTTTGGTTAAAAAGAAAAATTCATACAGTTGAATAAGCATTTTTACCTTAGGGCACATAGCACGGGAAATATAAAATAAGAGGCTTGAAACCAAAGCCATTGGTCTTTAAAAACATTCAAGCTTACTAAAGATTGCTTTTCTACTACAATACTTTAAGGAGCTGGCCAGACCTAAAAGTAGACAATGGGATGTTGAGAAGCTAGATTCAAAGTTAGCAGTGTTGTGACCTTCTCCAAGATCTTGGCCTGTGTGAAGTACCCACAGAGAGATGGAGAACATTCAGTCCTCAGATATCCAGCAATACAGCAGTAAATCAAAGAAGCCAAGGTGAGATCCATCTCCCCATTGCTTGCTGCTTAAGGGCAAACACTTTGGATGTCTGGAAACACTTGGCAGCTACCCAGATTTTGTTTATAATACCTTTCATTCTATACAATAAATGACAATATAGGATCAGCCTCAAATGGATTTAAGGAATATAATAAATACAATATGTATGGTATAACTTAATTTGTGGTTGCACCGTCATATCTATTGCACCAGTGTTTTCACACAGGTCTTCTATTGATCAATTTCCTGCGTACAGTAGTTGCATGTCTGTAAAGTAGCTATTAAGTTCAATGACTGCTGGATAGCCCTTGGCAACTTGCCACAAATTAGAGTCACCTGTGAAGAGGAAACCTCAGCTTAGACATTGCTTCCATTGGATTGACCTGTGAACATGTTTGTGGAGCATATTCTTGATATGTGTTTGTTATGGGAGAGACTATCTCTCTGTGTGTAGTACCACCCTTAGGCAGGTGTTCTTACATTGTATAAGAAAGCAACAACCCACTTGTAAAATAAACACACAGACATTTATATTATATAAACTGCTTGGCCATTAGCTCAGGCCTACCATTGTCTAGCTCTTACTCTTATATTTAGCCCATTTGTGTTAGTCTATACTTTGCCACATGGCTTGTGGCTTACCGGTGTCTTTACATGTTGCTTCTCATGGCAGCGGCTGGCAGTGTCTCCTCCCAGCCTTCCTGTTCCCAGCCTTCTCCTCTTCCTTGTCCCACCTACCTTATCCTTCCTGCTGGCTACTGGCCAATCAGCACTTTATTTATACAGAGTGATATCCACAGCAGGCTAGAGTATCAAATCCAACATTTCATAACATGTTACTTTGAGCTAGACTTATATGCCTTAGTTCCTTGATATGTAAATAGATGGAAATAGTACTGAGGAAAAAATATCAAATTGCAAGAGATAGTAGTTGACATAAACCATGGTGCAGAGATGATGATGACTTATGATTGTGACAATTACTTGAACATATATCACTGTGGCTTCCTTTTCAGGTATGTATCAAATCAGAACATTTACTCAGATGCTATTAAAATATAGACAATATTGTAAAACATGTTTTCAGTGTGATGACTGTTATCTAAAAAGTCCAACTTGTAATATATTCAAATACTCAAAAATGTAATTATTATAGAATAAGAAATAACAAATTATTTGTATAATTAATATGTTCTCCAACTTATATTAATTACAGAAATATTTATTTCTCCTAAACACAGCTCAGTTATGCTGTGTATAGAATGAGTGTTTTATGTATACCTTCAGTCTTAAAATTCACATTAACTTTCCCTTTTCTTAGAAGTTTACTTTGAAGCTCATACAGTTTGCTTGTTTTGGTGACCTTGTCAATTTAATTTGAATACTGTTCTAAATAGCTTCTGTGTCTATGTGCATATGTGTCTCTCTGTATAAATCTACTTGAATTGCTTATAGGTTAATCTTGGCTTTATAATTCCAATTCTTGACATCTGATTTCTGAATTAGTTACTGTCATTTTGCCTGACCTTTTCAATCTGACTCTTGTCCTTCCTATAAACACAGTAAAAAGAATTGAGCACTAGTCAGAATGTGGTCTAACTACAATGGTAAATACTGATGGAATGACTATCATTTCTCACTTTGAAATAAGTATATCAAGGACATTTTTACTCTAACCTTGGGGTCTGTTTCCATTTACTGTATGTGTGGGACTGAGAGATTCCAATTTAAAATAAAATCATTAAAAACACAGAATAGCAAATAAAATGAATAGAGGATGTCTCAGCACTATTCAGAGAAATGCCTTCTAATGGTATATGGCAATTAATATGAAGACTTAAAAGTAGTGAACATGGAGAAAGAATCTGTGGAATGTTCAGTCCTATATTGGGTGTCTACATCACACTGCTTCCTGTCAAGTCTCAAGGATTGCCATGGAAGAAAGGGTGAAGAAATTGTAAGAGTCAAACACCATAGATGACTGTACTGAAAAGGTGTTTTTCAGATACAACATGACAGCTGAATATAAATTCATAGAAGTTGTGACAACATGCAGAAGACCTGTTTAAGATCCAGCTAAACAAAATCCAGTACGGTGCAGGATGATCACGAAGTCCTACATCAATCTGAGCAGCTATTGGCAATTGATGACTGTTAGGAGAAGGATAGTCATTTTTCTTCAAGGATACAGCTCCAGTTCAGTAGATGACCATACACTCATTCACATGTTAGCAGTTCTGAGAGGACTCAGTAGAAGAAAAAAACAAATGAAGTTGGGAGACAACAGTATTAGAAGGATGGAAGAAGAATTGGATCGGGGGGAAAAGGAGAATGGACTTGATCTTGGTCTAAACAAATTGTATGAATGTATTCAAAATTCAAATACACTAAATAGAAAATGTTCTTCTGCAAGAAATAAAGATATGAGTTAATGAATGGCCTGGATGGTGAAAGCCTGCCATCAATATTAGATAGGAACCATCCAACTGAATGGTACTCTGAATGCAAAATTGGGCAGAAAAATATCTAATTTCTGTGTCACTCTCTGCCCCAACCCCTCTCCTTCCCTTCTTAGCCCTCACTCCATCTATCCTTCATCTTGGACTAGGAAATGTTTCTCATCCCTTAGATATTAAATAGTAAAGCTGGAGAGTTTCTGTGTCTTTGAGTCTATGAGTTATAGGAATAATGCTCCGAATTTCTCTAAACTATTTTTATGAATTTCCATTACATCATTAAAGGGCTATTTAAAGTGTATAAAAGGTGCTAAGTAGAGACTATTCCTTGTTAGAGGACTATAATTATTTTTAATTTAAGCAAAAAGTGACTTTATTACTAAAAAGCATTTACAAATTGGGTTATATATTTTACTTTAAAATTGGATGAAAACTGAATGATCCTCAAGAATTATTCTTCATAATACAATTTTTATAAAAGTAAGAATGAGATTGGAGATGTTCAAATCACAGTAAGAAGCTTTGTTAGATGTCATTCATCAACTGGAGTGGTAGTTGAAATAAAAACACTCTTTTGACAAACACTTTGCTATTATTTTAAGACACTTTGTTCTAGAGTATGGTGGATATGAGCAGGAATTTTAGAAAGAGAATATGATTAAAAGAATAGAATTTTCTCTTTGCAACAGATGGAGATAATTAAGGAAAACCACAACCAATCAAAGTACAGAACTATGGAGTTCTATAAAACAGTCCTGCACCAGGGCTCAAAGAACATTGTAGAAGAGGGTGCAGAAAGACCATTACAGCCAGAAGATTGGTGACTTTTCTATGATACTGTTTCCTAGTAATATCAGAAGCTACACCAAAAACATATCACCAACATGACTTCCAAAACATGAGCTGAACAAGGGTGATATCAATGAACGTGCCAAACTGTCTGGAAAAAAAAAAAGCTCACGAGGCCTCAGTCCTACAAAAAGAATTATTGGCAACTGAGGAAAGCTGGAAATGGAAGAGGTGGCCTTCTGCATGGAAAAGTCCATCAACTGGTTGCTCAGTCCCAAACTGTCAGCTCTGAAAACACATACAAGTAGCATTATACAGACTAAATAGGTTATATTTAGAAACATATATATGTATGTATTTGAATATATGTAGATATTCATATGCATTCAATAATAATGTAAGAAGATGCCATTAGCTTTAAGGAAAGAAGGAGGATATGTGTGAAGGCATTAGAGGGCAGAAGGGGAGAAATGGAAGTAAATTACAGTGTCCAAATGGAAACATGCAAAGTAATAGGTAGGAATCGGATTTTTAATAATTTTATTTCATATTTCATGGGTTAAAATATGAGAATGTTGTACTAAAATTTTTATGCCTCCACTCACCAACCACAAATTTCATTTCTTTTGGCTGCATGAAGGCTATCATTTTTTAAAAATATTTGTGGGCACCTTGGCTTATATAAAACCTGTGCTTAGTTTCAATATATAGAATCAGAGCATTTCTTGCAAGCATGCATATAATTGGTCAGGAAATGAATAATTTTGGATGAGATGCTACTGACAGAAAAACACTTAAAGGTCCTTTGATACAAATATTTGACAGAAACGTACATGGAGAAATGTTTTTATACAAATTCACAAATGTACACCAGTTCTTCATTAGTATGGACTAGTGACTACCATGTGTTTTCCCTTTTTCTTTTTTGTGACTGTAAATAATTATACTTACACCATCCACATACCATAAATGGTTATTGGATATGTATTAGGGTATAAGGAGTTATCTTAGCTTTTTGATGCATAAGAAAAGACACGTGGTTCATAAAGAGAAGACAAAACAGAAATACTTCATAACACATTGGCTAAAAAACCCAGATGGAGTTGTAGATTGTCTTCTATTAAGAATGATGAAAGATAATGCATAAGACTACAGCATAAATATTTACTAAATCATTCCTTGCAGCAAAGGGAGATTATGATTTTATTCATTTTTGTTAGATATACCCATCAATTCTATCATGTGACTGAAAATGATGTGTTAATTTCTAAAATTTATTTATCGTCCTCCCAAGCATTTTTCCTTTACAAAAGAAATCTTAGATATAGAATATCCTGCTATTAGAATTATCTTCAATTCCCAGTTGAAAGACAGAAGCATCCTCATCAGTCTTGGGTACCCAAGTACTTGCTTAACGCCTGTCTAAATTTCAAGTCCACCTAGTACTTATTCATAAGCAGATAAAATTAAGTATTGAACCTTTATATAGTTTAGATATGCACATAACAACAGCTAGCAATATCATCAACTGTCTAGATATTAAGATGGACTAAAAGGAGTGGTATACACCTATCCAGCTGCTCAAAAAGCTGTGGATGAAAGATTTCAAGTTCAAGATGTGTTTTTGGAAACAGCCTGGGCAATTTAGTGAGACCCTGTTTCAAAAGAAAAAGGAAAAAAAAAGAGACTAAGGATATAACTAAAACATAGAGCACATTCATAGTTTTAATTGCCAGTCCAAAAAAAAAAAAAGGTTAGAAATGGTGGTTTCTCCAACCATCACACTTCTGGACATTTATTCAAAGAACTCTACACTAGGTGACCACAATGTCTATGAAAACCACATTCTTTGCTGCTCTATTCACAATAGCTAGGACATAGAATTAGCTTGGATTAACTGATGAAAATCTCAGTGCCATGTTGTGGGGTACCTCCTTATGAGTTGTGATCCAGAAAGCCAGCAGAGGATCTGGAATACATGCTATTGCCATTGTTCTTTGTAACTAACCAGAACTAGATGGTAAGATTCTATCGCTAAAGGCACCACACTCTTTGAATATAAGACGTAAGAAATCAGGCTGGAACTGAGCTGGAAGTTTCTTTTTTGCTGGCTAGAGTTCATAGAGCCAGAAGGTATTACCTAGGCTATAAGACTAAAAAACATTAATGGTTTTTTTCATGTGTGGACCCTGGGGCCAACAACTACAACATCCCAAGAAAAAAGTACCCACTGGTACAATAGTGGCATGGTGGTAATGGGAATAATCAATATCTTTCTGACCAGATTTAAGGCTAGCTCCATAAGGGTAAACATGCTTGGTATTGTAAACTTGTTTTCAATCCCTAGAAGAAAATGGATTGCTGATACATTGTTTTGTTAAATGAAATGTAACCAAACTGACTTCTAAATATTCATGTTTATTCTCACAGACTAGTGCTACCAGTAGCTTGGGGCAGAGAAGTTTGATTTTGCAAAGGGTGTTGGTTAGTGCAAAGACTGACAGTTGACCAAAGTGCTGAGAGTAAATGACTGTTGAATACTCACTTAAATGAAACATCTCCCAGGCCCTGGAAACACCATGGAAGTAGAGGCAGAAAGATTTTAAGAGCCAGGGGATAAAGAAGATATTTCTGAAATGCTATTTTCCAAATATGGCATGCCCCTTACATAATGTAAAACAGGTTACCTGAACAAAATCTGGAGTAGGGACAGGAGGAGTCTAACTAGAGAGTCTAGTTAGAAAAAAAGGAATAATTAAAAATTGGAGGATAAAGAAGAGTGACGGGGATTAAAATGATCACATACATCCTGTAGACATATACAACTCTCCAAAATATAAATAAATAAAATGGGGACAGAAGCATAAAAAGTATAAAATCAGGGAATATCTGTACAGAAATAAAAGGAGTAAGGTCCCTTGAAAACAAAATTAAAATTAAGCAAATTTAACTTAAATGAAATGGAAAATATAAAGATATATATTTATATGTATATATATATATATATATATATATATATATATATATATATACATCTTTAAATTTCTAAAATTTGCCTTAATATAATTAATAAATAGTAAGATATTATGAAACGCTTTAATCAGGTAGATATGAATAGGTATGCATATTATATATTTACCTTAAAAATGTAATATATTGTAGTTAGAGTTTCCTGCCTGGCCCAGTCAGGACAAATCTCTCTTACCCGCCAGACCCATAGTTGCTCAGACCCAACCAAGAAAGCACACAGAAACTTACATTGTTTACAAACTGTATGGCCATGGCAGGCTGCTTGTTATCTACCTTTTCTATCTTAAATTAACCCATTTCTGTTAGTCTATACTTTGCCACATGGCTTGTGGCTTACCAGTGTCTTTACATGTTGCTTTCCATGGCAGCGGCTGGCAGTGTCTCCCTCCAGTCTTCTACTTCCCAGCTTTCTCTACTCTCTTGTCCTGCCTATACTTCCTGCCTGGCCACTGGCCAATCAGAACTTTATTTACACAGAGCGATATCCACAGCACTTCCCCTTTTCTTTTTTTTTTTAAGGAAGGTTTTAACTTTTACATAGTACAATTACATATAACAAAACAATTATCAAGTAAGAATTACAGTTATAATATTAAAGAAGATATCCTATCTATCTTATATTTGTGAGTCTAAGGTTTTATATCTAACTTATCTTTTATCATAATTGAGGAAATTATAACTATCTAGTCTTCGACCACATCAAAGACCTCAGAAGGATATAATATTACCTGAGAACCGGGAGAAGGATGCAAGCATTTTTCGGGAGTCTTGCAAGAGTAGACAGAGACAGCTGGCAGCCTGGACAGTCACTTAATGTTCCTTTGTAAAGTTGGGGCATTTGTCTTCAGCCCACAGGGCTTGAGTCTCGCAATCACTTCTCTCAGTGTCCTGTAGAATGTCTGGCAGTTTCCTCTGTGAAGCAGGAACCTGAAGGAGCATTTTGTCAAGCAAAGTTCAGTGGTCACCTTTCTATGGGTCCTGCATGTCCAGTCGATCAAGCAGTCCAGGCAAGAACAGTTTCTTGCCCAAATGGCTATTTTTGCCAAGGTGAAGATAAACTCCATATGAAGTGTCTTCAATGCCCATCCTCCTCTCTGAAGTAAATTGTTGCTGCCAGGAGCAGACATGTCTCACTGTCCAGAAAGTCTAAATTTTAAAAGTATTTTAAATGCCATATTCTGTAGGTCTTTGAAGTATTTGAAGACTACCTATCTGTCTGAAATATCTCTATGTATACCTAGAAGACTTAACTAACATGGCTATGAGTATGATTATCATAGATGACTATTAATCTATTTTTAATTATCCATTACAATTTAAGTGAGCTATACAAACATAATACCTTAAACATGAGTAGAAATATGCACACAGTATAACAAAATTAACGTTAAGTTTGTATCAATAGACTAAAGTCTATACCAACGTAAAACATTTTAAACAAGTTGTTGCTCTTTAGAAGTAAGTTCCTTAAACTACCCTTTTATCCTATTATATCTATATCATATCCCCTTTTCTTCTTTAGAAAGAGATCGTGTTTATAATCAATCTACTTTAAAGAAAAATATTGGTTTTTCTCTGTCCCACACCAGAGGGCTCTTCTGATTTGGGACACAAGAATCTCTTAACCTTTTCTTTTAGCAATATGTCTGGGTTTAGAGAAGGAGTGAGCCAATTCCATCTCCAAAGCCAGCTGGGAATTTGGGCGTAGTTTTTCTTACTACTTCCTGCTGGAGGGGGGCGCTGTATCTTATGGGAACACAAAGAAAATTTTAGGATTATGGAGTAGTCCATTAGGGTGAACCTCTGAGCCAGTTGCCTTGAAACCATTCTGGATGTTGGATCATCTGGGCCATTGTGTCATTGGAGACCTTTCAGGTGGTCTTGGCTGATCAAACCTGATGTATCTTAATGTGGAACAAATCCATAGCCTCTGGCTTTCTGTGGAAACAAAAGCAGAGACTCCTTTCCAAAGCAACATATCCTTATATCCAAATTTTGAAGTCAAGGTACCTTTAAAATTTACATATTTGTTTAACTCAATAGCTTTTATGATCAAATCTTTTTCTGCAGTTAAAAATCCCAAAGACAACATAAACCAGATTCTCTGTGTAATATCCATCTTTGTAAGATTGAATGCAGACATAAATGCTTATACTCACAAATAACTATATTTATTTAGATATCATGGGTAACTAGAATTACCTAGTGATGACAAAATAGTGATATTGTTAAATATGTGAGAAAGCAATAGTTTTTTTTGGTTAGTGTTTCTCATAATTGACTCTACATTAGATCCATTTGGGGAAAGATTTTTGAAAATCTTTTCAAATTAATCAAGTATTAGAATTAATATTAATCAAATATTAGAATTTTTGTTTGTTTCTTTTTGTTTTCTGACACAAAGTCTTTCTATGTAGCCCTGGCTCTACTGGAACTTGCTATGTAGATAAGGCTGGCCTCAAACTTATGGTGCTCTGCCTACATCAGAATTTTTTAAAAACTACTGATGCTATTATACTATGTAACCAGATTTAAGAACCACTGGGCTGTATTGCCTTGAACATTACAAGATATACATCACACTTTCATTCAAAATGTCTTGATTATTGAGCCCACACATAACTCTCAGTATATTTAATCAGAAACATAAGTTAAATTTTGTTAATCTATATAAAATATGAGTTATTAGTTTCATCTGGGAAAATTCTGATTCAAGAGATACAGAGCAAAAAGATCATACATTGGACTTCCCATTTCTAAGGTGAACTAATTAAGCAGGCCATTAATCTTAATCAAAGTTTAGATTGATATGAAGCAGTTCTAAATATTAAAAATATCTGAGGGAGTAAAGGGAAGGGAGAAATGTAATTAAGTTAGGATCTAAAGAAACAAAAATTATCTGCATTTTAAAGCATTTATCAAGATGTCTAATAGTCTTGATCAATGTCTTTCATCATGATCTTATGTCATTCTTCAAGTGTGTCTTTCGTACAAAAACTGCAGCGACCATGAGAACAAAGGAAAACATTAAAGGAAACAATACAGAGACTGAAAATCCACTGTAAAAGTTGCTATCCATATTAAACACCTACCGCCATTGACTACTGTCAGCTCCTCCACTGCCGTGGTGAAGGAGAGCAGTTGGAGCAGGGCTGGAGCTAATTATAGGATACTATCTTTCCTGAAGAGAAGAACACTTATCTCAGAAAGATGGAAAGAAACCAGACTTGGTGCAAGTCAACTTTTTATCATAGTTAGTCCCACTCTGTCAGTTTCTAGGGACAAAGAGAATCAGTTCCATATGCGTTATTTTTATTCCAGGTTGTTAATTCAAAATTTCAATTTTTTTTTTTTTTTTTACAATATGAACCATCTTTTCAAACAACCCATAATATTACGATGTTTTATTAAGGAGAAAACATGTTTTCAAAAAATACAAGATATTCAAGATAAATATTCAATTATTTCAGGGGTGTAATGACTCTATTAATCAATTTTTATCTACTGAAAAAAATTTCCATTTGATTTGAGTGGAGATACAACTTCGATTTGTTTTGCACTGGTTGAGAAGCTTTCAGGCCAATATTTTTATTGTGAGTAATCTTTCCAAACAACATGAAGTATTACTCGACTTTATCTATATTTACATAAAAGAGAATGCATTCCTTTCCAAATATGTAAAACAGTCAAGATAAATATCTGAAGCACCAATGACTCTATTAGTCAATTTCTATCCAGTATACAAAAATTGTCATGTGATTTCAGTGAAGCTACAAACTCCATTTGCTTGAGAATTTTTTGAGGAACAACAAGGCAATGTTTTCATAATAAACAATGTTTCTAAACAATGGGAATTATTACTCTGATGTATATTTATAGAAAGGGAAAATATGTTCTTTTCCAAATACTCAAGATGTGTAGATAAATACTGCATGTTTTTATAGCTTCAATGACTCTATTTGTCAATTTTTGCCTTATTGGCATGAAAACTTCCATTTAATTTCTGTGTAGATACAACTTCTATTTGCTTTATACTATTCAAGGGTCAGTAAAACAAGTGATTATTTTTAAATTTTAGACTCAATTGGCTTAGAAGGTATTTCTAGTAATTGTAGATAGTAAGAGCTATAATAACACTATTCTAAATAACCAATCCTTATTATGAACTCAGGAATAGACTATTGTATTTAAGAGTAAAACCTTCTGAGACCTGACTGTAAATAACATCAGACTTTTTTTTAACAAGTAGCACCAGCTATCCTATATATCTGGTTTACAAAGTCTTGATATACCTTGTGATACAATAATGTGATATAATAAATGATATAATAATGACCCTAGCTGGGTGATGGTGGCACATGCCTTTAATCCCAGCACTGGGGAAGCAGAGCCAGGTGGATCTCTGTGAGTTCGAGGCCAGCCTGGTCTACAGAGTGAGATCCAGGAAAGGCGCAAAGCTACACAGAGAAACCCTATCTCGAAAAAAACAAAAAACAAAAAACAAAAAAAAGACCCTAATTATCTATAAACTGAATTTTTAAATTCTTCTAATTGAAAACATACATGGGATTACATTACAAAGCAGAGTCAAATCTTTTGTTTAAGTCAAATGCCTCAAAGTAGCAAAACAGTTACATTGGAACTAAGGACACTAGGATGTCTTATTGTGCAGGTTGATGTTTGTGAACTCGATGTCAAAAGTTCACAAGAACTAAGAGTAGAAGCATACTATCATGAATACACAACCTTTTCTTTCTTACTGTAAATCCATCCATTCAAGTTATATGTTTGTTTTTGTTTCAATTCATCTTACTATTGGAGAAAACACTTTAAAAGAAAATAGTGTCACAACACAAACGTACTTTGCTAGAAGGCCATTTTTGCTCAGTTTCAGTCCCCTATTAGATCTATTTAATGGCATGAAATATGCAAATTTCTCTTACTATTACCAGGCAGAAGCACACCTTGGAAGGAGCAAAACTCTTGGTATTAAATCATACTCATTCCCTACTTTAAATACAAGTGGGTTCACTTTGAACATTAAGTGGCAAAAGTCAGATCAATCTCCATTTGTTTCAATTCAGAAATTACTGTGGATGGTGGTGCTCTAGTAGTTAAGAACTCTTCAGAAAAATATGAGAATGTATGCTTTGTTGGCAAGGATTGTTGTTATAAATGCTTGTGGAAAAATTATTTATGTCTGTTTGGCTTTTTACCTAAATTATTTTTAATTCTTTTATGACTGTAACATGTATGCATCATCCTCTATAATGAATTTATCCAGTTGAATAGTAGTTTTACAAGATTTCCCTATTGGTGAAATTCTTAAGGCCACTGCACGTAGTTAAAAGGTAGGTTTATTTTGTGGGGTAACTTACAAATGAAGGGATGGGTTGCAGGGTCTGGGAAAGGTATGGCACAGTCTGGCAGTGTTCTCTGGAGAACTCTACTCAGTCTAGCTCCAGCGTCCAGTGTCCTGGAACCAAGAGAGGCCTCTCCTCTTGATCCTGGGTCTTCAGTGTCCTCTCTCAGCCCCACCTTGCATGCATGACCATTAACAAAGCCTCATTGGTGGTTGGAACTTCCAGGCCAAGGCTGGAATGGCTAACCACTACATTTCCCAGCTTTGAATTGGCATTTTTTTGGTTCTTAAAGTTGGGACTGTGGGGCTGTGATATGGCTTGCACAAGCATGAGGTCTAGGGTTTAGACCCCTGCAATCAAGTAAAAATCTAGGTGTGGCAAAACCGGCACATAATCTACAGCTTAGAAGGCTGAGATAGGAGAATCTTGAGATTTGCTGGCCACTAAGTCCAGCCAGTCCCTGTGTTCTCAGTTTGGTGAGAGATTCTCTAAAAATAAAGGAAGGTCACTTTAAAGGGAGAAAACAAATGTCACTCTCTCAACTCTACATGTGTGAGCACACTGTACACACACATATCAGTGATAATGAAATCAGACTGGGCCTTCCTCCTAATGATCCCACTATCGCTAAGAACTTTGTGTTCTGTGCTTCATATATACTAAATATTTAAGATGTCTTTCTTAAGCATAAATAATTATGAATAGTATTAGACATATGTTTAAAGGAAAGAAATGTCATCAACCAGAGAATAAAGAGAAATTAGAGAAATAGATATTCTCTTTGTGTCTCTAAGCTAGTTTTAGTAGCCTTTGGATTTTTGAAAGGTCACCACAGAATTTTGGTAGATCCTATTAATCTTTTTGGTTAAAAAATAAACATGTTAATTTGCACAATTTTTAAAAATATATTTAGGGAGTTTCTGAGATCTGGAACCCCTTGCAATACCACTTGATCTCTGGTGTCATGGGATTTAGATGAATCTTGATGGTTTATCTGACTGTTTAAAAGTAGCTAAATAAGAATGCACATCCTAGCATCATAGACAATAGCTCTAAACATATCATGTTGTAACTATGAGTCAAGGTCATTGATGTTTTATTAGTGGCAGTTGTTACATATGTATCTATATTTGTTAAAAATCCTAAAGTATATCTGTAAAGCTGGTGTTTTTAGTATAAAACATATAGCAATCATTTTAAAATTACTCTTTCAAACTCTTAAGGTTCCATCCACTTCTATGAATATAGCACTTTTGTATACTATATGTGACAGCCTAGATAACTTCATATGTATTAGAATGAAGGCTATAGACAACCCTAGTCCTAACCTGTGAGATGGAGATAATTACATATTTTATAAATCTGTTTTTAATTTTCAGCAGGAAACACATACACCCATAGAACGCTGAAGTACATAAAAGATGTTTCAAGTCCAAAATCTTTTCTGATATATTTTATGAAGAATTACACAATATCTAATGCATTCCTTTGTATACCATATAACTTTTATTAAAATGCAATAAAAATTTATTATGCATATATACTAAATTTCCTTTGACTACCAATAAGTACTTAAGCTGCTTTTTGGACCTGGTTATTATGCAAATATTCAAAATTTACTTCAACTTCTTTAGAAGTAAGAATGTTGAGTCACATGGTAATACTATTTTTAACTTTTTAGGATTCCATAAGAATAGATTTTTACCACTAGCACACAAACAAAGAAACACTGAAGAGTTGTTGGACATGTCAATTAGCTTGACTATTTCTACAGTGAACACCTTTATCAATATATTATGCTGTACTTACTAATGTACTCATATTATTTGCTAATTCAACTAAAATGATAAGAGCAAAGTAATAAAATTTCACTTTTCATTCTCAAGTTATTGACATGTTCAATACTCAATACTATCAGCTTTTATTCTGCATAGTTTGGATATTTTTTCTTTAGAAAAATGACTAAGCAGCAGCTGGGGATGTTCAGCTGCCTTGGGGAAAACCAAGGTGCATGCTTACACATCTTTTCTTAGAATGAGTTCATGCCATACATCAGTTCACACCTTCGTCTCCAAATCTGTTTTGATGTATTGTATTTCAAATATCAGGCATGTGGGAATATAACTCTGTTCTCTCTCTCTCTCTCTCTCTCTCTCTCTCTCTCTCTCTCTCTCTCTCTCTCTTTCTGTGTGTGTGTGTGTGTGCGCGCGCGTGTGCGCATTATGGCAGTGTCAGGAATGGAGTGAATAATGACTCAGTAAATTGAAGTCATCTGCTTCTTTTCCACATGCTTGCTTAGGGCAAGCAGCTCCTTAGGAATTTCTCCCATGTTCCTCTGTTTGTGACCTTGACTCCAAGAGTTCCATCCTTAAAAGCAAATGTAGACACTCTTGAGAAAAAACTAGATGACTAATTTATCTATGTTCTGATTCTCTATAAATAGTAGTATATTTTTGTAGCATGTTATCAGTAACTATGGTCATATGCAATTTTTCTTAATATATGCTCTACATTGCTTAAGTCTAGATAAGGAAGAACAAAACAACAGCTCAGTATTGCATACGCACAATTAACCCCAAAATAAGAAAAAGTTCATACACAGATAACCAAATTAGAATTATAAGGGTCAGTGGGACATAGCTCAGCAGGAAAAGGGCCCTTTCTACCAAGTTTGATAATGTGAATTTGATCCTTGGGTCCCACGTGATAAAAAGAGAGAACAGACCCCCACAAGTTTTCTTTTTACCTCCACACATGTGCCCTGACATGCCCCAGTCTCCTCTCTGAATAATGAAAATTTGAAAAGGTATCGAGGATATTTCACAAAGCCAATTGCTATCTAATCTAATTATCAAGAGCCAAAGGAAATGAAACCACTCCACCAAGTATGTGGACACTTATTTTCTTTGACTATGTTCCAAAATTTATGTTTCATACATTCTCAGGATTGTATGCAATTTAAGTAAGTAAATGGCTATGTGTTTATGTCAACATGTCTTATACATTATGAAAGGGCCCAAATCATTTTTCTTTCTAGAGAATGAAGTTTAGCGCATCAGTATAAATAGCAACACTAACCCATAAGTTAAGGTATGTTTTTTTATGTCTATTATTACTTCTAAATAGCTGTGTGGTGAACTTGACCAAGTCATTTGATCTCTCCAACCTTCATTTTCTCCCAAATCATAAATGAGATTTTGCTCACTCTTAAGGTCCCTTAAAATGAAAAACTTCTATAAGCTATTTCGCCTCACTACAGAACCATAAATATTTATTTGTTGGTCCCAGGGAATGAATTAAGGGGTTATGCTGTCCAATTTCCATGACAACATTTGAAGTAGCTTTCATGCTTGCTTCTAGAAGCACTGGAAGAATACAAACAGCATGCCTGGCTCTTTATGGATGGGTTTGGACCACCACTTCCTGACTTTTTATCGTCAGAAGATTTGGTACAAGAAGATTTGACAGTTCAACAAGCAGAATGGGCTTCCTTTGTTTTTGAATATATACTGGGTACACAAATACACAATCTTTGTATCACCTTGTGGTGCTCCTACTTGACACATCTATTGTTATTTTTCATACTCACTCCCTTTAATTATTAGTTGCTGGGATCATATAACATACAAATAAAATGAAATTTCCTTAAAGATAATCTCTGGACAGTTTCTCCTACCAGACAGGTATGAGAATAACTCTTTTCATTATATATTATTTTTAAATTATAATGTAGAGCACACTTCTTCCTTCCCTTTCATCCCTCCACAGTCTCTCATGTACCCTGCTTGATATCTTTCAGATTCACAGCCTCTTCTTTCATTAATTGTTGTTGTATTGTTATATACATATGTTTGTACATGCATATTCCTAAATACAAACTACTCAGTCTGCATAATGTCACTTGTAGGTATGCCTCCTAAGTATTTAGAGTGACATAACTTCAGGCATCTGTCGAGAACGCCTTGGAATTGTTCCTTGGAATTGGTTATCCCAGCAGATTTCAAGCAGACACATTTGTCAAAGGCTTAGGAGACTCTTATCTAACTATCATTCAAATCTTTGATATGCTCCCTAGGAAAAGCATATGAAAATAACAAGTAGAAAACATACAAATATCCTATAGCAGCATTTTGACCTTGTCAGCTTGGCCTTTCAAAGAGCCAAATAAACTTAGCACTGTTTTCTCCACAACTATTAATTTTCCTGGGAACAGATAATGCTGAAGAAGATACTGAAACATGTAGAACAGCCATACTCAGCAAAGTGGCATGCCTTCTACATGTTTCCCTGACATGGCCTACTATTCAATTGTTCAAGTAGGTGTGGCACTGTGAATGCCATTACCACATGACAGGACAAGCCTGTCTACTAGGCCATTTGTTTCCACTCTGACTGATTTGTATTATAATCATTTTTGAGACAAGCTCCCTCAGAAGGAACTTTTTGTTATTTTACATTTCAGCAACTTTGTGCACTGTGTGCCTTTAATCAGTCACTGATCAGTGGATTCACGTTTTAGAGCTATGTACATAAATATCTTATAATTAGATATATCACAGGGGAGTGATTTATTTAAACTCTAAGACAAGCTTCATTTTTAAGTTTTCATTTACTTGGCAAATATTGGAGCCTGTTCAACAGAAAGGAAAAGTAATATAAAATTTATGAGCAAAAAAATCTATCTCTTACTGAAATTGCTCATATTAGAATCAGCTCTCTAATAAAAAAGGGAGACAGGAAATATCTCATTGTTTTACATCCCATGAATGGTCATTTTTAAATGACATTGATAAGAAATTCTTCCTGCAATAAACTATTGATCTCACCCATCATAAAGGCATGGGGAACATGACATAATAACAAAAGAACATTGGAGTGCCTATTTTTCCTTAATAATGTAGATACATCAATTATATTTGTTTCTATACAAGAAAGAAAAAAGATACAATCTCATGTATTTTTCTCATGGTCTTCATACACATATTCTGTTCAATATGCTGTAGAAAGGAAACATGAAATAAAAAAATGTAGAAATAGAGTAATTATATTAAAATAATATATAAAATATTTTACACTAACTTACAACAAATGATTTAAAACCAATTTCTAATCTAAAATTGACCTTAAAAGAAGAATGAAATGACTAATAAGGCAAATGTTCCCAAGTTTTTCCATTCATAAACAGGAAGTATGTTAAGAAAAAGGTAATTTTCCCTGTAAGGAAATCTCCCAAATAATGTTATATTAACCTGAAATTCTTTCCACTTACCAATCTGTGTTTCTCAAAGGCCTAATAATGAGCTCCATCTTTAAATTTCCTTATGTCCTGTTACCTGGTAAATTTCTTTCTGAGTGTTTGGTTGATTTATTTGTTTCTCCTGCTGGGTATTGAACCCCAGGGTGTCAGTTGTGCTTAGCAGAGGTATGCCAATGAGCTGTATCTCCTTGTCTGTTGGAGCAATTTCTGTCAGTTCTCCTTCTACTCATGTTAGTTGTCTTAGAGCTCTATTACTATGATCAAACACCACAACCAAAGGCAACTGGGGAGAAGTGCATTTGTTTCAATTTACAACTCTACAACTTGGTGGTAGGTCACTCTCTATCACCAAGGAAGGGCAGGGCAGGAACTCAAGGCAGGAACCTGGAGGCAGGCACTGAAGCAGACATCATGGAGAAAAGCTCCTCAGTGGTTTGTTCCTTACTGGCTTGCTCAGTCTACTTTATCATATTACTCAGGACTATCTGCCCAGGGTTGGCACCATACCCCGAGTGGCTGGGCCTTGCCCCATCAACATTGATCAAAAATATGCTTTACAGTTTATTTATATGTCATTTTTTTTCTTAATTGAAATAGATTTGTTTCATACAATATATTTTGATTATAGTTTCTCTGCCTCCAACTCCTCCCAGATCCTCCCCACCCACCTAAATCCATACCTTTTATTCTCTCTCTTCTGGGAAAACAAGCACACAACTAAAAAAAAATAGATAAAATCAAAACAAACCATAGTAGGACAAAACAGATAAACAATCAAACAGATGAAAGAGAGAGAGAGAGAGAGAGAGAGAGAGAGAGAGAGAGAGAGAACACACCATAGACTTACTTTTTAGACTCGTGATACTTTGGGCTTTTGTTTTTTCCTTACAGGTCTTATGCTTATATATTATAGGTTCTGGTTTTGTGTCTTTACAGCATTTCTATGTGTGCAAGTGTGTGTGTGTGTGTATGTGTGTGTGTGTGTGTGTGTGTGTGTGTGTGTGTGTGTGTGGTGTGTGGTGTGTGTGTCTATATGCTTCTTATAAGCTAATCTTAAGGAGTCATTTTCTCAATTAAGAGTTCCTCTTCTTCAATTACTCTAGCTTGTGTCAAGTTTACAAAAACCAACCAGACACTAATAAAGACAAAATTTCAAATGAGACAAAAATTTCTATGAAGTTATGTTAATGAGTGTAAGAATGTTTCATAGGAAAGCTGAGACACAGAACAAGGAATTGAATTTTGGTGAAGGAGACAACAATCAGAGTAGGTTTAAAAAGTGATAGACTAAACAGGAACTATCTGCCTTAAGTCAGAGGGAAACATGGGTAGTCTTGTTTGAATACCAGGGGCAAAAATGACAGCAGGCTTTTGAGGGCTCAGCAAATAATTTATGTCTGCAGAACAAAGAAATACAGGGTAGATGGAACAGAGGCAGCTTGAGCTGGAGTTAGTGGTCACACAGTGCTGTGAATGTCTTCTTACAGTTTTCAGCCCGTGTCTTACAAGTAAAGATATGCAACTATATGGTCCTAATAGGAGCAATGGCTTTGAATTTTTACTGTGTACAGTATGAGTACTAAATGGGAGACCCAGAGAGAGCTGGAGTATCTTGAACAGTGTATGTTACTCTTGCTTTTCAAAAAGCAGAGATTAGGTATGTGGGCAAAGAATGCTGTAGAAACTCAAGAGTCATTATATGGTCATACTGATCTGACCTTTGTGAAGAAGAGGTGGAGACTATAAAGGTGGATGAGTGGCACATTCTCAGGCTGCTGGTCAAGAAGATTGGTGGAGCACTCTTGAGTATAGTCTTTCAAGTGAGTCTTCAATGTCCCAGAAACAAGTCTTTATTATTTATTACCATATTTATCTAATAGCACATGAAATAACTAAGACATGATTCACCACATGATGGATACCAAATATGCAATATGAAGATATAAATATATAGAAATTCTGAACTGAAAAATTAAATAAGTATTTACTTCTTTCCCCCCTTGACTTTGATAGAGAAATATTAGTACATTTCTCTTTGGCAAGTGTGATGATTGATCTTGATTGTCAGCTTTACAATATTTAAGGCCACCTAGGTAATACAATAGGCACATCTATAAGCTCATTTCTAGGGAATATTAACTGAGAAGACTCACCTTCAAAGTGGGGAGCACTTTCTAATAAGCATAAAAGTGCACAAGGAACACTAGTGTGAACCTGGATACCTCCACTTCTCTCACAGTAAGTGTACCTGGAGCTGATATCACAGAGCATTGTCTTTGGCTTTCCAAAAGAAATGCATCACTAGCCACTCTCCTAAGATCCTCCAAGCTGTCGATGCAGGGTCAGCTGTGCTAAGACATTCAGTTTCCTGGACTGAGAAACTCCCAAATTCTCAGCCTCAGCATGAAGACGGTCATGATTTAAATACTCAGTCCCTGTCACGCAAGTCAATCTCTCTCAACTTACAATATGTATGTATTAAATTGGTTCTGTTCATTCATAGAACACTACCTAACAATGAAGAAAATACTCTAGATGCAATCATTTACTCATTGTCTCAAGAGACCCTCTCTTCCTCATGGGAGGAAATGTTTCATTCTAGAGGAAATTGCTTACATCAGTCTTCCATGTATTTTAAGAGAATAAAATTAATAAAATAGTGGTCATTTCTCTATTCATCCATGATGTCTGCTATATGGCATATCAAATGTAAAGAGAAGGCATTCATTAAAAATACCCATCATTTCTTTTCTAAACATGTCTTTGTTTAAACAGTTTTCTAGATAAATTTATTTATTTATTTACATATTTATTTAATATTCAGGCCACAGTTTCCCCTCCCTCCTCTTCTTCCTGTCCCTCCCTGCACCTCTTCTCTGTATTCTCCTATTTATAAAATATGAAACCTTGAAGTTATGCTTTTCCTTCCTTGGCCCTCATATCCAGTGTTGTCTATATTCCTATCTAGCACTATGTTTTTTTTCTAGTTATACTTTTTGTAGGAATTTTATTGCTCCGTAATAGATTAAGCTGCAATTTTTTCTTCATGATTTCATGGTTTTTGTTTAATGTGCTTTTCCATTTTCCCTTCCAAATATAACAAACACTGTGTTTATCAATTAATTTTTTATTAGTTCTTTGATACTTTCCTACTAAATATTTCAGTCATATTCATGCTCGTTCTTCCAAGTCTTCCCAAATCCATGCCCCTCTTCCCTTCCTTTCCCACCTCACTTCATGTCCCATCAACGCCAATTCGTGTTATCCAAATATTAGATGGGTTGCTTGCCACTGGAGCTTGGTCAATTTATCAGTGGATATACTTCCTTTTTATACTTCTCCCACTACCAATTAATTCTCTTAATGCATAAGTCCAGCCATGCTGTTCCTTTGCTCACAGCTAGTAGAACTGCCAGGACTTGAGTTCAAGCTCCCCTTCAGACCAAGTTTCAAATGATACTTTCTGTGTCTGCAGTTCTCACTAATTCCGGGTTCGACATTCTTGTTCTAAATTCAAGAAGCACAAGACTGGGCACTGTGGTTTATTTCATTTCCAATCATTCTGTTCAGTTCCATTCCTTCCATCAACACGCCATACCCTCTATATCTCTAAGTGCCCATGTCATCAATACCAAATACAAATACCACTCCACAGACTGTCCTTCTAAATGCCAAATCCTCTTTCCCCTCTTTCTGCATTCTGTTTCCCTTATCATTAAAAAAATAGATATATTTTCACTCATGCTGATGCTCCTTGATTTCCAATGAATAATGTCCTGATAAATTGAAACTCCATTGTAAATTATAACATCCTAAGTAAAAACTGTACTAGTACACCTAACCTAGTGAGTATCCTTGCTTAGCAACATGGTTGATTAGGGTTGGCTGCTTCCTCTCCTGGTGAGAGAATGAGAGAACTGTCTGGGATTGACGATTCTCCTGCTCAGTGCACTATTATTCTTGTACATGCTGCTATTCTGGAAAAGGTCAAAATCCATACCCAGTTTCTTCAGAATGTTTAACACTTTGCACTACTCTAAAGTTGAAAAAATCCTAGTTCTAATCATTTTAAATCCAATACCATATGTAGTTTTTTGTGAATTTAATAGGTTTGCAAATGTCTAATGAAATCTGTAATAAAGCCTTTAGATGGGTTCCAATTATGTTTCCTTTCTCTCCTCCACACTAAGTGACTTGTACAGCATTGTTTTATACCAACCAACGTAGCAAGGGCAATGAACACTGCCAGTGTCTATCTTTTAATCATTGTAAAGATTCGTGTAGTTGCTGCTATAGCAATTCAATGATTTGTTATGACTGTTCATAGGTCTATTGGGGGCTTCTATTTGAGAAAAAAATAAATAAAATCATAGTAACATTTTCATGTGAAATGAAACAATTATAGGGAGTTAGTTATTCAAAGAGGTGTCTTCCTCTTCTATTCATGCTGAGGGCTTCTTCTAATTTCAACCCTCAGTCTTGTTATTTAGAGGAAAAGACAGTAGAACAAAATCCACTCAGGTTCTTAGTTGTTATGCAGCTTAAGATCATTTCATTTGAATATACTTAGAATTCCACATAGCAAGCACATTAAGAGGATTACATCTTCCCTCAAAGCAAGCTCATCTTCCTTCAGGCAAACCCAATAATCAACCACCATGGTATTTAAGGTTACTAAGTTTAGAGGCCTTTTTAGAAGGGCCATTTAAAGATTTCAAAGATTTACTTTTCTATAATGAGGTCATAAATTCCATTTTTGTGTCACTTGGGATTTGTAGCATCAAGAACATCGCTGCAGAATAACAGAAAAATAAAATAAAATAAAACTGCAAAGCACATTGGGGAAGTCATATCATTGGCCTTCCAAATAAAGTGCCTGGTACTCCTGCCAGAGCTGTCTCATCAAAACCAGCTTAAGAGTTTCTAGAAATAACAGCAGTAGGTCAACCGACATAAGAGTATACAAATGAGAGTTTGAAGTTTAGTTTATGGAACAAGCATGGGCCTCTTTCTCACAATTAGTTTGGGAATGATTGATTTTCGGTGTCAATTTAAAGCAGGCATGAAAGAGTGGCTTGAATATGCAGCGGCTGGCTAGGGGCAGCAATGCAATGAAAAAAATAGACACACAGCCATCCGTACATTGAAGCTGGAATCACGTGGGATTTTCTAATCATTTCAGCCACAATCTGCAACCGAGGCATATTTATTATGTACAACACAGGAGGAGGGTTCAGCTAATTTCAGTAGGTATTCTCTGCAGGTCTCATGCTAGTAACATTCAGGCTGGAGGAGCTGCAGTTGCTAGTCTTTGTACATACTGATCAAACATTCATAAACACACATGCTCAGCTCCCAAGGAAAGCTTTGCCACCCCTCTTGAGACTGGCTCATATGAGTAATGATTTTGCCAATGTACCATGGGCCAATTGGTCTCAGAGTCCTTGACAGGTTGTGTTCATGTCAAAATACACATTCACTCGGGACTTTGCTCATTCATGGTTTCCTGTGCTCCCTGCAAAGCATACAGGAGGAACACTTTCTGGAAGTAATGATGTAGATTGATTGAAGACAGCAGCACATAACAGATGGAAAACCAACAACAAAAGACCTTGAGTGTACCATGAATCTTAACAGGTCTTATTAATAAGAACAAACCTGAGGCCAGTTATTGGGGTGAATGCTGGAAGATCAGAGACACAGAACAAGCCACAGTTTCCTCACCTTGCTAGTTCCTCAGGTGATCCTGTTTCCTCAGGCTGGAAACTTCTGAGTCCTCATCCCAATGGCTCTCAGCTGAACTGTGCTGCTCCAAAGCCTGAATGCTAAAACCAGCGAAATGCTTAACTAACTAAATGCTTAACTTAGTTCCTGGTCCTCATGCCTTATATACCTTTCTGCTTTCTGCTATCACTCCCTGAGATTAAAGGCTGAATTTCTTGGATTAAAGGTGTGTGTCACCATGCTTAGCTGTTTGTAAAGTGGCCTTGAACACACAGAGATCCACCTGGCTCTGCCTCCCAAGTGCTGGGATTAAAGGCGTGCAACACCACCGCCCAACTTCTGCTATGCTTGCTCTGACCCATTTTCTAGCCACCATTTCTGGCTCTGTTCTAGTGGCTGTCTGTTCTCTGACCCCAGATAAGTTTATTACCTGCACAATATTTTTGGGAACACAATACCACATTTCCCCTGTTTTTGTCTAAAAATAAAAAAGGTTATAACTAATACAAGAAAAATCATATCCAATAAGTATATACAATGTACATAGTCAAGATTACATTAATGATGTCTAGTCCATTAGCATTTGACAGATTCAGGTGAAAAACTCCATTAATATATAACAATGTCCAGTCCAGTAACATTTGATAAACTCAGGCAAAAAAATTTTCATTATTTATGCTATTTAAAACAAATAGTTCCTTTTTTTTAAAGTAGATTCCATAATCTCCCTTTTTAACTCATCATATGCATATTCTCTTCATAATAGATTCAATAATATACCTTTTGTCATCTTTCTCTTTTTAGAGTAGCTTCAATGATCTACCCATTTATCCTATTTCTTATCTTTTTTCTCAGAGTAGATTCAGTGATCTACCTCATATCTATATTCTTTTTCTTTCTTTTTTTCTTTTTTTTTAAACATCAACTCTATTTTTGGGTTAATTGTCAAGTCCTGTATCATTTGTCCAGCCGCTGCATAATGAGAAAGTGCAGGGCTTGTTTTAAGTCCTTGTTCAAGTCTGTCAGGCTGGATCATCTCAGCCAGCAATCTCAAATTGTCCTGAGCAGTTTGTAGTCCAAAGTCGATCTTTCTGTGGTGCTAATGACTTTACAATAGTCCGCATGAATTCATCTTTGTTGGGTCCCATCATCTTTTTAGGCGTGGTCATGGTTCCCTTTAGATTTGTGTGTGTGTGTGTGTGTGTGTGTGTGTGTGTGTGTGTGTGTGTGCCTCTTCTATGGTTTGAAGTAATCACAGTCTGATAAATATCTGTCTCTCAGAACCATGAAAGTTCTTCCTTAGAAGAGAAAATCTTCACAGCAATTTCTCCCCACCATTTGTCTTGCCAAACGTTTCCAAACTGACCTTTGCCGATGATTTCTTGTAACACGATGGTCCTGGCAATTCTCTGAAAAAACAGCATTTTTGTCCCAGGTAGCAGCATTACCACAGTCACCAACATGATGAGAAGAAACCTGCAACTCGGAGCAGCACCGCTGCCTCCATGGTCTCACTGCCACCATTTGTAGTTTGTCCCTGGCTGAAGCTTCTCCTTAGCAAGCCTCCTAGGCTGGCCTCAAACTCGGGATCCTTCTGCCTCTGCCTCCTTCAGTAAATCCGTGGGTAGCTCCAGCCTGAGCTGGGGCTCATAAGATCACAGGCAAGAGACTTTTTCGTAAATTTGTACCTTGAATGTTGGGTGCCAGATGTGGTATTGTGTTCCCAAAAATATTGTGCAGGTAATAAACTTATCTGGGGTCAGAGAACAGACAGCCACTAGAACAGAGCCAGAAATGGTGGCTAGAAAATGGGTCAGAGCAAGCATAGCAGAAGTTGGGCGGTGGTGTTGCACGCCTTTAATCCCAGCACTTGGGAGGCAGAGCCAGGTGGATCTCTGTGTGTTCAAGGCCACTTTACAAACAGCTAAGCATGGTGACACACACCTTTAATCCAAGAAATTCAGCCTTTAATCTCAGGGAGTGATAGCAGAAAGCAGAAAGGTATATAAGGCATGAGGACCAGGAACTAAGTTAAGCATTTAGTTAGTTAAGCATTTCGCTGGTTTTAGCATTCAGGCTTTGGAGCAGCACAGTTCAGCTGAGAGCCATTGGGATGAGGACTCAGAAGCTTCCAGCCTGAGGAAATAGGATCACCTGAGGAACTAGCAAGGTGAGGATACTGTGGCTTGTTCTGTGTCTCTGATCTTCCAGCATTCACCCCAATAACTGGCCTCAGGTTTGTTCTTATTAATAAGAACTTTTAAGATTCATGCTACACTTGAGTGACAAATGTTAACATCCAAGAGAGATGAAATATTTTGAGGAATACATACATTTTATTTAAGAAAAATTGCTTCATGGATAAATGTTTTCTTTTATTTCATTTTGTATATTTGTTATTTTTAGTCATTTTTCAAGTATGAATCTGAATATCACTCTTGACCTTGGGTATGAAATGCCTAAGCTTGTGTGATTCTCCATAATAAAGCATGCCTGGGCAAGCTCCTCCAGCTTTCTAAACTTTCATGTGGACTGTGGTGCCTCTCAAAATATTTATTTCTTATTCAGTTGCTCTTGTCCTTTCTGTCTTAATTACTTTACTATTGCTATGATAAGATACCATGATGAGGTAAGTTATAGAAAAAAGAGTTTATTGGGGATTGCATTCTAGAAGGTGAGAGTCCATGACCATCTTGTATGGCAGCAGGAAAGCAGGCAGATGTGGTGCATAAACAGGAACTGGCAGTCTACATATTGATACATAAGCACAATGTGAAATAGCTAACTGAGAATGGTGAAGACTTTTAAAAAACCTCAATTCACACTCCCAGTGGCACACCTCCCACAAGGACACACCTCCTAAGCCTTCCCCAACAGTTCCTCACCAACTGAGGACTAAGCATTTAAATATATGATCCTACGAGGGACATTTTTATTCAAACTACCACATCTTGTCAGACAAAAACTCGTGTAAAATCTCATTTCCTGAGAATCTTTAAAATAGTGAAAGGATACAGTATGAAGGAAGCCAAAAATGTGAACTTGGCTTAGTTCTACAACCTTGAAGCCTGCTTCCCCCCATTCCCCATGGCATACATCCTGCAGCAAGGCTGTGACTCCTACATCTTCTGAAACAGCACTACCAAGTGGGGAGCAAATATTCAAATGCCAGACCTATGGGGGACATTCGCATTCAAATAGCTACAGTTAGGGGTTCCACTGAACAGTTTTGAGATGCACGTAATCTCAAATACAAAGGCAGAAGTAAGCTTGATACTCACCAAGAACAAAACATTGAGTAAAGTTGTAGATAGAGCTTAAAGGCTTGAAAGAATATACAAGGAGTAAGTGCTAAGGAAAAGTGACCTGTGGAGTTTGGGAGGCAGAACAAGGAAGTTAAATTTTGTTTTGTGATCATGGTGTCACCCTAGTGGTAGTGGATTGTGGGGGCCCACAGAGGCTCCTTAGTAAGGCCTTACTCAAGGTCAGAAAGTCTGAGCTTGCTTTACTCAGCAGGGCTACATAATAGGATAATTTGGTTAAAGGCATGGTTATCAGTGTTTTGAAGGGTCTACACTTGTTAGTACTTTATACCTTGACCTTTAAAGGGGGAGTCTTTTGCCCATCCCCTTGCTGATGTGTATAAAAAAGTCCAAAATGAATAAACTGGGGGCAACTGGGTACTGATCCAGAGCCCTCCTGAAACTATCCTGCATCTCTTTCTCTCTGTCTACATCTATATTTCTTCCTATTATTTCTCAATTACTCACTCCTCCATCCAACCCTTTGACAGTTCAGAGATGTACTCCAACAGTGGATCTGGGTAAAATGGGAAGGGAGAGCTGGGAAGAGTGGAGGGAGGGGAAACTGTGGTATGGATGTATTGTATGAGAAAGCAGTCTATTTTTTTCTTTCTTTCTTTCTTTCTTTCTTTCTTTCTTTCTTTCTTTCTTTCTTTTTTTTGTCTTTGTGTAACAATCCTGGCTGTCCCAGATCTCACTTTTTAGACCAGGTTATCCTTTAACTCACAGAGAGATCCTCCTGTCTCTGCCTCCTGGATGCTGGGATTAAAGGTGTATGCCACCATGCCAAGCTGAACCTATTTTCAAAAATAAAATATGAAAAGTCATTGGGTTTCTTTATATGAGAAAGTAGTGTGACATGATACATATTTGAGAATGTCTCAATCAGTTGACAATTTGGAAATTAGTGTAATCTCTACAAGTGGCCCAAACCAGTCTTCTGAGTTGAAAGTCTGATACTCTTTATCTTAACTAGATAATACCAGCATTAGCCACTAGGGGAGCAATGTATCCGTTAAGGGAAATAAAACAAAATCTTAACCACAGATATATTTGTTAACACCGAGTTTCTAATAGCTGTAAAACTCAGAATTCTCATTTAAATTAGCTTGATCCATGTTTTTCTATGTGCTGTATTCTGGAGAGGAACTTGAGAGAGTAAAACATTGAACAAAGGGCCATTAACCCCTATGCCCAGAGGAAGCTAATTCTGAGTTGCAAATAAATGAGTTGTAACAGGGTGCAGCAAATGATGTCTTCTAGACATGACACAAATATAACACTCACAATATAATTACCGCAGCTGTTATTGTCAGCGCAATACATACCTAGTACCGTGCCCATCAACATTTCCTCATTGATAGGGAGACATCTCTATCCAAGAGACATCTCTTCTCTCTGATGCTGTTAATGGCAGGCAGCTGGGGGAGGTGGTGTAATTTTCTTCAGTGTTGTAAACATTGCTACAGTAAATAACTTCCTACCCATGCAAGACCAGAAACTCCATAAGTCACTCACAAAAAGGAGATGCATGTGAGAGACATAAAGGACAAACAGTTTCAAAGGGGAGAGGAAGAAGTAAAAGAGAGGGCAATGGAGATGAAAACCACAAAAATTCATCATCCAAATATATGAAAATGTCAACATTTTAAAAAACTTACATTTTCTTTGTGTGTGGGGGATACAGGGTATCTTGGGGTGTGGTACATGTGTTGAGGTCAGAGAACTGCTTCCAGGAGTTGGTTCTCTCCTTCCACCATGTAAGTCCTGGGGACTGAGTGCAAGTAGCCAAGCTTGGCATCAAGTGAAGTTGTCTGCTGAGCCATCTCCCTGGCCCAATTAACACCAGTTAAAGAGAAGTAACATGAGAAAGAAACTAATTTCCAACTTGTAAAATAAGGACATTTGCATGTTCATTTTTCTGCTGGACATAACCAATTATATAAAGTGAACTATTTATAGATTTGAAAAACAAGGAGCCAAGCCCTCCACCTTATAGTTACCACACATAAGGTTATAATTATTATTATTATCATTATTATTATTATTATTATTATTATTATTTTACCGAGGCATTGTCACAGTGGTTAAGAATTGGAGGTGTTGACCAAAAGACAGTTACATGACACAAATATAACCTTGTCTTGATTCTTTGCTATTAGTTAACAGTCTAGCCGCTATGTTATACTGAGGGTCCTCGGCTTCCAATCTATGCAAAAGGAAGGTGTGGAGAAACATTCTCTGAGATACATTATCTGTCAGTTCCCTGCACTGTAGCAGCCTGCCTTAGCCACCGAGGTAGTTATGTCTTCGTCTGTCACCATGGGCACCTCTTCAAAAGTGCTTGCCAATCACAGTTCCATCTCTTGCTTTTCTTGTCTCTGGCCTCTCTTTTTGTCTGTCTGTCTGTCTGTCTGTCTGTCTGTCTGTCTCCCTGCCTCTCTCATGTCCCCACTCTGAGATGGCCCTCCCTTCTTTCACTCTCCCTCCTCCCCTAATAAACTTCTTGTACTAACACTCCTGCACATGGCCTGTTCCCTTCATGACACACCTTGGCAGGGCCAGCTGAAAGTTACCCATTTTGCCTTTTTAAAACTCCCATTATCTGCACACAGCATGGTAGATTACTTTTCTATCCAAAGATTCTGCTTCTGTTACAGGCTTATGCTTTCATAGCTTGAATCAAGCGTGCCTTCTCTCTCAGAGAAGAGTTTCTATTAATAAGCAAACTTTGTTATATTTCTATAAAGCAGCATCAGTTACAGAGATCTCTATGTAAACTGTTATATTTATCTAAGGCCCTTAGTGTTTAATGTACTGATAAAATATGAATAGATATGTGTCCAGTTTTGAAATGTAATCTTCTCATTACAAGATAGTCAGATATATATTCTACTTTAAAATATGGTTAATAAACTATTTGCTACTATATATTATATTCAACTTAAAATTATAAAATATTTATGAATAATAATCAATATAAAATGACAGAAATTTACAGTTCTGCAATTAAAATATTATGTCTGATGTTATATAAAGCATTTTTGAATTATTATGCTTTTGTAACATTAAAACTACAAATAAGTTTTATATGTTCTTTGATGTACTTAAAATGATTTTTTGTATACATTTTTGAATTATAAAGATAAGAAAAATGAGAAACTCTTGTGTAAATCTAATCACAGAAATTATAAAATGAAGAGGATGGAATCCAATAACAAAAATATTTCTCATTTCAATGTCCATTGTCCAGGAGATGAACAGATAGGAAAATGCCCTTATTAGATGGCAATGGTTAAATGATAAATTAATAGGGGTGTTAAAGGAAATAATAATTACTTTCTTACAGTTAGGGCTTATGGACTCAGACAATTGCCTTCATGAAACATAATTTAATTGGTTAGAATTTTCACCTTAGTAGTATACAGATTAAATGAATCTTAGTCACATGTAAATTAAATCAGATAACAAGTGAATGAGGGAGGAAATTCATATACATACTGGGGATATATATATATATATATATATATATATATATACACACACACACACACACACACACACACACATATATATATATATATACATATATATGTTATATGTTATGTATTGTAACATTTAAAAATGTCAAATTTCCTTGACTGAGTTTACACAGTAAAGGGAGTGTTTTCCTAAGATTTCATTTCCATGGGCCATAATGCTAATTACATTTTGTCTGAGTTTTAGAGATAATGCATAAGAAGAACTATTTCCCTATACATTATTTATCAGGACATACATGTTCTTTATTCAGAAATTTCAAAGTGAAAATTCTATAGCTATCAAATGAATAAAGTCTACTTATCTGGTAGCTGTCATGACAAGGAATGCATCTTCAATAGGAGTGTAATGTGCATACATCATTTTCACAAAAAGATGATGACACAGCTGTAGGATGACAAGGGAATTTATTATGGAGGCTTGAGTAGATCTTTCTGTAAGAGGCTTACTTACATATTGCAAGAAAGGAAGTGTCATTTACTGCTTAACCTCTCTGGCAGGTTTTTTTTTTTTTTTTTTTTTTTTTTTTTTGTGTGTGTGTGTGTGTGAACTAATGAATAAATATATCCCTGCCTATAATTGAAAGTGACCCTCACTGATGAAGCCTAGACTAGTTCATGAATATTATTCATAATGGATTCAAATGGATTTAAATGTCTTGCATTTAAAACAGTTGGTTCTTTCTCATCTGACCCTTTATATAATTATAATATGATTATAATTGTGCTAATTACTGCAAGAGTGCCCATAATTCAACAGTGGTCATCTGAAGAGAGAAAGAGATGTAGAAATTGTAACTAAATCACTCATTGTAAGCTTCACAGGAAATAAACTTATTTAAGGAAAAGCAAAACACAAAAACTGCTATATCTAAACAAAGCCAGTTCATTTGCCTTAGAGTTTGATATTGAGTTTTCTGCCTAAGAGTTAGGAAGATGCTTGACAATGCTAAATAGATGGATATTGTATAGAACTGCGGGGCTAAAAAGAAATCTCAGAATTAAAATGATCTCAGACTGTTCTCTATGTCTTTAAAAACTCAACTACAATATAAGAAGCTAATGCTGCATTGATGTGCATTAGTTTCTCACACTGACTTTCTTTCTTCCTGTGAAGGTTGTGAGGAAAGTGTGAGGGAAATTACTACAAAAATGATTTATGGTAAATCAAATAATACCAAGACTTAGATCTCTGTTAAAAGTTTATGTACTTTCAATAAGTACAGTAGATTAGAAGTCACACAGGGACATACCCCAAACAGGGATAATTATTTACTGAGAGAAAATTATTGCACATTCTGCTAAGTCTTAACATATGAAACTCAAAAGCTTGCACTTATTTTAATCCATCATGAAGAGTATTTACTTTCAAATACTATAAAGAATTGCAAAGTTATTTTATAAGTTACTTGACATACTTTGAAAGAATGGTATATATAACCACTGTATTTTATTCATTTTAATTATTATGTGAACACCAATACTCATGTCTCAGTTTCTGACATAAATGAGCCCCTCTGTATATGATGGAGTCATGATTCTGTGGTGTTGAAGTTTACAAAGCTGTTTGATATGAACCTATGAGGCACACGGTCTGGTATGTTCTAAAGTAGAAGCAACTTAAAAGTCCTAAGTTTTATGGAAGGCAGCATTTGCATTATAAGTTCCAGTAGCCTACTGAATACTCCACTAAAAGAGTCTAGATTATGTGTGTATGCACACATATATGCAGATTTGTGAATGTGCATGCTGAAGTCACATGTAAATCACAGGTGTGTTTCTTTAGCCAGCTGCCCACATTTTCAGAGACAGAGTATCTCAATGAACCTGGAGGTCACTGATAGGCTAGGCTGAGTCGCTAGAATCCCCAAGATTTTCATTACCCCTGTGTCCCAATCACAGGGATTATTTATAAGCATGTACCATTATGCTTGCATTTTCAGACAGGTGCTTAGGCTCAGACTCAGGTCCTCTAGTTTTCATGGCAAGCATGGACTGAACTAAATCTCCAGCTCCTAAATACCTCATATATATGACATATATCATATATATTGTAGTATAAAGAATACTAATGCTGATGTCATTTTTAAATTTTAAAACCACATTGCATTTTTATGTGAATACTAAGAGATGATTAGGAGTTCTCTAGGTTACTCTTCAAGGAATCAGGTGTCGTGGATTCTCAGAAATTGGTCCTTAAGGGGAGATCTGTCAGTGGAATGAGAACATGGTTGGAGAATTATATGAATTTTATGCCTTCCTCTTCTGATTAGGTGCCAAGACAGTCACATAAAATGCTGCTAAATAGGCAGCTCTAGAGAATGCTAACTGTGAGGAGAATGAACTCAAAGACAAAGAGTGGAGAGATTTACATTAAGACCTCAAGCAAAGCAAACATTTTTGGTGTCTGCACAGCTAAGTTTTGTAGGTTGTTCACACTGTTTAACACAATATAAAGCCCCAAGTAACTGGTGGCTTTCTTTTCTTCATCCCATGAGAAGAGAAGAATATGCTTGTAAATCACACTCTATTTCAAATACTTACAATTCTGTCATTGTATGTTCTGAAAGCAATCATTCATATAAGCGTGGCACATTTTTATATATCCTATGTATGTGTTTCATAATCATAACCTGTGGTTGTCGACATGAAGGGATTACCCAAGACAGAAGCACAAATATTTAGGAAGCTACATCTTTCACAAAAATCATACATGTATATATTTAAGTCCAAGGAACAATGAAAGTAATTATAATGCCATGTATTTGAATTTTATCTGATATATAAAACATTAATCTGCTTATGATATAATTTATTAATATTTTTGTTACATTCATTTGAAGCATGGTGATCTGCAACTGTAACCCAAGTTTGGAAGGCAGAAGTAGGGGAATTCTGAACTTGATGCCTGCCTGAGCTACATAGTGAGATTTTTTTCAAATGTTGAGACTCATAAATGGCAAAAAAAACAAAAAGGCAGAAAATAAGTGGCTTCTATGATTCTAACTGACCCTAAGACACAATAACACTACAGAAAGGGCAGAATGAATATAAGAGCCAGAGGATGGAGAAGAGAACTATGGAATACTTCCTTCTGGATGCAGCATGGTTGTCATGATCATGAGCTCACAACAGATGTATCTGTCTGCACAAAGCCTGCACACACACACACACACACACACACACACACACACACACACACTGCATGGGGACTAGAGGTGGAACTAGTTGTGAAGACAGGAGCTAGCAGGAAAGGGAGGAATGTAAGTGGGTCATGGGTTGTGAATCTGATCACAAGGCATTCTCTCTATATATGAAATTATGAAAAATAAGGAATTATTTCTCTACCTCAACTTCTATAAACTTTCAATTTCCAGAACAAATGAATTGGCTTTGGAAGGAAACATTTTTCTTTTACTGATTTTTGAACTCTCCAATTTTCTGTGAGATTGATCTCATTACCTTCAAAATGTCCTTTGCCACATCTGACCAGTCTTTGATACTCCCTAAATTCCTGAAACCCATTGATCTTTTCAGTCTCTCTAGAGTTTTGTCTTTTTCAGAATGTCATACAATTATACTCATGCAACATGTAGCCTTTTTAGAGTTGTGCATACAACTGCAGGATGCATTTATAATTCATCTATGTTCTTGCCTGGATGGAGAGATCATTCATTTTATGACTATATAGTATTCCATTGTAGTATCATGTGTTTATGTATACGTTAGCTATTTACTTATTACTCTATATATTTATCTATTATGCATTATTTGTTGAATTAAAATTGTAGTGCACTTATTCACCAGTACTAGATATTGCAGATAATGTATTTATATTATTTGTATTATTTTTATATTTATTTAACTATATACATTTATTAAATATGTGTTACTTCCAGTTTGGAACTGTCATGAACATATCTTATATAACTTTCATGTTTTCTTTGTGTGTGTTTGTGTGCATGCATATGAATTTTCAAATGAGATGATAAGTATCAAGTTACATCCTTGTTAGTGTGCATGGAAAGGTGATGTCAGGCTTGTAAAAAACTGGCTTATTATCTTCCAAAGTGAGTGTATCATTTTGTATTTCCTCCAACAATGAAGTAGAATCTCTGGCACTCTACTTCCTCACTAGTGATTTGTGGTTTCTGTGGTGATAATCATTAGGATTTTACATGCATGTGTAAGTAGAGAGACTATCATTTTGTGCTATTCTAGTCATAAATTGCTGGTGCGTTTGCATGCTTATATGCCATGGCAGTAAGTATTTCCATTTGAAAATTTACCCATTTTAACCATTTACTTCTTTATTTCGAGTTTTAAGTATTCTTTGTTTACTTCACATGAGAATACCTTCATAGATTGTTTTCTTTTAACAATAGTTTATCTCAACATAAGTTTTAAACTTTAATAGAGTCTAACGTCTATTTTTAACTTCATGGATAATTCTTTCAATGCTCTATCTGGGAACTCATCTCCATGCCCAGAGCTATGGAGAACATCTTGTAAGTTTTCATTTAGATGCTTGATAGCTTTTACATCCAAGCCTATGCAATAGCTTTTGATTAATGTTTAAGGTCTCTTTAGGTTTCTTTTGAGGGTGACCTGTAAGTGGCATATGATAGAATACAGCTAGCAACACCTTGGTTTACAACTGAACTTCTAAAAGGTACTTGAGGAGATAAAACATTAACTGACTCTAACATTACTGAACCCTCGCTGTAAGATTCTTGCTAAGTTCTTTCCCTAGCTAGGCATGAACAGAAAATGTTAGAAGATGAAATTTCTGAATTTACACGTGTGGATTTTACATCATTTCCTTTATTTAATAAACCTGTTACAAGTCAAAAGAAGATAAAAATAAAGCAACTAGGGTTAAACACAAATGTATCTGTTTTGTATATTCTTTATTGTATCTTTTAAACTATACAGAAGTGTTAACAGTGAATTTAAAGGACATATCGATCAATGGCATGGTAAAAGACACTACAATAAGAATTTAGGAAAACTGCTTTTATAGGCATTGATAGCAGTCCATTTCTCTAAAAAAGGAAATTATCATTGACAAAATTAGGAGCTAGAGAGATAGCTCAATAGTTAAGAGCACTCACAGCAAAAGTCATGAGGACCAGAGTTCAAATTGAGTGACAAACCAGATACACTCAACAGACCCACAACTCCAGGTCCGAGCTTTTCTGGCCTTTACATGCATAGACATGTACAGCTGCGTCCATGTCCTGGAGAGGGGTCAATATACTCAGTGCCACTGATCTTCTCTCCCAGCAGCTGCAGTTATCAGGCAAACAGTTCACATCATGGTGTGTTGATATTAACAGCATTTGATTTAAATGCTACCATAGATTCTCAGTGTTTTCATTCTATATTTTTTATTATTTAAGATATTTTATGAGAGTTTTCAATTAACAATTACATGTGATTTCTTTTCTTTTTTTTTTTTTTTTTTTTCCGAGACAGGGTTTCTCTGTGTAGCTTTGCACCTTCCCTGGAACTCACTTGGTAGCCCAGGCTGGCCTCGAACTCGCAGAGATCCACATGCCTCTGCCTCCCGAGTGCTGGGATTACAGGCATGTGCCACCACCGCCCGGCTACATGTGATTTCTAATGTATGGAGGTGTGGGCATCTTATATTAATGGTTGTCATACTTTCTTCATAATAGTAATAAATTTTCCAGTACAGAAAACAATGTTTAAAAAGGGAAATTCACAAATTTGGAAGCCCTGCTGAGAAAATTTGGGAGCTTTGTCCTGTTCTTGTTCATTCAAACACCAACACTTTGACCGTGTACTGGTGTGAATATTTATTGAACATACAAGGATGAAAAGAGGTTGATATAAAGCCACAACTTGATATAAAAGTTGCAACAACACAGACAAAGGAAGAGGCTGCCTAGGCTCCAAGGCCAGTTAACTTTAGTTTAATTAGTGTTTACTAACAGAGTTTGCCATTCTTAGACAATAGAGACTCAAGAGCACAATGGAGTTTTTTTTTAAGGGAATTCACCTCCTATTTGGTCAGTAAAACATGGGTTCAAATAATGTGCAATATATGCCAAAGTTCAATTTTGCCTAAAAAATTGTGACCACTCATTTATGAATCTACACATGTAACAGAAAAGAATTTGAAGCAGACAAGACAGCAGGTGCAGTGGGAAGGAAGTGTGAAACTGTCCTGTGTAGTCAGAGAGTCGCTGGCAATTCAATTCCTGGTTTTTAGAATGTAAGTGACAGCATATTAAAAAAGTGACCACAGAATGCTTTATAAATACACACCCATGCAGAGACTCATCTCAATGTGCATATCAATGGTTGTAATAATATTCTTTAAATATAATTAAGTGATTCTTCTCTTTTAAGCAAGATATAATAAGAATTAAAAAAAAGCCTGTCTGGTTCAACTGCCCATCCTTCAGAGACTTATAGAATGAGTCTATTCACATTTGCTTCCACCCCTTCATTTTGATGCCAATCACATGCCATATAGAACCCAGAGACAGTGCTGAAAAAATAAAGGAAAACAAAACCAACATAGTTAACGTATAAACTATGTCAACCATACAAATGGTATTCCTGAGATGATAGCCCATGGTAATTACAATGTGCTCTGCATCTTTGTCTGCTGTCCATGCATTTGTATAGCATCCTTCACCAAAGTTCATGATCTCATTGAGATAGCTTCTGCTTTACAGCAAAATGGCATTAGAAAAGTCAATTATTCTCAGTTTTATGCTACAGTTGTCTAGTAAGCCTCACAGAAACCAGTTTAGTCTCATCTGTTTCCTAACTCCGTGTCCATTGGCCTGATTTGCAACTTGAAATCAATAATGGTAGGAAGTACCCTCACCCTGGATATCAGATCCAACACATGAATTGTTGTTCACTTGAAAGAACATTAAAAACATACTGCAAAAATGTCTTTTGCTTATCTTCATGATTATCTTTCAATAATGACAGAAACTTAATTCCAGCATTTACAGGTCAACTAAATATATCTTGGAAAAACTGTATATTAATACTGAATTAGGACCACTTACTCTAACTGGAAGATGATATATTTCAGAAACAATTATTACTGTAGACCAGAGGTTTCTAATCTGTGAATCTTGACTCCCATGTGGGTCACATATCAGATATCCTGCATATCAGATATTTACATTATGATTCACAACAGTAGCAACATTGCAATTAATGAAGTAGCAAGAAACATTGCAATTAATGAAGTAGCAAGAAAATAATTTTATATTTGGTGGTCATCACACCATAAGGACCTGAAAGTGTCTTATCATTAGGAAGGTTGAGAACTACTACTGTAGACACTGACACCATTCTTCCAGTATGAAGTTTCCAAATGATAGAAGATTTTATGTCCTCCACAACTGATGGAATTTAAGACACCCATCTGTGCCTTGTATTCCTTCCCTTAAATTCTGAAACAGTTAGGTTAGACAATTACATGAACCATCCTGAGGTTCAGAGTTGAATATTCTGTGTGTGTGAAAAGGGTTGCGTTTCTGTGAATCTCTACAGTTTGTCTGTATTTTGTGTATTAAGCTGTCAGGGACTATCTAAATCACTTCCTTTTCTGTCAGTCTGTCTTTGGACAACATCCTTTGAGACACAACAGCATTCAGCAGCGAGCCCTGTCCCCAAAGTCTCAAAATGATATGTAAATCCTGCCATTCTCCATGCTCTGTGTAGTACGGGTTTAATTCTTCCTCCTAGGCCTCAATCTGCTGAAACATTACTCTGATATACAGTACAAAAGCAGTAACAAAGATGTTCATATCAGCCCATTGTAAGATGGTGGCAGGCAGAGAAATCAATGAAGCCAAGGGGACAATAGCTGGAGTTTAAACAGGCTGCTGAAATTTGCTAAGACTCAGACAAAGGGCCCCTGCTGAAAGGGAGCTGCTGTGGTATTCCGGGGCCCCCTTTATGTGGCTGAAACAATCCTCACTCACAGAGTGGATTTGCATCTGTAATAGAGTTCAGGCTCTGTTTGTGAAAGGCTTTCGCTAGGCCTGACCCCGTGTCTCAGGAGCACATTGATACCCAGCACCTCGCCTGTGCCTTGTCCCACACTACAGAGAGCAGTATCATGGGAAAATGCACTAACTTAAAAGAATGCCAGGGAAGGCAAGAGGAAGGGAGAAAATTAAAGGCTTGAGGCAGTTTTGGTGGTACTTAGCAGTGAAAATTACTTTGGCAAATAATAGAACCTACTGCTGGTAATTACTGCTAACAAGCTTCGCCCAGCCCAAATGTGACACTTGGGCTGATGTGAGAAAAGCTGATATAGGCCAAGCTTATTAAGCCTGAATGAAAGGACCTTTTCCCTATGAAAATACAGCAACTTGGGGGCTTTGCAAATCATGTAATCTAGTGTTACCAATTATTCACTAAAACAGAAAAATGGTGCTGCAATATTTAAAATCCGCCTTAGATTTTATTCAACTTGTTTCCCTAATCCCAAGCAACTATAATCACGAACATCTTTGGTTTTCTAAACATGTACCCTTGGTGCCAAACAAAATATTGTGGAGACTGAGACTCCATGCTAAGGACCACTGGGAGATGTTTCTTACTTGATAGCCAACAGATAACTTGAAAACATTTTCTCCCTGTGGAAAACTTCCAGTCACCAAGCAAATATTCATATGTTAAAGCTACGGGCTTGTTCAGGTTGTCTCATTCATGATTTATTCATGATGCTAATTTCAAATTAAATATGCTGTGATTTGACACAATAATATCAGTTTCATCAATTTAATATTTTCTTTGATTACCATGGAAAGGTGACCATACACGATTTTAGTCCAGGATGACTACTCTTAGATATGACACTTGCCTTAGAGTTTGGCTGATATGCCATATGTCACTCCATTATTTATTGTAAAAGAGACACTGCACTTTGAGAGTAAACTTACACTCCCTGAGTTATAATGACTATGGAAATAAGGCATCTCGAAAATATACCTCATTTATTACTATATATGTTGCATACAGAAAGGATCTTATACCCAACATAGGACACAAGCAGTAATTAAAACAGAAATATTTCTTGTGTGCAACAATGTTTCTGTGAAAGCTAAATACTTAATTCAGCAATCAAATTCTATTACAGTTATCTGACACATTCATAACCTTCAAATATCCCTATACTTTTATATTTAAAACACAAAGTAAGATACACATAATACCTCTATTATAAGGCAAATTGCAAGCATTTTACATACAGCATCACTTAAATCAGTGAAACAGAAAACATGGGCTGCTTTTGACTTAAGAGTGTACAATTATGACAATGCTTCAAAATGATGTTTTTATTTGTTCTTTGAAAATTTCATGCACTGTGTTTTGATCGTATTTATTCTCCTTCCTCCAACTCCTCCTGGATTTTCACCTTCTACCCCTCCATTCAACTCCCAACTCCCCCACCCCCACTATGGACTCTTTCTATATCTTAAAAACCCATTGAGTCCAGTTTGTTTTGGGTGACTACTTCTAGATGTGGGACCTAACACGGAGTTTGGCTGATACACTAGGTGTCATTCCATGGCAGAAAACTGACTTTCTCTCTCTTAATAGCAATTGAATGCCAATACCTCCTCAGCTGGGGTTGGACTTCCTTCCTACCTCTTTTTCTCCCTACTGGGATTTTGCCCAGCTTGATCTTATGCAGTTCTGTACATGTTGCAAGCTGTGATTTTTTTTTAAACTTTTTAATGTGGTTTTTACTTCTTAAAACATCACTAGTGTTTTCTTAACTGAATTATTTTAATACTTTCCATAACTTGATACATTGTGACATAATTATGTTTGGCACAAAATAATATTAAGACATGCCATATTCTAACAGCTTAACAAAATCAACATAGACACAATATACATCATTACACATTGATTTTTATAAAAAAGAAACTAAAAAATACATTTAAATAATGAATCAAGATAGTAAAGCTAAGGAGCCACAAACTTATCTATTGGTTCAACTTGAAATTTGCATGTTTAGCTTTAAAACTGTTGCCTTATGATTATGGAATTTTAAATGTATAATGATATTTGTAGAGGAAATCGTTTAATGATCATATCTGAAGAATTAGGATTACAAACCATACAGCAATTCAATCTGTAATCAGGACAGAGGAGGTAATGTTTGAAAGCTCCATACACAGTCAACAGAAAATATGTTCTTCTTGGATTGAAACTACATCATGTATGAGTTAAAGATCCAGGAAATTGATATTGTGCATATTAAAATTGTGAGATTAGTCATATAAAATAAAAAACAGCTCAGATTTATTACTTATACTCAGATTGAGTTAACTACTGTATAATAATTATTCATTATTCTGTTTGCATACTGATGCAAGGAGACTTGGTTTTCTTATATTAAGATGTTTGTTCAGTCTATGTTTTTTATGATACTATAAAATTTATTTTTAAGTAATTCTACTTGCCATGACTTCTTGGACCTTTCCATCCTATAGTAGACAAGTTTGATCAAATAATTTCTTACTTTCCCTAAATGTGGTAAACACAGAATTAGCTTATAAAACTGTATCCCACTAAGGGAGAGCAAATGTGGATGTCAAATCTTTCAAAGCAAAATAACACTGTGTATATAAAAGATACTTATAATCAATGAGGTCAGTTGTTCAGAAGGGCAAACATTATAATATGATTGAAATTAGTTTTAATACACTAAAGTAAGGCATCCTGTCTGGCTCAGTAATCCCTGCAAAAAAACCCTAACAGAGTATATTAAGCCAAAAAGAGGAGTAAAGAATTTAATTTTCCTCATTTATACTGTATGTGTGTATTTTTATGACATTTTCTTGACCTTAGAAAATGTGCATCCAGAGCAGAAATGTACTGTAATTTTCTTTAGTAGGGATGATGGCATAAGACACCTGACTTCGGTGCTAATGTGAATCACGTTTGTTCCTGGTACTGTAATGAGTATATGTGTGCCTTTGTGCTGTCTCACAGAAAAATAAAGCAAACATGCAAAGCAAAGGAAAGAAGAAATGAAAGAGACAGACAGAAGTCATAGGCTTAAAGGGGACAGAAGTGAATATAGGCTGGTGTCTGTGAGAGCAAGTGTCGCTGAGAGATGTGGAGGAAGAGGTGAACAGAAAACCAAAGACAGTGTAAAGTACACTGCCTCAACAGCTGTAGATCCTATTTCTACAGTCATAATTCTATACACTATAACACATACAGAAATCCTGTTGTTTTAGTGATGCCCTTTTCAGATTTACTGAAGTATAATTGCAAAATAAAAAATTATGAGTTTAAGGCATACAATTTGATTTTTTATATTCATATGCATTATATTATCCCAATGCAAAACATTATAGATTAACAGTCTTATTGCTTCACATATCTTGGTGTATATGTGTCTGTGTTATCTCCTAAGAACTTTTTAAAGCATTTTAATATGTCAAGGGGGAAGCTTGTGTTGAAGATGGACTTTTTACAAAAGTAAGCCTTTCAGTGCTCTAATAGTACATTTATATGTTGAAAAGCATATGAACTTAATGATAGAGTATTAAGACTGCTTTTATATTTTTGGTTGTGAGCCTAGCCTTTAACGGCTGAGCCATCTCTGATATATCCTCTGTAGTCTGCTGGCAATGGTCGAGAGAAAGCCTGATCTGACCTAGTCTGGTGATCAGATGACTAAACACCCTAACTGTCATCTTGGAACTCTCATCCAATAACTGATGGAAGTGGATGCAGAGATCCTCAGCCAGGCTCTAGGTGGAGCTCCAGGTGTCCAACTGTCGAGAAAGAGGAGGGTCTGCAAGAGAGTGAATTCTTGAATCCAAGATTGTAAAAAGCACAGGGACAAATAGCCAAACGAATGGAAGCACATGAATTATGAACCAAAGGCTGTGGAGCCCCCAGCTGGATCAGGCCCTCTGGATAAGTGAGACAATTGAATAGCTTGATCTGTTTGGGAGGCACCCAGGCAGTGGGACCCGGACCTGTCCTTAGTGCATGAGCTGGCTGTTTGAAACCTTGGGCTTACACAGGGACACTTTGCTCAGTCTGGAAGGAGGTGACAGGACCTGCCTGTACTGAATCCACCAGGTTGAATTGAATCCCCAGGGGTGTCTTGATCCTGGAGGAGATGGGAATGGAGGGGAGGGGCTGGGGGGAAGGTTGGGGTGGGGCAGGAGGGGGGAGGATAGGGGAACCCATGGCTGATGTATAAAATTTAAAACACATAATAATAAAGAAAAAAATTTAAAGAGAAAAAAAAAGACTGCTTTTAAGACATACGAACAGATGTGATGGCTTATCATATTCCTTACGCCATGTGCTTCTATACTGAAGTTCATAACAGAGAAAATTAAGGGAAATATCAGTTTATGAATGAGAATATGGACATTGAAATAAAATACTTATTCTGCAAACTGGGTTTCTAAGTTTTTATATGTAAAAACTTATAAATAAAATTATACATTGCTATCTATTATGTCCACAAACAAGTATATTCTATGTATAATACATAATATTTTTCATACAATTTAAAAGTTTAGATATAATCATCACAAAATGAGACTGATCAGTAAAAGTAGATGCACACTGAACTTTTTAGTAGCATAGACTCTCAAAAACAATTTTCCTTCTTTAATTCTATTTAATTATTCACTGTATGTGTTACTATTGTGCCCAAATTTTGAAAGTGGTGCTTCCTTTGGGTCCTTCATTTTCATTCTTCTCTCTACAACAACTCATAAATTGCTGTCAGCTCTCCCTCTTACTTCTCTTGGATCTGGTACTGCTATTCCTCTGTTTTTTTTTTCCTCTGAGCTCTGATATGGGGTCAAAATGTGCTTCTGCACCATGAACTCCCCATGCCACTCTCTTCTACATGCAGCATCAAAACTCTGCTGATCTCCTTATTGTATTTGGAAATATGGGCAATCCCGATGAAAGCTCTTTGAAATAGAAACCAAACTCACTTCTCAAGTGAGTTGTACTCACTTGCCTACACATATCCGTGTTTTTGTAAAAGACACTGCAGTTCTCTGACTTCGACCACGGTGATGTCCCACATCTGGACAACCCATCCTTGAGCTTCTTCCCTCAGTCTCTCTTCCTTGCAAATGATCAAAAATGGCTTTTATTCTGACATCTGCCCTGATCTTACTTCCTGTGATCGTATCATCCCTTACCCAAACAAGTCTGACTCTTTTTAAAATAGATGCCTTATTAATTTCCAAGAATACCTAGTGATTTCTTTAATATATTAAGACTAAATTATTCATTGCAAAATTGGGCAGACACAGAGGTGAAGGATTTCTGAATTAATATGCACAATGGAAAGGTACTTATAAATATATACTTTTTAGTATATTGAAATGCTGAGTTTTCCCAACAGATAACAAAAATATGTGTCTTTAAATAGATGACAATTGGATAAAAGTCATCATGTTTACATCATTTCAAAGTAAGAAAATGGAACATTTGAGTGTGCTCAGTTTAAAGATATGAAGGCAGATAAAGGTTGCTAAATGCTAACAGAAGATGTTTTCAACTTTCCCTCACGGGCTTTTGCGCTTCTAATTTGTTCCATTAGGGGATATAACATTTTCCACAATCATAAAACAGGTTGTGCAATGTGCAGTAAAGAATAGTCTTTCTGTTGCAACTAAATTGATGACCTTATGGGAATAGCAAAGTATGAGAAGGACAGATTTGGCTCAAGCTTTCCAAAGGAAAGCCATGCCAATCATCTAGAAAGCCAAGCATAGTTTTAATGGTTTCTGTCACATAACTTTTTATTTCTGTGAGCCCTACTGAAAGCTGCCATCTTAAAGCTTTTATTCGGGATGTTACATGTAAAGAAAGACTGTAAAAATTAGTATAACACTGGAATTTTTAACTTTTCATATTTAATTAGTTTCTGAGATGTTTTACAATGAATCTCAAGGGATGTATTTTGTTTTTCCCACCATGTACCACCCACTCAAGATGGATATTACTTAAATAAATCCTATTATGTTTTTATACAGTCTAAATGATAGTATTATTAAATTTCCCTTAACTATAAAGATACTAAACATAACTGCCAGAGCTGAATATATTGTTTATAAGAGAAAAGTGATCAGAAAATCAGTGTCAGTTTGCTTATTTTATGTCCTTTATTTTAAAGCTTTCCCATCTAAAGATCTAATAAGTATAACAGGAATTTTAAAGTTCACCTCAAATCTATAGCATCCTAATTTACTCCAGAGTATTACCTATGTGTCTTTAATGTTTGGAGTACTGCATCAGATGTTAGACTAAGGATAGCACCTATGGCAAGGGACAGTTTCCTTAGGTGCTCAAAGTTTTAGAGCAGGTTATTCTTGTCAATGTGTCAGAGTAAGTGAAAAAATAAATAGAGACCTCATACCTCCCCTTTACAGCATCAAGCAGTAAAAGACGTAGGAGTCAGCTCCTTTACATCACTTGACATTTAGGACCCTCTGTTTGTTATCAGGGTTATGGAAAATAGTCCAAGGCTGTGTTTAGCCTGAACAACTTATATATCTTTTGTGGGTCCTGACAAAGTCTGTGTCATGATGTACAAAAACTTTAACTCTAAATTAGACCATCTGTATAAAAGTGGTTTGAATTTGAATGGTAGTTAGTTTTAGTGTGCAAATACGCAGAGTATCCACTATGCAGAGCATCCACTAATTTTTGGTATTTAACTGCCTGTCATGAATTGTAAGAGAATAACACATTCCAGCTAGATTTCCAAGCATTCCAGATATCCCAGAGGCTCTTCTATGCCAGTCCCAAATAGTGAAATATTGCGATCAATCCTATGCTAGTGAAAAATTTCCAGGCTTGGTGTGAGGTTGGCCTCCTGGCCCCATTAATATTTTTAAAACTCTTTTATTGGTGCTGGCTGTCTCCTCTGTTCTCACGGAACACTACCAATAATGTGCGTTTAGTTTTTGTTGCAGCCAAGATAAAAGGTGTGCTATATTTCTGAACTTGAAAATTTCAGATCATAATAGTATTTTCTCTCCTCCGTGTTCCTTTCATTTTACCAACTGGGTGACTTGTTGAAGGGAATAAAGGAAGAAGGCTCCATACAGGGGAAGCCACTGATATCATTGGCAAGTGAAGCTCACGACAAATGAGATATTGTACAGGCAAACACAAAATGAGCTTTCACGCAGGGCTCTGTCAGTGTCGTTCATTCAGCTTTGCCTGAATGGATCACCCTCTCATGATTTATCTTCCATTCATCAAGGCAATGCTTCGCATCTTTTCAGTTGTGATGGATAAAACCTTACTAAATTGACTACTGCCTGCTGAGCATTGTGGAGCCTGAGAACTGAACAGGAAGGGGCATGCAACCATATTTCATTCATCTAGTAAGTCAGCCATGCTCAGTAGAACTAAGGACTCAGAATTACAAAGATCCTGTTTCAAGTGGCCCACAGATCTGGACCACAGAGTGGTCAAGGATCTCTGTTAGTTTTGTGGACTTGAGAGGAAGGTGGGAATGCAGGTTGGTAGGAGCTGACTAATAGGCGAACTATGAATTGAGATCAATTAGTCAGCAAGGAGCCACCATTTCTTTAGATATTGATCTAGATAATATATATTAAGTACATTTATTTTAAATATATCTATTTTAGCACATAAATAGTTGTATCAAATAAATACTAAGATTCTCACCTGCATTACAACAGTAAAATTAATTGACCAGTTCTTTAGTTTCTAGAAGACTATCCAAATACCAAATAAAAATAATGTATCATATATAAAAGATACTAAAGAATTCTTAAGTTTTTGGTAACATAAACTTCTTACCAGTCTAATTAATCTATTCACATAGAAATTATTTGTTCACATTAAAAAATAGGAACAAGTATGTCATATATTTAAAAAAAGAAGAGCAATCACAGAATTTGTTTGCATATTTGTGTGCCACTTAAGAATTAGTTAAACTTCCAAGCATAATGCATTGACATGAAAAAATTTTTTTGGTTTGTTTTAAGGGAAGCAGGAGTTGGGAGTGGGAGGCTTTGGTAAAAATGTCTTTAGTATTTTAATGAGGGACACTATTCAAAAGAAAGTAATGGACATAAGGTGGTAAAGAAATAAACGGAAACTGAGTGCTTGTCCTTGTTGGTATGTTTTTAGATTTTTTTTCTTCTAGTTATATTTGCTTTGAATTTTCACTTAAGAAATAGAATGTACTTTGGGGAGAGATCAAAGTAAATAAAAACAATCCTCTACAGCATAAAGAACGTTCAAAATGGGTCAAATGTAAAAGGAAGGTATGTGCTGCACTGGCAAATGTCTTCACACACACACACACACACACACACACACACACACACACACACACTACCACATTGTTAAAGTAAATAAATTAAGCTAATTAATCTCCATGATTGCCTTCCTCGATTTTGGTGACAAAATTTTCAAGGTTAATTTTTTTTTTCTGATAAAGAATGAATTGCCTCAACTAAATGTACCAGGCTCTGCTGACTCCCCACGGGAGGACTTGCTTTAGAGGAGGTGGGAACGGAGTGGGTTGAAGGGGAAGGCTGAGGGCCAGGAGGAGGGAGGACAGGGGGATCTGTGGTTGGTGTGTAGAATGAATAGAGAATTTCTTAATGATAAAAAAAGAAAAAAAACTGAACAATTCATTATATAGAGAAATGAGCTACAGAAACCTTGTGTTATATTTTTAAATAATTTTAAATTTGGGTAGCAGAATGTTAAGGACATAACTTAAGTAAAGTAAATATGAGGAATCATTTCTCTCCATCCTGTTATTAAAAGACATAATGAATGGCTTTTATTTCATTACAAGGGCATTATATGACTTTATGGTTGATGGCATTAATTTGACTGCCAACCCACCATTAGTTAATAAGCAGAAAATAATTCAGTGATTTTAGTCCATGTGGTTTTTTTTTTTGAAAGAATAACTGCTGATACACAGTATCACCTGCAGAATACACTAAAGCTTGTAAGTAGGTTTTATTCAGTGTTTTCTACCAAAAATATTAGCAGAGCTTTTTTTTCTTTCTTTTTAAAAAATATGCATTTAATCTGTATTTTATGTGTACAGGTGTCTTTGCTGGAACATTTGTCTTTACAACACATATATTCCTTTTGAGCAGAAGAAGGAATCAAGTCCCCATAACTGGAGTCAGGGTGAGCATTGGAATTTCTGGCATTCAAATTTAGGCCCTCTGAAACTGTAGCCAATGAACCTGGGTGGCTGCTATCCAAACTCCTTTGCAGAGTATTTTTTATGTTCTAGGTTTTATTCTAGGAAACTTAGATGAATTATTGAATTATCTCTATCTCTATATTTTGTTTGTATCTATTATTTGTCTATCATCCATGTGTCTATCTGTTATCTATCTATCTATCTATCTATCTATCTATCTATCTATCTACCTACCTATCTATATTCATTGTCATCATCTATCATCTATCTATCATCTCCATCTGATTTCTTGAATTTGAGAAATAAATTACAGTGCGTGTGAAAATCATGATTATTATGAGCCACCATTTGAAAAGACCCAGTATTTCAGTAAGCTTAACTATTAGCCAATGTATCTTTCTTTAACACAGCCTCAGAGCTGTCTACTTTCACCATATAGTATTTGTTAGCCTTGGACATCAATAATCAAAAAGATTAAATACATAATGCCTCTAAGTTGTCAAAACTAATAGTTTCAGAGTATCAATTCGTATTTGATTTCCTTGATTCATTGGGATCTGAGTTTTGTGCAAGCTGAAAGATAGAGATCTAACCTCATTCTTCTGATATTGATATCCAGATTTCCCAGAACCATTTAATAATGCTGATGTCTTGTCTCTAATGAATACGTTTGGTGTCTTCTAGGTCTTCCTCAGTTTCTCTCTTGAGTGTCTCAAAGTGTTCATTGTAGAGGTCTTTGATTTAATTAGTTAGGCTAATTCCAATTTTTTAATGTGTCTATTGTGAATGGGATTGATTCTTTAAATTTTTTTGTGTTTAGGAAATTGTATTTTCTCATTGAGACATAGGAAAACTACTGGTTTTTGTTTACCAGTTTGTATCTGACTACTTTGCTGAAAGTATTTTTATCAATGCTAAGAATTATTTTTTCAGGAATCCTTTGTGTCTCTTGTGCATAGAATAATCACATATGTAAGTGGTGATATTTTGATTTATTTTTATAATATTATCCATCTTTTTATCACTTATCCTGTGGCTCCACCTAAGACTATATACATTATATTGAATAAGAGTAAAAACGGTAAACATCCATGTTTTGTTGCTGGCCTCAGTGGAAACAGTTCCTGTCCTTAGTTTTTATCCATTAGTGAAACCATTCCTGACCTTAATTTTTATCCATTTGGCCTGATGTTGGCTATTTTTTTGCCATATGCAGATTTCATAATGACCCTGGCCCACAAGCATGATCAAGTTACTAGACTTAACATTCATGTGATCTTTCTGAATTTCATGTAGCCCTGTTCTTTTCCTAAGCTACATTGAATAAAGAAAAGGGGATTAGTATCATTCCTGACTACTATAAATAGGCCTCATTATCCTATGGTAGAATGTCTATGGCAATATTTTTTAAAGGAAAAACTGGAATGTACCTTACCTAGCATCTCAAGCAAAATACATGCATCCAGTGGCTACTGTACACATATCTATATCTATCTATCTATCTATCTATCTATCTATCTATCTATCTATCTATCTAGCAAATAAATAGTTGAAGAAAAATAAATATTTAAAATAATTGTTATTATTCCTTAAAAACCTGCTTTGTCTTTTAGTACAAATTCACTTAAAATTAAAAATATTTTCTCCAAAGCTTCAGAGAGAACTATTTCAAGGTTCTAAATCTACATAAGTGCTTTTGATGAAGTAATTTTTGTTGAAACAAACAAAATCCCTATTTGCATTAATAATAATTAGCATACTGTTTATTAAATCATAGTAAGTTGCTTTGGTTTCCATAATTATGGTTATGAAATTCTGATAACCAATTGCTTGTTGAGTACTACTCATTCTGCAAGGAGGTTTAATATGTATTTTAGAATTAACAAAAGTCTCTTGCATATGCTAGAACCACAAAATCAAGTAATAATGGTCAGGTGCTGAGGAATTTAAAACAACTAAAATCTGCACTCAGGCTTGTTTTAGATTAAATTTGTCTTTAGGTACTGTGGTTTAATCTTACGTCCATGATTCATTTTTCTCCAAAACTTTGTTGTCTTTCCTTTGGTGTGAACCATGACATAATTAAGTATTGAGAAAAGTTCATTCCTCTGACTAGTTCTTCAAATATCAAAGAACTAACAATTGGGAGTAGAAAGGGGAAGGTGGACAATCTGGACGCCTTACTCTGTCACTGAGCTTCAACTTGAATCTCAGTTACGTGATCAGCCACGCATGTGAACAAAGGAGACATTCTCAGAAGAGAGGAAGGGTTTATGATGGAAATCACACAGGAAAAAAAGAGAAAATGGTTTGGGAAATAAAGCAAGAAGATGGCTGTGAGGGCCTTGTGGATTTTACTAAACGGGTTGATGCCCCCACACTCTTTGCACTAATTCTTTGCTTCTTAATCTCCATCCTTCCTTTTCAGAGTGCATTAGTCCCAACCCCAGAACCTCTTATAAAGGAAGTTTTGTGTATTTTTGATGTCTGTGGGAAAGAAGAGTCCCTGGGGAGACTTTACTTATGAACCCACATTGGAGGCATTTTCTGGGAAGTGAAAAAGTTTTAAGTGGAAGATGTACTTGGAAGATTATTTAGCCTGAAGTTCTGTGGGGACATGCTGGATGCTTTTCTCATATATGATAGTATATTGTATTTCCACAAGAATCACTGAGCTACCTCTACACCCAGCTATAGGACATGATATCTTTGATGAAATGTCTTGAGCATGCACAGTGCCAGGTTCTTCTTTAGCCCCCCGTTACTGAAGAGATTGTGAAAATAAGCTTACTGGCAAAAATATTGACAATAATGAAAAAAGATGCAAATAAAAAAATATAAAAACCACTTCATTTCAAATTCTTATGGAAAATTATAATATAGAACCATGAGAAAGCAAAATAATATTGCCTACTCAGAAAGAGGAACATTTGTTTACTGGTGATAACATAGTTGAAGTTTATTCTACTCAAAGTTGGAAAAACAGAATTAATTCTGTGAAATATAGTCAGTTACTATTATAGATAATGTATCTAAATAGAGTCTCAGTAAACAAATACATTCAGTACTGAAGGACTGCTTTAATTTATTTGAATCATGAATTAAATGGAGCTATAAAATGGAGTTTGGTACTTAACTGTAATGTTCAAACTAATGTTAGCACTTCTTTGCTGTTCCTCTCAAGTTTAAAAAACAAACAAACAAAGAAAAACCATGTTACCCAACATGTAATCCTCAAAACCTATTGAAACACATTAAAAATTCAAGATACTTGAGACAGAATAATTAAAATGCATTGAATTCCGTGCCTAGTCTAAAGTTAATAACACTAGCTCTGTTAGAAGAATTGGAAGAATTTTAATTTTATATTCAAAATGTAGCATTTCTTATGTGTCGAACACTGAAGTGCCTCCTGTTCTAGCTGAAAATTATAACTATTCAGTCACAAGAAGAGGATGAACTTGATTGCTCTTATCTTCCTACTCAGCCTATTTTATCTTGTAAATTTTAGCAGAGCTTACTCCTGAATACCTGCTGCTATCACTATAAAAATGATTATTAATGCGAGCAAAATCATAACAACTTTTTAAAAGCCATTTCCACTATTGTCTCTAGAAGACTTACCTTTAATAGAAAAAGAAAATTTAAGTAACTTTGTATGTCATTTGTAAATAAAACCAGAGAATATTTGTGTCCTGGGATAAAGGAAAATTTAGTGAATTTCATTGGTAAAAGATGCTTTTGTTGATAAATGAACCAGTCAGTCAACTTTCTTATTATATATATGTAATCTTCATTTATCTGTGGGAGAAACTCAAGAGTAAAGACTGAGAATTTTCTAAATATGTCATTTCTGTGTTTCTTCCTAAAGCTGTAATATGTGGCTAATGATTTTTTCCCCACTGAATGGAGTTGTTTTTTTTTTTTTTTCTCCCTAATCCCAAGGCTATTTGTAGGGAAAATCCTATGGCGTGCTCTTATTGAATCTTTGATGATGATTATAATGGTAATACAATAAAGACTAATGTGTATTTTGTGTCATTTATTATTAAGAGGATTTAATAGTTATTGAATAAACAATCTTCTTCTTGAAAGAAACCAAAGAAACAACCACAAATTTTATTAATCCTTCTATAATTTGCATAAACCAGGTGGTCACTTTTACAGTTGTAATCGGTCAGTTTCACAAGCCTTGTCCTAATATACTGCATGTATTGGTTGTCTCTGGCTTTTAAGCATAATAACATTTAATAACATCACAAACATGCACACATATGTACATAGTACACATACATGTGTTTGTATGTGTGTGTGCATCGAATTTTATAACCATGGAAAATTACTGAGCCAAGAGTTGCTAAGTAAAATTTTTATATCTTGTGATTTGGTTTCATGAGTTATTTTGTAACACATGGATTTTATTGGCCTTTAATCAGCTTACACACACTGCCTATTAATTTGACTTGTATTTAATCAATGACCACCTTTTATTCACAATATGATCAACATAGTTTCACATTTTTATTGATCTCCTGTTTTATAAATATTCCCACCACTTAGAAGCAATATTTTTAGAAGTTATTATACTTATGATCAGACAGGTAGTTATGGCATTAAGCAAATGCCTAGATCATGAGGAGAACCCAAAACTAGTTAGCAATGAGAGTTCTCTGTTGACCTGATTCAGTACAGGTAAATGAGTTCCCATACTATGGACAACAATGTCTTTGATAATAAGCATAGTAAAGACATAAATGTTATTAAGTTTTGTCTATCATCATTTTTCTTGTCTTTACTATTTATCATTAGTGAAAAGCATACAACCCTTTATTTTTTCAGTATTTTCTGTATGTATTAATTATTTATTAGTAAATATACAACTATTTTAGTATACAACACACAAAAAATAGCTGTTAGCTAATTCTTTGAAAGAAATAAGATTAATTAAAAAGCAAAGCAAAATTGATCTAGTCAACAAAACTTAATGGCATTTTAAATAGTTAGATTTGATTGTCAGAGCAAAAGTATATTATAAGCAATAGTTGGTTTCCAAGGGCAGATAAATGTTCTAAAATATTTGTAGCATATTCCCGACAAGGTTCAAAAGAGAGCGTTTTCTATCATCAATCATTCTCTTTGCTAATAATGAGCCATTTCTAACCATAAAATATAGATCAGGTTTGCTGCCCTCTCATTGAAAGTCCCTGGGTCTCCCCCTGCACTGATTACGGTACTGCCATGTCCAAAGGAGAGGTATTCGAAGAAAAAAAAAAACCCAAGGATCCATTAATCATGAATCATTATGTTTTGTCAGTTGGCAAAGGAATACTTTGCTCATTTATCCTTTGAATGAAATTAGTTCTGGCTCAGACCTTGTAGAAGGAAATTCTAAATTGTCTTGGCATCTTCTTATAGCAGTTTGTGTATCTGCCATAAAATGGCAGATGGGGCTTATTAATGGCAGATGAGTTTACTTTGCAAAGGGGAGTTTTCTCCTCCCCTTTCTCTATTTGATCATTTTAATATTGGATCTACAATAAGGCTCATACATTATTGCTTTATGTTTATCTGTAGAGATATGTTTTAATGGGAAAATAGACAAATCTGGCAGTATTCATACTGCCAAACACCATCAAGGTTTTTCTTCTCCCTGCTATGAAAGAAGGGCCCCGCTTTTTTAAATTTAAGAATTTCACAGAATCTAATAATTAATTTTAAAAAATGGCTCAACAATATAGTCAAATGATACTTATAAGCAGATACCTGATAGATGAAAGAATAAGTCAAAATGATGACTATTTAACAGGCACTTGAGATGTTTGGGAGAATAAGACCCTTTCATGGATAATTTCTTCATTAGTTTTGCTTTCCTGGTCATTTTAACTATGGAAAACTAGAAAAATTTTACTATTAAACATTCAAAGTTAATCATGTACTGAAACAATCAAATGAGAAATAGGTATTAGTGATCAACAGATGATTCACAACTTACTAAGCTGCCTTACAGTATGATTGAAGTTTAGACAGACATATATTTTTTAACCATAATGCATATATGGCACCTTTATGTACTGGGAAATATGAGGCTCTTTCAACTTCTTATCTAGCTTTCACAGAACAGATATTATTACTGGAGAGAACTAACATAAAAGGGTTCTACAGTCTTTAAAGATACACAGACAATAAAGATTCTTTCCAGCCTAACAACAGAAGATACATTTTGTGAATAAAATGCTTACTTTGAATGCCCATGTATTAGATATGGAAAGAATTGGAAAAGGTCTTGGTTCAAGCATTTTAAAACATTGTTTTGATATGTGGTTGCAAAGCATTAAAATGTGTTGTGAGTCATACATTCTATACTTAGAAAAATTTTAAAAAAAGGATACAATGACATAACTTGTTTCATTTATTTTTGTATTTTTGTTGTTGTTAGAGAGCAGCTCTGACTGGCTTGAAACTCTGTGTCTGGGCTTGCCTCAAATTCACAATCCTCCTGTCTCTACTTCCCAAGTACTGGGAATGTAAATATATGTAGCTGGAGTTTTCCTGGTCCTGCCTGGCCCACTGTCAAGACAAATCTCTCTCACCTACCAGTCCTACAGTTGCTCAGACCCAACCAAGTAAACACACAGAGACTCATATTACTTATAAACTGTATGGCCACAGCAGGCTTCTTGTTATCTAGTTCTTTTATCTTAAATTAACCCATTTCTATTAATCTATAAGTTGCCATATGGCTCATGGCTTACCAGTATCTTAACATCTTCGCATGGCCGGTGGCTGGCAGTGTCTCTCTAACTCAGCCTTCCACTTCCCAGAATTCTCCTCTCTCCTTGTCCCACCTATACTTCCTGCCTGGCTACTGGCCAATCAGTGTCTTATTTATTAACCAATCAGAACAACACATTTAACACACAGAACATCTGACAGCAAATATATACCACCATCCTGGGATATCAACAAAATTACTCCAAGTCAAAGAGAAATTGTGGCTGAATAAATAGGCAGGTATCCAAGCACCAGAACAAAATGTGTGCTTATGGGCTGTGAAGATGTTTCAGCCTGACTGAGGACTTGAGTGTCATCCACAGAACCTCTGGTAGAAGGAGAGACCTGACTACTGAAACCTGTCCTTTGATGTCCACAGGCTTACTCTTTCATAGGCATAGGAGTATCCAGACACATATTTATCAGGAAGGGATAAAATACCAAACTATTATAATGTCTTTCAAAATAGTAATTTTTAGCACAACATTGAATATCTTCTTTGTCTATTAAAGACTTGATCATCTTCACATAATACATATTTTATAACAAAGGAAATTGCTAAGATCAGGTTTGGTAGTTTTGAATGATAAAATGAATTATAAATCTGGTTTAATGTCTTAAAATAACAAAAAGACTAGAGTATAATTCAAGTTCTTTTAAATGCTAGTTCCTTCCCATTATGACAGTGAGAAAGGCAATTTGGAGTTTAAGCCAACATCAAATGAGTTTAATCTGTCACACTTTTTTTCTGTACATACCAGTGTTAGAATAAGAACTGAATTATCCATAGTGGTACCAATTACTTGCTTTATGGAAATAACATAATTTTTTGCTATTAGCAAGAAAGGATATGAGATGATTTACAGATATGATGGATATGGCTTCTACACTTGTGGAGATTTTTACTTAAATTCCTTATAACTGCACAAAAACACACAATAAAGCTTCTATTGCAGTTATTGTTAGTGCTACATGCATTATTTCTGAGTCAATTCACATGTGAGGAAGAGTTTTGTGGTAGTTGTTGTTTTAGGACTGAATAAGTAGAATATGTCAGGATCCAGTCATCACAGCCTTCACCTTTAAATTGTGACGAAATGTGCATCTCCACTGACATATGAAAGGGTAAAGGGACCACCAGAATCTCATTACCTGCAGCTGAATGGTATTCTTCTTGAGGTGGAATATTGGGAAGGCAAATGTAACGTTGCTTCAAGAACTGGAGCTGAAACTAGATGCTGTCACACTATCATAACATTACTATTTATGACAATACTTCACATAGACAGAAAGTTTGTCTTTGGTGTTTAAACCTATTTTAAGGTTTACATAAATGCTAATATGTTCTTCTCCATGGGGCAGAATATATATTTATACAATTTTCTTCTATAACTTCCTTTTCTTTTCCTTTTAATAGGGTCATTCTTAGTTCCAATATGCTTGCTCCTACTTCACAAGATTATAGAATGTTAGAGCCCATGTGTTACTAACTGTGATGGGATGTGGCAGTAGAAACATTCACTGATAGGAAAAAGTGTAAATTATCTGCAGACACATTATGGTTGAGATCCAGAATGTTTGCCAGAGAGGAGGTAACAAACTACATATGCTTTATATGCAAGACTGTGTTTATACATATTCAATTTTCTATTCCTCCTGACAATTTTAGGACATGCAGACACTTAGCAAGGGTTTTTTAGAAGAGGTATTGCAACATAAAGATGGTGCAAAAGCCACACCTATTTATTAAAATCTACTTTGCATTTCTATCTGTTTCTGAGTATCATCATCTTGCACTCCTGGGCAGAGAGAGGAAGACCCAGCTCCCAGTCAGCCATGTGATCAAAGAGGAAGCAATTCATAGTCTTCTAAGTTAGGATGTTTAGTGGCTTTGTTCTCTTGTGATATTGAGTGTCATCTCATTATCAGTGAAAGAGCAACTATGTAGAAAAGAAGTAGAAGGAGCACAAGCAGGAGGAAGAGCAAATACTACCATTGGAAATGGATGTGCATCTTAGTTAGGGTTTCTATTGCTGTGTAGAGACACCATGACCATGGTAACTCTTATAAAGGAAAACATTTATCTGGGACTGGCTTACAGTTTCAGAGGTTTAGTCGATCACCATCATGGCGGGAAGCATGGCAGTGTGCAGGCAGACATGATTCTGGAGAAGGAGCTGTGAGTTCTGCATCTTGATCTGCAGGCAACAGAAGGAGACTGCCTCACTAGGCATAGCTTGAGCATATGAGACCACAAAGCCTGCCTCCACAGTGACACATTACCTCCAACACTGCCACACATACTCCAACAAGTCCGCACCTCCTAATAGTGCCATTCCCTATGGGGCAAGCATTGAAACATGAGTCTATGGGGGTCATTCCTATTCAAACCATCACAATGTGTAAAAGAGATTATAAGCTTGTTCTATTTGTGTCCTCATGAGAAGACCCTACTTCAAATTGGCCCCTAGGAGGTAGAATACTGAATTAAGGGATAGAATAGGACTATGATGTAATGATACTAATTAATCTCCTGGATCTCAAAGAAATGGGACCTAGCTGATCGAAAAAGAAATGGTTCATGCCTTTAATCCCAGCATTAGTGGGGATGGAGGCAGAAGTAGGTTGATCTCCTTTAGTCCATTAGTTCAAGGCCAGTCTTGTCCTGAGTAATGAGTGCCCAGATATCAGAGAGCATGTCTGAGAGAGAGAGAGAGAGAGAGAGAGAGAGAGAGAGAGAGAGAGAGAGAGAGAGAGAGTCAGAGAGAGACAGAGACAGAGAGAAAAGAAAAAAGAAAGGAAGGAAGGAAAGAAGGAAGGGGGAAGAAGGAAGGAAGGAAAGATAAGAAAGAAAGAAAAATAAAGGCAAAGAAAAAGAGCACAGAAGCAATGATGCACTAAACATGTAACAGAATCATTGTATCAAGTGCAAAACTCCATGCTCACTCTTAGTGTTAACATCAAATTATTGAAAATGAAATGCTTTTTCCCCAGTGGCATTCATAATTCAATAGGCATGGTAATGTTAAATTAGGTGAATGCATCTCTAGCTGGCAGAATTCTATGTTGAGTCAAGATTTTATAGTGAGACATTCACTTCTTGAGTCCTTTCAAATCTCCCTAGGTTCACACTAAGCCATGTGCTTGGCCCTTATGATGTGAAAGGTCACAAAGTCAGAGACCTGTGTTGCCAGACTGATGTGCAAGTGAGTGAACCAGACCACATCTGCAAACTCAGGTAGTTTGCAGTTAGAGTTATTATGTCTTTGTTGTTCTTCCTGAAAGAAAATGTGGCCAAACTATACCAATACAAGGTGAAAAGGATCACATAACGGCTTCAGCAAGACAGAGAACACACTGCTTCCTTTCTGAAAGTTTTCAAATATTATACAGTTTTTTTTTTTTTAAGGAAAAGGATTGGGATAGGGATTTTATGAAAAATTCTAATTATTAATCACCGATACACTTGTTTTTACTAATTATTGTCATAAATAAGAGGAACAAAATAACAATATAACAAAGTAATAATAAAACCACATTGTCATTGGTTGCTTTACACTTATCATATGGCATATTGACTTTGGTAATGCTTCAAATTAAGAAATTGACAATCTGAAATACATCTTTTTATTTGTCACAATAATTCACTGTCAAGTTCTTTCCAGTTCACAGAGAAGAGGAAAAAGTCCAAAAACATTAGGTGAGTTTTTTCAATAATATATCTAAAAGTATAAATTCAAATTAAAATGCTATAAATCAAATTCAATATACAATGTAAAATAGCACGCTATTCATTAAGTTGCTTATATATCTCAGGGGAAGCATATTTTACTGAACAACTAGTCCACCTCAGCTCCTATAAATATTGTGAAACCCTATGGGAATGGGGTGACACAGGAATATTCTATCAGAATTTTTAATTGTTTAAAAATATTTTTTATCACTTTTGGATAATTTCATACATTGTTATTTATTGTATTCATTTTCCTCTCCCATTTCTTCCTGGATTCACCCCCTATTCTATACCCACCCAACTTTTTGTCCTCATTCATGTAAAAAACCCATGAAGTCTAATTAATGTTGCTGATATGCTCTTGGGTATGTGGCAATCCAATGGGACCTGTTAGACCTACCAGGAACCACACCAGAGAAAACTAGCTACCCCTCTCCCAGAAAAACTAAAATGCCAGTAGATCATCAGAATAAGGTAAGTCACTATGTCAACCTCTCACCTCCGTGTAGAATTGTTTCTGGCTTGTACTTATATGGCTCTTGGGCAGGCTGTCATAACTGCTGTGAATTCATATGTTAAGTTGCCTTAGTGTGCCTGGAAAGCAGTGATTTCTTGTTGTCATCCTCCTCTTTCTCTTACATTCTTTCCACCCCCTCTTCTACAATGATGCCTGAGCTTTGGGAGGAGGATTGTTCTATAAAGACTGATTCAGGGCTAAGTCCTCTGCAATCCACTATTTTCTGTGCTTTGAGCAGTTATGTGACTCTGGTTAGTTACCACCTACTTTATAATGGCTTCTCTGATGAGATTTGAGATATGTACTAGTCTATTGATAAAAACGTATCTTTTAGTCATTATAAGCATGCATGCAATTACAGATGAGACTGGACATCCGAAAACCTAGGTTAATACATGTTGATTCCTGAGATGAGGGCTTCAGAGTTGAGTAGTTGTGGACATCATTTATATATAATCATAAAAATTCTCAATTTTGAGTCACTCAAAAGTTGTAATAAATAAAATACCCATCTAGTCCTCTGTGTATGGGCTTATATACACTGCCTCAATTGTATTTGAAAATGTGTATGTGTTTCTTAACATATACAAAGGATTCTATGAAAACTGTTTTCTATCTCTTAAAAAATGTCTGTGACCATATGAAGATTAAAAAGCACAATATTTGGGTTTTTATTTACAGATATTAATACAGTAGCAATGGGAAATCAAAGGATATTGGAGAGATTACAAAGTGTTGATGTTCTGGTAAGAGGAGTGTACTAATTTCACTTGTATATTATCACTCAGAGGAGAATCATTTATAAACAAAGACATGTCAGTAAAATTATTTATTCTACTCAATAAAAGGCAACTATGGAATTCTAAGAGCAGAGGACACAAGTACCAAATGGTCAGTCTTGACATGTATGCAGGTAACAATACACAGATTGAGTAGGTTGTATTATATATGTATTATATATAATATGTATGCAACAATGGCAAAAGAGGCCATGAATTAAAGGAGAGCATTGAGAGTTATATGGTAAGGTTTGGAGGGAGGAGAATTAAGAGAGGTGATGAAATTATATTATAATCTCAAAAATAAATGAAAAAAAAACTTATCTATGTTCTTGTTACATTTTTTCCTTTGGTTTCTTTTCTTTGTCTTTTCCTCCTTGACACCCTTCTTGACTTCTTTGTACAGGATTTCACACACCCTTGGTAGACTGCCTCTTGCATGACTAACATACAATGTAGACAATTATGCACAATGGTTAAATCTAGAATAATGTGTGGCCATCTCTTCCAAACTGTGCTGTGTCCAATGATGACCTTTGTAGCTGTAAATTTTTGTGGTTTGGCTTTCTTTCCTGCTTCCTCTCTCCCTCCTTTACATATCCTTTTTCTTTACCTTTAAAAAAAAATCACATTTGTATCTTCATTTTCTTTTCCTTTAATTGTAAGTTTCATGCTCTTAGCAAATTACTTCTTTTCACACTATGTCCCACACATAATCCATGAGGGAAGCAATCGCATTCTAGACTAGTTTTTTTTTTTTTTTAATTTAAATCAAGGAGAAATCTGATATAGGATGTTCATATAGACATATATTTAAGTATTTATATAATACATACACACACGTAATATACATATTAGAAAAGTCAAATTAATGATGTGAATAGTACTTAGCTCTCAGAACTAAATTCAGTGTGTACTTGTGGCATTGTTCATTAGTAATCCACATGCCATTCTGTCTTCAAATTTAGTTCAGACACTTACAGCAAACATTGATTCATATTTAAAGACTATTTGGATTTCATTTCCTTGATGAATGAAATGTATTAACACAGACTTTTAACATGTTTAAATAAATAGCTTCTGGTCACTGAAATAGCAATTAACTCTAGCCACAAGATTTTGAGCAACCCAAAACAATCATGACATTGATCGAGTCACTACATCTTTATGCACTCATCTTTAACCTGAGTCATTGTTAACAGCTTTCTACCTTTAAAATTCAGACTAGTGTGTGTGTGTGTGTGTGTGTGTGTGTATACATATATGTATACAATATATACAAAGGCTTAACATTTCCTCCTCCCTTTATCCATCATGTATAGATATTCAAGTGAAATTTAGCCAGCGTAGAACTAAGGTTATATTAATGCAGAATTCTATTAAAAAGAAGTTAAGAAACAAGTACAGTCTTAGATGCAAAAAAATGCCAAATCTTATTCTATGTGATTATCTAAATAATTTTGACTTGCCATATTTACACATAACTTTTAATATCCACATGTTTATTGTCCATCACTCATTCACCAATTTTGTATTTGGTGTTTCTGTGCCTACTCTTATACAAGGATAAGCCTTCTAAATATTGATTATAGATTCCTTTTCTGTTTCTCTGCTAACTTCTTCTTTCTTTGTGGCAGAAAGTCCCAGGAATAAATTTTAAGAACTAAAAAATTAGAATATAAAAGTTATCAGATAACATAATAGTAATTTATAACATTAAGATAAATCCATACATGTTTTACATATATATTAAACATTTTTTTTATCAAAAAGAAAGTTAAGGAAGGAGTTTCTGAAAGAGAAAATTAACAGCTATATTTCTTGGTGTCTTTCTTTTCTGAATATTAAATAATATTTGCATACATCCTTAGTAAAAATGTAGTATAATATAAGGAAATATATGTAAATTAACATGGTACTTAATATGTATTTATATTTCCTGGGGCTCCATTTCTGAAATTGAGCAATTTCCTTGTGGCTAATTAGATGAAGCACACAGGCAGTCTGCAATACATCGTTGCTGCTGCCTTCCAATTTAATTATGTTAGCGTAGTGAAGTGTTTTATAGACTTACCGGGTATTATTATAAATGTCATTTGAATCTGATGTTGGACATTAAAATGTCAGTTATTTGCTTTTAGGTTAATAAATGTTTTTACAAGAACAAGAGTGGTATTATGTAATGCCATGTATAAACCGGTCTTGATATGCACATCATGTAATTCTAGAAATTACTCCATAAACAATCTATTTAATCATTTCTCCTGACAAAGTTGTACTGAAATGTCTTTCTTGAAGCATTGTTCTTGTGAGCAAGATAGCCTGACCACCTAGTATTGTCTATAGCAGACAATTTAAGAATTGTAGAGCACTAAGAGTGATCTCCTTCATTTCTACTTTGCCGATGAGATAAAATCATTTGTCTGATAGGACAGCTGTTAGAGAAGATAGCAAAGAGGCTAGGCTGTCTTCTGAGGCTGATAACACACAGAGTGGCATCAGATAGGGGCTGAACATCATTATATAAAATTGGAGTCCCCACCCCAGGGACCTCTCACTTGATCAGGCACACATTTATGCCTCCCTCCAACATTTATTTTCGAGATAGGACCGAATGCTCCAGTCGGCCAAGTAATTGCAGATTGCCTGTGTGTTTGATAAGTGCCTAAGTGTGACTACAAACTTTCATATGTAAACAGGAGAAAGGCAAAAATACTCTGTTTCCAGGGGGATGGTCGTGCTAAGCATTTGAGCAAGGTCGTTGTCTCCTTCAGCTATGTTTACTTGAATCATCCATGGTTGTGAAGGATGTCACTCATAGCTAGAGCAAGGTAGTGCAGATCATGGACTGAAGGGCAAACTGGAAATAAAAAACGGCAGCTACTTTAGAAAAAGGAACATGGCTAGCAAAACAACCAGTGTTTATTATGTGTGGTAACCATTGTTAATTGTATGGAGACTGTAGAAGTCTGACCAGTGTTTGATACTTGATGGTAGACCCCTTTAAAGCTCTAGCCTCTCTCTTCCAAAACAGGAACAGCTAATAACAAGACTCCATTCTTCCTTTCTCATTGATGTTGGGGTATTAGAGAAGAAGAAATGCTTCCCCACATATGAAAATCTATCATGGCTAACTCTCAGTTACCAGAGAATCCCAAGGGCAAGATTCCTTCTCTGTTCTCTGAAGGAAGTTTGTACCAATATGGGAAGTCTGCCTAGGCCTCTCAAGAAAGTATCGTTATGTAGGCAACAGATGCTTCTAAATATCTTTTGTACATAATATTATTATATTTTACATTAAAACTGTTTTGCCAGGGTTCCATTCTAATCCACATAGAAATAAACACTTAAAAATTTGTAAGAATCAGAAGCAGGTAGGAATTTTCAACAATCACAAGATAGGTGATATCAAAATAATGAACTCATGGAATTAGTATTTCCAGTAAAACCATTTTGTCACCAAATGTTTTGTAACATTATTGCATAGGAGATGTAATGATGATTATTAATAGTATGTAGTGAAAAGGTTTATATAGCATGTAACAAAAATTGTTTATTTCTGTTGTATAAAGATTAAAGAGGTAAAAGGGTCATTTTTTAAAATATAAGTTTTATAATGTTAATGTAGGAATTTATTATGAACTTTGTATCTTAAAACAGCAGAAATTTCTCCATGAGTGGAAACTGGATGTCTAGAACCAGTGTGAGCTGGGTCTCTTAATTCTTGCTGGAGGCTCTAACAAACATTTTTATGCCCCTTGTCCTTTTGTTTCCTGTGGTTGTCATAATTCCTGGGCTCACGGGTACATCTCTTTTTAAGTTCTCTTTCAAATCAACCTCTGCTGTGTACGCCTCCAGGAACTGCTATATTTGTTTCTTCTCTCACTTCCTAGCATTGTAATAACACACACAGTGAAAAACCAACGAGACACCTCCAATGTCCTTAATGTAGAAATATTTTTACATATAAGATAATAGTCTCTATTGGAAGAATTGAGTATATGTGAGCATTGAAATTCCAGTTAAAACAGATATGTCTTCATAACTATTAGACTTACTGTAACATTTTACCCCCTTTCGTTCACTCATTACAACACCTACCACTCTGCATGCTAGACACTGAGTTGTATTAAACTCTTCCCATAGCTCACTTCTTTTCTGTTTAGCATTATATGTAAATATTCTATAAAACTGCATGCTGCATAAAATGTCAAGTTTAACCAGAATATAAATTAGATTAGGAAATAAATTGTAAGATAGCCATTTAGCCTAGTATCAACATATTTTTTACTCACTGTCAAATATTTAAACAAAGAATAATATATATATATATATATTCTCCCTTTGTATCTATATTTCCATTTTCAGCCCCTTTGTATCCAAAGCATTCTACAGTTTTGACTTTCCTTCATGACTACTTAATTCATTGAATAATTTGAGTTTCGCTCATGTTTGCTTTGAGGCTAACTCCTGGGACCATCTTTAGGTTGTACTAGATTCTTGAGTGACCTCAACTTTAAGTGCAGATTTCCTGTCTGTCAAAACCACAACCATTCTTGGGAGGACACTGATGTGGTTCTTTTAGTTTGAGAAATTGTACATTTTCCTCAACTACAGCTTCATTCAATCCTCCACACCCTTATCATGCTGTCTGTGTCTTCCCGGAATGAATGAGAGAAATAAGGAGAGTGAGTCCATTGTCTCATGAAGAAGAACAAAACTGAATCATATCTATCTCTTAGAATAAGGTTCCCAATTTCATGTAAAATGAAACAGTTTCAACATAGACACATGACATTCATGTCTTCTCAGAAAGACTGAAGAGTGGAAGTTGTTGATTTGAACTCCTTCCCCACACTGAGGTTAATTCTTACTGACCTTTGTTTTTATAATGACTCTTTCAAGTATGGGCTTTTATAGTTATCTGCCTAATGTGTATCATATGGAAGAGAAATCACCTTTGGCACCACTGGCTGGTAGTTAGATGGCATGAGACCAATTTGTCCTATGCAAGTCTCTTGATGACAGCAGATAATTATTGCTACTGTCTGATTTTTTTCAATTTCACAGAGATCATTGGATTTGAGAGTAGAACCACCTCTTTTCATAACTATTGTGCTGTTTATATAGGACATACAATTTTATATGTAGAAAGAATTTCTGCAGTATTTAGTGGTAGAATTGTCTGTTTTAGGGATGGGATAACTCTAAATGTATCAATCACCCCAGAATTAAATTCACTTTTTTATATTCACAGGACTCAACCAGCCATATGTAAATATTACTCTAAATCTTGAATCTGGACTTAACTCTTTCCTGTTTGTTTGTTTGTTTTTTAAGATGAGATTTTTAAAAAAAATTTTACACATCAGCCATGGGTTCCCCTGTCCTCCCTCCTCCCGCCCCTGCTCCCACCTTTCCCCCAGGCCCTCCCCTCCATTCCCATCTCCTCCAGGGCCAAGACTCCCCTGGAGATTCATTTAAACCTGGTGGATTCAGTACAGGGTCCTGTTTTTTAGGTAGCCTCCCTGGAGTTGTGTAGCAGTCTAGTCACCTTTGTTTTATATCTAGTATCCTCCTATGAGTGAGTACATACCATGTTCATCCTTCTGAGTCTGGGTTACCTCACTCAGGATGATTTTTTTCTAGATCCATCCATTTGCCTGCAAACCTCATGATGTCATTGTTCCTGTTTTTTTTTTTTTTTTTAATTCCCTAAGAAATACAGGATGACAACTGATCACACAGAATTTTCATTCTTTTAAATAGTATGAGCACAGTAGTAGACATGATTTAAAGTCAAGTTAAGATATATCAGCTTTATGCAAGCACTGTACTGTTTACATGAAGGACTTTAAATATCATGTATTATTATGCAAAGAAGTACTAAAATTTAGCATGGTTGTACATGTAGAAATAACCTAAACTCAAAAAGACAAAGATGGTATGTACTCACTCATAATGGACACTAGATGTAAAGCAAAGGATAACCAGACCACAACCCACAGCTCCAGAGAAGCTAGCTAGCAAGGAAGGGGGTGGGTTAGGGGAAAAGACTGGGGGGAAGGATGAGGAGGGAAGAGAGGGGGAATCTGTGATTGGTATGAAAAATGAATAGAAAAATTTCTTAATAAAGAAAAAAATTTGAATGCTGCACTGTAGTTAACAATCATGCCTCTCTCTATGCCTTCTAAATCTTACAAAAATCTCTGTGAGTATGACTTCTAGAAATATATTTATTTCTCATTTATATGGATATTTAATATCACAGTGTTACAGAAATTATTTAAATTAACATCTGCTCTGTTGTTAATGAACATGCTTCTTTGATGTCCATGTGATATAAAGAATGATTGTAGACATAATTTGTATAAGACATACTACCTAAATTTTCCAGTTGACAATAAGGGATAGGCTAATAAATGAATTGAAAATGACCATAATGATTTTCAATAGTTGTGAGAATTTAAAGGATTGAACAGTAGCCAGATTTCCCTTGAGTATCATTAACACATAGATCAGCAGCTGAAGCTTCTTATGGGCCAGGAACAAGGCAGCATTAGTGTCATTACAAGTATCACAATGAATTCTAAAAGAAAAGGAAAACTGAATTGTAGGATTGCCTGTGCCTGGGGTAGTTAGCATGTATGCAGCTACATTAATGGAACTCTGACATCCCTATAAGTAACAGATCTACAATTCTGAAAGAATGTATGGCGAAGTGGTCTTTCAGAACAGTATGTAATATAATTTCAATCAACATTTTTCCCTAATTGTTATTTAATTTTATCTTCTACACAGTGAATATTATATTTGAGTTGATGAAATAAGTCATAGTTACTGGAATTTATCATTGAGACAATTCACAGGAACATATATTCTTCTCAAATGAAGATTTCTAGATATGGTAGAAGTTAATGAAAACATAACTGACATTTCTCTCCTTGGGTGTAGTTCATTCTGCCTATGATACACGAACCCTTTAAACATTAGCATTATCATAAAAGGTTTATTACAAGTTTGGTATATCAAATTAGTTTTACTGGAATGCTACTAACTGCATTAGCCACTTAATATGAAAATCCATAGCAAGATATTTGATGAACTTTAACATCTTCTGCTTCTCAAATGTGTCAATTTCTTTTCCTTGAATTTGCTGACAGGGGTTAATCTTTGACACTTTAAAACTATTTATTATTTTTTGAGTTTCAATTGTCAATATCAATTAACAAATTTATTTTTATTAAGAAATTTTCTATTCACTTTACATACCAAACCACAGATCCCACCCCCTTCCCTCTTCCCACCCTACAGCCTTCCTCCCCAACCCACCATGGATGTTTGCATCTGCTTCCACAGTCATTGGATGAAGGCTCTATGATGATAGAGTGTTCACTACTCTGGTCACCAGAGTAGACCAGGCAAGGCACCCTCTCGACCATTGCCAGTAGTCCAAAGTTGGGTCATCCTTGTGGATTCCTGAGAACTTCCCCAGCTCCCTGCCTCTTCCTATTCCCATGATGTCTTCATTTATCATGGTATCTCTTTCCTCGCTCTCCCACTCTGTCCCCATTCCAGCTCAATTCTCTCACTTCCTTATGTTCTCATCCCCCATTCTTTGTCTGTCATCTTACCCCTCATGCCGCCACTCCCAGTTTGCTCATGTAGATCTCATCTATTTCTTTTTTGTTGGGCTATCTATGTGTCTTAGGGTGCTCTTTGTTAGCTAGCTTCTCTGGAGCTGTGGGTTGCAGTCTGGTTATCCTTTGCCTTACATCTAGTATCCACTTATGAGTGAGTACATACCATGCTTTTCCTTCTGAGTCTGGGTTACCTCACTCAGGATGATATTTTCTAGTTCCATCAATTTGCCTGCAAATTTCATGAAGTCATTGTTTTTTTTTTTTTTTACTCCTGAGTAGTACTCCATTGTGTACATGTGCCACATTTTCTTTATCCATTCTTCGATTGAGGGGCATAAATCGGCAAAAATTTCTGATCTCCTTCAACAAATTTCTTAGTAAAGGATGTATAAAATAGTGCTCTTTAAGACTTGTTTGTCAACACATTGGCTATATTGTTAGCAGTTATAAGAAAAAGTATTTGAAATACTTTTCTGCTTAGAGCTGTGTAAGGGATATCTGGATTCTGAGTATTACTATGTATATTCACGGTGAGTAACTAGCTGTGATACACTAGCTGGTAGGGATATGGCAGCTACACCTGTCTGAGGTGTGAATCTTAGCAATCCTCAATTATATGTAGCAGGAATCTTAAAAGGTCTTATTAATAAAATGAACCTGAGGCCAGTTATTGGGGTGAATGCTGGAAGATCAGAGAAGCAGAACAAGCCACAGCTACCTCCCCTCGCCAATTCCTCTGCTGATCCTTTTTTCTCAGACTGGAAGCCTCTGAGTCTTATCCAAATGAATCTCAGCTGAAATGCTGCCCCAAAGCCTAAAATCTTAACCAGCCAAATGCTTCTAGTTTCTGGTTTTCACGCCTTATATACCTTTCTGCTTTCTGCTCTCACTTCCTGGGATTAAAGGCATGTGTAACCATGCCTGGATGTTTCCAATGTGGCCTTGAACTCACAGAGATCCAGAGGGATTTCTGCCTCTGGAATGTTAGGATTAAAGGTGTGAGAGCCACCATTTTTTGGCCTCTGTACTAGTGGCTGTTCTGTGCCCTGACCCCAGATAAGTTTATTAGGGTGCACAATATTTTGGGGAACACAATACCACCACAACTTTGTCTAGTTATTCACTGACTTACTAGGGGAAAGGTATAAAACTTCCTAAACCAATAGTGAAAATTGTGATGGACTTTCATAAACAAACACATCAGCATCAGATAAAAGATTGCTTAATTCAGTATGAGCATGTAATGCATTTTCCAAGCCAGGCTCATCTGGCAAGACAAGCAAGCACGTTTCACGATTTTGTGAGGAGAATAAGCAAAGAGGTTGACCGGAGCTACCTTTCTATTCTTGCTCTTATTCTAAGATTTCACATAGCTCAAGCTGGCCTAGAGCTTCTGATCCTTCTGTCTCCTCCTTACAAGTGCTTGCATGCCATGTTTGCACCACCTGAATATGAGCCAATCTTGAACTGTGGGCCATTATATCATCTCTAGTCCTAGGCACTTAAGCTAAACTGTCACCTGAGGCACACTGATAATCTGATGAAGATAAATGTGTATGAAACTTTTGTGTGTGATCAGGAGAACTGCCTGGTGATGGATTTCCAGGGGTTGAATTTCGCCTTGACAGATTAGGAACACATTGAGAACATCACTATATCTCTGACATATGTTTCCTAAATGAGACCCACAAGTTCTATGCCTAGTACATTTTCAGTTCCGCCAGCAACATGCCTAAGTCCTCAATTCCACTAGCCTTTGACAGTCCTAGGAAATCATCTGAAAGCAGTGTCTTTGGGAAAGTAAATTTGTTAATGGGCAGAGAAAACTTAGAGTAACACAACAGGAAAGTGAATCTGCAGATTGGAAATGTGAGCTGAAGAAAACAATTCACTGGTAAGCATGAGCTAAGTTTGGTGTAGAGATGAGGATAGTGTGATTAGAGATTGATGAGTCTTCAGAATTCAGATCAAATTGTAGCACAGGAAATCTTAAATGAATATGAGTTTAAGAGGAAATATGATCGAAATCTACTTACTGTTTGTTGAGCTCTAAAAAATATACTCTTTTTGTGCTTACTTTCTTTTATCCATAATACATCTGTGCAGCATTTTTTAATCTATTTAAAATAGTACGTGCCTTGAAAGTCACCACATCAGCTATATATTTTTGCCACACTTACATGCCCACAGATATATATTTAATGCAGTACCAAGCTAACTAGACCATAATATTGTGATTGCTATTGTTATGATATGATATTTTTTCTTGAACAAATAATAGGGCTTCTAAGGGTGAATAATAATTACCAACATTTGCCAAGTCCTTATGTTTGTGCCAAACCTTTTCTCAGTGCTCTTTAACTATTAACTCTGCAAATTTTATTCAGTGCACCTGTGACCGCAACTGGTTATTTAAGGAATCAGTAAATGCCTTTGGTCATAAAGTTGCCTGTGTAAGCACTAATGGAGGAAAGCACATGCACCTTCACCTTTTTTTTTTTGAAACTAGCTGTAACATGGGACTCCTGATGGTGCAGCAGCAGCAGGTCTTAAGAGTAGCATACCGTGCTGGGTAGGAAAGTGCTCTACAAAGAACTAACGATGTATAATAAGTAGATTAAAGTTATGACTTTCCTCATTCCTCTTTTCCTGCTTGTATAATTCTGACCCTCACTGTTACACTTCCTTGCATGTGAATGTGCACATGCATGCGTGCAAACACAGGCATTCACACCTTATACCTAGAACAAATGTTTTCTGCATGTAGGAAATATTGCTTGAATCCCAGTGCTATGCTAAGACTGGGAGTTTTGAAAAGGCATAAGCAATGTTCTCTTATTCAGTTGAATCTCTTACAAGTGTAGTAAAGTGAAGTTGTTGTTAGTCTTTGTTATTTTTACGATCCAAAGTAAAATTTGTTAAGAAAATTATATAAATGAAATCCTATAACATTTTAAATCCTAGCTTCTTGTACATCAGTAGAATAATAAATGTTGTATCCAAGATGACTTATTGCGCTGATGTTTTCAAACTACAAAGACAGTGGTTTGTAAACTATCTTACTGTGATGGCAAATATAAATGACCTCGCCAACAGCCCCTGGTGGCAAAGAGTATTAACAATGAAATTTTGAATAATTATATTGTGTTCATTACTATGTATGGTGTATGTAAATTTATATATATATATATATATATATATATATATAAAATTTTGACTTGATTCTACAAAAGTCTTTTGAGTTTTCTGTCATAGCAAAACCCACAGCACATATGTCACCAAAACCTGTTGGTCTAGATTATATTTTTGAAACAATTACTTGGGATTTTATTAAAGCCAGACATTGTTTAGTGTTCTCTCAATGATTCTGCCTGAAGCTGTCTCTTAGCTGTCTCAATGAGACTACATTACAAAAATGGGGCTTTAAGTCCCTTATCTTACAGGGTGGTGATATGAAGGCAGCAGTAAACACTGTTAAGCAAGGTACATCTCATAAAGGCAAATTACTAACCTCTCATGTCTCCTTCTGCACTGTGGGATATAATGCTCACTGGATAGTTAAATTCAGTGATCCAGGGGAGTCTGTAGATTCCAAGTGAAAGATCAATTGTTTTTTCAGCATGAGGTAGCCACTTTCACTCAATTTGTTTTTGTATGGAGCTCCAAATATAACAGAAGTTGTATTGAAAGAGAAGAATACATTCACCAACAAAATCCTTAAATTTTAATATCTAAAAACCTCGTACAAATCTATTGAGAAAAGATGTAGTGTATCTCCAGTCAAAAGTTAAAAAATTAAAATTATTGTGATAATAAATAATACTTACAAAGTCCTTAGATACTACAAAGTACTCTTGAACACAGAAAAACAAATAACAACAAACAACTTTTAAAAATCCTATTTCAAACTTCAAAACATTGAGTTGGTGAGATGGCTTAGCAGGTAAGGGCACTTGCCACCAAGCCTCATGAACTAAGTTTGATCCCTGAAACCCATGGTTATAAAAACATTACTTCCATAAGTTGTCTTTTGACCTTCACACATGTGCCATGGTGTGCGCGTGCGCACGCGCGCGCGCGCACACACACACACGCACACACACACACAAATGAATGAATAAATTCAAACGTTGATATGATACTCCATAAAGATAATGTAATGTTAAGGAATTTGAAAATTACTTTGAGTTCAATATTCTGGGTTCATTTATCTAACTGACTGATTTGAGAGTGTCCCTTCCATTATGTAACACATGCATATCTTCAGTCTCAATTGTGGAAGTAAAATGTTTACAAGATTGCTGTATCTTGTGTCTTGAAATTAAATACTTTACATTTCCCATGTTTACAATCCCTTTCATAAAAACTAATGTTTTGCTAATGACTTGACATTATATGATCGCTTCAAAGTTTATCATATCACATCACAATTACACACACATATACACACAATCATTTATCAAGCAAATCACCAACTCTTATGCTGAATCTTACTACATTTTCTGCATTGAACCAACTTCCAATGACTTAGGGGTTCATTTTTCATCTGAAAGCTCTTTCTGGTGCTTATTGCTATTGTCATTTAATAAAAGCAGGACTCAAACACTCAGGGTTTAATTCCTTCAGAGTTAAAGTTAACACTTGATTGTATACATTAAAATTATGTTGGATTTTTCTAAGAAAGTGCAGAGAATGGAATAGCAAGGAACTGGATGACCAAGAGACCTAGTAAGAAACAAACCTGACTGGAGGAAAAACATTTCAATGTAATGACGTCTAATGATACTCTGCTATACACTCAGATTGGTGTCTAGCCCAGTTGTCATCCAGCAACTGATGGAAACAGATGCAGACCTGCAGCCAAACATAAGGTGGAGCTCGGGGAATCCTGCAGGAGAGGGGTTAAAGGCATAAGAAAACTCAAAGAATCAACTAACCTGGGTTCATAGGGGCTCACAGAGACTGAACCAAAAACCAGGGAGCCTTCATTGGGACTAACCTAACTACTCTGCATATATGCTACAGTTGTGTAGCTTGGTCCTCTTGTGGGACTTCTAACAGGATACAGGGGCTTTCTCTGGCTCTTTTACAGGATTTACAACCCCACTCCTCATTACTGGACACCTTGCTCATCCTTAATACATGGGAAGGTGCTTAGTCTTACTGTAACTTGATATGTCATGCTTTGTTGATACTCATGAGAGACCTGCCCTTCCCTAAACAGAAACAGAGGAGGAATGGCAGGGTGTAAGTGGGGGATTAGGAGGAGAGGAGGGAAGAAAAAATGTGGCTATGGTGTAAAATAAATAATTAAAAAAAAAAAAAAGGAGTGAGAGAATGGGGAACTGTAGGCACAGTTAAGGCCAGGGTTTATCTGGGAGATCACAAGAATATCACAATGTAAAACGTAAAAACTGACAATGACCTAAATCAAAACACAAAGATCTAGATTCTATAACAAACAATGATGGAGGAAACTATAACCTTGGGAAAGTTCCTCAATTTCTTTAGGTTTCTTTTCATTATCTCTAGAGGAAAAGGTTCTGGATAACATAATAAGTGCTATGCCTCATTATATTTTAACACCTAAATGGAAGTTATATGAGAAACATGCTATAAAAGACAAAAGCTCAATTCTTATATTTCCTCTTTCTTTCAATTTGTAGCAATAATGCTGTAAAACAATAGTTGACATGCTTACTTTTCACTCTACGACATTGCTTCACGTCATACATCTATGATGAAAGACTTCTCATCATCTGAAGCAGTTAATTATGTTGCTACAGTCCCAAGGAAAGATTATAATGGACTGGTTCAAGCAAACCACTTGGATGAACATTTGCATAACAATTTTCTATGTACTTTTGTCCTTTTGTGTATCTATGCACCTGTGTGCTTTGCATAACAAAGAGAATTTAAACATTCCTTGTAGCCAGAGAAAGAAAAACCAAGAAGTGTGGTAGGCAGATCTTCTCTGACCCATCAGTCAGTTAGTTCTGTCCCATAAGCTGCTCCCAAATAATCACATGGAGACTTATTGTTAATTATAAATGCTCAGCTGATAGCTTAGGCTTGTTATTAACTAGTTATTACATCTTAAATTAGCTTATGTTTCTTATCTATGCTCTACCACAACATGGTACCTTTTTTCATCTCCTGCTTCCTCTGAGTCTCCTGATGACTCTGCCCTCTTCTCCCTGTGCTCTCTTTTTGTCCACAAGTCTCCCCTAACCTCTTCCTGCTTAGCTATTGGCCAGTCAGTTCTTTATTAGCAATTAGAGCAACACACCTTCACAGTGTGCAAAAGGATTATTTCACAGCAATAGTGTAAGGTTGAGGACCTCTTGTGTACTGGGATGACAATACCCCACACATGTAGTGGCTGTGTATAGCATGCACAGTTTGAGCCAGATGTGCCTTAAGAAAACTTGCCTTTGGAGCTACAAACCAGTGAAGATGGCAGAAATTTCCACCATAACCTAGAAAGGGAGGCAGTAAAAGCACAAAAACTATAGCCAAAGGCAGGGAGCTACCCCAATAAGTTCTCTGTGGTTCCCAAGTAAGTGGGGAGAATATTTGAAATCTCACCAAACACTATGTATGGGTAAAAAGAGAAACAAACAACAAACTTCTCAACCTTTCCTAGGAATGGAGTTAATGAGTCCTGTGTTGTTTCCAAAGTCCTGTGGTGGGGGAACTGCGTATTTGGAAGGAATCTGTGCTTTAAGCTGACTACTAGATGAGAATATAGTCATATGATCAGATGACAACATTAAGAACCAGCCTTCAAAGACCTCACAACGAATCTTGGATTTTACAGACATTGAATTGATGTAGATGACAACTCAGTTGTATTTTTTCAAGGGTTAAGGAGATGGACTACAGATACTGTTATAATCAGCACACAGTCTCCTCCCTCCATATCTCTATTATCAAAGCCTTCTCTTTTTGACAATATCTGTTTCTCTTTTCTTACGGTTTCCACAAGTCCATCTCCTATACTGGCAGAAAAGTGGCATATGAAAAAATATCTCATAGTAAAAAATACAATTTTATGGCTACTAAGAAAGGGAGATGAGATATAAAGAATGACCTGAGAATATACTGTAATCTGACATTAATTCTTTTTGTTAGGAAATCCTCCTTTTTATAGGTGACAGCTATTACTCATAATGTTATATATTTCCAGTGGTTGACAGAAAACAAAGGAGAAAAATGGACAAGATTGTAGTTAGAGTTTTCCTGCCTGGCACACAGTCAGGACAAATCTCTCTCACCCGCCAGTCCCACAGTCACTCAGACCCAACCAAGAAAGCACACAGAAACTTACATTGTTTAGAAACTGTATGGCTGTGGCAGGCTTCTTGTTATCTACTTCTTCTATCTTAAATTAACCCATTTCTGTTAGTCTATACTTTGCCACATGGCTTGTGGCTTACCGGTGTCTTTACGTGTTGCTTCTCATGGCGGCGGCTGGCGGTGTCTCTCCCCAGCCTTCTACTTCCCAGAATTCTCTTCTCTCTTGTCCCGCCTATACTTCCTGCCTAGCCACTGGCCAAACAGCATTTTATTTGTACAGTGCGATATCCACAGCACTTCCCCTTTACTTTTTTTTTTTTTTAAGGAAGGTTTTAACTTTTACATAGTAAAATTACATATAACAAAACAATTATCAAGCAAGAATTATAGTTACATTATTAAAGAAGATATACTATCTATCTTATATTTGTGAGTCCACGGTTTTATATCTAATTTATCTTTTATCATAACTGAGAAAATTATAACTATCTAGTCTTCAACCACATCAAAGACCTCAGAAGGACATAATATTACCTGAGAACTGGGAGAAGGATGCAAGCAACTTTTGGGAGTCTTGCAGGGTAGACAGAGACAGCTGGCAGCCTGAACAGTCACCTAATGTTCCTTTGTAAAGTTGGGGCATTTGTCTTCAGCCCATAGGGCTAGAGTCTCTTGGTCACTTCTCTCAGTGTCCTGTAGAATGTCTGGCAGTTTCCTCTGCAAAGCAGGAACCTGAAGGACCATTTTGTCAAGCAAAGTTTAGTGGTCACCTTTCTATGGGTCCTGCATGTCCAGTCGATCAAGCAGTCCAGGCAAGAACAGTTTCTTGTCCAAATGGCTATTTTTGCCAAGGTGAAGATAAACTCCATATGAAGTGTCTTCAATGCCCATCCTCCTCTCTGAAGTAAATCGGTGCTGCCAGGAGCAGACATGTCTCACTGTCCAGAAAGTCTAAATTTTAAAAATATTTTAAATGCCATATTCTGAAGGTCTTTGAAGTATTTGAAGATTACCTATCTATCTGAAATATCTCTATGTATACCTAGAAGACTTAACTAACATGGCTATGAGTATGATTATCACAGATGATTAATTATTAATCTATTTTTAATTATCCATTTCAATTTAAAATGAGCTATACAAACATAATATCTTAAACACGATTAGAAATATACACACAGTATAACAAAATTAACTTTAAGTTTGTATCAATAGACTAAAGTCTATACCAATGTAAAACATTTTAAACAAGTTGTTGCTCTTTAGAAGTAAGTTCCCTAATCTACCCTTTCATCCTATTATATCTGTATCATATCCCCTTTTCTTCTTTAGAAAGAGATCTCATTTATAATCAACCCAATTTAAATAAAAATATTGGTTTTTCTCTGTCCCACACCAGAGGGCTCTTCTTATTTGGGACACAAGAATCTCTTAACCTTTTCTTTTAGCAATGTCTGGGTTTAGAGAAGGAGTGAGCCAATTCCATCTCCAAAGCCAGCTTGATAATTTTGGGAATATGGGCGTAGTTTCTCTTACTACTTCCTGCTGGAGGGGGGCGCTGTATCTTATGGGGATACAAAGAAAATTTTAGGATTATAGAGTAGTCCATTAGGGTGAACCTCTGAGCCAGTTGCCTTGATACCATTCTGGATGTCAGATCATCTGGGCCATGGTGTCATCGGAGACCTTTCAGGTGGTCTTGGCTGATCAAACCTGATATATCTTAATCTGGAACAAATCCACAGCCTCTGGCTTTCTGTGGAAACAAAAGCAGAGACTCTTTTCCAAAGCAACATATCATTATATCCAAATTTTGAAGTCAAGGTACCTTTAAAATATACATATTTGTTTAACTCAACAGCTTTTATGATCAAATCTTTTTCTGCAGTTAAAAATCCCAAAGACAAGACAAACCAGATTCTCTGTGTAATATCCATCTTTGTAAGATTGAAACGCCACTGTGGCTGCTGGCTCCACCCACCTCAGCTTCCCAACATGGCGGTGGTACAGTTTACCGCCAGCTCTGGGTCTGGAGCCATGTGTACCATCAACTATCAGAAGCAGTTCTATCAAAGCAGTGCATAGCCTAGAAACCTTTTGTTGTTGTTGTTTTTAACTCGCAAAGGCTAAATCTACCACACAGCAAAGTAAAGTGCCGCTTGTAGATTCTTCATTCCCGCCACACTGCAGGTCAGACACACACACCAGGAACCCGCCAAGAACCTGCCATAGTAGCTCAAACCGGCAGGCTGCCACTAACTTGAGAGAGACAACTAGGAAGCTGTTTTTAGCTCTGTTTAGAATCTTTTTTCTCAGGTTTTAGGTGGAAACTCTTGCCAACACGTTGGACGCCATTTGTAGCTAGAGTTTTCCTGCCTGGCACACAGTCAGGACAAATCTCTCTCACCCGCCAGTCCCACAGTCACTCAGACCCAACCAAGAAAGCACACAGAAACTTACATTGTTTAGAAACTGTATGGCTGTGGCAGGCTTCTTGTTATCTACTTCTTCTATCTTAAATTAACCCATTTCTGTTAGTCTATACTTTGCCACATGGCTTGTGGCTTACCGGTGTCTTTACGTGTTGCTTCTCATGGCGGCGGCTGGCGGTGTCTCTCCCCAGCCTTCTACTTCCCAGAATTCTCTTCTCTCTTGTCCCGCCTATACTTCCTGCCTAGCCACTGGCCAAACAGCATTTTATTTGTACAGTGCGATATCCACAGCACAAGATTACAAATAGAGAAATTGCTGGAAAGTTATGCAGATGGTTAGCTAACACACCCAAAGTCTCAATTTATACATAAATAAGAAACAAATTAGAGGAACCGTATAATATCCAATCACAATATGAAGCAAGGGTGGGGATATGAGAAAAAGGATACTCATACTGTTAATAGAATTATCAAATGCTGCATACAAGCCCTGTGGTGCTGATGGCGCACACCTTTAATCCCAGCACTTGGAAAGCAGAGGCAGGTGGATCACCGAGTTCAAAGCCAGCCTGGGCTCTTTCACTGGCCCTCTTAGTGTGGTTTTTGACAGCCATCTCAGATCGACCACAGAGCCTGAAACATTCCCCAGCGCAAGAAAATAAAAAGTCCCTGGCATTCTCATCATTCACTTCTCATGAGAAGTTTTAGATATGAATTTAACTGCAAAGAAAAGAGATGAGAGCATTGAGATAGAATTAACATGCTTGTGATCATTTCACTGAGGCCATGTCCTGAGAGGAAAATATCAGGCAAATACTCACTATGATGCAATCTCTGGACAAATGAGGAAGGTTCTACTTCCTGGACCATTTTTAAGCTTTGTATTTGTTGGAAAAGTTTCCCACTTCTTGAGTGAAAATAAAAAACTGTAAAATGAACATCAACACTGTCAAACATTTGACATATTTCCTTTAAAAAGCTAATAAGTCCAACTTTAGTTAGTAAGGGAGTTTAGGAATGAAGAGTGTTTCTTCAAAGACAGTCATCTTTCTAAAATGATTTAAAGTGCTTTGCCTGTAATTTAGGTTCTGCATTTACTTTGTCTAACCCCATTTCTGGAACTAAGTAGACTCAATAAATGGTATTTACTGGTTGGTAATAGTATCATGGTAATTAGTATCATGAGGTTAAAATGCTAATTTTATATATATATATAAATTATCATTTATATATATTATTATTATATATATAATCATTTATATATATATTATTATTATATATATATTCATCATACTTTGGTTGATTTTGATAAGATAAATTCTAGTTGGAAGAATAGTAAATTCACATGTAAACACAAGTATCACTTATTTTGCAGGTATTTTTCAACAACTTTGGAAAGAAAGGAGAAGATATAACAAACAGGTATGCAGTTGTAATGTTTCTCTAGATCACCCTTTGAACACATCAAAATAATACATTTGAGTCTTAATTTGACCTACACATTCACAATGGTGAAAAATGACGTCATGACTTAATTTGTGAACATAACTAGCTACCCCTTGAATAAATGCCTCTTGTAAAATGTAATGATCACCCAGGCCAAGCATAGTAATGGTGAAATAACCTGGTTATGATTCTGATTTTCTTCTCTTCCTCATCACTAATGTATGGCTCACCTAGATGTTGCTCTCTGGGACCCCAGAAGGCAAAATAAGAACATGGGTTAGAAAATAGATTGAGGAAATATCAGTCTTTGCCCTTTCTGGAAATACAGACATAACGGAGGTGTGAAGAACAGAACTGACACTGACGGCTGAGCATCTGACAGCTCAAACACAGCCTGCCCATCAGTCTGATGCTGCCAGGCAGGCGATGGCAGGATTCCACTGTATAAATAAATCTGCTACCTTGGGTTAGAAGGACTGCTTTTGTCTTCATTATTATTAAGAGGCATCTTTACCACTTAACCTGAAGCTTTAGTGCCAATATTCGCTCTCATTCACAAGATGTATTTACAACATTATCTCATTTTAAATACACATATCTGAGCAATTTTCAAAATGTAGGCAAGAGGAAATTATAGTTCAGATGCATTTTTGAGATCTGTCATGTTTCTTCATTTACATGGCTCAATCAAGTTTTGAATTCTAATTTTCTGGCTTAGTCCTGTGATCTGAACTGGTGATATCCGCAGTTAATGAGAGTTATGTCAAGTGTTGCTTATGCTTTCTATCCTTAAGGGACTCATAAATCTATCTTGCATCCCTAAGCTGTCAGAGGAGAAGAAAAGTGCTGGTCACTAATCTTGTCATGATCAACATTGTTTTCAGCATCCTGGTTTGCATCTTGGCTTCGATTTCAATGAGTAATACAAATGTGTGCCTTGTGTATTCTTTCTGCCTTTGCCATCCATTGATCCTCTTTTCAACTTACAGTCCTGTAAATCATGTTAGACAGGTGCTACAGAAAGTTGAAAACATTTCTTTCTGTGGAAAACTTCCATGTGTATGTATTGAAAAAGTTATTAACCAGTATATTCAAATTTCTTGGGAGTAAGACACCCTTCCAGGTGGCTCCCCAGTTTGAATTAATCTGTTTTAGTTACAGATTAGAGTAGAAGGAAAAAGTGAAGCCACAGTGATGTGACCAGTAGTAAGACCAAGAGTTCTCTGCTCAAGCCTCCACATTAAATCCACCATTTCTCCCTTGATGGCCTGTGATGGTTCATTTCTTTCAGGAGAGAACACTTTGGTGCCAATGGCATATTCGATAATCTTGAACTGCTCTTCTGGGGAAAGGGTGGACATTTTCTCAAATTGTGAATGTTGAGTTTCAGAGCTTCAAATTGTTTTCATTCTTTATACCTTCAGAGTGGCTAGGCACAGAATTTCATTTCCTTTCTGTTAACTTAATTTTTATTAATAAGTATGGCTACAGTTCATGCACATACATCAAATAATTTGATCTCATGACTATAAAGATTAAATCTCTTTGTTACTCCCAACCTAGATTTGTAAATGCTCATTTTTTTTTTCTGGATGGATTTTCTATTTTCAAAAATAGGGCAAATATAATATTTAAATGAACATGTTAAAATTATTGCTTTATTTTAATTTGGACCTTGGGGCTCCCTTTACATCCTACATAATTTCTTGGTACTTGGAAATTCATTACTGTGAAACACTTTTATTTTACATCTTTATATGGTGAAGAAAGAAAAAATGAAGAAGGAACGTAGAGAGTTAGAGAAAGGGAGGCAGGAAAGGAAGAAGGAAAGAATAAAAAGAGTAAAAGAAGCCCCTACAGCATTAGAATTCTCCCAAATAAGCAGCTTAAAAGCATCAACAGCAAAAATGAGGTATCAAATGACTTTGAGAGCAAATTTCCCTATGCCCAAGATTCCAGAGAGGTGTATTATTGACAGGATATTTACTCTATGTTTTTCAATTATCTCATCTCAATAATAATAATAATAATAATAATAATAATAATAATAATAATATCATCATCATCATCATCATCCACAACAACAATTTTAACAATGCCTGCACTAACCATGTGAAATATCTAAGAAGCGGCCCTCCAACTTATTTCCTATTGAGTCTCTTCCTCATATGAGCAACAAGATACATACTAGCTGATAACAGAATATTTTCTTTCTATGAAATCTGAAAAGTATTGTCAGTGACATCTAGCTAAAAAATAAACTCCTTCAATATTTTCTTAATTTTTATGATGTATTTTGGACAATTTACTTTCCCAGCGGCCATTTTATTTTCACAACAATCCAAGTGACATTTTGTGCATGGAAAGAGATTTGCACCTCCGCATCTTTTTCTTCTTGGCTACTTTTGATCACTTATTGCAGTAAGTTTGAGTCAAGTGATCAAATGGCACAGCATGCCAAGAATACCATGATACAATTTGCTTCTTGGATACACAGTGGTCAGAAAACTTTGTTCCTACTCTTCACTCAGGTAGAACTTGTGAAAATAGGATCATGTGGGAGACACTGTGATCAAAGAAGTAATCTAAAGAGTGAGTAAGATGCCAGGCGGTGGTGGCACAGGCCTTTAATGCCAGCACTCGGGAGGCAGAGCCAGGTGGATCACTGTGAGTTCCAGGCCAGCCTGGTCTACAGAGTGGGATCCAAGAAAGGCTCAAAGCTACACAGAGAAACCCTGTCTTGAACACCCCCCGTCCCCCAAATAAGAGTGAGTAAGAGTCTGGACTTCAAAGTATGGACTTCGAAGGAGCATAGCAGGAAATTTGGTGCAAGGTTATCTGATCGGCCCATCTGTCTGGTTGAGCTTTTTCTCTCTTGTCTCTCCCTGATTCCTTATACTGACCAGACTCAGGGGCAGACTTTTCTCTGCACTTGCATGGGAAACTATCTAAACAAAACAATTCTAGAATGAAAACTGTGGCTCATCTCCTATAATGAAAAAAATCCATAAGTCTAAAATGGTTGAAGACTCTCTCTAAACAGTTACCTTGTTGGTTACCAAATGTTCATATTTGTAGTGCCAAGCTCCAGATGTGCAGCTTTGAGTATGAAATATATGTATGTATATATTTAAATTCACAGCACAGCTTTCCAAAAAAGTACAGTGTCTGGCACACTTGTTCTGTGCCTGGAGTTGCTTTCATATTGACCTTGCTTTTTGCTCTAATTTAGAATCAGTTAATCTGCTACTCCTGGGAGGTATGAAATTTCCATATTCTCATTGATTTATATGGATTTCCTGTAAACTGAAGACAGCAGGATGAAATCAATCACAGTGATGCCTACAGCAGTGGCCAGGGTAGGACTTAAGAAACACCTGATGTGTTCCATTCTTATTAGGGATAAAATGAGAACATGCTGTTTGCATGATGCTCTTTACACTGTGGAGATTATCCTGAGAAACTCATGGCAATGAAAGAATAGAGATATGCTATTTCTTATACTTAGTTGGTGGCTAGTGATGGTAATAAAAGAACAGCTGAAGGTTTCTGATGTTTTCAAGAATTCCTGATTTTTTTTTTTACAGGATATCTGTGGGTTGGGTTGTGAATGGCACTCTGGGATGTCAGAAATTGCTGCCCTAAGTCATTTCAGATACCATGTCCACATTCAAAGGAAAACACAATAGTTTCGAGATTCTGAGTTCTCTTTACACCTTGAGGAGAAGACTTTGAGGACACTCAATCTAACTTGATTACTGATGGGAATTTTTCAAATTTTATTTGCATATAAGGGTTATTCCATGAATATTGTTCTGAAAGTCATATAAATCCTCATTATTATAATGACAAACATGTTTAGGAAGAGAATGCAGCATTGCGGCAGCAACACCCGATGTTAGTAGGTTATGGAGTATTTGTTACCTTACAAAGGGAAAAAGAGCAAGAGCCCTCAGAGAACCACAGCATGGGCTTTTGGTAGTTGCTTCTTATTACAATCTTGTTTTCTCAGTGTCCAAATTCCCATTTGTCATGGAAATTTAAAATTAAGCCTCTCCAACGTGCACATTTTAATTTAATACGAGAGAATGTGATTTATTATTTGGCACAGATTTATAGTTGTAAAAAGCTCCCGCTGATGTCATGGTAAATTCTGTGCATGAAATGAGGGCAAACAAATGATTCATTTTTCATGAATATAAACAGTAAATGTTAACACCCCCCCCCAAACTCTGGAATAAGGTTCTTTATCAAAATGTTCTACTGTATTCAGCTCTATTTCCTTAACTGTGGACACGAGGAAGAAAGAAATTTTATAAAAATAGTGTAATGTATTATAAAACACAATAATTCAGAAGCAGCACATGATTGAAACTAGCCAGATCTAATTGAATGAGATCTGTGAAGTCCAGTGTCAAGTGATGCTGACCGCATAGGTAGGGTAAAACTTGTAACTTCTCATTCACTTCCATGGCTGCCTTACCGTGTTACATTTGCTGCTGAGATGTTATGACCTAACTTGTTTGTACATATAATTGCATTATATAAAGAAAGCTCTTTTTAAATGATCCATCTTTTATTCAACAAGTAGTTATTAAGTTTATTATATGCCAGGATATGCACTTACATTTGAGTCAAGGGATGCTACCTCAGTGTCATTGAGCTTAAGTTTAGTGGAGGTCACTGACAATAAACCAATACAAATAGGAAAAAGATTGATTTTGTGTATTATAAATACTATAGTCATTTCTGTTCTGTGGATTGGAATATAGTTGTTGTCCAAAGTCCCATGGATTATAATGTAGCTTTAAAGAGAGAATTTTCCTAAAAAACAAAACAAAAAACCAAACAAACCCCAAATGAATGCACATTATATTTCATTTACAAATGGACACACTTTAGTTTATTTTTCTCAGTGTCTCTTCAGATAAATGTTTCAAGAAAAGAGCACATCAATTGGTTTTCCAGTGCCATACTGTCAGCCCTGAAAATGTATATGCAAGTAACACTATATAGACTAAATAGGTTATATTTGAGAATATATGTATGTAAATATACAAATATATGACGTATATGTATATGAACACAATAACAACTAGTAAACAAAGAAGTCATGAATTTGAAGGAGACTAGGGAGGTCTTTATGGGAAGATTAGGAGAGCAGAAGGGGAAGGGGAAAACATAATTATGTTATAATCATCCGCCAAAATAAAGAAAGAAAGAAGGAAACAAAGAAACAAACAAGAAAGGAAGAAAAGCCCCTTATTGTACAACCTAGCTACACAATCCATGAAATTGTTACAAATTTGGTTTTGTTAGTTAGGAATGCTCATCAAACTTCCACAAACAAAGTGGCTTAAACAATAAAATTGTGTCCTTCTAAGTTCTTCAGGCCAGAAGTCTAGAGTCGTAGTTGACAGGGTTGGTTTCTGCTTTGACTCTGAGGGAGATTCAGTTCCATGCCCTCTGCTAAATGCTCGTGGGAATAGACAACCACGATAATTCCTCAACTTATTTTTCATCGTGTTTGTACCTGCCCCTGTCCTCACATACATTCTCTTCCAATTTCTCCTGAAATTGACCTAGTGTTCTCCCTAATTCAAATGACATGACCTTGAGACCTTTGCTTTGTTTGCATGTGGACATGTTTTCTTATTTCAAGCAAGATCACATCTAAGTTTGAAGTGAACATTTGTTTGGAGGAGGACAACATTTAACTGATCACATTTGTGAAGCACACCTTATATATTCTATAGCAGACAAACAAGTATTGTTAATGAGGGTAATGAAACAGTTTTCCCTATCAACAGTTTCAAGTACACCCATCAGTCTATGTTGGCCACTGTTCTTATTATATATTCATCAGAAACAACGTGAAAGAACTGCATGGAAATAGAGGAGAACTCACTGCTGTAGATTTGGAAATATATACAATGTATTCTTGCAAAGGACTGATCCAGCATTCAGAAAAACAGAGCTATACAGAGTTGAATGTTTTTAATTGACACTGACAGCATACTTCATCTTACAATGATGTGCATTTTCCACATCCTGGACCCTGTAATATTCCCTTTTAGGTATAAGCAAATAGAAATAACACAAGCTATAGTCTCAGATCACAGTGGTATTAAACCAGAAATCAGTAACAGAAATGCACTTGGAAATTCACCAATTCTTATAGGCTAATAATTTTTAAATTTTAAAAATTAAAAATATTAAATACTTTGAACAAAACCATTCCACTTAAAATGTGCACATTAGAGTATTTGTAGGGGAGTTTATTGTAGTTAGAGTTTTCTTGCCTGGCCCCCAGTCAAGACAAATCTCTCTCTGCCAGTCCCACAGTCGCTCAGACTTCTATCTTAAATTAACCCATTTTTGTTAGTCTATACTTTGCCACATGGCTTGTGGCTTACCGGTGTCTTTACATGTTGCTTCTCATGGCAGCAGCTGGCAGTGTCTCCTCCCAGCCTTCCTGTTCCCAGCCCTTTCTTCTTCCTTGTCCTGCCTACCCTATCCTTCCTGCCTGGCTACTGGCAAATCAGCATTTTATTTATTTTAACCAATCCGAGCAACACATTTGACATACAGAACATCCCACAGCACTTCCCCTTTTCTTTTTTTTTTTTTAAAGAAAGGTTTTAACTTTTATATAGTAAAATTTCAGATAATAAAACAATTATCAAGTAAGAATTACAGTTACAATATTAAAGAAGATATCCTATCTTATATTTATGAGTCTAAGGTTTTATATCTAACTTATCTTTTGTCATAACTGAGGAAATTATAACTATCTAGTCTTCAACCATACCAAAGGCCTCAGAAGGATATAATATTACCTGAGAACCGGGAGAAGGATGCAAGCATTTTTCAGGAGTCTTGCAAGAGTAGACAGAGACAGCCGGCAGCATGGACAGTCACCTAATATTCCTTTGTAAAGTTGGGCATTTGTCTTTAGCCCACAAGGCTAGAGTCTCTTGGTCACTTCTCTTAGTATCCTGTAGAATGTCTGGCAGTTTCCTCTGCAAAGCAGGAACCTGAAGAACCATTTTGTCAAGCAAAGTTTAGTGGTCACCTTTCTATGGGTCCTGCATGTCCAGTCGATCAAGCAGTCCAGGCAAGAACAGTTTCTTGCCCAAATGGCTATTTTTGTCAAGCTGAAGATAAACTCCATATGAAGTGTCTTCAATGCCCATCCTCCTCTTTGAAGTAAATTGGTGCTGCCAGGAGCAGACATGTCTCATTGTCCAGAAAGTTTAAATTTTAAAAATAGTTTAAATGCCATATTCTATAGACCTTTGAAGTGTTTGAAGATTACCTGTCTATCTGAAATATCTCTGTGTATACCTAGAAGACTTAACTAACATGGCTATGAGTATGATTATCATAGATGACTAGTTATTAATCTATTTTTAATTATCCATTACAATTTTAAATGAGCTGTACAAACATAATACCTTAAACAAGAGTAGAAATATACACACAGTATAGCCAGGCGGTGGTGGCAAACGCCTTTAATCCCAGCACTTGGGAGGCAGAGCCAGGCAGATCTCTATGAGTTCGAGGCCAGCCTGGACTATGAAGTGAGTTCCAGAAAAAGGCGCAAAGCTACACAGAGAAACCCTGTCTCTGCCTCCCGAGTGCTGGGATTAAAGGTGTGTACCACTACCGCCCAGCTTCTGCTCTGGCTTGCTCTGACCTCAAAGCAACTTTATTAACATACAAATAAAATCATATTCCAATACAAATAAAATATCACTGTAGTTGATAATGTTGAATACATATATTAGTGAAAAAGAAAAATCTAAAATTCATTCTATTTTCTTTATAAAATTCTGTAAGAAAAATTAGGTTCAAAGCCAGGTGAAGTAAAAAGATGAAAATAAGAAATCAATGAACTGAAAGCACAAAATGAACAGAATGAGAAAATTATATTCATGGTGTTGAAAACTGTATCTAATTTTGGTAGTTGCAAATGGTTTCAGAGGTAGATTGGGGCGGCCTTGTCATGTGTTAACATGTAAGAACTTCTCATATAAATTTATGAAACAGTTACCACGGGGCACTCCTGAATCTCTGGTCTTGGGACCACAAACATTTTTTCCCTTTGATATCAGTTCTAGTTTCTACTTGAGGATCAAACAAACTTTATAGTGAATCCCTGAGCAATTTGAGTAATGGGAGGAAGATTACTGGTAAACAGAATAAAGTGAACCATCTGTAAGTTTCCAGAATTCAGAGGAATGTAAGGTTTCAGAGTTGAACTGATATGTCCCCATCCATGTGTCAAGTCACCCCTAAACAGTTCCTTAGTATAAACACAGTAAACTTGCTTAGGCTGAGAACTAAAGAATCTTGGGGGCTTGGTGACTTCCAAGATCAAGTCTTGGCCCTAAGCCTCCAACTGATGTAAGTTCCAAAGGTTTTTTCCATTAGCTCTGGTTGTCAGTGAATTATTCTGAATGTTTCCTTTTCTAAGGCAATAATACCTAACACACCCATGCAGTTATATGCATTAATAACCAACCTTCCTTAATTTTCTCAGACATCTGGTATGCCACCCCACACCAGCTAGGAGCCATCCCTTCTATCATTATACCATGCAAGCAGAGAGCTTTAATCATTATACCATGCAAGCAGAGAGCCTGATAGTTTGAAGGCTGTACAAATCTATAACTCTGCCACTTCCCACTGGTGGAGTGATTGCAAGCCATAGAGCAAATGACACAGGAGCAAAGTCCTCTCTCTGGCTGGCTTTCTAAGCATCTATCAGTCCTTTGTAGACACACACAGGAAGCCAATTTCTGGCATAGAAGGTCCTCTGAAGGGTATTCTCGAGGAAATGCTCTCGAGATTAACCTTGAGGGAGAAAAGGCACCATTAGTCAAAGATAAGAGTTGAGCCCTAATAGAGATTCAATGGAGGACTCAGTTCTCATTTCTCCCTACAGGTCAGAATTAGTGTCCTCTACTGGATGGCTGTTTCATCCACTACATGTATGTTTCTTCTCTTTAATAATAAATTCACCTACAATATAGGAATCCTTTGTTATGTTATCAGTTGTTTGTAAGTTCCAAGAGGGTTAAATCTTCATTGGCCTTTCAGTATGCTAGGCTGACAATGTTCCACAGGTAAGCAGTAATAATGTTGCGAGAGACTGGAGTTTCAAGTGCAGAGATGGGAACCTGTGTATGCCTGTCCTAGTCACTTAGAATTAAAACTGCTTCCTAGTTGCAAAAGATCACAGAAGGGAGCTTACATGTGGCAATATCTCCTGGATGTATATTGTAGTTGAAACACACACACACACACACACACACACACACACACACACACACACACACACACGCCAAAAAAATAGCTTACTCAGAACTCCTTAGGACTTGTTAGAAAATCCAGAGACCATTTAACTGCATCAGGAAAGCTGGTAACTCAAAGTAGTCTACTATTCGTATAGAGTAGAGGGAGTTGCTTTGGTCATGTGGGATCTTGTGTCTTCACCTCTGCAGTAAGGAAATAGCAAAAAGCAATATTGAACACAAATGCTAGCTTTGTTCCTGATGCAAGAAGTAGGAGATGGATGCACTACAGTACACATTTTGTGTATCCTTTAACTTCTAAGCCATTGATTATCATTTTCTACTTCTTAATGGATGGGGACAAAATGAAAAATAGGCAATGTCATTGAAATTTTGGCAAGAAGACCTCGTAAGGTTTATAAATATTGCATTCGTGCTTTGCTGAAGTAGCCATTGCAGAAAGTTAATGTTTTTTGGCAGCCCTGGGTGGCCCAGTGCTGTGTGACCGACTGGCATAAAGGTCAACTGCTTAATTCATAAGCTCTCTCTCCAGAAGAAAGACACCAGTGCTGACCCGCTGGCAGAGAAAGCTGCCATCATCACCGTGGATACAACAGTGATGATGATTTAAAAAGAATCCATCCACCTTCTTTGATCTCTGTCTCTTGTGATCAATGGCACTTAAGCCAGGTCAGGATAAAGAGCTGGTGCTTCAAAGGCTGGATAACAATTAAAGCTAAGCTGCTAAGAAGCATCATTAACTTTTGCATTCTGTTCTAACAAACTGAACTTTCCAGACGTAGATAATTACTACCTCACTCTCTAGACAAGCTCATTTTCTATTAGTTTTAAATGGCTCAAAAAAAGAATTCAATGACTCCACAAATAGAATATTATTTTTAAACTCTTTCTCTGAAGTATGTTTCTTTTTTCTTTCCTTTTCGATGTGTGTGAGAGAAGGAAGTGGGAGTATAGGAGAGAGAGGGAGAGGGAGGGAGGGAGAGAGAGAGAGAGAGAGAGAGAGAGAGAGAGAGAGAGAGAGAGAGAGAGAGAGAGAGAGAGAGATGAACATCATATTTGTGTGCATTCACCCATGAAGCATGGAGAGGCCATAAACTGACGTCTGCAATTTCTTCTAGACTTTGATTTTTGAGCTAGTATCTCTAACTCTATCCAGAACTGCTCTGCCTTTTTCAAATATACCCATTGGCTAGTGAGTGTTTAGGATTTGCTTGTCCCTGGTCCTTAGTCCTGAAGTGAGATGAGCACCACCAGCCCTGGCTTTTCATATGTGGGATCTGGGAATCCAAACTCAAGTCCTCATTCTTGCACAAGAAGCAAGTTCTCCACTGAGCTATTTTCCAGCCAAAGAACTTTTTTTTTTTTTTTTTTTTTTTTTTTTATGTGCATGTGGGCGGGGACAGTATATGGAGATGAGAGAATGAACTGTGGGAGTTAGCTCCTGGGAAATGCACTCACATCATCAGGCTTGGCATGAGGAGCCATTAGCTATTGAACCCTCTTTGCCAGCCCCAATTTAGCTGTTTAGGTACACCAGAGATCCTATACTGCACTCTTTCAAACATTGACACAGAACAGATTACAAGAATTTATGAATGCTGACAACTGTAACAGAACAAAATTTTACTTCTTGAAAATATAATCACACAATCTAGTGGATTGTTTTTCAATTAAGATGTTAATGATATATGTTTGAGAAATTGTTAATGCATTATAGAATGTTTAGCTACATCAATGGCTTCAACTTCTAAAATTCAGTAGAAATCTCCTTCAATTGTAACAAATTTATTTATAATTATTGTCAAATATCCCCATAAATTCATATCATTACAGATGATATACTGCTTACTTAACAAATCAATATTTTTTAGTTTCATCTTTCTACAAAAAAAAAATGAGCACTGGGGACTAAAAAACATATAATGGAGCTTCTATTCCCAAGTATCAGAAACTATAGCTTAAAAAAGTTAGGTTATGGAAGGGGATGCCTCAGTGATGAAGGCATTTGATAGACAATTCTGAGGACCAGAATTCAGATCTCTATGGCCCATGTAAAAGCTGGCTTGTGTTGTTGTAGCCCACTTATAATTCTAGCACTCAAAAAGAAGAGAGATGGAATCAGAGCATTTTGGCTTGCCTGATTAGTTATATCTGGGGGCTCTGAGTTCAATTGAGAGACCTTGCCTCAGTGAATAGGGTGAAGAATAGTAAATGAAAATTTTCAGTGTTGAACTGGGCAATCACATGCACAGGCATAAATATACACACATTCCTGGGTGTTGTTGTAGAATATTATTTTAAGGTATGTTACTTTTGTTTATGTTGCATTTGTTTAACTCTGTGAAGCTGTATTAATGTCTAAAACAGCTAAAGGTCTAATAAAGAATTGAACGACCAATAGCAAGGCAGAAGAAAGGATAGGTAGGGCTGGCAGGCAGAGAGGATAAATAGAAGGAGAAATCTTGAAGGAAAAAAAAAGAAGTAGCCAGAGAAGGAGAAGGACATCAGGGGTCAGCTACCCAACCACTCAGCTGCACAGCAAGCCATGGAGTAAGAGTAAGATTTACAGAAATAAGAGAATGGGGAAAGCCCAGAGGCAAAAGGTAGATGGGATAAGTTAAGTTAAGGAAAGCTGGATAGAGACAAGCCAAGCTATGGCCAGGCATTCATAATCAAGAATAAGCCTCCAAGTGTGATTTACTTGGGAGTTTGGTGGAGGGCCCCCCAAAAGAGCAAGAATAAATAACAAACACCTGGGGGTACATGTTCACTCACATACATGTGAACATGCATATACATGTACATACCACACATATTGCACATGAAGAGACCCAGTAGGTAAGTAAATGCAACTATTGATGTGTATATGGATGGTTTCAGCATTTTAAGGGCTTTATGTGGTTTAAAGTTTCTCATCTAATACTTAGTGTGTTTGGTGTTGTTGATTGGTTGGTTGCTGTTGCTGTGATAACATACTCTGGCAATAATTATAGAAGGAAAATTTTACTTTGGCTGACCATTCCATACAAGATACATTCATCACGGCAGGAAAGGCATGCCATTCAGGAAGCAGAGTGATCCCATTTCATCCACATACAGGAGGAACAAAGAGAACAGGAAGTGGGGCCAGGCTACAAACTTCAAAGCCTGTCTCAGTGAAGTACTTCCTCAAATGAGGGTCCACCTACTAAAGAGTCTCCAACCTTCCCAAAAAGCACTACAACTGGGACATCGGGAACAAACACATGAGCCTATAGAGGACATTTTCACGTTCAAGTTACCACATTGGCGCTGACCTGTACACTGGTCAGTTAACAGACAACTCCTTCTGGCTTTGCATGGAGGAATAATGAAGAACCTGGAGTTGCCAGAGAGAAACCCTGAGCATAAGGGGGCCATGTTTTAAGTAGGTTTTTTTAATTGTTATGATGAAACATAATGACAAAAAGCTACTTGGTGAGGAGAGAGTGTATTTGGTTTATAAATGCTGAGTCACAGTCCATTGAGGGAAGGAAATGCAGGAACTCAAACCAGATAGAAATTTAGAAGTGGGTGTTGATGCAGAGGCCATGGAGGAGTGCTATTTGCTTGCTAGTGTGCTCCTCACAGTTTGCTCAGCCTGTTTTCTTATAGGACCTAGGACAACTAACCCAGGGATGCTATCACGTTCAATGGGCTGAGTCCTCCCTGACCACTCACTAATTCAGAAAAATCTCCTACAGGCTTGTCAACTGCCCAATCTATGGAAGCATTTTTTTTTCAACTGAAGTTGCCTCCTCTCAGATAATTCTAGCTTGTGTCAAGTTGACATAACATTAACCAGGAAAGGCCATAATGAAAATAGAATGAAAGTGCTGAAATATGTGGCATGAAGTTTAATATCCTAGAGACTGATAGCCTAGTATTTGAAGATGAAAAATGGTGTTAATTGAAGGACATCAATTTTTAAAGGATCTACAATGTAAATGTCATAGTTTTTTGAAACGTTATAAAAGGACAACATTATATGGCAATGAAACTACATTTGACACTTGCAGGGGACCAGCCCTCACACTTATTTACCCCAGGAACCCAGGAGGAATGAGGGATAAGAGACTTAGTTAGAAATATAGGGAGAGAGAGAAACAGAGAGAAAACACAGGATAGACTCAGGTGGCCCTGGATCCTTATCCACCAGCCCAGAACTTTATTCCAAAGGTCTATTTATGACAATGCCAAGGGGTGGAGCAAAAGACCTCCCACTTGCTAGTTACAGTCACCTGGTCCTCAGGCCCATGGTCCAATCAACCTTTTATGCAACCCTGCTGGGTACAGCCACTGGGAAACCTAGTGGACTCCAACAGACACTGAGCGGTATCCTAATCTTACCACAGCTCTTTGACCTGACATAGGAGCCTGGCTTTGCTCTCACACCTAGTCTGCCACATTTTCTACCTCCAAATTAGAAGTCAAAAGAAAGCATACTTTCCTGAAACTGACAAATACTAGAAGGTGAATCCCAGCAGTGAGAGACGTGCTACCCAAATTTGGTGCCACATACCGAACGGGTAGGATGGATCCTGTTTAGAAGCCAGGCTCAGAAGGCATCAGATAAAACGCAGTGAAACAAGGCAGGCCTCAGTGCAATCTTCAGAAGGAAACTGCTAATGGAACACAGTTTTCAGTCATGACACTCAAATTGAATTTGTACTAGTTATACGGCAAGAAATATTACTTAACTCAACCATTTTGGGAAACTGTCCAGGAAAACCACAACCATATGCAATTCTTCAGTGGAAATCAATAAGACCCAGAGCTGGTTCCCTACATGAGGCATCATCACAGCAGCTTAACAGCAACCCTGAGATTATAACTACGCTGCCAGCAGTCCTGGGCGGAAACTTATCTTCTAAATCCATATTTCCAGTAGCATGTAAATACTCATTTCACATTCTGGGTACAAGTGTGCTGAGCAAAGCAGAAATATGCAGTTTATATAAAATCTCTTTTTGACGTTAATGAAAATTATCTAAGCAATTCAAAAGAGAAGGTATCTCCTAGACATGTCATCTTTGGATGATCAACTTTTATTTAGGATCTTAAGTACTATTCACTAACATATTCCTAAAATATAGTAAAGTTTAAGTTCTAAGAGTGAATTAAGGTTAATAGAAACAAATCACTCAATATGAGACTCAAAGTTATTATCTCTGTCTTAGGCTCAACTTAGACTCAAGAAAGCATGTGCCCAAAACTCTGTGCATAGATCTCTCATTCCTGTTTTCTAAAGTGAATGGATAGATGTGTACACCCAATTCAGTAGCGAGTGGATTGATTTACCTTCTCAAGCTTCTGCTTCAATGCAAACACATCTATATTCATGGCAGTTTGTAATCCACTACAAGTAAAAGGACGCAACATGACAAGACAGAGTGGCAGGTGCCTGCTTTGGGTTTTCACTTAATACAAACATAGAGGACTCACAAGACACTCTGTGAGTTGAGCAGAAGATAAACCAAAAATTCATATCCTTAATCTGGCTGCTATTTAGAGTAATGCAAAATAAAAGAACTAAAATAGGCTCTATTTAAACATCATTAACTGAAAGAAAAAAATAAAATAAAACCTAGACTGTCCTGGAAAAGTGAACAGAAAATTACTCATTAGCTCTGGCAACTCTTAGAAATGTTTGTATATATCCACATTCATAAAATGAATTCAAAGAGGTTTATTTTTTCTTGCTTATTCTGTTCTTAGTTACCAAGTGCAGATAGCACCCTACAAATATTAAGGAGGTTGTGAGATGTCAATTTTGGAAAGGCTAGTTTGTCTTTCTCTTGCAGCTGTTGGGATTGTGCCTAAAGTTTCCTATGAAGTTGATGGTGTTCCAATCAGCATCTACGAGGACAAGAAAAAATTCCAAACTTGTCCCAGATGTTTGTTCTTTTCTGAAACATGACATTCTATTAAAAAGATAGCAGATGACATATTTTCAAACTATACATTCACAAAGAAGCTTAAAAGTTGATGCTTTTTTCAAGCAGTAGATAGCATTTGCCAATACAATTTAAGAAACAAGTAGTATTACTTTTATTATATGTGCTTTCATATTCTTATAATTATATTTTAATGCTTACAAGTGAGTGGGCATGTGTCTAATGACATATAGGTTGCAGATTTATAAGGATGAACACCATAGATCCTGCCTATATACTCCATTATATTTAGTTGAAATACAAACTGACTATTCAAGTCACAGACACATTTGCAGTCTAATTTATAACACATTTATGCTAATGCAGTGAGTTATTATATACTCTTTTTATAACTTTTGGCTTCTATGCTTTACATAAATTTCAATACATGTTTCTAGAGAAACTAAACTGCTCTTTATTTAACAAAGGAACTGTAAAAATTGTTAACATAGATCTTAAAAAATACATTAAAAAGTATTGATTATTTTGGACCAGTATTGTTTTTACTTTCCCAAATTTAAGAAATAAATCCTGACTAGAAAATGGTAAAGTGAGAAATGTCTCAGCTTCAGAGAAGGTCAGTCCCTTCGTTCGACTTCAGCTGTATGTAGTTCAAAGCAGACTTCAATTTGAGTACCATTCAAGTCAGGTGAAATCAAATGAGGCAAGATGACGCCATAGAGTCAAATCAAGAAAAAAAAAATAGAGATGCTGAGAAACTCTTATCTGTTTAAAAATAAAGTTAAACAAGAAGGTGGGTAACAGCAGGATTTATACATGGTTAAGCTATTGGTGTACAAAAGTACACTGAAGTCCATATCCTACCTCTCTGCACATGAGAGCAATAGACTTTGTATGACCATAATGCTCATGTGGAAAAAAAATGTAATAAGAATATGCACATATTTGGCTATATAACTAAAAGAATACAAATGAATGATAACTAAAAGAATTAAAATGTGGTCACTTGCAAAATTATTCCTTAGGGATCTATTAAGAGATTGCTGTCTTATAAAATGACAGTGACACTTTCTTCCATTTCATTAACTAAAGTGAAGTCTTTGTAACATGTTCGATTATGACAGTGAGATAAATAGATAGTCCATTGAACAGGTACGATGTCAAATATTCATAAATCTTATTGGTCTGTAGATCAACCCCACTCACACACACAAAAATCAATTCTGGCACTAGATTGTATCTGTGTTATAATTTATTGCCATGGAAAACTGATGTTGCGAAACAGTATGCTTGCATCACAGAACAATGTACAAAAAACCATCTAAAACAAGGCTGTCATTATAATAATCATCTGTAAAAGAAGGAACACAAATTATATGGAGGCATTTCAAACACAGAGCGTGGCATTACATGGTAGAAGTAGCATTGTACTCACATTTATTTCAATTCATTTTATGCTATTCAGGAAAATAGATACACCTTAGCAGGTGCTGTGCAAAAGGAAGAAAAATGAAGCTTTCTATTAGATGCACCTGTGGCTTCTGAACTAAGATAACAATAGCCAAACAAAATGCAATCAGTATGGATTGTAGGCAGTGGGGCATCACTGCTCTTCTCGGGAATGTTTTATTAAGTCTTGTGGTGTTATATCTTTTCAAATTAAGCTGGAGATCGTTTCTAGTTTTTATTATGTGATTTAGCATGCTGAATACGAATGCGGTTGCAGAGTGTTTTTAGGGGTGTCACCTGGGTGAGCGATTCTATAGCCCTCTATATGCAAAAAAGACATTGAAAAGAAAACCACAGATATTGAGTTATTATTAGCAAGTGCTTCATAGATATTAATTACTTGAGAGGCCAAAGAAATTCTAATAATGTCGGCCTATTCAAAATCAAAGTACATATATGGATGAAGTAAGAGCTTAAACAGTGTGTTCATTTCTTTAAACAGAAAACAAAAAAAAAATGACATTAGGATTGATCTGAGTACAAAGAAATGTAATCTGTTATTTATGATTATAAGGTCATACAATCTAGATACTCATTCTAAATTAACCTTGTTAATGTAATCATATGAAATTGACAGTTATCAGACAGTTTCTTGTTATTTACCAAGTGAAAGGGTAAACTCACATTTTCTCTATTATTATGATTGGCAATTTTTCTCTTCTTGAAAACATTGGTAGAAAAGATCTCCAACATAATCAAGGAGATTTTTTTAAAAGGAGGCTAAATGGTTGTTTTTGCTTACCTGATCATTGTCAGGCTAGGGAAAATCTTATAGGGGGGAGCATAAAGATTAGAACTTGAATTCCCAGACCCCATGTTAAAGCTTGGTGTTTGTGGCAGCATGCCAGTAATCCCAGCCTTACAAAGGTTGAGGCAGAATCTGGCTAGCTAGACTAGTCAAGTCGGTTAGTTACAGTTTCCATGAGAGACCCTATCTTAGCGAATAAGATGGGGGAGTGATCCATGAAGGCATCTGATGTCAAACTTTGGGTCCCACATGCACACATCACATGGGCACACCACACACACTTACCCTCAGATCTACTAGCAAATATATATATATAGGAAACACATGTGCAGTATGCACATACAAAAAGGACCTAAAATATACATATGGATGGAGATCAGTGGAGTCAGCTGGATTTGTCATTTTTACAGAATTAAATTCAAGTACTCTGACCAAAAAAGAGGAGCCAACAGAAGAAAATAAAGAAGGAGAGTAACATAGGAAGAGGAGGGAAGAGAAAGAGAGGATGGGAGGGGAGGAGGATAGAAAGGAAGGAAAAATGAAGGGAGGGGAGAGATCGTGGAAAGGGAGAAATGTTCCAGCACATATTGTAAAAATACAGAAACCACTTACTTATCTGAAAACTATCCAGGCTCTTTCCTCCTTTGGGTTTATGCACTGGAATTTGAAGCCACACTACCAACTAGGATAGGCCTGAATGGGGGCTTTATCTCTTGATAATGAAAAGATCTAGAAAAATAACAAAACACCTATTTCAAATTATAATAGGATATAAGATATGAAGTCTTCAAGCTTCTCTCTCCCATCTTTTTGGAAGAGGTTAAGTATAAAATAACAAAAATAGCAATGGTAATAAGTGCCTTGCAGGCATCTGTTCACCCAAGTAAACAGGCATAGAGAGAAGCTAGTCTGGTCTACATGAGAATCTATTCATTCTAATTCCTGAGGAACAGCTTTAAGTAAAAATTTCACCAGTTAGAGTGGAAAGAGAAAAGGGAATTCATCTTGGCTTCAGAGAATGAAGAAACAAAACAGTTAGGAAATGGTGCATGAATAGTGCAATCTGGGTGCAAAGAATCAGAGGAAGCTCTGGAAAACAGTCTCACCAATGCCTGAAGGAAACATAGAAGACGCACAGCAAATCAAGAGGGAACAGAGTGGGTCTTGGCAAGAAGGGAGAAGACCAAAGACTAGATAAACAGAGATCACTGGAGGCAGTAGGTGGTAGGAGAGCTGGTTGTAGTTAGGAAACTGTGAGGATGGTGCCAGTGACCACGGACAAAGTAGAGGGAGTGTTTGGTTGGGTCCTAGCCAGCAATTTCTGTAATAAGACATTGGGCCTGAGATTAGGACCTGGATTGAAGAAGAAAAAAATCAGGAAAAAGGGCTTGAAAAATAAACACCAGATTTTAGCATAAAAACATATGGAAAATTGGAGCCTCCCCAATGTAGAAAGCAGAACAAATAGAGTAAGAAAAAAATAAAGAAAAAAATACCTTTCTGAAATCAGAAAATAGCTGAACTGACACATTGACAAGGTTTGGTTTGTTCCAAGAAATGCTAATAGAGAACATTCAAAACCAAAAACATATTCTGCCGAAATTATTGAATTATAAGGGATGAAGAAAATGCCAAAGGCATTATATATACATACACACACACACACACACACACATATATATATATATGTATAATATATATATAAAACAAGTCACCTATAAAGAAAAATAAATAAATAATAGAGTCTTGGACTTCTCTAGGCTATCCATGTGGATTGGAATCAAGTCTACAGTATTCCCAAGGAAGATGACCATGGAATTAAAATACCACTGATGGGTTAAAAAAAAAAAAAACCCTAAAAGTCATTTTCCTATTGCTTTGGAAATGGGAGAACAATTACCTGTGAGCAAATTTTCACAGAATTTATGCAATCAAGGAACTGGGCTAATCAAGACAATGAAATATTGCTAGGGAAATTTTGAGATTAAAAAATACATAAAGGAATAAATCCAGAAGTTATAAGGTAATATTTTTGTTTTTAAGATTTAAGTTTATATACATATTTTTTAAAAGTATTAAAAACCAAAACCAATAAAATTGGTAGAGCAAATATAATTTATAAGAAAGTGACAGAAGATTGTGTGTGGGGGTGTGTGTGTGGTGCATGCATATGAATGCACAGCTATGCACATCTGTACATGCATGAGGAGGCCAGAGAAGGACACTATTTCTTCTTTCAGTCTCTGACTCATTGCCTAGAGAGAGCATCTCTCAGTAGATGGGAAGCTCCCCATCCCGGTAAGGCTGATGGGCCAGTGAATGTGCAGCCATTCCTGGCTTTTTATGTGAGTAGTGTGACTTTGAATGAGCTCCTGATGTTTGCCCAACATGCTATTAGTCCGTGATAATATGGTCTCATGTGGCTGTCAAGCAGTAGGAGGTTTTATAAATGATGGGAAGAAGAATGCTTTTATGAGACATAATTTATGAAAAATAGGCTTTTTATTAATGTGTTTCAAAATACATGGTATCAAATGCTTCAGGTATATTCTTCACATATAAGAAAATAATTTGAGATGGTAAAATGATTGAGTGGATAATGGTGCTTGTGATGAAAGCCTAGTGTGCTGAGTTTAACCCCAGAACCCACATAAAAATAGAAGGAAAGAAGAACTCTACAAACCTTTCTGCTGACCTCTGCACATGTACCTACACACATAGAGAGTAATAATAATTTTTAAAAATACAAAAATTATATAATATTATTGTTCTTTAGATCAAATATACCCAGATAAGTAAGGGTCTGAATAAAAAAAAATTAATACGACTGAGTCAGAAAAAATGCACAACCAACAAAGAATGCATCTTCTCCAGGATCAACGGACCATTTACTGAATGAATAGGTTTAGCTTAAAATTGGTGAGGGAGAAAAAAAAATCCACTAAGAATTAATACTAAGAAAATAGATGCTACCCAGAGTCTGTAACCTAAGCGATGATGAGAAAATGCTTTGGTTTGTTTACTTCATATTCATAATTATTTCACTCAGTTATCGCTTGAACGCCTTAAAACTAGGAGAGTTTCACCTGGCCATGTAGACCGACTGTTTATGCTTGTTTCAAGTGAAGCATTTAAAAGGATTTTTTTTCCTCTAAGGAGACTGAAAATATTTGCATCTGTGTTTCAGATTCTGCGAAGCAGCATGGGATGTCAGAGACAGATGAGCTAGTTGTTTCAGAATTCCATTTTATGATAGCATTTCAAGAATGTTAACTCTGGTGGCAGTTTTGCCAGATCAAAACCCTGTAATTCATTGAGGACATAAATGCTGAGCAGTGAGTTCTGGCTCTGCCATTTTGACGCCATCTTTACATTCACAGATCAATCCCCCATACACCACTGTCACATGAAAAAAAAAAAAAAATCACGAGGTCGTACTGTACAATTTGTCGTGATTGCCTAAGAGGCTTGGATTGAACCGGCATTAATTAGCTATGCCTCGCTATTATTCATTCCAAGTGAATTCACTCTTGCTTTTCAGATCAGTGAATTCACTCTTGCTTTTCAGATCAGTGGCAAATTCGCCAGCACAGCAGTGGGGAGCAACAATATGCGATCAACTCACTGACGTTTGGACGAGTATTTCCTACACAGAAAGTCAGTGCTATAGAATTTAGAGCCTTCCAGTTTTTATTCCCATCCTTTTCAGTAGGAATGAACCACACATAAAGACAGTCCTGTTTAAAACTGTAAGTGCATCTCTGTACTTCCTCCCCTCCCTGGCAAGTCTGTCTTGTTCAATTTACACATTTCTCCCTTTACCTAGCATGCTCCTGTGTCTTTTATGGGACCAGTTTACAGAATTCAAATGTCTTCGAGTTTATCATCTTCCTATATGTAATTTGTATAGATAAACTTACAACACAGGTTAGGATTTATGACTTATCTTGATTTGGGAGTCCCTGGAAGGGAGAATATCTAGTTCATGATTATGCCTTTACTTAAATAATATGTAAATCTAATTAGATACAAGGTTAAGTAATGATCTAAGCTAGGGTGGGTAATATTACTTGTGATATTGTTAATCACATTAAAACATTCTAGTGCATCTGCTTCATGTCAGAAACTGAAACTGTATTCTTTTTTTTTAAAAATAAATGTCTATATTCATGCAAGATTATAGGATAAAGACTATTTAATTTTGTTGTGAAGAATCAATGTAGGCAGACAAAACATATAGATTGTATGATTTGAAAGGGTCATTGAACAGCTCTGTCATGTGGTTCTCCATCATACATGTGTGGAACACAGTATTAAGGAAGAAAGGAACTGACCTTGTGATGGATGCCTAAGACAGACTAATACATCTACAACTTAAGTCCTAAACCCAAGCCTCAGAGAAAATTGTGGGTAAGGACAGCATAGATTGTATGAGATTATGTCTACTAGACATGACAGGTACATTTTATCCATGGTCCTTCAAAAATATGGCTTCCTAAAAAAGACCTGAAGAAGGACAATAGCAAAATACTTGCTAAGATGGGAGAGAGAAATTCATGGGGCCTGCTCCAGAGACAAGGATGACAAGGAATGCTGAAAGTGTATGAGAAAGTCTTCCATAGGGAAGAGTTCTCTGGTTACCTAATACTGAGTGGGCATCCTAAAATCAAAATTATACCCATAACATTATATAGACTGAGCAGATTTTATTTTTATGTAGGTGTGTGTGTGTGTGTGTGTGTGTGTGTGTGTGTGTGTGTTAGTTATAGTAGATATGTAGCAATAGCTATTGAAGAAAAAAGGTTAGGAATTTGAGTGGCAGCAAGAGGGTACATTGGAAGGATTGGAGGGAGAAAAAGAAAGAGGGAGTGACTTTATATTTTTGTTACAAAAATAATAAAAAAGGAACTCAAGGTAGATGAGTTCAAGGAAGTATAATGAGATTTAGAATATCAATTGAACAAGGCATATATATGGACAGTGTATATGGGCCCACAACAGAAAATAAAAAACAAGTACAAAAACAAGAAACAAAACATTCCTGCTATGAGAGCTCCACACTTATCTGTAGTGGGTAGCCATTCCAGCCTTAGCCTGGAAGTTCCAACCCCCATTGAGGCTTTGGTAATGGTACAAGTCAGGGCTGAGAGAGGACGCTGAAGACCCAGGATCAAGAGGAGAGGCCTCTCTTGGTTCCAGGACCCTGGACACTGAAGGTAGACTGAGCAGAGTTCTCCAGAGAACACTGCCGGACTGCGCCATACCTTTCCCAGACCCTGCAACCTATCCCTTCATTTGTAAGCTACCCCACAAAATAAACCTCCCTTTTAACTATATGGAGTGGCCTTAATAATTTCACCAATACTTATCTGGTAAAGGTATACATTAATAGGAGGTAGAGAAAGGAGATACCAAATCCACAGGATTTAAGTGGACACATTTCTCATCTTTTAATTTAGATGAGGACAAAGAAGGAACTTTGACATCTCTACTCCACTGTTATGTTTATAGTCCAGACAAAAGTGATCCATCTCTTACCTGAGTCACCATGTAGATTATCAGTAAACAACTACTATTCTTAGGAATGTATCAATAAAGTGGGGAAGACAGCAAAGACTTCTCAAAGAGAAACAAATGTTAAAATAGAAGACAAATTTGAAAGCAAATAAGACATGTAGAGAACAATAAATATAATAAACAATAAATAGTCTTTTAGAAACTTAAAAACCCAGTGTGGCAAAAGAGAGAAAAATGGAAGGCAAGGTAATAGTGCTTGAGAAAGTAAGTGGGGTACAGTTTTCAATAGAGAATTTACTATATTCTATATTGGAGAGATGTTTCAGTAAAGACTTCTTGATATTCATATTACCTCTGTCTTATTGATAAGGAGTAACAAATGTATCAAATGTATGAAGTATCAATATATTAAAACATACTTCTCAATTATTTTTAAAAAACTATGAAAGCCTATTTGATTAAAATATGTTAGAAAAACTTCCATTTGATTTGATCTTTAAGTATCTACAGCGGAAGCTATTATTTCTTCTTATGTGTTAAAAATGACCATACTGATTGACTTCTTTCTTAAATGATTGACTGATAACGGGCATATTCATACTGCTATGCATAGCCCTAAGTTTCTACACTCACCTCTATGCCATAATCACCTAGGTTTAGGACTAGCTGGAATACCACCTTTTTAAAATGAAGGTTACCTTCCAGTAATTTAAAAATTGACTTGAGAAAAAAAGAATCATGGGCTTATAAAGGATTGAAAGGGGAAGATTTTACCAGCTCTACCAAGAGGGAAAATGTCAATGATCAATTCTACTGATCAAAGACATGAAAGACTGCTTTTTGAAAACTAGATATTCCCTCAAAAATCCATTTATTCTTTTGCTGTAAAATATAGAAAGTGTTACACTTAGGTATAACTTCAATCAACATCTCTTATTTATTTCTTTGGATATCTCTCTTCATCTAGTCTCTAGATACCTAATCTAATTGGTCATAATGGTTAGTTTTTCCTCCTCCAATGTATTTTGATCATATTCTTTCATCTCCCTTAACTCCTTCCAGATTCCCCCTCCCTTATATATTGCAATTCAAATAAGGAAAGTAAATAATAATAGGAGCACAGTGTATGTACAGTTTAGAAATCGACCACTACACCCCAGACCAGACCATAAAGGCAGTGCTTATCTCTCATCTCTAGAAATCTGTTGCCAGAAGTGATGGAAAGGATGGACAGGCTCAGATAGACAAGGATATGTTTACCTAACAGAGTAGTACCACTCTACTTTCCTTAGATTATATGTGGTGTTATTTTTAGTACATTTAGCATATCTCATAGGTATGTTTAGAAATGTGTGAAAGAAGGTATGCTAGAAGTAACATATTTTAAATGAGTAGTAGTATCAGTGAATATAAGGAGCAGGTCAAACATTTTCTTTTCTTTCTTTTCTTTCTTTTTTTTTTTTTTTTTTTTTTTTTTTGAGACAGGGTTTCTCTGTGTAGTTGTGTAACTTTCGACGCTTTCCTGAAACCCACTCTGTAGCCCAGGCTGGCCTCGAACTCAGAGAGAGATCCGCTTGCCTTGTGCCTCCCCTCACCCCAGTGCTGGGATTCAAGGTGTGTGCCACCACTGCCGGGCTCAAACTTTTACTAATGTGAAGAAAATTCCCTCCCTGCTCCCTTGACCCAAATAATAACACTGGACCTACAGAGAATCCCTAGCATGTGTAGATTGGCAGGGAAAGTCAAAGGAGTGTGGGAGGCCATACAGTTAACACCTTGGGGATAATGATGGTAAAAGGGGGAATTCTGGCTGTGTGGCGGGGGAGAGGATGAAGCACGGGTGACATATCTCACCCATTTCTAATACAAATGCAGGTAACTTTCCTCACACTTCAATACAGTCATTTTTATTCTAATCACCAAGAAAATAGAAGCACAAAGAAGTGAAATAATAGAAATTCTTCATACAAATGGAAGTCGGAACTAAGATCCAAACACAATTTCAACACTGAGGCACACTGTGCTTCACCTAAAGTGAAAGATACCAAAACGCTGTTCTGACATCAAGTGTAATCAACTCTTTAATGTGTGTTTTAAATGCTATGTATAAATACAGGGGCTCCCCAAACAGATCTAGCCACATAACTGTCACCCACATTCAGAGGGTCTAGTTCTGTCCCATTCACGTTCCCCAGCTGACAAGGCAGAGTCCATGAGCTCCCACCAGCTCGTAACCTTGACCTCACTTGCTCCTGTGACCCCTCCTCCCTCTCTTCAGGTGAAGTCTAGGAGCTCATCCCAGTGCTTGGTTGGGGATCACTGCATCTGCTTCCATCAGTTACTGGATGTAGGTTCTACGATGATAATTAGAGTAGTCACTAATCTCATTATAGGGGAATGTAAGTTCAGGCACCCTCTCCATTATTGCTAGGAGTATTATATCTTACTCAGCCTTGACACAGGGAGGAGGGCCTTGGCCCTGCCTCAACTTAGTATGCCAGACTTTGTTGACTCCCAAAAGGGAGGCCTTACCCTCTCTGAGGAGTGGATGGGGGTGGGACTGGGGCAGGTGGGGGACACTGAGATTGGTATGCAAAATGAAAAAAAAAAACTTTTTAAAAATAAATAAATTCAAAAAATAAAAAAAGTAACAAATGAAAAACGATCAGATCTTGAATAAATAAACAAACAAACAAATGAATAAATAAAGAAGACTGTGATCACAAGCTTGGCTTTTCCAGAACCCCACCCAGTCTTTTTGTAAAAGACTATGAAGTAATATTACTATCATTCATAACAGTGTTAATATACACCTGCCAGTCAAGTATTATTCTTTCAAAAGGCTAGGAAGACTACTGTGCAAAAGGTAAACACATGAGTAATATGATGTTGTGGTGAAATAATTAACTGCATGTTTTTAAATTAAGAATTAATGACTCCCATATATCTCTGCTTTTTGCCCTACAATTTCATCTTCCCTTTTTGAGTTTACTTCAAGCTAGTCTTTGATTTCTTTCTTTCCAGTAAGATGATACAGGATTCAGGATATGAACATACAACCCTAGATCTAAAAATATTTTTGCATGCCTTCCTAATCTATTTATTCTATGGTGCTACTCTTATAAAAAAACAAACCTAAATTGACTACCAAAAATGTGATAGCTTGAGTAATATGGCCCTGTTAGGTCATTCAAGGTTAACTTGGATCACCCTATAGCAAGTGGACCCCAAGCATATATAACAGTCCATACTAGGAAATGCATCTTTTAACTGCTTCTTTTAACTGGTACTTTCTGTAGAAGTTAACACTATTGAAACAAAAATAGTTGCCCAGCTCACACATAGACTCAGGAACACTAAACAATAGTTACTTTAAGCTGGTACAATTTAGAATGGTTTGTTATATAACAATGGTCCATTGGTATTGATAACTTCATTGGCTGCTTTTTATAATGCTTAGTGTTAACATCCCTCAAAAGAGCCTATCCTTCTCTAGCTTCTCAGGAACTGGTGATTCTGAATGTTTGGTAGACCGTATTCTTAATATAGATACTGGCATATCTATTAAGGGAATGAGGACATCTCCAGTAGAAAAACTCTTCCGTGCAGCTTAAAGGTCTGAAGACATCTGCTAAGGGAGGCTATCAGAGAAGAACACAGTGTACCCCACTGGAGACATTAACAGATAGACTGACTTACTAGGGCACATGACTCACCATTTTGGACTACCCAGGATGTTGAAAATTTCTTTTAGTTAAACTTCTTGGAATTGAGTCATGATACTAGAAAATTAAAAACAAATCGGATCAAATTTTAGATGTTTAAAATTATAAATCCCCTGGCCTACCAGTTATAAAAGCAAAGCTATCTTTCCATGCAATTAATCATGTCTGTCTTGGGTGGTTCAAGTAAAGCCAGAAGGTTTTGTCCAAATGACATTTTGGAATCCTTTTCCACTTATAAGTCCATAATTTTAATTATGGGAGGAAATTGTTACCAAAGGAATTGCTTATTCTACACAGAATACTATTATCCATTATTGATACTCAACAGTCTTGTGTAAGTCAGCTTCAGTATTTTAGGAATCTGACAAAATCTCCAAAGACAATTATCAAGCAATTGGCATGCAATAAACCTTGAAGCCATCTTCAAAGACAGAGAAGATTTAAGTGGGAGGATCTAAAGGCTGGGAATTACACTAATCAAATTTTGTGGCTTGTAGACATTAGATGTCTCTGTGAGGTCTCTGGAATATAAACATGGCTGAACCCACACTGAATGGGTAGCTGACATCAACAGATTTTGTACCATATCCTACACAAACACATTGGGTGGGAAAAGAAAGCTTCCAAAATTAAATGAGTTCATCATTTCCAGACAACGTTCGTAGAGCCTCACCGCCATCCCAACTAGGGAGGATGTTCAGGAGGAAACCCTGAAACCCTGATAAATCATCTTGCAACCACTAAAATGTCATCTTACTTGGTTTGGAATAAGTAGACTTGGCTTACCCACCCAGGAATGTTCCTTGTAGTGTCCTGGAAAACCTGCAAGAATAAGCCATTGACTAATGTATTAGTGAATTTATTATCTGTCATTATTCTTTTTAGAATTGTTTGAGGACAAGAATGATGCACATAATTCATAAAATTAGTCTGTGACATTCATGTATGTGCAATTGGTAATACAATATAGTCCCTCCACAGCTAGCATTCTAACTATGTTCATTTTTGTATAGGGAAAGCATATAGGAGTTCTAATAGCCATTTATTTCACCCATAAAAGTCATAAAATAAATTTATGTTGCAAAGGAAGAACACAAATTTCTCTCTCTCCAATCTTATTTTAATAAAATAATATCTAGATAGATAGATTAGAGAAATATGGTCCAGCTGGTGATTGGTAAGGCAGTGAACCAAGGGTGTGTCCAAGACTGCCTAGTCTAGGAAGCATCTCATATAACTCACAATCTTGGCTACGGCTAAGCTGGAAGTTGAGCTATGAACTCCATCCTTCCCACAAGTGCACTTTTCACTATTCCCAATGTAAATGTGCCTGTTTAAATCCCACTGAATTATTTATACAATCTATGACTATGAATGCTAACCAGTTGCAAATGGCTCTTGTCTCTTCCTACTTACAATCCATATCCCCCATCCCAAAATGATGAATAAAAATAAAATAAACAAAAACCCCATTTACCTTATGTTCAGTGAGGGACTCTGGAGAAAAATAAATAGTTACTTCACAAATCAAAAGACAGTATTTATAATACCTAAAACATATAAAATATTAACAATCGCAATACAAAAAAAAAAAAAAACAAAAAAAAAAAAAACCCTGTTACAAATCAGCAAGCCCAAATTGAAAGGTTACTGGGTTATGAACAGTCTTGGCAGCATGAAGAACATAAGTAAGCAGTGAATGAAAGTGTGGTCACACTCACTCCTAATGAAATGTCTTACTTATGAATTGCCAGGTAACACGAAGAAGACTTAGAGGCTCAAAACAGAAATTGTTAATTCTGTGCCTCACCTGAAAATGGCTGTATGGGATCCATTGTTCTGAATTTTGCTTGGAGGTTTTCCAGACTGTCATAGCTGTCTGCTCTTGAAAATCCAGAAGCTCAGTTGTATTTGGAGAGCTATTGGCTGTCCACCCATTTCTCTTTATTCAAGTCATATCTTCATCTATTCAGGTGATTTACTTATATAGATGCCCAGGGATATCAATGAACAAAAGCAGATGTTCCATCTGGCATAACCTCATTTCTCTCACAACTGACTAAATAATAATAATAAAAAAAAAATCACAAAACCACATTAGGGGAGAAGAGGCTTGAGTTTCTTGATTCTGCGAAGGCTCAAGACTTTGCAATTATTTAACTGTGACACCAGATAAAAGTTAAAATAACAGGGATCTACTTACTGCTCATCATATAGGTAAAAGCCAAACATTTTAATAAGGTTTGCGGAGATGTGAGAAAGAAGAAATTTTAAAGGGGATAAACAGATAGGTAGAGATAGACAGAAGTGAACTGGGACATGGGTTATTCCAAATTGATTATAACACACTATATACATGCATCAAATTATCATGTAGATAACAAATCTATACAAATATTATATTGCAATATGTAATTATTATTGATTTAAAAGCACATTTGAGTTTTGAAATCTTTTCTAATGAATCAAAGTCTTAATTTTTTGCAATTTTAACAAATTTTATTCAACAGTAAATTAACATTGTAAAATGAATAGATATTTCAAACAAGAGAATAAGAATATCATAAACAGGTTTAAAATTTCCAAAAATATCACATTTTCTTGACCTAATTTATCTCTTGATCATTTCTTATTCTAGACTATATAGTTTTCTTTTAGGTTTTGAGTTATCCATGTCATGCTGAAGGGATCAGAAATTATTTCCTAAATTTTATCTATTAGTGTCATCCATATTAATATTTACTCATGTAAATAATTCACTTTGAAAATGCTTCTTGATGAAACTATTAATATTTCAAATATTGCTTACACATTTAACGCACAAGTAACGCATGAGCCACTGTTTGGTGAGATCCTAATTTAACATAGTTCTACTATGTATATAGCATGCTGTCTTTAACTAAAGAGATAATTATCTTTAATTATACTTAGGTTTTATTAGCAACGTTACCAATTTCAGGACAACCACTTTAAGAAAGTTTGAAATTCATTTTAGTAAGCCATCTTCAGGATAGCAACTCTTGGGTCATAATACAAATCAGTAAACACATTGAGTCAAAATGGCTTCATAAAATTCAAGAGGAGGACCACAACTATTTCTTGATGCTCTGAGTGATCCAGTAGTAGCAACGAGGCTTTTCTGACCCTACAGATGCCAGCTGACTCTTTTCCATCATCAGACACTACTACCGTCTTTGTACTTGGTGTGTATGGAGGTGACTGATTTCCTGATCTAGAATGTACCCTAAAATTTATTTTCAAGCCATCTAGTTATGCAATTATAAGAGGAAAATGTTTTCAATTTAAAGTAGAAAATGAATTATGAACTAATTCATAAAAACCCTGTATTTCAGTCCTTTACTATGCATTGTCCTAGCTATTCTATTACACATTTTCTGTGTAGGCAAGAATCTGTCTGGCTATCCCAGCCATTTTTCTTACATTCTCCCCAAAGAATAGGACAACAGGCAAGATGGATGAGCTGTCACTTTTCCACACAGGGATGCCAGCAAGAGACATGCATTCCTGATGTAGATTTTGGCATTGAGTCTGGATTGGCATCACACTCCTCAAAGTTTCCTTAAATAACACTGATTAAAGTTTTCTACTCTGTGGTGATGCCAATCCCTGCTCCTGAGGAGAGAACCTTTTTTTTTTTTTTTTTTGTATTGATTTTGGATGGATTTTAAATTCAGTTTTTGACATGTAACTTTATTTAACTAAAGAACAAAGAGGGATTTGTTGTTATTTGTTTATTTTGTCTTGTTTTCTTGCAGTCAGGGACATGCTTTTTTTTTTTTTTTTTTTTAAAGTTACCCTATCCTCAATCCTCAGGAGATGTGGCTAGCTTGGGTAACAATCAAATCCCTAAAGCAAATCTCTTTAAAAACTAAAAATCAATTCTTCACAGTTATTCAAAAATGCATAATAATTGGCATTTTGTCTACTGGGAGATATTACTTTCTCAACCATAAGTTCCTTCCATCTTGCTCAGTCTCCTTGTAAGGACACAGTGTGTGTGAGCCTTGGGTGGGCAGGGTGTTATCGTGATTTGCTCTACAGAGCTCACATTGCCACTGTCTTGCTTAGAGCAATTGTTCTGCTTTTCTTTGGGAGGCTGTTTTCTTCGTACTTTTTTCTAAAATAAAATTATGCTTGAAAGCTTGATAATCTGATAAATATTTTAATTGCAAGCTACACATCATCAAGTCCTTTCAGTGTGGTATTAACACTGTGAGCTCTACTGCAGGGAGCACACTGAAATGATTAGCTAGAAAACTTCCTGTTAAAAGGCAGGACTGTGCACTCTCTTTTTTTGTATCATCTTCCAGAAGCAGCCAACTGACGCAGATGTTTGACTTTTACTACATGAAGATTAGTGAACTCAAAACTTGTCACATGACTAAAAAGGATCAAACACTGTACTCCTTACCTTAACACGGGGGTTTTCATTATATCTGTGCTGCCTCTCTAGGTAGTCCTATATTCCTAAGCGTGCTCTCTCTTTAATTGCATATAGAAGTAATTATGACACAGAGACTTTCTCTTTTACCTTCGTGTCATTGTTAAAGTAAGAGTCTGGGTTTGGCCATTGTAGAAGATCAAACCACCGTACTATAAACAAATTTTGAAATGAGCTAAAAAAAAATTCTCACTAAAGATTCTGTAGTATCCATTTGACAATACAATGCATCAAACGTCCTTGTGGATTCCTGGAAACTTCCCACCTTAGACTACTACCAGTAGTGGAGAGGGTGCCTGAACTAGCCTACTCAGGTAATCAGAGAGGTGAATACCCTAACTGTCATCATAGAGCCTTCATCCAGTAACTGATGGAAGCAGATGCAGAAATCTGCACAGCCAAGCACCAGGCCAAGCTCCAAGAGTTCAGTTGAAGAGAGTGAAGAGGGATTCTATGAGCAAGGGGCATCAAGATTATGATGGGCAAACCTACAGAGACAACCAAACCAAACTAGTGGGAACTCATAAACTGTGGACCAATAGCTGTGGATCCTCCATGGGACTGGACTAGGTCCTCTGCAAAGGCAAGACAGTTTTGTAGTTTGTTCTACTTAAAGGGACCCCTCACAGTGGGATCAGGATCTATCCCTGGTGCATGAGCTGGCTTTTTTGAGCCCACTGCCTATGGTGGGACACCTTACACAGCCTTGGTGCAGGAGGAAGGGCTTAGATCTGCCTCAGCTGAGTGTATCAGGCTTTTCTGACTCCCCATAGGAGGCCTTGCCTTGGAGGAGATGGGAATGGGGGGTGATTTTCAGGGGGAATTTTGAGGGGTGAAAGGAGGGAGGTGAGGAGGACCTGTGGTTGGTATGTAAAATGAATAGAAAATTTCTTAATAATAAAAATAAAATAAAATAACCACATCAACCTTTTTTGATATTCATATTATCAAAATGGGGCAAAGCAATTAGGTCAGTTATTCAAGAAAGAGTCCAAAAGATATTTAAATGTTCTTGGATAATCTTAGATGGCAGAAAAGGTTACAACATGGGTAAAGATGAAAAATTTACGAAGACTATGAGAGAGATTATCATTTGAGTCCTTAAAGGGCTTTCTGTGGCGCAGAAACATGATGTGAACTCAAATTTATTCCATGTTCAATAATTACTTTGGACATTAACTCTTAATATAAGCCCAGAGACTTATACTAAGAGTCCTTACCTTTTATCTGATAATATACACATGCTACGATGAACTCAGACTGTTGATGTTGAATGGAGATAAAGGAAGAAGGAAGAGCATGTTTTGAGCAAAGCCAAATGGACATAACAAATCGAAGAGTACGCATGTGCAAAACATAAGATCTTTGTGTAATTGGCCTCTGCTCCTTTGGAGAACAGAGACACTGAGGCAATGAAAAACACAAAGGAACCTCCCACGTGCAAAGACTTGCTTTCCACCTTTTCAGACTCAGCTGCAATAACACACTTCTCTTCACAAAATCTTAGAATCCCTTTTGTTAACATTCAGACTCCTCTCAAGGCCTCCTAAATGAGTTGCAATTTTACATTTTGTGTCCCAATGCAATATGCTGTGGCATAAGGGCCTCTGCACAGGAAAGAACTCATGCATAATATTATAAGCCTGTTCAAGAATCCATGGCTAAGGAGGTTAAAGGCTCTACTAATATTGTGTTGAGGGACATAGTATCAACCTATCTTCTAAAGACTTATACTTATGCTTATATCTTACCCCCTCATCAAAGAGACTTGTTTATGCATCGAGTCTTGGTTATAGAGGGACTGACACTGACAACCATTTGAAATGCAGAGAACAAATGATTGAAGAGTACTCAGCCCATAATGAGACATCTGTTCACATTCCCCTCCCACAAGGCTCAGCGAGCATAATGGAAGAGGAGAGAAAAGATTATGTCAAATGATATATTCTGGACATGACAGGACCATTGCATTCATGAACTCATTGTAGCTGTGATTGCCAGCTCAAGGCTGCACAAGACCAAGTGAGGCAAAACTCAAGCCTGGTGATGGAAGGAGCTCCTGAGGCCTTACACCTACATGAGGAGCTGGGAACTGTTGATGCCATTCAGGGGAAGGAGAGTATTTCCTCAGCAGTGTGGGCAGGATTGATTTCCCGTACTCCTAATGGATAATATCCTATACTTCTGCACATATGGGCAGCACTAAATAGACTCAGGAGATTACAAAGAAGAAGAGGCAGAGGAGGAGGCTGATGAGAAGGGAAATGAGGAAAGAAGAAAGAGTAAAACAGTGTGGGAGGAGATTGTGGGAGGCAGTTTTCGGATTCTCGTGGCTTTACCCAGCATGTCCACATAAAGGATGATTAGGGCTACAGGCCTGAGTGCAGGTGTCTGAAATGGTCTGCACTTGGCTGTGCTGGGGGAGGAGGTCTTTTGCTACACCCCCTTGGCGTCTCTATAAATACCCTGGGTCAGACAGTCGGGCCCCGTTGGAAGAGGTTCCAGGCCCTCTTGAGGCTATCCTTTATTTTCTATCTGTTCATCTCCGCAATCTAAATCCTTCTATCAAATATTTCCTGCTGCTCACACTCAAGAAAACTCTGGGGAGCTGTGGAGTTGGTGGGTAAATGCTCCACAGAGAGAATGAAACCATATTCTTAGGAAGGGGAATGTAGGCTTGGAGGTAATCTAAATACATTGTCGTTATATATGATAATACAGAAGAAAAAAGTGAAGGTTTTATAAACAGGGCAAAACAGAAAAAAAGAATATATAAAAACCTCAGCAAGATGATAGTAATTAAGTAACATTTCTTTTTAAAAGTTCTAAATTTGAAGGCTCTGTGGTAAAGAACACATGTTGTTATCATAGAAGATCTGAGGTTGATTCTCATCTCCCATGCTGAGAAGCTTCAGACTATTTGTAACCACAGTTCCAGGGTATCTGAGGTCTTTTTGGCCTCAGTGGGTACCCACACATGAGGCATATACATACTCACACACAGACACATACCACACCACACACACACACACACACACACACACACACACACACACACACACACCACATACGTACATACAGAGGGAGAGGGGGAGAGAGAGATATACACACAGAGGTACACATATAAGAATACATCTAAAATTAAAAAAATTAATTTATTCAGATATTCCATATTTTATGTCATGACTTGAACTATTGTTTCATAAGTAAGGTATGTTGTATTTCTTGCCATCTTAGATTATTATGTGACTTGGTGTAGTAACCAATTCAAATTGTAGCTGTTATCAGAAGTTATTGTAGCACATACAATGATTTTTATTAAATAACTATGTAAAAAAGTCATGAGATATTAACTGCCATTCGCCAAATGCCAAGCTGATTTCCCCTCAACATAATTCAACCCATGAGTAAAATTTCTATATTTTAACAGCAACTCCTTTAACTTTCACAATGGGTGCATACCTAACTAATAATAGAGCATTATTTCAAAGGCATGATCGTGTGTGAGTCTGAAACAAATGCAGCGCAGGCTGCAAGGTACCACATGCAATAGGGAAGCAGGGAAACTCGATGTCCTGGTTTAAACTGACCGCTCACTGTCCTGGTGGGAGACTGTCGTCCTTGTCACTCCTCTCATCCTTCACACCATGGCTGACAAATACAAGAAACTTAGTCCCTTCTGCGAGCAGCTCTGCACACAATCCTGTCAGTAGTCACTGTGGTGAAGTGCTATAATTAGAACTTGCTGGAAGCGAAATTATAGTGATAAATAATTATATTTTCTCTACTAACAGCACATGTGGGAATACAATAGAGATAAACACGACGAGAGAGGGAGAAAGAGACAAAGAGCCCTTTCTGTCTAATAGCTGATAAAAAAAAACGGCATCAGAGACAGGCAACAAACTTAGTATGCAGCTAGTAACCCACTCCTAGTAACCCAGAGCTGTCCAGTTTGCCCATGTCCAGGAAGAAGGAGTCACTGGTGTGCTTAGGACACCGGTAGTACTGCCATGTTCAGTGCTCCTTCATGGGTCACTACAAGTCAATCTACAAATCTACAAATCCCTCTAACCGCATTTTCCCATTGTTTTTTCCATTTTATCTACCAGTTTTTTTTTCCCCTTTGTTGACACAGAATGGTTAAGCAAATATCAGCTCTGCCAAAAGAATACAAGTGGATTAGCTGGGTAAACATAAGAAACACCACCACCTACAAAACGTATGGGGGAAATGTTATAGAGGATGTATAATACAGACCCTAGACAAATGCTGGGTTGACAGTTATGTTAAAGCATTTTGTCCACATTGCCCAGAAGAACTGTAGGATAGAACTAGAAGGCTCATTTCACAGGGGCAACCTCAGCACAAGAATGCCCGTGATCATCACTAGACCTGTCCATTCAGTACTTCTTTTTCTCTTCACTGTGCCACTTCATAAAATGAGCATGGAGAAAGCCTGTTTAACCTTGAAGATTCCACAGCTTAGAGCTGTGTCAGTGCATGGTACAGCTGAAGTCACAGCCTCAAGGTAGATCTAACATCTTAAAAAATAAGATCTGGGTTGGAGCTTTAGCTCAGTGGTAGAGCACTTGCCTAGCAAGCACAGGGTCCTGGGTTCCATTCTCAGCTTAAAAAAATAAGATTCTTGAACAACAACAAAATTTAGGTTATCTAATATATGATTTTTTTAGGGTCCTACATCCAGTTGTCTCTGTGCTGCTTGAGAAATATCCTCATGAAAATATGTTTTTAAAAAAAAAGTTTATTTGTAAGGAGTGTTTGCGCATACAAATGATAGAAACTCAGGTAGTCTCTTATTCCAATTCTCATTTGTTTCCAAGAGAAGTAAAATTTTTTTTTTAAATGAAGAGTGTGCATGAGTATATCTCCAAAAGAGAGGGTGAGCAACAGGGGTTGGGAAAGCAAGAGCAAAGAATACAATAATACAAGTCCAATCATTAGTGTATTTATCTATAAAGCTAAAAGGACTAGCCCTATGTGAGTTGTGCACTGAGTAGCACAAACTTGCTGTATATGGATGTTACAGCTTATCAGGTGTGAAGAACTGAATAAGTGAAGGTCACTTTCCAAAGAACCAACATTTTCCAGGTTGGTTCTTACTGTTCTGTAGCCTCTATTTCATTTATTTCTGCACTAATCTTTATTATTTCTTGTCTTCTGCTACACTTAAGTTAGATTTTTTTTAAATTTTACCCCAGGTCTTTGAAATACATTGTTAATAATATGAAAATGATTATTCTTCCAAAAGTAATCAATAGAATCAATGTAATGCCCATCAAAATTCCAAATGATATTCTTCACAGAATAAAAGAATAAAAAATATGAAGGACCACAGATAGCCAAATCAATTCCAAGAATAAAGAATATAGCTAGAGATAGGGCATTACCCAAATTAAAATTAGTCTATGCATGATTCCACAGTGATAAATATGCAATAATACTGGCACAGAAACAGAAAGTGGACAATGGAACAAAATAGAAAACACTCAAATGAACAATACTCTAGACCCCCTAAGTTTTACACAGGGGTCAAAAATATCTACATTAGAAGGAAGGTAGCTTTTTGCAGTAAATGGTTCTAGCAAAAGTGGATATTAACTTGCATAAGAAAAAAGTAACAGCGCAGCATCTTTCACTATCCACACAAACTGGTTCAACTGGATCAAAGATCTTAATTCAAAAGTAGCAATACTGAAACTCGAAGGGAATTGTGGGTAAGGACTCCAGGACATAGTTGTAGGAGACAAATCTCTAAATAGAACACATAACACAGGAAATAGCCCTAAGGATTGACGGATAAGATTACTTGAAATTAGAAAGAACCTGGATAGCAGAAGAAACAATTTACAGACTGAAAAGCCTGAAGAAACAAACACATGTTTTCCAGATATACTTCAGATAAGGGGTTAATGTCAAGGCTAAATAAAGAGCTGCAAAAAATAAACTCCTGAAAAACAAGACTGAAATGAATTAGTAGGCGATAATCAGGGCAGAGAGTCTCAAGAAAAGGAACATAAATGGCAGGCAAATACTTTTTGAAGTGTTCAACATCTCTAACCACCAGAGAAATGAAAATTTGTATTCCATCTCACCCCAGTCAATGGCCACCATCAAGAAAACAAATAACAACAGAAGCTGGTGAGGATGCTATGAGGAGAGAGTGAGAGACACTCATTCCCCAATGGATGGTGGCAATGTAAATTAGTACAGCAACTGTGGAAGCAAGTATGGAAGTTACTCAAAGGGAAAAAAATCAAAGAGCTAATAATATAACTACAGGACACAGCTATAGGTTATCAAGTTCTATATACAGCCTAGTAACTCAAGAAATAACCCACTTATATGACTCATAATCCTCTACCTAAAGGTTTTTGTACCCTACATCTGAGAAATTGACATTCATGGTCATCACTGCTCTAATCACATTAGCTAGGAAAGAGAATTAGCTTAGGTGTCCCTCAGCTATAAGAAATAATGAAAATTGGTTACATATATGCAATGGAATTTTATTTAGCTGTGAGAAAAAAACAGGATTATGGAATTATCAAGAAAAAAATGAAACTGGAAAAATTACACTAAATGAGGTAACTAACTCAAACTTAGAAAGACAAATACAATATGGCCTCTTTCATTTGCAGCTCCTCGGCTCTAATTGTTAAACATGCGCATCCATGTGGAAGCAAGTATGGGAAAGGCACAGGAAACTGAAATAGAGGGCCAGGAAATTGAAACAAAAATTTTAAAAGGCATTAAGGGAGGGAGGAGACAATAGGTCAAACAATGTAGACTATTTAGGCAAAAGGGTATAGCTAGGAAAAGGTAAAGGAAGGTGGGAGGCAGAATCAATCAACTTGAATTAAGTTTGAAAATCCTGTATGGGATTTTGATACTTTGTAAGCTAATATTAAAAATAAAATAATGTATTTCTAAGGAAATGAAATTTTATAATTTATATTGCTTGCAACCTTATTATGCAGAGCCCCTTGATTCAGGCAGGAAGCAGGACCATTTTATCTCTGCTGTGACAACCTCTTCATTAACCATTATCAAAATATACAGAGAACCTGTCATTCATTGGGCATGAAGCTATAATCTAAATGATCACAAATCAGAGTATATACTCTTCCAGCACATGAACATGTCAATTTACTTTTATTGGCATGGAACTTTTGGTTTAACAACTCTATCCTATTTCATCTCCACTCACAGTGGGTTAGGCAAACTTTCTCAACTGCTGTTCTTGGCATGGATCCTGGGCTAAAACTAGGTGGCGTCTCTGAATTGGCTACTTCTTTTGGTGGGTAATTCTTGTAACCTAAGGAAATACATCTTTACACATTCTCATGTTCAGAGACTTACTAATTTATATTTATTATTTTCAATCCTGCTCCCATTTCCTCTTTTTCTTTATCATGTCTTTGCTAATCACACTGGGTCCCTAAGAGCCAGGCTTTCTTAGTTTACACTCTCTTTCTTCTCAGATGTTATGATCTTCAGTTATTTTATCCAGGCCTTTTATTATCGCCAACAAAGTCACTCTTTTAAAAAATACATATTATATATATTCTATCAAATATAAGGATGACACCTTTAGAAGCATAACTGGGGGTATTTCATATGAAGACTAAGGAATCTTCTTTCTTTTTTCCTCTAATTTCTGTTAAACCTAAATTCTAAACACTTTTTCAAACAGACCCCGCCTTATCAGACAAAAACAGCTTATAGATTTGTATCCATAAAGGAAATACCCACTCAGGCTGCTGATGAGGAAAGGGAAGTTTCATTTTATCTCATGTTTTTGGAGGTTCAAGTTCAAGATTTGGTGACCTCATTTGCGTGAGTTTATGAAATGAGTAGCACACTGTGGTAGGATCATGTTAGAGACAGTTCTTATCATCCTTATCTTACCAGCTGCAGCCCACCACCTGATTTGAGTGCTAACTCCACAGCCTTCCTGCTAGGCCTTAAATGTTAGGGTTTTTTTGTTTTTGTTTTTTTTCTCATCACGGACATCAATGTGTCAGAGAACTCAATGAGAAGCGTTATTAGTATTGGATCTTTATTTCTTGGGTGTCTGTCCATCATAGTTAGGAGGTGATGCCAGAACACAGTTGTTGGGAAGTAGGGTAAGAAGAGGGACAGGAAGAGACCAGCGGAATCTATGGCTCCAAGAACACAGTGCATTGTTCCCTACAACTTAGCAGCATCTGCCACCTCTCACCAATAGTGATATTATGTGAGTCTACTGAGGGGTTAATCTATTGGCCATGTTGATTATGTCATAGTCTTCATGATCTAATAATCTATGAAAATACCTACACAGAGATACACACACACACACACACACACACACACACACACACACACACACGTTACAGCCTAGGCATTTCTCAATACACTCAAGCTGATAATGTAATCATCATAAGAAGTAATAAAAGTACACTAACCATTACCTCCTAATACTTAAACGAATTTTATATTGTATAGTATAGTCACCCTACACACAAAACCCTTATATGTGAATCTTGAAGAACTCTTACATTATCCAAAACCCTATCAAATGATGAAATGCAAATTTTATTTATAACAAAACAGATGATGACTAGTACTAATAATTGATCAGAGTTAAGTTACAGGACTGGGCAATAAAGCATATTAAATTTATCTAAATTTTCCCCACTAGGTATTATAGCTTGATGTGAGTTTTCTTTTATCAATTTTCTATTCCTTCTGTGAGCTAAAGCAAAACTGTTTTTCCAAAAGTCTAGTCACTGAGTCTTAGAATATGTGAAGCCTGCAGTTCGTTTTGGCTCAGCTGTCGATCGTGATTCAAGCAAGAGAAATTTTGAAAACCAAACTCATCAAGAAAATTGCCCAAAATTTCTATTCCTCTTTAGTATGTGGACACAGTCTATAACTATTTCAGAAGGGATTATTTACTTCATTTTAAACAGCTGATTCCCAGGATAAATTTAATAAAAGTGATTTGTCGTCACCATTGATTAATGGTAAGTGGCTGTTTGTTCTAGGAGTTGGCACTGAAGGCTGGGTTACACAACTCTGCAAAATTCAGGATTATTGCCTCTGGGAGTTTGGTCATTGAGCTATACAGCAGGACATGAAACTTTTGAGCATCAGATGGAATATTCAGCAACAGGAATGGCTTAAGCAACATCTTCAGAGATTTTCGCCAGACGTGGAGAAGATGTACAGGGATCACATCTTCATGCGAATGTTCTTTAGGTTTTGTCTGTTACAAGAATGTATGTGAAACCAGCTGTGCTTGATAATGTAACTCAAACACTTCATAAAATTATACTCAGAAAAAGTAAAAATAAGCTTGGATAAATTTTCCCTTTAAATTTTATTCCTCGGAGAATTCTGATTAAATGCCCTGAATTCGATTCAGACTCTTTTTTCAGCTATTAAAGCATTACAAGTGATACACAACACATTAGATCCTTAGTTTTATATAAAATTTCTATAGGACACAAGCAGGCTTTGAGATCACTGGAGGATTCAAATGTCTACCAAATAGCATCTGTAGAGCAGAGAGAGTCTTGTTGCTTTTCAGACAATGGTAAAGGACAGAGGATTTAAAAGAAAAATTACTGACTAACTTTCTCACTTCAGAAATGAGACGAAATATATTTTGCCTTACACAATCTATTTCACAGATTTTTATCAAGCATTTAAAAATTAGCTAAAATTAATGCTTCTTAATTTTTTTCCTATAAGTTAGAAAGTAGGGAATACTTAACTCATTTTATGAAGATGTTGTTACTCTGATATCAGAGCCAATCAAAGTACAATGAAAGGAAACTGTTCACCAATAGACTTTTAAACACTGAATTCTAAAAATAAGCATTCATATTGAAAACAGAATTACATCACTCACCACCCCCATACCTTTCCTTCCTCCATCCCCTCCCAGTACCCTCCTTCCATTACCTCTAGCCCCCCAACTCTAAAATTGATGTGCTCTTTTTCTTTGATTTTATATATATATTACATCTATGATTCACAGAACATTGTGGAAGAGGAGGTGGTAAGCATGTGAGATACCTGGATGTCTGTTGTGAAGTAGTCTTTCCTAGAAATAGCTGTATAAACAAGCCTGGAATGATGGCCATATTGATAGATATGCTGATGTGCAAGGGGGAATTTTCATGGAGTTCCGTTGTGAGACAAGGAACTACTGGCAACTAATGACTACCGAGAGATGGAGAACTAGCATCTCCCAGGTATAAGCTGCTCTATTGGTTCTCCACTACAATGCCATCAGTTGTGGAACTAGTTATATTTAAACCTCAACAAAACATTAGTAAATGGAATACACTAACGTTTAATGAATTAGGCTCATGTTTCTATAACACAGATCTTAAAAGGTCTTATCATTAAAAAAAACAAAAAAAAAAAACAAACAAACAAACCCAGAGCCTGATATTAGGGTGAAAGCTGAAAGATCAGAGAAGCAGAACAACCAGCCACTAGCTTACCTCTACAAAATCCTCAACCTCAAGAAAACAGGTTCCTATTTCCTCATGCCTTATATACCTTTCTCTTCCCTGTCATATTACCTCTTGGAATTAAAGGCGTGTATCGCCACTGCCTGGTTCTGTTTCTTTACTGTAGCCCAGTGTAGCCTTGAACTCACAGAGATTCAGATGTGTCTCTACCTTCCGAGTGATAAGATTAAAGATGTGTGCCACCACTACCTGACCTCTATGTCTCATTTAGTGCTGTGTCTGTCCTCTGATGCCAGGTAAGCTTTATTGGGGTACACAATATATGATCACATTTCCCCTTTTTTATCTAAAATAATAAAAAGGTTATAACTAATATAAGAAAAACTATATAGTAAGTACAATAAGTATGTACAATATATACAGGCAATAAATACATCAACAATGTTTAGTCCATTTGCATTTGACGAAGTCAGAAAAAATACTCCATTATCTATCCTGTGTTTGTGAATCCAAAGGATTGTATCTAACTCACCTTCTATCCTACTTTGCATTAACAACCCAAAACTATCTTTTGATATCTTTCAAACTTATATAATTTATACCTCTTTAGTGAGTTTCTTTTCTGAATTTGTTAATGAGGAAAACTGTAACTATCTAATCTTCAATTCCATCAAAGACCCCAGAAGGATAACACATTACCTAATTAAATGGGAAGAACTTTGTAAGCAACTTCCAAAATCCTGGAAATGACAGAGACAGCTGGCTGCCTGGACAGTCACCCAAAGTTCCTCTGCAATGTTAGAGAATCCATCTTCAGCCTATAGGTCTAGTGTCTCTCAGTCACTTCTCCCTGTGTCCTGCAGAATATCTGGCAGTCTATGTAAGGGCACTTTCTTGCCCAGTGGCTAACTTTTGTCACAAAGAAAATAAACTCCATGTGGAAGTTCTTCAATGCCCATAGTCTTCTGTCAGGAGCAGCTATATCTCATTGTCATAAAAAAAAAAAAAAAGAAAAAAATCTGCTACTAAAACATGTTAAATGTCATATTCTGCAGATCTCTGTAGTGTCTGAAGATGACCTGTCTATCTAAACTGTATTTTTGTTTAACCTTGAAAGCATAGCTAATATGACTACAAGTTTGATTGTAATGACTATTAACTGGCATTTCTTATGTCTTAATCAATGGGTAATGATAACTTTCAAGGACTAGCAATTTGAATTACATTGTTAAATGAATTGTATAGGTATAATAACTTGAACACGATTAGAAATACACATACAGTATTTTCTAACAAAGTCAATCTCAAATTTGTATTAATATACATAATTTGTATACAATATACAAAAATCCAATCTAATGTAAAATATTTAAAACTAGAAGTTGCTTTTTAAAAGTAGCTTCAATAATCTACCTTTAAAAAAATCTTATATCTATATTCAATGTAGCTGGAAGTTTCTTCAGTCCTGCCCAACCCCATGGTCCTGCATCCACTTATAATATGATCACTCAAAGGCTTATATTAATTACAAACTGTAAGACCAATGGCTTAAGTTCCTTGCTAGCTCACTCTTTCATCTTAAATTAACTCATTTCTTTTAACCTGTTTTGCTGGCATTTTGCTCCTTGGGAGGAAGCTGGCCTCTCTCCCACCTCTGCCTTTCTTCTTCCTGTCTCTCTCTTGGATATCCTGCCTAGCTATAACCTGACTTCCCATAGGCCAGAGCAGCTTCTTTATTAACCAATCATAGCAACACATATTCATAGAATACAGAAAGACCACCCCATAGCTTGTTTCCACAAATGAAAATTGATCACACATAATATAGTATGCAGTTAAGAAAGAAATTTCTCAAAAGCACATACACAAGTATGGCCAAAGTATATGGAAAGAAACACATGTTTGCAATCATTAATTGTCAAAAAATGAAAATTAAAAAAAACCAATAATATGTCATCTAACTATAGTTAAAAAGAAACAGTAATTTTTGTGAGGATGTTATAATAGTTTGTTCAACCTCAGGGAAAGTTGTGTGGAAATTTCTCAAAGTATTAAAAATAAAATTATAACATGGTCCAATTGTCCCAATATTGAACCTACATGAATAAGAAGTAAGATCATTTTTACCAATGAATACGTGACAAATACTACGAGAAATGTTCTGAAAGCAGGGAAGAATACTCTTTTGACTCATGCTTTCAGACACTTTATTTTCATTGTTCCTGGGGAAAGGTTTGAAAGAACACCACTGAACACCACTGTTGGTAGAAGACCATTTTGGAGTAAAGCTGTCACACCATATTTTCTTGGATATAAAGAAAGACAAGATAGAGGCCTGCATTAATCCATGTTTCTCAGAACAAAATGAACATATATTTATGGCTATATATGCAAATATGCATATATGAATCAAATTATAGCATGGTACCATATAAAATGATACAACTAAATTAAAATGATTTTGAATGAAATAAATGCATCATGAGCACACATAAAATGCAATGTTATATTAATCAGCTTTAGGAAGAGAGAAACTATGACAAACTGTAACATGTATAAACTTTGAGGACATTAAATAAATTTAAAACAGCCTATTATGAAAAATATTCCATTTGACTTCATTTATAGAATGCATTTAGAGTGGCCAAGTAATAGACACTGGAAACAGAATGGAAGCTCTCAGAGCCAAGAAGGGAGGTTCCTGATGAAGGATTTTTATATGAGATAGTGGTGACAATTGCAGAATGAATAGATATACTAATAGGACTGAAGGATTCAAAAAAATTATGAGTCTCAAATTTTTCATTAGGAAATTTTTCTCTCAATAGAAGTTTTGTTATTGTCATTTTATTTTGTTTGAGAAGTGTTGTCTGTCTAGGAGCTTACTATGTACACCAGGATGGCCTAGAATTCGTAAAGATCCACTTGCCTCCAGAATGTTGGCATTGAAGGGATGTACCACTATGCTTGGTCCCAACTGAATGTTAAAGAAAAAGGTTTCTTTAGACTTTGTGATTTCTTGGTGGAAACCTAGTATTAGGTTTTTAAGTATCTGCCATGCTGTTTCACATATGATTGGCTCATTTTTATGCTACTGGTAGGATTTCCTTTTATATGTTCTTACGCTTTCTAGACATGAGAGATATTGACATCAATATGATTTTTCAAGTGTTTCATCAGCACTAGCCAGAATTTATCCATCTGTAATTTATTACTGATACTATATTCAACTTGAAATTTTGAAATTAAATCATATGCTTATTAAAGTAAAAATGGAGTTAGACCAGAATTAATGATAGAGAAAATCGTATAATAATAAATAATGCTCATATTAATGCAATGCTTCCATATGCCATCATCCTTCAAAAGGAAAAAAAGTCTAATTTGAATTGTTTTAGGTACTATTGACATATTGCCACAGTGAAAATTCCTAATATATCTCACTTACAGATATTTTAATCTCATTTTACAGATTACAGTACCTGCCTGGTTAAATAGACATGTTATTCCAAAATATATTCTAAATATTCTAAATCTTTTCTCTAAATGGCAAAAAATATATTCTTTAAACCTGTTCATGTATTCACTCCATTTTAATACATTGTTTGTTGTAAGTCTCTAAAAATATAGTGGAAAGAAAATTTGCTTAGTAGCATATCATGACCATTGATGTGGCCTCTCCTTCTTTGTAGAGTGCCTTTTAGATATGGACAGGGTCGGCTTTACTCATCTCTGGCTGTCTGCTGTCTTAATGAACTCTTGAAAAGAATTGTCTTCTACCAGGTCATGCATCACTCCTATAATATCTGTCTTTTATTTCTTCCTATTAATTGAAATGTATTTACATAAAAGCATATTAACATCACTTATTGTGTCTGTCTTCTAACCAAAGCTGGACCATCAAGGCTGGAAACTGTGCTCTGTGTACTTACTGTCTTACACCAGTGGAACTGGAGCTGTATAGTGTTTTATTGGCTAAAATGGTGCCATGTGGTATTCTGACAAGGCAGGAGTCTGTCTTTATCAGCTATCAAAATTCCAGGGAAAAAGACAAGTCTTTTCTATAAGGGCTTTTCTTTCTTAGGACATAATGTAAGCATCAATTTTAAAAGGTTCAGATATCCATAAGGTACAATAGTGGCATTTATAGGTCACCAGTATCCAAGAGCTATCTAATTGATATGAGACCACCTCAACAGGAGAGAAACTATGTTTAGTTCTGGAAACTGACTCAATTACCCAGGGCTAGTGAGGTCATATATCTTAGAGAAGAATCTACTGTTACCACTTTACTAAATTGATGTAATTCCTATCTGCAGTTCTAAGTATCTAATTTTATACCCACAAAAATGTATTTTTCATCTTTCATCAAGAAACCTCATTTCAGCTGTAGACTGTTACAGAAAGCCAAAACTGGTCAAAATGTAGCCTACTGATCATGAGTTCCCCATCCACAATTGATACATTGAAGTATAAGACTCACACATGAGGTTCATAGAACATCAAGAAAGAGCAAGCAGAGAGATTGTAAGAGCCAGAAGACCAGAAAGTCTGCCACCAGACTGTATGTGCTAGAAATGGCAAGGAAGCTATACCCATGTTGCTTCAACTATATGTGTGCCTAAACAAGACCTGAACCATGATAAACAGAATAAAATTGCTAATGTAAAAAGGGGAATATCACAGGAGCCAGCCCTGAACAAGGAACTATAGAAAATTAATGACTGTTAAAGGAAGGAGAACTGGTCTTCCCAGGGATGAGCCCACTAATTGGCTACCCAGTACTAAGTTGGCAGTCCTAAACAAATACAAATATTAATAACGTTAAATGGGCTCAGCAGGTTGTATTTTTATGTTTATGCATATATAATACATATATACATGTGTACACACACAAACACACACATATGTACACACACATGAGTGTGTAACAGTAATAATTAAAAGAGGAGAAGCCATGAATTGAAGAGGAAGTGAAAGGAGCCTGAGTAGAGTTGGTGGGAAGAGGGGGAAATAATGAAATCATATTTTAATTTTAAAAATTACATGAAAGACTGACATTTTATTATAAGGTAGGAGATGCTGAAATATCAGGTACTTGTGTGACAAATGGACACTAGTATGGAAGTTCCATGATCCCCTGTAAGTCCTCATAGAATCTATAAATGATCATCAAAGTTGTCGCTCTTCAAATGGATCATTAGCTGGTATACTGGGATTAATTGCAATGTATACATTTATATAGCATTACTTCATGTCTATCTTCCTGCATGGGAAGGACAAAACAGAAATTTGTTTCCTTAAGACCTCTAATTTTCTAGGAATTATTTCATAAGCCACGAATTCCTGATTTACTTTATCACGAAGAAGAAGAAGAAGAGCTCATCTCACAGAAATGGCCTAGAAATTCTACTTTGCAGAAACTTAACTGGGCCATGGGTAATACAGACTATTTTACAGGAGTACCAGTCACAGCAGGTGTATTCTTTAGCCAGGAGAATGACCGCAAATGGAGCCAGAGTATTTATTTTCTTGTCTGGTGTATCCACCCTACAAGGAAATGAGGAAATCAACAAAGTCAGCTGAAAATGGAGAGTCTCAAAAGGCTGCTGACTTTCATATTTCATCATGTGACTGTACAGTCATTTGATATTATGCTATAGGATCACACAATTCTTTGTAGTGTTGTTTGCTGATTGGAATGCCTTCTTTCTTTCAGATGTCCATACTGTGTTTTCTGTCATTTCCAGTGTCTGTGTCTTTAAGTTGAGAATTTTAAGACTCCAATTGGGAGTTGTAATTGAGAATTTAAATACAGTTTGAAAGCATCATTAGGGCAGAATCTTCTTGAACTTCTAGGGCTTTGACCATGACACTGTGAAAAAAACCTCCTGACATCTCTGCAGCTTATTTTAGTGATGTGCCTCTATTAAATCTTTTTGGAATACTAATTTCTTTTTATGCTAATAAGAATGAGTTAACATTAAAGGAAGCTCATTTTGGACAATGTGTAGTATCTTTCAGAGCTCAACAAAGGGCTTGCAATTTTGATGACTGACAATGTTCCAGATGGAACCTTTGCATGAGACAGTGAATGAAATAGAACCAACAGCAATAAGCTAGCTCATTTGTAGTTGGTTGTTTTCATAAAACATACCCATCAATCAACCGAAACCAGCTGTTCAGTTTTCAGAAGCTATGGGTGAAATTCTTTACTGAAAGAGATAATAAACCCAAGACAAAAATACATATGAGTCTGTAATTCAGAATTGCCCTGTTAGGCTTTTATTAAATGTACACAGAATAAAATATTTTTGGTATTTTACTTTTTTTGGGGGGGTGGTGGAAGGGGGTCCAGGGTTTTAATAACCTTTGTAGCTCAGAAAAAAAAATCTTGCTTTTGTGCCGATTTCATGTTCTGTTCCCGCTGTATGAGTGCATCTGAGGCAATGCTGAAAGGAATATTTTTATCAATTTAAAAAAACACAATTTTAATCATAGGAACACATGTCAATTACTGCTTTCCAGTTTCATTCAGCATGGTGGTGCCTTTCTGAAAGCTGTGAGGTTTACAGCCCCCACAACCCAACTGCATTTGTTTTCTCTCAGTGAGTGCCAACTGCTTTAGTATTCCTTCCCTATAACTTCTCATCACATCCTCAATTTCTCAGGGATATCACATTTTTAATACATTTTCCATGAACAGTTATTATGCTCAAAACAGTCAAGTTTTCTTTTATGGGACTTACAGAATTTAGGCTAAATTTCTAATTTTTGATCATGGTTTTAACTCTAAGGTATGCCCATATCTCTTCACATATATAAGACCAGTGAATTGAAATGATCATGTCAGTCCTGTGCCTTCCTCTTCATTTATATGGTAAAATCTACACATCTGGCAAATGAATCCAGAAGCCAAGACCATGTCTTCCTTTTTATTCATTTTATTGTTTGATAGTTCCATGCATTTATGCAATGAATTTCAATAATTTTCTCCCTGCTTTTTTCTCCCCCATTCTCCTCTCTCTCATGTTTGAACTCTTCTCAAGAGTTCCTCTCTCCATTTCATGCCTTCTTTTTCTCTGTGGCTCACAGAGTTCAATATGGCCTGAGTGGGGGTGGGAGGTGATTTGGTACAAAAGTGACCACATCTCTGTGCCCTGCCCCAGAGGAAAATGATACTCCTCCCTCAGCAAACATCAGTTGCCAAAATCCCCTCTTGTGTGGGAGAAGCCCATGGAACCTGTCCCTCCATTGTGAAATATTGGTGTGCCCAATCTTGCTCAGGTCTTGTTTATGTAACCATAGCTATTAGCATTCATGATGGCAATGGCTATGTCATGGCCAGAAGGTACCTTTTTACTTAATATCTACCCCACCTTGGTGTTTACATTCTAAGAGGGAGGCATATGGCTCTCCTATTAACAACTAAACACACTACCATTGCTTTCTTTGCACTTCAGCCAGCTGTGGGTTTCTGCACTTACACCATCACCAATGGCAGTGTGAAGCTTTTTTTGTAGAACACATAATTTGCACCATTAATGTATGACTATGAGAATTTGTATTTAGGAGTCACTGTGACTACATGACTGTTCAGTTGAACATGAGAGTATATCTATTGCTTGTGTCCAGATTTGAATTAGATATTCATTAACCCACCTTATCTTGCTTTACACCAATCCTGACCATCAGAAGACAAGGTATTTAGTAGCACTAGGGAGACATCTAGATTTGCATTTTCCTTAAGCAAATTCATTTTGCAATGCTCACGGCCCTTAATCTAAAACTGGACACATTATGTTCATTTAAAGGCAAAAGTTTCCGATGCTCTGTCTATCTAAATTATTTTAGGAATGATTTAAGTTTGCAAGTAAATGACTCTACTAAAGTTATATTTGAATTGGTTCTGCAAGATTTGTGGATCTGAAAGGAAATGCAAAACTATTTTTGTGTTAAAGACTTGAATTTGCACTATATTTTTCCTACTAACTTAATACTTCAAATATGACAAAATAAGATACAAAACACAATGACTTTCTGGCATTCAAGAAGAAATATTTGGAAGGAAAAATATAAATAGTAAAGAAATATACAGCAAATAAAAGAAAACATACAGAGACACACAGAAATACAAATAGGTATTATAGGAGTCGTGTTATTAACACAAGTTGTAACTTGATGCTCATTTAACAGTAAATAATTCATGCAAAAGACTGGATAAAAGAAAGATAGGCATACAAGAGGTGCATAGAATGTTTTAAGAATAGAAGATGGATCCTCTGGTTTATTTCTCATTAACTGACACTCAGAAGTCATAAGTAAGACACACTGAACATCAATTAGAAGTTAATGGGGCAGATATCTTACAGTTTCAGTCTACTTTTCTCTTTTTCTTTTCCTTTAAAAAATCTTTTCTTTTTTTTGTTTTTTTCTTTTTTTGTTGTCTTTATAAAAAAAAAAAACCCGACAATCCTGATCACATTCACTTCCCTATCTTCCTAGGTCCACTCCCCCTCCCTTGTGATATCCCCCAAAGAAAAGAAGAAAAGAGAAAGAAAAAGAAAAATGAAAAAAATAGGAAGGTCAATTTGTGTTGTTCAGATACTCAGTGGAGCATGGTCACATTCCCAGTGGCCACTCCCTTAAAACGAAGTCCTTCCCCACCCCCACCCCTGCCAGAAGCCATCAACTATGGAGAGCTTCACATCAGGATCCCAATCACAATTTTAAAGAATCCTCTTCAATGGCTTCCTGTCTAGACTGTTTCTTTTTTTACTGGAGGGGGATTGTCCCAGAAGCCTTCTACATCTCTCATTCTCAACTGTGAGTCTGCTGTCTTCAGTATCACTGCAGAAGAGCCTTCCTTGACCTTTACAGTCAGTGGCAGCATGGATCATGGACTTATGTATGCTTTCTGGCCGCAGTACAGGCCCTGGACATCAACATGGTTTCAGATGTTCTAGTCGGGGCTGAGCCCGTGCAAGCTCCAGGTGGCTGCACACCACCCTGCCAGCCCTACTTGGCAGCAACATCTTCTCCTTTCCAGCAAAGCTTTCTCCCATACCTATCCCCTCCATTGCGTCTCCAGTTCTGCCTCTCTGTACCTCCCACGTGCTGCTCTGTTCTCCAGTTTTCCCACCTCTCAATTATATATTTGTTCTTCGAAGTGGCGTTGGAAGCTGGAGTGTGTCCCACAGTACGTATGTGTATATAAATGTAAATGTAAATGTAAATGTAAATGTAAATATAAATATAAATATAAATACAAATACAAATACATACATACATATATATGTATATATTACTCATTGCAATGAGTCGGTTGGTTTGGTTCAAGATTTCTGGCTTCTCAAGCAGCATAAAAGCTAGACTATTGCCAATACTCCTCTAGGACATCATGCTGCTAGGTAGGGTGTCTGGGAGCAGGATTTTCGCTAGCTCCAGTCCTCGGTATACCTGCCCTTGGTGCAGGCCTCTGGGCATGACCAGTGTGCTTGCAGCCTGGGGGCAGCACCTGGTCCAAACTCTCATGCTTCCAGCAAGGCAAACAGCAATAGCGGCTCCATGTTGCAGGCTGACATTCAGTAATGCACTGTACTGTCAGCTGCTGCTGCTCTCCCATGTCGCCCCCACATCTGTCACTGCCCTGTCTCTAATTCAGCAATTCTTCTCTAGTGGCTCCTTTGCACCATCCTTCTCTCCTCCCAGTTTCATGAAATCACTTTCTAAAAGCATCTTCCCATAGGACCTGATTTTTATTTATTTTTATTTTTCAGTTGCCCCATAGCAGGCTCTAAAGACTTCTTGCAGCAGATCAGTGTTGGGGCTAGGGCTTGGGTTCCTCTGTTAGGGCTCCTCCATCTTGGAGGCTGTAGGGCTGACTGAGAGATGGGGAGGGGACACTGGCTTGGTTGGTGGTGGCATCTCTCCTCTGTGCCCTGAGCCCCGATTGACTGCTGCGGATTATCAGCTGTAGCCTGTCGTGGCATACCGGGAGCCTGTGTGTGGGTAGACTCAATTAGGCCTCCACCTCTAACCCACCACAGGAACTGTGTGCACCAAGGCCATCTTGGCTCCATCTCTCTTAAAATCTTAATTCTAGTAGTCCACTATTCTCAAATATCATTGCACCTAAAAGTAACAAGGAAGTCTGTCAAAAGCGTGTTTGGGGTTTAATACACAGATGTTCTGACTTTGTGTATCTGAAGCAAAGTAAGAAATACGCATATTTGGCTCCAATATAGTGTGTTTAACTAAATAGCTAAGACCCTAAGCTAGACATCCTCAAGACTAGGCCTTCCAAAACCCTATCACTGACAGCAAAGTGTTTCATGGTGCACCACCCCTCTCTAGGATTTACATACAAATAAAAGTTGATGAGGTGGGGACAGGCATTTTTCACAGTGACACAACCACTGATAAGGTTGTTCCTCAAACAACCTCCCAGCTAAGGTCCTACAAACAATCCCTGTTAAATCCCCAGATCAAAGAAGACGACCTGAAAGCAGAGAGGTGTTAATTGGAAAGAGGAATGATTTTAAGAGCAGTAGGAAAGGGATGAGACCTTATCAAGGAGCTAAGTATTATCAAAATATATTATGCACCTATTGGGAAGTGCCATAATGAAATCCATTATTGTGTATAATTAACAGATGGCAATAAAAGTTTTTTGGAAAAAAAAATACAGCCATTAGAAAATATAGACGAGTGAGCCATTCTGCTTGAACTTGCCTTTAAGTCAACCCAAGAGAGTTTTAAGCATTCATTCATTTGTTCATTCAAACAGGAGATATTTTGTGCATGCCTACATTGTGCCAAATACTATAGCAGTCATTGATGATGGAAAAACTGTTAAACAGTGGCATATGCTTAAAACAGCAACAACCTGAACAGTATACAAACCTTAGCCTGGGCGTTTCCTTAGGGCTAATTCTCTCATCTGTTTATAATGAAGCGAAAATTTCCATCAGGCTTGAGAAATAATCTCAGCATGTATCCATAAGTTACCATTTCCATAATTTCAAACCACATACGGTAAATTTGTGCAGAATTGATCATTATGTGACAAATAAGCTGTTCCATGGAGCTTTAAGAGATGAATTCAACCCTGGTGTTGTTTGATTGCTTGAAATCCAGTCTCTCCATGTAGCCTAAATTTGTCCTGAAATTTGATTGATGAACAGTGTGTTACAACACAGTGAACTTTTTGTTCCACTTAAATCTTCAGGATAATCCCAAAACTATGGTCACTGGGGTACTTATAGTGTCATTTCCTCAAGCTAATAAAATACACAAGAGGCAACAATAGCTAGTCATAAACTCTTTTGAAATAAGTTCAAATCTGTCTTTGAACTCCAGCTTTTAATTAGTCATTAACAGCAAGGACAGAGACTCTGCTCACAAAACCTCAATGGTCTCAGTATTATTACATGAAGTATTTGCCACAGAGAGAAAAACCTCTGCTGTTTTATTTCAGAACACTTTAAAGAAAAGCATCCACCACCCAAATCACTAACAAAAACTCTGGTAAACAACTTAGCAAAAATAGTTCTTTAGACCTTTGTAGATAGTGTGATTTGTTCACGGAAGGGAAATGCTGCACATTATGAGACACTCTCTCATGTAGAAATGTGACTTAATCATCATACTTTAAAAGTAGAGTTTCTTCTTATATCTGGTAGTGAAATTCTGCTTTGATTATCTACATATCAATTTATTAGTTTCATTGAAATCTAGAATAATGTTCTCCAAAATAAGATGCAAAATTCAAAGAGAAACCATAAACAATTAGATACTAAAAACTATTTCAATATATGATTTTCCATTTGTATTTTTTAATATTTTATAGTATAGATATATGGTAAAATCATGTACCTATAATATAAAACAGGAAAATATCAGATCCTTAGTACTAAAACTACTGTGCTTATCATATTTTATGACATGTCTATAATAAATCACATAAAATTTTCTATGTATATTGGGGATCAAGAGTTCAAGGAATGCTCCTTTACACAGTAATCTTTACACAATTCTATATTGAATTGGTTTATGCAAATGACCTCACTCTTAGATGGGATCCAGGACCAAGAAAAGAAAAGAGAATTATTAGCAGGTTTTTTAGCTTTTTGGTTTTGCCTTTTGTTTTCTTGTAGTGTTTTGTCACTACGTATATATGCACCTGTCCTGCAGATATGTCTGGTGTTAGCAGAGGCCAGAAAAGGGCATCAGATCCTCTGATACTACAGTTGTAGATAGTTGTGATCTGCCATGTGGATGCTGGGGAACCCATGAGCAGGTTTCTAAAAGGATATGGTATTGGGATTGGGAGGGAAAGCTCAGTAGTCAAGAATTAATATAGGCTCTGGAGAGGACTCAAGTTTCATTCCCAGAACCCAGGTTGGGTTGCTCATACCTGCCTGTAACTCCAGCTTCAGGGATCTGCTGGTCTCTGAAGATACTACACCCACATGCACATATACACACTCAGAAACACACATCATGAAAAATATTTTTTTGCCGGGAGGTGGGGGCGTATGCCTTTAATCCCAGCACTGGGGAGGCAGAGCCAGGTGGATCTCTGTGAGTTTGAGGCCAGCCTGGGCTACCAGGTGAGTCTCAGGAAAGACACAAAGCTACACAGAGAAACCCTGTCTTGAAAAGCCAAAAAAAAAAAAATAATAATAATAATAATTTTTTTTAAAAAGGCATAATATTGACAATGGAAGTTAAATGCCATAGGCATTTAATTAGGACAGTGGCTAAATGTGAAGTTCTCATGTACATGAAATTACACAATATTTGCAATACACAAGCTAATCTAATATCTACCATATAGTTTTTAAAGACTTCAATCTATAAAATGAATTATACAGTTCCAAATGTATTATAAATGTTATTACACAAACCTGAACATGTTTATAGGTAATTATCAAAAATATACACATTTATTTATACTACAATAAATTTTTAATGTGTATATATTATAAATACATATACTTTATTTCATAGCCTAACATCTAAATTAGATTTATGCCATGAAAATATCTTATCATTGGAAAACCACATTCTGAACAATTGAGTCATTTCATAGAATTGAGTGAAAAAATTTCTTGCTTCAGCCTACTATTTGATAAAATAAAAGGTGAAAAGTATTCATCTTCAGAGTCATAATGATATTATTATATATTTCAGATTGGAGGAGATATAAGCAATTCTAAGGGTTTTAGAATTTGGGCATTTCTGTTGTACAGAAGCAATGGATGTATATAAATTATTAAAATACACACACAAATCACTAGTTCCATCAACTTGAAGGGTCTCATCTTTTCACAGCCAAGATTAAGTGCAAGGAAATCCTAAATGGAAACATTGAGGGTCCACTTTTCTAGCAGTGCTAAATAGGAGTCTGAGCTTATTCTTTCCTTTTCTCGTTTTTTTTTTTTTTATAGCATTCCAATTTGCTCTGTTTTAACCAAAAGATTTTTTTAAAGTCATATAGCTTCTGTGAAAAGTGGAATACTTCATAACTACATAATGGCTTCATCAACAAATACACGCCTGCTTCCTGCAGTGAAGCCACAAGTATGTTGAAAGGCCCTGGCTTTCGGCAGGATGTACAAAGATCTCCATTCCAGTCTCTTTGGGACCATTTCCCCCTCTTTGTGGTGGCGGTGGTTGTCTGGCTGTGTGGGTGTACATTTAAAGCACATCTTACAGATTTCTTAATAGTGCATTCTTTGGGAAGAAGAGAAACCATTTTTCCCTACACTATGAGCACTCAAAACACTTCTTTTATGATTTATTGTTTTTCTTTTTCATCGGTTATACATGATTGATTAACTGGTGGTAAATAGAGATTGTTGAAATAGATAAAAAAAATACCTTAAGTGTTTTGTTGTAGACACCAAACATTTTGTATTCATTTATTGTGAGTGCTATAAAATATGTGATGGGTAAATTAATATTTCAAGTAGACTTTTTCATAGTGGGTTAAAAGAATTCTCATTTACTTTCTGTATAGGTGTTCCTTCTGGTTATGTTATGGACTTCATATTAACATTTCATTTGCTCACAATCTCCACTTGATACACTTAGCTCTGGGGTGCTCTGGCTCTGAAACTATTACCATCCCAAATGCGTACACACAAGGAGTCTTCTAGGTCAGATATTACAGAGGGCATGTATCCTGAGGATTGCTGTGACCTACTTAGACTGATATGATTAGCTGATGAGTGGGAAAGTTTCCCCAGGGGGTCTCCTCTCATCTGTTCCTCTCATAGCCAGCCAGTCTTCAGTAACACAAACAAGCCTGGTCTCTTCTGGCTTGTTTTGTTTCAAAGCTAAATGTTGTATCCTTTTGTAAAATACTTTCAAGAATAAAGTTGACATATTAAGAGAAGTTTTCTGTGGCTACTTCATTGTCTGTCTAAGAGATAGTTTTAAATAAATTAGTGTTATTTCTAAATTCTCAAAGCCTCTCATGAAATTAATGTATCCTCACTTTGTAAATATGATTCTGTCCCTTTTTTTTTTAATTACATCATAACGTAAAGGCAGGATTAGTTTTAAAAAGTTAAAATGTTAAAGGAAAATGAAGGTTTCAATTGAATTATTTCTCCTTATGTGACCTCTTATACTTTACTTTTAAAGATTTATTTTTATTGGTTGTGAGTGTGTGTGTGTCTATGTGGGTACACATGTTCACATGTGTGCCTTATGTAGGTAGGTTCCTGGCGAAGCCAGAATAACACATCAGATCCTTTGAACCAGAATTATAGACAGTTGTGAGGCACATCATTTGGATGCTGGAACTGAACTCCAGTCCTCTTGGAGAACAGGAAGTACCCCCAACCATGGAGCCATTTCTCCAGTCCCAATTCTTAGATTCAGTACTCTGTGGTTTTAGAGTCTTTAAGACAGAGGAAAAACAAAACAAAACAAACAAACAAACAAAAACAGAGTCAGGTGTTTTCAATCCCTAGGACACACATGGTAGAAAAGAACCAGCTCCTGCAAGTTGCCTTCTGACCTACACAAACACACACACACACACACACACACACACACACACACACACACACACACTCACTCTCTCACACACACACACACTCACACACACTCACTCTCTCTCACACACACACTCACTCTCTCTCACACACACACTCACACACACACTCTCTCTCACACACACTCACACACACACTCACTCTCTCTCACACACACACTCACTCACACACACTCTCTCTCTCACACACACACACACACTCACACACACACTCACTCTCTCTCACACACACACACACTCACACACACACACTCCCATGCACATACACTAAATAAATAAAATGCAATTTTAAAAAGTTTAAAAATTAAAGCCTTTACGCATAATGTCTTTATCATTCCCATTCATCTTTCCTCCTTGCCGATCTCTACAGTAAAGGAAGTTAGTCCTCATTAATCTTCCTTCTAGCCTGCCCAGCCTAAATTACTCAACTTCGTATATACCACTGTTTTACCAAATTACATTGTATATACCAAATACGGGAAAAAGGTAAATCTTGGACCTTTAAAAGATCACATCCTATCTTAGCAACTATAGTTTATCAATTTTCCGATGGCGAGATGGCTAGCAGAACCTCCTTGCTGATGTCATTTTTCACTTTTTTGTATTTCATCCTTAAATTTGTGAACTGCAGTCCTTCGTGGATGGCAGCTTCATGTTTTCACTACTAAAACGCTTATTCCAATTTAGGCATGGCAGACACTTCCATGCAATCTCTGGTTGGTTTTAAAATGTCACTTTCACCTTCCCAAACCATCTAGCCAAAGAGACATGCCAGGCATTCCCATTCACCCAAAGAGCTTTTACAACTTTACAGAGAAATTATATAGTAAACAATCCCTTAGAGCTCACCAGAATGAACTCTCACTAGGATTTCACACTCAAAGTTAAGTGTGTGCATTCACTGATAACATGAGTTCAAGGTACAGGGGGAATATTCTGGAACCAGCTGTGATGCAAATATCCTGCCTGCAGAGGTCTTCTTCTCTGTAAGACTTCACAGCCACTGGTAACATCGGAATGCAGATATGACTGTGACCCCACGGCTTCCCACACTGCAGCCCACATTTGCAGAGCTCTGTCATACGTGTGAATCAGTTGTGCAAACGTATACACATTATTTTAGGCAGTACTCCTATCAGCCCTGCAATTCATGACAAGTCATGCCATGATCTTCATAAGTTCACACATCAGAAATTAAGCATTCAGAGGAGCGGCAGCCTGGAGTCCACACAAGCAGGAGAGAGGATTGGAACTCGAGCCCAGGCAGGTTTGACTGTCACGTCAGCGTCTTCCCTATGCTCTCTGTCTGTGTCTTCCCAACACTGCTTGTGAGTCACATCAGGTTTGTCCCTCTCATAGTGCCTTTCAGCCATTAGTCCATGTGACAGTTCCAAAGAACTTCCTTCTGAACACAAGGATAGAGCTTACAAGGATAAACTTTAGAAAGTTACCATAGAGAGTTTAAAGTAACTTAAAAGGTAAAAATAATGTGCTGGAATTAACATCTGGAGTATGATTTCTCTCTCTCTCTCTCTCTCTCTCTCTCTCTCTCTCTCTCTCTCTCTCTCTCTCTCACACACACACACACACACACACACACACACACCCTCTTTGCTACAGCAAAAACTAATGGGTAAGCATCAGTTTTTGGGTACATTGCATCTCTGCCCTTGGGAAGTCTCCTTTATCTGGGAAGTGTAGTTCATGCTTCAATACTGTGGCTGAAATGAACTATTTTTACTTATAGATACATGCTTTTAAATCAGTGCTTTCATAGACAGAAATTTTAATATTTCAAAGATTGTGTCTTCATATCATAAACTATACTCGGGGCTTTCTAAATTGGAGAGAGTTATTCAAAATTTCAATCTTCCCAGCTTTCATAACACTGTCACAAGGATTCCTCTTCTCTGTTCCCTCTGACTTACAATTATAAATCAAAGATTAGAATAATTATCTCACCATAAAAGATATGCTGAAGATTCCTCTATAAGGGATCATTACTCGTTTTCAAATTGTTATGGCTTTAAGAACCTTTTCAGTTTTCCTGATGAATTTTACCTATTGACCAGTAATCAAAACAGCAAAAATAGCTCAAGTAATTTTATAATGTTGCTCACTCAGGGAACTTACAAAGTATTTCTCTTTGGATGCCAGCTTTGCTTTGTGTTAGGAGTGTGATCCAGCTCCCAGTTAAAGAATTCTGGCTTTTCTTTGAAAAGTACTTATTTGCCTCCCGACTGCGATCATGTGCTTTCAATTTCTTCTGCATTTCACCACTTACTTTCTACAGCATTCTTTTATGGCTGAGCGACTGCCTGGCAAAATAGGAGCTGAACCACAGTATGTAATTAAGTCCTTTGCACAATGGAAGTTAGTCATCGACAGGATTACACCACTGACTCTGGGTGCTGCAGGGGGAGTGAACAACACAAACAGAGAATTCTCCTACAGCCAGTGTCCTGAAGCATGGCATTGAGTTCTCTGTGCTGTCTTGATGCCATAACAAGAATCTCCAATAATTTGTTCTTCCAATTGAAAAAGAATCCATGATAAGTAGGAGCTTATGCCTTTTATATTTTTACACATATTTTATGTGTTAACAACTCTGAATGGATAATTTCAGTAGCGGAGCTTCACAATTTAAGCTGTGTTTTTGTTCATAGCTTTAAAAAAAAAAACACCATTAATTGTAAAACTACTTTGGAGAACAATGAAACAAATGCAGTCTCCCCTAACAATTAATGAAATAGAATATCGTATGAACTAGTTTAGAAACTTTGAATAGATTTCAGTTCTTCAAAATAGAACATTTGTATTTAAGAGTGATTTTTAAGATTGAGCTAAAGAGGCTGGTACGATGGTTCTGCTGTTAAAGGCACCTGCTGTTGAGCCCAGTAACCTGAGTTTAATCCCCTGTTTCTGTGAGGTTGAAGGAAAGAATGGAATTATAAGTTGTTCCCTGACCTCTGCACGAGTGCTGTGGCATGTGTGCACCTCCTTCCAACCTTACCCTCACACACCCGAATGCACACAAAATAAATAACAAATGTAATAGACAAACAATACTCTAGAGCTATTTTAACATATGATGCAAAATTCAATTTCAACTTCATGATCAGATATGTACCTAGAATGAAAAATAAAATGGAAAGCCATTATATGCCTGAAAAAGTAATAAAAGGGTGAATTGGGACAATAACTCAACTGGTAAACTGCTTGCTGTGAAGTCAGAGTGCCTAAGTTTTCATCATCAGTACCCATACAGAAAGGGCTTAGGCCATACTGCAATCCCCATCCTGGGGAGGTGGAAACAGAAGGATCCTTAAAACTCCTCAACCAATCAGCTGGTGCCCCCCAGGTCCCACTGAGAGATCCCATCTCAAAACAAAACAAAAACAACAAATAAGAAAACAAAAAGCCAGGTGGCCAGAGCTTGAGGTTAACCTCTGACTTAAACACATGCGTGCGTGCATACACACACACACACACACACACACACACACACACACCTGTAGATATACATGCAACCCCGCAAATACAAAAATAATGAAAGAAGGAAACATGGCTTTCTTAGCAACATTTTTTTTCAAGAAGCAATCCTGTTATATTTTTTAAGAGGAAAATAATTCATATTATCAAAATGCTTCTGAATCTGATTCAAATAAAATCAAGAGGGTCTAAGTGAGGTGCCGGTGAATTCTACAAGTGTAAAATCATAAAACTAAGGATTTCAGTGCCTTCGTTTGTTTGTGATATAGTGACAAAGAGGCTTATAGAAAGAACTCTGATTTGGAACTAAAGTATTCAGAAAGTCATTGCCCAACTTAGATCTGAAAGCATTTTATCTGCATTGTCCTCTAATAATGTCAAATTTCCAATTCTTAGACAGAGGGTTACCTTGCATTCTAACCTGAATTCTCTACAGTCACAGACAGGGGCCTGTATCAACCCATGTGTGTAGCTTGACAGTGTTTGCTAACACTGTTTTGCAGTACTGTGTACTTTTGACTTTGTCCAGAATCAGATGGCTTTGGCTGTATGAGTTTATTTCTCGATGGTGTATTCTACTTCACTAATCTAAATGTTTGTTTGAAGGCCAGCACCATGCTGTTTTTATTACTACAGCTCTGTGATATAATTTGCTGTTGCTTCTTCACAGTGAATGAAATTGTTGTTGGATTGAAGACAGCCTGTGTATGGATGGAGAAAATCTTTGCCAGATATTCAGTGAATACAGAATGCAAAAATAATTCAAAACATTTAAACACCAAAGAACACATGATTTGACCAGTAAAATGGGCACGTGAAATGAGCAAATATTTTTCAAAAGATGAAGGGAAAATAGCTAATAAGTGCATTAAAATTTTTTATTATGTTTAGCCATGAACAAAAAAATGTAAGTCAAAACAGTGAGGTTTCATCATAATCCAGACACAATAGTTATTTTCATCAAGAAAACAAAAACCAATCAATCAAACAAATAAGCAAGCAAACAAACAAAAAATAAATACTTAGAAAATGTCTAGAGAAAAATATTGATACATTATTAGTAGGAAATTAGTCCAGATGATATAGAAATTAGTCCTAATAGAAGTAACAGTGATCTAGCTATGCCACTCTTAGGTGCATATTCCTAATAATCTAAGCCAGAACACCTTATAGACCTGTCCATCCATGTTTATTATGACAGTATTCACATTAGCCACAATATAGAATCGTCATAGCTGCATATGTGTGTGTGTGTGTGTTTAGCATATATATACATATATATGTATATATATATATCATACATATATAAGGGTGTGTGGTGTAGTGTATATATATATATATATATATATATATGTATGTATGTGTAAGAGTTTTTGAAGTGATAACAATATCATGCAATTTTAAGGAATGTGTGTATAATTGGAGATCATCACATTTTAAGAAATGTGAAATTGGAGGGCTCTGTTAAAGAAAAGAAAGGGATCAGAGAAACTATGGGTGAAAAACTGAGGATAGTTGCAATGAAGGAGATCAATTCAGATTCTATGCATGTATGAAAATATCACAGTGGAACCATTATTCTGTATACTTAATATGCACTAATACAAAAGAAGAATGGCTAATCATATGATCTTATGGTTTATAATTGCAAAGAAAAACTCTGTTTTGATATTTTTGCTGTAAAGTTTTAATTGTAATAACAGGCACTTAAAAATACTGATCATAGGGAACCAAGAAGAATGAAGATGTTCAATGTGAGTATCCCGTTCAAAACTTAGGGATCACACTAGGCATGGCAGTGTGGAGCTCGTGGACATGCAGAGCCTGCAGTATAACATGCTTGTGAAACAGGTCGTATTTAGATCTCTGTGGAAAAGTAAGAATGACCGGCACCTCATGTGGACCTGCAGGCTGTTGAGCCTGGTGTACAGAGTAACTATTATTGTCATGCCCAGAAGGATTCTGTCAGTCACCCTGACCTCAAAAATGAGTAGTGGGCCAGGCTTCTGCCACCTGTCTGATGTTCTTGATCTGAGATGCCTTTGGTGGGCGCCTGGCACACAGCTTAGCCATGACTGATGCAGCTCACCTGCTTGTCAGTTTTGCCAACATGCTCTTTCTCCCTCTGTGTGTCTTCACGATCAGCCACCAAGACCATGATCTATTGCTGTTAGTGAGCCGAGGTGGTAGAGTTGTCTTTTTACTCCATCTTGGTGGTGACTGGCAAGCTCCTGTACTTGGTTGTGTATTGGATGATTTCTGTAGATTATGAGATCAAAGGGACACGTTGATCAGCACACTGTCTGTGGCTGTTGAGCATTATAATGGGGTTGGCCCTTCATCATTCTGAACATGGGAAAAGCCATGGCCAGGGGCATATCCTTGATAGCAGCAGCTAGCAACAGGAGAACCTGAGATGCCTTCATCCATGTGGTTGGGAACTTTGTACAAAATGTGAGCATCCCAGTTGCCTGTATTGTATACGTCAATCTTGAGTACAAGTATGTGGATCCCATAAACACTTTTATCTTCTCAATCCTTCTCTTGGGGACAATGTTAATAATCCTGGAAGATGGGATCATTGTACTTGTGGAAGGGAAAACCAAAGTTGTGGACTTCACATTTGTGAAGAATCTTCTACTACTTGTGGATAGCATGGAAGCTTTGCACAGCATGGATGTCTGGGCTCTGACCATGGCCCACATAATCTGTCTGTCTGCATAACCATCGTTCAGAATGCCGAAGTGCAGTCCATGTTGAAGACGGCTAGGGATCTCCTCCAAAGGAAGTTCGATTTCTACACTATAAGCAACCAAACTGAGAGCACTCTCAGGGAAGGAAGGACAGCTAGGAGTTTCAAGGCCTCTTGGACCAATGTCTTGGCTAGGTGCTTCAGGGGCATGGCTAGGGCATGTGGGTGGCACACGGAATATCCAGCCAGGACTCTGAATCTTCTTCAAGTTCAAGAAATAGCTTGAGCCACTTCACAGTGGAGCCTCTCTTCCTTTCCTCTCACAAGCCCACAGCCAGCCTCAGGACAAGGATGAGGGAGTTATAAAACCAGCATGGCCCTACTTCTCTTCCGAGATCAGCTCCTAGCAAGGCTGAGTTAGGGCTGTATCCTGATGTCATCCCAACACCACAGCTGGGAAGGCTCTGAGAAAACAACGCAGATTCCAGAAGGGGAATCTGGGCTTTCCTTTATCACCCAGGATCATTATGTCTTGAACCAAGAATTGAGCAAGATACATGTTACTGCAGAATTGGGACTCCCTTTTATGGGTATCTACTCATTGATAAAATAATGTTCAGTCAAGTATGTAAAAATATAGATATCCAAAGACAGTCTGTGACTGGTGTTTCTAAAACTAATTTCTAGATTGTGAATTCGGTTTTCCTTTGGTGAGAGATCATAAATGCCTTTTAGTTGATAGTGGGGGGATAGGACCACTTGACTGACTCCTATTGTCACTATAGCATTTTATACTATTTGAATATTAGAGTGATGGACAATAATTGATGGAATAAACATTATGAACAAGTCTAGCTTAATTTTGGAGACAGATTTTTCAATTTTCCTGTGACCATTCTGCATCCACCCCCTAAGACTACCTGTAACTTTTCCCAGTTTCTTTCCTTGAATTTTAGGATTTCATCAGAGTCCTTCGCTCAGCATTTTGCTATAGTTATTTTCTCCAGGAAACTTGCTTTTTAATGAGTTGGCAAATGCCTGTAGATGAATACACTGCCTCTTCAGCAAAAGCAAGAAATGCACTGGGGCTGATTCTAGAGAGTGCTCCCATAGCTGTGATACCCTTCAGGCTTTGAGCATTCTTGGAAGCTATTTTATGACAATATTCCTTTTACATGAAAGAAGACAGAACTACCAAAATAAATTGTTCTATAGTGGGGAAAGACAAGTGTGACCCCAGAACTAACTTTTTTTCCCCAAAATTTGTATATATATATATATATATATATATATATATATATATATATATGTGTGTGTGTGTGTGTGTGTGTGTGTGTGTGTGTGTGTGTATATATATATATATATATGTATATATACACACATATATATGTATATATATATATATACATATATACGTGTGTGTGTGTGTGTGTGTGTGAATGTTTTGCCTGCATATATGTCTGTGTATCATATTATGCAGTACCCAAGAAGACTGATAGATGGCACCAAATCCCTGGGACTTGAGTTACATGTGGTTGTTTGTTACCATGTAGGTGCAGGGAATTGAACCCAGGTTTTCTAATAGCCAATGCTCTTAACCACTGAGCCATCTCTCCAGCCTCTATAACTAACATTTCATAGACCACTTTCACATCTGATTTTTAAAAGGCTACAATAACTTTATTTACAGAAAAATTATATATATATATATATAATTTTAATATAATATATATATATATATATAATTAAATCAGACACATATCCATTTGATCTGAAAGCAAAAACTAGAACTCAAAACTGAGAACTGCAGTAGGTAGAAATGCCAGTAGAATGTATGTTAGTGGTGTTGTGTCTAATAATTTTTGAAAGATTAACTAGTTGAGGGATGGCATGGGGTGTTAGTCACTGAAAATCAATAGCTGGCCCTAGGAAGGCATAGCAGGCTACCTGGGCAGATGGGCTGTAGTCAGGAGTACATGGACTGAAAACACAGGGGTATGAATGTTCTGCCCTGCAGTCTGTATTGCTATTCTCTGATGGTCGGGTCTTCCTTGAGCTTCATAAAAAATGTCATCAGGCATGTGCATGATTTCTCATGTGATCTATTGTGTTTGAGATGATTTTCAGTTCAACATGTGCATTCCTTTATGAATGCCCCTAAATTATCAGCTAACTACCAATTCTCATATCTAATAATATGTGAATGTTGATATGTAGGGAGATTTCAAATCTCAAGGCATAATTTTGAGATGGGTACCTTGACGGTACCACATGGGGACTTGGGACAAACATGGAAGGTACATGGAACATTGACCAGCAGGGTCTAAGGTTTTCAGAAAGAGAAGGCTGCTCTTCAGCAGTGACAAACAGTGAAGAGTCAGACGAAGCATCAGACAAAATGTTGCAGCTAGGGGATGAGCAAGGCTAAAGGAGAGAAGTCTGTCCTCCAGTGCTTTCAAATCATATGCAATGCACAGGAAAAGCAGCTAGTCGAACCTAAGTGATATTCACTGTCATGCACACAAACCAGATCTTTAATTCCAAGCATCAGTGAACCATTCAAGTGTAAACAGAGAGAGGGCACTTTGAGTTATCTTTAAAGGAGATTGTTCAGGACACAGTAAATACAATTTTTTGGAAGACAGCCAGGGTAAAGGCAGAAAAAACAGTTAAGCAATTATGAGAATTATCAGGAGAATCGAGAGGATATGTTTCTCTTTTAGAGGAATAATCATGACTAGCATGCTTGCACAAATCCTTCCATTTATTTAAATATCTCTCCTAATACTTTCCAGGATTGTTTGCTCTCTTTTAAAGTTAAGAAATTGTGGTTTATCCTTTTTCCTTTCTTTCAAATGGCCTCTCAATTTCTGGACCATGTCAGAGATGAATAAACATGATTGAACAGATGATATCTTCATCATCAAAGTCTATATATTATGTAAATAGGTATTAAGAAACAAAGTAATAGATGTTAAGTACCTTTGTACAATGAGATCCCAAAATGAGACTTGGTAGGAAAATTTCTCTTTAAGTCAGGGATCACGAAGCATGTGGATGATTCCTGGGTTGCATCATTCAGTTGTAAGTATGGTTTGGCCACTTACAGAAGTTATTATATTAACTATCATATTAACCAGTTTTTCCTATTCATATATTTATTTGTGATGAACAGGTGTGTGTGTGTGTGTGTGTGTGTGTGTGTGTGTGTGTGTGTGTGTGTGTGTGAGAGAGAGAGAGAGAGAGAGAGAGAGAGAGTAAGTACATGTTTGTGGGAAGGAGTGTTCAAGTATGCACATGCCACAGTACATGTACATAGGTCACAGGACAAATTTAGGTGTTGGACTTTGCCTTTCTGTCTTATTTAAGACAGAGTCTCCTTGCCACGGTGTAGGCTAAATTATCTGGCTCACACCTTCTAGAGCCGTTGTTCTTACCCTTCCTAATGCTGTGACCCTTTAATGCAGTACCTTACATTGTGGTGACCCCTCAACCAAAAAATTATTTCATTTATACTTCATAACTGTAATTTTGCTACTGTGGTAAGTAGCTGATATGTGATTTCTACGAGGGTCATGACACACAGTCGGAGAAACACTGTTCTAGCCATTCTTCGGTGTAGTGGGATTACAGGCACATATGCCATTGTGGCTTTTTTCTCAGGTTTGTAGCTCTGAGTTCAGGTCATTAGGCTTTGTTCTTGGCTCACTGAGCCTCACCTTAACCTCTAACAGCCTTCTGATGGAAACTGATAGAATTAAACCACTTAAATAAGATGACATGGGTGTGGACATTTATGGAATAATAATAGTAACAAAATCTGATAATGTATTCATACAAAACCAAATGTAGCTGTTAGTGGGTACCTGGAATTCTAACTTCAGCTAGTTTATCTTATATTAAAATAAATAAATCTAAATTTTATGTTACACCCTGACTGTATTTGCTGATTAAAGAGACTTTTCTTGACATCAAAATATGTGGGTTTGAATTTTTGATTTTTCTGTTGATGGTGTGCTATCATTTGCTCATCTTTCAGGGGTGTCAGATGGAATAAAATGTTTATATAATGTTCTTTTCACTGTAGCTAACTCTAGATTCCAGTCATGCATAAATTTCTCTCTCTATATATATATTACTTATTGGTAATGAAAATGCAAAAATGGAATATAAACAATGGCCAGTGTCTTGTTTTTAGACATTTAACTTTCTACCTTAATTTTTCTTGCATTCTCTTTATGCAATGCAAATTTAGTTTTTTCTCATCCATGCCTAACCATCATCTATGGTCATTTTTACTTAATTGCATATAAAATATAAGGTTCATATGCTAGCAGTTCCAAAAGCTTAATTTGAAATTATAATGAAAGAAAAGAGATGTATGTCTTCAAATTCTTGTATGAATGATTTGGGAGAATAAACGAAGTAGTTACCTCAAATATATGCATAAATTCTGAGAACATAAAGATGAGCTAAAGTTCAGAGCATGCGGAGGACCTTCAAACTCCCTTATAAATATGAACAAGTACAATTATTAAAGGTCTTTACATCCAAGAGCCACGAATTGTTTATTGGCATTCAAACTAAAGTTTTTAAATGCTTTTAAGTTGTGAGTACTCTTTTGCCCAAGGAAATGTGCTATCTTAATGTGGTAACAAGAAGCCTCTTAAACTTAACATTCTTCTCACATCAATGAAACTGTGTCGAGTTTTCCCTAAGTTACTTTGACCTAAGTACACCACAAATTTAAAAATTCCTTTTTGGTACCCCAAATTTATTTTTTTGTGAGGCCAACATAAATTCTGATGATTTATTTAGAACCACAGCTTTGAAAGTGTAAATGCTCTTTATATCAGTTTTTTCAAGAAGCTTATTGTACCTCTCATGCTTTCTACAAGCTTTATGCATGCATGGAACTATTCTGTCCATTACCTCAAGATGCCCCCAGTAGCTGAGCAATTTTCATGTTTCAGTAACACGACAATAAAGCCTTTGAGGGTCTGTGACAGCTAGGATCACAGCCAAGATAAATTAAGCTCTTCTCATGATCCTTTGAGCCAATGATTGATGGGCATTTCAAAACTATAAATGTGATTTGGAAAGGTCATATTTTATTAAACAAAACAGGATCTTTTTGATACTCTGTACTACGTTAAACACTTCATCTGTACATACCATGACTTCCCCAGTTCAGCAAAAGAACTGTTTCCATGTTAGCTTCAACTGACCCTTATGATTACTATTTTTGTTCAAGTTTACACAAATACAGTGTAGCTGATGGAGAGCAGTGGATAATTGACCTCAAATATAAGATGTTCACTTTTAAAAGCTAATTTTCCTAATGTATTAGAGTGAAATACTCCAGAATTGACTAAAGTACTGAAATTTGTGGACAGGATGGGGTGCCATTAAACCTAAGCTGTGAATGTGTCTGTGTCTGATTGTGTTACTCAGTGTATGAGTGTGTGTGTGTGTGTGTGTGTGTGTGTGTGTGTGCATATGTGTGTGTGTCTATCTGTCCATCTGCCTGTGTATCTGTGTGTATGTGTGTCTGTGCATGTCTCTGGGATTATGTGAGTATGTCTATGTCTGTGCATTTCAGCAGTGTGGATGCAAATTTTGATTGCAGAGGTTCATATTTTTGCCATAAAAATTTTTGAGACAATATTAAAATCGCAGAATTCTGTAGTATTCTTGTTTATTTGGAAATCAGAAATGAGATAGTGATGGAGAATGTCTTTGGCTTACTAGTTATCAATGTGTATTTGAAATCTACAAACATTTGAGTTTGAATTAAAGTCTTTCTGCCTTAGCAAAAGTATCAAACATATCCATAGCAGATGGACATAGTCAAGTTAAAAAAGCATAATTAGTTTAATTTTAGTCATTCCTTTATATATTTTCAGCATTTCTTGGTTGCTATCAGAAGCAATTTCTAAAAATTAGGCATTCTTTATGAATCTACCAACTTGTAGTATATTTCTTCCTATTAAAAGCCTGAGAAATCAAAATACATCCTGTGGATTCAGGGTGTTGCCATTATTTTCTCAATCACATGCAGTTTATCATGTCTTCCATTGTTTAAATAAGATATTTTCAGTAATATTTTCCATAGAATGAAACTGCAAGTTAGTTAAACATTCAATCTCTGTGCATTTAAAGTAGATCTTCTTTATAACAGCAAAAATATCATCATAAAGAAAAATGGAGGAATGAAGGAAGCCTTTGTGGACATCGTTCAGAGTCATGTCAATAGCTCTCTATTGGAAAATCCAACGCTATGGAAAATCCAATGCTATCACAAGAAAAAATCTGAAAATAGATTTCTAAGAAGACATTTGGGACACAACATCTTCAGCATAGTCAATGATCATCCTGGGAGTTCGATCTTGGAGGAAAACATGCACTGTTTGAAGTCTTTAACCGCCATCTGAGCACTCATCCCATTTGCTGGTAGGTGAACATCATGTTTGTACCCAGTCTAAGCACAGGAAAGGGTTTTGGAATTAAATTGCTCACTTTAACTTTATAGAAGAACAATACAGGGTAGTAATAGATTAACCTATCCACACACATCTACAAATCTTAAAATAATGTCTTGTCTTTGCTCTTCCACTTCTCTCCTTTCTTTCTGTTCTTTCCTGGTCCCTTTGTTTCTCTCTTTCCTTTTTTTCTCCCCCAACCATTTTTCTCCTTTCCTTTGATGTCTTTGGTGTTCATAATATTCATAAATTGGTGTTGCATAAGTACTATTTGAAGATTAGAGAAATAATAGGAAATACATAGTGTATGTATAATATAAATGTGAAAATCATACCTGTTTGGTACTATGGAGTTTGTGTTTTGAGACTAGTAGGGATTATACACTCACACACATATTTAATATAGACAGTATTTCATTGTCAGTCTTAACATAGTAATAGGAAACATAATTTTGTGAGTCAGAGTCTGCTTGACTTTAATCCTTTTAGACATTGCAACCATTTGATTAAGTACTTTATGAGCTCTCTCCCCCAACACTCTCAAAGTGTCATCTGTCATAGCCTTTCTGTCACAGCTGTAATATATGACTGTCTAATGATATTAGAACCAAGAAATATGATGCTGAGTTTGGCATTTCAGATCACAGTGTTTCTTTACTGTAAGCCATAGTGAATGGTCCCTGTGTATACAATGAAAAAGAAGATATGAATACAGTAGATTTGTGGGAAGTAGAATAAAATGGTAATGTTACCTTAGTTTTAGTTTTCTTCAGTATGAAATGCAGAATATCAGAAAGATAGACTGTCACATAATCTTCATTTTAATAGAATGTCTATAACTGTACATTGAATTGTGAAAAGTGATGTATTTAAGTTAAATGACCCGATCAGCATCTTAGAATATCTAGTTTCCTGGTTTAACACTACATTTAAATGGTTATTTTCTGGTGTTTAGATGAACCCTAATATGTTGCTGATGTTTAAAATGTCAACAAAATATCATACACAGTCTCGGACTTTGGAATAAAATGAGTTAACATTTTTCCCCTGTATTTTAATCATATATATATATATATATATGCTTCCAGTAGGTGACTGGCAGAGACTGATGTGAACTAGGTGGAAAGAAATCAAATGTGAAGAACTAAGCAGAAAGCGTAAGAGATAATCAGATAGGAATGCAGTTATATTTATCAATTCAAATGTGGTTAGACAGTAAATCTTACAATTCTCTCCTAGGATTCTGTCTGTAATTTGAAAGTTTAGATGACTGTAATTAAAAAGTAAATAAACGAAATTTGTGAAGACTTCAAGGAAGTATGCTGTAGATTATTGAGAAAGTATTTTCAAGAATTCTTGTTTTGATATATGTAGGCATGTATAAGTAGAAAAAAAATGGAGAGAAGAAACATCCCACAATGCAGAAAAGACAGTGAGAAGGGGAAAATGGAATCTTTAAAATGGAAGAGGTTTAGCTATTCTCCTAGATATGGAGACAAATCACATATTTTTGAACAAATAACCATTGAGAAAAGTGTACAAAACTCAGAGCCACCAGATCCTCTTTCCAAAACACATGTTTAAATGGAAGAACTGGAAAATACATAAAGGCTCTATGAGAAACATGCCAAGCTGAACAAAACGTACATAGGGCAAGAAACACGTGTGGAATCGTGCTGTGACGATTTCCTTGGACCCTTTTCCAAAAATGAAACAACCATGACTTCCAGCAGAACAACCATAACTCATGAAAATTATAAAAAGCAACTTCTTAAGTCTCTGGAAATTGTCCTAAAGGCACACATCTAGCGGAGAAACGTGTATTCCAAAAAATCCATGCAGTTTCATTCTGTGTCATTTCATCCATAACTTGCTCCTGTTCTCCCGCACATCCATGAGACAAGAGTCTGAAGAAGGCAGGTGTGATTGGTAAGATGAAAACAGCCCTTTCTGCTGCTTCAGTGTAACGTACTGCCTTCTCCCAGAGGGTAAAAAAAATGGTTTAACATCCCTCGTCCTTTCTCCCCAGGCTCTTGCGTTGCAAAGTCTTTTTTTTGTTCCAGGAAAGAATGCCAAGAGATCTTAGGTTCATTTTCCCCTTCTGGCTACCATGTGTAGAATGGAAACTTTAACCCTGGTATGGAGGGCCAAACCATAGTGAAGCACAGTTGTCTTGTATATAGCTTTCACATATGATAGAAGCTCCCTGCTAGTAAAAGCAGGTGAGAAAATATTGCCAGGAATAATATCATGTACCGACGCCACCATCCCAGTGCCTTATTCTAGGCTACAGTTGTGATTAAGATAAAAAAAAAAATTGCTGTTCATTGTGTATCTTAAATTAGCAAAATTACTAAATGGGGAAGATGTTGGCTACAAGACAGTTGTTATAATAATTTTCTTTAAAGGGGTTGACTTTATTTGAAGCATAAAAGAAGCAATCTGTCCTAGGGCACTGTATACATCAATAGAGATCTTGTAGAACAATTAGGAGATAGCTCCACAGTATGAACAGGCAGGTCATGCTTAAGTTTAACAAAAAGATTCAGTAAAAGAAAAAGAAGAACTAAATCTCAAAGGATGTTATGAAACAAGTTATTTATTCTTCCCCTATGAATGTGGCCATGCTTATTTTGGAAAAGGCTGTGGAAAAAGTTAAACCCCAGAGCGTTGTTGGAACATTATAAAAATTAGCTACCAATTAGCAAGTAGTAACTGGATGTGATGCCACTAGAGACAGACCACCCAAAGCTTAAGAGGGAGATATGGACTGAGACAAGAAAGGTTATATTCACAGTCATCCTTGTGGAGTTTAAAGAAAAAGCTGACCATTCACTCCCAAGGTTGTACCCTCTAAGGGACAATATCAGAAGCTTTATCCTGTGAGAAAGCAGAGTTCAGTAAAATGGTCCAGTCAAATCACAAAGCACAGACACAAGCAAACAATGAACCCAAGGGAGAGAGAGTTCTGTTTATCCAGAGTGACTACAATTGAATATCTAAAAATGTACACTTTTCTGGTGTGGAATATTAGTTTAAGATGTGTTACACTTGTTTATGTGGTGGAATATTTGTTTAATGATGCAAAGATGTGTTGTAATCTTTTATATGTTGCATTTGTTTAACTCTGTGAAGCTGTGTTACTTTGCCTGCCTAAAACACCTGATTGGTCTAATAAAGAGCTGTAAAGCCAATAACTAGGTAGGAGAGAGAAATAGGTGGGGTACCAGGAAGAAGAGATTAAATAGAGGGCTAGAAGTGAGCAAATAAGAAGGAGAAGGAGAGGCAGATACTAGGGACCAGGCACCCAGCCACACAGCCAGCCACAGAGTAAGAAGGGAAAGAAGATATATAGAATAAATAAAGGTAAAAAGCCCAGTGGTAAAACATAGAAGAAAAGCTGGTTAATTGAAGTTCAGTTAGAAAAGCTGGCAAGAAATAAACCAAGCTAAGCCCAGGCATTCATAATAAGACTAAGTCTCCTTGTGATTAAGAGTGGTGGGCCCCCAAAGAGTACAAATAAAATAATAAAATAAACCAACCCCAACTACACTTTTCAGCAAAGAAATCATTAGTTCCTGTAAAGAAGTATAAAAATGTTGACCATGTCAATTTTGATGGTGTAGATTAGATTCTCAGTCATTTGGGAGGTGAGGGTAGAAAGACCACTTGAGTGAATGATTTCAAATCTAGCCTGATGAATGAAACTAAGTTTACAAAGAACAGGGAAGGGAAAGAAAGCCAAGAAGAACAAAAGAAAAGGGGGAAAATATATAAATAATACCAAAGTTGGGGGGACAGGCAAAACAAATGACCCTTTTAAGATATATAGATGAACGAGAGCTGACAGACACCACAGTTGCTGCCATAAAGATTCAAACACTGATAAACCTTTTTAAAGATGTAAGGGATGATACAGTATGCTGTCAGTAATTAGTCAATTTAGACATAGAAATTATTTTCAAGAAAACAAAGTAAATTCTAGAGTCATCTGTAGCTGGAAGGTTTCTGAAGTCCCTCCAGGCCCCCACAATCCCATGGCCCACTTATAAAATAATCACTCAGAGGCTTAATATTATATATAACTGCTTGGCCATTAGCTCAGGCTTATTACTGACTAGCTCTTACACTTAAATTAACCCATAATTTCTATTTATGTTTAGTCACATGGCTTGGTACCTTTTCTCAGTTTACCATGTCATCTTGCTTCCTCTGTGTCTAGCCTGAGACTCCTGACTCTTCCCTTTCTCTTCCCAGAATTCTCCCAGTCTGTTTGCCCTGTCTATACTTCCTGCCTTGCTACTGGACAATCAGCATTTTATTAAACCAGTGTACAAGAGCATTATCCAAAAATAAAAAAAATAAAAAAGAACAGTCGATCCTTGCCAAGACAAGTGTGGTTGCAGCTTTGGAAATAGACATCCTCTGAGGCCAGGGCAATATGGCACCATCACTGAAGTGGCTTTGCAATTCAGAAAAGGTACAGTGCCCCTTCCTTTGAAGGCTGCTGAGCACGCAGTGGGCTTATGGCTCCAGGTATGCAGTGGAACAGTAGCTGGAGCAGTTATTCTTGGAGGAGTAACTAGGCTAATGGAGTCTGGCCTCTGCATTTAATAAAGGAAGCTGAATTCCAAAAATACCAGCAATTTCCAGAATTTAAAATCCTGAATCATGACATGACACTGGTGGAATTCAAATTGATCAGGTACATGGAATACTCACACCTAATGTGGGTTCGAGCTGTAGGCCTTGCATACATCCTACTTCATAAATGAGTCGGTCAGATATGCTAAGCCTGCAACCGGAAGATGATGCCAAAACATTGCAGAGAAATCTTGGGTGACTGTCCACACAGCTGGCTGTTTCTGTCATAACTCACACTGTTTGGAAGTCATTTGTTTTCACTTTCTGTTTTACTAGGTAATATAATTTCCCTTAGACAAAAAAAAAAAAAAAAGGAAAATATGGTGATATTTTATTTGTGCTTTAATAATGCTTTCCTGGAGATCAGAGGAAAAACCAAACCATTGTAACTAAACACAAAAGTCATGCAATGTTAGCACACACCTTTAATCTTATCACTAAGCAGACAGGGATCTGTCTGGATGCTGCAAGTTCAAGGCCACACTGGAAACAGAGCCAGGTGTGGCGGCACATGCCATAAATTCCAACACTAGTTAGCCATGGAGGTCTGGAGGTCTTTACAGACAGATAGGAAGTGACAGAGCTGAGCAGGAAGAGGAAGTGATGTAGATGGACAGAGAGAGCAAATCAGATGGCTGAACAGTAAGGCATGTAGGTGTGGGTAGACAGGAAGTTGCTCACATTTGTAAGCTGCAGAGTTGGTGAGGTGAGGTTAATTGTGGCTGTTCCTTTTTCTCTGATCTCTTTCAGGCTTTAACTCCTATATCTGGCTCTGTTTTTTTTTTTTTTTTAATTTAATAATACCATATAGAAATTCATGTACAGTCATCAACTACTACACTGGAGTGAAGAATTTCATGGAGGCATTCAAAAAGAGATTTGATCAGTCATTTTAAAAGATAGATTGGAGATAGATTAAGATAGATTAAGCATGTTCATTGTGAAGAAGAGAGGGTACAAAAGAGTAAGACAACATGAACAGAATTTCAGAGAAATAGAAGACACAGTTAAACGAACCAATATGTGCATAGTAGAGAGAGCACAAAGGACAGGCAAAAATAATGGAAAATTAAAATATTCCAAGACATAATGTCAGAAAACATCTCAAATTTGGTGAGATAGCATTCTATGTATCCTAAATTCCAAAGATCTGCATTATGAAGAAGCAAAGGGAGATCATTACCTAGGCATATTCTAATCAACATGTTAAAAGTCAAGGACAAAGATGAACACAAGAGACAGCAAACAAAAATGGTAAGTCATTCACAAGGAGCTTTCACTAAGGACACTAGCTGGCCTCTAATCCAGAATAATGGAGAGGCCTTGGGAATAGCTCAGGCAGTAAAGTGTTTGCTTCAACCTAAGTCCAATCCCCAGGACCCATGTGGAGAAAACCAGGTGTGATGATACCGACCTCTAATTCCAGCCCAAAGGAGGTGGCAATAGGTAGTTAGACCTCTGGGGCTCAGTACCTAGCCAGCTTACTTGCTTGGTGAATTCCAGGACAGTGTAAGACCATGCCTCAAAACAACAAGGTAGATGGTGCCTACAGAACAACACCTAACTTTCACCTGTACAAGCACAGGTATCTGCATACATGCACATATGTGTGTGCAGACATTCATGCATGTGCACACACATGTAGGTCATAAGACAGCACAGCAGTATATTCAAAGTACTGAAAGAATCTGATAATGCCAGTTGAGAATTATCTGACCACCAAAATAAAAACAAAATATTTCAATATACACTATTGGCATGTGTTAAATATCACAACAAACCCCATTTTGGTGTACAAATTATTAATGTTAATCAAGTATATATACTTGAGTAAACATATATATACATATATATATATATATATATATTATATAAATATATAATATATATTAGTGAAAGGATTTCTTACTATCAAACAACCCTGTAACAAATACAATAAGTAGTATAGATTAAAAACAACATGAAATATCAATTCAGATCCATACAAATAAAAATAAAGATCACTAGCAACATAAACACAAAAATAAATAATTGAGTGTTAGCTACACTCTTTCCCAACTGATTCCATGAGGACAGTGTTACCCTTACATCATGAACAAGCAATGGCATAGGAAAAGAAAAATAAAGCCTAGAAAACTACACACCAATATCAACTCTGTGACAGATGTAAAACACCTTAGTAAAATATTATTTAAAAAATACAGCAGCATACAAAAACCATTGCACTCTATGGCAAGAGGAGATTATATGTGGGATCATTAAGCAGAACAATTAACTATTAATGGGATAAACATTATTAGCAATATGTTTTAGTTTCCTTTCTTTAATAAAATCAGCTTAAGGGACAAATGGCTAATTGCATATCACAGTTCTAAGAAACATTCCATAAGAGTGGTGAAATTAAAGTTTCAGGAGTATGAAACAGTTGGTCACATTAATGTCCACCATCTGAAAATAGACCAAATAAATATATGCATGCTTGCTAGTGCTCAGCTCCCCTTCTCAATATTTTTCAATCTAAGACGTCAAGCATAGGGAATAGTCTTGCCCACAGTTAAAACAGGTATTTCTGTATGTATTAAGGCAAACAGGAATACCCAAAAGGCATGCCCAGAGGTACATCACCCAGGTAACTGTAGATTCTGTCAAATTGAAAAGCCATACTAAATTATATCACGTTTTTTTTAAATCATACAGTAATTATATTTAACAATCCCAACAAAATTTCATAACAAAATCAGAATAAGGCATGCAATTCTCTGAAAATACAGATTAGAGAATTCTTCTGGAAACTATGCTTGGACATTACTGGCAACCATACAGCTTCAATTTTCATTCCCTCAGATGCCTCCTGTGAGCAGAATAACAGTGCATATTCTTTGTCAGTAGCTTGTTTCACCTTCTACCACACCCTCAGTATTTATTCCTTTTGGAGAACACGTCATTTCTCTGTGAATACTGGGTAATACTGCAGTATAAGTATAGTCTATGCTTTCTATTTCAATTTATCCATCAAGAGATACTTGGATTTCTTCCACCTCATGGCTATTTCAGATAATGATTCAGTGAGCAGGAACGTGCACATTTCTCCTGAAGAGACTTCTTTGAATACCCAGAACTGGTATTCATAGATTACGTGGTATTTCTGTTTTTAACTATGTGAAGAACTTTCCATGGCATTTTTTTTCAAAGCACCAACGTTTCAGTTTACCTCATGGGGTGCACGAACATCCAGTTCTTATACTACATTCCCAGCTTCATAAGCATCTGCTGCCTGCTTATTTAATAGGGTCGTGACCATGTTAATACGTGTAGGTAATAGTTCATTATTGTCTTTATTTGTATTTCTCTAATGATTAGGTATGTGTAAAACCCTTCAGAGTGTTTTCTGGCTACTTCTGTATCTTCTTTGGAGAGCTTTCTATTCCATTCTTTGGACCATGTTTTAATGGGCAATTTTTATGCTTGCTGAGTTGCAGGAATCACTTATTTGTTCTAATATAATTTTATTTTATATATGATTTGATAATGATTTCTTCTACTCTGTATGTTTTTCTTCGATCTGCTGCTGCTTTCATTGACAAAGGAAAATGTTCTAAAAGATTAATATTTCTCTTTTTAATTTTATATTCATTTTACGTACCGACCACAGATCCCTCTCTCATACCTCCTCATGTTCCCCCACACCTTCCCCTCAATATTTCTTTATGTGCTCTATACAAAAGTACAGAACTTCTTTAAAAACAATTAAAATTAAACAGTGCTTCCTTGTGGTGCTGGCTCCAGGAGCAGACACCAAGGCAGGTTCTGTTATCTCCACCTCTGCTGGATCCTGAAGAGCATTGTTATAACCACTGATGTAGCTGAGTCTGGAAACTCAACATAGATGCTGCTCTTGACAGTAAACTCAGTAAAATACATCTCACTGGCTTCAAAATGAGCAATGAGTTCATGCACTTGACCAATAAGAGCATAGGAATTTATGAACAAAACATAACTACAATATATGAGAGACTGGACATGTGACATTTTGAGAATCTTACATAGAAGATGAGCTATGTCTCCTTAAGGTAAATAATTTCTTAGAGTGAATGATTGACATTGTAAGTGAGACATGTTGTATACTATCGCAGACATGCTTGTCCATTCATGTTTATTCCTGTTCTGTTCACAGTAACTAGAAAATGGAATTAGCAAAGATTTCCAGAAACTGATTAATGAATGTTGAAACACTGGTATACATACAGAATGGAATTTTATTCAGCTATAAAGAAAAAGAAAATCATATGAAATTTGCAGGTAAATGGATGAAATTAGAAACATGCATATGGAGTGTGGTAACCCAGACTCAGAAAGATGGCTATCTCATGTTCTTTTTCACATGTGGATCACAGGTTAAAATCCTTAGTCACATGTATTTATCATGGAGTGCCTTTTGAAAGATAGGAAACTTGAAAGGGGACAACAGAGAATTGGAATATCTATGAAGGAGGAGAATAGATCATAGTAAATTAGAGTGGGATAATAGTAGAGGTGAAAGCCTTAAGGGGGTAAGGAGTTAAAGTAGTTATGGAGACAGGGGCTACTTAACATAATGCAGGGTGCATGAGAAAAGCCAGAAGTAGACTTACTATTTTATAACCCAATTAAAAACTATGGTTAAAATTGAATTAGAAGGGAGATAATCTGAATATTTAGATGATGCTTATCTTAGAAATGGTAGGTAGGGTTAATAAACAAAAATTTCAGTACTCTTTATGGGATACCTCTGTATGAGTTGTAAGTCAAGACAGCCCCACCAAAATAGTACAACACCGGTTACCTCTCAGAACTAGATAATAAAGTTCTATTAAAGAAGATATCACACACCTTGTTGGCAAGATGAAGAGAAACCAAACTAGAACACAGCTGAAAACTGAAAACTTCTTTTTTTTTTTTATTTTTTGAGACAGGGTTTCTCTGTGTAGCTTTGTGCCTTTCCTGGAACTCCCTTGGTAGCCTAGGCTGGCCTCGAACTCACAGAGATCTGCCTGCCTCTACCTCCAGAGTGCTGGGATTAAAGGTGTGTGCCACCAACACCCTGCAATGAAAACTTTTTTCTTAATATGTAGGTTTCATAGAGTCAGAAGATGTTACCCATGTTGCCCAGGGGGAAAAAAGACATCAATAGTCTTACTCTTCTGTGAACCCTAAAAACTTCAATACCCCTCTGCCTAATAATGTATGTCCATTTGTGCTTAGTGGCATAACTATAATGATGGTAAACAACTCATCTCTCATCTGAAGACAGCTCCAAATAAGAGAACTCATGCTTCATACTATAACTAGATCAAACATATACAGCTGGGGAAATCACAGACCCTAGTAGCAAACCTATTTCTGTTGTTTAGTTAAATTAACAGAGCATCAAACTCTCTTCTAAATATCTATGTTTATGGCCATAGAAAAAATGCTACTTTCAATCTTGATGAGAGAAGTCTTTCTTTGATTTATAAATGGAAGCAATTTTAGGGACACAACAGCTTGGGATGCTGAGAATAATCTTTGATTGAATGCTAAGCAATAAACAAGACTATCCACCTAAAAGGCTTAGGGGACATTCTGGAGGAGAGGGCAGAAAGAATGTTAGGACTGGAAGATAAGAATGGCTGTGAAATGCCATGATACAATCACTACAATATTAAACTCAGGGCAACTACAGTTACTTACAGGGACTTGTATAGGACTAGCTCGTCAACAATCAGTTGTGAGAGGGCTCATGGGTTCTTTCCTATCCCTCTCTGTTAAACTCTTGATGACTGAAAGATTTTGTGAGAGGGAGAATCATTGTCTGAAAATGTCCATTCACTGGGGATGCCCAACCTCCAATAGATAATTCCAAACTCATGGTCATACCATTTGGCTTAGTTAAATTGAGAAAGCCATCAAATAATTCATGAATGCAGGGGAAAAATTTTTAAGGGAAAAGAGCGGACAAGAGTGATAGTTGAGAATAATCAGAATGTGTTTTATATATGTAAGAAAATGTTGAAGATCAAATTTAATTAATAAAAATTGATTTAAAATGAACACAAAAAAGTCTTTCATAATGTATAATTAAGACAGAAAGTTACCTTGCTGTGAGTGAAGCAACACCATTATATTGCACAATGACATTCTAGATGAGCCATGATAGAACCACTTGCTTTTATGCACATATCACATGAGGTAACTTACAAGCCCCAAGATTTATTCATTTAGTTAATATTACTGATTACATATTTTTCTCAAGGTACTTATAATTTGGAATAAAAAAAAGAGACCTCACTTTATATAAATAGAAAATGCATGGAACTTACAAAAGCAACAATGGGCAAATATACAGTATATTAGGTCATCTAGCTCAAAGTCTATGTTGTATATGATCCTAGAAGTTGCAGTAGGTCCTGACAAGTCTTAGGAGATGGACAAAACACAACCAGAGCTAAGAAAGTATTTCCTCATCAAAGATAAAGAACAGATTTCTGCTATAACATTTCTATTAGGAATGCAGAAGCTACAACTCTAAAATTTCCTTTATGATATAAATCCACACAATATTCTTCACTTACAATATTGCCTCATTTCTCCAAAAGTTAATGACTTACTGAAAGTCCATTCGAACTTTATCGAATCTGTTTTATTATGTTAATGACAAGGTTTTAATTTACAAATCTCTTAGCATAGCTTATCTACATTACACTTCTCATCAGATTTTTACTATGCTCTTAAACTTCTTTCTCCCATCTGAAATTTTATATGGCATGTTTTCTGGGTTTAAGCATCTGTAATACCAAAAATGCTGTTCTTATGCTTAATCAGTACAGATAACACACTTGAGAATTTCCACTAATAGTATCAAAAAGGTGGAACAACAAAACTACTTAGATCCATTAGCATTTTTAAAAGTAAACATATAGAAATCATGCCATTGAAATCTATAATGCCTTGGGTCTACTCTAAAGAGAACAAAGCTATAATGCTCAAAGGAACGTTGTCCAACCAGTAAGGGGGACATTCAACTGAAAAGTTGCTTTAATTTTAAGGTGAGCTGTTGTATTTCAAGTAATGTCCACACACATGAAGCAAACCAGATCCTTGCTGAGCACCCAGTGTCTCCAGTGTATTTCCATCTATTCCTGGTCTGACTTAGGATGAACTTCCCAGATAAAAGATGATACATTATTGGGTTTTAGCAGTGGTGGTATTAGTTTTTCAGGCTCTTACCCTGAACCAGTGACAGGGGCAGATTTATGTTAATCCTCAAATTGGCTGGAGAACCTCAGCTTAGCATGGAAAGGCAAGAGAGATGTGAGTCACAACCAAAACAGCTCATTTCATGTGACCCTGGTGTGAGGGAGACCGTTAAATGGTATTGACAAGAGTGTGAATTTTCTTTTTTGAGAGCTCCACCTGCCTTAAACTGGAAGCTGCCCATGCTGCTGGCATGCTGTCCTCATTTGAGGGATGAACAGAAGTCTCTCCAAAAGACTGTCAATCCAGCACTTTGCTCAGGCACTGAATTCATTTAAAAGTGAAAAAAAAACAGTGCTAAATGAATACATTGTCGAACCAAAAATAATTTTAATTTTTTAAAAGAAACGTGGCATACCAATTATCCTGAATAATTATCTTAACAATATGTAGTTTTGTGTTACCTGTTCCTGTAATAGTGAGAAGTACAATGTCACACCTGTGATTCCAGTCTGTGCTTTCTATTCCCAGCAGAGTTAGCAAGAAATGTTGCCAAACCGACTTACACAAACACTATAGAGGCTGACTGTAAAATACTCTTTCAGTATCTATTACTGAGAAAAGTATGGACTTAATTCAACATTATCAGCTTTTATTTTCTAACATTATTTACAAACTGTATTGGTAAGACACTGCTATTTCAAACCAAATCATTGTTTTAGTATATATTGACTCTTTGGAACAAATTTGATTTACAAGAGAAGCTTATTAAAGCATCTACTGCTTCTGAGGGCTTTTTCTGTTTTTGTGTAAATAATTACTGCCAATAGGTTTTATTATGTTTTTTTTTTTTCACGTTCTTCCTCTATTTCAGGTTAGAGATGATTGTATCTTACCCATTCCTCTTTAGTTTATATATAATGCCTTTGGTTATAATGCATCCCAGTCTTGGACTTTCCAATAATCAAATTGGAACATTTTTTTCCAAGTATTCCTTTCAAATTCTGCTCTTCAATTTCAATTCACCAGCAGACACACAGGGCCTGATCAAAGGTGGGATCTAGTTAATACTCTTGACTCATTGTACTCACAACAGCCTCCTCTGTTCTGTTGTGACCCTGAACAGGGCACAATAGGAGGCATTTTTGTCCTTTTTGTGCATAATTATTAAGGTGTGACAAAGGGATGGAAGAAATGCCGAGGCAATCTGCTTATCTATCTGGACTGGACTGTCTGAGGACTCTTCAGCGCAAGAGAGTGTTAATTTCCTGAGAATCTTGTGATAAGTACAAGGCTTCTCTGACAAGGAGGTTGGCAGCAAACATGCTGTGGGGCTCAGTTTACTCTTGAGTGTGATAAAAACCACACATATGTAAGAAGGTGAATTCCATAGGTAAAGAAGACCTTGAGTTCCTTTAAGCCTAGGAAGAAACACAAAAGCAGTATTTTGAAAATTCTTAATTTCTGCAACTCACAATAACCATTAATTCAATGATGAGAAAAAGATCATTTCATAATAACTTCTATTACCATTCCTCTCTGAATAGATTGTAAAACACTTTTAATTTACACCAATACAGTTTACAGGCTTATACATTATTTACTTGTACATTTTGGTCCAAATAACTGTGAAAATTATTAAATAGACTTCAAACTAAAATTATATATCACACAATAGAGTTATCAACTTGGAAATCTTTTTTTATACAAAATGGTTCCGATTGAATGTGATGAACTAGAAAGGAAATATTGGGTACATTTTCTTGCAGCCTTAAACATTTTTGAAGAAAATTCTCTGTTTCGGATAAGGATATGAATTAATAATTTGCCTTTGAACTTATTTGAGAAAAAAATATGATAACAGTAATTCAAAATACCAATTCTACCTTTTAGCTAGAAATATGAGGTTATATCATGCAATTGTGGCTTGCAAAGAAACCTATCAATTCATAAATAAAAGGCCATGTTTCTCAGCCACCCGAGAAGCTTCACACCCAGATGCCCTAGAGAATACTTTCTGATTTTATGACTCCTTGAGAGATTCAGACTTCAGCCTGAGAGCTAAAAGCAGCAGTCTTCTGTCAGACCTTTTGTCTGGAATGTGAAGCTCAAATCTGTGTGAGTGCTTTCTCAATCTTGTTTTGTTCTTTAAAACTAATTGCCGATGTATTTTTGTCTATCGCCTGAGCAGAAATCCAAGTGGTTCAGAGTAGAGGTAAATTACCTCAAAGGAGTATTAAGAACCTATAACTGAGATGCATCATGAAATAGAAATGTTTTAGTCACACGCTACTGACTACCATTAGTCAAGTAGAACTTAAGAAGAGAAATCACTGTTTCTCACTTTCAGGGAATCTTATCCATGTCTAGTTTGATGACCAACCACCTCTCTGAACATGAAACCGGTATCCTCAAAGTGTTTGACACCCACATGCTAAGAAAGTCCACAATATATTATACATCCAACCAGTTATTGAAGATTACCACTAGTCTTAAGTCACACTATGTTGTGAACACAGATGAAACACCATTATCCTGCCACCGAGAGTTGGTAAAGTTCCCAGAACAATGTCCTGTGTAGTTACTAGTGTCTTGGATATTTGTGTCATTTGGGTTTTTGCCACTTATTTCTGTTTTATGTCTGTAGCTGTATAATTCCTTCAGAGAAAGAATGAGTCTGCTTCTTCTGCTTGTAAGGAATTCCCTGTTCTTGTTCTTATCTACAGAACAAAACTACTTGGCTTAGGTTCTTTCCAGTATGATCTTACTCAGCTGAAAGTTAGGGGAAAGTTGCTTATGCAGAAAAAACAAACAAACAAACAAAAAAAAAAAAAACCATCAGAAATATAATCTAGTTAAAGATTCAGTACTTGGTTTTTGGAAGGCTCAAAGCCATTTTACTCACTTCTGAGTGGATAGAACAATCTACACTGTGACTTCTTTCTGATGTCAGTGAACAAAGGTAAATATTTCAAAGAACAAAATAACCACAAGAGGTTCCAAAAAGCCAGCTCATGCAGTAAGGAGAGGTCCCGGTTCCCCCTGCCTGGGGCCCTCTTAAATAGTTGAAGCTACCTATGCTGAGACATTTTGCTCAGCCTTCCTGTAGGGAGGAGGGGACTGGACCTACCTCAACTGAATCCACCAGGCTGAGCTGAATCCCTAGGGGAGTCCTTGCCTGGGAGGAGGTGGGAATAGCGGGGTGGATTGTGGGGGAAAGCTGGGGAGTGGAAGGAGGGAGGTCAGGGGAACCCATGGCTGATACGTAAAATTAAATTGATTATAAAATAAAATAATAATTAAAAATAGCTAAATAAAAAAAGAAAACAAACAACAACAAAAGAACCACAAGAGTGAGCTTTTCGGCTTGGTGTGGTAAGAGAAGCTAGGTGTGAAAGAAGGCAGAAAGGGATGGAAATGTAAGGAAGATTAAGAGCCCAATGATGGTGCATTACTTTCCTGTGGCTGTGGCAACAACTTGCCTCAAACCTGTTGGCAACAGAAGCTCATAATTCAGGAATTCTGAGTCTGAAATCAGTGTGGTATGATAAATCAAAGGTAGGGCTGTGTGTCCTCTGAGAGTCTAGGTAGAAACTGAGGCCTTGAGTCCTCCTGTTTCTTAAGGCTTGTACCCTTCCATGTGTTCACATCGCTGTGTTCTCTCAAGCCAAGTTTCTAAGCCTGTGTTAACTCCATGGAATCATCTCATTCTCTTCCTTGTATGTGGCTGTAAAATTTTACCCATTTACATCTTAGAGGCTGGGTATGGTCACATTTATGGTTCACTCAGATTATATGAAGTCATTTTATCCTTATAAGACAGGATATGAGGTTTTCTATATTCGTACACAGAAGATGATATGCAGACTAGAGCTCAACCATTGGGAGTAGTTTCTCTTCTTCAAATTTCCTAAGGTGATCACTTGGTGTGATAATAAGGGAATATGCGCAATAAATAAAAGCCCTGTGAAGGGAGCTCTCTGAATTTCAGAGTAGAAATGTTTATCAGAAAAGAACATGAAAATTTTACTCCTTTGAAGCACTGGAGTAAGATATCCCAAACAGGAATATGCACGAGATAGTTTATCTAAATATCAAAGGGTGGTATTTCTTAGGTGAAACATAAATGGCTTTTGGTTTTAACTACTTTACTTTATGGCTACTAGGAATCTGTTTTCGAGTATCCACACATTTCTGAGAATTTTTTTTCTGATGCTTGCACGTTTTCTTTCCCGTCTTTTTCATGGTTGTGCTTGGCTTCCCACATCTTGTTTAACTCTGAATGACACACACTTATTAAAAATAAAAATAATCTGAGGCCCAATGAAGTAGAATATCACATCTGCCTGGTCTTTGGATTGTAGCTTCCATTCAGGAAATGAAATCTCCTGTTCGTTTCCATTAGTATATCATGTGGTTTAAGGGGAAAGGAAGAACTCTGAGAGACAAATTTAAGAACTATGTCATTGCTTTGTAGACATGATACTTTCTACTCTGAAGGACTTGGCTACCTCGACTAGGAAGCCTTTCTTTCTTTAATGGCCTGATCCCTATCAGAGGTTGTGAGAAGGTGGAAATAAAAGGATTATCAATGAATGACCTTGTATTTGGTCAAGTTGGTTAAGTCACAGAAACTACCACACATGGAACTTCCAGAGTGCTGATGATAGCTATATTTCCCAAACATTCTAGGTTGAGGGATATCGGTAAATGCCGAAACATGAGTCATAGCTTTAACTGGGCTCCTGTGCTGTCCTTGCAGGGTGTCCTAATACTGCATCCCTGTTCAGGATGAAGATGAGCCCACGAGGAAGATGATGATGCATGCTGAAGAAACATTTCCACCTCTGGAAGGAAGAATGGAGAAGGTCTCTAAAACAACCTTTCTGGAAGCTTTAGGCCTTTCCTCCAGACCTTTAGAAGCTAATTATGACTGTTGGTAAGAAAAGCCTAGTTCCAGAGAAATGTCCAGGAATGAATTCTTCTTATTTGCATGAGAGAGGAGGACAGAGGATAAACTGCTCTTCTCTGGTGGGTCAAGGATTTCCCCTGAGGATCAAACTGAACCTGTTGAACTCAGCCTTGTTCAGCTACAGAGGACTTTCCAGGCTTCTGAGGGTTTCTCTTTTGTTTTGATTTTTTTTTTTTGAGACAGGGTTTCTCTGTGTAGCTTTGGTTTTTTGTTTGTTTGTTTTGCTTTTTTTTTTTTTTTTTTTTTTTTGACCTGAGGATTGAACCCAGGGCCTTGTGCTTGCTAGACAAGTGCTCTACCACTGAGCTAAATCCCCAACAGAGAAACCCTGTCTCAGAAAAAAAAAAAATCACACTTGCTGGGCATTGGTGACGAACGGCAGCCAGGTCACTCTGAGAACCTCTACTTGTCCATAACCATCAATTCTCTGTGTAGCTTTGCGCCTTTCCTGAAACTCACTTTGTAGACCAGGCTGGCCTCAAACTCACAGAGATCCGCCTGCCTCTGCCTCCCAAGTGCTGGGACTAAAGACATGCACCACCAATGCCCAGCTTAAGGGTTTCTTAAAAGGAAAAAACTTTTGTGAGCTAGCCCAAGGCACAGGGTATTCTAGTTAAATATTTAATACTCTTTAAAAAATCCAATAGGAATGTATAAATATAATATATAGAGAGATTTACATACATGTATATTCTGAATGTATAGGCATATAAATTTGAAATACAGATATAAACATTTGATGTTTTTGCTCACATATAGTTCACAGCTTTTAACAACAGGTATGAGCAATCAGGGATGGCAGGGGATTTGGTTCCTGTGCTTTCAAATCCAGTTAAATAATTGTAAGGTACATTAATAATAATTTTCTTCTACATTGTCATGTATCAAATACTAAAAGTTAAAATAAGATGTTGGTTGCAAGCCCCTTGACTTTTCATATCACTTCCTTCACACCGATTTCTAATGCCATCCTCATGCACCTCCTTCCCCCCATAAGACCCTCTATGAAATGTCCTGATCACATTTCCTGTCACTTGAAGTGCGGTCGGTCACCTATTCACTCATTTTTTTCTAAGTTTTCTTCATTCATATATACGATTCTTACTTCTCTGATTAATCATTACAATTAACTTATGCTTTTATACTCATACTTAATCTGTTTTAAATTATAAGGATTCCATTGCTTTACTAAGAGCAATCAGTTCATTTTTCCCCTTCAGCAAATAATTTATGGATAAAGAGCTGACATTTTATTTGAGGTCATTAATAGTAAATTAATAATCTTAAAAGCACATATACAGGTAATATTATATGGACTGAACAAGTTATATTTTAGAATATATGTTTATACACATACATTTATTCATGTAGCAATAATTAGTGAAAAGAGCCGCATATCTAGGGGAGTTTAGAGGGTTATTGGGGTACTTGGAGTGAGGAAAGGGAAGGGAGAATGTTGCAATTGTACTGTAACCCCCAAAACAGTACTGAAGAAATATCAAATTAAAAAAATCATTGAGCACACTTCTGCACAATAGATTGTAGAGTATAAAAAAGAATCTGATGAAATATTGCCTACCAACAGAAGTTTATTGGTATGATCCCCAAAGCGGTAAAATGTGCTGAATGAAAAGCTGTGAGTTTTCAGTTAAAATGAAGCAATGCCTTGTGATGGGAACCCAATTTACGACATGGGATATTTGAGAAGATTGGTGTTCCAATGTTCATAACCTTAACTTTGTGTAGTTTTCAGAAAGATATCACTACGGAAATAAATACCAATATGTTCATATTCAGCATCATACTCAAAAGCAAAGAACCCAAAATAAATATGATCTAGTCGATAACAGCAGAAAGTCTTTGGTCCTATGTAAATTACAGGTTTATGGAGTGTGTTCTAATTGAGTGAGTTTCTATGTGTGCATCTGTGTGTCACAGGGGGGAAGGGGAAGGGAGAGAGATCAGCACAGAATGCTGGACTTCAGTACAAGCATTTCTAGGTACGGAATTTATTTTACTTTTTCCTCAACTTAACCTAAAGTTCCTTTGGGGTTTTTTGAAATTCTGCATATATATTACTTGGAAAAATTTTTGTTCAAATTTTGTTGTTTAGCTATTTTATTAGCTTCTTTTTCTGTTGATAAAAACCCATGGTTAAAATCAACTTCAGAGAGAAAGAGCTTGTTTCAGCTCATAGTTCAAGGCACAGTCCATTATAACAGGACTGTCCTGAGAGCGGAGCTTGAAGCACTTAGGTGCATGGAATCCACAATCATAAAACTGAGAAGGAAGAGTGTGATGTCCATACTCAGTTCCCTTTCTACATTAACACAGTGCAGGATCCCAGTCAGGGAATGTTGCCCCGCTTGGTAAGAGGATCCTCCCACCTCAATTAATTTAATCAAGATAATAACTCACGGACAAGCCCAATGGCTTATCTCCCAGTCGCTTCCTGATCCTGAAAGTTGACAACATTAGACATCACAAAGACTCTAGGCAGTGTGATAAACTTTTAGAAAAACCCTCCATCTCTTTGGTAATGCAATATCATCAGTGCTGCACTGCTGAGTGTCATTACTTTGTGTATTTCTAATGTCAGAGTGACTGAGATGTGTTTTGTGGCAGTCACCCCATCAAGATGGAAAGGCCTTCCTTCTCTCAACTCAAAGCTCAGCTTGGTTATAGATATTTATGATGTCACAAACTTACCAAGAGGTTATAGAAAGGTTTATTGCTTACATCCTGACAACATATGAAGGAAAAGAGAAGCAATCCCGTAATGGGTTTATGGATGGCATAAAAAAGAGAGGGGAAATGATGCCTTTAGGGTCTGTATAGTTGAGAGATAGTGGGAACAGGGTGAGCTTTTGCAGCTCAAGTCCTCACCACCACTAGTGGAGCAATCATCAGGCTCTTAATTGTCTCACGCATATGTAGAGAAGAAAGGGAAAGGCGGATGTTGGGACTGAAAGCTGTTCACAGAAATTAAGAATGGAATCCAACTCTTACAGCAGTTCATCTCTGATTTTGACTAGAGGTGCAAGTGAGCCTTATCTCACTGAACTGAATTTGAACTCCCCTTAAAAAGCCATTGCTGTGCTCAATCAGGACTTCTGCCTGAGGCTGGGAAAGAAAGTGATTCTTCACCTCACCTTTTTTTTTCCTCCCAGGACTTCAGTATTGGGTAGCTTTGGAGGTGAAGTGAGTATTTTGAATCACTATCCACAGCCCCTAGATTTCTGAATGTAGTATACTGTTATTTTAGTATCACATGCCATTGTGGCTTTAACATGTTTAGAATTTGCATGGTGTTTGATTCATTTCTTTACATATTAGACATTATCTGAGTTCATTATACCGAAAGAGGTCAACTTAGGCATGCAATTTCTAGTTATTGGCAGTCATCTGGACAAAGCATTGGCGATGACCAAGAGTATGTAAAATGCCCAGATGAGGCCAATATTGGTCAGCATAATCCATGCAAAGGTGCTTTCATTAAGCCCAATTTATTGTACTAATTATATTCTTATTATTGAAGAGGGACATTCTTGAAAAAAATGAACAAAATAATACCATTCCAGTAGAGTCCTCACCCCCACATGTGATGGTGAAACAGGTGTTCCTGAGGTATATAAAACTTTGCTTTTATGTTCTCTGAGTTGGACTCTTAAAGTTGAGACCAAGGGATTTAGGGTAGAGTCCTTTTATTATAATGTTAGAAAGTAGCACTATGTGGGGATAGAAGGGATGTCTAAAAGATGATCTATCCTAGAGCATATATTTTGGATTCTGTACTCCAAAATAATATTCTGAACCCATGGACTGCTGCCTCTGTGACCCAAGACATCTCCTGTATATGGTCAGCAATGGGCTCTGGGTGTGCATGATTCTCTGTTTCAAGCAGAGGCCAGTATAGCCCACACACTGGCTAAGACTATGGACTTTGGGCCCAAGTATGGAACTCACTCAACCAGGACTTCCTGGGAAACTTACTGCCATTTTGCAAGTTTCAAAAACCAGGAAAGAACACTAATAAAATAGCAACTTTTAATAGTAAAAAGGAGTTTCTGGACTCTAATAATAGGAATGTCTATTCTCTTATGATTGAGAAAAAATCGTGAGCCCACATCCTAAATTGCCTATAATGTCCCCAGTCATGGTGAGATGATATGGGACAATATAATCATTTTCACTAGGACTTTAATGGAGGAATCCATTGCCTCTATAATTAAAACATAGATGATGACTGTTATTAAATTATGAATATTTAAAGTAACAATAGCTATATTCTGACAACATTGAGAATACAACAGTCCTATGATTGCCAAATAATCTCCAGGAATTTAGCCAAGGTTATATGCCTTCTACAACTATTGGAGGACTAGCCAGCCAATTCTCTTCTTGTGAACTTGATTGTCTCTTTATGCCCTGAGTGGGAATATCCAACATATCACATTAGAAGAGGAGGAGGTCATACACATAAAGTCATACTTGGCATTCCTGGAGAAAGGTGGATTGGTTGAGAACTTGCCTTCATCATTGTGTGATGGCCACACATACTGTTTCATTCATGTGTAACCAGATAAAAGTATATTGGGATCTTCCAAGACGAAGGTAAACTGGCCTAGCCTGCTGAAAGAGGAACAAATGTACTGGCCAAAGCTGGAACTGCAAACTATGGAAGAGTGGCTGACTGGACAGAGTAAGCAGTCTTAATAAAGATGAGTATCCAGGCCTTGATGGGTAAAAATGGACATCGATTATGGAGCCATACATCATAATTTCCATGTGTCCTCTTTAATTAAGGGGGAAAATCACTTTATTAAGTACAGAAGTGATGGGGATAGCAATACTTTCCTAAATAAGCCTTATATAATATGTTTCCATCCTTGAAGGCCTTGTTTTACTTAACTTTATGATACGTTAACTATCGTAACTCAAAGAAGGAATTGCAGTGACATTTGTTCTACCTGTTTTTAAGTGGCAAAGAATTAATTTTGTTTTTATTGTTTTCAGTGGAGTATTTAGGAAATTGGGAATTAAGACAGTAAAAACAAGTCAGTATCTCCATGGCAGAGGCATGCTATTCTTTTTTTTTTTTTTTTTTATACTCAAGAAAATATAGGAGGTGCCTCAGTGAAATGTAGTGCTATTCCAGAATTAGGTGTCATTTTAATGCTAGGAATATTGTAGTCTTGATGCTGTTCCAGTTGGTGAACTTTAGCAGAGGTTAAAGCTGATTCATGACCTGTGCTGACCCAGAAGAAAATCCAGTCAGTATTTTTTACAGGATAAATTCCTTTAGTAAAGTTTGTGTTTCCAATTGAATTACACTGACGAGTCTTGTTTTAGATTTTTGTTTGTCTCTGTATTCACATTCTTTCTTTCCTCTTTAGTTTCTTGTTTCACTGTTTATGAACACACACAAGGGAAGCTTAACTGTGCTGACAATGGATGTTTCCTATTGCTTAAAATCTATGGACTTAAGTTGGGTTGTGTCTATCACCTCACAGCACCATGAACACATCATGTTGCCTATGATCTTAAAGACCAAGATCTTTGTTACAGGATGAGGAATGGTTCTCAACCTGTGGTTCACGGCCCACATATCAAATATCCTACACATCACATATTTACATTATGATTCATAACAGTAGCAAAATTAGAGTTATGAAGTAACGACTAAATAATTTTATTGTTGGGGTCATTACAACATGAGAAAATGTATTAAAGAGTCACAACATTAAGAAGGCTGAGAAACACTGGGATAAGGCAACAACATCCCAAAGGTAATTTTTTGGTTCCAGATCAAGCATTTGATTTCAAATCTAGACTTAATATGTCCACTGATGCTACTACTCCATGGGCCTCTCAATTGCACAGAGTGGCAATGCCCCCCATGTACCAAGAATGGATTACAATCAATGTCTGGTTGGTCAAAACAGTAGGGCAAAGAATTTCCCTCTGAGCCTGTGTGTGAAGATCTCTTTCCCCACATGTTACCCAGACACATGATTCAGTCTGAAATGTACTCAGAGGTCCAGAGTGATCCACAAGGTGCCTTTACAAGTGGACCTTGAAGAGTCCCTGGCTTTGTGTGTAAATATCTGTTGTTGAAACAAGGCTTTTGTGTTACTTGAATTAAATGCCACAAGGTAGCATGCCTAAAATCACATTTGTAGAAGATAATCAGTCCAGTGAGCAAGTCAAAGGGAGAGAGGAAAACATCCCAGAATGCAGTCCCTTTCATTGGTTGTGGAAGTATTGCAGGGGGCCCAAATCCGGAGAAGAGATGATCCACCCCAGATTTGGTCCTGGTGTCAAACAGATGGTGTTTGTCAACAGAGGAAAGCGGGTTTTAAAAGGTTTTTTTCTACAGTGCTGCTTTCTGGGCAGAGCAGGCCGCATTAACAAGGGTGCTAAAAAGAGCTGTTAAGAGTGAGCAGAGACTAGCTTGGGAGACTACATAGTTAGGGAGCGGAAGTGAAGTGAAGGGTTGTCTACTCAGGCTAGAGACCACAGAATTTCAACTTCTCCAGTTAAGGAGAGACCTGAGCTTGTTCATCTTCCTCCCCGGTGTGGGGCAGAGGCAAAAAGAAAAGCAACGGACTCGGAAGCTTCTGGTAGTCAAACATTAAAAGGAAAGTCAAGTTCAATGTCATTTTATTATTCTCTCTCTCTCTCTCTCTCTCTCTCTCTCTCTCTCGCTCTCTCTCTCTCTCGCTTTGTGTGTCTCTCTCTCACTGTCTCACTGTGTGCACACATGTGCCTATGACTACAGTGTTTGTATATCTTATTAATATTACAAGAAAATATTTTATTAGGAATATTATCACTGTTTTTTTTTTTTAATAGTGATTCCCAAGGAAAGGATGGCTATAAAAACATTACAGAGTTAAGAGTCAGGCACACCTACATTCATATTCCTATTAGGCTACTACTGATTCTGCGCTCAGTGAAATACACTTACACTTACCATTTTCTCAGGAACCACCAGAGGAAGGATGCAAAGTGAGAGCAGGTAAGCTCTTGAGGCTTGCTAGCATTCTAGCATGTGGGCATTATTAGTGCTAGCCTATCCCTATTCTTCCTATCTTTCAGTAATTCTAAAGGGAGACTCAGATCATGGCAGGGAGGATTTTCCTGGAAAGCCAAATCCCGATTATTCACAAGTGAGCTGTACTCTTTGTGGAAGACGCCATGCTGTGGAAGTTTCTTGGCTGGCATTTGATCTGGCCTGTGCTCTTTATCCTGGGGTAAGGATTGAGTCATACCAGTTAATTTAGTCACGTACCAAATTGGATTATACAAGGTTGTTTTCTCTATTGGGTGACTTTAAACCATAAAAAGGCCTATTTGGACCTTTATATTTAATCCTTATGAATCAATTATCTTTCCAACTTTGAATTTAGCATGTTTAGCATGTTTTCTTATTCATAATAAAACAAATGGGGGGAACTAAAATAAATCAGACTGGTCATTTCCAGTCATTCTCATGCAGAATGCATCTTTGAGTTTTGGTCTCATTTACACCTACCATGAGACAATGGCTGCGATACTTTCCTGAAGTCGAAGGGACCAGTGTCAACTGCAGAAAATAAAATATATTCTCACTTTTAACAAAGATGCATTGTGTATACTGTGGTATACATTATGGTTATGTATGGATACATAGAAAGAAAAACATAAAGAAATTAAAATATGTGTATGCAGCAAAGCAGAATATTGCTTGTTAGTAGATATATCTGGTACTGTCTTGTTCTAAACATTTGCCCTAATTAGTGTCTCTTGAAAGCAGATTCATAACTGAATACCATTACTTTACTGGTATCTTCATTTCATAAGGACCATAGTTGTATATGTAGCTCATGCCTCCAATATATTTCTGTGGTTTTACATTGAGGACAGATACTGTACAATATGGTATGATTGAAGGATTTCTCCAGAGTTGAAGATGATTCAGCCCATACAGCAAACGTCCTGCAAACAGAGGTCTCAATAGCTATCAAGAGTAGCTCCCAAGCAGTGTGACAGGAGTTGGCATCTAAGGTCTTTGTCTTCCTCATTTCTTAGACAAATACCACTGAAGCATGTACTTTGCTTCGACCTCCAGAGAGCTTTGCAATGGTCGTACACTCCATTCACTCATAGGAGGCACTGGTCTTAACCTCTTACCCACAACTGATCTCATCTTGGCTCGTATATCTGTTCAGCTAATGCTCCTTCTTGTTAACCTCAATTGAGCCACTTGCTTTCAGTACGTTCATTTAGAATCTGCTAACACATTTAGAATCTGCTTTCTAGCTCAATTAAGATATCCACAGCAAACTTTAGGCTTAATTTGCTGGAAAATTTAGGAAGAACCAATATGTTACATACAGCCCCCTATCTCTGTTCAGATCTGTGAAAAATCTTTGGATTTCTTATCTATGTGTGAGTCTAAAAATTAGTCAATTGCATCTTTCATGGTTACTAAAAGGATACAGAGGTTTTGTATGGTTTGCAGTATGCAGAGTAAACAAAAGAAACGTCTCCTCTTAGCATTTATCACTGCACCAAGGTTACAGGGCAGTCATGTACATGGACCCAGCTCAATGCTGGATACTCTGTAGGTTTGTGGCAAAATCAAGTAATTTTGCTACTTTTATAATGGTGGGTATATAAATCCACTATACCCGGTAAGCACCCACTTGACATCCAGACCCTACAGCAAATGGCTTCTCCCATACACACACACATCTGGTTTATATTAATTTTTCTTTCTGTTTTCTTATTCATAATAAAACAAAGGGAAGAAAACTAAAATAAATCAGACTCGTCATTTTCAGTCACTCTAATGCAGAATGCATCTTTGGGTTTTGGTCTCATTCACACCTGCCATGAGACAGTGGCTGTGATATTTTCCTGAAGTCGAAGGGACCAGTGTCAACTGCAGAAAATAATATGCAGTGAGTGCAAGAAAAGAGGTGCAGAAGGAATGGTGGAATTCTGTACCTGGCAAGAGTCAGGTTGTAGGGGGCTTCTCAATTTTCCTGGGGGCATTTACACTGTCATGACAAATGAGGGTCCCTGCAAAGACAGAGAGGATGAAGCACAAATGAAGAGAAACGGAGACAGGAGTCATTACGATGCAGAACATGGTATATTCAGGGAAGGTCAGGAGGCAGAAAAAAAAAAAAAACATAGGGATTAGAGGAAGTGATTAAAGTGGGGTGGATAAAAAACAACGGTCACTAGATAATAAGGGGGTCTGGAGCCAATCAATGCTTTCTTAACAAATACAAAGTACATATTTAATTGAATGTGATATTAAATTAATTGGGGTCTTTATGTGATAGTCTTGCCTTTCCCAGCATTCTTAAAGCAGTAGAGTCACATAATCTGGTGTGTGGAGGGACCCAGCAAATCAGTTGTCCCTTTCTGCTGTAACCAACAGTACATAAACGCACTATGTGAAGTTCTCTACCAGAATACCCCTAGTCCTCACCACAGGCAACAACAAAGCACTGTTTTAAGGACTTCTCTATTCCACTAGCAGAGCTGAGATAACATATGAATATTGTGGGAATAGATGGTTCAGACATCAGTGTATCAATCTCAAAATTCAAACTCTCAATTCTCCAGCCTCACATGGGAATTCACTTCCTACAAGACCTTCTACAGTTGTATTGCTTCCCCAGGTCATATTTTCTACATCTGTAAACTAGGAGTGAAGAGTTTACATTTCTCACGTTTAATTGTTCTCATGGCTTAACAAGAACATTGATGCAAAGTACATGGTGAAGGACCTGGCACACAAGAATGGCCAAATGTATACTCTTAGTACTCTAGTTTGAGTTGGAAAGGGATAGTATTTGACAAAACAGTGTGTGTAAAGTCAACCCTCTGAACACTCACTTGGCCACTATTAAAATATTTAAGTACTTTTCAAACACAATGTAGTCAAGATGTTTATAAAACCTATTATTCTTGTCAATCCTGACATCTGTTCAACTCAGCACATCAAAATCTGTTACTGGGCAAGCTTGGCCAAAAAATTTCCAGAGTAAAATGTTTTACTTTCAGGAATCATGATATTTGTGTGTGTGTGTGTGTGTTTTGTGTGTGTGTTTGTGTGTGTGTGTATGACATATGATATATCTAAAGCTAATTGTTTTTCTAGTTTTAACTACGTCATTGACTTTTTTTGTTTTTGTTTCCCTTCTGTATTTGTCGTGAATAAGTGCATACAAATGTAATTGATAGTGAAAGTGTAAAATCGAAAGTGAAATGCACAGCTTCAGAATTTCTACTCCAACTCTATAGAAATTCATTGAGATTTATAGACGTTGGATCAAGTTAATCTGGGTCACTTTGTTTTGTTTTCTTTTATAATTTGAAAGTTACCTATAATACAGTTTTAATGTTGAGAAAATTCCAAAATAGTTTTAGGATGTTGATCTGTGGTTCACTTAATATATATATATATATATGTTGACTTCAAACAAATTGCTTCCACATGCTGTAGTTCAATCAGAGTTAGCATAGTACCAACATAATGCTGAGGGCAGGTAAACAAACTTTCAAGAGAAACTATGCAATTTAGTAGCTAAGAAATGTCCAACATGGAACACTTAGTTCAATACTCAAGTTTTTTTCCCCAATATATTTCACTCTAATTGGTAATGAAGAAGGGTGAGTATGTGTCACCTTGTACCACAGATGTCTGTAACACTTCTCTTGGCCAAAGCCCAATCCAGAAGCCACAAAATATGCCCCCTTGGATAAATTCAGGGCCTTCCCACTTGTGTGCACACTGACCCAAGTCACAAATAATGTTTGTGCCAACAATTGCATTACTCGTGTTGTAGTTATAGCTGTGGCAAGCCTGCTGCTCTCTCTCTGGAGCTTACTTATTTGTCATTCATTTACCTTGCTTCCTCTTGCTGTTTCACTTTGCCAGGTCCTCTAAGCACTGGCCCCCAAGTTCTGAACCACAGAGCTCACTCATATGCATTTTCACTCAGAAACTGAACAGTACAATGGATTTTTTTTTTTTTTTAACCACAGTCCTCTATGGAGCTCTGCCATTCATGGCTTCTTAGTTGCTTGTCCTGTGTCTCACTGTCACATAGAGGTAACACAATTTCTGGGAATGATATGAGGGATTGTGTCCACCAACCCCATTACTTTATTGATGATAGGATCTCATTTCAGTTCCTGCTAGATTACAACATTCCTCATGGGAGTTTTATAGAAAACTTTGTAAATCACTTCAAATGAGAGGCTAATTTTTGGAAGTTTTCCACAATTGGCTAATCTTTCCTTCTGACTTATATTGATTTCTAATCATTTTATTCATCAGATACAATTGCTGTCTTGTCCCCTGAGAAGGGACCTTCTTACTGATAGTGGACATGAAGAGAGTATTGATTAATGTCTCCAATTGTAGATGCACAGGACTGAAGTAACAATATACCAGATAAATTAAATACATTGTGGAATTTATTTCCCCTTGGTTCTTTCTTATGAAATTCACATATCTGTATGTTTAATACTTTCAAGTCTTTCAATATGTTTTATCATACACTACTATTACTAATAAGGTATAACGGTGTTGGGAGGAAAAATACACGACTTTATTATAAAAATGAGTAAAGCAAAGATTACTTTACAACTGGGTAGATTGTAATATTGAAGGAAAATAATTAAGAAAATATCTGACAAATGGATAAAAATGGAATGTTGATAAATTTGAGATAACTGAATTCCTTAATTTATCCTCCCACAAGGCCAAGAGTTTGAAATACTCACAGATGGTAAAAACATTAAAAGCCTTTATCTCGTTGTATGCCATCTTTGGGATGTGCTAAAAGCAAAGCTGCAGGCATTTAAGAGCTGTCTTTGTGATGGGTCATCTAACATTGTTCTAAAATATGGTATTCATATTTGTCTCTGAAATTAATTTGGATGACAGCAAAGTTACTTTGAATTTTAACTATTTTGTTGTCTAAATAGCTAAACAAACATTTCAAAAGGTTTAAAATCGGCAGTGTCTCTCAAAATACATCATACTCCATGAGAAGAATATCCTTCAATATTTTCTCTAAAAAGAGATGTGAAAGGTGTAAGTAACCAATGCTGTGTCTCAGTTTCCTCAAGATCCTCATTTGGAAACTTGGTTTAATATTCTACTAAGGAGATCACAAATGAATCAATTAACTATTTCATTAGTACATGTTCATCTTAAACAGTGAAAACCTTTCCATTGAAATTTACTATTCTGCCATGCAGGACTACACATTAATCCTACGTTCTTTATCTAGAATGTAGGTGCTTCCTCTGAATTCTCAAGGAACATCAGTCAGACCAATCAATACTTTCTTTGTCCCTCTAAACATTATTTCTTTCACATTATTTCAAGAAATTCTATAAAAGCATATTTCCCCCTTTAAATTGTCAAGTTTTACTACTTAGAATACATGTGTTACTATATGCCTCTCCTAGTGACAGAGCATGAATTGGATCCCTCTCATTTAAGAAAGCTGACACAGTCCTCAGCATCATCACCACCCTATAAAATCAAATCTCTAATTCTTCACTTTACATAGCTATTCCTTTGGAAATAAACAAAAATTCATTTAACATAAACATAAGTCAGTTGACATTGGCGAACACTTCTAATCTAATCTTTGCACTTAATGCCATCAGCAAATAGTCACTCACAGTAAAGTGGAGCATATATTGTTATGCTATAGCTGTGACTAGTACATCATGAATTGCACAATAACTATTTATTCTTCCAGCAACGGAACTAGTAACAATAAGTCATTTAGAATTTTTCATTTTATATTTGCTAAGTACCAAAAAGAGTCTAATTCAAATACTTTAAATCCTGGCTTAACTCTTTACCAAACTGACACTTAGGTAAAAGAAACCCACAGAACAAAAGGTTCTCCATTCTCTCATCTGCCATAACTAAATGAATTAATGGCTAAATGAATTAATGGCTAAATGAATTAATGGCTGGCTAGAGATAAATAGAAAGGTGATGGATAGGTAGGTATGTAGATAGGTATGTAGGTAGGTAGAAGGACAGACAGATGATCAGACGGGTAGCTAGATAGACAGATACATGATATATACTGACAGGAAACAGACATGTAAGTAAAGAAATATATGTGTATAGATATAGGTGATATATATAAAATATGTATAGAGTAGCAATAGACAAGTACAGAGTCTTTTAACTATAATGTATTATCCTACTTGATTTATAAGTTTATGAAAACTGCCTGGTTTCTATAGGCATTCAATTGCCTGTCCTCTCTAAGTAATGCATAGTGGCTGAAGATACTGCTTTACAGCAAAAGGTCTTTTCATGGTTGGAATGAGGCAAAGATGATACATATGTGCAGATCTTACTGAAGCATGGAGTCAACAAAGCATAGGAAACATTTGGCACATAAGTGCATCTTTGTATCTTTCCAAAAAGACCATTAGGAAAAGTATACTATTACAATTTATAAATGGAAGCATCTATATTGATCTTTAGAAAACATTCCCAGATTCAACGGCAGTGTTTCTCAACTTATTTAAACATCAGTTTTATTTGCAAATTTATTTAAAAGGAAACTGACATAGACATAGAAAAAAGTTCATTTCTTGACAAAGTCAAGGACTCATACCTTACTTAAAGTCATTAAATGCATACAAACAAATATGTGAATACATTACAAACACTCTCACACCACACAAATGCACACACACACACACACACACACACACACACACACACACACACCCCATAAAATGCAAAAGTTACCCATACATGACAGTATGCTCGTGAATAAAATAAGATATTTGAAACATGTTTGCTAGAGTGGTATTTTGGACTAGCAGTCTTAGATTTATCAGTCAGGGATACTGTCCATGGCAACAGATATTTAATTGTGTTGCCTTGTTCTGAGTGCAAATGGTTTTGGCTCACTAGTAGGTAGCCATTAGTTCTCCAAAGTGTTTCCTGATGGGCTGAGGTAATTGTTTCCAAGCATAATATGAAACACAAGAAAAAATAATAACAATAATAACAGCAAACATATTACTTTAGTAAGAAAACTATAAAATATCTCCCAACAAACAAAACCAGACACCTCAGATGTCTCTGAACACATTGCATCACTCACATTATCCTCCAACTTCTTCATCTATGATCCTCTGGAACTATGCTGGAAATTATCACAGTTGTATTTAATTGTTATTTGATATCAACTACACCTTTTATCTCACATTTGAAGAATTTGTTATTCACTTAGACTATCATTCACTACATGTTACATAGAAAACTGAGTTTTGAACCTGAGGTGAAAATAGTCAACTATTTTTTTAAATGTATAAAAGCTATTTTAATGTTATATTAAAACAAATGGTAGTACCAATTTAATTTATTTGTGTACTTAGAAAAAAAATTAAAGTTTCTTTGATTCAGACAAATTATTTGGAGGGACATATATTTCAAAATGTGTTTATTGATTATCTAATATTTGCCTTCATTTCTCTAGTCATTGAATGTAATGAAATAAACAGATCACAAGGGACCACCTGTTTGTTGGTAGACAGACACTGAAAATCCCCAAATCTTACTCTGGAGTCTGAAATATAAATGCTCTCAAGGGTTGTTTGCCTCCTTTAGCTTCTGTTTATCTTTGGTTAATTGTGAATCTGAATGTATACACAGTTGTCTTCACAATATTGTTGTGAATCATAAACAAAATCAAAGTGCGGTATAGGATTTTACAATGTTGAGGTAGGTATTCCAAAATAAGACAGTGCTGTTATTTGAAGATCTTGGTGTACTGAGGGGCATAAATGACAGAACAGAAGACTAAATGTAGTGAACATCCTTGGAACTTACAAGGGCTTAATGATGTGCCAATAAACTAACATACATCAGTTAATGAATGAAGAACTTGAGATCTCAAGGTATGTTTTTACTCAACTTTTCCCAAACACATCCACTCTTAGAATGTATGTAGGAGCTCTACCCTAGGTAGGGCAATGTTGTAAGGTGGTCAGTATCCTACATGACATATGGTAATACAACAAGAATTCTAGAAAAGGCCACTGGGAGTCTAAATAAATAAACAGCTTGCTTTTCCTTAGTCCCTCCTACATAACCACTAATGAATCTTTAAAAGAAAGAGAAATGTCTCTGCCTTTTAAGATTTACTCTTAATTTTTATTTTTGATTTATATTTTAAGATAAACAAGTCACTTTAAGCCTACCACATTTGCTTTCAAAATGTTGGCTTTATGTCTAGATTTGGAATTAACAGTAAGGAAAATGAATTTTTCTTGGGATCTAGAGCAGGTGCATATGCGATCGCATCACAAGAACTGAAGTCAACTGTCTAATCTGCAAAACATTGTCCTTCCCAAACACCAGAATGAATATTCTGACTAATATATACCAGATCTGCATTATAAATGACATCTACCTATCCTTCCATTGAATTCAGTCTACCTTGGAGGAAAGAGATTAAGTATAATGGCCAACTACAGAAACAACCCCATTCTAAAAATTCGCATATGATATCTGCAACCAAATATTGATTTTGGACATTTTGCCAACAATTTTATGAATAGCTAGTTGTAAAGAGGAATGAAATAAAAAACATGTAGAGTCATTTTTAATTTGTTCAGCTGCCTTTATAATAATGGCACTTTTATTCCTAATCAAGTCCCCTTCCCTTTATTTTTGTTCTACTTAAACTTGAAAAAAATCATGAGAAAAAATGTCTTTACCTAAAAATATTAGCTATTTTAACATTTGTCTAAACAAATTTTGCTACAACATAAATCAACTGAAATCAAAGGAAAGGGGAAAAATGAAACAAATATTGACATGAGAAAGAGCTAAGGGAAATGCATTTGAAAGTATAGGATCCTAGGTTGTATCCACCAACTTAGAGTTCTCAGTAATATACCTTTTTACTTAAGAATTTATCTCTCAGTTCCATGCAAGCTCTCTGGTTTTCTGTTCAGACTCTGAGTTCATATGTGCCAAGTTAGTTGTTTCTGTAGGTTTTCTTGTGATGTCCTGGACCCCTCTGGCTCCTACAATCCTTCCTCCATATCTTTAGCAGAATTCCCCACGATCAGCCTAACTGTGGGCCTTTGCATCTGTTTCCACCAGTTGCTGGATTAAGACTCTGTGATGACTATGGGGCTAGACACCAATCTGTAACTATAATAGGGTATTGTTTGGCATCATTACACTGCCTTCCTCCCTGTCTCTCCCAGTTGTATTTGGTTCTATCCTAGGTCTCTTCATCCCGGTGCTCCAGGCAGTGTCAGGGGTGGGCTCATTCTTGTGGCAAGACTCTCAGGCTGGGCTAGTCATTGGCTGGGCGCTTCTACAGTCTCGGTGTCACCTTCATCCCCAGCACATCCCATCGGCAGGACAGACTGTAGGTCAAATATGTAGCTGAGCTCATGTCCAAATTCCTCTGCTGGACAGTTGTATGGCTTGGTCTTCTTGTGGGACTCCTAAGAGTGGAAACAGGGGTTGTCTCTGACTCCTTTACTGGATTGTGGGATCATATTCCTCATACTGGGTTACCTTTCTCAGCCTTAATATGAGGAAAGATATTTAGTCTTATTACAACTTGATATGCCATGCTTTGTCACAATCCACAGGAGGCCTGCCCTTTTCTGAATAGAAATAGAGGAGGAGTGGATTGGGATGGGGCAGGCAGAGTAGAGGTGGGGAAGGGACTGGGAGGAGAGGAAGGAGGGTAAACTGTGGTAGGGATGTCAAGAAAGAAAGAAGGGAGGGGAGGAGAGAAAGAAAGAATTTCTCTCTCAGATGGTCCGGCTCCTCACTAAGAGCGTGGGAGAGCTGGCCCTGAGGGTGTGAACATAGGAGGGCTGACTCCACCGATGCGGGATCTGACCAGATCAACTACCATCCAGGCCCATATTCAGGGCTTTGGGTAGCCCCACGTATGACCTACTGAAGCATGTGAAGGGATTCGTCCTGCTGGACGATACCCACAGGATCTCCATAACTCATGGCAGCCCACAAGGATATCTGAGAGGAGCTTCGCTTCGATGAGGGTCTCGTGATGATGATGGACCAGAAACCAGAAGCCTTGAACCAGACTTAGGACTCATTGCAATGAGCATTTGTAAGTAAAGCTGACAGGACAAAAGGGTATACTTCACGATACACCCCAGACCCTAACGCCACTAAGATGAATGAAGAGATGTTGGGCAGGCAAGAAAGATCTGCTGCAAACAAAGTGGGTTGGGTTTTTGTTTTGTTTTGTTTGTTTGTTTGGTTTTATTGGTTGATTTGGTTTGGCTTTAATGTTTTAAATTTTCTTTTGGGGGTTGCTGCAAGGGTGAAGGCCAGGTATGGAGGGACTTCAAAGTGAGCAGAATTGGAGTGCATGATGTAGAATTCCCAAAGAATCAATTAGGAAATTATGTTTTAAAAAATATAAAGAAGAGAGAATAATTCTCTCTCTCTCTCTTTCTCTCTCTCTCTCTCTCTCTCTCTCTCTCTCTCTCTCTCTCTCTCTCTCTCTCTCTCTCTCTCTGTGTGTGTGTGTGTATACCCAGAATACTCATACACATTTAATGCCATGAGATAATAATAATGTGTTTGTGTTTGTATTTCTTGACATATTGATGCTGGAACAGTAGACAATTCAAAGGTAACATATGGAGGTACATTTTTCTTTTGAAATAACAAACAGAAGGGAAGAGAGAACAAGAGAAAGAAAAAACAGTTTTGATTAAGGTTCTCAACTGTCTTATACACATGGGAAGCTTTTCCTTCTCTTCCTAACTTATAAAATGTTCAAGAACATTTTGTATGCTTTTATTTTCTAGTGGGTTTTTCCCTGGGTGCTCTCTTTGGTTCATAGAGCCTTTATTCAAGAATGTGGGGCTAGGGGGTCCTCAAATTTGAAAACAAATAGAAATTTGGGAAAAGGATAAAGAATTCAGAAACTGGATCTGTATAGAGTGGTAACAGAATATAGCAGATTTCATTTTTGGAAGACACGAATGAAAGATACTATAACTATCAGTAGCATTAAGGGAAGTTGCCCACAGTCTTGTCCTTCATCTCCCTGGAGGAAGAGAAAGGAAATAGTTACAACTGAACTATTAACTTTGAAATAAGAATGCATTTTTTAAATGGATAAGCAACCACCATGGTCATTTTGTAGCTTGGTATTTATATGCATTTGACTCTAAGAATTTCAAGTTAGACTCTCATATCAGTTGGTTTAGATGTGGTCCTACATGAGAGGGAAGCCTTTGGGATGCATCCTTTACCCCATTCTGTAAAGTGAGGTTCAAATAGACGCTTTCCTTCCCACAGACTGATTTAAACGATCAGGTGAAATGTCTTTGGGTAGTTTCTCCATAATCCCCCATATTCTACTCTTCATCTCATTCATTCTCAATTATTTATTATTTTATGATTATAGAAGTCAAAGAGTGTCAGGCACTCTGAGTAGTCTGTATGTAGTCCTTCCTGCATGAGTTGAAAAACACCATTTGGAAAAGCTTATGCTTATATTTCTAAGACCCTAAAATAGAAACCCCATTGAGGATAGATTTACTAAAGAAAAGCACACACACAAAAAAACACTACACAAATACTACACACTACATACAACACACACACACACCCCAAATATCGTAAAGACACCAGTGCACTCATTTAAAGTACCACTTTAATTATAATTGAGAACTGTACGTTCTTTATTTCAAATTAGCAACTGAACTTGATTAATTTCAAGTGTGTCAAGATGTGTTGTGTTATTGTATTCTTCAAAAGCACAGAATAAATGTGCAGAATAAGGTAAACAAGGTTTAAAAACATGATGATGTCTCAAAATACATCTTGAAAATAATGTTTATTTCCTGAAAGAAAATATATATTTTTTCAAAGGATAGTAACTAATTACAGTAATTAATACTTTACTGTCTGCATTTGTAAAATGGAGGGATTTTGTTCTGTGCTCCACCCCCAAAGTACATTTTAATTTATCCCATTTTGACTATCATTACAGATGTCTGTCTGTACAGATGTAATGTACAGATAGCACTACAGGCTACCCTTTCCCTCACAATCTCCCTGCCTGGCCCTCCCAAGTTCTAAGGTAGATGTCAAAGTACCTGGAAGAAGTTTGTTACTAATGAGCAAAAGAATCATTAAAAATATATCTGTTCACCTTATGTTTCAGCATACGATTCCTAGCGTCAGCATCTTCCTCAACTTCCTGTTTCTCTTATTTTCTTGCTTTGTGTTTTATGTTTGTGGATGTGTGGGTGGAGGTGTGGGAGTGGATCCATATGCTCAGGCTCATGTATGAGTGAATGCAGGCATGGGCTTGATGCTTGTGTGGAGGTTAGAGGAACATCTGGAGCACCAGTCCTCATAGTCTACCTTGATTGAGATAATATCTATTGCTCTTTTTTTTTTTTTTTTTTTTCCACTGAGCTTGCAGGGATTCTCCTGTCCCTGCTTCACCATGGTTGAGCACTGGTGGTAATAGGTGCCATGTCTTGCCAGATTTTATGTGATTCTGGAGATTCACACTCAGGCTCTCACACTTTCATAACAAATGCTTTCTCAGCCCCACCAGGTTGCCACTCTATAGCTTCTTTATATTGATTTTTTTTTTTTTTTTTTGGTAGAGGGTGACTTGCCAGATGTTTCTGTTCCCTGGCTTCCTTTCAGTCAGAAGTAGCCATGTCTTGCACCTCTGGCCTGTGAACTATGGGAAGATAATGCAGAGGATTTATAAAAAGTGTGCTGTGGCTCCTTCTGTCAGCTGCCAAACTAGATGTGGTAGTTAAAGTTGAAACAACCACCTTTTCTAATTTTTTTTTTTTGTGCTTGTTCATGTATGTGTAGGGGGTCTGCCACACATATGCTCTTGCCTGCAGGAAGATGGTTTTCAGATCTCCTGGACCTGGTATTACAGGCAGTGTTGTGCTATATGGCTGCCAGGAGCTAAATTCAGGCCCTCTCCAAAAATTACAATTGCTTTTAATCTCTGGACCATCTTTCTACTCTGAAGCAACCATCTCTTGACAAAGTGGCAGAAATATCAAAAGACAGTATTTCTTCTGAGTATCATAAATATTGGAAATAAGAGCCTTGATGATGCTAGTGAACTATGAATTAGCCATTCAGCTATTTGTCTCTAAGTACCATGTCAGGGATGTCATATGTATTTAAAATAAATATTTCAATATTGAAGCCTCAATCATTTAAGATTTGTGCAAATAGAACAAAGGCACATGATGATGATGCCAATTATAAATAGTCTCACTATAAAGAATTACAAATATGCGGGGCGGTGGTGGTGCATGCCTTTAATCCCAGTACTCAGGACACAAAGGCAGGTGGATCTCTGTGATTTCCAGGCCAGCCTGGACTAATAAGTGAGATCCAGGAAAGGCACAAAGCTACACAGAGAAACCCTGTCTCAAAAAACCAAAACAAATAACAAACAAACGAGAAAAGAATTTAAAATATTACAAAAATCCTTAAGATTCTGTAAGGCAATATTTAAAAATCATAAACAATAGAGGGGTTATAGAAAAGTATGTTTTCTATATATAAATATTTAAAAATTTCGAGACACAATTTTGATTTTTCTCCTGTAATTACAAAAAAAAAAAAAAATCCCAAATACCACTTTAAATAAATTTCACATTGTTTAAATTTTATGGCACTTTATGGTCAGTAGCTATATTGGTCTTTGATAACACCATAAGTATGTGGTGTGTGTGTACATAAACACTGAAAAATTCTGAATCCTATACAGGCAATTTCTCCTATTGGAGAATGTGACTGATAGATTTTCAGATTCTCAAATATTTCCTATGTAACTTCTTTCTTGCATCCCTCTGTGTTTAAAATATACAATAATCTGGCTCATTGATTTTTACTTTCAGTTTCAAACTTAGAAAAAAAAATTTCTTTGCTCTTCCTCACTCTGCAAAAACACTTAGGAGTGGGGGTGGATTCAAAGCAGTCTCAGTTAATCAAAGCCATTCTTTTAGAAACAATCACAGATTTAACCAGATGGAAATGAGTTGTGAAGGAAAATTGATAAGAATGAGTAAGCAGTTAAAACAAGTCCCAATCATTCTCATTATGTAACAGAAAATCCCTCCAACTCCATTTTCTAATGAACAGAGGAAAACCAGGCCCTCGTCATAGGGAGTCAGCTACGATTCTCGTTGGATGTCTTTTCTTACAAATAAACAAAGGCACCAGCTCCTTTTCCTCGTGTCTCCCCACTTGTGCTCACTGTCTTTAATAATGTACATCTGACATGCTAACAGTCAGGCACATGTTCTGTCACTGTGGTCTGATCTCAGCTGTCTGATAAAGGCTGATGACAAACGATGAGTGGAATCACACACCCAGGGTCCCCTTTGTTGACAATCTAGCCAGGGTGCATTTCCAATTTGCAGTTTGGTGCTGTGGATTTGGAAGTGCCACGTTTGTTTGATATTGGCTGGATGCTGTGCTATTAATCTACCAAACACAGAGGTCAACTGGCTTGACATTGTGTGAATGGGGAATCAAAGATAAGAGCCTTGCAGAAGTTGGTGAAGAAAAAAAAAATCAAAGAAAGAATTTGTTTTCCAGGTTTATGGAATCTGTCGATCCAAAATAGTAAAATGACACTATGAAAAACTGAAAGCATGATATGCACATGCATTCTAAACTATCTATAGATTTGCTCTAAAAAAAAAGTTTCCTTTTTTTGCCATAATGAATGAAGAGTCAATCTGTTCTGTGTTTTACCATTTGGAATTAGTCCAAGGCCAATTACTTTCCAAATTAACCTCACAAATGTACTGTATCTCAAAGTCTTCTTTAGGGGAAAATGAAGTTTTCCAACATTTTAAACATTTTATTCAATTCACACATGCTACTTGTGAAATAATAAAACTTAAACTCTACAACTGGGTAAAGCCCTTCAAGAAGGGATTTATTACAAATATTATACATATTACATCATATACATATATGCATAATATAATTCTATATAGAGATTATGCATATATGTATAATGTAATATGCATAATATTGTATTATATTATGGGCATATATAATGTAATATGTATAGTATTGTATATATAAGTATATATGATATAATATGTATAATTATATATATATACATACATACATACACATAAATATATATAAAACCTATGGGAGGCAGCTTGCCATGGCTCATGTCTGTAGGTTCTAAGCCAACTTAGAGCTGTCAGTTCTCTCCTTATAGCATGTAGGTTGTCCTTATATCATGTAGGTTGTCCTTATACCATCTAGCTCAGGTTGTCGGACATAGGGGCAATCACCTTTTCTCACTGACCTGATTAGCTGAAATAGATTGTATTGCAAATACACTCTTAGCCTTATGCAAATTAATGCTGATTATTTTCTGATATATCAGCCACATTTACAACAGACATCATTTATTATAATACATCTTTGAATATATATGTTTATGCATACAGACACACACACACACACACACACACACACACACATATATATATATATATATATATATATATATATATATATTTGTAAGCACAAATCAACATTTTCTCCTGTTCTACCTTTGATTATAAATAAGTAAAAAATATTACTTTTTAATAACTTTTCAGTATTGATAGTTCTTTTTGCAGAGAGTGCAAAGCAGACTCATACTCAAATTGCCTTCTTACAATACTATAGACATGTGTCAGATAAGCTATGCTTTGTACCTGGATTTATGTATACTTATTTGTGGTGAAATAATTATTTTGTTAATTTCATTTTATTATGTGTATTTTTGACCTTGAGCGTGTAGAAAGAAAAGGGCAAAATGACTGCAAAAATTCAGTAAATGTCATTTGAATCTCCACTCCCTTCCCTTCATGGTACCATAAGGCACTATGCCAGTTTCCAGAGGAGGAAGGCAAACTCCAGTCCAACCTAGCTATGACACATATGAACCATATCAGTGTCCAGCATACCACAATAACCTGAGGTTTCACTAGCGGCACCCATACCTTGAAGATAACCAAGAGCACTTAATTGGATTTAAAACCTGCTCAAGAAGAGGAGTACCATATCTGGTACTGGAAACCCAGCTAATGACTTGTTAGTGACTGACTTTCCTTGGCATTTGAGAAGCTGGATACTGTCTTCCTAGGTTGCATGGATACTTTGCAATGGACTGTGTCTCAATCCCAATATAACAAAGTCCTTTTCCTCATTAATATCTCCACATTTCAGCAGAGTTAATTTTTACTTTAGTATATCCTATTAATTAAATTGGACTTTTGCTGAAATGTACAGCTGAATTTTTATAAAGGGATATCTAATATTTTATGCTTTCATACCAGAGATATTGACAATAAAAATAAATTTCATTGAAAATAAAAATAAGTACCAGGGAGGAAATTTTATATTAAACATTGCTGCTGAGAGACATACATTTATGGGAGAAATGGTATCATCTTTATTTAACTCTCTTTAGACATTAGAATGTCAAGTTTTCTTGCCAGCAATCTTTCACAGTATTTTTTTTTAAATTTTCTTTATGAATTATACTTTCTAGGAAGAGTCTAGTTGCAGAAAAAATGTTGATCAATGTCCCTTTTAAAATGTCTTTGGAAGAAAATCCATTTTGTCATAGAAACAACAGGGTTTAGAAATGATAAAGGACCAGAGTGAATATAAACTACTGGGTAGAATTGAAATAATTCCAGTATTTTTATTAAAATGTGAGCATAAAAAGAAAAGTTGCTAATTTACTTTCACTTTTCAGAAACCAGATTCTGCTGAAGATGAGAAACAGATTTGCAATTTAAAAATACCTGAGTATAAACTGAATACCACAGTGCATACCTGAAGCTTCAAGAATTCTACATGCTGGGACAGGAGAAGTTTGAAACAAGGAATTTATAGTTAACCTGAACAACATAAGGAAGTTTTACCTCATTCATATATCTTCTCTCTCTCTCTCTCTCTCTCTCTCTCTCTCTCTCTCTCTCTCTCTCTCTCTCACACACACACACACACACACACACACACACACACACACACACATGTATGATACATGTCAGTATGTTCTGGTTTAACAATCTCTTTCATTTAAATTGTTTTCTTTTTCTTTTTTTATTATATTTGTGTTTTAATTTTACACATCAGCCATGGGTTCCCCTGTTCTCCCCCCTCCGGCCCCTGCCCCCACCTTCCCCCCATCCCCTCGCCTCCATTCTCATCTCCTCCAGGGCCAAGACTCCCTTGGGGATTCATTTAAACCTGGTGGATTCAGTACAGGCAGGTCCAGTCCCCTCTTTCCAGGCTGAACAAAGTGTCCCTGTGTAAGCCCAAGGTTCCAAACAGCCAGCTCATGCACCAAGGACAGGTCCAGGTCCCACTGCCTGGATGCCTCCCAAACAGTTCAAGCTATTCAGTTGTCTCACTTATCCAGAGGGCCTGATCCAGCTGGGGGCTCCACAGCCTTTGGTTCATAATTCATGTGCTTCCATTCGTTTGGCTATTTGTACTTGTGCCTCTCCAATCTTGGTCTCAACAATTCACTCTCTTACAGTCCCTCCTCTTTCTTGACAATTGGACTCCTGGAGCTCCACCTGGGGCCTGGCTGAGGATCTCTGCATCCACTTCCATCAGTTATTGTATGAGAGTTCCAGCACGACCATTAGGGTGTTTAGTCATCTGATCACCAGACTAGGTCAGATCAGGCTTTCTCTCGACCATTGCCAGCAGACTACAGAGGATCTATCATTGTGGATTTCTGGGGACTTCTCCAGCACTCTGCTCATTCCTGTTCTCATGTGGTTATTAATTTATTCAAATTTCCTTTTCTATAGTTATCTTGCCAACTTACTTCCTTCAGATAAATGTTTTTTTTCCCCATTTTTCCCTCATCCCATTGTACCTCCAGATATATCATGTGTGTCTTTGAGGGATACAGTTTTCTTGGCAAGCAACTACAGTCTTTGCATATGGAATCCTCTTATCTTCACCATTTTATTTTGTTTAAAATAGCTCTAGAGATACAATTCAATTTATTGAAAAGAAATTTAATTTAAGAGCTGTAAATATAGCTCAGTTGGTAGGGTTTTTGCCTAGTATGTACAAGACCCTAGACTTGCATAAATCAGATCTGGTGGCATTCGATTGTAATTCTAGTATTAAGGATGTATAGGCAGGAAGATCCTAAGTTCAAATTCATACTCCACTACTTAGTGAGTCAAATCCAGGTTGCCTACATGAGACCCCATCTCAGAAATTAGTAAGTAGATAGATAGATAGATAGATAGATAGACAGATAGATAGATAGATAGATAGATAGATAGATAGATAGATGATAGACAAATTTTAAAAATAAATGAAAAAATGAAGAAAGAAACTCAATACTCAATTTGCCTCCTCTGGATTGCTACTTTAAATTTTGTAGAATGTTAAACAAAAGTCCTGTGTCTTCAAATCTTGATTTTGTAAACCTATATTGTAAATGCTGTGTTTGAAATAAGAATCGTTATTTGTTTTTCACTCCATCTGCACGAAACTTAATCATTTTTTATTAAATTGTCCCTGCAAGATTAATGAGAAACAGTGGTATCGATTAAAGTGCAGAAAGAGAACAAAACAAATAACATCTTTTCAATCTTTATCATATTTAAAAATCTACTTTTAAGAAGTAAGGATAGTTTGAGTTTAAACTAACTTTGAATAAAATAAAATGTTAACAGTGGTCTCAGAAATCAACTAATTATTTTATGGATGTGTTGCTAAAATCCTTTTATTGAGTCTTCATAAAATCTAAGCATTGTTCTATGCCCTGAAAATGTATAATCGAAAAAAGAGAACAAATGTTCTGCCTTATGAGTTCTACTGTCAAAAACAAAACGAAAAACAACAAAAAACAAACAAACTAAAAAAACTACTATTACATTTATTCTTTCCCACAGGTTTAAGTAACACACACACACACACACACACACACACACACACACACACACACACTGATAACAATTGTAAGTTAAGGTCTACTAAAAAAACAAACAAAATCATCTCTCTAGGATCTATGAAGGAATTAAATTGAAACTCAATGGTTAGATGGCAAAATAATAAGAAGTGCAGAGAGAAAACAATGAGGTGACTGCCTCGTTTCACTCTTAGAGCAAAGCATCAAAGAACATCAGACCTTGGAGAGATACAAGCTAGACACAGTCAGAGTCTGTGGTGATTAACAGGTCCACAGAGGCTACTCTGCCAGTTCTGGGAGACACCACATCTCTGTCCTTTACCTTGCAAAATTCACTAGTGCCTTCCATTGTTCAAACATCATAAAACTTGGCCAGCACTGACTAGGCCATTAGTGATGCAGAGCAGAAGAAAAAAAGGGGATGAGTGGATCTGAGAACACACAGACCATCCTGGCACATCTTCCGAACTTCTGTGTCCTATTACTTTCCTCCTGGATTTCAGAATCGCAATTCTGTGCCTATGTCAAATTCCCTTTGAATGTGAAACCACACATTCTATTAAATATGTAAGAAAAAAAAACTTGATTGCTGCCATGCATTTCCATACACTAACAAAAACTAAAATGAGACCTCCTTATATTCCTCTGATACAGCAAAAACTAAAAATTAGTTAGCCTTATTGCTTGATTATTAAACTAAGGGGTCTACCTTCCATTTTCCTCTTTCTTACCCTTCTCCAGCCCAGCACACTGCATGCAGGGAGTTTTGTTCTGATCTTATTGTTCTCATTCTTTTGTTCTGTTCTGGAGATAAAGTCTTGCTCCATTGCCCAGGCTGGTCTTAACTCCTGGACTCAAGTCTGTTCCTAACTTAACCTCCAGAGTAGGTGAAACTTTACTACCCACTATATCCTTTATATATATTTTAAAACCATTGTTTCCGCAAAGGACACCTTACTTCAAATCACAACTATGTTTAACATGTGCTTATATAAGTGCATGTGTGTGTGTGTGTGTGTGTGTGTGTGTGTGTGTGTGTGTGTGTGTGTGTATTGTTTGTGTTTCAATGTTTTGTTTTTTATTCTATAGACCAGCCTCAAATTCATGGCAATTCTCCTGCATCCTGTTCCCAAGTCCTGAGAAGAAAGGCTTGAGCCACCATGGAGGCCTATATACTTTGAAATTTTATGGCTTTATTTTTTAGATTTGTATATTCACAGAAAAACCAAGTGAAAGATACACATATTTCACATTTCTGTCTTGAAGATATTGATGTTCAGCCTCCACCTTTAACAGTTTCTCCCGTCAGAAGACACATTTGTCATAAAACTAATGTCCTCCTTTGGACAAAATAGACACCAGTGTTAAATAGACTCCAGAATTTAAAGTTCACTCTCAGTATTTTGTACATTTTGTGGGTCTATATAAATGCATGATTCAACATACTCAATATTACAGTTTCTAACACTACACTTTTATTCCCTCAAAGCTCTTTGTGTTCTATCAACTCATTTTTCTTTTCCTAACATCTTTGAGTCATTGAATCTTTTCACTGGATATGTTTCCAAAACACCATATATTTGAAATCTATAATATATAGGCTTTTCAGTTTGGTGAAGGAACCCAACTGTAACATAATATTACATATGAATGTATCTCCATGTCTTCCTAATTGCCTTACTGTTCCTCTCTTCTTAGTGCTGAGAAAAAACCCAGCGTCCAGATGTGTTATTGTTTTCACTGTAGATTTTATACATAATTTTTAGTCATCTATTGGCTATCATGAAAATATGCATAAGTACATTTTCAGGAGAAATTATTCATTCTCATCCATGGTTTCAGCAGTTTGAGATCATGATCAGTTGGCTACATTGTTTCCCATACTGATATCACAGAAGATTATGACAGAAAGGCATGATGGAGCCAAAGAACTCATCTTGTGACAGACAGAGGTCAGACAGATGGACAGTATAAAAGTAGTCTTTAAAAACATCTCCTCAAAAGACCTTCTCCCTCTAACTAGACCATTCCACCCATTCCACCTAGAATTTCCACTACATCCCAATAATGCCATGTAATTATGAATCCATCAACAGATGGATTGTTTCACTGATAAAGTCAGAACCCTGTCCAGGCAATTATTTCCCAAGATCCTGTTCCTTTGACTGTTACAGTATCGGGACTAAGTCTTCAACATATTAGCCTGTCAGCAGATACTCATTTGTAAACCACAATGTCTTCTAAATTCCCCCCTATGGTTGATTGTATTGTTAAAGATGACCAAAGCAGGCAAATTGTGGATATAAAACATATATAAGAAATAGACTGGAGTTTGCTTAAACACTGTGTGTGTGTGTGTGTGTGTGTGTGTGTGTGTGTGTGTGTGTGTCTTTGTGTGGTTGATTGTGTGTGTATGCATATATGTTTTTGTGTTTGGGGAAAAATTGAGTGACTAAAATAAAGAGAAATAACTAAAGAACCAAAGGTCCCTATTCATGGATGATGACATTTCTCTAAAATTAGATCAAAGTGAAGGTTTTATAGACTAGTTAATGTACTAAAAACTACTGATAAGTATACTATAAAATAGAAAACTATATAGTATGCAAATTGTGTACTGCAATAACTATTAAAAAGAAAACCAGCTAGAATTTACCAGTCTTGATAAAGGGTAGAATCACTTAAAATGTTTCTCTGACTTTACTTTCTCCTAGGATAGGCTCCAAGCTGTTTTACTAGGCTTATAATCCTAAGAATAAACTGTAAAGCTACAACCTGTCCAGAGGGTAGAGCATATCTCTTTTAACTTTCTCCAAGACGCTGTGCTTCAACATTTTGAGGGCTGATTGCTTCATATGGTCTGTATTTACTCTCCTTGTGATATCAGCATCAGATCTAAACCTATACCCAAAGAGTCTTCTGACATGTCTTCCCGTATTTCTATGATCCTCACCCTTCAGGTCTCAGCCTAGAAACTCACATTTGAGAGCAGATTCACACACTGTCCCCTTGTCACTGGTTTATCCAACACCTTATTTTGACTTTGTAACACGTCCAACATTGGAAATCATTCCTGGGGTCTGTTTTATTTGTTTCCCTGTGTTATCTTTTTTTTTTCCCACTAGGATTTGAGCTCCATAAGAATCCATCTTTTGATCATTACTTTGCAACATCTGGAAGTGTACACTAAGTACATGCTTGTTAAATATTTATTCAATGAGGAGTTATTTACTCTTAATTACTTTTTACATTTATTCTGCAACACATAATAGGCTTTTAAAACAGTGTGAGTGTTGTAACCTTCCTTTTCATCTTCCATTGCTCAATGCTCAGGAAATCCAGGCTGTCTTTACAGAAGACTAACATTATACAACGAGGAACACCACCCTGTTCCTACCTGACTGTTTTACAAACCATATCACTGGCATTCTCATAGCTCCAGAAATTATGAAAATAATTTACCATTTGTGTTTTTTCCTGTGTATGATGAATGATGTTAATGTAGTAGACATGAAGCAGAAAATCTGAATGCTGTACTTCTTGCCTAGTTCTCCCAAAGGTATCAAATCGGTCAACCAAGAGAATAAATACTGGCCTTATCTTCTAGATAACTTCTGAATCTCTCCCCTCTGCTACAGGAGCATCTCTTACAGGGGCTCTAAAAAGTGCTTGGTCTAGGTCTCAGTGGTTTACTCTATTGTTGATGCCATACTTGAGGACTGTCTGAGTACCTCCCTTATTTACGTGGAATTGATCTGGGAGAGATCGTCTAGTTGGATCATATCATCCACTCACTTCCTTCTCTGGGATAACTCATCATTGTCAAAAGACAACAGTTCAACACTGACTTTTAAACTGGACAGGACAAGCTGTAAAGGAGAGGCCATGCAATGCATGTGGAGAGAACACTCTAACTTTATCAGCCTTGGATAATGTTATGTTATTTAACAATTATTGGCTTACTCTTTGGCCTTTCTTTAAGAACAAGGACTATGACCCACTTAATGTAATGGAATTTTTATCTCAATATCGTGAATAAGTGGAAAGAATACTATATAAAGATACTGAAGATCACACTAAATGCTTTCCCCCTCCCTAACAGCTCCATGATATGTATACTGTCTGTCTTTCCATACTACACATGAGAAAAAAAGACTCAGGAGGGAAAAATAATTCACCCATTGATACAATTCACTGGTGATGAATAGATATTTCATCCAGACTGCTTGAGTACAAAATTATTAAAGATACATCTCATTGTCATTTTAGAATGAATGAATAAATAAATTCACTAGGACCCAACTCTTCCCAGTGGTTAAATACTTGAGCAGAAACTCAGAAAATCTGACTTTCCACCTCAATAAGTATGTAGAATTGGGTATGTTAACTCACTGTTCTCAAACTGTTTGTTTTCCTTGTCTATGGATAAGTAGCTCATCTTCTACTTTTAGAGTTAATGAGTTGAGTTATATAAGTCATATGATAGTTAGCAGTGTAAATAACCTGTTATTAGTGTCCATTTAAAGATATGTAATAAAAAGCTATATTATCCTTTAGTTTACTCAGTGTTAAAAACATAAATGTGTCAAATGCTTAAAATAAGAATTTCTATTTCTTATTCAGTATAAAAATTCATCATTATATTGAAATGAGTTTAATTCAGACTGATAGATAGAAGTTCTTACTGAATAGACTATCATATGTCATCAAGAGGAGAGATAACAAAGAATTATAGAATTTCTATTTGAAATATTAGCACCCTGAAAATTACATTTCTACTTACGTATGTGAATATAAGGACTGAACGTAACTATATCTGTCATCAATAGATTGAGTAGGTCATGATTCTACCATGTGTTTTGTCCACAAAAATGTAAATTACTGTTAATAGTTACAATAGTGTCTACATGGGGTTTTTTTTGTGACTATCCTATATAAACTCTTATATAAGTGCAGATAAGAATATGTGCTTTGTTCAATGAAAGTTTGAATTTAGAGTTTAAATCACTCTCATGTTCAAGGAACAATGATTCCCAGAGCAAAACCCAGTGGATTACAATGCTTCTTATTATGAAATGATGGGGACTTATATGTATAAATATCATACTGATTATATAATATAAAATGAACAGTTGCTTTCAGAAATAAAGTAACTTTGTATCATAGAAAATACATTAGTGAATTCCAGCTGAATAACTAAGAACAAATTTCCGAAAAGAAAATCTCAAAAAAGGCATATTAAGTGGCAATTGTGTTTTGGAGAAAGACAGAGAGGATAGGACAGTGTCAAAACTCTGAGATTCCATCTTATACCTGTCAGAATGGCTAAGATAAAACTCAAAAGCAAAAGCTCATCATACTGGAGAGGATGTGGAACAAGGGGAACACTCCTCCTTTGCTGGTGGGAGTTCAAACTTGTACAGCCACTTTGGAAATCCGTGTGGCAGTTTCTCAGAAAACTGGGACTCCATCTACCTCAAGACCCAGTTATACGACTCTTGGGTGTATACCCAAGGAATGCTCAATTATACCACAAGAACACTTGCTCAGTTACGTTCATAGCAGCTTTATTCATAATAGCCAGAATCTGGAAATAACCTGGATGCACTCAACAAAAGAACAGATAAAGAAAATATGATACATTTATACAATGGAGTATTACTCAGCTGTTAAAAACAACGACATCATGGAATTTGAAGGCAAATAGATGTAACTAAAAAAAAATCATCCTGAGTTAGGTAACCCAGACTCAGAAAGACAAACATGGTATGTACTCACTCCTAAGCAAATATTAGCCGTAAAGTAAAGGATAACGATGCTACAATCCACAGACCCAGAAAGGTTAGGTAACGGGAGGGCCCAAGGAGAGATGCATGGATCTCCCTGGGAAGGGGAAATAGAAGAGATCTTCTGGGTGGGCAGGTGGGTTGGTGGCACATTTAGGGGTTGGGTGATAAGAACTTGAGGGGTTGTTTTGGTTGAGTGGATGGAGGGGAAGAGTACTGAAAGAGATGATTAAAAGGGGGAACATTTCAGGGTCGTGCAGAAACAAGACGTAAGGGAAACTACCACAAATCCTCAAGGATTACAAAAGGTAAGATTCTTAGCAATACTGTATAGGTAGATGGAACTGGCCATCTCCTGTGACAAGACTGGTGACTACTTCAGTTGTCATCAGAGAGCTTTCATCCAGTAAATAATGGAATTAAATGCAGAGATCCACAACCAAACATTATTAGGCCAAGCTCAGGGAATTCTGCTGAAGAGAGGGAGGAAGGATTGTAGGAGCCAGAGAAGTCAAATTCATCACAAGAAAAGCTACATTAACATCCAACCTAGCTCATAGGAACAGAGTCTGACCCAACAACTAGGGAGCCTGCATGAGACTTACCTAGGCCCTCTACATATATGTGAAGTATAGGACGTCTACATATAGTTGTGAAGCTGGTCTACTTGTAGGACTCCTAAAGATAAAAGTGGGGGCTATCCCCAAAGCTTTGGCTGGCTCCTCAGCACCTATTCCTTATGCTGGATTCCCATGTCCAGTCTTAATACAAAGGGAAGTGCTTATTTTTCCAGCAACTTGATATGCTGTGCTTTATTGATATCCACGCGATATCAATCAGAGAAGTGGATTGGCGGGAGGGGATCTAGAGGAGAGAGGAGAGAGGGCTAACTTCAGTTGAAACAAATAAATTAATTAAAAATATTCTTCTCAAAATTTTGGATACAAAAAACAAAAACAAAAACACAGAGAATAGTACCAAAAGGGCTCAAGCCCCGAGTTCAACCTGCCCTGTGATGTAAAATCTTTGGAATAAGAACATTTGACTTATGGTGGTTAAGAGAGGGGAGATCTGTGGTTGGTATGTAAAATGAATAAAAATTTTTCTTAATAAAAATAAGTAAAAGATAGTTTAATTATAAACCACGAATGAATTTTATTCAGTAGAGGATTTATTAATAAGAATAAGTATGACAATAAATATGACAGAAGTTATAACCATTGCTAACATTAAGTGAGTGGCATTGCAAAGAAAAATATTTAGTTAAAAAAAAAAATAGATTTGACTTTCCAAACCTGATTTAGAGAAGACTGTGGCAAGTTCAGCTGGAACTGTTTGAGGTGGAGATACTGGCATATAGATATTACAGTGAACAGAAGTATGAAGCACAGAAGTCAGGCAGATTGCTTGCATGCAGAATTAGATGGGCAATTGAGCAAAGATCTGAGCTGAAAGGCAATAAGAAAGTCCGTGCAGATTTTGCCATTGTTTGCTGTTAACTTTTAAGTTAAACAAAATGGGCAAAAACCATTTGTAGTACAAATAAAGTTAGATGAGTAAATTGAGGATACTTACATGGATTATAGATTCAAAAAGTCTGTTGAAGGAGAAGAAATATAATTATCCCCCTACCCCCCCATCCTGTACTATTGAGGCACATTCCATCTCCTTCTGAATGAAACATAGAGTTCAGATCTCAGTCTGTGCAAAAGGATGATACATAGCACTGGGTGCATCACACTGTGCTGGGGGTGCATAGTTCTGGCTACAGAACTTTGGGACTGTTCCATATGATGTGAAAAGACTTCTATGTTTTCTGGAAGTCAATCCACTATCATGACCTCAACCTTCACTATGACTGCTGTGCATAACCTCATTCAAATTGTGTGTATGTTCCTGACTGTGGGAGGTGTCTGCATGTTTATGTGTGTTCCAGAGAAATTTCAGTCCATCGTAGCAAAGAAAACAGGGTACAGGAGCCCCATCAGTGGTGATGAGAAGTGACATAATATCTTATTTACATGGCAGCTGCCTGGTAAGAATCAGGGACAGGTGTCAATGTCAAGTGTCCATTCTTTGTAACCATCTTCAGCCAGACTTCACCTCTTAAAGGTCTCGTGACAATTATAACAGTTTTCACAAGCTGCAGACCAAGCATTCAAAACATGGAGGAATCCATATTATAGCTATAACAGACACCTATTTTACCAAAATATGGATGCTGCAGGCCCTTAGATTAAATGGTGCAGAATCTGCATATGACTTACACACGTTACTATATACTTTAGATCACCTCCAATTTATAATATATAGAACAGTGGAAATGCAATGTAAATAATAATCCTCATGTCCTTAGAAAAATAACACCAAGAAAGTTTGCTTTCTTGTCACTTACGTTCAGTAGTGATACAATTACTTTTCGAAGTATTTTCCAGTTATTGTTGGCTGTATCATAGATACAGATACCTCAGGTATGGGAGATGACTACTATACTCATATATATGTATGAATGTATATGTACAATCCACATACATATTCAAGATATACATATTTATATACAGCAAATAAACTACTTGTGTTTGGCATTCTTATAATTGTCTAGTAGACTTACGTGTATCTAGTAGTTTCTCTCTCGAGACTGAAATTTTTGGTCAATTTCTGGCAGAAATCACCATCATTTGCTCAGAATAATCACTGATATTTAAGTTTTAATGGGGAAAAAAAAACCACAGAATATTTAACCTTCCATGATGATCCATCTGCTTTACTGTATGCTGCAATTTTTTTTTAGGGCTCTGCCATTAAAAAGCAAATAGTAACTTTTTTTCTATCTTAATGTATTGTAATACAAAAGTTTCAGAATTAGAAATGAAGGCTATGAAGCAATGGACGTTGAAATTCCTCTTGATTCCCCTGCCTACTGTAATCATGTGTTGTTTGGTGTACTTGTTTCCTTCTAATCTACTCTCCACATGATTTTAATTCTAAGTGCAACAGCTAATAAAGCGTTTAATTCTACAATATGCTTTTCCACACTTTCTATCTAAAATTTATTTTTAAAATTTCCCATACAGATTTCCTGTTTCCCAGCATCCCTTGAAGTATTCTGTTTATTTCTGTTTCAGCCTATCTTTATAACTATTTCTTCAGTTTTGTTTTTAAACCAATTTATGAGGAAGAAAGTTGTTAAAATTCTGTGCTTATTCACTGATGTCAATAAACGGGCAAGTAATTGCATTTTGGTTTGATTTCTCTTCCTCCAATTGCGGGTGTTCCTGCTCTATGACAAATGCTGATATGTGTTTGTTAAACTTAGTTACACTGTGGGGAATACATACACAATATGTATGATTAGCCCGAGTAGACTAGACAAAGCACTGTCAAAGCTGGGGAGTGGCCCAGTAAATAAAGGACTTCTTTTACAAGCACAAAGGCCTGAGTTTGGATCCCCAGAACCTATAAAAAGCTGGGCCTAATAAGTGCCTGTAAGTTTAGGACTGTATGGGTGGAGCTAAGAGGGCGGCTGGAGATCACTGAGTAGCTATTATAACAAATGAGTGAGCTCCTGGTTTACTGGGATGCCTTATATCAAAAATATAAAATATAGAAAGCATATAAGAAGGCACTTGACATCGACCTCTAGCCTCTAGATGCGGGTACATGCACTCACACTTATATGTGTGCACATACACATAAGCACACATACCACACACATACACACATAAGAAAAAGCACTATTGTCAATATTTGTGTCACAGGTTTTATAATTTTCACAGAAAATAATGCTATTGTAGGTTCATTGCAAAAGGTGGATGATGAGGTCAAGATACTCAAATACTTGCATATTGATGAATTTGTAAATTGTTTTTATGAATAAGATTTTGCACCAAAATATTCTCTGATAGCATGAAAAGCCATAGTATAAGTCCACTGGCATTGTCTTATAAATGAAATACAGCTATACAATGCTTTTCTTTTTCACTGGGCAGAAATATTCTTCCCTGATGCATTTCAAATGCTCTTTCTCTCTGTTGTTCTTGTTCCAGGAACATAAGTGCTCCTGAGTGAATGGATAATGTTGGCTGAGGGAAGAGCGTGGCAGAGGATAAATCTCACATGTTCCTATTTGGGATTCATCAACGGCATCTGCTGATGTTCAAGGCAGACAAAGTTGCTTAAAATGCAGACTTTTTGCTGTTCCCACCACAATCGATACTGCACATCTTTCATACTTTAAAAGCTGATTTTACTGTAAATCTTCCTACATTCCTTAGGTGATAAATAGCCAGCTTTTAGGGACTGGACCATTTCAGTGAATGTGGCAACTGTATTTCTAAGATTACGATCTATGTAAGACAAACTGGACTTTGTTTCTAATATAACAGTCAGAAATGAAAGGGGCGCCCAGATCCTTACCAGTTCAGCTGCAGAGTCACAGGGAAGACCACAGACAGCATTTCCTTCAATTGCTTTGTATGTTTCTAACTGAAAGTTAAAATTGGTTTATTCATATTATTATTATTATTATTATTATTATTATTATTATTATTAATAGTTTCCTGGGAATGCCAAGAAATCTTTTAAAATATGTGTCCCTTTGATATTGCATATTCTAGGTGAAGGCACATGAGGAAACTTTACTAAGTCCAGAATTTTCTTCCAGGGACATTGTTCCTGAAACCCGCTAATATCTCCCACAGGCAAAATATCATCTTAGTGATCAAATAAGGAAACAGTTGGTGAACTTTGGAAAGGGCCTGGAAAACACTCCCACTCACAGCTGAGCTCCAGTCTTGTAGATGGAAAAACCAGGAGGGTAACTGAAAAGTAGCACTGGCTGTGTTTCAAGAAAACTACAATATGTTATATTTAAAATTGATGTGTACTGAGGGCAACTTGAAATCAACTTGAAATTTCAAATGTTTTAGACACCATCAGTTTTACAGCAAAAAAAAGAAAAATATATTTATCATTAATTTATTCTTAAAAATGTTTACATTTTTATTCATCTATTATATAATTTTTAAAAAATCCTCTTATTAAAATCCTGCTTTTATATAGTGAATAGGTCACTTTTGGATTAGAGTTAAGAGAATTTAATGGCAGCCAATATCTTGACAGACTGGAATCAAATGAATACAACCGAGAAGCAAATAAGCAAAACTCCATGATTTAGGAAAAAGTTCCAAGACAATAGCATGAAGAATTGGTAGGTTTTTTTTCAGGAAATGCCATTACAGTAGACACCCACTTGCAAGAGAATTAAGATGGATACCTTATAATTCTTCTCACATGCTGCTTAAAACTAATCAAAGTAATTATAGAGTTTACATGTAAGATCAAGAGATATAAATAAATTGGAAAAAAAATATAGGACTCAATCTTTGTTAGACAATAATATTTATGGTCTATTAGGTATTGAGTATCATATCAAAATTAAATGTAAAAAAAAAAAAAGAAAAAAGCAAGCTGGGAGGTGGTGGCACATGCCTTTAATCTCAGCACTTGGGACGTGGAGGCAGGCGGATCTCTGTGAGTTCGAGGCCAGCCTAGTCTACCAAGTGAGTTCCAGGAAAGGCACAAAGCAGAACCTCATCTTGAAAAACCAAAACAACAACAACAACAACAACAACAAAAAAAAAACAGCTAAGCTAAGTTAGAATTAGTATTTTATTTGATTTACTACTGACATAATGAAATAAAGCCATTATAATAGAAAAACTTGTTAATGATTAATATTCAAAATATATAAGAACTTAACAGTACTTAATAAAAATGTTAGTAATGCCATTAAAAGTAAGAAATGACTTTGAATACATGTTTCCTCACTGAAAATATTCGAAGAAACCATAAGCACATGAGAAGATAATCAGTCCTATGGTGGTTTGATAGAAAATGGCCCCAAAGGGAGTGGCACTATTAGGAGGTGTGGACTTGTTGGAGGAAGTGAGTAGACTTTGGGGCCTCTTTTGCTCAAGTTATGCTCAGTAGTAGACAGTTCACTTCCTGTTGCCTGTAATTCAAGATGTAGACCTCTCAGCTCCTCTCCAGCACTGTATCTGCCTGCATGCTACCATGTCCCGACAGAATGATAATAGAGTAAACCTCTGAAACTGTAAGCCACTCCAATTAAATGTCTTCCTTTATAAGAGTTGCTGTGCTCATGGTTTCTCTTAATAGCAATAGCTGGGTGGTCATGGTGCATGCCTTTAATCCCAGGACTCATGAGGCAGAGGCAGGGAGATCTCTGTGAGTTTGAGGCCAGTCTGGTCTACAGAGTGAGATCCATAAGAGCCACAAAGCTACACAGAGAAACCCTGTCTCTAGAAACAATAAATAAATATATATATAAATACATAAATAAATAAATAAATAAATAGAGAAACCCTAATCAGGACAAACCCATTAACTATTCGCTTTGTAGCAATTGCCTCTAAATTGAAATACGCCATCTTGGAGGAGGCTCATGACACTTGGGAAGTAAATAACCTTACAGACTAGAGGGAACTAGACCATGATCCATGCAGATACACATACACACACACACACACACACACACACACACACACACACACGTGTGCACACACACACACACACACACTCAAGGTTAAGGAAGCAGCAAACATCTACTAAGGGAGTAGACTCCAACCAGTAAAGCTGCCTATATGAGTTGCTATGACCCATCAAATTACCAGTAAATCCTGTGAAGAGTACCTGGGTTCCAGGTTTTATGAGATGTTACCAATGTGGGGTGAACTTTTGGTGATGCATTTGCCTCCGAGTCATCTGTGCTCCTGTAAGTAACCCCTCACTCATACTTAGACCTATAAGTACCCCCAAAGTACTCACTGGTTCACCAAGTTTTACTTCAATAGAAACATTACTTTAATACTTTAGTCTGTCTTGGTTCTTTATGTGAGGTGAACAGAAGTTTGTTTATATCTGCCTAGCAATAGCTTCATACAACACCATTAAAAAGCATAAATCAAACCCACATTGAAAAACTATCTCACATTCACTGTGATAGCTACAATAAAAAATATGAACAATATCAGGTCCTGGAGAAAAATCAAATAAATGATAATGCTGGTTACATACGAAATGGAACAAAGTCTTTGGAAAATTGGTTGGAGTTTCTCATAGAGTCAACCATAGAGTTTCAGTAGGTCTGGCAATTATATTTCTATCTGGCTGTTCAAGATATGCATGCATATGTATGCAAGACCTGGAGTACACATTTTTGTAGCAGTACTGTCCATGCATTCCATAATTGGAAGCAAGCAAAGAACACCTTCAATATTAACACTTAGAAAGGGCTGGATCAGAGGAGAACGTAGAATATATTACATATTTATATTTTATATATAGAATGTAAAGGATAGCATGTGATACATAGCAAAATTTTGTCAAAAGAGAAATATGGAGGAAGAAGAACAGAAGACAGAAAGAAAAATGTTGCTGGAAAGTTTCTCCCCAGGTCCCACCAAGACCTCGTAGTCCCTCAGCCCACTTGTAAAATAGTCACTCAGAAACTTCTATTAATTAAACTGCTTGGCCATTAGCTCAGGCTAACTATTGACTAGCTTTTACACTTAAATTAACCCATAATTCCTATTTATATTTAGCCATGTGGCTTGGAACCTTTTCTCAGTTCTGCCTTCACATCTTGCTTTCTCTGTGTCTGGCTGGTGACTCCTGACTCAGCCTTCCTGTTCCTAACAGGAAAAAAACAAAAACAAAAAACACGGAGAAACCATCCCAAAATGTTTGCCAACATATTATGTAAATGAAATGGGTTAGAGCCATACAATGAATAGTATTTGTCAATTGAAAAAAGAAATATCTGTGTGTTATTACATGGTTGAATGGCAGCACTTTAATCTTCAATGAAAGAAACTTCTCATAAAAGTTCACTCATTGTATGATATCATTTTATATGATTTCTATAATATGCAAATATATACAGAAAACAGACAAGTGGTTGGCTAGAACTGTGTTGAATCAGTACAGGAAGGCTAATACAGGGTGTGAGGTTTGTTTTGAACTTGTTAAAATATTCTATATTCATATTGTAGTGATGGTTATGCATTTATGTAAATATGCTAATAAAAATTGAATTTTGTGTTTTAAATGGGTGATGTTTAATATCTGTATGGCATTTCTCAATGATTATATTTATGAAAATAATTTTTAAAAATTTTAAAATTAACTTTCTAGGAGAAAAGGCATGAACTTCCTGAATAAGACCCAAGTCCAATTCTGGAAACATAGATCTACTTTCTATCCCCAGGGATTTAGTAGGTTTGAAATGGGATAGGTTCTCATTTGGAAAAGTTAGCTGCCTGCACAAGCCTTCAGAGATTGCAGATGCAATTCCATATCTGTTATACAAAGGTTGGATTCTTTGAGGTTTTCAGAAAAAAGATAGTCATTATATAGCCATTTTCCTAGCAAATTTTCCTCTTGCTTTCCTGTAGGAATGGGAAGCAGTCATTAGTGATTCCATGGTTTTGTTGATAAAGAGAAGGACAAAACAAGAATGTTTGGGTCTATTTTCTATTTTTCATAAGTAAATGAGAAAATACTTCAAGCCAAAACCCATCCTTATTTGTGCAAATATCATGATAGTAGCATTTACATTTATGAAATTCTAAAAATGGCAATAGTCTTTCCTGAGTAACTTATTGATTTTGTAGACCTTGGTCTAAGAGGGTCTTTATGAAAAATTTTCTTCAAATGCAACATGTATACATAACTAATGTTCTTCATAACTTTTATCACTACCCATGTATAAATGAAGATCTGTGTGATACATTTAAGATTTTCATTGAGGAAACTTGAGACCTCAACTATGCTTGTGAGTGTTCCTTCTGAACTGTCATAATGACAACATAAATGTGGGTTCAGAGGGAGCATTCAGAAGCACAGCGGAGGGTCTCAAGTTTCCTAGTTGTCCTTGTAGCAGTGCAGAGTGGTCCAGCTGTTTACCTCACAAGAGCTGTTCTTTTGAGTGTGGATCGATCCCTTGCTGGTGGACACATACTACTGACCAAAAGGTCTTGGGTTCCTCTTCCCTGTCTATTTAAGATGCTCTGTTATGCTTCCCAAAAGGCTACAGAAAAGCTTTCTCCTGAAGCTGATTCCATGGACTTTCTGCCTTCTAAAACTACAAGCCAAATAAAATTTTGTTGCTTATGATCCACTCAGCCTGTCATATTCTTCCACAGCAGTGGAAGACAAAATAAGGACCCCTCTTAACAATAACATAGTGAATCAGCAGTGGTATAAAAATAACTACAACTTGAATAAATTACAAAGAATTTCATACAGTTTTCTGGGCACATTCACTAATAATTTCTTTGTCTTTTATGATTATGTTATTTTGGTAGAGTGATTTCACTGTGAATTGCACTGTCTTCTCTGCAAACTCCAACTCCCATCACTTTTAAGCAATGATGACATATATATTTTAAACTAAACCTACTGAGCTATGCATATGAATTACACCTAAATTTTATGTAACAGGACCAGAGTGAAATTTTAATGAGAAAAACAGTAGTACATGTATATAAACAAAACTTGTAAATCTCCTTTTTGGTTATTAAATAATTGGTAATTATATTTGTGATCCACTAAGTAAGAGAATTTTAGACATGCTGATAAAACAGTCATAGGATCTTGCTATTCATATTGTGTAAACTGGTAAAACGTTCATAAAAGTAGTGAGAGGAAAGTGGCTTTTAGGGATTTTTTAAACCCAATAAAGCCATTAGGCATTTCTCAGTGGAGCACACCATAAAATTTTAACAGCTCTAATAAGGTTACAAGGAAATTATTCAGAAAAAATAATACAGCTTAAAGGCTAACAATGTGCATCATCAGTTCTATAATATATATTTATCATTGAATATGTCAAGAAAACTAAAAAACTTATATTAAGTAGACATATTTAAATTTGCTTATAGTGTGACCAAAATAATGGTGAAAAATTAAACAGATACGTTGAAGTGATACTTAGTAAACTAATTAACATAAATTTAAGAGACAATTGCAGTAAGAATTAAAAATGCTACTGAGAGTGATAAAATAAATACTAAACAAATGTCAGGCACAGTACAGCATACCTTTAATCCAACACTTGGGAGTCAGAGGCAGGTGGATCTTTATGGGGCCATTGAGGTCAATATAGAGAGTTCCAGGCCAGCCAGGAAAACATAGTGAGACCCTACTTCAAAATAAAATAAGAACTAAGCAATTATAGACATGTAATTTCTTCTTGAAATTTTACCCATAAAGAAGTTTCTGAGACAAATATTTCTTTGATCAAACCTGCTAAATATTCATCAAATTATCGATAAACATTGTCAAAACAAGAGAAAGTGTTCCTTAATGTAGATTTTGAACATTTAAATATCTAATGTCAAAACCTGAAAACAAAAGTGATGAAATAGAGAAGTATCAGTGTGATTCAGAATGTATAAACAGAAGTCAGGACATACCAATGAGATAGATACACAGACGTCTTAAAAATAACAGACTATGACTATACATTCCAGGATTGTAAATTTGTTTCAACATTCAAAATCAATCAGGCTAATTCATATTGGAATTAGGCATGAAATTTTTATAATTCTTTCAAGAAAAAAAGAAAAGGTATTTGATGGCATTCAACATCGATTCACATTAAAAGCCTTTCCCTTTCTGAATAAAAAGTAATTTGATCTGATGAAAGGCAACTCCAAAGGTCTCCAGCTAAGATCATTATTAGTAGTATGCTTGATAATTGTATTTATTACTCAGCTGGTCAGTGAGATGTTCAAGCACTGTTTGGGGGGTTTGAGGAAAGAGATTAACATCAAAATTGTTAAATATTGGTTGAGTAAAGCTAATTGCTTTCCATAGGGATTATCTAGTTGGAGGACTGAATAGAAGAAAAATACCAGACCTTTCCTATGAATCAGGAAAGGATTCTGCAGAAAAACCCTGAGACTCCTCTTCAGTGTCATCTCTCACTCGCTCTGCTACAGACTGCGTTTGGAGTTTAGAAAATCAGCTTTTCTGGATCTGCAGTAAGCCCAACCTTCAAGCAGGAACCTCTTACTGATTTAACTACAAGATTTTCTTTCTTTGTTTTTCTTTTTCTTTCTTTCTTTTTTATTTTATTTTTTTTATTTATTTATTTATTTATTTATTTATTTATTTATTTATTTTTGAGACAGAGTTTCTCTGTGTAGCTTTGTGCCTTTCTTAGATCTTGCTCTGTAGACCAGGCTGGCCTGAACTCACAAAGATCCACCTGGCTCTGCCTCCAAAATGCTGGGATTAAAGGCATGTGCCACCACCGCCTGGCTAACTACAAGTCTTTCTATACTAAGGCTCCAGGTGAGTAGTAGGTCCTCCAGAGTTCCATTTGGATGGCCTTTATGATCTCTGTAGTCAATTTATTATATGTCTTTATACTATGATCATTGTGATTATTATATAAATCATACATTTCTGAAATTATATAATTATGTATGGAAGATTTATGATTTGATCATTATCCCATACATGTCTGTGTGTGTTTTATCTGTCCCACTTCTCTGGAAACTCTGGTTCTATGATATATTAAGGAGTTTCTCTGAAAAAATAAATACTAAGAACAAACTGAATGCTCTCTTTAATTCTGCTCATCATTACTGCTAGAGTTCCTAGTCATTATAATAAGGAAAATAAAGTGCAACTGAAAGGAAAGTAAAACCATTTCTCTTTACAGATGGTAGGTTGTGTACATAGAAAATCCTAAGGAGCATACAAAACTACTTCAACCAATTAATGAATTCATCAAGGCTGAAAGAAACAAAGCCAAAAAATCTGAAAAATTACATTTTTATACAACAGTTGAAAATAAAATGTACAATATCATCAGAAACCAAATATTGCACAAAGAAACTTGCTAAACACTGGGCAAGATTTTTACACTAAAAATGATAAAATTATAAAATTTTCAGAGAAAGAAATTACAGAGGAGACCAGTCAAGAATTCTTTGTACACAGATTGGAGCAGTGAGCATCACCAAGAAGCAACTCTTCTGTAGCTATAAATGCAATAAAATCCCATGCACATATTTTTTGTAAAATAGTAATACAAGTCATATAACCTATAAAGCCACAAGTTATCCAGAATTGCCAAATTTCAAATGAAAGAGAAAAGCTCAAAAATAATTTAATCTTAGGACTTTCACTAAGAAAGTATGGTATTAGTGAAAGAACAGATCTGAAGACCAAAAAAAAAAAAAAAAAAGGGATTGAAACAATATGTTGTTCAGGTTTACTACAAAAATTACAAGACAATTAAGTGAGCAAAAGGAAACACATTTTAAAGATTGTAGTATAGCTGGACATCATTTGGAGAGGAAGTATATGCATTTAGACTTGTAAGTCTTCTAAAATACAATCAAAGAAAATTTTCCACTTAAAGTAGACAAAGGCTACTTAGATTAGATCGAAAAGCAAGATCAATATAACATGTACTCACTGGATTTTCCCAAGTTCAAACTTTTTATTTAAAAACAAATGCGGTGAAATATATTTTATTTTCTTTATTCATTCTTCAGTTGAGGGGCATCTAGGTTGTTTCCAGGTTCTGGCTATTATAAATAATTCTGCTATGGACATAAATGAGCATGTGTCCTTTTGGTATGATTGAGAATTCCTTGGGTATATGCCCAAGAGTGGTGTAGCTGGGTCTTGTGGTAGATTGCTTTAGGTAAGATTGCCATTTTTACTATGTTGATCCTACCTATCCATGAGCATGGGAGATCTTTCCATCTTCTAAAGGCCTCTTCCATTTCTTTCTTCAAGGGCTTGAAGTTCTTGTTGTACAGGTCCTTTACTTGCTTGGTTAGAGTTACCCCCAGGTATTTTATGTTGTTTGTGGCTATTGTAAAAGGTGATGTAGTACATAGACACAATGAAGTACTACTCAGCAGAGAAAAACGACATCTTGAGGTTTGCAGGCAAATGGATGAAACTAGAAAACATCATCCTGAGTGAGGTAACCCAGACACAGAAGGACAAACATGGTATTGTATGTACTCACTCATAAATGGATACAAAGGATAACCAGACAGCAACCTACAGCTCTGTGGTGATATTTTATTTGTACTGAAATGTGATTTTATTTGTATATTAATAAAGTTGCCTTGGGGTCAGAGCAAGTCATAGCAGAAGCTGGGCGGTGGTGGTGCACACCTTTAATCCCAGCACTTGGGAGGCAGAGCTAGGTAGATCTCTGTGTGTTCAAGGATAGAGCCAGCATGGAGACACACACCTTTAATCCCAGTGAGTGATGGCAGAAAGAGAAAGATATATAATGTGTGAAGATCAGAAACTAGAAGCATTTGGCTGGTTAAGCATTTGGCTGGTTAAGCACTTAGGCTTTGAGCAGCACAGTTCAGCTGAGATTCATTTGGATAAGGACTCAGAAGCTTGCAGTCTAAGGAAACAAGACCAGCTGAGGAACTGGAGAGGTGAGGAAACTGTGGCTTGTTCTGTCTTTGATCTTCCAGCATTCATCCCAATAACTGGCCTCAGGTTTGATTTTATTAACAAGACTCTTTCAGATTCCTGCTATACAGCTACAGGGAGGCTAGCTAGTAAGGAGGACCCTAGGAAGGACACATGGATTGCCCAGTGATGGAGAAATGGATGAGATCTGCAGGAGCAAACTGGGGGTGGGGAGAGTAATGGAGGTCAAGGGATGGGGGATGAGAGCTTAGGAGAGTAGGAGGTTCGACCTAGAATGGGAACAGAGCAGGAGAGCAAGGAAAGAGATACAATGATAAATGAAGACACCATGGCAATAGGGGGAAACAGAGTGCTAGGGAGGTTCCCAGGAATTCACAAGGATGACTCCACCATAGACTACTGGCAATAGTCCAGAGGGTGCCTGAGCTGGCATACTCTGGTGATCAGAGGGCTGAATACCCTGTCATCATAGAACCCTCATCCAGTGACTGATGAAAGCAGCTGCAGACATCCAAAGCTGGGTCCCATGCAGAGCTCCAGGAGTCTAATCAATGAGAGAGAGGGATTCTATGAGCAAGGGATATAGAGACCATGACTGGAAAAAGTACAGAGACAACTAGCCAAACTAGTGGAAATGCATGAACTGTGGACCAAATAGCTGAGGAGCCCTCATGGTATTGGTCTAGGCCCTCTGGATAAGCGAGATAGTTATTTAGCTTGAACTGTATAGGAGGCCCCCAGGGAGTGGGATTGGGACCTGTCCCTAGTGAATGAACCAGCTTTTTGGAACCTAGTGCCTATGGTAAGACCCTTTGTACAACCTTGGTGCAGGAAGAAGGGGCTTGGACCTGCCTCAACTGAATGTACCAAACTCTGCTGACTCCCCATGGGAGACCTTTCCTTGGAGTAGTGTAGTTAGATTTTCCTGCCTGGCCCAGTCAGGACAAATCTCTCTTACCCGCCAGTCCCACAGTTGCTCAGACCCAAACAAGAAAGCACACAGAAACTTACATTGTTTACAAACTGTATGGCTGTGGCAGGCTTCTTATTATCTACTTTTTCTATCTTAAATTAACCCATTTCTGCTTATCTATACTTTGCCACATGGCTTGTGGCTTACCAGTGTCTTTACATGTTGCTTCTCATGGCAGCGGCTGGCAGTGTCTCCCTCCAGCCTTCTACTTCCCAGAATTCTCTTCTCTCTTGTCCCACCTATACTTCCTGCCTGGCCACTGGCCAATCAGAACTTTATTTACACAGAGCGATATCCACAGCAGAGTAGGTGATAATAGGGGGTGGGTTAGGGGAGAAGGTGGGGGGGGGGTAGGAGGAGGGAGGACAGGGGAATCTGGTTGGTATGTAAAATGAATAGAAAAATCTCTTAATAAAAGAAATTATTTAACAGATAAAAAGCAAACAAAAAACTTTGTTTTAAACTTCAATATACTATAAAGACAACACAATGACGGACTAAGATACAAAGATGTCTTAAAAATAATAGACTATGACTATACATTCCAGAATTGTATATATATTAACATTCAAAATCAATTAGGCTAATTCATATTGGAATAAGGCATGAAAATTAAATAATTCTTTTAAGAGAAAAAGGAAAAGCATTTTATGGCACTCAACACCCATTTACATTAAATTATATTGTCTAGTTATTTTGTTACATAATTAAATTTCATAATATATAATTTATTTCTAATTTTAATATATAAGCAACTATAACATAGATGAATAATTGAAAGGATTTCAAAAAGCATAATAATGGCAACTGAACATTTGAAGATAAAATGTTTAATACCAATAAGGCCTCAAATAAAATCCTCCATGAAACATAGAGACCTCCAAGGAAATATTTAAGGACTCATTTCTCCAAATGAAAAAACTCTTTAAATTTGAATTATTTTGTTAAATTGCAATTTTGCTTCCTTTTACTTGAAAAATCTACTTATCAGAAATGATAATATAATACCATATAGATTGCTGAATCACTGAAATGTGTATTCAGAAAAGGTATTGCTATCTATTGGTGTCTCGAATTGTGTTTTGCTGCCTTTTTCTGAGGATGAAATCTTCTAGAAAGGTTTTCTTTACCCTGTTGATTCTTAAATTCCTCAATAAATGTATGAACAAAGATGAAAGGATTCAACTGTTTGTTTTCTTCTAGTAATTAACTCAGTTAGTTTCGGGGCCTCAAAATTCTTCCCTACGTTTAGTTGCAAGGCTGATAAATTAATTGCAAGTGCCTACGGAAGAGTTAAAGTCGTTGAAGATTGAGGAAGAAAACCAACAGTGTTCATGGAAATCTGCTGACTCAGGGAGTACTGAAAGCGACCAGAAGGGTTGCAGGTCCTACTGTCCTTCCATGTTATCTGGTGACCCTGAGGAAAAACAAAGACTTTCAGTTTCATGACGGCCGATCAGATTCTTTCCAAAGACCAGATGTTATAATTATATTCTTGCCACTCTGCATTGAGATGTTTCGGATTTATTTTAAAACATTGCTCATTTGCTGATTATCTGCGCCTCTTTGATGAAGGCAACCTACCGTAGAAGTAATTAAAATTACAAGTCAGCCTTCGTAGGCATGAAATAACTTTATTAAGTCACTTTTCGAACAGGTTGTGATTCATAGCGACACTAAGAAGGGACAGAGGTTTCACACACATTCCTAGCCACTCCCACATCTCTAACAGAAAGGGACATGGGTCACCACAGTTTGGAGTCCTTCATTGGTACCCTACATCATTTGCCTTGATACACATGTATCCTGCATTATCATATTCTACCGAGAATTTCACTGACCCATAGAAACTTTGTACTGTTCTTATTCATTTTTCCCACTCCTGCCAAACTTTTAAAGGAAGTCTCGAAGTTGAAATTTGGATGATGTAATGATTATGTTTGCATACACTTAACATATCCATATATAATAGCTATTCCCTTATTATTCACATGTGGCCTAGAGCTCGCTGTCTGAGGTCTGACTTGATGGAAGCCTAACAGCATAAAACACCCTTCATTCTACTTTGGGAAAAATTATAAAATATTACTGTCAAAGAATTAAAAACAAAGAACTAGGACAATCCTGCAGATGGAAAATATTTGCATAATTTTGTTGAATGAGAATTTTGTTTCCCTACATATGAGATCAACATATCATAAATGATAACACATTAACATAAAGAATGTTAAATAATTAAATGCATGTACTGAAAACATTATCTGTGTTTTTAAAGAAGAGATAAAAATTACCAGCTTAACTTTTCCAGAGTTGTAGCAATTTGTTCACTTACTCAAATACGATGGAATAAGACTTAATTATGTATGGTTATGCTGTTATCTTCCTTTGCCTACATTTCTGGACTATGTTAAAGTGTTTGAAAAGGAAAACTAAAATCTAAGCAACTAAGCACAGGACTGAAGTCAGGAATTAAATGAACTCTGAAAATGACAAAAACTGGGGTTGGAGAGAGATGGCTGAGTGAACAAGAGTGCTTGATGCTTTCGCCTAGGACCATAGTTCTGTTCTCAGGACTCACATCGGGTGGCTCACACCTACCTATAACTCCAGCTCCAGGAGATCCAACACACTCTTCCGGCCTCTGCAGCTGCTGTATCATGTACACAAACCCCCACAGGGACACTCATATACATACATAATATAAAAATAAAATGTTTTTTTAAAGCAAGATTAAGTCTTTTTGTTTGTTTATTGTTTTGTTTTTCAAAACAGGGTTTCTCTGTGAAGTTTTGGTTCCTGTTCTGGAACTCACTGTGTAGACCAGGCTGGCCTCAAACTCACAGAGATCTGCTGCCTCTGCCTCCTAAGTGCTGGGATTAAAGGTATGGGCCATCACTGCCTGGCAAAGATTAAGTCTTTAGTCCTTGCCCTGGAGGAGATGGGAATGATGGGTGGGCTGGGGGGAGGGAGGACAGGGGAATCCATGGCTGCTATGTAAAATTAAATTAAATTATAAAGTAAAAAATAAAATATTTCGAAAAGTGACAAAACAGCAAAATTATACTTTAAATATGTTATCACGCATTTGAATTATATTTTCATTTACCCGCAAAAATTGGATTATACATTGACTATGTGTCAGACACTGCTCTGGAGGCTGTGAGTAAAATGGTAAACAAAACCAGACAAAAATGGCTCCCTGGCAATTATACTTTGCTTTCTTAATTGTGTGGTGTCTTGGATGAAGTAGGGTTTTTGGCAATTATACTTTGCTTTCTTAATTGTGTGGTGTCTTGGATGAAGTAGGGTTTTTGGCAATTATACTTTGCTTTCTTAACTGTGTGGTGTCTTGGATGAAGTAGGGTTTTTGTTTTGTTTTGTTTTGTTTTGTTTTTTGTTTGTTTGTTTGTTTGTTTTTTCAGAAACTTTTGGTCATTGATGACCTGAAAGTCTTCACTGTACTTCTGTGTGGTTCTTATGTTTCTTACAGTGAAGAGCTCTGGATTTATTGGGCTTCTTATGCCAAGTTTGACCTATCACTCCATTGATGAAGAATAACACCTCATCAAATAAAATACTGAGGTAGAATACAGCTAAACAAGATACAGTATTAAATATTACGGATCTTGTGCAAGTTTGCTCTTCGAAGGTCCTTAAGGGAAGCGAGTACTGCACTTCACAGCAGAGTTAAAATAGCTGCATATGTTTTGTATATCAATTAATTGGTCTTAGATTAATCCTTCATGTTCTCAGCTGTCTTGTTAGTCTTCCAAAATCCTTCTTAGAAGTTTTCTATTCCTACCCAAAATATGCTCCTTGTCACAGTTGAAAATAATGCCAGAGTAATTCCTTTGTATTGATGGGACCAAGCCACAGGAATGGAACTTGGTCTGTTTTCTTTCGCTTTTTCTGAAATGTGTCTGTACCCCTTTAATTTAAAGGACAAGGTAAGATTCTTTAAGGTCTCTATAGTAGTCATTTCCCCGGATATGTTTACTGTGAGTTCCACAGCAAGTGCATCTTCCTGTAGTCCCTACAGGGGAAAAATTTAAATAATGACTCCTTTGAATATCTTGTTTATTTCATTCTCAATTTTATTGCATTTCCTCTCCTTTTACATTAAATTTTAACTAAACCAGTTTTTTCAGATGATAACTTTAGTAGATTGTAAATTTACATTCATATCATTCTGATTAAATATTTTAATTGGAGATACATTATCTCTCAAGGAGAATGACAAAGGAAACAACATACCACCCATCTCTGCCCTTTTTAGTGTGGAAAACTGTAGATTTCCCTAGACCAAGAATCAAATGTGACTCTTGCTTTTCTAACCATGATGAATTCAAAATCATATCTTAGCCAGGTAGAACTAGATTGGGTGATTAGACAGAATTTATAGATGTGCATGGACATTTGTCATATTTTAAGAGTTTTCTACAACTCAAAATTAGTTAAAATGAACTAACAAATAAATCTTTGCTATTTTCTCCAATGGCCTCTCAGTGGTCTGGAACACTGTGCTCAACACCTCAGTCATCGGCGGCAGTGGCTGCTGCCTCTTCTCCGCCCTCTAGTGGAGGGCGTGCTGCATCGCAGATTCCCAAGCCAAGGGTTTAACAATAAAAGTCTTTGATGAAGTGGTTGTGTGTGGTACTGCTCCTTCATTTGTTTAGCTGGATATGACATCTACAACAGACAGACTGCCTGTGTGTAAGCTTAACTTGTCAATGTATTACAGCTTTGGACATTAGGGTGCTCGTTTTAAAAGCTGAAACAGAATTTAAAACTTATTTTCTTGGGGCTTTACTCAAACACATGCTTGAAAATGACAAATCTGAAATGTACAAACTAAGTAAATAATGTAAGTATCAAATATTACACATTTGAAATATTAAAGCATAGCGTGCACATTTTAATTCTTTCCCTACTATCATTAAATTATGAAACATACAATAATATTTTTCTAAAATGCATAATTGCAATCAACTTTTACATCAATTTATTATTCAAATTCAGTTTTATTTGAATTGCAATTATCTCTGCATCAATAAAAATACATATTATTTTTATTTAATGGTATATTCACAGATATGAAATGTGTAGAGATATAAAAACATAGAATTTGAAATGGAAGTAACTCTCCCTTCATTTGGGGAAATAATACCTAACTAAGATGATTGACATCCAGATGTGGATTACTTGTCACATATTCAATTATTTATCATCATTTAGCCACTGTATTGACATGACATAATAGGGATCGTTGACCCAGAGCATAGTCTAGGAGACAAATTGGAAAAGCAGGTGAGGTTGCATGGGCACTTGTGGAAACTGGAGTATCCGTGAAAAATCACAAATGTTTAACATTGTTGAAATGGGAGCTCTACAGCTCACTATGGGTTGCTTTTCCGGTTCCCAGCTGAATTCACGGCTGTGGTCAGACAAGCACATAATCGGTTAATTATTCTGTATTGAGTAATGTTATTTTATGTCCAGGCTCACCAGATACTTATGAGACAAAACTAAAGGAATGTGATCTTCACATGTAGTATGACTTCAATGCACCACCACAGGACATTTTGTACGTCTATTTTCCGATCTTTTAATGGGAAGAAATTCTTTGAATGCACCTCCATTTTTACCTAAGCTATTAATGTATCGCGTGTTGGAGCATCCTGAAATAAATCACCTTCATCCTGAAGGCCTGTGTTGCTATTATTTCTTTACTGAATCATAACACAATACACAGAGAAAACGAAAATGCCATTTTACACCTAAAATACATTGTCAAAAAGTACATTTTTTTTCAGCTTTAGAAAGACATTCTATTAGCCGGATGGTGGTGGTGCACATCTTTAATCACAGCACTCCAGAGGCAGAGGCAGCAGATCTCTGAGTTTGAGGGCAGCCTGGTCTACAGAGTGAGTTCCAAGAAGGTCAGGGCTACACTGAGAAGACCTGTCTTGAAAGAAAGAAAGAAAGAAAGAAAGAAAGAAAGAAAGAAAGAAAGAAAGAAAGAAAGAAAAACATTCTATTACTTATAAATACATAGTCATTTTGTCTTTGTCCATGAGCTTGTTTTAATAATAGTGTTCTTATGTTTATTAAGCCTGAAAATCTCCTTGTATAGTTGAAATTTGGCCTCTTAATACGTCTACAGTTTGTTGAAGAAATTATCAAGCCATTATGATTACATATTCATCACATCTGGCATAAATGAAATAGATTTTTATATATTACTTTGCCAGATAGTGTTTTTTCTCTTACACAAGGGATAAGTATTTACTTTCTCATTTAAGAGTACCTTAAAAAATCAGTGCATACATTAAAAAATTGGAAACAATGATAATAATGCAAATGAGTAAGTGAGAAAGAGCATATAAGACTGATTTTGGCAATAGTAATACCAGTTCACAGTAGGGGAGGCATGGTCCCCGTTACATACCTTCAAAATGAGAGGATTGATGGTATAACATAATGTGTTTTGCTGCAGCAGTAGGTTGACCTCCAGGCTTATGTGAAGATCCATTTTAATTTATTTTTATCCCTTTTTCCCATTTTGATCATGTCAGACCTCCTTGCATGTAAACATAACAAAAAGTAACCCAGAACCTTGCCAAGGTGGTCATACAGACGTCACAAGGAGCTTTTGGGCAGAGCAGTATTGTAGGCCCTGTTCTCTATCTGGTAAAGTTGACCCTTCAGTTTAACGAGGTCTGTAGATCTACTCCAGAGAATACTGATGGATAGCATCCAGTCCAATGTGTGCATTGTGTACATGAATGATGAATAAGTCTATCGGGATGAGTATGTGTGTGTGCATGGATTACTTTTCACAGATGGGCTTATATGGGGCCTATATGGAACTAGAAGCTCCACATCAACCATCACCCTCTCTTAGTCTCTTACCACACTAGCCCCAAAATGCTAGCTCAGATTTTTCTTTGTGTTTTGGATATTTTCTCAGATTTTTGAAATGAGCTCCTGGATTATTTTGATTCTATTTTGACAAGAGAAATGGAAGCCCCAGCAGTAATTGCGGTGATAAAGTTTGTTTCAAAAAGTGAAAATATTTTTTTTCAGAGGTAATTTAAAAGCTAAATTGTAAGAGTACCTGTGAATTCTACCAAGCAAATCATATCTATGATCTATTTTTCCCACTTCTCTTTGGATTGGGTGAAGGAGTTCTAATTTATAGTTACTTTTTTAAAATTAATTCAGTCCAGTTAATTTTTACACTAATTGCATAAACTTTTGTGTTTAGATTCAAGATATATTAATTCAGTAAGTATCAATGTTAAAATAGAGTGGATGAATTTGTACCACATACACAGACTTTCTAAATCCCAAACTAAACTCAGCATATTTCTGGAAAAAAAAAAATCTTCTTTCAGAAAGCACTCTTCCATCAAGCCTTTCTTTGGAAGACTTCTTGTAAAGGTTACAGCAAGTATCATTTTCTATATTTTACTTGCAAAATGGCACATTCTTCAAGATTCTTTCTCTCCATTTGCTTTTCACCCTGTGAGCATAATGGAGTCCCCACAGCATAATGGAGTCCCTGGTGTCTTATCCTTCTTTAAGAAAACATAGTCTGGGAGGCGTTTTGCATCTCAAAACCTAGTCTAGGGAGAGATTCTGGGTCTTATGTCCTGTCCATTAACTACAAAGATGATTTTCTTTTCAGTTTTGAGGAACCTTCCCATTGCTTTTGGTTGGTTGCTCCCTTCCTGGACTTTGCATCTCTGGTGACCCCTCTGATTCATTCTCCTTACCATTCCTTTACAACATATATTCTGGTAAACCAGAATAAATTCAACCTCCTTTTGCATTTTGAATAATTTTATTTTATCAGAATTCAATTCAGAGGCATCATTTCCCCTTGCTGTATGTGATCTTTTGGGAAAATTACATTTTTTTTTTCTGTAAATTAAGCACAATTTTCCACTCATCTCTTAAATTTCAGTTTATACTCTTGCTTCCCTCAAAACTTATGGCTGGGTGTCAATGTGTCTTAAATAAAACCCATTCTCCCCAACTTTAGTTCACTTTATTTTCAGTAAGTTCTTTGCATCACTGTTCAGGTAGGCACATAACCCCGCTTCTACTGCCCATCTTTCCCTTGACTCCATCATTGAGAGCCAACTTGCAGACTTGGGGTTCTTAACAGGACGTCTACCACCACCATCATCAAACTTCTACTCAGCAATCCTATTACTGGGCATACATAGGAAGGAAATAAATCTTTATGGAAAAGGATATCTGCATGCTCATGCCTAGCACCAAATTATTCACAGTAGCCAAGACATGAACTCAATTGAGATGTCCTCCAATGGATGAGTACATTTTAAAAAATATGTTAGATAGATGCAATAGAATAATTTTTGGGTCTGGGAGGGCTTAAATCTTGTTATTTTTGATAATGTGGATAAAAGCAGAAGGCACACTATGTGAAATAAGACAGGCACTGAAACACAGCACAACAGGTTGTCATCCCTTTGTGGAAACAAGAAGGTAGTCATATAGAAGTCAAAAATCAGAGACTGGCAGGAGAAAGCAGTAATAGAGAAGAATGAGAAGGCATATAATGAGGACCAGAAGACACAGAGTGAAGGAATTTGGATATGCAACAGTGTAAGCACAGTACATGGCAACTAATTGTCTTTTTAAAAAAACTCCAGAGAAGATGGTGAAGGTTCCCAACACGGTGAGGGTTCCCAACATAAACCCAATGACATATGAAGAGATGGAAATTATAGGTAGCCTATATTGATTATTGTGCATACGTTGGATATAATATTGTAGCCCACACATGTATGTGCGAAAACTAAGAGCAAATGAAATATTTAAGATTGTTTAAAAAAAGAGAAGAGGTGGGGAAGCCTTTCTGTGAGGAAGAGATGTGTTTGTAGAATGTTACAAGTGTCAAGATGACTAAAGAGCAGTACTAGTCCTGGAATCAGAATACACACAACACAGGATGCCTCAATCTGTTAGGCTAAGAAACATCAGCCAAAACAGTCATCACAATCTCAGCACTATTCTGCATAGATCTGAAAACGTCATTAATCAGAGGGCAGCAGTGGCTTTGGTCACAGTAGCAGAGTACAGCGCAGCGGTAAAGGTTTGTTGTAAAATGTATTACAGCCAGCAGTTACTCACCTCTCAGGATCCTACTGGTGTCTATATGCACGCTGTGCTACTTACAGTGTATGCCTGTGAAAACTCTCAAGACTACTCAACTCTTCTACTGAGCTCATCTCTTCTAGATCCTAGTCCTCATGTCCGCCTCAAGATGGTAAATGTTGGTATGTGCTCCAGTTTGACCTTCAACCAACTGATCTCCCTGCCTACACTTTCCTTACACACATGTACCTTGTTACCTTTGTATACATATAATCTCTATCAGAACAACCCAGGTAAGGTCTCTGTCTCCCATAGTTCACTTCCCTCGGGTTATTCCAACTAGACTTATGTAACATAACAATCTCTGCCATTTTCCGTCCTCAAATCCTTTTTTGCACTCAGTCAAATAAGAATTTAAAAGGCTGCATAGACACCACTATTCCTCATTTTGTATGATGAACCTGTTGTGAAGTTTTGACAATTTTCTCATGCTTGTTTGAAATTCTCTTACTACTCAGTATGAAACAGTCCAGACTCCACTTTGACTAGTAACATATTTTTATGAAGTGTAATAAATGTTTTTAATATGTCAGAATATCATTTTCTCTATAGCATCCTAACTATTATATAATGCTTACACTATCCCTAAAAGGTAGGATCTGTTAGTGTCAAAATCTCTCCAAAAGCCAGCAAAACCAAACCAACTGCTTTGTACACTGATTTGAATGAAGAGCCCCACAGGAGATCTGTGTCTTCAGCTATGCCAGTCATCATTAAGGAGTGTTGGTGTATTACCTCCTCTTGCTATTGGTATTGCTATTGTTGTCACAAATTTCCCATTTTAAATGCCAATTAAGTCTCTTACACCCCTAATCACCCTACAGTCCCAAAGTCCTCAGAACTCATGATCAGGTTTTTCCAAGCTTTCCCCTCTCTTCTCTCCCAAATCTCTGACACCACCTCAGCATCAATATAACAGAAGTTCCATTTCCTCCAAGAAGCTTGTTTTTTACAGTCATTTGTTTCTCTGAAGCACACTATTTTGTTACCCACCCCTGCTCCTTTTCCTAGATATGGCTCAATTGCTATCTCTTTCAGGAATGTTCCTTTAACCTCTAAATTGGGTCCCTACCTCTGCTTTTTCTTGAAGAGAAAAAGGTAGTTTCTTCCCCATCCATGAGGTGTTCATTCTTTCTGTTAGATCCTAATGCTGTCCTGTAATGACTTTTGATGTAAGGATCATGTCTTGGAATATTCCTGTTTTTCACCCAGCAGTGGTTCAGTTGCAAATTATTGGGTGTCAAAGTCCCTGATTCAGATTCCCTGTCTGTGGTGGGAAGAAGAAATCATTTTCGATTCTCATTCTTCGAAGCCCTTCAACATCACCTGACAATACCCAGGCCTACCCTATGACTATAATAATTTCCTAAAACCCAGACATGGTCAATTTATCTCTTGATTTTTGATTTTGCTCTTTTTCTTTAGTCTAGGATAGGTTGCAAACACGTTAGCCTGTGGCATGGGAATTTCTGTGCAGTTTTCAAACTGCCCTGTGAAGAATATTTCCCTAAACAATCTCCATGCTCTCTGGCTTCCTTTCTGTCCTCTGATGCTAACACTCTTCCTTAAAAAAAAAAGTACTCTATGTCCCACTTAAGTTTGAATTAAAAAAAATATATTTTCCCTTCAACCAGATATTCTTCTTATTTTGTTTATCCTCCTTCAGCCTACTGACAATGCTTACTGAGCCCTTCTTTAACTATGGCACTTTTATCTCTCCCTACAGTTCAGCATCTCCTTTTGGACAAGAATCCATTGTCCTCTTGTCTGTGCTTCCAACCCTACTGGAGCCAAACTCATGTTTCTTTTCTTTATTGGCCTGTTTTTCACGTCTATCCAAAACAGTGCTGAGGTTGTGAAAACTTTTCCTTCTTTTCTTTCTTCCTTCCTTTCCTTTGTTCATTCTTTCTTTTAGTTTTAGAGGCAGGGATTCCTGTAGCCCAGGATATCCTCTAATTGATTGTGGTAATGGAAAAACACGTTAAAGTTCTGAGTTTCCTGCCTTCATCTCCCAAGTGCTGCATTGCACACCCTGTTTCTGTAATGCTGGGTTAGGACCCAGGGCCTCAAGCAAACCACTCTCCCAAGAGTGCTACATCCTCAGCTCCAGCAACTCTCATTTTCAGATGTCTTTTGGCCTAAGGAGTCTACAGATGAGAAACCCTTTATCATTTACTTTATGTGCCTGGCCTAGTCATTGCTTTTAACTCATATTGTTTTTTAACCAACTTGTAGTATTGTTCAACCATGAATGTCCTTTCACAGCCACCAGTGTTTGTTAGATGTGAAAGAGAAGAAACAGAACAGGGAGAGGAAAGCCAGTTCACATTCATAAAGACCAGCATAGTATCATGACCTCACTAGATTCCTTCAAATTGCAATCTGAAATCAATGTCATTTCTTTCAAATTTCCAGAAAAAAAATTTGCATTCAGTTGTGAAGCAATGGATTTGCCACATCGTGACAAGGTCTCCCTACCCCTCTTTTTCTGATCAGCATCTCTTATTTTCAACAGAGACAGGTTTAGCAGTGGTGGGCTCTGCAGCCCCTGGTGGCATATTATGAGAAGGAGTTAGGGAGATATTATTATTACAGAAGGAGTTAGGGGCATATTATAAGTCTCCCATGGAAGAATGTATGAGCAGGATCAATCTCTTCCATCTGGCTGCCTCAAGCCAATCGCTCTTCACCAAGCAGCCAACAAACATATCAGAAGCCATTAGCCTAAATTCATGGGGAAATTATGCTGGGTCACCGGAAGTGCAGTGCTTGTGAAATGAATATCTAATACTGGGACTTTTCAAACTTACTCAGTCTCACTTCTAAGGGCTCGAACATTGATCATTGGTGTTAACATCGCCAACCTAGGTTTCCGTTTTGGATCTATGTGAGGCGATCATTGTGTTTCTTTTCAGGATAGGCTGAGATGGATGGGTGGTGAGAGGGTGGGTGAGAAATCACTTTCTGGGACATATTTCAAAGATAATTGAAATATCTTTTAGTACGCATTGCAAAATGTATGTGGCTGAAAGAGTTTGCAGTTAGATTCTTCAGCATGAGCCCATTTTAGAACCATACTGCAAAGTAAGTGAGAACGTCCAAGGGCATTAGTCTCTGGCTGCTACTGGATTTTCAATGTTAAAAAGCAGTCTTCAAATATTACTAGATTAGTTAGTGGTGCCTGGGAGGCTGAACAGGGAGCTGTGAGTTATGTTGGAGTCTCACAGAACAGAAAAGTCCAAATGCTAGCTGGTGTAGCCAGGGGCATTCATTGTTCAGAACTCAGAGTTTGATATATATTACGATTCCAGCACCCCGTGGAGTGAGTGGTGGCCAGAAGCTGCTGGGGTAGCTAGGATTGCTACTGTCCCCTGAGGGCGAAGGTTGGTTACTTCCCCTGTGTTGGGAACCGGACCGTGCCTTGGTGAGCTGAAATCTCTGTGCCAAATCCCTTTAACAGTCTGATGCCATGTGGTGGCCTGAACAGACTTTCTGATCTAGGATGTCTACTTCTGTCTTGCTGAAGCATGAAGCGAATTGTGATCACACTGAACACAGTAAAGGGACGATTGCAGTGATCCTCGCAATTATATAAACATTAAACCAATGCCTCCCATTTTTTTAAAAGAATACTGCTGCTTTATTTATTTATTTATTTTTTAACGTTAGTTTCTATTCTACTCACAGAACCTCTATAGGGGTTCCTTTGGCAACAGACAACTGATCATGCATAGCAAACAAATAACTGCCTTTCAGCGAAAACGGGATAGCCCCCACTACTCTCCATCGCCGTCCCAGCACAACTTCTCGCCTGCCTCCCTGCCCCACTGGCAACACCCTCGACCTCCAACCCACCGCGTTCCTCCGCGGCTGGGTGCGTCCGACCTGGCTGCCAGCCACCGGCTGCCCTGCTCCTCTTCTTCTTCAGCGCCCGTTTCCGACGGCACTAGGACCCAGCGAAGTCCCCCGAGCGGGGGTTCGCGGAAAGGCAGCCAGACTCCTCCTTATCTCCAGTGTCAAACTTGACATCAGACTGCGAGCGGAGCATGGTAACTTCTCCAGCCGTCAGAGCGCTCCCCCTCACATCAGTGGCATGCTTCGTGGAGATATGCTCCTCTCACTGCCCGGTGCACCAGCAACATGGATTGTCACCTCTCCATCCTCGTCCTGCTCGGCTGCTGCGTCCTCAGCTGCTCCGGGGAACTGAGCCCACAGCCTTCCAACGAAGGTAAGCCAGGTACCGCGCCGCCCCCGGACCCCGCAGTTCCTGCGCCCTCGCTGTTCCCCGAGGTGCCTTCAGCACGAGTGGCAGCGAAAGACTGTCTTTGCCCACTAGCAGTCCCAATATACTTTCTGGGAGATGATTTGGGATTGTGGAAACCGTCAAAAATTAAAAATTAAAAAAAAAATCTGGTTTTAATCTGATAGAGATTCAAGCCATTACCACGTTTGCTAATGTGATGCAGAAAGCAAGAAAACCTTCCGTTTTTTCTCCCCCTTCTTTTACAACCCAGTTTGTTAATTGCCAAATAGCCAAGGCAGTATTTCATTTTCTAATTATGACCATGTGGTACTCTGAGAAGTTTCAAAGAAAAGGCTAGTCTTCTCTCTGGATCCCGCGGTGTGTTTTAAAGATAATGACAGGTTGCTCCTGCTAGATCCTTTGGCATTTATGAATGGACTAGAGGGAAGGGGGTTCTTTGGATCCGAGGTGTGTGTGCGCGCGTGTGTGCGTATGTTTATGTTACAACCGCCTTATTGAAGTGCTGTGGATCCCGCCGGGCGATGCTGTGCTCAGCGATACAGGTTCTCAGGGACAGCATATGCGTGCCCATTAACAACAGTGATGTTTGCAGGGGTATAAGTGAGCTTAAGTTGGGTTCTTTTAAATAAAGGTCTTTCATACAAATAGGAGAAGGCGTTTAATGATTGATTGATGAATAGCTCCTGGGTGGATACAGTAAATAACTGAATAGCAAATTAGAAAGACCGCTCATGGGCAGCTAACGGCATTTCCTTGATGTTGGATTAATTATTGTCCCTGAAACGGGCATCCCTGGCTTTTCAATGGATCAAAGTGTAAACCTAATATTGAGAATATTTGTTTTTGTGTGCACTGAGCAGACTCATCACGCCTTTCTACAGACTTTTCACGATCTAGTCCTAAAGATTTGTGAATACAAACTCTTAAAACGTAACTTCTCTAAATAATTGATTGCTTGGCAGCCACACGTACAACTTTAATTTCCTCTTAATGATTTTGAACATTTAATGTTTTATTGAGCAAGTTAACAATAGAGAACAAGTGATGGGCAGGAAGCACAGTAGGTGTTTGCAACCCTCACTGATACTTCGTCGAACCATTGTTGTAGGCGTTATTTTTATGCACATGTGAAAAATATATATGTAAATCCTTCTTACAAGGACTGCTCCAAATGTTTGATGACCTGCTTTCACTTCTAATGGCACAGTTTAATTTTCTCTCCTCGATGCTCTGGCTGTCTTTATCAGTTTGGCAGATTTCATTAAGTTTGTCTGTTTTCAATAGAGAAATTGATTTTATGTTCATCATGGTGGTAGGGAAAATCATCTTTGCCAAAAATATTTTTTTAGTAACACAAATTAAAATGTTCATTTGAAAGAAATGATCTGTCATTCTTCATGAAAAAAATAGACACGAATAACACAGCAGTATGTCTGAGTTTCAAATTATTTTTCCAAATATATTAAAACAGTAACTAGAAAACAATATAAGTGGCACATTGTTTTGATGAGTTGTACTTTTCCAAATGGAATGTATATAAACTATCCTGACAATGCTTTCACTGAATTGGTGATGAACAGGATACAGATAAAATTACATTTGTAGGTCAGCCTAACCTTTATTTAAATTGCAAAAAATTAATGTCCTTAACCTTATTTACACTCATATAAAGGCAATGCATATTAATTTAATTAAATAAGCATAATTCAATCTTAATTGGCTTTAAACCATATTTATGTATGTATGATTGCATAATGTATGTCAATAGTCAGGTACAAATTAACAATATAGATATATAATGATAAAAAATACTTATAAAACTCATGTAATATCATTTAATTTGCTTATGTGAAAGTTTTTATGTGTCTATTGTTCACAGGATTAGTCTTTCAGACTCTACCATATGCCTACTGTCTCATTTTCTTTATGAGGTTGCTAGCACTTTAAAACAAAAGTTAAGATGAATAGTTTAAGTTAGATAATGCTTCAGTGATATTTAAATTATTATCCACTACCTTAGCTCTTAGCAATTGAGTCATATGGAAAGTGAAAATCCCAAATCTGTGCCACAATTTCTATGCAATTCCCCTAACAAAGAAATCTGGACTCCAAATATAGAGCTAAGATGAACTGAAATGGTTCATTTTGGAAACTGAAGATATGTGAGAAGATAGTTTATGCTGAAAACTGTACTTTAAAACTACAGACAATTTCCTGTGGCATATCTGCTGGAATATATTCTCCTATCATGGAGTTGGATATGACAGAAATGGCGGAATAAAACCAGGCCATTGAGCTGAAGGAACTTGTCTTTACGAGAGCTTAAACAAAGCCTGAGATAAGTAAATAAAACTATTGAAACTCTATGAGTCCAAACTAAAGAAAAATAACTGAGTTTGATATGAATTTTCCAACCTATCAGTTAATTAGTGATTTGCTAACTGTGCTTTCAAGAAAGTGATTCCAAATTCGACTTTCTCTCCCTGGTCTTCTTGATGATAATAGAGAAACACCATTTGGAGGAGCATTTAAAATCTGGTCTCAATACCCACAAAGAAGTTAGTAAAGACTTTGCTAACAATGATCAATTCTTTCCACTCATGTGGCACAGGAAGAGACTTCCAATGGGAAATCACTTTTTCAAAGCAAATTTAGTACTGCACTACTTTATCAGGATAGACTCTATGCTTGTTCTGTATGCCTGTTCTGATTCCATCTCTCAGGGACTCAGATAATGGTGAACAGTAACTTTGGAAAGAAGTTAAAACTTGATACAGAATCAAGTGATTGACCTTTATTAGTTCAGCCAACTTCAGAATCACATGAAGTACTCTTTATACACAAATATTTGTAGGAGTCTGAAGCAGAATGTACAGCTTATTTAATATTATATGCAATGTTTTCCATCCATCAGTCCTCACAAATTGGATTCACATTTACCCATTGCACTCTTTATACTGAAAATGAGAGTTTTTAAAATAAAGTTCAATGAAATTCAGTCTATATACCTCCATACTACTTATTGAAAAACCTTTCTGGAGTGGCTATGACACTGTCTATGAAATCTCTGCTAAGCACAAGAGGCGATTATGCCATTGAAGATAAAAAGTAAAACTTGCAGATGTCTGCTATAATCTCCCCTTAGAGCAGTAGGCAAATGTTGACACAATAAATATTTAAATAATAATTTCTTCATGGTAAAACTTAGTCAGAATCGGCATTACCTTCAATGTACATAAACTCTCACCCTCAAATAAAAACTCCCTGAGACTGAAACATTAACAGAGAGCTAAGCTATCATGTCATCTTTATGGGCTTTTTTTTTTTTCCCAAAGAAGGCTTACATTTGCTTTTAATAGCATTTCTTATGCTAGACTAAATAATTGAATGCATTATACATTTGTGTAATTTAATAGTTCTCCTAATAGCTTTCCCCTCCACCCACTCCCAATAGTTATAACTGTGCTGTTTGCCTGGAGGTAGAAGAAATCTTAATTTCACTGCCTTATAACCCACAACAGTTAACACTTGACCTAGGTCATTAACAGGATTATCAGCAAATTTGTTTAAGCTTTTACTGACAATCTGAATTGCTATGATAATATTGTGATTGTGCCAAAAAAGAAAGTTCTAGTAACCTCTCAAAGTTGATCATGAAATTAATTCATTGTGAATCTATATCTTCCAAAAGAATAATATTGATACCACTAAATTCAAGTGAGGAAATATTCACTTTAAGACCCTACTCACCTCATTTTGACATCAGCTCTTTTCAGAAGTGAAAAATTAATAATCCTTTAAAAATACTAAATATTCTAGCAAGTACAGTAGATTTAGACATACAAAGCAGCCTTACCATGGCTATGAACTGCTTATAGGTTTTTTTCCCTACTGATTCTATGATGCATACAATTTTTCTTCTCTCCTTAAACTAAAAAGTTACGTTCATAAGCCAGAAGTGACTAGACCTATAAAATGAAAACTGCATAAAACACCATTGCCATTTTTAAGTCATGGCTATACTGTATGTAAATGTATCTTCTCCATGAATTAGTAGAAACTAGAAGTTTCCATAAAAAACGAAACTAATACCTACTCTTAAAGCAAAGTATATATCAAATCATAATTTAAAGGTATTTTCAAATCAAGTATTTACTAACTTGATAAAGTTTCACATAAAGTTTCCTGTCACTTGAATCTACTCTTGGTTAGTTCCTTGTTCATATAAAATGTGATAGTTTTAACTTGATCATTAATTTGAATTTAAATGATTCAGTAAGATTCTTTATCTTGAGTGTGTATTATCCCCATCTGGACATTCAAATTTCTGGATATTCTTTAAGGGTCAAATCATTCTTAATACTATTTAAAAGGACTTCTTCCTTGTAAACATCACTAAATGTTCAATTTTTTAGGAGAACATTGAAATTTTTTCTGAAATAAAATATACACAGCTTTTAAATATCAAATCATCAGTTACATATGCACAGGATTTTTAAGGCAAAGCATATTTCTACAATATATTTGATTTAGTGGCTTCAGTGGAAATGGAAGCAACAGAAACGTTCCTGAAAGTTACATTTTCCAAGTCATAAAATCTTCAAGAAAGTATTAATAAAACTTTCCACAAATCATCAAAACTCGGTAAGTTCTTACAGACAGTGCTTACTTAGAGATCTGTGATGTGGGCTACCTTTGATCTGAGTCATTTTCCAATGGTTTTGTTTGGCATAAACACTAGATGTACAGAGAAATATGTATTTCTTGGAAGAATACTAACTTCTACGAAGTTTTTTTTTTTCAAAATTGCCAACTTTATTTTTTAACATGCGCATTTGTCTGTAAAGTATTCAATAAACTTTGCTCTTTCAATTCTTGCTTCAGCGAGATTGAGAGCAGATTCGGTGTCTCTCTTTGGTTGTTTTAAGAGATCTGGATTTTATCACCACTGAGGGTCAGTAAGGGGCTTTCACCAAGTGTGCAAGTAGCTTTTCACACATTTTTCAAATAAAGGGTTGATTGGTGTGAAACTTTTGTTATATTATTTTTCCAGGTATATAGAAAGCTGGGATTAAATATTTACTCCTCAAAAAATAAAAAAGGAAATAAATAAAGAAAAACCTTAGATGGTTCTGCTGTAATGACTTTAGGAAGAAAAACAGAGCTGTGATATTAATAATATACAACAGTTTCCAAACCATGAATCCATCACTCTTGGAAGCCATTGCTCTTGTGTTCAAAGGACGGATTCTTGTGTGTCCTTGATTTCAAACTCTGCAGGTCTGTTCGTGGCTGTCCAGTATCAGATATTTGTTTGAACTTAACAAATACCCCTCCCCCCAAAAAATATGAGCGTCAGCAATTTTTATTTTACTTCCCACCATTTTTCTTTTAAATACATTTTAAAAGGATGGTTCAATATAAAGAATGTTTATGTAAGTGAAAAGAAAATAAGTTGACTAGAAAGGTGGAGAGGAGAACGCAGGTTCTAAAGGCAAGAATAATACAAAAAATGTTTTGCTTAAAATATATTTATTACTTAAATCATCTGGGTAATCAACTTTTTATGAAATCCCCAAAACCTACAGATTTAAAAAAATGGGTATGCACGTTTATTTCTCCTCTTAAGTTTACACACTTACTGATATTTTTCTCCAGAAGTAAAAGCCTTGTCCAGGAAAGTTTTAAGAGTCTGAGCCAAAGCCTGCTCTCCCCTTTGAAAGCCTGGGCTCATGCACGTGGAGGGTGGTTGGAATCAAAACCGGTTCAGCAAATAAAGCTTCAAACTTGAAGTGACATTCTTAAACTGGAAGCCATGAATGTGCACCCCCACCCACCCACACACCCCTTCATTTTCTAAACCACGTCCTGCTGTTCTAGTCAAAGCAAAGGGTGAAAATCCACATAATCCAAACCAACATGGTGAACTGAGAATAATAGGTGAGGAAGGAGGGGGAAAACAAATCGCAGCACTGTACAAACAAACTACTGTGAACGGTCTTCGTCAGGGACAGGGGTGGCCGGACTAGGAGGCGACTGAGCCTCTTTCTCTTCCTTTGCATTGCACTGCCCACATTTAAAAACGCACTATTGATGAAGTTCTAGAAGTTTGTGCCCCTAGTAAATTTTTAGCACTATGGCACTTTACAGGGAATGCCTGAACGTTGGCCACAAAGGAATCGAGCACCCCTGGCTGCCACCACACCCACGCCAGGCCATCTTAACCCCCAGCTGCTTGAAGTGGAGACCAGTGGAGCCTAGGAAGCCGGACGTTTCCCTCCCCAGCCCCATTGACTGTTTTCTCACTGGAAGCTCTCCTCATTAAAACCCAGGCAGGGTGTGAACATCCAGTTGAAAGCCCTCCAGGGCTAGGGAGCTCTTCACGCAATTTCCCCTCAATCCGGCGTGGATGGACCGTGTCTGGAGCGCAGCTCAGGGCCGGGTTGGCCGTGGCGCGGTGGAGGGATGCTGGCTGCTCTGGATACCCGGCGTCCCACAGCGGGCGGTGCTGGCTACCTGTGCTGGCTGTAGTCTGAAAAGAGCCTGGACACAGAACTCCGACCGTTTCTAGCCAAAGCTGGCTAGCGAGCAACGAACGCGCGCCCTCTGCCTGCAGCCTCGGGGCTGCCACCGCGCTTTTCTTCCCCACCTGGCCGCCACCTGCACCGGATCAGGCCTAGAGAGAATGCGACCCCTCCTCCCTTCAGCCCCCAACAAATCTTGATCTACGCAGGAGACCCCAGATCTCTGTTTTCCTTGCCGCTTCTTCCTTGGCTATCAACCAGACCTTTCAATCTGGCGTCCGGGGGTGACCCGGTGGTGTCTTTTCCATCTACCTTCATCCGCCCACCGGGTGCTGGAGGGAGGGGAAGGATGCGGGTTGGACAAGCATCTTCTCTCAGCTGCGGCGTAGAGAGACCCCTGATGACCCAGTTGTCGTGCTGGCTGCTGTCTGACTCTCCTTGCTATTTTTTGCTCTCTCTGCAGTCTTCTCTCCTCCAGCTTCTAAATAAAGGAATTGTTTTTCTTTTCCAGTTCTCTTTAAAGTCACCTGCTGATTCCACCTGTTAGTCCCTGACTCACTGCTGAAGGAGTGTTTTATAAAGCCTCCTCCCTCAGACACGATACGAGTGTCGCCCCCCACCCCATCCCCTGCCGCCCAAATCCATTTTTCTCTTCGGAGTTTGGCAAACTTGAAATGATCCACAGAGGGTCTCCTCAAAGTGGGGGTAGTCCAAGTGTTCCACTGCTCCTGATATTTTTTTGGCTACGTCAGGTCGAAAATATTTCTCTTAAATCATGGCTGAATCCAATAGTTAAGTGTGTTTTCAATGCACTGTCTCCTACTGGGATTATAAACTCACTGCTCCACTGTCTATCTCTTTGTCATTCATTCCTTACTGGACCTTATATCAGTCACCTCTAAACTAAGTATTAGGGTACTTCTTTGATACAACTGAGGAAACAGATCACAACAATGTACTACAGGATCCAGGCTCCAACTTGTCCTCTGAATCTCCATGCTGACTACTTCCTCCTCTCTGCAAATCCTGTATACCTGGGAAGTGTCCTTTCTTTCCAGAACAGCACTGGATGGTCCACCTCGGTCTCTGTGACCGAACTAATTTGCTTTGTGACTTTGCAAACTTAACCCCAAAATACTAAGAATTTTGGCAGGAGAAATTAAGTGAAATCAGCAAGAAGACTTTGAACTCCCAAAGTGGTGAAGCACATAAATCATGATTATCTGAAAGTTAGTCACAGTTTTGAATATCTGTTAGAGGAAGTGGAGAGAGAAAGCAGGAGACAAGGTCTGTGAAGGCTTTTCTGCACCCACCTGGGCCTCTGTTTTCTTTTCCTAGCACTCAGACACCACAGGCCTTACCCCCAAATAAAGTTTTCCCCAGGATTACACAGACAGAATATGGTGAGAAAACTGTCGCCCTAACCAGGGTGTGATGATTGAGGGTTTTATGTGATAAGAATGGAGTGTGATTTGACTCTGAGAGTTGCCACAGAACGTCAGGAAGAGGGAAAAACAGACATGCTCCAAAATGTAGGTATGTAGGTGCTGCTTCCTGTGGAAACCCACTCATTATATATACATACCTGAAGACAAAAAATAAAATTAAGCGATTTATCTTAGTTTACATTAAAAATACTTGTAGCCTGTTTAAGAGAGTTATTTTTTTTTTTTTTAAGGTAGCTAAGAGCACTTTGGAAAATAGCAAATTAAGTAGGAGCCAATTATGCCTTTCATGGAGAATTTCAGCACACATGTTTAGCATTAATTGTTGCAATAAATTCCCTTTACCTGCCAAAAAGCAAAAATAGCATATTGATGACATCAGGCTTCTAAGTAAGAAAGCAAGCTGCTTTTAAGTATCTTTCTTGCCTTGCTGTGATGTCAATGCTTAACCTATAAAAATGTTATTTATTGATTTTTGATTTATTTTTTTTTTTAAATCATGGTCTCATGTAGCCCATGCTGGCTTTGAGCTCTTGATCTTTCCAAGTGCTGAGACTGTAGAAGTGGGTCACCACCCCTGGCTTTTACTTGAAAATTCTAAGGTATTGTCTGTTAGATTCTCTGGCTGGGAGAGGGATCCTGCCACCGAGTCACTGGGAAAAGCAAAAGACTTAACAGGTAGCTCTTTTCTCTTCCCTCACATCTGGAAAACAACTCAGCAGTTCTTTTCCTCAAGTGTGACTTTTTAAATTCTTGAATGGATTTGGGTAACACTTCCAAATCAAGGAAAATGTAAACTTGACTTAAAAACACAATTCGTATTTAAAATATTACATGAATTTATGAAACACTTGTATTCTGTTAGTAAGTTTTTAATATCCTATGAGATTGAAACCTATGGAAATCTGACCTTTAAAATAATGTTGCAAAGTATGTCCTTGTATATGTCTAAGACTTAAAAATAAATTATGAAACAAAATGAAATAAATACATAAAAATCTCCAAACTGAGTTTTATTTGCTTTCAAAACAACAATCTTGACCACTTATCTAGCTGAGCCTGAAAGAGGACTGAGACAACTTGGAAAATACCATTCAATTTGGTTGCTAAATTGTACATTTGATTAATATCAGAATTGTTTCATCAACAGATTTTGAAGAGGTTAAACTACCCTTTCTCTATAATAATTAAGAATGATAGATGAATAAGCTCTATAAGCATAATGACACTGAAACTCATTTCTTAAAAATATAGCGTCCTCCATATGTACTTTTTTCCTGGTAGAGTTGGCTGATTTCTAATTCCCTTGCAATTTTAACATTTCTAATTTCCCTCAGAATGCCTAAAGGAAATCTCCTGTTAGTAGTTAATGCATTTCCTGATTTGCAAACCTGGTTTAGCTATTGATAGTATCTTTTGAGTAGTAATGTTAAAAGATATGTCTCTTAATTCAAAAGATGGTAGACAATCCTCACACTGAAAAGTCAGGCTGGGAAACTGATTTGCAATGGCTTCCATGTGGTTCATTTTACTAATCCTTAGGATAAGCAAAACACTACTCCAAGGAAAAGTCTGTTTGCAGCACAGGTTCTCTCTCTCTCTCTCTCTCTCTCTCTCTCTCTCTCTCTCTCTCTCTCTCTCTCTGTGTGTGTGTGTGTGTGTGTGTGTGTATTGTGTTGCCAATCACAGTTTTCTTGAAAAACTGAGCTGTTCCCACACTGTGACCACAATTTTATGGATGAGGACACAAGATGCTGTAAATTCTATTCTGAAAAACAAATTGTCAGTGAGATTAAAGATTAAAACAATCATTGTTTATTGGCCATAGTTTAATTTGGATCTTCGCCACTCTCCCACAACTATCTGTAATAAAGACAATTTCCCCACAAATATGCCAAAGCAACTTAAGGTGTTTTTTTTTTTTTTTTTTTTTTTTTTTAAGAAGGAAAAGAACTAAAATTATTACCCAAAGTATAGCAACAAACTAAAATACTACAGCTTTTTTAAATATGAGAATCCTATTAAATTTAGCTACTGTGAAATACTACAAATACTTTTTAAAGCATACTATTTTAGTCTGTTTACTCTTTCTGCCTGTTTTACCATAGATAAGACTCATTTACATTTGATAATTCAAAAGAAAAACTCACAGTCTTTACTATGTGTTACCAACGTTCTGGCCTAGACTAGAGCCTTTTAATGTCCTTGTTTTATGAAAAATAAATTCTTTCATGGGTAATTATGTGTATTTCAGGTGACTGAACTGGTTAATTTAATCTAAAATGAGAAAAATGGCTTCCCTATATTCTGAGGTACAATTGCCTTTCTTAAAACATTTGTCCATTGTAAAATGTAGCTTTTTTTTTACCCTTGAAAGTGATATTTAAAACCATTTTAAGTGTTTTAGTGTAAAAAGACTTTTGAAACTCAGAAAAAAAGCAAAAGGTATAGTTTCTAATATCTTTAATTTTTTTCCTCTGCAAAAGATCACCTTTAAGGAGGTATGCCTACTTTTATACGAGCATGTTTGTATTTCTAGTAGAATTATCGCACTTAAAAATGAAAAGGTCAGAGTTCTCAGGCAGGAGAGATACCTCAGTGGTTCATAATGCCCACCATTCTTGCACAGGACCCAAGTTCAGTTCTCAGCATCCACGTGGCAGCTCACAACCACATGGCATATAGCTCTAGCTCTAGGGAATCTGATGCTCTCTTCTAGAATCCTTGGGTTCCTGCACACATGTGGTGCACAAATGCTCATACAGGCTCACATACAAACACATCAATAAAATATAAATAATTTAAAAAGCCATGAATCCTAAACTCAATTTCAAACTCCTGGTTTTGGAAACTGTTAAGAGGAGTCAAGAAAAGTAAGGTACCCTGAATTTCTTATTCTAGAAGAACACATCTTTCATAATCACAAGGTTTTGTTTACGTCTGTTTACCAAGAACATGTAGCTAATGGTTAGTTTCAGACTTAAATGTTATAAGTTTGATATGCTCTATGCCCTTGTAAATATTAATTCTGGTGGAAAAGATGACCTTGCCATGAGTTCTTAGATTAAAAACTATGCAGTGACATATATATGAAATAGTGAAAATTATGACATGAACCCCAGAGAAAGTGTATTACTGTTGCAAATTCAGCATCTAGAAAAGATACATTAAATGATTTGTTGCACTTCATTTGACAGACATGAATATAACTTAAGACTTTTTAGAATGTTTGGTGAATGTTTCTAGACTTTAAACATAGTACATTTGAAAAACTGAATATTGAGAAATATTCCCAGCAAGCACAGATGTAAGGTGAATGTAAGTTCTGTATTGGATATGCATGCTTGCATGTGTTCATGTGAGTATATTGAAAACATATGTGACCAACACAAAAGGACCATCCCAAAATAGAAGCCTCTGTAGGCCATCTTCACAATGTAATTACACTACCAAGAAAAACCACACTGAAGTCTGTTTGAACTCTACCTTCTCTTTCATCAGTAAATTAAATGTTTTCTGACTGTCCCTAGCAGTCAGTTTGATATTTTCCATTGACACCATAATCCTAAAATTTGAAGAAAATGGCTGGAATATTTTAATAGATGGATCTTCAGTAGATTATTACAAAGATCCAAATGTATTACATTAAAAAAAATCTGTTTATGTATGTGTGTGTGTGTGTGTGTGTGTGTGTGTGTGTGTAGCTATCACTCAAATTTGTATCATCTTTAGTAAAATCCATAACATATGACTCTTTAAATATTTTCCTGAATATCAAGAATTCAAAGCCATACCTTGCTTCTGGTTATTCCAGATATTTAAAACACTTTATTTAAAATGAAATTAACTTCTTTTTCAATAAAATGTGTGTTGAGCTATGACAATGTCTGAGGTTTCTTCTTAAGTTAAAATGTAATGTCCTATTTCTGCTCATAAAGCCTGGATTCCTTATGTTCAAGAACTTCCATGAAGTTCTTTATTTCTAAAAAAGAGTGTTCTATTCTATTCTACTTTCACGGCCACCAGTCAAACTCTGACTCAGCAGAGCTGACCATCAACATCTGAAGGTTAATAATCAAGATTTTATGATAATCTTGTTTCAATGTATCAAGGCAGCCTGATTTTATAAGATAAAGACAATGCATATTCTTAGGTATTTAAAATGCTCTTTGCCATAATTACCATCTTTATATCATAATTGAATTACATTCTCACTTTTTACTTTGGAATCTTCAAAAGTATTTCCTGAATTGAAAGTAAACAATTTGTTTCATTTCTAAAACACTCACTCTAAAAGAAACTTGAAAAGATGCCATTTATACCTAAGCAGTAATACTGTACTGTTAGACACATTTTGGAAAATAGGCCTAAATTGGAAAATGTGTTTAAATGAGTCGTACATTAGTTACCTATGAGCAGAAACAGAAAACTACTACTGTGTGATGGTTTCCACATTTGAGGTTGATCATTTACTAAAACTTCACTGACAACCCCCCGACTAGTTTAATATACCAAGATTATTTGGTAGGAAATATTGTTCCACTAAAATTTTGATAGCTTCGTGGGTCTATATTAGCAGTGCCAAAAACCTTTGGGATTTTTTTCTTATTAGAAAAGAGAAACAACAAGGAAAATGCTTTAAAATGTTCAGTGCTTAAAAATGGTACAGTTCACACCTGTGAAAGTCTCTCATACAAGTGAAATTTGGGCTGTAATCTCCCAGAATTCTATGAAATCAGGTAAACAGAAAGTCTTATGGTGAGACTTTATGTGTTTCCATTTAAAGGCATTCTCCCTGCTGTTTGTAAAGATTTAGAAAAGGCACACAATTACACTTTCTTTTACAATTAAGCTCTGTACAGAAGTAAATCCAACACTCTTTCTTAAGAGAAAAATTCCATAAGGACAATAAATTTCCAGTATACTGCCTTGTCCAGAAGTCTTGTATTATACACAAAAATCCACAAGTACTTATATGACACTGTATATTAAATTTAACATTGATATATAACAGCTAAAAAATTATTTTGCCACTAATATATTAACAGTTGTTAGCTGAAGCACAAAACCTCTACTAAAATGTCCTATTATGTTTAGAAAGATATAAAAATATTAACATGAATCTCACAAAAGCATTGAAATTAAGAAAATCTAAAATTAGTAAATAAATTCAGGTTGAGGCATATCAAAACTGACTTCTCTAAATTTCTCCTCAATAGAATATCCCAATACATACAAATAAACTGAAAAAGAAAGCTGAGCTAAAATTAACTTTTACTCAAAATATAAATCTTAATTTTGAAATTTCATTATTGCTTATGACAGAGGACCACATGGAGATTTACAACACCAAGAATAACATATATCTCTTTCTGTGTCATTTTTTTTTCCTTTTTGGACTGCTTAAGTATCATTTAGAAGCAGATTAAAAGGTCCTTCTGCTTTCTGTAACTGCAACCAAAGCTGTGCTCCTTATTGTAATAGAAAGTGATGAAAACGATAAAGATAAGTGTGCATATGAACTGTGGCTTGCGCAACTGAGGTGCTGATGTGAACAGAGCCAAAAGCTATTATTCTTTAGTCAAAGCAAAAGTAATGAAAGGGTGGACTTGTCTTCAGTGGTACTGATTTTATAGTTATTTTTACTGGCTATAAAGGCCGCCGAGAAGTGAAGGTTTTACAAGAAAATATGTCTATGACTAGAGGAATCTGAAATCCTTTAGCTATTATAGCTGGATGTCCGCTTTGAAATGATTATTTGATAATTATAAATAACTCCATATTTTCATGAAATGCAACCATTACATCACCACTAAGTGTGCTGATGCACTATTAGACAATTGAAAAGATCTGCTTCAGGAAGAGAGTATCTCATTTAGTGTTTGCAATTTCTTAACACTGTTTGTACATAGCAGCACTTAAACAATGCATGTAGCTGCAAATATTAGGTTAACTTTCAGTCTTTGTAAGTGGGCAAGAAGCAATTCTGAGTCAGATATTAGAATGTCCTTGAAAAAAATATTAATGTATTAATGGATTTTTAAGAGTGGCAACTCCAGAGATTTATATTGTGAGGTTTTAGTCATCTACACTATCTGACAACATGTGTTTTAAAATTTAATTCTGATACCTTCATCTTTGAGCCTGGGGATGTAGCTAAGTGGTAGAATACTCCTCAGCTTGTATGAGGCCTGTCAATCTCCAGCACTGCAAACCAAGAAGAGAAAAGTTAGTAAAACGAGGTTTGAGTGATAAGAAATGTAATGTATTTCTATTAAGAATAAGAGAAGATGGAGCCAATTCTTATTACAGCCAATTCTTCATGATGTCATACGTGAACTTGTTTATGATGCTCAGGATCTAATCTTGGGCCTCATGAAAGCACCACTGAGATGGAGCTCTGGGCCAGGAAAGGATTTTGGATTGATTCTCTCCATTGTGGCAGAGGACAGGAAAAGAAAAAGGAGGATGGATCTCAGAAACTCTAATTCAACTGTTGAGTACAGTAGGAATTGTGACAGCAAAATTAGTCCAAAGAATAACAGATAGGTGTCCCTCTTGCCAGAATTTTCTATAACCAATTTGAATTCATTTGCTCTGGACTTATTTCGTACAAGTTCAGTCAATTCTAACACGGGAATTTGCATTAAATACCACCCTTGCTTGGGACGACCAGATCTCATATTCATGCCAAACAAAGAGTCAAGTCCTGGAGGGATGGCGTCCCCATCTCAGGAATGTCAGCCCTTTGCCTCTTCATGCACCCCTATGTAAAAGCTGTAAAATGACAGACAGTAAATATGTTGAAATTCAAAACCACATACTTCCAAACTTAGAACAGTGATTTCAAATAAAATTTTATTGTCAAGCCCCACTAAAGTAGAATCTTAGCATTGAGTAATGTTTCCAATTTAAAAATACCTTAGTTGAAAAAGTTAACTTAGGCCATATATCTGTTAAAGGAGAAAACATTCTGACATTTAAAATAATCCATTTCTATATTACACCCCAAAATATTTGGAACTCAATTCATTAGAATATAAAATATGGTAACAAGCAACTTACATCTTTTATAAGTAACTGGCATGGGTCTAACAACAGAGAACTAAATAATCCACAGGAACCTAACAGCCTTCAGAAACAACTTCCCAATTCTTCATCAAAATTCAAATTGTGAATTTCAGTTTTCTAGAAATGGAAATAATTTCTTTCTATCAGGAGTTGTGGTTAAGACTCAGACTATAATATGACACTTATACAAATCAATGAAGTTAAATAACTCCTCTCCATGACATTTTAATGATGGTAACACTGTAGAGGAAATTATAGGATCTTCATATATTTTGAGAGGAGAAAGCATACTTCTTACTGATAGCAATATGGGAATTGAATCAGTGTGTTTCCTCTGGGATTTAGTCATGCACCAGAAAAATCACACACTGGTTTACTCTCAAATTCCCCGACTTTATCTACTTATCTCAGTATGAGTGGGTGCTGCTCTTAGGGTATTCACTATAAACTGACTACTTGCATGTAACTAGAGACTTGTTAAGGAATTACCCATTCAGCAACCATGAACTTTGAAGTGTTTATGATTCTTAGAGTGTGTTGTTCTCATTCAGAGACAAACAAAGGGCACCTTATAAACCTAAATTAAGAACTTTTAAAAACTGGTTTGATGTCAGCCAGTCTTCCCCATTAGGTCATGTGTTGATGGTTGCTTATAAACAATTCAGAAGTCAAACTGGAACTGTTGTTCCCTGTAGTAATTTTACAAGAACACTGGCTCCATAGCTTGTTATAAGCTCATAGTGGCTCAAAGTATATTTATATGATTGGGTTAGTACAGTAATACTGTAAGATAACCATGCATGACAAAATTAAATGTTTGATAGTTAGCAGGATCAAAATTATGAGTAATGTTGGTGTTTTCTTTACTCACCATAAATTAAGTATACTAAAAGCACAACTTATGAGGAGGTGAAAACAATTTAATTAATCTACACACTTATTTTAATTGACTTTGTGGTATTATTATTCATTCTGGATTAGCTGTCCTTTGAGCAGAATCCAAATGCAGATGTGATTAATCTGGCCCCCTTTCCTCATCATTAACTTCAGGAGCAATTTAAAGTAATTCTTTAGTTATAAAATTGCCTTCCATTGAGTTATTTACGAAGGAGAGACAATGTCATAGTTGTTTCTTCTTTGCTTCACACATTGCTTTTTTTTATTGAAAGTAAGCCAATTATTCATCTTAGCATGTGATGTGGCACATAAAAATTGTCCCTTTCCAATTCAACTATCACATGTATAATGACACCTTGGTCTCTTTAGAGCACTAGAGACATTGGTGACAATGATCTAATGAAGATGGTACTTGTTGGTTTTGTCTGTCAACTTGACACAAGCTAGAGTCATCAGGGAAGAAGAAGCCTCAGTTGAGGAAATGACTTTATGAGATCCAGCTGTAAGGCATTTTCTCAGTTAGTGATGGATGCAGCCCATTGTGGGTGGTGCCATCCCTTGGTTGGTGTTTGGTCCTGTGCCCTATTAGAAAGCAGGCTGAGAAAGCCAGAGGAAGCAAGTCAGAAGCAACATCTCTCCAAGGTCTCTGCATGAGTTCCTGCCTTGCTTGAGTTCCAGTTCTGACTTCATACAATGATGAGCTATGATCTGGAAGTATAACTACCTAACTAAAAATGTCTCCTATACTGCACCCTGAGGGTTATTGTGACATATTTTATCATTGTGACTCATAGGATCACAGCTGGGTAGAATTGTTGGTTCTTACCTTCTCTGGAAGCTCCTATATTTCTGTTTGCTTCCATAAAAGATAGTTCTCAGGGAGGAGGCTTTCAGATCAGGTCTAACTTAGAGACAGCTATGACATGTTTCTTAAGTTTATTGTATCTTTAGCCACAGGCATTGCATTCTATCTCCAAGGGGCAAAAGGCAATACCAATAGCCTATACTGCTTTAGGAGTCTCTTGGGTAACTCCAGCCTGTTGTTGGAGTATTTTTTACGTGGTTCATGGAGGGGAACATTGTCATCCTAGATGGAAAAATTTCATTTTAACTATGCATGCATATTTACACACTGACTTACACATATTAGAGACATTTTTAGTTAGGTAGTTAGCAATATAATATGACTTTTATGAACACTTATTATTTTTAATTTTTAAATATTTAAGAGAATAGATTAAACTTGTATTTTTTTCATTTTCAAAGGAGAAAATTCAATTTCAAGTTTTGTAATTTTAGTCGAATGGTCAAGAGCTTTATAGCCATTTAATGTATTTATTATCTAACAGTGCAAGCAAGAACGTTCCTTGAAATTTTTAGTCATTTTTAATATTTAAGACTCTATCACATAAGGAAATATTTTCTTCCTTAGAATATTGGACTATTTTGTTTCATTTGTAACAATTTAATTGGGATTTTTAAAAGAATGCAGTAATTTTCTCAGACCTGAAAACATGTGGATGTGTGGTGTCCAGTCTGGGGATTAGCATTATGTTTAGACACAGGCGTATTTGAGATTTTTAAAATGCAATTCTTGTTTTTATTGATTGCCTGCTCTGGTCTACATTAATAATAGATGCTTAGTTTATGTAACCTTCCTTTACACCTTCCATTAGTCAATCATGAGGTTGTTTTCTAATGTAGAAGGATGAGGCAAAACCATAGTTTCTATTATTTAACAGGTCAGAATGACAACGATAATACATCCCATCAACAAAGTGAGCTTTTATTGTTGATTAAATTTGAAGCACCATTTTAATACATTAATTTCTGACCTATAAGAAAGTTGAATTTTGTGGTGCTGACAAAATAATTTTCATTTATAATTAATAAAATGTAACTACATGCACATTACATTTTACTTTTACTTTATAAATATGGCTTAGGAGTCAGACTAGTCAATAATAATGTTATGAGAAAAATCACTTGTGCTTTTTAGTGGAGCACCTATATAGGTAATCAAGGTTTTACAAGTGATATTCTAAAGTGAATCACTTTGTCTATTATATATGCTAATAATTTAAACATGATGAATATAAATTGTATACTATGTTTGGTATTGTCATGTGGCATTAAGAAGATGACATATACAATAAGGAATATTAATCATATAAGTACATACTTAAGATAACTCATGGGGGAATCATATGATAATTCAAATTAGTTGTTTCTGTAGTTACTTTTTGTTCAAATTAATTTCTTAACTATTTTGCATTTTTATTGTTTCCCTTGTAAGAGTACCATTCTGTCAGAATGTATCACTGTTTGATTGTTAATCTCTCCTAAACAAACAAATTTAAAAGGAATAACAAATTTATATCTAGTTTCTCTACAATTATCATTTGTAGCCTGCTTGTTGTACTTACCATGTATTTATAATAAAAAGAACAGTAGTGTTTATTAGACAATGATACTCAAAACAGACATTATTAACAGATGCAAACATAAATAATTCATTGAGCTTATATTTTTTGTGTTATTTTGTTTTCTTTTAGTTAATCTACTAGATTCAAAAACAATTCAAGGGGAGCTGGGCTGGATTTCCTACCCATCGCACGGGGTGAGTTCAGTAGACCACTGAAATGAACATGATACTATCTTTTGCCGCTCTCAGAGATAATAAAGAATGTTCAATTCATTTTCTGAAGAAAGTTCTGTACTTCTTATGAAACATTATATTAATAGACCAGCACAATTTAATGTTGATATTCGATGCAGCTACAGAAAATTTCTCTTGGATTCATTAATTGTACTGAGATGATTAAATATGTTAATTATTATTGGCATTTTATAGATAATCTGAGTATGGTTATTTAGTTTTTTGTGATAAGATAAGGATAAATCATTTGACAAGACTTTGAAATTTCATATTATATTTCAAGTTTATTTTTGGTAATGGTAATTGTCCAAGTTATAGCCTTAAAAATAGGAGTCCAGTGAAGAGAGAAAACAGGGATTCTATGAGCAAGGGCATCAAGATCATGATGGGGAAACCTACAGAAACAACCAAACCAAACCAGTGGGAACTCATGAAATTTAGATCAACAGCTGTGGAGCCTGTGTGGGACTGGACTAAGCCTTCTGCAAAAGGAGACAATGGTGTAGCCTGATCTGTCTAAGGGGCCCCCTGGCAGTAGTATCAGAATCCATGCCTGGTGCATGGGACACCATGCAAAACCTTGAGGCAGGGGGAAGAGCTTGGACATGCCTCTATTAAATGTACCACCCCATGGGAGGTCTTATCTTCTTGTAGGAGGGAATGGAGAGTGGGTTGGGAGGGGAGGCTGGAGAGGCAGGAGGAGGGAAGAAGTGGATCTTTGATTGGTAAGTCAAATGAATAAAAAAATTCTTAATAAAATAATAATAATAAATGTAAAAAAAATTCAAAAAATTAACCATGGTGATATGCTCCAGTACAATAGGAATCATTATTCAACTGTGGAAGCATATGTTCCACTCATTTATTCTGAATATCTTTCACTTGTCCAGATTGTTTAAAAACTTGATTTTGTTAAGATGCTAAAACTAGCATTGCCTTAACTTTTTATCTTTTTATATAAATTTTAGACGCTGCCAGTTCAGGCACAGCTAACTAAGATGTATGGGATTTCCGTGCTCCACATGTTTATAATGAATCTTTTACTTAAGAAAATTATGTTTATTTATTTGGAAAACTCAGATCATGCATTTAGACAACTCTCATGCCTCTCAAAGCAGTAACAAATATTCAGACATACTTTCTTTGTGAGCATGGTTTGAATGAAGTGCGAGCAGTTTGAACTAGTTCTCATAGAAATAAATTTATGTGCTCTCTTTCTCTCTGTGGCTGTATTCTTTCTAAAGTGATTTTAATTACTATAATTTACTGTTGGTCTCCATCTTTAGATTTGGATACCTAAACATACTGACTTACTTGCCAGTGCTTTCAACTATTCCTTCACAAAGGGATGGTTTCTGTCAAGGATACTTCATCCATCTGTCATCTGTGTATCTGCTTTTCTTTCTGGCACACCTTGACGTTGACAAAATGCCAAAACTCATCATCAGGTCTTCCATGTTGCTTTGGGAAGGAGAGAATGAAAGAACCCAGGATTTGCTTTCCTATAGGTGTAAGGGAATTCAATAATTGGGATAAAACACAGTTTTGATAGTCAGAAAAATAAAGTAAAACTCAGGATTGAGCTGGAGAACTCAATATATACTACTACTTAGCTAAAAGTTATATCTAATTTTGCTTTTATATCTTTGAGTTTTTATTTATACCATTTATGATATATTGAGGAAACCCACTGTTTAAGTATAGAAAAATATGAATTCCATACTGCCAATTTTACTAACACATTATATACACATTTGCAGCTATTTTCTTAACCACAGGAAATTAATTTGTATACCAAAACAACATTTTACCATATGTTTTCCTTTGAAAATGGCATAAAGATAATGGATTCCCACATATTAAGAATTAGGGTAAATAGATTCTTTCATATTTTGATTGCATAATTTAACAATTTCTCATTGTTAATCTCAAAGACTTTATGAGAAAATAAGTTAGGCATGTCTGTAGTCAGACATAGGTTTGGTGCTGAGGTTAAGAATATGTAAAATCCTGTAATACAAAGTGTGGTGTGTATATATATATCAACAGCATCAGAACCCAAAAATGAAGTGGAAATGGAAGTTATCAGGGTTGCCTCCTCCTGTTTCTCAGGTTGGGGATTTAGCTCAGAGGTAGAGCTCAAGCGCAAGGTCCTGGGTTCGATTCTCAGCTCAAAACAAAAACAAAAACAGAATCTGAATCTCAGGGTGCTCCTTCCTCATTTGATTGTTAAGCACAAACTTCTACAAAAGTCTCTGGCCTCATTTTCTACTTCCTCTTGGCCTAAGTGTTTACGTTAGTGTACAGTTTTCAGTTTCAGGTCAGTGCTTGAAGTTTCTCTCATAATTTTCAGGGAACAAGAAAACAATTCTGTTGTTGCTGTTTGTGTGTTTGTGTATTTGTATGTGTGTGTATGTATGTATGTATGTATGTATGTATGTATGTATGTATTATGTATATGTGTGCTTAGTGTGGCATATGCATGCATACAAGTGTATACATGTGCACGTGTGTGTTTGTGTATATATGTATGTGCAGTGTGGAATATACATGTGTATGTGTGTGTATACATGTGTGTATGTGAGAGTATGTGTGAGTATGTGTGTGCATGCACACACGAGGCTCAGGTGGTTAAGAGTACTTTTTACTTTTCTGGTGGATCCAGGTACCCACACCAGGGAGTTAACAACTGCCTGTTATTTCAGCTCTAGGGGATCCACTGCATCTTGCCTCCACCTATAGCCACACATGTAGCACACATTCATACACACACCAACACACACACACCCACACACCACATACACACACCCACACACACATGCACATATACTGAAAGAGAGACAGAGAGAGAGAGGGGGAGAGAGAGAGGGAGAAAGAGAGAGATAAACACGTGATTAAAAGCAAACTAAATCTTTAAAAACACAGAAATAAATGCTAATTATAGTATTTGGCTTCAGATAATTTTGCAATATCCATGAAGGAACATAACAAAAAGTTGTCTCTACATAAAATCATAAAACTAGTTATGAAGTTGAATCTTGAAATTATTTGTAAATTTAGGAATTATAACTTTACACTTTTACTTTCCAATGAAAGGGTTTGTTTGAATATCATCTGACACTGTATTTGTTTAATTTTATAATCTGGATACAAGCAATTATCTTTCCTTGCCCTTTGAATCCTGGGTTTAATCATAGCTAGGACTTTCAAGAAGTAATCCCACACTTTTATAAATCTTTTCTTTTGGGAGATATCAACAAACATAGACACACATGTATCTCTCTCTCTCTCTCTCTCTCTGTATTTGTATATGCATATGTATATGTATAATACAATCCCCGAAGCTTTCACTTACCAGTGTATTCTTGAACCACTGAACTTCAAGGAGATATCTTTGTGTCATCTGTTTTCTTAGTATTTCTCCTACTTTCAAATTAAAGTCACCCTAACAACAGAACTTGTTTTTACCTCTTATCAAATATCCTGCTAATAATTTCTATAATCTTTGTTTATTGTATTTTCCCTAATTGCATTAACTACTTTAGTCGATGATATATTAATTAAATAATTTAAGCCTATGTATTGCAAGACAATTGGAAACAAAACTAGTTTAAGTTGGCTTCATATTGCTATTGATGATGATTATTATCTAGCGATAAAAATCAGAATGCTGCAAATAAATTCCTTTTGGGGAAATAATTGAAAGAATCCACAGTGGAAAAAGAAATTGTGAAAAGGAAAAAAGAACAATGGTGCATAAGACAAGTATTTGCTCCCCTGCTTTCCAGGACAACAGAATTTGGATTGACCTGCAGAATTACGTTATCTGTGCTTTTGTGAAGTCAGAATGTCTAAAGTCTCTTGGATTTCTTACTTTCACTTTGTGGTTGAGGTTTGAAATGCAGGGAGAAATATTTTGACAATAATGTGAGCAGCAATCACCTGGGAGTTGCCATTGTAGATCATAGTTCAAGAGCTGGCCCAGGAAAATCAGTTTTGAGACACACAGGATCCGTGATTCTTGGTCACTTGGAAGTCCTGCCTCTGCTCCTCTGCCTTGGATCTGTCACTTTCGTCCAATATACGGATGAGATGAAAACCGTGACCAAGTTTTATAGCTTCAGAAAGCTTTCTTTGAAACAAAAGGCACCATGAAATAAGAGAAGCTATGGATAACGTTAGAAGTTATCCAAGCTGGATTCTAACAGCATTCAATCTGTGAAAATCAAAATGTTGTATTTTTAGTGCTTTAAAAATAGAATTCATTTTTCCACGTGTGCTAAAATTTTATATTTCTACATGAAGCATCCTCTCTGTATCAAAACTATTTAAATTTTGGGAGACTGGATTAGAATTCTTAAAACATAACTTGTTTTAAAATATAATACTTTGTTTCTTCTACTATCATACATAGAATTGGGGTTTTAAGTAAAGGACACGTGTAAAGTGATTTTTTTAATTTAATCTCACTTAAAAAAATTAAATCCTGCTTAAAGATTCTCACCTAGTATACATTAATGATAAAGTTAAAAAATTAAATGAATTCAAAGAATTTCTCTTTCTATTTTTGAATATTTAAATGCATCATAATGTCACTGTGATCATTCTATTTTTAAATAGCTTAAAAACTGATACCAGGAACAAATTTTTGGTTCTCAAGTTCCTCCTATTGATGGTATTTTTCTTTAACACCAGTAATGTTTTGACTCCAAGTGTGCAAAATCCAAAGTTTATTTTCTGATCACATTGACAATTAATTCATTACACACACACACACACACACACACACACACACACACACACACCTATAATGAGTTGAAAATGACATTCATGGGGCCATGAGATAGCTGGTGTGTAAGGGCCCTTGTTGACAAGCCTGGCAACCTGAGTTCAGTCTCTGGGACTCCAATGTTTGAGGTAGAGAGCTGCCTCTTTCTGCATGCAGACCTCTGACCTCCATTCTAGTACACACACATTGTACACACACACACACACACACACACACACACACACACACACAGAGATAAGTAAAATGTAATAAATTTTAAAATGACATTCACATTCAACTTATTAAAACTTAATTTGTTGAAATATATGTAAAGAATTGTATTTAAACTAAATGTACTGCCTTACTTCTCAATAGTGACCTTTCTCCTTAATATTTTACAAGTAGTATGTGTAGAATAATCACTATTTTCGAGTTTTCTTCATTTGCATGTATGACATAAAATACCATATGTGTGTATACACACACACACACACACACACACACACACACATATATATATTATATATAATATCCATACAGATGGAAGCAGCTTCAATTTCCTTGTTTCACTGAATATTAAATAAGAATTTTGATGAATGTTTTTAAAAAGTAATTATTCACAAAGTATGGTTTATTGAATATATATATTTTTTAACTTCATGGTTTGAACCATTAGGTTTAATATTTAATATTAATATTAATCCAGCTATTCGTTTCTTTTCAAATATTTTTAGAGCAATTAAATTCTTCTTATAGAAAAATGATGTCAAACACTCTTAATAAATGTCTAACAATAGCTATTGGAGCTCAAACACTGAAGGTCTTTATGCCTACAGAGCATTTCACTTATTTGCCTAATCTCTTAACCATCCCTTGATTTTCTATGACTGTCCATGTTTTCAAGCATTATATAGGTACATGATCAGTATAACACCTGAGACTCCATTGCTAATTGCAACAGTATTTCACCTCCATTGTGTGATACACAAGAAGAAAATAGTCAACGAGGCACTATATTCTGCTGTATGTAACTTAATTTTTTATATTTTATTTTACATGCTATGGGTGTTTTGCCCGTGTATGTCTGCCACATGCATGCAGTGCCTGCAGAGGCCATAAGAGGGCATTAGACCTGGAGTTACACATGGTTCTTAACTGCCAAGTAGGTGCTAGGAATCAAGCCAGGTTCTTTTCAAGAGCAGCCAGTGATCTTAACTACTGAACTCTCTCTCTAGCCTCTTACTTCCTCCCTATAATCTTTGCTTTACTGAAAATATTTTTAGACTATGATTTCCCCTCCCCCAACTCCTACTAGATCCTCTCTACCTTCCCACCCACCCCAAACCACATCTCACCCAGATCATTAGAATACAAACAGGCACCTAAAATTATTACAATAAAATAAAATAAGATAAATATACTCTTATTTCATACAAAACAATTGTTAGAAGTACAAATAATGTTCAAACCATACCTACAGCTTTAAGAAGTTTGGGTTGGAGGGCAGCAACTGGATTTGGATCTTACTTTCAATATGGTTCTTCTGTTGCCCATGTTTTGGAATCCCAGGGACAGAATATCATTGCCCAGCATGTTGAGGTTCACCCTCTCTTCCTACTCAGGTTTCCATTAGCCTTTTCATTGGGGCTCTACTTTACCTGAATTTCCAAATAAATATAATACTACACATGATTCATGAATCCTATTCCCCTATCTATCTATCTATCTATCTATCTATCTATCTATCTATCTAAAGATTATATATAATTTTACAATAAACACACAGCAAGAGAAAAACAAGCCATTTACTGGCAACCTGTAGGTTGTATTAAGAACAAAGTTTGCTTTTAGAATCTTAGGTAATCGTGGAGTTCAGTTTGAACAGCATGTATGATCTTCAGTATTTATAAATAATTATAATGTGTACACCTGGCATACATTGCTCATGATAACTTAGATGGCATTAAAATAAAAAGACTAGAAAAACCATGTGTTAAGTGACAGGGAAATAGAAAACAACTATGGAATCCCCAGTCAAGGAGTTGCTACAGTATAAGGTTTTCTGAGAAATGACTATGAGTTATTCCTAGATCAGATTATTGTTGGCTATATTTGGTATGCTAAAATACATTAGTCAAAGATATCATGAATAGGTTATTATAGAGCAGTTGAAGGATGGTTGGGAATCAGAGAGAGAGAGCTGTAAGAGGCCCTCAGGAGTGTTTCATGTGAGAATTGGTCCATGTTTGAACCACCATATATCTCAGTGGGTTTTATATAAAATGGAATTCTATATATGCTATTATATATTTATGAAGAATATCCTTATATTTCAGAAGCTCTTCTTCCTTCCAGTTGTAAGTTCCAGATCCTTACTCCCATTCATTCACTGTTTTTCTCACTTTCCATCTTTGTTCGCCTTCCTCTTCTTCTTTCAAACAAGTTGCTTTTATAATAAAGACACAGAACAAAGAGAGCATGGATTTGAAAACTAAGAAAGATAAAAGATCTTTACAAGAGTCAGGACTAAGAAAGGTAATTAAATATAAAAGAACACATGTTAGTCTAATAGTAACTTTCCATTTCTTAGGAATATATCACAATGTTCTTGCATCTTCATTTAAGAATAAGTAAATTTCAGATGAAGGTACTGTGGTTTTCATTGTCCCTTCATTGCCCGATGGCCAATTACATAAAGCTACTATTAGGAGTCAAGAAAACGCAGGCTTCAGGAAAAAAATGCAATTTGATAATTGTAGGACAATTTATTTCTTCTTCTTCTTCTTCTTCTTCTTCTTCTTCTTCTTCTTCTTCTTCTTCTTCTTCTTCTCCTTCTCCTCCTCCTCCTCCTCCTCGTCGTCCTCCTCCTCCTCCTCCTTCTCCTCCTCCTTCTTCCTTTAAAAAAAAAATAGAAATGTGCCATTTTACTATACAGAGTCTCAAAATGAAAATAACTCAAAACAACCTTCATGTACAGAATAATGGGAAGATTAGGCAATGTAAGATATTTGGTTTGCTGAGACCATGAGAAGGGATAAACAACTAATATTAAAATGGCTGATGTCACCTAAACCTGAAAATGATAATAGGGGGGCGTGTCCCAGAAGAACTAGTCACTTTTCTGGAAAACTTGATAGAGGCATTCTAAGTTTTCCCCAAGTCTTCAAGACTGAGAGGAAGAGAAGTGAATGCAGTGAGCTTTTCGCTCTTCTGGTTGTATTTATCCTCCTCACAACTGAATTCATACCTGAGAGTAAGCTGTCAGTTGGAGGCGAAAGGTACTTAACTATTTCTCTGAGAAGTAGAAATTGATTTTAATCTTAGATCAAATAGAAATAGATCAAATGTTTGCTCAATTGCCAAGTGAAATCTTATAGGCTTTTGGTTCTAATAAACAATTTTAAATTTCTAAAAAATTGTGTGTAATTTTAATGCGACTCTAAAATAAGGTTATATATGATAAATTTTAACCAGTAAATATTCACAGTTTTGTTGTTGTGTTAATTTTTGTAGGTTTGGGGGATGCGCATATATGCATCCATATGTGAGTTTTGTGGGGGCACATTTGTACTTGTGTGTGTTCATATGTTTACACCCATATGCACACAAAGGATAGATGAGAGTATTGGCTGTCTTGCTTTATCCCTGTCTGCTCCTTCCATGGAGGTGGATTCTCTTACTGAACCTTGAGTTTCCTGTGTTTTGGCAAGGTTCGCTAGGCATTACCCACAATCCTCCCCAACATCCCCTTCCCAGCACAGCTGATACAGATTACTGCAGCATGCTGGTTTTCAAATGGCTGCTAGGCAGCAAGGGCCCCTAACAATGGTGACATCTCCTCGGTCTGTTTTTTATGCCTTTTGAATTAAAACTCTCACCAAATTTTTGCAACATATATTTTATAGTAGGATATGACATTCTTATATAGCATTAAATAATTAGACAGTTATAAAGTATGGTGACAACTTAAATCACCACAAATTCTAGAAAGAGAACTATGAAACTACATAGAAATTTTATGACTCAATACTTATTTTGTATGAAATTTTCCTGGATGGCCATATCTTGCATGATAAATTTTGTTGTGAAAGAAATGATCTGAATGAATGAACAAAATGCATTATTTCAGAATGGAGAGGATGTCACATAACAGCCTCTAGTGGGACAGTGGTTACTGTTGGCTCCAAGTAAGTGCTTTATATAGCATCCAATTGTTCAGTAACTGTTGTTGCTTCTCCTATAAGGCATGTGCTGTCAGAGGCAGTAGGATGCAACGCCAGAGTTCCTGCCATGTGACATATACTGCTCCTAGTGTTTTCTACATATGTACTGTTTAATAGTCTTCAAAAACACCATGTAATTTTGCTCTCTCTTTGAAAAAGAAAAGGATGTCCCTGAATTTATATGAGTCAAAGATTATATGAACATAGTAGGTCACATGGTCAAAAATAGAGAATAGACATCTGGCTCTTCCACCACACCCATCACCATTGCTTCACACTAATCCGAGGGAGGTCCATAACCTATTTCTTGGGAACTTTAAGGCTTGGTGGGAGAAACCACTAGGTGAGTCAGTAACTGTAGTGTAATTGTAGCAATCCACTCACATACAGTGGAGATGCAGTACTATTACATTGAGTGTTGTCAAGTCTGCTTGACAGGAGTCAAGGAAAACTATATTTAGCAGTTGTGAAGCTTTGAGGAAGAATGGGGATTCAACAGATATACATGCAGTGTACAAACACAACAATATTTTGCATTGACAGATGAAACAGCCCAGGCATTCAAATATAGAGAAGACATAAGTGATATCAATTCTGAAAGAAGAGAGAGAGAGAGAGAGAGAGAGAGAGAGAGAGAGAGAGAGAGAGAGGGAGAGAGAGAAACTGCTAGCAAGGATAAAGCCTTGGATATTAATGGATGGGTTTGGATTGTTAAGTGCTCATGACTCCAGGATAATTTTCATGATGGTGTGGGTAACAGATAATGAATGGCATTCATTTTGGTTATTTTATTTGACAGTTTCTTAACTGTAGTGCACAAGAATTGTAGCATGTCAGTCCTGTATTCAGAATGAATTGGTAGTGGTACTGGTCCATGAAATATATCCAGAATGAAAATACAAGATCAATATTAAAAGCTGATTCTAAAAATCTATTTGAAAAGTTTTGTTTTAAGTAATGTAAAGGGTGCAAATTAAATGAACTTAAACATGTGATATATACTGTCTCATCACAGATGGCCTTAGTATATAATATTTCTCTTAGTTGTCTATGAACATGTATACACACACACACACACATACACACACACCTAGCCACAAATACACACATACATGCATCTATAACACTTAACACAAAGAAAGTAACTTCTTAAATGCTATTTCAATATTTGAAATTATACATTGTTACCATAGTAAGGATAATTCTTAAGACTTAGTGACATGTAGACTCTTAAGACTACAGTTTCATACAGATAGCCAAAGGAATTTGAAAACTAGCATGAAGTAAACAAAAAATAAGCAAATAAAACTGAGTATTTTGGCAGAAAAGTGTGTGAAGACACTAAAGTTAAAAGTTTTCTCCCAACGTTAATTTTGTATTGAAGTTGCATGACAAAAAATGATAATTACTTAAAAAATATCCTGAAACAGAGTCATGAATTGTTCACAAAGAGTCAGAAAATGAGTAATGAAATGTTGAGTACAACTTTCCAAATGCTGTGGTTTCCTATATCACTTGTGATCACCAAGTTGTTCTTTTTATATTCTCCCTTTGAAAAGCAAGGAAATGTCAGCTATAACATTTATAGAAATTATGACCCTCAATGGTATCATAGAAATATACTTTTAACAGTGTGTATGCAGGAGGTGAGTGATTTTTTAGCCTTTACATATGCAGGGAGTATTCCACAGGTAATATGTCCAAAGTTAGAGAGCAGGGCCCTTCTCAGTGTACTAATGACTAAATGAACTAACTATTTTACATTTGGCCTATTTTCTTGTTCTTCTTTATCTTTTGAGTATTAATACTAATTTAATCTAGAAACATTTGAATGAAATAAATATTTTTTAATTTTTAAAATATTGAATTATTTGAAATTGAAGCTAACTTGTTATGTATATTACACTCCTCAGGCTATATCCTTGGGAACTACACATATACCTGCATTGTCATCTGGGAAGGACAGCATGAGCATTCCTTAATAAGATTAATGTAAAGGAAAACTGATTCTTTAAATTCTCCATAAATGATTTTTGTTCTTGCACTTATTTGGGGTTTAGTGTGATGATACCAGATACTGATCAATATGTAAACTTATTGTAGGACCCTCCCCCTCACCCAGTTCAAAATCCATTTCTATATTTTTTTAAACAGAGCAGAGACTGAGCACAATGCTCAATAAAAGTCATATTCAGAAATTAAAACAATGAACAGTTAGTCACCTGTGACGTGCATCAAGTGGGATTCTCATGCGATCGTTTAACTAATTAGCCAGCATTTTAATGAGGAAGAATCTATGTGTGATTCACGATTTTTTAAGAAAATATAACTGAGAAGATGAGAAGTCTAACTGTACAGAATCAGGCACATAGGATCGAGCTGGGAGTGGTCAAGCATCTGTCTAGCATGCAGGACCTTCCCTGGATTTGTCCTCCAGTACTGTAAAACACACACAGAAAAGAAACATCAACATTATCTGGGCTTCGTGTAATTCCACAGGATTTCTACATAGTTTCTGGAGTGGCGGGGGTGGGGTGGGGGGTGGTTTATTTATTTAGTGTCTCTGTGTGTGTGTGTGTGTGTTATAATTGGTATGTTGTTTTATTCTATTTTGCTTTTAGAAGTGACAAGGTTATAAGTATGCACCACCCTATCCACCTATATTACTGTTTACTTTTTTTTTTTTTTTTTTTTTTTTGCAGGCCGTGTGTTAAGAGGTCTTATTACATCATTCCCTCTATTGTCTCCTAGATCAACTCTTCCATGTCTCCCTGATCCTCTCTCAATTTAACACACACACACACACACACACACACACACACACACACACACACACACGGAGCCTGTTTTTTGGTGGCCAACTGCTCTAGAGCATGAGGCCTGCCCTGGATTATGATTACTATTCACATTATGAATCCACTGAGGAAAGGTGATTTTCCTTCTCCCAGCTGTTGCCAATTGCAAATTGCTTCTTGGCTAGGGGTGGGAACTTGTGTCCACTTCCTCTCATCTGTGCTGGCATTTTTGTCTTTCTAAGCTTAGGTAGGTTTTATGAATACTGTCCCAGTCTCTGTGAGTTCATATTTATATCAACCATGTTGTATCTTGAAAGCACTATTTCCTTGGGATCACCTAACTCCACTGGCTCTTACAACCTTTCAGTTTCCTGTTTCCTGTAGAGCCTTGAGCCTTGAGGGGAGGGGTATGATAAAGACCTCCCCTTTAAGAGTGAGTGAACCAAACGGTGTCATTCTCAGTACATTCTCCAGTTGTGGATCTCTCTGTTAATTATCATCTACTGAAAAAGATTTTTTTCCCTCATGAGGTTTGAGTGATGCAGTGCTCCATGGGTATAATAATGTGTCTATAGGAATCATTTATTACTATGTTGATTTAGTAGAATAATAGCAGTGTGGCCCATGTTCTAGCTAGTCTCAGGTTCTTGACCTCATTAACAGTGTCAAGTATGGGTTTCATTTCATGGAGCTAGCCTCATATTTCATAAAAAGTATCTGGTTGTACCCATAGCACTTGTACCATTATTATACCAGTGGGTATATCTTGCAGGCAGGCCACTAGCTTTCAGTGTTCCTAGCTGGGTAGGATTGAAGATTACTTTTCTCTTATACATATAGGACTTTTCAGCATTCTGAGAAATAGTCAGCTACTAGGACAGGTGAAGCTTATCATCGATCAATCACCAGCTTGATTTCTCAGTAGTTTATCCAGCAAGAGAGTCTTGTGGTCAAATTGTGTGAATATAGCCAACAGCAGGGAAAATAGATTGAAATTTGGGGGGCAAGTATGGAATCCCTTTGGTCAATGACTCATAAAGATGTAACCTATTCCTGGTATTGGGGATTTTATTTAGTAAACTTTTGTCTAGTTTGAACATTATCTCCCTCACTATGTAAGTCCATGCAAATTCCTTTTACATATGTAGGTATTGTATTACACTTCTACATAAGTAGCTTTTGATATGGACATTCACAAAGGCCTTTAATGTTAGCTATCCCTTTCCATAGTCCCACCTCTCCCTGACCCCTTATTCCCCTCCTCATTTCATCATTCTATTCTAATTTTCCCTTTATTCCCTTATAACACTATATTCTAATTTCCTTTTGCTGGAAGATTCCTCCTCCTCCAGTCCCTTATTAGCTCCCTAACCTCTGAATATTATGAATAAAATAAACATATCGAAAGCATAAGAACTAACATACACATATAAGAGTAGATGCTAGTTCTTCAAAGAAAGTATTTGTTACCATTTAGCTTGACCATGTGAAAAATTACCACCATGCAAACAACACTAACATAATATAGAAAGAAGAAAACAGCTTCACCCTTAAATTTTGTAAGCAAACAAAAACCACATTTTGTTAGAGTTAAAATGTATTACAAAGCAACTGTTACAATGGAATTGGTATCGAGATCTGAAGGTACTGAGGTATAAGATTATAATGTGGATTGTGGACTTAGTAAACAGTGATCAAAGGTCTCAGTCCTTTGAAAGAGACCCACACCTGGTGGCAAAGCAAATGGTACCTGAGTAGTCCATTGAAACATGCCAAAACGACCATCAAAGTCTCCACACTTCAAGGGATTTCATGGAATATTGGTTTTGTCTGAAACCAGGAATGTCTGGCATGACTTTGCAGATTCAAATATAAAGGCTGTAAGCAAATCTGTTTTCAAGGCTACTTGCTCGTTCTATAAATATTTACTTAAAGGCCCTGTGTACTGAAGCAGTACTAGGCATTTGAAAAATTACTGCATGGGCACGGACCAATCAATATATTTGAACATCAGTCATTTTATGGAATTTCTTTTCTGAAATATGAAACAATTACAAACTTACATTTAAATCAGACACAAAGAAGTGATATGCGATCCATAAGAATCTGTTTCATAAACTTTGAATAATTGGCATGTACTTAGTGAAAAACTGCCTATATTCAGTGCACAGAAAACTAAGGAAAAGCACCATAAAATATCCTGTAATGAATGTATAGATTTTTGTATATTTTTCAAATATTAAGAGTAATCTAAGGTACTTTATGTGTAAAGCAGATTTACCCGTGTGTAAATATGAGTTTAGAAAAAGTAGGTGATATTTTAAGTAACACCAAAAATTAGGTATTTATTTATTTATTCATTTTATATGTGTGCATATCTGTTTTTGTATGTGTCTTGTATGTATGTAGATGGCTGTTGAGGCCAGGAATAGGACATCAGAATCACTTGATCTCTAGCTAGGGTTATGAACCACCTGACATGGGTGCTGGAACCTGAACCTAATTCTCTGTAAGAGCAGCAAATGTTCTTAACCACTGAGTGTTCTATCCTACTCTAGATAAATATCCGTATATCCCTTTGCTCATAGAATAAAGAAATTAACATTGTAAAGTGTTTGTGAATACAGACATGATTTGAGGCATCACTGCAGCTCATCAGTTACCATAAATGGTTTCAGAAGTCCTGTGACTGCTGGCTAAATATTCATTTTACTAAACTTCCCGTGTTTGTAGTGATTGGCATGGGAAAGTTTGTGATTCTTCAAACATTAGCAGCATGCTGATGTTTCTGTGATTAATTATTTAAGCTCCTACAAAGTCAAATTATATGTGGTCACACAACAGACACCACAGATGTGAATGTCAAAGCAATAATAAACAGTATGAGGCTTCTGTGGAGTTTATTTTTGAACAGATGCCTTGCATTTTAAACTAGATATAAAATAATCAGTGTTTTCCAGCCAAGTGTGATAGGTATTCTAGGATATATTCTACATTCATGTATAAGGTAGAAAATGATGCACATTGTGTATTGAAAACTGAAATGAAAAAGGCCCAAATAGGTATCTATAGGAGGGCCCCATGTGGTTCAGTTTGAATATATACAGGAGAGTTTTTTAGCAAGTAGTCACTCTCTGAATTTTAACTTCATTTGTAACTGAGAAAAAACAAAATCAAACTCCTGTATTCTAATTATGTGAAACTTGTATGTTGCTGGCACACATTAAATACCTACATCATCATTGAATTATTCACTTCATATGACACTAAAATGGTAGAGTATTATAAACAGAACAGAACATTATTTGTGTCTAAACACATATAAATTTGACACTTTCAGTTTTGAATCAGCTTCTTGAGAATTTGGATAAATTTTGACACTTCTATTCTGTTATTCAGGATTAGATGCTACCAAACACATGCCCGATGCACTGAATTTGTTAATGAGAGATACACTGTCCGAAACTAGATGCAGTAAGGGGGATAGAATTAGTAACGATTTGTGAAAGCAGCATAGACAAGATCCAGTTCTCTATTTTTCTCAAGATTGGAGAAGTGATCATCATTGTTAGGATATTTATGTGGATCTGATTCTGTGTTCCCACTTTATTGACTTCCGACTCCAACTCTGTGCACAACCCCACAAATGATGAGCGGCAAAATAGCATGTGGGACTCTTACATTGACATCCAAATAAAGTGCTCTCAGTCTTCTGCAAAACTCAGCCACCTCCTCGTGCTGTTGCTGGTTATGATGAAAGGCTCTCCATTGCCCAGGCCTTCCTTCTCTGCCCTTGGTCTCTTTCCCACATGGATGGCTAAACTCAGGGTCAGGACATTCAGGATGCTGAGGTGATTGCAATCATCTGTTTTTATGAATAATGCTCAGGCTCGGCATGCTCATAGTGTGAACATGCCACGAAGGACTAATAAAATACACTCTACTACATACTCATAAAAATTCTGCAGCTTGCACCACTATCCTCCCAATGAGAGCTTCAATCCTCAGAATCACATCTATATTTTTTCTGAAAGACCATATGAATGCATTTACTACTCGGTCATTTTTTTTTTTCTCAAAACGAAAGGTGATATGATACAAAATGAGAACATTTTCATTGTTATAGGAATATACCAATATTGTGCTCACAAGTTTATTATATTTAATACATATGTATATTTATGAGCTTTAGTAACTAGGCAGTGATTAAAATCTACATATGCATGGCTTACATGAAACTGGATGATCAAATTACAAAGTAGTATGAGTGGGATTTCATCTTTGTTTTGAGATGTGCATATGAGTCAGAGAAGTGAGACTGTGTCACATTTACCTCTGAGGGTCCTGTGATTCTACAGTCTCCTACTTTAATGTTTACACAGCACTGGCCCCTCTTTTTCATGGAGTTGGCTGTTGTCTCTTGGCTCTCTATTGTAGATTTCTCTAAAAGACAGACTCCTCAATATCTCCCCACTTTGTCCCATTAAATAGACTTTTCTTGTAACCTTCCTCCTCTCAATGTGTGGCCCCATCTCCTTCCCAGTGGCTGACCTAGAACCTCTGTAGCCCAGATTAAATCTTTTCATAGTCTCACACTTCACCCTCAATGGTAGAAAATACTTGCTGTTTTGATTTTCAAAATATATATTTAAAAATACATAAACTTTTATCAACTTATTTATAATAATAATAATTATTATTATTATTATTATTATTATTATTAAATTTTTCAAGACAGGGTTTTGCTGTGTAGCTTTGCATCTTTCCTGGAACTCACTCTGTAGGCCAGGCTGGCCTTGAACTCACAGAGATCTGCTTGTCTCTGCCTCCTGAGTGTTGGGATTAAAGGTTTATACCACCACCACCTGGCAATTAATTATTTTTTTTAAAGTTTTTTATTTTCATTTTACACACCAATCCCAATTTTCCCTCCCTCCCCTTTTCCCACCCCTCCACCTTTTCCAATTCCACCTCCATCCATTCCTTAGAGAGATTAATAAGGTCTCCCTCAGGGAGTCAACAAAGTCTGGCATACTAAATTGAGGCAGGACCAAGCCTCTCCCTCTTGTGTCAAGGCTGAGCAAGGTGTCCCACCCTAGGGAGTGTGTTTCAAAAAGCCATTTTATACACCCAGGATAAGTCCTGGTCCTACTGCCAAGGGCTCCCCAAACAGATCTAGCTACATAACTGTCACCACTTATTTTTACACCCCTGATTAGTTGTAAAATCTAGCCTCATCCCTCTGCACCAGTCTAGGTTTGTAACAATCTGTATCCAATAAAAACTGATCCTGGTAAAAATACTAAGTCAGAGAGTGAGAGGGATGGTTCAGTGGGTAGAGTGATGGCAATACAAGACAGAAGACTGAGTTCTGGTGTCCAGAATCCACAAAAAGCTGGATGCACTCACAAACATCTATAAACAGTTCTCCTCTGATAAGGGTGAGAGGGTGAAACAGAAGAATTCCCAGAGCGTAATGGGCCGGAAGTAAAGATGCTCCCCCCCCCACACACACACCCAAATGTGGCAAAGGAGATGGTAAGACACAACATATGAGTTATCCTGTGACCTCTGCACCTGTGTCTTGTCATATTCAATTCTTCAGCCACAGGAATACACACGCAGGTATATACAGGCATGCAGACATCTAAAAAAACAAACTATGTCAACTTAGGTCATGCCTTTCAAAACTGATTTTCCAATGATCTACTGTCTTTCTGAGTAAAAGCCAATGTTGTCAGAGTCACCCATCGGGGGGCACAGTCTGTTCTGCTTCTCTGAACTGTGATATTGTCTTCTCTCCAGCCATAAAGGTCCATCCTAGTGACCCTCCATCTTGACCTGGAAGGAGCTGGTTCTTTTGTGTCTGAACTTCAGCATTATTCTCCCCTCTCCCTGCGAATGTATCCCCCACTGTCTTGCAGCCATGAGACGCTCCCCCATCACCCTTCATTTCAGTTCCTCTTGAATGCCAGCCTCTCAGTGGGTGTGTGCTGATCACTGTGATCCAAGCGACATTTCCTTCCCAGCACTACCTGCCCCACCAACTGCTGCTGTCTCATTACCACTTAGCACCTCCTAATATTCCCTGTGGCGTATTTAATTTATTATTATATCTCCCTTTCCCCACTTTTTTGTTTTGTTTCCTGACTTATCCCAAAGGTGCAGAAGAAAGTGAATGCTCAATAGATATTTATTAATAAACTGAGCTAATTGAATAATACATATAGAAAAATAGTTCCCTCCCCTGATGATTATTTTTTAGGATATATGAGGAATATTAATTACTGTCTAATGCTTATATCCTTTTAATGAATGTGTGACCATAGAGCACAGAAAACACATTCTAGCATCAATTTTGAAAACATTGACTGGGACTTGGTTTCTGCAGTGTCAATGTTTAACAAGGCAAAAAGTCTTTTAAATTATCTGATCTACCTAGGTCAATTCTATAAATTCTGTGAAGCTCTTCAATCAAAGTTTTCAAAATCAAATGGATCGTAACTCAGAACCTTGGAACTGTGAGATGAAGGCAGCATATTATTTGATATGTTTAGCAAATATCCATATATTGAACCCCAATATAAATTACACACTCAGCCAACTTCTTTAAATCACTCAAAGTATCCAAGATCACTCATATAACGATTGTGACTATGATAGCAGAATAGTGGCAATTACAAAATGTGGCTTAATTTATCCACACCCTATTATATAGGCTTCAGTCCCGCAATAGCTGCAGAATAGCTTGATTACATTTTCAGGTTCTGTTTATTGCTAAAAAGAAGAGAGATCTCTTAAAATACTTTTCACAAATAATTTTACAGTTTTATTTCCTTCCTTAAGGTATTTTCAACTTGAAATTTAATTAAAATTAGTAAGATTATATCTTGAAAACTAAAGCAACCTCACTAACAAAGCAAAGCAAAGAACAAGTGTGTGGCTCTGACGATCCACTTACCCAGAAAGCTAAGCGTAACTTTAATTAGTTCATGTTTGTACTTTTTGATCTATATAGAATGTAACAGGGAATTTTCCAATAGGAAAAATTGCATTAAATTATATAAAATTTATGTTAAATCATGTTTAAATGTTGAGAAGGTTTATTATGGTTTCAAAAAATCATTAACTGTAATTGATGTCTGTTTAAAATGTCAATCACGAATCACTTACTGTGCATATATCTGATTGAGTTGGATATTAAATAATAGAAAATTAGTACATGTCTTGAGCACCAGACTAGAGGCCTTTTAGAGAATATGAAGTCCACAGTAGTGTATGCACTGTTCCAAGTTATGGCTAGTATTCTTGTACTACTTTCAATTTTAATAATTTATGAATATTTCCTGTGTTTAGAATATAATATAATCTGTTACTTACAGCAAAAAGCTCAAAGTTTAGGAAATATCCAAAATACTTTTTTTTTTCTAATTAAATGCTTATTAACTACCACTTAGTGAATGTTTACTGTGTGTCAGACACTGGCTAATATGATGTTTTATTTAATCTTCCCAAAGGTGCATTGATATTCAATTTTGGTAGTGAACAATATATGCTATTATGAATGAGAGAGAAAAAACACTTTAATGCAAGATTTTATATCACACTATTACTGCAATCTGCTTTGATATTCAAGGTGGCTTTGTTCATAGAAACTGTGAATAAAGACAAGATGAAGGAGCTGGAGATATGACTTAGAAATTAAGAACAGGTTAAAAGCATGTACAGGTCTTGCAGAGGACTGAATTTGGTTCTTAGCACCCACATATGTGGCTCAAAATCATCTGTAAATCTAGCTTCCAGAAAACTCAGCTCCTTTGACCTGCACAATCACCTGCGCTCATGTACTTATACCCCACGCAGACATGTGTGCATAATTAAAAATAATTAAAATTTTAAATACATGAAGTAGTCAATACAAAGGGCAGGTTTTATAAGTTTTTACAACCCCTCTTCCAAAATAACAATAATAAATAAAACGAAGCACATTTGTCACTATTTTCCAGTTACATTTTGGCAGCTTCTCGTATAGCTGTGTGCTAAGGGCTGTATTTTCTTGGGAGAGTAAAATATGGTTTTCATGGTCTCTTTAACAAACTCTGAGCAGACTCATTCATTCTGCAGTGTATGTTGAATGTTAGGAACCAAGTCTGCAGCAGTGGTACAAGTAAGCATAGCTGTCAATTCCTTCAACACGACAAAAGAGCCTCGTTTCCCTGTTACAAGAAACAGATTGTAAGAATCCACAGACGAAGAAAGAACAGTCCAAGGGCTTAACAGCACGGTGATTAACTGGTAAACTTGGCCTTTCAGAGCACGGTGTTTACACTGTGGGGGAAGAAGACAGAGAGTTTTATAAATGCAAAACATAAATATAAACACCAAGAACCTTATCAGGAAGAAGCCAATGGCTAGAATGCTTTCCAGGAGAGAGAGAGAAGCTGTGTCTAAAGAAACTTGGCACACATTCTTTCATGTGGGTTTGTTCCTGTGAGAGAACTTCCTGTGTAAGTGGGTGTTCCTCACATCTGGTTTATTTGGATGATAGAGTTCCAGCACTTCCTCGTACCAAACAAGAAGAAGATAGATGAAATTGGAAAAGGTTAAGACACGATCTGAAATAAGGAGCAAGTAACTGGCCTCTAATAAGTTGTTTATTTTTAAAGCAATTTGTTTTGCGTATCATGCTGCTTCTCTCATTATGGATGTGGAGGGCAATTTGGTATGCTTTGGGCAAGATGAAGCCTAAGTGCCAGGCTCAGATATCTGGGAAACAGGCAGAAAAACTCATCCGTTATTTTTGGGTTTCGTTCAACTGTGAGGTAAGACTTCAAGACCTGGATTGCTAGTGTCTGCACTTTTTCTCTTTTTTTTTTAAAGTGAAAAAAATGCAACTGCTTCTCTTATGAGAGTAAAAAGGGAATGATATTAATTGGTAATTTAATAATAAATTATTGAAGCAAGTCAGTCTGTAAATCTATAACTAGATGATCTTGATATGTGGCAAAGAACGTCTTTCTTTTCAGAGCTCAGCAGACCCTGGGCAAGCTGAATTCATCTGTACACATTTCTCTGTTTGCAAGCATCTCTGTCCTTTTCTCCCTGTACTGTCTCATGTCTACTATACAGTCTGTTTTCCTGCACAAATTGTAACCAAGGCAGCCAGATGGCCCAGGACAGAAAGCAGGACACCTCTTGTGACTTGGATAGGTTTCAAAATTGACACAGCATCAATTCCCACATGTTGTGGATGGTGTGACAGAAGCAGAGTTTCTAATTTTTAAAGTGGAGAGTCCAAAACTGAGGGGATAATAAACTTTCATGGACACTCTAGTTTGCAGATATAAAAGAATGAAATTGTGATGAAATGAAGGATTAAAAAAATAAAAAAGGACATGTGGGCAGAGCAAACCCTGTCCTAGTTTAGGCTAAAGACTTTACTATTCTAAGTGATATTTTGTTCAGAAAAGTTAAGACTAAGACAGACATCTTCAAATCAATTGTCAGACAGTCCATTGTGCAGCTTTCAAATGATGTCTGACACTACTGATTGAAAACAAATCCTATTCAGCCCATATTAACCAGGCTGCCTTTCTCATCCTTAGCTGCTCTCCTCAACACCCGTAGCTAGTTCTTAAGGTGTTCTGTCTCAAAACCAGATCCTCTAAGAAAAATGTAGAGAAAGGAGGAGGAGCAAGAAGCATAGGTTGTCATACTTCTTGGGGTGTTTGACCAATTTCCTTTATGATCTGGGACATGTGCTTAAGTCCATTGCTATCTCAGTCACCAGGCTGTTCCACACAGATGATTGTCGTAAAGGTTAATCTTGGGGGAATGAAAACAGGGCCAGGAACCAAGCCACAGAGATGCAACCCTCTGGGGCTCATAATGTACTTGTATTGATTTCACAAGTATCCTGCAGGTACTAATTCCAGGAATTTGTGTTTACATGTCTCTTGGGACGTGGAAATAAATAAAAGAACAAATTATTCTTTGGGCTACGTGGGACAGACAATGAACAATATGAAAATGTATATGATGTTTACATGGCGACATTGGCTATAGAGAGAAGAAACCTAAATAAAGCCAAAGAGAATGTTGGGGAGAGTTGATGGGTAGGGTTTTAATTTTAGGCAGGGTTGGTAGAGAAGTCAGCTCAGTCTCTGGTGCTACCCCCTGTTTTGGAAGACAGGCATTTGTTTGGTCATTTACCCATTTTACACATGTTTCCATAGTTCAATGTGTATCAACAAATTGCAAGTATTCACAGATTTAAACCACATAACACTGTGTTACAGTTGAAAAAATTAGAAGAAATATAAATGAATTATCTGATGTTTCCCAACCAGTAGGGGAGGCAAAAAAGATGACGATTAAGCTTAGCTCCAGAATCTTCTCAAGCATTTGAACTGTTCCCTGCCCCCCCCCAAAAAATGATGCATTATCACAGACTCTACCAAGTTATTGTATATCATTTTCAATAATTGTGTAATTGTTAGTTATGTGCCCTTTTTGCTTACTTCTCAATTACGTTACAACTATACAATGATAGTGTTTATTTTTGTTGTTAAACCAGGGTGGTTAAGAAAACATAACTATTTGTTGAGAGTTTGATAATGTCAAAAACTCCCCAACTTCTCCAACGTGAGAGAGACCCCTGTGTTGCAAAAACTGTGAAAGTTATTGTTTGAAGAAGGCAAAATGAACTTATGAGATAGTGCTTATTATGTCGCTACTTTTACATCCACAATAAACAATGTTAATATTTTATAGGCCTTCAGAACTCTTGCTTAAAATAAACATAACCTTTCCAAGAAATCTTTCTTATGTTGTGTCTTTCCCTTTCAAGAAATCTGGATCAAGTGCTCCCTTTAAAATAGTTATGTTTGAAAGGAGTGAAAATCGAGGAGACCTTTGCAAATGGAAAACATAAAATATATTTTTTTAATGTAAAGACTTCCATGCATGTAATATTTGAAGAAAAATGAAAATAATCATGTTTTTTGTTATTCAACTAAATAATTAATTCTAATAGCAATAAATTATAAATATTTTTGCTCATATCTCCATAAGAATACATGCATTATTTACTTATTTTTGATATATTTAATTCATTATGTAATGTTCTGGCTGGTATATGTTCAGATATTTCTAATGTGCTTTGTGAGCTTAATAAACAACATTGATCAAACATTACAACTGGGCATTGTGATGATGCAATCATTTTTATTGCTTTGGTTATATCATATCAATCAATTTCCCATAATTGACTTCTGGTTTAACCAGGAGAAGAATTTAAGTAAACCAAATAATCTGTAGAAAAATGAAAGAAATAAAGATGGGAAGGACATGAGAATATACCGTCAGTCTCTGCTGGTGAAACCTTTGTAACCACCTCTATTCTTCATCCGTGGCTCTCATCACTGGTACTGCTAAACAAAGCCGTTGTGGAACCTACCTGCCATTGCTGAAGCCTATACCGTCATAACAAATTGCCCACTGATTTTTCTTCCACAACAAAGTCATAGGCAGGAGTATTTAACGAGCAAGATCCCTAGATGTCTAATGGAACCATAAAATCCAGTGGAGGAACAATTCATGAGTAGGTGTCCAAAACAGAAAAGTGATGATTAAATACATTGCAATATTAAGTAGGAAAATTCTTTAAATCTACTAATATTACTCCTGTGGCTGGGAGTGTTTTATCTTTGTAATTATTACACTGGGGTATACTGACATGTAATGTCACCTTCACATGGTGATTTGTGAGATTCAGTGTTGAAGTATTGAAGTATGAGCCTGACTACTTATGAAGGATTACAGCTGTAAGGACACTTTACACAGGCTTGGAAGTACCTTCCTTCCTTCTAGTGTCTTTTTTGCCTCTCTCCCCTCCCCTCCTCCCTCTCTTCATTTTCCCCTCCCTGTATTCACCCTTCCTTCTTTCCCTCCTCTCTCCTTTTCAGCTTTCCTCCGTCTATGTCCATCCCTCCCTCTCTCCCTCCCTCCCTCCTTTCCTTCCTTGCTTCTTGAATCCCTCCCTCCTTTCCTCCCTTGCTTTAGCTCTCCCTTTCCCTCCCTCCTTACTTGTTATCTCATTTCCCCTTCTTTCTTTTATTCCCATTTTCTCTCTCTACGTACATATTTTGATTCTTCATAGAAAAGTGAAAGGCTTGTAACAAATTTAGCTATAGAAGTAAATAGCAAAGTCACACTGAAACTTTAGGCTGAGACTGTAGCTCAGTTGGGAAGCCCTGGGTTAAATCCCCAGCACTTTATGAACAGGGTCTGAAGGTGCAGGCTTCTAATTCCCATAATAAGGAAGTAAAATGGGAGGATCAGAAGTTCAAGGGCATTTTCACTACACACTGAGTTCAAAAAGCAGACTTTGTCTTAAAAGCATTCTTATCTGAGAATTGTATATTATAGAAGTTTGGATGAAAAATGTTCCCAATCAACTTTATAAGCTATCAGTTAAAGATAATGTGTTAGAAATTGATAATTTTACAGAGCAATAATTATAGAAATTCTAACTTTTAGGGGTTTCTCCCCATACACAGCTATGAAATCTTGAGCTTCAATGTATTACATAGATACAATAAATAACTAAATTTTATAGTATGTTAAAGTTTGATAAGTTATATGGAAAAATAGCAAAAGCAACACCAAGTATCTAGCCAGTATCTGTTATTTACATCATGGGGTAACTCTCTAGGTCGTTAAGAGCATTAAGGAGTCAGTGAAGGATTTTAAAAATTATCAATGTCCATAAATAAATAATTATAAAATGTTCATTAATAAATAATAACTCTATGTACTACCAGTCATGGAAAAGCAATATTAATTCTGGGTGTATATTCTTTCTGTCTTTTCTCTACATTCATCTTAACAAAGTTGAGATCATGTTATGAGACACTTTTCATGAATGTATATTGATTAAAATTTTTGTTTTGGTCTTAATACAAATTTAGTTCATCCTCCTCTCAAAAGTTCATCACGCTTTTTTTTTTTTTTGGTGAAATAATCACTAAAGAAATTTTCTTTTGTTTTTGTCTCACAAGCTTTCAATATACTTTTTCTCTCAAACCAATAGATGTTTCTATATTAAAACTGTAAAGAGAAACGTAAATTTCTTCATGCTTGGTTTTCTGAATTTTTGATCTGAGGCTTATTATGTTCTTAGATGTTGTTTTAGTGCTGGGTACATATGTGAATTATATCCATGAGCATTTACCCTACAGGAAATCATCCTGAGAGATTTAAAGAAATTATTAATTCATCAAACATCAATGAGAATGCAAAAGCAGAAAAATGAGGTCTAGAAAGTGGTGCTGAGCCCTTTTGAGGCAATGAGATTGGTAAGACAAGGACCACTTGAATTGTTAAAGTCTCTTGCCAGCTGAGAGCCAAGAAATGAATAATATTCCTGTTCTCATGTGGTCATCATTTATCATGGTCTGTTATTCCTTGTTCTCCCTTTCTGTTCTTGATCCAGCTGGGATCTCCTGCTCCCCTAAGCTTTCTTTCCCTCAAAACTTGCCCTTCATTACTCCCACTGTCGTCCAGGTTGTTCATGTAGATCTCATCCATTTCTCTGTCATTGGGCGATCCTTGTGTCTTTCCTAGGGTCCCGTTTTCTAAGTAGCCTCCCTGGAGTTGTGTGGCAGTTTAGTCATCTTTGTTTTACATCTAGTATCCTACTATGAGTGAGTACATACCATGTTTGTCCTTCTAAGTCTGGATTACCTCACTCAGGATGATGATGATTTTTTTCTAGATCCATCCATTTGCCTGCAAACCTCATGATATCATTGTTTTTGTCTGCTGAGTAGTACTCCATTGTGTATATAGCCAAATAAATGGAAGCACATGAATTATGAACCAAAGGCTGTGGAGGCCCCAGCTGGATCAGGCCCTCTGGATAAGTGAGACAATTGAATAGCTTGAACTGTTTGGGAGGCATCCAGGCTGTGGGACTGAGACCTGTTCTTAGTGCATGAGCTGGATGTTTGGAACCTTGGGCTTACACAGGGACACTTTGCTCAGCCTGGAAGGAGGGGACTGGACCTGCCTGTACTGAATCCACCAGGTTTAAATGAATCCCCAGGGGAGTCTTGGCCCTGGAGGAGATGGGAATGGAGGGGAGGGGATGGGGGGAAGGTGGGAGTCGGGGCGGTAGGGGGGAGGACAGGGGAAACCATGGCTGATGTGTAAAATTAAAACACAAATATAATAAAAAAATAAAGAAAGAAAGAAATGAATAATAGTCCATATTGACTGTGAGGAGGGTTACTGAGGTATAGGTAGTGTTTCTTTCTTTCTTTCATAGAGATCTGTTTTCAAATAAGATTATTAAAAGAGCAATGAGCCATTCTTCAGACCTGAACATGTTTGAACTTTTTTATTTTTTCCCCATGTCTGGAATTCACAAATTAGGCTAGACTAACAAATCCCATTTATCTTTCTGGTCTCTGATTCCTCAGTGCTGGGATCAGAAGTGTGTAACAACATGGCCAGATTTTTTTCACATGGGTCCTGCAGAGTGAACTCAGGTCCTCAAGCCTTCATGGCAAGTGCCTTATCAACTGAGCTCTCTTCTAGTCCCAACAATGCTATTTTAGCCATGGTGAAGGCAAATCAGTTATCTGCTCTCTTCAACCTTCGCCTTGATGACTAAGATCCATCTGCTTGATCTGCCTTGCTATTCTTTGTTCTTATACTCCTTCAGACGCTCTGCCTCTAACTAGCTTCCAAAGTGGCCTTTCATCAGGAATTTCACACTATCAAAACTTTTTTTTGTGATGATGTTGATGGGAACCAACACAGAACATAATCTTTAGTTGATTTTCAGGGCAGTACTGCATGGACATTTTGAGTGACAGAGTCTCCAAGACCACCAGTTAACAAATTACCTGAAAGTATGAGCACAAAATCACAGCAAATATAAAAGGGGGAGGAGTAAAGGCATTTATATGACAGGCAATAGCCAGGAAAAACATTCCTCTACATTGGCCCATTTCTCTTTGAAATGTGTCTGGTGTGCAATGGGGCATCTGGTGTTTCATACAGAGAAAATAACTCAAGAGAATGACAGTTTTCTGTTCCATTTTTATGACCTAAACGTCAATCACCAGAATAAAGGTAACAATTTATATTAACTTGGAGACCTGAAATGAGATAATTTTAAATAACAAAGTTTAAATAGGTTTTTTTCATGCAATGTATTTAGACCCTGATTTCCCCTCGCACAACACCTCCAGCCTCCACTTTCTCTCCCATTTTAATCCCCACCCTTTCTCTATCTCCCTGGAAAACAGACAGGCACCTAAATCACAAAGTGAGATAACACATAAACAAACTAGAACAGGGAAAACAAATAAGGCTTATATTCCTTTGAATAACATTTTCTTCTTGTAATAGGAGATGATATATAATGAGATACAACACGAGTAGGGATGGATGGAGGAGTGAATGATAACGAAGGGCATCTCTAACATTTGCAGATGTGAATAAAGACCACTTTGAAGAATGGCTAGAAATTTAAATATACCATCTTTGATCGTATATTGCATAGTTTGAAATTTGTATATATTTGAGATTTTAGTATCAGTGGTAAAATTCATGGGTTGTCTGTCTATTTGTCTTAAACAAAGGCCAAAAGAGGATTCCTGAGCTTGCTAATGAATAGCAGAATGTGAAGAAAGCCTTCCTCTAGAATGTGTAGGGACTGTCTAAGGGCTAATTTCATAGAGAATACAAATATTTGCAGATTGCCCAAGCCCATATTTTTTCACAATATAATTGCCAGGTAGATTAACATTGTATTTTGAATCCTAATATCGCATAAGTGCACCATTTGTAAACATTGTTATTAATCACAAAGGTTTTAACATTACCTCCATTAATTGTCATCTCTCATTTGATATATGTATAAGTGTATTGCATATTATATATTTACCAAATTTTTCACCGGCATATTATTTAAAAAGTTCAACCTAGCTGAAAGTCACTAGAAAGAAGTCTTGAGGTTGGCACTGTCTGGAAAGACAGCCTTGAACTAATTTTAAAGTTTGCAATTAGCACAGATCACAGAGTGGCAACTAAAAGTTTTAATGATAGACTGGCCTGGGCCTTGAGCTAAATTATGCATAATTATTCATAACTGCTATTTTTGGCTTGCCTGATTTGTCCTAGACCTCTGGCTGAGGAAACAATTTGAAATAATTAGTGTACGAGTGCATTGACAATGATGAATGAATTGAATGCTTCTTGTGCCAAACATAGGTCTTGATGTGAAGCAGATAACTTCGGCAATGGTGGTATTCTGCGGTTGGATCTCTAGAAGTGTAAAGTTTTATTTTTGTGTTTGTTTTGTTTTTGTTTTCCTTTATTTCCTGAAGGTTGTTTCTTAAGTCATTTTCTAAAATTATAGAGGATAGTATAATTTTAAAGAACCAAAGAATGAACATTTATTGGCTGTAAAATTCTAAATTCCTTATTTGCTTGTACTTAATTCTTGCACATTTAGTGTTGATTTGGAACTCTGGTGCACCAAATATATAACTTCATATTAATTAAGAAAAAATTCCATTTACATTTTAGTTACACAGAAAAATTTTAATAGTATACTCCATCGTATCATAAATGTATTTAAAAATATAATAATGAACTAAATTCAATTTTTAAAGATTGTAGGTAATATAATTGTATATATTACATGCAAATAATACAATAATACAATTTGTGAAAACACTGTATTTATGAGCTGTTATCTTGTAAATAGGTAACATAAAATGGATGTCTAGCTATGTATTGAATCCTTACTGCTAACCTCTAAAACTTAAATTTATTACTCTATGAAATAATCTTCAAACACACTAATTTATGAAGAAGTGGAAACATCAATAGTGATAGAATTCTAACACACCATCAATGATGAAACTAGAAGAAAAAAAAACTTATGAGAACATTCTCCAATATGTTTTCATAATTCATTGTCACCAAACTGTATGAAGCTCATTTCTTAATTAAATAAGTACTCAAAGGCACCATATATTCTCATTTTTCAGCTGAATAAGCACCAACAATAGTGTCTGTCTATGTCCAATTGTGTCTTGGCTGGTGTTTAAGACAATCAATCTTTGTTCTGTGAATTTCAGCCCTCCTTTTAGATTGTCTGACTATGAAACTATACTTCCTTTTCCTAAAACATAAGCTAATATAAAAATATAAATATGGACTTTTCAGAGAAGCTTTAAAACTTACACTAGGCAAATTTTATCACAATATTATCACTATTTTTTAATAGTTTGTTAAGTCATCCAGACTCACACAAGAAAGAGTATACTTTTCTCTTTCTAAAATTATGTGTGCCTGTGTGCGTGTGTGCATGTGCTACTCAGCTAGAAAAAATTATATAATGCGTAAATATTATTTATTTCATATAATGCAAAAAACATATATTGTACTTGATATAATAATCTTACACTTGTATAGAGTAATTGGGTTTAGTTTGGTTTTTGAAATACTGTACATAATCTAATATTATACAAACTTTTTCATTAATTATAACCATAACAATTATTTAAATGATGTTTGCTTTTCATTCATAGGCAAACATATAATTTTAAATTGTTTTGAGAGATATAACATTACCAAAGTTTAAACTTAAAGACCTTGGCTATGACTGGAATAACTTCTCAGTTCCTTTTCCTTACAACCATCATATCAGATTATGTTAGACTCAGCCAATCAAGAACACATCTGCTTATCCTCTGTCCCACTGAAATGGAGGAAAACCTCTGGAGATTTTACTGGCCTGTGGCATGAACGCAACTTTGTATATAAAATGCAGCCAAAGAGTTGACATATGAACTGATGCTTTCTACAGGTTTCTTCTGTGACAAATGTCCCCTGTGACCTTTCCTATTGAAGGCAGAACATGAAAATGTGCAGTGAGATCCCAACCCCAAAATAAGTAATACCAAATTCCAAATAGGAATTACAATAAAAGATCATTTTCTACATGGTGTCATGGGGAAAAAAATAACACTTGGGGATTTTGACACACCTGAGTAAAAAAAAAACCAAAAGGAATAATCTATTTGAAGGTAGTTTGTAAATTATAAAAGCATTTATGAAGAACATTATATTTATTAATTATTGCCTCAGGGGAAGTTATATAGCTAGCTTATTGTCTATGGGGCCATTAAAATTCAGCACATTTCTGAGGTTTCATGATATTTACAGTTAGAAAAGCAAATATTTTACTCTTCATAACCATTTCTTTCAAACAAATTTACTCTAATACTTTTGCTTGGCTGGCTAGAGGAATATTTTGAAGAGATTTAACATGAAAGGAAGAGAACTCTGTATCATACCAAGGCCATGCATATGCATATTGGTACAAATTAGCCTTGATAATACTGGAACGCTTTGATGTTCTAACGTGATGAAAGCTATTTCAAACGTTTTATGCAGCAGGAAGCCTCTTGCTCAGTGAAGTGGAGCCAACTAAATTCTGGGAGGTGTACCTACTTCTGTGGTAAACCTTTGGTTCCTTTTGATTCAAATCTAAAGTTTGTACACCGTGCTCTTGAAATCCCGTTTCCCATGGAAGCCAACATTTGCAGTTGTGTAGCGAGAATCCAGTATTGAAATCCATGGTGCAAATTAGTTCTCAAATGGTCCAGGCATCACTAGTCAGCTCGAAAGGCTGAGCTGCTGTCAGAGCAGTGAGTTCTGATGAACAGTGTGACAGGGAGTGAGTGACACCGACACAAATTAGTGCTTAATTTTGATGCTCATGCTGAATGAATATGGTGGGAGGTAATATGGCACACTCTGTTTTCAATTTCTTTAATTTCTAAGGAAATGATGAATGAGATATGAATGAGGAAGGAAGCAGCTTCTACAGCACAGTGAGGCTTGTTTATTCCTTTCTAAATTACTTCAGGATATACCACTGCATAGTGTTTTCAAAATGTCTTATTTTTTCTTACAGTCAGATTTTTCCCCCCATTATCATTATTTAGAAAGTGTTCTTAGGGCTGTGGTTCGAAGGTCTGTCTGGACTTCAATGGAAATCCTCTTGCAGGAGATGAATGAATGAACGAAAACCACCATGTAAACACAAACACAAAGGTTTCTCTGACATTTTGGAATCCAGACTAGGATGGTGGCAGTCAAGTTTACATGCACACCTCATAAGGAGGGGACTGTTTCTGATGACGCTTTCTCTAAGTATCATGTAAGTCTGACTATATAATCTTGCTTCTTTGGAATGTTTGAAAAGTAGTTTTCTCCCAGATAAACTCCAGTTTCTTCCAGTTGCTTTTGGTCTCTTCCTCCTAACCAAATGCCCCTTTCCTTTCTCTTTCCTCATCACCCCCCTTAAGTCTGAAGCCATCAATTCATGCATTTAAATATCCTTGGAAACTGAAAGTAATCTAGAAGGTTATTAGCATATTGTTATAAATGTTAATGGCCTGACACCAAGGATGGCCCTTTTCTTTCATGGGTGTTGTTGTGAACATTATGAGTTTAAATGGGGAAAATCTTCCCCATTCAGCACACATCCCTGACCCTTCATTCACATGTCAGGAGCCCATTGTGTGCACAAACCTTGTCAGAGGCCAGGGAGCTGTTTAGTGGCAGCAGCTTGCCATTGAGTGCTGGGAAGAGGGCTGTTGGGATGAGGGAAAGACTGGACTAGGCAGCCAGGTGGTGGCCAACTGGCCAGTAACTGACAGACAATTTAACCTAACTACCCTGTACAGTCAGACCTGCATTACAAAAGACCCACATGTGTCCTTAGCAAGCTTCATTAACTCTTTTGGCTGGGACTGTACTCCTCTGACATATTAATTAGTTGCAATGCTTTCTCTTGCTCCAACTTAACCTTTCCATTGGTCAGTCAATTCAAGTGGATCCATTGAGAACTATTAGAATAATATATACGCAAAGTTGCTAGAAAAATATGGTTGGAAGAGAAAAAAATGTTCCCTCACTGAGATAATTTCATATGAAACTATAATGATAAAAAGAAAATGAGTGACTGCTCATACTCGGCACAATGATAATCTCTCCTATATTGCTAATAAAAAATAGGACATGTCAAGTGGATGGATGACAAGAAAGAGTGTCCCTTTTTCCTTATGCCACATTGACAGTACAGTGAAAATACTATCAGACAATAGTTTTAAACTTTAGATTCTCTCCATGCACCAGAGTGAACTGACCTTGGGACTAGAAATAGATTCAGCATTTCAAGTGAATTGTACAAAATCAAAAAATTCCAAAAATAGGATAATATTTATAATTTAACAGTAAAAATTAGTGCAAATTATTCAGAATGTATGTTTCATGAATGCACAAGTAGAGATTTACACTTAAATCGTCCACTGACTAAGGTGATGAGATTTTCAAAACTCTTATAATTTCATATTTAATAATTAGAATTCTGTCATATAAACTATGACTATGGACATAGCGAATATCGAATTTAATGATGATAAACCCAGTTTGCATCTTTTGTTTCTCTTGCTTATGGAATATTCTTAACAGAGGTTGTCCAGAGAGGAAAGTAGATTAGAAAACCAAAAGGATAAAAACAACATATTCTTTGTATCTACTGTCACAAAGCAATTAGCTTCAGTGACAATACTTTCCACCTCTCTCCAGACCAGTCCGATGTCAAGTCCATTATGAGAGCAAATTCTGTCTTAGTTTATCATCTTCTATCTGGTGATATTTCTGCAGAGACTTTATCATGGCACAGTAAAATTTGGCTCAATGTTGCAAAGAGTAAAGTTTGTAAGAACAGCATATTAGTTGTATAGTTGCTAAACATATGAAATGTACTAACTCTAAAATGAATAATTCTAAAAGTAAGTTTTTACCTTCTTAAACTTCACTGAATTTAAAAGAGAAAAATCTCCTTGAATATCTTGAGACTAAGCTCTGCTTCTGTTCCTCTTTATTTTTTTCAATATCATACAAGGTAGGAGATAGCGTTATGTCAGTTTTGAACATACTGTACTGCTTCCCCAATGTAGCAACTTTACTCAGTGGACAGAGTGCTTATTGGCACTGCAGTCATTTTGATTTCAGTTTATGCTTTATTTGATTATGTGTTCAAGGATTATGTGCATATTCCATTGAGGAAAATTATGAATTAAATATCAGTGGGCCTTAGGTTCCATACATAGCAGTTTTAGTATCACACATAGCAGTTTTAGAAAGGTACAAAACATTTAAGTAAAGATAGCAATATTTGTTCAGAAGCACATGCGTGTTCTTCCCGATCAGTTTGAGTGGTTCTCATCAAGAAAAATATGTGGGCAAGCTTAATATGAATACTGCTTTATTATATTTAGCAGAAAAAATGAGGTAGCTTGCTATCTGTTGTTAGAGTGTGTCTGTTTTAGTCTGATTTTTAATTAATTTGGAAATAGCATATGCATTTAAATAATCTGAATGTCACCTTAAGTAGTAAAATTACATTTAGATTAATTGATTCTGGACCATCATTCTTCAAAAGACAATTCCTGCCATGAATATAAATCAAATTAATTATTACCTTTAATTGCATGTCTTCCCCCCTTTTTTCATTTTACATACTTTCATTTCTCCCTCCTCCTCCTCCTCTCACATACCCCCTTACATCCCCCCATCCACTCCTCAGAGAGAGTAATTTTATAAGTTAACAATACTCATGTGCTCACAAAGGGCTTTTCCTTCTACTTTTATTAAGTATCAAATTAAATTATAAACATCAGAATGTGATATCAGCAGAGGTAACTAACTAAAAAACCAAGACATTTGCAAAAACTTACATTAGTTAATTTCATTAAGTACCTATAATTATAGAAATTTATGAATTTGGATTTATTTATTTTTGTTTTACTTGATTATTTTAACCTCTTTCTGTCTCTGTCTCTCCATCTCTGTGTCTCTCTCTCTGTGTCTCTGTCCCTCTCTGTCTCTCTCTGTCTCTCTCTCTCTCTCTCTCTCTGTGTGTGTGTGTGTGTGTGTGTGTGTGTGTGTGTGTGTGTGTGTGGTATGTTTGTGCAGTGATGCCACAGCACACATGAGGAGGTCAGAGGACAACTGGAGAAGTTTTTTCTCTGCTTCCACTATGTGGATATTTTGGACAGACATGAAGAATTTTATGAGTATCATGCATATTTTGGATATATGTCTTAATTAGACTTTCTTTTGTTGTGATAGAACACTATGACTAAAGGCAACTTGAAGATGAAAGGGTTTATTTCATTACACTTCCATATCACTCACTGTCCGTATCTGAAGGAAATCAGGGCAGGAATCTGGAGGCAGGAGCTGATGCAGAAGCCCTGGCAGAATGCTGCTGAGTGGCTGGCTCTCAGCATTCTTATTTTCCAGCCTCCAAAGAACAGATTATTAAACAGCACTCTGAGTGTTCCCAATGGCTTTCATCACAAGGTTCAAATGTCACCACAGTCCTATCCAAAACACACAGATGTATGGTTGTAGCATCATAATACTCTGGATGCCTCACTTTGTTTTGGTCAAGGTTCTCTAGAGGAACAGATCTCAGATTCATTAAGTGAGTTTTTAAAAGCTTGGCCAAATGACACCTGAGATGCTGAGAAACCAGTACTCGGTCCTTGAGACCGGGTTCTTCAACAACCAGCACAGCTGTCTCTCACTGCAGGACAACAGCTGGTAGTCACACGGATCAGATAATGTGGTCACTGTAGTCCTGGTTTGGGGTCAGGAGCTCGGAGCTCGGGAAGTTCATGAACTACTGGTTCCTATTCCTTTGTGAAAGCTTTGAAGGCAAAGTGCTGGTTGTACTGACAGAGAAGGAATCAGTAGCAGCAACAGTGTAGTAGATCAACTCAACAGCAAGAGGAAAGGTCAAAAGGGTCAGTGCTGCAAAAGGCAAGAAAAAACCTCCTTCTGAAATATGCCCTTTTAGCTGAGCTCTTACCATAATGTACTGTCCACAACTGGGAGGGACTTCCTACATCAATGGGGACAATTGTTTAGGCAGTGCTCCTTATTCAGGGGTTACTAATTTGTGGCAAATGGACATTAAAACTGATAATACTAAGTTGAGGCAGGACCAAGCTCCTCCCCACTGCATCAAGTTTGAACAAGGTGTCCAACCACAGGTCATGGGCTTCAGAAAGCCAGCTCATGCACCAGGGATAGATCCTGATCCCACTGACACAGGTCCCTCAAATTAACCAGTTACACAACTGTCTCCTATATGTAAAGGGCCTGGTTCAGTCCTGAGCAGTTACCCTTTTGGAGGAGGGGATGAGGGGTGGATGGGGTATGGGGAGGCTGGGGGAGAACAGGAGGAGGGATGAGAGAAGTATCTGTGGTTGGTATGTAAAATGAATAAATTTTTTAAATTGAAAAAAAAAACCCTGATAATATATCAGTTTGATTAGAAGTATAAAAAAACATTACCTGCTCCTGGGTTGACAGGAATGTTTTATGTTTCTGTGGTGTGTGATGTACATCTGTGTATAGCCTTCCACATGTAAAGGCTAAAAAAAGACATCAGGTACCTTCTGCTGCCTTCCATCTTAGTCTCTGAGGCAGGATCTCATTGAACCGGAAGCTGGCTGTTTAAGATAGCCTTATTGGCCACGTGTAGCCACAGTGCAGGGGATTGGAATTCCATCCCGCATGCATGGGTGTCCAGCAGGTGCTTTTGCTTATGAAAACATTTTCCCACCCCCTCAAATATTTGTAAATTAAGTAAAGCTCCAAAAATTTGATGACATAATGTTTTATAATGAAGAAATAGTGTTTTGTTTTTCTTTTTCAATTTGGCCCTGAACCTTTCACCTGAGGAAATAAACACATATTGGTTATATTTGGCAGTAGAATGTTATCTTTGAAAATATACCCCTTTTTTGATGAAATCTCAAATAATTCTTGAACAAATTGGGTTACAAGTGCCAATGCTACATAATTTAAAGTGTTGTAAAAATAATTGGTGTTTACAAGTACAATTTGCTCCGGGAAAATTTAGGAACACTTTAAGTTGGAAAATAATGTCAGTGTTTTAGGATGTATTTTATACCAGCTGTGTCTAGGTTTCAAGATTCAGTGAGCACTAGTGAACTTTCTTCTTTAAAGTCAAGTAGTGGTCTGTGTGTATGATATAAAAATGTTTATCATTTATTATAGCACATCCTTAAGAACTGATAAATATTTCATTATGCCATAGTCAATTTAGAGCCTTGTGGATATATTTACTCATTTAGATTTTTTACACCATTCATAAAATTCTGGTTTCATTGTGTAGGTTTTTAAACAAGTACTTCTAACATTAGTCAGCAAACTATTTCATTTTCACAAGTCGAGTCATATAAAGGAAGAAAATTATTTTCCTAAAGGAATACCTCCCATCTAACATTTCCCTTGGTTTGTAAATCGTAGTGTTCATATTGTCTTATCTTTTGATATAACAAAGAGAGAGAGAAAGAGAGGAGGGAGAGAGAGAAGAAAGGAAAGGAGATGAGTGAAAGGAAGAATATAATGATATAATTCTAGATCAGCTTCATCAATATCATAGAAGAGCAGAGGTGATGGATATTTCAGTACAGTCCTTGACTCGAGAATATCATCTTTCTGTTTACATTTATTCTTGTGACTTTAACATAGCCCTTCGAAGTCTCTGTGAGCCCGTCTGTAGATTGAGAGCAATAATATGAGTCTCACAGAGTTCTTTACAACTACATTTCAAAGTATGTTATAAACATCAGCTGTCTGAAATGCAGTGTTATATGCTCTATATGTGTAATTGAATATCTATTAAAATACCTGTCACTCTCAGCACTCCTGGTGTAAATTACTTGAAATGCACATGGAACACACCATAGGAAAATGAGTCCTGGGGATGAACATAGATTTCAAATTGACTATCAGAAAATTAAGTATATTCAGGTAATTTCCTTTAGGTTTCAGGAAATTACACAGCAACAAATATGTAAACCAACATGTACAACTTACGTATCACATATGCATTCATACTAAGTTTTTCTTCATATAGAAGAATGACTAATTTGAAAAATTAAAATACTTTATGATAAGTAGCATAGACTAAAGGAATGTGTGTGTGTGTGTGTGTATGTGAGTGTTTGTCTCTGAGTGTGAGTGTATGTGTGTGTGTATGTGAGTGTACGTGTGTGTATTTGAGTGTGTATGTATGTGTGTGAGTGTATGTGTGTGTGTCTGTGTGTGTTTGACTTCTCAAAACATTCAATTGTTTCTAAATATTTACAATTCCTACTTCCCATCAAGCATGTGCAGAATTCTGGTCAGCTACCTTCCAGCAACTCTACACACCAGATCTGCAAAAGACACTTGTCTGTGTGGTTTTCATTCCTTAGTGTGCACTGACAACTGAGTGTTGAAATCTCTGGGGGCTTCTAGCAGCAACCTCAAGCCAGATGCCCTGGCTCCCCTGTCCACAGTTGGAGTTCTAGCAATAAAACAAGATTTATTTCTCCTGCATCTGCCTTCTCCCTTCCGATTTGGTACTTCGCCACCTTGGTAAGGTCTCAGTAAACAACTTCAAAGACTGACATAAACTGACAGCAAACTGAGATGGGGAGAGTTGGTTTTCTTCTCTCCTGTTGATGTTTTAATTTTTATCAGAAATTCTGGTGGAAATGATCAGTTATGCTTAAGATTTAGTTTGTTGTGAATGAATTTTGAAAAGCTATGCAAGATGCCAGTATAAGTATAAAAGAGTAAATCTTCTAGCTGTTAGTACTACTTAGTGATCTCTAATTAAATGGACTGCTTCATCACAGCATCCTGTCCCTTCTTCAGGGAGATTCCAACTGTGGTCTGGCATGAACACATGCATTTTACACTCCTACATGTTGGTTCTTGCTCCTTCCTCTTCTCCCTCCTCCCATTCGCTTACTCTAAAACGCCTTTTATTTAGATTGCATTCAATTTAAATGCTTATTGGCTGATGAAATAATTTAACCACATCTAGAATTTTACACAAAGTGAAAATGTAAGCCTGCGGATAGTGAGAACAATATTTCTAGGGAACCAAAATTAAAGAACCAAGGGTGGAGTGTTTATTTTATATTTTTTTGTTTTTTCATCTTTCCATTGACATCTAATATCTCATTTGGCATTCTACTAAAATATTAAGTACAGTCTTCATCTTAAATCACTGAGGGTGCATTCCATAAACTGCTACTAATTAATAAACTATATTTTGAAGGTTTCTAATTAAGACACATACATAGCTTATATAATTATTAGTACATATACACAGTATTTACACATATATATAGTTATATTTGGCTGCATTAAATGCATATTATTTTGGCTTCTAAATACGTTTAATGGACATTTTGGTTGCTGTAAATAAATTGTACCAGGAAACACACGATGAGACATACACTATAGTGAGGATGTAATTTGAAATGGAGGTCTGGCCATGGAGTCATATGCCATTGTAAAGAGGTATCAGTTTTTTTTTTAAAAGAAATTCTTGTTCTGAACTTTTTAACCCTGAGGAATAGAGGCTCCTCTGAGCTATTATTTATTACTAGAGAGGTAACATTATCTGGGAGGTATCAGGTGTTGGAACATTATTCTATGAGGACAGAGTTTCCCTTTAGGTTCATTGGAAAATATAAAGACTTTTTTAGTATTATTAATGCTGGTAATAAAATTTAAGAATTAAAATATTAATATTTCTGTTATTTTGCTATTAAAAAGTTATTTATTTTTATAGTATGCCTATAACCTATCTTTAATGTCCTGATACAAATAAAAATTCATGTTCTATTTTTTTTTTTTTTTTTTTTGCCAGAGCTGAGGACTGAACCCAGGGCCTTGTGTTTGCTAGGCAAGTGCTCTACCACTAAGCTAAATCCCTAACCCCATCATGTTCTATTTTTAGGGATTAAAAAAACAAGAAGCATTTAATATTAATACCTGCCTTTTAGTAGTACCTCACATATTTTCAGTATGATTAAGGTCAGAATATTATACTTCCAGCTATGATACATTATATCCAACAAGAGAGCCAAATTCAGAAAATATTTACAGTACAAAACCTAGATAATGACATGCAGTAGTTTACTAATTATGAATTCTTTTTTAAAGCAAGGGACAATACCATAGAACATTATTTTCTTTTTCCCTTTGAAAACTTTAAAGAAATGAATGCTTTTAGTTCACCCAGCCATTTTAGAAATGTTACTTATAATTTCTTGGAGTAATGAATTGTTCCAGTGCGTTTTCATATTTTAATGAAGTCCCAAACACTGGAATAATATTGGAAATGGAACTGACTTGGAAGATTAATTAATCCATCACTTCTGAGTGTCCTTTTGACTTTAATGATGACCTCAAGACTTTCTGATCTGTCCCAATGATCATGCTGGGAATGGAGTGCTGAGAGACTATCCGAGAAAGAGTTTTACATAAATCTAATTAAACACACACACACACACACACACACACACACACACACACACACACACACACACAAGTTTTGGAAGCAAAGTACCATAATCTGACTTCATTTCTGACATCATAGGACACATTCACAACATTCTCCATCGTATAACCAGAAATAAATTATATGACCCATAGTAAGGTTCTTCATGATTGTAGGTCCAGATCAGTCCAGGATAAAATTTGAAACTTCTCTCTTTTTTGGTTTAGACTGAGGTCAATGGCAGGGCAGTTGGGAGCTACATGAATAACTTCCATGAAGACAGCCTTTGAGGCCATGCTAAATGTTGCTGATATTTTATGAACTCTACCTATAAAAATTAAAAATTCTGGAACAAATGTGGACAATGAAATCCTTGCCTAGATCTTTTTATACTTGTTCCTATTACTTCAGAGGCACAAATGTGTGAGACCAAGTCAAACACACTCATGTAACTGCCTGTTGCCATCAGGGTTTCATTCATGTTTAGTGCTGTGGTTTGGTGCAAATCTCTCTCGTGTGTAGTTGTTTTCATTTTTGAGCTTATCATAGGGTGAAATCATTGAGAACATTTTTTTTAATACCCTGAGATTTAGAAGCTAAGTAGCTTTAATGTCTGATTATGCATTAGGAAACATAGTTCAAGTGGCTTATATGTTCCTATTAATTCAAGTTATCCAAGAACATAATAGTTACCTAAAATGATGTGCTCTGTGCTCAGGGGTATTTGCAAAACCCATCTTCTTATTTTTCTATAACAGAAAAAAATCATTCCTTTGTTAAAATTTATAAATACTTATTAAATCAATAATTATTTTTTTAAAAAACACTGTGTTTAAGATTTTCATTGCCATGTCTATGTACTTATACTATTTTATATATACCTGGCTTGAATGTAGAAATGTTTAAATGTTGTTTTGTTTTTCTTTTATAACTCCCAAACTGAATTATATATATATATATGTGTATATATATAAATGTTTCTTATACCCAGTTCCCACTATGCAATAAACAGTGGCAGAGTCACTTTCTCTTGATTTCCAAGTCTGTATACATACACACAGTTCCCCCAAGCAAAGGAAAGATGAGAGCACAGTCTTAGATTTATGGTGTGCACTTTTGCTGACTGGTATGTGATGGAAACATTGGTTGGAAAGCCACAGTGATGCTTTGGGTCAAGTGCTGTTTTGACTTGCAGCTTATTTTACAGTCATCAGCGTATTAAACCTTGTGCTGCTTTTTAATATGTTTACAGTGCAGTTGGAAGGCTGCAGCTTGAAGGCTGTGCTTGGGGGCCATGCAAGGTGAAGCTCTGCTTGCCTTGGGGTGCAGCTGATGAAACCATTGAATGGTTTCCAAGATTCCTCAACTCTAGCCTTGTCATTTGTTTTTCTCTGTCACTTTTTTTCCCAGCAAGGAAAAAGAAAACCTCTTAATTCTATAAAACATGATGTGGCAAACCTGAACATGGCATGAAATCGAAAGATTGTAACTGAATCGTATGTGGAAATAACTCCAGCAAGTAGCTGGTATAATCTGTAAGACATATGTAGATGACAAGAGTTAGCATGATTTCCAGAGAATTGAGAAAAGCAAGATAAAAGAGATATTTGTCACAGACTTTTGACCAGATGTTAAAAGCTTCAGAAAGTGTTAACTGCTTTAAAAAGAATATTTTCTTTACTCATTAACATATAATAGTTACAATCTTTTGAAATATATTGGAAATACCTTCTTTTATATAAATATAACTATTCCTATATTGTAAGTAAGCTATTTATGTGTGACAGACTTATAATTACCTGCTCTTATTATTTAAACAAATACTTATCCTACTTTTCTTTCTAAAGATTTCAGTGATTTTATTAACAATTACTTGCTATCTGTGTTGTTCTCAAAATTGTAGAAGAGTTTTAACAAATGTGAAAGAATGTCTGAGTTTACTGTCCGGTTGAATAATTATAACAAATGCAGAGCAAGTAGCTATGTAATGACACACACTTTGAATCCTGAATTCTGGATTAAATTATTTGAGAGAAAATGCATTCAAGTTGCTATATTTTGTATGTAATCAATTGTGACTACAGATAATGATAGAGCCATATAACTGAGCAAATAAATGAAAGCCAGTAGAAAGAAAATGGTAGTGGAGACAGTCTTGAAATAGTTGATTTTTTTTTATTTAAGAACTGTATGTTTCTCAGTTTTTAGTCACATAATCAGTCAATAACAATGACTGAATCTTTCCCCACTATTTACCCTACCAACTGGACAATATTGGGCTGGGACACAGGTAAAATAGAAATTATCTTCTTCAAAATTTAGGAATTTTAAATGATAAGTAGAAACTATTAAACAAAAGTCACACCCTCCCAAGCAGATAGTTCTGTGAGACAACCACTTCTAAGCACAGACCCATGTGTGCCAGGTGGCAGATCCTTGAGGTCTGGTGGTGGAGGAAAACAAAACAAAACAAAACCCAATGTAGAAGTAGTTTTCAATTCTTTCAATTATTGTTTGTCAAAATTAGAGAACATTTTCTGAGAAATGTGAATGTTAGTAACATCCTGAATGTAGACTATTCAGGCAGTGACGGATCCTTTAAACTACACAGATACATGATAATCATCATGTCCATACCTTTCTGTTAGAATGTTACACTAAGGTTTTTCCTCATATTTATTGGTCACCCTATCATGTGTTTTTCTTGTCCTCTTCTTTTTCCTGTCTTTTCTCTTCCATTGTTTTCAATTCAGTTCACTTCTTGTACAAAACAACAAATATTGGATCTCACACAACTTTAACTGGAATATGCCATGTTCAGTGGTGACCCTTTTCTGTTCCAAACATACCTCTATCCTGAACATTTTTATTCGGCTCTTCTTGACATCTGTGAATGATCAGTCTGGGAATGTCTAATTGCTGGTGGTTCATGCTGTGTGGTGCAGAAAACATGTTAGCTATGGAGAATGGCCAGGTCATTGCAGCTTAAAGTGTGCAACTGTCATTTTTAAAGAAGACACAGGAAATCCCATAATGTTTGATGTAGCAAATTTACAGTTTGAAGAGGTGTTCAGTTGATTGAGTACATTCCACACAAAGATCTACATATTTTTGTGATTATATTTAAAGGGGTCTAGTATGCATGTCACCAGGAGGAAGACAAAGTTCCCTGAGTGGAAAAGAATTCATATCTATACAACATTTGAGCATAGAATGTACAGCTTAAGCAAAAGCAGGGATTTTTTTTCTCCTTAGCTATTAAAACTGCGTGTGAATTATATGAACATATGATCCTCTTGTTTTATCTGGACAAAGAATATATGTGTGCTAACGTTGAGATAGAATGAACACAAATTAATGCATCTAAGACTAAAAATGACAGAGTTAAGATTTTCACCACACTCTTTATTAAAGTGAATCTTAGAAAAACAAGAACATTCCCATGAAATGTGCAAAGTCATGTAGTACTGTTTTACAGAATAAATAGCATATATATTAATAATATCTCTAATGTTTTAGATAAATAATAATTTCCTGAGTGTAATAGGTTTTATTTTTATTGGTTCAAACAAAGAAGGAACTGAAACATTGTTAGAATATCTGATATTTTGGGTCTTGAAGGGCAAAGTTATTTTAAATGTAATTTCAATTTAAGGAGTCTTAAAGTCAGAATCTCAATGTGGTGTAAAAGCATCCCCAATTTTTTTGATGATGGACTCTGATAATTAAAATAATAATTATAATTATTCTTTTATATTTATGTATCTATTGATAAATTTAGTTATTAAATGTGTGCTTCTACTTTTTTGATAAATAGGACACAAAATTGAAACAGCATAAAATTAAAATCCAATAAACATTAATGTAATTTCTAATATGCTCCACCTCACCCAAAGCTACTGAATCCCAGAGAAGTTTTGACCCCATTTTGAACATTGCTGACTGATGCTTTGGGTAGAGTCTAAAAGGTTTGATCATTTCTCATATTGGACATTAGATTTCTTCCTGTTTTGTCTCTTTACCAAATACTGTTCTATTAATGGTTGAGAGAAAGCACTGAGCTGCATGTGAAGACATCGACATTTTCAGTTTTATCTTGAACCTTTGCTTCTCTCTTAGGTCCTTAGTCAACTGCTCTCTAAAGTTCTTCAACTACTTTCTCCACACACACAGAGACACATGTCCACACACACACACACACACACACACACACACACACACACACACATACATATTCAACCTTTCGTGAACAAATTTACTTTTTTCCAATCCCATATTTTTTAAGAAGACAGGTGTAAGTGTTAGGACTGTTTTATTAGTGTGATTATTTCTTTGCAAAGAAAAGTTTTTCTTTCTGGTTTATGAACACTTTATATTTTTAATGACTGTAGACATAGCAACATAAAAGTAGACTTAATCCATTTCACTGCATCTGAAATTCCTTTGCAGTTCTCTAGAGTTTACAAGATTATAACACATAGTATTTTTCTATTATATTTCCAGGGTAAATAGAATTGTTAGAATTTAAATGAGCAGCTAAGAATCCTATGGGTGTAAAATGTACAAAGTATATTATTTTCAAAATGTCTTCTTTGCTTTTCTTGCCACTCTTCTTTTTTTACAATATGCGTGTGCCTTTATTTCATTCTTTTTTTCAATTTATTTTATTATTATTATATTTCTGTTTTAATTTTACATATCAGCCATGAGTTCCCCTGTCCTCCCCCCTCCTGCCCCTGCCCCCACCTTCCCGCAACCCCTCCCATCTCCTCCAGGGCCAAGGCACCCCTGGGGATTCTTTTAAACCTGGTGGATTCAGTCCAGGCAGGTCCAGTCCCCTCCTCCCAGACTGAGCAAAGTGTCCCCGTGTAAGCCCAAGGTTCCAGACAGCCAGCTCATGCGGTTATACCTTTCTATTAAAATACTCATTTCATTCAAAGTAGTATTTTACATTGGGTCTGTTGGTATTTTTCAAATGTTTCAGAGATCAAATAGTTGACATCACTGACCAAAGGTCAAAGTCTCTCCTGTTCAACTTAGAATTCGACAGAAACGTAAAACAACAACAACAAAGATCCCTCAAACAACAGCAAAAACAATCCCCTGTGGGAAAATAACGTTTTCCATTGTCCTAGTGAAGGGACCGTGAGGTCATGCTTGGAGAAGTGGGTGAGTGCCTAGCTGGTGTGTCTGAGTGACTTCATCAAACTAGGGGCCCTTGGATGCTCAGGCATCTTACAGGAAGTTCCAGGCCACAGAGATTTCTTGGCATCAAAGCTACGGCCTTGTGTTTGTGCTTAAAAGACCTCCATTCACAGAGCTGGTAGTTTACATTGGCATTAATCTAATTACACCCCGGTTGTTTTGAATTTAGTTTAGATATGCCATAAGTGATTTTATTTTCAATAATCACAAGCAGAGATTGCAAAGCAGCAGTCAGAAGAGGGCTTTTCAAATAAACAAGTCCAGGAACAACCAAACCCTTGTGTTTTTTAGGAGTGTAATCCAAAATATAAACACATGCTGCAATGCTCTTTTAAAAAAATCTGTGTAAGATACTGTACCCACAGAACACAAATGTTTTCATGCCAGCATCCCTGGTAGCCTTAGTGAGTGCTGAAATGGAAGAAAATGAAACTCTTAAGAAGCAATAGTTTTACAAGTTTTCTACATATCTAGTAATTGTGAGTGTGTTTTAGCGAAATGATTTGAATTTGGGCAGGAGGATGGAGGGCTCAGGAAAAGGACCTGCTGCAGAACTTCTAAATATGTCAAGCTCATAACTGTTGTCCTAGCATCACTAGCTCACCTAAGCATTCTCGAACCTTTGTCTACTCCCAAGAGACAGATGAACATACATGGTTTGAAAAATGTCCTTGTTTTCTCTAAGCTAATTATGCTGTGTTTCTCCCCTTTGTAATGATTCTGTCCTTAATTATGTCATCTGCCTGGGACGGTGGCCCAGCCTAAAAAGCAGTGGGGCCCTCTGTGTGTCTCCCTTTTCTCTTTCTGCTCTCTTCCCTCTGTGCAGTCTCTGTTTCTCTGTTTCTCTGTTTCTCTGTTTCTCTGTTCTCTCTCTCTCTCTCTCTCTCTCTCTCTCTCTCTCTCTCTCTCTCTCTCTCCCTCTCTCCCACTCTCCCTCTCTTCCTCTCTCTTTTCCTATCTCCCTATCTCCCAATAAAGCTCTCAAAGGTAACTATGGCTCCTGACTTTCCTCCAGCACTCTCCTCCATCTACATAGCCAGCCACAAGCAGTACCAATTTAACCAACACCCTTATTTCTAGATTGTTCCTCTGATATGGTTTATGCCTTCTTTACTAATATTTGATAAAAAAAACCACATAACAATATATTTAAAATAGAAGTGCTATTGGAAACCAAACTTAAATTTGGGTCTGGTGTTGAAAGTCCCAATACTCAGAAGATAGAAGCAGGGGTCAGTAGTTCAAAGTCATCCTCACCTATTTCCTGAGTTTGAGGCCAGCTCTTAGCTACAAGAGATCCTGTCTCAAAAAACAGACAAACAAAACAAACAAAAAAAACCCACAAAACTTGCAAAAGTTTTGCCTAGTTAATAGATTTTTTTTTAATCATCAATAATTATAAGGAAGTTCACAAGAGTTCTAGCATTTCCACTGAAAACATTATTGTTGAATGCAGCAAACACTTCCTTTAGATTCAACGATTAAAATAACTATGTAAAAATTAATGACATTGGCATCCCTTAGATATGCATCTATGGTCCCAGTAGAGAATGGAGGATACAGGAATGGAAGATTGAGTTTTTATTCCACATGGCTCTCAAAACCTTACCTTCCTTCGTCTACTGTCAGAGCATTGTTGATCCCTACATTAACACTTACACAAATGATGGTTTAGCTATCTTATGTGATTGCATTCAGGAATGTGATAGCTTCCAAGGATGAAATAAGACCTGATTTAGAAGAAATGGTGTCTCAGTAGAAGAACGTCATTGTCGCATAAAAAGGAACCATTTGGAGGAAGAACATTGTTTTGCCTATTGTTGAAACATTTATTATTTTAACAATCCATGTTTTCCTTCACTCCCTCTTTCCTCCTCTTTTTTCCTTCCTCCTTCTCCATTCAGTAAGAAGTAGTGCTTGTTTGCATTTAGAAATGGAAACCTAGATCATAATATTGCATCACTATAATGAGTCCAGCACACTAGGGTTTAGATATTATTTTTTTCTCATAAACGTGTCTTGGTCAAATCTTGTCACATTTCCAGGAGATAAGTAAACTTTCCTCATACAAGACTGTGACCTCTTCAGGGGTCCAATATCCTTCCCCTGTCTGTGCTCACTAAATGCCTCTGCTCTTCTACATATGATGCAAAGATTACTCATCAGTACCTACTACTGCATTTAACACAATGCAGATCAAATGGCAAACCTACAACTCACCTACAGCTTAGTTTACATTTCTTTCTTAAAAAAAAAACAACCTTATTTTAATTTCAAAGGCAAAACTGCTTAAACCATTTTCCACTGTCATAAATTCAATTATGAAAAATGAGAATACGTCAAACTTCACAATGCAATGCATTTTCTGATATTTGTGGGTTGTGCTTATGTAGTACTGCCAATTACATTTATTAGCCTTCAATATTAAACAGCTGGCAGAATTCCACCATATATAAATAGGACATTTGAGACCTGGACAAGTGCCATTTTGAAGACGGCCAGCTGGTGCTTTTTACAGTTTCATTCAACCTAGCATACTGATTCCACAGTGCAGCCAGTGTTTAGGTACATGGCAAGAGAAAAACATGTTGTGAGTTGGGAATTCTATAGGAAATTCCATTGTAGAAATAGAACATTTCAAAGACTTGTTAAACAAGGCAATGGTAGGCTGTGCACCTGTCTAATGTGCTGGCTTTTTTAAGCTAATTGTTACCTGAGGTCTGTTTTTAATCTTTAATTATTTTTATGTTCCTGTTTAGGAATATTGCATTATACTGTGTGAAGCCAATTTCAGCTTTGTTTAGTTTTCATTTTACAATAGAATCTCAACTCTTTTCTTCACCTGTATATTGTCCCTAAAAACAATAACAACAGCAACAACATTTAGCTTAATATTAGGTTTACACTCACACTTTCTATGGTGAAATTCTTTGAGGAAAGTATAGAATTTTTCTCACCTCTATAATTTTAATTTGCATGTCCTTCTTTTGGTAAATTAATACACAGAAGTACTTTTACTTGTCATCAGGTCAAATTCGTGTTTTCCAGAGGTCAAGGATTTATAGAATACTTACTTAATTTCTCTATAATAAATATACTTATGCTTTGTTTCATTGATGAGGTACAAAAACAAACGCTTACAAAGTGAATCGTTGCTAATACAATAAGTTAACTGCTATTAATTTAAATTAAATGATATAGCCACACACATAAATATCACTGTAAACCTAACACTATTTTCTTTCTTTCTTTCTTTCTTTCTTTCTTTCTTTCTTTCTTTCTTTCTTTCTTTCTTTCTTTCTTTCTTTCTTTTTTGACACAGAGTTTCTCTGTGTAATTTTAGAAGAGCCTTTCCTGGAACTCACTCTGTAGACCAGGCTGGCCTCGAACTTCCAGAGATCTGTCTGGCTCTGCCTCCCAAGTGCTGGGTTAAAGGCATGTGCCCCACCACCCAGCTACTATTTTCTTATTATATTATATTATATTATATTATATTATATTATATTATATTATATTATATTATATTATATTTATTTATTTATTTATTTATGGGATGTGTGAGTGTGTGTATGTGTGTGGACAAAAACCTGTGTTTAGATGTGTGTTGGTGTACTCTAATTAGGGTACATATGTGTAGCTCACAGTATAACTTGAAGTAATTAGTTTCTCCTTCCACCTTGTGGGTCTTGGGAATCAAAGTTATGCCGTCATGCTGGGCAGCAAGTGCCTTTCCTGAGAAATTTCACTGTCCTGAATATTTCTTTAATTTACTGAGTATTGCTTTCCTTGCTATTTCTTTTTATGTTCTCTCACCATATTCTAATGATTTCCTTGATTTTTATGGAAGAAAATACCAGTACTCTTTCCGCTTCCTTTATCTCTCTCGACAGTTGTGACGCAGCCAACACCACCCAAGTTGACAATTCTTACTTTACAATTCCGACTTCACATTTCTTATTCCTGAACTCTCAGTAACAAGCGCTTATCATAGGAAGGGTCCATAAAGCCGAGGACTTCCTTGTTTGTTTCTCGCTGGCTTTTTCTACAGTTTAACTAATGTTAATTCAGAGTGTGTTCTTAGTAAGTTCTTTTGATTTGACTACGTATAAAATTACAGGTTTTCCTTCATTTTCTACCCAGATCACTTTCCTATACCAGGAGTATAATGTTTTACATGGATTCTTGCTTGCTTAAAAAGTACGAGTGTGGGAGATAGTTATATGGCTAGATTTGTTTGGGGAGCCCCTGGCACTGGTAGTAGGAATTATCCCTGGTACATGAAATGGCTTTTTGGAACACATACCATAGGGAGGGATACCTTGCTCAGCCTGGACACAGAGGGGAGGAGGTTGGTCCAGTCTCGATTAGTATGCCAGTCTTCGCTGACTTCCCAAGGGAGGCCCTACCCTCTCTGAGGAGTGGATGGGGGTCGGTTGGTGGAGTGTATGGATGAGAGAAGGGGAGGGAAGGGGAACTGGGATTGGTATATAAAATGAAAAAGAAAACCTTAAAATACAAAGAAAAGAAAACAATATTAATAGCAATTTGAACACTGAGGAAGAGGAATAACAGAGTATGTCAGGGCCAGAGTTAGGAAGAAGTCCTGAAAATGTCATTTTCTGGGCAAAACAAACCCATAGCATTTACGAACTTGCATTAGCTGTAGAAACCTATACTGGGCCAGCCAAAGAACGGGCTCTCAACAGTCAAGTATGTACTGAAGAGGAGCTTGGGGGCCACAGTTCCTCACCATTGAACTACTTGGTGCTGGTAGTCTCAGGACAAGCAGAAACCATTGCCTTCAGTCATGCAGTTCAAATCCAACAGTTGCATGGATTGCCCTAGATTGTTACCAAAACGGGTTATAAAACAAAAGCAAAGTCATGAGTTTAGGATAGGGACTGGCAGGGAATAGTTAGAGGGTGGGTATTGACAGGGCTGGGTATGGATATCAAGTGTAAGTCTGCCATTTATTTTCTAATGTTCAAGCCATAGTCTAAATCCTCACTTCTTATTCAATTATAGTCTTGACAACTAACTATAGCGGTGTATTGGTACATGCCTGCATGCCTGTCACTCCAACACAGGCAGAGGCAGGAGTAGCCCTTGTGCGTTCAAGGCTGTTCTGGAATAAACAATATGTCCCAGGTCAGGTAGGTTTGAAATTAGGAGTCTGTTTGAAAAGATAGCTGTCACTCTCCCGATAGAGACAAAGAAAGGAAATGTGTCCTCCAGTTGAGCCATGCTTTTCTTTTAGAAATCCTTCTTCAACTTATTTTATTGAAGTTTTCATTTCTTTTTTTTTCATTTTTAAAAATTTTACAATTATATAATTTTAATTTTACATATCAGCCATGGGTTCCCCTGTCCTCCCCCCTCCCGCCCCCACCCCTGCCTCCACCTTCCCCCCAGCCCCTCCCTTCCATTCCCATCTCCTCCAGGGCAAAGGCTCCCCTGAGGATTCGGATCAATCTGATAGATTCAGTCCAGGCACGTCCAGTCCCCTCCTCCCAGGCTGAGCAAAGTGTCCTCCTGAGAAAGAGGAGGCACTGTATGAGCAAGAATTGTTGAGACCAAGATTGGAAAAAGCACAGGGACAAATAGCCAAACTAATGGCAACACATGAATTATGAACCAAAAGCTGATGAGCCCCCAACTGGATAAGGCCCTCTGGATAAGTGAGACAATTGAATAGCTTGGACTGTTTGGGAGGCACCCAGGCAGTGGGACCTGGACCTGTCCTTAGTGCATGAGCTGGCTCTTTGGAACCTGGGAAGTTTTCATTTCTTTTTTTTTTTTTTTCCTTTTTTTTTTTTAAAGATTTATTTATTTATTATGTATACAACATGTATGACCAGAATTGGGCACCAGACCTTATTACAGATGGTTGTGAGTCACCATGTGGTTGCTGGGAATTGAACTCAGGACCTCTGGAAGAGCAGTCAGTGCTCTTAATCTCTAAGACATTTCTCCAGCCCAAGTTTTCATTTCTTAATGACCATTTGAGTTGACAAATATCTTTCGCTCCTAAAAACAGTCCTTTCTTCCTTTTATATTATTTTTTCCTCTCATCAACTCTTTTAAAAGTCTTACTGTAAATATCCTGTTTTCTAGTTTTTTAGAAAATAAAATAGTAAGAAGGCATTGGTTTTCTGTAATACACTCTGTAATTTATTATTAATATGTCTTCCTTTGTTATTAGTCATGTTATTTTCCACTCAGATTTAGTAATAGGAAACAAATTTTAAACTCAGCTATTTGTATTTGAAAACATTATTTCAATCATATATTTGAGTTGAAAACAGCTGTCTCATTGTATAGAAACTTAGACCTTCAGACACATTTTGTCCAATAGCCAAGTGTTCTCTGCCTGTTGCAGCTCCATGTTCTGTTGTTTAATCTTCAACAATGTGTGAAACATAACCTAAAAGCTATATTGCAATTCATGACTTATGAATCTCATTGAAAAAAAGGTCATAATTTACTTATCTCTCTACCGCTTACTAAAAGATAATCATAAAGAAAAATTGTAAGTTTGTTTGGACACATCTGATCATGAAGAATTATTTTAAGTTCCTTTTTTCCCCTAAATCTCTTCAAAACTGACTTGTAACTACATCTATGAAAATAGACAAAACACCATTAATAAAGTAATATGGCAACCAATTAATTGTTCATATATAGGCATGACGTTCTTTGAATATTAAACTGCTATATTTTGTACAAATCCTATAGCATGCAGCATGATTAGAGTGAGTGACTGGTATGCAGTTCTTGAGACTGAGTTCCTTTAACAGCAGTAGTATTTTCCTCACAGGCTGAAATTCTTAGTTCAGAACCAGGGTGCTAGCTCTTCCAGAGGGCCTTGAGATACATCTAATCCAGGTTTGTCTCTGTAGCTAATACATCTTCTACCTGGGTCTCCATATGTTCTTCTTTTCATGTTTGTGAAAATTTTTTTTCTCTTTCAATAATCCCCAGCTCTGAAAAGAAATTTCACTTCTGAAACTCCTGTAATTTTTACCTTCAGGGAGTGTATGTCATTTATCTTTTAATGGAAAATGTCTAAGGAAATGCCTGTAGTCTGGATCTTGAATATCCCCCCTCCACCAGCCAAACCATGGGTTGGCTAGATTCCCACCCCAATGCTATTGTGAAACCAAAAAGCCTTTGGCTAGGGATTAGAGGTAAGTCTTTAGATGACTAGGTACAACTTTGAATGATGTTTCTTATCTCCCTTCACTTTCCCTTTCACACACGATCATGTATTGAGTGATTTTGTTCTAGCATGTGGGCAACTCATGTTGGAACTTTATTAACATTTCTGCTTTGTGGGTTAATCATCAGGAGTGAATCAGGTTTATCCATATTATTAACATTATTAAAAACATTTGGTCTTTCATATAGTAGACTATCCTGATGGTAGACAAAAAGACTTTCCCTTCCCCATCATGTTCCCAAGTTGCTCTGCTGTTGTTTCTACATATGACATTATTGTCAGATCACAAATTCAAATTAGGGAAAAACAGAAAAATAGGAAACTTCAGCAGTCAAAGAATTCTGTGCTTGAAATACGGTTCTATCATTTACTAATAGATGCTATGAGTCAATTTAGTGACCCAAACATGCCTCCCCCCCAGCCCCCCGCACCCAAACTTCCTCTCATCTGTAGAATTAGCTGACAATACAGCCAACCACAGAGAACTTTTCAATGATAAAAGGTTTAGTACTGGCAGAGCCCATTTCCTAGAAATACATTGGTCAGTGGATTTTCAAATGTTAGTTTACAACTCCAGAGTTACTGTAAAGCTTTTAGTTTTCTCAAAGTAGATATCAACTTCCAAGTCTTAGTACTACTTCTGAAATATTTTCGTTCAAAAGTGAATCAATTCTGCATTTTGATTGTTTGTGGTTTTCTGTAGTGGTATCCATCTAATGCAGAGAATCCCCAATGGTCCAAATTGTTATATTGTGCCACTCAGTCAACCAAGAAAGCATACATAGAGATAGCACTATACAAACAGAACAGGTTATATTTAGGAATATATATGTATATGTATGTATAAGCATGAAATAGTAATTAGTGAACAAAGAGGCCATGAATTTGAAGGAGAGCAAAGAGGGACTTATGGGTAAGTTTGGAGTGAGGAAACAGAAAGGAAAAATGTTACAATTAAATTATAATATTAAAAAATAAAACCAATAAATTTTAAAAAGTTAATTACATTATCTTCTCATTAGTAGTTGAATTATGTGGCATTGCTTTTGGTGCTGGGTTCCAATAAGGGTCACAATGAGGATATCCTGATTATTTCTCCATAAGGTAAAGGCAATAACCCTCGATTTCTCTGTCTTCACTTCTCCTTTAGGCCTCCACAACACTTTCAATGTAAGGTTTCTAGTTCTGTACTTGTTCTCCACATATTGCATGATGAGAAAATCCTCATAGTCTAAACCATCGGCATAACCACTTCTTAATTCTCCAACTTCCTACTGATTTTTTTTCTCCAATGACCACATGGGAAAGTGAGCTTTGTCTTCTGCTCACATCTCAAGATTGGAGCCTACTCCTCTTCTATTGCTTTCTCCCTCTCCCTTATGACACCCAGATATTACTTCATATGAGCTTTCTTCTTTTTCCTTTTGCTTGTATCCATGTCCCTTTATTAAAACACTTCCCAAGCATTCTTCCACCACCAAAAGCCATCTTTCAGCCCTTTATTCAAATACTTTCTTTTGAGTAAGTCTTCCTGCAATCAACAAACAAACAAACAAACTCACCAACTAAAGACCAAACCAAAACAACCCACAAAACTTCCTACCTCTCAAGAAACACAAATTAACTTTTCTCCTTGCAGTCTCCATTGATACTTCAAGAGATACATCACCATACAAGACAATGTACAACCTTAGCTTTTTATTTTCTCCTTCTATATGACTATAAGAAAAAAGGGGAGGTGGGAGGGGGGAGGACAGGGGAACCCATGGCTGATGTGTAAAATTAAAACATAAATATAATAATAATAATAATAATAATAATAATAATAATAATAAAAATGGGATATAAGAGAGAATTCTGGTTATGCTGATTGCCATAGTTTCAGCATCAGCCACCAGTGTCTAGCAGGTATTTGACAAGTATGTGCTGAATTAGTCATTTGAAAACCAGCCTCGGATCACAGGAAATTGTCTAGTGATATCCAAACTTGGATGGTATATAGTGCTTCTCCCTTCCTGGCATCCATTCCTTTTTATGGTCGTCCTTCTTCACCTTTTTTTTTTTTTTTTTTTTTTTTTACTATTTTTACTCATTTACCTATGTTTACACTTTTGTTTTAATACATTGCTAAGTGCTACATTATGATTTGTCTTTTTCTTTTGTTTCTCTGGTTCTCACATCAATAGCACCCAACTTTTGATGATATAAGTCAGGCTCCCAACCTCCGCTCTGGTGTTGGGAATCACACTCACCCCCTCTCCAGTGTTCCATACTCATCTCTCAAAATCAGATCCTTGTACTCAGTTGCAAGGTACTTCCAGAGTCTGATCCGTTCCTCCCATGCCCACCAGGGCCATGACTTTCTGACCTCATTATCTAAAAGCTTTGTGCTTTATATGTTTTTCTTCCTCCACATAGCAGCCAGTCCAGGACCTTTCTATATTCTGTCTCAAACATTTACTGAATTCCAAAGTGAAAAATATTTTAAATTCTTGAATATGGCTTAAAAGGATTTCCTAATGTTTAGTCAGATCCATTTCTCCTCTAGTACTTCTCCATCAATACCTGTACTCTCATCCTCACCCCCATTAACCATCTCTCAGTGCTTTGGCTCACCCAGCATTCTCCTATTTCTTAGCCCAGAGCCTCCCTGTTCTTTCTATGTAAGATGCTTTATTTACAAACATATCTTTAGCCTAGGTTCTCATTTCATTCAAGTGTCTTCATAAATGGCTAGGCATACTGCTTACTATATGTAAAATTCTCAACTCTTTTCTGTTTCCTTCTATATTTCTATTTTTGTTTCATTTGTTTTCCATACTGCTTTACCTATCTTTTCTAACATAGGTACACAGTGTGTGTGTGTGTGTGTGTGTGTGTGTGTGTGTGTGTGTGTGTGTGTGTGTGTGTGTTATTAATCATTCCCCTCAGGTTGAATATTGCAATTCTTGCAAGTTTTCAGGGCATAGCAGACATTCTGGCCTACAGTGGATTTCTGTTAAATAGACAAATGACTAACATCTTCTTTTTAGTCTTATACGTTAAAAATCCAGAAGCTAGAATTTTTCATCTTTATCATAATGGTAGCATCAGAAATTTTGAGAGAATTCAGGTACCTAACAATCACCTGCTTTCCTTAGTTAACATATGATCACTGTGCAAGCACATCCTTTCAGTTTGGCTTGGTAAAAGCAAGGTAATTAATAAGCATGTGCTTAGTCAGTATCTGATCATGATGTAAACACTTTCTATTAGATTAGTAGAGTACAAACACATAGTAAGCATTTGCTTAGCTAGCAGATGATTACTGTGGAAGTATCTGCTCTCAGTCTCCTATTTTAAGATGAAGAATTCCTATAACATTTTTGCTATTATCATCTCCATTTTAGGCATGAGATAACCAAGGCTAACACACTGGCCAGTATAAAACTAAAAGGCAAAACAACAGTTACTTTCATTTTTACTAAAGTTTGGAATATATCCATCAGCATATCTATTGACCACACATTCTTAAAAATAGAACTGTGACAATGAAATAAATGTCTAACAATAGTGAAGTGCTATGGAACTTGGTACAGAGTGGTACAGTGCTGGCAATGGTTTTACTAGACACAGAAGTAGTGCAAACTATTTCTAAAGAAATGGTGACAGGCTCATTTATAATAAAATGCTAAGGAACAAAAGATTTCCTTAACTTTTCCTATGAATTGTCCTCACTGAATTTTAAGAGAGTAAGACAGCTTATGCTTGTCATGAGTGGTGGTGTCCTTAAGTAAAATTAAAGAAACTCTAGATAAGCTTTAAAAATGAACTGTAGAAAGCTTAAATTAAAAATGCATTCTTCTTATGAGAAAATAAATTAGCGTGTTGTTTTTATTTTAAGAAACGTCATGTGGACTAACTCAGCCTTAGCAGAATAATAATGTAGTGTGCTTACTGCTGGCCCTAATTGACACAGGTCAAATGATTTTAAATGTCCAAATTTACTTAATGCCAGCCTATGTGCAAAAGTTTTACTGTAGTCTTTTCCATGTTGCTGATGCATAAATCAAATCATTGCTTATTAAATATCTTAATCATTAAACATCAGAACTCAATTTCAAACCTAGACTGTTTATCTTCAGAGCTTAAGCCTGTAAGTCTGGAATCCACAGGGTTAGAAATCCAAGGTTAGAAAACTGAAAGTGTTTCCATGCAGCTTGTCTGCTCCAGTTCTGAGAAGGTATCCCTCACTGAAGTGTCTGTACTTTCAGCCTCTCACTGTAAAGCAACTTCGATCGCAGAGACGTGTTCTTAGGAGTAACACATGCTTGGTTAAATTGTAAACTTCCTATCAGAAAGTCCATAAAACTTAGCACAGGATCCATGTCACACGAGTTAATTTCATTTCCGTCACTGTGAGTGCTGTACAGGTATATTGCAAATTGCTAAGGATTTCGGCGGCTGTGACCTATTATCAGAGCAGGAAATTACATGGGTCTGAAAGCTGATGTGCAGTGTGCTGCTGTCACTGCTATGCATTAATTTCTAAGTCATTGGCCATTTGTAATAATTCTGTAAGTGCCTATCTTAGCAGTTTTCAGTCTAGACACGTTAAGCCCATGTGCATGGAATTTTCTCCCATCATTTTCAAGCAGTTACACTCAATTCTAAAATTACCTTTTTTATTGGACAATTTCACCTTGAACATTCTTCTAAGGGTTGGAAACACGATGCCTCATTGTCCTGCTCCCTAATATTTAGGAGAAATTTATTCTACAGAAAGCAGAGTCATTTAGCAGTACATGAAAATAAAGGTAGAGAAAGTCTCTGATGAGTGCCTATATTGTGTTGTTTTTCCTTTATTCTTTTCAGTTTTTGTAGACTAGATGATGATTCACTACCCAGTATAATTGACTTCCTCTTTCTGGTGTAATTTTGAGTAATAGAAAACTTTTCATTTGTAGTTTTATATTGTAGATAGAAATATTTCACTGGGTACAACATTAAGCATCTATTCTGAAAATATTTCTTATTCTTTTTTCATATTGTCATTTATAAGAAAACTAAATTCAAATATCAGATGGAGTTGAAAGTATTTAATATTATTCTGTTTAGGCATGATACCTGTAGGTAAATCTTATACTTTATTATATATCTCATTTTTATGTATAGAGATATTTTGCCTGCATGCCGTATCTACAGGAGTCATAAGATCCTCTGGAATCGTGGTACAAGATGATTGTGAGCCATCATGTCAATCCTGGGGGCCCAAGCCAGGTCCTCTATAAGAACAAGTGCTCTTAACCACTGAGAAATCTCTCTAGCCCTTGTGTTATATTTCTTGAATACTAATCCTTCTGGCTAGGAATTCCCTTATGTTACCCTGTCTTTAAAGATTTTTTTTTCATAGTTTAAAATGTATTCTATTTTTTCTAACATTATATTCTGCACTTTCAAATTTCTTGTCCTATAAAATTCATGTCATCAATTCTAAAATTCTGTATAATAAATTTGTTAACACATGGTTTCTAGAAAATTTCTACTCTGTTCCTTCTAAAATAAATTTGTCATAGGCCTGATATTCAGTCAGTTAAGGACAGTATCTGATATAACTAAAGTACTGGTTGTTTTTAATCCAATGCCTTATGTAACCAAATGCACATTTCTGTGCTTTGTTAATTGCAATATGTTTGCCACTTGGCACATCTTATGCCATTTAATTTTAGTTAATCTCTATGGAGTAGTAACATAGTATTTTGGCACAGAGGCTTCAGAATAGAAATTGATCCAAATTAGAGACCATCTAGAAATCAGCATTATGGGGGTGGAGGTAGAAAAATCAATGTGGTGACAGCCCATCTCCAGATTGGCAAGAAACCTCCCTCTCAAATGAAAAAGCCCAAAGGTGACAGAACAGGACATCCAGCATTCTCCCATGGCCTCCACATGTGGGAATGTATGCATTTGCAAATACCACAGAGGCACCACAGTCACACACATAACAGTATTTATATTTATATGTGTACCTTATACATAATAGCTACATATACACGCAGAATGGCATTTCCTTAATGACAGATTTCCTGTCTCCTTCACTACTGAATGTCAATGTAGTACTTGGCACATTGTGCTTAATCAATATGAATTAACTGTTTCTTAAAGGACACATAGTGTCTAATGAGAATACATTTGCACTTGTTTACTTACATACCAGCACTTTGTTTTGTCCTGATACTGCCTCTCTCAAGACTAAGAGTCTTCCTGAAATTTGTTTCAACAAGAGGTCTTACACTCAGCATTTACAGCATGCAATGGGACAGCTCTCCATGTTATTTTGGGATCCTGAATAAGCACTGACTCAGCCGAGGTGATACTGAAGCTACCATGTAGACCTTTGCAGTACTCCAAGTCTCTCCTTTTCCCTTACCTCTGAGGTGCCAACATCTCATCCAAAGCTCACCATGTGCCTGTTTTTAGAGGTTTCTCACAGAAGCAAATGAAGTATACAGACCAATTCAGATTCTCTAGTGACCCCAGACCCCCCAACCCCCACGCTCTAATTGTTGGTGACTGACTCTGATCACAGTGTAACCATTTCTCTGTCCTGTCTGCCAGCTCTCAAATAACCAATAATTTTTAATAATTATGAAAGTGTGGCCTTAGCTTAGGCTTGCTGCTAACTAGTTCTTGCTTTTTATTTATTTATTTATTTATTTATTTATTTATTTATTTATTTATTTATTTATTATTTGGTTTTTTGAGACAGGGTTTCTCTGTGTAGCTTTGGAGCCTTTCCTGGAACTCAGTCTGTAACCAGAGTGGCCTCAAGCTTACAGATATCCACCTGGCTCTGCCTCCCAAGTGCTGGGATTAAAGGAGTGTGTGACCAGCTTCCAACTAGTTCTTATAACTTTAATTAATGCATATCTTTTAATCTAAATTCTTTTACATGGCTGGGTTATCTTTACACCATAATGCCCATCCTGCTTCTTCTCCATCTACTGGTGATCCCACCTTTTTCTTCCCAGAGCTCTCTCTATCCAGAAGTCCTACCTATACCACCTGCCTAGTTATTGGCCATTTAGCCTTTCATCGAACTAATCAGAATGCCACATCTTCACCGTGTACAGAACTGTTATTCCATGACATCACTGTCCTCCAATGCTGGAACCCAGCTATTTAAAGGGATTCTACTTTTAGTCATCTGAGGTTTGCATCTTCTCTCTTCTGTGTGTACACCATACTGGTATTGTTGAAGTTCTAGTTACTGCTTCCTTAATGCTTTCCTGGTGTTTTCTTCTTATTAATGACTCTTCAAGTCTTCCCATGCCTTAAATAATAGCAAGTGTACCTTCTTTGACTCTGTCAGCTCTGCCTCATCCTCTGTCAACTTCAGGATAACAGCTACATCAACAACAACAACAACAAAATCACAATTATTTCTCTTCTTTTTTTCACTTTTTTTCTTTATTATTATGTGTTTTAAATTTTATACATCAGCCATGGGTTCTCCTGTCATCCCCCCTCCCATTCCCACCCCTACCTTCCCCCCATCCCCTCCCCTCCATTCCCATCTCCTCCAGGATCAAGGCACCCCTGGGGATTCATTTAAACCTGGTGGATTCAGTACAGGCAGGTCCTGTCACCTCCTTCCAGACTAAGCAAAGTGTAAGCCCAAGGTTTCAAACAGCCAGCTCATGCACTAAGGACAGATCCTGGTCCCACAGACTGGGTGCCTCCCAAACAGTTCAAGCTATTCAATTGTCTCACTTATCCAGAGGGCCTAATCCAGCTGGGGGCTCCACAGCCTTTGGTTCATAATTCATGTGCTTCCATTTGTTTGGCTATTTGTTCCTGTGCTTTTTGCAATCTTGAATTCAACAATTCATGCTCTTGCAGACCCTCCTCTTTCTTGACATTTGGACACCTGGAGCTCCACCTGTGGCCTGGCTGAGGATCTCTGTATCCACTTCCATCACTTGGATGAGAGTTCCAAGACGACTGTTGGGGTGTTTAGTCATCTGATCACAAGTCTAGGTCAGATCAGGCTTTCTCTCGACATTGCCAGCAGACTACAGAGGATATATCATTGTGGATTTCTGGGGACCTCTCCAGCACTCTGCCTATTCCTGTTCTCATGTGGTCTTCATTTATCATAGTCTGTTATTCCTCATTCTCCCTTTCTGTTCTTGATCCAGCTGGGATCTCCTGCTCCCCTAAGCTTTCTTTCCCTCAAATCTTGCCCTTCATTACTCCCACTGTCTTCCAGGTTTTTCATGTAGAACTCATCCATTTCTCTGTCATTGGGTGATCCTTGGGTCTTTCCTAGGGTACTGTTTTCTAGGTAGCCTTCCTGGAGTTGTGTAGCAGTCTAGTCATCTTTGTTTTACATCTAGTATCCTCCTATGAGTGATTACATACCATGTTTGTCCTTCTGAGTCTGGGTTACCTCACTCAGGATGGTTTTTTTCTACATCCATCCATTTGCCTGCAAACCTCATGATGTCATTGTTTTTATCTGCTGAGTAGTACTCCATTGTGTATATGTATCATATTTTCTTTATCCATTCTTCAGTTGAAGGGCATCTAGGTTGTTTCCAGGTTCTGGCTATTACAAACAAAGCTGATACGAACATAGCTGAGTAAATGCCCTTGTGGTATGATTGAGCATTCCTTGGGTATATGCCCAAGAGTGCTATAGCTGGGTCTTGGGGGAGATGGATTCCCAATTTTCTAATACTCATATATTTCTAGCCCAGGATTTATTCACAGAAATATTTAATTCATGCATTCAAAGTTGACTGAAATTTTTATTAAAAAGTTATTCTAAAAATTACCAGAGTATATCAACCTATAGCATACTTCAAACAAATTCTATATAAAAGTAATTGTGTTTCATTTATAACAGAGTTAATATGTTGGGGGAAGTAGCCATCTACTTCCTGTGTGCTGAAGACATGTTTTTGATAATGCATGGTTCACATTTATACCAGTCAGAAATAGAAGCCTGTGATTATCTTTACTCTGTTTATTGTACTAACATCTGACAATTCCTTGTGGGAGGAAAAAGAGGTTATCCAGGTGGATCTCTGTACAAGGCATGCCAGTGTCTTGGTGAATTTAAGGTACAAAATTAACTTGGAGTACATGTCCAGCTGAGTGCTAAACATGACATGGAAACAGTTTCACTGTGACCCAGAAGTTATGGAAGCTGATGTTGCAGCACCCTCTGACATGCCACTAGGGCACTGACATTGTGAAGGCCAAATAGCAAAGAGAATTCCTTAGTTCTCAAACAAATATTCATTAATTCCATTAAGTCCCTGTGTATCAGAACAAAATAAGTACTTGTGGGGAGGGACCTACCAGACAATGGGTTTCAGAAGTTGTCTGACTAACAACTGGCAAGAATCAAGAATCACTGTAACAAGCGAACTAGAGACATCATAGTTAGAGAGGAGGCTTGAGACAATAACAACTGTTCTGAAGTCTCCACATCCAGCTTCTTAGTGCCATCTGGGCAAAGAGAGCTGAAACTGCAGAGGGTTGGTGGAACTGAGCCTCCTGTAGTTCTTAGGTCAGTCTCAGCATCCTATAAAACTAAACACCTGAGAAGGAAAACAGATGTTTCCGTGAGTCTACCTTGGACATGCTGTATCATGTAGCGACAGAACCCAAGACAGGTGCTCAGGGGAAACCTAAAGGTCCCATCCACCCAAGCTTTCTGGAGACCTGGTGTCTTTAACAACATCCTGTTATAACTCCAGACATCACCACAACCTGCACAATATCCCGAGACTCCTAAATAGAGACCTTATGTCACTCCTTCCTGATGGATGTGCTCATTCTGAAACCTTTTGCAGCCTTTCTTCGTCAGTAATCTGTCTTTGCACCTTCTTATTGGTTTTTCATTTCTTTTCAATATGTCTTATCTACATGAGGCTGTTGTCTTCCCTATATCCAATGAGACTGTTCTAACATTGTAATCGAATGTCTAGCGGTTAAAGTGGGTGAGGGGATGTAAACACAGAACTTGTTACCATGACTTCCAACCGCACCTTCTCAGACGTGACATTTTTGACATTTCTCTCCTTGACTCTGGTCCAAATTTTGTCTTGAATGCTGACTTCCAATCTTCTTTCTCACTGATACATTGATCACAAGCATGATGCTCTTTAGATTCACATACATAATCAAAAAAGCATATTTTTTTATAATTCTATTCATTTGTCTTGATTCTTAAAACAACTGAACTTTTATACTAAGCTATTAGAAATATATCCCTGTATGTATCCTCACATATTTGTACATACTTTTCAGTTGATATTTGGCTAAGAAAGCAATGCATAAACAGAAATACTATAATTTTTGTCAATTTATCTCTTTGATGAGCTTAGCAGTGGCATCCTTAATGTAGGAGAGTGTGCGTCTTCTGACTTCAAATGCTGCTTCTTGGAGAGTGCTCAAGTATTTATGGGACAAACATTGAGGCTTTTCAGCAGATAAGCTGTACAAAGAGGAGAACTATATGACTGAGAGACATGAGTGGATAAAGAAAGAACATTAGACCCCTTGATATCACAATTAATCATTAGCATATTAGGAAAGTATAGATTTATGGCTTCCTGTGAAGCATTGGAATCTACAAGTAATTTTAAACAGGATAATAATATTGGTGTTATTTCTATTTTTGCCACCTGCAAATTCTTGAAAAACCAGTTTTATGTCCTTAGAGGTAAATTATGAAGTTACTTTTCTCACTTTATTTATGTCCTCCAACATAGTTGCTTATGTGTGTACTAAATAATTGAACATTTCCCAACTTAGATAAAATGTATTTCTTCTTTCATTGCCCTAACTCCCTGTTCTCAACTCATTAAAAATGTTCTCCATGAGAGGTATTAGTATAAGCCATAAAATAAATCTTTAATTAATATAATTGCTGTACATAGGAGAGACAGTTTTTTAGGTTAAATGGCAATTAATTATTAAAAGTATTTGTTTCCCTAAAAAGTACATGTTTGGCGCCAATGGAATAGGAACTTTGCTTTCTAGAAACTATTAATAAAATCTCTTGGGAAAAAGTTGTGGAATGCTTCCTCCAAGGGCAGGGAAACTGAAGCCTCTGTTTGCTGTAGTTATGGTAATATGGATCATGAAAAATAAAGAACTCAATCTGATCTCTTTGACCAAATAATACAGATACAGCAAATGGATCTGGAAAGCAGGCTAAACATTAAAATTGATGATTTACAGAATTGAAGAAAATGTTATAATTTTTCCTTAACCTTTTCTGCAGAAGGCAAGATGATTTAGACCCCCCCCTTTATATTTAAAATAATGAGAAGAAGAGAAATATGCTTATTATAGCCAAATTCTATGTATCATTTCTATGTATCACTTACATTCTTTCTCCATGTTTGCCCTAGGGTAATTGTTGTATGGCATATTGTTTGAAAGAATTTATGAATATGCACATTAGTTCTGAGCAGGGGCTGGGGGGACATGACAAAGCTGAATATATTTTGAGCTGTTAAACCATGCACTTGCAAGAAGGTTTTTAGCTGTTTTGGCATTGTTGGTATTAAAAAAAAAAAAAATGTTACTTTAGAGATTACATTTCTGCTGTCGCTTGTCCTTAGCAATTGCCAGAGCTAGAGAATCTGGTGTTGTAAATAGTTGGAGATGGCAGCCCACCATCACTTTCAGGCAATTAGGTTTCATTACAAATTAATGAAGTGGTAATTGCTCCCTGCGACTGTCTCAGTGAAAGACATGCTTGTGTTGTTTGCATTATCTTCATGCAATTCATAACTCTGTATTCAAGGACTTGTGCTAGCTTGCCAAATTAAACTACAATGAGAATTCTTTAATTAAAATCATATTTTTACACCAAATTATGAAAATTTCTACAGAAGGTGCTGCTTGATGTTTAGCTGAATATGGTTTGTAGCAAAAGAAATTTGCAAAGAATTCATTGATCAAGTAAACATTTGTCTATTCTTAAGAGGAAACTTAGACTTAAAAATGTGAAGCCAATTGATCTTATGTTTTCTTTTCAAGTCACAATGTCAGAATCTAATTGTGAGGACACAGAATGGATCCAGACTTGCTTCACAGTCCAGTGTAGAACACTATATTAACACCAGAAATTTTTGAACAACAAACACAGCCCCCCTTTCCCTTCTAAAATTAAACTTTTTCCTTAACTGTGACTTTATCACTATTGATACCTTGCCATAAGCTCCTTGGAAGCAAGGTATCTCTTGCATGAATTTCTTCTGAGAAGATTCCTATAAAACCACATACAAATGAATGTTGGAAAATGTTATTGGATATTATTTTTAATTACATTTATATATTTGTTTGTGTCTTTATTGTAAGGTGGTTTTGAAGTCACCTCTTTCCACCATGTGGGTCCTGGGGATTGACCTCAGGTCATCAGGGTTGGTGGCAACCCTTTACTTGCTGTGCCACCTCTCTGACTCCTGAGAACAATTATAAAAAGTGTAGCATAGATATTTACTCTCCCTACACTAATATACAAATATATCATATATTTTGTTTCAAAAGTTATCTATAATAGTACCAATCTGTTCCTTTGTTGCACTAATGTTGGTCATAACAATGAAGTTAAGCCATTTTTTTTCCTCAACAAAATAAATGCTTTTGCTCGATTCTTCATCCCTATGAAGGTTTTTCAAATAACTTTTGCTACTTCTCATATTGTTTTGTAATATTTTAGGTGAGAAATAAATAATAATCTAGACCATGTTTCATATATTTGCAAGGTCTACAAATTGTTTTTGATGATTTAAATACTCTGAGGAAAATGGTTTGTATTTCTCCAATAAGACCTAAAGGTTTTTTAAAATGCTGTATTTCCTTTTCCCCTTTTATTGAAAAGAGATATTTTCCTCACATAATATATCCTGATTTCAGTATCCATTCCTCTACTCCTCCTAGTTCCTCCTCATCTCCCCTTCCATCTAGATCTACCTCCTTTCTGTCTTTCATTAGAAAACTAACAGGCTTCTAATGGACAATCACAAAATATAATAAGATAAAACAAAGATAACATATCAGAATTGGACAAAACAAACAGAAGAATAAGAGTCCAAGAGAAGGCATAAGAAACACAGACTCACCTCCTCATATATTCAGGAATCCCATAAAACACTAAACTAGAAGCCATAACATATATACAAAGAACCTGTAGGGTAAAAATAGAGAAGAAAAATATAAATAAAATAATTAAGAACTAAAATTAAAAATAATGAGATAATATAAAAAATAAGAAGTGAGAAATGAAAAAGGATACACCGTAACAGGCTATGAAGAGGCAAGGAATCTCCAAAATTGCCATTGAATTCATTTTTCTTTTCTTTTCTTTTTATATTATTATTAAGAAATTTAATATTCATTTTACAAACCAACCATAGATTCCCTTGTCCTCCCTCCTCCTGTCCCCCAGCCTTCTCCCCATAGCCCACTCCCCATTCCCACCTCCTCCAAGACAAGGTCTCCCATGGGGAGTCAGCAGAGACTGGTACATTCAGTTGAGGCAGGTCCAAACCCCTCCTCCCTGCATCAAGACTGTGCAAAGTGTCCCACCATAGGCACTGGGCTCCAAAAAGCTGGCTTATACACAATGGAGTACTACTCAGCAGAGAAAAAACAATGACATCATGAAATTTGCAGGCAAAAGGATGGAACTACAAAACATTATCCTGAGTAAATTCATTTTTCATTGGCCATCTATGCCTGAGTGTGAGTAGTTTGTTGCCTCTTGGAGGAAACTAAATTTTCATTTGATAGTGGATATCAATTGGAGATTGCTTCTGACTTATGGATGTGTCCACTTCACCTTTCAACTCTAAGAACTTATTTGGTGCACAGCCATGCAGATCCTGTACATGCCACCCCAGTGTCTGTGAGTTCCTGAGTGCGTTGGCTAATTCAGAGGTCTGTTTTCTTGGTGTCCTCCATCATCACTGGCTCTTACACTATTTTATGCTGTTTCTACCTCTTCTTCCATGAGATTCCCTGAGCTCTGCGGGAAGGGATTTGATGGTGATATCCCATTTACGGCTCAGTGTTCTAAGGACTCTTACTCTCTGTATAATGTCTGACTGTGTGTCTCTATATTTGTGCCCACTCTTCTGGTGGTGGCTGAGCAAGGCACTGATAAAAGAATATAGAATCGGTTTTTTGTTTTGTTTTGTTTTGTTTGTTTGTTTTTGTTACTTTTGTTTTGTTTTGTTCTTTTAGAGGAGTACTATTTGGGTTTACCCTATATCCCTGGGTACTCTCAAATTTGTGGTCACCCAAGCAATGTCAGGTATGTGTTCTATCTTATGGAGTAGATCTTCAACCAAATCACTGATTAGTCAGTTACTCCCACAAGCTTTGTGCCACCATTGCCTCACAATATCTTGCAGGATGCCATTGGAGATCCAATTGTTTGTGGCTGGGCAGATGTTTATGCTTCTCCTTTGGTAGCATGCAGAGTACATGCCTGTGCCAAAGACACTAGGACATGGAGGTAAAGTCTCTGTGTATGCTCCAGCTCAACTTCTCTGCTTTCAATGTTGTGTAGGTGTTGACTTTAGCAATGGAGCTTTGCAGTCAGTACGTCGAGAGCTAGAGCTGCAGTGAACATAATTGAACAAATGTCCTTGTGGTAGAGTCAAATATCCTTGGAGTAATTGCCCAACAGTAGTATAGCTAGATGTTGAGGTAGATCCATTTCTATCTTTCAGAGGAACCACCACACTAATTTCCATTCTGGCTGTAGATGCTTGCATAGCCACCAGCAATGGAAGACTGTTCCCCTTATTTCACAACCTTGCTCAGATGAGCTGTCACATGTTTTATTGATCTTGGCCATTCTAAGAAGTGTAACATGAAATCTCAAAGCAGTTTTGTTTGGGATATCCCAGATGACTAAATTTCACAAACAAACATTTGAGTTTCCTTTTGAAAATTCTGTTCATATCTGTACCCCATTTTTAAATTGGCTTATTTATTTTCTTGATATCTATTTTTTTTAGTTGTTTATACATTTTGGATATAAGCCCTCTGTTGGATATGTAGTTGGTAAAAACCATTTTCCCCTTGTGTAAGCAGCCACTTTGTCCAAAAGACAGTGTACTTTGCCATACAGAAGTTTTTCAGATTCATTAGGTTCTAATTATTAATTGTTGATCTTAGTGTCTGTGCTAATGGTATGATGTTCAGAAAGTCTTTTCCCATGCTGATGAGTTCAAGGTTATTCCCCACATTCTCTTCTAAGAGGTTCAATGTATTTGGTTTTATGTTGAGGACTTTTATCCATTTGGAGTTGAGTTTTGTGCAGGGTGATAAGTATGGACATATTGGATTCTTTTTCATGTAGCCATCAAGTTTGACCAGTACCATTTTGTGAAGAAGCTGTCTTTTTCTGGTATGTGTTTCTGCTTCTTTAGCAAAACTAAGTATCAATTGGTGTGTGGATTCATGCCTGAGTCTTCAGTTTTACTCCTCTGATCACCTTGTCTGTTTTTGTGCCAATACCATGCTTTCATTTGCTTGACTTGATTACCCAAAGATATTTTATATCATTAGAGATTTTTGTAAAAAGTGTTGTTTCCCTGACCTCTTTCTAAGTCAGTTTGTTACTTATATATAGGAGGTCTGCTGATTTTTTTTTTTTGTGTGTGTGTGTGTGTATGTGTGTGTGTAAATTTTGCATCCAGCTACTATGTTGAAACTGTTTACCTGTTTACTGTAGGAGTTTCTGGTGGAATATTTAGAGTTACTTATTAATACTATCACATGATCTGAAAATAAGGATACTTAGTCATTTCTTCCTTTTTATTCCCTTTATCTCCTTCAGTTTTCTTCTTGGTGATAAATTTAAGAGTACAATTAAAATGTATATGACAATGACTAATCTCCAAAATTTGAAAATTCTCTAACTTTTTTTTTCATGCTGCAAATCAAACATGGAACTTTGCATTTTACTGACCAGATTCTACCACAGCACCACATTCCTAGCTCTAATAATAATTTCTTATGGGTTCATGCTCATGAATGATATCTGGATATATTAAATGAAAAATAATGTATAATTTGTTCCCCAGTAATCTTTTTATAGAGTATTTCAAATATAAATAACTCAAAATTTAGCAATTTAACTTTAGAAAAAAAATCAAATTTATATTAGAACACTTGATGAATTGAACTTACAAATAAATATGATGTGTAATGGGTGACATTTTCTAAGAATAATAGGGTTATTAATATCATGGAGGGAGAAAAACATATTCCAATTTTATTACACCATAAACAAGGGAATAAAGGCCAGAAATCTAACATGGCTCTTGAAAACAGTAAGTAGTTTTCATTGAAAAGACAGTTTCTATTCTCTATTTGAACTCTTTAAAAGTGAGCATGAAGGTGGGGACCATTTTTGAAGAAACTAAAATTCCAAACTTCAAGAGTTTAAAAGTTTTTGCATAGTCTCTGGGGAACCATGGAAGACTTTGAATTAAAAAAAGCATCTCAGTTAAAGACTAGTATTCCTGAAAAGTCTGGACAAAACTGTATGTGAGATGTAGAAAATACACACACAGGAATAACAGTTGGAGCAGCTGGCATAATAAATTTAGCAGCATGAGTAATATAAGCAATATTGTATTAAACTAAATTTCTCAAGCTTTATTATAGTGATCACAGAATGTAGTTCTTCACTGTTTTAAACTCTTAAAAAATTTTAAATCTTCTTTTATAGTGAGAGAAGTAATACTAATATAAATATAACTAATATAATAACAGCACATTAACTTTTTTCCTGTCCACATAAAAGTCCAGTATGGAAACTAAGGCGGAAAGAACTAAAATGTTCACTATATGGCTGTTTCTTTTTCACATATAATAACTAAGTATTTATTATGGAGAAGCTAGCATTTTCCCAACATGGCACCATAGAAATAACTGAGAATCTTTAAACATGTTTTGTGTGTTGTCATTTAGAGTCTCTGAAGTTTACTGTCTATCAAATTTACTTCAATCGTGTTTAAGTAGAGAGAAGGATAATTAATTTTAGGCACTGTGAGTTTTCATTTTCTTCTAAAAGAGACAGACTAAACACAGAATAGTAACAAGTCTTTGATGTGAATCACTGTGCACCATTAATTTCAGGTTTTCATCCTGCAGCATTTGGCTTTATATAAGGACTTGCCCAGTGGCCTTTTCCTGAATATCTAAAAGCTTACTGTGCAAGGCAAATGTATTTATGCAAATATCAACTGTTTTGTTGCACTGAATTTACCAAGGCTTGCCAATAATAAACATACACTAGAGGATTAGGAATTGGTCCACAGATCTCTCAGGTGCATAGCAACAAATTTTTGTTTATGCTGTTTTTGCGAGTCCATTTGCCTTGGTGCTTCTGTCCCGTGGGTGACATCATTATACTTACCTCACTAATTCTGTCTCTCCCTTTTGTTTGATGCTTCAGTGGGAAGAGATCAGTGGTGTTGATGAACATTACACACCCATCAGGACTTACCAGGTGTGCAATGTCATGGATCACAGCCAAAATAATTGGCTGAGGACAAACTGGGTCCCCAGAAACTCAGCTCAGAAGATCTATGTGGAACTCAAGTTCACACTACGGGACTGCAACAGCATTCCATTGGTTTTGGGGACTTGCAAGGAGACCTTTAACCTGTATTACATGGAGTCTGATGACGACCACGGTGTGAAGTTCCGAGAGCATCAGTTTACAAAGATTGACACCATTGCCGCTGATGAAAGTTTCACTCAGATGGATCTTGGGGACCGCATTCTGAAACTCAACACTGAGATTAGAGAAGTGGGACCCGTCAACAAAAAGGGGTTTTATTTGGCTTTTCAAGACGTTGGTGCTTGCGTTGCCTTGGTGTCTGTGAGAGTGTACTTCAAAAAGTGCCCGTTTACGGTAAAGAATCTGGCTATGTTTCCAGACACAGTACCCATGGACTCCCAGTCTTTGGTGGAGGTTAGGGGCTCTTGTGTCAATAATTCCAAAGAGGAGGATCCTCCCAGGATGTACTGCAGCACAGAGGGTGAATGGCTTGTCCCCATTGGCAAGTGTACCTGCAATGCTGGGTATGAAGAACGGGGTTTCATATGCCAAGGTAAGAGCCTTCCTTCTCTTTTTTCTTTACAGTTGAATTTGTCTCCTGTGAGTTTATTATAAAGTAATGATAATAAATTAACCTGATCTGATCTCACTTGGCAGCACAGCACAGCTCAGAATTACTAGTCTATTTATATGCTAAATTTATCCCATTTGATGTGTTGATTCATGATCTGTTGTGAAATATTAATGGGCGTAACTCTGGGGTGCTGAGCTGCACCCTGTAGAGGTGTCATATGTGCTATTTTTTCATTGTATTTTAATTTATTTAGTTAGTAGGAAGGATGCCCACATACATTGGTGTACTTTGTAAAGTATTAGGGCAGCTTAAGAAAATAGATTCTCCTTTTAACATTTGGATCCTGGGCATCAAAGTCAGGTTATCAAGCTTGATAATAGGCAACTTCACAAGTTGAACCATCTTCCAGGCTTGTGGTTGTCTTGCTAGCTAATGATTGATGGGTGATGTAACTGTAGCAATCGAAGTGGAATATATCTGCCTTTATTGACATTGAGGGTGGATACATTTTGGTACTCAAAAAGGATTAGGTATTTTGGTGACTGTATCTAGGTTCACCTATCTCAGTAATATTGTCTTAATATTTATAAAGTATATCCTGTTCTTCAGTGATAGTTGGCTACCAACTGGATTTTTAAATACTCTAAGAAAATCCTTTTCTTTAAAAATCCAAAGCTAATGGATTTGTATTTGCTTATTGTGGAGTAACTTTCTGTGGTGTGGGTCAGGGGGCAAAGAACTTGAAGTTCTGGGGGAAGAGAGGCAGGGAGCATCTGGGAGAAGTTGGAGGAGGAAAATCTGATCAATATATATTGTATGAAGAAAACAGGCAAAAATATTTTTAAGAAGAAAATTATAAATTATAGAAAGGTTATCTTCCCCCATTATTTTGATTTTCTGTTACTCAAAATATTATATGTATTTCCATTGAGTTGTATGTTATATATATTTTATAGCTTATTATCTGAGAACCTGAATTTTGTCATCAGTTTGAGTTTTATTTTTTAAATCTGTGTATTTGATATAAAAATCACTATATATATATTTGCATGTCAAATATTGCTTTATTAAAATAATTAAAAATCATGCATATGTAAACAAAAAGAAAAAAGTTTTCAAGTGTAATGCTAAAAAATTCCAATGGCAGAGTTTTAAGGTGTGCTTGCAGCTCTCTGTACACAGAAGTCTATATAAAATTATAAGTTTGTATATATCAGTCATGTAGCATTATAATCCTATTACTTTCAAAAAATTTTATTTACAATTAGGTAAGATTTTTGCACTGATCATGCTGAAAGTATCAATTAAATTTGAAGGGTACAAATATGTAGACAAATATAGTGCACAGTCCTGTGGTTTTGTTCATTTTCACACTTTTGTTTGCTATTAGCCTCTGTCATGAAAACAGAGTCTGTTAGTCCACTGATGGACATTCAGTAATCACAGTTCAGAAGCCCAAGTAAAGGAAATAAAGTACTCTCTATATGGCTTGTTCTTTCAAAAATGTGAACAGAGTATAGCACCCTTCCTTGGACTATAGGCATGGTTTAAAAAAAAAAAAAAAAAAAAAAAAAAAAAAACAACTCTTATTAGATAAGGGACTGGTGGGGTAGCAAAGTGGGTCAAGTGCTATTTGTGCAGGCATGGAGACCTGACTTAGATCTTTGGCGTTCACATAAAAGCCATATGTGGTGGTATTCATATGTAACCCCAGTGCTGATACAGGGAAGAAAGGAAGCCTCAGATTCTAGAGCTTGGTGGTCAGACAGTCTAGTCAAATCAGCATGTTCTGTGTTCTTTGAAAAAATTCTCTTTTAAAGGAAGAAAGGAAGAAAGAGAGAGAAAGAATAAAAGAAAGAAACAAAGAAAGAAACAAGGAAGGAAAGAAAGAAAGAAAGAAAGAAAGAAAGAAAGAAAGAAAGAAAAGAAGGAAGAAAGAAAAAATAAAAATAAAAATCCAACCAACCAAACAAATAATCTATGGAGATCAGTAGAGGATGATATGCAATATTGACCTCTGGCTTCCACATATCCACTCATGGACAACACTACATCCTTGTGCACATTCGCTTATACAGACAACTATTTACACTCAAATGTATTAAATAAGCACAAATTGTATACTCCAGCATCATAATTCACTGTATTGCTCAGAAAAAAAAGTCATAAGTATGGCATTATTAAGATGGTTTTATAAGTTCTAAAATTTTAAAAAATGTATAATTACACTTGCGTGAAATTCAGGATTGGAGAAAAATCTTCTGAATTCTGTTTTTTTTTTTTCAATCAAATATTTGCTTATGGTGTTTGCAAAACCTTGTATCAAATAAAATCATGAGGGACTATCCCAAAAAAGGAAAAAAAAAACTGTTCAGTTTACAAATATTTACTAGACATCTACTTCATTTTGGGGATAATATTAAAATTTTAAAGAATTTCTTTTGCATTAGCCACTTACTACATTATGGGCACTAAGCTACTCTCCTAAGCAATGCCAATGACCTATTTTATTTAGATCTCAAAATAACCTAGCAAGTCTACACTGTTTGCACTTTACATTAATAACATTAGTTGCTTTTATTTTAAATGTATTATTATTATTATTATTATTATTATTATTATTATTATTATATCATATCATTGTTATTTACATGTAAATTTATACCCAATGTGCATGCCCAGTTTCCATAGAATGACAGATCCTATGGAACTAGAGTTATATTGTGGCCCAGCATGGAGGCACTGGGAATTGAAACCAGGATTCTGGAGGAGCAGCCAGTGCTCTTCACCACTAAGCCATCCCTCTAGCCTCTGTTTTCGTTTTGAAATTCACATCTTGCCTTTAACCTCAATGCATTAGTATTGAAATTGAGATAGGTAGCCAGGCTGGGTTTTGGTCTCCATGTTAGCCCAAACTTCTTTCTTGACATTTTGCTTAACAGTGACAGAGGAGAGGGAATACAAGTGTACAGATTTTATGGGAGTAGTTTGAAGAGTTCATAAAAATTCATCAAAATCTCCTATAAGCCTTATATGCATCTGCTTATTTCTGACATCTATTTTGTTTTTCAGAATTTTAAAGATGAATAGTTACTTGAAAGATCTTTTTTTTGGGGGGTGGGGTTCTGTAAGCTATGTCTGGGTGGCAACTAAGAAAATTTAAATTTGCAGATTATCAAGAGACTTACACTTGCAAAACAGTCTGTGAAATGAGAAATTTCAGTGAGTATTCCCCACAGTCTATCAATGCAAAACAATAATATGCCAGACAAGGGAGAAATGCAGATGTATGAGTCATTGTATCTACCTTCCAGGAGCTCACAGTCTCGTCAGAATGACAGATGCATAAATTAATAATTTTGATGTAAGACAGACCAATTAATCTTCTGCCCTGTGTACTATGAGTTTTGCTAGTTTAGTAGAGGAAGAGATTAATATGGATTTCCAAATTAAACATAAAAATTGGTAATTAATTATGAGATGACTTTGTGTTGGTTTTAGACTCATTGTTATTGTGCATAGAAATTTTTGGAATATCAAGAAAAGAAAGAGTTGTCTTTAATGAATCTTACATATTCCAGAAACCACTTGTTATTACATCATTATAGTGAAATCCAAAAAATGTACAGAAGACACATGAGAGTGTTTTTTGTTGTTGTTGTTGCTTTTTTTTTTTTGAGTCTCTGTCACAGTAATGCCTTTAGAAAAAAATCAAATTTCATTTCTAGGCTATTTCCTAACATAGCTAATCTGATATGTCAATTATTTTCCCAATCTAGACAGATAATTAGGACACTTAATGTTCAGTGATCTGAATGATGAAAATATGATGATTTCTACTTGATAGGAAAATTACACTGATAAAAAGGTTTTGTATTTAACAAACATATCCACCAGTTTTCAAACAATGAACAGAAATAAAATTATCATTCTCCAGAGGCAAAATTCTATGTATGGAATTTTAATGTACATAATTTATATTTTTACAGTAATCCACTTTTCCTTTAGTATTTAAAATTATTAAGCAGTATCATTTGACCAGGAATTTAATTCAACATTTATCAAGCCATTAAGATGTGCAAAATTCAGGGTTGAATATTAGAATAAAAATCAAAAGGCAAATATCATCACTGATGAATTAATTTTTTTTTGTACTTAAAAATGTATATATTGGGGCTGGAGAGATAGATGGCTCAATAATTAAGAGTGCTTGCTGCTCTTGCAGAGTACCCAGTACCCATGCTAGGCATCTTATAACCACCTGTAACTACAGCACCAGGGTATCCAACTCCATGTTGTGGCCTCTGCATGCACATGTGACACACACACACACACACACACACACACACACACACACACACCACAAAGACAAATCCTTAAGATTAAAATATGTATCTGTCTTTAAAAATAATTGGATTTGTCTATGAGAGAAAACAGAATTTCAATTAAATTATTGAAGACATAAATAATAGTTCAGTGTAGCGCTTACATCTGTAATCCCAGTACTCAGGAGCTCCAGGCAGGTTAATTGCTCTGAATGCAAGGGCAGCCAGAGCTACAGTGTGGGCTTCAGGCAAGACTGGGCTATGGTATGAGATCCTGCCTCAAAAATTAAAGAGCCAATAAAAGATAAATCAATTAAGATAGAATCTAGAAAGTGAGCTATTGGTACTACTGTGGAAACCGGCATTCCTGTGGGAGAAAAGTTACAAGACAGTAATCCTCTCTGCAATAAGATGCAATGGTATGTAGCTGATCTTCCATCTTTTTTTTCTTTTTATTGAAAATAGATTCTTTTCTCTTACAATATATCCTGATTATAGTTGACCCTCTCTCTACTCCTCTCAGTTCCTCCCCACCTCCCCTCTGCTCCACATCAACTCCCTTTCTGCCCCTCATTAGAAAAGAACTTTCTTGTTTTGGATCCTGTCCTTATTCCTTTGTTTGAGTCCAAGAGATGAAATTCAGGAAAACAGAGGAAATGGTGTACCTTTATACTTCAGTGATTATGTAGAGGCAAAGAGTAAGATAGAAAGGAAATACTGGCAATAAAATCCTTTCAATAGCTGCTTGCCAAGAAAAGTAAGAAAACAGGAAATATGTAGTTCAGAGGATAAAGAAGACTTATTTCAATCAATGTGGGCAATAGATGCCCTTATGAAGGACCAGTTTGGCATAAGCTGGTGAGTAAGGCGGGGATGAATAAGGAAGGTAAGAAGTCATACATCATTTTGGCTTTCTAGAAATTCCTCTAGCATATCTCTTCTATTTAAATCAGTCATGGCTCCCATTTAACAAAAGGAGAAATCACTGTATATTTTTTCATTTGCAATGTACATAATTTAAACTTTATTTGGCTACATGCTAGATCTTGGATAGATTACTAGCTCAGTGCTAGAATGTAAACCTACTATGCACAAGGCTTCAGCCTTAAACTCCAGCACTCCAAAATAATAAAGACAAATGTGTAAATAAAAATAAAAAATGGATAAATTTGAATACCCAAATGATGATATAATTTTGTAAAACAATATCATGTGGTTTTGTTCAGCACTTGGTTATCTCTTACATAGCAGCATAAATCTTCACCGATTTTTTTCTTTTCCTTTTATAAATTGAAGGTGTGGTATATTTTGCATTGATTCCAGGAAAAGACATGGTCATCCTCCTGCCTTTTTAATTCCTGCTAATGAACTGTAATATCTACTTCAGTTTTATTTTGAAAAAAAATGAAAATGCTAATGGATTTTTATATGATCAATTAATGGCATTTGAGGCAGATAGCAGGAGGTTACTATAAATATTCCTTCTCTCACAAAATTTGTTTAGACTTAGTGTACCAAATACCTTATTACTGTCACTGAGGAATCTGTTGCTTGGTGCTTTATCTGCACTCTAATTGTGAAATGTTAACTTTATTCCATGCTTTACTACATTAGAAACTTAATAGAAAAGTGTGTTTGATATAATATTCCAAGACAGCCTAGACTATTTGACGACTGCTCAAAATTGCTTTGTTTACTGACGACTTCAGATTCCAACTTTCCTTCTCCACTCTTGTTTATGCCAGCTCAGAAACTCTTGGAGCAGCTGACAGGCTTCAAGTACAGGGTGACTTAAGGATTCGTCGTGCTGATCAGAGGAAACACAAAAGCAAAGACCTCACTGAAATATTTTTAGTGCTTTTGAGTCTGTGCACACAGCCATAGGCACTGTCTAGAACTTCAAAATGCTTTGGTAGTTGAATAAATTGAGAAAAAAATGCTTTCCCATAATTTCCAGAGAGGAATATCCTTGAGGAGAAAGACTATAAATATCTTTTCGACACTCTCTTTCCAGAATATGTAAGAAACTAACAGTGATTCTCAATGGTAAACTGATAGGATGAAAATAACTATGTAGTCGTTTCTGTCAACTCTGCATTCCTAGCATACAAGTCCTGAGGAGAACTTAGTTCACGTTGTTTATCTAGGCTATTCACTAAACCATGCAAATAAAAGCATGGATTTTATGTAGTTTGAAATGAGTACTTTGTCTATTATTAGGCCAGATACATGTACAATCAGCAAAACATAGACACATCTAAAGTGCCATTAAAGAGTAACAGATAGATGATATGAAGAAATTATTGTCTTTTCAATATTTTTCAATTTCGTGTATTTGATAAGTATTATCTTATTCTTTATAAAAATTAGTAACTGCTAAATTTAAGCCTGTATCCAGTGAAGAGCTAGTACCTTTTGAAAACTATTAACCCTTGAAACTTTCATCCCTTTTGTTTACACAGTTCTCACGATGTTGAATCCTCCTCTATTCCTTTTAACATGAGAATTACATTATTTAAAACTCAAGGATTTATCTTGAATTATTCAGATTTCTCATGTGTTTAAGATGATAGCTCCCTACTTTTCTTTGTCTTTAATTACCTATAATCCTTCAAGTCAGTGAATTTATTTATGCTGCTAGTCACTAATAATATAAATAAGTTTTCAGATATGAAATTAAACAGATGTGTTATGACAGATTTGTAATAGTTATAACTTGATTTATTTAGGAGCATACGTCTTCTCACAAATTTATAGAACAAGTTATTGGAACATTAACTTGAAGCTCAAACTTCAGCAAGCCAGTCCTTGAGGCTCAGCTTGCATTTAATTGCTCTAGTTAGCAAAAGGTCCTTGTCACTAGCAAGTGTGTGAGAAATGTTACTTGCTAAAACAATTTGATCTTCTGGTTCTTCATCCACAAATGGAAATACCATGAGATGGCCAATGAAGATCTTGCACAGCTCATTATATCACATCCAGCAGTATTTTAAAGATACACATCATTAGTGTCTCTAGTCAGCATCTCTGCAATGTATTAGCCGTCCTCTCTTTCTTGTTTCAATCTGTTTCATGACTTGAATAAGATAATCCCCATTTGGTAATCTTTCTGTTAGCTTTTAGTGATCTTGACAAGAGATTTATTATCAATGAATTTATTTACTTGCATTTATTATCATCCCTTCTCTGTTCACCTTCTCTCAGACAGCATGTTGTTCCTTTCAGGAGAGATTTATGGTTTGCCTGGGGATGTAGCTCAGTGGTAGAGTACTTGGTTACTGCTGGAATTAAAGATCCTGAGTTCAGCTTAGAGGGAAGGAGAAGGTGGAAGAGGAAGAGGAAGTTCCTTTTTAGTTCTATAAAACTTAGTCTACTTAATCCTATATAGTTTCTTTCTCCTGTTAACCTTTTAAAGTATTTTTATTTATTCACTGAAAATTTCACGCATGTGTATCATATTTCTAAGTTGTATCCACTTCTTGAAATCTTCCTGCCCCACTCCAACATCATTCCTGACCATCTTCATATCATTTCTGCCAACTTTTCTCTTTCTTCTTGTAAACACCAGTCACTTTGGGATTTTCTCATATTCTATTTGACATACTGCATTTTTTACATAGCATGAACCTTTTCAAGGAATTGTTTCAAATATTCCATTCATTTAAAGGTGGACATTTCTCTATTGCCTATTCAGAAACAGAGATTTCAACTGATGTGAGACAAAATAGTTTAACAAAACAAGTGAAGAAGAACAACAATGCAATTTAAAGTATGCTATAATATGCAAGGTATTTAATCTTCAAACGTTAACCCTACTTTTATAGTATGCTAATGTCCTAATAGTTATTTTTTCAAAGGGTGGGTTGTACTTAATGACCTTCTTTGAAAGAATCATGCAACTAGGAAATCAAGAAGGAAAGGAGATATGTGTTGAATGGGTTGACTTGGCTGTGAAGGAATGGCTTTGCTCATTTTGGATAATCTACATGTTCAGTTCCTTAAATATTCAAAAGATTGTGGAGAAGCTGAAAGTTGTGGGATGTATGTGCCAAGTGATCTTACATGAATTACTACATAACAGCCCTGAAAACCTTCAATCACGTTATGTCACTACACTACATAGAAAGTAATTAAAGTAAAATTTATTCAAATAATGAGAAGGGAGTGTATTTGATTTGTATTTTCTTATGGTATCGTGATTCAATTCTTTAGTTTCGCTAAAGACAAACAGTATACATTTCAACAATAGAGGTGCATGTTTAAGATACTAGAAAGATCTGTGAATTCTTTTTTTCTTTATAGACTACAAATGATATTTTAAAAGTAGTCAGAGATAATTTAATTGCAAACATTACATAATCATGGTTATACTTGGGAAGGTGAATGTTGATCCAGCTGTTCAAAAAATCCATACTGACTCAGGGATTAGCAATGAAGACTATGAATAATCATAAAATTCACTAGGAGTTCTACACATGTTAGGAGCATTAAACAGTGCTTTTAAAAATGTTTTCAGCTGGGCAGTGGTGGCACACGCCTGTAAATCCAGCACTCGGGAGGCAGAGGCAGGTGGATCTCTGTGAGTTTGAGGCCAGCCTGGTCTACAGAGCTAGTCCAAGACAGGCTCCAAAGCTACAAAGTAACCCTGTCTTGAAAAGCAAAAACAACAACAAAAAATGTTTTCATTTATTTCTTTAGCCCCCCCCTCTGAGTGTGTGTGTGTGTGTGTATGAGTGTGTGTGTGCATGAGTGTGCAACAGTGTGCCCATGGAGCACAGAGAACAAATTGCAGAAGTTGCTTCTGTCCTACCATCCAGGAACAGAGCTCAAGTGCTCAGGCTTGGAAGTAATCATTTTTATTTGCTGTGCTGATATCAAACACATCCAGCACACAGTTGCAACTAAAATTCTTGTTTTAGGAAAATGTGGATTTTTCACTGTGTGTGGATTAGCGTTAACTATGTAATATTATCAACTCAGAGATAAAAACAGTAAGACAGACCTTCTTTATTCCAACCTAGAAATGATTGCAAGGGTCCTTCTTTAAGTATTTTTCCTGAAGTCTAACATAAAACACAGATATCACTTATAGAATTTCTGGGTAATATTTCTTTGAGGAAACCAAGCTCCTGTTTTTCATTGTCATCCTCTATCATTATCACCACTCCTGCTCTGGTTACTATTATCAATATACAAAATTCTCAGGGCTTTAGATGCCTCTTCTGATCCAGGATTCAAAGGTCCAAATAGCAAGTGAAGTAAATGTTGACTAGCAAATGTGTGATCTTTGGGAAGCATAAGTAATTGGAAGATTGAGAAGTTTGTTTCTTAAGAGACCATTGTGAGTCATGAATCAAACATTCAGGGACAGTGTCCTGTGTGGTAAGCCTATATGACTAAAATTACTTCAGTTTAGAAGAGAAAGTACTTCTTCTGTACTTGAAACAAATTGTTTCTATTATAGTATTATTCTGTAAAACACTCTCTGCATTTTTGTCAGATATTGACTCATCTGTAAAGTGCTTAAACCTTTCCAAGAAAAATGATATAGCAACCCTTTTTGAGATGCTGAATAAGGTTTATGTGGAATATAAAAATACATATGTTGATGTATAATGCTTTATCTGGTAACTCATGGCAGTGCTACAAGAATTTACTATTAAACCTAACTGAACCTATATTAAGTGTTGATAGTTCTTTGATTTAGCTCAAAATCAAACTTCTTATAAATAGCCTTCATTGTTTTTAATTTGCTGAATGCCATTTCTCTAAATATGTTTTATGAAATGTAGTCTTGCTTGACTTTTGTAAAGGACATATGGATTTTATTTGTTGCATTTTATAACTATTCATATATTATCAAATACCCTATATTTGATACCACGCAAAATGCACTGCAAACTCTTGTGAAAACACATGTAACAATTATAAACACAGTTTAATAAATATATATTCCAATTTATTGATCTTATAAAGCAACATTTTCCAAAGTAAGGGAAATCAAACAACATGTAAATTAAACGGGGAGCATTGTCTTTTTCTCCCTTTCAGGTTCTTGGAGTCTGTTAAATGTGTTGGTAAGTGTTTCACAAAGGCTGCTTTTGTCCATCCATGGTCACTGAATGCTTTCCACCTTGTCCCCCGTGGTTTTCCCCCCTACAATTCTGCCTGTGTTTAGAGTTTTGGCAATCCCTCATTAGTTCCAGGGTAGCACTTGCAAGAACTAATGAAGGTTAACCTTACAGCTGTGGCAGCTGGCACTGAACATTAATAGAGAACAATTGTGAAGAGAAGGATAACTCTTGATAACATTTGATGATGGTATTTTTCAAATGAGAGCCACTTGGAAAGTACAAGGTGCTGATAAATGTGGTTTGCATGCTCCTCTGCAGACAAAACATCCTGTTTGCAGGTAGATCTGTATTCAGGGAAAGATGCATGACTTGGGAACATATCATTTAAAAGTAAAATGTGATTATATTCCTATTGCCAACACTGAAGTGTAGAGCTGTTAATCTTTCTTCAGAAAAACAATCACAATTTCAGTTTCTAATGAGACATATGTGAGAGAATATGTCCCAATGAAGAGTAATCATGGAACTCAGAACCACCACAATTTAGATACAGACTTTCTGTATCACAAAATAGTCAAGGACTGTGGGGATGGTTCAGTGAATAAGAGTGCTTATTATGAAAGCACTAAGACCTGTGTTTGAATACTTGCATGCACCTATAATGTTGGCGGAGTGTAATGTACCAGTAACCCCTAGCACTATGGGGATGAAGACAGAAGGATCAGGCTTGAGAGACTGTCTCAGGGGGATAAAGAAGAGGGGAAGACAACTGTCTTAATCAGTGTTCTATTGCTGTGAAGATACACTATGACCATGGTAACTCTTATAAAAAGAAATCATTTAATTGGGGGTTCCTTACAATTTCAGAAGAGTAGTCTGTGATCCTCATGACAGAGTATTATGGGGAGCACAGCAGCATGCAGACAGACATGATTGCTTACAGTTCTACACCCCAATCTAAAGGCAGCAGGAGAGAGGGGCCAGACCTCAATTCTCTCCCAAGTAGTGACACTCTTAATGACCAAGCATTCAAATCTACGAATGGTCTATGGGGATCACTCTTATTCAAACTACCACAATAGCCAATGTTCTCATCTTCTTCCAAATTTGCATGTGCAAACACATGTGTACATCCATCACATAATATACTACACATCCACTTATGTACACACACACAGAATAAACTAGGAAGAAACAAATACGATGCAAAAAGATATTCAATATTAAAAGACCCCAAATGTGAAAGTTTCAACAAAGAATGTTCAGATTAATGAAGAAGGAAGCAAAATGTGAAATTCAGAAGCAAATTTGAGTATATAATAAGTTGGGAAGTATATTGCTCTTCTCTGGTAGCTACTACAAAGGAATATATACATGATTCAGTGTATGAGACCTATTTGCTGTAATTTCATATAGCCATATGTACGATGAAGTCTTCAAATGCTCAATCATGACGTATCAAAGTCATGCAGAATATTGAGATGATTAACATGTAAAATTTATGTCGTGCAAGAAGAGTACATTTCTTATTCTTGGTCTTTGTACATGATAGAGTTAGTGTGAATGAATTTGTGCTAACAAATACAAGCATACTGCTCCTAAGAACAATAGTATACCCACTTTGAATGCTGGCTAAAGATTCCTGAAGACTTGTTGCTAAACTCTCAGGAAGACAGATCCATTGCTATAGAGTAAAATATTTCAACATTGCCTTCTTCCCCCCAACAAAAGTTATGCTAACTTCTACACCAAATATTCCTAGAAATGCATCAATATGTAAATCAGAGAAATGCCCTACCCCCAGAGGAGCCCTCAGATTTTAGGGAAATAACAGCAAGCCAAATGCTAGTATGAGTTATTTTAGAACATCACCCATGAAAGTGTTAAGTTGACCCCTAAGTGCTTAGTCAACTGATTTAATCACCTCCACCACTTCAGGACATTTAGCATTTATGTTTTTTACTACTAAAGAGAAGCAAAGAGTTACTGGTATCTCATGACATCCTAACACAAACTGAAGTATTCAGAGCAATATGATGGAAGCAGACACATAAATGCTGAATCAAGGCAGAGAAAGCCTAGTCTACGGGAATCTCTTTGAAGAAATAAAAGGTAAAACCCCACATGAGAGTGTAAACTGAAACCCAAGCTAACACATTTTAAAATAATGTCTCAGCATCGTTTGTTCTGGATTTACTAGAGACAGACATAACTTCTGAAGGCACAGGAGGCCTACTAACCGCTTCATTGATTCAACAGTGATGCCTCTAATCAAACTTAAGAGTATTTGGAGAAATAATAAAAATTTCAGGATTATTCAAGTGAAGTTGTTCTCAAGCAGCATAAAATGTTTGCCAAGATCTACACAAGGGCTTGATGATTAGTGGTCCTGCTGTGGTCATGAAGAGATGAGAGTAGAAACAGAGCCGAGAAGCTGTCAAACAGGAAGGGCTTAGAGGGTGAGTGTGATCCTTCCAGACACAGTTCACATGTCTTGATTCCATCTTACTGTAATGTGCTACAAACGTGGCAGGTAGATGGGAGTATATTGCGAGATATATTGTATTGCAATATTAATGTATTAATCATCTATGCATTAAAATTTACAAATTCTAATTCTAGAACTTTAAAAATAAAAGCAGCATGACAATAACAGCTGTGTGTTTAAGAAAAAGAAAAGAAAGAAAAGGACCATATCTTTGTCTTTTGTTGTTGTTATGTAACTGAGCCCGGAACTTCCTGTAAGTCTCTCAGTACTCTATGAGGAACACGCTAATATTCCTGACTTCAAAGGAGTAGAAACTGGAAGTTGGAAAAACGTGAACCAGTGTCTGAAGTCACAGTTGATAAATAACTGAATTTTAAAACTGCATGGAACACTGTTGTTGGACCCTATTCCCTCCTGTAAAAAAACAAGGAAAGAGAGGCACCTGAGGCCCTCTGATCAGCATCACAGGAGATAGGAAGCTGATAACTGGACTTCCTGCAAGCATGCTTCTTAATCTGTTGTCAGTGATTTCCAGCCCATTCTCTTTCAGAGACACATAATACATATTCAACCCTGGTTCCACTGCCAAGGCTGGTTGGTCCTTGGACGACTGGATTGGTTCCATCAATTAAGGGGATGGTCATTGGATTCTTATTTTACTTCCGTATTAACTCAAAAAAGAATTATATGCACTTACATATGGTGAGGACATATGCAGATATGCCCCCAACATATACTCACACTAAATTGATACTTTAATGTTTTTATATTTTTGGTTTAAGAAACAATACATCACAAAAAAAGAACAATGAGCTTGGCAGTACACCAGACTACCACCTACATCTTTCATCTTATATATATTCCCTTTATTCTTCAATTTTTAAAATATATTTTATGATAACCTATCCCAACCTGGATTTTGAGAACCTTGTCTTAAATACGAAACGTATAATTACATTTCAATTTCTGTAATCACTAACATAAAATGTCATTGATCCTCAACAAAAAGGCTTCATTAACCATACTTTGTCAGAATAGGAATAAGAGGACTTGCTAATTTATGTCATGTCACAATGGAAATTTAGGTGTGGCTCTGGAACCCAACACTTGCAGTCATTTAATAAATGAATATGTTTCACTTAATCATGTTTTTCCAAGTCACCATATTGTGAAAATTTTCAAGATTTTGCTTCCAAAATGCATACAAGCAAATTTAGTTAAGAGTTGAGAAACAAAAACAAAAACAAAAAAACAAAAAAAAAAACAAACCAAAACAACAACAAAAATACATTGCTAATGGTTAGCTAGGGAGACCAGAGCTTCACATTCATTAACACTAACCCCTTGATTCAATATGTAATTAAGTAAGACAACAACACAAAAAGATTTTCACAGAGTATAGTCTGGCTTTTGGTTTCTGGGCATGTGGAACTGAGTCACGCCTCTAATTACCTCTGCTTCTGTTTCCATTGCCCCTGCTGTTGCTGAGGACATGATTGATGGGAGATGATGCTGAGTGAGGAACCAGCATTCAGTAAGACACTTGCTATGTGCCCAGTGTTTATGCCTGCACAATATGCCTCATTATGAGCTTGACAGATCTCCAAGTGGCAGATTGGGAATGGTTTTTGGAGATGGCTGACATATCTGTTATAGGCTCTGTTATTTTTTTAAGCTCATAAATACCATTTTATGCAAGAATAGTTGCATGCAGGTAGGTACACATGTGTATGCATGTAAATAGGTATTTATTATAGGAATATAACATAATATCTGTTGTATTCTATACTTTAGATTTACATATTATATATACCTTATACATATATATATATACACTTATCATTATATATATTATATATATATATATATATATATGTTAGGTGATTAATGTGTTCTTATAAACATATTTTAAGTTCTTAATTTTTAACAAATTGCTGAAATCTATAGTAAAATATCAAATTGAATTTCAGATAGCATTATGCTAATTCATCTGTTCTATTGCTTTGTGTTAGGTTTTGGATGAGGCAACATTAAAACCATAGTTAAGCTAATGCTCACAGATTCCAAAATTTGTTAAGATTGTATATCCTATTAATTCTTTGAAGTTTCTTAGGCATATCAGTGTAGTTCAACGTACACATACTTTTCCAAGTTATCAGTGAGGATGCTTCCTAATAGGATCACATGTAGCTACTTTTCTTTGAAAGATGATGGATCACAAGCTTCTATGTTTCCTTGAAAACTGTCCAAAATTTTCAGCTTTCCAGAAGTTGAAGGTGGATTATTGACAATTTTTGTCATAATAGTGAAACTCTTTTAAATGCCAATATTAAAAAAAACAAAACAGGATGCTCAAGGGTTTCACTATTTATGGTTGTGCTTTCATGAGGAGAAACACTGCTTCAAATACAAGTCTGAGTAATGATGGTGGGTGGTGTAAGGGTGGTATTGGTGCTTTAGTGAGGAGCTGCACAGAAGAAGCTGGTTTTCAACTGACTCTGCCCTTCCTAAGGCTGACAGTTATTAGTGATGAAAAGAAAATGAAAACATTCATTGACTTGCTCTTTATTAAGCACAGTAGGTAAAGCAGATGAACACTTGAAAGCTCACTGAGTTGCCATCCAGAAATTTAAACATCCTCTCACTGGCTACTGGCCAAGGATATGCTATAAACTCTATGGGAGGGTCACCATTTCACAGAAATTGTCAGATCTGGTGGGCAAAGATTCTTTCTGTGCATTCTCCAGTAATAGAATCAAGACTTAACTCAGCAGGGTTCATGGGATTGCACTTGTTTGTGGGACTAAATATATATTTGAATGGAATACAAGGTAATATAAAGTTTCCTTAGAATGGAATAATGGTGTCACAAATTTAAATATTCCTTTGTTGTTTATATTGTCATTAAAATATGTTAAAACTATAGATACATTTGTTGTCATGGTTTTGCTTTTTTTTTTTTTTTTTTTACCTAGACTATTATGTAAGAGTCCAAAGGGAACTATTAAACATAACACTAAGACATGATTAGTAAATCTGATTCTAGATATGAATGCTTTTAAAGATAAAAACACGACCCGTTTATGTTAGAGATTGCATTGATTCTAAGATAAGTGTCACAGATTTCTTTTCCATAACACATTTTTAGAACATGATTCTGAAGCTATACACAATGGGAGAATATCTTATGTGAATATTTATGAGCCTTTCTATTATCAGTGTGTTATTATTGATTAATTAATGTTCTATATGAATGTCTAAAGGAAAATAGGAACCAATTTGAAATGTGAGTAGTATTTTTTCATGGAAACACACATGCTGGGTTAGGAGGTTCTAGCGCTGATTCCACGCCCCCACCTTTAGTTATTTCAGAAACACGGCATTACCCTTTCCTATAGAAATCATTTCCTATGAAATTTAAAATCTAACTCCATAACATAGACAGATTATCTGCTACAAGAGCCAGTCTTCTTGATCAGAAACGTAAGGTTTTAAGAGCTTCCAGGCAGATGTCTTAAAGTAACAAGAAAATGACTAAGCAGATTCTACTAAATTACTGAAAACTTATTTGGCCTCACAGGAGTTCATCCTTTTTTAAAATAAAAAATCTGTGCAGAGGAATGAATGGTATGCTTAGATGAGGAATTGCCTTTGCCTTTATTTCGATACATGTTTTCTTTTTTTTTTTTTTGAGACAGGGTTTCTCTGTGTAGCTTTGTGCCTTTCCTGGAACTCACTTGGTAGCCCAGGCTGGCCTCGAACTCCCAGAGATCTACCTGGCTCTGCCTTCTGAGTGCTGGGATTACAGGCATGCGCCGCCGCCGCCACCACCACTGCCTGGCTTCTTTTTAATTGTTAATGTTCTGTTTTTAAGACAAAGTGTCATATAGTCTCCTATGATTCAGAAAACCAAATGCATTACAGGATTGCAACATGGACAAAGAAAAGAAAAATTATTCATCATTGTGCATTTGAATTATTAGTACATGCTTAAATTATATTGGCCCCACTTAAACAACATGATCATTACATGATATATTCTCCCTCACTTTGAACACAGAAAACAAAGATGAATTATATCAATGCTTTAGTCAGTATCTGTTGTGGGAATCAAAGGACCTGCGTTTTGCCATGACTCTAAACCTTTCTAACAGCATGAAACAGTGTACAAATTACTTATCCATTTGGGTTAATTTCCTCCCATGTAAATTGGAGAACACTGAAAATGTTATCTGCCTCATAGTTTCTGGGGTCAAAGTGACATGAATACAAGGTTTGCAACACATCCTTGCAAGTACATAGACAGTGCTTAATTTGGACTGACTTGTGTCCTAACAAGAGAAAATTCTCTAATAGGGGAAAGTCAGCTGTCTAACATCTTTTCTCCTAGATTTTTTAGAAACCCAAACAGCCAAGGATTTACCCTCCAATACCAAGCCAACATAAACTTAACCAAACAGTATACAGTTCATCTTATAACATAAACTATTTCTTTAAGTCTAAATTGAGAGATCTTCAATTCTTAAACATATTTAGAACTTCAACTGATCCATGGTTGAATAATTTTTCAAAATCAAATCACTTTACTTGGTTTGGTAGTTGGTTTTGATGGTCTGTCTACCAAGGTTCAGGCTTGTTTGTTTTAAAAATGGCAAATCATACCGTTCTCAGTTCTTCTTACCTTCAGAACTACTTTTCTATGGTATGTTTTTGAAGAAACATACAAAATTATTAGTTTATAATCAATATCAGATAATTCATATTTTATAAACATCAATAAACTTGAATCCTGTGCATAACATCTGACAATCACTTTTAAACCCCCCTCCTGTGCATTCTATTGTACAAGACTGTAAATATGTAGGGAAGTGTGTGTGTGTGTGTGTGTGTGTGTGTGTGTGTGCGCGCGCGCGCGCACGCGTGCGCGCTCATGTGTGTTTTGTAATGTTGACATGTGTAGGTCCGAGAGCAGCTAGTAGTTAAGACATCAGGCAAGATTAAAATGAAGCAGAAATAAGAGAAAGTGTAAGTATATTATGTAATAGGCTTCATTCAAAATAGTCAGAGAGAATCCATCACTATGTCCAGGAGTCTATCAATTTTATATATGTTCTGGAATGTAATTATTCTGAATAGCCAGTTATTCATACTTGGAATGTTCTAAATATTATTTCTATGTGGTTTTATTTGCATTAAAATAGAAGTTTTCACATTAAGAAACACATTATGGCTACTAATATTAAATCAATTTTAAATGAATTGTTTGTAATTATTGAGAAATCAGTCATGGCTTCTTTAGGTAATTCTGAAAATAACCTTAGCTTTAGAGGCAGTCTTGCCTAGATATTAAAGATATAAGCTCCAGGGATCAGTTTCAGGTCTCTGATTCCTCATTTATAAGTCATTATTTCTTTTATATGTGTTTCTTGAGTAAATATTAAGTGGTAGTTAGGAACTAATACATCTCTAAGTAATGACTGTTAAGTCACTGTTCAGTGTGTTAAGAAAAGCACCTATAAGTTATGACACTGATTTAAACCCTGGAATTTGAAACAAAGTTGTTTGAGTGTCTAGTGTCCCTTCAGGAATAAGCTGCAAATCTTATTTGTGTAGGAAAAGTTGATTCATAACTTTCTCTATGATTTCAAGAACCTTTAAGTTATTTTTATTTGTTTTAACTCTTCAGGAAAATTTACTATAGTAATTCATAGTGGGGATATCCCAGAACATGACAGCTATTATTTGAGGCAGTTTATTTTTAATGTCCCATGTCCAAGAATGACTAACTCTTGTTTAAGCTGAAAAGGTCAAATGACTTAAGCTTCCAAAAATGTATTTAGCAAATTTCACATTGCTTTCAGCACTGTGGGTCCTTTCACAAAGTATGAACACGCTGGGGCTGTAAGCAAAGTGAATTTACAAGGTTAATTATAGTGTATTCTACATAGCACAGTCATTTTGTTCGTAGTTCAATATTATGTTTGGCGTGTGTGAAAGTAATGCAAAGTGGATTTGCTGTGACTTTGACTTTGCTATTCTTAGTTAGAAATGACTGTTCTCTTAGACATATTCCCCAGATAAAATGTCCACTGAGAGTTACTTAAATAACAAAAACAAAGAAGTTTCTGCTGAGAATAGTTTTAGTTGTTGGTTGACATTCAGGGACAGAGTGTATATGTGTGTGTGTGTGTGTGTGTGTGTGTGTGTGTGTGTGTGTGTGTGTGTGTGTATGGCAATGTATATTAGGTGGTAAACAGTTTTTAAAAAGAAAGCAAAGTATTGAGAGTGAAAACTTGAAAGCTTTTAAAACAAATGTAGAGAATAGGAATTTGAAAACCTGCTAATACAATTAGCATAAGTGAATTACTAGTTTTCATCTAAAGGCTTCAGATGTACATCTTATCTACAAACACAATTTAGCACATAGATTGCATTTGTCATTCATCAAGCTAGGGAAGATATGATGAGAGGCAAAACAATGTTATGTTGTTGTTGTTTTTAATGAAAAATTTGTATGTAAAACCATGGGGCATAACATTGACAAGGTAAATACTTTATGTGATGATGAGACTAGGAATTAATTGTCATATATAATTTGGTTACCTATTAAGTTTAATTCACTAAATACAGTTTTGTGCATGATTCAATGCTCGTGAGGAGTGTCCTGGGTTCTCAAGATACTTAAAATCTCTTGGAAGATTAAATCATAAGGGGATGTGGAAAGAATGTAAGAGCCAAAGGATGAGGGCATGTGCCATAAAAAGATTTCTTCTCGGCATGAAATAACCCTTATGAATTCATTGGTTACTTGTGCATGGTCTATACAAAGTTGTGCCTGTAAATATTCCATCAAAGGTGGGTCTTGGTGTGTTCTCTGAGACCTGCTTAAGGGTCTATTGTCAGGAGATGGTGGCTATGACTGGGAGTATCATGTTATTCAGTGCTGTAGACACTGGTAAATTTGCCTGCTGGTGTCTCTAATCAAACTCTAAGTAACACAGAAAAAGAAAACATAAAATAGAGGACTGGCAGATTCGGAAGATGAAGGGTTTGAGTGAAGAGATAGGCAGATACCTGAAGTTAATGTGGTTAAAAGTCATCATATACATAAAAGAATCTGTCAGTGATAAAAAAAAATAAGTAAAAAAAATGCACAGATGTATGATCATATGGCATGAATGGACCCATATTCTTGATACTAATAACTAAGACACAGGCATTTAAACTGAAAAATTTCCACAGAAATCTAGAACACCTCTGAAATTGAAATCCATATAATCTAGAGATTCGGTCTTCCCAGAGAGATACACAGAATTTATTGTTTTAAGGAAGCTATAATTTTACATACTCAACTTCTGTATGTGTGAAAGCTGACCTGTCTAGGAATTGTATTGTATTTAAACCCAGGCTGTCAAGCTTGTATTTATTCCCCACTTATTTTTCACAGTTCTGTCTCCCTCTTCCTTCCCCCTCTCTCTGTGTGTATCCTTACATACATAATTACAACCTATTCAATCTCCATACTGTTATTTGTAGACATGCTTACATCAATGGTAGGAAGTCCAACAGACCTCAATGCTAATGAAGTAACGGCAGACAACTAAGGAAGGCTGAGAGTGGGAGAGAAATCTTTCCCTGGGAAGAGCACACCTATTTGTTATCCAAGATCCACATTATTTTGAAATATCAACATTTATAATCAATCCAACGAAATATTTTAAATTTCCAGTAGCTTTTGTTTTAAGAAACTTTTAAAACATTAATTTAAAACGAGTTTATATATAGACTTTAAAATTATTACAGAGCGTGAGTAATAAATGTTTCTCATTTACAGATCTAGGCCAATCACTTTATACCATCAAGGGAGAGTTAGAGATCCAATGAAACTAGGCAAATGAGCACAAGGCACCAAAGCTAGTAAGTAGTAGATCCTCAACTAGAAAGCGGGGTCTATAAAAAAGTGACAGGTTTCATGAATGAGCTAACTGTAAGAATGATATTTTACTTGTAAAATATAATTCTTAAAGCGATGGATACTTTGAAGATAGGGGCTTTTTCCTAGATTTACCTGTCAATCAACTCAAAAAATAAGTCTCATTTGCCTCAACTGAAAATATTACTGTATTTACACATAAAGATGTGAAGTTATATTAGAATAAATAACTCAGATCAAAGGATTTTAATTTTCTTTGAATGCAGTACTCCTAATTAGCTATTGAAAATTCTTAAGCAATAAGAAAGAAACAGTACAATGTTAGTATAACACTTACCAGTCAGTATCATGTTACACGATTACATGAAACCAAGTTATTCTTTCAGAAAAAAAGAGTTTGTTATAAATCAAAGAATGTATACGTAAATGTTAATATTTGTGTGTGTTTTTATAGTATTCAGGAGTTATTCTCAGAATTTAATGTACAGATGGACAGCAGGGGCTCTTTCCAGAAAGACTCACTTTAAGACTGCATTACTATTAGTTTTATATTTATTTATTTACTTATGCAGTATTATGCAAGTGCCCTTATCAGCTGAACACTCTTGTTGGCTTGAAATTTCAGTTTTGTGTGAGGTTCAGATGTTGCATTTCTTTGATTATCTGAAGAGGTTGTCCCACTGGAGAGTAAAAGGATCATTTGCTCATTATTTGCAAGGTTCTTGGCTGAGAGTCTTATTGCCAAAAATAAATTAATAAGGAAAAAAAAAGAACCGGGTGGTGGTGGTGCACGCCTTTAATCCCAGCACTCAGGAGGCAGAAGCAGGCCTATCTCTGTGAGTTAGAGGCCAGCCTGGTCTGCAAAGTGAGTTCCAGGAAAGGCGCAAAGCTCCACAGAGAAAACTTGTCTGGAAAAACCAAAAAAAAAAAAACAATCAATGTTTTCCAAGTTTTGAATGATAGCAATGGAGGGCTAAAGATCCAAGAAAGCTGTATTTTATCTTTGTTTTGACAAGGAATAGTCATGCAAAAGTGTTGCCAGTTGTAACTCAATGGAAGCCTATGTGTTCAGATGCTCCACTGTGTCCTCCTCCTCCATCTCCTCCTCCTCCTCCTCCTCATTATTATTATTATTATTATTATTATTATTATTATTATCCCTCTCCTTTCTCTTCCTCCTCTTCTACTTCTCTTCAAGATTATAATTTAATTGCATTTCTCCCTTTCCTTTCCTCTCCACAAAACTTTCAAAGTACACTTTCCAACACTACTTCAATTTCTGGCAATTTTTTAAAAAATAATTTTTATTGTATTTTTTTCCTGCTAAAGAGCAAGACTACTGTCATCTGAGACTCTTCAGAGGAGAAAAGAGAAGTCTTTTCCATTTTCAGTGAAAAAGAACAAAGAGTTAGAATTAGAATTGTTTTTTTTTCTTTCTCTTGGTCTCTTTTTTTTCTTTCTTTTTTTCTTTTTTGGGTCGGGGGGAGGGCAATATCCAGCTCCCAAATAATCACACAAGGAGACTTATTTCTTATGAACACTTGGCCTTATCTTGGCTTATTTCTAGCCAGCTTTTCTTAAGTTATCCCATCTGACTTTTGCCTCTGGGCTTTTACTTTTCTCTGTTTGTGTATATCTTTTCTTTCCTTCTTATTCTATGCCTGCCCGTATACCTGGCCCCCAGCATCCTTCTCTCCATTTCTTGTTCCTTGATATCCTCTTCCCAGATTTCTCCTCTTATTTATTCTCTCTGCCTTCTAGTCCTATCTATTCTTTCTCCATCCTAACTATTAGCCATTGAGCTCTACATTAGACCAATCAGGTGTTTTAGACAGGCAAAGCAATACAGCTTCACATAGTTAAAGAAATAAAAGTTACACATAAAAGAATGCAATACATCTTTGCATCATTAAACAAATGTTTCACAGCATAAACATATGTAACTCACTTTCAACTAGAATTCTGCAATATAGAATGACCCTATGGTTCATTCCAAAGTGAATTATTTCAGTTTTCATGGCACAAGCCCCAGCAACCACACACCTTTATACGATTTTAGAGAATAAGGTGATAGATGTTCATAAGACATGTTTCTTTAAGAATGATGTGTTTCCAAACAGCCAGCTCATGCACTAAAGACAGGTCTGGGTCCCACAGCCTGGGTGCCTCCCAAACAGTTCAAGCTATTCAATTGTCTCACTTATCCAGAGGGCCTGATCCAGCTGAGAGCTCCACAGCCTTTGGTTCATAATTCATGTGCTTCCATTTGTTTGGCTATTTGTCCCTGTGCTTTTTCAATCTTGGTCTCAACAATTCACACTCTTACAGTCCCTCCTCTTTCTCGACAATTGGACTCCTGGAGCTCCACCTGGGGCCTGGTCAAGGATCTCTGCATCCACTTCCATCAGTTATTGGATGAGAGTTCCAGCACGACTGTTAGGGTGTTTGGCCATCTGATCACCAGACTAGGTCAGGAACCTTGGGCTTACACAGGGACACTTTGCTCAGCCTGGAAGGAGGGGACTGGACCTGCCTAAACTGAATCCACCAGGTTTAAATGAATCCTCAGGGGAGTCTTGGCCCTGGAGGAGATGGGAATGGAGGGGAGGGACAGGGGGGAAGGTGGGGACAGGGCAGGAGGGGGAGGACAGGGGAACCCATGGCTGATGTGTAAAATTAAAACACAAATATTAAATTAAAGAAGAAGAGAAAAAAAAGCTACATAGATCCTTAAAGTAAAAAAAAAAATGATGTGTTTAAGAAATAAAAATAAAGTATTTAGAAGTTGAGCAAAGAAGACCTATTTCCAGCCAGATTTAAAGACTGAAAAACTTTGTTACCAGGAGGACCAAAGTCCTGGTACCCACTAGGTGTCTAGACATCTAGGCATCAGGTGGTTGTTAAATGGGATAGACAAGAGCATATAAGGGAAACAAAATTCATGTTGAAGATAAAAAGGAGTCAAGTGCTTCAAATAACTTAAATAACTTTAATGAAATGAATAATATATTTTAAGTTTCATATTGAAAGAAAATATATTTTTTAATTGCTACATTTTAAGTATGAAGTGTTTCTACCAAAAGGCTAAAGTGCTGGAGTCTGTTACCCATCTGCTAGTCTTAGTCACCATTTAGCTGTGGTTTGGCCATGAGAACTCTGACATAGTCATTGGATGATTCCACTGATGGGTTTGGAGTGTGGAGGCTGCCTCTAGAAGGTGGAAGAATGAAGAGAGGCCTGGTTGACAGAACTACATCTGTATGTCTGTGCTTTGGAAGTGTGTGTCCTGCCCCTTTCTCTTTGCTTCTTGTCCACACAAGGTGAGCTGCTTTGCATATGGCCCATACTGCTCTTCAGCTTCCCTCAGACCCTAAGCAATCAAACCAGACCAAGGTGAACAGAGATCTTTGGAGCACTGACCTTAAACATATCTTCCCAATCTTTCCTTGTTCATGGCATGTTTTTTCTCAGATGCCGAGTATCTGTGATATTTTCAATTCATTGGAAAATGGGAAATTTTAATTGTGGGAAAAGATAGTATTGATAATAATTGTAATTGTGCACAGAAGCCATTTCTGAATATGGAGCCAGATTAAATAATGGAAGATAGTGAATATCAGTATACCCTATAATCTGTTCTCTCCAACTTGAGAATAGGAAAAGAAAGACATAAGGATTGAGTTGTTTTAATTAATTTAAATAATAATTACAAAAAGAATCTCTCTCTCTCTTCAATCCATACTTCAGTCTAGAACAGATTTAGCTGTAAGTAAACGTTGCCATGCATTGAGGTCATTTTGTTATTAGAATTAGATAGAATGTACATCAGTTGCTGTTCCAGTACCTGAATCTACTATGTATAACACATGCTGCCTTTAAAGGTGTAAAAGAATGGGATATACTTTATATTCAAACATGGTCAGGTTAGGACTGATAAAATATAATTTGTCTAATACAGGAAGATCATAGACGTTTGGCTGAGAATACAGCTCAGTGATAGAACACCTGTCTCTGGGGATATAATGGTCCTATCCCCAAGACAACAAAAGAAGAAAGAACTAGGTAAATATTTATCATACATCAATATAGTCACCCACAAGATCTGGAATTTTGGAATGGAAAAAGCTCTGTCCAGGAGTATTTATCATGTATTATTCTTTGGTTCTGTATATGAGGTGAACTTTATAAAACCAATTCAAAATGAAGAAAGCAGAAGGCCTTCCTTGCTGGCAGCATTTTGGAGAAATAAATACATTGATTGTGCTGTCAAATTAAGCATCCTTCCCAAGGCCTGCATTGCCCCCCCCCCCACACACACACTTGTCTGACTTTGGCATTGAACTAGCCTGTATAAATGAGGTTGTCTGCTCTTTTTGCACTGTTGTTAAGGCTGGGACAGCAGGCCCTGCCTTTAGTACTAAGGCTATTCATAAGATCAAAGCATTCTAAAATCTTTCCATTGTTATTGCTGTTGACAAGACTCCCTGCTTCTGTTTCCCTGCTGATCCAGACCCTAAGAACCATGATTGTTTTTTCTCATGTCTTGAATAGCTGCTGGCTTGCAGACTGCAAGAGGAGAGCAAAAGGAATTCCATAGATTCTCAGCTACAGTTAGCACCAGGAAGACTTAACAGTTTCTAATTTAGACTAAAGTGTGCTCCTCCTGCCTCTCTCTGAGGAGAACAGGAATGGACATAGAAGATAAAGAAATGCAATTAGGACTTTATTTGCTAGAAGAGGTACAAACTAAGTCCTTCCTCAGACTCTGAATCACCTTTTCCTTTATGGAAATGTGACGCTAGGATTGCTTGAGATTTCTGAGGATTGAAAAACATAAGAATGCTCCCCGATTCCTTTTGGATCTTCAGTTGACTAGATTACCAATACTTCGAAGCATACATCTGTGAATGCAATGATTTATCATATGACTTATTTCTGTATCCCTATAACCAATAGGTGCTCCTGTGTTAGAGGAAAATAAAACAGTATTGCTGGACTGCCTATCACATTTGCAGTTGGATGATGAGACCATTTCCAACACTAGAGTAACTATTGGGAGAGAGATCCTCAGGGAGAGCTCTCCATGATGTTGTTCCTACTGCATCTAAGGACTTTGGAGTTCAATATCAATGTGGCCAGACCCAGGGAAGTTGATTAATGATTTAAGATTTACAATATACAAACATTTAAAAGTATGCCAGGTTGTCAATGTCCTGTTAATCCTTGGAAGTTTAATAAAGCCCTCCATATTTCTACGTGTGTATTCCTATAGAAAAGCTTGTGATATGGAATACTTTTGAAATTCTTTTATAATAGTGATCATTTACCATATTTAAAGTGAAGCCATCTAGGGGAACTCAAGCCATGGTTTTAAACCAAATTAATTACCACAATTAAGTGATCAAGACTTGCCTTACTTTGTATGAAGGTAAGAAGAAATACATGATGTTTTGAGGCCTCAATTAAAGTGCAGAATGTTGGCAGGCAGAACATAGGAGGAAAGACTGATTGATAGTAGGAATCTAAATGAGAAATTTTCATAGTTATATTACCGAGTTCCACGGCCCAGAAAAAACAAATTCAATACAGTGATATATGAATTCAATGATTAATGCATTTTAGGAAAAAGAAAGTAATAACGTTTTAAAATGAAAATAAAGATCAATAAAATGTAATTTTGTAGAATAATAATGGTACTCTATAACCAGGAATAAAAACAGAATATGAATTTCTTTAATACCATAATTATATAAAATCTTAATATTGGCAGAAAAGAGAAATTCTTTATACTAGAGCTCACATACAATTTAGTGTTACCATTGTTTCATATGACAGCTGTTTTCATGTATTATAATCAATGAAATTTTATGGTGCTTTGTAAAGCCAAATTGAAAACTAAGTATTTAAATCTAATAAATTCTACAATCCAAACTAGGTAAAATTTTATTTGTTTATTCTCTGTTAACTCTTAGGCTTGGTAAGATAATTTGTTAGGTTATAATTTCAATAAATAAGAAGCAATAAAACTTTCACTTTCTTCTTGGGTAGTAAACTTGAAACAGCAGATAGAGAGACTTCAATGCAGTTGTATTGTTCTGTAGATGAATACTAAAGAGATAAAATTATATGACTTTTCACTGTAATGTGGACATTTAAGTCTAATTGTGAATATATTTATTTATATATATATATATAATGTATTTGCTACTATGACAATATTTCACATTAACAATTATATAGCTTTGTTAATACTAGTACTTCAGGAGATAAGACTCTCATTTCTGCCCTTCATATTACTGACAATTTTTACCTTCACTATTTTACATGCATTTAAGAACCATGTTACCAAATGTGGTGGTATTGTGTTCCCTGAAATATTGTGCACGCTAATAAACTTATCTGGGGTCAGAGAACAGAACAACCACAATATTAAACATAGAGGATAGGCAGTGGTAGCCCAGGCCTTTAATCCTAGCATTCCAGATGCAGAGATCTATCTGGATCTCTTGTGTTCAAGGATACTGCCAAGCGTGGTGACTCATGCCTTTAATCCCAAAAGCGAGCCTTTAATCCCAGGGAGTGATGGCAGAAAGCAGAAAGGTATATAAGGAGTGAAGACCAGAAACTAGAAGCTTTTGGCTGGGGTAAGCTTTCAGTTTGTGAGTAACAGTTTAGCTGAGATCCATTTGGATAAGGACTCAGAGAATTCCAGTCTAAGGAAACAGGATTAGCTGAGGAAATGGCAGGATGAGGTTGGTGTGGCTTGTTCTGCTTCTCTGATCTCCCTGAATTCACCCCAATAACTGGCACCAGGTTTGTTATTATTAATAAGAAATTTTAAGATTCATGCTACAACCAAATGTGAATAAAGTTAAAATATTTTCTTTAATATTTTTCAATATGTAGGTACATGTGATAAATGAGCATATTTTCAAAATGTTTTTCTTATCTGTGAACATATTATATATCTATTAAAATTACTTATTTTTATAAAATCATATATTTTTTCTCTATCGAGTCTGTGACCAAACATGTAATGGTAATTTTTTTTATATTAAAATATATTTAATTTAACATAATATGTTTTTAAAAATTGAAAAACAGACTTTTTCTTATCAATACCAAATATATGTATTAGTCACATGTAAAGAATATATTCAGACTAATATTTAATGCAAAATTAACAAAGACAAAAACTGACATTTCTCCAAAGAGTGCACAGGTATATTTTCAATAAATTTCAGAAGATATATAAATATCATTAGTGATTTGTGAAATACGAGTAAGAAGGCAATGGCTAACTAATTCTAACTACTTACTTGGAGTTGTATGTGTCCTAGTTTGAAGATCAGATATATGAATATTTAGGGAACTATGATTTTGAGGCTTCTAGTATAAATATACTAGAAAATTATGGAAATTTAAATGAATTAATTACTTTGGTAATTGTGAATAAAACATGGGTAAGAAAGCTGCTATCTTCCTAGGTGTGTGTGGGTACATTATAAGTACTATTCAAACTCTGTCAAATTTAGAGGTAATTTAAATAAGATAAAAAAGAAAATAAGTGGGTAAGTTGTAATATAGAAACATAACACAGTATTATACAACAAAGATAGTGGAAATACACATATAAATTATACATATAACTTAGCAATATAGTATTAAGTTAAACAAAGACCTGAAAACCACATCTAACATGATACTTTTACATGAACTTTAAAAGACAACTGAAGTATTTACAAATTTAGAAGCACAATGAGACAACTTTTTCCTGGGATATCAATCATGTTCGGAGGAGTGTGTGGTCTGGTTAGAAAGATAAAGTTATTATAGTGAATTTGCAGATGCATATTTTAGTTCTGAGTTTTTATTATTTTGAACTATTAGGCTTCTAGGTGTTGAAGCTAGGCCTCTGAACAGTGATAGCAAAACTCTTGAAGACCTACATTCTCAATGCTTTTCTGTTTTAGATGATAAATGTACACATTCTTATTACATACAGCATTTTCAGAGAAGCATTCAAATGAGTGAATGAATAGATGACCAAATTAAGGAAAAAATGAAAATAAAGGCACAGATGAATAAATATGGGATGCATTTGTTCCAATTAGTTAAAAATTTCACATACCAAAGAACCATTATTCCTACTTGAAAACTCACTACCAAAACCAAAAAGTGACAATTGTGATGTCATAACACTCTATCTTCTTTCACATCTGTTTTCCAAGCATCACTACATTTTATTACAATTGACTTCTATGAGAAATGAATGGCTATGAAAAGTTAGTTGCTGAGGAGATATTTAAAGAATAGAACGACTTTGATCTATTGGGCTAAATTATGACCATCATTCAACTTTTCTTTTGGGCTGAATCATGACCAATATTCAAATATTCAGTATGATATTGTAATAAAGATTTAATGTTTGTATTATATCTCTGTGAGAAGAAAAGCCCAATTAATTTGCTGTACAGTTACACATATGTCCGAATATATGGACATCACAAATTTTACTTGATGGGTTAAAAACGAAGAGGAAACAAGATTAGATAGATAAGACACAAGGCCTTGATCTTGGACACGTTGTATGAAGAAGAGTGATCTTGATCAAAATGCACTGTATGAATTTTTCAATAGGAAGGAAATAATGAATCAAGGAAAGATTTTCTTTTCTTTCTAACTGAAGGAATAGCAATGGCAATGGTACATTATCAGATGTCTGATGTTTCTTACACATTGATGCAGTGGATACATTCTATAACAAGGAGAATGTGTGTTTTTAAGGAGGAAAATGACATACCATGGAGTTGCCAGATGGACCACGGAGCCAGTTTCTATTCAGTTTGGCAGTTGGTTCAACATGCTCTGCCAAAGAACCAACGGAAGGGTTTGCATAAAAATCTCCATAAGAACAATAAAAGATTGGGAAACTAAGACAATTTTTCCTTATCCTAGTAAATTAAATTTCCTACCATATATTTGTAATTTTGGAGGTGAAAAGTAACCTTTCTCTAAATTCTTATGTCTTCTATCCTCAGTCAATGTCATGGTCAAGGACATCAGAAAATGAAGAATCTCAATTGTTTTTAACAAAACATACAGCCTGAGAAATGTATCTCTAGATTAAACAATTCTCAAATAAGGGAAATATTCTTTGTTAATCTACAGATGATTGTCACCTAAGGCAATATCCTAACACCCAACTTACACTTTTAGAAGTAGTATCCACCAGCAAATTTCATGACATGATGGGCAACATGGAATTGGTCTGCCTTTCTTCATGACATTGATAAGTCCAATAAATGTCTTACTTTAATGTTGTCTTTAAATGGCAGTACTTCTAAAATAATTGTAAATATGTAAAGAACTACTCATACTTAAAATGATTTATGTACTAAATTGCACCAGAGAAGTTGAATATATATATATATATATAATTTTGGGAGTTATTTGGGAGCCATGAATATACCTTTTATTTGTCTCAGAAACAGAAAGCAATTGTATTCTTTCTCAAAAGCTAGGTTTATTTTAGGTTTTATAAAAAGCCATACCCAGCATGCTATACATATGTCTTAAGTGTGACCACATTTCTCTCCTCAAGAACATGATGTACAAAGTCATACAGTATTCAGGAATGATTTAATATTTTTAGTCTTTGGACTTTCCAGATATTGTGGGGGTGGGGGGGAGAATTCCATCTGCTATATCTGTAATTGTGCACATTGAAATATGGATAATCAAACTCATCAGTACTCACTCAGAAAGTATTGTCATGATCAGGAACCTTCTTCTACAAGTTTCATTCATGATAATACCCCAGGTAAGTACATCAAAGGTAAAGAACTTAGAATAATGTTTTACAAATGATCTTATTGTACTCTGTATTTCAGAATACCAGTTGTTTACATTGAGATGATTGAACATTCCAAAACATTATGCTTTGTAGACAATGCTGCATCATAAGAGAAAATGTAGCCAAACAAACAAAACTACGATAATAACAGTAATAGTAATGGTGATGGAAGTGATGTTACACTGTAGGGACTTGATGAAGTGGCTGCTGCTCCTGACAATTTTAAACAGATGTCATTATTTGTGCAGTCTCTAATTACACCAAAATAACACACTAGTCTCATATAAAGTGGGCAGAAACTCAAAGGGGAATTTTTAAAAGCTCTCTGAATCTATTTCTTGTCTTTCTAGACCTGCACATATCCAAGACATTTATCACCCCTCCTCATTTCAGTGGTCTTTGGAAAGGAGCATCATTCATCAAACAAGTATTTTTCACTAATCTCTGCACAGGACAATTTGCCTTTTTTCTGATCTTCAAAGTGACAGATTGCAAAGGTGGAGCCTTTGTGACTTAAACCACAAGACAGGCTCAGGTTTCAGGTGCTTTCCTGTCTTCTGGCTGACTTGATTTATAATAGTTGAGGTAGTGCAAAATTAAAAATTAATTAATTTGAGTGACCTAGTAATAAAGGGAACTGAGAGGCTGTATTGAGATGCTAATAGGTCTATCCAGACCTATTCTGGCCATCTGATCCTCTGGAATATAACAGCTGCTGTAGGCAAAGCTGACAACTGAGCACAATCAGGCGGAAGGGTCAAGGGTTTGCCATCTCAGCCCAGTGGGGCCAGAGCAGGGGCTACTCTTCCCAGCTTCTTGTTGGGGGATGAAAGCAGGTCAGATGGTTGAAATAACACATTTGTACGACTTTACAGAACAGTGTCATGGCCTTACAGAGTAATTCAGTGAAGTTCTTTTTTTTCTTCTTTTCATTATGTGGAAAAAACTTCCCAAGCAAATCTTGAAAAGCTTTAGTAACTATAATGCTTGTCTCACTACTTCATTTGCAGAGTGTGTGATTAAAGCAATTAATATTTGCATATAAGCTAAATACAATGTTATTTTGAAATATTAGTACATATTAAATAGTATTCGACTATCCATGTATATCTAGAATAAACTATGCTTAAACCTTTTAGGAAGTTACTGCCTATTACTGCTGAATAAGACATTGTATTTAGGAAACATAAAATAATGTTCTTTGTCTCATGGGAGCTGAAATATAAGACATCCAATTTGCAATGAACTGGTATATAATATTTTTCTATCTATAAAATGAGCACACATAAATATACATTCTCTGATTATACATAATTATGAGGTTTTGTTTTGTAGAATTTATTTTTATTAATTTTTTGAAAATTTCATGCAATGTATTTTGATCCTATTTACTCCTGCTCTTCACCCAGCCCCTCTCCAATCCACACTCTCAGGCAGAAGATGCTGTGTCCTGCAATGTTTTCTTTTAAACTTTAGAGTCATCTCTAAAGTAATAAGTAAGAAATATAATATTTGATCTAGTTAATATTTTCAATTTATTATCTGTATGGACATGTCTATTACAAAGACTGACAAGCTGATTTGATAAAAATGTGTCAGTGTTACAGAGTAAGTTCTGACAAATATAGCATGAAATATAGAAATTTATAAATAAATATAGGCTTCTTAAAAATTAAACAAATGTATAAGAACCATTTTAATGTCATTTTTGTACAAAGAATGTAGTTTTCCTTTAAAATTAATTCTTTACTCTTTGAAGTATATTTTATAAATCTTGTGATTTCTATGTGTAAGTATAGTCAGTCTGTTGCTTAAGAGTAGTATAATCAAATATGAACATCAAAATCAAAATTTTTTTAAATTATTAGGTACTGTAAATATTCATGTTTCCTCTCTTTGTTTTCCTCTTACTTTCCCTCAGGGATAATAAGGAAAAGGTGATTAGCTATTTCACTGAATACCCAATTGACTCAATGTCTCTAGTGGGAATTTTTATATCATACACTAATCACCAAATCAGCCAGTCACTGTTTATATCCTGTAGCTAAATGTCAGCTAATTGAAAATCAATGGGCATTTGCCCCTGATTCACGCACTCAACTAAAATTTGCCGTGTGGTGAAAGTTTTTCATGTATTTTAGGAATCCTGAAATAAAGCTGGTGTTGTTATATATTCCAAACCATAGGAATAAACATAGGACCACTATCATTTAGAATTTTATTAAAAATCTGCTACTGCTAATTTATGTACCACCATTAATAACACATAGCACTGTATTCTTGTTCATAACAGATATTATTGTACCACATCCACATAAGACAGGTACATAAAGATATACATATATATGATCCATGTACATTTAATCACCATTACAAGTCTCTTTGACAAATACAGTTGTTTTATCCATTTTAAGAACCAGGAAATCTGTCATCTCTTTTTTAGATTTCCTCTATGTATTTTAAATAAAATACTGTGAGCATTTTTATTTCATTTTAAGTAGGCATGCCATCTCTATACTAGAATACAATAAGTAAAAAATATAATAATGTATTTCATTATGGGGTTAGATTTCAAAGACAAGTAATAGAATATATATTCCAACTAGCTAGCTAAATATTTCCTACAATCATTGAATATTTCAATTTATTTCCTCCCTAGAGATAAACTAAAGAAATCAGCAAGCAGAATTCTGAGCCAGAAGCCTTGGTCATTTATTGATGGATCAGTAAATAAAATAACACTTCTCCACTGGAGCAAACAAGATGAAGTTGTCCTTTAGTGCAATGGAGGGCTGATTTTCAACTTGGGTTCATTCTCTGAAGGTGCTTTCCAATCAATGAGGATGTGAAAGAAAATGCACAGTTGGCAGAGCTGGTAATCTAACCCAAAGACTTGAAAGGAGTGCCTTTGTCTAATTGCTACAAATGCTGCAACCTGAGCTGATGATTGTTAAGGCAATTGCAAGCCAAGAATTCTAATTCTACTGAGACTAACATTCCCGCTACAGGATAAAATCTATAAAGGATTCCTGTTAAATACAATAGTAGCATAATGATATCAAAGCTTCTAAGAATGTATGAGTTGCTACATAAGGGTGAGATTTTGAACAATGTCAAAGTGCACTACAAGGTATTTTAATGTTTCTATTACAACTCCTGTTTTCTGTATATAATGAATTTGAATAGAGGAATTTTCAAATCATTTAGGTAGATATTAAGGAAACATTTATTTTCACTCCTATTTTATTTAATTTACTGCTAATTATTTTGCACATTTCTACCCATTTCATATAGTAAGTATAAAATATCTTCTAGTCAGGGCAAACAGAAATAGAGGAACTCCCAACTTTCAATTTTCTCATTATCTAATTGATACTGATGCTGTGTCTTAGGAATGGTGTAATTTTTCATTGGGAAACATAAAAATATTGCTATAATAATACTTTGCAATTTTTCAGTAGGAATGTTATGTTTCATTATTGGCATGTGGGCTTTAATTCAGAAAAATAACACTATGGGGAAATTGGGTCTTAACAAATATTCTAACTACTATCTAACAGAAATATGTCAATATAGCTGAAATGTCAGGAATGTACATTTTAATGAATCTGAAGGAAAATTAATAGTCTCATATATTTATATTTTCATCGATGTATCTACATTTTAATCACATAGACTGAAATATGATGTCTTCAAATATATAGCATGATAATACACTGAGTTAAAACTATTACATCAATCACATATTTTTTTTAAATCCCATATATTTAAGAGAAAGAAAAAACTTTTTAAACATTTATTTATTTATTTTTTCTTTATTATTATGTGTTTTAAATTTTATACATCAGCCATGGGTTCCCCTGTCCTCTCCCCTCCCGCCCCCACCCCCACCTTTCCCCCAGCCCCTCCCCTCCATTCCCATGTCCTCCAGGATCAAGGCACCCCTGGGGATTCATTTAAACCTGGTGGATTCAGTACAGGCAGGTCCTGTCCCCTCTTTCCAGACTGAGCACAGTGTCCCTGTGTAAGCCCAAGGTTTCAAACAGCCAGCTCATGCACTAAGGACAGATCCTGGTCCCACAGACTGGGTGCCTCCCAAGCAGATCAAGCTATTCAAAAAGCACAGGGACAAATAGCCAAACTAATGGAAACACATGAATGATGAACCAAAGGCTGTGGAGCCCCCAGCTGGATCAGGTCCTCTGGATAAGTGAGACAATTAATCATTTTTATATAGACCAATAATTATTGAAACAAATGTGTTTTTTTTTTCTTTTAAAGAATATATTCATTTACCAGGATAACATTGCATTAATATTGTTTCCATGAGCACCTGCAGAAGAGAAATTTCTGGTGTAGAGAAGTATTTCAAATTGTCTTCAATTCTTTCATTAAAATAATACTTTATCACTATGATGTCAGTATACCACAATGGATAATAGTATTCAATGTGAGTGCTTCTTTATATGATACTGAACAATTAATAATAATATTAGAGGCCATGACTTAAATTTTTCCAAATAATGACTTTTGTGTTAAGCATTCTTTGGTACATCATGCCACTTTGTCTTACAAATATGTGGTTCACCAGACTTCTTTGGGCACAGTTCGATTGCAGGTAACCCTCTTGTTAAACACCTCTGCTCCTCATATTCCATAGCCCATGGGCCAGTCTGAATTATAGACAGGAACTGCAGGAAGGGTTAGTGTTATTGGCATTCTTAAGGAAACATTAAAAATTGATGAGTAACCAAGCCAAATATTTCACATGTAGAACATCTGTTACTCACATCCAGATCTTTTCTTAAAGAGCACTCATAATACTTGTCTCATGGTGTGTACACTTGGACTTTTTGGTCAAGTATAAACACATCAGGACACACCTCTTTTGTGTCTTGCTTCTGAGATAAATTCAAATCAGTATATTAGTAATGATAAATATTGAATGATAGATATAATTATTTGAAGAACAGTCAAACACAGCAGAATGAGTATGAGCAATGCTTTAAAATTCTGAGATGACTTTGTGTAACCTGTGACTGGCTGCTGAAAAAAAACTTGAAAAATTGTCTGCGTTCTCAAAGGATTATCTCTACTTTGATTTTATGAAAGAGAAAGGAGACTTTCTATTGATTGCTCTGATAAAATGGAACAAATACTATGTGAGGTTTTAATTCTGCTCCCTTCTGCATTTAAACCCTGAACCTCTAAATATTGGTATGTGACTAAGAAACATCATACCTCTAATGTGGTAACGAAAATAGAAGTCTATATTATATTTATTCATAATAGTTATAAATATGTTATCAGAACTGCAAAATCACAAAGGAATCCTCTCAGACAATGACAAAGCTCTTTTTACATCATTAAATTTTTAGAGATTGTTTAATCTAATATGTTTTAAATTTCAGAAAACATAAAAAATTAATTTTACATGAAACAAACTTTATATGTCTATCTTTTGGAGAGTCAGTATGACATTTGATGTCTCTGACATCACTTTAACGTGACACAGGACATATCTGTCCAGAGTATATAACATGCATCTGGTCCCCTGTTGATTTAGTTCTCTGACTCCCCAAATAGGCTGTGTCAAAGAGCACACAAGGGACACAATGAGGTTGCCACCGTATCGATGGGCAATGGCAGTTCAATTATTTCGTGTGTGAATCTGCAGGGTGACAGTTGCTGTTCTGAGCTGGATTTGATACACTAGACACGCTTTCAATCACTTTTCTTGACAGAAATTTGCATTGTAGTTAGGAAAGAGAAATATGTATTCTGGTAAGAAAAGTCCCAGGGTTATTTAGAAATTCATTCATAATATCTCAGTCATTGAAATCTAATGCTCCCTTTGCCTTATATTACATTTGAAGTAATCCAAAGTAATGTTTTAATGGTCTTTGGGTGTTATTTTTCTTCCTGAACAGTGTCAGTCTGGATTCTAATCCCAGTAGATCTTGTCGATTCTTGCTGATACTTGACATAGGAGACAGGTGAATGTGTATGTATGAGAGAGAGATACATAGTACATAAAGAATAATATGCTCCAGTATGTATTCTGTTGGCCTAATAATATCTGTTGATAAAACTTCTCAATAGAAATCATTCAGTGAAAATATTCTGAGCACCAACTCTGTCAATACTTATCCAGATAATCTGAATTGTTGCAAAGATATGTAAGGCCAAAGAGCTCCATGCCTGGGAGTTCAGGAACAGGCAGCTAGCAAGGAAATGAAGCAGTCTCAGCAGGAGCATCATCTGCTGAGACTGCAGAAAACACCATCTATGTGAGGTAGATAGAAGATAAGTCTACAGAGAAGACAAAGTTACATTTGACATTGAAGAGCTGGCAGGAGGATTTGAAAGGACCCATCAATTTGAACTGCTTGTGACTGAGTTACGTTGTTCTTGGCTTCCTGCATTTAGCATCCTGTAATACACATATTTAAAAATGCGTAAAATCTTCTTTTAAAATATTAAGCGAAGAGCTGGTAGGAGACAAGCAAACAAAACTTGAGGATGAGTATAATCTCAAGAAAATCTTACAATAGAGTTGATGTTAAGAAGAAACATAAGCAAACGTGAAATACTTAGTGATAGTCAAATAAATTTTAGGGGATGTGGGAAGAGAAAACAATGATGAAATGGGAGGCCAAATAACATAGTGTCTCATATACCATTCAACTACTTAGACTATGTATGCATCTGTATGCATCCAGGAAGTTCTATTGAGAATAGCCTTCAAATGGCTTTGATCACATTAGTCACGTGCAATGAGTTAAGAGAAAAGTACAGACAAATTTGGAGGCAATAATAGCCAGCATTTCAAGAAACAGCAACAAGCTTTCTGGGACCAACTTATTAAATAAAGAAGTTTTGTTTGCAATAAACAAAATATACTCATATGACATCCATGGGCATACGTTATGTAGGGGAGAGGAAGTTTAGGTGACTTAGCTTTTATTCAGATGTAATTGCTTGTTTACGTGAAGGGTAGATGACTATATTGTTTCAATATAACATTTCTGTGAAATTTTCCTTCTAACATTATGTGGAAATAACATTTTATACTTCAGCTCACAGAAACCATGTATCACAAAATCCATGATCCACTTTTTCAAATTATTTTTCTGTTCTGTTATATAGATTTCTAGACTCATTCTAGAACTCTGCCTTTCTGTATCTCTATGATTTATTATTTGTGTTTCTTTCTGAATCTCTATTATACCAGTCCACATGATTGTTTTATTCAGTTGAAAATACAGATCTTGAGCTGCCAAGTCAAGGTAATTATTTTTAGTTCTATTCAATCCTTTAAAATACTAATGAATTCAAATTGAAACTAAAATTCTTTGAAATATATAAGGAGTTCTTTAGGTGTTGAACTGAATCTTGACTTCTAATAATAGATACCCTAAACTTAAGTGGGATAAAAAAATAATGAAATTTATATAATTTCGGTAATGCAAAATACATTTTGAGGGATGCTCTGGAATTGGCTAGACAACCATCCATCAGTTGCAATGATATGGAAGGGTAATCTAATCTGGAACACTCCCATCTCTGTGGCACCCTGTTTTCATAGGGATACCTCAGAAGTTGTTTCCATGGGACTTGTTTATACAGAGGCTACTATCCACATGAAAATCTCAACAGTTATAGAGTCAGAAAAGCTTCCAACCATTTTCCGAAGAAAGGCTAAGGGATCAAGCCACGTGCTGCACAAGCATATCAGTCCATAACTTCAACCTCTAAGAAGAAGATGTATAAAATCTTATTGCACTGCAAAGCCCCAGATGCTGAAGATGTTGGGAATACAGAATAGCTTAAACCTGTTGATAAAGCAGTCAGTCAATAGAGCCCACCCCCCAAAAAGATACCCTAAATCTCAAAGTTTAAAGTTATAGGGGCGAGGCTACTGATGCCCTTCAAAGAACTTGAGTTCTAGACATGGCACTAAAGGAATTAATATTTTCCCTGCATTGGTTCCATGCTTCAGTTCCATGTCAACATCCCTTGCAAAAGAATGGGAATGGGCCAGGCGATGGTGGTGCACGCCTTTAATCCCAGCACTCGGGAGGCAGAGGCAAGTGGATCTTTGTGAGTTTGAGGTCAGCCTGGTCTACAGAGCAAGATCCAGGAAAGGTGCAAGACTACACAGAGAAACCCAGTATGGGATTGGTTAATCTGTGCCATTACATCCTAGAATTATATAATTTGCTTTTTAAATTTTGACAGGGGCTCACAGGTACATTTTTGTCTTCTGTCTCAGAGAGACTTGGATTTTTACAACATTGTTGGAACTTTTAAGAGATAGAATTGGTAATCTTGATTATTCACTTGACTAGCATGATAGATGCTTACAATACTAGTAAAGCATACTCTTGGGTGTCTGTGAGTTCATTTTCTGAGAGTCTTAACTAGGAGTGAAGACTTGCACTAAGTGTGAGTGGTGCCATGCACAGGATGGAACATTGGATGCAAAGAAGAAAAGGACATAGAATATGAGTATAGATAATCTTTCTCTCTGTTTCCTGACCACTGTGATATGACCTGCTTGACTCTATCACATCAGCCATACAATGATGGGTCAGGGTTATTTTAATCAGGTTAATTACTTTTAAAATTGTTATTACCTAATAAATCATTTGATGTAGACTTCACTTACTTTATTTTATGGTGATCGATTTCTGCTATATCTGTATCCGAGAACAGTTACCCAGTTGCCTCTAATGTTCAATAATCTTTCAAGATATGATGAAGGCTGGTGATATAGTTCACTGATAGAGTCCTGTACTGAGGTCTACAAGTCACAGGTTAAACTGCTGAATAATAAATAAATAATAAATTCATGTCTAATATATTACCACTGCTTACTCGGTAACACGCATTATATCTAAGACTACACTTCTGAAATTTACATAATTAGTATCTCTGAAATATGTATTAAATCATAAGAGTTATCAACATCATAGTCAGGAAAAACAGTGTCTTTGTAACCTATGCCTAATTTCCTCTCCAAGGCAGTTTCTAGTTGTTTAAGATATTAAATTGAAATTGCACTGTCTTAAGTACATTCTTGGGAAAAGGACAGGCGTCTTGGTTTTAAGACTGTAAACATTACCCAACATTCACTAAAAGCAAAGTTGGCAACTTCCCTGTTATTTACCTTTTCTGAGCCACTTTTCCAAGTTAGTAGCTCATTTATCCTCATTTAGAACTATGGGATATTTATAAGCTCTATGGTCCTCAGAATCATCCACTTACTTTCTGATCTCAGAACTTTATCAGGATTCTTCTGTAGCTTCAAGTTATCTAGAATAATTTGTCAAACCTTTAACAAGACTTTTCCCATCTTATACCAAAGTATTACCATTTAAAACATTTTTGTCCCTTGTATTTAACAGAATTTATTTATTCAAGAATACAACTACAAAATTCAGATATTTTATATAAACTACAAAAGTAGATATATTTTTCCTAAAACATGTTGTCCTATATGCATCACTTTCATATTTAGTTTTTGTTGCTTCCCATTAAACACACATACACACACACACACACACACACACACACACACACACACACACAATCGTCACATAGAATTTTAAGAACTGTGTCAGACACTTTCCACTTTTATTCCAATGTGATTCTTTCCTATCCTAAAACACTTTCTTATATATCTGCATGGTGTTGGTTTTAGAATTCTTCCACATACCAAAATCTGTCAGTGCTCAAGTCCCTTAAATATAGTGGTGTGGTATTCAAATATAATTTATGTGCCTCCTCCTATATACTTTAAATAACCCATAGGTTACATATAAAATCTACAACAGTGACATTATTTACTGTGTAAATAATTGTTCTGCTGTATGACCTAGGGAATGAAGAAAAAGAACTGTTGTACTTACTCAATGAGGGTGTATTCTCCGTTTTGATTGTTTTCAATACAAGGTGACAAAACTCACAGGTACTAAACCTGTAAATACAGAGTACTGCTGAGTATAAACTAAACTAGAGGTATTTCTATGTTTGTCAAACTTGGGATTTAAATTACATTAGATTACCTCTCACTGTCTATTAGTTCACCTTTCACCTGCTAACTCTTCTTTGGCATGGCTTTGTGTTAAATTCCTGGCATGCATTTTCAATACTGTAACACCATGTTTACAGAAAGGCTCCATTGATTTCACCACGCTTCTGGCTGAGTGAAATTGCATCTCAATAATTATTTGGTGATGTGATTAGCATGTTCATCCACAGAAGCTCTAGGACCTTTTCAATGAGGCTAACTGGGGACAAAATTGACAGTGACCTTTTATGGAGTTATTAAAAGGAACAGTAGATGGAAAACAGACTGTCCCATGTCATGGCACAAAGTGTTCAGCCTTGAATCTAAAAGAACAGAACCATGATTTTGTACATGAAAAAAATCTCAGTGAAGTCAATTATCACATTTTTGATTACCTTCCCGTCAAACTGTCTTTTGTTTGAATTAGAACCATCCAGAGTAAAAATAAAGGAAAAACAAGACAAAATTAATCAAGTACTATTGAATCAGAGTCTGTGAGAATTTTGCTTCAAAGTTTAAAAAGAAGTTTTCCAATATAATTTTGTTATTCCTTTAAAGAAGGTGATTTATGTAACAACTCATAGATAGTGATAAATGTTTCAATCACAAGCCACCAAATTAATGTATCATACATAAACACTGAAAATGATATATGAGGGAGGCAGTTAAGATGTATGAAGGCATATTAGGCATTAGCTATGCTGCACATAATGTTCAGCAATATAAGTAGGTTATATGAATCTCATTAATAAAGATAGAAGGCATAATTCAGAGATGTTAATATTTCTAAGGTAGCAAAATCAGTAAGATGTACAACTGTGGTTTAAACACTAATCAATATGATTACTGAACCCATTCTCATTCAATTATCAAGTGCCTGTAAAGATAAAGTATATCATATAATCAAGTAAAAGTTATAATAATATGCAAATGCTGTTTTTATTTTAACCAATGGAATTTTTTGGTAATTTTCATTATACAAAAGTAAGTGCATTGATGTATCAAGTTTCACTCCAGGACATTGTTTTAAATATGTATGGATGAAAAAGTACAAATTAAATAACATACAGGCATATGTTCAATGTAATCGCATAATGAGACATTTGATTATTTCTCATATCTCAGGGTACAGAACTTCTCTTTGGGAACAGACATCTTTAGTTTGGTTTGACGTTTAATGGAACATACATGGGTAAAATTAATGATGGCATATACAGCCTAAGAGTAAGAAAATCATGAATAATACCACAGTCACGGGTTATATAGATCTCTGATTCAGGAATAATAAATTGTGCATGAAAAACATGTCATAATTATAGGAACATTTCTTTTCAAAAGAAATATGAAATATTTGAGGAGTAAATGTGTTTCCATATATTTCTCATACTGCAAACCATTTCCAAATTTCCACACATGCGTGCCAAGAACAATGATAATTAATGTTTCATTGAATTCTTTGAGAAATGCTGAATTCCAGAACTAGTTAGGACCATATTTAAACATATATTATGCTAGACCAAATTCCAAAATTAGAGAGAATATTTTATATTTTTGACTATTTATTAAAAAAAAATACTCAAGTGACATACAGATGCAAAATACATTTGGTTAAAAAATAACATATGCCACTTACCCATTACTCTTTCACACACACACACACGCACGCACGCACACACACACACACACACACACACACACACACACACACACACACACCAGTACACCAGTTCTGGGTATTTTTCAACATACTTCACAATTGAGAAGAATTGAACATTTTGTTCATTCATATTATTCTCAATACTGGTAAAAATTCCATCTTACCTTTTAAAAGTGTATAATAAGGCTAGGGAGGGCAAGCAGATTACTGATCATTATTGATCATTTGTGTGTGCGGGGGAGACAGAGAGAGACACAGAGAGAGAGAGAGAGAGAGAGACAGACAGACAGAGACAGAGAAAGAGACATAGGGAGAAGAGACGATAAAGAAAAAGGATTATGGGGGGTAGAGAAATGTGTAGGACCTCTAAAGAATTGGAAGAGGCAAAAACATAATCAAAATATATTTTATAAAAAAAAGATGTAAATAAAATATTTTAAAGACTTTCGATATATGTGTACACATAAATATTTATTTACACATTTATATGCATACACATAATACCTTTGTATTTAATATAATATTGTAGCAAAATAACTTAGGACAAACTTCGATTGGATTTAGCTCTTCTAAATGGTTTACTTCAAACTAACTTTATTTTTCTCTGCCCCCATCTTAGTCATTCCTCATTGCCAGATGTCAGTTAGTTATTCCAAGCAATAGAAAAAGATTTATTCCTTGACATGTGGAGAGGTGAACCACTGGTTAAAAGAGTTGTGTGGACGATACTTCTGATCCCAGCAGGAGTTATAGGCTTACATTAAGTGACAGGAGAGAAGAGTTCTCCCTCTTAGTAACTGTAAATTACAAGATGTAGTATTTTGTCCCTTTAGTCTTTCCCAACATCTAGTGATACCTAAACTCAGGAGTAAAATCCGTCTCTCAAGTGCATGGATAAGATGATCCAATATATATAAGACATTTAGATGTAGAGAGCTTGAGATACTCTTTGTAAAATGGGATTTATGACATTGAAAATATACACAATTAACACCAACATCAGGTATTCCTAAACATCAATGCTTTAACCTTTTTAAAGTTCTGAAAATGCTGCTTGTCTTAGAGAGTTGCCTATTCTCTTGGCATCTGTAAACATTCATATTCTATTACCTGGTCTTAAAATTGTATTCACATATAATATGATATAATATAATACTATACAATACAATATAGTACACACACACACACACACACACACACACACACATATATATATATATATATATATTTGTATTAGGAAAAAATACTTGTTTAAGAGGTAGAAATAGCTAACGTTTTAGAATAAAAACGTTAAAGTATCATTTAAAAGACAGATGCAATTTATGTAAATGGAAACCCTTACTACCCTATTTTGAAGTAAATTTTAGATTTCTCCCTTTATTCTAAGCAAGATGATACATCATAAATGATTATTTACAATTATTTTCTAGTAAATTGCAGAATTTTTAGCTATGAATTTTAAGTTTCATTTTTCTATTGTCTCAAATCTATAAAAGTAAAGCAAATCATTTTCCAGATCTACATACTGATAGCATTTCATATGATAAGCAGTAATTTCCAAAGTGTCAATAGACCATTCATTCTTACCCCTTAATTACTCATGATCAGGAAAACTGGAGGTTTTGATGCCTAATGTTATCAGGAAGTTTTGCCTTTGAACTGACAAAGGGTGTCTTGTAGGGATTCACAACTTATGTATCAATCATAATTTCAGTAAACTCTGTCTTCTATAGGGTGAAAAGTATGGTCTTGGATGGGAGTATGTTAATGGATGAAGGAAATTTCCCTATCTTGTTTCATACTTCCTGTTGAGAATTGTTTTCCATATAAGATTATTTGATCCATTTCTTCAATCTGACTAAAGATGCATAGTACTCATACAAATGACAGAGAAATAGATATGAACTAGCCTTAGAAGTTTTGAATATAGCATTGTCCTGAGAACACAATATCTCCATGCAAATATGTTTTGCATAAAACAGTTTTTTTATGAAATTCTTATATGTAGCAGATACTTTGGAAATTAGTTTCCTCAATATACTGGTGATAAGCCAAGAGTCGTGTGAGCATACAACAAGTAGCAACTATTATTTAACAGGTTGACCCACCAGATGAATAACTCCCACTTGGAAAAGCCCGGGTTAATGACTGTAAATGCCTGGTTGCTTCTGTCAGAAATTTTTCTCAAGGACTACTACATTTCTTTCCTAAAAAGAACAGCTCTGAGTTTCCTTCCACAGCCCATTGGTAGTGTGTTTTACATCTTTGGGCACCCATATACCTGTGGATAGTCTAGATGATGATTTCTGCTTAATCTGTAAAATTCTGATGAATAGAAATTATATTAGAATATTTTTCATAACTGACATAGGAAAGTAACAGTATTCTCACACACAAAGACAGCTAACTTTAGACTTCAGAACAAATTAAAAAACAGAATAGCTGTCCCTGCAGAGAATACACAAAGACAAATTCCCAGCTGTTTATTGCTGAATCAAGGCCAGACTTGAAACAACTTTGGTAGACATAATCCTCTGCAGTTAATTGACTTTCTTTATACACCCCCAGCCTCAGTTCATGTTACAGGACTCAGGATTCAGCCAACTAACTGTTATTGTTAAGTCCTGAATTCCAACGTCACTTTCTGTCTGGGAAAGGACTATGTGCATGGCTAAGAGTTACTCACTGGCCAGTGTGCCCTTTCTAGCCTCAGAAAAACTGTGTGACTTATCATGTCTTATGAGAATGGGTTGGACCCTGAAAATGTAACACATAATTGCCCAGAGTTTGGCTGTTAGGGTGTGTGCGTGCTGAAAGAGAGATATAGCTGAATATGAAGAAGTGTGAGAGGAAGGTGAGAGAGTAAGTGAATGAGTAAAGAGTGAATAAATGATGTAATAGTACGTGAAGGAAGGTAACAGAGTAGAGAGAAGAAATGGGTATAGAAGAGAGATGGAACTATGTAAAAATAGATGTAACTGTATATATGGCTGTGCAGGAGAGAGATGTATGTATGTACAGAGAGACATATAGCTGTATGTTAAGAGATGTACCTATGTGGAGACAGAGATTTTCAGAGAGAGGGTTTTTAAGGTAAAGTAGAGGAGAAAGTTACCATCAGAAAGTGTGTGTTTCCTTATTTTCTCCCCAGACAGAAAAAATCTAGCCATTACTGCATTCGTGGATTTTTTTGCATAGCCTAGGCTGCTGGAGGCTGACCCTTCAGATAGCAATAGTAGTACTATTATATGTTTTGTGATGCAAAAGAAACTAAAACACAATGTTAAAAAACTTTTCACATTTTAAAATTGTGGCTTCATCTGAGATCTGCCATAACAAGGCCATAATAATGAGATATCTGCTTTCAAATGTTCTGTTTCGTTGGGACTATCCTTAAATTAAGGGCATGGATAGCTAGCATACAGGTTTAATTTCTTCCTTCCACCATTTCTGTAAATGCAAACTGATTAAAACACAGACATGCTCATTTTTTCATATATATTCAAGGTTTCTCTAGAGACACACTGGTAGTATCTGTGACAGAAGCAATATGGTTTCTAAAAGCAAAAGTATCTGCTATCTGGGTAACCAAACATATTTGCCCAATTGTGCCTTAAACAAAATTCTCTCTCTGTTTGTATGTGTACAACATTGCAAGTGGGAGGGTGAAAGAAGGACTGCAGAAATCAATTCTCTTCATCTACCATGTGAACTGCAGAAATAGAATTTGGATTGCTGAGCTTCACAGCAGGTTGCCTTTACCTAGTAAGCCATCTTACCAGTCTCAAATGGTCCTTTTCTTATTCACGAAGATACAAATATTGAAGCTGCAATTCAGTTATCTCAGCAGATGTGTAAACATGTGTGATACTGAATGCGGCCAAATATGGGGCTCAATTGGTTTTTTATGTCACCATGACTGAACTACTTCAAATGTCTTGAAAAGAATTCTGAACATACAACCTTGTCTTAGTCAGCATTCTATTGCTCTAGAGAGACTACATGATCAAGGTCACTCTTAGAAAGCATTTAATGGGGGCTTGCTCACAGTATTGGAGGTTTAGTCCATTATCATCACGGTGGGGAGCCTGGAGGCACACAGACAGACATTGATGTTGGAGAAGTAGATTAGAGTTCTCCATCCAGATATACAAGCAGCACAAATAGTGAGAGACATTGGGCCTGGTATGGGCTTTTGAAACCTAAAAGCCCATCTCCAGTGACACATTTCCTCCAATAAGGCCACACCTCCAGAATTCTTTTCAGATAGTGCCACTCCTTGATGACTAAGCATTCAAATGTATGAGCATGGAGGGGGAGCATTCTTAATTCAAACCACTACAAACCTACAGGACAGATCACCCCCACCCCATCTTTCATAGATTCCATACTCCTAGTTGTTCAGCCATAGAACTTGAGGCATCTTTGTTTCTTTTCTTTCTGTTAGACTACATCCAATCAGTGATGAAGCCGACCTTTGTTGTACAACCCACCTCTCACCACTTGCAACATGTGGACTTGTACTGCTCTACGCCATGGGCTTGTGCATCTTCTTTATCAAACTACAATGATGACTTTTCCCAACTCCTGTACCTGCTTCCAGTTTGGGCACCACTTCTCCAGATCCCTTCTTAAGTGATAACCAAATGTATCTACAACTCCCTACCAAAAGCAACCAGGAACTCTCAGAGAAATGGTTGATTCCATACCTGAAGCAGTCTATGATGATCATTAAGTACTTGATTGTTCAAAAGCCAGAAACCATTCAATGACTAATGGCTACAAAGCCAGAGTGCACAGGCTTGAAGGAGTCCATGCTGGCCAAGATTCAATTAGCATAAGACAATTCCATATTAATTAATGATAATGCTTAATAAAAATGGCAAATGAAATGGAAATAATAACATTAACATCAGCATTAAACTATATGTGAAATTCACTAATCTAAATAAATGACAATGATGATGACATGAGAGAAAATACATCTGTATAGAGAATTAGTTAAAAGGTGGTCAAAGTGTTGATATGAAGTATTCACATGTTCTTTAAGTGTTACTATGCAGATTAGTAAATAACAAGAAAGGGAAAAATTATGTAAAATGGAGATCTTTTTGTCAAACTTAGCCATCAATCATGAGACAAAACTTCTACTCGGTGTCTGGTGATGTAATAGTAGAAAAAGTACTGCTGTCATTGATTTTTATTGTCATGTTGACACAAATTAGAGTCACCAAGGAAGAGGAAACAGTTGTCAAAATCAAATTGGCCTGTGGACATGCCTGTGAGAGATTGTCTTGATTGCTAATAGACATGCCCAGTTCACTGTGGTTAGCACCTTCTCTAGGAAGATGGGCCTAGGCAGCATAAGATAGCTAGCTAAGAATGAGCCAGTGGCAAAGCAATAAGCAAGTGGTCTTCCATGGTTTGGCTCCAGATTATTACTTGAGTTCCTGATGTGACTTTCTTTGGTGATGGACTGGAATTTATCAGATAAAAAAACTCTTTGCTCTGCATATTGCTTTAGGTGTGATGTTTATCACAGTAACAAAAAGAAAATTAAAACATTTGCAAATCTAATTTCATATTTTTATAAACAACAACAAAGAAAACCCCAAAACAATCCAGGAACTAAAAAATTAATAAAAATATCAGGCAAATCTATCTGTTATCTTAGGACATACAATGTACTAATTTTCTGGAATCTTCAATATCCCAAAACTGGGAGGCAGAGCCACTTTTTTCTAGAAGATATGAAAGAAATATCCAAGCGTTATCTGTGATAATGATTAATTTCTTGATTTTAGTATCTTTATAGAGTATTTGAAGAAAAAAATTAGTGCTACATATATTGGATAAGACATTGTCAATGTTGAATTGTTTAGTTGTGATTATATACTCACAATGAGTATGACTAAGTTCTTAACTTAGGCATGTATTAGTTGAAACTGTCACTATATACACAGATTATTTTCAAATGATTCATACAGAAGAAAAAACACATTTATAGAATCCATATGTGGAAATACAAAGTAAATTGAATAGAGACTAATAGGTGGACGGACATACATATACTCACATGCATACATACACATGTGTTCATTTTTTATCATATAATTTGAAATTATTTTGGCAATGCTGCAAATTGAACTCAGATCCTTGAGAGTGGCAAACAGGTGCTCTGCTGCTGAAACCATCACTATGTCACATAAACTTGAACCTTTTTAACACACAATGTCCCAAGACATTTACACACATATACATAACTATATATAATGAAATGATATTTTTCTAATAGACTACAAAATTCAAATAGTGAGGAGGTATACTAAGCCCTAATATATTTGTATGATCATACATAGTATGGAAGACAGAATAATAGATCTGTAAAGTTGCAGTCCTCCATTCACTTATTAAAAACTCTCCTAAGGATCCCCCACTCAAAAAGAAGGGGAGTATGTAAGAAATTTTTTTTTTAAAGTTTAGAACCCTCCATACAGTTTCCCATAATGGCTATACTTATACTAAATTCTTACTAACAGTATATTTAGGATTCACTTTTCTCCACATACTCACTAAAATGGTTATTTCCTGTATGTTTGATAATAGCCATCATAATAGTTATGAAGTAATAATGTGATTTTAATATATAAATACAGTTTTATCTATCCATTGCATATTTTTATGTTTTTAGTGATAGATATAATTAAAATCCTTTGACTTTTTAAACTGGATTTTCTTTTTCTTTTTTTTTTTTTAAGTTGTAACAGATATTTGTCAATTTCGGACACTGATAATTGGCCATGTATGCAATTTGCCTATATGATTTTTCAATTGCATGGATGAACTTTTTCATTTGTCAGGTTTTTTTTTTTTTTCGTTTGCTGTGCAAAAGATTTTTCTGTGTATATGATTGATTTAGAGCTTTGAAAGGAACAGATGAATAAGTAGGCATTGTTGTTAGGCTTACGGCTGTAGGCACCATTGGCAGGACCTCATATTTATTCTTCCTTTGCCTTTTTCTATCACACACCGTCAAAATCTCCACCTGTGCTGCTGCCATTGCATGGCCCTTCAAGAAAGGCTGACACTTCCCACTGTTTCTGGTCTGAAGCCTTAGCACATCCACAGCACCCCCAACGTCTTTGAGGCTTTCTTGCTATTGCCCAATGCTTTGCAGCTGCTAAGATCTCCCACTGGCTTCATGCTCTGTGTGCTTCCTTCTGTACAGTTATATTCCAACAAAGGGTACTGGTGTGCTGGTGAGCTTCCTCTTTTTGTGGCATTTAATTTTCAGCAAAGTTTACTGCCTGAAGGAGAGACGGCAAGGCAAGCTGACTACAGTGTTTGCCTTCAGACATGGCCCTAAAGAGTGTTCCAGGACATCTTTTCTGTCTTTTTTTTTTTTTTTTTTTTTTTGAGAATTGAAACTCTTCTAAAGACGATTTCATTTTTACAGTTTTAGAGTAACTTAAACACTCATATACCATCTTTTCTTGGCACATTGAAAAATGTGATTCATGGCTATACACTCTGTGTATCTATAGAATGTTTTGTTTTACCAAATACTAATCTCTTGCTGTGTTATTTATGTGTTCACCACCATTTAATAGTTTATCTTTCAGTTAAAAACATCTGCAGTGTTCATCTCAGAGCTCTGAACTGCTAGCACACTCTTCATTGCTCTTCCCCATGACTATCATCTCTGTAGAAGTTATTACTTTATGTGGTTTTTTTTTTTTTTTAAACGACGTTGTCTAATGCTTTCTATAATCTTGTCCTGTCTCTCTGTGGGTCTTTTTTCTTCTTAGAGACTGTAAGGTGGTATACAGCACGTTATTTTGAAGAAAAATTAGGTGCTTTTTAAAACAAACAAAAAATTCCATAAGATAAAGTAATTGAAGGTGAACAAGAACAAAATAAAATCAGTAAGTAAAATAATTACTTTCTCAAACACTGTATTATAAAAAGTATATTAAATCATGATAGAAACATCAAAAAATTCAAGTTTATAAGCATCCTTATAATTTTCTGTGTAGGCTGCTATGTTAAAATGATATCTGCATACTGGGAAGTGAATGAATGTTGTCTCAAAGCACATAATTAATTATCCCTGGTTATTTTCCACTGTAGGTAATTTAGATGTTACTCTCTCAGGCAGACAGGGAGAAACTTGATTTATTTAGTCTGGTGTCCTATTCTCATTAGGAAAGGAATGCTTTGACACCTCCTGACTGACACTTAACAAGTCACGGCTTGCCTCTGGAAACAGGCTGCGTAGAAAAGAAGGAAAAGCCCTTCAGAGGAGTTGTTGTAAAGAGAGTCTGGAAGGGAAATGCAAGTGGTTAGCAGATCAGTGTTTACAGAGTGATACAAAACTGCAAGTCTCATTTGAGCATCCCTGTTAGTTGTTTGTTTTGTTGCAATTTTCTGTGTTTGTTATTCTTTTATTTTGAGACAAGATTTCCCTACATAGACCATGAGCTCTATCTGAACTTGGTTATATGAATTAAACCAACAAATAAACAAAAACCTGAAAATAGGAACATCTGGGAATAAATAGAGAACAGGAATGATTTTTAAATTACACTAGGATATCTGCAGTTTCTCCGATGATTCTGATTTTAAGTTTAAAAACAGAATACCAAATAAACTGAGACGATAGCATTTTGTTTTAGGACATGATGGTTCCATTAGGCTACACACAAAGTTCCACTGCTAATTTTAATTGGCTTGAAGTTCTCCGTATCAGTCACTGTCACATTTATTTCTAACCAAGTTCACCAAATGACTATGGTAATAGAAAGATAGGTGCAATTCCTAGGAGCTGTGTTGTAATTACTGCTGTAGGTTAACTTGGGTTATGAAGTTCATTGGTTGTTGGTTAATGTGGTCATATTCATTTTCTTTTTCTGATGGATTCATTTAGATTCCAAAAGACACAATTCACTTGCCCCAGGCCACACAAGTTAGTATCACAGGCTGGTGTTGGAGAAAGGTTAAAAATCACAACTATGGCATTTTTCATACTGAAGCACATCAGTTCAAAGCTGTCCCCAGTTGGTCAACTATTTTCTTTTTGGATACTTGTGCTTTGTAACACTGTTGCTTCTCTTAAGATGCATCTTCTCTTGAGGCTACTGTTCATTGCTTCAAATGAAAAAATAAGAGGGTTAGTCAACCTGAGGAAGTTCAGAGTCTCTACAATTTAAAGAGAAACCTTGTTTCTAAAATTCCAAATTTCACTTTTGTCTTCCTTTTCTCATTTCTTCATATATGTGGTCTATCTAGTTTTTCCATGGTTTTGAAAGTAATTTTTTAATCAGTAAGTTTTCTTATATAATCAATGCATTTAAAAGTGAAGAAATTGAATGTATTTTCTACATTGTAGATGTATACACTATTATAAGGTATTTCTATAAAGCTCTCAATACTTTTAGCACTTTAGGTATAACAGTAAATCAGCTAGTGTATTAGAAGTTTATAATGTTCTTTGAGAAAGATGAAATTTATTATTAGCTTTTATAAACTCCACTATTTTCACAAAGTGCTATTAAATAATTTTACAAGATCTTTTTAGCCTTTCTATGTTGTGGTAAATGATACAGCTTTTCTTGTGCATAAGTTAGAAAAAAAAAAAAAAGAAAGCCTAGGTGAGGTCAAAGCAAGGCTGTTTTGCTAACACAATGTTACAGGAGAAACCCATGGGCACTAGAATTTTTTAAAATAACACAGGCTTATGGAATGTTGGTCTAGTTATCTACTGTTGCAAACATCGTATTATAATTAAAGGAAGACTTTTGGGAGTCTACCAGACCCAATAATAATAATAATAAAAACCCAAATCTCTCAAGTATTTAATTTATTATATGCTAGACACAGTACTAAGTGCCTTTCATGGTGTTATTTATTCCTCAAGGCAATATCATAAAGATTTACTTGATACATCTTACACACAGAAGTGGAGGCACAGAGAACTCATATGATACAACCATAGGAAATACCATAGAGTAGTCATTTGGAGCATAGAGTAGTCATTTGGAGCATAGAGTAGTCATTTAGAGCATAGAGTAGTCATTTGGAGCATCTTTGTCACTTTTACCATATGGAAATACATCAGAGTTGCATGTGCTTGGCTGTCACCTTCCACTAACTGAGACATTCAAAGCATATGGCCTGGATGTATGTGTTCTAACACATGATCTTTGTATGCTACAATCTACAGACTTCCGCCAGTGACAAGGAAGAGCATCTCCTTGGAGGCACAAAGAGTTAGATAGACTTAGAGTCACTGGCTCAGAACCTTGTCACCATCAGAGAATGACTTCTGAAGGACAAAATAAGAACCTGAAAGAAAGGTTTTGTTTCACAGAGAAGGTGGGAATTCCCCTGCTCAAAGTGAGGCCAGCTGCTGGGTTTTCAGGCACTGTGTTTTATGGTAATGATAATGAAGAGGGAGGATAAAAAATGAAGTGAAGTGAGGATGGCATTTAGTCCTGCTTTTATTTAGTCCTGCCAAGTTTTCAGATACATAATTCATCAAATACGTTGTGGCAACAGCCAATCTCTTTACAGTAAATGATAGAGAGATGTCATTAGAATGAAGCAGAGGATGGTTAGAGACCACCTTGGCGGGGCATGTTGGTTCCAATTTGAAGTGATCTTACTTATCATGGAATGGCATGACCACCAAACTGCTGTCACGATGTCCTGAAGCTCTGCTGTGGTAGCATAGCAGTCTTCAATTACTATGTGGTTTCTTTTTTCCCCTGTCATCTGGGCTGCCTCTGGGCCACAGATGTAGAACAGCCATTCTCAACATCCACTTCCCAGTTTACCAAGTGTAGGATTTAAAGTCACTGACATTTGCCAGGGGTGTGACTAGCAGCTAATAGAAACTCATTGATGATGCTATCAGGAGGAAATTCACTGATTTATTGGGTTCAAGCATTCTGATGCTGCCTAGCAGTAAGTGGTCAGTAATTGAAATATCATTGTTATTGTTGCTAATGAGATTGTTATCTGTAATTTCCAGTGTCAGTCATTTTTGGACTTGTACAGGAACAGGTTGTAGGTTTACCTAAGATCTTATCCTCAGAAAGCCCTCTTCCTCTTTCAGTTGATAGGATTTCTCCACGTGCCTACTCATTTGTGTCTGTATGTTCTAGGACAGCTGCTGGTCCACCTGTTCTTATAACTATCAGTATTATCCATGTCAAAACTCCTCTGGGTCTATAGTCAATGTGATCATCCTGTCTGTCTTAGTTCCTCAAGAAGACATAAAATAATAGATGAAATTATTTGCTTTGTGAGGGAATTCAGTGCAGTTAGCTGTCTACCCCTCCTGCAAAAAGCCTTTATTTTAGGTTAAATGAATAAAACTAAGGATACAGATGTGACCAAATTATAATGGTTTAACATTGTTTTAATATTTTTGTCAAATCTCAAATAGGATTTATGAACATTGTTATCTATGTCATTGTTTCACTTTTTTCACAAAATTAATGTGGTAATTGAAGGTAGAAAAAAATCTCATGCACTATAATACTTCAGTACAGCAATATTGATCGAGTGTAAAAAGCTATATAGAATGAGTAATGTCCTTCCTCTATATTTTATAGTTGTTACACTCATAAAACGTATAGCATACATATCTTTGATACTTATCCTTCATTTTTTGACATTGTTACATGTTTTGTTTGAGTACTGAGGAAAAAAAACAATCCTGTATTTTCTTTCTTTAGGAAAAGTCTTGGTGAAATAATAGTGAGAAAGTACTATTGTTAACTCATTCTGCTGCCTTTGGTGTCTCCAAGTGGGCATAAGTTAAGGTGTAAAGAATAAAAGGAACAGATAGAAATTACAGCCCTATGGCATTCTACAGACTTCTAGAGAAAGAGCTCTTCTTTGTATCATGCAAAAAAAAAAAAGATGGTTATATTCTTGAATGATTTCATAGAAAATTCCTTCTTAATATTTTAATGGTGAATGCTATAAAGTTGGACTTCACTTGAAGGAGTTAAGAGATGTACACGAGATTAGTCTCATCTCTTGTCTTCTTCAGTTTTCATTAATGTAGTTATTTAAAAACTCCTTGAGATCTCTGAATTTATGATTTAATATTCTAGTCAACGGGACACCTAGTAAAAACAAACTGGATTCTGTTTTATCGTCTTCCATGTTCCTACATCCATCTTGGTTGCTTATAATTGACTGGGCCATGTTGAAATAAAAGAACAGAAAGAGAAGGGGATAGGGAGTGATGAAGAAGGAAAAATAAAGCAACAGCCAAAATAAATACCCAGAAAAAAGATAAACTGCTAGAAATAATAAAAGGAAAGCAAAGACTGTTCAGTGAGCCATGTAGTACTTAGTATTAACAATATCATGCGCTACGTTTAACAAAAAAATTTATGTGGTTTTAGTGAATATATAAATAAAATATTTAATAAGTCATTTGGGTTAGCTAATATACCTCACATCTGTGGTTCTATTGTTAGACCGTCCAAAATATAATGACCTTTAACCTAAGACTCTCTTTTAAAGTAAAACAATACCTCTGAATGTTCATGGTTGAAAATATCAAGGAATTTCCACTAATAGCTGCTAAAATAAATGAGAAATATGTATAAGACTGCTTGCCTAACATGCAGTAGAATCTGGAATCTGTACTTGGGACTGTAATTAAATACATAAAGTTTTAAAAGTAGCAGGAAGCCACACGCCAATCCAGATTTGCAACTGTACAGAAGGCAGTAATAAGAAAATTATTCTTTATCATGTTTCTAGCCGTAAGTGAGAATCACACATCCAATATCTTAGAGTCATGTGGTCTATTGTGTCTTGTATTATTTATCTGATCAATACTTGTATTTGTTGCTTTTTTCTTTGTCCAAGTTCATGTTATTCAAAATGTCTCATGTTTAAAGGTATCCATGGGATACTTGAAACTCGGAATATCCTTAGGGGAATGAACAAACTTACTTTTTATAACTTGGAATCACAAAGAGATTTTTAAGTAAACATAAAAAGCTGGGAGGTATTTTATAGAATTAATGTTCTCTGATGGCCACTATAAAAGCTCTAAGTTCTAAAGCATCCACATCTCTGGCTTGAAATAAATTCTGACTTTATTATTCCTTATAAAATCATAGTCTCTATGATCTGGTTATGCATTCATTAAAAAATTGGGTATTTTATTTATCCAGCTAGTCATTTATAGATCAAACATACATGGTTTCATGGTTGGATAAATTTCCAAGTAGTTTCTTAATGTTTGTAAATACTGAGAGCCAAAGACTTGGTTCTTTATTCCAGCTCCTCCAACTCTGACCATGCCCTTTTAATGATATTACTTTATCTTTTGAAGCCTCTCTGTTTACTGTTAAAATGAAGATACCAATCTTATAAATACCAAAGCAAGGTTCAATTGAGTTAAAACAAGTGACAGAACCCTAGAAGGACTCAAAGTTAACTAATGGTATTTTCCTCTTAGCTGAACATTTCTAAAGTTCACCTATTGCTGTTCATATTTAGATGAGACATTCTATTAGCAGTGCCCAACCATTTTCTTTGTTCTTGTTCATTCCTATCTAAAATTATTACTATCTATCATTCCAATTTAGAAGAAAGCTTTTCATTAGTGCAATAGATACAAACATTTACTACGTTAGTGAAAACTAAACTATCAACATCTATACTTAAGACTTTGAGAAGACTTAGTTTGAACAATCAGTTGATTGCCATTATTTCTGGTAATCACTTTATATAAAACAATTCACATATGTAATAAAGTGAAGCTCATCCAGTCAATGGTCACATTTTTTATTAAATTAAATCTATTGTTTTTCACTTCCTAAATGTGTATTCTATATCATTACCCCTGCCTGTACCCTCGCTCATGATCCTCACTCTCTTTCAAAATCATGGCCTTCTTTTCTCTAACCATTATTGTTAAACACACACACTTGCACACACATACACACACACACACACACACACACACACACACAAATGAAGAAATAAATAAATGCTGAGTCTGTTTAGTGTTTTTGTATTTACATGTTATTGGGGCTCACAACTTAGCATTAAATAACTAAATAGGATATTATTCCTAGAGACAAAAAATTCTCCCTCTCTCAACAGCCATTAATTATCTGAAGCTCTTCATTTAGGAAGATGTACCTGTGAAATTTTTGCCATTCACGCTGACATGTCAATCAGTGTTGGCATTGTTTAGGACTTTTTGGGCAGCCATATTGTTGAGATTTCATGCCAATCAGTATGTTTTGTTTCTGTTTAAAACACCTTTTATAATAAAAGGATGATCCTTTAATGCTAAACTATACTTTAACTTATGTAGAAAAAATCCCTCCCAAAGAAAAGTGATCCCTAAATGAAATTTAAACTAAGTTAAATTTTATCTTTACATTGAACACAAATACTTGGTGCATTGTATGTACCATGTGATACTTTGATGTTTGTCCATATTGCTTAAATCAGGTTAAACATATCTGCTCTCCTAAAACATTAACCATTTCTCCATGATGAAAGTTTCCAAGACTCCCCTTGTTCTTTTGAAATATGAAGTGCTTTCTTGTTATCTGCAGTCACCGTGCTGTGTAGTAACACACCAGAACCTTGGTGCCAACTAAGTGTAACTTAACCTTCTCCATCCTCCCTTTAATCCCCCTGAAAGGTTGGTGTTTCTAACACACATATTTTCCTAAAAGCTTTTCTTCTTTGGCATTTAAGAGCACTGCCTGATACCTCAGCTGTAAACTTTGGGGCCATATTGTACAATGAAACCACTGAAATGGCACACAATGTAAGTATTGGGGCACTAACTAGGCAGCTCCTGAGGAGACTTTAGAGAAGTAGAGTTTGCTTTGCTTGGCATCAGCTCCAAATGTGTGTGGCATATGTCAGCAAGTGAAAGCAATATGAGGTATTGATTTTGGGGTCATAGATAAATTTTAGTAAGAAGATGAATTCCCTAATATAGAATCCACAAAAATAAATGAACTTTATTTGTTAAGTCCTACGTATTTGTGTCTGTCTATGTATCAGCTAATAAGCTTGCTCCTTCCTATGAGTCTTTTCCAGCGTATGTTTGTTTTATTTTTCATGTTGTGGAGACAAGGTTTCATAATAGGGCCAGACTGACCTTTGAAGTCAGTATTCCTGCCTCTGTAGCCCCAATGCACTGAGATGATATGATTGTATTCCATAGAAAGCTAAAGACGTGTTCTTAAGTTTATTTTCCTTTTAAAACTTTGAGAAGAAAAATCATCCATTTTTATCAGGCAGGCATTCTAATAACTTGCTTTCTTTGAGTATTATGTAGTAGCTTATGAATATTGCAGATACTCAGGTGTTAACTGGTTGAGTTAATTATTTCTGTGCAATACACAGGTAAATTTAGAGGATGGAAAATTTAGATCAATTGATTTCTATAGAGTCCTCAAAATTTTGCCTAAGTAAGAATTTGTACTAACTAAATTCTGAGTTTTTATTGAATAAAGAACATATAATAATATCACATAGAATAAGCTGGTTAGAAAACCAACTTTCCATGAATTAGTAGAGAATAGATATGCATGTATGAAAGAAATCTAAATTGTAACATGAAGTTGCTTATCTAAAATCTATACAACTGCTACAGCCATCCTTTTTTTTTCCTATTTTTTTTTTTTCGAGACAGGGTTTCTCTGTGTAGCTTTGTGCCTTTCCTGGTACTCACTTTGGAGACAAGGCTGGCCATGAACTCACAAAGATCCGCCTGGCTCTGCCTCCCGAGTACTGGGATTAAAGGCGTGCGCCACCACCGCCCGGCCCTCCTTTTTATAAAGCTATTTAAATGTCTTTCTGGTACTCCCATCTGACAACATTTTCTGCATTTTTAAAGACTGAACAACAATTTACAGTAATAACTGGTGAGAGGTAGGCTAAGATTATTTTCAAATAATAGAGGCCAGTAAGAACATATAATATTTTTCAAGACACTTAAAGCTAGGAGAAAGGTCAAGTGAATTATAATTTCACCCTCCCTCTTCACAAGTGTCAATCAGATTTCATGCTACTGTGTTTCAGCCCCACCTATATCAGGAACATCACATTTACATTTATACTTCTAGTTCTCTTGACTCTTGTCACAGGAACATTAATATCCACAGAGTCTTAGTAACAATAAACTAAAGGCTGGAGAAGTTATGCTTTGTTGAAGGTCAAATAGCAAGTAAGTGATTTAGTTAAAACTGTGTCTCCAGTCTACACATTGTCCCTTATATCTGCTTTATGTGAGTCAAAATAAAGTTTGTAGTATTGAGTCTGCCATCAGAAAGTTCTCAAGCTAAATTCTAGGCACTCATGGAGGTATATCCTTCAAAAATCACTGACAACCTGGGTTCAAGATACCAGAAGAGAAGAAGGGAGAAGATGCATCTGACGTGGTCTCTTCCCAAACATTAAGCATCCTCATGATAGAAAAGCAGATTTTCCTCTGTCGTGTAACACTCTACATCTTCAGTGTGCACAAGTGAAAAGCTGGACTTTCCATCACACAAATAGAGTCTTTCACTTATGAGCTCACAGCTTTCTTGTATAAAATATGTGGACTATATATAATCATTCTTGTCACTGTTAGGTGTGTGAGGCTCAAATGTGAAAAAAAGTATTTTCAAAACACAACATCTTAACTCACTTACAAATGTGGCCCATGTATCAAACTTTTCTCCAATGTCAAATTTTCTCAGGAACACGTTCAAATTTTCAGGTTTTCCTTAGTTGGTAGGTGACATAAAATATTCCTTGTATGGACTTACGTTTCTCATATTTTGAAGTATTTAGAATCTGTATCATTCGATAAAACATTATTAAGGGAATACTAAAAGTTGTAAATTTTGCCGAAAACTGACTCTACAAGGATGATTTCAGCATGGCTCTTCCCCTGTTGAAGTGATTGTGTGGTAGTGCACTAGAAGACAAGAGTTAGCTAACATTTCATGGATCGGGAGGAAAACTCACCTGGACAATAGAAGTCGGATGAACTGGAACTCTTAGGGTGAGAAACAGCCAGTGGGTCCTAGAACAAGGTTGGGGAAAAAAAGGAAGCACAGACAAAATTCAGGTGGCCACAAGCAGTCGGACTCAGAAGTCCTAAAACGGTTGCACGTGCATTTCTAAAATAGGTGTACAAATGGTTATGAACGTCCCACAAGTGTTCTCAAACTGCATTTAGGTAAGTTCTACTCTAGGGCCTATTATAACTAATTCGTCAATGGGACAAGATGCCATCCCTAGAATTTTGAATTTTTTTTGAAGAGTATGTAAAGAATGAAAAACTTCTAAAACATTTTTCTATCCCCTTTACCACAATAGAGAACATCTATAGTCTCTGGGTACTTAATAATTTAAGCACTCTGTGTGTAGCAAGTACTTATACTGAGCACATTTTGATTGAGTAGGATGGAATGTTTAAATGGATGATTGAATGTGAGGAGAAATTTTCCACTGTGTCCCTAATGAAAAAGCTGGTAATACAGCATTGCAAGATTACTTGCTCTCTTCTATCTTTAATACATTGATTTTAAAATGTACTTGGAAATTAAGAACACAAGAGTCAAACGTATCCAAGATTGATAATAGTGTTTCTTTTCTTCTTAGATGTTATTTGTAGGAAAACATGTATTGCTTTTGATTGAACGAGAAAGTAATTCTTAGCAGGCTTTCTGTTCTCCAGAGAAAGATTTATGATTCTAATCTGAATGGGCCTCTCAGGAAGCCCAGGTTCCCACAGAATACAGGAAATGATGCATTTTTCTACAGCTCTAAAGGACACATTATGTATTAAAGAGGATAACTGAAAGTCAGTCCATTCTGAAGCTATCCAGCTGCACTATTAGCCTAAATAGATCATGGCAACCTTTATGCTTTCAAGGTTTTATGTATCAATTTAACACTTTTCAGCAAGTACATGCTTTTTTAAGGATGTCATCATATGGGGCTTAGGATTCCTTGTACACATATGAAACACTATTATCTGTCAGAACGACCACCTTCCCAAGTAAAAAAGCAAATGCACAAGGAGCGACAGAAACTTCACAGGCTAAATTGTTTTCCTTTTTCATGTGATCCTGCCAACTTTGCATCCAACAAATAGCCCATCAGAGGAAAGTCTCAAAAAGTACATAGTTTCTCTAAAAGAGCTTGGTTTTCCAAATAACTGATGCATCCCTCTCCTATGTTAAATAATCCTATACAAAACACATTTTACTTCAGAATTATTAAATGAAATAATTGCATGTACATTCACAGAAGCAGCAATGTCCAACATCTTACTATAATGTAATTAATTGAATGGAATGAGCCTTCAAGCTTTTGAATACTTCTGTCTTCAAAATATAATGGATATTGCATTTCTTTAACTCTTATTACATCTGCATAGTTGATTAATTGATTAGATATGTTCATTTTTTAATCTTACATTATCATGGCAGTCTGGAGACTATCACAAATTTCCTCTGCAAAAGCTGAGTTGAGGACCACATGGCAGAACATCCCTGAATCACCAAATTCAACTTCTGTTTTAAGAAAACATGTATTTTTATTTCTGCATTCCTAGATATGTGACTAAGGATGTGGATAGGGAACACCACAGACTGCATCCATTTTTTAGTTTTACAAACTTGAAACCACCCATTTCTAATGGGAAGAATGATTGCAGTGTGTCGTCTATTTGTTGTCAAAATACGATGCCCCAGTGTTCTGTGGCTTTTACTCTAAAATTTCCCAAGCCTTTATACTGCAGACTATTCATTTTCATTTTTATAAAAATTGCCAGTGCATTAGCTAATATGATTTAAAGCATATTTTTTCTTTCTTTTTTTTTTTTTCTACTTTAAAAGAATCTTTTACACAATGATTCTCTATTGGACCTTCCTTGGATGGTGAATATAGTTTCAATGGGTTGTTTAACTCTTAACTTCTCATACCACAGCCAGGAAAAGGTTCTTTTTCTGAAAAGGTTCAAGAGGTTTGTCTCAAATATATTTTAGATTTTGACAACGGGCTTTGCTTTTACAAGCTATATGATGGGTTTATACTTTTTACAAGATGACATTCTAAAAACATGTATAATTCCCCAGCAGTCCTTTAAAATAGAGTCAAAATGCTTTCCCTTTGAATGGGCTTTACCCCAAAGACTAGTATGTTATATATATATTTCCTACTTTACTTTTCATTTTAAAAGATTTATTCTTAATCCCATGCATATTGGAAAATTGTTCAGACACAGTATCGGGTTTGCTGGACCTTAGTGGCAGAGTGGCAGCCTGCATTTTGCCACAAGAGAGGCGAGAATCTGGTCCCTGCCCTGTAGGTGGTTGAAGCTGGAGATGCTTGTCTCTTCCAGGTGGGAAATCAAACTGTCAGGAAGAGTCATGGAAGTCTGATTGGTTTACTAACTTCATTATATGAAAACGTTTGCAGTTCAGGGACCCCCTGTTCTCACTGTCTGCTGCTGTTAAACAAGCCGGTGTTTCATAGGCTGAGTGGAATGCCATGTGCAGGCCCAGCAGGAGGACATTCCAGAAGGCCTGTGGGCTTTCTTACCTTGTCATCTGTGGGCTTCATAAGCAAGTCCTACTTGGGAGACTCCAACCCCCTCTCTCCATTACTCAACAACCAAAACCTCAGGCACCAAAATTTCCAAATGAAGTAGAGGCTGTGCTACTCTTTTCAGATCTTGATAAATCTGATTTCAGATTGACTCTAAAAGCTATTAGCTTTGGGGCTAGAGCGTGTCCAACGACTAGGCCCAATGCCTGAGAGGTTTCCCTTAATTTCCCAGGACAAATGCTCCAAAACGAGTGTGAGTTAATGTTTTAAGGAAGGATAGAATTCATTGTTCTCTGTGCCTGGGACTGGGGGAGGGGTGTCTCAGAGTTCATAGTTAAGTGTGTTTAGAACTGCATCCTATGACTTGTGGATTCTTAAATATGCAGCCAACTTGCTTGGTGGTATTAAACTGTGGAGAATCTGAACCAAATGTGTATACAGTTGGTTGTTTTTTTTTTAAATTTCTTCATGTTTTTTAAAGAATCTAAAATAGCAGACTGTAGAGTATTTAAATTCTAAAAGAAGCTTTTAATTTCAAAAGTAAATAGCTATGTTAAATGAATTAAAATCGTTTAATAATTCAATAATTGTGTCATTAGTTTCTTGGAAGTTCTGGTTTTTTATTATTATTATTACAAAAGTTACAAAACTTCACTCAGGTAAAAAGAAATGTTTGCTTGTCCTAAGAATTAATTTTAAAGAAAGCATCCTTTGTTTCTTAATAGAATTAAAACAACCTGTTGTTCTTCTCAAATGAGAACTTGTCTGTAAGAAATACTTGGACTGTCATATTTACAACTATTCAATTATATTCATACATATTAACTACATGTTGAATTGCTGGTTTAGACATGTGTTTAAGTATTTTAAGTGATATTAAAGTTGCTAAGGTATTATCAGTATCCTTCAACTTACTACACCTGCTTAGCATTCAATGAAGTGAGCTGCATCATTAAGTGACTGTGATGCAGAACTTTGGCTAATTGATTTTTTTTTTTTAACCTCACAAGTAAGTGTTCTTTAACGAGGCCATCTGTTTCAAAAGTACATGCTGCAGTACTTATTCGATATAGTTTTAAACTAAGGGTAGGTCAGCCATGTTATATATGTCTTGTCTTATTGTTAGATGTGTTTACAGTCCTCTTTGCTAAGGATCAATAAAAGGAAATAAGAATAAGCAAAGAAATCCCTAAGATATTTACAAATTGTTGATGCCTCAAGGAGGAACTGCTCCATATACCTAAATAGAAGACATTTAAATCAATAATAAGACATGAATTTTATTAAATACAATAGTATTATCTTCCAGTGTTTAATCACCAGTCTAAAAAGTGAATTTTATTTACCTATTTCAAGAAAAAAATATATATGTAATCCTTGACTACTGTTTCAATAATTTCTGTTGTTTTCAAGAGGAAATGTGTGTGTGAGGAAATGTGTGCGTGTGTGTGTGTGTGTGTGTGTGTGTGTGTGTGTGTGTGTGTGTGTGTATGATAAGAAATAATAAAATACTGTATCAAAAATGTAGTTCTAAAAGGTTAATCCTAGATATCAGGTTGATATAATGGCATAAATGATTAAAATAAGTTTATTTATTAGTAATAGTCTTGTTTTATATTGACTTCATAAAACAATCATTATTTCAAATAGAAAACTCAATAAACTTTTAAAATAAAACTTGTTAGTGATAGCAGACAGCGTGTCTCCAAGTCTGTGATTTGGGTTCTGCGGGCATCTCAGAGGTTATGGTAATCGATGTACAGACTCCAGCAGGTTCAAAAGAAAAATAAGACTGAGTTAGGCAGAGGTGGCTGCATCACCATGCTCCTGTCTGTTAAAGAGCCATTACCCATTGAAACCCGTGAATAGTGACAAGTAATGTTCCTCTTCTCATGGATCAGCACTGATTGAACTGTTCTGGAGGGGACTGACTGCTTTCAGAGTCAAGCATGGCAACCTTAGGCTTCAGTGTGTTGAGCAGTGAATGCTAGAGCCATGGCTTTGGTATGTGAGACAATCTGCCTTGCATTTGTGTGTTTCACCTTACATGCACAGCCTCCAAATAAAGCATATACCTCCAATTAGTAAGTATTTCAGGATCTTTTTTAACTGTATAACATACTAACAATACTGCTTTGGCTATAGCTTTAAGTTGCTATCTAACTGTAATTTGAGAGGATTTTGAAATGTTTTTCTGAAGTAATTAGTTCTTTATTAAAATGACTATGATCTGTAACACAATCATGATGCTTGCTATTGATGTGTGTATTTAATTAGAGGAATGGCTCACAATAACAATAATAGAAAAAATAGGCTTTTAAACTAATTTTCTGCCATGATACTCATATGATGTCTAACTAAATGAAAAAAAAAATCATACATATTAGGAGTATCTTTCACAAGAACACATCTCACTACAGAACTTTGAACCATGGTATGGATGCAATTGTCAATAACACAGGAACCAGGCCCACTTCTGTTAGACTACCCAATCTCTATTAATATTTTAATTAAAAAAAAAAAACTTACCTACATGGTACATTTACAAACTTATTGATTGACATAATCACTAATCAATCCTTTACTCCTTTTAACAAATTTTTACTCTAAATACTGATATAAGTATTAATAAATGAAATTAAATTATTTAAATATTTAAATTTATTTATACAATAATGTCCCTAAGATGCTTCATTGAAGATACTGCTTTAGTCTACAAACTGTGGGAATAAAAGAAAAATATTTGAGCTATGTTCTGTACTTCATGTGAGAGCTATCAATTATATGCCCCCTAAAACTCTCCGAAGAAGCATAAAGGTGGCAGCACGTTCAATACTTTGGATTTTGTGGAAATGCCCATTGCACAACAGGTCCTGCAGTAAACTAATAACCTATTTTCAATGCCTAGCTTTGTTTCTTCAGCTGGTTTAAAAATTTTAATTGAGCTGATAAAATTAAAATAGTTATTAGGAAAACAGATACTGTAAATTAGATCTTAAACTATTCAATGACTTATCTTATTCAGTCTTTTATTATACAATTGATCAAGGATCTTGTGATGGGTCAGATTTTATGGGACTACACTTGGGAATTCTCTTGAGTTTTCTGGTATTTTTAGTATTCGAGAAAAAAATATATATTAACAATGATTCAAACACGAGTGTGATGGTTTGCTTCTACAGACTGCTCTCTAAAATGGCAGAAAGTGACATTTAAATTGGATCCTGCAAGTCTTCCGAGAGAACGATTTCCCAAAAGACACTGATTTGGGTGTTGGGAAAGGACAGTGATATTAGATGTTTGTTCTCTAATACAGAAGCCATTATTGTTTCCTTTCTTGGGACACAAGAGCTCCATGGCCTGCTAAGACTTTCTTTTCCTGTCAATTTCCTCTCCTTCTTCACGGAGGGAAAGCAATTCTCTATTATCTACTCTCATGACAAGTCATAATACTTTGCCTTTAGTGGCAGATGATCATTCCTTTGAATTACATGCTCTTTTACCATGTTTATTATTGGTTACAATGTCATTTTAAAAATTCCATAATCAATTTTATGTACCAATATTGAACTTAAACATAGTAAGATAATCAACATAGGAAATGAAGAGAATTGTGTTTAAAACACACACACACACACACACACACACACACACTAGGTGGTCAAAAAAGTCTTTTCTGTGGAGAGAACAATCTTGTACATCAAACCTGGGATGTAGTATAACTTTTTAAGTATAACATTATCATTTCTGTGTACCATGCTGATTCCTTAGGTCATCAAGAGGCACAAAAATTATAGGATTCATAGAAAATTTATGGCATCATTTCATGAATTTTAAGTTGTATTCATCTTTATGTAATGGTTTAACAGTTTACAGTGTCTGTGATACAGAAGTAGCTAGGCAAAAAAGTTGTGTAGATGCAATCAATATAAATCACTATCCCTGGTAGAAAGTGTATGGAATTTCAGATGATGAACAAGGCAGTGGCAGGTTTTGACAAGTCTTTCTGAATAACAGAGAGCATTGGTCAGAGACACAGTAGATTTGACAACAAAAAAGAACACAAAAGTTTAAATTTGAAGTGGTATTAGGTCACTAGGCTTGCGAAAGATGCAAACTCATACATGTCTGAATGGCTGTGGAGTCTGATTTCAAGACATGGTGACCCACAAAATAAAAGAGAATTAGTATTATGTAAATGTATGTCTTTTAATTTGGCACCTATGATACATTGAAGTTTTTCTCTTCACATAAAAGCAAGCTTAAATTGGATAAAGAAAATAATTGTAGTTAAAGACATGGAATCATGGAATGTTTCATCTTAATTCTCTCCCTCGCTCTCACTCTTGTGTGTGTGTGAGTGAGTATGTGTGTGTGTGTGTGTGTGTGTGTGTGTGTGTGTGTGTGTGTGTGTGTGTGAAGGTTAGGGATGTTATATACTCACACATGAGTGCATGTTCATGGATACATTTCCTCAAGTTTTTCTTGAGATAAGTTCTCTCATTAACCTTGAACTCACCAGTAGGTTACATCATCTGGTGAGTGAGCCTCTATTTCTCCAGTTTGGATAGGGATTACAATTGTTTAATACCATGCCTTGCTTTAACATATATCCTTTAGTTGTCTGTCTCTATTACTATCCACTTACTTCTTTGAGGCAATGTTACTCCCTGAATCTGGAGCTCATGTTTCCTTAGATAAAATAGAAGCCATCAAGTTCCAACAATTCTCCTTCCTCTGCTCTAATTGAAGCTGAATTACAGGCATGGGCTAGATGCCCTTCTTTTTAAAATGAATTCTGAGATTTGTAACATAGTCCTCATGATGCTATAGGAAACTCTTTTAACTTTTAAGCCATCATTTTAGGCTGCCAAGTGATCTTTTGAAATAAAGTCAGATTATATCACTTCTCCTGAGCCTCCCTTTCAGTAACTTCCATAGACAGAGGTACCTTTTCTCTACAAAAGGGCATTCTGCTTCCTACTGCAGCCCAGAAAGCTCAAGTCAACTGCTTCCTGCTTCCTTCTCAGATTTTATTCCTAGTACACACCTCTTGCTTATTTAATATACTTCAAGATGCTTTTGGTTTTCTGCTAATATAAAAATTCACAATATGAATTATTTGATGCTATTTCCTTTTCTCTCTATAAGAAATAACAATGAAGAGTCTCTCCACCTACCAACAGCACTCTCTATTTGCATATTACTTAATTCTCTCTCCTTCTCTTTCTCTCTCTCTCTGATATCATTTAGAGAAACTTTCTTGTTCTATGTTCATGTATTATTTCATGTGTTCAATAAATACTTGAGTAGTATTTAATTGCTAGTTATTATCTATGCAGTTGAAGTTCAGCCTAGGCCAACAAAGGGAAAGCATCTCTGATTTCAGCCTGTTCATATCTGATGAAAGACTAAAGAAGAAAGCAAGAAAAGAGTGAGCAATCAAACAGTAATTACTTGGAAGCAAAATAAAGTAGAAATGATAATAGAAAATCCTAAGGATTAAGAGTTATGATATTTAAGAGAAATTATTAAAATAGATCCCATTAAGAAGGTAATATTTGAACAAAACCCACAAAGAAATTGAATCATAAAGCATTGTGATAAAAGTTCAACAATATCCAACCATTTGTAGAGGCCCAATGGCATTCAGCCTAGTGCATTACTGATGTGCTTTTGAAATATTAAGGACAGTTTGCTTGTTACAAAGTGAAATGGGTGGAGAAGAGTAGGGTGTAGCATATGTTAAATGAATGAAATTAGAGCTGTGGAAGTTTTGGACAGGAGAGAAGAACTGTCTGGCTGCTGATTCAGATTCATCTGTATGAAGAAAACAGAGAGGCTAGTTAGAAAAAAATTCCCAGGAAATGTTCAAGAGATGGAGTGGAGAAGCCTAAGGGGGTGGCTACGGAGATGGTAAGAACGGGCCAAGTGGTGGACCTATTTTGAATGCAGAGTTATATGTTTTCTTCTTATTAGGGTGTAAGATGAAAGAGGAGTCCAAACACCTTCAAGGTTCTTGCTTTAGAGATGGAAATGAACAAAAACGAATGAACAACAACAACAAAAAAATGCTATTTATTACAAAAGCAGATAAAACATGGCAAGTTTTAGGAAGAACATCAGTTATCTATCAAATTCAATTTTAGGCTCTGAGTCTGAAAGAGACAATGAAGAATGGTTATACACACAGCACAGAACTGTACAAGAACAGGGCTGCTAGGAAGAATCAGTGGTAAAGACCACATACTGTTCTTACAGAGAACCCACATTCAGCTCCCAGTACTCTTATCACACAGCTTACAATTGTTTGTAACTCCAGCACTGGGGACTCTGATAGCCTCTTCTGGCCTCTGCAAGCACCTGCAGTCACATATGCACATAAGCACAATGCCCTACCCACCCCACCCCCACATACCCCATACACATATACAGATTAAAACCAAAATAAACCCTTTAAGAAAAAAACATGCAGTCAAGTATATCAGACCAAATTAATTTAACCATCTATTCTTGTTTTAACAACAAACTCATTTTTTGGCATAAATGGTTATAAGAAAAGTAATGATAGCTACCATTGTATTCTGTATCAGATGCCATTTACTGTCTTTCCACATAATACTGTTAGTAGTTATGCGGCGCTAGGAACACGTCCCGAACACGACAGAACCACTGGAGAGTTTTATTAAAGAGGATAGAGGTGACAGGCCTGGGCGTGGGGAGAGAGAGACAGAGAGAGACTGAGAGCCTCGCGCAAGATGGCGCCGGCTTTTTAAAAGGTTGGGCCGCGCATGCGTACAGGGACTCCTGTGGGTACTCCATGCATGCGTGTAGATTACATGGCTGCGCGCGTGCTTTACACAACCACGTAAGGCCACAGAGTCCCGGTCCCGCAAGATGTCTGACCCGGAGATGGCTATTCTACACCGGAAATAGTTAGGCGTCCGCCGGGCAAGCCCAACCGTGTAATTGTCTATCAAATACAGCCATCAAAAGTGTAGAACAACCTGGTAATATAAGCATTGTTATTGCTCTCATTTTATACACAGGGAAACTGAGAGCCGGAAAAACTAAACATCTTCCAAATTTAGGGAGAGAATATTTTCTTTAAAACTTACACAAGACTGGTGTGCATTTGGCAATTGTGTTGGGATAATTCTATATTAATATTTAACAGAGGAAAGAAATAAAAATAGTGAAGTGAACCAAAGTATCATATCTACAAAGCTTGGAAGAGATTATAAACTGCTGTAATTTAGAAGTGATGTGGTGTCAAATAAAGAAGGAAACGACTATTACATAGAGAAAATGTTATAACAAGTCTATTAAACTGTCTTGAAAAGTAAACAACAGTAAAAGAGTGTTAAAGTACATTGTTGGAAAGAGCATCTCTGTTTTTTCTGAAGTAGAAAATTGTGTTGTGTGTGTGTGTGTGTGTGTGTGTGTGTGTGTGTGTGTGTTCCTTTCTATAAACTGAGAAACTGAGAAAATTAAGTTGCCAATGTAGATATAGACTCAAATGAATTTCAAATCCTTTCTTGACCATTTTCTTCTCTTCTCAAAATTCATCCCGGGTGGGACGCTGACCTTGAGTTTTCCATAACAATGGATAAAAATGCAACACATTGTCCTTCTTTCCTTTCTTCTGACAGCGAATGTCTGAATATGGTAATATAACTTCAGTTGCTCTTACAGCTGCACAGAGTTGTGTCTGCTTGACAGGAAAACATACCACAGCTGATATTTGCAAGAGAAAATGTTAGGAAATCACCAAGATATGCCTTCTTTCTAGCCAGCACATATTCCCAAAAGTAGCAAACGAATAACAATTAAAAACAGCACACTCATGCAATGTTTATGCTAAGGATGAGCACTATGTAAAATAATTCCTCCCAGCCCAAGTCAGTGTTGTATATCTAGGTGAGATGATCTATGCAGTCATTTTTATAATGTAACATTCTAAGTGAGAAAAACAGCTCTGTAAATGGAGGTGACATGCTATCACTTGATAGGATATGACTGATTACAGCCTTAAACTGGTAATATCCCATCCTGACACAAATCTAGGACTATGATGATGTACAATGTTGACATTTATAACCACTTTCATAGACTTTATCTCAAATCCTTGAATGGTTACTCAGTGTACTGTATATCTATTTTAAAACGCCTGTGTGTGGACAAGCATGTGAGATGGAAAGCATTATAGACTTCAATATTCTGTGATGGCAGAGATTTTTAGAAAATGGAAATATAGACTTGGCCGATGCTTCTGTGCCAGCCACAAATGGCCACTCTACATAGCCAGATCTCAAATGACAAACACAACTAAACATCCCTGTAATTAGTTGCATAGTAAACACTGTTTCTTGGAGCCTTTGGACATTATTATGCATATTAAACTTAAGAACACCACATAGGTTTTATAAAAGATACCCACTTTATTCAGCTTTATAAGAAAATAGTACCCTATGGTTTAGAATATCACCAAGATAATTAAAATTTTAGTCATAAAAAAGCCCAAATTTTAAATCTTAGCTTCATAGAAATGCAGTTTTAAAGGCTTTCAGTGTTTTTTCATTATATATATAAACAAATGTACACACACACACACACACACACTTTCTCACACACATATTATCTAGACCTCACAAATTCCAGATGAGTACTCTACCATTGATGGATAAACTCATCCATGAATAAAGAATTCTAAGATTTTCAACCTATGAGGATAACCAAATATAACTTACAGATATCTTAATTATTAGCTTATAATTATACTATCTATAGCTAATATTAAAATAAGAATAATTGTGATAGACAATAACCTGAATGCTTAATTTTTAAGATGAGGTTTCTATGTGTTGCCCAGAATGGCTCTGAACTCCTGGACTCAAGCGTTTTTTCCTGATGCTACTTTCCCAAGTAGCTAGATGGAACCTCAGATGAAAGTCACAATGCCTTACCAAGTTTCTCTGTCTTCATATGTGTTTTTACATTGGAGTCTATTCATTATATCTATACGTATTCAAAAGTATATACACAAGGACACTTTCACACATGTATGTGATGGAATTTGACCACCTTTTCCCACCATACTTATACTCTCTTCTCCCCACCCACTTCCTGTTAACACTCTTTTTGCACCTAGAGTTTCATTTCTTCTTGTATGTCATTTTTACCTATTTGACTTTTGTGCCTATAAAATCTAGTATCTACAGGTAGGGGAAACACACAGTATATTTCCTTCTGAGTCTGACTTATTTGCTCAATATAATGGTATCCAGCTGCATCAATTTTCCATCAAATGATACATTCTGCTTTATAGCTGAGTAAAGTTCCATTGTGTATATGCACCATATTTTCCTCATCCATTCTATTTATACAGGCATCTACTTTGATTCCATAGTTTAATATTTATGCATAGTAGTATAATCAATATCTATGTACAAGTATCTTCATTATATGTTAAATCCTTTGGGTAAATGCCAAGAGTAAAATAGCGGGGTTGTATAGCTTTAGATTTTGTAGGAATGTCCAACTGATTCTCATAGTGGCTAAACTGTATTCCTGCTAGCTGTGTCTAAGGTTTCCTTTGGCTTTGCATCATCAACATAACTTGTTGTTTCCTAAATGGTGACTACTTTGACTGTGCTGAGATTTAATCTCAAAACAGTTTTAAGTCTGTACTTTCCTAATGGCTGGTGATGTTGAACAATTCTTTTCATATTTATTGGCCATTTATATTTCACTCTTTTTGTGAAGTGTCTGTATATTTTGTTAGCCCACACATTTATTTGTGCCTATAAAATCTAGTATCTGCAGGTAAGAGAAACATGCAATTTATTTCATTCTTGGCCCGACTTAATTTACTCAGTTTGATTTCTTTGTATTTAGTTGTTTGAGTCCTTGGATATTCAGTTGTTGATCTGTAATTAGCAGTTTTCTTACATTGTATAAATTTTCTCTTAAATCAATTAATGATTTTCTTTGCTGTTAAAAAAAAAAGCAATTTAATTTCATCTAATCCCAGGTGTCAATTCCTCCCATTATTTCCCGAGGGGCTGGAGTCTGTCCCTTTCAGAAACCACTCCCTTGAAATACTTTTCCCTCTTGTAGTGTGAGTTTCAGGTCTTGCTTTAAAAATTTTAATCAGATTGGAATTGTGTTTATATGTTTGTTTGTTTTATATTTGTGTAGTATGTATGCATATGTATTTTCATGTGTGAGGGTGTGCATGTGTATGTGGATGTGTGTACAAATATTTGTGCATAGAGTTTAGAGATAGATGTGTGTGTCTTCCTCAATCCCACTCTACTTTCTAAATTTTCAAATACAGGCTTCATGTTAATTTTTTAAAATCTAATTTCATAATGTCTCTCAGTGACAGAGAATAACTCAAAAGGTTAAATAGGTGTGATTGTGTACTTGTGCTGTGCAGAGCAGCAACAGAGACCAGAGAGTAGAGGCCTTACACAGGAGCGTGTGGGAAGAGCACAGTGGTGGGAATGCAGCCCTTGCTTCTCCTCAGCCTTTCCTCTCTTTCTGCTTGTGATTGACTAACAGAAGCAGATTTTTGTGTTACATTTCTTTGAATGGCATCTCTGGTTAGTGAAACTCTTGTGGATAAAATATGGGTTTCTAGGTTGGAGGCATAAAAGGGAATTCATTACTTGATGTAGCTGCCCTTGATGTTTTCCTTTCATCCTGACTGGTCACCTGTGTGATGATGTCACGTGATACAAACTACCTATGAAACTGCCTTGAGTTCCTTGATAGACAATTAGTTTCATTCTGAAATTTTGTTTCTCTGAGTTATATAGTACTATTTCTCCCAGTCTAACTAAGCATGTTCCCTCTAAAGTTTTTTGTGCAGAAATACTGCTCAGCAAAGTGTATCTTCATTCATGACCTCATTCAAGTAAAGAACATTTAAGTATTTTAACCCATTCTGTCCTGGAGTATCTGTTCAATGTGCTTAAAAATATTCCTCACTCTTTTTCTGTGGTGGCTTGGTCGAAATAGTATAGCAAATGTGATCTTATAAGAGCTACATGCTCAGGAAAATATGTTTACATTTGCAGCATATGTCATATATAACAGTCACCACCCAGACACACTCAAACATAACAGTGCTGTAGTAACTTACTAAAAAGTAAGTGTGAAATTGCCAACTCCAACTCATGACTAGTGATACCCATGCTCTTCTTCTTCCACACAATTTAAAGATAACAGAATAAGATGTTTAATTTGGAGATAAGCTGGACTACATGTTTTCAAAAACATAACTGCAAACATGAATCCTCTCCACCCCTTATTTTCGACCCTGATGTCCAAAGCTTAAATGATGGATTTTTTTTCCTGTTAGTGTGAGATGAATGGGATAGGTAAAACGCTAGATAAAAGTCATCATCCCCAAAGGGATTTTCTCTTAGAATGCTCTTTACTGTATATAGCCCTTGTAGTTGATGCAATTCAGACATCATCACTGCAACATTTTATTAATAAGTAGATGAGGACAGAGACCCAAAATCAGTTACAGGGTGTACTTATTCTAAATAAACTTGCAACCAAAACACTTAATGACTTTTCCTAACACATCAATCTTGCTACCCTCATTGTATCATTTAAATATTGTGGTGTTTGTTTCCATAGTTTTCAGTGCCTCTCCCTCAATTTCTCATGCATTTTGATTATAAAATTTCTCCTGATAAATCTAATAAGTAATTAAGGAGGATAATTCACTATAAATATTTTTCTTTCTCTCCTTTCTCTTTTTTTTTTCTTTATTGATTCTTGTTTTAGGCAGGTTTTATGTATTTCAGACTGACCTTGAACTTACCATAGAGCTCAAGATGACCTTATTCTCTGATCTTCTGCCTCCATGGACCAGTGCTTGAATCTAAGGCACCACTGCATCCAGCCTTCCCAGTGCTGGGAACTGTGCTCTGAACTTCATGCATTCCAGAGAAGCACTTCCCTAACTGATCTAAACCCCTAGCCTCCACTGTGCATGTTTTCATTTTCAGTGTGTGTTACAAGAACATTACTATAGTAAGTTATATATTACATAAAATTTGTGGGACTTTTTGGTTATAGGAATATCCTCCAAATCTTGCACAGATGAGATATGGAACATATGTAACTGTTTTGTAAATTAATGCCTGATTTTGACCAGCTTCCCATAAAAATATGACAACAGATAAAAGTTATTTACAGGAGTCTTGAGTAATAAAATCAGTAGCAGAGGGCAGATATAAGAGAACTTATGGTCAATTGAGGTTACTTAAAAGTGAAGAGCTATTACTGCATTGGCATCTGCAGGCCTTGGAGTGTGATGTTCCATGGGATTATGTGCAAGGATCATTTGCTCCACTTTATGATACTGACACTTAAAAGACTGGGATTTTCCATCTAGTGAGGCTAATATTGGATCTGGCTTATGGTAGATAGGCCCACCAAGCAGGCTAAATGAAAAATATCTGCTTCCTCAACATACTTGTGATAATTTATGATTCTTAACCTTCTGCTTAAAGAAAAATTATTCTGTCTAGTAGCAATAATACCTAAATCTGTAAACTTTCCACCAGTCAAATTAGCATGTGATTAATAAAATACTGTGCTCTTGTATCCAAGGATATTTTTAGTTATCTGAGATTAGTATGACTAATTATTTCTACAGTTTTAAGAAAATTCAGAAGCACTAATTCTTTCCATAAATGCCTATCAGTGTCAAATAAAACTAAAATGTCAAGCTATTGAAAAAAATTTACAAAGTACTTCTAAGAATTAATTTACTCAAGTTTTTCCACAAAACAGCAAACATGTCTTTATGTATTAAATGAGATGTCCTGCATTATGAGGTTATCTGTTAGCCCAGAATTCAATCTCAAAATATGTTAAAAAATTTTTATGTATACTTGGGTTCCAAGACCATAACTCATAGTGACTCCCTCTCAAAACTGCAATGTGCCCAGTTTCCATTTAATTTGATTTAACTATGTTCTCTTTGTTTTATACACACACACACACACACACACACACACACACACACACACATTGCACACCCAAGATGGCTGCTAAAGTTCATTCTGAATTTTAGAAGTGTTGAATGTGTCCACATTTTAAATAAAGCTTTCTAAATAGTCACATGCCTGCTTGTGAATATATGCTATAAACAGAATGTTGACTGCATTTAAACTTTTAGATAGTGTAAGAATATTTTTCACAATGTTTGTAACATTTTACATTTCATCTGGAAATATGTGTGAGTACTAATTTTTCATGGGGTTTCCACTTTTGCTTAATATAAACAACCAAACATTTAAATTTGTTTTTCTGAAAGGGCATCTCATTCTATATTTAGTATGAATTTCTGTAAATTAAGCATGTCCAAAGTCTTTATGTACCTATTTTCCATTTCTACTTTTCCTTTTGGTGGAGTGTCAATGTCTGTTGGGTATATTTTTTTCAATCATGGGTATTCAAGGTTCCTTAAATTTGCCATATACATTCCTTATCAGTTACTGGTTTGCAGCTACCCCTCATTTTCTGAACTGACTTACATTCTCTTAATAACAACTTTTCAAGGACAGAGTTTAAGATTTTGATGAACCGCATTTCTATCAGTTTTTTTTTTTAAATATTGCTTTTGCTGTCATATATTTGCCTAGACAAAACATTGTTAAATTTTAAGGGATAGATGATAAATAACTGATACTTTGCTTTCAAAACTCTCAGTAACTTATCCTGTAGTTGTAATAAAAAGCAAGTATGAAAAATATATAGTCCAGTCCCATAGAGACTCCACAGCTGTTGGTCTGAAGTTCATGAATTCCCACAGCTTGGTTTAGTTGTCTCTGTAGGTTCCCCATCATAATCTTGATGCACCTTGTCATAGAATCCCACTTCCCTTTCTTCGACTGGAGTCCTGGAGCTCAGCCTGGTGCTTCCATGGGACTGGATTAGAGACTTTGCATAAGCAAGACAGCTGTGTAGCTTGATCTGCTTAAGGGGCCCCCTGGCAGTAGGATCAGGATCCACCCCTGGTGCATGAGCTGGCTTTTTGGAGCCCACTACCTATGGTGAGACACCTTGCACAACCTTGATACAGGTTGAGGGGCTTGGATCTGCCTCAACTGAATGTACCAAGCTCTGCTGACTCCCCATGGGGGACCTTTTTGGAGAAGGGAAATGGGGATGGGTTGGAACAGAAGGCTGGACTGGGTTGGAGGAGGAAAGAGACAGCATCTGTGATTGACATGTAAAATGAATAAAAAAGTTTCTTAATTAAAAAAAAAGAAAGAAAGAAAAACATATAAATGAATGGGCATGTCTATACTCTATAAAAAAGGAGATTGCTCTTTGCAAAGTATTTCTTCCCATGATCCTGTAGAAAATCTCTCAAGGCTTTTACACTGTAATGAAGCTTAGCTCTTAGAGGATGGAGCAAGCAATCCGTAGTATGTCTGTGTGGGAAAGAGCTACAGCACACAAATCCACCCAGCCTTCCAAATTAGTTTAGAAAATAGAAGATGGTCAGACTGCTTCTTCTTAGTTTGGTAAAACCCACACCTTACCTGTCCTGCTCTCCTCTATGCCTTTTGACCCCATCCTCACTTAAACCTTTAACCTGAATACCTCCAACACACACACACTATTCTCTAATGTCACCTGTGTCCTATTATCTCCTCTAATTTCATTTAATTTTTTCTGTTACATCTTTCAGAGTTTGAAATCATTTATTTTGATCACATTAATTTCCCCAACTGTTCTCAGATGCACCCCAACTTTCCTACCCACCCAGCTTTGTGTCTTAAAAAACAAACAAACAAAACTATCATGACCAATTTGAACTGCCCAAATATTATCAGACGTATGGTCTTACACCAGAGAGTGGTAGACTTAGCAGAACCTACACTCAGAGAGAAAACTGTCTCTTCTCCCAACAGCTAACAATTGCCAAAAACACACTGGCTATTCGAAGGATTTCAGGCCCATCTCCCTATCCCATGCTAAGCTTCGGTTTGGCTTGGGCTTGCACTATAATTACATTTTTTGCTTTGGTTGCAAGATCATATGTTTCTAGATAGTTTTCACACACCCCCTCATTTGGGTTAGCGTCTCCCACTCTTACTTTCCCCACCCACCACACCTCTCCAGCTTTGAAGCTACAACCCCCGATCTCATGTCTTCCCCACTCTACTTTCATTTTTGCCGCTCTCAATGGATCCTCCCTCAAGCACCTATTTTTAATTATCTGGTTCTACATGTACTCCAAATTAAATATACAAAAGAAAGGAAGCAATGGTAGGAAAAACATATGGGAGGTAACATGAGATGTCTGCCTTTTTAAGCCAGAGGGATTTCACTCTGTATATATATATAATCTTAGCCATTTATCAGCGTATTTCACTTTTTCTTTGCAAGGGAGAGTAGTATTATATTTATCTGTATGTGACATTTACCTATCCAGGCATCAGTTGATGGGCATCTACCTTTATTTCATTTCCAAGCTATTGAACAGAGCAAGAGTCAGCATGTGTGTTCAAGAATCTCTCTAGTAGGATATTAAGTTCTTTGGATATAGATGGGGTGGTAAAGATAGGCCATAAGGGGGTCTTATTCCTAGGCTTTTGAGAAACCTCCAGACTGATATCCAAAAGGCTGCCCCTCGTTTATGTTTCCTGCAACAACAGTTTATAGGTCTGTTTTCCCACATCCATACCAACATACTTGTTATTATATTTCTGATCATGCCTATTCTTACTGCAATGAAACAGAATTTTAACGTGACTTTAATACACATTTCCCTGACTGTTGAGTATATTGAATAATTTTAAAAGTATCCACCATCAATCTGTCTTTCTTGTTTGAGAAGTTTCGTTGTTTATTATCCCATGAGTTATTTTCTTCATATTTAATTTTTTTAATCCTTTATATATTTTAACTACTAACCCTCTGTCTGGTGTGCAGCTAGAAAATATTTTCTATTATTTATGAATCTTAATGTAAATGTCTGTGTTTTCTGAGGGTCATAGGCAAACGCCGTGAAAGGGTCATTTGATGCTCAAAGGGTTCACAACTCACTGGTTGAGAACCACTGCAATAGCCTGGAGGCTGTCAGAATCCCTTCTCCCATTTCCAACATTTATGTGTATCCTATACATAAGAACATTAAGTCTATGCCTCATATTAACTTCGTTAATTATTATGTACTGTAAAAGTCTTTTCCAAATGCATAGTTGTTTCAGAAACTTTTGATTGATTGTCCTTTCTTCACTAAATTATCTTTCTACTTTGGTTAAAACATATTTGTTCAAATGTTGCTTCCCCTAGTTGAAAACTATAACGACTATATTACATTATGTAAGTTTAAGTAGTCTTGACACTCGTGAATCTCTGCATTTTATAATTATTTTTCTCTGTATTTTTTTTTTTACTTCAAGAAGCTTTTATTCCTTTGTGTTCAAGCTCATGAATGTTTTCATCATTGTATTTAGCCCACTAACAATTTAATGTAATATATTTTCAGAGCAGTTAGAGTATCTTTTAATCCACTCATGACATTTGTTCTTTCTTGTATCTTCTCCATGTATATTGTGTCAGAGCTCTAGGACACAGCTATACTAATTTGCTGTAGAAAATGCATACCTATATAACTTCGGCTTTCCCCACTATTTTATTGCTATACTAAAACACCATAACATGAAGAAACTACTGGAAAGGAAAATTAACTCATGTTAACTGACAGTTCCAAATAGGAGTCCATAATCAAGCCAAGAAGCAGATAGAAATCCAAGGGTTTTCATCTTCAGCCACAGACACAAAGCAGAGAGAATACTGAAAAGTGGATGAGGGTGGAAACTTTCAAAGCTTGCAACCAGTGACATACTTCTTCCAGGAAGTCACACCTCCCAAACAGTGTCCAAAGAGTGCCACCAACTGAGGACTATTCTCCAAATAACTAACCTATGGGGGATAGTTCTCATTCAGTCCACTACCTTTAATATGTACAGAAGTTCTGAATTGACCTGAGTTGATTTTCCTCTTCTGTCAGAAGTATACTGTTCCACAAGACAAGTTAGTTTTCATTAGAAGCTTATTATTATTAATTTTAGCTTTTGAATGTTGGATAGGTTTGAATTCCAATTAATTAGCTTTTCAGTAGGACATAGTCTAGTTATCAAGAAACAATTTTACCCTCGGGAGCTTTGGTCTTTAGATTTGCTACACTGGGTAAGCACAGTGTTTATTCAAGGTCTGGTTAGTGCTCAGCACTTATGAGAGGCACATCTGTGTGCCAAGTACACCAAGATTCTTGAGATTTTCTAATTTAGTTAGTGAAACCAAGCTTTATTTTTTAAGTGAAAATAGATTCTTCTCTCATACAATACATCCTGACCACAGTTTTCCCTCCCTCCCTCCTCCCAGCTCCCAGCTTCCTTTCCCCCAGATACACCCCCTCCTCCATCTCCCTTTAGAAAAGAGCAGGCCTCCAAGAGACAATAACCAACAAGGCAAAACAAAATAAAAAAGAGGAGGCAAAGCCCTCATACTGAGGCTGGCCTAGGAAACACAACAGGAAGAAAAGAGTCTCAAGAGCAGACAAAACAACAAGATTTTATTTTAATGCCTTATAAAAATAATACAGCTCCAAAACTGATACTTCTAATAATCAAGGCATTTTTCCCCTGTGGTCTTAGGAATTTTTCTTGTGCATGGGTTGAATAATACTCTGATGGAATGCAAAGAGACATCTTTTGCTGATGGAATGTTTCTACATACAATCTTCTCTTTTTTTTGCTTCTATCCCATATACTCAGACACTTTCCTGAGCTTTAATTTGGTTGCTTGCCCTTGTGTTACAGACAGAAAAGTATCTGAACAGTAAAACATTACATATGAGGTCTTTCTGTTGCCATTTATCTTGTTTGGAATTGCACTGCTATTTGTTTTCTGATAACCAGGTCTGGAAAATGGTGTTTAATGTAATTTTATGTGTAGTTTCTTGGTTTTATTTTGTTTTCAATATGGTGGTTAATATAGTTCCAATGACTTCCTTTTAGAATGGATGCAGTTTTGTTAGGAATTATAGCTCTCTTAAGATTATTAACAATTTGTGATATAAAATAAATGTGCTATAAAGTAAATAAGTTTACCATAAATGATCTTCATGGGCCACAAAATATATGGAGTATATCAACAATGTAGACACAAACCATTGTCAAGAAATTGGATAGTTAACAAATTTGCAAATGGATTCTAGCTATGGACGTTTAGTAGGAGAATTCTCTGGGGTTATATGCCAATGACAACTGCTCACTGAAGGGGCTCCTGCCGATAAATTACTCTTGGCAGCTGGAATGAGATATTTGGGTGCAGTCTTTTCATTTTGATAAACCCTCTTTTACAAAAGCACATTCTTTAAAATGATAAATCATGCTGGTAAGAGAGCACCAAAGTATAGTATTCTCAAAGAAGCATTTCCATACCAAATTTTAGAAATTTTAAGTTTTCATATTCATACACAGGTAACAATAAGCACTACCATTTTGGAATGCAATATGATGTAAGTCACTTTATATCAAATGCAAACCATTTTAAGTAAAAAAATCACAAGGAAGAAATGACAATACATATGAGATTCATATAAAGACTCCTTATCCAAGGAGAACCATGGGTTGGTATTGCGGATACAGACAAAGGGTCTGATGGAAGAATCTTGGCATCGTGTAAATTAGCAAAGTTAGGGTTGATTGTATACATGAATGAGAAAAGGAGACCTTTAATAGGATTGACTTTTGATGAAAATAATGTTGAAACTATCAGTAGAAAATGAAACATCCAAAGAACTCAGTCTTAAAAAATAAATAAATGGCTGGGCAGTGATGGTGCATGCCGTTAATCCCAGCACTAGGGAGGCAGAGCCAGGCAGATCTCTGTGAGTTTGAGGCTACCTGGGCTACAGAGTGAGTTCCAAGAAAGGCTCCAAAGCTACACCGAAAAACCTGCTGTGGATTAATGCCCTTGTACACTTGTTTAATAAAATGTTGATTGACCAATAGCCAGGCAGGAAGTATAGTCAGAGCAAGCAGACAAGAGGAATTCTGGGAAGAGGAAGAGCTGAGTCAGGAGTCACCAGCCAGTCATAGAGGAAGCAAGATGACAAGACAGAACTAAAAAAAGGTACCAAGCCATGTGGCTAAACATAGATAAGAATTATGGTTAAATTAAGTGTAAGAACTAGTCAGTAATAAGCCTGAGCTAAGGGCCAAGCAGTGATAGTTAATATAAGCCTCTGTGTGTTTGCTTGGGGGATGCCAGTTGAAGAGATTTGTCCTGACTACTGGCCAGGACACAGAAAAACTACCAACTACAGAAACCCTGTCTCAAAAAACAAAAAACCAAAAAAATTAAAAATAAAAAGTAAATAAATAAACCAAAGGAGAACTATAATATAGTAACATCAAATGAAAAGATGTTAAATGTGCAATATAGAAAGAAAAGAAAAAGGCTTACATGGATAGCCTCATTGCATTGGCTCAGTACTGGTAGGAGATTTTTTTTCTTACAATCGCTTGGTGTTTACACATAAGGACACTGGTAAGAATCTACTACCAATAGCACAGAAAGTGCTGATAACGACATTTAGAGATCAGTACATCTAACTCCAGGACCAGGTTTCTTGTTACAGGTTATTATGCTGACATGGTTTAGGTACATTGTTAAAGAGAAATCATTGAGAGAGACTCTAACGTTGTGTAAGAAATGGGAAAATAAAATAGATTTTTGCCATATATAGCCTTAAGAAAAATATCCTAATAGTGCTAGCTTCTCTCATAGTTATATATATTTACAAACTAAATTGGCATGTGAATAGATGTTTTTATGTTGTCGCATCAATTTATCTCTTGGGCTTAAGAAGAAAGTCTTATCTAACCCCAACATGGTTGCACAACTAGCCCAAATTCAAACAAGGTAATGCTTGCAGACAGAGGAGGCAGGGAGATATAGAAACACAGAGACAAAAGAGAGAGAGAGAGAGAGAGAGAGAGAGAGAGAGAGAGAGAGAGAGAGAGAGAAGTGTAAATTACTTGGTGGCAAATTATCATGTTCCTGGCACTACCTTAAGCACTTCTATTTTTAGATGACACACTTAATACTTTCAACAATTCCATTGTCTGACAGCTGTCCAATATAAATCAGGTAATAAGCTTTCCAACAAGCTTTCACCCTTCACTGTCTCACTTCAGAGTTCAAGTTCTTGACCACAATGCTTAACTGTCCTGCACTAAGACATACTGAGTCAATATGATCAGCCTTTTACTTTAAGAAAGGAAATCTTGTGCAGTGAAGTCAGTTTCTTAAAAATGAAGCATACCCAGCAAAATTCACAGCCCATGTCTCCATACCACAAGGCCATACCTGCTTTTCAGAGATCCCACCTCATTTCTCTCTGTCACTTCTGTCCATAAGGGGTTGGTTATTCATCTGTGGCTTATGTTTCCATGAAGTTACCACAGTATGTCTTTAGAACCTATGGACAAGTGTGAATAAATACAATGCAAATCACCAAATAAAACATCACATACAGTTTTTGTTATAGTTTTTGTTGAAATGGGTCATGAACTGAAAGCACCACAGGAAACGTTTCATGTGAATCATGAAATGTTTCTTGTGGTTACTGGAAAACAATTTTAAAACATCTGCTTCTAGCTGCAAGGTATGATTAAGGTACAGATGCCTCCTGCTACAGCTTCCACTTTTGAATTGCTACCATAATTCAGAATTATATATGATAAAGGGGTGTTCCTAGAACAACCTGGTAATGTAACTTCACAGTCATTTTATATCTACCCATGAAATCGAGGGGATGTATTAAGCTCACTTTGAACAATTACTAGTATATTATGAAATAGATGGTTGATAAATACCTTTTGACAATAAAATTGTTTCATATTAACAAGTTACATGGTGCCTCAATTTACATTTTTAAGTGTTTGCGTCAATCATGTTGGATGTTTAATACAGTTCCAGAAGGCATATTCACAGAATAATTTGTATTGTCTAAAGTTCAAATATGGACATAGTTAGATTAGTGGAAAGGTGTAAATTTCGTGAATCAAGATGTACCACATACATGCTCCTGGAGAGATGATTCAACAGTTAAGAGCATGTACTTCTCTTGGAGAAGTCCAAAGTTTGGTTCCAAACATAAACGCTGGATAAATCACAACTGCAACTCCAGCTTCAGAGGATCTGACACCTCTGGCTTCTGAGGGCACTGTTCTCACACACACACACAAATGTACACAATTTTAAAAAGTAAGAATAAATCTTAAAGCCTGTCATGCTTATTGTTGAAATAATATTTCCTTCTGAATGAACATGAATGAGATTGTGTATACAAAACATATTAGTACTGGATGGTAATTGAGAATATTTGACACAATTGTTCCTGAGTTGTATTAGTGTGTAATACTTCAGACAAAATAATAGAAACATAGCAAACTGAAATGAAAGTCATACCACATGTAATTGGAAGCATTCACTTGTCTCCATATTTAGTCAAACATTTTATACTGCAATGTAATTTTAAACTAAAACTTCCCATGTGTTGATAGGGATTTTTACACACAATTTTATTACCTGTTTGGATGCTCTTTTATCTGTTTGATAGCTGTCTTGTTTTATGCTTTCATTCCAGTTAATCTGAAGAACCAAAAGGGGAAAGGGGTCCTAACTCATAGCTTTTTTGTGAAGAGTGTAAAATCCATCCATTTAATGTTGTTTGAGGAGTTTGACATGATCTTAACTCATGAAAAACAGCAAAGCAAAAACTGAATAGGTGGAAATGATTAGAGAATTACAGTCAGGAGCAAAGTGGTGAAAGATACTGCATGTGGGTGCAGAACACCATCTGGTATTCATTTCACATGTATACCGAGACTGCTTATTTTTCTAATGGCCTTCCCTCCACATGTTTTAAGATATTGGAAAAAATATTCATGAAGTATGTTGGTTCTCAGAACTTGGAATCAGAGACAGAAGCAAAGAATGCTTCTTCATCTCTAACACTCCTCTGAAGCCTGTCTTTCCTGCAGTTCACTTAGCTCTTTTGTTCTATGTGCCCTTTATCTTTTATAACTATGTGTTGTGGTCTAATTGCAATAGCTATTTATTATGGAATTATGTATGGCATCATTTGAACTTATAATTTTTGTTCTTGCTCTTGTTGAAACTCTTCTGTGAATTTCTAGACATCTTTTATTAAGGGCATTTGGACTCCAGCTCCCTTTCCTTTTGGGCATTGCTGGAACTATTCTTTCTTGTCAGTGTTCATTTTTTTCTTCAGATCTCTTTCCAGCAGCAATTTCTGTAAACATTTTCTTTGTGCCCCAAAAGGGTGACTTTTGAGATATATATACCATAATCCTTGGCAAACGTAGAGGAAAGAAAGAGAAGATTCAAGGAGGTAAGAAAGAAAGGAGAATACAATAGGTAATGGAAGGTAAAGAATATTTTGTTACATTATAGTAAGTTTTCATATTTTTTATAAATTCATCTATCTGAGTCTATCAATTCCTTGTTCATAAACATTTCTAGGATAATTAAGCCCACATTTAAGTATATGTTGGAGAAATATTTCAACTCCTCAGCAAAATTTTTGACAAATAAGTATGTAAATTGCTCTTATAGATCACCTCAAATCATTGACAACCTTTATTTACAACATTCTCCTCCCATAGGTCTTTTGTTTGTTAACTTCCTTCCTGGATGTAGATTCCTCACTTCACTGTGTTAATTTATATTGTATCAAATGTGACATGATGTGTCTATTTATTGTATCTATAATACATCTACTACATTCTTTATTTCTCCTCTCCCTGTCTGTCTGCTGTCCACTGAATTATGCAACATGAATTCCTACAATGACTATTTTTTATTCCTTTTGCTGATCAACTCTAAGCAACTTTAGAAGGTCATGCAATAAAATTGTTGTTAAGTACTTTTTGAACTTATTACTGAATATTTCCAGAAGCATTATGAGGTTAATGGACATCTTATTTTCATGTTGATTTTCTCTAGCCATACATAAAAATAAATGATTATTTGCATGGATTTTTTCCAGTTCATTTTTCTGATTAACACTCTTTTAACATAGCATTTTTATGTGGTTTATCTCATTATGATTTCTTATATCAAGAATTATTTCTTAAAGATTTTCTTTGATATCCCATCAATATAATTATCATTTTTACACAGAGTTTATTTTTGTTACCATTTCTTCCTATCATGGCTAGCTTCTCAAGTTTAATAAATGTTTCTGCCTTCTGATTTTGGATTGTGCAACATGATGTGTTTAGTACAGCACATGAAAACTATTCTAATTTCATGGAAAATTAAGTGGCCAAGAAAAATATTATTGAACTTAAAAAATCCTATCATCTTCTCATAGGTTTCCATAAACTGTATTCCTACTTTTATTCTACAAATAGTTTTTATGTTTGAAGTTCAAAAGTACAGAGATTACTTTTTTTTCCTGAATCTATCATGTACAATAGAAGAAAGACTTGGATTGGAATTTAAGAAAGCATAGATAAAAATTCTCAATATTACCACTTTGTTACTAGATAACAGGAATGTATTGCCTCAGATCTCTGAAAGATATCCCTAATATTCTCTTGATTCCTAAAATGCAGTAATTCTACTATATATTTGAAATGCTTGTGTTAGAATATATCCCATAATATATACATAGTGAATTTTTTAGAATATACTCCACTGTATCTATAGTTACCAAAGCATTTGCCTTCATTTTCATTGTATCCATGTCAACCTCTTTCCCTGGATTTAACTACAGTCTCCTTACTGGTATGTTAAACCAGATTACTTGACATTATTTCTTATCTCAAGGAATAATATTGGAGGAAAAAAAAAAAGCGTACTTGGGAATTTTTCCCTAAGGAAATAGCAACGAAATATCAGACTATGTATTAGAATGAAAGTGACTTTTTAAGAGAAATGTTTATTTTATAAAAGAGTTGAGTAGAAAAGGTTCAGCTATTATTCTATGTGTTTAACATGACCATCCAGACAAAACTATGAATAAAAAACACTGTTGGCATCAGCATCAATTTCAGGGTTTCATTTCTCGATGTATTCTAGAGCCTACATTTAATAATGATTGCTGTCTACAACCGGGCAATAAGGGTATTAGCATTTTAATCCTATTTCAGAGATAAGAAACTCAAGGCTCTGAAAGATAATGTAATTTTTGGGCAGGTGTAGACTGTATAATTAATGATACTACAAATCCAACTTCAGTGTCAAGATTTGTCATCCATTCCCTTAATGATTATATTATTTTGAATTTATCTTAGTCACTAGAATATATAAAGAGAATTGACTTCACAATAAGACAAGGTCACTAACTGTTAAAATCATCACTAAATAGAAAAGTAGAGGGGGTTCAACGACACCAGAAACAGTTTCTGTGGTTAGAGTGGACTTTGTGTTAGCAATGGATTTCATAAAATTAAATTTTACCATATTACCCATCTTCAGAATGTATCCCCCAAAGTACTTAGTGAACATATTAAAGCTTGGAATGACAAATTGTCTTTGAATTTTGGGTAAGACCTTTGAGAGACAAAGACATGAGCTATGCAATGGCGGTAAAGTTAATGATATAAAATTCAGGTTTGATATATTATTAGACACTCTGGCTTTTCCTGGCTGACTTGCCTAAGCTCAGTCTAGCCATGTGTTCATAGAAAATTGTAAATAATACTCAGCAAAGCCTTGTGGGTTTGGATCTATTTGATCAGAACACTGCTGTGGTTTTGGCTAGCCTGAGGACTGTGTCTTCTATTATTTGTCAAATGGACACTGGCCAACTGTGAAGTTAGGCTTTTTGAACTGGATATAATCCTCTGTAGATTAGGGAACTTTCAATGTTTCTTGTGGTGAGAAGGAATAAAGGAAGTCTTAGAATTGAAAATATATGTTGAGTTGATGATCTGTTTTTCTTACAAATTTTATAACTAGTTAGGAGTCAAAATCTCAATGAAGAACAATTTGGCATTAAAATATGTTAATACAAAGTAAGAATTCTTAATCTGAAAACAGAAATGCCCAAATGCATGAAATGCATTCTACTCATTCTACAATAGTTTCCTTTTTCCTATCTTGTTTAACACCTCTCTCTCTCTCTCTCTCTCTCTCTCTCTCTCTCTCCATACCTCTCCCTCTCCTACACATACACACATACTTAAATTTAGATTCTGAATAGGGACCATATATTTTGCTCTTTCCTCATTACCCTTTTTCTTTGTTCTCCTGACTCTCCACTTAATTCTCTTCCTCATCTCTCTTGATCCTCTGATATTTTCACATGCTTTGTGGTGGATTTGTAACTTTGTGAGCACTGACATTCCATAACAAGTAGAAGATGACATCCCTCAGCTCTTATGGCTTATCTCAGTCAAAATGCAGACATACTAAAATTCCTATATAAAATTGCATTTAGGTTTTATGTATAGGTGTATGTGTACAAACCAAGGTCCAGTTTACTCATAACGTACATATCCACTTAAAAATATGAAAAAAATTGAGGACACATTTCTGGTGTTCAACTTTGAGTGCTAGACAATCAATCTGTACAGAAAATGGCTCAACTGACTCCTTGATCTGAAGACACTTGATAAACTCAAATTCAGCTAAATAACATAAATATGTTCCAGAGTCAAAGACTTCTCTTTCCATATGTTTTTGAATAGGTTTACTTAGGTTCTATTTCCAAGTTTACTCGATGTACATACAGATTTCAAAATATGAAAACTATGTATTTTGGGTACCCAAAACTAAATATGAGACAGTCAATTTGTACATAAAATGATTCAAATAATTAGTTAGTCCTTGATTTGAGGAAGTTTGATAAACTCATAGTACCAGGTGTGGATTCCTTCTAGAGTATTTGCTCTCAGTGCTAATAACAGAGTGGTTTGTTGCCCCCATAACAATCATGCCACTGCTGCGAAAATGGGCATATCCTGCATAACAGTATGGTCTCGAAGTTCTTTTTTTATTATTCAATTTACTTATCAACCATAGACCCCCCATCCATCCCTCCCCCACACCCCCTCCCTGCCTCCTTTCTCATCTCCTCTTTCAACAAGGTAAACTTTTCCATGGGGGGACAGCTAAGCCTGGTACATTCGGTTGAGGCAGGACCAAGCCCCTCCCTGCTTTATCAGGAGTGAGCTAGGTGTCCAACCATAGGTAATGGGATCTAGAAAGCTTGCTCATGCACCAGAAATAGATTCTGATCACACTGCCGGGGCCCATCAAACAGACCCAGCTACACAACCGTCTCCTGTATGCAGAATGCCTAGTCTGGTTCCACACATGTTCCACAGCTGTCTGTCTAAAGTTCTTGAGTTCCTTTGAGCTTGGTTCAATTGTCTCTGTAGATGTCCTCATCATGATCTTGACGCCCCCCCCCCCCTTGCTCATATAATCCCTCTTCCCTCTTTTGACTGGACTCCCAGAGCTCAGTCTGGCACATGGGTCTAGTCTGGTCCCATGCAGGTTCCACAGCTGTCTGTCTAAAGTTCGTGAGTTCCTTTGACCTTGGTTCAGTTGCCTCTGTAGATTTCCCCATCATGATCTTGACGTTCCCCCCCCCCCACCTTGCTCATATAATCCCTCTTCCCTCTCTTTGACTGGACTCCCAGAGCTCAGTCTGGCACATGGTAGTGGATCTCTGCATCTGCTTCCATCAGCTATTGGATGAAGGCTTTATCATGATAGTTTGGTTATTCACCAATCTGGTTACTAGGGTAGGCCAGTTCAGGCAACCTCACCACTGTTTGTCTTATAGCTTTTAAGGCCTACAGCTAGCTAAAACTGCTGTTGACTTTTCTCTCCTAGCAAATTACATAGCATCATCCATCACTATGAAAGTTAGCAGACAGATAATAGCCTTTCAGATCAGTTCCAGCTTTATCCAGTTTGATATCTGTGTATCATTCAACCAAGTTATTTAATATTTTCAGTAATAAAATTTTATCATACATCACTGATGAACAACTGAAAGGGATAGCAAGAGCCTATATTGCTTTGGGGGTCTTAAGCCCTCCCTGACCAACAACTCATGATGAGGTATTCCATACCCAACATTGGGGTTTTTGCTTGGAAGCAGTGGCATCTGCAATATCTTAATTCACTCATGCAGGATACCTTTCTTCCAACCCTTTACTTTAGTTTCAAATTATGTTTTAGTTTATTTACACAATACTACTAACTTGTAAAGATTTTTAAAGCTTTGCCTATTTGTGTTTTACATGTATCTGTGTTTTGCTTGCGTGTATGTCTGTGTATCATGTGAATAACTGGTACCCATGGAGGACAGTAAGAGCACCAGATACCCAGGACCTGGAGTTATGAATGTCTATGAGCAACCTTGAGGATGCTAGAAATCAAACCCAGGATAACTGGACTAATAGACAGTGCTTTTAATTGCTAGGCTATATCTCTACCCCTGACAACTTATAAATTTTTTTAATTATTCAGCTGCTAAGATTAATAGACTACATAATTTGAAACAAGTCATGAGTTTAACTATTCAAAAATTTGTGAAAAATCACATTCCTAGCTTTCCTAGTATGTAGCAGATTAGCTTTATGTCTTTTGAATCAAATTTCTCCCATATGTTTTCAAAGTTTTATTTAGTATAATAATCTTGGTCACCATAAGTTAAATAAAATTTAACTGGATGTCGTTGTAGATAATAGTTTTTGGTAGTTACTGAAATTGAAAGATGTTTTTAAATAGTGTAATTGTTGTAGGTATATTTGTTAGCTAGATCATCTAATTCACTTCCATATGCAAATATTTTCATTACAATTATGTAGCCCCTGATTATGGAATGTGTACTGCATATTTGCTTCTTTGAAAAGTGTACCAAAAAATGCTTAAAAGAGGCACTGATGTCAACTAGGACTATGAGACATGAGAACCAAGCATCAGGTTGGAAAACACAGTTGATTATGCCTAAGGCAGTGTCAGGAGAAGCATACAAGAACACTAAGACCCAGGCTAGGGAGCATCTGAATACACACACCAAAGATTTTCCTAAGAATTCTATCTGGGGTAGCAGAAGTACAATAGCATCAAGGAAAACAATTTATGGAATAAAATAAAAGGCATACTTTTATCTTTCTAATTTGTAACTTTAGAATTTTGAGGAGATGGTGACAAATAAGTAAACACAATGAGTCATAATCCACATCATAGTTGGTTGTTATTGGTAAGAAGAGATTACTATTTGTGAAATACCAGGAAGTTTTGTTTAAAGGCAACTGAAAATAGTCATTTGAATGAAACTCAGTAATCATATATGTAGTAAATGTGTTGATTAATCAAGTTAATACTAAATACATATGCAAAATAGATTAAAATTCGATGAGTTCTGGGAGACATTCAATACTTTCTCAGACTAACTTTAAATGTGTTCAATCATTTCTTCCTAATGACAGTATTTCAGTTTGAAATTTCCAAGAGGAAGATTCTGAGAAACATCCCAGAAGCTGGACAGTAAAACAGGAGAGCACTGAGTCAGTAGGCAGAATTCTGAGGGCTATAAAGACGAATTGAGAAAAATCAAATGCTGTATAACATCAAGGAGAGTGATGAAGTAAAGGAGACTTTGGATTTAACACCCGAAAGATGGTTCTTGCATTTATTCAGATGGTTCCATTTGAATTAGCAGGAGCTAGAGAATGAAATGGAATAATAAAGCAGAAATAAAGTAGAAGTTTTCTTATATTGACTTTTGGGAGTTAAAAAGTGAAAAATGCATCAGTGCTTTCGTCTGGAAAGGGAAAAAACGGAAAGCCCTAATTTAACATTTCCTATGCACTACTGGAATTAGGCTACCAAATAAAAGAGATGTCACCATGATAATGTCTAAAACTCCAGGTGGCAATGACCAAGAGTGTAGGTGGAAGGGGCATGGGAGTTCAAAGAAAATGTTTAATCTTAGTTCCTGCAAGCATGAGACTTCCTGTCCTAACTCCTGGTTAGTACAAGCCTCTTCCCTGCACACACACACACACACACACACACACACACACACACACACACACACAAACACACACACCCCTATATGTATTTTTTAGGCTCTCCTCCATATGTTGAGAGACACCAAGATGACTCCAGCTTGATTCATCGCTTTAACGTTGTTTTTGTTAAGTCAATTTTTCATAGTCCTCAAGTAAAAAGACTTTGGGTTTCAGTGCCAAACCTATATTCCCTGAGTCAATAATAATATAAGTCAAAGTTTTCAAGAAAAACATGTTTTTAGTGCACAATACTTAGAAATGTAAAGAAGGCTGTTGGGCACATTGCTCCTTTCTTTTGCTCACTCTATAAAATACCTTAAAGGAACACAGTGAGAAAGAAAATATTAGTCTTTGTCAGAATGCATTGCTCCTCTCCTGTATCAAAACTTACAAATTGCTTAAATTAATACTCTGCAGAAAAAATGAATTCACGACTTCACAACAGAAACCCTATGTTAGTGAAATTTCTTTCCGAAACCTCACTTTGTGTAAGCCTTTAAACTCTCTTCCTAGTAGAAACTGACTGGATTCTGAAACTCTCAGTTTTTCCTCAGAGAGCTCCTCATGAAGTGATACCTAGGCATGGAAAAGTAAAAGGCAAGTGAAGTGTTTGGTGGACCTTGGGAACACTGATTTTCAGGGAGAGGAAAGAGATATGATAGTGTTATAAGCAAAGAAGAAATTAAAAGCCTGTCACCATGTATCCTAATAAATGCTCAAAATAGCCATCTTAGGAAAATTATGAAATGCATTCCTTAAAATATGTGACTATCCATAGTGTTACAACAGTTCATCTGTATCTTCCCCTGGGCAGGCAGATAAACTCAAAACATTTTCATTATTGACACAGAGTTTAAACTACTCCAATGCCTTTCTTTCTTAGTAAAGGCTACTGTTTTGCTTTTCTCTATAGTCTGTGTCTTATATTCTCCAGACCTATTTCTTGCCTATTCTTTAAAAGGTAGAACTGCAGTCAGTTACATACATCTAAGTATATCTATGTGTAATTAATGCCAAATTCACAGACACAAACTAGATGTCTACTCTCAGAGGTCAAAAGAGAGGGAGAGAATCTCTCAACAATTCATCTCCCTTATATCTAAACAGCTAGTTGAACATAAGACATGGATAACTTCATTAGAATGCTTATGTGTTATATAGCATATATATTAAGTACAAACATTAATAAAAGCATCTTTTAGTCTTTAGAAGATATCTTGCTCAACTCACAATTTGTTTGAACCTAAGGTTTTGTTCCACAATCTCAGCCAGAAAGACTAGATTTTATCCTGACTCTGCCATGTTGTATTTCAACACTTCTGTCGTGTCTGGTTTTCTTCCATAATTACATTCACAGTGGTACTGTCACTGAAGACATCGTGACTATTAAATGACTGTAGAAGGATAGTTGGTAAATGATAAGCCTTCTACAAAGGGTTGCTATGATTTAGTAAGTTATTTTAGGCACTAAAATATAGCAATTAATTTAATCATAACTTAAAATTCAGTAAAATGCATTTCAGAACATGAGTTTCAAATAGAATATATATATATAACTAAATCAACACTTATTTTTTCTGTCTTCTCCTAACAAACAAATTTGACAAAGGAGCATTGACATTTCAGAGAAACGAACTTTACCGTTTCTTCCTCCTTACATTTGAAAAGCATGTTTTCACCAACAATTTAACTGAGATGATGTCAAGTTTGATGACTAAAGTGTAACAATGTTGATGCTGTAATTTGAGTAATAGAGGCAAGTGGTTAAAAGGTCTGTATTTGGTTTCCGTATTTATAATTTACTTAGAATGGAAAGAAACAAATTATAATCATAATTGAGCCAGTACATGTTTAGAATTTTCAGATGTGCTCAAGTATAGCATTTTTTTCAGGGGATCCTATGGATTTAAGGGGTTCAGAGTCCGAGCCATCAACTGTCTCTTAAAATTATTGTTTATTATTCTGTTTTAATGACTACAGATTGCCTTTCTTCAGCAAATGCCAACTCTGGGATTGTTTATTAAGTGTCTGTATCATTAATACTTCCAAAGGGCTCTTTAACCTCAATGTATGCTTCCTTGGCATTGGGATCTGTATATGTAACACTTCATAACTGGCAGTGTAACTTGGAATATTTTCCATCCTATGTCTGAGAAATGTTTTGATGCACCTTAGCCAAGAATATTGAAAATGGGGGCTTGGTGTAACTAGACATGGTTTTATGGGAATAGAGAGAAAACAACAGGTACTCTTAGAGAAAATTAAGAATCATCTGAGCTGAGCTGTGACCTTTAATCCCAGCACTTTGAAGGCAGAGCCAGGTGGGTCTCTGTCAGTTCGATACCAACCTGGCCTACAGTGTGAGATCCAGGACAGGCACCAAAACTACACTGAGGAACCCTATCTCAGAAAAAAAAAAAAAGAATCATTTGAAATTAACAAGGAGGTATTGAAAAGAAGTGACTTGTCAATGCTCACTCATATCAGCATCCTAGGATTAACTCATTAATACAAATTCAGTTTACTATTCCAATTCTTTTTGTCTTCTTAGTTACACACAGTGGTTATTCTTTACAATAGAAAATCAAATGTAGAACACATATAATTGATAGAATTAATGCACATATGGATTAAAAATGATTCCTGTCTTCTGTTAATTTTCATTCGCAAATCTCACAAATTATGAAAGAATTAAATTTGTGAAGTAAGGAAGATGTTTTTGAGAGATAACTTGAATCATCTGAGTTCATTCAAAGTTTGCAACACTGTTTCAAGTTCTGTTTTGGGCTGTGTTTTAACTCATTATACTCAATAAAATAAATAAAAATAATTTTAAATATTCCTTTCTAATCTGATAATCAAAACTTAAAATCTGATCAATTTGACTCTTTTTTCTGTGCTATTGAGTTCAAATAGGTTTTTCTTTCAACCATATTGATCTTTTATTACATCCCTTGTCTTTCATAACATTTCTGTGGTTTGTTTCATATTAATGTTTTTGTTCTTACTCTACAATTTGCAAATACTTTCTTCCATCTTCTTACTTTTAACTATATTTCTGAAAAATACAAATTGTTGCACTTTAATTATAATATATTTCATTACAAATAGCATATAGTTAGACATGATTTTTTTCATTCCAATGAGGAAATTTTACTAAATGTTTTTGTTGCTTAGTTCATTCACATTTCATGTATACTAATTGAGTTCAGGTTAGAATTGAGGTTTTGTTTTCCACTCCTGTGAATGCTTCCTTGAAGTTACAGTTCTACTTTGATATCGTGTGTGTGTGTGTGTGTGTGTGTGTGTGTGTGTGTGTGTGTGTGTGTTTATGATGTTTTCCCACCATGTATGTTTTTGTGAATGGCATGAGTTCAGTGCCCACTGAGGCCAGAAGAGGATTTCTAACTTTGAAACTGGAATTGCAAAGGGTTGGAAGTCACCAAGAAGGTGCTGGGAATGCAACCTAGTCTTCCAGCAGAGCAGCCAGTGCTCCTAACAGCTAAGCCTTCTCTCCAACCTCTGTATTTCTTCTTACACTGACAATTTAACATAGATACAGTTTGGTATAACATACTGATCCCTCTACTGACTTGGAATCTCTTTTGTGTGTGTTAACATGGATTCCGCAATGACCTCAGTAAACATTGGTAACACATCAGTCTATTTAAAATTGGTGTCCATTTTTATTCAGTTCAAGTTGGTACTGATAAAACGTGTGAAATTTTCAGACGTATAGATTCCCTTTAGTCTTATGCTATCACTGTGCATTGTTATAAAATCAAATACAATGGTTCAGTTTTGTTTTAATCACTCATGACTTCAAAATAATTTGAGGAGGAAAAACTGTTAATAAATTTACAGGGAAAGGAATAAGTTTTTATGAGACATTCAGTACTTCAGACATGCCATTTAGTTTCCAAATGCCATTCCCTGCTGTTCATAGGTGAAATAAAAGGAACTATCACCTTTATATTGGGAGATACATAGATTTTTGCATAGCAAGTTGCTCTTGTGAAACTTTTAAGCATAGTCTGCTGTTAACAACTTGTAACTGAGTACATTGTACTCTTAATATGATGTCATCTATTCACATGAACATACATTATTACTCCCCATTTGAGAAAATATTTTCAACACATCTCTCTCTATTCAGTTATTTGAGAAATCTGCTCTATTAGTGCTTTGCATGTGACTTAAGTACATGTCAAGAGTTCATTTTATTTTATTCTTTCAATTTTAGTTGTCTGAACTATTAAATTATCAGCACATAGTCAAGCTATTTTTTTAGTCTGTATGTGAGATTGCTTTTCTAGTTTAACATTCCTTCATATGTCCTTGAGCTGTCTCATCAGGTGAATGTGCTCCTGCAAAGCTGAAAATCAGAATTTTGTCTTTAGAGTCTATACAGTAGAAGAAAAATGACTCTTATAAGTTACCCTTGACCTCCATATACATAGTTGGGCATACTCACTGACCCCAGTACACAAAAATAAAAGTTAAAAAAATTTGAAGTCATTGATTTATCATCACTATTTTATGATGCTTTCTTTTATGATGACAGTTAAGTATATAGCTAATTTTATGCAATTTATAATCAACTTGAGATGAATAAAATAATTTGGCCAAACAATCTAATGGAGAGGGCATCAGTACGTGTAGAATATGTATAGACTGTGTTCATCTGAGACCCAGAGCACACAGTTTGCAGAGTAAAAGCTTCTGGAGATGAATATTAAAGAACACAAATGAAGACACGTGCATTAGAAGACCGCCTCATTTCCCAAGCCTGGGGTCAGTCCTGCTGTTCTCAGCATGCTACTCAAAGGTGACCTCACCAGTAACATAAGAAGCATTCAGCTATCTGGCACCTTAAAGGCAGCTTACAAAATATAAACAGAGTGCTTTTCAATGGACCATAAAGCCTGACTAGAATCTTATAAATTAGTAAGAAAAATACCTGTTGCTTCATTACATCATCTGAGAACACCCAGCAAATTATTCCCGGATGGCTATTATGTGAGGGTGTGTGTGTGTGTGTGTGTGTGTGTGTGTGTGTGTGTGTGTGTGTGTCTTTCTGTCTGTCTGCTGCCTGTCATCTCTCTGTCTCTGTCTCTGTCTCTGTCTCTGTCTCTGTCTCTCTCTGTGTGTGTGTGTGTGTGTGTGTGTGTGTGTGTGTGTGTGTAAAAAATCCTGTTCTTATTTTTCCTAACTTTTTAGACAAAAAACAGACTTGGATATGATAATAATTAAGAGACATGTTTTTTTTTTTTTCTGTGAATCAATTGTATTATATACTGGAATATATTCCAATTTAGAATGAAACCTATATTTCAGAACTCCATTCTGACTTAACCCCTCAATGCCCTTCCAGGGATTAATAAAAGATCTTTTTGTCATTTGGATAATATTGGCTCACAGAAACCTATTCAAACTGATGTGTTTTAGCAATGGCATTTAATCTTACTTTTAGGAGATTATTCCCTGAGATCAAAAGATGGCAATATCTTTTGAAACCTGTGAAAAGAAATAAAAACTGCTGCCCTCTTCCGATCTAAGCATAGCCACAGCTCTGATCAGCAAAGTTAAATTTCTTTGGATCTCATGCATACTTGGCCTCACAGGCAGGTTTGTGGAGAAAAGCACACATTAAGATACTGGGTGCCAGGAGTCTAATTGTGATATATGGAGCCTAGTTTGGGTTAAAGGTTTATTCTCAACATAGAACTTCATTTTCTGGTTGATACAAATCTGGAGTATAGATCCCATGAATCTCCCTAAAGATAGATGTGTCCACTGAGTTCTGCATTAGGGAACTATTTAAGCATGGCGTCTAGCAACCAAGCATGCATAAGTCATGGTATGTGGCCATGTGAAATGTCTTTTTTAATACATAATATGATTCAGGGGAGATGTCTAGAAACACCAACAGGTAGTTTGCCTTCGGAGATATAGACAATTGTCAGCACTGTTTCAAAAGTAAGTATAGGAAGGGAACAATATCCCTGAATTAGAAATTGTATATGCCTTTTTCATGGCACCAGGTGGGGATGTTCACACTTAATCAGTCTCTCTGGCATTATTTCCCAACCATGTTGCCAAGTTTATCACCATGAAAGATACTTTGATCCTTACTGTGATATCAAGAACAACAGGCCACCACATCAGTGACATCTACTCAGCAAGGCATCAGTTCATGTTAGCTTTTTATCAGATGTGATATTTCACTAACACATTTTGACAACATCTGCATATTTTTAGGTATCTTTGCTTCTTTTCCAAAACTAGAGAACAGCCACAAAGTATTTCCCTTTCTCGCTAATGTTTAAATGGAGAAACATATTTTAAAAACCCGCTTCAGTTTTTTTTCTTTGATGGTGCTTAATTTCCTTTGATGAAAATGGAAATTCATAAATTGCTAACATTCTTAGTAGCTACTCCACGTTAAAACAATGCCACAAAGTAAAGATTGCAGAGTATTGGTTGCTGAATATAATAGTATTATAGAAATGTTTTCTTTAGGGGAGCACCTCCACTTGGTACACAGCTATTCCGGTGTTCAAAACTGCCATTTAAGCTGCTGCCTTCCCTTAATCTCTCCTTCCCACTATCCTTCCCTTCATCCCTCTCTCCCACACTCTTTCCCTCCCTCCCATTTTCCCTCCCTCCTTCCCTTCTTTCTTCCTGACAGAGATTTGTTATATAGCCAAGCTTGGCTCATAATTCTTAATCTTCCTACCTCAGTCTCTGTATTACTGAAATTATAGGTGTACCACTGTTTCTTACTTAGACAGATATTAGTGTTCATTATACATACAAAATTAGAATCAGAGAAGTTAAGCATTATAAAATCACAAACATAATTTAAAACCCTGAAACTTCAAGTCAACACATCTACATACTATGATCTGACAATCTAGTTTTCTACTACCTTCTCACCTTTATACATTTTCAAATGAATTCACTTGACAATCCAATGATTCAAAAGAAAATTAGAAAATACAGAATTTCTGCTGTGATTACTGGAGAAATACTGTAATGGGATAATAAAAAGGACCACGGAACTTCAGATTGAAAGTTTAAGAGAACTTCATAGATTAAACCATTCATTTGAATTGCCATGTCTTTTGTCAATGATAAGAAAACCAGTAGGTATACTTCACAAGCATCACCAGCTCAGAGGAAGAAAAAAACTGGTATATATCAACCTGGAACAGATTCTAGGCAGATTTGGAGCACAGGAGGAGTTTAGATTTGGCTATGTTTAAATCTGCCCCATCTTGCCAAGAGACAAGTATGTTATTGCAAAATGCATGTGGGGAAAGAGATGTGCAAAGAGAGAGATAAAGAGAAGTAGTAAATATCATAAAAGCAATTTACAACCTCCCAGCTGATTCCATGAAGGCCAATCCTAGTCACTATATACACAGTGATAAATGTTTCTTGATTTATATGAGCCTAAGAAGTCAGAACTCTAAGGTGTCTTAGACATAAAACAATCATTTTCTCTAGCAAATCAAAGATGGTAAAGCTTGTTCATTCTCTGCTGTGTGTGTGTGTGTGTGTGTGTGTGTGTGTGTGTGTGTGTGTGTGTGTTTTATTTAAGAAGTGCAATGTCTTGGTACTTATGTTGTCTATCCATTCAATATATAAAAGTAAGACTAGATGTTTTACTAAGATTATTTGTACAATTAAAAATGTTAGAGAACATTTTTACATTATACCAAGTCTCAAACAGATGAGGTAATGCATTCTTGTACACCTCTCCTTCATAAGCAATATTCTTTGAGGTTTCTAAGTGGCTTAAATGGCAATTTTATGGGTTGAAATATTGTCTTTTCTAGTTTTATGGTCAGAGCAAAACAGGACTTGTCTGGAATGCATATAATATCACACACGGGGTTAATTAGGTTAGGATGAATTAATTTGTAACAATTTCCGTTATTTGACACACATCAATAATATAGTATATTACTTGCATTCCAGACATCAGCCTACTACCATGACCCAGTCAGATTTAATTTGGGAAAACCTTGGATCATATGAATATTTTATTATTGATTTTGTGTAACATATTTTATAATCAGAGATGGTCATAAAAGGCTATAGTAACTTGACGAGGTATTCTATAAAGCCTTCCTGTTGTTGATGGGAGGTCATGGTTTCCATAGAAAAGAAAATTTACTTCTTTCTTCCTGAGATGGGAATTTGAGGCATGATTTCAATCATTACTAGCAGCTATAAAGGAAGTTACTTTTCTAATCTACCCCGACCATCCTTTGATTTGTTTGTTTGTTGTTGTTGCTAGGAATGTGTATATTACAATGGTTTGTGTCGATTTATTGTCAAACCATCTTTCATACACTGTGTCAAACCATTTTTATCTGATGCATGTAGTTAAGAGTTTTCCTGCCTGGCCTACAGTCAGGACAAATCTCTCTTACCCGCCAGTCCCAAAGTCGCTCAGACCCAACCAAGAAAGCACACAGAAACTTATATTGCTTATAAACTGTATGGCCATGGCAGGCTGCTTGTTATCTACTTCTTTTATCTTAAATTAACCCATTTCTGTTAGTCTATACTTTGCCACATGGCGTGTGGCTTACCAGTGTCTTTACATGTTGCTTCTCATGGCGGCGGCTGGTGGTGTCTCCCCAGCCTTCTACTTCCCAGAATTCTCTACTCTCTTGTCCCGCCTATACTTCCTGCCTGGCCACTGGCCAATCAGAACTTTATTTACACAGAGTGATATCCACAGCAGGTGCATTTGGCCTTTAATGGAAATCTTTCATGTATCAAGGTCCCTATTTGTTCCATACAATGAGCATATAGATGACAAGATTTGGTATAAAAAAAGATCAGACATCAAACTAGATGTTATTGTAGAAGTTATGCTTATGGTCTCTAAATAGTTACATACACAGCAAGGCCTGGGAAGACAGTAGCAGCATTCTGAGTTTGCACAGTTCAGCGGAATTAACTACAATGTGTAAAAGCAATGCAACCAAACAAGAAGAAAACAAACATACCACACGCACAAAGCAGTAGAGGTATAAATCACAAGAAAAAGCTAATTACCAGTAATTCTATTGCATCTCTAATTATTAGGTATCCTGCCATGCACAAGTAATTATATGGTGTAAATTACATGCAGTTTAATGAAATCAGAGCTGCATACTGTCCTTCACTGGAGAAATGGCAAATGTTGATATTTCATTGAATAAAGAATTATTGACCTCTTATATCTATAGATCTCATTTATTACATCTTCTTTTTCTTTTCAGTATCATGGTTCTTTCTCTATTTTCCAAAATGTAGAAACTGTTGTGAATTTTGGTTATTAAATGTCTTTTCTCCTTTTTCTTCTTTGTTTTTGCTAAAAAGTTAACAACTTCTGAGAAGAATGACTGATACTATGGACAGAGGGATGCAGGTTGAGAATGTAGCTGGTATGATGGCATGACATTAGGCAGTATAAACATCATGTATGGAATAACAGGATTGCCTGTTTCACTGGCTATTAATTATACTTTGCGTTAGTATATTAAATGTTGAATAATAACATTTTCGTAATCACAGGACATGATTCCTTTCTGAATGAATTAGAAAGGTCATAACATGAACCACAGGGAAGGTAGTGACAATATAACCTACATGGTAAGATTAAACTTCAAAATGGATACATCATGTCATAGCAACAAGAAAAGAAAGCTTAAAATCACCCATCATAGGCCGATTCAGAAGACTGGTTCTTCCCAAGACTAAACCTCCTTGTGAATAGATTTACCTTTTGTATAATAACCAGAGCTTCAGACGGCTAAAAGTAATGTAATCAAGAGTTAAAGTGGTTTCTGGCTTTCAAAAGTCCAAATGACCAAGGATACTCCTTAGAACTGAAAAGTTGGAGTAGCTTTCCCTTAAGTCTAAATGTTAATTTCTATCTCCAGTCTGTAAATATTGGCAGTGATAAATTAAAGTACTCTGAGAATTTTCTTGACAAAAATAATATTATATAGATACTATACAACATTTATTATAATCTGTATTTAAAAAGCAATTTGTCTAAGATTATAATAAACATATGTAAGCAACTGTTTTGTTCAAAATGCTGAGAATTCTGAATATGGGAAATTTTCTGATATTAAAATAAATGTATACTCTTTAAAGTAAATCCATAATCTTAATCCTTTTATTTCTAGTATTAGATTACCAGTTTTTTTCATAATAACTGAAAGAAAAGAGTATATTTCTACATTTAAATAAAAATAATATAGTAAGACTGTCGGGGAGGCAGCTGAAAGCACCAGCTCCCTGCCATTATCGTCCCATGACACCCATGTCACTCACGTCAGCTGATGCAGCATCATCCAGCAGGACTCCAGCTGTGGTCAAAATGGTGTTCATCTTGCGCTATTCCCTGGCGTCCCCCAAGGTGTTTCATTTTCAAGTTAGAGTTGACACAAAGGAATAGAAATTGCACCAATGAAAAAGGAACTTGAAATAAAACAGTAAAGGCAACTATGGAGACATTATCTTTGCTTGTGGGGAAACATATTCTCCACTTTAATCACTGAACTGACTTGTATCGTCTTCTAATCCTGGGAGACAAATGCTAAGTAGAGGTGAAAGTCTGTTTATTCTGCAATGTGGGATTTTAAAATAAAGCAACCATGGGGGGTGTTATAGTTTTAAAGTGACACAGCTGCATAGCAAGAGACTCCCTTATTACATAAACTTAATTACATACCTACTTAGGATAGAGAACATCTAATAATGTTTAGATTGCTACCAAAGAATACATATATTCAGAACCACAAAACTTGGAAATCTTTTTAATATCATAAAAAACCACTTTTGTAATATGGATAAAATTACCCTCTTAATGATGAAAAACTATCTATCTGGTTGCTGTAACTGTCTATAACTTAAAATGGAAAAGGGATCTCTAACATAAAATCATTATCACTGTAGCTGCTGAAAGGGCAATTTCATATCTCTAATAGTTGATAGTGGAAGAATTGAGAGATACTTTGATTTGAGGGGCAGATGCCTGATTGTTTTAATTTTACTTCTCCACCAGAAGTTCATATCACTGGCTTGTCAAATGACACTCTTCCCAGGTTTCATTCCATCCACACAGTACACAAATTTAAATAAAATGGTCAGAAGCCCATGCACAGCACATGAATTGACATAAGAACAATGTGTTAGCTGCCCTTGAAGCTCTATGCTGTGAAAGCAACATAAGCAGTGAGCAGGATGGGGAAGAAGGTCTGCTCTTCCATCTATTGGCTCCACCATGTGGTGCTGAGATGGGAGGGATTCCTTCACAGTGAAACAGTACTCAGTACATGCCCATCGGGGAGAGATTGGAGGAGGCTCTTTGTCATATGAGAAAGCATACAGATGAGTAAAGAAGCTGTGCCTGCAGTTCAAGACAGTTAGAACATTCTTTGCACTAAGAAATATCGAGGGACCTGAATTGGTCCACCAGTGGCTTGGAATACTGAAAGTGTTCTATCCAGTTTGGACTTGGAAACAGGAAACAACTCAGACAAACGCTAATTCTCCACAGTCAAGATGACTTGCAGGTTAGAGAGTGAGCCTTGGCGTCAAGGAACTTAAGGCAGTCTTGTGGGGTAGGGGCATGGTGGCATAGGAAAGATGTGTGCGGGGGCGTGAGTTTATTGCTCTTGCCTCTTCAGTTAGCAGAACTTCCTCTACCATCACTGCACTACAATTGTACAATACCTAGTGGAACCCAGATTGCAGCAGTGTAAGACCAGCAAGGACAAGCCAGTGGTTGGTAGCACAATGTGGTTAGGAAAGGCCTACAGTGTTTTATTTTATTGTCTGAAGGCTTGGAGGACCCTAAACACAAGAGCAAAGAATTATGCTTCCTTCTAGGAGAGCAAACATAAGTGGAAGACAGAGAGAGTAGATTCAGTGTGATCCCTAAAATCCCAATGAACAATTTTTTTATAGCAATATAATAGCTAATCCTAAAGTTCATTTGGAATTTGAAGATAAGTAATTGATACAATACTGACTCTCATATAAGAAACAGAGTGGCAAGCCCCATACCTTTTACATTATTATCTCTTAACTGTCTTCTCAAGTAAAATACAGAAGTCCATATATTCCAAATATGTTAATATATCCACAGTTAAGGTGATGCCAAAGAGGTAGGGTAAAGCTATGGCTTTACTATGTCTGTCAGTGCTGAAGACAGTTTGTTTGAATATATTTCTGGAATACATGAGTGACTGAATTTGAGATGCCAGTTTTCAATATTTGTTGAGGTTTTTGTTTAAATGGTTGGTTTTTTTTTTTTGGAGATATAGCTTGCTTTTTCTATTTGGAATAGTCACTCTTCGTAGTACAGCTCTCATTGTGTTGAACCTACTTCTGATGTATCCACCAACCTATTTTAAAGTTGTTTTGCTTCATTACTTTCCTTGTTCTGTAAAACTATAAAAACCCTGTGACAGTGCTTCCATGTTGGAACATGGAATTTGTAGTAACCTAAATCTGTGTTCCTTGGCCATGATCACTCAGAATGGCTCCAGAATAAATTAAATCTCATTCCACTTTTAAAAGGAAAGAGAGGGGAAGGGAAGGGAAGGGAAGGGAAGGGAAGGGAAGGGAAGGGAAGGGAAGGGAAGGAAAGGGAAGGAAAGGGAAGGAAAGGAAAGGAAAGGAAAGGGAAGGGAAGGGAAGGAAAGGAAAGGAAAGGAAAGGAAAGGAAAGGAAAGGAAAGGAAAGGAAAGGAAAGGAAAGGAAAGGAAAGAAACCCATCATCATGAAATCAGTTCTGAAATGTGCAAGAATAGCACTTTCTTGAAATGTAAGCCATGTCTTTAGTGGTAAAATTTCCTCCTGTTCCCTGATTACTTGAAGCCTAATGAACATTCAATTCAATATCAAGAGTCAGCAAACCAAACAAGACTGGAAGGAAGCAGGAGGGAGACTGACAGCCTCAGAAACTAGTGTGGGCCAGGGAGTAGGTTAAGAAGTATAAATAAATATGCATACAGGAAATGGAATCCTTACAAATTTGATGTATGATTAGCTTCAAAAGATGGAATACTTCATAAGTAGCACATTTGTGCCATTATTCACAACAGGAAGTGATGTTTAATTAAAGCCCTCTATAAATGTTGCTAATTTTCTAGAAGGAAAGTTATTGATGGAGCTGGCTTACTGCTCCTAGGTTTATGACACTTAGAAACACAATCATATTGACTTCTGCATGCTTGAATCCTAAAAACTTTCTGTAGAGTGAGTATGAGTACTATATTTCAAGCAATCAAAACTGCTTTAAATACAAGCTTAGAATTTTGTTAGAATTCTATAAATTTTGGTCCATATTTTTCAGATGAGTCAGCTTCATTAGAAATATCCATTGGGTGAAAAAAGAAAACCAATAATACACAAAAATGTACACACTTACCTGTACAAAAGAGTTTCCTATTTTACACCAAGGAATTATGCAAGTACCCATCAGACTTTGGGATCACCTAGAAGAGCCTGCCAATTATTGCCATATGTGAATGTGGTTTCCATACTCTGGACATTTATACCCTAAGATTTAAACTAGTAACTGTGGCCTTTTCTTTCTCATTAACTGTCAGGAAAAAAAAAAAACCTATCAGACAGAGGAGACTTTGGTCAGTGCCAATATGATGCAGAATGGGACAAGTGACAGAAAGCTGAGAGGCTCAGTGTCACCTAAGCACAGCTCTGTACTTATTAAGCACTAAGACTTAGAAAGCTAAAATATCGCAAAATCCTATGTGTTTTGACATCCCATAAAGGAAAAATTCTTTCCCAAAGTGAGGACAAGATGTGGAGGGAAGGCAGCCAAATTGGAAAGTGTTTACTGGTGGATGTGGCAGCCTCTAAGATAAAAGTAAAAGCTTGCTGTATTAAAGATTGAAAGGGTGAATCTCAATAAAGATGCGGAGGCTTTGAGCTACAATGTTGGAGGTAATTGTCTCATTTAGCCCTGAACAGACCCACTTGGCTTTGGTCCTCCCACAAGTAAACAAAGAGGATGTCAGAAGACAGTAAAGGTAATAGTGAGCTGTGTGTGACCAGGTAAACTGACATTTCATCCAAGAGTGAAATTTCCTCTGCCTTGATTATAGGCAAGTTATGTAAAAAGAATATCGTCTATGAGAATCTCAGTAGTTATGAGCATTGAGTAGAGCAAACGATCCATCACTTGTTTAGCAAGAGCTGTCTTTGGAAGGAGGAAGCTAATTTGTGTTGTGTTTTTGTAAATTGTTTAAGGGTATAATTTCAATAAAGAATGACAATGATAATATAATATTCCAAAAAACAAACATCATTGAAAGAAAGGAACTAAGAAAAGGTAAATGTGTTTTACTATTGCTCAAATAAAATGATGAACTGTGTTGATTCATACATTTGCAAGCATTTATGCTTATTATCCAACTATTTAATTATTCTGGTAAAGTAGTTTACTACTAAATTCCAATATGCATTTTAAGACATGTTCATTTAATACTCACAAAACTCTATTAACATTCCCATTTCATAGACAGATAACTCGAGGCATGAAGATGCCTTGTAATTTATTCAGTTAAATAATAGATACTGGCAGAGTCAGGAGTAAAAATGAAGTAGTTAAAATCTATGCTATTAATATTAATATGTGCCCACCAAAATAAAATATCCTCATAGTTATCAGCAGTAAGAATCACTATGAATTGTTAGTCTAAAATTATGGTATATAATGTGGGTCTACTCACAATTTCTCTCCTGCTTTATCATAAAGATTATGCATTAACAAACAGCAATAAAGCTTTAATAGAACCTGTGTAACAATTTTTTTTCTGTTTTTGAAGCCAAATATCTGGTGCCTGTTAAAATAGAAATCAAATATTCTGGTTTAATTACATCATGTTCTGAGATGAATCAGATAACTCACCAAACTCCATCAGTTTTTCTAGCATATTTATAATTTAAACTACTTTTAAAAATAAAAGCTACAGGCAGGTCCTGTCACCTCCTTCCAGACTGAGCAAAGTGTCCCTGTGTAAGCCCAAGGTTTCAAACAGCCAGCTCATGCACTAAGGACATAAGGAGGTGACAGGACCTGCCTGTACTGAATCCACCAGGTTTAAATGAATCCCCAGGAGTGCCTTGATCCTGGAGGACATGGGAATGGAGGGGAGGGGCTGGGGAGAAGGTGGGGGCGGGAGGGGGGAAGACAGGGGAACCCATGGCTGATGTATAAAATTTAAAACACATAATAATAAAGAAAAAATAAAAGCTACATGGGGGTTTAATCATGACTACTTCTGCAAATACACAGTTTCCTCATGTGTGCAGTGTGTGTGTGTGTGTGTGTGTGTGTGTGTGTGTGTGTGTATGTGCGCTATGTAATGACCTCTGCAACCAGATGAATGAACGTACCCATCATTTCATGTAGTCAATGCTTAAGCTTTCTTTCATCATCCTGCATCCCCTCTATGCATCTCCTATACTCATCAATATTACCTAGAAATAATGGATTGTGGTTCTGTATCTATAACAATTTCTCTCTCAACTCCTGCTTTGATTGCTTCGACAGACATTCTCTGTTGCCTCCTGGCTCAGGTCAATACATTTTCCTCATGTTGCAAGAATGAACTTTGAAACATAAATCTGATTACTGTGTACCTCATGCGTGAAGTTTCAATGACTTCTGACAACACTCAATATGTATTAAAGGCAGTCCCGTAGCATATGACTTCCCAAGTATTTTATGGCTTGATTGATCTGCATGACACCCAAGATTAGTTTGATACCCACACATTGTGTTCCAGTGATATTCATGTTGGTTTTCTTCTCTTTCATATTCTTGCCAATTCGTTCCTACCCCTCAGTTTACAGACAAATAGTCAGCTTGTCAATTAGCTCAATCCTTTTACATATCACATAAGTCCTTGAATTAAGTTTGTACATATTAGAGAAAATTGCAGTCTTTGTTTCAATATTAGATATTAAACATAACCATAAATATTTTATTCAGTTAAAATCTTGCATCTTTTAATCGTAATCTAACTTAAAATAATCATTTCAGCAATGAATAAAACTTAGTAAATATAATTCAAGTTTTATGATGTTGCTTTCATCAACATTTTCTGAAAGAAATGCTTGGAGAAACTGGGGGAGTCACTTTAAATTTTATACTACAACTTATGATTGGTCAATTGTATATATTATTGTACATTGTATATATGTTAGTTATATTGTATATTTTCATATTTATTAGCAAATGGAACACATAAATATTTTTTAATCTGTTCTTCTTTACAGTATTTCATTTTGAAATTTTATAACTGATTCCTACCATAACATTGATGCTTCAAAGGAATATTTTTTCTCTTAAGATATCTGTGGCTATCTAAACATGGTAATTAGGCATACAGAATATGATAATGAGGTATTGAGAGATGAAAGAGGGCTCTCTTCCTCCTTTAAAATTTATTGGTTTCCTTATGGGAGTTAATTGTTACAATATATGTCTGGGGTTGGGGTGCCATGAGATTTCCCCGTTCTATGGTAATATGTTTTCTGATATTGTCCTTGTTCAGGTATCCTTTAGGCAACCACAGTTTCGAGGTGTCCTATGTGAATCTTCACTGTCATTTCTAGAAGACACAAGTTCACTGTAGATTTTCTGATCCTCTTGCTGTTACAATCTTTCTGGCCCACTTGCATGATGTTTCCTAGGTCTTAAACGCAAGTGTTGTGTTATAGATGTTGCCATTAAGGCTAGGTATCCCAAATTAGATGTTCTCTGCATTTTGACAAGTTCTGTTTTGGGGGTATTTTTTTTTTTTTTGAGATTGGCCTCTCACTGTGTAACCCAGAATACCTTGAATTTTGCATCTTCCTATGTTTACTCCAAGTGCTGTGTCTCAGGCATGTGCTACCCTGTTCAGCGCCACAAATTATGACCAACATCACATCCAGGTACATTATGTCTTGTATGGACATATAATTGTATCATTGTTTTATTTACATATGTGTAACTTTATTGGGGATTATCATATCTAGTCAATATAAGGTGATCATTTTCACTTTAAATGAGTTTACCCACTATGTGATATTGATAATCAAAAAATGAAAAAGTTTGACACTGAAAGATCCAAATCTTCCAAGAGAAAGGAAGTTATAGAGAGCTGTGAACCACCATTTTCTTTAGACTGAACTTATACACTACGTAAGCATAGCCAGTGCTCCTCAGTCATTTCTCAGACCCCTACATTGATTATTTTAAATTTGGTTTAGAAATAATTTGTTTCCCGACTATACAATAAAAGTTCCTTGTTTCAGCTAATAACATAGAAAACATAGATAATTTAGTACATGATAATGCTCTCCTAATAAATCCATCCCAAATTCCTTTAATTAGAAATAAAGCAGACATGGCTGATTCTTCCTATAGCAGCCATTTACTTGTCTAGACGCTTAAGATATTGACGGCAAAATGAAACCTGTTATAAAACCAGTTGGTATTGGAATACAATCAGAAAACTAACTTTCTTGTATGCCTTGAAAGATATCTAATATCTATACCCTCACCTCTCATATAAAGTTGTTACACTTAGTTTTCTGTTTGTATATGTGTGCACATTTGTGCATCAGCATATGAGACTAGAGGTTGACATTGAATATCTTCTTTGATCATCTTACTTTTTAAAACTGAATCTTTCCTTGAACGTGTAGCCCACTGGTGTGGTGTCACTGAATCTGTAGCTCACTGGTGTGGTCACACTGAACCTGTAGCTCACTGGTGTGATTAGTCTGTGTATCTTCCAAATTAAAGGTTAGGTTCCAGGTTGTTCCAGTCACACCATGAGGTAAATATGTTTGTATGAATAGTCAGATAGTTCCTAACTTAAAGAGTCTTGCTTATATTTATTTCATATCACTGTTGAATACTACTATGTATTGTTATACCACCAGCTTGTAGGTACATCACTGAAATTAGAACAAAGAGGACTCTTTGTGGTTCTAACATATACATGAGAATTTTGTGTGAAAAGTTTTTCATTGAAAAAAATAGCATTTTATGTAAATAATGATTTTTACCTAGAAGACAAAACTTTTATCTGAAATTGAAATATTGTATATAAACATTCTATGAAGATTCGTTTCTCTATTAACAATTTCAAAAAAGATGAGAAGCTTCAGTTTCTTTTTTCCATCATTCTATAATTCTTTGAGACACAAGAAGTCCATTCCTTGATAGAAGCCCTTATGTTTCCAGGATGGTTTTAAGATCTCAGATCTTGCTCTTCCTCAATGCTCTCCCACTTAGATTCCAGTAGCTCCCCTTTCCCATAACCTTGCCTGTGTGGATGCTCCTCTATCAGGCCCTAAGTGTTTGGGAAGACCTATTGAACTAATCTTTAGGGTGACATCCTGGGCATTTATTTTAGCTCAAAATGGTTGTGATGAAATCCATTCTTTAGAGAATATATATGTAAATATACTATGTATATAAAATATATAAATATCTGAAATAAAAATCTGCTTTCTGGCCTGGACCAGGTACTTATAAAAATCATAAAAGTACATTAATAAACATTCTCCAGTTGCATTTATTTGTTTTACCAGTTACCTTAAATGGCTTAGCCATGATTTATTTTTTAAAGACAGGGTTTCATCTTGTAGTTTTGGTGCTGTCCTGGATCTCACTCTGTAGTCCCGGAGCTCACAGAGCTCCTAACTCACAGAGATCTGCCTGGCTCTGCCTCCCGAGCACTGGGATTAAAGGCATGCACCACCAACGTCCAGCTTTAGTTGTGAAATTATTAAAAGCAAATATTTAATGCGGTTTAATGTTAACCATCCTCTAATTGATTATACTATTTTACAATAAGGTAAAAAATGTACAAATTAAACATGATCAGTTTATTTTAAATCTTTTGGCTTTCAAATCATAACATCATTTCAGTCATTTAACAAAAGTCAAAAATGCAAATGTAATGGGAAAATAATAGTGTTATATGAATGATTAATCTGTAAATTAGAAAACTGAAGACATTTCCTGCAACAATTTTAATGTATGTTTATTTTAAAGAATAAAGCCACATGCAGTGATTTTTGTTAAAATTCAATGATAATACTGCTCTTCAGATGTCATAGCCTCACCCATTTCAGAAAGTAGGTGACCAACATTGAAAATAAGCTCACAAGTATTCTAGTTTTGTCTTGAAACATTCAAAATTTTGTATGTTTTTTCTTCATATTTGACAACTTTCTTAGATTTTCAATTAATTTCTAGATTGAAAAAATAATATGCTATTTCTTGATAAATTTCTCAAGTGGAGGGGTAATTACTTGAGATCAAAAGTGTGAAATTCATATTAGCAGATTATCATAATTTGCAGTCGACCATCATGCTCAGCCATGTTGCATTTTTTTAAAAGAAAGATGGAGATGTAAGAAGAATTAGAAACAAAATAATATAATAGAAGAGAGTGCTAATAAAAACTGTGATGAGTGTATGTGTGTGCACCAGACTGTGAATGTAAACAGACTGGAAAAGAGAGATGAGTGGGAGACTTCTGATGCAGATACAGTGTGCATCCTTACATACTTCATACTCAGTCTTCAGTTCACACACACACATTTGGTGGTTATATGTCTTTACCTTATATGTCCACTCATTTTGCTTTGAAGATCTGTAAGTTCATTAGATAACAGAACATCCATCATATCTAGTAAATAGGTAAAAACTGATAAAACATAAGAACAGATGATATATAACTTTGGCCTGTTTTTAATGTAACAATAATTAAACATATTTCTGTATAAAATATAAATGTTATAAAAAATGCAATACATTGGCATTATGTACTCATAAAAATGTATGAATATAGTATTATTTATTTAACTGCTTTTCAAATTGAAGGAATCATGTTTTTTTCTAATTTATGAGTGTTATCATGTCTTCCTGTAGTTGCACATACTTAAGACCAAACCATCCATTTTTTATTTACCTACAATAGAACTTTTGGAAATTACTCATCTAAAACTTTAGCCCCTGTATTTTGAGCTCCTCATCTTAGACATTTAGCAGTAGTATCTTTCATATTTAATTAATTACTTTAAATCTATTTTCCTAGAACTATAAAGACAAAGATGGGGTTAGTAGAGGTTCTCATTCTCCACTAATGATTTCCATGCTGGAAGGGACATTCTAATCCAAAGAAGGGAGTGTCTAAGTGTAAACAGGATTTAGCTCCTCCCAAGTTCCTCTTAAGGACATGCTCTATACATTTTAATCCTACTATAGTTTCAGGACAACTTCTAATACTATGCCAAAAGCTTCGGAAGGATATTGAATTCAGAAGGTCTTGAATGTGCATTTGCATACTACACATTGACGTTTATTGTACTAAGATGTCATAAAATCATATTCTCTCTCCATATACATTCCTATTAATGGATCTTATTCCACTCTTAGGACAGACAGTTCTTTCTAGAAAGCAATGCAGGGAAATGATAGCCAAACATACCATCAGAGCCAGGCTCATTTAGCATTCTCTGTGATGAAAGCACACTGGATATATTTCGATGTCCTGGCAACTCTCCTGCTTAATCTGATAGGACAACAACACACTGAAGTCTTGTTGCCAAGCCATCTTTGAGCCATACCGTATTGCTATGGATTCTGTGTGGTAGCATTTTGCCTTAGGCATTTTTTTTTTTTTTTTTTGAATAGAGGAAGTAGCCTAAGAAGGAAACACTTGATCATTTTGTCAGTGATGTGATTTGCAGGCAGTTTAATGACTAAACGGAGACACTTCCAATGCACTGAAATGTCTCAGTCTTGCTACCAAGCATTGTTTCTCTATTCAGAGGACAAAGAATAGAGTTCCTGTAAGATTGGGGAGTCCAGCTCATTTGGAGAATAAACAGTTGCTTTGACCTTGCACTGGCAAATAGCCCCTGTCAGGCCTGGCTTTGTAAGGCCAGGAAATCCACTGTTTAGTGGGTGGTGGTTCTGGCCAATAGTTTGTGTTTATGGCTGGGAATTGGTAGTAGAGCCTTGTGTGTAGCAACTCAGGTCTGAATAGTGAAAGACCACTATTTACCAACAGCTTTGTTTTATAATTTAAAGTTAATTCAGATTGAAATGAGCCTGTTAAACCTTAATTAGGACCATGTTTCTTCTAAAAGTCAGCCACATTAGTCACTGGGAGACAAAATTCACTTTGTAGCTAAAGACTGTCTACTTTCTTTCAACAGTAGCCACCAAGGTCTACTAAGTGCATTTGTTTTTCTTTCACTATGGTAACTTGATCCACTCTCTGTATCAGCAGAGCTCAGCCCCATCAATTATAACCTGCAGGGAAAGTATGTTGTGTGCTTTGGGAAGGAGGCCAACCTTGTATCTCAAAACACTTCTGTAATTATTACTCACTACATGCATTGTTCATGCAATATTTCCCATTTCATTCTTTTATCCTTTATTATTTGTTAGGGCTGGCAGGGTGTGATTTTTAACCAGCTATGGGCCACAGTGTTTAATTTCTATTTAATTGCTTTGCCTTTTCATCTATACAACTGGAAGTTCCCAAGATGTTTCTAATTCATCCACTACAGATTAAAATAATCTTGACTTCCTTCTGTTAACTTTATTCACATTTATTGTGTTCTCTGATTAATATTTGGCCTGAGCTTTGTTCTTGTTTGCTTTCTGTTGTTGTGATGAATAATATGACCAGAAACATCTTAGGGAAACAAAGGGTGTATTTGTCACACATGTCTTAATCATAGTCTACCACTGATGGAAGCTAGGGCAGGAATTTAAGCTGAATCAGAAGAGACAGGAACCATGGATCAGAACTGCTTGTTGGCTGGCTCTCATGGCTTTGCTTAGCCTGCTTTTTTATCTAGCTTAGGTCCACCTTCCAGAGATGCTACCACCCACAATGGGCTATGCTGTCCCATACCAATCAGCTGCCAAGAAAGTGAGATATAGACAGGCCCAGTCAATCTAATAGAGGCTATTTCTCAAATAAGATTTTTCTCTTCTTGTGTGTGTCTAGGTTTGTGTCAAGGTGACAAAAAATATCTATGACAAGTGTCATCTCATCCGTTCCATGGCAGTCAGATTCCCTTTTTCTGTAAGTTTAGGGACCATCTCAGTAAGAGAACAATTGAATCCTCACTAACTCACCACTCTAAATAAGAGTATTAAAGCCTAATTTGGAAATTGGAAAATAAATCAAACTCATCCTCAATGCAAACTAATCAAAAGAAGGAATATACACTCTCTTTTACACCATATTTTTAACATTTGGTCATCTGATACTTTTCTTTACCTTTAAAAGAGAATATACTTGTATCATTTTATAATTTTTAAATTTAAAATAAATTAATTATCAACATTTTGATTCATTTTTAGCAAATTAAATTTATGTGATCATATATGTTTATATGAGTATTGTAGATGCACACATGTATATGTGGACCAGACATGCATTCCTGTCTACAAATACAGAAGCCAAAGGAAAATGTCCTGTGTCCTGATTATCACTTTATTTTATTTCATTGTAACACCGAACATGGAGTTATACTGGTGACCAGAGGTTCTCTTGTCTCTACCCTACAAGGGTACAGGTATATAGACTGTCAAATCCAGCTTCCTGCACTATTGTTAGGAATTCAAACTTGGGCCCATTTGAATGTGCAGTTCTTCCCCACAAGATAATCTTCTCAGCCTCCAAGAAGATTTAACATTTTAAAGTATCTAGCCTGAAGGGAATTAGAAAAAAAAATTGATCAATAGCAGTTCTAACTCATTCTTTCCCACTCAACCTTGTGTCCTCTTTTAAAAACCCTGGAAGCCATCTTGTGTTTCTGAAATGTTCTTGGGAAGTGGCCTTGCACTGGAACCTGGTACTCAGATCAGGGGCTAAACATAGAGAAAACTGATGCTTGCTCTCCCAGCAGCTAAGAACTATCCACAGCTTCTTGGCTAGGGATGGGACTTTGAACCTAAACTCCTTTCCACAGCTGGGTTATATTGATTACTTTGTTCCTACAGTAGCATGCATAGAACCTTCCAACACAATGAAAGCAAATCAGTAGGGATGAATTTTTCAGTAAAATCACAGTCAGTTTTGTTCTATGTTCTATGAATGAAATATGTGGGGTCTTTAGCAACAGGGTCTTACTGTAAAGTTCTGAGAGTAACCAAGAGCAATGAATGTATTCAGAGGTTTGGGGGACCTCATTTGTAAACAACTCCAAAAGAAGTAACCCATTTTCTGGATTGGCCTTTTTATATTTAGCCTATAGTGTCTAGGAGGATTATTGCTGTCTTGTTATGGGGTAACTCCATTTGAGCTCTTTTTATGTATTATGTAGATAGATTTTAGGAAGGTTCTATAATAGTATGTTTCCATATAACTGTCTTGATGTCCTTAGTAGCATTTATCTCTTCCAGTTCCCCTCTTTTACATTATAACCCCCACATTCGAGTGTACCTTTTCTTATTCCATAATTCCCTTCAGTTTCCTTCAAAGCCCCTCCACAATGGTCCCTTGGTAATTCATGATTTCTATGAACATTCTAAATGAAATGTTTATATCTAAACATTCAAAGTTAGAATCCACAAGTGAGAGAAAACATGTAGCATTTACCTGCAAATTTCATTTTTCTTAATAGCTGAGTATTATTTCATTGTGTAACTATGACCACCCTTTCATTATTCATTCCTCAGCTGATACACATCCAGTCCATTTCCATTTCCTGTCTATTATGAATATAGCAACAAGGAACATGGGTGAGCATGTGTTTCTGTAGTAGGAACTAGAGTCCTTTCAATATATAACAAGAGTGGTATAGCTGGATTGTGGGGTACATCTAGTTAAAGCTTTTGGAGGAACCTCTGCATTAAGCCCCATATGGGGAGTACCAGTTTTTCCTCTCACCTCTTTCTTCACATCCATAAATCTCACACCACCTTTCTGTTTGGATCTTAGCCATTCTTACTGGGGTAAGGTGAGATCTTGAAGCAGTTTTTATGTTTATTTCTAAAATGACTGAGGATGTTGAACATTTTAAAAAACATTTCCAGCCTTTTTTGTTTCATCTTTTGGAAATCCACTATTTAGTTTTATGCCCATTTAAAAGCTAGAAAGTTTCAATCCCGAGAACACAGTTAACAGCAAAGAAATCTTAATAGACTCCATCATTGCTAAACACAGGCACACAGAGTTAGGGAGAAGCGTCATCCTGGTAATGCATCATGACTAAAAGTAGAAGGTAGTCATCAGTAGAGAAGCAAGTCTCTTTCCAGTCATCTCTCAGAAGTGTGAAGAGAAAGTTCCTTCAGTGAACTGGAGAAAACACCTATTTAGTATAAAAGACCAGGTTAAAATCTGAATTTCCTTCATTCTATTCTGCAGCTCCTCCTCTAAGCTTGAAGAAACACATTGAAGCTTTGGAATAAAAACAAGAAAAATCAAGGAATACTTTGATGACTACAACATATAAGAAACCAAAGACATAATGAGGTCAGATTCCTAGAAAATCCACACTGGTAGGCATTAGGCTTGAGGGGATTCCTCTCTCACATTTAATCAATGATTATTAGTCTAAACTGATCTTTCATCCTACATTCAGTTATCCATTTAAAAAAATCAAAGGATGAGAGTTCCTATTCATAACTACTTTTAAAATATCTTGTGTAACAAGTTGAGAAAATATACCTAGAACCATATAAACAAGTGGACAGGAAAAATAAAGAGGTGGCACTTAAGACATTCCCTATCACTTAAGACATCTGAATTGCTTAATTGCTTTTGATTCTATTAACATGGAGTTGGAATCTATGAATAGTTTTATCTGCATTTGACCAAGACCATTTTATTACCAGATTACCTAGGGGAAGTTATAAATTAGAGCTCTGTAATTTGGCAGCCAGTTTGACATATGTTTGTATCTTCCTTGCATAATTTTGGCTGGCCTGTATCACAGGAATCCTTGATTTTATAGCTGAGGATTTTATTTTAAAACTGGATTCTGGGCTGGAGAGGTAGTTCCGTGGTTAAGAAGATTTGTAGTTATTCAAGGAGTCATAAGATCCATTCCCAGCATTCATTCATTAGGCTCAGAAATGCCTCCAGCTCCTGGCAATCTGGAATCCACACACATGTGGCATAAAAACACACAGAAACATACCCATACATACAAATGAAATCTTAAAGCAATTTCAGAAAAGAAATGTTGCAATGTACATGTCGTTTGAAGCGTTTCTTGTATTTGCTGTCTAATATTGGCTTACTTGAAGGTCAGAGGAAGGTTGACAACTTCAAAAACAGGGTAAAACCAAAGATAGTAGCTCAAAGAGGTAATTCTACCATTAAGGAGTCTTTGGCAGGAGGATAGTCATGAAGAAATACATTAACACATCACATTTCTAATCTTTACTTGAAAATGGCTTTCCTTTTCTAAGTGTTATCTTTTTAGCATACAAAATATATTTGCATGAGAGAAATATGTAAATTTTTACTGCACTACTTTTACAATGAAGGAAGAGAAGCAGATATTTATGCATTTTAATATAAAGTATTCAATAATTCCATAACGTTTTTACTGAAGAATGAACAATCCATAATGGATAGATAGGTGCTTCAGCACAAATCAATTTCTGGCAAGGGAGGGAGATGTATTTTTGAAAAAATAAAGTGAGATTGCTGTCTATGTTAATATATATACATATATATTAACACACACATGTGCAGGTATAAAATCTTCCCACGATAAATTTGTTGTTTTCTCCAGAACAATTACTGAAAATTCATTCTTAAGAGTTTTTGTTTTATTTTATTTTATTTTATTTATTAACAATCCTTTCACTTATTTTAAATATCAACCACAGTTTCCCCTTCCTCCTCTCCTCTCAGCCCCTCCCCTTCATTCCCATCTAGCACCTTCCCCATCCACCCACTCCTCCTCTGTCTCCATTCAGAAAAACAGGCCTCCCATGGGCTGGAACATAGCATGACCATGACCTTTGTCATGACCTTGATCCCCTCCGGCTCATACAATTCCTCTTCCCTTTCTTCAGGAAGACTTCTTGAGCTTGGCCCAGTCGTTGCCTGTGGATTATTATATTAATGAAAATGCTTTATTAAATTTTATTTTCAAATATATTTCAAATGGATTACTCAAAGATATTATAATAAAAATTATACTACATACAATAAGAACAGCAGAATTTGTTTTTTACAAACTTGCCCAATTCAGCGTGCCACCCAATTTGTTTTTTGTTTGTTTGGTTGGTTGGTTGGTTGGTTTTTCCAGACAGAGTTTCTCTATGTAGCATTGTTTATTTGTTTTGAGGAAGGGCCTCACTCTGTAGCCCCAGTTGGTTTGGAACTCATCCTGTCTTGAACTCCTGAAGCCTAAAATTGAGAGCATGAACCATCATTTCTGTTTGCACCATGGTTTTCTTGTTTTGTTTTGTTTTTGTGGTTTTTGGAGACAGGGTTTCTCTGTGTAGTTTTTGGTGCTTGTCCTAGATCTCGCACTGTAGACCAAGCTGGCCTCGAACTCACAGAGAACTGCCTGGCATGTGCCACCATGGCCTGGCTTCACTGTGTTTTTGAAATTGCCAGTCTCTCTCTGTTCTTCCAATAAATAATGTACTTTCCCCTCTCCCATACCAGCAGTAGGTAAGAAATACAAGAAAGATCTTGGATGCAGACATGTAGACAACAACATTCCTGTTTCTGAAACTGTTTATTTGTAGTAGGATGACAAAAAGTAGTCAGGGAGAAAAGCTTCCATTTAAGTCATTTTGGATGATTATTGTCTAAAATGCATGTACACAGTTGAAATTTTATATGAAAATCATGTTTCAGTAAGCAAATTACTTTCAATTATTTATTTCTATGAAATTAAAGGCAGGCAGAAAAATGAGTTAGACACAGTAGCATAATCTACAACCCCAAACTTCAGGTGTCCTAAGCCACCCTGAGCAACATAGTAAGCATCAGACAAGCCAGGACTATGTAACAAGATGCTATCTCAAAAAACCAAAGCGGGGTAGGGGTGGGGGGATGGGAATCAAAACCAGATTTAATTTTTTCTTCTATGAGCTGTTTCATAGAATTTCTTTGTATCAGGTAAATTATTACTTCTCTTCTCTACTTCATCCTCTTCTCTACCCCCTCCTTTGTTTGAATAATCCAGGATATAAAATAAGCAGATTCATATCTACACTGACTATTTTAAGTGTTGTAAGATCTCACTTAGATGTGCACAGGTTAATCATTCAGAAGGAATAAGGATGTCTACAAAATTTATGTTAGTAGAGAATCTATTGTAGATTTGACATTCAGTCAGTAGATAGATATAGTTGGATATATCACCCACTGCAACTCCCAAGTGTCAGCACATGGAGACTCCGTCCTATGTGTGACTTACTTTCTGAAAGTCAGTCTTCAGATGCGACACAAACCTATGCTGGCTAATGTGATTTCTTAGGATCATTACACCTCCACCAAGGCTCTGGTTCTTTTGCATTAGAGTGAGCCCTGATCTTTCAAATTTCAAGAAATTCTGAGACAGGTGCTGGCTGAATCATTAAGTACACTGTACACATTCCTTTAATTTTCTTAAACCTCCACTCTCTGTCTCATGTAAGCTACTATAATTACGGGCATAATACTCTCACAGTGAAGGTTAGAATCATGTAGAATAGAGAAAGCAGACAGTTGTATTCGCCCATATTGTTAATTCTACTACTTTTTTTTTTCCTGAGACGGTTTCTCTGTGTAGCTTTGCGCCTTTCCTGGATCTCGCTCAGTAGACCAGGCTGGCCTCGAACTCACAAAGATCCGCCTGCCTCTGCCTCCCAAGTGCTGGCATTAAAGGTGTGCACCACCACTGCCTGGCATAATTGTACTACTTTGGTCACATTTTTTTTGCTCTTATTTCTTTTATAGCTATTTTTATTATCATCCATTATACAATGATGATTGAACAAATTCTACTTACTAGTTCGAGTCATGTATATTTATTAACTATAAGCATCTTCAAGTGCATAGACATATTGAATATAGCTCTCTTCAAGTGTTATCAATAATCTAGATGGAATGTGATGTAGCTAAGACATGGTTTCTTGTTTTAAAAATATCACATAGGCATTTACAACATGAACAAAAACTGATCAAGGACTTAGTGAGTACCTTTGTGCCAGATGTTGAAACTGTAAAAGCCTCAAATAAAAACATGCAGATAAGCTTACAAGCAGACAAAATAACAAACTATGTCAGTGCCTAATTTTTTAAAGAATCCACAAAGACTTTATGAAAATTAAAAGCTATTTTGTAATGAATTCAATTGGAAGCAGAAGCTTAATGCATGGTTTGTTTACATAGTTTATATCATTTCCGGGTGGCATGATAGAATGTGAGATATGAATGGTTTCTAAGCAGTGCTTAAGGGCAATGGGGGTGAATAAGTGTAATCCAATGAAGATTGGATTAAGGGAATAGGATTTATTTGTTTGCACCTCAGTGTAACAGCAAAATTTAATTCATATATTGCAAAATCATCCTGGGATTTACATTGTTATTCTAGAAAATAGCAAGACTGGGTGAATAATTTTCATCATTTATGTGACTCTAATGGTCCCTTTTACCTCTGTGTCTTCCTCATTTAATTTCAAGAAACTTTGAGCAAGAGTGAATTCAGTGTGTATGTGGACCTTTATCCTTGCAAAATGCACTGGATGATATAGAAGTTAAGATCTGTCCACATAAGTTGTCTTTTCTTTGAGTACAAATAACATTTCATTCACAAGATAAACCTGATAGAAGAAGATTGTTAAAATTTGGTTACACTGTGTGCATACTAATGTGTGTACAGATTCCACAAACCATCCATTCTTGGGGTATCTTTTAATCTAAATTTTAAAAGATAAAGCCTAGAATTTGGATGCTAAATTCTTTTCCTATAATAATTTCTAGAGAAATCTTGTTAGAAGCTTCACAGTGATTTCAGTTCCCATTGTGGTTTTGTTGTTGTTGTTATTGTTTAAATGATTCAAATGAAACAGAACATGTTAGATATTCTGTCAGACTAAATGAAAGTAATGGGAGACAGCCCTCTCTAAAGAGTCTTAATGGTGAGCAGAAACCAGTGTTTGAAAAACAGCTTATAAACCTACATTATGCAGAGATACACACAGAGAGAAAGAAGCTAACAGAGTTTGAGTTTGCAAAGAACTTTAACCTAGTAGTAATTCATACCTACAATGGTATAAATGAGAAAGAGCTTTCTGATTTAGACATAGATAAGAAAATGTACTTAAATCTTATGGGTATTCCATTGTCCTAGAAGTTAAGAAACATTATCAAGACATAATAATAATAATGATAACTCATGAAAATCCTCTTAACATTCTTAAGATATGCGGTACACCATGATTTTCCCCCTTCAGTCCCTTACAATATTCAGAACAAAGATATATACAGATAAAGATGTAAGAACATGCAGTTTAATGGTAACTACAGTGCAGATAGGACACAGCGCCTCATGTTTTAGAATCAGAATGACTACATCATGGCATAGTTTTGCCTTATTCTCACCATAAATTGTCTGATGCCAAGTAAAGCTGTGAAGACACAAGCTGAAAAACTCACCATACTTTAGTGCCCAAATAATCTAAATCTTGTGGCTTTTAAAAAAAAAAAGTTTTTTTTGGTTTATTTCCCTTGTCGTTTGGTGCAAATCAAATTCAAATGAATACCAGGGGAAATCACACTGCCCACATGACTTGCCGCTGTAAATTATGGGAGGAGACAAATTCATTTTACTCATAAGGAATTCATACTCTGACACCCAGCAATCTGTTTTACACATGTCAAGATACAAAAACAATTGCAGACATTTTAAAAGAGGCGTTTTGTTTGCAGCTTGTCGACCAGGCTTCTACAAGGCTTCAGATGGTATCGCCAAGTGTACTAAGTGCCCGCCACACAGCTCGACGTACGAAGATGGTTCAATGAACTGCAGGTGTGAGAATAATTATTTCCGGGCAGACAAAGACCCTCCATCCATGGCTTGTACCCGTGAGTAGTTCTGCTGCAACCCATGCCTCCACGTTTTGTTTGTTTTATTTTATCCTGTGGCTGTGCGGTTTGTTTCTGAGGTCTGTGCGCATGCGTGTGTGAAGCATTCGCCCATTTCTTTCTGTTTTCCATATGCAAACTGAAAACTCTCTGCCTCCTTCTCCATGCTTGACTCATCACAGATGCAACATTTATCACACAAAAATGAATTCAATTAGTTTTTAAATCACTTCCTGCAATGAAACCCTGTATAAAGGAAGCAAAATTCTGTATCTGACTTTAGAATCTCACATTGTATTTACCAGGACAGGAGAGGTTACAGACAGGGATGTAGGTTTGGGGAATTTTATTACCTTATGCTATCTCTTGGTCATAGGTCACAGTAAATAAAAGCGTTGGGGGAGGAGGGAGCTAAAATATATAAACATAATACTGAAGTTTTCTTAATTATTCACCAGGGTATTTAACTTAGTAGTAAATTTCTTTGTTGGACATTGTAAATAGATCTTCAATCATGAGTAGAAACTTCCACCTCATAGCTCAGGGGGTTGTTCCTCTTGAATCCACGTGCCTATCATCTCATGGATCCTCTGAGGGTGAATTAGAGTAGATAGTAAAGACAGTATAGTTATTTACCTCTTCAGATCTTTATAAGTTTCTCATTTACCTTGTAGTAGAAACCAGAGGTGATGTTCATTAATCTTTGTGGAACTACTTTGCAGGACCTCCATCCGCACCAAGAAATGTTATCTCTAACATAAACGAGACCTCAGTTATCCTGGACTGGAGCTGGCCCCTGGACACAGGAGGCCGGAAGGATGTTACCTTCAACATCATATGTAAAAAATGTGGGTGGAACGTCAGGCAGTGTGAGCCGTGCAGCCCCAACGTCCGCTTCCTCCCTCAGCAGCTGGGACTCACCAACACCACGGTGACAGTGACGGATCTCCTGGCACACACTAACTACACCTTCGAGATCGATGCCATTAATGGGGTGTCAGAGCTGAGCTCGCCACCGAGACAGTTCGCTGCAGTGAGCATCACAACTAATCAGGCTGGTGAGTACACTTTGGGCTGCTTCAGAGTTCAGCTGTCATGTCCATCCAAGCCTTGTGTGGGCAGAGAAAGCGAGGAAAACATGGCTGCATGGGGAGATGGCAAAGAAATCCCAAGTTCTTCTCCAATTCCATGTTTAGACAATTGCGGTACATTAGGAATTCAATTCAATTCTCTGAATCAGAATAAACCATATTTGCAAGGTGATTTCAAAACTATTTTAAATATATTGCTGTCTAGTTTGGACCCTGAGGTGGTAAGGGGGCTCCTTGGAACATTTTTAAATTTGAAGAGCCTAACAGGCATTCAAGGTTTGTAAAGGTGAGACAGGCAGTTTAAGAATGTATATACTTTTATATTGGTTAAGTTGGAATCATATTTAATCACTCACTTATTTAATATTGTGAGGAAGTCCGAAATATCATAGTTTTGTTTTATTTTGTTTTGTTTTGTTTTGTTTTTTAAAGAGTGCAGAAATTTAGTTGAATAAAGGCAATCCAGCAACTGAGCAAGTATGTGTTTGTTTCTGCCTGATCTTCACTGTGGTGCCACATGACTAGCTTTTTAAAATTCCTGCCACCCAAGACATCCCCCAAATAATGGATGATTACTCAAAACTGTGAACTAAAAGAAAAGCTTTCTCTCTTAGTATTATTTCTTGAGGATTTTACCAAAGCAACACAAATAAAACCAGAACATCTTTGCTGGCTGTCTGAAGAAGTTTAATTTAACTACAGCTAAGAAGTATCATCCATAGCAAATGCTGGATGATTTGTCGGTAATACGGCTCTGCTGGGTGGTGATATTCTTAACAAATAGCTCAAATTCTAGCAGTTCTAATTCAGCAAGTCAGACTAGAAATACAGAGGGAAAGGTTGGGCCCCAAGCATGCTAAGAAATTTTCTAAACTAATTTTTTCAGGTCCACCTTCATCTTCCCAGAATCCAGGTATCAGAAAGAAACCTCAGCATTTGAGGACTAGCATCCCTTCTGCCTTTGAGGAATCTCTATCCCTGACAGGACAATTGAATATTACTCCTTTCGGAGTATCTATTCCCACATTTGCCTTTCTAACTCTCAGTCCTGGATTTTGTTTTTGTTGTTGTTGTTTCCCTAACATTGCTTCTAACCTCTTATCTGAATGAAAATATAGTTTTCTTTAACCTTCTCTCACAGTGATGCATAAACATCATCTGTGGGATCTGTGGGAACTATGTGACTTTCCAGTGGTGTTCAGCAACCATTACTTTAATCTTTATTAGGAAACATTCATTGTCCCTATTGCTACCAGAAGTTTCTCTAGTCAAACTGGCCCCACGGTCTGGACGAATCTCTCCCACCCTTGGTCTCACAGCCACTTATAAAATAATCACTCAGAGGCTTAGTATTAATTATGAACTATATGGCCTATGGCTCAGGCTCATTATTACCCAGCTCGTATAACTTAATTTGACCCATTTCTAGTAATCTATGTTTTCCCACATGGCTTCATGACATGAGATTACCTGGTTTGTCATCTTGCATCTCCTGGAGGTAGCTCACAGCTTCTCTATTTCCCTCAGGTAGATAGACAACACCTGGACAGAAAGCCATCTTTATCTTCATTAATGCTTCATTACAGTCTGGGAGGAGATAGTTGGATTTCTTGTGATAGATTCAGACTGCTCCCAGGAGGAGATGTCCTGATGTCCATAGTGCCATCTTCACCTTTGCTATGATGATGCTCTCCACACTGCTCTCTACAATCCCAATCCCATCAGAGAAGGCATTTACTATACTGCAGTTAATGATATTTCGTATTTGCCACTAATCAAATTAAAATGTGTAACTTGGGTTTGTTTAACTGTCTTTATATGAAAAGATGAGCAATACTCTTGTTATATATTACATGACTATGGTTTTTCCTGCCCGGTGAACATGGGAATCGCCACAGTTTAAATGATTTACTCAAATCTTCTATTTCAAGTTGATTTACTACCTTTAAGCAGGAGCATCAATCTGGACTCTAATTATCTCCTACGTCAAACAAAAACATTTAAAAACAAGCAGCAGCTCCTGTGGCCTATCTTATCATTCCCCTCTGGCTTTCTGATAATAGACTAATCAGAAAATTAATAGTTCTGAATACATACAGTGAGAGGAAAGAGGTAAAGCAGCAACTAGGAGAAGGCCAGGACTTTATAAAACAGATGAGATTGTGCTTCCCACTCCCACTGCCAGTTATAAATCAGAGCATGGGTCAGAGATTCACCAGGCTTCCTTCCTGGTTCTTCTTAAACAGATTTCTTTTTCTTTCAAGAGCAGTCAGAGATTTGACCACAATGTGGAAGAACAGAAATGATAAATTTATTACTTGGTGTCTGTATCACTTTGTATGCCTGTGGGGACAGAAGCCTAGTTTATCTTCAGTCCCCAGGGTGAGGTGTGTAAGCATGGTTATATGTAAGCAACACCATGTCTATTGAGAATGCCTCTTTGTTTTACTTTATTCTTATTTCTGCAAAGGTTAATGGGTGGGTAGCCTTGTAAAACTCACCTCCCAGCCATTTGAAGGATGTGTCTGTGCTTGATATAATGCCTCTGTGCTTCAATTCCTTTTGTTCTCTCTATCTTTGACATGGCTATAAAGGGCAAAAGTGAATGTATTTCTTTTAATTTAGTTTCTCAGATTGATTTTACTGATTGTCCTCTTGATTACATTGTTATAGCTTCAAGATAACCACTCCATAAGGCACTGTCTAAATTGTAGAGGATTATGTGGTAAATTCTGATATTAGTTCTTAGCTCTCAATACTTGCACAAAGTCAGTAAGATTAAAAACATAGGCCTGGTTCCTATATAAAGATTGTATCATCAGTGACCAAGTCAAACATGTAGCGGAAGAATTACAGATTGCAAAATGAACACCTTAGAGTTACAGCCTGAAATAAACTGTTGCCTTTTACTTTTTTTCCTTCAAGTGGGAATATTTACCTTTCACCCCTGGAAATGTACGTTCTACTGGTGGAATATCCATTTGTTTAGTCTTCATCTCTACCCATGGATAGACAACTTTAAATATCCTACAGCAGATAACAAATCCAGATTAGATGTAGGGGCAGAGTATGAAAATTTATGAAATTCTGAGGTCTCTATCTGTTCAAATGCTTCTGCTGGAAAAGATCCAGACACTTTCCCAACATTTCATCAAGATTTCAAACTTCTTTGTTTCCTCACCCAACCCTGCCTCCTCATCCCTCTCACATTTCCATTCAATGGCATGTGCCGTGAACCCAAGAACAGTAATGCTGACCAGAAGATGGAGAGTGGCCTTGGAGATACATGTCATGACCAGCCACAGTAAACCTGGTCATTGGTATTTTTACCATGGGGCTGTAAAGGGGTGACACTGCCCCAAAATGCCTGCATCTTCTCCACCATTCACAAGACTGAATCTCATCACTTACTCCATAATTCTCAGATGATTTTTACCCTATTTTTTAAAAATTTAAAATAGTATTTAAAATTAAGATAATTTAAAATTGTTTCTTTTTTTGAGATTTTAATATTATTACATCATTTCCCTCTTCCCTGTTCTTGTTCAAAACCTTCCCACCAACTCCTTCTGGCTCACTTCTAAATTCATTGCCTTTCTTTTTATTATTTGTTGTTAAATGTAACTGTCTTTTCTCTCCTTCACTTTCCTCCCTGCTCCCTCTCAAATCTATGCTTTCCTTTTCTTTGTTATGCTACATACACATAAATAAATCAATAAAATTTGAATATGATTTTCCCTGTCCATTTAGTGTTACTTACATGACTATGATTTCAGGGATGACTAATTGGCATTGAATATCCAATTAGGAGGCTTATCGCTGGAGAAGACTATTTCTCCTGTTATTGGCATTCCTTAGTTGCCTCTAGTTCTTTGTCTAAGGGTAGAGGCCCACGAAGTTTCCCTCTTTCATGTTAGCGTGTTTATGGGTGCTATTCAGATCTTATTTAGGCATCCATATTGCTGTGGGTGAAGTTTTCCTGTCACTTCTAAGAATTAATAATCTCACAAAAGATGTCATGGTCTTCTGGTTCTTACACTCATTCCATTCCCCCTTGTACGATGTTCCCTGAACCTTGGGTATATGAGTTGAGTTGTAGATGTGTCACTGGCATTGGGCATGCTGTAGTGATTTGTTCTCTGCATTTTGACCAACTTTAGTTTTCTATAATCATCTAAGTCTGTTGCCAAGAGAAATTTCTTTGATAGGAGTGGGAGCTATACTTAATGTAAAAGAATAAGTAGTTTAAAAGCAGGTAGGAATTAAGCTAGTTGTGGTGGTATAAGGCTCTCCTCTAAGATCCATGACTTCACTAGCCCTGGAATGTTGGCTAGGTCTCCAATATCAGGCAACATTTCCCTCCTGTTGAGTGGACCAGAAGGCTTATTGGACAGCTGTTGGTTGCCTCCAGGAAGGGAGTTCCACTAGTGTACTTATAGAGATATCCTACCTTACTGGTCATTGTTGTGGATTGTACGCATCACAGCTAGGTAAGATTATTGATTGTTTCCCTCCGTTAGAAGCTTTTAAAGCATCTTCTGATGTTACGAAAGATCACTCTTAAGAGATGAGGCTTTCAGGTTAGATCAAGATGTAATTCTTCAAATTCTGTGTGATGTGTATGGTATCAATGACTATAAATTTAAATCAAATTCTAACACAACTATAAACAGAAAAGAGACCAATTCTTATTTTTCATTTCTAGACAATTGATATCACTGCAGAAATTTCATAGTTTTCACTGTTCACATTGTGTTTATATAAAACAGTGAGAAAATGACTTAGATTTATTTATGTTTCCTACTAATGTACCACTGAGTTATTTACAGAGGAATAACACCTTAAAGAACGTTCAATTTATTGAAAGTATTTCCTCTTTCAGCTTTCACTAAATGATTCCTACCATCCATTTAATTCAACAATGATTTAATTTAATGCCTTCTTTGGAATAACAGACAAAATTATTTCTTCTTCTGAACAGAAACCACTACCAGATGAAAGTATAAAACAGAAAATGCAAACATAATTTCTTTCTTTTTATTTATTTTTTAAATTTTATCAACCAAGAACTATCAGAACTTTGTTATTAATGAATTTTAATGTCTGAACAGCTTTTGTGGCTGTACAATTAATTTGAAAATTATTTTATTTGAATTCCTTTTAACTGATACTTAAAACAAAATTTTATTAATTAATTGATGGGGTATCTTGTGGTGTCTCACTTCCTCTAAGTGACTGTTGGATCCTTCTATAGCAGAATTTTGTGGCCTGCTATTTCACAGAATAAAGTAGCAGTATCCATTAGTAAGCAAAAAAGTAATTACTGAATCTTTTTTTTTTTTTTTAGTTTTGTTTTTTCAAGACAGAGTTTCTCTGTGTAGCTTTGTGCCTTTCCTGGAACTCACTCTGTAGCCCAGGCTGGCCTCGAACTCACAGAGACCCACCTGCCTCTGCTTCCCATGTGCTGGGATTAAAGACATGCACCACCACCACCACCACCACCACCACCACCACCACCACCACCCGGCTTAGTTATTGAATCTTAATGAACAGTATATAATTTCAAAAATAGATCTATTGGTTAAAGTTAATGTTCTACTCTTTTATTCATTTATTTCCATTCTCTCTATCCACTTGTTGTCTTGGAACCTCAATGTTTTCAAATGCATAGATCTCATGTGTGGTATGAGACAACATTAAATATACTAGGTCATCTAGATTATTCCTTATATCCCACATCAACATGTGTATATGTTTATATGTGAACTTTATTTGCCCAATGAGATGTTTTTGAGAGTATATAATAGAAAAAAGTCATAGAAAGTTACATTGATCTATAGTTCTGAGATTTCTTCAAAAAGCATATATAACAGCAGATGACTAATAAAAGTTGTATAAAATCAACCAACAGACAAGAAAGCTACACATATCTTAAAAGACTGAAGAACATAATAGAAAGAGGTACAGGATGAAATGAGATGACAAAAGAATGTCCAACAATTCTTTCTGGCTAATGAGTGAGAATAAACTTTTGCCATGGATCCCACAGATCCAAGAGAGGGAGACGCTGCACGTATTTATGAAAGATTCATCTTTTACTTGTAATCATCGTATGGGTTGTACTTACTGTTTTTGAAGTACATTTCAATAAGACTAGTATGTAGCTAAGAAGAGAAAATTTAAATGTTCCTCAAATATAATTTTGCCTACCTTAGACATTATGGTAAAATATCATTATTATATCATCAATTACTTTATCATAAATTTTATTTGTTAGACTTATCATGCTGTTTGCATGTGCCTTGTGTCAGATATTTTTCTTCAATTTTTTTTTTTCTGTAAAAGATTATGCTGGACGGGCAGTGGTGGCACACGCCTTCAATCCCAGCACTCGGGAGGCAGAGCCAGGCAGATGAGCCTGGGCTACCAAGTGAGTTCCAGGAAAGGTGCAAAGCTACACAGAGAAATCCCTGTCTCAAAAACAAACAAACAAACAAACAAACAACAAAAAGATTATGCTGTCAGGGTCTTCTAGGGACATAACATGCTATGGCTTTTTTCAGATGACAACACTGTTTTTGCCTCATTAAATTAACCTTGTTTTATTTCTCATCTATGAAAACTATTTCAGAAAGTTTTTTATAGCTGACTAGAGAGATAGATTTTCAGTATGTCACTTAAGAATTGTGTGTTAGAATGGAGAACATTTCTTCTTGTGAATTTATAAGGTAGAATTTTGTAGGGGGATTTGATTTTGTAGGGGGATTTCATCAATTTCACTTCAGAAGAATTAGTCTGAGGTATTTACATTAACTCTGATTATTATACAAAATCAATTTTTATTAAAATCTTAATATAAAACATCTGGATAATATCAGTGTTTTACAACAACTTGTATTTATATGTTTATATGTACATATGTTAATTTGCATATGTATGTAAATTCATGATGAACTGAGAATATAGAATTCTAGAAGGTTTACAGTTCTCTCCTACACTAATGAGGTCTAACTTTGACAAATTTAAACTAGGTTAGTTCCACTGTGTATGAGTGTGTGTGTGTGTGCATGCACGCACGCACATGTGTATGTGTACACGCATATATATATACACATACATGTTCAGGTGTGCTCTCATATCCATGCATACGGGGTTGTATAACTTCCCCATTCTTCTCTACTTCAACCTGAAGTTCACTTCTTTGTCTGGACTGACTGGCCTGTGACCATCCTTCCCCCAGGATCTTTGTTTCTCTGTGTTTCCTCTAGTAGTAGGGTTCTAGGTACATGACAACGCACATGGATTTTATGTGGGTTCTCTAGAACTGAACTCAGATCTGCATGTCTATGCATTAGACACTTTAGCCACTGACTGGGCTATCTAGTTTTAAACACGTTACACATTCTCTTTGGATTGTACGTATGGTAGAATTTTGAGATGGGGAGATCAAATGCGTAAAATCTAATTTCATACAGTACTATCATGATGTAGAATATTTAACAATAGACTCATACTAAAATACCTGAGCATTTTACTTTTAGATCATTCCTGGTTTCGCTTGGCAATAAATAAGGCACTTGATTAATTGCTATTTTGTGTGTTTCCTGAGCATTGACAGAATATTTACTTTGAGCCAACTACTATATCTCATGCACTATGAAATGATGATTAAGATGTGGTGACTATCTTCAAGGAGCTCCCCATCCAGGGGATTTGAAAAGTTCTAAAACCTCTGCGTGAAATTGATTGGTTTGGCCATAGAAAGTCAGGAAGGAAGGCCAGCAGCCAAGAAGCTCCAAGAAGCACCTGCAGCTGAATGAAGACAGCAGTAATTTATTTGGCATACACAGAGATTAGCTATCTCTATCTGATAGCATCATCCTTTCCCCCTTTGCTTAAGTATGAAACGAAGAGCCTGCTCATGCTACATGATTCTAATACACACACACACACACACACACACACACACACACACACACACACACCACATATGCCTTGAAACAGAAACAATATCACAAGCCCAAATCCCAAGCTCTGGAACTGACACAGAAGGTTCAAGATTTCAAGGCCAATCTGGGGTGTGTTAAAAGACTTTATGTCCCTCAAAGAGGAAGAGTATACACATGTAAACATATGATAATAGATAAACTGATAGATGACAGATAGATTCAAACATATATAGATACATACATAGATAGATAGATAGATAGATAGATAGATAGATAGATAGGTACATACATACATACAAACATAGATAATAGATGGGTAGATAGATGGATGCATACATATATACATACATACCAACTTACATAGATGATAGATGGACAGATAGGTAGGTAGATACATACATACATCCAAACATACATGACAGATAGGTAGATAAATAGATAGAGACATAGATATATACATACATGTATGTTAGATAGATAGATAGATAGATAGATAGATAGATAGATAGATAGGCTAGGTAGACACACAGAGATATAGATTAGGGGATAGATTTCAACAGTTTTCATAGCGAGAGAAGAAAAAGATACAATTTGCATTGTTATATTTGCATTTCTGTTGCTATCATACAATACTTTCAAAACAAGCAAGCAAACAAACAAATTTGGAACTGTAAGATAAAATGATCTGTTCTACCCTGAGGCTTTGTTTTCAGAGTATCTTTATAGTTGTCCAGGAACCGTCCTATCAACTAGTATTCAGTGTGATCAGGTAATTTGTCTGTGTTTTACCTGTTGGTGGATCAAGTTTCTTATTGGTACGGAATGCAATATTCTACAAAGATAAAATATAGCCTTACTTATTTCTGCTATGTAACTCACTTGTCATAAATACCACTAAACAGGGTTGTCATTTGGCTACTGAAAATAAAATACAAACTTTTATCGGGCTAGGTAGATAGAGGTTAAGAAAAGAGGCACCATGAGGACTATACCTGATAGACATTTGTGGGGGTTTAAGAACAGTCTCCCCATATGGAAATTTACTATATCTATGGCTCGGGTTCTTGGCTTCTGTTTTCTGAGTAACATCTTACATAGACAAATATTTGCTTTCAAACTCTTATGTAGACTGCCCATAGGCTAGACACTGATAAAGACACTGAAACAAGCAAGAAAAAATGACTACTACTGTAGCATAAGTCAGAGCCCAGACATTGTCTTCTCTAGTCTTTGGAAATAAAAACCTTTGAGTTTCTAGTCTTCTAGTTAATACCCATGTTTTTGATTGTTCTATGTAGCCTTGGATACAGCTTGAAAATTGATATGAGGAGTGCTTCATAAAAGAACCACAGATGTTTAGTGTGTGATATATTTCCTTCTTACCCCAGTGGCCCTTATAAAAAGAGCCTGAAGATCAGCTTATAACAAGTCAACTAATGACATGATATAGAGAGGCCCCTGGTTCAGTGGCTGTTATTACAGCTGTGTCCCATTACATATTAGATGCCTAGAACATGCTTGCATTCTGAAAGGCATTTATCTTTTGAATTTCAAACATTCCTACCATAAATAAAGATTTTATGCTTTTCAAAAATGTTTCACAGTTTAGTCTAGGGAATACTGAAAGGTCACTTTTACTTGATGGCATTCCCCTTTAAGGATTCCTGGAACTAAGAGGTACATTTTCTGAGCACTCACCTCCACAGCCCTGTGTCCTCTTTCCTTTGCCCATTTCCTGCTATTCCCTTAGCCTGGGGAGGCGATAATAACTTGAGTTTCACAAACCACCAGTGTGGAGACCAAATGAGAATTGGCCTTTGAACATAGCTTAATGATTTCCTCTTTTTGACAACTTTCTAATAGGAGTGATCTAAATCTAACATAAATGACAACGGTACTGCTGTGGGAAAAAATGAATTTGTGATATGTATTCTGTTTCAAAAGTAAAAGCTTTTAAAAACAGTTAAAGAGAGAGCTTTACAATACTTCTCTCCTGAGCCCCAATTATAATTCAAAGAACACAAAGTTTCACCACTTAAAGAATGAAGCTTTAAAGAAGTTGTGGGAGGTGTCTCCAGTGTTGATTGGCGACCACAGTTATTCCTTTGAAACCAAAAAGTGAGAGTGTTGTTCTTTTTATCTTTTGCAAGCTCAAGTGGTTCGAGTCATCTAGTGTCTGCTCATATTTTTTCCAACATGGACGTATCTCCTATCTTAAATAATGAACCACTGAAGGAAGGGAAATCGTTTCCTTGATTCTGCAAGAAACCCTGCCAATTTCCTTTTGTTCTCATAATACTTGTTGAGATGATAGGAGATTAGTTTGGGAGTTATTTCTGCATTAACAACTGCTTCTGGGAATGAGCTCTGCCCCACCTCTATGCAGGGGAAGCAGCTGGCCTGGCTGTCTCCTGCAGTTGGTGTGAGGCAGCTGCGTTTCTTGTCTGTGTTTCTTTATGGGTGCTCTTGTGCTCATTGTAGTCACCTGCACAACCTGACTTGATTTTCATTTTTCCAGTCACAAGCGCAGCAGCCAGAAACCTTTTCATGACTGCTGCAGAGAGCAGCACAGAGAGTGGATGGAACACAAAGACATTTTCCTTTGAATGTGGTGTGTGTGTGTGTGTGTGTGTGTGTGTGTGTGTGTGTGTGTGTGAAAGTGTTGGGAGGTGAGACAAGGAAGAGGGTGCTTAGCACATGTGATTTAGTGTTTGTGAAAAGCCCCAGATCATATCCCATCTGGGAGGATAGGGTGGGAAAGCTGCTGTCTGGAGTCATTGTCCTCTAGAGAAGAAATAGCAGCAGCATCAACAGAATCAAGCATAGACCCAAAGGCTGAAGCTTCCCATTCCTTCACAGTTAAGAAAGAATCATCCCATGGATCAGGGTTATATTTAACTCAAACTAATAAATTAGTCTGGTCTATATTTTCTTCATTACTTTGTCCTCAAGTTTTACTAAGCAGATTTATGACAACACAAACTGACAATATTTGAAAGGTGGCTAGTGGTGACACTCAAGAAAATACTCTGTCACTCCACTATGTGTAAAACCGCAGAGATACCTTTATCTCATGTGTGTGTGTGTGTGTGTGTGTGTGTGTGTTTAGTTTTATGAGTTGCACTCTTTAAATTATGTTAGTATCAGTCAAATCCTCTAGAGAAACAGTATGTGTGTGTGTGTCTATGAAGACGGATAGAGATATGAAGAGGTAGAGATAGCAGAAGATAGAGACACAAGATTTTAATAAATTAATCCATGCTGTTTTGGAGTCTGGAAAGTCCAAAGTCCATAGGGTGGGCTGGCAAACTGGTGACCAGGGAAACTGATCATTGCAACATCAGATTTGGCAAGCTAAATTCAAAATTATGATTTCATTTTTACCTTCTTTACTGCCTCATATCAATTGCAACCAACTAAATAAGGCCCACCAATATTATGATGCATGCTATGCTTTGCTCTGAATCTATTTTTTAATTTTTTACTTTATATGGAAAAGTTCCATCATCTTGATATTAATATTAGTGTATAACCAAGTAGCAAGGTTCAATAGTTAGTGAACTTGCCATATGGTATTATAACTGTTCCCTATGTTAGTGGTCTCATATATTGTCTTTTTATTAAATGAATTCCTACTCCATATGTTTAAGAAAAATATCAGGAAACATGGGTATAGTGACTCATCTTTAAACTATGTACACCCGTCATATAGTCATTCTGAAATTCTCTTCCTATGTCTCTCAATTCTTCCTTAGCAGACTTCCCTTGAGTTTTGCTTGGGAGACAGCATTCAGCCATTGAAAAAAAATCTTTCCCATTATCTTATCCAAAATTTGTGAAATTTCAAGAAGTCACCTGGATGATCTATTTGAAATACCAATATATTTTAAATTAAATTTGTGTCTCTAATTGTGAGAAACTGTATCAAATTGTTAGAAAGCTGTACTATAGAATATTTCCTGGTACACATCTCCAGGTGAGCAAGATGGGTTGGAAGTCACCTTCTTTTCACATGGCTTGATGGTAATACCACAGGAGCAAGGTCAGATGTGTTGAGCTAGGCTTCTGAGCACATGTATTTTCCTGTGTTTAAGAATGGTGCTAATGTCCAGGAAATAACTATACCACAATGCAAGTGCCTGTTAGTTATCTTTGAGTACTAGTCATGATGAAGACCCTTAGCTAAGTACATTTCAGATTCACAGTTTTTAAAATGGCTTTTAAAAGGCTTTCAGCACCACAGTATGTACTGATTTTCAGCCAATACTACAGATTGAGACAGAGTTTCTGAAAATAATTGGGAGATCTCTAAGATAATCTGCAGATGAATTTGATCAACAAATGCTGGGAAAGTTCTCAGAAAGAAGACTTCTTCTCATTTATAAGATTGCAGACAGTCATGACAGCTACATGCCCTTCACATTTCATCTTGAACTTAAGTGAACTGCTTAGCCAGAGTTGTAGCATACTGAGTGTGTTGAATAGGAAATACTTTGTGAAAATACAGATTTATGTAAACTAATATCTTGATATTAAAAATACATCAAATATTTTTTCTGCTTTATTCAAATTAAAATATTGTTTTCTTTTACTACCAATATTTCCTGTATTCATTTAATTATAAAGAATCTTAGTACTCATTTATGTTTGGTTTCTCCCCAAAATTGTTATGGAGTAAAAATAAGATTGTAAACCAGTATAATATAGAGTTTATACTACACACTAACTGATGTTCGAATACTTTATCCCTCTACATTTTGATTATTCTTTGTGGCTTTATAAACATTTCAGTAACATTCTGTTCATGCCTGGTCTGTGCTGAACATAAAGAGGGTATATAATTGTCTTTACAAGTTTTTGGTGTTGGTGAAAGAATTGAAAAGCATATTCAGAAACTAGGTGACATGGCTCATGCCTACAACCCCAGCATTTTGCAAACTGAGACAGGAGAATTACACCAGAGCAGCTAGTGCTATAGTGAGGCCATGTCTTAAGAAATGAAAGAAAGGAAGGGAGGGATGGAAGAAAGAAGAAGGAAAGAAGAAAAGATGGATGGATGGAGGATGAAGAGAGGGAAGAAGGGAGGGAGGGAGGGAGGGAGGGAGGGAGGGAGGGAGGGAGGGAGGGACAGAGGGATACTGACACCAAAGGGAGGTCAGGGACACTTTTTTGGAGTTAGAGAGAGAAAGCAACAGAACAGGCAAGCTGCAGATTTCAGCAGCTGCCAAGTGAAAGGTTGTGGTAAAGGGAGAAAGTTAACAAAGCAGGAAGGAAAAGGTAGAGTGCTGGAAGACAAAGAAACAAACAAACAAACCAAGAACATTAACAAGCACAAACAAAAACCCATCCAGAAGAGACAACTTTTCAACCCTGCGGTTTCCTTTCCTGGTCTTTGTCACGTCCCTGTTCTCTTCTGTGACTATTCAAAGCTCAGTCCGCATTCATTGTCTACTTTAAAGTCCACCTCTTCTCAGTCTTTCCAGACTAGATTCAGTCATGATTACTACTACTGTTATTATATTATTTTTCCAACACCTCTGCTCATTGTATTATATATTGAACAGGTTTGTTTGACCCTTGAGGGCCAGCCAAAGAGTAAATAGTTTCCCTTCATGTTACATGCCTCAGCACTACAGTCAGTTATGACGGTAAGAGTGTTAAGACTGGTCTAAAACTCAGCATGTCTAAGACAAGGAAGAATAATAACTTACAGCATTTCGTGTTGTAAATTAACCAAGTTTTGTTGCCTTCGAGCCAGGAAGAGATAATTAACAGCATCTATTGGTGTCAGCTTAACCTTCCAGTTTTGTTAGTTTGGAGCCGTTCTAAGTCCCTGTCAATGGTTCATCTATAGATTTGCAATTACTTAGAAGCAGCTTGCCAGTCATTCTCACTTACAGAAAGGCCAGCTCTGGCTTATTGTTAACCTAGCCATGGAGGCCAGCACTTGAAAATGAGTTATAAGCAGCTCAGAGATTTTCCATTACAGTGCTTGAAATCCATTTCCTTTCAAAATCTTCTGCTCCCTATCCACCAGGGTATTACCTACTGCTCACTATGCCATTTGTCTGAGAGGAATCTGACAGACTGACACTGGAAAGATGGTTTTCTAGGTGTTTTCCATTCTCTTTCTTCCTACACGGCATACCTATCATCTCTGGTATTTTAGGTGTTCACCTTAGTCTGTGCCAAACTCTGTATGCTCTTCGGTGGCACATATCATGTTATATAATTCAGGTGAATATAGTGCTAATACATAGCTGCTACCCTGAAGAAATTTGTAAAGCAATATATAATAACTAAATTTAATTTATGTGAAGAAAATGATTCATAATAAAGAAAGAAAGTGAGGGGATAAGGTGTAGCTGGTTTGGGACAGTGCTGACTTAGCATGTATGAATTCCTGGTACTCAGCACCATCCTTAAAAAACAACAAAAAAAAGGTGTACATGTTCTTTATTTCTTTTAAGGGATGAGGATTTCAGTCACCCTAAGCTCTAAGCTATACAGTGAGTTTGACGAGAGCCTGAGATACAAGAAACATGATGATTGATGGTGATGATGATGATGATGATGTTGTTTATGGTGGTGGTGGTGGTGGTGGTGGTGGTGGTGGTGGTAGTGGTGGTGGTGATTTCTATTCAAGGAAGACTTTTTAAAAAGGGGGTCTTTTGGTCAGCAGTTAAAATTAGCTAAGGATTTAATAGTTACAGAAGCGAACATATATTACAGATCAGAAAAAAGGGAGTAACCAAGTTGTAAAGGTTAATTCTCTTCCAGCACAGACGTGTAGCACAGTCATACCATAAAGAGTAGTGAGAAGGCAATATCTACTGAAAAATATATGGAGGTCTGCAGGGTTGCAGGGATATGAGAGATCTTGTTTGCAATGAACACCCATTCACTTCTATTTCCTAACAAATTTCCTTTGCTGTGAACACATTCACTTCTATTTCCTAACAAATCGAGTTAAGAATATACAGAAGACACTTCAAATTAGATTTTTATCCAGGGTCTTGGCTTCCTACAGCGTAGCAGCCTGGATCTATCTATGCAGCTATGACATTGCCTGATCCAAAACACAGACTGATCATGCTGTTGCACAGCTTTTGGTGCTCAGTTCTGTGCCATAGAGTCTGTTAAAGTCACATGAAAAACAGGGCTTCTCAGGTTTAGGGGACTATTTACACACACTGAAATCCGTTGGCCACTGAACCAATTCTGCACCATCAATACCAACAGGCAGAGAGGAATGAGGCATGAACCAGAGCCAGTGTCACCACCGACTGCTTTCCCCTTCACAGGAGATGCTACCTGAAGAGTCAGTCACAGTTTCTTCACCTAGTCAGACAGGTGTGCAGTTTCCTGTGTTTTGTAGGTGTCGTGCTTCGGATGTTATGAATGGTTAGGATGGGGAAGCTGGAAGGGAGTGTTGATGCTTGCTGCAGTAGAGAGAGAGATGATCTGGCCAGTGATTTAGGAAAACAAAGGGAGCTGCAAGTGAAATAAGTCAGTTAGTAAAGTACCATGAGAAATAATCAATTGAACTGAGCTGGGGAGAAGAGATAGCTGACCTTTCAGATATTAAAAGCAGGTGATGTGGTCTAAATTGGCCAAGTGTGAATTAAAGGGGCCGGGAAAATGACAGCCCACGCAGATAGGAACGTTGCTTGAGCATGAAGCCAATGCTCAAGATCACACTGAGAAAGGGGCATTCCAGAGATGATGCCAATCAGGAAAATAGAGGTTATCCTTCTAGAGAATTGTACAAAGTAAGCAAGTGATGAGAAACATCAGATTATGAAGGGAGTGGATCATTATATGCTCATTTTATACTTAGAAGTCATAAGATTCGAAGAGAAGGGGAGTAGATCAGAGTCAGAGATAGATGTTTTATTTTAATTTCTTATTGAAAAAAGATTTTCTTTTCATATTTTTCCCCTTTTACAACTTGCCCCCAATCCTCCTCATTTCCTTACCTGATTGCATGTTCTTTCTCCTTCTGTCTAAGAAAACAATAACATTCAGAGCATACAGAATTTCTCAGCAATCCCTGTTCCTCTGTTCCTTACAGTCTTTCCGTCCCCCTTCCGCAGTGATCCCTGAGCCCTTAGAAAGTCCAGATCCCTCAACCGCACACAAAGAACTGCAGGCGAATAAAGAATGCTGAAAGTGAAAGTTTTCCCCAGGGAAGAGCACACCAGTTGACACCAGTTGACACCAGTTGACACCAGTTGACACCAGTTAGTTATCTAATACCAAATGGTCAGACTTAAAAACCTCCAAACAAATAACACTATACAGACTGAGCAGATGGAAGTGTTAGGTGTGTGTGTGTGTGTGTGTGTGTAATAACAATTGAAGCTTGAAAAAGAGCAAGGAATGTTATATGGGTGGATTTTGAGGAAAGAAAGGGAAGAGGAAATGATGTAATTGTATCATAACCTCAAAATAAATGAGAGAAATAATTTTAAAAAACAACAAAAATCAAAATAAACAAAGAGAAAAGCCAATAAGACACAATTACCGGAACAAAACAAAATGCCATAATAAAACAAACAACCAAAAAGGAATCCTTTGTGAGTTGGCCAACTACTCCTGGGTTTAGGGCCTACTCTGGAGTGTGGCTAGTCTACCCACCAAAAGACACTACATTGGAGAAAACTGACTTGCCTTTTGCCAGGAGGTATAAATTGCAAATAGCTTCCTGGTTCTGGGTGGGACTTTGTATCCACTTCTGCTCCTTTTGGCTGTTTTTTGTTTTGTTTTTTTGTCTCTTTGAACTTGTATAGGTCATGTGCAGTCACAGTCTCTGAGTTTATATATCAGCCCTGCTATATCGGGATGACACTATTTCCTTGGAGTCATCTGCCACCTCTGGCTCTTGCAATCTTTCCACTTCATCTTCCACATAGGTCCCTGAACCTTGAATAGAGGGATGTAATAAAGACATCACATTTAGGAGACATTGCTCCAAAGTCTCTCACACTCTACCCATTGTCCAGTCATGGGTTTCTGAGCTAATTTCCACTGACTGCAAGAAGAAGCAATGTTGCTGATGGTTGAATGTACTGTTGTATGGGTAAAGCAATGTGTCATTTGGAGTCATTTTATTGCTATGTTCTCTTAGAGTAATAAAAGTGGATTTTCCTCTAGGACCCATGAGCTATCTAGCAAAGACAGATTAAAAAACATAAGAACAAAGAAATACATTGAGGACAGCAGATTGCTGATGAGCATACATGAATATGCCTAACATCAAGCAGGAAGTGGTCACACTCAAAAGTCTTCAGGAAATGTTATTTTTATTCATTTATTTATTTTGATGTGTGTATGTGTACTGTGAATATACATGCTTGTGTGAGTGTGTGCTAGGTGTATGTTCATGTATGAAGGCAAGAGATTGATGTTGGGCATCATTCTCAACCACCATTCAACTAGACAGGCTCCTTACCCTCACCCATATGCTGGGATTCCAGATATGTGATGCACCAACTTTTATATGGGTGCTGAGGATGCAAACTGAGCTACTCATGCTGATCTGACAAGGACTTTATTGACTGAGCTGTCCTATGGGCCACATAATTTTATATTATTATTGTCTCTTTACCTACTATACCTCAGGAAATTGAAGTTCTATGAGGACAAGGAAATTCTGTCTATTTGCTAATTTATTCAATTTGTTGAATTTCTTCAGTGTTTACAGTGTCCTGTTTACCAATGGTTAGTGACTTATTGTGTCTACAACATCACCTCTACAATAATATTCCATCACTGATGTTACTAATTTCAAGTTCCCATTATCTCTAGTCTAGGTAACTATAGTAACCTCAATTTGGGAATTACTTTTCCACATCATCTATGAAAATCCTTGAATCCAAATGCTTTGCTATGCTTCCAGAACCCCTATGAAAAATTCCATGGAAATACAGGCCCTGTGCTCCTGAACAACTTCTGGAGTTTTGTGCCTTTTAATCTCTATTTAACCTGTAGCCACTTAGGAAGTTTTATTTCCTTACACCTGGTTCATTTACCTTCTCTCAGAACTCAATTCCTGTGTCATTTTCTGAAAGAATTTTCCCATTTCTCAGCTAAAGTCATCAGAGCCCCTTTTGATTCCTGTATGCATCAGTCTCTAACACAGTCACTCTGCTTACCAAATTGTGTAGTTCTGTTCTTAACTGTCTGCTGAGCTCTGCAGAAATCAATACAAGGTGAGTCTGACTAACACATGGTTTTGATCCTCTTAGTTACTTTTCGAAGTAATGGCTCTCTATAGTAAGCATTAAAAACACCAAGCTTCTTAACCTAGAAATTGAAGACTTTCCCAGTTGTTTTAATCTTGCCTTCATAGAAACCCCCCTTTAATCCTGACTTAAACAATGAATTTAATGCTTTCCTATTCACCAGGGACTGTTTGGAAACTTGTTACTTTAACCCAAGATGTGTATACTAAATATCTTCATCCTTCAACGTTCAGATTGAATGTCAGAATCGCCATTCTCTTTTTTGTAATTTTTCTAAGATGGATGTAACTGTGTTTTTTCATCTGAACTTCTACATCATTTGAACAGGAGCATCAGCTATCTGTGCCTCTTGTATATGTGCCTGAAATTTAATTTATTTTATAGTAAAATTGTACATGTGTTTAATCTCAACTCCTGTACTCTAAGTACTTTGAGGGCATGATCCAGGCATGACCCACAGTTTTTCCTTCATAATGGCTAGCGTGGGTCTTATCTGCCATGGCAGCTTAAGATATTATTTCAACTTAGAGACCAATAAACACAGATTAGTAAGAAGGATTTCTTTACTTGAGGATTTACAGAATCTCAAATTCTAAGTGCTTTAAAAACAAACAAACAAACTTCCTCTCAGGCGATGGTAATACCAGCACTTGGGAGGTGGAGGCAGGAGGATCTCTGTGATTTCGAGGCCAGCCTGGTCTACAGAGCTAGTTGCAGAATAGCCAAGGCTACACAAAGAAACCCTGTCTCCAAAAACAAAAACAATAACAAACAAACAAACAAACAAAAAGCCTCCTTAGACTGAGTAGAAAGTAATGTTTTTCTAGCCACCTGTGTATCTCTTAGCAGAGCCAAAATGACATAAAAGTAAGTACTACAGACAGAAAACTTTGTTTTTATTGAGTGTTTCTAATTGTGCAAAACTGATTCCTTGGTCATTTCTAGGGTGTCTTAGGCACTTAATCAAAGCAGGTACTGCTGATTTTGATTTCCAATTTATGAAGAGAAGGGAAATCACCGAGTATGGATAGCTTCAAAGTGCATTCAGCAGATGTGTTTTATATCAAATGAATCATCTTTTGGCACAATCTACTCATTCTCCAGTTATTCATTTGAAAGCTTGTGTCTCTGTCTCTTGAAGGCTGTGGCTAGCATTATTCTTGATGAATGGGACAGTCTCTGTGAGTCATAAATAAAACAAGTAGAGTAACAACATTGACTCTCAAAAGAAGGTATGTTACCACGTCATGCAAGTAATACATTTGAAAGTGTTCAAAAAATAGTTCCAGATGCAAAATTACCCACTATGCGCCTATGTAGAGCTGCTGCATACAAAGGCAATTTGATCAAGTGCATGCACCTTGCTTAAGAATATGCAGATTTGTGTGTATTTCCCCATAATTTATCACTGTGGTTTCATATCTTTTCCCTTCTTAAAAAATCCCCTTTATTCTTGTTTAACTCTCCAGTTTAAAACTTCTGACACAGGGTAAGAATCATACTATAAAATGTTGTATTCATCCCTAGAGTATTTTTTAAATTAATTTCAACCCTCTGGATTGCTCTTTACAGTATAGAAATGTACAGAGTTCTTTAATGAAAAATAATGAATATATCTCAATTCAGGTTTTAAAATTGGGCTTCCCCTGGGTTTGTCTAATTGTGTATAAGTGCAAACGTATAGTCATCTGAAAACTAATACTTTTCAAAGGATGTTATTGCTCATTTATAATTTACTTACAGCCATGTGTAAAACTTAGGAAAGACAAATACTTAATAAAAGCACAGAACATTATTGGCATCATTGTTCTCTACCAAAAATAAGCTAGTATCTATTCCCCTGCATTTCTCACATCTCTTTAACTTGGAAGTCATAATTGTGAAACGGAAGTGTTGTTACAGAGCAGTCTTACTGGAGCAAGCAAGGCCCAGGAAATTAGAAACAGAAGAAGATTGCTGTGCCGCCCAGTTGCCCCAGCTCCTAAGTGGCAGGTGTCTCCTGTGCTGAAAGGTGTTAGACAGGTGAATACCAGATATAATCACCCTACCTGTGAATGTGTCTTTCCCAGGGGAACCTGCTTCTCTGTCCTTCTGATGCCTACTAGACTGTAATTTTCACTCACTGGGTCAACTGACAGGAAGGATTTATTGTTACCACACAGTCAGTGCTGGCCCAAGTTTCTACAGGTCACTTACTGCAGTGTGTTACACCAACATGCACCTAACTTCCTTTCTTTAAGGCGTTGAGAATTGCACAGTGGAGAATACACGTCCTTAAATGGTTTTAATGATCTTTAATAATGGAACTTTATTCTAGCACAAATAGGATCTATTGCACTCAGTTATTATGATATGCAGTATTTGTACATACAGTATTATAAGATTACATATTATAACATCATGCATAACAAATACCACAGTGAAGATAACAATTTTTAATGAATTTTAAAGTGAAATATAAATACATAGAATTTTAGACTCATGCAAACACATGGACTTAGATTCCTAGTCATCTATGAAATGTTAAGTTAGCTATTTTCTGTTGCTTGAGATTTGGCAACACAGCTCTCTCTCTCTCTCTCTCTCTCTCTCTCTCTCTCTCTCTCTCTCTCTCTTTCTCAAACACACACACACACACACACACACACACACACACACACACACAGAGAGAGAGAGAGAGAGAGAGAGAGAGAGAGAGAGAGAGAGAGAGAGAGAGTGTCCTATGTAGGCTACCTCCAAAAGAGAACTTTAAATTTTGGATGGAAGCATTTTGGATGGTTTGCAATGGGCAGTGAGACTCTCAGTGAGACAGCGCAGACCTAAATGGCTGTGCTATTCAGGAAAGGCAGTGGAACTCAAACAGAAGGTATGATTGTCACACAGGCGTGTACAACTTTCCCCATAATCTATATTCAGTGCCACTCTATCATAAAAGGGGGGAACAGATAATGAACTTTTTTTCTTGGTTTCAAGCACAGGAAATTTCTTTTTCATATAAATGCACACTGAGCATTATTTTTAAGAGTAAGTGACCAGAATGCTGTTAAACAGCCCAGAGATGGGAAGTTCAAGGGCTCCGAGAGGCTCTGTTCTCTGTATTCTGCATTTGCAAGTCGTTCCATCTGCTTGGCTTACTATGAGTGTCTGCTTCATGTTTGAGATCTGGGACTGTTGTTTTGATATGTCTCAGCCTTTCTCAGGGAATCCCAAGAATGGCCAAGTAAGTGTTGAGGCAGCCCTGTTCCTCTAACCAAGTATGGTGCATTCTGAACAGGAGGTAAAAATGGAAGATTAGGTTCAGAAGAATTATCTTAATTTGGAGAAAAAAGAAAAACAGAGACATCTATGACTAAAAGTGTTGTCATTTAATTCTGTTCTTCATTCTACAGTACTCCCATTAATCAAATAATTTTCAATAGCATCTATATTAAAACTCAAGATTATAGTCCCAGTATGAGTCTGAGGCATTAATAATACTTTAGCTGTGAATTCCTGTGATGTGTGTGTGTACATGTGTTTCTGTGTGTATATCTGTGTATCTGTATGTGTGTGTTTCCGTGTGTGTATGTGTATGTGTCTGTGTGTGCATGTGTGTGCTTGTGTGGTATGGTGTGTGTGTGGGGGGGTGTATATGGTGTATGGTGTGGGTAGAGGTGGTATATGTGTGAGTTTGGTTTTCCTAAAGCTATTTTGACTAGGTGATAAGATTTCCTAAGGATGCTAGCCAAGCCATTAACCAGAAAAACCTACATCCTTTGAGCATGTCAAAATTAAACAAAGCCATGTAAACTCTCATCAGCACCCCACAGTATCTTCAGAAATACAGAATGCCTTAGCTTACATCCCCCAGTAGGTAGCTGTTCAGAGGAGACTATGAGTAAGAGTTGCTCACCGGGTTAATGGTTCTAGGAAACACAGGAGGTCCAGAACACAGCTAACACACTGGAAAGGAGGGATTACTGAGAGAAGAGCAACCAGACGTGGGCTCCCTTGGAACCTGTACAGTGTTCCTGAGCTACAGGGATCCGCAGAAAGCATGTGTGTCTTAGTTATCAGAGTCAAGAAGAAGCTGTGGTGCTTGTGCACCAACTCTGCCAGTCACCTTGTCCCTAAGTGTGAAAAGTAATGAGAAAAGCATTGGTTCTGAAGACAGTTAGACTAGACTGTGGAGGCAATAGTGACTCCAGGCAGAACATGCTCATCAATTAAAGAGACTGTCAGCTGAAACAGCAATTTCCTGGAGAGTCAATTCCAAAGGAGGGTTATTGGATTTCCCAACATCATATGCTCATTGGCTGTACAACACATAATATACAACACCTATATATGAGGTGAATATGCTGTAACTTGTGTATGTATATGTATGATTTCTAAGTTGAACTTTTAAGAATAGACATCCAAATTTTTCTCATTGAAATTGATTTTTCATACAATATATTCTGGTTGTTTTCACTTCCCTAACTTCTCTCAGATCTTCCCCACTTCCTCACCTACTCAAATCCATACCCTTTAATTTTCTCTCTCTTTATTACACAAGCAGACTTACCTGTGGCAGGACACCTTGCACAGTCTTGATGCAAGGGGAGGGGCTTTGACCTGCCTCAGCTGAATGTACCAGACTTTCCTGATTTCCCATGGGAGACCTTACCTTTTCAGGGGACAGAATGGGGAGCAGGTTGGGGGAAGAAGGCTGCCAGAGGGAGCAGGAGGATGGAAGAAGGGTGGGTCTGTGGTTGGTGTGTGAAATGAATAAAAAAATCTTAATAAAGAAAAAATAAAAATAAAAAATAATACAAGTAAGACATCTAAAATCACAATAAAGAAATGGAATAAGAAAAAATAAAAACAAGGTAGAAAAGGAAAACTTAAAAAAACAAGGAAAAAGCATGAGAAACTCAGATAGACAAAGAGATACAAACATATTTGCACATGCACAAAACCAAAAAAAAAAAAAAAAGGCATAAACCATAATATATATGCAAAGATCTGTGGTCTTCAGAAATGTCCAAACACAGTATTGTGAAACAAAAAACAGTTTTTTTTTAAATTTCATTGTTTTTCTTCATTTAAGTATTGGTCATCGGTATATGATTTTCTTCTGTAGATTTCATAATGGCTCATATGTTTTGTGTTTTAGTTTTATTCAATATTTGTACCCACCAATTTTTTAAAGTTATATATTCATATTTACATGCAAGCACAGTGTCCCACCATACTATTTTGGGACTTATTTTTTTATAATAACTTTGTTGGGGATATATTGACATCTCATGAAATCCACCCATTTCAGGGGTACAAAGTTGTGATTTTAATAACTGTATTGGTGGATGTCATCAACTTCGTATATTAGTTTTCGAGGATTTTCACCTCAATTGAGCAACAATGACGAGTCCACAATTACACTTACTTACATTTTTAATCATCAATTTCAATTTAAGAATCCATGTGGAATGTCCATTTTCACCAATAAAACAATTTAGGTTTACTTCTGAAGCTTAAAAATGAAGGTTCGGATATTTTCCAAACATTAACTAAAATGGAGTGTTTTTCCCGTAAGCTTGAGACCACACAGGGCCATCTTAGAATATTTCCTGTATGTCAACTAGTGAAGACTTTGTGTTAATTGTTGGCGTAAGAATCCCAAATACCGACACTGAAATAAAACCCAAACTGAAAAGAAACAAGCACTACTATATTTGTATCCACATCATTTTCCTTTTAGTTTTATTCATGCAATCCAAAAATGGAACAACTTGGAGCAATTTTCTCTAATGTGCTAAAATTTTTATGGTGCAGAGAAAAATTAATCTGCTGCAGTTCCCAAAATCCTAAGGTCAGTTATGTGCAGTATTCATAATTTGAAAAATATGCACCAATGTATTTCCCTTTTTTTTTGGATGGACTTGAGAACAGGAATTTTGCTTCAGCATTCATGGCTGGCTGAAAGATATTTAACATTTTTTTTTAAAAGAATGAGCTTATGCCTGGAACTAAAGAGGACAAGTCACAGGCGTCATGGATATTTACAGCAGGTAGTTTGCCTCTGCAATTTTCCCAGTCTTGTTTTCTGCTTGGGTTCTCAAAGCTCTCTGCTCATGAGGAAACTAGCTATTCATTTTGACTAAATGTTTGCATTCCTCCATTGAGTGACGAGGGTCAGAGAAGGAAGAAATTTGTTTGGGGCAAAATGAGGTTTGGAAGTATTACTGCATGCTGACACAAAGCAAGCTTAGCAAGCCAGAAAAGACATTTTGCAGGCACAATAGCTTTTGAAAACAGCAAGTCTCTGCTGGTGTTCATCTCAGTTGTATGAATTTGAAAACATGTCCAAATCAGCTTATTTCCCACCTGCTTCTTACAGACAAAAAGACTAGAAAAAATTTAATAGACACGATCGATCTCTTTCTAGCATTTACTTTGTTATATGTGAATTGGAATTTGACAGTGGGTTTGGAATGAATACTTGGCAATGATGTAGAAGGGCTCTATTAGGTTGGAGTTATCAAATACATTTTTTCCTTTTTTATTATTAAGAAATTTTCTATTAATTTTACATAGCAACCACCCTTCTCCTAACCCCCTCTCCTCCCTTCTCCTAACCCCAGCCTTCACCACCAACCTAACCCCCATTCCCACCTCCTCCAAGGCAAGGCTTCCCATGAGGAGTCAGCAGAGCCTGGCACCTTCAGTTAAGGCAGTTACAAGCCCCTCCTTCCTGCACCAAGGCTGTGTTAGGTGTCCCATCATCGGCAGTGGGCTCCAAAAAAGTCCACACATGCACCAGGAATGGATCTTGATCCCACTGCCAAGGGGGCCCCTTAAGCAGGTCAAGCTACACAACTGCCTAGCCTATTTAGAGGGCCTAGTCCAGTCCCATGGAGGCTCTACAGCTATTGGTCAACAGTTTGTGAGTACTACTCAGCGGTATCAAATACATTTAACATTGGTCCATTTTATTTAGTGTTAGGTCATCTACTTTGAATTGACAAATAAAAATTTGTGTTGTTTAAGAACATACCTATGTTTTAAATAAGCTTCTGGTATCACAGTGATGTGGAATTAGGATTTGTCAGCAAGACGATTTTATGGTAATCAATATATTTAACATTCTCTATAGTCAGTAACCTATTAAGTTGCCTCTCTTTTGGAACACTCTTGCCCTTTGCGTTTTAAGGGCAGGGAGTATTTCTATATGTGAGTAACTTGAATGCATCTGAGCTGGTCTCTAAAATCCGAGTTCCAAATGTTCAGGCTGACTCCATAGATTTCCTGTTCTGGATGGTTTGGGTTCTACCTCCCTAAAGGAAGGATCAACTATATCATCCCCAAGAGGCCTTTACTCTGTGCTGCAGTTAGAATCTGATGAGCTTAGAGGAGGACTGCTTGGCTTACATACAAGCCATATGGGCCAGACATCCACCATGCGTGTGCTAAGGATATCTCCAATTATTTTTAATTTGTGTTTGCTTCCATATACATAATAAATAATATTTAAATGGCATACATACTCTCATGGTTTCTACCATATTTAGAAATGAAAAAAGACAATGTACAATAAAAATTCCTAAGTCATAGAACAATAAAGAATTAAACAACAGCTCACTCAAGTATACAAGATTTATAAGGAGCATTACCATACTTTCAGCAGCAAACCCCTTTCTTTCTGACTCACCCAAGAACGTATTTAAGTGTGCATGAGATTATGGCATGCCCACTGCTGAGCCTGTGTAAATGAATGTATGCATTTGTCTACATGTGTGCTTCAAACAATGGCAGGTCAATTACCGTTGGCATTGGTCAGTTGCGATACAACACTCGCAAAACAGTTTGTCTGTAGTAACAATGGATTCATTTTACCTTTTTAAAAATTGTTCTCACTTTGAAAATAAAAGGATTCAGCAGAGATTGGAAAAAAATAATGCTGATCTGAGGCCTCAATTGTGCTAACCAAGGATTGGGTGGCTCAAGATCCATGTGTTAGGTTGTGATTTAGTGCTACCCTCTCATCTCAATGTAATGTGACTAAAATCCTGGAGCCTATTCATCAGAGACACAGGAGCCTTGAAGGTAGTAAGCTTGTAAGTGTAGAAGTACCTATCCTTTAACTAGTGTGTGTCATTGAAACCATATATTACCTTAGCTTTTACAGGCTTTTAAAAAACTCAGCTATAAATTAAACATCAAAGACATTGTACCACAAAAGTCTCTTATGGTCTGATTGTTTGTAGCCCCTCTAAATTCTTAGGCTGAAACCTAATAACCAATGTGATGGTGTTAGAAGGTGGGGCCTTGGGAAGATGATTAGGTTCTGAGCATAGTTCTCACATGAGTGGGATTATTCCCTTACAAAGACTGGTAATGTACAGTATATTTCATAAAGCTGGAAGGAAAGACTTGGAATATTTTCACCTTTAAAAAGTAATAAATATTTGAGGTTTCAGATATGCTTAACATACTTTGTAAGTATGGTGAGATAATTGATTGTACCATCGAAGCTCCCAGCCTGTTTTTAAACATTGTATAATACATTCATGTCTCAAAATACCACATTATCCAATAAACATGTATATTTTTGTTTGTATGTGTAGAAGAGAAAAATATGGTAACATTTAAAAGTTGCAACCCAAAATAAGTTTGCTGTTCAAGTCCCCCAAGAGCTATGGGATGCCTTGTGACATGGGGACACAAGGAGATATTAGAAGATTCATCAACAGATTGATGTGAGGAGGAGCACAGAAAAGAATACTATTTACACACAAAGGACTTGGCTGATCATTAATGGAAATATCCTATGACAAATACACACATCTGAAATTGTGTAGAGATGGATTACTTCTTTCACTTTAGAGTGATCTCTGGTTCTGCTGTCTAGTCTATAGCTACAGTGTTAATCAAAGTTGAATTTGTTTAAGGCCAGCGCATGTTTTCCCTATTTTGTAAGTGTAATATAGTCTAATAGATGTAAATTGTTCTATTCTTCTGACCTGATGCTTGAGGCTAGAAAACAAATAACACAAGGTAGATCGCCATTCAATAATGTGTTCTCACCATAATCTTTAAAGTGGAAATTAACTGAAAGTCTTTCTTATAGTAAAAGTGTCCTTTAATTATACCTCTCAATTCTTTAGCTAATTGAGACTTTTTTTTTTTTGAAAAGCCCCATGCAGTGTCCCAGCTGCATCCAGAAGCGAACCATCTGTGCGGTACTAGAACGTGGTAACTCCACCCCAGTCACCATGATTCAAAACCGAATAGTCATCTTAGGAGGCCTTAAAAAGGAAACCAGCAGAGTAGTAAAACCTCCATGTGATTAGCCTGCTTCTAATCAGAATTGTGTTCTCAGTTTGTTTGGGCTCAATTTCAAATGATTGTAACCATTCTCTTTTCCTCACTTCATCTCTTCACTAACATCTAACTACTCCCCTCTTCAGTCTTGGGGGACCACCTCTAATAAGAATGAGCTTGCCTGCACCCAAAAGTTCTGTCTGGTGTTTTTTAATTGTTCTACAACTTCATGTTTACCTACTTAATTAGTGTATTATTACTTCATATTTGTAGACAGCACTTAATTAATCAAATTACTTTATTAAAGAAACAAGCTGTCTAGAGCAACCCAGCATTGGTTATGGACTTGGACTCTTCCAACTCTGACAAATATTTTCTCCTAAATATTATCACTAGTAAATTATAAGCAAAATGTTGCCTAATTTAGAATTAAACATTTGGCTACACTCAAAGCTAAGTAGTATGCTTTGTACATTTAAAGATATTTAGAAACTTAATGGAGTGAGGAGTTTCTCAAGCTATTCTTGGCATTATGGAAGGAAAGATTCTATTCTCTGCATGTGGGTTATTTTTTATTACATTTGGAATGCATTTTGCTAATTTGAGGCTCAGATAAATACTTAGAATATAAAGCATGTATTTTTAGATATGAAATGGTAAATACTGCATTTCAAAGTTCAACTCAGAGTTAAATAACTATTTGTCTAGGAATTTGAGCATGTTATGTTTCAAGTGCAATGGATTTTTAAAAATGGAAAGATATATAGATGTACTAGAATTCCATTTCTTTTTTGTCTAAAACAAAAGATAGTCAAATGCTCCAGCAGCAGTATACCGCTTAAGTAGAGCAAAAGCTCAGGCTGAACACTCCTCAGACATTGACCACAGTCATTCTCACGGTCTTGAGTAACAAAACATGATCTCTTAGAATAAAGTTTTCTGAACCTGAAATGGCAGTCTTAAGGCCCTTCAGTAGACCTAAAGAGAGAAGAAAATCACAGAAAATACCAGACACATTTTTCTTAAAATATACTGATATTGCATGCATGTGTATGTATATATTAAGACTCTAGGATCTAACACTTTACAAAAGAAAAGAGCTACCTTAAACAGCTTATCTGTTCTGGTTTACATCATTTATTACATAGACAGTTTCTAATTATTGAGATGAATCAACTTCAAATCTCCTTTTGTTTTAAATGTGACTATTTGCAAACAGTAAATCCATTCATATGACAAGTTGTACTTAGAAACATTACATTTATCCCATAGACTTCCTAAGCTGATGGTTCATGGTAAGGTGCTTATGATTCCATTTGGACACTGGATGGTTTCAAATAATGAATAATTTTATATTTAAGGATGAATTTGAAATGAATTCTTCCTCTAGGTGAGAAGTTCTCAACCTTCCTAATGCTGTGACTATTTAATACAGTTGCTCATGCTGTGGTAACTCTCAACCATACAATCATTTCATTGCTACTTCATAACTATAATTTATTACTGTTATTAATCATACTATAAATACCAAATATGCAGGATATCTGATATGTGATCCCCATGGGAGTTGAGACCAACAGGTTGAAAACCACTGCCTATCTCTTTATTTTTTCTCATTTTTCTTGCTCTATGCAGACTTTGAGATGTGATTATAAATTGTGATCAAAGACTCCAGACTTTATAACTATGCTCAAATCTTTAATATTCAATACTTAACACTTTGGTGTTTAAGATATGTAGGACTCAGACATCCAAATACTGATTCCACTCTAATGACCACCATTTATTTTCAATGCATGATATCTTAGACTGTTTTCTCTCAATAACAATGATTTGGTTGAGAAAATAACTTTTGTCTTTAATGTAGATTTCAGATGGCAAGTTTTTCTCTTCTAAGTATGTTTTAATTATACATTTGGTATGAGTTTTGTTATTTTTAACATAGAATGCTGAAGAAAATTTATCCTTGAAAAGAACCGGACTCAAAGTGTATTCTGTATTGTGTCAAAAGCTAACTAAGGGTTGGGGATTTAGCACAGTGGGAGCCTAAGCAGTTTGATTAGAATTGAGCAAGGCTGGCTAGAAGATAGAATAATATGACTACCTAGAAGATGGAATAATTAGCATCTAGTGAGAAGCCGTAGTAGTAAGAAAAAATAATATAGTAGTCAGGCGAGTCGGCATTCACCTTTAGTCAAGTCCCAGAAGGCTGAGGAAGGAGAATGATAAGTGTAAGGATACCTGGGGATAAATTGCTGTAGATTACCCTTGTTCATGATTTCACTTCTCTTGGTTTCAGTAGCCTGACATTAACTGTGGCATAAAATATTAATGGAAAAATCAAGGAATAAACAATTCATAAGTGTTAAATCATTCATGGTTCTGAGTGGTGTGATGAAATGCCATGATATCTCTCTCTGACTCACTTGAGATTTGAATCATTTCTTTGCACACTATCTTTATATCCTAACATGCCACCAGCTTGTGAGTTCCATAGGTGGTTCCATGCTTACCATGTAGACTGCTTGACGACTACTTGACTTTAGAAACTTTGCATTATAACTAATGTATTATCTTCCCTGCTTTATAAATTATAACCCTTCATACAATTGAATGTAAAATAAGATATACCATCTCTATAATAGTGTTGTGCATGTTTTCAGATGTCAAATGAGGAGGTCAGGAAAGACAGCTGGTACAAATGCTGACAGAGGAACACAGAACTGTCATTAAAACTTTATGTTTAAATAGGAAGCAATGAGTATGAGAGCAGTTATATTGCAGGCTTTAAAAAAGACTTAGGTTGTAATGGAATAAATTGTCTATAATACTGTGTACTACATTTGTGAAATGGTTGTGAACCCAAAAGATTTCCAAAGTCAACTGTTTAAAAATATAGATGTCTAGGTTTTTCTCTTGGAGATTATTAGCCCGTAGCAATCGGGCATTACTTACCAGTTGAAATTCTGAGATGTTGAAGAATCAGGAAGTGGATATTTCACTTGCTTCATGAACTGACAGCTCATTCCAATGTATGGAAAGTGGAAGTTCTGGAAATTGTGAGATTAAAAACATTAAATCTTATATGGGGCATATGATAGGCCCTGACCTAAAGCTGAAAAACTAGAATTGAACTGAAAGAAAATATGTCAGCCTTCAGATGATGGAGATGATGGTAAGCCTGGAGAAGGTACAAAGAAGTATAACTCTAATACTATAAATAGGGTACACCAAAAATAGTGATGTGTGTGACCAAAAGGGGAACTCCAGAGAATGACAAGTTTATGGCAAGTTGAATTGGGGTGGGATGATGGAGAACATTCAGCTATGAAAGATTATGCTAAATCAAACCCAGGAGTGTTTCTGGATTTAATAGAAATGTACATGTCTGAAAAGTACTGCAAAGGAAATATTCTTAAGTGGACATTGTAATGAAGGTTAAAGAAAACTAAAGAAGTAAAGCTTTGAAAGGCATGTCTCACTCAAAAGAAAAATCTTTCAACCATTTACTGTACAATGTTTTCCCATAGAGATAATTTTTAAAAGTCTTGGCTCACTTAGGCAAGGAACACTGAGCCCTTTTTGTTGTTACTTTAACTTACACAAACTCCTGACCACAGAGATGCCTCAAATGTTCATTAGAAATTCCCAAACCCAGAAAGAGGAAGGTCCCAATAAAAACAACCACACCAAACCACATCCTCTGGGAGTTGCATTTAAATTTTTTCTGCTTCCTGATTCGAAGGAAGGGCTGTATTTTAGTTACAGAATAAGAGGGCCTGCAGCTTGAAAAGCATCATAGTTTGAATAATGGACCCATCCCTTATGTGTCAGCCGACTTGGCATGCATCAGGGTTCATCTTGTCTCATACAGGTCACAAGCAAAGCATGCCCCATGTCTTTCACAATAATTTCACATAGGAAAAATTTTTCCCAGGCAAAACCTTTTGAAACAACACTGATATAACTCATTTTTCTGTTTTGTTTTTTCTTCAGTACATGGAGCCAGTGACATAAGTTACATTAACCATAAAACTGGTGTCTTTCTTCTATAGATAATTGAAAAAGAATCTTTTGGGAAGGTTTTTTTTTTTTCCACCTTTATGTTGGGTCTCAACTCTAAACTATTATAGGTTGTATCTGCCTCTCTGTTACATGCCTGAATTCAACATTGCATGTTGCTGACTCAAAAGCATTTCTTTGCTTTGGAAAACCATTAAGAGAATCATTTGGCCCCAAATTTCCATAAAGTTATGTCTCCTTACAACACAGAATGAAAAACACAGAATGACAGAAACTCTCAGAAGACACACGCTAGCAGAAAATAGAGGGAGAAAATATCTATCTGTCCAGTCACCTGTTAAGGCCACAACAACTATTATTTTCATGGCTAACAAACTATAAGAACCATGCACAAATCCAGTGGCAGGAGTTAAGAATTTATTACTACTCACTCACATATAAATCCAGGAGAGCATCATGGAAGACAGTTAGTTGTGTGATATATGAACCTGACCCTCTAAACCAACCTCACTACATTTTGCTTGTGTTGTTATTCTTTAAAGAAACATGAAGATAGTCAGTATCAATTAGTTAAGTATATTTTTGATGTAATGTCTTCCTCCTGTATTGTTTTACCCTATGACAGCAAAGCTAAAACCACATATTATCTTCCTTGTAAATGCCAGTGAAACAGTTTCACATATCAAGACATACTTCATAGTAATGAAAAATTATTATCTTCACTTATTTCAAAATTTTCTCTCTACCTTTTTTCTCAATACATTATCTAGTTAATAATATTTGTGTGTATAAAAAATATTAAAGTTATCAGTATCCATCCTGTCCTCTTAAATGAGAGAATAACCTTAATTATCTTTTGTTTAGAGCATGTTAAAGACACACAGTTAAAATCCTATGTGAATTTAGGAATGTGTTCCCCAGTAACTACTAGTTTGCCTACTCAACATTCTCATAAAGAAAACACTTATTACAGGTAGAATCTTGGGCTTTGCACTTACGAGGCAGTACTCCACCACTGAGCGACTTTATCCTTAATTTCTGTTTTCTTTTGTTTTAGTTGAGCTTTGTTTTTCCCCCTTCAAATGCAGCCATTACCTTCATTACTTCAAGTGGCAGTTTAAAAAAAAACAGAGGAATCTGAAAAAAATTAGTCAAATTGATTCTATAATATAGATGCAGTACTGTATTATTTACACAGATGAGTTAATGGACTTCTGACTATGTAATTTAGCAATTAAGACAAGTCACCGTTCTTACCTGAAAACTAAAGAAATATAATTTAAATTGCTTTTTCATTAGTATTATAAATTGTTTTAGAACACATGAAGAATGGAAGAATTATGATTTAATATGTGAACTAAAAAGTGCTCTCAGAAAATTTTAAAAAATTGATAAAAAACAGTGTTCATAGAATTTGTCTTCCTGCATTGTTTTGTTATGTCTGACCATTATTTACAAGGAGAGAGAAAAACAATTTCTGTTAATTATTTATTAATACTAAAATATTGATGAGCATTGCCTAAGAGTAATGAGCTTTCAGCTGGTGACCCGGGTCGGACACGTAGCAACACAGCCAGGAGAAGGGGCGTGTATTGAGAGAGCAGAGCAAATGACTTAACAGGGGCCTAAAAGCAGCAATCAGAAAAGGTTCATTTAACATGGAGATGGCACAAGCTTCAAGCAATTGCCTCTACTTAAGTAAGTGTGGGATTACAAAAGGCTATTTATTACAGTCCAAAGGGGCCCTGCAGCTTGCTCAAAAGCCTTTGAAGAAATCCAACAGTTACAAAGTCTTGCTCACTTTAGAAGCAGTAAAATTTGGGCAGACCCCAAAACTGCCTATGAATGCTTTCATGACAAAAGGTTAATACAATCCTCCTCCTAACTTTTCCTGGACCTGAATTATTTTCTCTCTCGGCTATTTACAAGGAGCAATATTAGACCTGGTTATTTTTCAAAACTAACCTGACATGTATTTTTAATCATAATGAAATATAATGTAGTTTCATGATGATACAGAATTCAATGTAAGGCTTCTTGTGCTTAAATGGAAAGGCTTTCAACATTAACTTCTTTGAAATGTTCGGGAAGCAGGTATTAAACGTTACTGTGTTAAAAGATTTGCTTCAGCAGGAAAACTATAGAAACTTCTCCATTGTTTGTATAAGAATGTGGTTCCAAGGACATTGAGGGCTGTAGTTTTTTTTATTAGTGGTTGGATTCCAAATTCATTTTTGTATTAGGGTAAGTAGAGATAAAATAATTCTCAAATTTTCAACATAGCTGCTACTAATTTCTGCTATAAACATTGAATATATGTTTATGTCAATTTTAATGAAAATAACATATTTTGCTTGAAATTAACTTCAGGGCAGCAAAGGTGGGTAGAGGGCATTTTGCCAATTAAAACAGAATCCAGAATAGATGAAGAGTAGGCCTGAGAGGTAATTGACTTAATTGATATAAAAAGATAACTATTTCTTAATGAGAAAAAATTAAAATAAAATCAACTAACACTTTCATTATATAAAAATTACATTTTTCCTTAGCATAAAATATATTTTCATTCCCAGGCCACTTCGGATAATAGTGCTTTCATTACAGCCTAAGGTAATATTGGGATCTAATGAACAAAAGGAAGAGGAGGGTGGAAATGTATTGTGATGGATGCTAGCTGGAGTAGTTCAGTGATGAGTAATGAAGGTAGCTTTACTTTCAGGAAAATAATAAACATGAGAGTCATCTGTTGATAGGGACAGTTTGAATGAAAACTTGGATATAAAGTTGTCATGTGGAGACTGCAGAAATACCTAATTAAGAACTAGTATGTACCCTAGTGATGTTTTCTCTGGTGGGAAGACAGACCCATTTCAAATAGTGCTTGATTTTGTAAGAATTGCTAAGAATTTATAGTTTCTTTTTGTCCTTTGTCAGTATAATTTCAATATTTTGAAGCATCTAATAAACTAAATCAACCAAGTTATAATGACAGAAAAGCCCTGTATTGGTAGCTCTTTGATGATATCAGAAAACATTATTTTTAAAAGTCAGAAGCAAATAAAATCGGTCAAACATTTATTCAATTTTATTCAAATTATACACACAAGTAATCAATGAATGCGTTAGGGCAAGTTTCCTTTTTGGAGTTAAGTGAACTAATAAATTATAAAAGAAAAGGATTAAATAGTACCATTTTTGTAAGCCTGAATAAATAAGGCTTCTGTATGAGGCTGATAACATTAAAAAAAAAAACCTAAACATTGCTAAAAATAATTAAAAATTACTTCGTTCATAATGAAAGGACTTCGGTGGCTAATATATCTAAAACTTCCTGAGTGTTTGCTTGGTGTTTATAGTGCAGAGTAGTATATTCAATTAGAGCAGAGTGCCATTGCTCCCAGCAAGGCATTTCAGTTATCTTGGGAAACAAGACTTGTTGTAAGTAGTAGAATGGACAGAATGTATTTTCCTTCTTAAAGAAAGGATTCCAAGTGGAAAATCTCTTCAAATACATTTCATCTTAAGTTAGAAATGAAATATCTGCCCTACATAGATGGGTTTCTGTTACCATTTTGTGATTTGCATAACATATGTAGACTCACCATTAAATAGGTATTTTAAAAATGTATAAGCATATTTAACACATATAGCAATCTTTTTATATTTCTTATTAATTTTTCTTAAGAGATGAAAATTTAAAAGCAGAATATTATTTCTTGAATATGTATTTTTATTCATGAAATTTATGTTAGAAATCAAGATTTACTGTAATATGTTATGTTTCATATATAATGTATAATACATTAAATACTACCATTACCTGTGGATATCATGGGACTCCTTGTACATAATGGATTCCAGTCCACTTCCAGGGTTGCACATGAAAATGTTATCAATGAGAATAAGCTGAAGAATCTGGCATTAATAACTTTGCAACATTATAACAAATAGGTAGTCCTGATGTTTAGTTCCATGTTTTAATGCATCAAGTATATTTCACTGCTTACATTATAGTAGCGGATTGAAAACATCTGCTCACTTGCCACTCGTCCACCAGCAGGAGAAAATTTCAGCTCATTTTCTATAGGCTGTCCTGCATCAGGGATGCAATCCAGCTGCTGGAGCAGCACAGGAGGTCAGATTAATACACGAGAGCCTTGGAAATAGGGGTAGGAGATTAGAACAATGGAAAACTCCCTGTGTTTGATACCTTCTCTCTGTATTCTTAATCCTCACTCCTCACTCTCTCCTCCCTTTATCTATTTACAGCTCCATCACCTGTCATGACAATTAAGAAAGATCGGACTTCCAGAAATAGTATTTCTTTATCTTGGCAAGAACCTGAACATCCCAATGGAATTATCCTGGACTATGAGGTCAAATACTATGAAAAGGTAGGAGGAAAGGTGTTACAGGGAGAGATTGGGTAGAGGAAAACTGTGTTGTCTCATGAGATACATATCCCAGTGACGTGGCTTATGAGTGCTAGAGACCTGTTTATAACATGGTCATGTGACCTCTCTAATTTTTTTGGTAGAAGAAATTTTAAAAAATTTCTTGTCAATTCATCTTTTTCTCTACAGCAAATAGTAACATTAAGGATGTCACTTTCAAATGTAAGCCAGTTAGTAATGGCAATAGACAGGGCATTTAAGTCTATTCTCCTCAAAACTCCTGCTATAACAGCACTTTCATAGTGATTCCTCAGACAACTGATAAACATCATTAAAAAATTAGATAATATAGGATAAAAATTCTAGCCATTAAAATTTTGCATACATAAATTTAATATTTAGACCACACACACACACACACACACACACACACACACACACACACACAATGCACTTATAGCATCCAGACATGAATTTAAAAATTATTCCCAAATAAATATTTTGAATGTTTTAGTAAAATTTTTCCCACGAGATCTATCTTCTTTTATGCTTACTTTGCTAATGGGAATAAATAGGGCCTGGTTCTGAGTATGATAGCAATGATTTTTTAATGAGTAAGTTAATGATTTAAAAATATATTCAACTCTGTTCATTAATGTAGTAGCTCATCTGATCAGTATCCTTAGTTAATGAGCACCTGTAATTATGAGCTAGAGAGATGGTTTATTTGATAAACAGTTTGATATATAAGCATAAGGACCAGAGCTCAGATCCCTAATAAGACATGAAAATCCAAGTGTAAACATGTACCCAAAATCATTGAAGAACAGGAAAGGTGGATACAACAGGTACTTAAGGAGTGTTGGCAAGTTCATCTAGCCATTCAGTTAGCTTCATGTTCAGTGAGGGACCCTGTCTCAAAGATAAGGCGGCAAGCCATTGAGAAAGACAATCAATGTCCGTCTTTGGCCTCTGCATATACACAAACTCAAAGGAAAGGAAAGTGAAAAAGAAGTATCTGTCCACTTATCACATGAACATATTCAAAAAGGAAAATAAACTTCTACATCTATTCGTGTTTTAAACAGTACTTGATGAAAGGAATTTTAATGTGCCATATAAACCAGGTAGAGCAGTGGTTCTCAACCTTCCTTATGCTGCAACCACTGAATACAGTTCCTCATGGTCTGGTACCCCCATTCATAAAATTACTTCATTGCTACTTCATAACTGTCATTCAGCTACTGTTATAATCATAATGTTAATATATGATATGTAGGATATCTGATATGTGACTCCAAAGAAGTTGCAACATGCAGGTTGAGGATCGCTGCCCTAGAGGAAGCTGTGATTTTGGGGGAATGTACTTTTTTTTTTATTTTGGGAAATACTTCTAGACTTTGATATGAAAATACTCAAAATATTCATCTCTAATCAATTACAATTAGTTACATTAAATGTAATATAAATATAGGTATACTAAGATAAATGATTTAAATGATTAAAAGTTTATTTTATTTTATTATTATTTTTGTTGTTGTTTTTCAATACAGGGTTTCTCTGTGTAGTTTTGTGCCTTTCCTGGAATTCACTCTGTAGCCTAGGCTGGCCTCAAACTCACAGAGATCCACCTGGCTCTGCCTCCCACATGCTGGGATTAAAGTTGTGCACCACCACTGCCTGGCAAAAGTTTATTTTTTTTATATTTTAAGATTAATATGAGTATTTGCTATTGGATATTCAAGGGATATTTTTCTTCCATTTAACTCAGAAGAGGTATTGTATTTATAAGCTTAATCTTAGAATTACTTTAAAATTTTATATCAGCTCTGATTTTGAAGAGAAGGTATATTCATAAGGATATTAGGTAATTCACAAGAGTGAAACCTAATTTTTCCTGCTTTCTGTACAGGATGTATGTAAATCATCCCATACAAATTAGACTGATAATTTGTACCCAAACAATGAAAAATTAACATGACTTCTTTAAGATTTTTATGCTTTATGACAAAATCCTAGATATCTACTATGATAGCATTATGAAGGTTCAATATTAACGTGATTTTTTTTTTTCTTTCTCCAAAGCAGGAGCAAGAGACGAGTTATACCATTTTGAGGGCAAGAGGCACGAATGTCACTATTAGTAGCCTCAAGCCGGATACTATTTATGTATTTCAAATTCGAGCTCGGACAGCAGCAGGATATGGAACCAACAGCCGCAAGTTTGAGTTCGAAACTAGTCCAGACTGTATGTATCACTTCGGTTTATGATAAGAAGTGGGGTACTGCAACAACCTGATCAATTGTTTTTGACATTAGCCAAAAGTCATGAAGTGGAGGTGTATTGAGAGGAACTTTAGCAAGCTGTATGTTCTTGTGTATGTGGTGGTATAATGATGTGGTTGTAGATCTGTGTCCTTTTCTAGTTTAAAAATTAAATTTATTTTAACTCCTGGAATTTTGTTAATTAGCAATAATTAACAGCTTTAACATTAGTTTTGTTTTAATCTTTAATAAACCCTATACATATAAACTGGAGGAAATGACTTTAAATTTTTAAAAAATGTGCATAGAGCTTCATTTGTATCCATAAGCAATTTGAATAGATTATCCATTTCACTCAAACATGGAAAAAATTTCTCTAAAATTGGCAGATATTTTTCAATAACTTTACTTTTCTTGAACTGTACATGGTTCTTATTTTAAAAGTCTTCCGCTATAATAGAATTGTTCAAAGGGATTACTACAGTGCTAATACAAAATAAATATAAGCAAAATATTTATTTAACAGAATCACAAATGAGATTAAAATTAATTGAGAGGAAAATTTAAACATATATATACATGATTACATATGCATGTGTATGTTGACAGTGAGGTATACTTGAAAAATTTGTTCATAGGATAATAGTCGATAGTGTATTACATGAATTTTATCCCATGGAACTAAGAAATTTAATGATATGAACTATTTTTCTATAAGATATGATTCATTATATCTACAGTGAATAGATATTTTAATTACAACACATATGGCACTAACAGTTTCATATTGTCAAAGCCAGAGTTATGAAAATAGCCCTCAGAGATGATCAAAGATCCACACCAGTCAGACCCGGATTATCCTGGAAAGAGCCACGAGGCTCAGAACTCTACTGAAGAGAAGCCTTATAATCTCTTCTGACCATTCTAAATTCCCATTTTTTCTGGCACTTGCATTTTCTATTTTCTAAATATTTTTGTCCAACTGTAAAAATCACATTAAATATATCTAGGCCTAGTGAAAATGCACAGGGCGAATAACATGATCTGAGTTACTCAGGTATACTAATTTAATAGTGCTGAGGCTCACATCCTTGGGCAATAATGTCCATGTGCCTCTATGGATTCTAAGTTTGCAGGTAAATAGCTTAGGGACACATATACATGCTCCCACTCTTTTGCTATGTGAAAACAGAATTCACCCTGTTTAACCTTTTATTTCCCACATTAGTACATTAGCAACAGCATGGATTAAAATGACAAGAGCACATCAATTGTCCACTCAGGGTCAGCTTTGAAAGCATACACACAAGTAACATTATACAATTTAGGAACTATATTTAGGAATATATATATATATATGCACATATGCATAAATGCAGGTAACAATTCACAAAAACATGAGGCCATGAATTTGAAAGAAAGAAGGGGCATATGTATGTGGGAGGCTTCGGTGGAAACAAGTGAAAGAGAAAATGATGTCACGCTATTATAATCTCTAAAAGAATGGAAAAAAAATGAGTTGTGATGAAAAAAAGTGGAGAATCTAGTTTAGGGAAAGTGCATTCAAATTGAATTCAAAATGAGAAATGTAATAGTTATCAATGGCATCAGTGTATAATTTTAAATTGGCATTAATATATTACATTGATATAGTCATTGAAGTTTTTTTTTTTTTTTTTCAAATTTCAACAGCAAGCATGGTGTGATCTGATTGCATAGTTTAGATAAGTTCTAGGAATAATGCATGTTTTGAGCAGGAGTATATAGCAGAGAACTCATATCTTAATCCCATGGCTGACCAGAGAAGAGACAGGATATTCCTTATCATTTCCTTTTCCTGTCTCAGTGAGCTACCTTAAATAAACTTGGCTATTTAAATAGTCCACAGAAATTTTAAATTATTGGTCATTAAAAATAACACTATACAGAACAAAGAGTAGAGTTGTCATCATGTGTTTATTAGCATTATGGAACCCAGGTTAAGCTGTTTACCAACTAATCACACATCTGTAGCCAGTGGACAGGAACACATATGGCAAGTAGATAGGAAGATACAATTTCAAGAGCAAAGGCTTCATGGAGAGGTACTTGAAACATCAAAAGTTGGGATGCACTAGACGTTTGTGAAAATTATTGGGGTAAGATGTTTATCAGGCATGTTGAAAAGAGGGCAAGACGAAAGGACTAGAGAGGAGGAGTGTACCAGCTGCATATACATTGGACAGTCTCGTCACACCAGGAAGGAGCTCAACAGGATCCAGGAATCCTTTATTGGTCCCACACCCCCAGATTTCAGCATTCCTGTCCCTGTTCTGTTTAGTCACCATGGAGGAGATGGTCTATGCCTGAAGATGGCAGCGGATACTACAGGTGCAGCAGCTAGCGGTTGCTTGCTCACTGTACCTTGTGCAGTAGAAATGTCTGAGCCTGAGCCCACAGACCCCTCTATCACCAGCACAATGCTGAAAGCCATAGGAAGCTAGATGCACAAGATAAAGAAAGGGCTTACACCAATTTACACTCTGGTGTGATCTCTAGTCACATTCCAGCCTCTTTTCTCAGATGCACAGGGGACTCTAGGGAACATAGGGATCAGCTGCTCTGCCCTGGTTCTTTTTTGTTGTTGTTATTTATTATATCTGTGTTCTAATTTTACCCATCAGCCATGGGTTCCCCTGTCCTCCCCCTTCCTGCCCCCAACCCCACCTTCCCCCCAGCCCCTCCCCTCCATTCCCATCTCCTCCAGGGCCAAGACTCCCCTGGGGATTCATTTAAACTTGGTGGATTCAGTACAGGCAGGTCCAGTCCCCTCCTTCCAGGCTGAACAAAGTGTCCCTGTGTAAGCCCAAGGTTCCAAACAGCCAGCTCATACACTAAGGACAGGTCCTGGTCCCACTGGATAAGTGAGACAATTGAATAGCTGCCCTGGTTCTTATCTTACATCTGTTAACTGCTTCTGAGAAACAGCTTGTTTTTTGTTTGTTTGTTTTGTTTTACTGGTTTTTTTTTTTTAATTGAAAATGAAGTTGTTTTCGTACCATATATTCTGATCAGAGTTTTCCCTCCTCATTTCTTCCTGGAGCCTCCCTACCTCCCCACCCTCCCAATTCTGCTCTCTCTCTCTCTCTCTCTCTCTCTCTCTCTCTCTCTCTCTCTCATGAAGTTTTGATATATCCTCCCACCCCCATTTTCTCTTTTGAGTCAAATTTCATTGTGTGTTCAATCACCATTTTTCCAGCACAATGAAATATGGGAATCTCTCTTTTTTTTTTTTGAGCTGAGGATCAAACCCAGGGCCTTGTACTTGCTAGGCGAGCACTCTACCACTGAGCTAAATCCCCAACCCCACAGCACAATGAAATATGCAAATAATAGCTTGCACAGTGCTTTCCCAGAAACTTTGAGCATTTTGAAAGCCTGCAGATTAGGATGCTCATGAACTTTGTAATGTGTGAAACTGGAGACTTAGGCCCTAAATCTAAATGCCTTGTTTAATACTTGTACTCAGTCCTGAAGGTGTCAGAAACCAAGAGTTTGTGTGTAATAATAGTACAGCAGACAAGTTTTGTAGAAGAAATATTTGAATGGTGAGGGAAAAGGGAAGAAAGGCAAATAGAGAACAATTTAGAGCTGCTGATTATAATCTAGAAGGCAAATGAAAACACAAAATACTGTATCAAGAGTATTCAGTGGCAAAGTGGATGTGCAATTATCAGGAGTGAAATGAGGAGGAGATTTCATTATTGAAGTCTTGCTCTTACATAGTTAGATGCATGCTTTGGAGCCAGGACCACCACCATCATCTGGGATCTCATAATCAATGCCCACAGCCTTCACTCTGGTTCCACAATGCACAACCGGAATTTACTTCTTCCCTCAGTGGTTTGTTGTTTACATTACAGTTAGAGAAACATTGGTCTTAGGAAAAATTCCATAAACTGTAATTGGGCAAATAAATGGTTGTGTCTGTGTGCACATACAATCTCTATTGATGGTGCTCACTTTAACAAAATTAGTCATTCCCAATTGCGTCTATCTTCCAATGAATATTTATTAATGAACATAGAAAATTGGATTTCATAGAATTGTCAAATGTTATAAGATTTTGCTCTTTTGAATTTTTTCATACTTGCCACAAAAAGTCAAGCTTTTTTAGATGAGAGCTGTATATAATCTGGAAGATGAGTAGATTTGCCATTAGAGGCATTTCTACTTGCCTCCTTTCTAAATTAATGAATCAATGAATGATGGGCTATTTAAGAAGACAGGAAACATAGGGAGAGTTTGTTGGTGATGTGATGTACACAATCATCATTTCACGACGTTAGTATTCTTCAAATTGTATTTGAAACTGACAAAATCATAATCGTGTATATATAGCAAGTATGTATAAACTATGCCTATATTTATATTAAAATATATAAAAGGTTAACCTACTAGAATTAAAAATTATCTTCTGACATCCTTCATATTTTGTAGTGAGGGTTTTTAATACGTGATATGTTGTAATAGCTGTAGTTACATTAGTATGAGTTTGAAAAGTCCTTTCCACCTGGCACTTGGTTCTCACTTGCTACTTTTACTCCTGTCACTGTCTCTGAGCCTCTGATATCTGCAGATCCAACTGCAGGAGTCTGACTTTTATTAGACTCCTTGTGTGTGTGAGAGAACATGAAGTATTTGTCCTTTGCCTGAGTTATTTCAGTTCGTACAATACCTCCCAGCTTTATCCACACTGCTGTAAATGAAACTCGCCTTTGTCACCAAATAGCCGCCATATCAGGTTCAGAGGAAGATTCTTCCCGAAGCTCATCTGGTTTTTTCCTGGAAACTCTACCTGTTCACTGTGAATGGCCAGTAACTTCTGTTTTATCCAATGGGTTTCATGCCAGGAACAACAGACTTAAAGCTGGCCACCATATTTGATATGTGGACACTCAAGTAATGGTGATGGTATGAAAACAGTGTCATTTATTATTAAATCAAATACATTAATGAGGAAATTATGTAAAACATTATAAGAGGTGTGTCTTTTTGTTTGTTTGTTTGAATTTCTCCAGTTTATTTCTGAAAGAGTTTCCATTTCTCAGATAAGAGCAGGGTGTAGGATGAATTTATAGCCACTGCCATGTAGTCAGTCATGATGGTAATATTTGTTCTTACATTTCTTTCCTTCAAACTCACAGCTTTCTCCATCTCTGGTGAAAATAGTCATGTGGTAATGATCGCTATTTCAGCAGCAGTGGCCATCATTGTCCTCACTGTTGTTGTTTATGTTTTGATTGGGAGGTGAGTTGATTTTGCTGACCTATTGACCTTAACCGTGGTTTTCTCATTGTCCTGAGTTTCTTTAGAATCTGAAGAGTGTGTACTCAAAGAAGTCATTGAAGAGATTAGAATGTTTCTGTTCTAGATCCTTCTGTTCGTGTTTTCATCTATTCTTCCTTTCAGTTTTATTTCTCCATTTTAAAAAAAAATTTTGAGATTAGAGTATGTTTACAATATTTCATCCTTTCTTCTCCTCCCTCCAAAGCCTCCCATAATCCTCTCCTGGTTTTCTGTCAAATAATGGTCTTGTCATTTCATTGTTATTGAATGCATATATGTATATACATATATTCCCAAATATAACCTGTTTAGTCCATACAATATTTCTTGTATGTTTCCAGGGCTAGCAGTTTGTTATTAGACAACCAGGTGGTGTGCTCTTCCCTGGGAAAGACTGGTTCTCCATCTCTCAGCATTCCTTACTTGCCTGTAGTTTGTGTCTGTGTATGTGTGTAGGGTTGAGGCCTCATAGGCTGTCCACTGTCCACTTGAGCATGTCTACTGTTATTGTCTTTGTCTAACCCATGTTTAGGGAGTCACGTCAATGAGACTTTATGGGTGTAGCTTCCAACATTACTTGGCAACACATTGTCACAACAAACACCCCTATCTCCATTAGTTCTAAACCTCACCCTCTAACACAAACCACTTCTTTTGACCCCACTCCTAGTCTCCACCTTCTTTTTCCAATTATTCCCTCACTCTTCAAATAACTCCAGATTTCCTTGACACTTTCTCACCCGAAACACTGGTAACAGGCCACAGCACTAATCATTACCAACAGAGACTTTATCCTTTATTCATTCCAACAGTAGTTGTTAAAAATACTATAAACACATTCTAATGCTATTATAAAAACTGAACTGGAGGTGTCTGCTCAGTGGGGAGGCAACTCTACATATCTCCTCATTAGGCAGCCTTCCAGGGTCACCCCAAAAGAAGCTTTCAGTGGAGGACTTAGAAATATAACATCAGTTAAACTTTCACTAAAGTATTATTTCAAGGGAAAGCTTTATTGGGGAGTCTTTACATATTCTGAGCATGGATATTGTGTTTATGTATTTTCTTGCTTTGCTTTGCCTCTAGGTTCTGTGGCTATCACAAGTCAAAACATAGTTCAGATGACAAGCGGCTTCACTTTGGGAATGGGCACTGTGAGTTTCCAAACTTTGTTTTAACAATTCAGCTTTAGCAGTTGTTGATTTATGATTGGGTAACCTCCCTTCAACAAAAAGAATTCTGAAGTAGTCTTATGAGAGGAAAATGAGCAAATTAAATTTATTTTAGAAAGAGGAAGAAATCCACGGCTCTAAATTAAGCAATTTTTTTCACATGGCTGCATTTCAGCATACTTAAAGTGAAGGGTAACCTGTGGTTTATGTTCAAATAATGTCTGTCATGAGTCCTGAGCACTGTAGTCAATTCTGCATGGCTGAAATGAAAGCATGTCCTCAACTTCTTCATTAGCAATTCTGGGCAGAAATCTGAATAGGAACCTTTTCCCTCTCTTGACTGCCAAGTAAATATAAACAACCGATGTTTATGTGAAATGCCTTACTCCATTTATTCTACCAACCAGAAAAGAGCTTTCAGAATAAACTGTTTATTTGAAGTATGTATCATCCAATTGGTAGGAAAGACAAGATTTTTCCTCTCAATTTCTGTACCAACCTATTTAACCTCTATTAATAGAAATACACTTTTCAGTAACAAAATGTTTGCATCTAACAAAAAGGTGTATTTTTTTTCTTATTCCCTCAGATAAAAATGAATCATTCTATGTGTCTACTTTTTCAAATAAGCTTTATTCAGGAGGGAGGGGGAGGGAAATACTAACCAGTGACCTTCAGAGGAATGGCAAGATCTCATGGAAGTTGGCAAAAGTCCAGACTGATGCTCACTTGCCTGAAATATCTTCATAGAAGTAATAATGAAGTCTTGTAAGCAAGAATTACTTTAGCATTTACTATTGCCTTTTAAAAATGTCTCCAAATAGAAAGGATACTTGCTATCAGCTACTGTTTGGGGATCTAAAAGAATTATCATTTCAGCTATAGCTCATGTAAAAACAATTATTTCCTAGTTCACGTGTAGAAAATGAAACAATAGATTGGAACAAAAGAGAAAAGAATGTTTATAAAAATGTAAATTTATGTATGGAAACAGTACAAGAGTTTGCAGAAACAGTAGTTTTGTTCATTTCATTGTACAGTTGTAATAAAATATTCATTTTATAATAAACACTGAAGTTTTAGCTTAATTTAATGCTACATCTATGCAGGTTACACCAACTCAGGTAAGTTAGCTTACCAAATATACCATTCACCTCTAACTAATTTGATGATTTCTGTTTCTTCATAGTTTGAGTAGGTTGGGCTATTTGATTTTTGTGACCTGAATCCTTCTGAGTTAGAGGTGGATGGTTACTGTAACTATTTTCTACACTGGACCAAGCTGACTTAGCTATCATTACGGGGATCATAAGCCTTATGAATATAGATTTTGATAAATGTCTGTCACCAATTCCAAGTAGTTCTAGTATTTTACTTTTGTTTTTTATGGATGAGTTTCTTAAAACATTTTTTTTCAATGCACCATATCTTTACAATAGGCAAAATTTAAAGAGAAATGCATATTATCTCAGCTTTAAAACTATAAAGCAACTACATGCGTGTCATAGACTTTCTGCCTCTCAATACTACAGCTGGTTTATTTCAGACCATTTATTTGGTATTACTTTAAAAAGCTCTAGCTATGAACTATTCCCTCAAGCCTTGTTACAAATCCTATAATGTTGCTTCAAAAGAAAAGAAATGTGTTTTGCCTCTTAAGATCCTGTCCCCTTGCCCTTACTGCCTGGGCATTTTTTCACTTTTTTTTTTTTTCTGTCCTTAGGGCAACTCATGCTGGTAAAATGGAAATGTAAATTATTGTGTTTGCACAGAATGAGCTGTAAAGTAGTGCAGCTTAACACGTGCACATGTGTTTATTATCTGGTTTTCATGGCAGAGTCCAGTTACTCTGTATGGTGCCCTTAATTATTGGTGTGAAGGGATTACTTGCATTGCAGCCCAAACCTCCTGGTTCCCAGAACGCCAAGGGTGAGCAGTTAAAAATCAACAGCCAAAATCCCTGGTGAACAGACCATTTTACTCATGGGTGTGTGTTTATGTTTATAATTCTTCACAAATGTCATGTGGATGGAAAATCAATTTACTTTATGCTAACTAATAGAAGTGAATGTGATTGATTTTGAGGGAAGAATGATTATCCAAGCTTCATACTATTTAGTGAAACATTTTTTTTTCTCTAGGGTTGACTTTAAAAACTCAGTTGAGAACTTTTTAAGCCAGCAGTTTATTTTTTAAAAAATTTCAGACATTGCATTTCACCAATTAAACAAATTCTAATGCCAGAAACTCTCCCTGAAATGAGCTTTATTCTTCAAATGTAACAAGGTCAAAGATTTTCAATTATTGAACAAAAATATTCAACTTCATATAATGTTCAAAATGTTATTTTCTTTAATGGAAAAAATGTTTCACTAAATAGTATGAAGCTTGGATAATCATTCTTTTACTGTTCAAATGTAGAATCAGATCAAAATACATCAGAGGAGCAGTAATCTGAAGTGAGTATTTAAATGTAACCAAACTCTGACTAAATCTAAAAGATTCTAACACATATTTACTTCTTAAAATATTATAGTAACTCAATGGTTTCCAAATCAAGAAATACATAACAGTTTTTCTTAGGCACATTGTCTTAGTATGGATAGAATCGAAAGAAGTTATATTAGCTTAATATTAAAAATAATAGATCCTTGTGTCAAAATTTTTGACACCATCCATTTTTATAGAAAAGAGTAATAGTTTCATGAAATAAATCAGTATAAATCAAATATACTCTGAAATGCTGGGCTCACTGGCAATGCTCTACTGTGTTACCTTTAGCACAACTGCTAGTACTTATATAATACCTGGCAAAGCTAACTCAAACATCTATTGGGTCTATACAATCCTTAGTCACATGTTTGGAAAAGAGATGCTCCAATTATAAAGTAATTTTTGGAAATTACAGTGTCTGATTTTATTTTATTTTTTTAAATGAAAAGATGTCCTTCTATATTTAAGTATAATTAAACAAAAATCTAGATCTTTTAAGCATCAATGGTTCATATTAAAACAATATGATTCATGTTACCAAAATTAAAATCATCTATAATGTCAACAAATGTAATGTGGCAATCAATTTTCATCCTTAATGTTAGAGTGTGTTCATGTATTGATCTTATGTTCTTGTTTGAAAAGTTTTCTTTTAGAGAAAGATTGTTTAAACAATCCTTAATGTTACCTTTTTTTCCCAAATGTGATCATTTTTTCCAAATCTCATAATACTAAATGATATGGAAAAGATTTACTTATAGATTGTTTTATATTTTATTTATAGAAAACCATGAAATGTTCACATTCAGAATAATTCAATAAATAAATACAGCATGAAGCTACATGTATGATGTGTGCTTGAGACAGCTTTTCAAAATAACTATTAAGCTTATAAGCAATATTTATGTTGATTTTAGTTATGTTGAAAGTCATATGTGATTTCTGTCCACTGATAGTATCCTGGTATGTACATAAAATACACAGCCTAACTTAAATTTTCAGTTCAGATAGGTGAACTCATTTGTGAACAAATAAAACCACAGTAGTATCGGAGATATTTTGCTTTCTGAAATATTTTAGTTACTTCATACTTAAGTCTCCCTTCTGCCTCTGGAGCACATTTGTGTGCTTTGATTTACTGTCAGATAGCACACTGCAGCAGATGTTTGGCTAGTCTAGTGTCTCTGAAACAGAAATGTTTAGTAGCATAGTGGCATGATGGCTTTTGATAGTAATTACCTTGCCTACTCATGTCCTGGTCATCTTCCTTCTTGAGACCTGCATTTCAGTGGCCCCTCTCAGTGTTGTAGCAGAGAAGATACCTTAGTTTTGCTTCCATTTTATGGTATATCATAGACAACTTTTTAAATTTTTTTCTATGCTTACTACAACATTTATTTTTAAATATTACAGAGTAGTATTCAGTAGACTAAAGATCAATAAAACTTAATAAAGTAAAGATGTTTTCAGTAACTAATGTTATGAAATTCACTCCATAAAATCATGCTTTTCTTTTTTTTAATAGTAAAACTTCCAGGTCTCAGGACATATGTTGATCCACATACATATGAGGACCCTACACAAGCTGTTCATGAGTTTGCAAAGGAGTTGGATGCCACCAACATATCCATCGACAAAGTTGTTGGAGCAGGTAACTAACATGTCAATAGCTCTCCTAACAAGCTGCAGTCATGAGTTTTCAACTTGCAGTAAGAATGCTACATGAGAAAAACGAGCTTGCTAACTTTTTTGAGACCTATGTGTATTCCTATGGAGAAAGTCATTTTCTGATTTCATGATCAAAGACAGGCAATAAAAAATGCACCATTTAGTGGAATGCAATGATTTTAAAGGTGCCAGACTTACCGTCTCTCAGACCATGGCTGCCTTTCATTTATTGAATTCTGGGGACAGCAGTAGCAGTGGCTAAAAGCTGATCATGTGTCACAAAGCTACTGACTAACTGGGAATAAAAGTGAGTCATGTAATAAACAAGACTAGTAAGTGTAAATCTTGATTTTTGATTTTAAAGGTCTCTTTCAAATTCAGAGAACCAACAATCAAAAATAAAAGGCTGACACATTTGGCATAAATTCCATATGACTGTTTTGAGTGTATGTTTTAAACAACGTGAACTATATCACTTTAGTACCCATCTCATTGGTTTTTCCACAAATGGCAATAAAGCTCTCTGGAAGTGAAAGGAAAGAAACTCCTGTTCTTGCTTTCGTTCTACGTCATGGTGCAATTCCTATTTTCTCAACATCTGTAGTGACTAGTGATGTATTCTAACTTGAGTTTGGGAAAACAATTGATTACTCAAATATTGCTCTTTCATTCTTTACCATCCAAGGAACACTATAGTTATAGACTATTGCCTGGAAGCAAGGATTAGTTCTTCCTGGCTTCCTTTGGTGGCTTTGTTGACTTACAACATAAGTCATTGCTTCAGAAACAAAGGAGATTTCCTTTCTCAACATAAGGTGAAGTCAGGGGTTAAAACTTCCTGAAGAGACTATAAACAATTTGTTGTGATGTAGCTGGTAAGTCAATAGAATACTCTGGTATTTTGTAGGTCAAACCACTCATTTGGGCAAAAAAAAAAAAAAAAGAAGTAAGTAAGTAAGTAAGTAAGTAAGTAAGTAAGTAAAGAAAGAAAGAAAGAAAGAAAGAAAGAAAGATTATCACCCTTCTTTCTAACCAATACAAAAGGCACCATACTTGAGAAAATCACAGCAACGTAAGTCCATAAACAAACAAAATCATCACACAGTTAATTAAGACATACTTTAAAATAACCTCTTTCTAGTTACTAGAAGATTAATTTTTAAAAATGGTACAATACAGGTCTAATGATCTGTAAAACAATAGGAAGAGATTCTGTGGGAGGCACTATTTTGCAGCAATCATGGCTGCCATGGGAGCAGAGAACTATTTGCAACAGGCTTCTTCTCAGAGGAAGCTCAGCATATCTATTGGAAGAGTGATAGGTAAATCTTATCATTAACCTGGTAGGGTCCTAATAGTTCAGGGAAATTTTATATCAACTCTATTGGAAACTTTAAAATTTAGCAATATTTTATGTTCAACAATTTTTAGATCATTTGCACATCAAGACAACTTTACAGGGGACATTCAGGCTAAGAAAATAGTTCTTCAGTTAGTTTTTAGATAAAACTGGCTATGCTTCATTTAATAATGTTATATTATTGTTCTCCTCCAAGAAGCCTAGAGAACTTTATAGCAAGTGTGTCAATAATACAACAAACCAATACTCCAATAAAGTGAATTGATAGCAGATGCTTACCCTCTCATTTTCAGTGAGCCTAAGTCTATAGCCAATTTGGCCCTCACAGTAAAAAGAGAATAGTTTCAAACATCTGAAATTAATCCAGTGTTCAACCCTAATATCTGTGCTGGCCCACTGATAACCCTGAAATAATGTTAGCTGTTAGAATAAGGAATGCAAAGCCTGAGAGATGCTTCTCTCAATTTTCTCTTGCATTTTCATGATGTAGTGACTTAAACCATGTCGAACTCCTCAAAAGGCCCATGAATAGCCTGGGAATTCCTAGGCCATTTTATATTGCTATCTTCCAAAATATTTTTGAGCTTACAGACTATATACCTCAAAAGTGGAAACATGTATAATTTAATGGAATTATTTAAAAGCAGCAATTATTCTGTTTTAATTATTTTGGTGTCTGTGTGTGTGTGTGTGTGTGTGTAGGTGCAATCACATATGCCTGTACACATTGAAGACAGAGGTTGACTTTGGATGGTTACTCTATTGATCTCTATTTGATTTTGTTTTGTGGTCTGGGATTTGGAGTTTATAACTGAGGCTAGACTGAGTGAGTAGCAAGCCCAGGGCTTCCTCCTGTCTCTACCTCCTCCCAGCATGCTATTGTATGCCTGACTTTATCCTGGGTGTTAGGGTTCCTAACCCAGGACTTCATGCTTGCAAGCAAGCACTTTGCCCACTAAGCCATCTACTCAGCCCCATGAATCTTTAATTTTTGATTATATTTTACTTTTGTTTTATATTTTAACAGGTGAATTTGGAGAAGTTTGCAGTGGTCGCTTAAAACTTCCTTCAAAGAAAGAGATCTCTGTAGCCATCAAGACCTTGAAAGTGGGCTACACAGAGAAGCAGAGGAGAGACTTCCTGGGAGAAGCAAGCATCATGGGACAGTTTGACCACCCCAACATTATCCGACTGGAAGGAGTTGTCACTAAAAGTAAGTAAAAATCACAATGCCCACTTTGGCTTATGCTGAGTAGATATTGCATAAACTTAGTCATTGAAGGATTTTCACACAAGTAGCTTGCGTCTAACTAAAATTCTGTCTTGGATGAACAAATTTTTCTGGCAACAGATTGAATAGCAGTGTTGTTCTACATCACAGAATCCTTTGACTTTTGACATTAGTCACTTGAATGAAAGACTACCTTGACAAGAATCACAGAGAACAATCTCAATCGCAGAGTAGCAGGATAAAGAATGGCTGGATTTTGAATGAACTCCCAACTAGCTGCCTTTTCTAGTGCTACTCACCAGCTTGGTTGAAGCCCTCAGATCTTTGCCCCCTTGCTCTCCTCCTGGCTGTAGGAAAATTATAGGAATCTCAGGGCTGCTTCTAAGATGTGAGATTGGGATTCGGAGGAGACCCCAAGCCTTCCCTTTGTTTCTCCGTGGATTTCAGGTAGTTCTGACCTAGGCTTCCAGGTGCATTCCTGGCTGTGCTGGGGAGCCTCTGGCTCAGAGCCATCACAGAGGTCTGGATTTATTTCCATGATGATTTCTTCAGCCAGGCTAAAGGGATCCTGTGAGGCAGATCTGTGATTATTGGCTCCAGTCCCAAAGAAAACCTCTTGAGAATGCACTGGGATTTTTTTTTTTTTCTCAAGATTTTGAAGCACAGGGTGAAGAGTAAGTGAAATTGGCAACAGACTCCATACAGTGAATGACAACATATGGCAGAAAATTTGGCATCCTTCAGGGGATAATTCACTGGCACCACATTTCCATACTCTATGGTTACCAACAGACATTACTCATTATATTTTGCACAATGTTATTTTTCTTTAACATTACATGCAGTCCTTTCCAAGTGGCACTGATACCGTCTATCATTTTAGTGTAGCTAAGAAGGATTTCCTTCTACACAAGTACATGGCGTAATTAAAGAATACTTTGATTTTCCTTTGAGTTTCCATATGAAATAAATAGAATTGAGAACTTAACAATGTGTACAAATTCAAATATAAGCAACATCACTATGTTAAATCTTTTATTTAATTCTTGCCTCTGTACTCTTAACGCTGTACTCTATTTAGTAATACTGAAATATTCACTGATGAAAATATTTTTTTCAGCAATTAATTAAAACAGTAGATGTAGAAGTGAGAATTATGAAAATGAGTGATTCTATTGTTCCTCCAGGGAAAGATCATAGTGTTTTATATGTACAAGATCACATTTCATTGGATTTTCAGTGTCACTTAGACATTTAATGTCCTTCGTGACATCTTGATCAAGCGGTTGCTCCATGGATCTGGAGCCCAACTGGGGAAAGCAATACATTTGTACTTATGCAGCTATGCCGACTATTCTCAGTTTACAGTTTTGGTTTCTCATTTTACTTCGTGAAGGGCCTGCTGGTTTTGACTTTGTGCTGTGCTACGCTGACATCGCCACTACCACCTGGTGCATAAGACTCACTCATTTCTCTTTTCCATTTTCGTGGACAACCAGACAGCACAAGGTTCTTTTCTAGAAGTCACTCCAGATGTTGAGAAATACAGTTTTCCATTTTTTCCCAAACACAGGAATAAAAACAGATTTTCATGTTTTAATGTTCTTATTTTAGTATGGATTTAGTGTGTGTGTGTGTGTGTGTGTGTGTGTGTGTGTGTGTGTGTGTATGTGTGTGTGTGTGTGTGTGTGTGTGTGTGTGTGTGTGTTAGGACATATGTGTGCCATAGCACATGTGAGTAGGTTAGAGACAACTAAAGAATGTAACTCTCATCTTCCACTATGTGAGTCCTGCAGACCTAACTCAAACCATCCAAACTGGAGAGAAATGCAGTTACCTGCTGAGCCAGCTCACTAGCCCAGGTTTCATGTTAGATTCTTATATTACACTTAAGAATCCTATTTCTTGAATTTGAAAATATAATTCGCCAACTTCCATGGCAAAGCACCACCATGTCAAGGTTCTGAAGTAGTTTGCATTCATTTGTGTACTGTTAGACCCGAAAAAAGGGGGCTGGACCGATGAACCAGTGGTTAAGAGCACTTACTGTACAAGCATCAATATCTCCTTTTCAAGTCCTCAGAATCCATGCAAAAAGCATGACCACATGTTCCTCAGACTGCTGGAAAGGAAGGAAAAAGGAGGATCACTGTGTTTGCTGGATAAAGGTTCACTGGCGAACCCCATCTCAAGGGACTGAGACAGAGAGCAAGAGAGAACAGCAGATACCCTCCACTGGCCCAGGCATGCTTGAGCACAGTTCCATTTACCACACTTAAAAAACTAGACAAATGAAAATATAAAAAATAAACCCCCCAAACAAGATAAAATATCTCACAGATGACAGGGATAATGACTAAATTTAGCCCTGCATCAAAATAGGTATTTAATTTTCCAGTGTGTCAGGAATCAAAAATGAATTGATTGAAAAAAGTGGTATACATGTATATACATATATGTATGTAAAAACAATTAAAAAAAACCAGGTCACAAATTTGAGAGAGAGGAAGGAGAGCAATGAAGGAAGAAGAGGGAAAAGGGAAATGATGTAATTATATTGTAATATTAAAAAAGAAAACATAATGTAAAAATTACAAAACAATAAACATATAAATTAAGAGAAAAATTAAGAGAGTGAAATTAAGAGAAAAACGAAGGAGTAGGGAGGTAGAGAGCAGGAAGTGAATGAGAAAGGGAGGGGCAATATTTACTGGTAGTAGGCTTCCAGTGTCATTGAATTGAGTGTACTTTTTACAGAAGGTCAACGACATGACTGATTGCTTCAGAGAGTGATGGAGAAAACGATTACACTTTTGTCTGGATAGAATCATCACTAATTTTTCCAGCACATACATTTAAGAGAGAGTGGGTAAAGGTCACCATCAAACAGAATGCTAGGTCTAAACTGATGATGGGTTCTATTGTTTCACCACCAGGCATGGTTTCCCTTTGACTCCAGTGTGATGAGTTAGCAAAAGCAACCTGTCCTGCTGAGACGTAGGAACATGTTTACTGCATTCAAAGCAACACAAAACAGTGAACATTCCAGAAAATTTCCTTTGCATCCCAAAATAGAAAAACACTTTAAGTTACAATAACCAAAAAGAAATGACAACAATAAAATATCTAAAATAATCCCCAAGACAAAAATGTAGGAAAAAGTAAACATATTTGAGATCAACAAGGTGTTCAAAATGCAGGTAGCATATGTTGAACATCTTATTCAAGCCTGATGCTGGAATGTTCTGGTGTCAATTACGACTACCTCCTTGGAGCGAAAGTTCTAAATTTGCCATATCTCTGCTCAAATAAGAACATGAGCAGCTGCCAAGCCCACTCCATAAATACAGCCGCCACATGCATTGTAAACATAATAGAGTAGTCTGCTTAGAATTCAATTGTGAGCTTCTCAGTGGCATGTTTAGAAGCTGTAAGTCCAGCCTCCTGCAGTGGCAGAAAGAAATACAAACCTTTCAGTATCAATTTAAGATGTTTCATTTAATGCAAAATAGAGTTAATCTGCCTCTAAAAGTTAGTTGTTCTACTGTCCTTTTTGACTTCCCAAGTGATTCAGTCTACAAAGTACAGAGAAGCATCTGCCCCCACAAGCAGAGTGAAGGGGAACCTACTTTTCATGAATAAAATGCCATTTACAAAGCAAACAGTCATGCTTTAAATAGGAAGCCATGGGTCTGAAATCAAATTCCAAGTCAACCTTCCTCAGTGTGAGACATCTTGCACATCAAACCATTACAAGTGTTTCCTAGAAAGGAAGAACCAACAGTACTGTGGTATTTTCAGACACTTTCAGTATCAGATGAGATTATACAAGACTAGATTTGCCACTTCTGAGAAAACAGCAGTCAATGAGTCAACAAAAGAAAATTCTGGAAAATAATTCTTTGAGTTTTTTTTTTTTTCTGTTTTATTGTTGTTGTTGTTGATGATGACGATGATGATGATGTCTTGTTTTGGTGTTTGGTTTTTGCTCAAAAGCCATTTTTTTATTATCACTATTAATTGTGGACTTGGAAGCACTGATCCTATGTAACTTGCTATTTTCAGATCAGTTTTTTGGGGAAAGCTCATTATATAGTCATTACTTTTTCATTTATTTGAGTTCAGCCATAAACAATGTTAATGGCATGGTACTTGCTGAGCCTGATGGCCTTGAACAGGAGAAGGTGATAGAGTCTGTGATCTTCAAAGTAGCAGAAAGCTGGGGCACGCTCTGCTCAGAGCTAGGCAATAACATGTGTTATCAATTTTACTTGAAGTTCAAAAGGATGGAACTTAGTTTCAGCAAATGTTTGATATTTCTGCCATCACACCATTAGTTAAATGATGCTCCCGGCTCCAACAATAGTTACCACTGGCAAAATTTTACCTAGTAGAATAGAATAAGAGTTGTACTAGATGGGACTGGTATATTTCCCCCTTGAACTATATTCTAGAAATTAAAATAAAATTATAGCAACAACAATATTTACTATGTATCTCCCATGCAATCTTGCATGATGAAGAATGATGTGGACAGTGCATTAAATGATTTCTTATATTTCAATGCTTGAATGGCACAAAAGGCTTAAACATTTTTATTACCCTCACATAAGATGAGAAAACATTACTAGAAGACAATGTCATATTTAAGTGACAATACCTAATCTTCATTATTTCACACACTTCTCTCTAAAAGTTTGTGCTTGTTATAGTACTATATTTCATATGATTTTTTCAGTATCCAGAATGTATATGATATTTATTTCATTTATAGGAATGATTTTGGTGAATTGTAGCAATGTTAATGATGCAAGTTATTTTCATAAATTCATGATTGCAAACCAATGACTGAGTCAGAACACAGGTATCAGCATGCTGTGTAGCATAACTGGGAAGGTCTCTATAGGTGTATGATAAGAAAAACAAGAAGGGAATGAGATTTTATATGTATAAATGATTTGGATTATTTCTTTTTTATTGTTTACTAATTTCTCATGGATAGCTACATTGTAATTACAAAGGAATTGGTGTTGCATATTTTCCTCATTTATAAAAATAGCATGGTTTCCTAGCATTATCATAAAATTAAATTCAACTTAAGGTAGATAATTATGAGCAAGAGACCCAGAAGTGATAGGTTTATAGAGATTGAGACTGTGGAATGCTTAGCCATACATGGGACAATTGTGTCAGAGATCTCTAGGGAAGAAGTAGCTGAAAGCCTGTGAGAGCCAGAGGGATTGATGGCTACATGTTTTGAGGATGTTACAGGGCAACTGAGCATATCAATTCATTGCAATTATGACGGCATGTGCATGACCTATGAAAGGCCAAGGCAGGCAAAAATCTCCACGTGGAGATGGGAGGTGGCATGAAGTTCCACATACAGCTAAGGAACTGTTGGGAAATGACAGCTGGTAGGAGAGGGGAAGTCATCCTTCTTGAAGGAACAGACACTTGTAGGTCAACCATGTTCCCATGGAGGCCCACCTATCTATATCTGACAGCATGGGGGAAATAAAAACCACACTTGATGAGTTTAAATACAAAAAAAGGAAGACACAAAGTTAGGGTAGTGTGGGCTGGGAAAGGGGTTAATATGACAAAAATACATTGTTTAAAATTCTCAAAGAATTAATAACATATAAGAATATTTTCAATGGATAAAATTTGTTAGAGCATGATCCCCTGGCACCTGATATCTGATTCAAAGAGCATCAGTTCACTCCTTTTTTATTTTCTTTCTTCTTTTTTCCTTTGTTTTTTTCTTTTGAGAAAAGGTTTAAAGGTGCGAGCCACCACTACCTGGCCAAAAGTGACTTTCTTAAGGGAAGAAAAATAGACACAAAGACAATACAGAATAAAATGTAATAATATATAGACTATAAAGCCATGTCTACCAATGTACAAAAGAGAGTGTAGTTAGTAGGAATAATTTAGACATAGGCAAAAGGTAGTATACTATGCCCAGGTTTAGTTTATTATAAGAATGAAAAATGGTTTGTTTAATAATTAATAATTTGAAATACTTGCCTTGCTTTAAAAAGAATAAAAGTATTTATACCTTCAGAAAATAAACTACTTTAAATTTAAATGATGCATTTAACATATCATACATAGAAAATATATAATTTTAACGGGCTGGGGACATGACTTGGTGGGTAAAGGTCTTGTACACAAGGATGATGACCTAGGTTTTGATTCCCAGCACCAGGAGAAGAGCTGTGTGTGGCAGCTGTCCCCTCAACTGTGAACTCAGTTGCTTGGGTTAAAAGGGAGATGGGTTAAACACAAGTGGATCCCCAGAGCTTGTTGGTATTTCCTTCTAGCTCAGTCAGTGAGTCTCAGGGTCACTGAAAAGATTCTGTCTCAAAAACGTTATGTGGAAATCAATAGAACAGACCTGAAAATGTGGTTTGGCCTCTTTGTTGTATGTATGGTCATTTGCTACACACAGTTTTTTGTTTTTTGTTTTTTTTTTAAGAAAACATGTATACTGTAATATGAGCTGAATGTAAAGATTCGGTGTTAAAATGGTGAGTGTGGTTGTTAAGACATTCTTCAGATCCTACCTAGCAAAATCTGGGGTAATCAATCCTTAGCCAAACCCCATTCACAGACATGGCCTCTGCAATTGTCACTGGCTTTGATGCTTGGCAGTGGAGTTAGAACTCAGTTCAAATGGAGCTGGCCTCTGCTTTTATTGCACACACATTAACAGATATAACTGTTTATTCAGTGGGAGAATGCTTCTGTTAAAATGGAATCAGGAAATATCGCGCTATATTTTTGTAATGGTCAAATACAAAAATAAAAATATGTAATTTGTTACAATATTTGTATTAATTTATCATCTACAAAGGGTAATCTATAATGTTTTCATTATGCAAATCTCTGTCTTTTCTGTCTCAAAAATACTGTGAAGTAGGTTTTTTTTTTTTTGGAATTTGTTCCCATTTCTTTCTATTTGTTTCTTTTTTATATTTTTTATTCTCTGATTACTTAATATTACCCAAAGAGTACTATCTGCTAGTGGCAATGATTTTTATTTTATATCACATCCATTTATAAAAGTATGCTTAAGGAGCCACATGTTACTCATTGGCAATCAGCTACACAAGAAGCTCATGCAAGAGTGTCCTGAGTTTAAGGCCAGCCTGGGCAATACAGCAAATGTCAGGCCAGCCAGGATACACAGCAAGGCTCTGTCTCAAAGCAAACTGACACGTAAACAGTGTATGCAGGACTAGAAATAGCATATTTAGAGTGTTAGACACAATTGGTATTGTTTCTGGGCCACTAGCATTTCCTTTAATATTTTATTGATGATAAATATTCTTAAATTTGAATGCAATTATTTTAACCCAAAAAATAAGATTAGAAATTTGTAAAAACAATATGTCTAAAATTGACTATATCACAACATCTAAGTCTTGTTTTTATGGAATTTGTGGTTAGGATAGTTGTAGTTCTTAATATCCAGTGCTGAATCTGGAATTCTTAAATATAGCCATTGGGCAGTGATTAAGTGATTTCTAATATCTCTGAGCCACTGTGGATAATTGGGGAAATGAACTTATTATAGTTGACTGTCTTGATTTTGTTACTGTACAGCTGTAAGAGACTACCCCCACCCCCCATTTTCTTTCTATACTGAGTAAATTTAGAAGCAGGAATGAAGCTGCACTGTTAAATATGCCTCGGTGGTTTTTGATGGCAATTCTTCAGTCACTCATAGGATTGAATTTCCACTGGGCTTAGTACATATCCCCAGATATGTTTTGGGGTCTCTCATGACAATAAATGACACTGGCTCCAATTTTAGGAAGCAGATTGTGTCGTGTACTAATCAAAGCACCCAGGATGAATCGTGCAAACTTTAATACCAGCACACTGCATAATGTGCAGATGAGCTGCTGTTTGGAGATCATTTCCCACTATATTTACTGCATGCTACAGCAAGTTCTCACCACTATGCCAGAGCCTTTGTTTCTAACCATATTCATCGAGATCACAAAGGAAACTCTTAAGTTAAGATATTGCTTTCCAAGTGATTTTGTTTGCTCTTTGTCTGTACATTTGGGTTGCTGGATCTTTGAACTTAATGCAAAGCACATTTCCAGGCTTGCCTATCTTAACTGAAGTGTTTACAAATACCTGAATTAGAAGAGCTAAAGGCAGCCTGATCTGATTTCTGAATGGTCATGGGGCCATGGCTTAATTGACTGATTTGACTTTTTAGCTACTTTTATTTCCCTTGCCAAACATTTTACAAGACATGCTAATGAGAAATGAAATGGCCATAAGGTTGAGAGCCAAAGGAAATCAGTGATAAGCAGAGATCTGAGTGGTATACAAATGCAGTCACCAGCCAAATGAAGCAGTGTCTTAGACTACTATTGAAGCGTCTACTCAAGTTTGATAGCATATTATTCTTCCCCAAAGTGTATAATGAATGCATACAGGCCCTGATAAAGATCTGTAGAGACTTAGAGTGAGCGGGCTTTCTTTTCATTCATTCCTTGAATCATTCATTTATTTTACTACAGGACAGGACTTTAGGAAAACATCTTAGGAGACTCCAAAGTTTCTAAGGCACAAGTAAATCTTCTGTTTCTTCTTGAAAATTATCAAACTAAAGTTTAGCTAGGATTTGGGAAAATCAAGGCATAAATGAGAAACATTTTGACTAAAATGTTTTAGATATGGTTAGATAAGGAGGTGCATTGATGTGGCACCTAGAGACTGTAAATAAATCAGTGCCTTAATGAAAACAGGCCACTGGAGCAGTTGAAATAACATATGTGAACATTATCTGAGAATTTTATATAACTTAAATGTTTGGATATTTAATTAAATACAGTTATTAAGATACATTTGTTAGGGTTCAAGAGAAGCCCCCAAGAAAGACCAACACTCACACATGCAATTTAACATAAGTGTTTATTGTTTCCAACAGGTTGGGGTGGCAAATAGCTACCCTGAAGAGAGGTTAAAAAAAAGTCCTTTTAAGGGAGTTAGGGAATTCCAGAGAGGAGGGATGAATCTGGCGCTGATTGGTGGAGGAAAGATTGGTCTGGGGGCTGATAGATGAGAGGCTTTAGTGGTTATGGACCTTCCTACTAGAGTGTAGGAAAAGCTCTCTTTAGCTAGCAGAAGGCTGGGGGCCCCTTGCTGAGGCAGCCAAAGGCTGTGGGGCGCCTGCTGATTGGTTGCTCCTGAGTTATGGTCTTCTGGAGAACTGCTTGCTCAGCTCCAGCCAGTTCCAGTAAACCTAAGTAAGCTAAGGCCTGGTCCCTGGCAGGGCTATCAGAAACCTGTCATGGCTCTGGTCTGACTCCCCAGCCCTCTCAATATTAAAATTATAAGTTCTGGAAGAATAATTTTCATGGTACTGATTCATGATTCAATGTCGATTTTGACCTATATAAGGGAAATGTAAAGAAATGAAGATTGTTTGTAGTATCAAAAAGGCAAACTAGCTGAATGTGTAGCTTATTTGATATAAGAGGCCAGCGGTCTGATCCCTAGTGCTAATATTCTGATCTGCCCCTTGGAGAGACACCCAGTGTCCTGACATCATCTTATGTTAAAGCCCCCTTAAGAGGAAAAAACCTCTCACCCCCCTCCCTCTCATACACTTGTCCGGTTCCCTGCCCCCCTCCCCACCTCCTCTCTCTCCCTCCCTCCCTTCCCTTCCTTTTCTCTCCCTCCCCACTCCCTTTTCTCACTCCCCTTCCCTTCAATCCCTCTCCCCTCCCTCCCAAATAAACTTTCCAGCACACCAGGCCACACCACCATCTGCTGGCCCTGTGCAGGGCACCTTGGTCCAAACCCACCAAAGCCTCTCTAGCACTGTGTCACAGCATTCACACCTAGTGCTGCACCTACTGAGTGTGGCAGGTGTGCACAAGAGGAACACTCAACAACTAGAAGGAGGGGTTACCCGAATTTCACTGCCAGGCTGTGCCGCGCAGCGAGTCATGACACACCTAAATTAACGAAAGCCTGTGTTAAAAAATTAGGTAGCTAAAACCACAAGGAAGAAAAAAAAATGAGACAGGCCTAACACTATTAAGATAATCAAAATGTATAAATATAAAGGAAAAATACCAGAGAGAAAGTAAAATTAGAAATGTATATATGTATGTATATAAATGTATCACCATATCAGAGAAGATGCTTAGAAGGGAAGAATTGTGTCACTGTGTCATATAATTAGATGGGTGTGATCGTTTGGTCAAAGCCTATTATGTTTAAGGACTTTCAAGAACTCTGAGTTCTGATCTAACTTGGGTCCTATAGACTTGGAAAAGGACCAGTTATATTGTGTTATGAAATATTTTATTATATGAAAGCTTAAATATAGGCATACTAACATTAGAAATTAGCAGGAAAGTAAAACTAGGGAATTCCTATCAGTATAACAGCTTACTGCACATAATTACTACAGACAACTGAATATCAAATTCCTGAGTGGCCTCAGTGTGCTGACTACTTTGAATAGTCAACCTGCCACAGCCTAGAATCACCAACGAAGAGGGTTTCAATGAGAGATTATCTGGATTGCTTGACCTATGGGAGATTGTCTTGATTGTGCTTCTAGATGTGGTATGGCCCAGCCTAAAGTGGGTGGCATTGTTCTGAGGTTTAGGCTCTGCATTCTTTGAAAAGGATGAAAGTGCATTGGCATGCATACATTCAGGATCTCTCAGTTCTCATCTGTGAAAATAACTCAGTAATGCAAGACCTGATGTCTTTACTCCACACAATAATGGACTGTGATGTGGAATTGTGACCTAAAGCAAATTCTTTCTCTCTTATTGGTTTTTGGCAAGATATTGTTACCATAGCAACAGAAATAAAGCTAAGGCAATGAGGTTGAAGACAAAAGGTTTAATTCTTAAAAAATACCTCAGAAGCAAAAGATTAAAAGGGTATTCTTGGATGTATTATGTCTGTTGAACACTATGATTGATAATTTAATTTAGATGAAGTAGTTTATAGGCCTTTGTTCTAGAACCTAGCATTCTGTGTTGTTGTTGTTGTTGTTTTTTAATTTTATTTTGAGACATGTCTGTTTTTATTACAACTTTGTAATGTTTAGATGACAAAAAGTTCCCTTTGTTTATTAGATGTTTCAAAGTGTATTATATAGGTGTGTTCTTTGGTTGATGCCAACTCAGTACACTGATGAATATATATTTATCATTTATTGTATGTTTAGGTAAGCCAGTAATGATTGTTACAGAATACATGGAGAATGGTTCCTTGGACAGTTTCTTACGTGTGAGTAAAATATCATGTGTATAATGGTTCTGTGTTAGATGATATAGTGTATATAAATATACATACTGACAAGTAAGTTATAGGAAATAGTAGATACTTTCTAATACTATGCTAAACATTTTCATGTCTAAATTTCAAGTAAAATTAAAATAATCTAGGATTACTTAGCAAAGGGAAAATTGTAAAATTTCTTCTTTATCTTGTAGTTCCAAACGTGAATGGTTTGTATTTTAGAATTTTTTAAATGTATAAAGCTTTTGTGTTGTCCCAAATCACACCTTTAAAACTATAGGGGTTGGGGATTTAGCTCAGTGGTAGAGCGCTTGCCTAGCAAGCACAAGGCCCTGGGTTCGGTCCTCAGCTTGGTCAACACAAAAAACAAAACAAACAAATAAAACTATATATTGCTATTTAAATACAAATCTATTAGAAGGTTTCTCTGTCAATGACTCTATGACTTTATCTTTCATCATAATTTATTTGATTAGCTATAATTAAAGAACAGGCAAAAAAAAACAAACAAATTAGGTCAACATATCCTTCTCACATATTATTTATGATGATGATTAAAACTTTAACCAAGAGAAAGGAATAAAATTTCAATAAAATACTTTTTTTTGTTGATGTTCTTAATAAACTTAGTTTTTGAGAAGTGGCTCTCATGAATCATACAAAGATCAAGATAATCCTGCTTTTGAACTGAATTCAGATTATATGATGCTGTACCGAGTAGTGCAATCACTATCAATTTTGCATTAGCCATGCATTCATTTATCTAGAGGTCATGGTAGTATTATGTGCTTTTAGTGAAAATGTGTGGAGTAAATCATGAAAAATGTTGGCATATGAAATTGTAAAGTCAAAGGGACATATTCTAGCCTGTACTGCAAATTCATTTCAGAAACATGACGCCCAGTTCACAGTCATCCAGCTGGTGGGAATGCTCCGTGGGATAGCATCAGGCATGAAGTACCTTTCAGATATGGGCTATGTCCACCGGGATCTTGCTGCTCGGAACATCTTGATCAACAGTAACCTGGTGTGTAAAGTTTCTGACTTTGGACTCTCTCGGGTGCTTGAAGATGACCCCGAAGCTGCTTATACAACTAGAGTGAGTAATGGGGATCCCCTCTATTTTTTGTTTCCCATATTATAAATACCTGGGTGTACAAACAAGTCGAAATGAGACTTAGAATCATGTGTCAGTTATGTTTCCCATGGATGGAGATATCTCTCAATAATTAAAATACCATTTATTTTGTGAAAAACTGATAGTTTTCATTTAACAGCCAAATAACTATTGTAATTCTGAAATAACATACCTGGCCAAACACAGCAAGGTTTCTACATGCCTAAATTATAACAGGCGTGTTTGGTAAATTCTCTGGATTCTTATACTACTGGATTATTTTTAAAGCATTTAAAATTAATGTCCTCAATAAATATTTAAAAGTTAAAGGAAGACTATTCTTTATCTTGTTTTGAGGCTTTCTTTCATCCATAACATGTATGTTCTAAATATATGTCTTTGTGTAGCAGGTTCACTTTAATAATGAATATATTCTTTGTATATAGGGAAAACATTACCCTTGTAGCTAGTAGAATACATTTAAAACAATAGTGAGTTCAAATATACAGCTCTGAACACCTGGTGAAATTAGAAACATGGGTAGTTAAACAACGATTAACAGTATCCCTTGATGCTTCTCTGCTCTCCACAAACATCAGCCCGTACAGGGTCTATAAAAACAACATCATATTTCTGACTACACTCTCCTCCCAGGAGAAAACATATGTAGCAAAGGAAAATATTTACTTATCATCCTAAGAAATGACTTTATTATCCCCACTACTGCTCTGTCTTCTAAAGATATCTTTTGTAATCGTCTGCCACTCTATAAACTTCTAACACTGCAGAAGCAGGATTGTTGATGGTTTTGTTCCTATAACAACTGTCATATCCCAAAAGATGATCCAGGTTTAATGAAACACATCTGATAGAAGACTTGTATTTGAACTTATTTATAATATAAGCTCATTCTTGAGTCAGGCTCTAATTTCTCTGTGACATACAACTATTTAATGTGAATATCCTTGACCCCAATTTGATCCTTGATCCCAGAATACTCAAAGGAATGACTAATTTAGTGGGAAGCTGAAAGGGTCTTACAAATATGACCACCTGCTTTCTGGAGATTCAAGTGTGTTTCTGCTCAGTTTCATTATACTGGTTGTGACTTTGTTAGAAGTAAAGACACTTAAGGACCATTTCTTTGGCTTTAGTAAAGAAGGAGGAATTGCTATGTCAGTATTCTCATGTATCATTTTTTAATAAGGATGCAAGAGGCTTTATGTTGAAATTTCAGTGTCAGAAGATTCTTGCCAACCACACCAGCCAAGTGGATTCATTCTCTTCCCACACACAGTCCCTCAGATCACTTCTGTGTTCATCCTTGTGTTCTTCTGGCACTCTCTCAAATACCCATGGGGTTCCCAGCTTCCTTCTGAGAGGCATCTGCATGTCTACAGTAATTTGGAAGTCGTTGACTTAATCTCCAATAACAAGCTTTGTTTAGTACAGTAATTTCATGATTTACTCTTAAGATGAGTATGATTATAAAGTCATTGGGCTGCTATTTTTTATGTAAACACACCGAAACAGCTGAGTTGCCATTCTAGGCAGTTCTGTAGAGGATGTATACTAACTGAAGGATCAAGCAAAAATATTAGAGAGCTCCTCTTTCTGAAATTTAAAGCTGAATGTGTCAAGTAGCATTAATAAAAATTATTTAGGCAAAATAATTGAGGAAATACACTTGAATGAGAGGAAAGTTTGTTATCACGAATAAGAAAACTAATACTATATAAAATATAGAATACATAATAATGTTTATTCATTTTTGTTTTCTAAATAAAACTAGTTTTATCCAGTTAAAATGCTATATTATTTATTTGCCTTAATATTCAGTGATTATTGTCTTTTTCAAAAAAAAAAACTTAAAAATGTTAGAAAGGCACATATTTTATATGAATCTGATGAACCCACTTTAGACATAACACTTTACTTAAGTAACACTTAATGTATTTTGCATTGTGTCTGTATTTTTTACAGTTCAGGAATTAGCATTCAGTATTTCAATGCATTGACTCTTGTCCAATGCCTTTCTGGATGCTGTTGCCTTTAGGTAGAGAGGAACCAAACAAAGACATCATGAACTATATTTGATTCTTTATTGTTGACAGAGGGTTTCTGCTCCTTCCATTTTTTTTCCAAAATCTCTGTGGGATTCAGACAAAATAAAAGAGAAGTGCAGAAATTCTATCAATTGACTGTGTACTAAAAAAAAAAAAAAAGAAAAACAAAACAAAAAAACCAAAACACCTTAAAGACTTCACACAGATCAGCAAGAAGGAGAACTTATGTAAAAACTTGGCTCACATAAACATAATTTAAATAGTAAGTAAACAAAATGTAAATCTTCAGATAGAGTATGTAGGAAGTTGAGAATATGCTTGGTCTCTAAACATACAGCCTGTTTCTCCATTGCTGTTCTTTTCTGTGGTCTTAATTATAAAATGATCTTTCCTTATGCTCTTAGCAGTGTTATGAAATAAGGGGTCAAATAAGCAGTCATTTGCATGTGCGTGTGTGTGTTTTGTGTGTGATTCTATTTTCATAATTATTTTGAGGAGAAATCAGCTATTTTTCAGCTATCTTCAGTACTCACATCCAGTTGTTACTCTTCATTTTTCACTCGGAAATTATGCAAAAATTTCAAATGTTGACACTGCACATTTTGCAGCATTGTTATGCATCCTGTTAGCTCTAAAATCCCACTTCAAACTCTTGCAGTGTTGCAAGTGAAAAGGCTATAAAGTTTTAGTATTGTTATGAAAACGGCTTCATCCCCACAGACTCCCTAAAATGCTCCTGGGATCCCTACAGATGCCTGGATGACACTTGCCGAAAGTGCTTTATCAGGAAAAGTACCTTAGAAACTAAATAAATATCTCAGTAGCCATTCAATGATATACATCTAAAATGTGATGTGTTTTATGCAATCTGATACGTTTTAAAGAGCTGTTTGTGAAGCATAACTGCAGCTGCGCTCTACCTTCACAAATCATACTGGAAGGCCCTGGATTTCATTGGGTGGGCAGGACTGGAGCATGCACAAATATAAATCCCCCCAAATTCTGCTGTTCAGCAACAAACAACAAAGGATTTCCTCTTTCCATTTTTTCAACATGTTACTTTCAAAGTATAATTATGACATGTCCATTCTTCATTGTTTCAGCCTGTTGTGCTATATAGCTATTATTTTAAAGGAACCATGATGGAAGGCAAGCATCTAATCATAGAAGTTATAATCTGACCTACACACACATGGATAATCCACGGTCCATGCTCTGTGGCTTCTGCTCTCCCTAGTCCCCCCCTCATCACACATACACATATATGCACACTCATGCATACCCATATACATACATATACATAAATACATACATGTATATATATATTCATGCACATGAAAGCACAAAATAAACTTTTAAAAAGTAAATAAAGGAGCCATATGGCTATTGGTGAGAAATTTGTGCCACTCAGTAAGTTTTCAATATTTCTTTTTATATGATTTTTTTTCAGTTTAACATATTTGTATCTATGCATATCAGCATGCTTCTATGCCCATTAACATTCTTACCATCATGTTCAAATAGAACCCACAATTCCTGTATACCAGTGATGAATCTGCTGTTACATGCATGGTTCCCACAAGAGAAAGAATAGACTTTTACCTAATCTATATACCATGTACTCAGGCAGCCTATTCTCTTTTGCAATCTCAATTATCTTAGGCATGTAATTATTGCACAGATTGTTTTAGGAAATTTGAGGAAACTACTTGGCTTTCTCTTGGTTCTATCTTCCAGTGTTACATTGTTTTCTCTTTATTTCATTCTGACATTGCATAATGAGCATAACCAATCAAATTTCAAGCATGGTTAAGAGCATCCCATCTTTAGTCATAAAGAAAATTTTATATTCTGTAGCCTTTCAATCTGTGACTCTACTGACTTGATTCTAGCTTTATATTTGTGACTATGCTGACTTGATTGATTGTGTATAGCCTTGTATTATATAGCTTCATGTTTACAAAGAATAAAAATGATGACTAATGTGAAGAACCTAACTGGTCTTGTCTTGTTCACAGAACCTCTATTTTAAATGATGTTGCTACTCTTTGTTCTTGAAGGATTATCAACTAAAAGCTATTAACATCAAAAGTGACATGGTACAAAACATTTTAGACACTTTGTTTTCATATGAATAAAAATATTTTCTAATCAGTTTATAATCAATGTTCTATGTAAGTTAACAAAAAACTTTCAACTTCAATTAATAAAACCAAGGCCAAATCACTTCCCACTCCCTTATATTGGGCATGACAAGTCCCGTATGTAACTTCACAAAATGAAGCTACTTACTCATACAAAGTCTACATGATTTGCTGATTTTAGTAATCAATGTTATAATGAAAATTGATAAGTCACCTTGAGCATTCTCAACATTCATTTTAGACAGATGGCTATTGTGATCATTTTAGCCTTGGAAAAAATAAATCTGTCTGTATTCATGTGACAGAGAATCAAGGCTGTAATTTGGAAGTGGAACCCTGAGTAGGAAAGCTTTATGGAAATGTGGTTAAATATATTATCCATGGTCCCTGGAGGGATTATTTTTCTATGAAATGTATTATTCACTGCTTCACAGATTTGTGCAGTAAATTTGTGGCTACTGTGTTACAGACACAGTCATGGAGACTAAGAATTTTGAAGTGAGCAGAGCCAAGATCTGATATCATGGGTTTGTACTCACTGTGACTCAGATGGGGGCAAAGAGGGGGGGAAGCAAGTGAAGGAAGAGCAATTACATAAATGGAAAAGCTCATTGTTTTTTATCTTTCCTCCTTTTTCTAGCAGAGGGGCCAAGTGTTACTCTTAAGCCCCACCATGCCTAAAATATGCTATGTATCTCTATCTAATCATTTCCTTTTCCTAACAAGTTTTGTTGCCACTAATCCCTTACTCTATACCTACTTTCTGTGGTTCTATATATTGTAACTTAGCTATCATTTATTTTACAATTAATATCTACATATAAGCAAACACAGACCATATTTATCTTTTTGGGTCTAGGTTCTCTCAGTCAGGATGATCTTTTTGCTAGTTCTATCAATTTGCCTGCAAATTTCATGACGTTCATTTTTTAACAGCTGAGTAATACTCCCTTGTGTATTTTTCTTTATCCATTCTTCTGCTGAGGGACATCTAGGATGTTTCCAGTTTCTGGCTACTTTGAAAAGGATAGCAATGAACCTGCTTGAGCAAGTGTCCATGTGCAACAGGCTAACGCATCCTTTAGATAAATGCCTGAGAGTGGTATAGCCAGATGTTGAGTAAGATCAATCCCTGTCTTACTGATGAATACAATGCTAATTTCCATAGTGGCTATTTAAGTTTGCACTCCCACCAGCAATGGATAAATGTTCCTCTTAATCCATAGATTCACAAGCATGAGATGGCACTTGTTATGTTGATCTGGGACATTCTTACAGGTGTAAGATGAAGTTTCACAGTAGTTTTGATTTGCATTTCCCTGATGGATAACGATGCTGAATATTTCTTTAAGTGTTTATCAGCTATGTGAGTTTTCTCTGTTTAGAATTCTCTGTTTAGATCTGCACTTCATTTGTAATTGGGATATTTGCTTTCTTGATATCAAGTATTTTGAATTCATTGTGTATTTTGGATATAACTTCTATCAGATGTGTAGTTGATAAAAAATCTCTTTTCATGTCTGCTATTCTGAATAACAGTGTCCTTTGCCATGCTGAAGCTTTTCACTTTTATGAGGTCCTATTTATTAAATGTTCATCTTAGGAACTTTGCTAACAGTGTTCTGTTTGGAAAATCTTTTCCTGTGCAAATGAGTTAAAGATTATTTCCCAATTTCTCTTCTCTCAGGTTCAGTGTCAGGTTTTATGTTGATATCTTTGATCCATTTGGAGTTTAGTTTTGTGTGTGATGATAATTATGGATCTATTTGAATTCTTCTACATGCAGTCTTCCAGTTTGACAAGCCTGTTTAGATCTGTACCCCATTTTTAATTAGGATAGTAGTTTTCTGGATGTCTTGTCTTTTGAGTTCTTTATATACTTTGGATATTAGCCCCATCAGATGTGTAGTTAGATTAACAACCAAACTGCCACTTATACCTACTGGGAGAGGAAAAGTCAATTGTGTCTAATAGATTGACAATGGGTGTTTCAGCCACTCCAGGACCGGCTTCCTGTTTAGGAGCAATTGACCAATAGATGTTGGACTCCACAGATTCTTTTATGTGCTTTCATTTGGTTACATTTTGGTGTTTTGTTTTATTTATTTTTTTTTACTTTGGGTTTGGAGGTGTTTTTTGTTGTATTGTATTTTTTTTTAAAAGAACTTAAAGACTTAAAGTTGAATGATTAAGGAGGGAGAGAAGATCAAAATATAGGTAGGGAGAGTATCTGGAAGGATTTGGGGAGGGGAAGAATATGATCAAAATATTTGAATTGAAAAATTTCTCTAAATAAGAAAAATAAAGTATATATTAATTAATTAATTAATTAATTAATTAATTAATTAATTAATTAAAAATGCAGAACCTGTCATGTAAAATTTAACTGAATTTTGGAAAAAAACTGCAGCCATATTAGGTAATACTTCATCTTATTCTTCAGGTTTTATTTTGTGTTATAGGTGCACATTTCCCATCATATCAATTTACCTTTATATTGTTTCGGGAGCATCTGGATGGGCCATAAACATTGCTTACTTGCGCTTTCATTTTTGTATCCTTAGAAATATTCGAATGTGAGTATTCTGTCTATTAATAAATTCTTAATCATTTTACATAATGTTGAAAAATCTCAAATTCAAGGGTGGGCTACTGTTTCTTTAGAACCATCTGTCTCTGCTCTCTCATGGTGACCAACATCTGCTGACACTATTCTCTCAGTGGCCCTTAGGTTGGAGCTACTTAGGATTAGAATAGATGTTTCCCCTGGGATGTGCTTCCCCTTGGATTGTGCCTTGTTGTCTACCACTGTGAGTGAAGCTGAGTCCCTGATAAAAGATAGATGCTAAGACCTTCAGCAAAATGATTTATCTCTGCAGTTCTGCTTTCAACCTGAGAGGCTAATATTTGTCTACAGGTTCAATACTCAATCACTCTGAGTTAAATCAGATTAACCCTCCTGAGTACTTTGTCATCGGAAGTACAATCTGACAGAGCTCACAGGCAAAGATATGAAATGAGAATTCTCAGAATAGTTCTTAAATCAACAGGGAATTAATTTCACAAACAAATAGAGGTTAGAAAGAATAGTAGATACTGCATAGTATGCTTTTGCACCTAGTCATTTAAGCCATTGTACTTAGAAGTCAAACCAGAGGCCACCCACATGCAGCAAATGAACTCATATCAAATGAGCTCCTGGTGGAGGGTGGGGGGATTATAATTTGGCCAAGTGTCTTATGCAGTGGTTCTCAACCTGTGGGCCATGACCCCTCTGTTGTAGAATGACCCCTTTTATAGGAGCCATATATCAGATATCCTGCCTATCATATATTTGCATTATGGTACATAACAGTAGCAAAATGACAGTTATGAAGCAGCAATGAAGTAATTTATGATTGGTGGGTCACCACATGAAGAGGTGTATTAAAGGGTTGCAACATTAGCAAAGTTGTAAACCCAGATCTGATTAAAAAAAAACTATCAAATTTAAATCATGATTTCCTAAAATTTCGACTTGAAAATGTTTTAAACTTCTGTGACTAACACTGGATTGGAAGATAGTAGTTAAGCACTATTTCAGTGAACCCCTACCACATGTATTTAAAACATTTTATTCACTGGGTATGGTGGAACACACCTTAATCCCAATACTCTAGAGGCAGAGGCAGGCAGATCTCCATGAGTTTGAAGCCAGCCTGGTCTAGAAAGCAAGTTCCAGGAAACCCAAGGCTGTTACTCAAACGCTGTCTCAAAACATAAATAAAACACACAAAAATAAATAATGAAACTTTATTCATCCCCTTAATTATTCTATAAATTATATAGAAGTAACACAAGATACATGTTCAAGAAGATACTGAGTTTAGAATGAAGGTAATCTCTCTTAAAAAGCTCAAATTAATTATCACTGTAAATGTCAGCCCCCTTGCCATTTATACACATTTAGCACAGAACTTTGAAAACTGAAGAGCTAAGGTTTATAAGATAGTCAAGCTGTTAGGCTGTTAGAGAAGGTAACAGTTTTATGTTCCCCATGGCCCTCAGTTTATATATAGTAAAATAACTTCAGAAATGTCAAGCAACTTGCCAAAATTAACAGGAGGATCAACACAGGTCCCGGAAAACAACACTATTATTTCTACTAAAACGAAGTATTCAAGTGGAACAAATAACTGAATACTCCCCAGCAGCACCAGTTCTTAGAGCTTCCCATTGATGGATGCTACTTAGAAATGACTAGGTTTGACGCTTCAAATATAGGAAGCAAGCATTAACTTCAGATTCTGCTGAGATTGAGATGGAGATTCCTCTGAAGTTGCAGTTTTAGATACAGTCCATATGCTGCTATTCTGGGATTGCTCCAAAGGACTGGGATCTTTCCTCAAATGCATAAATATCTGAGGAGTTTTAAATGTGGATATAGAAGACATTCAATTAAATGCTTAGCTTAAAAACCTATTAAAATATGGAAAATGCATCATCATAAATTATTTGTATAACTAATTGTATTTCTAAAGTATTCTGAAAACTTGGTGGTATTTTACCAAGAAGATGTAAATTATGAAATGAGTTCCAAGTTTCAGTACATCATTAAAGTTGTGATAAACCTGTTTTGCTTTTGCTGTTCAGGAATCACATGGGCCAAGTAATGACAGCACACTGTCTCATCAAATCCAACATTTTGCATATTTCATTGAAACCTGTGTTTGGCAGTTATTAAAAAATAGTTACACATATTTGATATGTTTATTAACAAACCATAGTTGATTTCAAAATAAATTACAAACCTTAAAAAATCTGAGATGAACTGTTGTGGTGGATGATGAGGAAGGAACAAGTTTTGTGTTCAGCATCATGAGTAGAATGATGTATAAGATTTAGAGTTAATTATGTGTAAGAAATATAGTAAGTCTGTCTTTCATACCATTCAGTTCAACCCTACAGTTACTCGGGTAAAAGGGTAAGTTACAACAGTATCAAAGCTTCTGAGTCACACTTTCTTCAGGTCACATATTTCTTCTGGATTGTTCTGTGCCCTTGGCTTGCCGGCATTGCAGATGAGGACACTCTGTTCTCCAGAGTCAGTGCTTCTACTGAAATCCTAGGCCACTAGGAAGCACAACCTGAGAAGGACAATGATACCTAACCTATTATATTAATTTAAGGCTCACTGAAAATAGAAAATAATCACCCCTAAAAAAAAAAAAAAAAGAAAAGAATTGAAGAAGGCAAGGACAGGAGAAAAAAATGAGAGAATGATTGGAATTAAGGAAAATTCCAGAAAGGATATGGCTGTCATCAAAATCTAGGTATTAAATTAGCTCTTGAGAATTGTACAGTTGATTTTCATAATGAAGTTAAATCCCAGGACAAGAACAGAACTATCTACAGAAAGAGTGAGCATGTGATACAAGGGGTTCAAGCTAAACCAGTTTATATAAAAGCCCCAGTCCTGGATTCATCCGGGTCCTTTTCTCTAGCTCCTCATGGATTATCATGCATGATCTGAAGCAGCAGCTCTCACACAGGGTGATGCCATTCCCCAGTGGACATTTGCTACTGTCTGGAGCTACTTTGGGGTTTCATAATTGGGAATCACTGATATCATTTACACACAAAGGGAATAAAGGCATCTAGAATGCAGAGTCCCCATCACTGGGATAATCTGATCTGAAATGCCAAGAGCAGCCTTTAGAGAACCTGGCTTTAATGTTATCCTACATGTGTAAGGAATAAGAGTGAGAAGGCAGCCATGTTCTCTAGTCTCACCAAATACAGGTGCATCAGGGAATGAAGGAAGAAAGAAAGGCAGTATTGGTACACAATGGAATATTCTTCTATGAAAATAATAGAATCCTATCATTTGTATCCACGTTGATGGCCTGGGGAATGCTATGCTAAGTAGTTCATGTGTATTCTAATAAAACTGATCTCATAGAAACTAATATGAAACAATGCTCACCAAGAATGTAAGGTAGAGGAATGAAGGCAAATAGTTAACCAATAGGTGCTGTGCTGAAGATAGACAAAAACCAGAAGTTGTGCATGGGTGAGTGTAGACAATAATAATATGCTGTATATTTTAAAAAGCTGTAGGGAGGGTTCCATCATAGAAAGCAGTGGGAAGGCCTCCCAAGAGGGGGGAACAGTGTGATTTTAAGACACCAAGAATTTAAGAGAAAAGGGATTCGACTAAGATAAGCAAGCTTTTCTTGAATGCCTGATCTCTTGCCAAGACAATAAATCTAAATATAAGCAACAATTCTGTGTGGTCGACATGGACCTACATGTGCTACACTCATAACCTTTATTTTTATTGCACATTCAGCTTTCTTGAGCTTGTGACTTCAAATTATAGTTTGGGAACACTATATTTTATTTTTTTGTTTAAGTCAATGGATGTTTTACTAGTTCATTATATTAGTTCTATAGTCGTTGTACTAGTGGTGAACAAAAGGATTTTGAAACTACAAGGCTAGAATTGAACAATTTGTAATGATATACTCATTTTTTTCCTTTTAATTCTACAGTCATTTTATTGGTTTTAATTCTCTTCTGTAGTTGGTGTTTTTAATTCAATATATTCAAGGTCAAGTTCTTCTGTGGTCATTTAAAGCCAGAGTGAGTTGATACTGCCCCACATGGATAATTCAAAACTTTCTCAGTCTGGTTTAGTTAACGAGGACAGCAAAAAACTGCTAACTTTCAATATTGCTTTGTAGTCAATAGTGAGCTTTTCATGATTTCCTCACCTAATGAAATTATGTAACATTAAAGGGGTGTTAACTAGTTACTAATGGAAGTTAGTTGCATGAGAGGAAAGGATAGGATGCTTACAGTTCAATTTGTTAAGGATCACACATTTTATCTTTTGTGGATATATAGTACAAACCTTTATTAATTATGGAAATTCTAATTATTAAGAAGCCTCTGGTTGGGGATTTAGCTCATTGGTAGAGCTAAATTTAGCTCATTGGCAAGCGCAAAGCCCTGGGTTCGATCCTCAGCTCAAAAAAAAAAAAAAAAAAATGTGTCCAACTGTCGAGAAAGAGGACGGTCTGCAAGAGCGTGAATTGTTGAATCCAAGTTTGCAAAAAGCACAGGGACAAATAGCCAATCGAATGGAAGCACATGAACTATGAACCAAAGGCTGTGGAGCCCCCAGTTGGATCAGGCCCTCTGGATAAGTGAGACCATTGAATAGCTTGATCTGTTTGGGAGGCACCCAGTCTGTGGGACCAGGATCTGTCCTTAGTGCATGAGCTGGCTGTTTGAAATCTTGGGCTTACACAGGGACACTTTGCTCAGCCTGGAAGGAGGGGACAGGACCCGCCTGTACTGAATCCACCAGGTTTAAATGAATCCCCAGGGGTGCCTTGATCCTGGAGGACATGGGAATGGAGTGGAGGGGTTGGGGGGAAGGTGAGGGTGGGGGCAGGAGGGGGGAGGACAGGGGAACCCATGGCTGATGTATAAAATTTAAAACACATAATAATAAAGAAAAAAATTTTAAGACAAAAAAAAAAAAAAAAAGACAAACTTCAGCCTGGGATGTGGTGTAAACATAATGTAAATAGCCAGCATGGAAAAATAGTCTCATGTTAGCGCTATGTTCAAAGCCACTCTCAAGAGAACGTAGCAAGAAGCCTCTATCATATACTTTTTCTGGACTAATATTTCTTGGTAAATCAATAAAGGTTGATTTGTGATATCTTTAAATTCTAAGAGGATGGCTTGAGTTGTAAATACTGGGGAACTTATAATTTCTTTCATGGTTTCAGTGTTCTTTTGATATATTTAGGGGTAAATTTATTTCTCAAGATGTTTTCCAATCAGATCTTAAAAAGTGCCCACTGAACCTACCACTCTCTGCTGAAGTATTGGCTGCTAAAAGCTTCTGGGAGAAAGTAGTTACTATCTTTAGCTGTGCGCACAATAATTTGCCCTTCACATTTACATGCTTAGTTCCATACCCATGGTCACTAATATCATCTTTGCTAAACTCAGTAGGACTTAAAGGAAAAGGGATATAGATACTTGAAAAGGTATTATATGGAGAAAAAATGTTAAAAGGGCAGGGAAGGATACTAGAGAGACTAGGGGTTTCCTGTAACCACAGTCCAGTTTTTTTATGCATGAAATTATCAAAGGAAAAAAATAAATAAATAAAATACAAGTTAAATATGGAAAAAATAGAACATTAGGATGTTTTAGCAGAATCCTATATTCTCCTTCAGAACAGATACCCTGAAAAATTATGTCTGATTTCAGAGTATATTATGTACATTATATGTTATATTACTTACTCACTGTACATTCAATTTTATATCCCAAGGGAGGGAAGATACCAATACGGTGGACATCACCAGAAGCAATTGCCTATCGCAAGTTCACATCAGCCAGCGATGTGTGGAGTTACGGGATTGTTCTCTGGGAAGTGATGTCTTATGGAGAAAGACCATATTGGGAGATGTCCAATCAGGATGTAAGTGTATGCTTATGGTTTATGAGTTATGAGTTGAGATTAAAACTTCAAGCTGTGCAAGGAAGTGGAGCATAATGAAGCCAGGTGGTGCCTACTTGATGACACCAAAGCTGAATACTTAAATGAAATAAAAAAATATTCTTGCATCTTGTAAGGGTATTAATTGAGTTGTTTTTAGAACTTGATTTCCTCAAGCAGAGACTTAAGAATGGAGCAAAAAGTAATGTTTCTAACAAGAATGCAATAAAATAATGTGTGTGTTCATGTGCATGTGCAGACACATCATGGAATATGATGTTTCTACTTAATTTTATTAAGAATATGCCTGCCATCACTTCTTGACTAAAATTTTACAACTGCTCCAGTATTTAGCTTACTTAAATTTAGTATTCCAAAATGACAAAATTAATAATCTCTACCATGTTGTTTCTAATAATACTCTAGGCTTGCACATGAATTTCATCACAAAAATTGAGTCAGGCTGGAAGAAACAATCTGAACTATAATGTGAGGTTTTTTTTGTTTGTTTGTTTTTCCTTCTTTCTTTTTTTTTTTTTAAGGAATTGTGCTTGAATTTATTCCATATTGCTACTGCTTAGGAAAAAGATACTATTAGTACATTGCATTAGCACATTTCATCATGCTAACCAGAAATTTTGAGCATGAACCAAAATATATAAGAAAGCAAGATGAGATGATGCTAACCAATTTCAAGTCACTGCTTATGAGATTCCCTCTACTATATTTTGATATATAGATAATATGGACATTCTCAAATGTGCTGAGTGTTTTTAAATACAATAAGTATAGGAAAATCACACTAAGTTTTCCATGTATTTTCTCCAAATTGTTATTATATCAGAGCATCTAGTGCATAGTATCTAGGGCAGCAAATTTAGCATGGCCTAGGAACTTGTTAGGAATAAAAATTCTCAGGATTTACGCCCCCAGGGTAGATGATTCAGAAACTCAGTCATTGAGAGAAAAATACTTTGTACATTAAGAACTCTTCCAGATGTTTCCGATTTACATTAAACTTTTAAAATTACTGCTTTATGTATTTTAAAACAGAAATACACTACGTATTGAAGTTACAAAAGAGAACTTCTTTGGTTTACAAAATTCTGAACTGTGGTATGGCTAGAATCTGCATCCTGATTTATTTTGCAAGAACCAATACATGACTTATATAATAATCTGCATAATAAAAGTAATTTTTAGTAGTAACAAATTTCTTATACTATGAACTTTATTTTGCCTTGATACCTTTATACACACTGCATTTTTTTTATTTAATCTTCTTTTATATAACATTTTCAGGCATGGATAATTTTTTATGTCTAGAGCCAGCTATTATCTTCTTGGGCAATTAAAAAAAACTCTTATTGAACTTTAAAATATTCCCACCAGTGTGAATGAAAACATCCAATGAATCTCTTGTCTTCTGTCCCCAAAACTCTGTTTCTCACACAGGTAATCAAAGCAGTGGATGAGGGCTATCGCCTCCCACCTCCCATGGACTGCCCAGCTGCCTTGTATCAGCTGATGCTGGACTGCTGGCAGAAAGACAGGAACAACAGACCCAAGTTTGAGCAGATTGTCAGCATTCTGGACAAGCTCATCCGGAATCCAGGCAGCCTGAAGATCATCACCAGTGCAGCAGCAAGGTGAAACATTCGATGTGCATGATACACTCCCTACACAACGCATGTTCCCCACTCCCCTCCAACTGTGTTCTTAGAAACCATAGTTCTCAGAACTGGAGAGATACTGTTGGCTTGTCTTTCCTTAACTTGGGGAATAATTCTCATGTGACTATAGAATAATGATGAAATTATTTACTAGGATTCTTAGTTAGAAGTGTCCCTCTTTTCAAGCTTAAGTCTGGGAAATATGAAGGTTGAACACATAGCTTATTTTACCTCCATCATTCAAGGAAAAGGAAGATGAGTTATTTGCTTAAAGCTATCTTCCAAAAGGTGAGCCCAGTTTGATGGTGCACACCAATAAATCCTGTCTTGGAGAGGTGGAGGAATCCAAGGTCATTCTGAGACACATAGTAAGATCAAGCCATTTTGAGTTACAGGAGACTCTTAACAAAAACCAGCAACAACAAAAACACAAAGCAAACCCATATATCAGGCAGTGTGTGAGTGTGTGATTGGTTATGTGTATGTGTGTGTGTAAATAAGTAAATACATAAGAGGTTCAATTAATTATGAATTTTGACAAAATTTTTATATAAATACTTAATGTAATTTTTAAGAAATAAAGGAATGCCTCTAATCTACATTGAAGAAAATTTTAAAATTTAAAATACATGCATTAATTACAGCATTTTGAAAATGAGGCCAAAGGAAAAATGAGCACCCATATATATATATATATACATGTGTATGTTCATTTTTTTTTCTTGAAAAGTTCAAGTTCTGTAATGTGGTTTTATAGACATGTGTTGTAAATGGAGTAGCATGATCAAACTAAGTAATGCTTAATCATTTTAGATATTAACTTTCAGATCAGTTAGTTAACAGGGAGACATCTTAAGATCTTTCTAAGCCAACATCCTAATGCTTATAAACTATTTTCTACAATCAGCATGATGTGCATTAAGTCTCACAGCTTTTTTATCTTATACGGCAAGTGTGTTTCTTTTGATTACAACCTTCCAATCTTTCCCAACGCTCATTTAGAGTAAACTCTATTCTCTCTGTTTCTGTGTTGGACCAGGTTTAAATTCAGCTTGTGATTTCATACCATAGTTCTTTGTGCATCTGTGGATTATTTCACAAGATCTATTCACATTGTCATAAATATTAAATGTATCAATATATGATAACATGCATGAGTTCACATGTTTTCTTAATCACTTATTGCTGGTGTTTGTCTTATTTTATCTCACTCTGATTGATGCAATAAGGAAGGTATTTTTGAGAGATAATTAATTTATTCCTCTTGCTTTCCATCTAGAATTGGGAGTACTGGGTAATATTTTAACTCTACTTTTAATTTTTGAGGAAATTCTATATTATATGAATTTACATTTCCACCAATAATATTACTTTTTGTTCACATCTTCAATAACTCTTAACATCTATTGCATTTTAAATTATATCCATCTTACCAGATGTGAGGTGATCTTTATAGTATTTTTTATTTGCGTGTCCCACTGATAGGTGAATGGTTTGTGTATCAATTCTAACTTTTTCAGGTCCCTTTGCATAAGAAATCCACATAAGTCTTTTGTCTATGCTTTATTAAGTCATTTGTGGGGTGTTTGCTACTAACATGTCAGTTTCTTATACACTGTAGATATTAACCTACTATTAGCTGTATTGTCTGTAAAGATTCCTTCCTTTTCTTATTTTTTAATGATTTCCTTGTCATGCAGAATCTTTTAGTTTTTTGTAATCATACTTATTTTCTTTTCACTTGTTGGTTTTGCTTTGGTGACCATATCCAAAAGTCATTTCCAAGACCAATATAATGGTGTTTTTTAAATTTGTATTTTCTTATAAGTATTTTATAGTTTAGATCTTATGGTCCAGTCTTTAATCCACTTTGAATTGTGTTGAATGAACATACATGATCAAGATTTATAGGATTTTCAATAAAAGGAAGGAAACCTAAATCATGCTGTTAATGTCATTACATGAGAATGGTGGTTTATTAGTTTCATATAACACTTAGCAGTTACTACAGTAGAATTTATTGATGTATCTTTAGATGAGATTTACCATAATTTATCCTATCAAAATTCATCTCTGTTCCAAACTTCACAAGGAGAGAGAGAATGCAGACTCTGTGGAAATCTACCTGACAGTTTGACAACAGGCTGGATTATAGACCTGTCCTAGCCAGGGCATATGGTCCTCATTTTACACCTTGAAGTCATTTCTTTTGATCTTTACTCAGTAGTTACTGTACCAGGGAAAAACAACTCTTTAGCTCTCTTCTTCTCATAAGAAGGCATTTAAGCCTTCCACTGGATGATATTATCCATATAAAGATAAATTACGCTATATGATTTAGAGATATTTAACTTCAATTTCAGGGATGAAAATAGTCTTACATCAGATTACAGAATGCTGGCATACACACAAGTATCCAATGTTTAAGAGACTTTCTAAATTTATTTTTCTATTATGTGACATTTTGCTACTATAGTATTAACTACCTAAATAATTTTCAAATATTTAGTCACAAAACATTAAATTCTAGGGAAAAGATAGCTATTTTTCTACAAAGTACCATTGGTTTTAGTTTGCTTAATATAAAACTGGGGACTCTATGTTTATTTATTGTTATAAAGGCAATTACCTTGGGAGACCAGTCAATACACAGTCATGTTCAGCCATGTTCATCGCCACTCAAGGATTTCAATATATGTTTTCCTTTAGAAATAAAAATGAATTTCCACTGCTTTAGGGTGATTATGTTACTTTTTTCAAAACTGATTGAACTCATTTTCCCTTTTAATTTTCAAGAGAATGATTATGTACTTGGGAGATTTTTGAACACAAAATGAAATTTACTGCCTCTTGCTTTTACCCACTCTGTCGTTTCTAGTAATTTCTTGAGGAATTGTCCCTCTGACCACCATGAGCAAATTCTTCTCCTTTTTGCATACCTTTTCCTCTGTCTTCTCTGCATAGATCTAAAGTTTTAATTCTATGTCATCTTTGCCATAGACATTTATCTTATGATAGTGTTTCTCACATTTCATGGTGATAGGCATCACCAGGGGAATTTACAAAGTGCATCCAACTCTGAATCTTTAAGACAGAACTCTAGAATCCGCTTATTTGATGAAACTCTGGTGACTGTTTTTCCCCGACAGATGAATTTAAGATGCTGTGTTCAGTACCACATGTATGGACAGATATCTTGGATTACTACATCCCTATTTTTCTAACATTCCTCAAACCAAAACTTCCCAAGTAGTGGTTTCATGATATTTCCAATTTTTGTTCTGAAACATTCATCTTTCTCTGTCCTACAATTAACCAGATTCCTTATACTGTTTTTCTAGGGGAGTTGCGGTAAATACACCAATACCTATTCATTTACTCAGTGGGGTATAGGAATAACTTTTAACATGCTAGCTTGCAACATCTGTTCCTGTCAACTAGACTACTGCATTGACTGCCTGATTAACCTCCTCTTCTGTTTTTCCCCTGTACCAAACATCTATCCATACAGCACTCAGATTGTTTTATCCAAACAATATAACTTCAACTGTTGTTTATAGCTAATTTGATATTCTCTTTATAACACAGGAGAATTGACTTGCTCCTTTGAAGGTTCAAAAAGCCTTGCTTCCTCCAGTATCACTTTTCATTCATTCACCAATTCCTGTGGGTGCTTATGGTAGACCTACTGTAGCCGAAGTTTTCCTGTGTCCTGCCTGGCCTGTGGTCAGTAAAAATTTCTCTCACCTGCCAGTCCCACAGCTGCTCAGTCCAAGTAAACACACAGAGGCTAATATTATTTACAAACTGTATGCCCATTAGCTCAAGCTTATTACTGACTAGCTCTTACATCTTAAATTAACCCATAATTCTTATTTAGGTTTAGCCATGTGGTTTGGTACCTTTTCTTAGTTCTGCCTTTATACTTGCTTCCTCTGCCTCTGGCTGGAGACTCCTGACTCAGCCTTCCTGTTCTCAGAATTCTCCTCTCTCTTTGTCCTGCCTATACTTCCTGCCTGGCTACTAGCCAATCAGAACTTTATTTATTAACCAATCAGAGCAACACATTCATAGCATATAGAGTGATTTCTACAGCAACCTACACTCTATGTAACAGAAACTTTGTAGTCCCTGGAAATGAGGAAGCCAGATGGTCCTAAACATATTGATAATTATGCTGCAGTAGATATACAATATGCAGCTTACAGTATAGATTGTAGAATGAAATAAATAGGTAGAGATGTGGCATAAAACAGTTATGAGTCAGGATTTAAAAAGAGATTATAAGGATTATGAGTTGGAGCCAAGGAAATTATTTTTGTATACTAAAAAATATTGACTATCATCTAGAGGAAGGTGAACTTTCATCCATGTGCACAAGGCAGTCAATATTTTGGTGGCAGCCCAACCTCAGAGAAACAAGAAGTGGACAAAGCAAAAGGAAGGAAGGTTGAGAGCTTCTGCAGGCATGGCTTATTGGCTGAGTCATCTTACCAATGCTAAAAGCTAATTTCCATTAATATTATAATTGATTCATAGAATCAAAATCCTTAACATAAGGAATTTAAGAAAGGCATTAAAATGATTAGGCTGAAGTTGTGAAATGAAATTAACCAATGGAATAGAGACTTAAATATTCTAATTAATATATGTATAATGAGGTCCTGAAGACCAAGTCATATAGAGCTAATGGAAATCACTGTAGAGATCTCCTTTCATTGCATTGCTCACTATGGAAGGCTCATGTTAATGAATTTACAGCACAAACCAGAGCAAAAGCAAACAACGCTCATCATTTCCCTGTTAATGGCCATAAGCAAATGCTGTTTTAAAACACTTCTTACCTCTGAGTACATAAAACAATATTTTTCAGAGTAGCTGATGTTTTGACAAATAATTTGTACTTCAAGATAAAGCCTACAACAACAACAAAAAAAAAACAATTCCACTTTATTCCTCAAAATGACTTTGACCTCAAATTCTGAACTGACAAGGTGATTTTGCTCTTTGACAAATATTTTAAAGAACATTTTACAGGAAAACAAATATGCCAGATACCCAGGTAACTTCTTCATATTAAGAATCTTAAAATCAAAGTAACTAATTATACTATAGGGAGTGCTTAAAATGGACATGAAGCTAAAACTGCTCAAGTTTCTCTTAAAAGATGAAGATAATTAAAGTAATACAATAGCCTTATTAAGGTTTCATGTGCATAGTAATTTTTATTGGGAAACAAAGAAATATTTATTCTAGATATAATTTTGATGAATTGTCTATTCAATGCTATTTTTCATCATCAATAGAAAGTTTATATATTTAATAGTATCTGGAATTTTAATTTTAGAGGTAAAGAGATCAAGGTTAGTATTGGTCCACATTAAAATAAATTGAAAATCTAACATTCCTTCTCAAATATAGTGAACAGGCATCAAATTGAAACTTAAAAGCAAATTACAAAAGGAACTGAAAATGATAAAGGAAAATGTCATTAATATTTTGGCTTTAAGAAATAACATAGCATGCCCTGAGACTATTCTCAATAAAAAATTTAAATAATTTATACCATGCATCTCTAATATTAGTGATCTTTCCTAGATGTCATGGTATCTGCTCCTTGGTTTAAGAAATATATATTGTTCAAAATCTTGGTGCATGGAAATAGAGAAATCTGTAAAGAAAAAGCCAGAAAAGAATAAGCCCTCAATCCAAATGAATCTGGGACATTATTGAAACAAGCTGATTATCATGAAATTTTCTTGGACTTGGCATTTGGTAGCTGACATTTGTTCCCCTCTACCTAGTGCTAATTGGTATGTGAGCACTGGCAGCTTAAACAGGAGTTGATGGGAAGAAAAATATGTGTACCTCTTTAATGCAAGGGTATGAAAGCCCATAAAAGAATAATTCACAAACCCAAATACAAGGAGGGAGCAAGCAGGGGAGGAGAGTTATTTTTTTGCTTCCCCTGAGCAAACATGCAATTTCCATGATTTCTTTTTAATGACTGCGGTCTGTGGCCAGTAGGCACTGATTTATGAAAAGCTGTAAAAGATCAGGTGGAACTCTGTAGGACATCGTTTACAGCTGCATGGATTGAAACCTATCTAATTTGTCTAGTAAAAGTGTGAGCTCACGGTGCACATCGCCCTGCCTATAAATTTCCCCTTCAGACCCAAAGTCTGGGGCTGGGTCTAAAAAAAAAAAAAAACCTGCTGCCTGCAGCTGCTCAGAAAGCTGGATTCCCTTGGTGTGCATGAAGAGACATCACAGACTCTTCACAGTGAGAGACAAATTCCTATCCATTGATAAACTCTCCAGATGTCCTCTCTGAGGAGGAAAGGAACCAATTTTTATTTGAAATCCCTAGAGAAATCCTGGAAGTGGAAAAATGATACTTTGCAGGACTGGTTATTCTGAGGTCACTGGCATTAAAATTAGGTTCTTTTTTTTTTTTTTTTTTTTTGTCTTGGTTGCACTTTGATCCAAGTCATAAACAGAAAAACTCAGCTGGGGTCACTCTAATCCCTAATCCACACGTCCTGTTCTATTTCAATTTGTTTATACTAATTTTCTCCAACTTCTTGTTGAGTCTGTCCAAAGTGTTGAGTTTAAAAATACAAACCATCCTGAGCTGAGAAGAAAATGTTTCCCATTTTGCTATTAGGCACACTTCATAAATATCCTGAATAAATTGCCTGGGGTTTGATTCTTTGTACCCACAAACCCATAAATAAAAAAGTATTACTATTCATGGGACTAAGGGATGACATGGGTTCCATGTAACAGCTACTGGAGACATGGAAACTGGTCTATGTGTGTTCACATCCTAGGTACTTTTATATTTCTCACAACAAGGTACTTTTGTATCGTATTGTCTTGTATTTCAGGCTCATTTGACTTTTCTTACAAAACTTTCACATACTTGATTTAATGTTTCTGTGTACTTTATGTATAGGAAGGATGATTTTCCCAGAAACGTTCCTTGTTCAGCTATATTGACTGTAGCTGAGAAGAGTATAGGTGGGACTGAAATGTAACATTGCCCTCTGTTCCTTAAATCAGTTTTAAATTTGAAAGTTTCAATCAAATTATTTTAGTGTATCCATATAATAGTATATCAATTTATAGGTTTCTCAGATGCTGAATCATGGTATCTAGGTCTGGGGCAGGCTGTGAAATTCTCTTTACTTAAAAGCTCAAGTTCTGGACCAGTAAGATGCCTCAGAGGGTAAAGGGGCTTGCTGCCAGGACTGATGAACTGAGTTTAATCACCGTTACTCCCATGACAGTGGACAGAGACAACCTATCCTACAGCATTGTCCTCTGACATCCACATATGCACTGTGGCAGAAGCATCAACAACACACTGTTCTCAATCACACACACACACACACACACACACACACACACACACACATACACACACACACATGCACACACGCATGCACACACACACAAGCACACACAAACACACAAGGGGGATAATAAATAAAATAAAATTTAAAACTCCTCAACTTTATACATTACATATCTTTTGTATGTTAAGAAATGATGGGGACCATCAACATTGGTAGATGAAACTTCCCAATTAAAAGTACGTGTGAGATGCAGAGTTGGCACATTTATGAATTCTCCTCCAAGCCATTTTCTTATTTACAACAGAAAAATTTCCCCACATGGCCTATGTGATAACTAGTGATAGCTTTCATATGTGAGACAGCATACAGCTCCAGAGCATCTGAATGCTTGCAGTTACTTAATAAGATATGACTATAATTAACCCCAGCTCTATTTACTTCAGAAATAAAGGAGGAAAGCATACTAATTATTGTGCACATATCTTGGACTCCTCTGGATCCCCAAGTTGAGTTCCAGTATTTATAAATGTTGAACTTTAACACTTCACATTATATATTTAGTGTAGACATGAGTTTTTAAGAGGATAAAAATAAATGCATTTTAAAAATGATGATAATGGGTATTTCATGCCACAGATTAAATCTAGAAAGCTAAGAATATGCTCTAAACTGAACTACACATTTGGTCTCAGGTATTTTAAAAGTACACTAAAATATCTTAAGAGAGGAATAAAGATTAAATCCAATGTCAACTTCACAAAAGATAAAATATTTTGAACAATAATTCTGATGAGGTAAAAAAAAAAAACACCAAAATGTATATTCACAATTATAAAAATTAGACTACTCTAGGTAAAGTTTTAATGTAAACAACATATTCCGTTTAATAATGAAAACAGTAATGACATTATGCAGAACAGCACATCCATTTACAAGAGTTGCCTGTGACCTCATAATGAGCTTATAAAAGTTATTGACTACTCTAATGAGGCCGCTAACAATAGCCACTTTACAGGGCCATTGAACTATCATACACATAATATTACACATGACAAAACATATGGCCCCTCATGCAGGAATTAGCAATATCACGCCAATCTATGCATTGTATAAAACATGGAATTTACTGAAACGTTTTCTTCATGAAGTTTTAAATTTGTAAACTGGATTCAATGAGTATGCAACCTGTGTTAGAATAAGAACAAATCCCTGCATTTATGATGAAGCATTATTCTAAATATAACCTATACATTTACCTGCAAGCTATGGAACACCTATGTCTCTTCTATTACATAAATCCCATTTTACAGATAAGGAAAACAGAAGACTCTCCGGTATCTATTATACACTGAATTCCTCCCTGACCCTTCATAGCACAGGCCACATCCTATGATCACAAATACATTAAGAAAAACCCTGCTGCCTGTAGCTGCTCAGAAAGCTGGATTCCTTTGGTGTGCATGAAGAGACATCATAGACTCTGCACAGTGAGAGAATCATCAGGTCATACTTCAAAAACCTCTACTCCACAAAACTGGAAAATCTAAAAGAAATGGATACTTTTCTGGATAGGTACCACATACCTAAGTTAAATCAAGACCAGATAAACCATTTAAATAGTCCAATAACCCCTAAGGAAATAGAATCAGTCATTAAAAGTCTCCCAACCAAAAAAAGCCCTGGACCTGATGGTTTCACTACAGAATTCTACCAGATCTTCAAAGAAGACTTAATACCAATAATCTTTAAATTGTTCCACACAATAGAAGCAGACAGCATATTACCAAACTCCTTCTATGAGGCTACAATTACCCTGATTCCCAAACCAAACAAAGATGCAACAAAGAAAGACAACTACAAACTGATCTCCCTCATGAACATTGATGCAAAAATACTCAATAAAATTCTGGCAAACAGACTCCAAGAACACATCAAAACAATTATCCACCATGATCAAGTAGGCTTCATCCCAGGGATGCAAGGGTGGTTCAACATACGAAAGTCCATCAATGTAATACACCATATAAACAACTCAAGGAAAAAAACCACATGATCATCTCACTAGATGCAGAAAAGGCATTTGACAAAATCCAACACCCCTTCATGATAAAGGTCTTGGAGTGATCAGGAATACAGGGAACATACCTAAACATAATAAAGGAAATCTACAGCAAGCCAACAGCCAACATCAAATTAAATGGAGAGAAACTCCAAGCAATACCACTAAAATCAGGAACAAGGCAAGGCTTCCCCTCTCCCCCTACTTATTCAATATAGTACTTGAAGTTCTAGCCAGAGCTATAAGACAACATAAAGAGATTAAGGGGATACAAATTGGAAAGGAAGAAGTCAAGGTCTCCCTATTTGCAGATGACATGTTAGTATACATGAGTGACCCCAAAAATTCAACCAAGGAACTGATACAGCTAATAAAAATCTTCAGCAACATTGCAGGATACAAGATCAACTCAAAAAAATCACTAATCACTAACCCTTCTATATACAGTAGACAAACAGGCTGAGAAGGAAATCAGAGATACATCACCCTTTACAACAGCCACAAATGATATAAAATACCTTGGGGTTACACTAACTAAGCATGTGAAGGACCTACATGACAAGAACTTTAAGTCCCTGAAAAAAGAAATTGAAGAAGATGTCAGAAAATGAAAAGATCTCCCATGCTCATGGATAGGCAGGATTAACATAGTAAAAATGGCGATCTTACCAAAAGCAATCTACATATTCCATGCAATTCCCATCAAATTACCAATACAATTCTTCACAGATCTGGAAAGAATAATACTCAACTTTATTTGGAAAAACAAAAAACCCAGGATAGCCAAAAGAATCCTGTACAATAAAACAACCTCTGGAGGCATCACAATCCCCGACCTCAAGCTCTACTCTAGAGCTATTGTAATAAAAACAGCTTGGTACTGGCATAAAAACCAGCATGTGGACCAATGGAATCGAATTGAAGACCCTAACATCAACCCGCACACCTATGTACATATAATTTTGGACAAAGAAGCAAAAAATGTACAATGGAAACAAGAAAGCATCTTCAACAAATGGTGCTGGCATAACTGGATGTCAATGTGTAGAAGGCTGCAAATAGATCCATATCTGTGACAATGCACAAAACTTAAATCCAAGTGGATCAAAGACCTCAACATAAATCCAGCTACTCTGAACCCGATAGTAAAGAAAGTAGGAAGTACTATTGAATGCATTGGCACCAGAGATCACTTTCTAAATATAATACCAGTTGCACAGACACTGAGAGAAACAATCAATCAATGGGACCTGTTGAAACTTAGAAGCTTTTGTAGAGCAAAGGACACTATCAACAAGACAAAGTGACAGCCTACAGAATGGGAAAAGTTCTTCACCAACCCCACATCTGACAGAGGGCTGATATCCAGAATACATAAAGACCTCAAGAAATTAGACATCAAAATGCCCAACAGTCCAATTAAGAAATGGGCTATAGAACTAAACAGAGAATTCTCCACAGAGGAAGTTCAAATGGCTGAAAGACATTTAAGGAATTGCTCAACATCCCTAATTATCCGGGAAATGCAAATCAAAATGACTCTGAGATACCACCTTACACCTGTCAGAATGGCTAAGATCAAAAGCACAGAAGACAGCTTATGCTGGAGAGGATGTGGAGCAAGGGGAACTCTCCTCCACTGCTGGTGGGAATGCAAGCTTGTACAGCCACTTTGGAAATCAATATGGTGCTTCCTTAGAAAATTGGGAATCTATCTCCCCCAAGACCCAGCTATAGCACTCTTGGGCATATACCTAAGGAATGCTCAATCATACCACAAAGGCATTTGCTCAGCTATGTTTGTATCAGCTTTGTTTGTAATAGCCAGAACCTGGAAACAACCTAGATGCCCTTCAACTGAAGAATGGATAAAGAAAATATGGTACATATACACAATGGAGTACTACTCAGCAAAGAAAACAATGACATCATGCGGTTTGCAAGCAAATGGATGGATCTAGAAAAAAATCATCCTGAGTGAGGTAACCCAGACTCAGAAGGACAAACATGGTATGTATTCACTCATAGGAGGATACTAGATGTAAAACAAAGATGACTAGACTGCTACACAACTCCAGGGAGGCTACCTAGAAAACGGGACCCTAGGAAAGACCCAAGGATCACCCAATGACAGAGAAATGGATGAGATCTACATGAACAACCTGGATGACAGTGGAAGTAATGAAGGGCAAGATTTGAGGAAAAGAAAGCTTAGGGGAGCAGGAGATCCCAGCTGGATCAAGAACAGAAAGGGAGAATGAGGAATAACAGACCATGATAAATGAAGACCACATGAGAACAGGAATAGGCAGAGTGCTGGAGAGGTCCCCAGAAATCCACAATGATATATCCTCTGTTGACTGTTGGCAATGGTTGAGAAAAAGCCTGATCTGACCTAGTCTGGTGATCAGATGACTAAACACCCTACCAGTCGTCTTGGAACTCTCATCCAATAACTGATGGAAGTGGATGCAGAGATCCTCAGCCAGGCCCCAGGTGGAGCTCCAAGTGTCCAACTGTCGAGAAAGAGGAGAGTCAGCAAGAGCGTGAATTGTTGAATCCAAGACTGCAAAAGCACAGTGACAAATAGCCAAACGAATGGAAGCACATGAATTATGAACCAAAGGCTGTGGATCCCCCAGCTGGATCAGGCCCTCTGGATAAGTGAGACAATTGAATAGCTTGAACTGTTTGGGAGGCACCCAGTCTGTGGGACCAGGATCTGTCCTTAGTGCATGAGCTGACTGTTTGAAACCTTGGGCTTACACAGGGACACTTTGCTCAGTCTGGAAGCAGGTGACAGGACCTGCCTGTGCTGAATCTACCAGGTTTAAATGAATCCCCAGGGGTGCCTTGATCCTGGAGGACATGGGAAGGGAGGGGAGGGGCTGGGGGGAAGGTGAGGGTGGGACGGGAGGAGGGAGGACAGGGGAACCCATGGCTGATGTATAAAATTTAAAACACATAATAATAAAGAGAAAAAATTTAAAAAGAAAAGAAAAAGAAAAACAAAACAAAACAAAAAGGAAAACCAATTTAAACAACTTTCGACCAAATGGTGTCGCATAGCAGCGGAGAGTATCAGTTTGAGTACAAGTTGTGTCTAACTCGCTGTTCTGTCTCCTTTGTCTGAGGAAACCAAGATTGTGACTTGATTTCTGTTAGTGTTGGCTTCTGCATCGATTACAAAGCACAAACCATCTGTGCCTAACTGATGCTGCAAAGGTTAACTTTGATGCCTGTGTAGAGTGCTTAGCATAGGGCCTGGAACAATGTAAGTGCTCATAAATTTAAAATTTAATCCATAAACAAGGCCCTTGTAATGACTTTGTTTTCCTCGTGAGAAAAAAAAAGAAAAAGAATAGAGGTGTCAATAATTTCTCCCAGTCTTGTGAGTTAAAGGACAGTTGAAGAAAGAGGTCACTAAGAGCTAAGAGGGATAAGAAACCAATCAAACAAAAGCAGCCCCACCCTGAGAGAGTTTATTCATAGCTTGCTTGTTTTCACTCTTCAGGAATAGAAACACAGTGTCCACCATTTCCTAAATCTCAATTTTGGACCTTTGCATCAACAAATCTGACTTACCTTCCTGGATGTGTGGATAGGACCATAACTCTGTTATCCAATCCTAAGTGTGTTCTAATGAATGTTGACGAATGCTGTCAATATAAGTCACAATCTACCTCTGTATCCGTATGTCTCTGCATATATACATAAATACACACATACACACATACACATACACGTGTGTATGCATGTACAATATGCATTTGTTGTTGTTTAATAAGGAATAATTTCATGTATTATAATTCACCTGCCATTTTCCATGGCATTGGTAATATTATCAAATCTGTGATGGCTTCATGTCTTGCTGTAAATGTGCCTTATATTTCAGTTCTTCTTTACCCACCAAAGCTATACACTCTCTACCAACAATCATTCATTTGTGAAAGATTGCATATTGAAATAGAGTCCATTAAAAGGCAGATAGCAAAGTATTTACTGTGTCATTGCTGCTACAACTGTATCTAAATTATACCATTCTGTTAATGAATTAAAATGTTCAAATACAAAAAGATATGTGTGGTATGTTTGTATATTTTGCTGGCAAATTTGTGATGGTTTAAAAAGCTGTGAAGGGCAGAGAAGGGAGCACTTAGATAAGACGATGATTGCCATCTTCTTCCAAAGAGCCAGCTTGAACAGATGAAGACTGCATGCAGATCAATTCCTCAAATAAACAGGAACACTGCATGCAGTCTGGAAGTTCCTGTTGCTGATGGTGTCAGATTTTGACACTTGGCCACTCCAATCCCTCTGATTTTTCTCTTTCGGGTGTTTTCTTTTCTTGCAGGCCATCAAACCTTCTTCTGGACCAAAGCAATGTTGACATCACTACCTTCCACACAACTGGTGATTGGCTGAATGGCGTCCGGACAGCACATTGCAAGGAAATCTTCACAGGGGTGGAGTATAGCTCCTGCGACACTATCGCCAAGATCTCCACAGAGTAAGTGACATACTGGAGAGAAAAGGGAGGGTGGTGAATTTCCACCAGATCATATATATCTTTATTAATGGATTACAAAGACCTGATTGTGTCTGTTTAAGATTGATGGGTTATAATATCTGCTGTCAGAGCAGAGCAGGGCCCTGGAGTCCTTTATACAACACCCACATTGACGTATGTTGTGGTATCTCCCTTTTCATGAAAAATCTTCAGGATAGAGTTTTCCTAGATAGCAGGAAGTGCTGGTAGATAAATTACCCCAAACTCATAATAGATAACATTACCAGGTACAACATGTATTCCTGTATATGTGGCTTCCCATGATTTTTTTAATGTAAGTTTTATATCTGTGGCTATGGAAAACTGAGAAGTGCATGAATGGTATACTAGAAAGAAACATGGAAAAATCTAAAAGCAGTTTCCACAACTGCTAAATATCTTCTGTTGTTGTGTATTATTAAGTGTTTACTCCATGAAGAAAAGCATGCAAACAAGTGAAGTTAACAATAAGTTTTAAACTGGAAATTGTAGCAGGAATCTTAAAAGATCTTATTAATAAAAACAAACCAAAGCCAGGTATTGGGGTGAATGCTGGATGATCAGAGAAGCAGAACAAGCCACAGCTAACCTCACCTGGCCAGCTTCTCAGCTGATCCTGTTTCCTCAGACTGGAAGCCTCTGTATCCTCATTCAGAATGGATCTCAGCTGAACTGTGCTGCTCAAAGCCTAAAAGCTTAACCAGCCAAATGCTTCTAGTTTCTGGTCCTCACGCCTTATATACCTTTCTGTTTTCTACCATCACTCCCTGGAGGTAAAGGCGTGATTCATCATGCTTGGCTGTAACCTTGAACATTCTGCCTCTGGAATGCTAGGATTAAAGGCAAGTGCTACCACTGCCTATCCTCTATGTTTAATATTGTGGCTTTTCTGTCTCTGACCCCAGATAAGTTTATTAGGGTGCACAATATTTCGGGGAACACAATACCACAGGAAATTTTTGTTTAATTTAAAAGAATGGTAGTTGAGGAAGATGGTTGGCACTTCATGGGAGTTGTTACTCTTAACATAGTTTTCTGTGTTAAAGATCAATAATAACCAAGTATACTGTGCTTCTTCGGGGTCACTCTGAGAAGAATCTTCTTATTTGAGAAACACCTTGACTAAAAGAAAAGGGTTTCATAGAGAATTAAGTGAGGGCTGGATGTATAGCTCAGTTGTCAGAGTGATTGCCCAATATGAATGAGTTACTGGGTTTAATCCCAAGAACTATATAGCCTGGGTGTAGAGATGCACACCTGTAATACTGGCAGTTAGACATGAGACAGAGGATCAGAAGTTCAAGATCATCCTCATCTGCATAAACAGTTTGAGACAAGTCTGGCCTACATGAAATCCTGTCCCCAAAATGTAAAAAGCTAAGAAAGAAACAAGTTATCCCAGTGCAAATGATCATATTTTTCTCTTACCCTCAGTGTATGGTGGTTGGCAACCAGAAAGCAAAACAAACAAACAAACAAAACAAAACACAAAAAACAAAAAACAGAAACAAACAAACAAACAAAAAACCCAAAACTGGCCATGTTCTTTATCTCTTTGTAAATGAGGTTCAATTTACCTCATTTGCAGATGTGATGTATCCTTTTCTCATCTTCTGAACGTCAGGGTTTTTAAATTTTTTTTATCACACATACGCATACACACACACACACACACACACACACACACACACACACACATACACACACACACAAGCTCTTCAAGTCTACCATTCTATCTTATACCTGAGTATGGAGCAGCTCTCTTAACTAAGTCCCTAGTAGAGATAGAAGGATATCTGGACATTAGAATCTCAGATGACACACGCTTGCCATTACTTATCATGTTTAGAAGTAGGGTGAAAGAGCATTTATTCGGTTCTAGAGGCCTTTATTCACATGTAAAATGTAAGATTGTCTTAAAGAAAGACGTTTTGTATAGGGCAGATATACTCCAAATTGACCAGAATACTGTGTCAGAGTCTTTCTCTTTGATCTTCACTTTGTTGAATGTAGCTGTGAGTCATTTCAAATTTATTTAAGTCTTACCCTCTTCAACTGGGGTATTTAAAAGTTATTGCATGTATAAAGACTTCGAATGTTACCCTGACAGTCATTTCAACAATGTCATTTTAAGGGAGCATATGTTAGATCTCCAAAAGTGGAGTACATGGTGTAATGAATACACGCATAAATACACGACAAATAATTTGTACAATTTGTATGATTGTGTTCAGATCAGTGACATTTAAGATCACAGAAGAACTTTGAAAGTGTTTATTGTTATTTGGGAAAGACAACTGGTTCTCAGAAAGTAAACTTATTTCAGTGCATCTAAAATACACTGACAGTCCTGTTTAAAGTGGAAGGTGATGTTTACTGAGTGGATTTCTTATCCAATCAACAGTACTCTGAGTTTCCGTGGTAGTTGTTTTGATCAGCCACAGTTACAGGATATATTTTTGCATGCAAACTTTTTTTTCCTTTGAACATTTTTATACATTCTTATTTTAGTAACATAAACAGTTAGGGTTATGATATACAAGACACCTGCTTTAGAGCCTAGAAGCATGACAAAGAATAACCACAGAGTTAAATGTTTCCACCCAATTGTCAGATTTTCAAAGGCAAAATTATGCAAATGTTTATTCTCCATAATGAATAATGAAATACTGCATAGAAATATAGAAGGCAGAACACTCTTTGTAAGATTAACTGCTAGGTCATAATATAAATACAATCAGCCTTTAGAAGATATGCATGGAGTAAGAAAGCTATTTGTTCAAAACAGGTGAACCCAAAGCACTTTTAATTAAAAATTAGGGATTTATTTGTATCAACATTATAGTAGTGAATCATAAACTATTTGGGCTGGTACAAAATTTTCTTTCATATTTGCATTTGAATAATTTGTAAGTTTGCATTCAGGAAGCAAGTTACCTCTTCTGAGTGTCTTTATTCCTTCAGGCTTGTTCTTCAGATTCTGAGGGTGTCTTAGTTATTGTTTTATTCCTGTGAAGAGACACTATGACCTAGAGAACTTATAAGAGAAAGCATTTAATTGGATGACTTGCTTACAGTTTCAGAGGGTTAGTCTATGACCATCATGGCAGCAGACATGATACTGATATAGTAGCTGGGACCATACATCTGATCCACAAGTTGGAGACAAACGCACACATATATACACATACATATATGCATACAGAGACAGAGAGACAGAGACAGAGAGAGAGTGCTAACTGGGAATGGCCCAGGCTTTTAAAATTTCACAGCTTAACCCCACTGACACACCTCCTCAACAAAGGCATACTGCCTAATCTTCCTCAAACTGTCCCACTAAGTGGAATCCAAGGATTCCAATGTATGAGCCTGTCGGGGATTGAGTAGAAATGCCCCAACAGACAGTTTCCCTCTCAGATAAATTTCAGTAAACTTAGGAATTTCATTAAAATGACAGATGCTTGAGTCCCCAAATTTCCACATTAAGCCAAGAAAATACTTTTAGTGAACGTTATTAAGATATTATTTTGCAATGTGGAGTAAATTTAGAGAGGTTCTATTGATAAAGGAGAGCACAGAGATGGGCAAGGTGATGGAAATGGTGAGACAGGAGAGGATTCAACTTGGGTAATGAACGCCAGACAGTAATTGCTACAGGTTACAGGTCATTATTATGCACCCTTTGATGGAATTCCCTAAGTGCTACCTTCCATCCCTTTGTGTATGAGTTAGAGACACATCAGCCCCTGGTCCTGACCCGGAGGTGCTCTATAGTCTTGAAGTTTTCTATTTCTCTTCTGGATAGGATAATCCAAATGGCATGTGTACACAGGGCATGCTGTTGAGATGGCAGCAGCTGGTAGTCAGACTCTGGACACGGCAGGGTGGTAGAGAAGATGACAAAGAAGTTAAGAAAGCAGACGATCCATTTAAAATAAAAGCCAAACATGGAATAACTGAAAGGAATGTTATGTTATCCATGTTCTCCAAATTCATATGTAATCCTCTGTATTACAGCTCAACACATATAGATGTACTATTCGCTTACATCACTGACTTAGGACTCTAAGGCATGTTTATATAGATTTCTTTAGGAATATGTTCGAGGATGGCATCTATAGAGAAATAATGAAGAATGCTTAAGCTATTTTGTGGACTGCCAGTAGTTCCTCCTCCTTCTCTCCTTTCTCCTCCTCCTTCTTCAAGACAGGCTCTCTCAATGTCGCCCTGGATGTCCTAGAACTCACTCTGTAGGACAGTGAGCTTGAACTCACAGAGATACACTTGCCTCTGCCTCCTAAGTGCTGGGGTTAATGACATGTATATGTTTCTTTCTGTAGTAAATATAAAGCGCCTGCTAAGTGGCACCCATTGTTGAGGGTGCTGTCATTTTGAAAGGGTCAAATTAAACTAGAAACTCTGTTCACACAGAATTCACCTGCTTGGGAGACAAGAGAGAGAACAACAAAATAGATCAGAAAAGTGGCATAATTGATACTAATAAAAAATGGGGAAGAAATGAAAAAAAGAAAAGGAAATAGGAAGTCCAGTGAGTCAAGTTCTATTTCTTGAAAAAAATCAGGAAGTTCTCAATAGAAGAGAATACTTAAGAGAGGCGCTGAAACATGCCCATATCAGAGAATTAAATAAGGAGTCATTCACAAAATACACCAGTTTATCTATTTTAATTTAAGATGAAATTATTTTTCTTGCAATGTTTATTTTAATGATAATTCTGAGCTTAAACTACTTTATGTTGAATAAATATATACCTTTGTCCATTTATCTATGACCATACAAAATCCAAGGCTAAGGAAACAGCAATTTCAATTACAGTGTTATGGGTGAGGAATTTGGGAGGAACTGATGAAGATCAAGTCTTGGTGCTCTAGGTCTGGTCTTGACTGAAACATTCAGTTGATAAAGGAAGAGCTCCCCATCTAGGAGCCAGCAGTGTTTCGTTAATGTCTGCCTTGGTATAGGTGGGTGTGTACAGTAAACCAACATTTTCACACACAGACTCAGCATAGTCAGACTTACAAGTTAGCATCCCAGAAAGGGTGTTTCAAGAGAAACAATGTAGAAGCTTTCTATGTCATAAGACCCGAGTACAAGAAACAATACAATATTGACTTGGATTTTAGCTACCAGCAGGCAAAATAGCCCCGGAAGTGGTCCTGATTCAAGAGAATAGGAAAAAAATTCAAAAAGAATGTGTGATTATCTACTAAAGTTGGGGTAATAAATTAAAGTTTACTATTCTGCTATCACATATTTCCATAAAGTTGTCAGCTTCAATAAAGTGTATTCTCTCTAATTTTGGAGGAAAGAGTCTGACATCAAGGCAATGGCAAACTCTCTCAGTAATCTCTATTAAACATAGTCTTGCTTCTTCTAGCTTCTGATTAATCATGAGATTTATGAATGACAGCGTAACTCAATCTCTGCCTCCACTGGCATATTTTCTTCTTTTCCATGTCACTCTGATTGCTTTCCTATCTCTTATAAAGATACACACACTGGGTTCAGTGTCCACTATTACCTAGTACTATATTTCCTTAATCCCTGCCTGAACTATATCTCCAAAAAGTGCTCATTCTACACAAAGACATATTGTGAAATTGTGGGTGACAAAAGATTTGAGAAGCATACTTAACCCACTACAACATCTACCTTCCTACTCAAGACTTGGATAGAATAGCCAAATATAATAACATATCAATGTTTAAAAAATTAGAAAACCAGGGACCAGGGTCCAAGCATGGGGATATATAATTGTGTCTATCTGAAATTTAAAAAAAAAAAGCCTCTTTTCTAAATTCTTCAGAACTCCATGATTCTCATCAGTTATTTTTTTTGCGGTTTTACAGTGACATGAAAAAGGTTGGTGTTACTGTGGTTGGGCCACAGAAGAAGATCATCAGTAGTATTAAAGCCCTAGAAACACAATCTAAGAATGGTCCAGTTCCAGTGTGAAGTACCAGAAGGATGTAAGAGATGAGGAAGATACAGCATCATCTAGAGACAGATGGAAAAGTTGGAGACACCGTGGAAGCGCCAAGTCTAATGAAACACTCAGTTATAAGTCCTAATGCCTTAAAATGGAATTGAAAATCTCCTGATTTTCCCCGATCATTTTACAGATGGGTGGGTGGGTGCATTTTGTTTTTTAATTGCTTTTTTAATGTTAATGAATGGGGTTAATTAAAATTCTTCAGCTCAAAATGGAAGAATTAGTGTAGAGCCATTGATCATAAACTATCTTAAAAGTAAACCAAGTTAACTAGCAAAATGGACCTGACAGCTTTGTTGTGAATGGCCACAGAAGAAAAGACTTGTGATATTTTTATACACAGAAGAAATCTGTAACAGGTATTTTGTTTCTTTAAAAGCAAACAAAATAGAGGCATTTATACCTCAAACTATCTGGCCATATTTACTACCTTATCACTTTAGTATTCTCCTTTATCTGTTTAAAACATAGAGATGAAGTTTGTAGTTGTTTTAAATGCTACACGTGTTTAATTGTTACCTTCCTTAAGCATACCATGTAAAAACATGTCTTAATTTGAGGGGGAAAGTGCATATTTATTTTCTTTTGGAAGTTTTGTTTGTTTGTTTTATATTTATGTCTTGATGACTTAATTTGGGTTTTGTTATAGCCAAGTGCCAAATGCTATCTCAAATTGTCAGCAGTAAGAAACATGTTTAACTAGACCCAGAGAATGATATGTTCCTTTCTAGAACTGTTGAACAATTCATTTATGTGTACCAATGAAATGAAACTCCTTCAGTGCTCATACAGTAACCAAATCACTCACAGCTTGAATTATTCCATTCATTTTTTGTCTCTCCATTTATCAGTAACTGTATCCTCCTAATTTAGTGTAATATATTGGCTTGTATGTAATAGATTTTTAACCAGATGTCATACCTTTCCTGCTCTGGTGCTTAGAGGACATCAATTCCTTCCATTCATGAAGGAAGCTTGTTAGAGCTCCTTAGATTTGCAACACTGGAAAGATCAAAATGAAGTTAGATGGTTACATGAATTGACAGCAGCCTATAGGTAAATGCATGAAGCCAAAAAATAAGACACTGACTTTGAAAAGTCTCTTAGTATCGTTGCTTAAACATGCAGAACTCTTTGTAGAGAATGATGATAATTAAGCTACTCATCTGCATCACTGGGATGTAGGTCAATTATTCACACATTTTCATCACCAATATCAGGTATAACTATTTTTGGGTCTTCCATTTCAATGTACCTATTGTGAGTTGGGTGCATGACTAGAAGCCTTGAATTTCTACACGTTATTAAACATAGCATTTTTGAAATAGCAACTCATCTAGCAAATGAATGTGCATATGCAGGCAATGGAGAGGTGTCTCCTTGTGAGGACTGTAGACTTGCTGTTCTCTAAAGGCCAATTATGAGCACGTTCATTAATATTAAGGAGGATGTGCTTTGGTAGGCATCCTGCTAACCATACATGCTGAAGCAATATTTTAGATGCTGGTTTCTCATGTTGCTATCACCATTCCATAGGTTCAAGAAATGCACATGTCACAAGAAGAAGATAATTAAAACAATTCTGCAAAAAGTATGTCTCTATGCAAAATGAGACACTAAAGAAATACAGCTTCCAATCATAAAGGAAAACTGCCAAATGCTGATCTTTGTAGGTATAGGATACTAGGGGTTAGGTGTGTACTTTCAGATGTGAAATTGTTTCCCAAATTTTGGCAATGTTCCTTATAATCAAATAATGCTACTAGAATTTCTATTGGACTTATAAGAGCGTGAACATTTTGGAAACAGGCTGATGAAATTAACCTGATAAATTTTGCTTATATCCCTTGAATGCAACTAGAAAAAACTCTAATCAAGTAATTTACATTTTGGAATATAGGTCAAAACTTGAATCTTGCTTCTATACCAAGTTGCTCATACTAGTGTTCAGTTTCTTTGGCAATATTCTGTACATGCTCAACAACAATGAATTTCAAAATTAGTAGATGATGAAAATTGTTGAATCTATTGCATTTATTTGGACTGAGTTTCTTTACATTTGATAGTAGAGGTGGTTTACACAATACATCGCTCTTCATTCATCATTTATTTTTCTCTATCGGACCACTTATGAATTTACTTTGCATAATCCCTTCCCTGTACATATGTAAACATAACAATGTACGATTCTGGACTGGGGAGTAGAGGTACTAGAACACTTATGGCCATCTCTTTGTACAGGAACTACATTGCCTTCCCATAACAGTGAGGCTACCACTCCCTCAAAAAGTCATGTACCATATTATCTGATTTGTATCTTAAATTTGATTTATAGATTTTATTTATTTCTGGCAACACATCCAGTCTATGCTGTACTAAGTATCTATCAAGCCATGTATAAATATGATATATGATTGGCAGTATGTGTTTACTTTAAACTTGCATTTTCAAAACATTTTTCATTTAGTTTATGTTGCACAATGTAGATGGCCTCTTACTAATGTAAAATGATTTCTAGTGGGAACATTTATATTTTTATAATAAACATAATGAAAATATTTTTACAGATTGGAATACAGAAGTGGTCTTTGATGTCTTATTTAAACATGAAATACGTTAAACAGCAAAGTACTGAAGCATTATCTATGTCATTAAGAATGTGCTTTTTAGCCGGGTAGTGGTGGCGCATGCTTTAGTCCCAGCACTTGGGAGGAGGAGGCAGGCGGATCTCTGTGATTTTGAGGCCAGCCTGATCTCCAAAGCGAGTTCCAGGAAAGGCGCAAAGCTTCACAGAGAAACCCTGCCTCAAAAACAAACAACAACAACAAACAAAACAAAAAGAATGTGCTTTTTTGGTTTCTTTGTCCTCCTCATTATTGTAACAAAACTCATTATTATCCCAATGTTATTATCAGAAAGCTTGGAATAGTATATCTATTCATACTAGTTCTGATTATGCATCTATTTCACATATACACACACACTCTGTACATAAGAATGTAAAATTCTTATGCTCTCACCCCAGTCCACATATCTGGCAGAGGTAGAACTGAAGTTTAAGCAATGATATCAGTTATAAGTCTCCCATGTCTTCTTCCCTTCAGTCCATATTTCTATCAGTCAGTTTGAAGCTATATATGTTTTTATAAGTGGAAAATCATACTCAACTCTAATGTAAGTCAATATTAATCCTGTGAAATTGTCATTGTTCCTTAATTATCTGAACAGAGATTCTAAAGCCTTGCCTTGATTCACAATAGGTAGGGATAAATATTACTTGAATTGACAAATACTCATATCTGTGTTTGTCCTAGGAAGTAGTGATAGGATTATGCTGAAACTATGATAGATATTTCAGGACAGTTCCTGTCCAAAAGAAAGAATGTGGCTGGCATAAAGGAAGCCAGAACAGTATAGATGGGTCAAATAAAACTGAAAAGCAAATAACTAAATTGCAAGCTACATGCTAAGGCATACCTAATACTTGAGGTAAAGTAAACTTCTTGCCATTATTGTCCACTTAAAGAAAGTGATTTACACAAAATGAAGTGTTTTTAATTCAAAGAGAAACAAATTAAACTAGGAGACCCAAACAGGCAGAAGTAATTAGGAAAAGAACACAAAACAAATTAGAAGTGATTTTGCCTTGAAGGAGAAATGGCATCTCATCATGTTGAGTGTAGTGGAGAATAAATAGTAACAGATAAGGTAAGTAAATCCATTGGCAGAAAAAAAAAAAGGAAAAAATGTTCATTTGTTCTGTGAGCATTTAATCATTATTATTATAGGAAAAGTGCTTTGTGTGAGAACTACTTTAGTCTAAAACTGTCAGTCCTCTTGCCTCAGTTTCCCAGGGATGACATGCGTGTAGCACGGAGGTGTTATCACGGAACAGCCAGGCACTTTGTTCTCGGTAGTCACAAGTCCTTCATTAACCACTTACAACAATTTCATGAATAACCACTAGCTACTTTGAATAGAGGAGAAATGTTAAGCTCAAAATTGCCAAGTGACCTTCTCTAGAGTCTAGTCCACTTTTGTGCATAAATGAATTTATGAAAGAAACTAGACCCTTCTGATGCTAGTTCCTTTCAGGCTGGCCATGCAGGGAGTTAACCCCTGTGAGCTGCTAAGCTTTCAGAACTCCAGAGTGTATCCTGTACCAGGCCTTGCTCCACCTCAGTTAGTTCCCGGAAAAGGTTATGGGCATAGAAACACCAGAGGTGGGTCAATTTTTTCTCAAATGGTAAACACTTGTTGACAAGAAATCTTCAGTGTTACTATAGTCATATGGGTTGAGACTGTCTTTATTCATTTTTATTTCTTAATAAAAATAAAGTTGTTGTTACAAAACAGTCTCATCACCATTTCCCCTTCCTCAACTCCTCAAATCTTCCCTACCTCCCTCCCCTTCCAATTCCATGATGTCTTTATCTGTATTAAGAGAACAGGCAGGCTATTAAAAATAAAAATAAAAAGGACAAAAGAAATGGAACTAACTAACAAACAAAAGAGAAAAATAATAAAAAGAAACAAGGAAAGAGTAGAAGGAATGTATGCACTTGTGCCTGAGCAAGGGCACACACACACACACACACACACACACACACACACACACACACACACCACTACCACCACCACCACCACCACCACCACCGCCACCACCAGCGCCACCACCACCGCCACTGCCACCACCACCACCGCCACCACCACCACCACCGCCACCCGCCACCACCACCACCATCACCACACCTCATAAAATGCAAAACTGGAAATCAGAGTCTACAAGCAAAAGATGAGTATGGTTAAAAAATGCACAAAGCAACATGAGCTAAAAATTTTAAAAAGCTCCATTAAGTTTGTTTTGTGTTGGTCATGTATTGCTGGGCAGAGGGCCTGCCCTTAAGTGGAGTTTGAATGCACAGCAAGATTCTATTGGAGAAGACTAACTTTTCCTTTACAAATAATTGTTAATTGAAGATAACTTTTCCGTTGGGCATGAGCATTTCCCCTTCTCCATCTCAGTCTTGAGAAACTATCTGGCCCTATGCATCTGCCGTAGCCAAGATTGAGATTTTCTTAAACATTCCCTGTGTGCTGAGCTCATTCCTGTCTAGTCTTTCTACTTCTATTGTTTTCTTTCATAGTTGTGCTAGTTTGTTCTGCTATAGCCAAATACCACAGACTGGTTGGTAAACAGTAGCATTCATTTCTCTCTTTCCTGAAGACTCAAAAAACCAACATCAAAGTCCCATTGTTAGGCGCCTAATACAGATTTTCAGAAGCAGAAAGATGAATGCTGAGTCCTTACATGAAGGAAGAAAGAATGACATTCAAAGAGGCCTAAGTTAATTCTCCACAGCCTGTGATAACACAAAACATATATGACTCAAAAGCCTTGAAGACCTCTCCTCTCTTAGCACCAAAACTTCTCAGTACACAAGGCCTAGACCTACATAGTAATCTGAAAGTTCCCTGGGGCTTATTAACCCCAGTGCCAATGATTACCAGGCATTTCTACCAAATATGTGCTAGCAAGTCTGACTGGTTCTGTCTGATTCTAAAATATATACACTTGGAAACATATATATAATTACATTATTTCCATTTCTTGCACTTCTTCATTCAAATCACTCCTATAGCCCCCTTGCTGTCTTTCAAATTAATGGCCTCTTTTTATTAAAAATATTATTACATATTTACACATGTGTATATATGTTTGTGCGTGTGAATGTGTGTGTATGTTTATATATTCTTGTTCAGTATCTATGTGACAAATGACAAATAACATATATACAGAATGTATATGACCCATTTGGTATCAGAAAACCAGTTGGGGTAATATCCCTGGGTAGCTCATTTCTCCTGGTTTCAGCATTTCCCAGTTGCCTATAGTACTTGTTTATAGATGAAACCCCAAATGCTTCCCTATGTCCATGGTGTCCATTGGTGTCATCATTGTCCTGGTCTTGCTGAGGCAGTCATGTTGATGAAATATGACAAGCAAAGTCTCTCTGGAATTTCTAGGAGACACAATATCACAACAAATCTGTTCTTCTGCCTCTCACATCCTTCCTTTCCCTCATCTTCAATGATCCCTGAGCCTTAGGTGTGGAAGTTGGCATCATAGATATATCACTGTGGACAGGACAGACACCACAAAATCTCTTGTTCTCTGAACTTTGATTGGTTGTGGCTTTCTGCAATGTTACACATGTTACAGTCCCTCTGTTACAAAGAGAAATTTTCTTGATGAGAGATGAGGACTACGCTTATATGTGGGTATAAGATAAATACTTAGAATGTATTTAGGAACTATGCAAGTTAAGTAAAGTGGAGATTTATCTTCAAGACACATAACTTCACTAGCCTCCTAGATATTTGGTTAGGTTTCCAGTACCAAGTCTGCTTTCACTCTTGTTGAGCCAATCTTAGGTCCAATTAGTGAGCTGTTGGTTAACAGCAATGTATGCATGCTACTGATACAGCCATAGGGCTGGCATGCCATGCTTGCCTTTGTTGTGGACACAGGCACCTTAGCTGGATAGGACTATTGTTAGCTTCCTGTCCTTGGAAACTTACACATTCTGTTCTGGTACCATAAAAGCTTCTTCTTGAAGACTCAGCTTGGGTCCTCTGGGTCATGAATCTAAGGATCATGGTGTCTTCAGCAGTAGGGACTTCCCTTCCAATCTCTGGGAGGCAAACAAGGACACAGCAATATTCTATAATGTTTTAAGAGTCTCTTCAACAATCCTGAGCAACAATTCAAAAAAGGTTTCTTATGCCTGGTATTGTGGTTCTTGTTAGATAGCCTATGGCTCTTGAGAAAAACATTGTTATCACAAATGGCAAATTTTCATTTAAATTATATGTGTATATGCATACACAAATTTATATGCATTACATATAATTGAGGTAGATAATGATATGATGCCTGATGACTTTTTGAAAATCCATATTGTTATTTTACCGTCATTCTTCATCTCCCTCCCCTTTCATAATTAAAGACCCACCTTCTCATATTTATCCCTTTTAGCTTCCTGTTTTCTGCATTTGCTCTAAGGTTATATACTTAACATGTGGTGATTTGGAGTTAGGAACTGCCGATAACAGAGAACATATTATGTTTGACTCTCGGGACCTGGCATACCTCCAGCAATATGATCTTTTCTAGTTTCATCTGTTTACCTGAAATTTTCATAATTTCATTTTTCTTCACAGCTGAATAGTATTATGCACTGTATACATACCAATGTCCATCAGTTAAGGAATATTTAGATTGTTTCCATCTCCTAGCTATTGTGAATAAAGGAGCAACGACTATGGCAAGCAAGTATATATGGAGGGGTTGACAAGAATTTGGGGCGTATACATCAGCATCTAGCTGGGACATAGAGGAGTTTTATTTTTGGCTTTTTGAGGATCCTCCACAAAGATTTCCAGAGTGGCCAGTCCAGTTTGCAATCCCACCAATAGTGAATAAAGGTTCTCTGCTTGTTTGTTTTTTCTCTATCATTTGTTTTGGGTTATTTTGTTGACTTTTGCCTTTCTGACTTGGGGAGGAAGAAATCTCAAAGTTATGATTTCTCAGCTATTGTTGTTTCTTCTTTTGAGGACTCTCTGGTCAGTTCCCAGACCCATTTTTGGGGAATGAACTATTTAATTTTATAACTCTTTGGGGTTTTTTTTGAATTTTTTATACATTCTGGATATTAATACTCTGTCAGATGTTAAAAATTATCCCCCACTCTGTTTTCTCTCTCTTCACCTTGTTAATTGTTTCTTTAGCTGTGTAGACTACTTCTTATTTTAACTGTTCTTGGTGGTCAGTAGTTGGCTTCAGCTCCTGAGCAAATTGAGTTCAGAAAGTCCTTTTCTACACCTGTATCCTCTAGGGTACTGCCTGTGTTATCTCTAGGAGGTACAGCATTTCTGCTATCAATGATTTCTCTGTCCATTTTGTGTTTTTGTGCAAGGGGATAGATGCAGGTCTAATTTAATTTCTCTGCCTGTCACCATCCTGTCATGGACTCTCCTAGACTTTCCCTTACTCCAGTCCTGTAATCTCCAACATATTTTCCAGTAAGCAGCCAGACTAGCATACCCTAGCACGTTTAAGTTTTTAGTTCTTCCTCAGGAGGCTCACAAACTCAAATGCCTCAGGAGCCTGCAAGGTTATATAAACCTACATATAAACACATGAAGCCAGCAATGACTACGGTGACCCATAAAAGGCACATTTACTTCCTCCAAAGCAACTCATATACAAGACGTCATTAATCTAATGTCAGTTCCTATTTTTTCATGAGAATACCTAATATGAATTTGTGAGAATTATTCGTACGTTTAAAATATGATAAACACCTAAAAAAGCAGAGAACAAATAGATGGGGTGATATGTACTTAAACCTGTATTTTGTATTTCTAGCATACAGAATACTTTGGATTATTGGTACATGAGATCCTCCTTAAAGAAAATACTAATTTTCTCTTAAGTCCCCATCTATCATATATCATATATCTAATACCATACAATTATCGCAAACCATATATAGTATTCAGTAATGACTTTTTAAAAAAATTCTGTAATATATTGGTCTTTTCTGTTCCACTGTTTAGAATCTTAATCAATATATATTATTCCTCAGGCACCCTTTCTCCAAGATAGGATGAAGGGACTTTCTCTTGTACTGCCAAGAAATTTTTTTTTAATTCTGCGTTTAATATTTTCCCAGCATTTACCATCTTAAACTAAAATACTTTTTCTTTACTTCCCATCACCACCTTGCCCTACAGCATCTTGAAAAGAATTCATGGCTTCAGAACCAGTGTGGTCATATTGCTCACAGTCATATACCTGATGTTTAATAAGGATACACATAAATTTTGAGTCAAATTGCTACAGTATAATAACCTTTGATAATATAATAAAGGGATATATCCCTGACTTTTCTCCTACAGGGAAAACTGTCAATTTCCTTCATGTCAATAAAACTAGTTAATGTTTTAGTTATGTACATTGGATCATTGGCTGTGCTGATCTCTACTGGAACTGGTTCATTTTCATAGAATTTTGTGGACTTATTTCATTGCTCTCAATGCTCCCATTTTCCTTCATGCAGCTAAGTCGTTTAAGTAGATCCTTGAACCAGAGCTTAGCTATAAAATTTTAACAAGAAAAATGCCAAAGCTTTTCTGATCCTCTCTCCTCTCTTACTGTGTACAAATAACATCAGCATGCCTACTAAAACGGCCCTTCTTATAGGGCGTCTGGGATGTACATTCCATTGACCCAGAGGACCTAGATACAACTTGGGAAAATAAGTGGTAGAGTTAAACACACCATAAAATGAAGATTTTAGAAGTTTATAAACATTTTCTCTATGAAATTCTCTGGGAAAACTTGCTTATAAGTTGACAGAGAAGAGTCTTAATTGAATCATTTTTTAAAATCAAGCTAGGTGGCCTATCATCTTTCCTCTATGAAAAAAGTTTATTTTCTACTGAAATTAGGAGCAATAAAAACAATAAGAATAAATAATAAAAATAAGCTACCTAATAACATACATTACTTATCTGTTACAAACATATATACCTTCTATGTTTATTCTAATAATTTCAGCTAATGCCAATTGAGTATTTATCACATGCAAGACCAATTTTAGATTGTTTAAATCTCTCCACAACTCTTTGAGAGACACTGTATGAGAGGAGGCTTTAGTGTGGTGGATTATATCCAGTTGGCTAGCAAATGCACAGCAAATAGAATGGAAGTCAAAATCAACTCCAGAATGTTTATTCCAAAATACTAGCCTATTAACTTTCTGTGTAATAATGCAGCTGACAATGAAATGTGAAGAATAATAATGGAATGCTTTATGAATTGAATGCGTTGGGTCATCACCATTTTGCCACTTCTCTATATGTATAATGTTACTGGTTAGCTCAACTAGTAACAGGTTCCTACATAATCCTTTGATTGCTGCTGCCATGGTAGAGGAACAGGCAGTTACCCTTGATTTCATCTCAGTGAACTTTATTTCAATAGTAAGCGATCTGCCTGACATATGGTGAACACTTCAAGCGAGCATGCTCTCTGGAACATGCAACAAATAGTACAATTTGGAAACACTGAATACCACAAAGAAAATGTAGGGCTCTTGAGCTCTGTTCTGACAGATTTCCACACCAATGATTTATGGAAGTGTGTTAAGTTTGGGATTCTTATCTGAAGCCAAAGAAAAACGCTTACATTTCTGAAGTCCATCACCCTCAATGATGGAAGACAAAGCCTCGGAATGTTTGCTGAAATCAAGCATGAGAGAACACAGAATGTCATGTACTATCAAGAACTTACTGACTTTCATATGGTTCCCATTTATTCTTGTACTTGGTAAATCGAAAGCCTTGGGAAGAAGCCAATACAAATTGTTATAGATAACACTATCTGAATTTAACTGCCCTAGGTATGCTTTGTATCACAAATATATATTTCATATCAGCAACACAGCAGTAAAAAAATTGAAAAAGACTGAAGTCAAAATTCATTTGCATATGTTCCTTCAGAGAATGTACAATTTGCCAATATCATTTTTATTCTTGGCTCATGCACTAATATAACTTCTGTTTCATGTTTCTGAGTATATTATACATACTCTATGGTAGGCATATTATTAAAATAAAATTACAGTAATATTTTAGATTAACAAATATGTTTATACACACACACACGTTTATATACATGTGTGTGTGTTTACTTGTATTTGCAAATGTGGAGAGCAGAGGATGACTTGTAGGTGTCAATTTAGTCTTTCTTTCTACTGGGGTCACAGGGATTGAATTTAGGTTACCAGGCTTCATATTATGATACTTTACCCATATCACCAGCCAAAACTTGAATTTTAATAATGTAAAGTTAATGTGTGTGGATTGTTTTAATATTTTCAAGTTGTTAAAGAAAATCTTACAGGAAAGATATTTTCCTTTATTTAATCAGTTCAGTTTAAGGCATTATTTGAGTATGGGAAGCTAATTTGTTACTATTATTAATACAATTTTTATCTGATAATGGTGGGATATTAGTTGATTGCCTAATAGACATTACCAGTGATTAAAAATTACTTAAATAAGATAAAATTGTATTATTGTAAAACTAATGAGTAAAATCACCTTTTTCTTTTTTTAGTATTAAATATTTTCTCCTTTTTTATTTATTATATTTGTGTTTTAATTTTACATATCAGCCATGGGTTCCCCTGTCCTCCCCCTTCCTGCCCCCCCCACCCCCCCCCCCATCCCCTGCCCTCCATTCCCATCTCCTCCAGGGCCAAGACTCCCCTGGGGATTCATTTAAATCTGGTGGACTCAGTACAGGCAGGTCCAGTCCCCTCCTTCCAGGCTGAGCAAAGTGTCCCTGTGTAAGCCCAAGGTTCCAAACAGCCAGCTCATGCACTAAGGACAGGTCCTGGTCCCACAGCCTGAGTGCCTCCCAAACAGTTCAAGCTATTCAATTGTCTCTCTTATCCAGAGAGCCGGATTCAGTTGGGGGCTCCACATCTTTTGGTTCATAATTCATGTGCTTCCATTCATTTGGCTATTTGTCCCTGTGCTTTTCCAATTTCCAGGAGTCCAATTGTTGAGAAAGAGGAGGGACTGTAAGAGTGTGAATTGTTGAGAATGGAAAATCACCTTTTTCAAGTAATGGGTCATTGGTCTTGTGCATAACATGAGATTTGTCTACTCAAATCCTTCTTCTCTTGAACACTTACAAAGAACTTGCTAACACAAATCTATTGTATTATATGGACCTATCCAGGGTTTGGGCCATAGAATAATCTCATATTTTATCAAATAACACACATTTTAAAAACACTGTTATGATGACAGCAAATAAAATTTTATAATTTCTTGCTATAAAGGGAAAAATAAGTGTATAGTAAATGACCTACTAATATTTAAGGGAATAGTAAATGCCAAACCAAGAATAAGATTTAAAAAACTCTGAGAAGTAGTGCTTCCTTCTGAGACAGCATATACAGGAATGGGATCAAAAACTATAAAATAAGTCTTTCATTTGATTTTGTTAGTCACTTATCCAGTTACCATGCTTTCATAATGTCACTTCATGATTTTGAAAGAAATGCTAGTTATCCATCGTACTTTCTGTGGGTCAAGCCTTCCCTGAGGGAGAAGTTATCTCTACTCCATGTAGCTTGGCTCTCAGAAGAAAAACTCATCCTGGTTTGGGAGCCATCCTGTATTTCATTCATCCACATATCTGTTTATCTTTACTTGGCTGTCACCAAAGTGCATAACTGGGCTACTAGCTGGGATGCTCAGACATGCTTTTACTTTCTGTCTGTGCTTCCTCACAAAGTAGTGTTCGGTTTCAAGCAAAGTCCTAATGTAAGATGGGAGAGGAGTAGAGAGAGAAAAACATCAAGAACTATCAAGAGTCGGATTTTACCTAGTTTCCAAGCCATCAAGTTAGCCTGCCACACTTCCAGGGTTGCTGGCAAAAGATCTGAGGTTTTGGGTCAGAGACAAAAAGCTTGGCTTTCACTGTAGATGTAGTATCCAGCGTATCATCATTTTCATGCTCTGTTTCCCCAGTTTACACAGTTATGGATGAGCCAAGTCATGCCTACATATGCAACAGGCTGTGTTGAAAGAAAGAAAGCCCACATATCAAGGGCCTCAATATTTTATGAGGAAATGAAAACAATCTTGCCTGTCATTTGCCACAGCAAGTAAATAAACCTGCCAACTGCTGCAGCAGAAGGTATTTCATATTCAAAATTTATTCACTATGAAAACGTTCTTGAAAAGGTAATCAGGAAGAAGTCAATTAATGGTTCTCTTTGCAAGACACACAGAAACAAAATGACAGACAGATAATTGCCTTTGCTCCAAAAGAACCAACCAATCAACCAAACAATCTCCCTTTGGTAAGAGAAATAAAATAAATTAGTATAAAGACACTAAAGCAATCATTCCTTCACCCTCCCTTCCTGATTCCCTTGCTCCACATATGAGAGTTTTCAGGAGGGAGCAATAAATACCTTTGGACTCTACAGGTCATGAATGCCCAAATAGGCAAAGTGAAAATCATGTATATAGGAAGTGGTTTGTTAAGTAAACAATATGAGGCACATGAATATTTTAAAGTGTAGAATTTACTAGCAATTTTATTAAAGTAACAGATAATTTAGATAGAATTATCTTTGAAATAATAGATTTCAAGCCTGCGCATGATATGAAAGCATACATTTCAATCTAGGTCTTCTGATATTTTTCATCACTGTCTTTATTTTAACATAATAGTATATATGATTTTTGTTTCTGTCTATGTACTTAATTGTCTTTGAAGAAACAATAAATAATACAGTGTTTTTAATGTTAGCTACCCATGTATAATTGTTACTATATGGATTGTTTTTGTTTGAATTTGATATCCTGCTGTTTTCTTGAATTAACATACTATTTTTTATTATTATTATTTTCTTTTTCCCTCATTGGTATTCATTCTTTGAGAATTCCTACAGTATATTTTTATCATATTTACCCTGCTCTCCCACCTCCTCCCAAAACTTCCCACCCTTCCCTACGCACCCAACTTTCTGTTATCATTTATTTTTAATTCCATCGAGTCCAATTTGTTTTGCTTTTATATTTTGCTGTGCATGACCTTCTACTGGGGCATGGTACACTTAACAGGATACTCTCTCTAAGATATTGCCTTGCTGCTTCCTTCTAGAAATCCATTGCCTCGGGTTCATACTCTGGTCCCTCTTCTGCAGTGATCCTTGAACCTTGGGAAGAAAGGACATGATATAGAAGTCCAAATTAGATCTTACCATTAGATAGTCTCTTATTTTCTGCCACTTAGGATGTTGGAATCTCTACATTAAACACAGTCTGATGATGATTAAAAGATGCATCAATCTGCAGGTATAACAATATGTCTTGGAAAGCCAGATTTATATTAGTCCATTTAGTAGAATAGTAGTAGTAGGTTCTCTTCTATGACCTATGACCTATCTATGCACATGTTCTTGGCCCTATATTTCTGACAGGTATAGGCTTCATCTAGAGGAAAGAAAGTAAAATCCAATCAGAAAGTAGTTGGTTAAGCCCATGATGTTCCTGCCACTATTGAACCAATGAGCATGTCTTGAAAAACCAATCATTGTTATGACTCATAAGATTTAGAACTACATAGGATTGGTGATTGTTTTTCCCCTCCATTAGCATGTTAAAGCATCTTCCAACACTATGAAAGATAGGCAATGGACATGGAGATTCCTGGTAAGTGCCAGCTTGATTTCTCTGTGTTTTATAATTCAAGTATGTGGTGTCTTCAGCAATGACATCTAGCAGTCTGGTTCTAGATGTTCACAAATAGCATTGACAATACCTTGTAATGTGTGGGGGTATACAGAAACTAAATGGCCAATAACTTCAAAGGGGTACCTCATTAATAGGACTGTTTTTCTTTCCGTTTTTATATTTATCTGTGGTTTATAGTAAGGGTATTTTTGTCCTTTGATAGAGCAACTCAATCTTAACTCCTTTTTTTCCTCCTTTTTTTATTTATTATATTTGTGTTTTAATTTTACACATCAGCCATGGGTTCCCCTGTCCTCCCCGCTCCTGCCTCTGCTCCCACCTTCCCCCAGCCCCTCCCCTCCATTCCCATCTCCTCCAGGGCCAAGACTCCCCTGGGGATTCAATTCAACCTGGTGGATTCAATGCTGGAACTCTCATCCAATAACTGATGGAAGTGGATGCAGAGATCCTCAGCCAGGCCCCAGGTGGAGCTCCAGGTGTCCAACTGTCGAGAAAGAGGAGGGTCAGCAAGAGTGTGAATTGTTGAATCCAAGACTGCAAAAGCACAGGGACAAATAGCCAAACGAATGGAAGCACATGAACTCCAAAGGCTGTGGAGCCCCCAGCTGGATCAGGCCCTCTGGATAATTTGAATAGCTTGATCTGTTTGGAAGGCACCCAGGCTGTGGGACCGGGACCTGTCCTTAGTGCATGAGCTGGCTGTTTGGAACCTTGGGCTTACACAGGGACACTTTGCTCAGCCTGGAAGGAGGGGACTGGACCTGCTTATACTCAGTCTTAACTCTTTTTAGGTACAGTATTAGCTTCTACTGTAGTGCATTTCTGTAACATGAATTGCTAAACAGTTTTATTAATAGAAAATCTGTAGCAAAATATTGGGGTGAAAGCTGAAAAATCAGAGAAGCAGAACAAACCAGCCACCAGCTTACCTCTATGAAATCCTCAGCCTCAAGAGCAAGACTTCCTGCTTACTCATGCCTTGTTTCCCTTTCTGTGCCCTGCCATCTCCCTTCCTTCCTAGTGCTGGAATTAAAGGCATGTGCCACCATGCCTGGCTCTGTTCCCAATGTGGCCTTGAACTCACAGAGATTCATGTGGATCGCTGTCTCCCTAGTGATAGGATTAAGGGTGTGTGCCATCACTGTCTGGCCACTAAGTCTAATCTAGTGACTGGCTCTGTCCTCTGATCTCCAGATAAATTTTATTGGGGTGCACAACATATCACCACAGATTCCCATACAAGTTTCTGAAAAGTTCGTTAGCACTATTTCCCTACCTGTTTTCTTTCCTCTTCCCCACCTCTCCATCCTGCACCCAAATGTAATGCTCCCTATTCCATTATTACCATTTAGGACTTTACATTATTATATACTCTGTCTCCTCCCTGGAAAGCCTCTTTCTCAGAGCCACTTACTAATTTCCTGACCTCTATGTGTATTATAAGCTAATGTATCAGAAGACTCCATGATAACATCCCCAAATGGAGAAAATGTGTGACATTAGTCTTTTATGGGCCTGAGTTATCTCATTCAGAACGAATGTTTCCAGTTTCACTTATTTACTTTCAAGTTTTGTAATCTTCAAACAGCGGAGTGATATTCCATCATCTAGATAATCAACTTCATTATCCATTCATCAGTTGATGGATATCTAGACTATCTCTATTTTCTGCCTGTTTTGAGTACAGCAGTAATTAATATGACTGAGTAAAACTTCTCCCTAGTATGTCATAAACAGTGATATACCTGAATCATGTGGAAGATCAATTTATAACTTTTCAACAAACCTCCATGCTAATTTCCACAGTAGCTACAGCAGTTTACTCCCATAAGAAATGATTAAGTGTTCTCTCCATTTTCTCTCATCCACTCCAGCATTTTTTTATTTCAAATTTTATTTTTCATACAGATATTTGTGTTTCAATTTTACACATCAGCCATGGGTTCCGCTGTCCTCCCTGTCCTGCCTCTGCCCTCCCTCAAGCCCCTCCCCTCCATTCCCATCTCCTCCATGGCAAAGACTCCCCTGGGGATTCATCTCCCCTGTAGATTCAGCACAGGCAGGTCCAGTCCCCTCCTTCCAGGCTGAGCAAAGTGTCCCTGTGTAAACCCAAGGTTCCAAACAGCCAGCTCATGCACTAAGGACAGGTCGGGGTCCCACTGCCTGGGTGCCTCCCAAACAGTTCAAGCTATTCAATTGTCTCACTTATCCAGAGGGCCTGATCCAGTTGGGGGTTCCACAGTTTTGGGTTCATAATTCATGTGTTTCCATTGTATTTTTTTCTTAACTATTTTTACTGAGGCAGAATGAAATCCCAAAATGAATTTAGTTTGCATTTCTCTGATGAAAAAATAATATGGAGCATTTTCTTTACATTTCTCAGCTACTTTGTATTTCATAATGTGTGAACTCTGCTGAGTTTCAGTCTTCAACTTTTATTTCTTGATTTTTTTTTTTAGTTCTTTATGTGGTCTAGATACTAACCCTTTGTCAGATGAATAGCTGGAAAGATTTTTTTTCTGTTCTGAAGGCTCTCTCTTCACTTTAATGATAGTGCCCTATGATACAGAGACTTTTTTGAGCTTCAGGAAATCCCATTTATTGATTGTTGAACTTCTTGCCTGTGAAATCAGGTCCTGTTCAGAAAGCACATTTCTATGCTAAAAGGTTCAGGCATGGTTCCTAATTTCCCTTCATAAAGGCGCCAGGTATTATTTGGAGGCCCTTGATCTATTTGGAATTTGAGTTTTGTGCAGGGTAAGACATAAGAATTAAGGTTCATTCTTCTACATGTAGCTCTCTAGTTTCACCAACACTATTTGTTGAAGATTCTATCTTTTCTCCAATGTGTTTTATTGGCCTCTTTTTTTTTTTTAAAGAATCAGATAGCTGCAGGGGTGTGGTCTAGAAACATTTCTTTTTAAAGCAGGTGATCATTAATATACATACCCCCAAGACAACATAGAGAGAACAAGAGATTTTGTAATGTTTCCTCCTAAATACAGCAGTTACATCACATCCTTATCCACGGGACTTAAAAAAAACATCTCCAAAGAGGGTAAAAAGATTAGAAGAGCCAGATGTAATGGAAGTCTGTAGTGACGTGGTATTTGCTAATCATGACAATGCCATTGCACATGAGAACTTACAGTGACAGTGACTACATGTACAAAATGAGGTCAGCCAACATCCTGTAATAGTTGATGAAGGGCTGCTGAAGTTTCCCCTCTAGTCAAGTAGCTATTAGCAATCCATAACTACTTTAGAATAAAAGTCAGGTTTTTCAGTGATGACTGTGAGAATAACCATGTTCCTGTAGATGGTCCTGTACCCACAGACATAGAGGCATCACTAAATGAAATTAGTTTATTTTTGAACAGAATAAGTTATAGCCATTTCTAAAATTCTCAAATGATAAAAACAAATGTTGTTTCTTTATTTAGATCCAGATGGTTTTGTAGCCTTTATGTCCTTGGTTTCTTTTTTTATTATATTTGATTAAACACTACGGCTGTATAGTTTCATTCTTCTGAAAATGTTTCTCAACTTCTGAGCTATCTTAGTGAATGATCTATCAGAATATAAATATAATACATTTTGTAATGCTACTTAGTTGGTTGGTCTATGGGTGACTATTGGATTGTTTTTAGTTGATGGTATGTTCCAGTTCTGTCATTATTGTTTTCCATCTGGTACTTCTATATATTGCTGAGAGATTAGGTTTTTAAGTCTATTTTTTTAATTAAAAATAGAATATATTTTTTAAAAACATGATTAACCAGGCATGGTGCTGCAAGTGTTTAATTTCATGTCTTAGGAATCAGAGACAAGTGAATCCCTATGATTTGGAGGGCAGTCTGCTCTAGAAATTGAATTCCAGAACAGCCAGGGACTTTATCTTGAGAACTTGTCTCAAAACTAAACAAAAAACAAACAAGAAAATAAACTAATAATAAAAAACCAGTCAAATTGGTTGATAATAGAACAGGAAATCATTGTTTTTTAGAATAATTACATAATTCATTGATATATCATAATTAGACAGGAAAACATTACCACATCAAAAGTGTGACATACAAACTTTCTCTGATAAGTCTATTGTTCAATAGGCAGTAGATGAAACTTAATAGTCAGGATAGCTTAAGAGGCAGAGGATAATACTCTTAGGAAAAAAACCAAATGCACATCTGATGTTAAAAAAGGGGTAATTTTAAGCATCTGTCTAAATCATTTTTTTTCCGTTAAAATGAAGTGTTTTGTCTGTACTCAAAGGCATATTCCACACTTTTGACTGAGAAGCATGAATATCCTCTTATTGGGAGATGTTAATACTATTGTACCATGAACTTTATATATTATGGCATCATTAGGTCTTCTGGGTTTTGTCTTAATTTTAGAGAACAATAGAAAAATTAGGTAAAAGATAAAATCATAGAGTCAGTATATTACACATAGGCCTCCAATCATGCCCATTCTATGGTGAACTTTGTGGAAAGTTCTGCAGGTGCCCTTTCACAAGAGAAATATTACTACTCTCCTGACTTGAAAAATTCAAGGAAAAGCATAATAAGAAAATACAGTGAATTTGCTCAACAAACCGATGGTGCCCATCCTTTTCAAAACCCATAGACTATAGAGATTTGGGGTTTCCTTGTAGATGGGTTGTTATTAAGCTCTGATATAAAACACAAATCTGTTTTCATATGGGTAAAATGCTTAATCATCTATGAATTATGAGCAAATTTTCCTTGCATATTCACCTCTACCCATCTTCTTTCTTATTAATTGTCAAGGTCTTCCTTTGGTCTGGACACATTTACCATTACTATGGCTTTTCATTATCATGTATATCTCTTTTTGTCTCTAGTCTTAGAAGTGTGTTGTTCTACAATCTACTTTATCTGACATAAATGTAGCTGAATTGGTTTTTAAAATCAAAGACACATAATATATGCCTTTTCAACTTTAATTATTAACATACCTGTCTTATTTTTTACTTCATGTAATTGAATCTAGTTTTTAATCCATTTTCACCACTTTCTTTTAATGATGGTAATTGAATCATTTAATTTTGAAATTAATACATTATGACAAAATATGAGAATCTATAATGAATTTTCTAATTTTTTCTATGTTAAAATGTTATCATTTCTTCTTTCTTAATTTCTTGTGAGTTATTTAGACTTTGATTTTATAATTTTTGATTTTTTCTAATTATTTTCCTGTGAGTTTTGATTATCATGAATTGTTCAAAGTAATTAAATTAAACATGTAGAATAAACTTTAAGAATACGAACAAACCCACATTATTGAGAATTGAGGTAAATAATTGATTTCATTCTCATTTATGCCAAATGAAAATGCCATAGATACTTTCTATAGGTCCTTTGTGTTTTAACAGGCACCTTATATAATAAAATATTGATATTTTAAAATTGTAAAGGTCTGTATGGGAAAATAAACCCTTCAGATCTTAAAAGGGTTATGGAGCGGGGTCTACAGAATAGGCCTGCACAAAATGAAAGAATGTAAGTGGATACAGTTTAGGACAGTCTTGTAATAGTTGAAGATTAGTTGAAAAAATTTGTGGAGTTCCAATCATTATTTTTCTATCTCATCAAATTCTTCAAACGTCTAAAGGATTTTATGTGTATTTTTGTGTGAATACTTTTATGTGTTAAAAACATCAAAATTTTAAATAGTGTTTCATAGAAAACGTGGTTTTAAGAGCTCACAATATTAACCTGTTTGCACTAGAGTATGAAGACAATAGAAACAGTATGAAGTTAGCTGAGTTGGCACTTTTTGCTAAAGCCAATAATCCATGCCATTTTTCAATAGGCAAGTGTTTTGTTTTGGTGTGTGTGTGTGTGTGTGTGTGTGTGTGTGTGCAGTGTGTTGATTAGGAATCTCTGCTCACATCACTCTTGCTTCAGGATATGCGTATTTTGGTGATATAAAGAGACTAGGACTTTAAAATGAACATATATTGATATTTCTGGAGATTTTTGTCTACCTAAACTTTGTTATTTGGCTGTCTTCATTATCATGCTGTTATTATTTTTCATTGATATAAATTTATTATTCTAGCACATTCTTTTTAGAAAGAGAAAATAAACAGTAAACTTTGATTCTAGAAAGAACCTCCATGAAAAGCTCACTTAAATAAATATCAACATATTAACAGGTTAATAGCACTAAACAAACTTTTCAGAGCCTAAAAACCTTTGAACTTGATATTTCAGAAACTCCAGTACTCATTCAAACACACTTTTAGTTATTCATTATATTTAATGCAAGCCATTTTACATGGACCTTGATGGTGTTATTTTCCTCACAAGGTTCTGTGAAAACACTCATACTTCTTTTTGCCATAGTGAGGAAAGGGTGAATTTAGTTGTACTCATGGGATATTGGAATGCATATGAAATGGAGATTAAAGAACTATTATCTGAAAAATTATATTTACAACTCCAAATTATTCACATGTCTTGTGTCATCTTTGTTTTTCTTCTCTAATCCTTGACTGTTTCATACATGGGTACAGTGTATGTTGATTGCACTCATTCGCTCATTCCCCTCAACCCCTCCCCTTCATCTTCCCACTTAGTCCTCCACTGGCTACAAGATTAAAAGAAGATGAACCCTCTCCTCTGGCAGCCAGTACCAGTCACTAGCTCTTCAGAAAAAGATAATACTTTCTAAGAGCCACTTCTACCCATGGAGAAAAGGTGGTGGCCCAAGATTGTGCAGAAATTGATAGCTATTGAGTGTTTGTGGTTATAACAGCAGGGGCATATCTATATGGCAGAGTTTTTTGATACCCTTACTCATTCTCTGACTGCTAAATTATTTCCATGCTTTCTTCTGTAATGTCCCCCTGGGCATCACAGTGAAAGGTTCATGAGAAGGTATAGCTGAATACTCATCAGCTACTTATTCAGTGTTTTAGCCAGTGTGAGCTTCTATGTCTGAAGCCTGCCACACTGTCTTTCTGTTTTAACAGCATGAGAGTTCTGGTCCTGGGACCATTTGCTAGTCCTAAGTCTAACTAATTATTAAAGAATTCTGTGAAAGAGCCCTAAGAGGAGCTTAGATTGTCAGACTACTGACTCTCCATTTCAGAATGTTCAGCTAGGACTGTTTTTATTTGAATCCGAAGGGGCCTGAAAAATGGCTGGTTTTAGTAGAAAGTGAGTGTAGACTGATCCTTTAGAACTTGTGAGTTGTGTCTTCACTTGCTTTCATGTTTGTTACGCTTTGCCAGAATGGAAAGGAATTACCAGAGGGAGTAATTTTAAGACCTTCCAACGTTAGCTTTTCTTAGCTGAACTTAACACGCCTGAATTTTAGAGTCAGTCTTCATCATAAAATTAAGATTAAGTATATCAAGCTAATAAAGTTAGAGAGTTGAAGTTAACTATTGAGTATTAAGTTCCCCCTCAGTTTGCCTACCTACGTACTGATAGCCTGTCCCTAATTATATACCTTGGTTCTGGTTCTTGGACTTAGGTTTATTAAAATTGTATTCTGAACCAATTACACTCAGATGATAAACTTTGGGTAACCCTAAAAGTGTAGAAATTTGAACAACATGGATTTTAAATTTTTAACATTATAACTTTACAGTCATTTTTTCTCAAAAATGCACAACAAGCCTCCTCTTATACTTCACTATGAAAAAAGTAATTTTTGACCTTTGATATTTCTAAAATCAGAAGTTATAGAAGGCAGTAACTTTCCTACAGTGAATCAGGGTACCTCCACTTTCAGGTTAAATAATACTAAGTTTAGTTTCCATTTCCTGATTTTAATTTATAAGCCATATATTTCAAGTTTATGGACTATATACATTTAGAGGACAAAAATATTTCAAAAGAACAGATATTAAGTGCAATAAATAGCTGTTCTGTAAATATGGTTTCCTGCTATGTATAACATATGAACTAATAGATTTAGTCTGAAAGGGGAAATGTTTTTCATATCTCTTAACAATTAATAGAACATTATGTGAAGCTCTGAGGAGATGTGGTTTATAAATATATATTCTGACTGAGAGAAATACTTCATCCTCTACAGTCAGAGGATGGAAAAACAGCTGGGTTGCTATTGGTACCACTGTGGTGGCGACAGAAGAAAACGCATTCACGTAAGGTTTACATCCCATGCTGCTTTGGGATTGCTTTTGTTTACTCATGGTGGAAATCTCCTTATTAAATTGTGGGCAAGAGGCACTTTTATTGGCTTCCTAGCAGTAACCTCTTATTTCAGGAAGCACCCGATTAAAATTCTACTGGCAGATCTCTGGAACTGATCTTATAATATTACTAGAGCACATTGACTGGATGTTTAGACATGTGCAGGAGACAGACAATTTCCTACGGGGCTGGATGCAATTTGGTCTTTTCGCTCTAAAATAAATTTTAACAATTTTTTTTTCCTATGCTCACTAAAGCTATGGGCATATGTATCTAATGATGAAGCTACATTAAAGCCTACCGCTCATAATCGTCTCACAAACATGGTGCAATGGAAATGCATGTCTAAAGTAAAATGGAACTTCAAGATGCAAGGCATGTCTGCATGTATGATGGGCGACTTAGAGCTGCTGAGCCCTTTATGGCTGCCTTATGAAGGACACTCTTATCAACACAGCCCTGAGCTCGTACTGTTTCCCCTTCCCACCGCTAGCTGTGTGTTCCTCTTGTTCGTGGGCCAGCTAAGCCATACATCTTGTGTCCTAAAGCATCTGGAACATGTTTTTGTATGAACTTTCATGATTGAGGACATCTGTCTCAGCCCTATGTATGCCTTCAGGGGGATCATTACACCATTTAATGGTACAGTTAACAGCGTGTTTTGCATCATGTATTTGGCTATACATAGTTCGAGGGGATTTCACTGTTTTTACTCAAAAGAAAGAAAACAAAACAAAACGGAGAGATTTTTGAGGAGTTCATGCTTTCTCTTTTTCCCTTCTTTCGTCATTTTCTTCTGTTAATACTTACTGAGTATGTTGCATTGGAAGTGCCTAAGACATACTAAATTGCATGATTCCATTATAACTGTAATATCTAAAGATAAGTTACCTTGATTGATTTGCATATAATTTTAATGTTCTAAGACTTTTTTTTATAACTCTTTCACAAATTTCACTGCCTGAAATATGATGAAATATTCAAATTGCTCCCGCTGGGCGGTGGTGGCACACACCTTTAATCCCAGCATTCGGGAGGCAGAGCCAGGCAGATCTCTGTGAGTTCAAGGCCAGCCTGGTTTCCAAAGTGAGTTCCAGGAAAGGCGCAAAAGCTACACAGAGAAACCCTGTCTCAAAAAAAAAAAAAAAAAATTTTGCTCCCTTAGATTTAAGTAAGAATTATTCTTAAATTATTCTATCCAAACTTTCAACATTCCTCCAAATCCTATGAACTAATTTGATATCAATTCTACACTGAAATTTTAATTCTTCCTATTTCAGAGCTACTTATCTTATTGGTCCATATATATATATATATATATATATATATATATATCTTTGAATAAGAATAAATTTAATCTTTTCAAAATAGTCACAGGTGTGGTGATATATTGTGGACCCTAATAAAGCTTGCCTAATGACCAAAGGACAGAGCCAGCCACTAGATTAGACATAGAGGCCAGACAGTGGTGGCACACACCTTTAAATCTATCACTCTTGAGGCAGAGATATGTCTGGATTTCTGTGAGTTCAAGGCCACACTGGAAACAGAGGCAGGCAGTGGTGGCACACATTTTTAATCCTGGTATTGAGAAGCATACATGCCTTTAATCTCAGGAAGTGACAGCAGGGTCGAGAAAGGTTTATAAGGCATGAGGAAACAGGAACTAGAGCAGTTCAGCTAAGACCCTTTGGGGTGAAGACTCAGAGGGTTTCAGTCCGAGGATTCATGGACTTAGTGAGTGGTGGTGGTGCCTGCGGCTGGCTCTGCTTCTCTGATCATTCCGTTTTCACTCCCATATCTGGCTCTGAGTTTTTTGAACAACACACGGGGCACTCAGAAAGCAGAGATGAGCCACAGTTAGCTGCTTTACTACCATTCAGTGTTTTGCATCAGCACTATTTTCAATGACCTGCTTGTTGTGTTATCCTCTTGATTCTTGGGCCGGTCCAGGCCATTGAGGGCACCACTGAAATGCTCAAACAATTGAAATGATATAGATCATTAAAATTTGATGAACGAAATCAGTAAAATATTGGTGAATTTTACATTGCTTGTAAATTGTCCTATGAACTTAGCATGAGATTTTTCTCCCTCAAAAACTGTTAAGTATGTAGCATGCTTTTGTTTACCATAGCCACAATATTGTGCAGAAAATCTCTTAGAACTTAGCATTCCTGAATAACTGAAACTTCATTTCATCCCACTTCTCCAAGCCTGGCAACTAGCATTCTACACTCTGCTTCTGAATTTGATCAGTTTATATTACACACACACACACACACATATGTGTGTATTATATACATATATATATATATATCTATAATGTTGGCTTATTTCATTTATAATACTTTTAATTGTCATTTATGTACTTACATGTAGCAGCACTGAAATATTCCTTATCAACTAATCTTTTGATAGACATATTGGTTTCTCTCTTTGTTTGGCTATTGTGAACATGTACATATTGCCTGGAAATCCTAGTTTTGTTCAATTGAATCATTTTATTTTTAGTGGAATAAGAGATAGGTTTTTCTGGAGCCCAATATCAGTGGCAACCTAATATTGAAATTATAAACTACACATGTGATTACAAGTAAAGGAATATAATACCACTTTCCACCTCTTTTTTTTTTTTTTTTTTTTGGTTTTTCAAGACAGGGTTTCTCTGTGTAGCTTTGTGCCTTTTCCTGGAACTCACTTGGTAGCCCAGGCTGGCCTCGAACTCACAGAGATCCATCTGGTTCTGCATCCTGAGTGCTGGGATTAAAGGCGTGCGCCACCACCGCCCAGATTTAGCTCAGTGGTAGAGTGCTTGCCTATGCTAAGCCCTGGGTTCGATCCTCAGCTCAAAAAAAAAAAGAGAGTTAAACTCTTCCTATGGCACCATGCAGCTGTGTGTTTACCAAGCTGGGACACTACAGGAGCCTAGAGACTACATTTCCTCCTCAACATTAATAGAATTTTCTTAGGAAAATACTTTGCCTAGTAAGATTTATCGTTCTTTCTGTTTGTTTGTTGTTTTTTTTTTTTAATTTTTAATTTCAGGCTGATGAGGGGGGTCAGTAGGTAAGGATACTTCACCAGAGCCCACCCCCCAAACCCACAGAATGGAAGAAGAGAGACAGCTCTCAGCAGTGTAAAGGCAATACTGTGGGTTCTTTCCACGGTAATGAAAGGTTTCTAGACTCCCCTGCATTGTTAGCTATATGAATACATAAGTAAGAATATGTCAGGAGTGTTTGGAAGTAATGAAATGCTTCGATAAATGTTAGAGGATAACAAAGGATAATATTTACAATATGTGTACAAAATTACACATTTTTAACTGTCAAAAGCAAACAACAAAACAGTCTTTCTTCTTCATTTAGTTCCTTAATGTTTGCAAATAATTCCAAATGGTAGGGATGAATACAATAAGACAGTCTGGGTGAAGGTGGATTAGTTAGTAGATTAGATTTTTATGAATTGGAAGCTTCTTCTCAGCTTATTTTTGTCAGTTCACTAAATATAGTGCTAGAATTCTTCATTGCGTAGGACATTTTCCCAAAGAAATGAATGTTGAGTTTCTACTACTATTAAATGAAAGTACAGGAATGATCAACAGCCCCTGCTCCCATATGGACGCAGTGAGTTGTTGATATCCAGGTTTGAGAGGAATACATACAGAGGATGATAGACATTGAAGCTTGAGGTGTAGTGCTTCTTATCATGAGTAAGGCCCTGAATTCTAACAATCACTGACAAACTACGAATATGAAGACATTTATATTATATATTACAATTTGTTTTCAAGTAGAATTATTGTGTTACAATTCATGTATCATAAGTTTAAGCATTTAAGTGTACAACTTGACAAGTTTTTAATAACATTTTATTTTATTGTTTTGTAATTAAGTAATGTGTGTGTGTGTGTGTACAATAAACCTAGAGTTACACATTTGGTCAAGATTCCCTGTCCAACAAGGACTAGAGATTCCCTTATTCCAGTTCTGGGGGTTATAGACTTGTGTGGCCACATTCGTTTCTTTACAATTGAGGGTCACAACATTCAAATGTTTGAAAGTATATACAATTATAATATATCCAAGTGCAACCTGAAGAAGCTTTGTAGGGAAGTAATGCTTCTAGAAAAACAAAATTCAAGCAGCTGTAGTGATGTGTATAATTTTTATGTGTTTCCATATGCAAAGCCTTCACAGAGCTTTTGTTAGTACTACGAAAATACTGAATGTTAACACCATCAAATATTGCCTGATTATAGCCTTACCCATTCCTAGCTGCAGATTCCAGCTACTTAAAACCATTAAAAGTAAAATTTTCGCTAGGTATGATAATGACAAAGACATAATAATGGGGAAATAGGAAAGTACAATAAGTATCAAGGCCAAAGAAAAACTTTTCTATTAGTGGCTGTAAAAATAGCTCCATAGTTAAGGGCACCTATTGTTTAGTTCCAAGCAACCACCTAGTATAGTGTTCCACAATAATCCTTAACTCTACTTCTAGGGCATCCAATGTCATCCTGAAATGTTTGAAGGCACCAGGAATACTTCTGGTGCTCATACTTACAAACTGGCAAACACTTATTTATGTATATATATATATATATATATAAAAGCTTGCTGTCAAAAATTTTAGTCAGTTAGTGCTAACAATTAGTACAAAATACAGTGTCTATTAACTGAATTCTTTTGGAGAATTCTATTATATTTCATATTTGTCTTCTATTTTGATTTCTAATGATAGTTTAGAGTTGAGTCATGTGACCATGTGGTTAAGCCTATCATTCAATCTTCATCAGAAAAGTGGAAATTGAAAAATGATTTACGTGTGGATATGTTGCAAAAGTAAGGCACTAAACTAGTTAGTGTTACTAAATGACTTCCAATAACAATGGCAGAAGGAAGTTATTTGGGAACTTAGAAGATGGTTAAGGCAAGAAATGAAACCTGAAACTGAGGAAACAAAAGTTTAGACAAGATAATCCCAACATCAGAGAGAACATTCGTCATTGTCAGAACTCCAAAGAGCAATAAAGCTTTAATCCACTTCGTGGACCCAAGGACTCATGGTCTAGTAATTCCTATGTCACCGAACCATCTTGTGTCTGTATGAAATTACAGTGTGTCACCACTCTCCATCTGCAGCCTTAATGTTTCCGTCCTTTGATTGCATGACAAGGAAACTCTTGAACCAGAGCACCGTACTTCACAGGCGTCCGAAGGGAGCAGCTGCTCATAATTTTGGACTTTGAGAGGGGTTTTCAGTCCCAGAGTCCTGATCTGTGCTGCGTCCATGTTGAGAATGTTGTAGAAATAATTTTGACTGTTTTAATATCTGAAACATTTCAAAAACAGTGAGAAAACGTTCCAAAGTTGCTCATAATCGTATTCTTCCTAGACTGCTTTCTCATTTGTATAATCTGAAATCTCAAGACCATTTTAAATTACATTTCTTTGATTTGGATACAAACAGTTTAGGATCCCTTCATCATTTCCTGAAAAACAAATATTTTCTAAGATTAACTTGCATTAAAAACTGATATCTTCTTGGATTGTGTTAGACAAAAAAAAAGAGAGTTTCAAATGCATCAGATTGGATTATTAGCTATTTCAATATAAAGAAAGGAGAGATTAGAAATATAATGAGTGGAAAATAAGCACTAGATGCTAGGTAATGATTCATAATTCTGATTTTTCCTTTTCTATATTTAGAGAATACAAATATTATAAGGGATCTCTGATGTTTTGTAGAAGCCTAATGATGCTTAATGTTAATTTTCTTCCAACAATACAACAAATATGTGGCAATACTGTTTTGTGTTTAAACACTATTGCATCCACAGCTGAATATGGTAAATTATATAGTTCATGTGTTTGTCTTTTTTATGATATTCAGAATGTTTCTTGATCTAAGTATGTTAGAAATCAATCAAGATTAGAAAGTGTATCTCTGAGCAAAAAGAGAGAGAAAAAGACAGAAAGGAAAGAAGGAAGGACGGGAGGGAGGGAGAGAGGGAGGGAGGGAGGGAGGGAGGGGAGAGAGAGAGAGAAAGAAAGAAAAGCAACAGAAAACAATGAAAATTAAACCTTTTGAGACACCAGTAATGTTTTACATGCCAGTTTGTGAGTCAAATAGTTGAAGTATCACTTTGAGTTGTGGTTAACTTCTTTCCAAGCCTCCCTGTGAATGTTTATTGCTAATAAGTAATACTATGATATAGGAACATTTCAATGAAACACACAGAGCCCCTGAGGTGGAAAATGAAAGAGTTTAAACAAAACTCTTTCCTTTGAAAACAGGAACAGAGCTACTGTGACCCGCTCAGTTTGGGAATGACCATACGCTCTGTTTGTCTGCTGGTGAATCTCTTCATTGTTCTCGGTTAAAGCCTCTAGAAAGGGCAGTTCTGAAAACATCTGTTTAACTGAGTTCATTTGACATCATTCAAATTTATTTGACCAGAGAATGCTTTTCACTAGGTATCTGTTTTGCAGAAGGGAGCACATGCTGGGAAAAGCTGTCGCACATGGCTCTGAATCACAGTACAATGTTTTGTACTGACATCATGGTCAAAGGTGGACATGTTTTCTTTGCTTGTTTTGCTTTTAACCTTTAGAAATGTTATGGCAAATATGTAAGGCAACATGATTGTCAAGAGACCTGTGATTTTCTGTGTATGTTTTTGTCCTTTTTTCTAAGTTGTTGCAAATGCCTCTTCTGCTGATTCAACAGACAATTTTATGACTGATTTTCTTTAACTATATCCAAATAAAAAAGAATGTAAGATTCCCAGAAGAATCTGGATCTATGAGGCCAGGATTAAAAATCTATATTTCTCATAGTCTAGCTAGTCAGAAACAAATTTCTATTTCATCACACCTAAATCAATGTCATATTTAGATATTCCTTTTATGTTATTTACATAATATAAAACACATAACATATACAAGACAATAGTGTATTTGAGAAGATTATTAGTTATCTGAAACTTGTTGCTGGTATGACATATGTTATGGGGTTATTTTTGTATTAGAAAAATGTCAGGGCTATTTTATGTACAATTAGTGATGCCAATTATTAAAATTTCATCTAAGGTAACACTGAACAATCGTATTTTCAAATAAAGAGGCAGCCAGGATTTTAGTGTGAGTCATTTTATTCTGAAGCAGTGCCTAAATACACTAGAAACATATGAAGCCTCCCAAAAAAGATATACATACAAAAATATTGAGTTAGAAATCATCCCAGGATACAACTGACCTCTAGACCGTGTCTTCTATTAGGTTTCTTTAATTGCATCAAGTTTCCATTCCTTTTACCAAGTGCAAAATTTGATGCTTCTTGCTAATTTTCCTATATTTCTCTTTATTACTCTAGTATTGGCTCAGTGTCTCCTTGAAAATTCTGTTTAATATTTAATGTCAGAATTAAGAAAAACTATTGAGATAGGACAGTTAATCTGTGGGAAGAAGAAAAAACAAACAGAAAACAATGATGTTTTTGTTTTGCCAAAATTGTCATTTTTTTTTTAACCTCCTGAAGGGCAGACAGAGAAAAGGTATTAATAGCATTCTTTCTGGAGCATTCTGCAGGTTCACAGAGCTCTTCAGCTTATCAAAGAGACCTGCAGCTACTGCTGCCACCTGGGTTTCCTGGTATGTGATACAAACAATGGACACTGTCACAAAGTTTGAGAGGATTATTCAAGCAAAGCCACGTGGTACTAGGAGCTCTTTCATCATGCATCAACCTATCCTAGCACAGAGTCAAGTCAGATTCTCAACATCAAATAGAAATGCAAAATATGACACATCAAGTTGATAGTTAGGATCTGTATCAGAATTGCTTTGAGGGGAAAGTAAGTTAATATGCACAAATATTCTCATCCCCTAAAGAACCTAGCGATATTCATCCAATAATTTTGACCTCCATATGACCTCTGTTTTAAATTATTGTTGCTGCAGACTGAAGCAACCAGGTCTCCTCATCTCATCTTTGACTGTTTCCTGCCAATAATTCAGAGCCTTAAATTGTTCCACATACCTTGTCAGCTTGTTTTAGCCAGGTCAAGCAGTCGTCCTGAGATATGCAATATAGATGCCATATTAAGGCTCCTTATGTCTAGAAGATATGGCACATGGTATTTATAAAGTCAAGGTAAAATATGTTGAATTTTGTGGCAGTGACTGGTAAAATGACTACTGGACATCTTCAAAGTGATTTTTAGAGATTACAGACAGAGGCTCCAGCAGGGACCATGGTCAGTGATAGAAGCAAACTGAATATTTGGGAGTGGTAGCTCATGTTGACATTACCACAGCCATTTGTGTCAATGTTTACAAACAAGTTATTTCATTGAAACTAACACACTGCATAAAGTGAATATCAATGTTTGTTTTTCAGTGAAACACGTTCTGTCTCATTTTCTGTGTATCTTCAAGCAACAGTGGGTACAGCTGGTTAGTGGCCTCTGGAAGAAAACTGAACAGATAGGTTTTCATTTGTGTAACAAAAGAGATAGCAAATTACACAGGAATAGGAAAATGTGTCATTGGAACAGAAAAAGATAATGTAATGAATGAATGATATGATATGCAGAATCTTTCAAAAATAGTGTTTTCTGCTCTATGTAACAGCTAGCTTAGCTTTGTCTGGATTCATTCTTTTTAGTGTCTAGTGTCTGAGATCACCAGTATAAATTCCAGGACTTCTTGAACTTTTGCTACCCAGGAAGTGAAAACCTGATTGATAGTTCTAAGAGGGCATAGCTATATGCATGCAGGAGCTGAGCTTTTATTTTTCAAGTAGCATTAAGCCAGACACAAATCAGTCAAATCAGAAGTTGGTGCTGTCCAGACATGGAGCTGCTCGTGGATAACAGCAAGCATCCACATATCACTTTCATGTCACATCACAAGACATGAAGTGATTCCAGTCAGTCGTGAGCAATACTGTACATTATGCAACTTTTATTACTTTGTTTTCAAACAAAACTCCCCTTTAAAAATCTTCAAATATAAGATTTCCCTAATGTAAACATACAAAAGGAAGAGGAAGTTTTCAGATCTGAATGTAGGGGAGCAATGAGATCTATATTACACAACTTATAAGATATCACTTTCATACATTTCTACTGGGACTAAATATCTCCTGAGTCTTTAGAGAAAGGACATCATGTCCAAAAAAGCACTTGGAGAAGTTATTCAGACTGTCTCCAGGGAGCTTTAAATGTCCAACTTCAGCTTGAAACTCAAGTGACATGCTGACTGCCCAGGGAAATGCATGTCATAGAGTAAGCTCATAGTAGCAGGGTTTTGTTTCCCAGAGTGTAGGATGGAGAATAAATACCAGGAATGATGCATACTATTGCCATGTGTTTTCAGGGTTGTGGAGTGTTGCAAGTTTAGAAATAATCTTTGATAATTTCACAAGGTTTTATAGGTTGTAAGGAGTATGAGTTCATAGATAACAATAAAATCCATTTTTCCTATAAAAATACTAGCTGTGTAAAATTATATCAGAATGGGATGGTATTGGGGGTATGCCTCCTCTGTCTATGCTTTACCTGCTCCTGAACACAAAGCTGTCTCTACCATGGAAATGTGAGTGCCTTCTAAAACTTGTGCCTGGAGGTGCTATCTGTACACCTATTCCATAGGGTGATGTGGAAGAGGGCTCTCACAGTATCTGCCTTCTTGTAGTAAGTTTTTTCTACTGCATATTTTGTGTGTGTGCATGTGTTTGTATATGTACATTTTCATGGGGGAGGTGTAAAATCACGTGTGTGTTCATCCATATAAATGCCAGAGGACAATTTCAGGCACCACCCACCATTTATTTATTAATTTTTATAGACAACGTATCTTATTTCTGAGATTATACATGTGTACCACCACATCTAGTCCTTTTGTTCTAGGAATTGAATTCAGGTCCTCATTCTCGCCAGGCAAACAAACGACCTCCTGTGCTGTGTCCTCCGCAGCATTTCCTGTCCTTTTGCAGTTGATCTCAAAGAAGCTTGTTGCTTGCTGGATACGCTATGACGATATGATGCATTGTGATGAAGCGGAGAGGCCTGCCCAGTGACAAGAAGGAAACAGCAAAGTTCAGGCCTCCATTTAATAACTGAGTGATACCACATGTACGATCCTGAATGTTTATACAACCATGTGGGTGGGTTCATGGAACCAGATATTGTCCTGAACTTTCAGTCCCTTTTACAGCTGTCCTCAAGTAAAAGGGAAAACTCAGGCATCTTGCTTAGTTTACCACTGGGAAAATGATGACCAATTGAAGAGTTTGGGGGGCTTTAATGCAAAAACAGTATAAAAATCAAGTTTGTTTTTCCTTTATCTTGATAGGAACACTGGTTTAATTATTGTGTTGCCATTTGGCATTTGACTTTAGCTTTGTGTACTTTGGGGAACAAACATATATTTTATCCTATTTTAATATGTTAAGGGGTTATGTTGCATTTAAAAACTTGGTGAGCAAATTGGCCTAGTAAATCTTTTGTTAGGTTATTTATCATTATAAAACACAATATAGGCATTCAAATAAAATACCATAAGAAATTATGAATGTATTAGTTGCATTTCTTCATAGACTGCAAGTGAATCCTTGCTTATTTGAGAAAGGAGTTTTCCATTTGCTTCAACAACACTGTTCTTGAAACATGGGGTCCTCAAGGTATTTACACTTTCCACTATGAACTTATCAGGTGACTTCTTTACATATATAAAAATTGTAAATAAATGGCCAGAAATGTGCATGTATTTGTAATGTACTATACATTTTGTAGAGTATTTGTCTGATTCAAATCTTTAGAAAATGCTTTTAAAATTTTTCTCAGAATGATTAATGCACAATTAATTTTTAAATGTTCAGATTTCATGAAATTCCTGGTATTTAAATATCATACTTAATATATAAATTAACATTATACTCTTTAGATATAATTAGACTAAAATAGGGTATAAGAACTTAATCATCCAATTTTTCATAACTATTAACTGACTTAAAAATCATTGTAAGGTTAGAAAGATAAGTCAGAGGATTCAAGGGCTGGATACAAAATCATGAGGACCCACTGCAAACCAGGACTCAGGCAAACACCTCACATCCAATTCTGAGTGTTTTACCTCCTTATTCTGGCTTCTGTGCAAGCACAGGCATGCACATATGTGATATGTGCACATACTCACATGGACATACACAAACAATAAATTCAAAATTACTAGGGTCTCTTTTTAGCTTTCCCTAAGAAATATGTATGTATTACATATGGCAGTTATAAGACAGACATAAGGTTTATTAGTTTTCTACTAAATTGCATGATCTTCAGCTGGAGAAATAGAGTGGCTCATTGCCTCTTCTGTGAGGTGAATGGGAACACTCCACTGATCTCATGAGCTCTGCTTATGCTGAAGAGGGAACCACAAGAACAAGTTGACTTGCCAAGGACTAGTGTGCACTTAGAACTGGCAGGCATTAATGCATACAAGTTTGCTTGCTGTCCTTTTCCTAAAGTGCAGCCAATCAGCAAGGATTGGTAGGCCCCTTTGAGCATAAATTCTTTCAGTGTAGCAGAGTCCTTCCTCAAGGGGGCCCAAGCTCATCCATCCAAGATGTTCTGAAACTACATTAAGACTAAGTGATACAGTACAGGCAGATCCAGTCCCCTCCTTCCAGGCTAAGCAAAGTGTCCCTGTGTAAGTCCAAGGTTCCAAACAGAATCCACCAGGTTGAATTGAATCCCCAGGGGAGTCTTGGCCCTGGAGGAGATAGGAATGGAGGGGAGGGGCTGGGGAGAAGGTGGGGGGGGGGGCGGGAGGGGGGAGGACAGGGGAACCCATGGCTGATGTGTAAAATTAAAACAAATATCAATAAGTAAAAAAAGGAGGAAAAAAAGACCAAGTGATAGTGGCTTTCTTAATATGAAAGTTTCCATTTCTCCACATACCCACTACCATATTTATTTTATTTTTTATTTTAAACATTCTACTGGTTATGAAGTAGTCTCCTGATTTGGATTTTCATCTCTCTAATGACTAATTTTATTAACCAGCTTTTCCTGTGCTGTGTAGCAATCTGTATATATTCTCTGGGGAAGATTATTCAATCAAAGTTTGTTTATTTATTCAAAATTACACTTTTGAATTTAGATTGATTTTCTTTTAATTATTACTCTATGATTTATTCATTTATATTATATAATTCTTCCATTTCATATATTGGTTTGCAAATATTTTCTAAAATTCTGTGTTGGCTTAACTTTTATAATATGTCCTTTGAAATAGTAAAGATTTCTTTTTGATGAAATCTTATTTATACATTTTAGATGTATTTCATTTGTGCTTGATGCCATGTATTATAAATAAGTCTCTAATCCAATATCATGAAGATTTTACTTTTTATTTTCTTCTAAGAGTTTCCTATTTTCAGCTCATACATTCAGAATATAATTCCTTTGGAACTAATCTCTATATAGTATAAATTAGAGGCACAAATTCACTCCAATGCATATGAAAATGCAATTATCCAAGTGCTCTTCTTGAAAATATTATTCTCCTCTAATCAATTTCCTTGGTACATTTATTAAAAGTCAATTGACCATAGCTATGTGTTTATTTAGGGCCCTTCAAATATATTACATTGAACTATATATAGATTCTTATGAGAATAACACACTCAATATTTATTACATTTTAAAATTAAGAAAACCCAAGTTTTAAACATAACTTTATTTTCCTTTTTAAATAATTCCCTTACAGTCCCATGTGATTTTTAGAAGCAGATTACTAACTTTTACAGAGAAATCTTACAAACTTATATAAAATTTGTATTGACTTAATGAATACATTTGTATAGTATTGTCATCTTGACTGTATTAAAATTTCTACTGGTTATTAGTCTATTCACACATTTCAGTCACAAATATTAGTTTCTGTGTTTCCTTCTGTGGTGTTTGTAGTGTATGAATTTTCCTTGCATGATGAATCTGTACCTAAGTATTTTGTTCTTTTTTGATGCTATTGTATGTAATTCAAACTGCTTTTTAATTTCTGTTTCATATGTTCCATTGTTAGCATATATAAATACAATTTATTTTTTACAATGATTTTGATGCTGAGTTTTTTTTGAAGTCAATTATTAGTGTTTTTCTCACAGACTCTTCAAGATGTTTCCATAAGACATTTCTTTAACAAGAATGCATGTTGTTTTTCCTTGCCAAATGCCTTGGCTAAGACATGCATCAAAACATTATAGTTAGTGAGAGTAAACATGTCTGAATTCCTGAATTTCTGAATTGCCTTCAGTACTCACCAATATTAAGTATAAAAGAAGATGGAAGGGTTTTGTTGTTTGTTTTCATAAAGTGAACCATGCCAGACTGGTGGAGTTCTTTTATAGAACTAGTTTGTTGGGTATTTTAACTAATGCAACTGGTTATTTCTGAGATGCCTCTCTTTCTTTGAGTAAATGCTGCTACATAAGCATCTAATTAAATCCCAGGGTTTTGAAACTCTTCAGTTTTTGTTTGTTTTGTTTTGTTTTTTAATTCTTACATGGAGTATGGGACTTTCATTACTTTACTCTGCTGTTCCAGATGATGTCTTCCACATACATTTTAAACAGTAAAACAGTAATGGATGTCAACAAAAATCATCAGCAGAAAGGACCAAACTTGCCAGAGCCACTAGGTGGTATTTTTCACTTTTTCCCCTGACTTTATAATCCCAAGGGAGTGACCACATAAAAGAGGATGTTCATGTCTAAATTCAGAGCTTCGCATCCCTGCAAGGTCATAGTATTCTGAATGGGCCAGTACACTACTCCAGTACAAATATACTCTTTGAATGGAATTTTAAAAATTATGAGACCTTCCTTTCAAAGAGAATTTTATCACAATTCTCTTCCATAGAAAGCTTGACATGGTATGTTCATTCTTTTGAAATGTCTCTTGTAATAGATATTTTGAATTAATAGATGACTATGTTGGTAGTCTGTCTATGCATAATATTAAAAGTCCGTGAGCATCACAGATTTCAGTACATATAGTTTTAAATGTCTCTTGATAATAGTTTACAGTTGTCTTTGTAAACTTTTTGCATATTTCTTCTACAGTCCTTGTTAGATTTAGAACTAGATCCATATGATCAGCATGTGTTTGAAGTGATTTTTTTTTTTAAATTAGACACTTAATTAACCCTTGGTGTTGATTTGGATTGTCGAATTCTGTCTAGTAGAAACCTTAGTAGTTAAATTTTAGATACTTACTCCCTGGGTTCCGTTATCTGTGCTGGAATACTTATGTTAGTTCTCTTAGGTTTAATTAAATGATTGTGATTAATAAATCTCAACTATGTCACTTTCTTCAAAATCTTAGTGTCTTCACTATACTGCTTGAATTTAAACCTAAATCATGGTAATAATGTAATTTTTTCCTTATTTCAAAGTATTATTGTTGTTTGTTTTTTTACAAATAATTTATATGAGGCTAAAGAAATGTCTTCATCTTAGAGTTTTTAATAAATAATGACTAAGTTTAACTTTTCAGTGTAAGTATACTTTTCTTTTATATTTTGTAATATAAACGAAGTAAGTCACTATTTGATTATAATTGATAGATTTTTGTCACTAATATTTTAATTTCTAAACCTTGAATACCAGCAAATACTTTATCCCATTCTTTTAAATATACCTTTGGCTATAATATACTACTATTTTTAAAATGTCTGTTCAGATTTAATGTGTTTACATTTTGTCCTGACTAGTTTTTGTGTCAGCTTGACATAGGCTAGAGTCATTTGGGAGGAGAGAAAAGGACTCCACCAATCGTCCTGTGGGCAAGCTCGTGAGAACTTTCTCCATTGCAGATTGTTGTGCTCAGGTCATGGTGGGTGGTGTCACCAATGCCTATGTTGCCCTTCACTATGTAAGAAATCAGACTGAGCAAACATGAAGAGCAAGCCAAGAAGCAGCACTCTTCCCTTTCTCCTGCTTCAGTTCCTGCCTCCAAGTTCTTGCCCTCCCAAGGTTCCTACCCTGGTTTCCTCAGGGATGGACTGTTACCTAAAAGTGTAAGTTGAAATAAGCAACTTTTCCCCCAGTTGCTTTTGGTCATGGTGTCTTATCAGAGCAATAGATAACTCTATGACACAATGTCATTTTGTTGTATTTTTCTTGTGTTAGTTATATCTTATCATAGTCTTAATTTCCCAAGCATTTTCCACATTCAAGTAGCATAATCTCAAGATCTTTAATGTGTCAAAAGTATATGTCTTAGGAAATGAACTAAGTGAACAGATTTGCCTCTTAAAATTCATTCATCTTGAGGCTAGGAGGATGGCTCAGCAATGAAGAGCACTTGCTGGTCTTGCAGTACCAACACCAGATGGCTCACAACCACTTGTAACTCCAGCTCCAAGGGATCTGATGACCTCATCTGGCCTGAATGAGTTCCCAACTCTCTGCCTCTCTCTGTCTCTGTCTCTCTCTGGGTCTATGTGTCTCTGTGTCTGTCTGTCTGTCTGTCTCTCTTCCTCCCTCACTCCTCACTTTCTCTCTCACACACACAATTAAAAATTTGTGTTTTAAAAAATCCATTCATCTTCATCTATAAATCCAGTTTAACCTAATGTGCAATATAACCTGTTAACTTACAGATCTATGTTTTCTCCAAAATCAGTTATTGAAATGGCTGTATTTTGTAATATATTCATTACTCAAAAATGAAATGTGTCACTTTAACATAAACATTTTCTTTGCATGATAAACTACATAATCTCATCTCAGCTGCTGGAATACTATTTAATATATGAAATAAAAGGTGACTACTTTCCCTTTTCTCTTCTTTTTTTTTAAATTCTGAGATGAATTTTGTTCTTATATATTCAGTTTTGATAACATTGACAAACTGATAATTGATATCTAGTCAGATAACTAGCTCACATGACATGCCCCTCTTGATAGAAAGGACAAGCTGAAATGCAGTTTGAAGACAGTGAAATTTTAAGCATACATTACAGAATTACTTTCTTCAATAAAAAGATAAAATACAAACACCTCCACTTAAATACCACCACAAAGAACTCACAAACTTAGAATACTTGTTGCAGACTTTTGTGTATGGCCTAGTGGTTTATGTTCCTAGCTTTAACTAACACCTCTGTCAGCCATTCAACTCCAATACAATGAACCCAGGATACCTTCGGTGTAGAACACTGAAATGATTCTTATGCTCACTAAAAAAGAGCTAATGCTAGAGAAGGAATCACACTGTCAGCCAGGACACCCTATTAACTTACTATCTTTATCACTAAACGGTATGATTCTTGGGCAACTGTTCTTTTCATCTCTCTGTAGAGTTTGAAATACACATCTCCCTCTTCCATACTGTATCTAGAATTCTGTGATACTGTGTGGATTAGAGACATAGTATTTAAGTGTTAGTTGATAGCTTAAAACTGGATGTCTAACTTTCCTTCTAAAAACACATTTGATGTTGAAATTAGCTGATTTATTTTTGGAGGAGTTCCACTTTGATCTGGTTCATAAATCCAAGCCATCGTGATGTGCTTTAGAAAGAGTTTAAACATCAAGTGACAAGCTAAAGGGAGAAAAATTTTTTTCTCCAGAGATTATATTGCAATTTACCCTTAATTAGCTGGAAATGATAAGCCCTTATGAAATTTTGGCTATCATCTGTTTGTTTTATTCTATGGAAAACTTCACACAAAGCTGCAACTAATAGTTGTAATAAACTATAGTTGAGAGTTTAATCTTTATCACAAATACAGATGTTTTAAGATTTCTTAAAGCATGCTATTAAATACTTACATATTTAAACCTTGCAATACAAAATTGTATTCTCTTACATTATGATTGCACAAATATAATCTGAATGACTCTTTGTTTAAAATTATGATGGAAATCAATGTAAATACAAATACTTGGATTCATTTTCAGTGGGTGTTTTATGTCTATTTATTTTATCTATTAACAAATCTAGTAAGGTTCCCATGGGCATACATTTTTTCATATTTCACTTTTATTACCTGATTTTTATATAAGCATTGTAGATAATTATTTATAATGTTATCTTTAGCTTCTACTCAATGAAGGAAAATGTTAGCATGTAACATGACCACACTAGTTTTAAAGTATAATAATGAAGAACTACAGGAAACAATTGACTGATGGGAAAAGAATTAGCCTCTCCCAAGAACAGCACCCTAACAGGCTGTCCAAAGGGGAGTGGTCAGCCTGGAAACCATATACACACACAACAAAAATGGACTCAGAAGGTTATATTTATACATATTGCAAATATACATATATATATATATGGTATATATGAGATACATACACATGTATGATATACATACATACAAATGGTATATATGGTATATATGAGATACATACACATGTATGATAAATATGGACATACACACACACACACACACACACACACACACACACATATATATATATATATATATGTATATATATAAACAAATATAATCAAAGAAAAAGAAGCTATTAACTTGAGAGTATAGGAGGTGGGAGACACTGAAGGGTGGAAAGTGTTGTAATTCTATTTCAGCTAGAAACATATTTGAAACATTGGGTAATGAGTATTACAGTGATAGTCCCAAATTGGAGTCCTAATTTTATTAACAATCAGTCTATGACCTATATGAAGGTAAAATAAATAATATTCATAAGAAGCTACTAGGGATAAATTTTCTAAGCGATTGTGAAATATCAAAAATCACCAGCTTTAACTTGTGCTTTGGCCTAACAAGACAAACTTGAAAAAATTTCTGAAATTATTTATTGAATTAAATAGTGAAGGAACTCCATCTTCCTTCATGTTCCTCATTTCTGCTTTTGATTATCTTCTCTTTCTCCTTCAATATTGAATAGCATTTTAAGAAGTTCATTTAACAAAAGCTAGGGTATTGTGTCCAAGGAGTCCCAACTACCCCCAAATTGGAGTGGAATATGACTGAAATGAAGCTTTTTGTCAATACAGAATGTTGTAAATGGTAAGATGAAAGGATTTCTTCCCCACCCAAACTTTGCTCAGTGTATAATCTGCTATTAGTTTTGTTCTCAGACCATGCCAGTGGTTTTAATCTAAATTCACTTAAAAGTGATTATTTTAAAATAAACTTTTGAATGATGTATTATGCATTTAAAAAACTCTCAACTCTCATTATTCAGGAAAATGTATTTATTTATATTTTTGTCTCATTGAACAGTATCAGGTTTTGTCTTCTCAAGCCAGACATTTCACTGAACTTGTGGTAAAGACAGACACAGATGCTCCAGATAAACAAGTAGGTTCCATAGCACAATACTTAAGTCCCCCTGTGGGTCAGTGACTGACTGACCTACATTCTTGTGATTCATTTTTATAATCTAGGTTCTAAACTAAATATATATGAAAATTAAATTATTCAGCCTTAAAATCTTAAAAATAAAAAAGGAGTAAGACACGTTACCCAATAAGTTTAGTTAAGGTCCAATGCATATTAATTTAGTATAAGATTCAGAATAGAATACATAATCAAGAACTACTTAAGAAAACACTTTTGAAAGTACTATTTTTATCTTTTTAAGGCAATTGATTTATTTTGTTTTGGTGTTACTAACGCAATTAATGAAATACAAATGGTACCATATATGGTTGTAAAAGTACTATCTTCATCAAGAAGTTAAAATGTAAGCTCAGCCACATTAAACATTCATCTTTGCATTGGATGAGATAGTTCATGGAAAAGATCAAATATAGCTTTGTTTTGTACAATAAGTGGACATCACCTTCAAAGAGACCATGCATATAAAAAGTTATACTATGGCACAGACATAGGCTTACCATGGAAATGATGCACATATCTATTTGCTTTTCTTTCTACAGGAGAGTTTAACAGCATGGTAACAGTTGTGTGGATTTTAAGTTAAAATTCCTATGCTTAAATTGCTAATTTTTAAGTCAAAATAATAAGAATGGTCCAATCTTTAACCTTTGGCTCATTTGAATAGTTTCCTTATACCTATAGTATTTAAATAGTGTACATATTCATATATGTTTCTATATTATGTAATTCACAATAGCTTTCTCTCTTGGACACCAATTATGACTCTTAAGGCAACCCAAAGCAGCAAATAACTGTAAAAAAGAGAAATATGAGGTTTGATGATATAAAAACGTTAGCATTTTAAAACTTAGAACCATGACCCGTACCCAGGAAGAAAGAAGGAGGATTCTGAAGGTCTTAGTGCTGAAGGAATTTGGGAGAAATAGATGGGAATGGGGGACAAAAAAGAAGCCTTGCAAATGACTAATCATAGCAATATAGAAAAATAATAATGAAGAGTTATTCTACATGTGGCATGCATCATGTATTCCAAAATAACACAAGCTCTGAAAGGTTATTGTTAGTGCAGGGCAATGTGAAGGCTGATACTAATTAGACAAGCTTTGCTCACACATAGGTCTGTCTCTCCTACTCCTTGCTAGTTTTAAACATAAGGAGTCAGTGATTTAATGACAGCTAGGGTTTCTTGCACAATGAAGAAGATAATGGTTTAGAGATTAAAGGTTAAAATATTTAAGCAAGAGATGTATTTAAATCAGCTAATACCAATTTTATTGTTGCTTGTTTGTTTATTTGGCGGAAGCACGAACCTATACTGGTTTAAAGCTATTGTGACCCGACAAAGGCAAATTGCCATTTTGTTATACACTAAGCAACAGGAAGAGGCTTGAGCTTTCCCTGGTGTAATGACTTTATCTCTACCCTCTTTTTTGTTGACATAAGCATTCCTGAAAGAAAGGATTAAAAAACCCTCTGGATATTCCATCCACCTCTCCTAAATTAATTCAGGCAGAAAGAGGAACCAAAATATAAATACTTGTTTAAAGGAAACATTAGAAATAGAAATGTTGAATGAAAGTGGGAAATGCTTCATCTTTTCACTGCTCGAAAACAGATGGATGGAAACAGCCTCAGGTATCACTGGACTCCCTGGCACCACAGTCCCTGTCACTTACATGCTTGACTCTCTCCTTCGAGATAACAGACACATTGTACAAAGAGCTCACACAACATGAGGTCCTGTGGGAATTACACACTGCTGTATTTATGCGTGTGTTTCAAAGACAACTTGTGTTTTTAGCTAAGAACAAACATTTCCTTGATTTCTTTATATTTAAAATTTAACTCTCAGACAGGCAGGCCCAAGAAAACAAGTGCTTATAAAGAAAACATATAGGAATCATGTCTTCTATACCTGCTTATCATTGTTTTCTGTAAATTGTTCTGGTTCCATCATTTTTTTTTTCTGTCTTGTAACGTTGAGCACATTCCCCTGGATGCCAGAAGACCTAGTAGATTACATGCATCCCATCTATGCAGCTAATGTTCTACCTCCAAGGTTTATTTCCTCCTAAGTGAGCCTTTCTTTTAAGATAAATGTGTGATTATCTTCAGTGAAGTTCTGTACGTTATCACAGGGAACTGAAGTTTAGAGAAATGTAGCTAATTTATTGTGGGGCATAGTGTTAATTACTGTGAAAGATGATGCTCAGGTCTCTTGCTTTGTGCTTTTTGGTTTTCATCATATTGTTTGTGGTACACTGACTCAACAAAGAATAGGAACAGAAGCAGATGTGGAGACAGGGAAAGGAGACAACACAATGCCTTCTGTGCTTGTTCTCTCCAAGATTTGGCAAGGACGACTTTTTTTTTTTCCATAATTGCATTCAACGTAAATTCCCACACACCCCCTCGATGCTCCTTTACCCTTAATTCCCCACTATTGATTTATTGCGTTCTCTGGTGAGTAGAAAGAGAACTGCTGGTACACAAGACTCGGTAAATATTATGCAGTATCCAAACTGTATTTGTATCTGCGAAACAGATACTGTTAACCCTGTTTGCTTAGGGTGAGCCCCAATACTGAATTCATCATGTTAACCAAAATATCCATTCCTAAGTCTGATTGAAGTCACTTCCTCTCATACTGTCCACTAAGGGGGAGTGTTAAAGCGTTAACTCTCCTGGTTAAACAGTAAATACAAAATAAGAAATGTAGTTTTTTTCTGTTGCAGGTATTACTGGAATCTTAAATTAAAATATAGAATATCTTTTGTTCTTACTTACTATGAAATCTTTAAATATACCTAAAAGAATAAAATACTGCTGGGTGTCATGGCATTCATTTTTTAAAAATATATTCTTCCCCCTTAACATTGTATGGCCATCTATTCTGCCTTAGTATTTGTGAGAATAAGGTCCACTTGAAGACATCCACTTGCATAGTTTTATTTTCATGTGTACCTTGAGAGACTTTCTTCTAATCAAATTTCTGTTTTATGTGAAATGCATATGTTGTCGATGAAACAGAATTGGTCCCTTTAAAAGTCCCACAGCAGTTAAAGTTTATGATCAGATGTGTGATGAGTTGGTGCTCGATTGAATCATTACTGAAAAGAGATATAAATTTCCAAAAGGACCAGCGCGTGAGATTCCAACTTAGGCAACAGGATGTTTGGCAGTGGGGTGGATGGAAGGGCAAAGTGTGTGTTCTCTCTTTCACTGGGAAAATGTTCCTCCCTCTAAGGCCCTTAACACTCACAGACTGATTTTCCCTACAGGTTTGTAGTCATTAATCTTACCACCTCCAACCCAGCTGAGCCAGCACTTACACATTCAGCACTTTCCACAGCAAGGAAATGGCTCTTCAGTTGTTAGATCTCGCCCAAGAGGTACACCCAGCACAGCAGGGAATGCACAGGCCTGATGTATTTACAGTTCAAAAAAGCATGGAGCGACAATTGTGGTCCAAGTAAAATTCATCTTTGGGTAGTTGTATTATCTTCTAGATGACCTTGAGTATGATAGTGATTATTTTTATTAATATAAAAATAATTTATTCCAGAAAACACACAGATCCATAGTGATGTCCACCTGCTATCATCTTGTGAAATAAAATTTTCAACAATTCTACAAGCTACCTCAGGCTTCTGGAAGGTTTTGCTCACTTACCTTATGAATTTGAAAGGATACACATTCTATTTTACTCTAATAAGTTTCTTATTTTCTAACACTTTTCTTATGTAGAGAAATTTCAGTAATCTTTTGGATAAGCTTAGATTTCATTAAAGAATAAAAGATCATGACAAATTGCCTTTGTACCTTGAAGAAAATAGACATCTTAGAAAAGTTATACATTTCTGGATATGCTAAGTTCTAGGTATTTCACACACACACACACACACACACACACACACACACACACACACACACATATGAAAATAAGAGAATTTGTTAAATGCATATTTTTCCCAGTTTGCTGGAAAACGAACACTTTTTTGTTGTTTTTAGAATTAAGTTTATATCTTTCAAAAATATGTCCTGTAATTTTGATCATAAATGACTATTCAATGTACAACATACATAACCATCAGGGCACACAGAACAAAGCAAAGAACAGATTTAAATCTGTGACTTTTTTTAATGTGTGTCAATTATGCATCTAGAGTTCTTTATAGCTTCCATTCTTTACACTTTGATTGAACATGTTTCTTCTGTTAATAAACTTTAAGCCTTATGAAGGTTTACACCAAACTTGTTATGTGTACTTTCAAATGTACCATCACCTTTCATAAATAACAAGTGATAGCATTTACAGAACTGAATGATGGGAAAACGAACTCGTTACCATCATCAATGAATGCATCCTTCCTTTGAGCCAGTTATTCGCAAACTTTAGTGTAAGTGAATTGTGGGAGATGAATATGCAAATGGAGATTTCAGAAGCTTGCGAATATGCAGATAGTTGTCTTTAATTAGCCTTAGTGTGGCTCTACAATCTGAATGTACAACTAGCATCATAATAATATTGCCAAAACATTTCCTAGATAATATTTTGAAAAGCACTACTTTCTACAAATACTACCACACTTATCCACAAGCATCAATTTGTTCTACCAGAGGGTAGTTTTATATAAATGCCCTTAGCACTAACACCTGCTTCTAGGATGACTCACACACAGATGGTTTTCCATGAGATAAGGCAGGATTTTAATGCTTTTTTTTCTTTGAAAGTTTTATATATGTATACAGTAAAGTATGATATACACTTCTCTTTGCTCTCCTTCCAACTCTCCCTATATCCTCTACAACATAGCTCTTTCCCAACTACTGTCTTATTTATATGTGTGTAAGCAATAACCTTCTTGAGCCAGTTGGCAACTGGCAAGTCTGGTAGGAGGTTAGCACTAACTGTCATATCTCATTTGCATGAGGAATTTTGATAGAGGGCAACTAAAGTGTCTGTGGCATTTTCTGTGCCAACAAGTATCTAGCTCATAGCAGGACATCATTGCTTAAAAGGGCTGATAGTGTTGATTTGTTATGTTGCCTAAAAAAAGTTAGCTTCTTGGGCATAATTACTTAAGGGACAACATGCAGACTGATGGGGGATGGATGTGATACTCTATCTATTGCTCTAGGAAGAAAGCTTGTGAACAAAAGGTCTGATCCTAAGGACTACCACAGTCTCTATTCTTCCTCTTACCCTCCTTGTTTGTCACTGATTGTAAGACCGTAGGAGGGGTTCAGAAAACTGTCCTTGGTGGTAGTTAGGAACAAAACCCAACTACTTCTTCTGTGGATTTACGGGTTATGTATAAGATGGGTTACTATTCTGATATAGAATGGGGTTATTTATAATATGGGTTACTATTCTGACATAGAATGGGGTTATGTATAAGATGGGTTACTATTCTGACACAGAATGGTGTTTGGTAGAATGAAAGACCTAACAGCAACAACAACAAAGATTCATGGAAGGAGGCCTTGTTAGAGGTACATGTTGGGAAGATCTAACAAAGACAGTAACAGGAATCCATTGTTCCTGGGACCAGAAGTGCTGTAGCATCTGAGGCTTGTGTCTGTCTCCACAGTTTGCCAGGACCCATACATTTGAAGCTGCTCTTAAGACAATGTCTTTTCTCCTTCCTTGTTTCTGGTTCTCATGTTGGCTACACCCCTCCTCCATCAAAAAACAAACAAGTCTGGCTTTTATAAGCTCTTTGTAGCCTTCAAATAGTAGTGTGGAGCCCCCTCTTGGAGATGGAGTGCCTGAAGTATTTATTACAAGACAACTGAAGGCCAGGGCCTGCAAGCAGAGGCCTTTTCATCTGGTTTATATAGCTGGAAGCTCTCTAGCATCATCTGCACTGATCACTGAAGAGCTCTGTAGCTCTGTTCTGTGTTAACCCTCTCAGACCCCGATGGCCTCTGGGAGACCTGACCCCTACTTTGAGACACACTGAACTGGAAATAATAACTCCCATATGGAAGAAGAATACTCCAGCTTCGAGAGCTTATCAGGCTTTGTTTTTTCTATGACGACCAAGAAAAGAGTGTGTATTGGAAGCAATTCTCTCAGCTTATGGCTATTTTCATAGGGGTTCTATATTTAATAAAGGTTAAATCCATTGAAACAGTGAGTCAAAGGCACTTTTCATGATCAACAATTTCACCTACTTCAGAAGCCTGCCTCTTCCCACTCTCCTCATGCCTGCTCAAAGCGGGCAGCTCTGGCTTTGTCTCCTAGGCAAATGGCCCTTCCCTCTGAGAATATAAATAAGAATTTTCAATCTGAACTTGTACATCACTTGTAGATGTCTAGCTCCTCCACACAAAAGAAAAGCCTTTTGAGTAATTGCAAGACTTAATTAGCCTGTGTTCACACAAAGTCTTCCTTTGTCCACCTATCAACAGGCTGCTTTCATCAGTGGTCCTCTGACTCTCTGAGGACCATTCTTTTTCCAAGTTTTACACAGATTTCTATTTTCAGCTTTGGAGTCCTATGATGTAAGGCTCTACATCTGAGTACCCAGTCTCTCTTCCCTGATTCATTCCCACCGCAAATAACTACTTCCAATCTTGATGGTGATCTGATCACCTCCCCAATCTGCTAATGCCTGGTCTTCGGTGAAATAGAAAAGGCATTTGGAACAGCAATGGTGCTATGGTGACAATACACTATGCAAGCTGGTTTCTTTCCAGTCCATTTTCCCATCTTTATGTCAGAGCTATAGCAAAACCAGGAAGGATGAGGAGTGATGGATACAAGTTATACCTAGCATACATTGTAAAAATATAATCTGCATTTCCTTTATCAATGAAAAGATAGCAGATGGTATAGGGTTCTGTGTATTGAAGAAAGTGCAGTTCACCTGTTAGGTAACTGATGGCAACCACATAGTGAGTATCACCTAACTCTTGCAGTCTATACCTCTAGAGCTGAATATCTAGGCAGTCTATCAGCCCATACCTCCACATCAAATTAAACAACTGAAATTATGTACTGTTTCTATGATTCTTCCTGCAAAATCTGTTAAACATACTTAAGTTGCATTATTATGACAGTTGAAGATGAAAGATGATGAACAGCATCATCTAGCACTTGGGAGGCAGAGGCAGGCAGATCTCTGAGTTCAAGGCCTATCTGGACTATTTAAGTAAGTTTCAGGACATCTATGGCTACAGAGAGAAACCCTGTCTCAAAACAACAAAAGCAAACAAACAAACAAACAAAAAAAGGTGTTTCCAAATGATCAGCATTTTTGTACAATATATTAACTCTCAGTGATGACACTGAGTTGTCATCAAACAGTTCTAGAACTATCCAGGATTTCCCCCCCCACTTTTAGAAAGAAGGATGTAATACTTCTTGGAACACTTGCTAATGGAATGCATATTATTTCTGACACTTTCACAGATGGATGCTAATCATGGTTTCATTTACTATTCTCATTTTTTTTTAAACCAAGGTGAAGTATGTAGTCTAGGCTGGCCTGGAGCTCACAGAGATGTGCAGGGGTCTGCCTCCCCAGCACTGCTTTAAAAGTATGCACCACCACACCCAGCAATTCTCAAATTCGGATATGCCATAGTACTAGTGTCTCCAAATGAACATACATGCAGACTGTCCTTAACCCACTCAAGAAAGTTTGCTTTTCAGGGAAGACCCTTTGAAATTAGATGCATCTTTTCCACTGACTCATTGCCAGAAGGCTATGTATAGCATATTCAACAGCATTTTGGCCAAATACTCAACACTAAACCAAACTCACAACCCTTTTGTTTTTGGAGTGGAAGAAATATTCTACAATCTCTGACAGGGGCGTGTTCAGTACTGTTGCACAGCCTCCTCATTCCCTGAGTGCTGCTGCTTAACCAGCATTGTCCGTCTGCACAACTACAAAATCTAAGAGGGAGCATCTCCTTTTCTCATGACTTTGCTACTGTGATCACTTTTCTTAAAGAAATATCTTGCTTTTGTCAGGAAATGGGAAGTCATTTTGCTGATTAGCAGGTATTTCTGTAGAGACCCTTTTATTGGCTAAGTTCTCTAAATGTACAACTGGGCCTATTGAGTAGCCACCCAACAAATAAATTCTTTTAGATTCTGGCCTATGATACCAGTATCATATATATAAAAGAACGTGATCTACTATTTTATTGCCAAATTTTTCAAAGTATTATTTGAATGAAACCTGTGTAAATCAACTTTTTGACTTTTTATTTTACTACCAACAAATAGCAGCCCTGGGAAAAAGTAAATCACCCCAACTAGTGGCAAACAAATTAGCAGTGTTCTGTGTTTAGTGTGTTATGCGCTTTTCCAGCAAGATAAAATCCAGGTTCATTATTGATGCTTCCATACAAAAAAGTCAAAACAAACAAACAAAGACCTCCTAAACTCTTAAGCTGGTTAACATTGTCTAATTTTGAGTAAGCAATTTGGAATGTCAGACATAGAAGGAAAATGTGCCCTGTGCTGTGAAGAATGGGAGAACACCAGCTTTACCATCCTTGGTAGACCTATGGTACAACATAAGAGTCAAGCTCCAAACTCACCATAATATAAGATGCAAAATAAGAAAGCTTATACATAAAGAGGAATGGCGAGAGAGAGATGGCTATGTTAAGTTGCATAATATACAGATTTTAAACATATCCAAAGAGCACAGTAAAATAAGAAACAGTGAGTTTTATTATATAATACGAATGAATGATTTTCCTTATCTAGTACTGTGAATTGAATACAATGCTTCTTAAATATAGCTATGTGTCTTTCTCCCTGAGATAATGTCTGTAGTCCTTTAAAACCTTATATCTACTTGATATATAGAACACATATTTGTACATCTTACCTAAAGTTTACAATAAGTCTATTACAAAACTCATTTCCAACTTTTTTGAAAAGTACTGTAAATTTTACCCAAAGTCACTCTACTGTGTAATAGCACACAAGAACATCTTGCTCTTACCTGGTTGAAACACAGTATCATGGGATCGACATTTCCTCAATTCTTGCTGGCTTACATTCTTAGTGTCTGGTGACCATTGTTCTCTGTTCAGCTTTTAGGTTATATGTGTGAATAAACTTAGGTAGTGCTTGTCTTTCTATGCTTTGTTTATTTCCCTTAACTCAATTATTTCCTTTTCTATCAGTGTGTACTAAATGATAGGAATCTATTTTTTTTTTAGCTATACAACACTTTTCCTTCATGTATATGTACTACTATAAGTTTTTATATATTTATTGCTTAAGTAACTCAAAATTTGTCACCCTGTCTTGACTATAGTGAATAATGTTGCAATGAACATGAGAATACAAATGTCTCTTCTACATGCTTATTTCATCTCCTTTGGATATAGACCATGGAATAGGATAGCTAATTATATGAAAGCCCTATTGTTAGCTTGTTAATTTACTTAGGAACCATTACAATTGTTACTAGCTGGCAATCCAGGTTCTGTGGGCATGAAACTCCTCACCACATTTTCACCAACTCTTCTACAAGAGTGATTTAAAATTTACTCTTTTGGTTTACTAAATTTTGATTTTGGAAGTCTATTTTCTTTTAAATCTGGAAGTGTTTACAAACATGTTTTAAGTCTGAGAATTTTATCACTATATTTTAAGTATCAAAACAATAAAAAGAGATTTAAAAGATCTTTCTTGAAGTTGTCAGCTTACTGTTCCAAAATGTGGTGATTTGACATGATGAAAATACATTCCTATTACACTGAGATTTAAATGAGACAAACACATCTGAATTTTTTTAGCTTATTAAATATTTTTTAATACTAGGCTTTAGGGTTATTATTAAAGCAGGAGTATTAAAGTACATGAAGTATATTTTAGTTATTTTTCAGTTAATAATGAAAAGCAACCTTATCCCCCAAAGAAGAGTTTTAACAGAGGATATCTAGGTCAAATTGAGTGGGACTCTCATCTATTTTTCCGTTTTGCTTTATGCAAGTCATTGAGATTATTGCTTAAATCTTAATATGCTGAGTGGTAGTTCAATTTGAAAAACAATTTTTTTCCCTATGGAGTTTAGTGAGCTTCTTTCTCTCTCTCTTGTTTACATCTATTATTCCCACCAAAGAGGCTTCAATGTCTCTCCCTAACTGCTTGGGTCCCTAGAATTTCCTTGTTCCCATTTCCTCCTACAGGTCTTCACTCTGTAGTAATAAAAGAAGAAAAGATATAGACAGAAAAATTCATTTTAGGACCTAAGTATACAAACATTGTTACTTATTAAACGAAAATCCATGTATTACCTGTAAGTAACCCTGAAAGATCAGTGTCTTATGGAAAGAATCAAGAATATAATTGTAAGATGTGATTCTAAGTAACAACTAATATCAATGTAACCATGATTTTTTAACTATAAAAGGTATTCAAGACTTTACCTAAATCCTGAAAGACTTGATTTTCTAGGAAACAATGATCTGACAGACATAAAGAGAACTCTGTGGCTGTTTATTTGGTAAAAGGAGGAAAAGCAGAAAATGTTACAAAATCAGCACATAATCAATAACCTACAATTACACAATATTCTCTACACTTGCTTTAAGTTGGATATTTCCTTTTTTTTTTTTTTTTTTTTTTTTCGAAGATCTTCAGTTTGGCTACAGAGTGAAAAGTCTATTCTGCCTATTTTGTTGTAACTTTAGAAACACTTAAAGCATTACCAAGATGCTACAAGAGAAGGACTGTTGAGTTGGATGAATCGAGTGTTAATCACAGGAATTTAGCATGCCTTTTCAATTTGGAGAAAAACGAAGAATGACCTAATCCAAGACCTTGCATGATATCTGTGCTCTGCTGTACACAGAGGGCTGTTGATTCTCACAATTGTCTTTCCATGAAACTTGTGTGGTCCTTGTTAGGAAGCCTACCAGTGAGACAAAGACAATAGCACTTACTATAAAATGGTTTTGATCGTTATGTTTGCTCCCTCAATTTGTGGTTCAAGTTACCCTTTATTAAGAAAAGCTGGCTGATGTAAAATCACTTGCTAGACAGTACAAACACAGCTCCCTCTTCTCCAGTTTTCCATGAAACCACTGGACACACACACACACACACACACACACACACACACACACACACATATTGCTGTCAAAGGCTCTGCTTCTTGTCAGCTGCGCACTGGGCAGAGGGACGAGAGACTGACTGGTCATGTGCTAATTGCAGGCTTTAGACGTTTAGTCCATTCTGAAACCCATATGCTCCAATTACTAGATCATTCATAACTGATTTAAGGAGGTAGACTTGTGAAATAGAATTTAGAAAGCCTTTGTGTAGGTTGTGAAGACTTAGTTGAGGATGACACCATTTGAGTAAAATTCGAGCCTGAAATAAAAAAGGTGCTAGCCTGTGATCATCTTAGAGTTGAAAGTTCTGGAAAAAATACAAAACTATAAAACTCTTTGTGCAGACTTGAATGAGTAGCTGTTTTACTGAAATAATTATAAGCTAGAAAGTTTCTGCATTTATAGGAAAATCATTAATCTAATTTGACAGAAAAAGCAAACAGTGTAAACGTGCAGTATTTTGGTGGTTACACATCTGAGTGCTAAATTTAAAATTCCTGAAGTTAAATGTAGTTTTAAAAATAAAAAAGAAAACACTGTTTTCCAATAGTAAGTTAAGATATCTGACATGATGTAATATGATAAGAAGTTTCTAATGTTTCAAAATATTTTAAAAGCTATTGTATTATAAGGACCTTTAGCACACGACACATATAAATTCAATTAAAAGGATACTTGCAACAACAGGCTATTTAAATAAAATAAAAACATAACTAATACCTTTTTTGAAACAAATTATGTGATCATTTTACTGAAAGATATACTAGAATTTTCAATCTGCCATTCCTTGTAGATTTTGGATTGTGCTTTAATTCCAAGTTCACTGTATCATGACTTACTGTATATGTGTATACTATACAGTTATGTTATCTATCTTTGGAATATTATAAAAATAAATTCTACATTACCTTCAACAAAAACATCAACTAGCCAGATTATACTGCTTCGTTGAGGCTAACTGCAATTGGCTACGGTTATCATGACTCTCACCTCTCTGGCTTCAGTGATCATGTACGCTGGATGTGTTGTCTGAGGTCTCCATGATGCCCATAGATTCTGTGTGGACTATGTATGTCCATCAAGGAAAGCCTAATAGAAATACAAAAAGTGTTTTGTTGTTTGGAGTTCTTTGTTTGTTTGGGTCTTTCATTTGTTTTTTTAACCTTTATCTACTTTACCTTTAATTCATTTGGGGGTATTTAGAGGTGTGGTGTTTTACAAACGTTTGAAATATTCAGGCTTCTCAGGTATTAATTTCTAATTGAATGAATTTTGATCAGATATTTGCTTCTTTTATTATATTGATTTATTTAGTTGGAGTTTATTTGGGGGGATGATCCATGATATGACAACACATCAGTGTTTCATAATGGATACACATAGGTTTAAAAGCATATGGAGGGATTGGGGATTTAGCTCAGTGGTAGAGCGCTTGCCTAACAAGCGCAAGGCCCTGGGTTCGGTCCTCAGCTCTGGAAAAAAAAGACAAAATAAAAGCATATGGAAGGTGGTAACTCATAGTCTAGGCTTCATTTTTGTGGCTGCTAGCTTTTAAGTTAAATCGTTCTTACACAATAGTAATTTTAGATTTAATTTGTATGATTCTAAATTATGTATATGTCTACAGATCTACATGTGCGCATATGATTATGAGTTCCTAAGCCTATGGGGGAAAAGTGATGGATAGCCATGGAGCTGGAGCTACAGGACTTTGTGAAGCTACCCCTCAGTCATCTCTCCAGCCCATTCCTTTTCAGACATGGGTTTCTGGAGGTGCTTGCTTTCATTTCAGTATTTGCTCCAATTCTGTCATCCTGTGAGATTTCCTATGTTTGTGTGTTCATGCTGGGCTTAAAGGCTTTCTTGAATTTCTTCTTGCTGTTCATATTTAGGTCTTTCTTTTGTGTGTGTGTGTTAGAAGGGTGGGGAGTGGGGGTGGGAGGATGAGCATCTGTAGAGGCCAGAAGTCAACACTGGTATCTTCTCAACCATTTTTCTCTTTTGTGTGTGACAGGATCCCTCACTGAACATGCATTCACATTTCAGCAAGCGTGGCTGGCCAGTGAGGCCCCATATGCTCAAGTGTGTCCTTTTCCAGTATTATAGGTGCATACCGTTGTGCCCGAATGCTACACTGTGTGGCTGGGCATATGAATCCAGGTACTCCTGCATTTCCTCAAACTGTCTTATGGACTGAGTTGCCTGTCTAATCTACCTAGTCTTAGGTTCTCTTTATATATGCACCCTTACAGCTCTTGCCCTTCTGTGTGTCTTTGTCTGAGCAATATTCTGGAATTGCTTGATTCTTGTTGCTTACCAACCACTGCTAGGAGTCAGGGGTCCTCCATTATCAGTCTTCAGACTCAGTATGACATAGTCCATGGGGCTCAGAGCTTGAATAATTTCTTCAGGAGCCACGTGTCATTTTTAATGATTCTTTTATGCTTCAAGTGTCAGAAAGTCTCTAACACAATTTTCTTAAACTATCATCAAAATAATGTATTCAGGAAAAATAATCACTTTATAGACTATACTAATTAAGTTATGCTATATTCTGCTTCCTGCATTCTAAGAAGAAATCAGACTCTAATCTTTTATTTAAATTAAAACTATCAGTTCCTCACCTATCCCTTTTAAGATTTTCCTTGTTACCTAGTTTCTCTGGGGTTGTGGATTATAGCTTGGTTATCCTTTGCTTTATATCTAATATCCACTTACAAGAAGTGAGTACATATCATGTTTGTCATGTCTTCTGGTTCTGGGTTACCTCACTCGTTAAAGGCCTAGGGAGGGGAAATAGATAAGATCTCCTGGGTAAACAGGGAGGGGTGGAGGGAAGGGGAGGGAATGAGAACATGAGGAAACAGGATGGTCAAGTAGTGGGAGAGATAGAGAGGGAGAGCAATGAAAGCGCTATCTTGAGAGAAGGAGTCATTATGGGTTAGGGGGAAACCTGTTGCTAGGGAAATCCCCAGAAATCCACAAGGAGGACCCAGCTAAGACGCCTAGTAATAGTGGAGAAGTGCCTGGACAGACCTTCCCCTGTAATCAGATTGGTGACTACCCCGGTTGTCATCACAGAGTCTACATCCAGATCCTGATGGAAACAGATGCAGAGATCCCCAGCCAGGCAGGGAACTGAGCACCTGGAGGCTAGTTGAAGAGAGAGAGGAGGATTTGTACCAGCAAGGTGGGGGTGATCACAGTCATGATGGCAAGCCCACAAAGACAGCTAACCAGAGCTAGTGGGAACTCAGGGACTCTGGATGGACTGCTGGAGAACCAGCAGGGGACCAAACCAGGCCCTGTGAATGTGAGTGACAGTTGCATGGTTCAATCTGCTTGTGGGACTTCTGGCAAGGGGGCCAGAATCTGTCCCTGTTGCATGAACTGGCTTTTTTGGAGCCCACTCCCTATGGTGGGATACCTTGCTCAGCCTTGATGCAGGGGGCAGGGGCTGGGGTTTGCCTCAATTTGATGTGCCTTACCTTGTGGACTCCTCATGTCTCCATGGGAAGCCTTACCCTCTCTGAGAAGTGGATGGAGGGTGAGGGGGGCAGTGGGGAGGGTAGCAGGAGGAGGGAAGGGAAGGGGAACTGTGGTTGGTATGCAAAATGAAATTTAAAAAAAAAAACTTTTAAATAAATAAAATAATAGTTCCACATATTTTCTGATTATGTCTAATCACATTGCCTCATTTTTATATAAAATGTAACTGAAGATATTTAAAAATCACTCAGTATTGTGGTTTAAAATTTTTACTATTGTATTTATTGTTTAACTATCTTGTTCTAATATTTGATAGTAAATATAACTATTTGTTATCAACTTCATGGTGTATATGTGTGTGTGTATTTGTGTGTATGTTATGTGTGTGTGTATTTATGTATTTGTGTGATCTATGTACTTTCTAGTGTGGGTATATGAGCCCAGCATGTGGACAATAGAAGCAATTATAGGATATCACTCTTGAGTCATTATCTACTTTTATTTTGAGACAGTGACTTTCACTAACCTTGAAAGTCATTGATTGGTATTGACAGAAGGGCTTGCCAGTGGACCTCGGGGATCTTCTGATCTGTCCCTGCATGCCTCAGCTCATGCTGGAGTTCTATGCTTGTATCACCTCATCTGACTTTTTATGAAATACCAGCTCAGCTCCTTATGCTTACATAATAGAGGTACATTTATTTATTATATTATAACAAGAGATTGTAACAACACATGCAGCACCTGCTATTTGACCCACAAAGTTACCTACCTTTAATTCACTACCCCTGATAGGTGAGCATTTACGTGCTCAGGGAAACTGAGCTTCCAATGCACTGGGAAACTAATTGAAAATCAAATAACAAGATCATGGTATATGCTTGTTATAACAACTTAAACGTAAGCGATTCCATAAGTGAACACGGAAGTGCAAAAAAAGCATTATTTTAGAATATACTCTGTATTATAGAATGTGAGCTACAGTTACCAAGGTCAGTATGCAAACAGCAAAGATTCTTCTCCATTACAGTGCTCACCCAACCAAACCTACCACTAGCCAGTTTTTGAGGATTTTTTTTTTCTACCCTGAATATCAAATTCAAAAGCTCACTCATGCTAGGCAAGTTTCTGTCATTAAGCCCTGATGTTTGGGGATTTTTAATTTATCCTTTAGACTTTATGTCTATCCATGTAAAGTTAATGCCTTTGATTTCCTCTTTTTTTCATCTGGTTGAGATAATTTTCTAAAAATCATACTTTTATACAGGATACTATCTGTTCCCTCCAGCTTCATGTCAACTTTTATTTGAGTAATCATGTTTTCATACAAGTCATTGATAAATGGTGCTAAATATTAAACTGAATAGAGCTGAGAACAAATCCTTATGTGCTGCCACCAGAACTGTCTCTTTAAGTTGACACTCTTTTATAAATAAGCATGTTTGAATATGTCCATTTAACATATCACAAGGCTGCCTAATTATTGTCTTAACCCGAAATGTCAGTGAGCTGACATCTTTTCCACACATATTGTAGAAATAATCTGTTTTAATGACATTTTGAAATTCAGATATGTCTCATCTATTTCAACACATCCACTAAATTTATTCCAAAATATGTTTGCGATATACATGTATATGTGCAGAAAAATACTGTGGCAGATTGATTGCAAAGATGACTTCATTCACCACTCCTCACTTAAAGAAGTGCTTTTGGAGTGTAACTTTACAGACTGTCCAGTCAAAATATGGACATGGCTCTTCATAGTCCTGAATCTAGGATGGCCTTGTACCTTAATTTGGTAAACAAATGTAGCTGACAGTTGTAATTAGGAGTAAGGTAGCCACCATTCTATTTGCAGTTAGCCAGGGTTTCAGGCCTAAGGAAAACAAAAATGTCTGTATATCCTGCTTCAGCTTTAAGAATACCGGGTCTTTACAATGGACTCTACACCATGGAAGCTATGGAACCCTAATCCCAAATATCCCAACTCATTAAAACATCCACAAGTCTGAAGCCTTTGGTATTTTGACTTCCTTGTCTTTTCACCCCAACTCTGTTGGAACTTTTTGGCACGCTTTTACCTGATCTGTCAACCAGTCAGAATTCCCAACACACGTTAAAATGAACCAACCAAGATCTGGGTCAGAGCTCTTAATACTCATCGTTACCTGAGTTGCTTGCTAGCACCTACTGTATGCTGTTCAGAACTACCTGTAACTCCATCTCTAGGGAACCCAACACCCCCTCCTGGCCTTCACAGGTAACTGCACTCATGCCTTCTCACCTCCCCACCCCCCACATACTTAATTAAATTTCTAAAAGAAGTCAAGAAATCAGGCTCATTCTAGTTAAATGTCTAACTCACACGCAGGTAGAACCATACTATACACTTCCCTAGATTTCAAAGAACATCCTCTCCAGGGCGCTACATTTCAACTCAACTTTGAGAGCCCTCCTTGCTATGGGGAGAAATTGCTTTACTTCTCAATAAACTTTGCTTTCTTGCACTTATACTGCCCTGACATCATTCATTGGAATCATGAGACATCAGTTCTGACACAGAAAACCAGCAACATACACAAAGGATCATATTAATATGACTGAATCTCTGTTAGCTCTCCAGGAATGTTTCAAGTCTTCCATTGCTCTTTGGAATGCTGAACCACTGTTGGAAAACTTTTCAAATAGTCCATTGGTCAATAAAAATCTAATGGAGCCAACTGAAGGTGCCCAGGGAACAGAATACAGGCAAGAAAGTGATCCTAGAGAGTAAAGAGAGCATTCACAAACTTATGAAAACAGTAAATGTTCGTTATTTAAGGGCATTAATTCTGAGCACGTTCTATTGTTCAGCAGCAGAATGTAACCACTATCAGTCTTTTCCTCAGGAAAATTTAGACAATGATTCAAGTGTCGACTGTTGAGATGTCTTCAATTATAATTATTTTTCAGAACTCATTTATACATTTAAATTTAATAGTGTCAAAAAGCGACTATCATAGGCTCCAGATAACCTAAATTTTATAGAAATAATTTTTAGCAGTAATAACATATTAAAAAATAAAAGATACATGATTTCTAATAATTTCTAATCATCTTTTACAGACATGGAGTGATGTTTTTGGTTAAAGCCAGTACCATATCTCTGCTATTCTTAGTTCAAAGTCTAGTATATTTTGCATAATATACAAATGTGTGATTTTTGACAGCTACAATAAATTCTTACTTAATATTTCAAAAGCATATGGGTAGTGTTTCCATAATTACTATTGAATTTATATTTCTTAGAAAAAAGGTTTTTCTACTACTTATTCCTGAATATGAATTAATTTTCCAGATTAAGCAATTTTTACTTTAAAGTGAATATATATCGTGTCCATGACATGACTGCCCAGATAAAAGAAAGATGGATTATCCTGAGACATAAAAGGCACAAAGAAAGGTTTCATGAGGGACATCCTCACACCAGTCATCAGTCTTCTTTCCCCGAGCTATCACAGCAAGGGTCAAGCCATAAGTGGTCAATTATAGGCCAATAAGAATGAGCCACAGAGATTACTATTGTTTTTATGCCTACACTTACTACATGGAGTCACGGCTTTTATATCAAATATTTTTATTTGGGCCATCCAGTATAAAAGACAGAAAAACTATGGAATCTTTTAGATGTTTTCCAACTTATAGCAAAAATCTAGAAATTTGAGATAATTGAGGTTGTTTTTTAATTTTGATCCTTAGATTTGTGCTTTTTAAAATGCTTACATAGTAAGTTAAATAACTACTTTGATGTTTCTCTAAATATTTTAGCATCTGATATACAGTTAGTAGATTAAAAATCCCCAATGAAAATAAAAAGTCAAATCTCTAACACATTTACAATCTACTAGACTTAATTAATTTCTTTCAAATATTTTGATTATGTAAAACTTGAACTTAATTTCCCTTTAAAGCTACATATAATATAAAAATATTACATGAATACAAAAATTACTAAAACTTACATTATGTCTACTTAAACCATATCAAAAAAATGTGGGGAGGTAAATGGACCCAGTGTGTGTTTGACATACCTCCTAGAACACTGTTACGGTAACATTCACACATCACTGTGTTGCAATGTTGTACTATGGTATACATATGGTATACGTCTTCACCAGTAGAATATGTATTTTTAATTCCTGTTTTTCTCAGCCAAGCTCTAATAAATATTCTATGGTTATAGAAAATATAATGGATAAACATAAAGGTGTAATTATCTCCACAACCATCTAAGATTAGACTCCCAAACCTATCAAAATATTTGCTAGATTTCTAACCTGAAACAAACATATTATGAATGGATTATATATGTCCTGATAAATAACATATTAGTTAAAAATTTCTGGTATTTTTATTTATATTTTGTCATGCCAATTTTATCAAAGTTATGAGAGTAGTGGCTCTCTCTTCTCCACCATCTATAAGGGGAAATATCAGATGATGTATTTGTCAAACTTTTGTGCACAATTCTCCTGCTTTTATTTATGTAAAGTGGAAATTTATAATCTGTATCAAAAAGAAAGTTTCCTGGGATTTTTTGACCTCTGTTTATTCACTTACAGTATTTTATACTTTCATGGTCCTATAAAGTGCAGATTCTGTTGGTTAAATGTGATTGAAACATGCTTACTGGTTTAAATTTTTTTTAAGTAAGGATAAATTGTTAAAAATGTCTAGAAATTAGCCAACTGAAAATTTAAAATATTGATGAAAATAAGACAAATGACATCTCAAAATTTACCTTCTGATCTATTCCTATGTACCAAGTAACTTCCAAATAAATAATTCAAAGTCACTGTCAAGCTTCACAGCCTAGGTGCACAGCATATGTAGTAGAAAAATCACTTAGATAAATGTAAATGGGTGTTAAGAAATAAATACTATATTTGAAAGAGATTTCTCATTTCAGATTAAGACTATAAAGTATTTCCTTGAAATTCATGTGGGTTTGATTCTAAGTGCTTTCCTCTTTTATACATTATAAATCAACCTACAGATTAGATAGTCAGTATCCTATACTAATATATCTTCAGAAAAAAGGTCTGCTTCTACAACAATAAAACTAAGCCTATCATTATGAAACTGAAATTCCAAATTGTGACAAAATTAAAAATATTTGTAGAGATTGGAAATACACAGGTTTATCTAATATAAATCAAGTATCCAGAAAATATTTGACTCTGCTCACAATATGAATATGTAAATATAACTACTATATACCTATACACACACCACTATACACAGTAAGTATGTTTAATATATACTCACACAATTTGTATAATTTTGGGGGATATCTTTCATTGAATATAATGATTATAGATTTTTTAAAGAAAATTGATTTGAATCATGTTTAAGTCAGTCATTACTTGTATTTAAGGACATCTTGGGCCACAACCTATGCCCCAAGTCAAGTCCAGCCACCCATATCTAAAAAGCAAATTTAAAAAGGAAAATAAGCCAATAAAGAGACAAAAATTGGGAATCAAAAAAGGATATTTATTTAATGCGAGCATTTACGGAAGGAAGATAAGAGACCTAGCAAAGCATTGAAGTCCATCAATATAAAACACATCATTCAACCAGGCAGTGGTGGTGCACACCTTTAATCCCAGCACTTGGGAGGCAGAGGCAGGTGGATCTCTATGAGTTTGAGGCTAGCCTGGGCTACAGAGTGAGTTCCAGGACAGGCTCTAAAGCTATACAAAAGAAACCCTGCCTCAAAAAACAAACAAACAAACAAACAAAACAAAAATGAATCACTCTCATGTGATTTCCCAATAATTACCACTTCTTTCAAATTGGTTTTCAAATTTAAAAACAAATGAACAACAAGAAGAACTTCAAAAAGAACCATTGTCAGCTATCCAGAATAATTTTCTTCCTGACCTGAAAACTGACCCATAACTGAGAAAAATCTTGGCTTGTTCACTGTATCAATTAGAAAAGAGACTGATAGGATGTGGCCAGACCTCCCACTGTGTGTGAAGGGACTTCATCTAGAGAACTTTCAATGGCTTTGCAGAAGTTCCACAGTGTTCTCTCTCTCTCTCTCTCTCTCTCTCTCTCTCTCTCTCTCTCTCTCTCTCTCTTTCTCTCTCTCTCTCTCTCCTTCATTCCTACAAATTATCTTCCCTATCAGATGTTAAGAACACAATGTGAAACCTACTACTAACCTACTTTTTCAGCACATTTGAAGTGTATTGGGAGATTTTTAATAATGAGAAAGAGCCTTTTTATTGCAAAACAGGCATCTTAGTGTGAGTTTTTGCATGTGTGCATGTGTGTGGGGGTGGGGGTAGAAAAACTCAAATATAATTAGATTACAGCAAGACTATCAGATAGCAGATCCCCCAATTAATGGGAGAACATAAAATTAAGACAGCAGCTGAGCATACAAGGTTTAAAGATCCACAGCATCACTACTAATATTATAATAAATATGACCCATTTCTACCATGAAAATCCAGAAGGCCAATTTCAACACTCTTCCTCAAAAGAGGTAGATACCTAGACTAGAGTTTGATTATACTTTCAAGTATAGCTTCTAACTGCCTCTATTCAAGGTAAAGAAAACAAGTTAACCAGTAATAACTAGAGCTCTAAACACTGCTCTAATTTCTGACCTCTGGCAGGAACAAATCAAGGCTACTTCCAACTCTGACCAAAGATAAGAACAGAACAGTTCCTTTTGGAAGTCTTTGCCTGAAAGCTTCCTGACCAGTTTCTCCCTACAGGTCTCATTAGCAGTATATGTGATCAGTATTTAGCATCTATGAGCACATTCTCTTCATGAGGACCCTTGAGTCTAAACAGCCTGGAAACAAGGTCACATCTGTGGAATGAGCAGTAAAAAGAGCAGAAAGTAAAGTGAAGAGATGTTAACTGGAACAATCTGTAAGTTATTGTAGCTGCCTTCTTCACACAGCCTGGCTTAGAGACATTGATCTATATGGTCCTTGGATGCCTATTCTCTGTATCAGAATATGACAGACGAGTGTACATTTTTCAAGCCCTCTAGAAAGTCATGGTGCATGCTTCTTCACTATTGGAAAAGTAAATAAAATGTGCTGTCTTTTATATCAAGGGGTTAAATGGCACAAAGGAACTTTCAGATTTAAGGAGCTTTGTAAAGACATTTTGCAAAGATTCCCTCCCCACTTCACACTTTTCTCAGATCGAAGTCTGTGCTCAAGTTGCATCTTGTCCTCAAGAGTCACACTCCACTTGTCAAAGCCACTGTGTAACTAGATACTTTGTTTTTCAGGTTTTAGGTGGGAACTCTTGCCAACCTTTTGGGCACCATTTGTAACTAGAGATTTTCTGGTTCTGCCTGGCCCATAGTCAGGACAAATCTCTCTCACATGCCAGTCCCACAGCCATTCAGACCCAACCAAGTAAACACACAGAAACTTAATACTGTTTGGCCTAATGGCTCAGGCTTCTAGCTAGCTGTTCTTATATCTTAAACTAACCCATTTCTATTAACGTATAAGTTGCCATGTGACTCATGGCTTACCTGTATCTTATCATCCTTTCATGGAGGCATCTGGCAGTGTCTCTCTGCCTCAGCCTTCCACTTCCCAGAATTCTCCTCTCTCCTTGTCCTGCCTATACTTCCTGCCTGGCTACAGGCCAATCAGCACTTTATTTATCAATCAATCATCCACAGCACCACTGCTTTAAGTTGATCGTGGTCTTAGGTAGGATTAACTTTAGTGTGATGAAATATGTAAAGCAAGGAGAGAAGGAATGGGTTTACTCTGTTTACACCTCCACATCACAGTCTATCACAGACAATTGGGTCAGAAATTCAAGAGAGACCCTCAGGAGCTGATGTAGAGGCCAGGGAGGGGTACTGCTTGCTTACTGACTTGCTTCTTGTGGAACATAGGACCACCAGCCCATGGGGTGGTCCCACCCACAGTAGACTGAGCCCTCCCACATCTATCACTAAGTAAGAAAATGACTTACTGTTTTGCTGCAGCTAGACCTTAAGAAGGCATGTTCTTATTCAAGGCTCCCTCCTCTACAATGACACTAGCTTGTGTGAGGTGGACATAAAACTAGCCAGTATAATCACATAACAAGATGAAGCAGTGCTCTGACCACTCAAAATGAGCTCAGGACCATATTGCTTTTGGAATAATAACCCAGGGTGACCCTTTCTGGTTTTACTTGCCTTTCTGAATTATATATTTGTATAGAAGTAAAACTTGTAGCCTTACTAAAATACTTTTGACTCTGTGGTCATTGTCTTGAGACCCAGACCCATTTGTTGCATTCATTAAAGCAACATTTCAGGAAGTATATTCTCTATTCTAGTAGTTAGTTGGGATTGCTGTTTTGCATTTCTAAATGTCCAGTTACAGAATTTGAATGAAACCACTGAATCAGTCTTTAAATGGTACTTCCTGGAATCTGTTATTTAACCAGCCACTCAAGGACTTGGTACTCACGATTAATTTTGGCTGTCCTGTCTAGTGGGCAGGGTCATTTCAAGGACAATGTTTGTCTTCTCTCTCACTCTAACACACTCATATACTTTGCACTTTATGTCAAGGAGTTCCTAAAGTAGAATCTAACCTGTTTCCATCAAAAATTAAAACACAACTAGGCTTGAAATGCAAACATCTGTTAGATTTATCTTTCAGGTAAATGATAGCATTGATTTTTTTCTAGACTCTGACAACTTGAATCCTGTCTCCTTTTCATTTTCCACAACAACCACTTCAAAGGTTGGAGTTATTCTTCTGTATTTTATGGGACACTCTTCAGGATTTGTTATTTTATAGTTTGTCTTGTGGGAGTTTGGAACTCACACAGTTTCTCTGAGAGAGAATAAGTCACTGATTCATTTACTCAGTTAGATTCCATTTCCCTTCCATTTAGACCGATTCTTTGATTCACTTACCCAGTTTGCTCCCACTACCTTTCTATTTAGAATGATCTATTGATTCATTCACCTGGTTAGCTCCCGTTTACCTCCCAAGTTCCTCTCAAAGATCACCACCTATGAAGAATAGTTCCTGCTCTCTAAATCCAGGGTTGTTTTTTTGTTTGTTTGTTTGTTTGTTTTTTAACTTCTTTCTATGTACTCTCCAGGAGGTTCAGGTTTTGCAAGTCATGAGGCTAATTATAACTACCAATACCTGTCATTGAGATATATTTATTTACAAAAACTGTCAGTGGTAGATTGACTCTATGGGTCACTGTTCACTGTTTGCTGAACCCTGTACTATACTTCTATATTATTGTAGCTCCAGTTAGTCCCTAGACCAAAGAAAGCACTCCATTCTATTTGTGATTTATTTTGTACTATATAAAAGGCTTGCATCGGCTACTAATAGTCAAACAAAGTGACTAAATAAGATGGCATATTTCTCCAATACATAAGTGAATTGTAGATATAGATGATGCCAATCATTAAGAGTGGCTTCATGGCTGTGGTGTTTTAAATTCTTGGCTCTATTGTTTATTTGTCCACCTCAACTTGTGGCTCTCATTTTCAGAAGGATTTCATACATGTACGAGTGAAGGAAGGAGAGAGGTCTGTTTAATCCACTTCCTGAAGTTGGATACTTGTCTATTTATATGCAACTCTCCTGAATTTAATTGCACAGCCATAGTTACAGCTGTGAGAGAATGGGAAATATAGTTCTTTAGCAAGGAGTAAGTTAGAAATCAAAGCACAACTACAAAGAAAAAGTAGATGAGGGCATTCAACAAACAGGTTAATGCCTGTTATTGGGTGTTGCTTGGTATTTTGTTTCAATATTATGTTTATGTGTCAGTAAAGTAGGCCCAAATTCCATTTTCCTGGAATAGAGGAGATACAACAAAGGAAAAGAGGAAATATCTTCCCAGACTGCCTTCCTATCTGCTGAGTATGTTAGTTCATAGACACAGGGGTAAAATCATACAGCTTGAAAACTTATTTTTGAATGGCACCAGAAGTTTACAAGTGAGTGGCCTCTTTATAAATTTCATCTCATGATTAATGTGCTTACATTCACTCTCCTGGTCTACGCTTTGAAAAACAAATGGTGTTTGTGTTAGCATAGCCCCACCCACAATTTCTAAAGCAACTGTTTGTACATGTAAGGCAGCCTGAAACATGCACAATTAGAAATGTTTACATCTGTTTCCAATCTCTAAATTTGAGCATAGAATTGCTCTTGTACCAGGGCTAGCACAGTGGGCTCTTTTGTTTATTTATGTTTTGGTTCTTGAATTATATGTAAACACACACCCAATGGCAACCGTGTTACAATACCTGATATCTGTCACATGGTGAGTTTAGCAAACAGGAAGAGATTTGAAAACTTAAGGGCAGTTGACATTTGATTTCCTAAAGAAGTATAGTATACTTTAAATTAGAAACTTGCTAAAACTAATTGTTTTTCATTAATGAATCACAGTTTTTTGTTTTTTTTTTTAAATAAAAATGTTCACATACTCTGTATGGAAAAAGGTTAAACAATACTTCTGTCTTTCTCTCCTATTCTAGCCTATGTCTATCTACCTACCTACTTGCGTAGAGCTATAAACTTAGGCTTTAGTATGTTTTTGCTTTACTTTAGACATTATTTAAACAGTCCAATATTCTTTATGTTTTTTGAGTATGGGGACTTGAACCTAGTCCCTTGTATATGCAAGGTAAGCACTCTACCACTGAAATAACATCTCTAAAACATCTAAATATCTAAAAACATCTCTATTATATATTAGATTCAATTATAAATTTTTTATTTGGAAATAGGCCTTCTAGTTCTTAGTTGACAATATGTCATAGTAAATTTGTATACTTTTGTGTACCAAATACCTTAGTATATAGTTCTTAGTAAATTATTTATTTTTAAAAACATCTTAGAGTATCAGCAACTATGTGCCCACTCAGTAATCCTTTGGTGAGTATATTTTCATTTTTCTTCTACTTCATCAAAATTTGACATGAGAGGGTGCAGCAGAATGAGCAGTGATCCTTGAACTCCTGCAAGAGTAATCATGCTTGGAACTCATAGATTTGTGTTTAGACATAGTGATTAAGAAGATGCTACACTTCTTTGGCTAAGAAAGGTGCATTTTTATAAACAGCATTCTGTTGTTAATGGTTTTAGAATACTGTATTTTTCTATCTTTGTTCAGGCTGACTAACTTCTTCCCGGAGTGCATGGTGTAAGTGGCTTGGTTGCCTGCATGCCTGCCTGCTTGCATGCATGCATGCATGTATGCATGGGTATGTTTGGATTGTGGAATCCTTTCTCTTCTCTTACTGGAGAATCTTTACATACCTCTACTACTGTTCCAAAGTTCCCTCTCCCCAGTCCCCCTCCTCCTTACCCCTAGTTGACCTCAATTGCACCTGAAATCTTCAGTGCTGATGTTTTTTTCCACAGAACTGCTAGGCTTTCTGCAGAAAGTCATCCCAACTGTGCTATTTTCATTGGGCTCCAGTTGTTGTTCTTACTTTCCATTTGTACTACAACATTCCTCCTCCTTTCTCTTTAATGTGAGTGTGTGTTCTCAACCAACAAATCTTTGTAAAGAGTATGTTTTGAGATGCCAGTAACTTTTGAAGCAGATTATTATATGGACAAGCCAAGATTATCTTACTTGAGAACTATTTGTTTTCCTTTCCTTGAAAATTACATGGAATTTTTAGGTATAATATTGATGAGTTATCCTTTTGAGAACTAACTGTTTTTGTTGTTGTTGTTGTTGTTGTTTTTGTTTTGTTGTTGTTTTTGGTGTTTCATAAGCATTGACATTTAAAAGGATTGAGAAGATGGCTTAGTTAGTAAGATGCTTACTGTATCCCATAGCACCTGTAAAAGCCAGCTTTAAAGGCTTCTGCCTGTAATCACAGCTCTGAAGAGGTGGAGAAATGAGGATCTCTGGGGTTTGATGGATAACCACCAGCCTAACCTAATTAGTGAGTTTCAGGTTCAGAGGGAGACTTAGTCTCACAAAATAAGGTAAAAAGCAACTGAAGATTCCACACAAGTGCAAATTCATCTGCACACATAAAGATCTCTACATATTCAACATGCACACACATGCAAACAAAATTGACATTTAGAGAATCTTGAGGATTGTCCCATGCACTGGGATAAAATTAAACAAATACTAGAAGATGTATCCACTTTGTAGCATGTCTTTGTTTTTGTGCATAATGCAAAAGAAACTTTTCTGCATGAATCTTTTCCCAGGAATAGTACCTTGTACAACAATGAGCTTTCTCAGTAAACTGTATAAGAATGGAAAAAAAAAAACAAAAAACCGACTGCTGTATCTTCTTATGGAAGTGTCAGGTGTGTGAGTGGGCTGTGCTCTCATTTTTATAGTAAAAAAGAAATCTAGAAAAAAAATGCATCCTGGAGATACTTGACTACCAACTTGGCATGAAGGAAGAGCTGTCATCTTCCATTGAGATAGCTCATCCCAGCTAATCGAACAGTGTTTTTAGGATAGGACTATCGAGTAGATTTCTAGATAATTGCAACAAAAACAGAAGAAGAAAATCCTACTTCTGTGTTTGCACATACAAGAAGCACAGGGAAATGAGAGCAGGTATGCACAAAGTCCAAATGTACAAAGGTATAAGATGCCATTATGGGATAATATTCCACATAGCTAACTAAACCATTAACAAAAATGTAAGTTTATTGATAATTAGCTACCAGTTTGCATGATATTCAAATTAGACTTTGTATGTTTTCTATTTTAAGAGATCCTTTTCAAACCAAGGTAAAAGTCAATTGTAGCTAGTCTTTTTCTCCCCTGCCAGCCAGCTCCCAAATCATGACCTAAAGAATTATTATTAATTATAAAAGCTTTGCCTTTAGCTTAAGCTTGTTTCAACTAGCTCTTATAGCTTAAATTAACCCGTATTTTTAAATCTATGCTCTGCCATATGATGTTACCTCTATTCTACCTGGCAACTCCTGTCTCTTGTCCATGTCCTCTGGTATATCTCCCATGCCTAGATTCATCTCCTTTACTTCTCTCTTTGTCTGGAAGTCCCCCCTAACCTCCTCCTGCCTAGCTATTCACTATTTAGCTCTTTATTAAAACAATCAGAAGAAGCCTTGGCAAAGACACATCTTCACAGTATACAAAAAATTATTCCACAGTTTCTCCCCCTTTTGCCTAAATAAAAAAGAAAAGTTTTAACTGTAATACAGTAAAGCTATATACAATAAGAACAATGATCAGGTAAGAATTACATTCACAATGTCCAGTCCATTTGCATTCAACAAATTTAGAGAAAATATTCCACTATCTATCCAATCTTGGTGAGGTCGAAGTTTTGTATTCATTTTCTATCCTAACTTGTATTAGCAATCCAAAATTACTTTTTTAGATCTCAAATCATTTTCTTAGATAAACCATTTAAACTTTTATGTCTCTGAACCTTATACAGTTTATACCTTTTGGTGATTTTCCTTTTTTAATTTGTAAGAAAGAAAACTGTAAATGTAACTGTCTAGTCTTTAACTCTATTAGAGACCCAAGAAGAATATAATATTAACAGACTAAACAGGAAGTACAGAGAAAAGAACTTCCAAAACTGTAGAAGTGACAGAAATAGCTGGTTGCCTTGAGAGTTACCCAAGGTTTTTCTGTAATGTTGGGGAATCCATCTTCTGCCAGCTGACCAAATATCTGACCAGATTTTTCTCTGAGGCTTGAATTTTGAAGGACTGTCCTACCTTGCTTTAGCAAAGTTTGGCAACTGCCTCCTTTTGTGTCATGCATGGCCAATTTGGACAGCATTCTGTCAGCAGTTGAGGCAAGGGCAATTTCTTTGCCTAGTGTCTAATCTTGCCACAAATGAAAGCAAACTCCATATAGAGGTTCTTCAATACCTGTCATCCTCTTTTGAATTAAACTGATGCTCCCAGGAGCAGATGTGTCTCACTGTCATGAAAAGCCAAGTTATTAGAACATCTTAATTGCTAAATTCTGTAGTTCTCAGAAGTTATTTGAAGACCATCTGTCTGTCTGAAATGCATATCTGTTTGACCTTGAAAATATAACTAACATGTCCACAAATTTGGTTGTTATAGTTGACTACTAAACCTCATTTTTAATTATGTTAAACTTATCGAGAGATACAATTTGCTTGAAAGAAATGGTATGTTGACTGAATTATTCTTTTCATCATAAACTAAATGCAAGGTAAATATGTTTCTAGAAGTCTGAATGCTAGCACTGACTGCCCATTTAGAGAGGTGTTCCCCAGTCAGAATGATCAAGACTTTCAGAAGGATTTGCAGCTTTATAAAAACAAACAATGTCTGTAAATGTGAGTGAAGCATGTTCCCTGTGCCCAAGGCAGACAGAAGGCTGTAGAATGTAATACAGGGTAAATAATAGAAGAACACTCAAAAGAAGGGAAATAGCAGGGTATCACAAATCTTATCATGTCTCTTCTCCTAAAGAAAATAATAAATACTAACACCTCCACTCTTCTCTCCTTCTTCCCTGTTCTCCGTAGTTCACTAGACTTTTTCTGTGGTTCTTTACTCTTTTATCTACATTAAATCTTCATTATTCAGAGACAAAAGCTGACATTCACTCAAGTAAGATTATTTTCTGCAGAATGTCATTTCCAAAGGGCCATTCAATAACTAGTTCTTGAAGAATTAAATTTCTTGATATGGGTAGTTTATGCTTAGAGCTTGATCTTCTTTGTGTTACTTTATCTATTATTGTTGAGTGGTCTTCAATGATTTATCAAAACTCATTTTGTGAAAAAAAATAAATCAATGTCACACATTTTCTAAGTCAGTACCTTCTCTGAGCAACCTACCATCCCTAACTTTTTTGTCAGCCAGACATTTATGAGCCTCTGTTTACTATAGAAACATATCTTATTTAACTTCACAGTGCTCAGTCTTCCTCAAGCCTTCTCTCTATTTGACCTGTCATGTTCATACATCTTTCTTCTTTTGACTAATATAATTGATCTGAATTTTACTTGGCTCTTATAACAAGATGATTTTGTATTTGTTTGTTTTCTAGGTTAAGTATCAGACAACCTTAACTCATTAATTAGCTATGACCTTGCTTTCCTGATCTTCACACACAGGTATGGATGGCTTTGAACTCCTAATCCTCTTGTCTTTAGCAGCTAAGTACTGGGATTGCAGGTGTTTAACCATGTCTAGCTATCTTTTAGAGTTCTTAACTGTAACTAATATTATTTATGGTTTAATCCACAAGTTGTACTTTAGATCCAACCAAGTGTACTATGTTCTCCTCCATTATTCTGTGTGTACCATTGCTGAGTTGGGAATCCAGAATATTTCCATACATGTTTCTTGTAAAATGATTACCTATAGAACTATATTAAAGGCTTAAACATCCTATAACATAAACTACCTAAGTTTCCAACACAAAGTTTTCCTCGATATATGAGTGTAATGTGTATTATATTTGACTATCCTTTTTTTCTACAAAACAAATCTTATCAGCAGTAAGGCTCTACTGGTTCCTATGTTGAAATGCAATCCCAACAATCTGCTATGTTTATGATTCTGTCATCTAGTATTATTACATTCGTCATATTTACATGTTACTTCCCTTACCAAATTGAAAACTCATGCAGAACAACCCTATTCCTCTTTCTTCTAATTCACCCTATTTACCATATTTACGGTATGGGTTTTAACTTCTTATCTTGACTTGCTGGATATTTAGATAGTAAATAAGTGGTTCTTTTAACAGAATTTGGTACATATAACCTTGGAATTTAAATGTAAACCACTTATCTCTCTCTCTCTCTCTCTCTCTCTCTCTCTCTCTCTCTCTCCCTCTCTCTCTCTCTGAATCTTAAACCTAAAACCATATTCAAGGTCATAGTCTTCCTCGCTATAGTTACAGTCCTCTCTGTGCTCCTTTCCAAAAGAAGAACACTGGTCTTGAGGGAATCTGAGGCTGTCTTTGTACCTGACAGGTCCCCTGGAGCCCATACAAGACTGCCAAGGCACAGCAGAGAATAGCAAATAGAAATACCATTTCATTTTTATTATGAACTTGGCTGTTTCCTTTTCAGAAATCTATATTTCCAACACACTGGAAATAAAGAAAGCAAGCATGCTGTATAGCTGACCACAGGAGAGTTTGTCAGTGTAGTTCTCTTTATATTGACCTTCTTCTTTGGACTATTATGAAAGAAATGATACTATAATAATATTCTGTATCAGTGCTCAGTTCTTGGGATTTTTGTTTGTCTGGTTGGTTGGTTGTTTTGGTTTGTTTCTTTTGCTTTTGTTTGTTTCTGTGGGTTTTTTGCTTTTTTTTTTTGTATTTTTGTTTGTTTATTTGGTCGTTTGAGACAGCATTTCTCTGTGTAGCCTTGGCTGTCCTAGCACTGGCTCTGTAGACCAGGCTGACCTTAAACTCAGAGATCCACCTGCCTCTGCCTCCCAGCTTTAAGAAGACTATTGAACTAGGTGTGGTTGTAAAAAAAATGACTGACTTGGGAGACAATTACAGGGTGTGTATGAAGGCTAAGCAGAAAAGGAAAAAGGGGGATGAAGAGAAGGGGGAAGAGGAGGATGAAAAGAAGTGGGCTTAAAATCACAAATATGAACATGTAAATGGCCTGCTAAAGATTTGGCTCTGTCTGCATTGTTCTACCCTAATTTGAAAAACCTTAATTATTCCCTACATGGCTACAGTCTGAGAAGTAACACTTAGACTAGACTATGACCCCAAACATATGTGTGGTCCACATCTGTGCAATCTGAAGTCTTTCATACTCCAAATCAGTACCCAGTCATTGTTGATGCAATATTAAGACTAACCGTAACAGCAAGAAACTTAACCCTTTCCCTGGTGTCTGGGGGCTCCCATGGACTACTTTTTCACCCCAGGGACTGTATTTATTGGATTTGGTCAATTATCTTGGCTTCAGAGAACTTTCTTTATGGTAAAACATGAGAAAATTATGTTGGCCTATCTAAAAATTGTTTTTGTGCTAATGTAAATATAATTTCTTCAGAAAACACTCTCAAATTTTATAGAGCAACATCTCTACTTTAGGTAGAATTCCTTTCTCTATTTCCCCAACCTCACCAGTCCTTTCTTTTCCTTACATGCTAGGAATGGGAACTAGGTACCTTTACAACCAAATGCTCATGCCTTTCTCCTCTAGGAAGAATATCAATACTTTTAGAAAATGAATTTTGGGGAATACTTTGTAATTATCTAAATATGGAAAAATAATAGTAAGTCTAGTTGTCTGTTGACCAAGTTCCATGTGTCATAACTTAAAAGAGAAATTAAGGGCAGGGGATAGAGCATGCAATTCCTGGGGAATCAATCTCTAGCATGTATAGTAAGTAAGTAAGTAAGTAAGTAAGTAAGTAAGTAAGTAAGTAAATAAATAAATAAATAAATAAATAAATAAATAAATGAAGGGATAAAATAATGAATAAATAAATAAAATATATGTAAGAATGCTGGCTCCAATGGTGATTCTATTTTTCCTGTTTTCAGAAATTGTCACCTATTTTCCACAGTGGTTGTACTAATTTACATTTCCAGAAACACTGTACAAGGGTTTCCTTTGTTCCATATACTCACAGAAATGCTTAGTCACTTTAATCATAGCTGTTCCTAAAGGCTTGAGCTGATAATCTCACCTTGGTTTTGATTTGCCTTTTCTTCATGCTTTATTTTTCTTATGCATCTGTTGGCAAATTATTATATTCTCACTTAAATTTTTTTATTTAGTTATATCGATCAGTTTTAATTAGTCAATTCAATATTGTATTTTGGAGTTCTTTCTATGTCCTGAATGCCAACCCTTGTCAAACATAATTGCTAAGGTTTTCTCAAATTTCAATAGACAACTTGAAAGCTATTCTCACCAAAGGGTAATAATAATATTCTAAATCAGCACTTATGATTTGCAACACACACACACACACACACACACATATATATATGTATATATATACTGCATATACTGTATATGTGTATGTATATTTACATATATGTATACTTATGCATACATATATATACATGTACACATATTCTGCATATATATAACATGTTTGTTATGCTATGTTATATGTGTGTTATGTGTTTGTGTTTATACATATATATATAAACATGGAACAATATCTGTTATAGATGAACTGTGGCCATGTACAATTACTTGATTTGTATCTAAAAATTATGTTTTATTTACAATATAAGTGGTATACTCTAATTCTTAGATGCAAACTCATGATAATTGTCATTGGCCTTTAAGTTTCCAAAAAAGATTCTTGAATTAACTTAGGAGTTTTTAAATCAGAGTAATATCTCTACTTTGAAATACTCCTTACCTTTCACTCCCTGAGGGAACATAAACAACTAGTTAGTTAATGAAATTCTCACCCTTTACTGTGTCTAAACAAAGTCCTAGAGATTCATATGCTCCTTCTCAAAAAACACATTCTCTGTTTCTCCTCATATAACACTACAGGAGAAGGTGACAGACTACTGGGAAACTCTGTGTAGGAATTCAAGGTGATATCTGCCTACTGACAAAGGCAAATATGGCCCAGGAAAGAATTAAAAGTGAAGGCAGTGTGCCATAACCTAGACAAATGGAGTGCAACACCAATAGGGAGAATCCAGTACTCAGGTTTGTTGCAGTACTGTTCATAACAGCTAAAATAGGGACTCAACCTCGATTTCCTTCTGTGAGTGAATAGATTTTAAAAAAATCCAATGTATGCATGAGCTTCCATTGCTTTTGCTGTGCTGTGATAAAAAATAACTGATAATGACTCAAGGGAGGAGTGATTTATTTTGGTTTATGATTTCAAAGAGTCTCAGTCCACTAGGCCAGGAAGGCATGGAGGAGTGTCTTAGTTCATCAAGCCAGGAAGAAGCAGAAGAATGACCTGTCCATCAAGCCAGGAAGAAGCAGAAGAATGACCTGTCCATCAAGCCAGGAAGAAGCAGAAGAATGACCTGTCCATCAAGCCAGGAAGAAGGAGAAGAATGACCTGTCTATCATCAAGCCAGGAAGGCATGAAGGGGTAGCTTAGCCCATCTAATAAGGCAAACATAGAAAAGTGGTTCAACCCATCAAAGAAAGAAGGAGTAAGAGTGTCTCAGCCCATGGTGCCAGAAGCATGTAATTTGGGATTATTCATATGGTCATTGACCAGGAAGAAAAGGGGGGCACCATAAACAGGGCTTGGGCTCTAATCATCATGGGTCATCTATCCCTAATGATGTACTTCTGTCTGCTATGCCCCAACTCTTTTTTCCATGTATGGACTTTATATTGAATGTTAATATTACAGAGTTCTTGCTGAAGAACCCAAAGAAATGGTTTGATGGCCACCCACCCCTCAGACAGTATTGTAAAAGTTGACTCATGTATATTTTGACAATCTCACAATCTTAAGGAATTATCACAAGGCTTGGAATTTATATCTACTGAAAGCTTTCAGCTTTCAGGTACAGTATGCCAGACCATAATACCAACCTTCTTTTCTTTTTCTTTTTCTTTTTCTTTTTTTTTTTTTTTTGAGAAAACATACTTTAAGGGGAGTATGTGGTTCAAAGTCTGAAACTACATGTTAAGGTGTCTGGTACCCAAACAAGTCTCAGTTTAACCAAGAACCTCAGATGTCTGTCTGATCACTCAACCTCCTCCTACTTACCTCGGATCATGCTAAACATGCTAACATTATTGCCCAAAAGGGACTTGCCCGCTACTGCACTCATTCACTGAACTGTTAGAAATGCTCTCAAGCATGGAGGGCTCCCCCACCACCTGTTCTAGTCCTGTCTAGCAGTGAACAATTTTGAACCACATTTGCAGGCCCTAACACTTCAGCCTCCCACAGTGCTACCAAACTAGGGAAGAAACAATGGAAACCTGAGCTTTGGGGAGGACATTTCAGGTTCTACCCACAATAACACACCATGTAACATTGTTAGGCCTTAAAAACAAGGAAATCCAAACACTCACAACGATGTGAGTGGAAGTAGAAGTCACTGTGCTAAGTGACATAAACTAGAGGTAGAACAAAAGTGCCGCATGAGCTCACTTACTTTATGAAAACAATTAAATCTATTTCATAGAAAATTCAATGGGCCGGGCACTGGTGGCCTATGCCTTTAATCCCAACATTTGGGAGGCAGAGGCAGGTAGATGTCTGAGTTTGAGACCAGCCTGGTCTACAGAGTGAGTTCTCAGACAGCCAGATTATACAAAAAAAACAAAAAACAAAAACAACAACAACAACAACAACAAAACCTGTCTTAAAAATAAAATAAAATAAAACAAAACAAAATCTTTTAAAAGGACAAAAAAAAAAAAACGAAACAATGATCACCAGAGACTTAGAGGAGCCAAGAGAGTACAGTTGCAAGAATTTCAATGGGGAATGCAAACAGAGCCCAAGAATCCCTTGAGTTCTTCTGTACCTTGGTAGAGCTGTCATTGATTAAAACAATCTAGGATATAGTTCAACATGACAAGGCTAAAAAATTCTAGACACATAAAAGCAGTGATTGGGGTGATGGAGGTACTAATATATTCATTTAACCACTGCCCTGCACATAGTTATACCAAATGTAATACCCCATAACATGGAAAGTAGGAAACATATTAAAGGAGTTGAGTCCTAGAGTCTTGTTATAAGCATTTGTATCAAAGTAAAATCTAAGCTGCTAACAGTGACAACATAGTACTTGCCTAGAAGAACGTTACCATTCACCCAAACCGCTACCTAGCACCTAGGAACCTGGAAAAACAGCCTTTTTCTTTTTTTGAAACATGAAGGGATGCTGCTGAAGAGCCCAACCCCCAGTAATAAATGAATTCTGTCTACTCCTTGGCAAGCTGCTAGGGATACATTAACAAGTAACTCTTGATACATAGGACCTCATTGGGAAAAGCTGCCAGGAGGTCTGCAAGAACCATTATTTAGGCTTTGGGAACTTCTATGATTCTCCTGAGAACAGTCTCTCTCTCTCTTCCTCCACCCCCCCCCCCCTCTCTCTCTCTCTCTCTCTCACACACACACACACACACACACACACGCACGCACGCACACACACACACACACACACACACACATACACACACGCACACACACAAACATGCACACATACAAACGCAAGAGAGAGAGAGAGAGAGAGCGAGGGAGGGAGGGAGAGAGGGGGAGAGGGAGAGGGAGAAAGAGAGAGAGAGAGCAGAGTTCAGGTATACCGATCATCTTTATGCTGTGTGTCTCTAAGCTGCATTTGAAAAGCCCAGCTCCAGGACAAACTCCTCTACAGAGTCCTGTCTATAAGCCTCACAATGGAGAAAGCCTGTCATACACTAGACCACTGTCTAGACCATGTGTGGCAGATTTCTTCTGGGGTCTGTAGTATTTCCCTCCCTCTTTCCCCCTGGGCCAAACCTACTAAACTCCACAGCCTGCATTCCTAGCCAGGTGTCCCCATTCCCAGGCTTCTTTATGGTGTCAGGGTGTCGATTACAACTCACTTTTTCCCCACTCAATACATCTCCACTCCTACTGGAATCCTCTGCCTTCCTCTGGTCTCACACATCCATAAAAGAACAAAACCTCTGTTTCCATGGATCCTGAAGAGATCCCCCGTGTTTGACGAAGCACCGGATTCTGCCCTATGAGGAGAGAATAGAGTGCTAAGAAACCAGTGTCTGTTTTTCGTCCTGTTTACATGCTATCAGGAAATGAGCATAATCTTGACTGTTACCTTCGGTCTGACCTCTCATCTAATCAGCTACAAAGAAACCTGTCAGGTTCACAGAGAAGCACACAGATCTGTTTCCCACACGCTGCCGGGAATCCAGAACATAGCTTAAGAAAATGCGTTGGGAGACAGTGATTCACCCTTTAACCCAGCTAGTGACTAACATGTCCGTTCCAGGTTTTATCAGTTCTGAAGTTGGCCAGCTGTCAACAGTATAATTATTTTATCATTGTGAGTTACTCTAGGAGAAAAATATGTAAGTAGCATCTACCTATGAAAATACGAGCGGCATATTCCTTGATATGTGTTCTCTACTTTCTCTCCCACTGAATGCTTCTGACGAAACTAAGCCAGATCTTAATGCTCTGGCTTAGAAGATACAAGCAGCCAGAGGGAGAGAATGCACAAAGCATCCTCCAACTGGCAAGAGTAAGATAGAGTGATTTTTCTTTTGCTGCTGTAGCTGACATGCTTAATCTCAGGCTGACAGATGGAACCCAGAAGAAAGTATTGGGAAAGAGAGGAGGAATTCTTGGGGCTTCTGCATATTGGCTACAGATGCACATGCTTGGCTATCCCACAGTCCCAACCCAGTTCTGTAAGAAGTCTTGCTCTTCTATGAAAGACCCTTTATCAAGCTTATCATTATCACAGGCTGCCAAGCCAATCATGGGTCCCAGTGACAGAGCATTAGTGAAGTAGGAACTTCCCAAATGTGAATACCACACACACAGGCATCCCCTAGGATTCTGCCAAAATGCAAATTCTGAATTAGGAAGTTGGATTCAAAAATCATATATTTGTTTTTGGTTCATGAGACAGAGTATCTTACAACTATGTCTGACCTTCAACTTACTATGCAGTGGAAGATGCCCTTGACCTTACTATGCAGTAGAAGATGCCCTTGAACTTCTGAGCATCCTGCCTTTACTTTCCAAGTGCTGGGATAACGGGCATGCACATTGCACCAGGTTTGTGAAGTGCTTAACATGATGGGGCCTTGTGTGTGTTAGGTGAGCATTTTACAAACCATATCTCTAGCCTGTGAGTTTGCATTCTGAACAGCTCTTGTGAAGTGATGTGACATATGTGGAATTGTGTATCATATTTGAGTACGAATCTTGTAGAAGGTGATGAAAAGGACCATTTGGATGTGAACTATGCAAACTTTGTAGAATGTTATGATGGTCAAGCATCAGCAATAGGGATAGAGGAAGCCTTGTCAGCTATTTGATTTCTATTTTCTTCATCACTTAAGGAAAAAAGAAGAAATGACAGTTTATTTAGTCACCTACCATATTCTGTCACCTTGTAGTAGACACCCTCTATGCTAGCCTAGTTTACTACTCACACTAACAGGAAGGGTTTTTTCCTAAATTCTACGCAAATTAAAACCATTTTCTGTTCCCTATGCAACAGCTTTACCATTAACTTAACTAGTGTTCATTCCTAAAAGTACTGCATAGCTACCATCACATTTACTCACAGATCATAGAATTAAGTGGGAGAGTGAAAACAATTTCTCTGGAGGAGAAATTAAGCTAAAGTGTTACAGAACTTTATTTTGAAAAAACATTATAAATAAGAAACAAAAATCATAGGCAAGGAGTAAAATCTTGATGAATTACTCCTACATAATAATCTAATGCTTTTGCTCTTTAAAATACATATAGACTTACAAGTAAAAGTCAAAGGAAAAAGGAGAATCACCTTCAAAATAGTGCTGTCATTAGGATTTCACATACAACATATAAATCTTTTCCAACTCAATAATAAGGCAACAATTTCAATGAAGACCCACTCAGACATTGTGAATTGACACTTTGCATTAAAAGATATACAAGTGTTCCACAGGTGCATGTACAATGTAATTCTAGGAAACTGAATGAAAACCTAACAAGACACCACTACACAAACATTAAAATGAAGAAAATTAAAAGGTTGATCAGATCAAGTATTGTCAAGAGCCACTCCTGAGGACATACTGTCATCTATAACTATACAAAACAGACTAGGATCACATGTCATTACAGTGGAGAGGAAATCTGGAAGCAAGAATTATTTTTTAAAAGACATGAAAACCCTTCTGTTTTGTTTTGTTCTTTTGTGATTCTTCAGATGTATTCTGTATCAAGTCTTTTGTGCTGTACTTCTTTTGCATTGCCAACCCCCAAATAATGACATGGAGATTTATTATTAATTATGAAACCTTGGTGTTTAGCTTAGGCTTGTTTCCAATCTAACTCTTATAACTTAAATTAACCTGTTTCCATTAATCTACCTTCTGTCACATGGCTTTTTACCTTTCCTCCATTCTGTATGCTGTCTTGCTGGTATCTCTCTCTCATGGTTAAATTCATCCCAAGTTCCTCTCTCTGCACAGAAGTCCTGCTTCACCTCTCCTGCCTAGCTATTAACCATTCAGCACTACAGAGTGAAAGTGCCTTTCACACAATGTGATCAAATATCCAACAACATTTATTTCTTTTTGTCTAAATAAAAAGGAAAGTTGTTAACTCTAACACAGTAAAACTATATACAGTAAAAACAATTATCTGGAAAAATTACATCCGCAATGTCTAGTCCATTTGTATTTGATAAATTTGGAGAAATTACTTTATTATCTATCCTATGTTGATTAATTAGCCCAAGTTTTATACCTAAATTACATTCTATCATAACTTGTATTATTAGCCTAAAAAATATCCTTTTAGACCTTAAAACATTTTCTTAAATAAACAATTTAAGCTTTTGTGTCTCTCAACCTTTATAAAGTTTACATCTCTTTTTTTAAGTTTATTTTCTGAATTTGGTAACAAGGAAAACTACAAAACTATAACTAGTTTAGTCTTCACCTCCATCAGAGATCCAAGAAAAATAAAATATTACCTGAGAAAACAGGAAGTGCATTTTAAACAACTTCCAAAACTATAGAAATGATAGAGATATCTGCCTGCCTGGAAAGCTACCCTCGTTTCCTCTGCAACATTGGAATCATCAGCCTACAGACTTAGACTATGTGACAGACCTTTCAGTGAAGCAGGAATTTCTAAGGACTGTCATACCTTGTCTTGGCAAAGTTTGACTACCTTCTTTTGCATCCTGCCTGTTCAATTTGGACAGCATACTATCAGCAGTCAAGGCAAGGGAAGTTTCTTGCCCAGTGGCTAACTATGCCTCTTTGAAAGCATACTTCCATAGAGAGATTTTTTTTTTGATGTCCATCATCATTTTTTGAAGTAGATAGTTGCTGCCAGGGGCAGACATATCTCACTGTCAAAAAGGCTTATGTTATTAAAGCAACTTAAAAGTCATATTCTGTAGGTCTCTGAAATTTTTGAAGACCACTTTTCTATCTAAAATATTTCTCTGTCTGACCTTGAAAACATACTTAATATGACCAGAAGTTTGATTGTTATAGATGACTATTAACCTATATTTCTTAATATTCTAAAATAGTTTATAGTAATAGCTTTCAAGGACTAAAACTTTACATTTTTAAATGAGCTGCATAGGTACAATACCTTAACAGTATATATATATATATACATATATATATATATATATATATATATATATATATATATATATATATGTATATATATATGTATATATATATATTTATTTATATATATATATAATATTGTAACAACAATAACCTCAATTTTGTATCAATATACAAAAATCCATACCAATGTAAAATACTTGAGATTATTAGATGCTTTTTAGTTTAAAATAGACTCAATAATTTACCCTTTATCCTATATTACTATATCCCCCCTTTGTTATCTTTTTATAAAGAGATTCCTGAATCTAACCTCCTTTGCTTTGTTTCCTCCTTGACCATGACAAGTAACAATTTGCAACCAATCCCCCTAAATGATGACAAACATCTATAACTTACCAAACAAACAAAAACCACTCAACCCACATGTCAGGAACGTGGGCATTATGTTCTTAAAATTACTTCTTGCTGTCTTGAGGTGACAGCTTCTTTAGGGGACTCTGAGAAAATTTAGATAGTGGACAAGTCCAGGGAGAGCAAGGTATATAATTTCTTGTCCAGTCTCTGTGTAATGGGAAAGCACAGGCTTATCTTAAGTCCTAGCTAGAGTAGTCTCTGAAGATGTACCATTTTACTTAGCAGCTTTGAAGTTGTTCTATATGCAGAATTTTGAGGAAATTGTAACAGAGGCATTTTGTGAGGCTGAATCATCTGGGCTACTTGTCTTTATTGGTCTCTGGTCCTCTTATTCCCTAAAAATGCACAAACTTTTAAAAGAAGCATATGTATCTGCATTAACACATTTATGAATGTATACTATGCATAAATCCGCTAAAGATGATTGATTCTCTGCTCTGTTTTGGGACAGCTAAAAGACATCTGTCAACTTTATAGGCCTGTTTGGACTGTCTAACCAAATTGTAATAAAAATCTTTTTCCATGCCATACAAAAGCTTGGCATGTAATAATGAGTCATGAGAAGTGTATAGCTAAGAAGGTTATTCATGTCTGATCCAGTATCATAGATGTCCCCCATAGTAGAGGGATCAGCATACTTATCACCTGTTGTAGTTTTTCTTGGTTTCTTTCTTCATGCCTGAAGCCTAGACTTCAGGGGGTATCAGTCTATGCCTTTTTTCCTATGTTTCCTATAGAAACAAAGGCATCATCTTCCCCCACTCCAGTGTAACACATTTCCTGACTTCCATCCTGAAGTCAAGATAGTATTAAGATATACAGGCTGATTTAATTCAGTAATTTTCTCCACAATCCAAATCTCTCAGCAGATGCTGGGTTTTTGTTGTTGTTGTCGTCGTTGTTGTTGTTGTTTATTAGCATTTAAAAATTTCAAAGTCAACAAAGTACCACACAGGATCCAGATTCCCTGTTTATTTCCCATCCATACATTGCTTATTTCTTTTATATTACTTTACTCTCTCTTTAAAGACTTTACTTATTATTTTCAAACTATTTATTTTTATAACTTACTATACCCATTTTCTTTTCTTTCTTCATCACCTGAGCAGAATTTTTAAGCATACTATACATGTTCAGAGGTTTTCTTTGCCTGGACCTGGTTTTTGTCTTTTCTTTTTCTGTTCTTTTCTTTCCTTTTCTCTTCTTTCTTTCTTTCTTTCTTTCTTTCTTTCTTTCTTTTCTTGTTTGTTTGTTTGTTTTTGCATCTGCAACATTTCTCTGACCACCTGAGTCAAACCTTAAATAGCTAGGCAGCTGGCTAAGCTACATAACCTATGGCTCTGCCTAGCACATGGCACTGGTGGCTGGCTCAGCCTGCTTTGGGTTAGTGAGAGCCAAGCCTCGTGCCTGAGGCCCCAGGTTGGTACTGCATCTATCTGTCGCAGCTCTGGAAAGTTTCTGGGTCTGTGTTGTGGCAGGTATTTCTAACTAGTCTCCCACAAGTAGCATGCCATTTAAGTGTTCTTCTGCATAGCAGGACTTCATTAGGAGCTGTGCCTCTGTGTGCCATAAGCAGTGAGCCTACCCATGGTTAGCAGAAACTCTCATCTGACTTTATGTTTGGAACATTTTGATTTTTTTTCTTTCTCAGACCCTGTGTTTGGATGTATGGGTCAGGCATATATTTGGGTGCCAAATATAGCACATCTTTCTTGTCAGACATTTTTTTGGACGGCCAGCTCCCAAATAATGGCATGAAGACATTATTATTATTATTATTATTATTATTATTATTGTTGTTGTTGTTATTATTACTGAAACTTGGCCTTTAGCTTAGGCTTGTTCTGTACTAGTTCTTATGCATTAAATTAACCTTTTTCTATTAGTCTATGTTTTTCCACATGTTTTTTTTTTTTTTTTTTTTTTTTTTTTTGTCCCTCTTCCTTTCTGTACATTTGTCTTGCTCCATGTCTTGCTGGCTTCTCTCATGGCTAAATTCATCCTGAGTTTCTCTCTACACAGAAGTCCCTCCTAACATCTCCTGCCTAGCTATTGTCCATTTAATTCGTTATGAAACCAATCAGAAGACATCTTTCACACAGTATGATGAGATATTCTGCAACAATATTCCTATCAAAAGAAATAATCAAGAGTGATTCTTTAGATATGCGCTACTTACAGCTACCTGTTTGTCAGTTGCTTTCAAATACAACCATGTCAACAAAGGCTTCATTAATAGGATCAGTATGTGTAGTTTACTAAGGCAACTTTGGAAGATAACAGCCACAGTAGCTTAAGTCAGTGACAGCCACATTGTCACCAGGAGCATGTTTAAGAATACATCTTCATTAATTTATTCTTAGAGCTTTTGAATTTACTGAATTTTTATCTGTTATGTGTCCAATATTCTTTGAATTTCTGATAAATCTTTACCCTTAAATTGTTTTCATTAAAACTTATGATCTTTATGAATAAAATCAAGAATGCTCAAATTTTATTTATTATTACAAATTGGTTTATTAAAAATTTGTGATTCAGTCTCTTTATCATAGCAAATAAAATTTTTATGTGAATAATTTCTAGGTCATCTTGTAGAAGAAAAATGGTATATGCATTCTGATCTGTCAACAAATAATACTGAAATGTTGACTGAAAATAACTATAAAATAGGAATCTTTCTCTTATAAACAATCTTACAGCATTCTCAGTGGCCTTCATGGAAAATTTGCTAAAAATGAAAATAGAGAAACAAAGAAAAGTAAAATATTTATGCAATATAATTCCCGACATATCATCTTCTTCAATCCATCTGTGGAAAAATATGTAGTTTTACTATCATCAAACTTAGTCAGTATAAAGGCATTTTAATTTTTAAAATCTTTTTAGAATGTTTAGTGTGTGTGTGTGTGTGTGTGTGTGTGTGTGTGTGTGTGTTTATGCTTGTACGTGTGCATGTTCATGTGCATGTGTGTGTACTTGCAAAAGCCAGAGGACAACCTTTGAGAAGTTGATTCTTTCCACCATTTCAGTGCAGGGAATGGAACTCAAGTTCTCAGGCTGGATGGCAAGCATCCTTACCTGCTGAGTCATCTCATTGGTCCAAGATCTTTAGTTTTAAACTATAAAAAATGACAGGGTTATAATTCTTTTTTCTCCAGTGAATATAATACTATGTAAAACTCAAAATTAGAAATAACCCATGAAATAAAAATTTCAAATTTTTCATTCAATAAAAATAAACTCTATCTTATAAAATAGTCAGAAATACTTTTCAGTGGCTTTGTTCATTTTACCACACATTCTCTCTGTTCTCCTGTTGGCATTTTGTCTTCCATATTTAGGAATTTTCATATTCTTTTTGTACACTCTCTTTCCCCATCATTTCCTATCTGACTCTATCTAACCTTAGTGTAAAAACATTAATTCCCCCCCCCCAAAAAAAAGGAAATTCTAGGCCTATATTCTTTTTCCCCCACTGGCAATATTTGTGTCCAGAGAATGGTTTTTTTACTTACAAATACTTTAGCATGAGTTAAAGAAGGAAGCATTTTGTTGGGTACTAAATGATTCTGTTGCTGTGACTGGGGGCAGGGTAAGGGGTGGGGCGGAGGGGGGGGCTGACCCACAGAGAGACGTGGGCTATGTTAGATGCCCTGTTGAACTTTGCAACTCTTCCTGAAATGAAGCATCAGAAATGGCCTTGCCTTCCCAGATAAGTAATGAGAAAACAGATTTATGCCTCAAACCTGGAAATTGAATCCTTTGACCTGTAAGTTGACCTAAAATGTAATCAGTAAGAGGGGAAGTTATAAAAATTCCTTTATGTTGTTTCCTCAGGCTTGATATGATGCTATGTGAAAAGACTATCTGAGAAGACTTTGTCTTTAACTTACCTCACTAGAGTAAGTACGCATGTTCTGAATTCCAAGTGTTCAGACCTCTTCAGACGAACTCCAGAATTACATTTGTATTTTCAAATTAGTATCCATGGTGGTTTTATTACAAAATAAGACGAAAGGGATACAAATAACAAAATTAAAATCAAACTCCCTAACACTAGACTCTGTTTTTAAACTTCTCTGTCAACTCTGGAGTATATTCTAATGTAGAATCTGAGCAGCATTTAAGATGTGTTTTCATGTGAGAAAGAAGAATAGCAGATCCATTTTCATTTGTATTTGCATACTGTTTTTCCTATTTACATTTAGCTATGATTTCTACCTCAATTATTCACTTTCTGTCCTTATGTGGGAATGCAGAACAATAAATGGATACAACAGGACAGTTATAACAATAAGACAATAACCCACATTCCAGACATATCTAGACCTTTTATTTATCTTATACCAGCAGACCTAGCATTTACTCTTTTTATAATATATTTAAATGAACATAAACAAAAGTTAACTTTACTTCTATTGAAATAGCTCCTTTATTTATAGCTTATTTCTGATAACATGTAGTCTTCAGACATATTAAATTGCAACTTTCATAATAAAATGAAGAACATTGTCAAAGGTTTTCTTTAAACCTCTAAATAAAGGGGAATGCAGTAAGATATTAAAACAGATTCAACTGAGAATTCTAAAGACTGATATTCAATATAAGATTATTTTCACTGCCAAGAACATGGACTATATGTATTGCTGTGTAATGCTATTCTAGGAAATATGTACATTATCTTATTTCATCCAAGTAAACTCCTGTCTATCATAAGACTCTCACACAACCAGATAAACCCACAGGGTATGTCATGCAATTCTCAACCTTCTCTTCAAAGGACGTCCTGTTATCTCCTTGGCACATCTAAAGACTTACATCAATTTTCTCAATTAAGAACATGAAACATTATGCTAGTCTATCACGATTTTGCTAAAACTCACCAAAGCATCACAGTTAGCAGCTTTTAATTAAATATATCTAAGTGAGAGGTGAAATATACGAGTTCTATAAAGATTTTGAGAATTAATTCCTTACATTGTGGTTAGCTTTAAATATAAACTAGAGTCTCAATCATAAAGTGACTATGACTTGATTTTAAATGCTTCTTGAAATTTACACTAAATTATTAACTATTCTTTCAAATTAGAATAGTAATAACTAGTTTGGGGTAATGGAAGTAAAAGGTTCCCCACTGAACTTTAATTACTGTAAAGGTCAGCATAATTTACCTTCAAGCAGCCATAATTGTTTATCTAATTTTTTCCATTGTTTTTCTTCAGGCCAGATATTAAAGCATGGTCGATAATTCCTCAGTTTCCTATGTCTACCCTCTGAAAATAAAAACTAAGTGATTCAAGTACGGCATCATATTTTGAAATTTCTATTTACTATTTAAAATAATACTATTAAAACCTGATCTCTTCCACCAGTGGTGGATTACTGTAGTTATTCATTCTTGCATAAATATTGTTATTTGTATGCTAATCTCTAACAGAAAACTCAGCTTTGGGGAGTCCATTAAACTTTTTTTAACCCCACTTTAAGCTCTGCCCCATAGCTCCATACAAATTCATAAGCTATTAGTGTTTATTTGTAGTTTTCTACTGATGGTAAATGTATCAATGTGGAGAGATAAGCATTCACCCAGTCTTGTGCTTCTTTAATGCACACTCAGAGGATGTAATAAAATTACCTTCCATCTAGCTTTATCTCCGCATCAAGCTCATGAAGAAGCCCTCACTTCCTTTCCCTGGGACGAAATGCAGTCAGTTCAATGTATCCACCAATACAATGTGTTTGGAATATTTCACAAGCAATTAAAGCCACAGAAAAACCTACAGCTGTGCTCTCCTCCTATTTGGAGCTGCACCTTGCCAGGATTTTGCACTGGCACCTCCTTACCCTCTGGGTTTCTCGGCTCTGTAGTGCAGGGCACTTTCATTTCTAGTCACGGATTCTGGTTACCAACCAAGCCGGCAAATCAAAAATAACTCAGCCAGGGACATTTCACCCACCAGTGAGCTCTGACTGTAGCTAATTCCTCCCTGAGGTTTCTTTCTCCCCACTAGCAAGTTCTTAAAGGCCTAACTCCAGGCTAAGGCCCGGCGTCACTTGTCTGAGGCTTCAATTAAGATGTGGAAATATCAAAGAAGAAACAAGCAGGCTTGTCCAACAATGCCTCACATTTCTCTCTCAGTTCGAATTCAGAGATGGCAAGATACTAGCGGAGGTGGGGGGGGGGGGGGGGGGGAAGTGATTCATTAATCCTTGCAACAGACCCAGGAGGTTTAGAGGACAGAAATGATGCCAGCAACAAGATCAGTTTGAATGGGTCCTCTGTTGGTTGTATACATTGGGAGCTGACTGTGAAATCTGTGTGGACGGACTGAACCCGATGGCTAACCTCATGGTGCAAATGTGTTGATCAAAGGCACTCTGTCAGTATCTGATTAAGAGCCATGTAAGAGCACTGAAGACATTTCCTTCTGCTTAACAACTCTGATTACAGGGGTTCCTGGAGTGACTGTTCCTGTAAGCAGTCAACCAGGTCCCTGGGCTCCAGCTGTGGCTATAGGGTTTCCCAATGGCAGAGCTTCCTGTTACTGAAGGCTTCAATTCATTCACAGCTTGTAAATCAGGAGCCTGTAAATCAACAGATCGAGCGACTACCGTTTAAAACACAGTTTCCTCAACAAGCTTCCTTCTGGTTTTGTTTTCATATATCAAGGGCATGAAAAAAATAAGTGTCCAAATTTTAACACCTGGTCCGTGGGGGCTCAGCAGGAGAGGCAAGTTGCACAGAGCTTCGAGGTTTTGTTTTTGTTTCAGTGAAGCAAGGCCTTGGTGGCTAAAGTCACGATAGCATTGACTTAGAGAAGAGATAGGAGCCAATGAGGGAAATATAAATAACTAATGCTGTATGTAACTCAGCAACTCCGACTGGCTATATACCGAATTGGAGTTAAGACCCTCATTTTTGTTTTATTTTCCAAAATGGAGCATGTATAAATAAAATTAGATATGGATCTGACATGTTTCATCCAACTGTTTTGAACACTGTGTTGAAATGTCTGTCAAAATTGGATGGACATGGGACTGGTTAATTACAGGACATATCTGTCATGTCTGTGGGAGAGTGATCAATTATACAGAATAAAGCATCAAAAAATTCATCACAGAAAATGTGTCAAGTGTCAGAATTCATCCTTTCACCTATCATCATGGAGCATTTTGGTTGACAATAACAGATTTTACATAGTCTGTACAATAAAATAATTACTTTCAATCATTCTTACGTTCACTTGAGAATGCAGACTTTTATAAGATATAAATTATAAATTTTAATGTTTTGTTCAAAATCAGTATTAGACGTTGATACCAAACATTCAAGAAAATTTTTATTTACATTTTACACAGGCCCCCAAACTAAATATAACAAAAACAGAAAAGAAGCTTAAACTAAGTTCCTTTTCAGAAACTGGGATGATGGAATATCAACTCTGTGTATGTCATTGTCCTTAGACTCTCAGAGAAGAAAGGATGGGAATTTTGGAAATAATTCCTAAATCTCATGCTTACCTTTAAACAGACTTCGAGGACAAGACTTACACAGCTCTTAGAAAACAATGTTTGTAAGCCTGATATCCCCCCACATCCCTTGGGATAGAGAGAGAAAGAAACCTGGCTCTAATTTTAGGAAGGAAGGCTAAGACAACTACTAAGATGGCCATCACAACTAATATGAAGTGTTGTTCTAAAGGGTCTTGGTTCAGCTTCCTACACAAAAAATGCATAATTCTCTAGAGACATATCCAAGGACCAAAGAAAGAGGCAAAGCTACCGAGAAGGCATGTTTTACTGGCAGGTAAATGTATTAATATGAACAGGTTGAAACACAAAAGAGTTGAAGGAGGAGGGAATAATTAAGCTTCCCCAGATATTTGGAGAAAAGAAAACACAGATATGGGAAAGCGCTTCCCTAACGATAGAGGAACAAGACTGTCCATAGCATCTGGAGCTTCCCATCCTAATGGTGGGGAAGTGGAGGAGTCTCAGTGGGGCTGGGACTTTGAGTAGACAGCATGGGAGCTGAGCTCTCACTATGTCTTACAGCTGATGTGAGCTGACAAGCAGCCACACATTTCCATGTAAGTCGACAAACAGAAGCTGTTATTGTTCTCTTGTCTTCAATACTAACCTTTTAGCTGTCTCCCTGGATCCTCAAATCCTCTTGAAGTCTCTACCTCTCCTTCCAAACACTTGCTACTTAGTTTCTTTATTGGAACACTCGTACTCGTTCCAAATATAAGTTGAATTTTCATAATTAAAAAATCATTTTCATTTATTATTCAATATTCAGGTCTTAAAAGAAATATATATTTCCTCTTAATTGAGGAAAAGTTTTACTTTTGAAACACATTTATCACTAGTTCTTCATTGCTGAATTTCTTGCTTATGCCCCAAATATAGAGCATATAGGGTAGCCCTTCATCTATTCCTGTTCACCACAGGTGTGTCAAAGCTCTTCTCTTACTGTCCATCAAAAATGTGCTTCATGATTTTTGTTTTGGTAACTGTTCATAATTGTGGTTTCTCTGATTCACTATACCTATCATATCAAGAATACTGTCAATAAGCATTCTTTTAGTCTTCATTGTTATTTTTAAGTCCCATGTTTGTCTAAATATTAAACCTGAAAATCATCCATCCAAAATATAGAATACTTAGTGTTTCTCACAATGCCTCCACTGACAGTCCTTTCTGTCTTTGCATGCAATGGCTAGGTAGCAAGTCTACCATTTGAATACTAGTTCTTCACTGATTTCTAGAAGAAAAATAAATTTTAAAAAGTAGTAATTATAGACTATTCCAAGAAATACACCCTCAGTAGCTTGGCCCAGCTCTATTTTGAGTGAGACATAGTTCAGTAATTTAATCAAAGTTGTAACACAGGTGATGGGAACAGCCTTTCTGAATAACAAAACCTAATTAGAAATCAGTAAAGGAACTATAGACAACCTTTTTGGACTTTAATATTTCATATCATGCTAATCATAGGAACAGTGTTCCTTATTGATGCAAAGACAAATTTCAAAAGTAAGATGGACTTTTCTCTACCATCACCTCCACTGGAAATCTATGAATATAGAACAAAACATCTGTGTGTATGAGTATTAGGCTAACATTGGAGATATTGCTTGAATTAAGATAAATGTAAGGATGATAAGAAATGTTACTTTCCTTTTGCAGAGATATGATTATTTTCCAAATATAAAGATTTGATAAGGAGGCTGTATACATACAATGCAGGGTCTGAAGCGATATAAACTCTCCAGGAAGGAAAGAATGCCTGAATGGGCACATGTACATTGTGAGGGTCTATCCTTTCTAGATAATGTAAGATAATGGCCAACTTAGCTACGAAGCTTTGCTTAAACACAGTGAAATATCTTCCTTAGAGGCATATTTTTGAAGCGATGTCGTTGTCTATATGGTAATCTAGAATGGTATTATTGGTGCAGGTTGGTGATGTGAATAGGGTGTGGGGTGATCTTTCAAAGAACTACTTTGAAAACTGAGTGAAAGCCAGGGAGGAGATGTGAAGCACATCCGTGCAGACTTCTCCACAGGGTAATGGTGGTTTATAGGTAATGGAAATGAAACAGAATTACACAGCACGTCTATGAGGATCCCACACCTGGGAAAATAAGATCAGACACCTTGTTTGCCAATGTACAGCATAAGAACTTAACCAAGGAAAGTAAAAAAATAGGATGACTGTCACACCTGGGCTGCATTATTTGACTTTACATTTTTCATTTCGGGTCCCTGTTGCATTTTTTTTTTTTTTGCCTTCACTAATGAAATACTTACATCTAAAGCTTTCTTAAAAACCATAAATCCTTTATTTATCCTTTAATCTCAAAGAAATAGCCCAATTGTTACAAATTACAAGTGTTCATGTAATTTAATGGAGAATTTGTAAATTTCTTGATTTCTGATTCATGCACAGAAATATCTCAGTGTCATTGCTTCTGTTACTTAATGTATGAAAGAATAACTCTTCATAATCAAAGGAATACAAGAAACCAATTTTTGGTATACCATCCTTACCAGGGCATTGCCACATTATTGTATTCTTCATTATTGCATCTTATACCTTGTAATTAAGTATAGTGGGTGCTTCTGTTTATGCATATTGATGGATATGCATACGTGTAAGCATGTGGGAGCTATGAATGTACAAAGGTATGTATGCATATGGAGGCTAGAAATTGACCTCAAGTACATTCCTAACCACTCTTCGCCTTATTTCTTTGACACAGGGTCGGTTATTGAACCCGAAGCTGGTTGCTGCAGCTAGACTGACTGGCAGCAAGCCCCGGGGATCTTCCTGGGTGCCTCTCCAGCTCTGGAACTGTGGACATACACTGTCCCAATTGGCTATCAATGCTGCCCATTGAACTCAGGCTTCATACTCATGCAGCAAGCACTTTCCCGACTCAGCTATCACACCACACCCCTCAGGGTTATACAATTTTAGAAAATACATTTATATCTTTTCTTCCATACAGAGAAAATACAGTCAAACCTCAGTTGAAATAACATTCTCTTTGTCACTATAATCAATCTTATAATCTGTGTAATAAAAGCATTATTTCATATTGTCAGAGTAGTTCCATGTCACCACAATATCAGCTATTGTTGAAAACTTTCACAACAACAGTATTAAAATCTTCCTTAATTTTCACCAAAAAAAAACCAATAAAAATGATGCTTTCATTTTTTGTCTTTATTCACACATATTAAGACAAGTAAATTGTCCAACCTAACACTACCAGTCAGTAGAAAACAAATTTAATTCTACATTATATGTTCAAGGTCTTAAAATAATCATTAGTTTACATAAGAAATAATAAAATAAACAGGAACAAACTATCAGTCTCTTTTGTAAGTTAAATGGAACTCAGGATCACTGGATGATCAGCAAGCACTCTTAAGCACTGAGCCATCTCTCCAGCCTGCCTTTGCGTTTGTTTTTTTTTTTTTCTTATAACTTTGTTTTAGCGTTCTGTACCATCTTGTCATTGGGCTATTGATCTGAGTTTTGCTTTAATTTGTAGGAATATTTAGCAGGAATCAAGCTGTCACATCTGTAAATATATGTCCGAAATTTTAGTTTCTCTTGATTTTGTTCATAACATCTATATAGAAGTCTATTTTAATTTAATTCATTGTTTTACATTATTTCTGGATTTAGTATCATGATATTTTAAAATATTTTAAATTATTAGAATTTAATGTAATTACTTCGTTTTCCTCTCTTTTCTTCCCTCTAATCTCTTTCACCTATCCACCTCCACTTTATTTCTAATGCATAACATCTTTTTCTTTATTTATGTTACGTGTGTGTGTCTACGTGTGTGTGTGTGTGTGTGTGTGTGTGTGTTCCACAATATATAAATCCAGCCTAGTCAATTTGTATAATGTTCTCCTTATGCATGGTTTTTAGGACTGATGACATGGTATTGGACAGCCAGTTGGTGTGTTCTTCCCTGGGAAAGATATTTCCCCTCCTCTCATCTTTCTCTCATTGCCTGCAGTTCTTTGTCTTGGGTTCTGCTCTTTGAAAGATTTCCCTCTTCCACATTAAACCTACATATTGGTATCACTTTTTTATGATTTTAACAGCCTATGACACATTCTAATTACATAACACTATTCTATGTTTTATTTTCACTGCCTTGAGGTTCAATTAAAAATACAGTACTGGAACATTTTCCTTGAGAATTTTCTGATATGAGAATTCAAATACTGATTAGAAATATTTCAAACATGGCATTGTCTAAATGTCATTGATGACTCTGTCTTTCCTGATTGACATACACATACACCTTCACCATGCAAAATATTTCCATACGTATATTTCTTCTAGCTAATGCCCTGGTGTATATATGTGTATCTAACACAGCATTTAAAATATATTTCAATTATTTGCATTAATTTTGCAATTTGCTATATCATTTTTCACATTAGACTATGTTATATATGTGACCTATGGAATTGACTTTGATTAAAAATAAACTTGATTGCAAATTTGTTGGAATTAGAGGTGTATAGTATATATCAGCAAATTCCATCTAGCCTTTGTTAGAATTTACTAATATATGGCAAAAGTTACTCATATAGTCACTGTCTTTTACTGTGTTTGTGCTATAACAGAAAAATTTAGTAGTTATTGACAAGATTATATAAGCCAAAACACACTGAGATCTATAGAGTAAAGATTTTTCTAATTTCTTTGCCTACTATGTGTTCTATATTTACTCATGAGTTTCAGTGGCTTAACATGACAAAACTGTATTTCTCATGTTGCTGATCACTCATTAACTCCTTTATTATCTAATTTATATTTAACAAAGAGAATTTTGTTTAATACACTAATAACTTCAAGATGTCTAATGTAGAGTGGAACTCAATTGTATAGGCAACAATATTAACTAATTATGCAAATTTTAATCTCATATGAAAGGCAAAAACAACAAAACTTGTAAAAGCTAGGTCTAATAGATCTGTTTCAGTGCTGAAAGTAGCATTGAGCCTGAGAGTAAATTCAGCAATGCTGTAAAGTCAGTTAGTGTGATTTAAAAGCAGTGATCCAAATATTTTGGAAAGTAAGCATTTATATATTACAACATTCGTGCCATTTTTCAATGTACATATTTATTTGCTTTTTCAAAACTATTGATTTTATAATAGTAACTATGGTTTCACATTCCTTTTAAACTGCTTACCTCAGCATTTGCCACCACTGAACCCAGAGTGTACTTTTAATTAACTGTGACTAAACTTGTTTTAATACATAAGTTTGTACTGGATTAGGGCTTAAAATACTTCTAAGACAAAAGAGAAGTTATTGAGAGCTTAAACACTCATAGAGAAGCCTATTTAATCTGAATAAATTTTCAGTTGTTGATGTCACAGTTGGAAATCTTGATAATTTTGTTGTGAGTCTTTTTACTGTAACATCCAGTTTATGAATTTTATATTTTAGCTTTATGATTGAAATATATGGTTTCAGAGAATCCAAGGGCATTTCAAAATATTTACTTTGCCAAGACCAGTTTTCATGTATTTTTCACTTGGGAGGAAATGTCATTTGGCAGTTACAAGAGGTTCCTAATTCTCCTGCCTCTGCTACAGAAGCCTGAGGGTAACTTGACAATTCATTTCCCATCCCCTGGAGAACCTAGTTCAATTCAGAAGAAAATAATAATCATATATTATATACGGTGTCCTGAAACTTAACATTTTTCATGTGCCTTCAAAACTCTTTCCATCATGGCACCTGAGTGACATGAAATAATAAGGAATAGAGACTTTCAATTATTGGCCAACATGGTCTCAAAAGATAATGCCCACCTTTTACATATGGTCAACAATCAGATGCTGTTGTCAAGAAGAAACAAAAATCATCCTAGCCCCACAGTCACATCAGGAAAATGTGACAGAATTATAGAATTTTCATAAAACAATTAATATATTTAAAGTCAAATACTGTGCCAGACTTTTGTTCAAAAATGTTTGTTTTCATTAATTAAAACAATTATTGAAAGACATACAATGTAAAGGACTTAGTAATAAATTCAAACATAGAAGTTCAAATCAACACACATTTTCTTCAGTTATTTAAATCTCAGTGACCAAATATTTTCTTTGGTCTTACTACCTAATTGTCAACTTCTATAATATTAAAAGTACACACATGTGTACATTCCAAAAAGAAATAAATTTTTAGATGCCAGTTAAGTCCTTATGATTATAGTTTGATGAAAGAATTCATGAAGCTTTTGTTTATATTAAAATCAATAGATAAGTCAGTTGATAAAATGCTATGTATGGCCATTCCTTATAATAGTTGAAGGAAATGATCTCCTGTGGTTCATTTTCACTATAATTTTGTTGTTATTTTTTTTGTTAAAACTACATTTATTTATATTATTTCTTCCACATGACTTACACTTTCTTACATTTTTTTCTCCCTCAATTTGTACTAGAATGTTCATGGAAGACGGTAATTGTCATTTACAATCTTGTTTAGATATCTTCAAGGAGAGGGGTAGATGGGAGGTTTTGGAGGCAGGAGAGAGAAGTGAGAAATGCTGTAATTATAACCTCAACTTGCTTAAATTTATGTTCAAACAAGGACTTACTTCTCTCATGTTATTTGAGTGTGTGGGGGGGTGTCTGTCTGTCTGTATATATGCATTTGCATATATGCCTGTCTGTCTATCTGTCTGTCTGTGGGGTATGTTTATGTGAGCACAGGTATCTGGAAGACCAAAAGCGTTGGATCTCCTAGAAGTGGAGTTACAGGCTTTTGTGAGCTGCTGTATATGGGTGCTGAACTGACTTCCTCCAGAAGAGTTGTGAGTGCTCTAAGACCCTAAGCCATTTCTCCAGACCTCTAACTGAATCTTAACTCAATAAGCAAGACCTCTTGATTCCCTTCTTCCTTTGCCAATAGCAATATCCTTGACATCTAATGCTGTATCACATTTAAGGCCTATTCAAGTTTTTAAATAAGAAATCAATATTGTCATTTATATGAAAGGAACAATAACTGGCTTAGCTCCTAAATGACTTTGTTGTATGGATTATAGTTTATTACACAAAATCACATTGTATCCAACTGACCCTAATAATTCAGTTACTTTAAATAGATTATAAATGCAAGGTTATTGACAAGATTATGATTCTTAGTAATTCTTATTCTTTGGCAGGTCTCAAATATACTTGATAAAATGATCATTTCTATAATCTATCATTTCCCTCTAAATAATTGCTATATTTTTATTGGATGGATTTTGTATAAATTGGTGAGATCATTATAAAAGAAATATATGGTTTATTTTCTTAATATTAATTGAAATAATTTTGAGGAAAGTATAGACTTATAAAAGATACTTAAAATGCAATTCAAAATTAACAATTTTGTCTATTGCTTACCTAGCCCTATATAGTGTAATTTGTATGACCCTATTTCATTTTATAATTCAAATTTTCTCTACACAATACTTTGTATATGAGTTTTCACGAACATCAATACAGTAGTGACATAAAATGCTTTGACCTTCTGTACCTTCTCATCTATTCCTTTATATTCATTTTGAATTTTATTGGTCATGGTCTCTGAACATCATACATTTGAAACTGGAAACTAAATTATTAACTGGTATTGATGGCAAAGCTTATAGAACTTTTAAATTTGCATTTGATATCAATAATCACATAGCAATTAAATATTTAAAATATGTGTGTACTAGCAAACAACACTGGAGATAGTAGAAGTAATGCAGACATTTCCAACTTGGTTGCTGACTCCCAAAATGTATTAAAGATGCAATTAACTTTTCCACATATATTTCAAACCAATTTTAATTACACAATAGCCAGGAAAGAGACACTCTACAGTGAGGTGTGCTGATGAGCCATGGACGGGATCAGTAAATAAGGTTTGGGTTATTTTTTTAATTTTTTTTTTTAATTTAAAATTTTTTTCTTTCCTTTTACATACCAACCCCCCCCCCCCTTTTGAGCTGAGGATCGAACCCAGGACCTTGTGCTTGCTAGGCGAGCACTCTACCACTGAGCTAAATCCCCAACCTTCTCCCTCCCCTTCTCCTGTCTCCTGCTCCCCTCCACCTACTCCCATCCCCTTTTCATAGAGGGTAAAGCCTCCCTTGGGTCAACACAAGCTGGCATACCAAGTTGGGGTTGGACCTAGCCCCTCCCCCCTGCATCAAGGCTGAGTAAGGCATAGCACCACAGGGAATGGGGTCCAAAAAGCCAGTTCGCGTACCCAGAATAAGTCCTGGTCCCATTGTCAGGGGACCCGCAAACACATCAACCATGCACCTTTCACCTACATACAGAGGGCCTGGTGCTGTATCGTGCAGGCTCCCCAGCTGTTAGTCCAGAGTCCATGAGCTCTCACTAGCTTGGGTCAGCTATCTCTGCTGTTTTTCCCATCATGACCCTGACCTTGCTCCTATAATCCTTCTTCCTTCTCTTCAACTGAATTCCAGGATCTTGACCAAGTGCTTGGCTGTGGGTCTCTGCATCTGCTTCCATCAGTCACTGGGTGTAGGTTCTATAATGACAATTAGGGTAGACACCAATCTCAGTGCATAGGAAGGCTAGTTCAAGTACCCTCTTCATCATTGTTATGAGGCTTAGCTGGAGACTATCTTGTGGGTTCCTAGGGTTTTCCCTAGCTGTAGATGTCTCCGCATCCCCTAAATGGTACTTTTTGTCAAGGTATCTCTTTTATTGCTCTCCCTCCTCATCTCTCCCCCAACTCGCCCATCTCCAGTGCTCATGTTCTCACCTCTATTCCCCACTCCCCGTTCACCCAGGAGATCTTAACCCTTTTCCCTTCCTGGGGCAATCCATGTGTGTCCCTTTTAGTGTCCTGCTCTTTACATAGCTTCTGGGGCGTTGTAGATTGTAGCCTGGTTATGCTTTCCTTTGCACACTAATGTTCACTTATGAGAGAGTACAAACCATTTTTGCCTTTCTGGGTCTGGGTTACCTAACTCAGGATGATTTTTTTTTTTTTTTTTTCTAGTTCCATCCATTTGCCTACAAATTTCAAGTTGACTTTTTTTTTTTTTTTTTTTTTTTTACCACTGTGTAATATACCACATTTTCTTTATCCATTCTTTGGTTGAAGGACATCTAGGTTGTTTCCAGGTTCTGGCTATTACAAATAATGGGCTATGAATATAGTTGAGCAAATGTCCTTGTGGTGTGGTTGAGTGTCTTTTGGGTATATGCTCAGGAGTCGTATTGCTGAGTTTTGAGGTAGGTTGATTCCCAATTTCCTGAGATACCACCATACTGATTTCCAGAGTGTTTTAAGTATCTATGACACTTACAAATTAAAGTATGGAAAGGAACAGAACTCTTAAACATTGTGATAAAGATCCTGCAGTTTAGTTCTTCACAGTTTATGGCTTCTGGCTGGAGTGGGGATGAGGAAGGATTCAGTTTGGTTTAAGGGGCTGGCCACTGGGAGTTTGACCATGCTCCAGTGAGCATATGGGCAACACAAATTGGACTTGGTATTTTTTCTTTATTTTTTCCTTTCTTTTTTGTGGGGAGGTCACAAGGATGAGGAGAGAGGACCTGTGAAGATGAAGAAGTGAATGTGATCAGGATATATTATGTGAAACTCCCAAACAATCAATAAAAATATTATTTTGGAAGAAAAAGAATCATTAAAAAATTTTCTAGTCCCAAAGAAACAGAATTGGAAGTATACATGCTTAATCTAATGTAAAACTTAATTTTCCCATAATATAAAAATTAATCACAAATAACACAAACATTACAATAATTAAGTAGACAGTACATTGAAATAAAGATTATCTTCACATTCAAATTAATTAAAGAAACAAACTTCAGATGATTACCAAGCAATTACAGTCTTATTTATGCTATTTTGACTGCATCATGGTGAGAAAACAAAATTCATTCAGTAGATAGTGGACTTTGAATTTTGAATATGACCTTTTCACAGGCTATGCAAATGCAGTGTGGTTTTCTCTCACCATGCCGGACAGCACATCAAGCTTCTGTCCCTAGCCATCCCAAAAATCAAGAGTGCCAAAAAGGCACACTCTACTGTAGAGTGTGCTAATGAACCACAAGGTCAATAAATTAAGTTTATTAAGTGCCTATGAAGTTTGCACCTGTAATTTCAGCTATTACCAACTGCGTCCTTGGTGGGCATCTCACTGTCCTATTGATTTGGTGTTGTTTGATTTCTCTTTCACTTTTGACTTTCAAACATTAGTCTCTGTCTTCTTAGTAGAGAACCAGTCTTATATCAAACAAAGAAGGGACTCTGGGGAATGTAGTTCCGAACAATGAAGAAGAGAATTATTTGTCATGATGTTTTGTTAAAACTAATAAACCCAGCAGTGCATCTTTGTAATGAACATTGCTTCTTTTTATTTTTCAGTTTTGACTAAACTTTAAGTTAATCTAACTCTACTCATCCCATACTTACTCTGTGTGGAAGAGGAGACACAGAGTCTGATATTCTGTGCATATATCTCAGTGTAAATTTTATTTGTCTTCTGGATCCATTTAAGACAATCCATGTATGCATACATGGATATATAGATATCCATAATTGAAACACTGAATAAAGTACTCAACAATATTTATGCATTTGTATTCAATATGAGGAAATGGAAACAATGAAAAATGCCTTATATAAATGCAAATGCATAAATATCAAATCATATGAGTAAATATATAACAATCACATTCATACAACTGGAAATATAGTTATGGATAGTATTTAAAACTTCTTTCATTTAATTATTATTTTTATGATCACTTTGATTTTAGCCAGCAACTAAGACAATAAGAGTCCCTTACCTGGCATAAGTGTTCAAGGTCTTCTCTTAGAAAAAGTCCATATAGTTAATTGTTTTTCCTGGGCTACGTTCATGTAATTTGTATTAGCTTTTACTACTAAACACAGAAAATGCAACATTGGTACCCATTTTGCATACAGGCTTCCACTGAATCTTACTGTGAATGCCAAATCTATTCATACCTTCATGGAAGCCCATACTAATATCCCTTCCATAGAACTTATCATCAATGTTGTTTTTTACAACTATCTGAACAGAACATCAAACCATTTTGTCTTTCCATGAAATTATATGGATTTGGGTCTCTGATGATTCTCCCTCCATGAAGCTAACCATCAAATGCCATGCTGACTGTGGAGACTGCAAATGAAGAAGGCAAGCTATTGGTAGATGAAATCATGTCAGCCCTAGCAATGGTAATTAGCCATTCACTAAAATGTTCCTGTGGATGAAATCATTCTTACCACTACTAGCTCATTGTTATTGCCCATTATAGAAGCAATGCTTATGTGGCTTCTAGAACTGAGGTATTGTTTTTTGCTTGTTTGTTCTGTATTTTGTTTGTTTTATTTTATTTCATGTATTTATTTGACCCAGTATTGAAATAAGGATAATACTTCACATAATTATATTTAGGAATTAGATTTTAATGAGCATATCTGCTACCATAATTTCTGGACTATGATGAACTATTGTAAAGAAATATATAGCCTCATCCAGAGATGATAGACTGTTTCTGCAAAATGGGGAGGCACTGGCCTTGGTGAATAACATCTGACTTCGTTTCTAAGACTACTGGTGAAAATATCTCATGAACTGAGTTCCTGGCACAATAGAAATTATTGTCTCACAAACTAAATATATATACATAGGCTAGTGCTCTGATCTCTTGGGCTTTTAACTCTGTATGTGGCTTTGTGTTTCTTATTTAATAAGACTATTTAGAATTTTGTCTACAATATATTCTCCAAATAAAGTTGTATACTCAGGTATTATGGGGTAGAATTTCAATATATGATTTTAAGGGAACACATTCAAGCTGTATAGGTAGTAAGAATTCAGATTTGTCTAAATGTCCCTTTCCTACTCTCAGGGTTCTATTTACCACAAATCAGTGCCAAAGCAGAGAATTGACAAGACTATAAATTGACTTCCTTTATAAAATAAAAGGACTGTTTTTCAAATTTTGAATAGATCATTCTGTTGTCATTCTAGCTTTGATATTCTCTTTTTAGATTCTTATTTTGAAAATTAAAGCATTATCCTATGTTACAAGTTATAATAGTTGTAATTTAAATTAGGTAGATGCACTATAACTAATCAAACATATTCATTTTTTTGGACATAGTATTCCACTTTTCTATTTCTTAATAATTGGATCATTTCCTGAGATTATAATTACATCGTCTCTGCATTCCGTTTCCTCTCTTCAAACCATCCCACTTACCCAAGCTTGTTCTCTTTCACATTCATTGTCTCTTTTACTTTAATTGTTATTACACATATGTATATGTATATATTCATGAATACATAAATACAACCCACTCAGTCTGTATAATAGTAGTTGTATGTGCATATTTTCAGGACTGACCATTTTGGTACCAGATAATCAATTGGTGAGGACTTCCCTGGGGAAGACTATTTCCCTCATTATGAGCATTTCTTTGTGCTTATAGTCCTATGTCTTGGGTTGAGGTTTCCTGAACTGTATCCCTTCCACATTAGCATGTTAATTGGTGTTGTCTTTGTTCACATCAGCAGCCATACTGGGGAGACTTCATGGCTGTAGCCTCAGACATTCCTAGGAGGTACAATATCATAGAAAACTCTACCTTTCTTCATTCTCTTCCAAAATGTTCCCAAACCCTTAAGAATGGTAACGTTTTGTAGATGTATCACTGGGGAGCAAGCTCCATAACTCTGCACCTTGATTGGTTGAGGTTTTATGTAATGGTCTCTCTTTGTTGTTAAGATAAGTTTCTTGAAGGGGTGAGGACTGCACTTATCTGTGGGTATAAGGATAAATATTCAGAATGTAGTCAGGGAGTATGTTGGTTTAAAGAAGTGATGGTTGCAGGCTGTCCTCCAAGACTCATGGCTTATAATCCCTGGGTCGTTCCCTAGATTTCTAATGCCAGGAATGATTTCTTTTTTTTTTTTTTTACTCTTATTGAGCAGGTCTTAAGTCCTATTAGAGAGCAGTTGGTTACCAGGGAGGTATGCATATCACTACTGTACCTTTAGGGTTAGTGTGCTGAATTGACAACCTTGTTTACTTTTCTTTGTAAACTATGTTATATATTCCCAAAGAAACAGAACATAGGTTTAAAAGAACTTATTTAAATTAAGTAGAGATCACTTGAACCTGCAAATAAAACCAGAGTAAGAATGAAAGTAAGGTGTCGTGCCCTAGGCACTAGACCCCCAAAGAGACCACCAGAGACACAAACTCACCAAAATGAAAAGCAAGGTTTAATGAAGCAGTTCAAGCTGCCAGGGCCCTCATCAAGCCGTCCAACATAGTAGAGGCTGGAGGAGGTGCCCGCCCCTCTGCAAACTCAGTTTTTAAAGGCAAAAATCATAAAGTTACATCATTTAGGGATGCTAGTATGGGTACCATTCTGATTGGCTCAAGTTTTAGGGGCTTTTCAAATTTCTACGTCATCTTACTTTGTAGTTTTAACTGGTTGTTTGTCAAACTTTGTAGTTTACTTCAGGCCCTGGGGCATTCTGTGGTTAATCAATTGTTACCAGATAGTCCTTCAAATATCCTAACTTTGTACTTTGGCCATCTCCAGCATTGGGGCAGTCTATGGCTAATCAGTTGCTACCGGATGGCTCTTTAAACATCCTGACTTTGTCCTGGGACTTCTGCTGACTAGTAAACAAGAAGGGAAACCATTTGAATAGCCCTGTGTATTAATACCACAGGAAATGTGGTAAGCCTGTCCTGGGGTACTTCAACACATCATGCATGTCATTTGGACTTCAAAGCAAACTGCTGAGAAGGTGGAGACCTCCTATCTCTTCTGTGCAGATTAAGAAACAGCCTTAAATTTTATCCTTTTCCTAAAACACTTGATTCTTTGAATCCTTTCCAAGTTCCCAGACACATGGTTCCTCCTGTGTTTTTTTTTTTTTTTCCATAAAAAAATGGGCATGTATTGCACAAGCAGTCAAAATCGATCTAAGACCTGCAAAGGTTGCATTGCAATAGTAAAAAAGAAATAATTCAAATAATCCCGTAAAGAGAACAAAATTTAGCACTTGGAGGTGAGAGAATAAGTAAGCCTCAAATATAGCAGCATGGTTCATAAGCTTATTATTACTATTATTGAGGAATGTCAAGCTGTGATCTGTAATCTATTGTATATTTATACTATGAATATAACAGAATGTAATTATACAAATAATATAACTCAGCAAGTAGTATTTTTAGAGGAATTATTAAACACAATTTGTCAAATTAATGGCATACAATAGTCAAATGTCTTAACATATATATCTATTACAATATTTTTACTAATTAAAAATTGTATAGCAAAGCTGAAGTAGAAATCTGATTAATTTCTGATTAATTTTTTTATGTGAAACAAAACCTTAAATTTTCCTAACAGGTTCTACCCCCAGATAAGAAGACACAAGCACATATTTTTAACCATTGTCAAGTTTTGAAGAGAAGATGCTTCCTGAGTCATGTGAATGTTTTGTGTTCAGCATCTTCTTGTAGAAAACCTGTAGATGGTGGATACTTTCCTTTAAAGAAAGTGAATTCTCCGCAGTGGAAAAGTCCAATTTGTATATAATCACACACACACACACACACACACACACACACACACACACACACACACAGTCAACATATATCAAAAAAAATGAGAGAGTATCTTCAACTTGATTCAACATACTGATACACATAAAAGGGCTGCATTTTACATATAGTGCACTAGCAGTGCCTGGAAATACTCAAATACATTTACACTTTGAAATTTATTAGAGCCTAGTGGAAAACATCATGAAAAGGAAATAGAAATGTTTGCATGTTAATCAGTCAAGACTAGGGATGACATATATAATTTGAAATAATTTACAGAGCCTCTGTGTGGTTCACATTCCTTATCTATAAAGTAGGAGACACTACAACTCACAGGTTTGTTTTTCTTTAGGGCCTGAACTTATAGTTCATATAAAGAAATGTCACTGATTCATGACAAACAATAAAAGAGGATGAACAATTTTCACAGTTATTAATACTCTGAGGAATTAAAACAAGAAGCACATTTTAAGTTGCATAGTTTTCTTGATTTTAGTGTGTGTGTGTGTGTGTGAGGGAGAGAGAGAGAGAGACAGACAGACAGACAGAGACAGAGAGACAGAGACAGAGATAGATAGATAGGCATTTTGAGTATCAAAACCAAAGCCTTGTATATTTCCCTGCACATATCCTATCCTTGAGCTACCATTTCAGGCATTTTTTGTTGTATTTTGCTAGAATTATTTATCATTCTACCTCTTGTGTCTGTTACTTCATTTGTCAGCTATGGCACTGATTCTAATCTCTTAAAATATCTTGAATGGTTATATTCAATAATCCAAGAAATGATTATTGAATACCTATGGTATTTTAATCATTGCTGATGATTAATAAAGTAATGACAAAGAAGAGTGTTTGCCTCTTTCAAAGTCAGGGTATCTGAACAGAAGGATTTAGGTTAACATAAGGTAGAGACTGCTGACTTCTTATAGTGAGATATTTTCCAGCCTCTGTTTCAGTTAAAAGAAAACACCCTGATATATATAATTAGTTACTATATATAGAAAATATCTACTCACTGAGTTCCAAATCCATCTTCAGACTAATTGCTTACTATAACACTAAATATGGATAGGGTATACATTGGCATTTTCTGCCTAGCACCTGCATGCTGCCATTCATATAAGCACTCTGTTTATTCTTACAACTAGTCTGCTGAATTAAAGAGTTGTTAAGTCCTTGCATGTGCCAGGCTCTGAGAGACACTCTGACCCAAGCACTGATAAAAGCTTCAATCCTTGCCTCCTGAGAGTGGTAGGGAAATAGATTCATAAACAGAACTTGAGCTCCTTCATGCTGAAGGTGTGAGCAGAGTTCTTTGCGAGCGGTGAAGGAAAAACAATCAGACTGGTAAGATTTTCGATTTTAGAAAAGAGCTGAAGATGTAAATGTAGGAAAAGGAAAATGTATGAAACATGGAGTGTATGAGAAAATTGTACATCATCTGTGGTGGCCCACAGAGACTTCCTAGTGAGACCTTACTCAAGGTCAGAGAATCTGAGCTTGCTTTACCCAGCAGGGCTGCATAATGGGATGATTTGGCCAGGGGCATGATTACCAGGTATCTTGAAGGGTCTACATTTGGCTGTACATTATGCTTTGATCTGGCAAGTGGGAGGTCTTTTGCCTTTCCCCTGGGTAGTGAATAAAAGGACCTTTGGAATAAACCTTGAGGCAACTGAGTATTGACCCAGAACCCTCCCGAAGTTATCCTGCATCTCTGCCCTTTTTATTGTCTCTTTCTATCTTTCTACCCAATATTTCCTCATTCCTCTCTTCTCCCCACCAAGAACCCTTCAACAGGCTGGATCTAGACTTCCACAGATTCCCACAATTGTCTTTATGTTTCTTAATGAAAAAATAATAAGAAAAGAAAGAATTGGAATTATAAAGATGCTGGGAGAAACTGCCATGCAACAATAACTAGTTTTTGGGCAAAAACAAACAAACAAACAAAAAACACTGCCAGGAGAAAACAGTGCTAATAACATTCTTTTAACAGATATGGGGTGAGGTAAATCCTGCCTGTCTCTCAATTAGAAAGAATTCCCCTATACCCTAAGAAATTTGCAAAGTCTTGAGGGAATGAATATTTGTGGCTATTTAGCATTTACAAAGTAAAGATTCCTTTTTATGGAAAAAGAAAAAGTGCCCTATGGATAAAAGAGCTCTGAAAACCTTCTAAGGTGAACAGTAATATTAAATTGCATGGTCCCTCTGTCTGTTTTATAAGTTTAAAGAAAAATAAACATAAGTCTGACATTTGACATTCTTATAGATAAAACATCACAACCACTCAGATGTCTAACATAAGTTTTGTGTGTAAAACAGGGAAAAAATAGAAGAGGTAGATAGAAGTTACAATGGATGAAAGATAAAGGCCTGTTCTGATGACAAATGTCATTCCACTTTCTGTTTCTCATGTTTTTTTTCCCACAAAGCAGGCAGCAATGAGATCATCTAAGACTTGAAACCAACAGTTCCCCAGTTAATCTCCCTGATAATTCTCTTCTTCAGTAGTTTTATTAAAGACGTGCTTAGCTGGACTGAGTTTTGGTCATCTGAGTGAGCCTTTCTGATATTATAAATACCTACAAATGATGTGCATAGTCATTTGCTCATGATTCATATGTTGTCTGACTATAAAGAATGAGTTCTCCATTGCCCTCCCTGACTGAGAGCTTTGGTTGGAATCTAAACTCTCAAGAACTTGCAAAACAGTAGAAAAGGAAATACCTAATGGGAACCCTGAGTGTATGGTTAGGAACTAATGGGAATTTGGTTTTTGTTGAATTAAATTTGTCCACCTGGTTAAAAGTAATAAATCTTACACTTTCACGTGTTGTTTGAGGTTGCTGCTTTGTTTTCTGGCAACCCATCCTGAATAAAAGTAAAAGTAGGTTGGGAAGGAAAGAACAAGTCAAATATCTCTATTGAGACCTGATCCCTTTGTGGTCTGACAAGTATTCGGAAATGAGCCCTTAAATTGATTCTAAGTAAACAGCGTTCAGTCCAGCCCATTAGCATCTGCCACCCCTTGGGTTGTTGGAACTCAGATCCATTCCTCCTTTTCTACTGCTCTGTGTATCACCAGACACGGATCATACACCAAGAGCTGCATCCCCCAGACTCCTGTGTCAAGTTGCTTCAGGTTGAATGTGGCAAAAAAAAAAAAAAAGTAGAATAAATACAAGCAGGACCCTGGAGTGTCTCTGTAATTAAGTGCTTCCACAGTTCTGACCTCATATGATTCTAAATTTCTGGAAAGGATGTAGATTTCTGAGCTCTGGAAACAATATTCTATTTTGTTCCTCCAGTATAGTCATGGTTAAAGATGCCTGTTCATAGTTACTGTGGGTTTTCCTTTACAATTTTCCATAAGTTTATTTCTATTATTTGTGCAATATTTTCCCTCTGGTAAATTAGGCTTGTTTTAATTATTCAGAGTAGTATACCTTATTTGGGCTTAGTTGTATCATTTCTGGTACCAGGAGTAGTCCAAGGATGGAAATTTTAAGCTAGGTTTCTGAGGTTAACTATTCATCTACTAGGGTGGGGTATTGTTGATCAATGATTTACAGTAGTGCTAAGATTATAAAAATGGTTTTCTATAGTTGCTGAGACTACTGTGCCTCTCTAGTGGAAGATTGTAGAAGAGCTAGAAGTGGATTCCCATGACTATTCACTATTACAGTTGTGATGCTTAATGAAATTGCAGGGAGAAACCCACTTTCCCTGGCACAGAGAAGGTTACAGAAAATGCTAAGATCATTGAACTCTTCACTCAAAGGCACACGAAGCAATAAGAGCTACAGAAAGTTGTCTCTGATCTCCATGTGTGTATGATATCATGTTCACCCCTGTAGGCACACACACATACACACACACACACACACACACACACACACACACACACACACACACACACACACACACACACACACACACACACACACACACATACACACACACATTCACAAAATAATAATAAAGATTTTTTTTAAACAATTTTGGTTCTGGAAGTTGTAGTGGGGAAAGGTGCTGTTAATCAAAATAGAGCTAGGTGTTCATTCCTGGGGAACCACAAGTGAAGACAAAAATCAATTGTACTGTCAGTTATAGAAAGAAGAGAAATTAATGAAGATGGAATAAGACTACAAGATTTAGGGTGAATAATTTTCGTATGCTGAAACCACTTCACATGAGTCTAAGAAACATTATTCATCCTCATGTGTAAGCATAATCTAGTTATCCTACTTTTTTAAAACAATTTTTTATCTACTTTTAAGTCTTTTTTTTTTTCAATTTTTTAAATTCATTTTACATACCAACCACAGATTCCCCTCTCATCCCTCTTCATGCTCCCCATCTCACCTGTGTTCTTCCTCCCTGACACTGCCCTCATCCCTTCCTCCAAAAGGGTAAGTTTTCCCATGGGGGGAGGGGCCTTGTAATTCAATTGAAGCAGGACCAGACCCATCCCTGCTGCATCAAGGGTGAGCAAGGTGTCCAAAATAGGCAATGGGATCCAGAAAGCTAGCTCATGCACCAATGTAGCACGAATTTCAAATGATCTTATTAACAAAAGTAAATCCGGAACCAGGTATTGGGGTGAACACTGAAAGATCAGAGAAACAGAACAAGCCACATCCAATCTCACCTTGCCAGTTCCTCAGCTGTTTGTTTCCTCAGACTGAAAGCCTCTGAGTTCTCATCCAAATGGATCTCAGCTGAACTGCTGCTAAAGGCCTAAAAGGTTAACAAGCAAAGTGTCCCTGCATAGGCTCCAGGCTCCAAACAGCCAGCTCATGCACTTAGGACAGGAGTCCTTGCCCTTGAGGAGATGGGAATGGGGGATGGTTGGTGGAGGGCAGTGGGGGGGATCAGGAGGAGGGAGGACAGGTGAATCTGTGGCTGATATGTAAAATTAAACCATCAAATAAATAAACAAACAAACAAATAAATAAATAAATAAATAAAATTGTTTCCGGTGGAAAAGGAAAAAAAAAAAGGTTAACAAGGCCCTCATGCCTTATATACCTTTGGCTCCCTGCCATCACTTCCTGGGATTAAAGGAGTGTGTCACCATGCCTGGCTGTTTCCAGTGTGGCTTTGAACTCACAGAGGTCTGGATGGATCTCTGCCTCTGGAATGCTAGGATTAAAGGTGTGTGTGCCACCATTTTCTGGCCTCTATGTATATCTAGTGGCTGTTCTACATTCTGACCCTAGATAGGTTTATGAGGGTGCACAATATATTGGGGGACACAATATCACCACACACCAGGGATAGATCCTGATCACACTTCCTTTGAGAAAGTTAACTATGTTAGTTTCCAACTGTTAACAACAGAATACATACTTAGGAAAAGCTTGAGGCATGTGTGCAATGTTTAGGGAGAGATGAATTTCCATACACAAGTCTTGAGTCTTGAATCTGTGGTATATACTGAAGACAGAGAAAAGCAATGGAGATTGTCAAGTATATTCCACTTTTGTCCATCTTTGCTTGTACCCAGTTCCAATATTCAGAGGACCACACCCAGCCAATATCAGGCCTGGAGGATTAGGAATCAACACCTGTCCCACTGACTTTTGTTTCTGCTTTGATCTCATCTCTCTTTTCTGTTGTCCTACTCCTTTTAGAATAGGGATACTATCCATGTATCTTGGAAGTAGGGACTTTACTTTTTTGTTGGATTTATAGGTGCTCACAGCTGAGTTTTCCCTAGGTTTCACAATAGACTGTGGGTTTGTATTTTGGAATTGTTCTGGAATAATTGAGGTTTGATAACTTGTAGGAATTGACTGAATAGCTTTTTCATGATGAGTTAAGCATAAATAAGCCTTTGGGAGTGGGGAATAAACAAAATGTAACAGATTAAACCTGGAATCTTTCCCAAAGGCCTGTGTGGTAAAGGGTTTAGTGTTCAGCCCATAGCTCTAGCAGAAGGAGGCAATATCTCTAGGAAATGGGGCCTAATTCATTATGTCTGGCCACTGATGACAGGCTTTTACAGGAACAATGGGATCCCACCTTTTCCTTTCTCTTTCTTTAGTGTTTAGCCATAAAGTAAAGAGCATCCCTCTGTCCTGTGGTCCTGCCATGATGCATTGTGTTAAAGCCTGCCATATATAATGCATCTTATTGTTTATGGACTAAAACCTGCAAAACTATAAGACAAAATAAAAACCTAACTCTTTAAAAGTTGATATCCCAAGTATTTTTTTACATTAATAGGAAACTGACCAACACAGCGGACTATTAAACATTTCAATGAAAGGTGCCTATCTTGGACTTGTTTCCCAAACTTACACACATAGCTAATAAGAAATTAGAACCATAAATTGGACTACAATATAACTCTCCGATGTAAATAAATATTTTGCAGACCATACTACTTTTTTTCGGAAGAAACTCTGTCCAAGTGAAGAGATTGTAGCAAGACTAATGAATCTCTCGCACATGAGCTCACTCTTACGTTTCCATGATTGGGAAATGAGTTCAGTGTTTGGAAACAGTTATATGCAGAAGAAACGGCTATAAATAAGGCATTTTGCAAATCTGCTAATGGATTTTCTGGCATGAGTACTTCAAACAAGGAAGGCAAGTTCTTATGTCCATAATCCCAGGAAGACAAACCGCTGCCTCACACCTGTGGAAAGAGGTCAAATCTAATCTAATGGGAACAGCTACTAGCAGGTTGGCAGCTGGTGTCCAGATCAGCCTTAATGAGCACAAGCCTGTGTTCTTTGTGCCCACATCTAGTCCATTTCTCCCTCTCTATCTATTTGGATCCCTTGAAGAGGCCCTTAGGGTATTTGGGAAATGAGGTTGAATTACATGTGCAGAATGGCCCACCTTATCCACATTATTTAAACCATCCCTTAGACAATGCTGGAAAGTGACTAGCTGGCCTATCTATTGTAGTCTTTTATGTTCATTCTAGGAGGTCTATAGCAATACTTCTTCCAGTTTTTCTCATTACAGATATTACAATTGTATTATTCATTGTCTTTTTCTAGTAAGTTAAGACATAATAATTAGCAATAAGTTAATACATAATATACATATATGTATACACACACACACACACACACACACACACACATATATATAGGCACACACATATATACTAACTAGCCATATGGATTGACATTATGTTCATGAGATTTCTCTATCAGCTTTCTAGATAGGGCTGCTGTGTATCATTTACGCCCTGCCAGATGCTAATTCAGAAATCCATTTGTAAGTTAGACCCATACTTTTACTTCAGTTCATTGGCCTTTAAGAACTCACTATGAAGGAATATGGAGAGGTTAAGGGAAGAGTGATGAAGCTGCTCGTGTCATTTTTGTGGTTTTGAGCCATCTGCTTACACTAAGTGCCCGTGTGTGCCTTCTGTATCTGTCAGAAGCCTGGCCTTACACACAGCATTTCACTTTATGATGAAATCCTGTAGCCAATAGCATATAGAAGGATTCTACAGTTAAGAAAGACTGAACATGTGAAGGCAAAGAGGTGCATGAGTTCTGCATTCCACCATTCAATTGGAACCTGCCAAAGAGCCTTCCAACAAACCAATCTGCCACAAGTGTTTTTCTCACTATTAACTGTGCTGCATCATTAGGTAAGGTGTCAGAGCAGACTGCAGCTCAGACTCAGTCTGCTGCACAGCCTTCCAACCTCCAAGTTTTCCTCCAAACTGACAGAATTATGGATTTCCTAATAAATATAACAGAGAGCAAGTATAAAATTCAATAGAAATTCAGAACAGTGTAGCTTAGAGTCTTCCGAGCAATGCTCAGTGAATATTAAGTTGTCCTTAATTTAGAGAAAGAGCCCCCAACACACAATATGTATTGAATGAATCCAGCCATTCTTTATCCAGCCTACACACTACTTTCTAAATCTCCGATCCCTATGCTAATTTTAGTTCAGCATTTTATAACTAACAATTATGAAGAAATAGCAAAATAATATTCTTTCTCTCTGACTTATTTAATTAACACAGTGTAAATCTGTCAACTTTGCTGCAAAGTTTGGGATTCCATTCTTCTTCATGGATGACTAATACTCCACTTTGCATTTATAACACATTCTCATTATCCTTTCATCTGCAAATGGCACCAAGCCGGTTTGCATGTCTTAGCTATGGTGAATAGAGTTGCAATAAACACAGCTGTGTAGGTATTAATTTAAACACTGGTTCCATTTAATCTCAGATCTAATAGGCTTATGTAGGCATGAGGAGAGGGGCATCATCAAAAAACAAAGTATGGTATTTGTTGCAATAATCAGAATATCAGAGGAGTATTCTAGTCTGACAGGTGTGTTACAGGTAAACCAGTAGTTCACCTAGCTTGATTTTTGTTTCTATGATAAAATGCCATGACCAAAGGCAACTTAAGGAAGAGTTTGTTTTGACTTAAAAGTTCCAGAGTGATATATGTCCATAATGGAAGAAAACATGGTGACTGAGGGCTCACATCTCAGCCATACACAGAAAGCGGAGAGAAGACTCCCAAAGCCCACCCATAGTGACATAATTCCCCCAGTAAGCCTGCATCTCCTAAAATTTCCATAACCTTGCCAAACAGAACTAACTGAAAGGGAATAAGTATTCAGATATCTGAGGCTATGGGCAACAATGCTTATTCAAACCACAATAGGGGCTGAGGACAAGTGTATTTCACCTAAAATGAGACCAAGCAACAGATGCCCATGGATAAATGTGTCAATGAAATTTAGGAGGTTTGAGAATAGAAAACAAGGCACAAATTGGCTCAATAAGGTGGTTTTATTAAAGTGAATTTACTAGAAATTATCAACAATTTATTGTGTCTCGTACAAAAGGAAGGTAACATAAGAGAGAAACTAATCCATGTCAGAAATTATGGTTTAGGAGCCTGAAGAGATGACTCATCAGTTAAGGGTGCATACTGCTCTTGCAGAGGATGTAGTGTGGTCTCAGCATCCATGTTGAGCAGCTCACAGCCACATGTCCCTCCAGCTCTAGGGAAGCCAATGTCCTCTTCTGGTTTCTGTGAGCACACTGATGTATGGGTGTGCACATTCAGACACACACACACAGAGAAAGAAAGAAAAATAAAATAAACTTTCTAGAAAAGAAACTGTGGTTTAGATGAACTAAAAGATTTCTCAGAAAGATTACTGGGGAGTGATATAACAGGAAATCTGAGAAAGAAAAAGACAAAGAAAGAGGGGAAAGAGTACCACAGGAAGAGCCTGCATGCCAGTGCCTGGGAAATTTTCACATTTAACACAAATGAGCTCATTCATAATGTTAGAATTATTACACATTATAAAGAATAGGTGAAAAGTAACAGTAATAACTGATGTTAATTAAAATACATGATATAGGGAATACATGCAGACCACATCTATTAATTTTTTAATAATCAACCATAATCAAGTCACAATTCAGATGAGAAAATTAAGACACAGATCACTAAATATACCATCAGCATGGACAATAAAATGATTTTGTTTTGTATCAGGCCATCTGTTAAACAAAACTCATCCACAATCACTATGGTAAATTACTTTCAGGAAGCAAGATTTACATCAGTTAATGTGGATTCTAGGAAAAAGAGAAAATGAAAGAAAAACATCATAATTAAAAAGAGAGTGTTGAGAGGACATTTTGTCTTATTTTAGTTTCTTTTGGCTTATAAGTTAGTGAACATGACCATGTTTAAACATTGATGGGTGAGATCTGCAAAGGAAGTAGATATTTAAAACAGTGTTACCAGAGAATTCGGATTCTCTTTTATAACTTCATAGATTCACTGATATAAGAAATTTAAAACAATTCAGAAGGAAGCTTAAAGAAAATCTATGCCTGGTGCATGAGCTGGCTTTTTGAAGCCCACTATCTATGGTGGGACACTTTGCACAGCCTTGATGCTGAGGTAGGGGCTTGGACCTGCCTCAACTCAATGTGCCAGACTCTGCTGACTCCTCATGGAAGGCCTTACCTTTTCAGAGGAGGGAATGGGGGTGGTTGGGATGGGGATAAAAAGCTGGAGGGGAGCAGGAGGAGGGATGAGAGGAGGATTTGTGGTTGGTATATAAAATGAATAAGAAATTTCTTAATGAAAACAAAAATAAAGATAGCCATGAAAAGAAAAGAGAAAATTCTATTAAAGTTAAAGACAAAAACCATAGTCCATGCAAGCTACAAATATTGACAGATACTAAGAGAAAAGGAAGAGAAAGCATGACTTTTAAGTTAGGCATGAGCAGTGGCCTGGAGAGACATCTCAGTAATTAAGAGCACATACTTCTCTTGAAAAGTTCTCTCTACCCACCTGTGTTGGGCAGTTTGCAACCTCCCAACAGCTCTAAGAGATCCTATACTTTGGACTCTGTGAGCATTGCACTAATCTCTAATCACTTTTCGTCAGTATTTGAGAAAGAGATAAAAAGAAAGACAAGGAAAGTTAAGCTTTTAAAGGTAGAAACACAGGGGGACTTAGCAGTGAGGATCTATATGTAACTGCATCAGCAGGGTGGCTTCTGAGAGGGAGAAATACATTATGTCATCAAGGGTCTACTTACTGCTCTCATCTTCTTAGCTTGTCTTCAGAAGAATCAGTTTTCCTTGGAGGTGAGCTTATGGGCAGGTGATTGGCAGGCCCAGTTGGATTAACTCTTAAGGGAAGAACAGTAATATATAATATTCCAGTCTTTAGGGCTGACCAAGTCTGTACCTAGGGCCAAAGGTAGAGCTCAGATTCTATTCTTTAGACCAGGAAGAATAGCTTTATCTTAATTCACCTCTACAAAACGTTTACACCTTAATCATTTCACTTGGTTTTTAAATCAAAATGAGGAGCAACAGTGAAGCTTCCCTTTTTCCCGTTACTAAGGAAACCAAATTTTAAAGCCAACTACTGGAAAGGGGTCCATCCCAATGGTCTGCCTCCAAAATAGAGACAGAGAGAAGGCTATTAAGACTTTATTTTCTGTAAGAGGGCAACAGTTCAACTCCAAATCTTGTTTTCTTGAGATACATTTATAAACATGACCTAAAAATGAAGATGTTTTCCTACAGAGTGAAATTGGTCTGGAATTTGTTCTTGCCCACAGAGATTTTTCACTCTTCTGTTCTTACCAGCAGTCAGTTTGTGGACTTAAGAACACATTTTGGTTGCAGGACAAAAGTTTGGACACTAATATAGCAATTAATGTAACCCATGTTTTCTCCATAGGCACTCCCTTATTAAATAAAGCTCATTGATACTTCACCATTTTACTAGATAAAGCAAGCTTACCTTTGCTTATAACAGTGATTCTCAGCCTATAGGTCATGACCCCCTTCAGGGCTCAAACAATACTTTCATAAAGGTGGCATATAAGATATTCTCCATATCAGCTATTTACATCATGATTCATAATAGTAGCAAAATTACAGTTTGTTGAAGTGGCAACAAAATTTAATGGCTAGGGATCTCCACAACAAGATGAACTATATTAAAGGGCCACAACATTAAGAATGTAGAGAACCAAACCATTGACTTATAAACATTGAAAACTAGCTCAGTAGTATGCCATATTCCAGTCACCTCATTATCATTTGATTTCCCACCAGAAATCTATTTGAATTCTAACTCCCTATTGTTAAACAGCTTAAAGCAGCCCAGAGGTATTGGTGAAATTATTAAGGCCACTCCATGTAGTTAAAAGGGAGGTTTATTTTGTGGGGTAGCTTACAAATGAAGGGATAGGTTGCAGGGTCTGAGAAAGGTATGGCACAGTCCAGCAGTATTCTCTGGAGAACTCTGCTAGGTCTACCTCCAGCGTCCAGGGTCCTGAAACCAAGAGAAGCCTCTCCTCTTGATCCTGGGTCTTCAGGGTCCTCTCTCACTTGTAGGTGTGACCATTACCAAAGCCTCAATGGGGGTTGGAATTTCCAGGCCAAGGCTGGAATGGCTACCCACTACACAGAGGTTCATGTATTTGTAAAATGGGTAGAGGTTACAAGATTCCATATGAATTAAAATTATTCTTAAAAAGTACCATGCTCATTTAACATCATTCAAGAATGTGGGCACTCAAGATAGTACATCTAAAGGTTTTCATCCCAGAGCCTTTTTAGTTCTTAACTTCATCACCAGTATGTATAAAAAAAGAGATAATCTTACATACCTTAAATAATTGCATACGTGTTGTAAAGTAATCCCTTAAATTGAACTCTACAGTTCTTTAAAGGATTAAAGATAAGGTATAATATACAAAATAAACAATGTCATGCTATCATAGAATTTCACTGGTAAGTGTGGACTCTCCATGACTTGCTTTCTAACTGGACATGCTTATTATTTCAATTACTTTACATTTTCACCAGGAAATTGGTCTTCATTAAACACTCTAAAAGAAATACAACTCTATACCCTTGTCAATAAAACAAAATATCAGTGGTTACGAATCCCAGGAAATTGTACTTCAAAGAGCACCTTGAACTTGAATCAGGTGAATATACATATGGTATATGTATAGAATTGAGAGAATGTATAGTATTCTGCCATGTGGATTTAAAGCATGGTGCAGGTCACAGAGCCAACATTCAGAGATTCCAAGGGTTCAAAAACACAATGATAACACTGGGAGCCCAAAAATAGCCCTTGAGAGTTCTTCTCACTTTAATTTAGATAACACACATAGAAGAACATCAGAAATATTCTCGTAGTCTTTCCTCCTAAATTTACATTTCAGAAAGAGTAAAAAAATCTTAATAGGACGGTCTATATTTAAGAACACAATGTTCTTAAATATAATAAGGTGTACATCAGACATAATAACAAGGCAGAACTAAGAGAGAGAATGATAAAACACAAATAAAGGAAATGTGCTTAATTAGAATGAGGTTGTAGGCTACAAATCACATTTAGAGCATAAGAGTAGACATGAAGAGTGCCACATAAGGAAATGGTGTTTATTGGGCATACAATGAGATGACACTGAGGGTAATATGGAAAGGAGTGATATTCTCAGTTTTGTCATTTAGATCAACTTAAGAATGGATTACAACGGAGTCCTAGAGTTTCTATTGCTGTGATAAACACCAGGACCAAAACAGCTTCAGAAGGAAAGCATTTAGATGGCTTACACTTACACATCATAGTCCAGCATTGAAGGAATTCAGGACAGGAACTCCAGGACAGTAACCTGGAGATAGGAGGTAATGCAGAGGCCATGGAGGGGTGCTGCTTACTGTCTTGCTCCTCCTTGCTTGCTCAACCTGCTTTCTTAAAGAACCAGGACCACCCAAAGGTAGCCACCTACAATGGGCTGGAACTTCCCACAGCATTCACTAAGAAACTGCCCTATAGTCTCTTCCACAGTTGATCATAGGGAGACATTTTCTTATTTGAGGTTCTGTCTTCTCAGATGACTTTGGCTTGTGTCAAGTTGGCATAAAACTAACCAGAGCAACTAATCCCTTGTCAAGTTGACACACAATCATATCACTTTCTAATTAGAACCTTTCCTTTTTTATTTACCCCCAAGATGGCATGTTAGTATGAAAATCACAATATAAAACACAAATAACTTCAACAGTCCCATACTTGCTGTGGGATATTCTGTATGTTACATGTGTTGCTCTGATTGGTTAATAAATAAAACACTCATTGGCCAGTAGCCAGGCAGGAAAGATAGGTGGGACAGGGAGAGAGGAGAATTCTGGGAATTGGAAGGCTGAAGCAAGAGAGACGCAGCCAGCCTCCGCCATGAAAAGCGAGATGTAATGTGCCAACAATCCATGAGCCACATGGCAACGTATAGACTAATAGATATGGGCCAATTTAAGATATAAGAACTAGATAACAAGAAGCCTGCTGCGGCCATACAGTTTGTAAGCAATATAAGAGTCTGTGTGTTTACTTGGTTGGGTCTAAGTAGCTGTGGATTGGTGGATACAAGAGATTTGTTCTGACCATGAGCCAGGCAGGACTGGAGAAAACTCCAGCTACACACACTCTTCAATGCCAGCTAAAAGTTCAGTCTCTTTAAAAATCCAAAATCTCAGGTTGGGGATTTAGCCCAGTGGTAGAGCGCTTGCCCAATAGGCAAGCACAAGGCCCTGGGTTCGATCCTCAGCTCCAGTTTAAAAAAAAAAAATAATAACGAAAAGGATTTTCTTACAGGGCAATGGTAGCACATGCCTTTAACCCCACCCCTCTGGAGGCAGAGGCAGGCCGATCTCTGACTTCAACGCCAGCCTGGTATCCAAAGCGAGTTCCAGCAAAGGTGCAAAGCTAGACAGAGAAACCGTGTCTAAAAAAATAAAAATTAAAAAAAAAAAAAAAATCCAAAATCTCTCAATCAACTGTGGGCTCCAGTAAAATCAAAATAGCAGGGGAGAACTGGAGCACAGTCACAATCTGAACAAACCAAAGCCAGACTCGAACTGCTTAAATTACCCGGCATCCACTCTCTGGGATCCACTCTCCATCTTGGGCTTCTCCCACCGGCTTGGCTCACGTCTCTGGATCTGTCCTCTCTAGCCAACACAATTTGTTGTCTCGGCTTCGGCTAGCCCGACTCCTGCTGCTGCTGTTCTTGGTGATCATCTTGGGGGTTCTACTGACATCTGTATAATGCTGAGTCTCTTGCAGCACGCACATCCACGAACAGCCTCCAGCCCTGTCACAAAGTGCTGAGCCTCTCATGAGGCTGCTCTCCAGGATCCCTTTCTGCCTTCAAAACCAGTACCACCTGTGTGAGTCTCACACCACCAAGTCTGGCTGCTTCAGTTCCTATCTCCAGGTTTTCCCTGCCATGGCTTTCCTCAGGGATGGATGTAACTTGTAATCATATGACCCCTGACTTTCCCCAAGGTACTTTTGGTCATTGTGTTTTATCATATATATAGAAAGAAAATTAAGGTATAAGTATTAGGGTTTTCTATTCTCTGGAACAACCTCAGTGCCTAGGCTATTTTCCTATTTTGTATTCAATAGTATTCATAGTTTATAATCAAATGTACTATAAGCCAAGATATTTTTGACATACTAGGCATACTTAGAGGCCTGGCTACAATATTTTGAATATCTTCAGATGTTTTTCATGTGCAAACATATCTCTACCCACCAAACTTCATGTTCTTTCTTTCCCTCAAACAAAGAAAAAAAAAACAAAAAGGGAAAAGGGGGGGGGGGAGACACCAAAATATGGAGTCCATTTTTATTGGCCATCTACTCCTGAATAGCTGTGTGGTCTGCTACACCCAGTGACATTCCACTGGAGAAAACTGATTTTCCCTTTCCCAGCAGTTATCATTGAAAAATCACTTCTTGGTTACAGGTGTGACTCTGTTTCCAATTCCCCTTCTCTTGCTGGGATTTTTTCTGGCTTGAGTCTGTGCAGGTCATGTGCATGCTGACATAGTCTCTATGAGTTTGTATCAACTCTCTTGTGTTTGGAAAATGCTCTCATCCACCACCCCTGGCTCTTGCAGACATTCCATTTTTAGCTTGGCTGGTCTAGGAGTACTGGGTTATCATCCAAGAGTAAATATTTTATTTGAAGAATTAAGGATTTATTATCTGGAAAGTTTTTATTTGTACCAAAATGGTAAGTCCCCACGGAGTAAATGGAAAAGAAAAATTACAAGAGCACCAAAATGGTGACCTATTAGTGCCTATAATTAATTAGTACAGAGTAAAGTACTATTAATTTCACTTACCATATGCTACCAAGGAAAGCATGTGCCATATCTCAACAGATAATTAATAAACTACTGAAACTTATTCATGTAGAGTCAGAAGACACAACATCTTATAAAGCCATTTTATATAGCTGCTGCTTTAGGAAAAAATCATATATACAAATAATAAATTTAAGACTCACAGATAAACATACATTTATAATGTTAAACTATTAGATGTAACTCTATTTTATTTCCACTGACCTTCCATTTTTTATTAGCATAATAAAAACACTGTGTATTGATTTATTGAGTGTGAAGAAAGTATACTGAGGATGTATTTTCTGATATATTTTCACATAACATACAAAGTCATTCAAGATAAACACAAACATTGTCATTTAAAAATAAATAATGAATAATTGATAGATTTTAAACGTAATTTAATAAATAAATATTTTGGTATCAGAAATGTGAAAGATTGCTTTTGTTCCAAATGACTAGAAAACAAAAGTAAGGGTTTAACATCTAACCACATTGGTTCCATAGGTCTATTTTTCTCACAGTGTGGTTCTCCCAATCAGTATATACATCAATAATCTCTAAACGTTCATTAGAAATGCAAATTCAGGTACTGAGCCCAAAACCACTTGATTACAAACTTTGGAAGTGAATCAAAAAATGTATGTTTTAGTCTTCTGGATGATTGTATTCTCTCTGATCAGAAATAGCCTGAGAATCAAAGGTTCCTTTCCAGGGTGTCATACAGCCCCTGAGATTTAATGAGATGCTGGTCATAATAGAATCACAGGCAACAGCTATTACATTCACTCCTTCAGACCCATGCAGATGTTTCTGAATCTGAGTCTACTCAGGGAAGATGACTTACATAGACCACCCCCCACCTCCTTTGAACATGGAACTTATGGAGTTTCTAGTAGTACAATTGATAGGTGTCCATTCAGGAGATGTGAGAAAGAAAAGAGGAAAATTTCAATGTGCTTACTCATGTAGCTTCTTGCTTGATATGTAGTCTTGGCTGAATTTATCCCTTAATTTTAACAATCACTGTCTGAGAAACAGCTTCCAGTGAGCTGCTTGTAGAATACGGTAACTATATCATTGTCTATCCCTTCATGTTTTCTAAAGATTATTTTTTTAACTTATAATTGCACCATTTCCTCCTTAAATTTTCTCTCTTATAATGCTCCCATGTACTCTTGCATTCTTTGAAATTCATTGCCAACACCCCTCTGTGTGTGTGTGTGTGTGTGTGTGTGTGTCCACATAATGTTACCTGAAGTCCTTTCTTTGTGAATAGTTGAGACCTCATGAGCTTTTTCCTGTCCATGGGTGTCAACCTTCTTCAGCTCATGTTTAGGCAACCATCTTGGTGATACTTGATGAGCACAGCTTCTGACATTTCTAGGAGGCACAATCTCACAGTAAGTTTCCTGTTCCTCTGGATTTTACAAATTTTCTCCCCTGTCTCCTGCAATGATCCTGAGACTTAGGCATAGGAGTTGTGCTGTAGATGAATCCATTAGGACTGTGATCCAAAACTCTGCCTTAGAGTAGGTTGTGATTTTCTGTAATGGTCTCTGTCTGCTGCAAAGAAGTTTCTTCAATGAGGGATGAGAACTGCACTTATCTCTGGGTGTAAGGACTGATATTTAGAATGAAATCAGGAATTATGCTAGAATGAAGCTTGATTTACATTTCTCCAGCTTTTCTCCATCATGACTTTCTCTCATTCATTCCCAGATCTCTCAGCATCAGTGTGTTTCCTATTATTCTGATGATGACTGTTAACTTACATCCATCATTATAACATATATTAACAAACTGTTTCATGATGCTTATTTTAAAATTCTTTGTATTAGTGACTTTTCTCATTGCAGTGACAAGACAATCTGAAGAAGGAAAGGCTTCTTTGGTCTCACAGTTTGAGGGTAGAGCCCATCAAGTCAGGGCAGGATGGCAGAAGCGGCTTTTACCTATACCTCAGCTATGCACTTCTCAGGAATCTGAGTTACCCAATTAATTAACAAGGAGGGAAAACCAATTAGCTAGATTTCTGCATTTTCAGTATTACCCAGTTGCAGATCCCAGTTTGTGGGTGCTGCTGCCTATAGTCAGTGTGGCTTCTCTCCTCATTTAACCCTCTCTGGAAACTACCTCAGAGGTATACCAGGGGATTCCAAACGTAGCAAGTTGACAATGATGACCAGAATTAAGCTACACATCACTGTAATATAACTGTAGTGCTTACTTAAACATATTTAAACTATATTCTAAAATAACATATATAAATGAAAGTTTTCCTTGAGCTTGTCACTAGTATGACAGTGGCTTTAAATAGTCAGGTTAGGATTATGTATGTGGCAATAACAAACAGTTCCAAATATCTTAATATGGTATACAATATTTGGGGGTTCATATAAAACTAAGTAGATTATAACCATCTCATTAGTATTAAGAGATTTTTTTTTATTTTGAATGACATTTCACTAAAAACTAATAATACTGAAACAATTCCCTGCTTTTGTCATCTATATAATTTCTTTGGAAAATATGTAGTCATAGCTTTGCCTACTTTTTATAGGGATTTTAGTGGTTTTAATATTGAGTCATAGACGTCTCAACCATGCTATCAACATTATTCCACATTATTTGTCCTCTAGATCAGAAGGAAATAAATTTATTCCATTGAATCTGTAGCGCTGGCCACTTGGTATTGGATAATTTCTCAGGGAATACCTTGGAGAAGACTGATTTTCCTTCTGTCATCAGTCTTTATTTGCCTGTAGCTCTTCATTTCGGGATGGGACCTTTTGTCATTTCTCCTGTTGATTTGTAATGTCAGCCAGTATTGTCAGTATGAAAATCTTGTTTAGGAAACTATAATTTTGAGACTTCATGGGTGTAATGTCCCTGTCATGTCTAGAGGACACTAAATCACAGAATGTATCTTGGTTCAAGTCCCTCTTTTGAAATGTCTCCGAGCCTTAAGTAAATTCTATTTAAAAGTGACTTAACTCTGTACTCCAATTAAAAGAAGCCAATAATACCATTTTATAAGACTTTAAAGATTTTCTTCATGTATCTTTCTTCTTTTGCTAAGATATTCCATTACATATTCAAGGACATTTTAGTTAAATACCAGCAGTCTTAAAAACTGGCAAACCTTCAAATTTATTCAAAACATGATGCAGTTATACTTCCAGTAAATTTCATTTATTATCACTATCAATTATGTACATTGCCATTTGGCTCTTGACCTCACATGTACACTCATAGTTTACAAAGATGTTGGTAATCCATTTTGTTTACAAATCAAAAGAAATAATTTGCATACTGTACCTTGGGTTTTAGACATTCCTTCCCGAAGGGCATTCATATTTGATAAATTGCTGATAGAAATGCAAGGCAATTAAGTTGTGATAACCTTGGCAACCAGTAGATGTATTTTCCATCAGCACAATGTCACTGCCTTATTAAATCCTCTTATAAGACAGCAAGTCAGACCACTATCACATGTCATTTCTTATCCCTCAAATGTGTGTTAAAAGTTTATTCCACAGTGATCAAATTTATGTGACTGCCTGCTATTTATTATGCCAAATTGAATGCTTTCTTAAAATGTCTACTCTTTAACTGAAATACAAGCCACACAATCACCAAAAGTTGTAACAAGCATGTACCTTTCCATTGATTTTTATCTCACATTTTCTATTTTTGAAGCCATCAATCAAAGATTCTATTATATTCCACATTCTTATCTTACCACATTTGAAAATGTTTTATGAAATATTCTACAAATCTCCCTATCTGTACAACACTTTCATCCTACATTCACATTGTCTCTTTTTCTCAGAGGTAACTACTCCCATTAGCTATTGTGTTTACATGCAGGCTTTTATGTCCATTTTTCTACACAACTCATAACGTGGTGAAGGAAACCTTTGCTCCTTCTTATTGCTTTCCCCACCCTCACCACCAAGGTAATTCCTAAAAGCAACAGAATATAGTACTTTATTCAGACAAGCTTGGTGATTAGGAAATGCTGTGACCTAATATTCTTTCATATATTATTTTTGTGCTCCAACTTCCAGAACTTATCTATTTATTGACAATATAGGTCATAAATGATGCTTTCACAAAAAGGGTCATAAATGATGAATGTTTACTGATTATTTTCCTTCAGTTGATGTTCATGGATAATAACCTCCATTATCTGTCAGCTATCATTTGTCATTTTGTAGCCCTTGCATCTGATTTATTACTGCCCATCCTCTATATCCCCATACAGCAGCCTAACCCCAGTGCCCAGTGTCTACATCAGTCAGTCACCTCCTCTCATCACACACACATCATGAGTCAGCCTATATATTCAGGAAAAGGGTGAATGGGACACAATTAAAGAAGGAGAAAGAGACAAAGTGAGTGAGAAGAAGAGCTTATTCACCTTACATGTATTATAGCAGATTATTATCATTTTCTCATTTTGTTTTAACTATATGGGTAATGTCTTGCTATGTTTAATTTATAAAATGAAGTTTATCATAAGCATGAAAGCAAACAAAATATATATGTAGTTTTTTTTATTATCTGAGGCTTCAGGAATCTATTGGAGGCCTGAAACTTGGCTATATCTGCAAGGGGAGACCATTGTAGTAATATTTTAGTCTATTGGTTGTGTTAAAGTTTTTATTGTATTCACTTTAAAACATATGACAATTTTTTTTTTTCTTCAGGATGAGTTCAAGGGTTTTATGATGCATTGAATCTTTAAATAACTAAGAGATTGTCTCTCTTAATGTCTGCTATTTGGCAGTTTAACCATTTCAGGCCAAACTGAAATGTTCTACTCCTCTGCAGTGGCCACTGGCTGAAATCAGAGTGATTTTATACATTTCTGTGTGCTGTGTCTAAGCTTCATTAAGTATAAAAGCCTCATATTAAGAAACCTGAGGTATAGGACAATGGAATAGTGACATGTTGTATTCAAATACTTTAAGGTAGCAGAAATTGAACTTTATATTTTGACAGTTTCTCTTGCCGTGAGATAAAATGATAGATTCTTTCATACCAAAAAGGCTTTCAATCACAGTGCATCTTGTTCAAATATTATGTTCTAATTTAAGCTTCTGACCAAATATATTGCTTTTAGACAGTGTGATATTTGGTGCTAAATGCAGTAAGGTATTGATAAAGTATCCACATCTAATTATATAACATTGAAAGTGAAAATATAATGTCAGTTTGAAGACTGTGTTTTTACATTATTTTAAAAAGTAATTTGAAGTTTCTTTATATTCAATAAATAGAGGAAATATTAAGGTTTCTGTATGGTATATGTTTAGGAGCAATAGGAATTGTAATATCAAACCTAAAAGTTCATGCACTAGACAGCTATCTCAGCAGTTTAACAACACTAGCCACCTGTGGTGATATTGTGTTCCCCAATATATTGTGCATCCTAATTAACTTATCTGGGGTCGGAGAACAGCACAGCCACTAGATAGACATAGAGGTCAGAAAATGGTGGCACATACTCCTTTAATCTTAGCATTCAGGAGGCAGAGATCCATATGGATCTCTGTGAGTTCAAAGCCACATTGGAAACAGAAAGGCATGATGACACACGGCTTTAATCCCAGGAAGTAATGGCAGGAAGCAGAAAGGTATATAAGGCATGAAAACTAGGAATTAGAGTCAGTTAAGCTTTTAGGCTTTTGAGGAGCAGTTCAGCTGAGATCCACTCAAATGAGGACACAGAAGCTTCCATTTTGAGGAAATGAGATCAGCAGAGGAATTGGCAATGTGAGATTAGCTGAGGCTGGTTCTGTTTCTCTGATCTTTCAGACAATGATTTGATTCTCTGGACCCAAATGGTGGCTCACATCTGTCTGTAACTCCAATTCCAGAAGATTCAATGCCCTTTCCTGGGTTCTGAAAGCATTAAGCATGCATGTGGTGCACAGCCATACATGCAGGCAAAACACTCACACATTAGATTAAATTTTAAAAATAAAAAAATTTCAAACTTCAACTTAAATACTTAATTTAAAGTATAGTAGAAGATTAGAAATTTAAAATTCTGCTACCTTGGGATGACTAGAATGCCACACTCTAGTTGAAGAAGTGAGAAAGTCCTTAGTTTTTTGCCTGAGGCAAAATCATGTTCAACTTTTATGTACAAATATTATTTAGTTGAACTTTATATATTCCATTTCCATTCAGTTTGAGGTCCTGAAGAGAAATGTAGACAGAATGATTTCCTTCATACTTACTGTTGCAAGCAATACTGAATGCCTACCAGGATTTGGGCTCTCTATTATTGGAAAAATATGTATTTCTCCAAGGATCTAGTCCATTAATATCATATTTCAGAAATATATGGATTTTAATCATATTACATTTAAACTGAATTAACCAATGAGGTGAAGACAAGTCCATCCTTAAGCAGAGTTGTCTAGAGTTCAAATTTGCCAGATGGCTTAAACCAGATATAAATGAAAGGAAAAATATATTTCAAAAAGTTCCCTTTGACATGTCCCTTGGTCACACCTGTAAATATAAACTATAATTAAATGTATCATTCTATAATTCTCAAAGCTCTAAGCTTTGACTTGTATGAACTAAAAATGAAACTGAATATTTTTCTGCTATTTCTTCCATCTGATAATCAAGGCATCTAGGGAAGGATGTAGGTGTAGGTAGGTATGCATTCTTGGTTATTGTTTTGTGATGCTTTTATGATCCAACATCATGTACTTTTTCCATAATACTTTTCATTTAATTAAACAAACATGGATTGAACAGCTACCATAATTTGGAAAATACTTTAAATACTAGTTATAATTAATATATAAGATAGAGATGGTGTCTGACTTCCTGGAAGATGCTTTTTAGTATACTGTCATTGATACCATTACTTTATTTAGGGCTTTTAAGATTTATTTTTATTTTTAATTGTATGTATGTGTGTGGGTATGTATATGGATATGTGAACATAAGTGCAAGGGCCAGAGAAGACAGAAAGGGGCGTCAGATCCACTAGAGCTGATGTTACACACATCTGTGAACCACCCGATATGAGTGTCAGGAACCGAACTTGCAACTTCTGTAGGAACAGCACTCAACCTTAACCAGTGGGTCATCTTACTAGTTCCTTATTTTGTCTTCTATTCTGTTTGTGTTTCATTTCTTAGTTTCATTTTGTTTGCCTTTATTACTGCCCAGTTTTCTGGGTCCTGTTATAGTGAGTGTTCTTTAGAGAAATTATCCAATACTGATGAGGAATTGGCTCATCTAATTATCTACAAATATTATGTAGTTGAATTTTATAATCGTATTTTGTTTCAGCTTGAGGTAATAAAGACAAAGGAAGGAAGAAAAATTGCTTTATTCTTGCTGTAGAGAGAATGCTAAGTGCCTACCAGAAATTTGGATCTTTATTACATTGAAAAATATGTATTTCAACAAGGATTTGGTCTATTGATACCTTATTCAAGAAATATGTGAGTTTTAATAATCTTTCACTTAGACTGAATTAGCCAACTAGACATCTACAGGATTAAGACTGACAGTGATATAGTTCTTGTCCAAGACTGAGGTCCAGAAAATAAAAGGAGTACACAGTATCAGTCCTTCCAAGAACCAGCAAACCAGAGGCTGAGGGGAGGAAAGGGATGTCCCAGTCCCTGGAGAGAGAAAAGAGAAGGAACTGTGCCCTTTGTGGACTTCTGTTCTATTTTGACCTTAAAGGGATTGACATTGCTGCTCACACTGGTAAGGACGATGCTCTTTATTTAGCCTACTGATTCAAACATTGATGTCATCTACACTGTCAGAGACACATTAAGAAATAACTTAAATTTTTCTCTAGATATCTGTTCAAACTTCATGTTACTTTCACCTTCACTATAGATATTTCTACACTTCTCACATATATACACCTCCTGTACTCAAGTCAACAAAGACATTCCCTATACAGCCATGGGCAAGCTCTACCAGAATTACTAAACATAGAACCCATCTACTCCTTATAACGCAGTAATTTCATTGATGTAGTGTTTCCTAGCCTTGGCTCTGAGCCAAAATCTGATAGAGTGTTACTTAAATGATGCAGAGTCTCATCAGTGAATGGATTCACCTCCTCTTTACTGAGTGAGAGAAACATGTGGCAGAACAGAATGGTTGCATATCCTAAGCAAGTCTTCAGATGAATGCAAGATGCACAGCTGGACCTATCAATCCCTTCAACTCTAAACCTGTTGTTCGGTTTCACTCATTCTAGAAAAATCAGTCATGTGTTTGTCTGTGACTTATTTACTCATTAGTTTCTAGACCTCAATTTTCTTTTCCATTTCTCTGACCAGATATGTGGGTTTTCAGTGCATTAAGAGAGTGTGAACACACCCAAGCTCAAACTGGAAAATTTCATTATCAGAGGAATGCATAAAACTGGAAGCTAGGCTTTATATTTTTATGTCTTTTTACAGAGATAATCATGCCAGCATAGGTACAAGTTTATTTCAATATTCACTAAAGATTTGGATATCATTCCTGCATATCAGAGGTTCCAGAGCATGTTGGTATCTAAACCCAAGAAACTTAATACATGTTATTTCCTGCTCAGCTAAATTGCAGTTACTCATAAAATTGTTTTGGAAAGAATATTATTAGAGATAAAACTGAAAATTAGAACAATAATCTCTGATAAAATCTTGAAATTTGGCTAACTTCTCATTCTGAAAACACAGAATTATCTAGATAGAATAGGAAGATACCATGGTTGTAATGTTGCTGCCAAAACAAAACAAGTTGGAGTCAAGTCCGGGAAAGATGCATTCTGACAGAGTCGCTGAGATAAAATGTTCAACCTCTAAGGCCAATTTTCCTTCACTGGAACAGGAATGTTTGCTGTGCCTATACAACCAGTTATTCTGAATATTGGTTAAGATAGTATAGATTAGGGATTTATTATGACCCTTAATGGATTCTGATTATTTAAAAAATATATAAACTCAATGATACAGTCATTAGTGATACTGCTCTCATTATCATGAGTAAACATGAAACTGGGAGTTTTGCCAAGGTTGTGCTATGTACAAATGAACATTTTCTTTCTGTGATCATTATGCAAGAATTGTCATAAAATGTCAATAGTCTCTTGGGAAAATTATGCTGTAGTGTCCTTAATGATCATGAAGAACCTTAATCTTAACTAAAATGACAAGAACAGTTACATTTCAGTTTATATTCAGGAAACATCTATGTTAAGATTGCAGTTGACAAGCTATTTTTTGGTTCACTTGGAAATTATCAGATTTTTGCTAAAGTTTTCTGGTTTTCACATACTGAAAAGTGCTAAAAAAGGTTCCTGAAATTTTGTGTTATTAAAATTTATCCATATAAATCAATATATTATGAATTTTAAAAAGTAACATAAATTGTTGTTATTAAAATATAAATAATAAAGGCAAATTACCTATAAATTTTCCAAATTTTAATAGAGTATTATTTCAATTGAAAATTTCACAAAAAACATTATCACCAATTTAGTGACCTGACTTCATTGATGAGCATCACCAAAATATTGGTACATAGGTCTTCCGCCAATAATTAATTGTAAAAATCTCCTATGGAATCACTGAATTGCTGTTCAATGTCCAATAAAAATCAGATCACAGACATTGGGCTGAAATTGGACTAGCAAAAATTAGTGGAATTTAGTCTATTACTTCTCTTTAAACTTAATTATTTTTACATAAGAAAATATGTTAAAAAGCCAGGCAGATGGTGGCGCACACCTTTAATCCCAGCACTTGGGATACAGAAACAGGCGGATCTCTATGAGTTCAAGGCCAGCTTCGTCTACAGAGTGAGTTTTAGGAAAGGCACAAAGCTACACAGAGAAACCCTGTCTCAAAAAACCAAAAAAAGAATATATGTAAAAATATTGCCAACTATTATGATGATAGTTTACACTTCAATTACTTCAACTATAAAAATAGAAGAATAATTGAAAAGTCATAGACCTCTCATATTCAAGTGATAAGCTCAGGGCTGTTATATAATCAAAACAAGATATAAAATGCCACCAATTGCATTTTAAATAAATAATTAAATACAAGTGTCTTTATAATTGATTCTAGCAACCTGGGTTTTACCTTGTGTTTTAACCTGTACTAGAACAGTCAAAGATCTGGTGAATATCTACAACTTCCAACGAGATTTCAACATAGTATAAAATAAGTCTACCTTGAGAAGCAAAAAAGAAACTTAAACATATGCTTTTGTGTTAATGAGCATCATGAAGATTCGGCCTCAGAAGACTGATGATAAGAAAAAAATATCATGAAAATAGGAAGCTGTTCTGAAATTTGCTATTCCCTTGGACATCAAAGTCCATCCATTCTTTCCTTCTACTACAGAGACACTCCCAAAAAAATGAGAGAAACATGCTCATCTTTCTTCCATGATACATTAGTACTTTGAAGAGTTAATTATATGTAGTAAGACATCCTGTATTAGCAGAAAAATTTCCGGGTAGCTCTCAAACCCTTTTCTTGGATTTTCCTGTATTGCTAATTTAATAAAGAAGAAATTAGGCTGTCAAGATTGGCCAGTGAGTAAAAGCATAGGCTGCCAAGAATTCTATCCCTGGAATTCACATGATAGAATTAAGAAACAGACTCCTAGTTCTCTGACCTCTACTTATATGCCGTGCTGTCTATGGGCCCACATAGATGTGCATATACAGAAAAGAAAAAGCAAACAGACACAGACATACACACACACACACACACACACACACACACACACACACACACACACCTACTTTGGAATCAGAGACAAGAGATGCATTTCAACCCAGGACTCAAGGACAGCCAGAGAAACATAGCAAGAACTTGCTTTATCTAATGAAAATAGAGATTATGAAAGAGAATGATAGTTCCATTCCCCTGTTATCTTAATGAAGATCTGTAAAGATAAACGTTCTTCCTTATTCAAAAGAAATTTTGCTTTTCTGTTTTAAAAAAACATACGGCAGCACAGTTTTATTTTTTTTATTTGAATCAATCTATGTCACAAATGTATAGGGTACTTGAACAATTTTGCCACTTCTTGTTACTTCCACTTATGAAAATTGTTTTCCACAATTTCTGCAAAAATCAATGACTTCACTACAAAGTGAGTTCTTACAAGATGAGCATCAAGGTTTAGAAGATCTGAACAAATGATTGATTGCTTTCATTGTCTCTTATATATGCCTAAACCATATAAGTAAATTGTGAAATAAGATTATTAAAAGAAACAGGAGTCTTGCAATCTTATCCTGAAGTGACATGCAGAAGAAATTTTAATCTTGTTGTATGGTGCTTAAGTTGGTACAATGTGAACTTGACTGGTGCTTATGAAAAATGCACATTCTTCTTTAAAGGGAAACACAGCCATGTGCCGAGAGATTCCACAATGTCTTTAAATTGTGTTTCTTTGGTTTGCTACATAACCATTCGAAGTAGGTGAATCCACAGTGGTGTGTTTTCAATGGTTGCCTGTTAGTTTCACTATTCAGATGTGAGTTTGTGAATTTCTCTCTAGGGAATGCCTATAGTAAACATAGTTGACATCACTGTTGCAATTTGTCCATATTCCTGCCATGATGAAGTGCACACCAGCTCTGTTTACCTGTGATAACCCAACTTCCAAACAAAACCCACTTTGTTTAGCCGCCTTCCCAGACCTTCTTGACTGTTTTCAGCTCACGGCTCACTTTGTACTTTTGACATCACAGAGTAAAGATGAAGAGATTTGTCCTAGTGCAGATCAGGTTCTCATTAAAGAAAATTGAGTTCTTTAATCAACAATATACCTTTTATAAGAAATTAAAACCAATGTTTGGAGATTTCCTGGTTTTCCAGTGCTTTTCTTTTCTCTTTGTAAAGTAGCCTCAAGCCAAAATGAAGTGGAAAAGGCGGGAGGGGGGAGTTATGCAATCCAGAAGTTTGTTGACAAAAGTTTTTTGATGTTTTCCAATTTATAATGGAAAGTGAACTTCCCAGAGTAGCACAAAAAGCAAGTGACTCACATTACTCTTAGTCAAAAAGTTAAATGCAAAACAGTTCTGAAAATACCCACGTTTAAATTTTGGGCCTTTGTGTCAAATTCTTACTTTATTCTAAGGAAAACAAATGGTGATATATGTAAATAAATATTACATAAAATGATAAATTGAACAATATTTATAGTAAACCACTTTCCAACCTGGTGAATTGATCTCTTATGTACCCTTGCCTTCAAAATTGAAGTCTTTTTCTGTAACCAGGAGTAGAATTAAAATAATGTTTCCACATGTTGTCTTTCAAAAGTCTTGTTTTCTGTAACTGGATGATTCAGAAATCAGTTCATCTGAGAACAGTGTAGATTCCTTACCTCTGTCCTTATGAGATTCGAAATGATTTTTGAGTCCTTTAAATCACCTACTTTTTTCTTTCCTTTTGATTTTATTTTTTAATTGTGTGTGTGTGTGTGTGTGTGTGTGTGTGTGTGTGTGTGTACAGTTTAGTACCTGCTGATGCCAGAAGAATGCAATGAACACCCCTGGAGTTGGAATTACAATCAGTTGTGCATTACCCACTGTGTGGGTCTGGAGTGGCTTGTTTATACCTTCAGAGGTTGAGTCTATTATCATCATGACAGGTAGTATGGAGACTGTGGTGCTGGAGAGGTAGCTGAGAGTTGTACATCTTGCAGGCAACATGAAGTCAACTGAAACACTGTGCAATATCCTGAGCATAGGAAACCTCAAAGCCCACCCCACAGTGGCACACTTCCTCCAATAAGGCCATACTCACTCCAATGAAACCATACCTGTTAATAGTGCCACTCCCTATGAGATTATGGGGCCATTTACATTCCTGCTGGAGAGATGACTTAGCGGCTAAGAGCACTGGTTGTTCTGTTTTTCACTTTTATTCATTACAGTCCTTCACCAGAAAGGCACTCCAATTACATGTTTCTTTTATAAGAGTTGCTGTGGTCATGGTGTCTTTTTCCAGTAACAGAAATCCTAACTAATACAACCGGGGTGCCTTTGTTCTCATCCCTGATCTTAGTGTTCCTTTGTTCAACTATTAAAAGTGTGCCTCTCTAAACTTTAAACTTTTCTGTAAGATTTTTGACATCAAAGCCATTAACAAAACCATTTTAAACTTACTTTACTAACAATCCACATCTCTAAATTCTTTCTAAGGGTGGTGGTTGAATCATTAAACTGCTCCAGCAGTAATACTTGGAAAAAGTCAATCACTATTGTTCTAAGTACCAGTGACACTGCCCAGTAGGGTCTAGAAAACTCCTTAGCATTTTATACAACTTGTAGATTGTGAGGGACACGGTGACCAAGGGTATAAGCAGACCTGTTCTACATAACAGCATGAGGTCCTCAGGACACATAGTGTCCTCAGCTCTGCAACTCTGAGGCACACCCACAATATTTTGCTAACCAATGGACCATTTTCCATGAGTTCCAAAGCTGCTTGCTGTTCCTCTTGCATGGCCCCTGGCAGTTTCTGTATGCCTTGGTTTCTTAATCCAAGAGAACATATTCCTCCAGGAGGTGATGGTGCATGCCTTTTTCACAGCACTCATGAGGTTGACAAAGGTGGATCTCTGTGAGCCTGGTCCACAAATTGAGTAAGTATGGGGCCAGCTACTGTTACACAGAGAAACCCAGTCTTGAAAAACCAAATTAAAAAAAAAGGAACACATTCTTAGACAGGATTTTCAAGCACAGAAACACTTCACCACCATTCTCAGTGCAGGCTTCCTCTTTAAAAGTATGTTTACGTTGTTTTGTTTTTCCAGTTGGAACCTTGAATGGATGGATGAATGGATGCATGCATGGATGCATGGGTGAATTTTTGACCTCAAAGTATCTTTTCTATTGTAATAAATTCAGAATACTAGCTTTATCTTTTGTAGATGAATTTCTAAACAATCTTATTAAATAAAATACACAAAGCCAGATATAGGGGTCAAAGCCTGAGAGAGATCAGGGAAATAGGGAAAACCACAACTTAACTCACCTCATCAACTCAGCAGCTTCCAAATGCGAGTTACTTCCTGTCTACCCATATCAATATGTCTTGCTGCTCTGCCATCTGATTTGCTCTCTCTGTTCAGCTCTGTCACTTCCTATCTGTCTGTACAGACCTCTAGTCCTCCGCCATGGTTAGCTAGTTTTGGAACTTAAGGCATGTGCCACCACACCTGGCTCTGTTTCCTGTATGGCCTTGAATACACAGAGGTCCTGCCTTTGAAGTGATAGGATTAAGGGGATTAAGGGCTAGTGCTACCATTGCCCAACTTCTTTTTTTACTTAAATGGCTTGCTATTTCCTCTGATCTCCAGGCAAGCTTTTTTTTTTTTTTATTAAAGCACAAATAAAGTATCACCACAATCTTTAATGAAGTTAATTTCTTTAACAATTCAGCTATTTTTGAATTTGCCTTGTCTGCAAATTTAAACTAATTTATGCTCCTTTTCCCACCAACTGCACATTTTCCCTATCTCCTTGCTGTCTCTCACTATAGAACTGGATCAGAGCTATAAGCAGTAATCATGTCAAAGCCTAAATGTTCCTGTTTCATAAATTATCCTCTGTCAAGAAATTAATTTATTACTTCTGAATTCTACCCGGCTCAGTTTCTTAGGCCACTGGCAAAAGGAAACCAGTTCTTTACCAGAATATGATATGAATGGCCTCTAGCCTAGTTCATAAGCATCCTTATTTCTACTTGAAACCTTCTGATCTGGACCTTTACTCTGTGTTTCTTTTAACATTCTGGTCTTCCAAGCCCCCATCACAACACTGAATTAAGATTATATGCATACCATTCTAGAGGTTGTTTTAGCCTAAAGTGCAAAACTCTTTCATATTTCCTTCTGCAAACCAGTTTCAAATGCTTACAAACTACACAGGTTTATCACAGAAATGACCCCACTCCTGGTAACAGTATTCTGTAATAATTAGGACTCATTGCTGTAATCAAATGACTGACAAAAGCCATGTAAGGAAAGAAGACTTTCATTTGGCCCACAATTTGATGGGGTATAGTCTAGCATGAAGAAAAAATGCACAGTGGCAGAACATGAGAGGGCAGGTCACATGACTTCTTCAGCCACTGATAAATGTTGGTACTGGCTTATTTCCTTTCCTTGTTCAGCTTTATGCAACAATCCATAGAACCATGATGTCTATATCCAAGGTGAGTCTTTCTTCAACTAAACCTTTTTAGAATCATCCTCAAAGAAATACCTAGAAGTAATTTCCATGGTGATTCTAAGTACAAGTTAAGACAGGACGGTTGTAAAAAATATTAGAACAGGGAGTTTAGAGATAGATTCTATGTTATTTTCATTCAATTTTGGTATGAATGAATTTAAAATGTCTTAGATAAAGTTCATAGATGTTTATTTTTATGAACTCTTTTATTATGTTTCTAATAGGAAGAAAATTACATCACTTTATTCCTTCCTCTTCTCCCTCTAGCCCTTCCCAGCTGGTCTTCTTAATCTTGGTGCAAATCTTACTATGTCAGCAATATCCGTGTCACAATGAATATTGTACTGTCTTGAAATCTCCTATATCAAATCTATTAGTTTATGTTTTTTAAGTTTATCCTTCTACAAATTATCAAGGCATAGACAAAATATAGGTGGGTACTTCACAAAAAGGTGACATGAATGACCCATTCTCAAGTAAGTAATAAAGTTCTCATGTCCCTCTGAAGCTGTACAAGTGAAGTATTTATAGGAAGCATTTTCACCAGAATTCTGGTCTCCTGTGTCTTTACTAGAATTACTGCATGAATCTACAATTATTTTTTCTGAATTCTTCCCAAGAAACAACTGCAAGGGTTTCTGAACCACACTATTATGCAAAAAGGATGTTACATCACTAAGTTCATAATTACAAGGTGGCCATGATCATCACAAAGAATTGTTGTTTCTAGATTTTATATGCACCACAATCACAGTTAGTTGTTTTGAACTTTTCTTTTCACAATTACTTAAGTAATTCTTTTGCCTATTCTCAAGTTGACGTTCCCTCTTAATTGTGTTTTAACACTGTAGACTGTTTTGTCTTTCTTTTCTTTATCATCATTTTGTTGGGAATAGGTTTAGCCAAGCTTTCTGTTTGAATAAAAGCAGGAGGAATGGTAACATCTTATAGGTCTTTTCCCTCTTTGTTTAGATGTTTATGGAATTTTCCTTTTAGACTATAATATGCATTACATTCCTGCTATGCTTAGCACTTGCCTCCACCTCAGAGCCATTTCACTTCATAGCAAGTGTGTTCAAGATTTTTCTGATTCCTTTTGGCCACGTAGAGAATCACATAAATATTTTCTTCTTTTGTCTTCCTTATTCTAAATGTTTTCCACATTCCAAAAATCCTTTTTCAAACCAAAAGCATCTATGACATCAAGAAATTTACTTCTGTGGCCTATGAATGAATTGTCTATTGACAGTGAGAATTCCTAGGGCATAAAATACCTCCATCTGTTTCTCTGTGGTTTATATTGTAATATATATTTGAATCAATCTGTTAAGGTAGTGACACTATAAAATTTGGCTAATATTTTTCTTTGTGGTCAACAGCATTCTGGCACTTAAGCAGAATGGATCTCAAGAAAGGCCATTTCTCTCTGGATTCAGTGGCATTTTTTTCCTGCTCTGTTCAGGTGCTATTGTGAATGTGTATTGACAAATATCTATTTACTACACAATATAAACTCATCTACATCTCTAAACCATACTACTAAGTCTTGAAGAAGATCAAGAACCAGCCAACGAATAAAAAAAGCCATAAAACATCTTATTGTTCCACTTTTTGATATCCTTATCACTGTGTTTGTGTGTTTTCTTTATATATATATATATATATATATATATATATATATATATATATATATATATATATATATATATCTCACTTGCATACATGGTGCTGGATGAAGCACGGTGTTGGATGCCAAGAGGCTACACTACAGTTATAAATGGTTGTGAGCTGTTAATTGGGTGCAGGTACTTGAGTATAGGTCCTCTAGAATACTGACCCATCTGTCCAAGACTTTATCATTCCTTTCCATGAATGCTATATTACAGTAAAACTGTACTTGCACCTGTCTATCCTTTTAGCTTTGTTTCTACTGTTCTTTGCTAGAATTTTTCCTTCTCATTCAAATTTCGGTTATGATTCCAGAGTTGAACCCTGACTTAGCTTATAATTTATGCATTTTGTTCCATGATTTTCTTTGTAGATTCATAGAAAATATTACAGTCCAAAGTTGCTTAATCTTTGTTATCCTTTCTCCTATTCATCTTGGTCATTTTGAAATTAATGTACCTTGTAACTCTCTTTGCTAACAGTGATGATACTCTACCATTCACAGAGACTATTCTTCAAGTATTTTTCACATAGCTACTTTATATTACAAAAACGTGTAAGTAAATTCCAGATATCTTGTTTTCAGAAAAATATGAGAAATGTTCATCATTTTGAAAAATGAGATTTATTATATAAGATATAAAAGAAAAAGCAGTTAATTAACATTTTATGTGCTTAAAGTCAAAAGAAAACATACATTAAAGACGAGGGGAATATATTAGCACCATATCACCAAAGATTTATATCCAGCATATATGCATTCTTCAAATCTTTAGGGAGATGACTGTTATGTGACAGTATTTTCAGGGAGATATAAAAAAAAATCTACTTACATAAGATAGGAAACAGACAATAGACCAAAGTAAAGACACCACCAACTAAGTGGTATCGATGAGTTTTTGGGGAGTTGTCTACAGGAAAATGGGTTACTTAAAACCACAGAATGACTCAACAGTTAAAACCTGTCTCAGCATGGGTGATGACTCCAAAGCTAGAAACCTAGAGCTCAATGTGTCACTTAGCTGCAGTTCCACAGGCTGAAGAACATCTTCTTCTGGCAGATTGCCTGGTCTGAGAGTGTCTCTTAATGTCCTTCCTGCTTATTTTACCTAGTGGGAGGAGGAACCCAGTTCATCTAGTCAGTTTCAAGGAATTCCTGAAGCTTTTGAGTTGTTTACTCCCTGAGTTTTAGATCAGGATTGGATGTTTTACCAATTGTGAGATCATTGTGAATCTTAAAGAGCTTCCTTACAAAATGGATGAAATTATTGCATAACATAATAAAAAATATAATGGGAAAAGAATAATAATTTTAGAGAAAATGATGCAATTGGTAAATGGAAGAGGTCTGGTCTCACTAACCAAGTAGAAAAATGTGAATAAAATCAAGTAAAAATAATATTTTACTCATATAAATCATATATGTAGGACATATGTTATTAAGGTTTATGGAAATATCCATGGCTTGTGGGCATTAAAATAGAACAGATACCTGGAAAATTAATGAAGTCATAATCATTTCATTATTTGTGTAAAATAAAAATGTCCTAACAACTGCCAGGAGAAACACTTGGATCAACATACAGCAAGTCCTTAAAGTAATTTGCTGATTCCATTGCAAAAACTTGGATGCATTAATATTTATAAAATATTGGTTAATATCATAATTATGATGGACGATGAAGATAAATAAGTGCTGATATGGAAGGAAAGCAAATATTAAAAGTAGGTAATAAATAGCAAGAGAAATAGCTGAAAAATATACATGATCTTCATGCACATAAAACATTTTGGTTACTATAGTCACATGTCTTAAAATATATTGCTATATTGTCAATATATAGATGATATTTATTAATAATGATGTATTATGTATAATAATTAATAATAATATATTATAGTAAATGTATATTAATTGCATTGTCATTAAATATATGCAGCTAACATCCTTCATAGGGTCAAACGGCTAAGTTTTAGCTATAAACAGCCCAGAGCTACCAAAGGATTGCAATTGAGCCTCTTCTTTAACGTATAGAAGCCTCAGGTTTTCACTGAGGAATGAAGTTAGGGTTAATCATTATAAGAAATTTGAGTCTAATTAACATTTTTTGTTTTGTTATTTTGAGACAGGTTTTCCCTGTATAGTTTTGGTGCCTGTCCTGGATCTCACTCTGTAGACTAGGCCGGCCTTGAACTCATATAGATCTGCCTGGCTTTGCCTCCTGAGTGCTGGGATTAAAGGCATGCACCACCACTGCCTTGCAACCTTTTGATACTTTATAATGAAGATATTTGTGTGTGGCTTAAATAATTAGAAATTTATTTGAAGTATAATAATATAATGTGGAAAATGACAAAGCTTTTGGTTGGCCAGTGATACAGGTATACATGATATTACTGTGGCTCTATAGCATCACATTTTTCTAAAGAGCATGTAACAAAAAATGTGTAAAATGTAAAGCATAATAGAAATTCTGGATTTTATTTTATGATTTTTATTTCCTTCAAGCAAGGTGGTTTTTGACATTGTCAGAACATAGTGAGCTCTGTCAAGAATAGTAACTAATAATAATCACTATACTTTTAGAAAATGCTTGGAGGTACAACTCATTTTCCTATACAATTATTTTTTTCAGAGCTGTATAAAGGGAAAAGAATCTTATGAGAAAATGGACTCTAAAACCAGTCAGTTCATTCGTTGGGATTAGGGACACATGAAAATGGAAGAAACATGAATAAATAAAATAAGTCAGTTTCATTAGCAGGGAGAAATGTTAAAATTGGCATGTTTTGGAGAATGGCTCAAAGAAAACTATGAAAGTAAAAGTTGATTGAAGGTACAACTTTCTGAATTAATGAAAATTTTCAAGAGTTTTTTATTAGTTGTGAGGCAAAAGGAAATTCTTGAGCTACAAAGGATCAAGCGTATTATTGGACTAGATCTACCTAATCTGTGGTGGGATATCACTTATACAAAACTTGATTTCTTTATCAAAGTTGATTTGTGAAACCAAAGTATGTAGAAACCTAACTTCCATGCTGTGTTCAGTGAGATTTCTTCCCACTGGTACCAGTCCTTGCTGGCAGACATTTCTTTTCCATATCTTTTGATTACCATAAATCCTGTTAAATGACATACTTTAGTATTATTATATCCAGTAAACATTCACCTTTCTTTCTAGAAGACTCAAGGTATTGCCCCCAACACAGAGCACTAGCCTGATTCTTCCCAGTCACTACATTTACTCTATATTCTGCACCTCAGTGAAGGCTCTGCCTGCATCCTTCTTGTGTAGCACAAGAAAAGGGAAGCAAATAGCACATTTCACTGCCCTACACTCACAGTCAGGCATCACATCTACATAAACTACCACACTGTCTCTAAATAGGCTATAGATTCTCCTATACAGCTCCCACTTCATTCTGTTTGAACCAAACCCCATCTTTGGTAAAGTGTAGGAGAAAGCAGAAAAACCACGAATGTTTAATTAATTAATAATAATTTAATTAATTTAATTAATTAATATTAATTTTCATTTCAATGTGGAATACACACACGCACACAAAAATGAAGTCATGAACTGAAAGGTTGACCTGTAACCACTTCAGTGTCCCTCTCAGTACGGCCTTCAGTGCTGCGCCAGCCAATGGCTAAGCCTAACACAATGTTTAATATCACTTATTACTCATACCTGTTGCAGAACTTTTCCCATGTGGAACTATCCAATAGCTAACTGTACTTCTACCTTTTGGGCTTGACATTAGAGTTTTGGATCAAATTTCACCACCACTATTGTTCATTCATTCTGAGTAGTATTTCTTTCTATGGCTACATCACAACTCATACTTTTATATGAATGATGTGCTTTTTCACTGCTTTCAGTTTGGAGGTACAATAAATAGCGATGTGGACATTCTCAATATATTTCTTTAGATGGACAAATTGTGTATTTCTATTGGGCATAAGTATGCTTAAGAGTACAGGGCTCAAGCAGAGTATAATATGTTAAAAATTAGTCCCCAATATACAAGCTTAACAAAGTGGTTTTGTTGAGAATTCCAACTGGCCCACATAAGCACTAGCTTGTATAGACAACACCAACATCTGCATCTTTAAATTCAGTCATTATCAAAGGCAAAGCTAAACTTCAATGTGTTTTTAATTTACATTTCACTGATAAATAATAATGTTAAAATATTTTCTATAGAAATATTTTGTCCTACGAACTATCAGTAAATTATTTTTCTATTAGGTCATATTTTTCCAATCCACTTTAAAAATATGTATCAAATATGCTGCTAGTTTTAGAAATAATGTAGACACACACACACACACACACACACACACACACACACACATATATATATATATAAATAAAGAATGTATAGTTCCTGTATATTGGGAATTTTCATGTAATTAATATACTTGTTTTGTTTTAAGTATATTAAGATTTACATTCTCATTATGCTATCATATAAGCTATATACAATATGTACTTCTAAAATACATACAATATATAATCTAAATATATTACATACATAGTTGTAAGAATGATAAATACTAAATTATATACTAAGTATGCTCCATGTAAGTTCCTATATACCTTTAAGAATTAAAGTGTCTGATAAATAATGTGCATTGATAAGTACCATAATTTTGGATTAAGTTGGTTTTTCACAATTGATCTTAGTTTCTAATTACTAGAACTTTTCAGTTTGAGGGTAATCTAACATAGACCTTTGTTTCTTGTGTTGTTTCTGTTGTTTGTTTCTTGTTTTCCTTTTGTTCTTTTTCTTTGAAGTGGAGTTCAGTATGTTACCCTGGGTCCTCTCAAGCTTAAGCAGTTCTTTGTTAGCCTCCAGTTAGCTGGGACTTCAAACACATACCTCAGTGCTCAACACCATTCTTTTTAATGGTGAACACTTCATGGATTCATTTCATGTGTCTTTTCTTCTGCTCAACTGGAAAAAAATGTTCTCATACATTACTTTTAGAATTTTTAGTAGTTTTTTATTTACTTGTACAGTCATATTAAAATTTTTATTATGCATGACATAAAACAGATCAAATTTTAAATATTTAATGGACTTAACATTGTTCACTGAAAAGATTGTGTTTTTCTCATCTTGGAGACAAGTTTTGCTTTGTAGCTGAAGCTGGTTTGAAAATCATAGTTAATTAAGAGGTTCTTCAAAATTGTGATCCTCCTGCCTCAATCTCTCAAGTGCTAGGATAACAAGCAGCATGTTTCCCTGCATATCGATTAGTTCTTTTGAACATACAACACCAAACTAAGTGTTTACAGCTTAAAATTCCATAATAAGCCATGCAAAATTGTATGAAATCTTTTCAACATTTTTTTTCTGAGAACCTGAGACTCATTCAGTTATTCACACATAATCTACTATACTTCTATATAGATTCTTTAGTTCTATTTATATATATGGTTTTTTGAGACAGGGTTTCTCTGTGTAGCTTTGTGCCTTTCCTGGAACTCACTTGGCAGCCCAGGCTGGCCTCGAACTCACAGAGATCCGCCTGGCTCTGCCAAGGCGGCATGTGCCACCACCCAGCTAGTTCTGTTTTTTGTTTTTGTTTTTTTTTAATTGAGTCTTTGTGAATATCACTTTATGCATCCTGATCCCATCCATCTCCTGGTATCTTCATACCCTCACTCTGCCCCCCACAAAAATATAAAGAAAATGTAAAAGCAAAACAAAAGGCAAAAACAGTCAAACTAACATACAAGAAGAAGGAAGAAGCAGAAGAAGAAGAGGAAGAGGAAGAAGAAAAGTCAGCATGAAAGCTGTAACTTGACACATAGCTTACACTTTAGTCTATACATCTTTACTTGTAAGTGTTCATTGTAATCAGTCCTTCATCTGGTTGAAGGCCTCTAGCTTCTGCTCCACCTTCCATACTGGGACCTCACTGGCACTCCTCTTGGATATCCTGGTGTTACCTTGTGTCATGGAAATCCTGCCCCATTCCCCATCCTGCTAAGTTCTTGAGAGTGCGATATCTGGCCCTGCCCCTCACCAGCTGCCACATTTGGAATAGCAGGCCCTGTATCTTGCCCAGGCAATGGAGTAGTGCAGGTAAGCTGGCCCTGAGGATGTGAGATCAGGAGAGCTGATCCCACACACCCTCATCTGCCATGTGGTGCCATAGGAGAGGGAAAGATGCCCCCCCCCATGGCAGGAAGGAATGCCTTAGGGTCACAGGAGAAGGAGAGCTGGCTCTGTACCTCACTAACTGCAGCACTTGGGAAAGCAGGCCCTGCACCTCACCTGGCAAAACAGTAGAGCTGGCCATATGATTTTTTTTAAGCAACTTAAACAGTATCACACATAGGTGAAACATAAATTTATTCTAATTGTAATTTTATTATGTTAAATCTATATAGAACAAATTGTTATGGTTAAAATAGGGGTTCTTCTAATTCATAAATGTTATATGTTTTCATGCTTTCTTCCTCACTATTTATTAGTCTTTAGTAGAATTATTTAATTGTAGACTGTTTTCAGAAACCTGTGCCAGGAAACAAGTTCAAAGAAAGTATACTTATCTGTAAACTGCTTTGCCAGTAAAAGCATTTCTACATTAATGTAGGATCTTGATTCACATGGTGGAAGGAAAGAACTCTTGAAAGTTATTCTCCTACCTCTATAGTCCTGCTGGAGCAGGAATCAAACACACTAACAAATAAAAACAATAACAGCAAAAATAACAGATCTTTGACATAGCAGACATTCATATCTCAAGAGCTTCTAATTATTACTATCTTCCTTAGCTAAATTCACCACATTGCTGATGTAGTTAAATGAAACATTCAAGCTGTTATTTGGTTTTGCAGGACAACCTGCTAATCTCATTATTGAACTTTGAGCATTATGGTGAATTATACTACTCTAAATGCCAAGGGAAATTTCTTAAATAACCCATCAGCTGAAATGGGATTTTAACTGTAGTTGCCTTGCCAAAGCCATTTTAAAAGCTTGCAATATTATGTTGGCTGAAACAGCTAGCAAAAGCAAATAAAACAAAAACCTGAGATGCCCCTTATTTTTTTAAAAAATAAAAAGGATGATAATTAACAAGTTAGAACATTCACAAAAAAAAAATACTTGCAACAAATATTCAGTTAGTACTTAGCTAAACTTGATGTAACAAGAAGCATGAAATCACATGTTTTTCTATTTAGACAACATCAAGTACTTGGAATGGACTCCTAAGTCACTAAATCCCCCTTCATCAGACAGTGGGAATTATGCTGCATGCAATTATAGCATGATGTTTATTTGTGAAACGGTAGAGTCTTAGTGTGCATCCATCTCTTTACATAAGCATGACTACAAGCCAAAGATAATTGGCTCTAGAGAGGAGAGGGGAAGGGAAAAGGCACAACACAAGAAGTAGAGAGAAAAGGAAGAACTGCATGAGAGAAGCATCTCTACACTTAAATTTTTACTCTTCAACTGTAGTGCTCTTCCTACAGCCAACAGAGTGAAACAAGCCAAAATGAGCTGTCTCTATTTGAAGAGTGAGATAAGTTACTAGCCATTTCATAACCTCGTCTCTTTTAAGCTTGATATGAAATGAATAATTAATTGATTTCTTATGGTTTTAAAAATATTTCCACACATTTTCAAATTTTAAATGAATCTAAACTTTGAAGAAAATTACCTAGTTCTCCCTTTCTAACAGTGTTGACAGTAAATCTCAGACATTCAGAGCATACAATTTACAGAAAAAAAATGTTACAAGAAAACTGAATATGCTCATTACAATAAAATCCCCAAAGCATTTTGAAGGTACTTGATTCCTTGATAAGCTGGAATTTCCTTTATCATTTATAATGATAAAAATAGCCAGACTATAGTCTACATCCTCAGGTAACATTATTTTGGCAAAGCTCTATCATATGTATTCCAGTTTCTTGTCTCTTTTATACTTAAAAAGAGTCATAAGCCTACTGAAAGACACTTCCTTAAATGGTAGAGTAACATGCAGCATGTAGATGGTATTTGTGCAACTTTGCATAATCTTCTTTCAGTTTTAATCTTTGGCATTTGAAAGGAATGCCAACTATATTGGGCTATTGTCAGGTACATCTAAGGACACACTCCACATTTTGACAGGGGTTGTTAATCCACCAGATGTTCATGAGACATATACAAAACACACAATCAAGCCAAGGAATGCATTACACATCCAGCTACTAATTAGAGTTCATATTTAGTCTTCCAGTGGATTAAACTGCTTACCAGCTGATTGACTGAGAGAAACCAACTTGATTAAGTCATAGCAGCAAGAAGCTCAGGCACTTCAGAAGAATATTTGCTGCATTATAAAAGCATTGAAACTTTTTACACCGCAAAATGAGATATTTTAAAGGACTATTGTAATACATCCTTAAAATTATGATTCACAACATGCTTTTTCTCACTCAAATGGTGGATTATATTGACTAAATATACAAAAACAAGTAAGTGGTACTATGATTAAATAAAGAGTTGCTACCTCATTTTTACACTTGCTCATGGTAATGTGCATATCTATTATTGTTAAATATTCAAACCACTGACTATATACAATAGATTTATACCTGCTTTATTTAGCTCTAGCTTTTATCCATCCTTTATTTATTATTAAAACGTTTGATTGAGTTTGCTGAGTAAGTGCTAAAGGATACATGGCTGATCTGAACAGAGCCTCTGACTGTGGGAACCTTACTTTCTAAGGAGTCCACAGACTGTCTTTTCAAAATGACAGCATTTCTTGTCTTGATTGTTCTTGCAGACTCCTGCTATGCCACATGTAGACAGGGAGTCTTTCCTTTCTCTTGCATTGCACTGACATTTGTTATGCAGTCACTGAACAAACTTCACAGGAATTGTAATATATTGAGGACTTTTTTTCCCCTCAAATTAAAGAGAAGACAACAATTTTTGGACCAGACATCCTCACTCTATCAGCTTCCAGCTTTGTCAGCTTACAACAATACAGTTTGATTAGTCAGAATAACTCTATTTTGCGTGGCTGAAATTCATATCATGCAATATTTGTATGCTAATTACTTTTAGATGACACAGAAAACACTGCCTCTGTGCTGCTTAAAATTATAGGAAAGCAAATAAATTACAAAACACAAATTTTAAAAGCACACACTGCAAAATATTAATCTTTTAGAATTATTATCTTGCTAGGATGCTCTTAACTTTATAGTCTTCCAGAATAGATAATGTTCAACTTGCAATTTTATATATTATGTGTGAGACCAACTTTATCTTGAAAACATAGCCAAGGAATAGAAGAGAATCTTTTATCTGTGGCCTTGATCTTTTCATAGTGTTTTATCATTGGCAGAAAATATGCTTTTGTCTGTCATTACTGGAGTAATATAAACTCACATAAGCTGTGCTTAAGGGATTGTGTTAGTTGACATGAAGCACTGATTGAATCTGGATTTAGATACAGCTGTCACAGGGGCTCAAGAAAATGTGGTGAGCTTTAGATTTGGGAAAACACAGATAAACTAGATAAACTTTAATTCCCTTCCCACTATCACCATACACGTGCTCTTGAAAGAGGATACAGATGTTATTTGAGTGGGTAGTGTTTAATAGGGGGAAAAAGTGAGAAAGTTAGATATTAAATTCATATATATATATCTCCAAGAAACAGCTTTCTGAAAAAATTAAGAAGTGGCTAATTTTGACTGTCATCCAGTTTCCATGTCAAATCCAAGACATCAGTTTTAAAAGAATACTTCCTTGGGGAGGTGTAAGGCCCTGAACTTATGGCAGGGTTGATTCCTATTGCCTCATGGTTCTTGGTGTATTTTTTCATCTGTTTCCTAGGATAATAACACAAAACTTTTCACTGGGAATACTTATAATTGACTGACAGGCATCTCTAGGTCTGAAGAAGAAGGAAATATTAAGAAGGAGCATTTTGCAAAATTGAATGCCTTGATTATATTTCTTTCTCTCTCTAGAGGCAGCATACAGGTAATGCAAAGGGCATAGGCTTTAAAAACAAGGATTTGAGCATTACTTCTGTACATATCCACCACCACTGACATACTACGGAATATCTTTAAAACCTCATTTCTTGAATCTTGAAAATGATGATAACTAACAGCACTTCAGGACATTTTTTAAAAGTAGCATATGTAAAATGCACAATGCAATTCCTGGTATAACTGTTTACTCATTCAACAAAGATTTTTTGATAAATTTGGCTTTATGAATAGACATTGTGTAGATTCCTCTCCAAAGAATTAGTAGTGTTGCTTTACTGTTGAATGGGTGCTTCAATATTTAACCACAGGAGAAGGAGAACTAGGCATGCTTTCAGTATCCAATATCAGCTTGTTAATATGTAGGCATGAATATACATCCATACATATTAGGGATACAAAATGAGATGGAGCATTCAGTATACATAAGCATGAAATATTTTTTTTCTAATTCTAAACACATTTCTGAGTTGAAGAGCAAGTGTCAAGGGTGGAGAATATACCAAATTTTAAATGAAATGCTTTAATGGACTTTTGCATCTACAAATAGGGGATGAATTTACATTTTCCTATTCCTCTTGTTTTGGGGTGTAGCTCATTCAGAGAACACATGGACTCTCAAAGGAAATAAAAAGTTTCTATTTGTGGCCTGGAAGACTACACAGGGGACTTGCCCAAAGTGCATAGCCACAAGCCTTACTGTTCTTGGACTTTTTAAACAGAAATCATATCTTGATGACACATTTCAATTAACAAGACCACTTAACAATAAAGGGAGCCTCAGAAGCCTGAAAGCAAGGTTAATACATTTAGGGACTTACTCTGAACTATGAACTATGGTGTCTTTGCTCTGATTTGGCAAGTGTTGGGATCTATGTGCTGGGCTCCTAAGTGAGGAGGTGCCTTTGTGCCTCTAACATGGCACCAACTGTGGGGCATGTACACTGCCATTATCAAGAATTAAAAACCTGGACAGTGTATACTAAGACAAACATGAAAGAAGTTTGGTAGTTGGAAAGAGTATGGAATCTCAGAAACATCATAGTAATTAGTTTCCTGGATATTGTTTTTGTGTATGTGTATATGTCTGTGTACACCTTATATATTGTTTCTTGAAGCTGAAGAAATCAGAAACTCAAAATGCTAACAAGTATAAATACAACACAGAAAAACATGCACACAGAAACCCACAGCAAAGCAAGACAAAACTTTTAGATAAGGAGCATCCTTATCTACAAAACACTAAAACAGGAATTCCAGCTCGACTTCCAACTAGAGCAACAAAGGGCAGTGAGTAGACAAGATATCAGTACTCACCAATGATGTGATACCTCAGCTTCCTCTAGAAGTGCTGTCAGAAAAGGTTGAATCCAGAATCAGGAGCCAGCTCTAGAAAGGGGAGTTACCCCACAAGGTAAAAACAAGTGTCCTTTCTATCTCTCACTAGCATCATCTGCCACAATAGAGCAAAAGATCATACCTATACTGCCACAAGTGGTAATTAACTCTCTCCAGATATGGCAGGCAGTTACCCAGCAGTGAGTGTTGTTGAGACAAGAGCCCATGGAGCTAGTTAATTATGAAGATGATGATGATGATGATGATGATGATGATAGGAATATACTAGAACATAAGACAAACTAATATATTCAAAATACATGTAATCATAATGGGTTGTTCTCCACTATAACAGAATAAAATTGAAGTCAATAAAGTAGAAAATCTTCAAATTCATGGAAATTAGCAAAATGCTTTTGTTGTTGGTTGCTTTTTCTGCTCTTTTGCTCTTTGGTCTTTGGTCTTTGTTTGGGGGCCCACCACCCAGTCCCCAAATAAATCATACATGGAGGCTTATTCTTTCTTATTAATGCAGGATCTTAGCTTGGCATTTAATAGTCTTATCTGTTAGCATTTCCCTTTCTTCCTTTCTAAGAATAAGGAGTCAGGCTACAACAGAACAGGGAGTTTCAATGAGCTCTTAAAATTCATGCTGGAGTCTAGGACAGTGGATACTTCTTCACCTCCAGAGTCTACTTTCAACAAGCTCAAAAAACACACAGCAATTTACCATATAACTTATTACAAATCCCCCCAAAAATGAGTCTAGATTCACCCTATATAAACCTCAAGCATATAGCCAGGTATGATGATACACACATATAATTCCAGCACATGGGAGGCTGAGGTAGGAGGATCTCTGGATTTGAGACCAGTCTAGTCAACAGAGCTAGTTCCAAGATAGCCAGAGATATATAGAGAAAACAAACCAAAAAATAAAAATAAAAATTATTTACCAACCAAGTATGAGTGAATCAAAGACTCTAATATAAGACCTGAACCTTTAAAATCCTAAAGAAAAACACAGGAGAAACATTTCAATGTCTAGACATAGACAATGACTTCCTGAATCAAACTGTGGTAACTCAGGAGGTAAGATTAGGAATTAGTGTATTGTATGTATGTTTGTGTTTGTCTTTAAAAGTCTATGCATGTGGAGATGACAGACACAAAATATAGAGGATACACTATTTTATAGCTTTAAATTTGGAAGGACCATTTGTTTCTGTCTAATCTTCTGTGCAATAACTAACATGCAGTCGTCATTTGAATCTTAGGTACTGAGTACCTCCCTGAATAATAAAACATAAAAAGACAACAGAATCCTCCAAGATTTGTTTAGTTTTAAAATATTGAAATATTGAATAATATATGGATCAAATATAATTCTCAAAATGGTTCTAGTGATTTTGATAATTCTTTCTTCCTGACAGTTTCTTACTTGTATACAATGTATTATGACAATAACCTTCTCTCATGGCTCTGCTGTACCAGCTAATCCATTCTTTCCAACTATCAATTCATGAAGAACTCTAGGGCCTTGGAAATGATGTAACTACAGAATCTGAATCAAGTTGGAATAAACACACATACATTAGGAAATACTTTTCAGATTATTGGAGTTGAATACACCTTCAGAATTGGTTGATAATATTATACCACTATGTTATAGCCAAACTTGAAAATTGTATCAAAGAAACAAAAGTAAATCCTAGATATAGTATCTCTCATCCAAATGATCATTTAATGTAGTAAAATCTAGTGATGTGTAAAACATCATTTTCTATTATTATTAAGATTATTTTATTAAATATAATCCCAATTCCTTGATTTTGTCCATCTCATGCTTTTGGTACCATCTCATGTTATTTCTCTGTTAGGATGTCTGGGAAGCTTCAAGAACATGATCACCAAGCATCTGCCACAGCTGAACAGATAGCCAGTATGCATCATTTGCAGAATATTTCTACCCTACATTTTGCCGTAGCAATACTTTATTTCTCTCAACACATCTTACTTTCTCCCAGGTGGATACTGAGTTCCTTGGGATCAAAGGCATCATCTTACAGTTCTATCTCTAGCACTTAACGATATTCAGCTTTTGGCAAGTCCTCACAACAGATGTATTAACAGAGCTAACCCAGCTAAAAAGAGACACAGAGGGGCATATAAATTACTAATTACAGAAATGTGCCTTAAGAGTAGGGTTCTTTTTATTTACTATGCTTGGTTATATTTTGTAGTACCTAAGAGTTTGCAAGTGACTAGGCCATCATTTTGGCAGTACATCTTTACCTAAATAGCTCCATTAAAGAGCAAGGATAATTAAATGATCAATAGTCTTTACAGAGAAGATGAGAGAAAAGAAATACAAGTAACCAGGATTGGCACGAACAATTACAGAACTTTAAAGGAAAAGTATTTGTGGATCTGGAGAGATGGCTCAGTTTGGGTTCTGGCCTCTGTGGTCACATACATGCGCGCGCGTGTGTGCTCGCGCGCGCACACACACACACACACAAACACACACACATACACACCTTTTCAAATTTAAATTGTTGGGGCTAGAGAGATGGCTCAGTGGTTAAGAGCACTGGCTGCCCTTCTAGAGGACCAAGGTTCAATTCTCAGCACCCAGATGGCAGCTCACCTTATTTGTAGCTCAGTTCTAGGGAATCTGACACCTCACACCAATGCACATAAAATTAAATTAAAAGAATAAAAAAATTAAATTTTAAAAATTGTCTTAAAAGGTATTATTATATTTTATTTAATTTTCATCAGGGTTATAAACATCTCATTACTGTTTCTTTTAATAGCTGCCTGCAAGAAGGAACTTTAGAGTCTTGATTTATCTAACTGAAGGGACCATATTTCTCAGCCAGAGATCTGACTGCTGAGACTTGCTTCTGTTACAAGATTCTATGGAAAAGGAAAGAGGTAGAATAGGCAGAGACTGGAAGAGGGTACAAATAGCAAATGCTTGCATGTGCAACTCTTCCTTGTGTATCTGAGGAGGATACATAAGAAGCAATTGTGCAATTGCACATGCAAGTTTATATATATGTAAAACTTTCTCTGAAAATGTCTAATTCAATGCCAGCAGAGAAACAAAAGTCTTTGAGTATAGTTCTAACAGAAGATAGGTGCACTTTTCAGCATCTCCAGTATTCTTTAGCTGACATGGGAGTGTCCGCTACTGCCCACAGTCATATAGGTCATACTGTGAGACAGAAGAACAATAAAGGCTTTGTTTGGGCTGAACTGATGGGATTCCAATGTTCTGGTAGCTAGAAGAAACTTACAATAAAAACAAAAGCAGTTAACTTAAGTATATGGAATTCTTGAAGATAAATGTTATTATTAAGTCATAATAGGAAGCACAAGAAAAAGCATACCTTAATATATTTGTACATGTATGGGAGACTTTCCAAAGACTAATCATTTCTGTTTACTTATATCTTCTTTAGTAATAATCACCTGAGCTGAACTTTTATGAATCAGCCTACTTATTAATGAGATTTCTCTAAAAAAATAAAACAAAAGTATGTTTTCGTACTCAAGGTTTTCCTAGACTGGAAGAAGTTGTAACTTAATCTAAAATATTAAATTACATTCTCTTGCCAATTAGTTCACAACTTAAGCCTTGCTACACCCCTAAAGCTAAATCAATTCATTATGAGCTTTTCAAACTGGGCTGTGTCCAGGAAGCAGTCAGAAACATATGATGGTAGAGAAACAGGTAACTATGCCATGTCCTACCTGATTTCAAAGTCACTAATACACTAGGATGTGATAAGACACATCCAGATTATGAGAATTTCATACAATGCTGTGTCCCTTACAATCGTACGGGCCTGTTTTCTACAATGTCCTTCTTATTACATGAGAATTTTCATATGTACAGTGTCAAATACATTAGGAACACCTAATGACAGTGTGATGAGGATAGTTAAATTATTATGTTGCTTCTAATTCATATATTGTGGATAAGAGTAACTTAATTTACCTTATTCATTTCAAAAAACTACTTTTTCCCAATTCTTTTGATTTATTTCTAAATGCACAGATGATTGTATCATTTCTTAAGGTATGAAGACACACATCTTCTGTATTTCTTGGGCTACAAATCTGTTTTCATTGAATATTGAATTCTAATGATTTCTCTAAGAGTTTTTTCTAAATCAAAAAAACAGACTTAGTTCACATTCGTTTTGCAGTGTCTTCCCAGAAAGCACTCCTCAATGGTAATATGTTTCCCTTAGCATTGTAAAACTTTGCATTCTCGTGTCCACTGTTTTGTTAAGGTTTTTGATCACTTTTTGCCTTGCTGTATCTAGTGTGTGCTTTGAAAGTATTTGTTCTAAAAGCATTCTCCTTATATTTCATTTTTATTGCTGATTATTCAGGCCTTGGATATACAGGTCCTCATCTCCACTCACTTTCTCTGAATTTGTATAACATTTATTAACATGTGTACACTATTATATTTAAGAATTTTTCAGACAATATTTCTCTAAAGTTCTAATTCTATTTCCTGTTCTTACAAGGTGGAACTTACTGATGGCATGACAACTCTTGGTGGACTGTCAAGGTTTTAAAGCTTACTTTTTAGTGGCCTTCCATTTTCAAGGTTGAGTAAATTCTTTGTCCTCTATTAAGTTTCCTGAATCTATCCTTTGTGGTTCTATTTCTAAAGACAATTATTTCTTGCATAATATATTTTTATTCTAGAATATACTCAACGTCTTTCTTATTATTTTCATTTCTTTACTAAGAAGTAGCATTTTATTGCATTTATGTTTTTATGTCTTTTATATGCCCATTTTCATATTTGACTCAAAAGATTTATATTTATCTTTTAAAACAACTTATTAAACTTTAACTTTGTGTATGTGTCCGTGTATGGGTATTTGCACAGGAGTGCAGATACCTACAGAGGCCAGAGGCATTGGAAGCCCTGGACCTGGAATTACTGGCATTTGTGATCTACCCAACCTACTTGTTGGGCACCAAATTCTGGTCTTTCACAAGAGCAGTTTCTGCTTTTAACTTCTGGGTCATCTTTCCAGCTCCTGTTATCTTTCCCTTCGATAATAGATCATGTTTTCTTCATACTTCAAGCAACTTGTCTCATAGACATTCTTATGCATTCTGTCACATAATCCCAAAGTGGATTATTTGCTTCTTGTAGCATTTAATGTGGTTAATCTTAATCTGCAATTCTATCTCTGGGACATGCACTCCAAACTCTGTTTACATCTTTTAGGTTTTCCTGAGACTCTTTGAGTCTCTGCTATGAATGTGTAATTTGGAAGGCAGGACAGAAGTGACAAAGTTCATTCATAAAATCGAGGCTCTCTTGGTTCTCTTATTTATGGAGTGTCTCTAATGTTTCCTAATGGTTGTGATGATCTTAAAACATTTAAGATTTCAAATTAGAAAGTCTGAAGGTTTCTTTTCAAGTTATAGAGCCTGGAATAGTCCAAGATGTCTCTCTTTAGGATAGAGTTTATAAAATATATGCACATGCACACCTCCAAATATAGACACATAAAAGATGGAGTCATAGCTGAAGAGATGGGTCAATGGGTAAAGTGTTTGCTGTACAAGCATGAGGACCTGAGTTCAGTCACCAGCACTGACATAAAAAGTCAGGGCTGCAGAAAGTGCCTATATTGGGGTAGAGAGAAAATGATCACTGGGGTATTCTGGCTAAATTTAACATTTTAGCTAAATTAGTGAGTTCTGCATTCTATGAGAGATTTAAAATATATGTTAGAGAAAATTTCAGGAAGACACCTGACATTGACCTCTGGCCTCCACATATGCACATAAACATACACACACACACACACACACACACACACACACACACACCTCTGTGCATCCCCATATACACACTAATACACATACTTCATCAGCCCTGTGTGTCTCTCTCTCTCCATAGATATATATGTATATAAATTAGCTATAATAAATCAATATTAATTCATTAATATAATATTAAATAAATAATGATCTGATATACATTCTATATACACACATATCTGCAACAGAGAATAGAATCACCTGGGGCAGGTGCAATTGTTACTTCATTCATTTTAGATAGGGGTCCACTTTGCATCAGCTTTTGATTGTTCTCCACTGTTTCTGATAGTTTGTAAAGGGTCTATGATTGCCATCTAAAGGAAAGTTAATTGGGAATGTTCTGTTTTAGAGGCTGCTTGAGCTGGTCCTTAAAGCTAAATCATTTTTTAGATGTAGCCACTCAACTGTAGTTAAATACTAAAGCAGGAGCGCCGCCACGGTTTTGAGGTCAGGCTAGGCAATAAAGTATATTCTACGTAACCAAACAAACCAAGCTCGTGCTAAATCATTTTAACACTAAAGTTATTTTTAAAAAGCACAACAAAATGATTAACCAACTTTCACATAAGTTAGAGTGCAGTGTTGGTTTCTATATTGGAGGGGGACATCTGAAAAAAGCTCCAGACAGACCAATTCCATCTTGAAGCTGGACCGCTAACATTATAAACTTGCTTTTCTCTGCAAATTACAACACTGTCCAGAAGTTATTTTTTATCTTGTTTCAAATTTCATCACATCTGTCCTGAAGAAAAACATCTATACTCATGGAAACCAGCAGATTTACTTTTAAACACATAAAAGACAGAGAATAAAAGAGAATTTTTCATTTCATTTTTTGTGTCTCTTCTGGCTTTTCTTCATTCTGCATCATAATGTAAACTGATTACAGGTAGATTTGGTTTTCATGCATAGAGGATCTCTTTTCCAAAAATTCTGTATCCATAACCTTTGAAACAGTGATGATAACTACTTATATGTTTTAAATACTGGACAATCTAAGCTCTATATGGTTATACAGGCCTGTAAACCCAGCACTTAGGAGGCTTGAGGCAGGAAGTGCTGAGCATTTGAGGCCTGTGTTACCTGCAAGAATATAATCTCAAAACTATTTTCAAATAAAAATAAAATGTAGACAATTTACAATGTATGATGAGGATAGAACATGATGTTGTAGAATAATAGAAGAAATGGACAAACGTTCCATCAACTCACCTAGCTACTCTTCATTTTTCTTTTGTGAAAAGAATAGCTGAATTCTAAAGTCTTCAAGGGAATTCTATGCACTATACAATTTTGGTACCTATAGTCTTCACATTGAAATTTAACTTAGATCTCTCTTACCTGTTCATCCTCCACATGAGATGCTCTGTATCCTCTGACCTATTTCTAAAGAGGTTTCCTCTTTTGGATTATGTATTAAAACTAGCAGGCAATGTATGTCTTTGAAAATTTGCCTATGACCCTAAGCCACGCTTCTGTCATCTGCCTCCGATCCACTTTTCAAGGGAATCTCATTTCTACCAGGGAAAGTCTTTATAGTGAGGAGATGAAAGAGAGAACAGAACTTTCATTTGAGTTGCTTACTTGGAAAACAGAAAGTGAAGACAGCATTTAATCAATCATGCAATTTTGTATGTTCTCACTCAGAATAAGTTACTTTTTTTTTTATATATATCCCTTTGAGAAGAAAATGTTGGACACTGGATTAGCAAAAGCAACAAAATCAAATTCAGTACAATTTTTAGAACTCCTGCAGATCATTTTTTACTTATGAAGGGTTTCTGACCTGCAAATTGCAACTGCTGTGTAAATCATTTGCCCTCTGTTCTGTGGTTCCATAGGAATGGATGTCTTTTGTCCTTTTTGGAATTATTTAGGTTATGGCTTTGCTTTGGGCTATGCTAAACTCAGGTTAAATACCATGTCACAGGGGGAAATTCAAGTCAAAATCAATACAACATTTCTCTAATGCAGTCTTCAGTAAATCCAACATGGACCGGGTACTGATTTTACTGTGATACAGTGACAGCTATAAAGTGTCTTTTTAAGTGACTTCTGTAACTTACGTGGGCAGGTATATTTTCATTTACTTTCCTAGCAATTTTTCAGTTTGAATCAGTCTCAAATATTATTTTAGTATGGTAATCTATGTATTTTTCTTTAGTCCCAACAAAGTTCTTTGGAAATATAGCTGAATATTTAAATTATAAATACAACATCAATAAGCATTTGATGATAATGGCCATAAAAAGCTGAGACAAAAAAGTATCTTTCTTAAATTTAACAACTTAAAATTGTAAAAGTGAATAACAAAATTTATTTTATAAATTATCATTGCCTTAATTTAATTTCTGTGCTAGCTTAGTATGACTATCAGATAAAATATATTTGAAAGAGAAAGAAAGCAATTGTTAAATTGTGTAAATATGTTAGAGCAGTTTCCCATTTATGTCACCTTTACTGGCCGTGAGTCGTTCTATATTTTGATGCTATATCATCACATAACTAAGTTATCTGTTTGCAACTATTATTGACAATTTTGTATCAGCATTTTAAAATATTTTACTGTTAATTTAGCCTCACAATTACAGTAATACTTGATGAGCTTTTATATTTTAAAAATAGAGGCGTGATTGTTTTATTTAGAGACCTTTTGAAAGAAAAATTTGTTCAGTGACAGCTTTGGTCTATGCACTCTTTTAATCTTAAATTTTTATTTTAAATTTTATGTGCATATGTGTTTTGCCTGCATGTATGTCTGTGAATCAAATGCATGACAGGTGTTTGCAGAGACCAGAGGAAGGGTCATGTGCCCTAGAACTGAAGTTAGCCACCATGGAGTTGCTGTGAATAGAAGCTGAGTTCTCTGCAAGAGCAGCCATTGCTCTAAACCACCTAGCCACTATCCTAGTTCTGCAATTTTTGGGGGGAGGGGAGTGGTTGTTCGAGACAGGGTTTCTCTGTGTAGTTTTGGTGGCTGTCCTGGATCTTGCTCTGTAGGCTGGCCTCGAACTCACAGAGATCCGCCTGGCTCTGCCTCTCGAGTGCTGGGATTAAAGGTGTGGACAACCGCTGCCAGGCTAGCTCTGCAATTGTGATTACTCTCAGATCCCCACAGATTCTGTTGTCCCTCCCACCCCAGTTAAACCAACCTTCCTTCCTTCCGTCCTTCCTTCCTTCCTCCCTCCCTCCCTCACTTCCTTTCTTCCTTCCTTCCTATAAAATCCTTTCCTATATTCATGTACTTTTTGTTTTGATTTGAGTTTTTACAAGAGATTGCACTCTCAGAGACTATAGATTTGAAATTATCTATTAGGATTTGTGAATTTTCTGTACTCATTAATGGACACACAACTCAAGGCAAAGACATCCCTTTTTCCTGAATCTATCAGCAACCAATAGACAAGCAAGGAGAGGGAGGGTCGATGAGCCCCTCCCCTATCCATGATTGATTGTTGACAGGACCCACTGACACTACTGTGAGTTCAAAATTGCAATGCTGTTTCATGCCAAGGAGATAGCATTTTGCAGCCCTTTTTCTACCTTCTGGTTCTAAAGTGTTCCCCTAAAATGTAAAGGAAGTGGCATAAATGTCTTATTTTAGCATGAGCTCTTCACTTATTCTCAGCCATGAGCAACTTAGGTTCTATGCATGCATTGCCTTCCCTAAGAAGGAGACTACTTTGATTAAGGCTGTGAGTACCATTTGTCTATGAGTCTAGATACTTATGTGTCGGTTTGATGCCATATAAGTTTAACTCAAATTCTCCTTTAAGGCTTATAACATTTTCCCCATTGACCAAGTTTACAGTACAAGGCATGGGTTTTCATCTTGTGGAGCAGGCCTTAAATCCAATCTAAGTGTGGTTGTTATTCCAATAAGGGTTGTGCCACTATTACAATAGTGGGTACATCTTACCTAGTGTGTTACTATTGAGAATATTAGGTGCCATACCCGAGTTCACTGTCAATGTTTTTATTTCCATGGCTGTCTGCACAAAACCTCCAGGTACCTTAAAAACTAGTAAACAGGGATGGGATTTCCATCAGAGTTCTAGTTTGATTTCTCCAAACCTTGCAGTCAAAGTGTGTGGTGTCTTATCATCTAGGTGAACAGCTAAGAAGAATGGCAAAAGCCTGTATTCTTTTGTACACTTCTTGGGCTTTTCTGATCAACAGTTCACACAGATGTATTCTATACCTGGCCCTCAGATTTCTGTTTAGTAATTAATTTATGGTTTCTAAGAGTAGCAATTATTTTGTAATCAGATTACAAGAGAATAAATTTTTATGTGGATTTTTCATAAACACTTCATTCACATTCCCTTTGGCATGGTTAATACTCCCCAATTATGACATGTCAGTTCTCAAGACTCCTACATAGTTTTCAGCTTCTATTCTTTCAAATGAAGGAAAACCAAACAAGAACCACTCTAATTCATTGTCAATGGTATTTTGGAAAGTTAAAGAAAAGGGACAAAATTAATGTATTCCACCAAATCAAGTAAAAAGTACTGACTTAAGAGGAAAGAAAAAATTACTTTAGGTAGTAAGATTGAAAACTCCTGTGAAGAATGTGCTTGAAAAGATTCAAGTTTTATTATGCCTACAGAATATATTAAAAAACCATTTAAAAAATACATTATTGTATTACCAGGCCAAATTAATGTTTTAGAAATTTGCTTCCAATACAACATATGGAAATGTTCACAAAACTACATTAACAAATAAACATAACAATCCAGGATTACAATAATCAATTGTAGTTATTTCAAATGTATAGTTTGGCAAATTTTGCTATAAAATATACCTGTAAATCCATGAACAAATGAAAAAAGTAGCATATCCATTATGTCCAAAATTTTCCTTGGGGTCTTTAGTTAAACCTCTCTGGGTTACTTCTTCACACATCATACTATAGCCCCCCACAAAATACAGTAACATGCATGGCATTACTTCTTCTTTTTTGTTTTGTTTTGTTTTGTTTTGTTTTGTTTTGTTTTTCGAGACAGGGTTTCTCTGTGTAGCTTTGTGCCTTTCCTGGATCTCACTCTGTAGACCAGGCTGACCTCAAACTCACAGAGATCCGCCTGGCTCTGCCTCCTGAGTACTGGGATTAAAGGTGTGTTCCATCACTGCCTGGCTACTTCTTTTTTTAATAGTCTCTGCTAATTGTGTACTTCAAGAAAATTTTATCTTTCATCTATGGTCTCAGATTCGTTTTTTATATTCATTCATGACTTCCATGTAATTCTTTTAGTATCTACAGGATATTTAGTTAGGTCTCTTCTTTTGTGCCATGTATTGGTATCTTGACAATTCTCTCTCTATTTTTTTCAAATTTATTATTCTTCCCACAAAATTAAAAAAAAAGATTTGACATAAAAGTAGATTGCATTGGTTTTAAATGTTTTATTTATTGTGTTTATGTTTTTTAATTACTTCTCTTTATTATTTTGCTTTTCTCTCTTTTCCTTTCATTGAGGAGAGAAATGTTTTTAGATTAATCTTCTTAATATTTCCTTAAGGTAGATGCAGAATCTATTGATTTGAAAACCTTTCTTTTTCATCTGTTTATGTCACTATGACTTATACTCCCTGTAGTACCTTAACTGTGTCTGAGAAATTTTCGTATGTTGTATAGTTTTTGTTCAGTTTAATATGCTATTTTATTTTGATGTCTTTCACAGCCCACAGATGATAAAAAAAAACAATCTGCATAATTCCCTCATATCATTGGTTCTTAATTTCCAGATTAACTCTGTTGTCCTCCTGGTACATACTTTGAACACGATTGAATTATTTCGAATATACCAAAACTTGTCCATCATGTGAATTGTGGAAAATATTTGTTAATGAATGTTCTCCATTTTGGTTTGTGGAATTGTGTGATGTTTGGTTGCTCTCAAATAGGTCATGCTTTTCAACAGTGCTGCTATTGGTAAGCTGTAATAACCACCATGATCAAAGGCAAGTTGGAAAGGATATGGATTATTTAATCTTACACTTTCAGGTGATAGTCCATCACTGAGAAAGACAGTGCAGAAAGCCAAGCAGGGCAGGAACCTGTAGGCAGAAGTGAAGCAGAAGCCACAGCGGAGTGATGCTACTGACTTACTCTGTCTTATTTCTCATACAGCCCTGGACCACCTCCCCAGGAGTGGTGCTACCCACAGTAAGCTGGCTCCTAAAACATTGTCTTAGTTACTTTTCCATTGCTGTGGTAAAACATTGTGACCAAGGCAACTTATAAAAGAGAGCCTTTAATTTTGGAGCTCACAGGTCCAGAGAGTGTGAGTCCATGACCATCAGAGGACTGTATGGCAGCTGGTGGGCAAGCGTGATGCTGGAGCATTACCTGAGAGCTCACATCATGATCTGCAAGCGCAAGCATGAGGCAGTAAGACCTAATTGGAAATAGTACAGGCTTTTGAAACCTCAAACACACCTGAGGCGACAGACTATTTCCAAAAATGCTGCACTTCCTAATCTTTCCCAAACCTACTGAGGAACAGCCTTCAAATCTATGAGCCCATGGAGGTCATTCTCATTCAAACTACCACACATCAATCATTAAGAAAATACCCCATTGATTTGCCTACAGGGCAATCTTATGGAGGTATTTTTTTCAAATAAGATGCTGTCTTTCCAGATATGTCTAGATTTGTGTCAGGTTGACAAAAAACAACCAAGATATGTATTTTTGCAGTTATCTAAATCTTTTCTTATTTTCTTCTGGTATTTCTATAAGTAACTTTGCAAAAACATTAAAATATTTTCTTAATATTCTGAAAGGTATTGAGATTTTGAACAGTAACTGAATACTACTAAAATATGTCATTCTCCAACTTTTGCTTTTAAGCATTTTCTTTTCATCTGTGTTTTTATAGTTTTAATATGTTTTACCTGGATATCTTACATGTGACATACGCTGAGTGCTGTTTTTCAGTTGTATTTCTGTCTTCAATTTGAGGTAGATAGGGCATTTGTTTCTTGTATTATCACTGAAAGGGGTGGATGGATAGCACACCTACCATTCTTTATTTGTTTAATTTTGTTCTATTTATTCTTTGTCATGTTTTTCCTCTTTTTTTCTTTCTTTGTGATAGAGAATTTTCATGATTACTTTATCACTTTTGCTGTATTGGCTATAACCTTGAATAATTTATATTAAGATATACAACTGCCTTGTGTATTACTAGTTGTCTCAGGTATTATGGGTTTATTCATTTTAATAATTAAACCAGGATTCTCTTGATATTTTGGTCAGGAGACAAGGCTGTTATGGCTGAGCCATCCTGCCCACTCCAACAGTAAGCCGCCACATTTCTTGGCTGGTTTGTTGTTATTTTTCTCTCTGTGACTCTGCTGCATTGTTCCCCTGAGGACCCTATATTATTTTAGCAATGTGAGTCCTCCATGCCTAGTGCAGGTTTTTTTTTAAGGACGTTTTACTTGTTTGTTTTGATTAGAGATGGTCTCACACAGCCCTGTCTGGCCTAGAGCTTACTATGCAGCTGAAAATGACCTCGAACCCCTGATCCTCTGGTTCTACTCCCCAAGTGTTGAGATTACAAACATGGGCCACCACTCCTGGAATCAGCATCGTTCTTGTTGATTTAGTTCATGATCTCCTCTTTCTCATGGCTCCCCATCACCCTGACAGTAGGCCACTTAACAGTATGCAGTACTTTAACAGTTTAGGCATCCATGTTTGTTGTTGATAGTTTTTGTTTCCTTAACTTCAGATTCAGTATTACTTCTCTAAAATGATCATGTGCATTGAATTGTTCATCTCACATATTCTGGTCTCCTTGCCTAGACTTTCGATTTTGATTTCTTTTCTATTTCCTGTTTTGCTCCTCACCATGTTCAATTTTCCTTTTAATTAATGAGTATATTGAATTATTTAAGATACACTGCAGCTCCATCTGTAATTTATTAAAACTTGGATTAATTTTAACTGTTCCATGGGTTACTTTTTTTCTGTTTAATTGCATTCATAATGATTTTGATGGTGATTTTTACCTGATTTAGTGTCCACATGGATCTATATATTTCTATAAACACTCAAAAGCTTTGGGATGATGCTAAGTAAGTTGGAGACAGTTTGCTTCTTTGGGAACTTTTTAAAAAATAGAACATAGAACATTTGTTGGTTAAGCCCAGAGTTGCCATTACTCTAGGATGATATCTTTTCCCCTGCCAAACTATTTTTTCTGTGCCTGATGTCTTTCTTAGGAACTATGAGACTTTTCTGGGCTGACTATTACAAAGAAACAATTCTCTAACACGTCTGTGAATTTAGAGTAACAATCTTTTTCTTTAATCTGTTTATTTTTATTTTATTTTATTTCTTATTTTTAAGGATTTTTTAATTCATTTTACATACCAATCACAGATCCCCCTCTCCTCCCTCCTCCCTCTCCTCCTGCCTTCCCCTCAACCCATTCCCCATTCCCTCCTCCAAAAAGGCAAGGTGTCCCATGGGAGTAAGCAGAGACTGATACATTCAGTAAAGGCAGGTCCAGTCCTTCCCACCCCCCTGCACTGAGGCTGTGCAAAGTGTCCCACCACAGGTAGTGGGCTCCAAAATGCCAGCTCATGTATCAGGAATGGATCCTGATCCTACTGCCAGGGGGCCCTATAAGTAGATCAAGTTACTTGTATTGCTTATGCAGAAGGCCTAGTCTAGTCCCATGGAGACTCCACAATGGTTAGTCGAAAGTTCATGAGCTCCCATTAGTTTGTTTGGTTGTCTCTGTAGATTTCCCCATCATGATCTTCATGCCCCTTGCTCATAGACTCCCTCTTCTTTCTTTGACTGAACTACTAGAACTCATTCTGATGCTTGGCTGTGGATCTCTGCATCTGCTTCCATCACTTACTGGATAAAGGCTCTACGATGTAAAACTTTTGTGACTTGTAGATGATATGATAGTATACATAAGTGACCCAAAAAAATCTGTCAGGGAACTTCTTCAGTAATGTGGCAGGATATAAGATTAACTTAAAAAAAAAAGTCAGTAGCTCTTCTATATACAAATGGTAAACAGACTGAGAAAGAAATCAGAGAAACATAACCCTTTACAATAGCCACAAATAATATAAAATACCTTGAGAGTAACTCTAACTATGCAAGCAAAAGACCTGTATGACAAGAACTTTAAGTCTCTGTAGAAAGAAATTGAAGATGATACCAGAAAACGTCACAATCTTTCTAATCCCTGTCTTCCATTCTCTCTCCAGCCTCAGGTTCCAGCCCCAGGTTCCAGACTCAGGTATTTCCCATTCACTTTTGTACTCAAGTGTGTTTGGTTGCAGTCTCCGTACATAGGTCAAGACACACACACACACACACACACACACACACACACACAAACACACACATCCTCTTTCTCTCTCATGCTGCCTGGTTGAGCAAAGTTTCCCTGAGTAAGCCCAAGGTTCCAAACAGCCAGCTCATGCACCAAGGACAGGTCCAGGTCCCACTGCCTGGATGCCTCCCAAACAGTTCAAGCTATTCAATTGTCTCACTTATCCAAAGGGCCTGATCCAGATGGGGGCTCCACAGCCTTTGGTTCATAATTCATGTGCTACCATTCGTTTGGCTATTTGTCCCTATGCCTCTCCAATCTTGGTCTCAACAATTCATACTCTTACAGTCCCTCCTCATTCTCGACAATTGGACTCCTGGAGCTCCACCTGGGGCCTGGCTGAGGATCTCTGCATCCACTTCCATCAGTTATTGCATGAGAGTTCCAGCTCGACTGTTAGGGTGTTTGGTCATCTGATCACCAAACTAGGTCAGATCAGGCTTTCTCTTGACCATTGTCAGCAGTCTACAGAGGATGTATCATTGTGGATGTCTGGGGACCTCTCCAGCACTCTGCCTATTCCTGTTCTCATGTGGTCATCATTTATCATGGTCTGTTATTCCTTGTTCTCCCTTTCTGTTCTTGATCCAGCTGGGATCTCCTGCTTCCCTAAGCTTTCTTTCCCTCAAATCTTGCCCTTCATTACTCCCACTATCATCCAGGTTGTTCATGTAGATCTCATCCATTTCTCTGTCAGTGGGTGATCCCTGTGTCTTTCCTAGGGTCCCATTTTCTAGGTAGCCTCCCTGGAGTTGTGTAGCAGTCTAGTCATCTTTGTTTTATATCTAGTATCCTCCTATGAGTGAGTACATACCATGTTTGTCCTTCTGAGTCTGGGTTACCTCACTCAGGATGATTTTTTCTAGATCCATCAATTTGCCTGCAAACCTCATGATGTCATTGTTTTTTTTCTCTGCTGAGTAGTACTCCATTGAGTATATGTACCACATTTTCTTTATCCATTTTTCAGTTGAAGGGCATCTAGGTTGTTTCCAGGTTCTGGCTATTAGAAACCGTGCTGATATGAACATAGCTGAGCAAATGCCCTTGTGGTATGATTGAGCATTCCTTGGGTATATGCCCAAGAGTGCTACAGCTGGGTCTTGGGGGAGATGGATTCCCAATTTTCTAAGGAAGTACCATATTGATTTCCAAAGTGGCTGTACAAGCTTGCATTCCCACCAGCAGTGGAAGAGAGTTTCCCTTGCTCAACATCCTCTTCAGCATAAGATGTCTTCTGTGTTTTTTATCTTAGCCATTCTGACAGGTGTAAGGTGTTAGGTATCTCAGAGTCATTTTGATTTGCATTTCCCGGATAATTAGGGATACTGAGCAATTCCTTAATTGTCTTTCAGCCATTTGAACTTCCTCTGTGGAGAATTCTCTGTTTAGTTCTATAGCCCATTTCTTAATTGGACTGTTGGGCATTTTGATGTCTAATTTCTTGAGTTCTTTATGTATTCTGGATATCAGCCCTCTGTCAGATGTGGGGTTGGTGAAGACCTTTTCCCATTCTCTAGGCTGTCACTTTGTCTTGTTGACCTTGTCCTTTGTTCTACAAAAGCTTCTCAGTTTCAACAGGTCCCATTGATTGATTGTTTCTCTCAGTGTCTGTGCTACTGCTGTTATATTTAGAAAGTGATCTCTGGTACCAATGCATTCAAGACTACTTCCTACTTTCTCTTCTATCAGGTTCAGAGTAACTGGATTTATGTTGAGGTCTTTGATCCACTTGGACTTAAGTTTTGTGCACGGTGACAGAAACCTTTATGTCTTTGAGAATTTTGTCTAGTTTAAGCCAGACACTGAATGAGCCAGAAGTGTAATACATTTTATTTATTAATCATCTAAAAGATTCATTTTCAGAGTTTAATATATTTAATGCAAATGAGCCCTTGTTTAGGTATGCTGTGATTTCACTGTCTCATATTAAAGATAGTATTTTATAAACACTGTTTTCTCAGACTATTCTGGTCTCTGTAATGTTTCTCAAATTCTCTTAGCATTTCAAACTCCTAATAGTAATTTGTTCCCTTCTGAATAACATGCAAAGATTCTGACTTTTACAATAAACTTCACCCCAGTAATGAACAGAATTGTAATACCAAATTAACACAAAATAAAAATTAGTTCCAGAAAGATCCTAAGATAAAATGAGGTGATACATTTTATTTTTAAGCACCTAGAATATTTTTTATCTTTCTCTATACATAACAGGTGTGTTTTCAAGTTCTAATGATTTATTAAAATTATAATATTATTCCATTGATAATTTTATTTTTTATTCTATAGTTTTTGGTTATATATTCATATTAAAATTGAATTTTTTCAAATGCAGGTATTTTGTTTTAGAGAGTATAATGTGTTTTGTAGCACATTATGTAGAAAATAGAAAAAAATCAAAGTTTAATTTAAAGACCTATTAGGCAAATATATATATATATATATATATATATATATATATATATATATATATATATATATTTATATATAGGAATATGTAAATGAAGAAAATGGGAAAACAGATACATTTTGAACAAATAATATGTGTAATAATCAAACAACATTAATAATATCGATATGATTGATTTAAAAAAAACTTACACACACAAAAAAAGTCTAAAACAAATCCTAACCAAGTAAAATTGGCCTCCTTCTATCTGGACTACAAAATCCTGAGTTTTTGTTTCCTACATAAATATTTCTAGCCAATTCAGAAATGTTTTTTGATCGGTGAATATTTGAGAGGAGAATAATATTATCCATTATATTCCAAACTGCTTATAATAATGCAGTATTAACATAATTTTTCACCATGAAAATAAATTAAACAGAAAAAGATACCTCCTGATTCAAAAATCCTAGAGTAGAAAATCACAGTTTGGCTTGGCCTGGTGGCACAGACCTGTAATTGGTCAGGAAGATGATGAGGTCAGCATGGATCATGGGGCTAGCACAAGGGAAGGCTGAGAAACTTACTGTGTCTTCAAATGAAAAGTAAAATGGAGCTGTTGGAATAGCTCAGTGTTAGAGAACTCACCTAGCCCATTGGATGAGACAAGAAGTCCTAGGTTCAGTCCCCAATAAAGGAAATTGGTAATAATAAAAACCTGACATGGAGCAAAATTAGGAGGGAGAAGAGAGAGGGGAAGAGGAGGATGGGGAAGAAGAGAAAGAAGTAGCAAAGAAAATAGAAGGCAAAGGAAGACTTGCAAGTGACATGTCATTGATTGATACAGAGAATGGAGACAAACCTTGTAAACTGATAGATAGAATAGCAATCCCACCCCTCTTAGAATAAGTATAGATTTCATACTATAGTTCATAAATGACTAATCAGATGATCTTTGAAAGCATAAAGAAATTCTATACCTTTGTGCTCTAAGGCAACAAAAAGTAGATGATTAATCAATATTTCTTTTACTCACAGCCCAAAGAAATATCCTGTTCATTCTGAAAGGATGCATATGAATTATTAATAACTTTTTCATTCATTTGTTCTTCATTCCATCAGGTAGCCACCTGTTTACTCATTATCCTCTTTGCTTTCAGCCACTTCATCCCCGTGCTACTACATAAAAGACACAGTTCATCATCACATAGAGTCAGCCTTCAGCCAGCTAAGGTCTCTGAGGAATTTTCAATTAACCCTTGGCTACTAAACTGTAAGAGCTGCAGGAGGCGAACATGCAAGACAATGTTGCGTTTTCCAGCTTGAATTTTTTCCTACCTTCACTCAAGAAACTCTCGGGGTTAATCCCGTCATTCCTCACATTCTGATTCTCCATAGCCATTTGGGGAGGCCCCAGATTCCGCTGCCATCCATCATCAAGTGAATGCACATTCCCACACTACACTGCATGTCCATTAATCTCCTCTAATCTCTTAACTCCCAAACCCTTCAACTCTGCCCTTTGCAAAGCACCTCTGTCAACAGCAAAGCACTGATAGGCCTAATGCCGTTCTGAATGTTCCCTTGGTCCCCTTTCTTTAGCTGAAACTGGCTAGACCATGGAAAGTATCACTTCCTCTGAAGTACGTTTAGGAGCCACTTTGGCCATGCAAAGATTTCGCTACCATAGCTTTTCCATCTTTTCTGCATACAGATTCCTAAATGATAGATCAGTTCTGAATGCTTTTCAAAACAAAAGGAGAAATAAACCAAAACCCAACTTGACCTCCACCTTACTTCTCTTTCCTGACTTTCCCTGCAATCTTCTTCTCTGTTGCTCCCACAGCAAAACTTACTAAGAAACCTTTTTATGTTTTATTATTTATTCACTTATTTGTCACAAATAGGTTTCCAGAAGTTCTTTTTGCTCTATCTAGATAGAAATCAGAGAGAGACAAATAGAGAGCTTCTTTAATTTGACAGACTTGAGCTCTAGATGCTTATAAGCTCAGCTTCCAAATCTGGAGGAGTGTAACTCTAAGCTTTGACAACCAGCAGCTATGAATGGGGGCTCGTAGCTGGAGGTTTCTTACTCCTCTACATTGGGGAAGTAGAATATCATTGCTCTCAACTTAGAGTATCACTGCTCAGTGACTGCTTGCAGCTTCTGAATTTTGAATGTTGAGGTCCTTAGCTCTTTAACCATAGACAGTTCCCCTAAGCTCAGTTAGCAACAAGGGCATTCAATATTTGAAATATTGGCACTGGCATTCTGTTCTTCAGAGTGTCTACGCTTCCAGTCTCAGAATCACCCACCCATCTTCTTTGTAGCCCTGTTGTCTTTCATAGTTTTAGCTCTTGAAGAGCCTGCTCTCATTCTCTTAACTTCGCCATCTCTTAGGGTTACTACTCAGAGATTTGGATATGCGGCACAAACTTACGACTCTGCAACTTCCTTTAAATTTTTTCCCACATTTTGGTGTTACAGCTTCAACGTTTTGGTTTTAGGGCCTTAGCATCTGGTGACTCTTTGGGACTCTTAAGGATCCTCTTGCACTTTCCACTGTCTCAGACACTGCCAGAGTTAGGAGCCCTGAGGTTTTGTGTGTGTGTGTGTGTGTGTGTGTGTGTGTGTGTGTGTGTGTGTGTGTGTGTGTGTGTGTGTGTGTGTGTCTGTCTCTCTCTCTCTCTCTCTCTCTCTCTCTCTCTCTCTCTCTGTGTGTGTGTGTGTGTGTGTGTGTGTGTGTGTGTTCCTTACAAAAGCAGCTCAGTCTGCTTCACCCATAATAAAGAACACCTTTGAAAAAAAAAATTCACGACAAACCTTTTGTAGTGATTCATACAGTAACATCTGTAGTATACAGGGGGAAAAAGCCTCATAAAATAGTCCCCCCCCAAAAAAAAAACAGTTAAAAATAACTGAGAAATAATCTATGCATATAGCAGGAAAAGGTGACATGCTTATGAAAGGATTGTAATTCCACCAGTGTCAGTTCTGCTCTACAGGCCAGGATCCTCCAATCATAAGCTTTAAACATAATGAAGCACAGGCCTTCATAATGAAGAATCCATTGGCTTACCTGGTGACTCCTGTCTATGTTCAGGGGGTTTAGAAATGTCCCAAGTACAAGGCTAGCCTAGGCAATAGTGGGATGCTCTAAAGACAAACAGTAAAGGTCGATCGTGTCACAACCTTCCAAGCACACTGGACTTTTGGCTGCATTGTTAGGAGATATATTGTTTTCTGTTGTGGGATAATGCTCTAGTACACTGGTTTAATAAAGTGCTGATTGGCTAGTAGCCAGGCAGGAAGTATAGGCAGGGTACGAAGATTAGGAGAATTCTGGGAAGAGAGAGGTCAGAGTCAGGAGTCGCCAGCCAGACACAGAGGAAGCAAGATGACAAGGCAGAACTGAGAAAAGGTACCAAGCCATGTGGCTAAACATAGATAGAAATTATGGGTTAATTTAAGTGTAAGAGGTAGTCAGTAATAAGTCTGAGCTGATGGCTGAGCGGTTATAATTAATATAAGCCTCTCTGTGTTTACTTGGGGCCAAGCAGTTGAGGGATGCAGGTGGGAGAGAATTGTCCCTACCGCAGGGCCTGGCAGGACAAAAAAAAAAAAAAAAGAAAAGAAAACCACACCAAAAACAAAAACAAAAACAAAAACAGAAACTTCTGACTGCAGTTTTCCATCCTGATCAGGATGAAAAAGACTTATCCCAGGGTTATGTTTCTCGGGGTGGAGCCTTCCCATGTCATCACAGGTTGCTGCAGCAGCATATGACAATTACAAAGTCTCTCGACGCTGGAGTTGTGGCCTCAGTAGTAACTGTGGTTATAGTGGTCCTTGCAGCGAGAGGAAAGTTTCCTAGGATAGATCACAGAATGTTCCAAACAAATGGGTTTCTGTGATGATGGTTTGCTGTGGATATCGCTCTGTATAAATAAAGTTCTGATTGGCCAGTGGCCAGGCAGGAAGTATAGGCGGGAAAAGAGAGAAGAGAATTCTGGGAAGTAGGAGGTTGGAGAGAGACACCGCCAGCCGCCACTATGAGAAGCAACATATAAAGACACTGGTAAGCCATAAGCCATGTGGCAAAGTATAGATAAGCAGAAATGGGTTAATTTAAGATTAAAAAAAAAAAAAAGTAGATAACAAAAAGCCTGCAACAGCCATACAGTTTGTAAACAATGTAAGTTTCTGTGTGTTTACTTGGTTGGGTCTGAGCGACTATGGGACTGGCGGGTCAGAGAGATTTGTCCTGACTGGGCCAGGCAGGAAAACTCTAACTACAATGGTTCAATAGGCTGTCAAAGAGGGGTAGTTTTATTAACAGCTGTCTACCAGAGTCAATCAGATGCTAGAGATGGTGATCTGGCAGTTGTCGATGAAGAGCCTTAACTTAACACAGCACACCCATGTATTAGTTTATTTGAAAGAAAAATAAAAAGCAAAGATTTATTACAACAATCATCTATCATCAGCCTTCACACTCTTGTCACTGCTTAGTAATGTTCTACTCCTGGACAGATGGTCACAGGAAGAGTCAGATCTTTATAATCACCTCATTTGGTGGCCAATACTGCCCATTATTTATTGACATTCTTTCCTTGTGCCATTATGAGAGGGTTCCAGTTTTACCACCAATGATCACAGACACACATGTTGTTAAACCCACAATAAAACGCTGCTTGTAATACCTTTGGTGTTCCTCTCACCCTGACACTCAGTCTCTGTCCACCTCTGGTCCTGCCCTCTTCAGTCTCTACAGGGCATTCTCCTGAGCTCCCAGTTTTCCTCATCTGCAAGTTTCTAGCCATTTCTATGTGATCTGACCAAAATACTGCAACTTCAAATACAATCACCATGTGATCTGTCTCTCTAGAACACCAAACTGGTTTTTCCACTTGGAATTCTAACACTCTCCTTGCTCACATTGGCCAAACAATGCTTTCTTCTTTCTCCCCAACTATGCCCCCATTAAGTTTACTTTCCTACTTTAATAAACAACTACAGAGTTCAGCTCCACTTCTTGTCTGGAATTAGGTTGTGTATTTTGGTGAAAGTAGTACATTTCACTGATGTGTTGATATGCTTCCTGCTTGGCCAGCTTTCAACTGAAGTATTTCCCTTTTTAGTTTGTAGGGATTAGACATGCTAGCCCAATTCTATTATTATTCTAATAATATTATTCTAATATTATTAGAGTGCAAGTCTCTGTCATACCTTCCCCTATATAATAATCCTCTAATTTTTTTTCTTTCCATCAATACAATTTATCCAAACAAAATAGTTTTGTACAATTTGGATTCAAAATAAAATTGTATTTTACAGTACATTTGCATTGGTGCATGGCTTAAAATCCTGGCCCAATTCAAAATGCCCGAGAGTATTTGTATAAGCTTATGGACTATCATTGTGAAAATACTCAATGTGTAACTTTCTTCATAAGAGATTAATTTTTATAGTTCCATTACTTAATTTTGGTTTTCCTTGAACATGCTCCCATCGGATACTTTGTTACTTAGCCCTTTCCATCATTTAGGTCTCAGTCTTAATTCTTAAGGTTTCCTCTAAGGGTCCAAGCTGAAATTACTTTCCAGTCATTCTTCTTCCAAACTGTAAGTTTTTTGTATATCATGTTCAATATCATTCTCAACATGTTGAATTGTTCATGTCACATAGTAAGCATTTGATAAATACTTGATAAATGACTGGCGGGACATTTTAAATGCATGTCTAGCAAGTCACATAATGAATCATTGTGGGATATCATGGTGTGTTTATTGGGAGGGAGGGAGCAAAGATACACAAAGCATTTTCCTTCAACACATGGCTAAAGTTTTCCTACCCACAACCCATCTCAACCTACCCAAAAGAATCAAAAAATTGTTAGAAAAAAAATTTCATTGAAGAAAACAATCAATTTCTGTAAACCACTGTTTTCCTGTGTTTTGAAACTGACATAGTCTCAGGACAAATTTTATACTTTAAAATAAAAATAAATACATGTTAAATAGTGTTTTCCACATTGTGATTTAGAAACATACAAAGGGTTTTATGATTTCACCAAAGTACAATTTTATGGTGTAATAATTTAAGTTAATTTAGACCTATTAGAATTTAAAAATGTATACTAACTCTGGCATTGGAAAACCTATAAATTCTCCTTAAGACTAAATTTCATATGCAAATAATTTATAATTTTACATACAAAGGAGTGATATATCTAAAGTTATTGAAATATTACCAGTCTCTCAAGGCAATGTTCAATGTGCAGAAACTTTTATTAATTTGAAAAGTAAATACTTTACATAATGAAAGATATTATCATGGGTCCTAATAGACGAAAAATGCAATTCTCAAAATATGTGTCAACCTAGACTCTCTTTATCTACCATTTCTCTATGGCTGTAGGCAATAGTTATCTAGAAAAATATACATTCCCTTAAAATCGTGAGAATTAATATTGTTAACTTCATAAAATCATAGAAGTCTTAAACTAGGCCCCATGTTATGTTATAGTAGACTCTGTTACTACTTCCACTATTTGGGCAAATGTTCCCCTCCTGTCTGCCATCTCTCACTACATCAACATTATGGCTTCAGTAAGAGCTCACAAATTACAGATCCATCCATCAGCTCTCAATAGAGAAGGTTACATGTACCTTTGGGGATGTGTCTTTGCACATCACCAGGAGGAGTTATGAAATGGGACTAAAGGAAGCAAAGCAGCCCTTCTTGGAGAGGGAGTGCACGTTTTTGTTTGACACAGACAGCTCGCTCTCTGACAGCCACAGGGTGGAATTTTGTCTGTGCAGTGAAGGACTGAACTTGGCAATACAGGATGCAAGGAAAACCTGAAGCATTCCTTTTCTCACTTCTGATTGTGAATTTCTTTGTGCCTGTCACTTTGGGTGCTTTGCTTTTATGAATAACATATCTCATTTTGACCTAAACTTACTTTAGTCAGCTTGACTTAATTTAAACCAATGTTCTGAGAATTATTTGTCAAACATATTGAGCAAAAAATTAACTCCTTTGAAAAGCAAAGCAAAACACAACAAAACTATCTTCATACTACATTTATATTAAGAGTTTCTTAGGTCAGCATGGTGGTGCATGCCTTTCATCCTAGCACTCTGGAGGCAAAAGCTGATGGAGCTCCGTGAGCCAGAGTTCTGGTCCACATAGCAAGTTTCAACCAGTCAAGGATGCATAGTGAGATCCTGTCTCAAAAATCAAACAAAAAAAATAAGACTTTTTTATTATAAGACCAACTTGAGTAGATAGTGAGTAGCACACGCCTTTAATCCCAGCACTCGGGAGGCAGAGGCAGATGGATCTCTGTAAGTTCGATGCCAGTATGGTCTACAGAGCGAGATCCAGGAAAGGCACAAAGCTACACAAAGAAACCCTGTCTCAAAAAACCAAAAAAGAAAGTGAGATATGAATTTATTGAGATAGTTGAATATATTTGTATTATATTGTTGTTTCCTAAGATAGAAATATTAGAAAATGGGATAATATACTTGCTATACATACATGGGGACTAGAGTGGGATCTCAGAATCCATGCAAAAGACATGGCATATGGTGTGTATGGGGGTGCGTGTTGTACTGGGACACACTTGGGAGGAATGAAAATTTTCTCAAAGAATGTAAATCCATTTAGATTAATAAGATTGCTGATTATTACCCCCAAAATATTATATGCTGGAAACTGAATCTCTGAATCTAAAGAATTCAATGATTTATATGGAGTATGTAACTTTTAGTCATTCTCTAGTGGTATTTCAACTCATTGGAAAATGTAAGAATCCATACTACAACTATTAAAAATAAAACACTGTCATCAAGTCAATGTACAAGTTGAAAACACTAGTACCTCCTACTCTGTACTTGGTGTTTGAACATAATTTACTGCTATTCTCTAGTTATTCTGTTAATCAAGAGACATTAAATGGAAGTTTTTCTAAGGGAAACATAAAAAAAAAAAAATGCTTAGTTTCTGTATTTATTGGAATGGAGATCCAGAAGGTTAGTCAGTCCTTACTCTGCACCACATCAAAAACAGAATAAAAGGTACAACTTTTTTCTTTTGCACATTCTCTCTGAAACACATTAAAACTGAACCAACCTTACTTCTCTCCTAGGCAAGGATCCAGAAGCTCCTGACAGTATGCTTATGAAATCCAGACCACATATGCACATTGAGGAGCAAACATGGACCACTGGAACACTCGTTTTTTGGTAACATTGCTGTTCCTAATCCTGCATGCTCTATGAATGTGTGCTCACCCTCTCTCCGCTGAACATTCAAACTCTTTCATAATACATTCCTCAGTTGTATGCTGCCCTATTGCGCATTATTCTCCATGATACGACTCAGAAAATAAATTACATCTATTTTATACTCGAGTAATATCCTGGGGTTGAGATGAAAGTAACTGATGTTTAAATGTGGAAAAATCACTAAAGGATTTATAATAAAGTATCTAGTGAAAATCTAAGTCTAATTAAAGATCAGTGTAATGTAGCTAGTTTTTGTTACTTGAGGCATTAGAACAGCCTTTGGTCTAGACACATTGCTACGACATCAACGATCTTTGAGGTGCATTTATGAAAGACGTAAAAAGCAACAAGCAAATTTGCTTAAAGTAACTAAATTCACACTATAAGAAAGTTAGTACACATTTTACTATAAGTTTTGCAGAATATGTTAGGGTTAAAAAATCCAGATAAAGCTGTCCTCAAGGTAACAAAAATTACATTCAATTGAAAAGATTTGAGCTTAATAGATAACATTGCATAATTGCAGCATTTATTCTATTGTTATATATAAAATTTACTAAATGGTTCACACTGAGTATCCTATTGGGAAAAAAAATAATCATGTATGACTCAGAGAATAGTTTCTGGCATTTTCTGAAATCTATTGCTCCTGATACTGTTCTACGATTTATTATAGGTATCTGCTCTCACCTGATTCACTTCCCCGACTACTGCACTTGCAGAATGTAATTTGGTTTGTGTAAAAGTCAGTTCCCCATATCCTCAGTTTGATATCTTTGTTTTCCCTGTTTGAATTAAGGAATACCTCCTCTCCATCTGTTTCATGACTTTGAGTTTCTGTCTCTTGGGCATTGCCCCCCAGTAGGACACACTACACAATTCATAAAATTTATGCACAAAGAGTTCTTGAACTAGAAATAGTAGCTCTCAGATAAAGAACCAATCTGAAAGAAGAGTAGAAATGTGGGAGACAGCATGAGATTTCATTTTAGCTGTCTACAGCAAAGCTTTCTGGAAGCATACTTCTGTCCTTTAACTAACACAGCATCATGGTGACTGTCGTCTATAAGTGAACTCCATTTTGAAATGCTTTTAAACATTTACTTCTCAGGATTACTAAAATTAAATTGGTGTACAGAAGATAGCAAACAGAAAATGGCCAACAAGTAGTAAAAGCATCATTATTCATCATTAGATAAAATCTCTTTCTACATTATGTTGAATTGAGAGATGACTTTCACTTCTGGATGATGCTAAAATCCAGTTTTGGAATGCATGCCATCCCCTCCCACCTCTAAAGTATCTGAAGTAAATTAACTGCCATCTCAGTGAAGGGGGAGGTCTGTGATTATCTTTGGGGCAAGAGATCTTTGGAATACTGATAGGCTGTTAAATGGTATCCCCATTATTTCGAAGCTGATCTATACGCACAATTTGCATCCATTTTCTTGATGCACATGAGAGCATTTTTAAAGCTGTACTACACAAAAAGATTTATTTGAAAGATGGCATATTCCATGCTATCTGAAACCACTTTTTAGCTTGCACATTGTCAATATTTCTGAGACTATTATGTCTAAATATTATCACATAAATTCATGATTGAGTCTTTGATAACTACTGTCTATATGAAAGAAAGAAAGAAAAAAGGAAGAAAGAGAGAGAGAAAGAAAGAAAGAAAGAAAGAAAGAAGGAAGGAAGGAAGGAAGGAAGGAAGGAAGGAAGGAAGGAAAGAAAAGAAAGAAAGAAAGAAAGAAAGAAAGAAAGAAAGAAAGAAAGAAAGAAAGAAAGAAAAAACTTTTTTTTCAACTGCTTATCCAAATGTTTCTGTACTCTTACAGGAGAAAATTCAGTGTGTTTTGGAAATGCTTTGTGGTCCCTGGATTGAACATGGTTTGTTTATGAAAACACAAATTGATTTCCAAAGTGTGGTTTGAGATAATGATGTGGAACAAAATATTCCTTATACTGTGACGTTTCTGACTTCACTTCATTTCCTCCTTTCCTCTTTTCTAATTAGAAAATATCAACATATTTAAAAATTGTTGGAAATTTCAGTGTTTGGGTAGTGTGAGGAAAGAAATGGTATAACTGGAGTATATAATGCTTGAGGTCATTTTATAAGTGACCACTTACTTATGCAGATTGGACTGCTACATTAAATTGTTACTGACTCAGTAACTTAGAAAATCAGAAATAGCTCATATTTTGGATAATAGGAAGTCCAAGATGAAGTCATCAGCAAATCTTGCATCAGATGAAGATGAGCTTTTTCATTTTAAGATACCTGTTTTCACATGGCAGAGAGAGAGAGAGAGAGAGAGAGAGAGAGAGAGAGAGAGAGAGAGAGAGAGAGAGATATCTGGGGCCCTTTTATAAGGACACAAATTCCATACACAAGGGCTCTGTTCCCATGATCCAACTTCTCCCAAAGGCTTCACCTCCTAATATCATTACTTTGGAGGTGGGTGGAACACAGATTGAATCCATAATAACCTGTTGCTGAATTTGAAAATACAGACACTGTATAGATATAAAAGTAAAACATCTGGTCTAATTGAGAGTGGATTACTGGGGACAACAGACACACCTGGGTAGGAAGCATGCCGATGAAGTGAATCCTCAGGAGAAATCAATTGGTGGGAAGAGACAGCATAGTATTAGGGCCTAGAAGAATAGGAATCATATTGCCAAAAGGGAAGAATTTTCAGCTTTTGAATGCATGTTTGAGGTTTCTTAGGCAAAAGAGTAGGCCTCAATGAGAGAAAAAGGCTGATGAGAAACATATAAAGTTAAACTTTCTGAATAATACTATCATATGCGGGAGTTTCCCAGCCATCAGCCCTGTCCCCAAGGACCGTTCCCTCTTCACAGCATTAATATTCATTAGGTGCAACACCATATGCTGCACAGCAGGGTGCCTTGCCAACAGACTGTTTGTCATAAAGCCAGATTTAATAAAGCATTGTAAAACAAACATTATGATGACAAATACAAAATGACAGGCTAATTAAGAGAATCTTAATTGCCATTTGTCTGTAATAGCATTCGTAAAGTTGTAGCTGTCTATATATTTGCCTTCTCCTCGTTCAGCTATCCTTCTGTGTACCTTCCCCATTAAGTGGCTCTGGGGAGAAACAATTCCACATGTGATTTAAAATATTTAATGCCTCCTCTCTCCCTCCCCTCCAAAATCAATTATATGTTAATGAATAGCTGTGCACCATCCATGCTCACAATTATTAGCCTTTAATCCTGAAGGCATGAAGGGAGCTCTATGGAGTTGGCATTCTCACAATCAGGTGAAATTATATTAATTTCAATGCCAACTGCAAATGTCACTTGTAGAATTTCATGAAACATATGGAATCAGCGGTTTTCTAGCGTGGAAGAAATCTATACTGAATTTCAGAACTCACCACTACTTTCTAGAAGAGAAACCTGTAACGCATCACATTTCATTGAGCAGGGCTCAGGTCAGGCAAGGCACTGTTACTGTTATCACACCATATTAGTAAGTAGAGAGTCTCGTGTCTCCACTCATGCTCTGGGTAACATGATCTTCTGTCCTGTGACGTCATTTTTGAAGACGATTCTGTCATATTTAGTCATTTGAAAAGTACTTTTTCTCTGTCCTATGTAAAATAACATTCAAAATGTGGGGGTTTTGTTTCATTTTGTTTGTTTACTGAATAGGAATTGTTGTGGTAACTATTGACTGGAAAACTAGACGAGTGCTCGGCCATTTGCTTGCTGGCTGAAAAAGCATTGTGTGTGAGGATCTATGAGAGTGTTTCAGCGGAATGAGTAAAGATGATTTGCCCTCACAGTGGGCCTACTGATTTGGAGAAATGACAAGTAACCAGCTACTCAGAGTCTTCTTGGTATTTTCTTGACTGTTTTTATCAGGATGCAGTTCTAAGTCTCAGCATTGCAGAGCATCGTACAGTGATCAAATAGACTGGGATTCAAAAACTCAGAAGTGTGCTGGTAAACATTTAATAATGACTGTCACAGGGGAACATAGCGGTTTTGTTTTTTGTTTGTTTGTTTGGGGTTTTTGTTTTGTTTTGGCTTTTCAAGACAGTGTTTCTCTGTGTAGTTTTGGTGCCTGTTCTGGATCTCGTTCTGTAGACCAGGCTGGCCTCGAACTCACAGACATGTGCCTGGCTCTGCCTCCCAAGTGCTGGGATTAAAGGTATTTGCCGCCACCATCCAGAAAATACAGTGTTTTGAATTAGAGAGTTTGCTGGTCCCATGGGACCAATAAGAAAGCACTTAACCAGAAGTTTTTAAGAGATGCACACAAGTTAGTTCTCATGAGTGCTGGTATATTGAACAGGTACACAATCAGGAAAATCTTGTCAAATCTGGGTGTTCTGTTTAGGGATGAAAGAAATTATCTTTATTTTAAAACAATCTATGTTTCAGAAAATATCTGAGTATACAGACTGGCTACATAAATACCATGCCTATACAAATCTAAGTAACAATAGTTCACCTGACAAATCTTAACTCGATATTGCATAATATAATTTCATAACCAATCAAACTGCAACAAATGCATCCTCTTACCAAGAATTTTAATCAAGTTCAATGGAAGAGGAAAATACCACAGTAACTTCTCAAGCAGAATGTGTTTAACATCCATATATATCTAAAGAAAAGGAAACATAAATGCTGTATTCACTAAAAATATTTTCTCCAAGCCATGTTGCTGACATTTTGGGGATTGCCTGTCTTGTAAAAACCATCTTTAAAAAAAATTCAAATAAGTTAGAATTAATGTAAACTGTCAGGCAGGAAGGGGAGGATCTTGATATATCTCCTGCTAAGACACGTGAGAAATCAAAATAACCCTGAAAACTTTGAACTGTTTCTCCAAAGTAGATACTGATGTTTTTACACAGAAGGCTTACAAATAATTTGTTAAGAAAACATCCCCACTTCATGTGATAGATGGTCAGTATTTCCAAGGCCACATACTTTGTGAATCACTGTGATTGACACCAGACCTCATTATTTAAGGATGATTTGGTCAAAGGCACTAGTTAAGGTATGAAATCATGATTGGATTGCATCAAAGCCTACACTGTAGTTTCTTAGGTGCACACATACCTCTGAAAAAATTAATTTAAAAATTAAAATATATTCAATAAGAAATTACCAATTCAAACTAATAATAACACAGGGTGACAGTACCCATTTGGTAGAGTAAAACTATTTAAAACGGATGAATTACTTTTTACTGAGGTTTTCTACTTAATATTTTCAAACTGCTGTTGGCCACAGAAAATGAAAACATGGAGAAGGACTACTTTGTTTAAAAATACAGGTAATTGGGGCTAGAATTGGGGCTCAGCACTCAAGAGCACGGCTGTTCTTCCAAAAGATCCACTCTGTGGCTCACAATAATCTATAACTCCAGTTCCAAGGGATATGATGCCCTCTTCTGGCATTTACAGGCACCAGACATGCACATGGTACATAAACATCCAGACATAACATGCATAAACATACTTTTTTAAACTAAGAAATACATGTAATTACTAGATTTATAGGATTTTTTGTTTGTTTGTTTTTGGTTTGCCAGAACTGAGAACCGAACCCAGGGCCTTGTGCTTGCTAGGCAAGCACTCTACCACTGAGCTAAATCCCCAACCCCTGATTTATAGGGTTTTTTTTTTTTATCATCATAACTATGGCTTTGCATTCTGGATATATCACTTGATAGTTCTTATATTGATTCTTGTATGAAATCTTTAATTTCCCTAGGATAGTTTCATTACAAAAAAATTTGTCACTATCTGTATCTTACTTAAGTAGGAAAAGATTTATTTTAAGTCTTTCTTTTTTAAATCACTGTGGTCATCCTGTAAATTATTCATATAGCAGAAAAGAGTTTGTCCAAGAACTTTTGATTTTCCCTAGGCTTATCTGATGCTGTGAAATTTGTCCTAATATATTTTGAGGTTGTATTTTTATCCATTATGGCATGTATTGCTTAACAGTTCTAGTTATTGATATAGGCCAGCTCTGCTTAGAATTTGGATTGTATATTCTTTTTAAAAATTAATTTTAATTAATTAATTGTTTATTTTTCCAGCCCTATCACAGTTCCCCCACAACCCGTCCTCCTCTCCTCCCAGTCCCTCCCCTCAACCTCTCCTCTCCCCTCCCATCCACTCTTTCTTCTTTCTCTTCAGAAAAGGGCAGGCCTCCTATGCATATCAGCCAGTCATGGTACATCAGGTTGTAGTACGACTAGGTATCTCCTCTCCTATTGAGGCTGGACAATGCAACCCAGTGGAAGGAAAGGGTCCCCAAAGCAGGTAACAGAGTCAGAGACAACCCCTGCTAGGAGCCCTACAAGAAGACCAAACTACACCACTGTAACCTATGTGCAGAGGGCCTAGGTCAGTTCCATGCAAGCTCTCTGGTTCAATCTCTGTGAGCCTCCTATGAGTCCAAGTTAATTGATTCTGTTGTTTTCTTGTGGTGTCCTTGACCTCTCTGGCTTTTACAATTCTTCCTCCCCTTCTTCCACGGGATTCCCAGAGCTCCACCTAATGTTTGGCTGTGGGACCCTGCATCTGCTCCCATCTGTTGCTGGGTGAAACCTGTCTGGTGGCAATTGGGCTAGGCAACAATCTGAGTAAAGCAGAATATCATTAGGAATCATTTCATTGGCTTTTTTTTCCCAGTCATGTTTGGTTCTATTTGCAGGCAAATGGATGGATCTACAAAAAAAATCAAATCATCCTGAGTGAGGTAACCTAGACCCAGAAACAAACATGCTGTGTACTCACTTAGAGGTGGATATTAGCCATAAACTGAAGGATGACCATGATACAATCCACAGACCCAAAGAAGCTAAGTAGCACGAAAGGATTGAGAAGGAACACATGAGTCTCACTGTGAAGGGGAAATGGAATAGACATCCTGGGTGGACAGGGTGTGGAGATCTATATGGAGAGGTGGACATGGAAACAGGAGAGATCAGGCTGAGGGAAGGATGGAGGGACAGAGTACTGGAAAAGACACCTAGAATCAAGCTCATCTCTGGGATGAGCCAGAAACCTAGTGCAATGGAATCTCCCAGGAATCTATGAGGGTGACCCTAGCCAAAACTCCTATCAGTGGGGAATATGGAACCTGAACTGACCTCTTGTCACCAGACCAGACTTCCAGAGGAGGGATAGGGACCACAACCCAGCCACATAATCTTTTACCTACAATTTGCCCTGCCTTCAAGATATGCTGGGATAAACGTGGAGCAGAAATTATGGGAATGGCCAACCAATGACTTGTCCAGCTTGAAACTCAAACCATGAGAAGGAGACCACCCCTGACACTTTCTGGAGGGCCAGGACCCAGAGGCTGGACAGTACAGAAACCTTGGATTATATATTCTTAACACAGCTGTATGAAAATACTGTGGTTTAAATGTGAAATTCTCCATCTACTGGCTCATATGTTTGAATACTTCTTTCTTAGCAGATGGCACTATTTGAGCAGGCTTGGAAAGTGTGCCTAGCAAAAGTGGGCTACTGAGATTGGCCTTTGAAGATATTAGCCTGGCCAGAATGCTGCTTAATCTTTCTGCTCCCTGGTTAGCCTTGATATGAACAACATAGGAATTCTCCTGCCAAAGACCAGGCTGATCACTGTGCCTACTGTCCTTGCCATAATGAAATTATGTACCCTGCAGCCATAAAGCAAAGAAATCCTTCCTCATTTAAGAAAACTACACAAACTGTACATTTAAATTGTTCCTTTACATCTGAAATAATGCAGGAGATAAAGCAGAAATTAAAGAACCAAGTTCACTTAGTGGGATTAAAAAAAATCATTCTAAAATATTTTAAGATTATAACTGCTGGAAAAATCCAAACAATAACTTCCTTTTCCTGAAGAAATTTCATAAATGTTGCAATGTATTTTAAATTGTATGGTATTGTTTGATAGTGTCATATAATTACATAATGAGTGTCCATCATGTTCATGCCCACCCCTCTGAGACATCTTTCTCCCTGTCCTATACATCCTAACAAGTCCTCTTCCTTTTATGTCTTTATGTGTATGTGTGCAACCACTAGTTCATTTTCTTGTCTGAGTATGGGTAAGAGTTTATTTGCTGGAGCAAAGGTAACTGCAGAGTCTACATTACTGAACAAAAGGAGCCCTCCCCGCCCCCATCTATGTTGAAAAGTTGATAAGCACGATGGTCTGCAAGACTTGTGTCAATAAGGAGCTACAGTGAGTTCAAGAGCAATGGTGATGCTCGGTCTGTAGCTGTCTTTCTTGCTGCTAATCAGGCATCCTCACAATTAAACTCAGTAGTTGAGCATTTTTATAAAACAATGTGCTTAAGTGATTGAAATGCACTGGTTTCCCTTAAATTTAACTACATTAAATAATTATATCACTGGGTTAAATATTTGTGATCCCATTCAAAAGGCTGGAATTCAAAGTTCACTATGAAGGGAAAAAGAGTTTTTAAGCAAGATAGCCAGGAAACTGAGAATTTTGTTACTTTGGGAAAAGATTAGTGGAGTTCTATTTCCTGAACCAAATGACCATCTTCCCTTTTTCAAATTTCTGGAGGTCGATGATTGGTAGCAGATGATATATGTATTTAAGTCAATCATTTTGATTGCAAATCAATCTCTCAATCAGTTACATTACCTCAGAGGAAAGCAACCACTCACCTTGCCTTGGTTTGCTCCACTATTACTCAGAGAGTTTTCGGGTCTTGCCAGACTGGCTATAAACATTAAAGTGTTTGTTAAAAACAAACAAACAAACCCCAAAACATGACTGCATTCTCTGGACCTTGCATTTAGTCAGAAAATGAACCCATTTCTACTTCCTTGAAGCATATACCTATCATCAATCCAATCTTTGAAACACACACCTGAAGTTAATTTTAGCAAGATGGTCCCTCTCTTTCAGGCATTGTTTAGAAGCTTAGTTTTCTATGAATCAAGCCATACTGGTTCTTGGCTGCAAGCTCATCAGTAACAAGCAGGAAGCCCAGGCTCCAGACTTGGCCTTGCCACTATGTTGAACATTCTTTTCCAGTTGGCCTCAGGCTCCAGCTGGACGTGTTTCCTGCCGTTATAACAGTAAATTGGAGGACTTGGTGACCCTAATAGCAATTCTTGGTAACAAGAAAGTTTTAGTAACCCTGTGGATGCACTAAAATTTAGGATCCTGTAAACACATGTTATTAAAAGCTGCTTGGTTGACCACACACGTACACAGTTCTTGGTGTGCACATGTTTCTCACAGATGGGCATCCTCCTCTGCACATCCATGTCTTATACCCCTTCTATCCATTGTGTCATTGTTGCTGGTGATATAATTTAATCAAAGTTAGGCTTCAGGTATACAATATGCAGAATAACACAAAATATTTAAGTTTACTATATGCAGTGATATAAAGGTGTGTAATGTTAAAAATGTAAACTAATAATTTAAGCTATAAAGAATAGGAGCAGATTTTTTTTAAAAAAAAATCAACAATTGAAATACAAAAGATTATACTTTGATGTGGAAGGAATGCATGTGCATATAAGTAATTTATAAAGAGAAAGAACCAATGTAAAAGGCCAATCTGAAGTGAAAGAATAACAAGACATTATACTACAAAAATTGGTCAAGGGAAAAGAGTCATTGAATGACTGCTACCACCTATGTATCACGATAAACTTGACTGGTCAAACTGTTATTCATCTTTCTTAAGTATCATGGAATTCAATTCCACAGCAGTATTTGTTAGTTTATGGCTTAAACAACCTTAAAGCTACAAGGTCATTTTATTTTGTTATTTTTCTCATGGTGCTGTGAACTGAACCCATGTCTCATATGTGCTCTGCAGGTATTCTACCATAAACTCCTCCCAAACCCTTGAACACTCAAGTCTTCTGGGAAGATCCCATGCATGATAATCAGTATTGCCAACACAGACAGTAAACTGCTTGGCTCATAGATTAGGGATTTTTAATAACTGCATAACTCATTTTTACGTATCAACATTAGCCTTACAAGAAAAGTTCAAGTACTATTTCAGACAAAGCAGTGTTAAAATTTATGTAGGAGAATTAGAGAATTTTTTTTAAATAGTTAATAAAGTCTGTATACTAACAATTCAATAGCTCTGAAAGAACCATCAAATAGTGTGTGTGTGTGTGTGTGTGTGTGTGTGTGTGTGTGTGTAATAGAAAGAAAGTGTCATCAGTATTTTGCATTTGTATTTTTGTTTTTATTTCATCATTTGTTTCTTCTTTTTGCTTCCAGGTACAATTTCTCCTGTGTAGCATGTGAATTTTTGTCAGAAATATTCCTTACATTAATTTCTGTAGCTTTGTTCATGTCTTATACCAGCATTCTTACTTTTGAACTGGAACTTTTAAAAAATGTATCATTATGCCATTATATTCTTATTTTGTCCTTCTTTCAATACATGCACCTTAAAATTACCTTAAAACAAAAATACAGACTTAGATTGAACAAATTACCCTGTGATGGGGGATGTCTTTCTGTATGCTGTGAATGTGTGTTGTTCTGATTGGTTGATAAATAAAAAGCTGATTTGCCAGGACCAGGCAGTAAGTATAGGCAGGATAAACAGACAAGGAGAATGTTTGGAAGAGTAAGGCTGAGTCAGGAGTCACCAGCCAGACACAGAGGAAGCAAGACGACAAGGAAGAACTGAGAAAAGGTACCAAGCCATGTGGCTAAACATAGATAAAAATTATGGGTTAATTTAAGTGTAAGAGCTAGTCAGTAATAAGCCTGAGCTAATGACCAAACAGTTATAAATAATATAAGTCTCTGTGTGTTTACTTGGGGGATGTGAGTGGGAGAGATTTGTCACGACCAACCACCAGCTGGGACACAGGAAAACTTACAGCTACTACATTGCCCAGAGTCATTCTTTATGAAGGAAGAGAAAAATAAGAACAGTATAGACAAGCAACAAATTATAAATATCATAGATTTAGCATTTTAAAATTCAGATAAACTTGTTTTGCTCTCACTAACTCTATTTTATCAAGGCCTAATCTCCCTTAACTTGTACAAAGCTTTAGTTTTCTTATTAAAATTCACAGTGAATATAAATAAGACAAATAATATAGGCTGCTGCCATTCCCCTTGGTTACTCCCATAACTTGGTGATGAGACGCTATTGTTGAAGATGCTACGCACTTCTAATACCTGATGTGGACTCTTGAGCCCAAACTGACCTAGAAGCTTCCTTCATCAAGACTAACTTCCACAGTGTCTGAAGTAGCTGTCCAGGGAGAAAAGCAATTACTAGTCCTATCCATCTGAAAACCTAGAAACCAAAGCAGCGACGAGAACAGCAAGATATACCCAAGGATACACTATTGATACATCAGTCTTTGGGTAACCAAGAACTGTCTAATTGGACTTAAGACCCACTCAACATGGGGGAAATCATGCCTGGCACTGTAAACCTAACTATCCATGCCTGGTGAGATTGTGGACCCTACAGCAGAACTTACTATTGACGTTTTCCTAAGCCAGTGTAATTTCTAACTGCATTCTAAATAGTTATCCATATGCATTCAGGTTAAATGTAGCTCTCACTCTTCATCAAAGAAGCTCTGTTGTGAAACAGATGGAGAGTATTTCAGGAATCCACAAACTGGTCTAAATGCAGTGAAAACTGATCAGGGTGAACCCAACCTAATTTATACACATACTACCACTACCCCTAAGGGCAGGGACCATGTTGGAAGTGGGTGTGCATGCAAAGCTGGAACACTACAAGTTCTATGGTGAGGTGGTATCCTCTATATATGAAAGGGAAGCTGCACCCATTACTAGGAAGGTCTGATCCTCCTGCCTCAACCTCCATTCTTCTGGGATTGCCTGGGTGCACCGCCAGGCCTAGCTTTATGAAATATTGGGGATTTAACCCAGAGTTTTGTGCATGCAATGACCTACATCTCCAGCACTAAAATTTCTGTTTCTTTATTTTTTTAAATCTGGATTTTAAAATCCCTTTCTGCCTACACGTCTAACAATAAAACAAAACCCAAGAAGTGCCAAAGTAGCACTGCTTACCTAAGGAGCGGACCTATTTCTTCTGTTTGTTCTTAATACCTCTTAAAACTGAGACAGTTATGTGTCATTCACTAGTAACCCTTCCCTCCCATTATTCACACATAGGAACACTTTTCTCCCCACACGACCGACCTTGCTCCTTCCATGCATTTGAATTTCATATAGAACAAAGGGTTTAAGGTTTGGGAAGTAAAACCAGAGATTGAGGCAGTACTTCCTGTTCTCGTTTGTTTGTTGTTTTCTGTCTTGTTAATCTCTCTCTGGAACCTAAGCAGTTATCTGCCCCTGAGGGAATTTTGGAAATGGAGCCTCATGCTGAGCAAAAGGATACAGATGACATCTCAAAAGTTTTATTCCACTAACTACTGACCAGATTATTTTATACATTATTTGAATCGAGAAACACAAGTGTTAAATCATTAGCTCTGAGGCCAGGTGACAGTGGCGCACACCTTTAATCCCAGCACTCGGGAGGCAGAGGCAGGCAGATCTCTGTGAGATTGAGGCCAGCCTGGTCTACAGAGTGAGATCCAGGACAGGCTCCAAAACTACACAGAGAAACCCTGTCTCAAAAAACCAAGAAAAAAAAATCATTAGTTCTGCATATAGTCTTTTCATGCTACAGTTTATCAGACCCTTCTCTCGTTCCATCTCTTTATCTAAATATATACACATACATATATCTATATCTATATCTATATATACTAGATAGATATAGTATATATATTATATTTACACACAGTCTTAAATAATAATCCATCAAATTTAATACTTAATTTTAATAAAAACTCAAATGACTACAAAGTTAAAGCAAATGATTAAAATCCTGAGCATAAAGTTTGAACTAAGAGGGTCTTTTCAAAAGATGCTTCAAATGAAGGTTCAGCTGCTATGCCATACTAGTTAAATAAAATGGTGTTAAAATGGAAACTGAACTGTTAGTGTGAACAAAGATCCAGGTCCATCCTGTACAATCCTGATTTCCTCACAGGTGGACACCGTCAACACAATGAGGTCATGATGATCATCCCAGCCCACCATATGTAGTTGGCCCTGATATGGATGGAGAAAGATAATGGCTATTAAAGAGATTAAGTGTTCTATCCTTTCAGTAAATAGCATATGATCCATGTATTAAAGTTTTTAAATGTGTCTTTCCAGCTAGCTACCTGTGGGAAGAATATTCATATCATTAAAGACATTTTTTAAGCTGTCTAAGTTCATAAAGAAGTTTTATTCTCTTAATAAGAGGGGGTGAGTCCTTCAGCCTTTTGCTGAAGCACATGAGTGCTTCCACAATGACCTCTGTGGACACTGAGAGTAGGAGGGTGACTTGCCCTTTCTTCACGGCTTTCTTCTAGACATGAATTTAATGATTGGATATTTGAAACAATTGTGTATGAGTGTTTGAAAGCATGGTTCTAAACTCAGAGTAAGTGGCAAAATAGTCAATCAGCTGCACATGGTTTGGTGCTGGATAGCTATACAATTAAAATTCAAAGTTCAATATTGCTATTGTGTGCATTTTTGGTTTTGTTACTCAACTGGTTTTTATATGCATGTATCTCAGAACCAAAATGTTTTCCTCTTCTGCTCTTTCTCTTCCTTTATCTGACATTCTTGGAGAAAAGAAGATATCTGTTCAAGCAATTTAAAGAAAAAAACTTTTTAGCCAAAGCAATATATCAAAACTTTGTTAAGGAAGAGTTGAGAAGACTGTGGTCTCTGGCCTTGTTCACCTCCATCATTTTATAAATGAGGAAATTAGGTCCCAGAGAGGGTATCTACTGATCCAATTGAATTTATAACCCTGTGTTTATAACTCCTCCAAATATTATTTTAGACAGTTCACAGAAAGGGCAAATATAGCAATATAGATGAAATACAACAAAAGTTGGGGACTTGGATTAAAAGGTAACCAAAGCAGTATGACCATAATATTATCTCTAACATCACATTGCATCAGCGCACAAATAGACATAGGTGTACTGTTACTTCAGTGTGTCATAATCTCTAACATCACGTGCTGTCAGCATAAACAGAAGTAGGTGTACTGTTACCACAGAGCGCGATAAAAGCAATTACACTTGGAACAAGGTTAAGTTAGCAGATAGCAGGGTTGTTTTATTCCGCAGGAAGAATCAGGATACCCTCTTCACAAGAAAAGCTCAGGTGGCTCAATAAACGTTGACATATCAACACCAAAGATTAAATAATAAAAAAAAAGAACACAGAAAATAATGGAACTGTTGCATGCTTTATTATAATTCCAAAGCATAATCCTGCTACTAGGCTTTTAAACATGAAGAACAAATGTGTTAAATATTTATTTTTTTAAATTTCGAATAAGAGAACCTTTCTAATGGCCAAGATTTTCCATCGCCATTGAAAAAAAAAAGTTTTATGGAAACCATCAGAAAGGACATTTTTACTTTTAAAATACATCATTTAGTATGATGAGTTCAGAATCAAGGTTAGCAATCTGTTTCCAGAATGCTAGGATGAGATCTGTAAAGCAAGGACAAAGCAAACAAAAATGGCTTTTGAAAAAAAAAAAAGATTAAATTCTTTAAGGGATAATGAGACAGCACGGTGGATAAAGTGTTTGCCTCCTGGGACCATGAAACTAAGTTTGATACCAAAACCTACCTGAAGATGAAAAGAGAGAACTGACTCCACAAAGTTACCCCTGACATCCCTACTGTACTGAGGCATGTACAAACTCCCTGCCCATTATAGACATGTGCATGTCCTCACACACAATAATAATAAATACAATAGATTATAAAATAAAAATTACAACAGTTTTTAAAGTTTCTGAAACTGTTCTAAGAGCAGAGAGGCACACAGCTATGAAGAAAATCCACTAAGCTTTTAAGGGTCAGAGGACTGATGAAGGAAGGCCTCAGAATCAGATCGTATGCAAGCACAAAGATTTTATTCTGCAGAAACAGCCAGCTTGCAGGGGTCAATCATTCACCCAAAATGGCGATGACAACCAGGGACAAAGGTGCTGACCTTTTAAAGGAGGCCTTGGGAAAGTCTAAGTATCTCAGTTTCTATTGGGCAGTTGGGGCACAGTTACATGAGGCACATGTTAATTGGGCTGGGTTGGCCCCAAGACTAGCTTTGGTCAAGGATGGTCAGTAACAGCTGTATCCTGTAACTCTGAGACCTTCTGCCCTAGAGGGTCAGGTTCTAAAACTGTCCCGTTGATTGGTCAAACTTGGCTGGGGGAATTTCCTGATTTGGGGCTTAGGTCATTACCCACAAGGTGTGGCTCCTGTCTAAGGTGGAGTCATATTCCAGCCCCTTTCAGTTGCAGTGACCATGTGTAAATAAGGAATATGAGAGTATGTGTCAGTATACTTGCCTGCCTCTACTCATCATCAGAACATCTTTCCAAGAGAAGGACATTCCAGTGTCCTCGACATCCTCTCTCAAAACATGGCTCAGAGATTTTACCAATAGGAAAAGGAGTCCAAAGGAGCAAAGGAGTGCCCACTTCCGCAAAAAGAAATTACCATACAACAGAGTACAAGAAAGTTCACACCGGAAGTCACTCTTGAAGTCCATAGTGTCTCTGGCAGTATGCAATTAGAAGGGGGATTGTAGCTCCACGTGAACAAGCAGAAGTGTAAGTCGGATATTTACCAGAGAATAGACAGCTCAGAAGGACCTTGTACAAACTTCAAAATCTTGTCCTAGATGAAGGCCCATATTTAAATCAAAGCACAGAGCACCTTCTGGTTCAAGTACTTGATGGAGATAAACCTGAAATTAGAAATCAGTGGGATATGTGTCAGCTGTGGCGATGTCAAAGGAGCCAGAGGGGTGAGCAGAGATCCAGTAAGGAGACAATCCAAGGAAGCTCGACTGCTACCATGGCCATCACAACTGCACACATCCTGGCCACAAGCCCATCCTCGGAACTGACTCAAGGGGCACACTGTGAGGAAAATAGGTCTCATTAAATTATTAGCCAGACAAATTAGAAGTACATTTCTGATATTGGATGGAGTTAGTGCCCACAGTTGCTGCAATGTAAGAACTAAAGTTGCCAGGTTCTAGAAAAGAAAACAAACAAAACAAAGAAAGAAAAATGTAAGAAAACAGGGGTGTAACAGACATTCAAGGGCTGGGAGCAGTGAGAACACCCACGTGTGGTGGACCAGCATTCACAACTTCAGAAAATCCTTAGTAACGATGTTCAAAGAATGAAAAATGAAAAGAAGCTTATTTAATCAAGGAAAGATGATATGACAGTGACATCACACAAGACAGACAAAATCAAAGGACAAAATGTTAACATTCTCCTCCATGTAGGTATGTACAAACTTCACAGTCATCTTTTTATTAGATAAAAATCATTGTCACAGTGACTAGTCACAACCATGTAAATTAACGTGTAATTTCAGAGTCATTATAGCTCAGCCAAACAACAGGACAAGTGTCTTAGAAAACAAACAAACAAACAAAAACCCACAAAATTCTAAGCAATCATTCAGTGGCTCTAATAAAGGGCTCCTCAATATGAAAGGACTTGTAGTTTTCCTTTTACACTATTTAAAAGTATGGATAATTGTTCTGAACAAGATGATCCTGTGTAGAGTGGGAAGAGACGAAGAAAAAGATGATGGCAGAAACAGAGGAGCGTTTGTAGAGAACAGCCAAGACATGAGTGATAACTGTCTAAAGTGGTAGATGAACAAGCGGCCTGTGCAGGTACCACCGCAAAGCCCTGTACATGTCTGATAAGGAAGGACTTGCACCACTTACAACTCCCAAGCAAGGCTCCATGTGTTTTAGGTGGAGCAGTAATGAGAAAGATAGCTGGAAGGGGAATGTGTCAAATTGCAATCTGACCTTTGTCCAAATTAATGTTTTCAAGATTTAATGTGCTCACAGGGAACCTATTAAAGCTAAGCTTATATTTACAGGCTAACAGCTTATATTTATATGGCCCTACAACACTGCATTTTTGAAAAAGCTATCAAGTAATGTCAATGCTGGGGTGAGTGGACCATGGATTGAGGGTCAGAGTCAAGATCATCACTGATAGAAACACAATCCAGAGAAGGAGAGATGGCTCAGCAATTAAAACCACTGCTTATTCTTGTAGAGGACCCCAGTTGGGAGCACTCACATAGCAGTTCACAGCCATCTGTAACTCCAGTTCCAGGACATCTTCTGGCCTCTTGTGGGCACCAGACACATACCTGGTGTATAGATAAGCATGTAGGAAAAACATTCATGCAAATATAAAATGAAATAGATCCAATTCATTTACATAAATATCTTTATTCAGCAGCTGTATTTTCAAAGACTAAATTACTGACATACATATTACTCTAATATTTGACCTATTTAAAATTAATATTTGATTCAACATTTCAACATTTTATCCATTTTTTGAAACACTCATTTCCAGTCTTATATGTCCTGTCTTATATGTGGCTTTTCTACATACAATATATTTCAATTTAAACACTACATTTTCACTGGAAATAACTGACCTTCAGAGTTCATAAAACATACAGTTGAAAAGAAAGCATTTGCCTAGCCCAGTTGATTCCTACTAACTCCAATTATTTTTACAAGGGTCAGATTTCATGTTTTAAAAATTCACTAAGTATGACCAAGGTAACTCAGGGGTAACAGTGCTGCCTATGCCCAATGACTGGAGTTCAACCCTTAGATCCCACAAGGAGGCAGGAAAAAAATGACTCCATAAAGTTTTCTTCTGATCTCTGCATGTACTGGGGTATACATGTGTACACACATGCAGTAACATACATGTACATGTACACATACACAGAGAGTAAATAAATAAATAGATAGATAGATAAAATAAATAAATAAATACAATTTAAAACACAATGAATTAAAATTAAGGAAAATTAAATATTCAGATCACTTCCATAGTGGTCAAGAAGCAAAAATAGTTGGTGGCCTGCTGTATTGAAAAGCACAAATCAGGAAAAGAAGACTTAGAACAAGGGCCAAGGGAGAAGAGTGGTACTTTGCTGAGTTAGTTGCTGTGGATATCGCTCTGTATAAATAAAATGCTGTTTGGCCAGTGGCCAGGCAGGAAGTATAGGCGGGACAAGAGAGAAGAGAATTCTGGGAGGTGGAAGGCTCGGGTAGAGAGACACTGCCAGCCACCACCATGACAAGAAAGATGTAAGGTACTGGTAAGCCACAAGCCATGTGGCAAAGTACAGATTAATAGAAATGGGCTAATTATAAGAGTAAGAGCTAGACAATGGTAGGCCTGAGCTAATGGCCAAGCAGTTTAAATAATATAAGTGTCTGTGTGTTTATTTTATAAGTGGGTTGTTGGACTAACAGGGCTTGGCAGGGACTGGAGAGAAGGTCTCCAACTACAAATGGTGCCCAATGTGGGTCCCGAACCCACGACCCTGGGATTAAGAGTCCCATGCTCTACCAACTGAGCTAGACACTTCATATGGAGTTTATCTTCACCTTGGCAAAAATAGCCATTTGGGCAAGAAACTGTTCTTGCCTGGACTGCTTGATCAACTGGACATGCAGGACCCATAGAAAGGTGACCACTGAACTTTGCTTGACAAAATGGTCCTTTAGGATCCTGCTTTGCAGAGGAAACTGCCAGACATTCTACAGGACACTGAAAAAAGTGACCAAAAGACTCTAGCCCTGTGGGCTGAAGACAAATGCCCCAACTTTACAAAGGAACATTAGGTGACTGTCCAGGCTGCCAGCTGTCTCTGTCTACCCTACAAGTTCCTAAAAGTTGCTTGCATCCTTCTCGTGGGTCTCAGGTAATATTATATCTTTCTGAGGTCTTTGATATGGTTGAAGACTAGTTATAATTTCCTCAATTATGGTAAAGATAAGTTAGATATAAAACCTTAGACTCACAAATATGATAGATAGGATATCTTCTTTAATATTATAACTAATTCTTGCTTGATAATTGTTTTGTTATATGTAATTTTACTATGTAAAAGTTAAAACTTTCCTTTAAAAAAAAAGAAAAGGGGAAGTGCTGTGGATATTGCTCTGTATAAATAAAATGCTGTTTGGCCAGTGGCCAGGCAGGAAGTATAGGCAGGACAAGAGAGAAGAGAATTCTGGGAGGTGGAAGGCTGGGGCAGAGAAACACTGCCAGCCACCACCATGACAAGAAAGATGTAAGGTACTGGTAAGCCACAAGCCATGTGGCAAAGTATAGATTAATAGAAATGGGCTAATTATAAGAGTAAGAGCTAGACAATGGTAGGCCTGTGCTAATGGCCAAGGAGTTTAATAATATAAGTGTCTGCGTGTTTATTTTATAAGTGGGTTGTTAGACTAACAGGGCTTGGCAGGTGCTGGAGAGAAGGTCTCCAACTACAGTAGGGTAAAGAACCTTACAAATTCTAAGGAAGTAAAAACATCCAAAGAGTCTTTGCATTTCTTCTTACAGTTGCAGACATCCAAATGGAGAATCTCTTCCCAACATCGAAATCCCTAGTCCTACACTGGTAGCTTACATTTGGCTATGCTGAGCTCACTTTCACATTGATTATTCTCTACTGACCCTCTTCTGTCTCCCTGGTTGCATTTTGTTAAACATTGGCCCACACATCACTGAGGTTTAAATATTTAAGATATCAAGTCAACTTGTTCCAATTTTCTAAAATTTTAATAACTCTCCACTAAATAAAATCTATAAAACCTTATACTATCCTAAACAGTCTTGCCATGAATCTACCTTTTCAAAGCCATCTGTGTTCTCATATTACATGGTTAATTTCTTTTTTCACACGGTCTTTGTTCCATTTTGTAATTTCTTTGATGTCAGACATATTTCCCATATATCTGTGAACATTGTTCTACTGTCTGCTCAAAGTTTTAGTATTCACAGAGATACTTAGGAACCAGTTCTTCATTGACAATACATGGATATTTCTACTTTGCCTTTAACTTTTCCAGTTTTATGCCCTTTGTAGGAATTAAATATTTATATTAAAATATTTTAGTGTCTGGAAAGTTTTATTTTTCAGTTCCAATGGACTATTTTATTTCAATAGATTGATCATCTTCTACCTAGCAGCAGAAGTACATCTTATTTCTATACTTAATCATGAACAGTGACAAACTAGCAAGACTAAAAGAAAACTAAACTAAATCAACTCACTTTCTTAAAACAAGCAAAATACAAATAGTATGTACCCTCAAATGCACTATAATTTAGTCACTAGGAAATAGGAAATGCAAATGTAATCTTGAGGAACGTAGCAGACAAATCCCGGGGGCGGGGGGGAAGAGAAGGAGCAGAGTTGCTATGAAAATGTCTAAAGGTATCTGGTCATCTCAGTCACTAGCTGAATCTCCAGCTAACAGCAAGAGGAAATGTGGGAAACACTAAGCTGACTTTGTTATTAAGCACAGGAACAGTACAAAACATTAATGTGAGCATTCACCCCGGGAATTCTGAATGATCACCACCCACAGTGATCATACAGCTGACCTTACTACCTTATTTTGTTCCACACACTATGTGGCCATGTTCACATGTGATGATGATGCAAAGCCTGGAGGAACCAGTGACTGTTGGAGTAGATCCTGGATGAACTTTTAGTGGTGATGAGAGCTTGAAAATAGCCTTCACCACCTGCTCTATGAGAGCTTTGGTTTTCAGAGCCAAAGTATTCAACTCATACAAGCATGCCCCTACCCATGTTTATTCCATATAATCTGCTGGGCTCATTGGGCATCCTTGGAACAATTCTTGCTGCTCTCAGTGTAGTGCTCTACTGATAAACTCCCCTATCAGTCTGATTTGCACTTAGTTATTAACCTCTCTATTAGAATGATATTGAAAGTTAATTCTATTATTATATAAATTATTATTGCATAGTGTATATTTCATTTTCTTCACCAGTATTGTAGTGTATTAAAAGAAAATCCTTTGTATTGTTCATGCCTGTGGAAAATTAGTCAAAAATATTCAAGGTGGCAACTCATTGGTGACTCATCAAAAAACAGGAAGGCCAGAGCCACTAAACTTAAAAGTTGAAAACCATTTTCTTTTTTTTAGTGATAATAAGAGCAAATTAAATACAAAATAATTCTGAGTAAGAAATCATATACTTTAACTTGAATGACTATGGTAATTTTTTTTCAATGTCTGTATGTGCACATTCACTGGGGAGTATTCTGGTTATTACTAAAACCTCTGTCAGCTAAAGCAGAGATCAAAATACAAACTGTAACACATAGGAACATTATGTGAATTTGTGTCACTCCCTGGAGAAATTTAAGTTCATAAAGTAGAAATGTATGGATTACATGAAGACATAAATACACTCCTGCACTTTCTTCTGTGGCAGCTAGACTCTTTTGCAATGTAGTCTTAAAACCTACACCACCTTAGGCAATGAGCTCATCAGCGCTCTGGAGCTCAACAGGGTCAGCTCTGGATAACGTGGGGGAGGGTGACCTCCAAAGAAATCCCAGGTGCAAGAGGATACAGTGCAAGCAGTTCAAGAGATGTCATGGCTCCCTTTAAGTCACTAATAAGCAATTTCCTCTAAAGGCCATTATCGGATATCATGCTACCGGATGTCTCTTTGTAGAGATTTAATACATGTGGACAGTTAAGATCTCCTTTCCCCCTCCTTCTCTTTATTGTCATGGTAGCCATGCTGCTTTGGAATAATTTTTCAAAAGTTTTTGTAGCTAAATATACATCCATAAAATTTGTTTCTGTAGCCATTGTTACTATACTATTCCTGGACTCTAAAGAAACTGCTATTGCTGGTCAACTATCTCCACCACCCACCTTCAGAATTCATCTCAACTTACAAAGTTGAAACTTTAACCACTGAACAATTTTTCTCTCCCTTCAGCCTGAATTAAGCACCATTTTGCTTTCTCTGTCTGATTCTGAGTATTCTGTGCACTTGCTATAAGTGGAGTAAATAACATACTAATAAATACATTACTTGTGTATCTGTGATGGGCTAGGTCCATTATCCCTTGAAAATCATTTGGTCAGGAGTTAACATATTGTTCTTCCTGTAAGAAAACTAAATATTTCAGGATATTTTTTATCTCATCTATTATCTGTCATATATTCTTTCTTCTCCTCTGTGTCATTGTTATTTATTTATTATGATAATTAAAAATGTAGCAGAGGCTATTTTATCTTTAGTATCCATACACAGGGTGTTCAGATGAGATTTGTTCTATGAGCCATATTTTATTGATCATAAAGAAAAGAATAAATGTTTATTTCCCTCAAAAATAAGCTATGACAAGGAGCTAGACTTTTCTCTTGAGTTTGGGGTAAAATCATAAAGAAAGACTGATTTTACAATAGTCAGTCTACCATAAATGGAGAAGATAGGTCACATCTACTTGTATTTGTGTTAAAAGATCAATTCTGGCAGAAGATGTGGTATATAAATCAAATAAATGAGTAAATTAATAGTATAAACTTGTAAGTGCTCTGGAATTAATTAAAGGTTAAACCATATAAAGAGGATCAGGGTGGGGATATATTTCACTACTATAAGGTAGTTGGACAAAGTTCATTATGACAGCTAAGGATATGCTGCTAATGATTATATGGTGTGTCTAATATTTTATTTATATAGTTTCAAGTTTTGACAGATGTATTCAGTTCTAAAAACACAGTAATATAGGATATAGAACATAATATCTTACACAAAATCATATTTTTTTGTATTTTTTTCAGTCAATTCCCTGGTCCCATCCTAAATTCTTGACAAACCACTATTCTATATTCTGTCCCTATAAAGTTTGACTTTGCTATGATGAATATCCATTATCATGTAATATATAGTATTTTGCCTTCTTCTACTTAACAATTTTTGTCTGATTAATTTGTACTGTTAAATATATTAAGAAATTAATAAGGTGTTTATTTTCATGAGATGGTGTATCCAGTAGCCCAAGCTGGCCCATAATTCACTGGGTAGTTGAGGAAAATCTTAAACATTCGATACTCCTCATCTCAGCTCTGAAATACCAAGAGTACAAGCTAGGACCACAATCCCTCTTTAATATGAAAATTATCTTTGTTTCAGCTGAATATATTCTATTAAATGATTATACTAAAAATTGTCTAAAGAGTATTTGGATGTTTTTGTTTACTACTAATAATAAATATGGTAAGAACATTTCCATGCAGGCCTCTGTGTCAGCACATGTTTCCATTCTCTAAGAAAGAACTAAGAGTAGTATGAAAGGATTATAAACTACTCTTCTAATTATTTCTTTTAATTTTGAGGTTATAACATAATTACATCATGTTTTCCTTCCCTTTCCTTCCCCTGAAACCTTCTTATATACCCCTCCATGCTCTACTCATATTTATATCCTCTTTTTTCATAAAAATATGTTATATGCATATATGTATATTATATACATGATTAAGTACAACTGGCTTAATCTGTATAATGTTGCTTGTATGTTTATTTTCAGGGCTGGTCATTTGGTATTGGACTTGGTATGTTCTTCCCTGGAGAAGGCCATTTCTCCTGCTTTCAGTATTCTGAATGTGAAAGATTTTTAATTACTCTTAATTGTAAGGGGCATTGGGCATTGCCCTTTAAAAGTATTAGCCTTCCTAATACCTGCCCTGTAAGATCACACAAGACTTTTACTTACATTTGTTAATCGTATTCTTTTTTTTTCTCCTACCTTAATACCCTTTTCACTTGTAGTTTTTTTTTTCCTTTTTATTATATTTTTCTTTCACTTTATATACCAACCCGTTTCCTCTCCCTCTCTTTCTTCCGCTCCCCACTTCTCCCCTGGATCCAACCCCATCCCCTCCTCATGGGAGTAAGGCCTCCCTTGGGTAATTAACACAGGCTGGTATATCAAGTTGGGGTCAGACCAAGCTCCATCCCCCCACATAACAGTTGAGTAAGGCATTGCACTATAGGGAACGGGTGCTAAAAAGCCAGTTCCTGTACCCAGGATAAATCCTGGTCCCACTGCCAGGGGACCCACAAACACCTCACTCCACACAACTGTCAACCACATTCAGAGGGCCTAGTGTGGTCCCATGCAGGCTCCCCAGCTGTCAGTCCAGAGTCCATAGCTCCTACTAGCTTGGGTCAGCTATTTCTGTGGTTTTTCCCATCATGATCCTGAATCCCCTTGCTCCTATAATCCTTCCTCCCTCTCTTCAACTGAATTCCAGGAACTTGGTCACATGCTTAGCTGTGGATCTCTGCATCTGCTTCCATCAGTCACTGTATGTAGGTTCTATGATGACAATCAGGGTAGATACCAATCTGAATTCAGGGGAAGGCTAGTTCAAGTACCCTCTCCACTATTGCTATGGGTCTTAGCTAGGGATTGCCTTGTGAGTTCCTGGGGATAAGAAACAAGCTGGTATAGCCATCCTAATGTCTAACAAAATAGACTTCAAACTAAAATTAATCAAAAGAGATGGATAAGGTCATTTCATATTCATCACAGGAAAAATCCATCAAGATGAAGTCTCAATTGTGAGCATTCATGCCCCAAATACAAGGGCATTTACATTTGTAAAAGAAACATTACTAAAGCTCAAATTACACATCAAACCCCTCATACTAGTAGTGAGAGACTTCAGCACCTCTCTCTCACCACTGGACAGGTCTACCAGGCAGAAAATTAGCAGGAAAATAAGGGAACTAACAGATGTTATGACTCAAATGGACCTAACAGACATCTATAGAACATTTTACTGAAATACAAAAGAATATACATTCTTCACAGCACCTCACAGAACCTTCGCCAAAATTGACCACATACTCAGGAACAAAACAAATCTCAATAGATACAAAAATAATTGAAGTAACCCCCTGCATCTTATCAAAGAATAACCAGGCTACAATCCACAACCCCAGAGAAGCTAGGTAAAGAGGAGAACCCTAAGAGGGACACACATGGATCACACAAGGAGGTTGAAAGTTTACCTCCTGGGTAAACTGGGAGGGATAAGTAAAGGGGAGGGGATGGGAGGTGGGAACATGAGGGTTCCAGATGGCCAAGTTGGGAAAGGAATGGAAAGGGAGAACAATGAAAGATGTGTGTGTGTGTGTGTGTGTGTGTGTGTGTGTGTGTGTGTGTGTGTGTGTGTGTATTGCTTTTTTGGTTTTTCAAGACAAGGTTTTGCTGTGTAGTTTTAAAACTTGTCCTGAATCTTGCTCTGTAGACCAGGCTGGCCTCGAACTCACAGAGATCTGCCTTCCTCTGCCTCTTGAGTGCTGCTGGGATTGAAGATGTGAGCCACCAGCACCTGGCTCAGACATGCTTTCCTTTAAGCTGTAATAATTTTTCATATACATCATATGCAATTCTAATATCAGATGTGTCTTACAAGTATTTTTTCTGATCTGTGACTTGTTTTGTTCCTTCATGCTCCATCACTTTACAAATCAGTGCTGTTTTTGCAATGGTAAAGAATAATATATTTTCACATGTAATTTATAGCTTTGGGTGATTTCTATTTAAAAATATTTACCAAATGCAGAGTCACTTTTTTGTTTTTGGTTTTGGTTTTTTGTTTTGTTTTGTTTTTCGAGATATGGTTTCACTGTGTAGCTTTGGAGCCTTTCCTGGAACTGGATCTATAACCCAGGCTGGTCTCAAATTCACAGAGATCTGCTTGCCTCCACCTCATGAGTGCTAGGATTAAAGGTATGTGCCACCACCACTGGCTTCAGAGTAACGTTTTGATCTCTTCTTTCTTTTGACTTCTCAAGTTTTATAGTTCAACTCTTCTATCTGCGCCTGTGATTAATATCAACTTAATATCAACTTTTCATGTGGTAATACCTAACATTCCCATGGTTATTTATTGAAACAGCTAGTTTTCTCACACTGAATTAATAAGATCTTTGCAAAATTTATTATGGTTCTATTAGAACCCAATTTCATAAGCTTATATATAGATAGCCTCATGTCTTGACCTCTGACTACTATTATTATCTCTTGTTGTTTATAACCAAGGCAGGCCTTGAACTCACATTAATTCTACAACCTTCCTAGTGATAGGATTGCAGGAAGAAACCACCATATATGTCCTGATTATTGGCTTTTTATCCACATAACTTTTAAGTAATTGTAAAGTTGGTATTAAGGTAAGAATAGTAATAAGAAGATACAGTGTTTTATTTTGAAGCTGTGTGTTTCCATTAGCTTCTTGTGAGCCATTTTCTAATGAATTCAAAACAAGGATATGTTTTAAGAAAAGCCACAGGTACATCCACACCTGCTGCATATTTTAAAATTAAAATTCAGTAACAAGTTTTATTGGATAATTAAAATTTGTCAAAATAAAGAGTTTCCATTAAATGAATCTCAGTATTAGTCACAAACTTTTTCAGAGTGAATGAATCAAAATAGGCCATTGTTCATCTTTGTTTCATTGTATTCATTCTTTAAATACTGGCTGGAATCCAGATAGCAGTTGCCTTGAGTCTGAAAAGCAAAATCTAAAGATCTTTTCCCACTGTCTTAAGGATTTTCATGAATTAAATGATATATATATATATATATATTCACAGTACTCTCCAGTAAGTAGAGTGAAGACATAATCTATGCAATGAACTCAGAAATGCTTCCCAGGGAGAAATGTTAAATTCTGAAGATCAAGTAACATATTTTCCCTAATGAATAAATAGATTTTAATTCATTGAATGAATTGTGGATTGACATGATTGTTGTCTTGTTTTGTTCTCAAATGCCCTTTAAAGAAAAATTGTATACCTATCATTCTCACAATTCATATTGAGGGCATAAAGAAATTAAATCTGTTCTCAATAAAGTCCCTTAAGTGTAGGAAGCACCTATCAAGTCATTATTTATCTACACTTTAGAAATGAGGACAGAAGATTGATACCCATTCACTTCAATGCCTAATAAATATTCAAACCATGTACTATCTGGTTAATTTTTCATCAGAAGCTCAGAACTATGAAGATAGTTTTCAGTGTGGCTAACTTTCTCTTGAGCAGTAATTTATAGTTTGGTAGATTCTGACTGTCTTTGGATGACAATGATGATGATATAGCGCAGGTAAAGTGTGATTTATGGCAAAGGGTGTTCGCAGTAACTACAGGGGAAGCCTAGAGAATGAGCTCTCTGGATTCCTTGCAGCACACAAGTCTTGAACACTGCATCTGGTTTCCCTCCTCGTCTATCATTGTCACTTAATAAATTATTTAGGATGGGAGCTATTGAGAGAATATCCAACAATGTAGTCTATTTGATTATTAAGTTGAATGAAGTGTTAATTATTTTTAACTATAATATCACTTTGATAAATTAGTCATAGTTTGGACCATAGGAATAAAAATAATTTGAATATTTCTCTTTGTATAGAGTTTTGTTAAATAGACAATTGGGGGGCTTTTGTTGTTATAACTTTGCACAGTATATTAAAAATCATTGAAAATACTGTCTTTAATGTAAACACCATGTGCTAAATCTAACATTTATTTGTATTTCAGCAATGTATGATATAATCATTATCAATTTGCCAAACATTTAATTAAAATTGTTTTTATTCAAGTCAACAACAAGGTTCTCAAGTAGAAGAATTGGTTTGCATGTTCAGTTATCCAAATTAGTAGTTCAGTCAGTACAGATAAGTGCTGCATGAGTACATGTGTGCATGCACACACACACACATACATAGGTACATATATGTATGGATACATACCTACAGTTCAGAAATCATCATTAGATGATAAAGAGACAAACATTAGTGGAAAGCCTTTCATGCAAAGCAAAGAAATAGATAAGCACTTTATATATCAACAATTATTCTTTCTTTTCCTTTTTCCTTTCTCTTTCATTTTTGTCTAAAAGTCGAATTCAATCACTTTTGATGCCTTCCTTTAAAAATCATGTGAGAGCACCACGATTTTACACAATGCTTCCCCAGTGTTTTTCTCTACCTGAACAATCTTACTGTTTTCTTTTTTCACTAACGAGTCATGGGACTAAAAGCCCAAATCCCACAACAGTTGATCATATATAACCAAACAAGCTTGGCAAAATTTAAATGAGCACTTTTTTATTTCATAATATGTTGTTCTTAGGAGACACAGAGCCTGTCTAGAATGTTGGTTTCCCGTGAAAACTGTAAAGGGAGTGTGCTCGCGCTCTTGTGCCCTGACTCTGTTTTCATTCCACGTGTCGTACAAAAACAGAAGTGACAACCACAGGGCCCGAGTTTGCCCCTGTCCCTAGTCCCCATGGTGATCCATTGCGGCCTGCTGCACGGGAGGGACATAATGCTCTCATCCATCCCATTTTGCACAGCAGTGTATCCTCACTTGGTATCTCTGCTCCTTCTTGGACTCCAGTAAAAGGTACAGCTCACTGTGGTGCTTACCTGAGGGTTGGCGTTCTTCCACCAGTTTCTATAATGAAAGGATCATTGCATTGACTCCAGTTTCGCTACAGGTTTTAAACATTCACTGAGAGTCAAAGTTGAATGCCCCCCTCTCTCTTTCCTCTCAGACACAGCTGCACTACGTCTGCAAGGCTGACCTCACATTTACCATCCTTAGTCCCTAGCTTCCCGCATGGTGGGACTGCAGGAATGTACCACGCACCCACCTTGCTTCTCATTATCATATAATTTGCCATAGAAATTAACATTGTATGTTACAACTAAAAAGAAATTTACAATTATTTTTAAAATAAGTTAACTATTTTTAAATTACTTTTTTGGTTTTGGTTTGGTTTTGGTTTTCAAGACAGGGTTTTTCTGTGTTGCTTTGGCTGTCCTGGAACTCACTCTGTAGACCAGGCTGGCCTTGAACTCACAGAGATACGCCATTTTTAAGATCACTTGATCTACTCTACATAAGACAATTGTATTTCTATCATCATTGAGTATATTTAGTATTGTTCTTGGGTTGAATAACACCTGTCTGTATGCTGTTGCTTCATGATTTTCATTGACCATAATGTCCTTAAGTCGTGGTCTGTAATTCCTCTGAATCACCAGGACCTACATGCTGATCTTTATTTTTAAAAAGAGGATGTTGGACTATAATCTGCTACAAAAATAACTTAGAAACTTAGCTCCAGCATTATAAATATCTTTCATTTTTCATGCACTCTTCATGTCACCAGCTATTCCACTTCACATGTGTTCATTCTTATTTGCCACAGTTTTCTTCATGCTTAAAACACTCACTTCTGGAAGCTGTCTTCATACCTTAGCCATGTAAGGTATATTTCTTTTGACTCCCATGAAGCACATCAATATGAGAGAGTATATAATCAATTTATCAGATTAAAAATATCTGGCATAGCCAATTTCACATTATTCCAAGCACAATGAAATACAGCTCTTCTTTTCAATTAGAATGTAGCAATTTTGTACATTCATATACTTAATATTCCCCTCCCATGCTCTTCATTATGCTTCTCCTCATCACCTTTCCTGGTAAAAGCCTTCTTCTTTCCAAGTCCCACTTCTACTTGAATCAATGTCTTTGAGCATGTGTGTCTCTGTGTGAGTGTGTGTGTGTGTGTGTGTGTGTGTGTGTGTGTGTGTGTGTGTGTATGAGAGAGAGAGAGACAGAGAGAGAGAGAGAGCAATAACTAGCCTTGTTTGTCTGCTGGACACATCTGGGACAAGGGAGTCTCAACTGAGGAATTGTTTCCACTCCCAGATGGGCCTGTGGATCTGTCTCTGGACATTTCATAGATTGCTAACTGATGTAGGAGGGCCTGTCCCACTGTGGGCAGTATAGGTATCTGAGTAAGCCAGAGGGAAGGAGTCCGTCAGAAAGCAGTAGTGCTCTCTGATTCAGGTTCTGCCCCCAAGTCCCCACCTTGTGCTTCCACTGTGTCATCCCTTGATGATGGCTTGTTGGTGGTAAAAGGGAATAAGCATGTTCTTTTCCCAAGTTTGTTTTTGTCAACATTTTACCTCAGCAATGGATAGTAAACTAGAATAGTATTGACTCACAGATTTATATTATGATTTTTTGAATGAACTGGGGTCATTTACAAGCAATATATCAGTGACTATAACACTGAAGAAAACAGTAGGCCCTGCCCCAGAAACCATTAACCACCTACAGATGCTCCAAAAGGAACGGGGCCTCATGAACCACTCTCCCACAAATGATAGAAGATTGACAGGCCCAAACTTGTACAGGCTTTTTTTTTTATAGGTACTCACAGGCTCGATATGTTGGCATGACCTGTACTGCTTAGGACTTAACCTCACTGGGACGATGAGAGAATAAATGAAAGACAGACACATGTCCAGACAAGCTGGGAACAAGATGAGCCATGCCCTCTGATGGAGCTGTACCAGCAGCACCCACCTGGAAACTCACTAACATTGTATGGAGCAAAAAGAGGAGTCAGTTAGCTGATCTCAGTAAAGGTCTCTGTAAGGGAGCAATTTCCTATTATGGATATCAGGGAGAGGAAGCTTTCGTGATAGCTTCTGCATACACTAGTTTCAGCTAAAGGTCCATTGTTTGTGGACATGGTCTAGGGGAAGGCTTTGCCTTTGCTCTGAGCCTTACCTAGGGAAGACTTTGCCATTTCCACAGGTCCATGGCATTAGGGTCCTTGACATGGCCATGTTCATGTTAATAATATACACTCACTCACAACTTTATCTCCTCCCCACAGCAAGTGAATTCATAAATGTAAAAGTTTAATGGCTGTGTCATGTCCAGACAACAGTGCTTCACCATACTGCCTATGCCCTGGCTATTACATTCTTTCTACAACGTTTCTGTGAAGGCCCTTGAGCTTTGAGGATGGGGGCTGCTAACACAAGGTCCCATTTAGGGCTTGTCCATCAACAGTCGTTTAGTGGAGGCTCTTTGGCCAGAGCTGAGTATCTGCACTAACTGCATCTCACCACAAATGACCAAGGTTAGAAGCAACACTAATTTACATATACAAGCATAAATAATCAGAAGGCAGTTAACAAAATTTTCAACTAGCAAAATAACAGGAATATGGTCCCCTCTTGGGCCTCTGACTTCCCTAGTCATTTGGGTGGACCAGACTTTGACCAGATTTGAAGCCTGCTATGAGGAGGTAACTCAGGTCTGTAGCAATTTAAAAATAATTATGCTCCCATATAAGTAACATTATCTCATTTTGCAAATAAGATTAAATGGAACTCAAGGATTTAACTTATTCAAAATCATGTCATCATCAGTGAAAAAAAATAAAAATGTAAGAATATTAGGAAATTTAATTTAAGAAATTAAAGGCCTCCTTTTCTACAATAAAGGAAAGAATATAATCAAATTGCAAAGCTAACTCAAAGAAAAATGCAATGTCTTTGTCCTATAAGCCATGGGGCAGACTTGATGATTATATACTAAACAAATTTTATGTCTTTTTTGCTGAATAATTTAAATTTATCAAAGTGATGAACAAACTCTAAAAAGCAAAAATCAGCTCATTGTATTCAAAACTTAATTAAAACATTAATAGAACATTTCCCCACAGGTTGGCAAGATTTCATCCTGCTTTTCAGTTCTATGCTCATCCTGCTAATCAATCATGCTGTGCACAGCAACCTGTCAAGATCCGCTAGATCCACGAATCTAGGGCCCTTTGCTCATCCTCGCCCTTGTTACTAGAACAAGGGAGCTCCAGTTGGTATTTGGAAGGAAGCAAATGCAGCAAGATCAAGGCCATCTTGCTTTGATTAGTCCTCAAGAGCATTTTTCTATTTTTCCTCTGTAAACGTGTTTGGAGATCACTGAAAATGCTTTGTTCAATCATAAATCTTCAACATTCTGTATGGAAACATATGTTATAATTTGAACAAAATCTCAGGCAAACATGCATCTCTTATTATGTAGATCCTGTAATGACTCACAGCATTCTGTAATAAACAACTGATGTAAACTTCTCTTAGTTACTCATTTGACATTTCCTTTGTTAATTTCTTTCATGCTAACAATTGATTTTATTTCTTCAGGAATTATTCATTTTTGTGACCTGAGGAAAGAATGATATATACAAACTCCCCCAAGTGGCAATACTTTACTAGATATACAAAAGCCATAGCACTTATCATTCTTTCCTATCACAGAGTGTCCATTGTTCATTTGTTAAGCAGTTTGTCTGCATTTTGCATATAGGCTGAAGAACCAGAATTCAATCTATAATTTATCAGTTCACACAAAGGGATTCTAGAATATGCCTTCAGATTGGCCAAACAACAACTTTGTGCGCTTTTAGCCAGTGACATATGGTGGCTTCATTTTAGGAATCATTATTATACTCACAATACCCAAAATAGTATAAAAATTAAGAGACTCCCTGTTTGCATTCCTTTTAAAGACTGATAAAAGATTCAAGGAAATTGGGTCTCAGACATCTCCCTTACTTTTTTTCCTGTTTTTGTTTTTTGTTTTGTTTTTTTTTGTTTTTGTGGGTTTTTTGTTTGTTTGGTTTTGGTTTTGGTTTTGGTTTCTGAGACAGGGTTTTTCTGAGTAACAGAAATATCCCTGACTGTCCTGGAACTCACTCTGTAGACCAGACTGGACTTGAACTCACAGAGATCCACCTGCCTCTGCCTCACAAACACTGGGATTAAAGGCATGAGCCACCACTGCCTGGCTCACCTTACTTTCTATTGATCAGATTTGCTTCACAAGATTATACCACTGTCAAAGGAATTGGATATTTTATGAAACCTACATAGTTAATTCAATGGCAATGCATGAGAAAATCCTATTTTCTGATATTAAAATACACTGCAGAAGTAAGATCCCAGAAGTGGTAAAAAAAAAAAAAAAACAGTGTAATTGTGTATACAAAAACAGGAGTGAGCTCCATAGACAGCTTGAATGTAACAGAACTGGGTGAGAGATCAGAGTTCAATGCCAAGTCAACTTATAAATGCAGATCAGACTTTAAGATACATTTGATATTGTCCGGATTGAAAATCAAACCACAAAATATTTATAGAATAGCAACCCTGACGCATAAAAGAGCCTCATTTCATTCCATACAGATTCACTGTTTTGATGACTGATAGCGACTTTGGGTTAGCTATGTTACTCACTAAGTCCTCTATATCACTACCCATGAAACAGATGAGACAGTCATGCCTACTGCCCCAAACTGGGGTAACATGAGCAGCACATGGATGTCATGTCATTTTGCACAAACCTAGTAGTAGGTAATTAATGTGTGCATGTCCCGATTTTCCTGTAAACACATTCACAGATAGAAAAGAATAGGATAGATCTAGACAAATATTTCTTATCTGCTCTATTGATATCCCAGATCAACACCTTTGAATACTTATTGATTTTTAGAATGCATAAAAAATTACAAATTCTAAAACCCAAAGGAATTGTCTCAGACTTTCATTTAACATTGGCCCTCAATGGTCTGGAGAATGGCTCAGTGGGTAAACATGCTAGCCACAAAACTTCATAATCTGAATTTGCTCCCCAGAGCCCATATGAGAAACCAGATGTGGTGGTGAACATCTGTAATTCCAGCATTCCTGTTTCAAGATAGGAGGTGGGGCTGGGGAATATGCTTTTGGGCCCAAAGCCAGAAGCAAGCTTAACATCACAGGAAAAAGGAGAGTGAATGAAGGAGGTGGAAAACAGACCTCACTCCTGAAAGTTGTCTTCTGACTTGCATGCATTTGTGCCTACACACACACACACACACACACACACACACACACACGTACATGCATAACTATGCACATGAAGACATTTAGTGTGTAAAAATGCTTCTGATGAGAAATTCTAGTTTTTGTAATTTGTTAGAGGGAGCGATCCAGAATAACTTCATTTTTTCATAGCAACTATTAATGTGTTTGTTATAAAAATATATGGACAGATCAGCTATTAACTTGAATATTTAGTTTACAAGTAATTAATTGTATAAGGTCAAAAATTTATGCAAATATTTCAAACAAATAAGCTATTGATTGGTGCAATGAATTTGATCCTGATGGGTTCTTTAGACAGCATGCTCTGTCAAAAACAACATTTAAAGAATTAATTTAACAATGACTGGAAATGCAGAGCAGATATCCCATTAGAAAAGAATCTACCAGATATTGACATCTGCCACAGACTTCAAGTCTGAAGTTGATAGCATTAAACAGTCTTGAGAGGGTTGAATGGAGAGCAAGGCTTTGCATGGCTGTATGTTATTAACTGATCCCTGCTAATACAGAAGTAACTCCATGTGTCTTGTGCTGTCTGCCCTCTCCAGACCTCACACATTCGTGCTTTGTATGTCAGAGTCCACGTGCAAACCAGAAAGGGCCACCCAAACACTTTGCAAGCTGCAGAGTTGTTTAAATTCTTAAAGTGGATCCAGCATGACTGTCTGCACAAATTGTAAGTTCATCGCAACCGCATTGTGTGGCATTAGCTCACTAGATAGAACTTCACGTTGCCCTCATGTCAGGTTACGTTTGTAAACTCAGATTTCTTGTAACCATACTTCATGTGTTTCAGTTTCACTAACACATGTGGGAAGCAAGCTTGGAGCTCCCATTCTATGTATTCCTCCTTATTTAAATTAGTTGTCTTTACAAACATGCCAAATTTTCTCAACTGCATGTGGGATTTGCTCAGAAAACAATAGTAGTTTCCTTTCTCAACTTTTCACTTCTTTCTGCTGTTACAAAGCAAACCAAAATGACTTTATGCACAGAAACAGTGCATAGTTATTATTTGTAATAAAAGCTAGAGTCGATTATTATGTCTATCAAAAGGAACAAAAACTGCCTGGAGTAAAATGGTCACAGGACCAGGTTGTCCATTTCCTCAAATATATGGCAAGTCTAAGCAGCATATTTTAACTCAAGTATTTTCATGTCTCTATTATTACATATTTGAAATATGGACCAATTTAAAAGGTTTATTTCTTAAATATGTTTTAAGGGTTAATTAGGTTTAGCCAGTATACTGAGTGTGAATACCCTGCCTAGAAAGCAAGCAAACAAAAACAATTAATAGTGGCCTCTATTCGGTTGTAAGAAGAAAAAAGTACAACCAGAGAAATGGTAATTTATATACCAATAACATCATATTTTTGCTCATTGTTTTCTTAACGAAATATTTATATTTGGTTGTAAAATAGAAATAGAATGGTGAAAGTTGTAAAAAGTGTGTTAGTTCATTAAAGGGCAAAAAGGAAAAATAGTAGTCATAAAATTAATCAGAGGAGATGACTTAAGCAGGATTTGGGGCCTAGGAAGACCTGAATATCAGCCTTGACCAAGTAATGTCCTCTCTCCAAACATCTGAGATATTTTTCTTCACTTTTTCAATCACAAAGTCCACCAAGTACAGGAATTTACATGAACAAATGTTATATTTGTAAAGTTAGAAATTCCCCTTGGATAGTTATTAATTTCATTAAGTTTTTTGTTTGTTTGTTTGTTTGTTTTTTAAGAAACATTCTTCAGCTGGGCAGAGGTGGCGAATGCCTTTAATCCCAGCACTCTGCAGGCAGAGACAGGCAGCTCTCTGTGAGTTTGAGGCCAGCCTGGACTATAGAGTGAGTTCCAGGAAAGGCAACAAAACTGCACAGAGAAACCTTGCCCCATAAAATAAAATAATAAAATAAAACAAAATAAACATTCTTCATTGCCTCACGATAACAGGTCCTGTTGGTGACTAAGAAGATACCCATGATTTTAGAATAGCTTATAGTTTGCCATGGATGGGTCAGACTTGACTTGTCATTCAAGGCGATTTTGGGAGAAAAAATAAAGATGGCAAAAGTCAATCTAGAGGCCGGGCGGTGGTGGCACATGCCTTTAATCCCAGCACTCGGGAGGCAGAGCCAGGTGGATCTCTGTGAGTTCGAGGCCAGCCTGGACTACCAAGTGAGTTCCAGGAAAGGCACAAAGCTACACATAGAAACCCTGTCTCGAAAAACAAAAAACAAAACAAAAAGTCAACCTAGAAAGAGAAAAAACTCTCTGTATAGATGCAAAACAAACAGATTGGCCAGACAAGAAGTGGAACATTTCTCTCCAAATCCTTTCTCAGGGGTCTCAGGACCAACATTCTGTCAGCCAAGTAATGTAGTAAAGCAGCTATTTGTGGTCTTCTTGGGAAGCACTAATGTTTAAACTAGTTTATACATAAAATATATATTCTTCATCCCAAACAACTGACTCACAAATGGACTTCTGGAATACAATTCATTCATAAATTGTGGTCTCCTCATGTAATTATGTTCAGACAAAAATCCTCTGACTCATAAACAAATTGAACAAATAATTTCCTCCCTAAACATCTGTTAGTATGTATTGCAATCTAGGACTGCAGCCACAAGATGTCTTACAGTAACATGTGTGGTACAACCTCAGCATAGGGACAACATGAAGTCATGAATTCCTATGGGCCTGGTTAGTCATCATTAACCATGCATTCCTACCCTTTCCCCCAAGAGTTTAGTGGAAGTCCTCTAAAGCACTACATGGTGACTTCATTTATTTCTTGGAAAATCTGTTAAAAACATTTATTTTGAAGACAATACACTCTACATCTATTAACTAATAACCATAGCTTTCATTTTATAATGCACTTCCTCAAATCCATTTATATTTTATAGGTGAAATGAATTAAATTTAATAATGATTTTATGGATGAGGATAAATCCAATTGTTGCTTAGGTTGCAGGTTTAGAAGATACCTGAATTCAGATAATATACACAGAAGAAAAATAAAGGTGTGACTAGTCAGGACATTCAAGCTGCTTAATATAGGGTGACCCTTCTTTCTTTAAAGTTATTTATCAAATCTAGCTTTTGAAAAGTCATGACCATGAGAAACCAAGACATTCTATTCTAAAAGCATGAAATTGTATGACAAAATAACTCATTTTCAGTAGCTTAATTTTAATTTTTTAAGCCTTCATATCATAACTCCATAGTCTCTAGTGTTAAACAATTATTTAAATTAGGATATGGTATTCTTTGTTATTAGACACTCATATATAAAATATCAATTTCAAAATTATATTCATAAAATTAAATTTATTACATGACTTATCAGAGAAATATCTCAGCTCTGACCATATGTGCCTGAATTGTTCATTCTCTTGTAAATAGGTAAAGAAATGCCCTAAAATAGATGTTGGTGATTGACATCATGTTATAGCACATATAATGTACTAATGAAGTATCTCATACAAATTATATATCTAGTTATGACACAGACATGTTCAAGTATTAAATGAATTTAATGCATAAAACATTCTTTAGTTTATCTAATCTGAGCATAAAAACAGATAAAAGAAAATCAAACCAATATAAGTTTTTTTTTTTAAGTGTTTGGCACCTCTCTCCTCTCTATTCATGTTAATGAATCATCCACAAGTTACTGATGGACACGCAAGAATTCCTTATATCTCACAATTGTATGTTTGAGCAATTTGTGATTAGCTAGACAGGCGTTGCAGCTCATTTCTGGGAACATTCATGGTGCTACTGTTATCTGGTAATCTGACAGGATGGGATTGTCCCGGAGAGATTTGTTTTATGTCTCTAATGGTTGTGTGGCTGTCAGCTGAATTTCCATGCCTTTTCCCCCCACTGCAGGCATCTCCAACAGTAGGGCAGGTAAGACTCACCTAAATCAAGGAGAAAGTGTGGAAAGGAGGTGAAAGCATGCCTTGAGACTTCTTAAAACCTACACCTGCAAGACTTAGACTGTCACTACTTCAAGTCTGGGATTGTCAAAATAAATCCAAGGCCAAGTTGTAGGTAAGAGACAAGGAAGTGAACTTTAATGTCTTGGGGGTAGCAAAATCATATTGGCAAAAGGTCTAGAGAAAGTTGTGACTAACCAGACAATTTCATGTTAGACCTCAGTATTGAATCATTCTACCAACCTACAAACCTTCAAATGTTTCTGTCTCTCTTTTTTTCTTTATTATTATGTGTTTTAAATTTTATACATCAGCCATGGGTTCCCCTGTCCTCCCCCCCTCGCGCACCCACCCCCACCTTCCCCCCAGCACCTCCCCTCCATTCCCATGTCCTCCAGGATCAAGGCACCCCTGGGGATTCATTTAAACCTGGTGGATTCAGTACAGGCAGGTCCTGTCACCTCCTTCCAGACTGAGCAAAGTGTCCCTGAACATATAATAATTTTTGTTTCTGTCTCTTAAGGAGAACATTTTGCTGATACCATTTCCCACTAAGGTGCATTGTTTCTGGCGATTCCTCTAGGTTGAAGTATTTCAATTACCATGTATACCCTTAAGCTCATCAGCATTGTCATATATAGCAAGACATTAAGCTCCATATAGCAATGAATGCTTATAAGTCCAGCATTTGAAATCCTAAGGCAGGAATATGAAAATTAGAAGATTGTACTGACTACATCATGAGTTCAGGGGTAGCCTGAATTAGAGAATGAGATCTTTTAAAAATAGAATTTAAATCTCACTTATAGATAGCATATGGTGTTTTCCTGCAGATACCTTTCCTGATACAGGATTGATGGACCACATGGTTGTCTTGCTTTTAATTTGTTTTAAAGGCATCTCTAGTCTTTCCTACAATATTATCAATGTACACTCCTTCTGACACAATTTGGTTTCCTTTATCTCCATCTCCTCTTCATATTTTTTCTCTTGAATTTTGATAATAGTTGTCTCCATAGATTGATGGTGACATCTTCATTATCGTCATGATTCATATATCCATGATAATCAGTGATATTTAGTTCCTTTTCATGTACCTGCTAGTCATTTGTATATCATCTTTGGATAAAAAAAATTTTGTAACCCCATTCTAATTTTCTAGTCATTAGTTTTCAACATTGAATTACATTAGTTCATTAAAATGAAATTATCAAAAATTAAATGTCTAAGACCAGTTAGGAAATATTTGGTTATCATATTCTTCATAGCTTCTATATGAAAGCAGGTGATTTATAGACAGAGTAAGACAGCTGCTGTTGTTGTTTGGGTCATTTTCCCTTAGCTCTAAAATAAGGAACTTCTACAGGGCTATAAATCACCAGCTATGGATATTCTGCAGTTTTGGGCACATTGCCCTGATGTCCAGCTTCAGATGAAAAAGTCTGAGGCAGATTAAAGTTCATATCCTGCAAGTCACATAATAGACTCAAATAATGCATATTTATACATGCATATTTGCATTATATATGTTATTAAATGTGCCAATTTTAGCAATATCTGTAGTAGATTTTACCTTAATGTAGTTATGTTACATATAAAAGCAAAGTGTTGCTGGGCATAGTAGCTTAAAGCTATCTTAATATTTGAAAGATGAGGCAGAAAGATCACAAGTTTGGGGCCAGTCTAGGATACCTAGTGACTTCCAAGTAAAATTGGCCTGCAAAATGATAATGATAGTGAGGAGGAAATAAAAACAAAATGTGAGTGGTATGTTGTTTTTTTGTTTTTGTTTTTGTTTTTTTCAGAGAGAACAGAGAGAGAGAGGGAGAGAGAGAGAGAGAGAGAGAGATGTAATCTGCATTCAAAAGTAAAGAGAAAGAGTGTTTCAGTAAGGATAAAACCATCTTCAAAGGGTAAGACACCATACTGGGACTTGGGAGATGTCTTAGTAGGTGTATTGCTTGCCTGCAAGAAAAAGAACATGAGTTCAGATACCCAGTACCCACATGAAAAATCAGGCACTGTGGAGTGTTTTTATAATCCCAGGGCTGGAGAAGTGGAGGCCGAGGGATCCCTGGGTCTCCAAAGCTGCTGGTCTAGCTCAAGCAGGCTCTCCAGGTTCAGTGACAACCACCTCAAAAAGTAAGATGGAGTGGGAATAATGATGTCTAATATGCACACACATGTGTGTGTCACACGTACAGAAAAATTTTAAACCACATTGAAATTCACTCTAATTATAGGATATTATTTTTCTAAGTCTTCACCTCAATTACTAATGTTTAAATTAAAAGAGGGTCAGGTGTGCAATGGACAATGGAGTCATAAGGATTAGTCCTACAAAAGGCAGAGGGGCAGAGGCTTATGAAAGTTTGATTTTATTTCATTTGTGCTTAAAAACTTGAGAGAAGAAACTCGAAACTAGGGATGCTTCATTTTTAATATTAGCTGGAAAAATATTCTAACACCACAGAAGGAGCTTGTGACAAGTGATGAGGATATTCACATATTGAAGGCATTTATTTTTCAAATAAGAATACATTCCTCTGAGCTTCTCTAGTAGAAATGTCACATTAACAGGTTTTTTTCTTTACATCATAGCACATTTATAACCCAATTCCAGTTTGCTTGCAAGTGAAACTAAACACAAAGCCTGTCTTAAAACACACACATATGTAATGACACATATACATACATTCCAGTCACAAGAAGTGAACACATATTAATTAAATAATATTCAGCTATTTTCAAAATATAAAGGCTACAAAGAAACATCAGCAGCAACAACATGAGGCTCTTTCTCACATTTATTTTAAGAAATCGGTTAATTGCTCGATAGCCCATCCTTAGGGAGTCTAAACGGCCAGTGTTAGAATGTAAGGACCCCTAGGGATAACTAAATTAAATCTACAATTGTGTTAGCATGACGATTATGACAATTATTTCATTTCTTGTAAATGTCAAAATAGTAAGAAATGTGTTAGTTGGTTTTGAGAACAATCTGTCTGATTTAAGACTCTTTTTATATTATAAAAAGATGACAAAGAAAAGAGATGTGGAGTTTCATTGGGGAATCACTAACATTTTTCACCCAGGATCTTGGCATATGACACTCTTAGAGACAAGTTCAGGGATACCATATGCTTTGAATCTGCACAAAGGTGGACTCATTACAGTAGTTCACAGGGGATCCAAAAAGAAGCATGTAAGTGATGTTGAATGGTAAGTATTGGACATTCTTACCTTTTAACTTCAGCTGAACAGTAGTATTTTAGCATAATTATACACTACAACCTAACTAGAAAGTATGTATACTATACACACACACACACAAAGTGTACTTGAATAAAATACAACTGGTTTACTGTATATTCCCTTAGAAAATTGATCAAAACTAGATATTTCCAGGGAAGCAGGAACATTTTTTAGCAGACTCACCCAGGAAACATGTTTGTCTGTGGACTCTCTGGGGAAAGCCATTTATTAATGATATGGGGACATGAAAGATTCTCTTAAATGGCTAAGTGAGTCATTTTGTGTCCATTTACAGATCTATTTTTAACTTCTTAATTTAGTTTTGGAGTTTTTTCACACAATTTTCTACATATCTCTCAAGAGTTCTGAGTAATGAATATGTCAACATAGAAAAATTTACTAAACCTCATATCCACATAAAATGGATTAAAAGACAAAGAAATAGTTTGTGCAGAAAACTATAAATTTTGGTTTAAAAATTAAATGTTCTATCTGCCACAATGCATGACTGGCTGTATAAATTTCTGTAGCTGAAAACCAAGAGAGAGCAGAGAGGGACAGCTGTCATTCATAGCCAGGACAGGGTAAGGAAGGATCCTTCTGGATACAAATAGAAAAACATGGCCTGGAGCACACTCAGATTTTGAACTTCTTACCTCTGCAACTGTGTGAATATATTTTCATTTTAAACCACCTAGCTTTTAGCAGTATGTTACAGTAGCTCTAAAAATAAATATCTATGCCAAGGGATCGGTTGTATCTTCTTTTAAAATACCATGGTATTGTATACAAAATTCTTAATAATACAATTAAAGTAAGTCATCTTAAATAAAGCTGTGAAAAGTATTTTAAGCAAGACAAATGTGTGCCTTTTTCACATAATCAAAATAGAAATCATGTCTTTCATAATTAAGCTAACAATTTAATAGCTGGATTCACATTTGGACCAACATAATGTAAATCATAAGACAAATTATTGCGATAAAGCTGAAAAACATAGTCTATAGGTTGCATTCTTTTCCATCAAGAGCATAATATTTTCTCCCATTTCCTGCCTCTTACATTTACAGAGGGAAAAATGTCATATATATTTGTGCTAATAACATCAGAGTAATTTTTAGATTATGAGAGTGCTTGTTAATCAAAGAAAACGTCAAGTTAATAAAGTGTGTTAATGTTTTTTCTAATAAGCACAATTTTGATTATGTGAGCATCTGCCATGAAGCTTTTGTTCAGGAACTTCTGCAGAGAAGTGCTGTTTTAGATAAAAGGCCATTGCCTTCCCTTGTTTTCATGCAAATCTCTTAAAAATTAAGGTATTCTCATGAAAATCTAAATATGTTTTCAATTGGCTTAGTAAAGTGATTGGCTTTGTGTCCTAATACATTTCAAAAGACGGGTTTAAGCAGCCAAGAAAAGGAGCATTGAAATCTGGGTAGAGGACTGAGGATAGAGCAGAACAATTGCTGTGGGAACATGAGGATTTGAGTTCAGATCCTAGCACCGAGGTGGAAAACTGGAAGAGTTTTCGATGCTCACTGTCTGTTCTGTGTAGGATAAAGATGGCAGGATGTTGTCGATTACTGATTAGCAGCCTTGTTTCCTGTTCAATCAGAGACCCTGGTCTAAAAGATTCAAGTGGAGAATGTCAGAGCAGGATACCCATGCACTCCTCTTACCTCTGTGAGCATATGCACAGCCATACACACCTGTGAATACATGTGTGAAAACCACATACATACACCAAAAAAGAAAAAAAAAAGTTTGACAAAATAGTTGCAGTGAATTATTTTGGTACACAAAAATATCACCATCATGGCTGCCCAATTGTGAACTAAATTAAGATAAGACTAGTGATATGCCAAAGTCTGTAAAGAAGAGCCCAAGAGACCTCAACTCTACACAGCAAACTCCAGGCAACTGAGGAACAGGATAGCCAGAGAGGAGACTGTCCCCAAGGAAGAGAACACCAATTAGTTATCCAATACCAAATGACCAGCCCTGAAATACACATACAATTAACATTATGCAGATAGAGCAGGTTATTTTTAGGACAATTAACAAAATAATAGCAAGAACAATGAACAAAAAGAGGCCATGAATTTGAAAGAAAAGCAATGGGGGTATATGTAAGGGTTTGGAGGGAGGAAAGGAAGGGGACATAATACATAATTACATTACAATCTCAAAAAGGAAACAAAAGTAATCTTAAGCTTTTGATGGTAAAAAATGCCTTCAGAAATCCCCAAATGTGTGCATGACATAATGGACTAGTATTTTAGTGTAACCACTCTTGGTCACTGCCATAATTTGAGTTCATAAATATCTTTGCTGTGGCAGGTGAAACCTGACTTCAAGGTAATTTCTTTGCTAAGGCTCATTCCTTCCTGTTTGTCCATAGAGGACAGCTTGGCCCTAACACTCTATCCTCTGATCCTAATGCTTCCTCTTTTGAGCATTCTGGCTCTGTGCTCTTGTACATCTGCTTTCCATGGATGAGAACACAATACCCTTTGTTTGATTACTGCCCTGTCATTTCAGGGATTTCTTTGGGTCCATCCCCTGCCTAACTGCCCACAAATTCTTTACCTTGAATAAATGTGGTTATGTTTTACTCTCTTTATCCTCCAATCTAGATAATTAATCCCTAAAGGACAAAATTACATAGTTTGGAAATTAGAATATCTACAAATTACAGGTTTCTGCTCTCAGTTGCTTTATCCCTGCCACGTGTCAATTTTATTCAGGTTTGCACTTTCTCACACTTCTTTCTGGCTTTTCTCTTCTTTATAGTGATTCTATCCATATGTGCCCTCTTTTAGGCAAAGAGCACATAGAAGGCCATGGCCCTCTCTTGGTGTTTTTTCTTGTTTTCGGGTTATCCTTTTCAAGTAATAAAAGCCATAGCTCTTAAGGGTTCAGTGCAAAATGTTTTGATAAATTGTGTAGGTACATGGAGCAAGGAATAAGACACAGGGCATTTCTGTCCCTTCAGGAATTCTCTATATACTGTTTTGTGGTAAACATCTCCTTCCAGAGTTTGACTGGGATAAATTTAGGAAAGAATGGGAGAGATGAATTTGGGAAGAGAAAGTTATACAACTGTTTCAGTCGATGCTTAATTGTATATTCATGAGAATAACCTTGAATATGCATGGTATGACTATGTTTGTTGCTGAAAGTTATCACTGAATGTGAAAACACTAACACAGAACATCATATACTGAGGGACTTGTATGTTAGGAAAGCAAGAAGGATGAAATCTAGTCCAAAAATACAGCACCTACATCAGTTCTGTTGTAACAATATGTAACAGGCTCCAGATGCAGATGGAGTTAAATTGGAAAATCTACTCAGATAAAGCGTGTGACAATTTTGTGTTCTGTTTTTGTTTTTGTTTTCTGTCTTTCATAGTATTAACATCTAAGGGAAATCAGATGTAATACCAACAACTAAAAATGGAAATTGAGGAAGAATGTTTGTGTTTGAGACCAAAAGAAAAGACATGAGACAATCCTTTTGTACAGGGGGTTATTTAAGCCAGATAAGAATACCAAGTGGGTTTTGATTGCATTAAAGTTTCATTTAATGTATGCTATCATTACAACAATTTTAAGGTTGCAATTCAGAATACTTGCATGTTTCTCTTTAACAATGCCTTTCACTTTGAAAGTCAGAGGCTTCTGCAGCCATGGCAATCAAGCCTTCTCCTTAAATAGAGGCAGAACCTGGCATCATCCATGATGTGCTGTGTTTTGGGTTTATAGGTAAAAGAGTTGTGGGCTTATACCAAGGTTTGAGGGGAAAGTAATAGCATCAGACAGAGTGTACTATGGGTGAAGTTCCTATACGGAATTCTTGACAGAATTATGAGTGAAGTTGTGCAGGTGAAGTCTAGGTTGCAGGGGAGAACCATGTTGTTCTAACTTAGAAAAGCTGCAGGCACCAAGAGAAACTGAGCCCAAAGAGGGGGCATTTGTGCTGCTGTTGGCAAGGTAGTAGAAGAGGGACTGACTTTGAGAGCACATGATGACATAGAGAGCTCTTGATGGTGGCTGTGAAGCTATAGGGGTTTTCTTACTTCTTTTTATTTAGTTTAAACAAGTGATTTGTCATTTTGTAGCAATATTAAGCCAAATTGCATAAAGCATCTTCCTATTTCACCCAAGCATTTTCACAGTGTAATGGGCACCCATGACTTTTAAATTCAGTCCTTCTCCAATATTCAGACACAGGTACAACATAGTCTAATTCTTTGTCACAATGTGATATGAATGGCCTCTATTGAATTCACATTGAAGTACTCTAAAACTTTGTGAATACAGTCTTTATTAAGAGCATTCAACCTGTAGAACTCCCACCAGAATGGCCCATTAAGCTTTGCTTTCAACATTGCAATGCTTCGCCAGTATACACCTCCATACTATCAAGGCTTAAAACATCATCAGGTTTGTCACCATGTCCACTTTCTGTGGTAGTCCCTTTACTTGTCTTTGAACAAATTACCCAAACAAAATAATATAAGCAATGAAACTGTTTTTCTGGCTCATAGTTAAAGAGAATATCAGTCCACTGGCAGGGAAGGGGACATGCCTCATATCTTAGTGGAGTGGGAAACAGAGAGCTTGGGGTGACAAGAATGTATATCACCTTCAAGTTCTGCCACTGGCTTTCACTTCTGGGTAACCTCTGTCATGGGTAACCATAATACTGAAGGTCCCATGACCTCCCAAAATGATGCTGGTGGCAAAGGAATCAAAAACATGAGCATGAGGGAATATTTCACTTCCAAAACAGAACATCAATATATTATTGTTCTTAGGTCATTTTAAATGTTTTGCTATTATGTTGTAACACAATACCATAAACTCTGTGACTGAGCAATAAGATAATTTCTCACAGTTGTGCATTTGAAAGAGAATGAAATCAAGATGCTAGCACCAGTGTCTGGGGATGGCTTAGTCTCTGGGCATAGATGTTCTTTATAGCTGTCTCTTCTAATGATGGGTAGGTCATGACAGCCCCCTAAGGTCCTTTTTCACAAGATACTTTCCCATGTATAAAGGCTCTACCCTCATGTCTTAATCTCTCCTCACAAATGCTACCTATTGTGGGATATTCGATCACACTGTGAGCCCTGAGTTTGAGCTTGTTCATTGAATGAAACCAATCTTGTATCAGGAGACTGAGTTAGCAACTTGTTGATAGGAAGTAATCATAAAGAGTCAGAGGGTATCTCTAAGACAAGAGACAGATGCACAGGGATTAGTAAGGAGGGACTTGTGTGTCATGGGCTTTTTTCTTTTCACAGAGTGAAAGAGCACAAGAACATGCTCTTTCAGAGGCACCAGCAAAGATTTCTCAGCTAGTTGCTACTCAACCTCTCTGAGCTAGCAGGGTTTCACCCCAGCCTCTGATTCCTGAGTCTTATTGATAAATAGAATGACAGAGATTTAATTAAAAGCTATATTTGGCAGCAGCTGTGCAGCCAGTGTTTGCAGGAATGGAATTCCCACCTGGCCATGGCCAGAGTGGCCAGGCTGCTGCCAGAGTAGCAGGCCAGTAACTGCAGAGCCACAATTGGTGGCTGAAAGAAACAGCAGTAGATTAAAGCACAGTATCTGTGCTGATGAAAAACTACATCCACCTCCTGATACCATCACATTGGTGATTAGGTGTCCCCATAGGTATCTAGAAAGGATGGGATTTTTTTTTTACTTATCCTGTCCAAAACTGAATTCCTTGTTTCCCTATGTAAATTGATCATTCCAATATATGCTATAAGCATAATGACAATTAATCCTTAGAGAGTTCCACTCTAAATGTCTTGGAGATGGTAGGAAAATTTTATCATATTTATGATTTTTTAAGGTTTGCAGCCAAAATATAACCACATTCCAATTATCTTGTGATCTCTCTTAAAACTACAAAAAATAAAAAAAAAAACAAAACCAAAAACAAAACAAAAAAAAACCCACCTATCTAGATCAGAGCTATGGCTTTTTGAATAGTCATTCTCTTTAACATTTGTTATTCTAGAGTCTACTAGAAACATGATAGTCAATTTGTAGCTGGAGAGCTTCTTCCAGCCCCCACCAAGCCCTATTAGTCCAACAACCCACTTATAAAATAAACACACAGACATTCATATTATTTAAACTGCTTGGCCATTAGCTCAGGTCTACCATTGTCTAGCTCTTACTCTTATATTTAGCCCATTTCTATTAATCTATACTTTGCCACGTGGCTTGTGGCTTACCAGTACTGTACATCTTGTCATGGCAGTGGCTGGCCGTATCTCTCTGCCTTCGCCTTCCACTTCCCAGAATTCTCCCCTCTCCTTGTCCTGCCTATACTTCCTGCCTGGCTACTGGCCAATCAGCACTTATTTATACAGATCAATATCCACAGCATCAATTTGATCCTTGAAAAAGGCCAATGAGTTTGAAAATGTATTGCCACCAAAATTGGCATGTATCATGTATATTTCAGGACACCCATCTTCATAGAAGAATAAATTACCAATGAAGATGCAACCAAAATAACACAGACTGTAAAAATTCAGTTCGAATTTTTTGGCTATGGGTCTGACTGAGCTCATAGGATTACAATTCATCCTTAATATATGAGATGTTGGCCTGACAAAACACTTGCAAGAAGAGCAGAATATTTTAGTCTGCATAAATGTTCAATGTTGTCATTATACTACATAAGCAGTGTGTGCAATACAGAAGCCTAGAGTAGTTCCGTAATCATTAGAACTTTCTGGTCACTGAACAAAACTTATAGTTTTTAGGAAAAGGCATCCTAAAGGTATAATATGATATGAGTTCATAACAAGAATAGCAAATGCTTGAGAGTCCATGAAAAAGAAGCACTTTTGGTTTTCCTGCAGTCTCTGTTTCAATTATTGCTCTATTACTATTACTTCTTTTGTTTTATTACTAAATGGGAACCTAGAATTAATGCAATAAATGCTTAATGGAAGTTCCTTTGTCAAAAATTAATATTTATCTGAAAGTTAACATAAACAAATGATATTAATCAAAAGTAAAAAAAAAAAAAAAAAGAACTGACTATACACAATTGAAACTCTAGAGCATCAAAATAATCTCAAGCTCCATTAAAATTCCTAGGTGAACCTAAAAGGAATTCAACATATAAGGCAGACAAATGACACTATTAATCCTTTATGAGAACATATGACTCTTGAAGATAAAAACATGTGCCCTTACAGAAAAGTGTGCAAAAGATATCAAAAGGAAAATTCATAGAGAAATAAAAGCAAATGGCTTATAAATGTATGACAGGCTTTCAGTTTCATTTGGAACTGTCATGAAAGCAATTATTTTTTGCATCTGAAATGAATACCATGCTGAAGCAACATCACTTGGAGCTTATTTTCACTTTCTGCTCCAGTGATGTAAATTGATACAACTTTTTGGAATTTTCTTTGACAAGATTTACCAGTGTCTCTAGATATGTTTATAATCTTTGGCTTAGCAATTGTATTTCCAACAAACTATGAAATAAAACTGGCAAGAAAGTACTAATTTATTTATAGAGAAATTACTTTTAGCAGAGAAAACTTATAAGAATTTTAGAAATTTAGGGGGAGCAAACTATCTACAATTCTGGCATTCTCTTGTCATTAAATAGATTGTACTTTGCTTAATAACTAAGTGCATTGTACAAAAATGTTAGATAATAGCAATTTTATAGTTATCTTTATATGTAACATATTAATATTTATAGTAATTTTTTTTGAGACAGGGTTTCTCTGTGTAGCTTTGGAGCCTGTCCTAGAACTCACTTGGTAGCCCAGGCTGGCCTCGAACTCACAGAGATCTACCTGCCTCTGCCCCCCTAATCAGGCCCTGAGTTCAATCCTCAGCTCCAAAAAAACAAAAAACAACAACAACAAAAAAAAAAACCCAAAAAACCTCATCAGGATTTAGCATTGTTAAAAGACCTCCAAATACAGCAGAATATTTTGGTTCAATATTAATTTTTATTTAGCAGGGGGACAAGACTTTTTGAGATTTAAGGCATGTACTATCACCACCTAGCTATAATAATTTCTGGAGGACATAAAGAAGGAAGAAAAATTAAAAATCTGATTAGGGTATATTAAGTCTTTGTTAAACGTTTTGCACATTAAAAACTGTGTCCTAGCCAGGCGGTGATGGGACACGCCTTTAATCCCAGTGCTTGGGAAGCAGAAATAGGCAAATCTTTGTGAGTTCGAGGCCAGCCTGGTCTACAGATCAAGTTCCCGGACAGGCTCCAAAGCTACACAGGGAAACCCTGTTTCAAAAACAAACAAACAAAACAAAACAAAAACTGTGTCCTAAATTTTGAGTGATGGTTAATATTTTGAAGGTATCGTGGTGTTTGGCTTGTTAATTTGGGGGGGTCGGTAAATGTTTTTCTTTTTTATCTTTTCTTTCTTCCTTCCTTTCTCTTTTTTCTGTTTTGAGACAGGGTTTCTCTGTGCTGTCCTGGCTGTCCTGGAACTCACTCTGTAGACCAAATTAGTCTCAAACTCATAAAGATTCATCTGCCACTGCCTCTTGAGTGCTGGGATTAAGGGCGTGCACCACCACTGCCAGGCTTGAAAGATATTGTTGTGTGTATTTTCACATTTTTCTCAGTTTCATAATTTTCCTGCAATAATTCTCCTTACACTATCATAGCAAAATAAGTTTATTGTAAAGAGACTTCAATTAGGCCCAATCAATGAATTACAAAATAAGAAAGGTTGACCTGTTAAATATTTCTCTTTGAAATGATTAAAAAACTCAAATAGTAAGCGATCTATTTTGATTAAGCCATATTTTGTGCTTCAGTATCCAATTTTATAATTTTAACCAAAAGTTTCAGTGAAAAGTATTTCTAGAGCCATGAATGAATTACTGTTTAGAAGCAAATATTATTGGGCAAGTGAAATGACGAAGCTGGTATGACACTTGCCAGCAAGCCTGGTGCCCTGAGTTCAGTCATGTGAGCCCCCATAACAGAAGGGAAGAACCAACACTTGAAAGTTGTCCTCTGACTTACACATTCACCACTGTGCTCAACAAACACCTGCCCACAAATAAATACACGGAAGCATACACACATACATATATAAATCGTAATTTAAAACTGAGTAATGTTTACTTCATGTTTACTTAACCTAGAGAGTGGCAAAGACTTTAAAAATCTAATAACTTTTCATGTGTATCAAAAATTCCACTTTCGCTGGATAATGCTGTCTACATAGACTAAATAAAAGTAAGAGTTAAATTTTGATCATTTACTTATGAAATCATTTTCCTCTCCGACTACCACATGACCACTGAATTATCTAGAAATAGCATATGCTAGGCAACAGGATCCTTATGTATAATCACCTTTTCATCAGGAAAGTGAAACCTCTTTTATTTTACTTTTCTTCTAAGTCCTGTATAATCTATTCTTTTTCTAATAAAAAAAAAAAGAATGAGACACACAATGTTTTAGCTTTTTGTATTTCATTTGAATCTGCTTAGTCTCATATATACAGATTGAACAGATATTCCTGTATGTAAAATGCAATATGTTTAGATAGTTCATTATATGATATCATTATTCTCCAGATACTGTGGAACTTAATTATTATATAACTCTATATTAGAATATATGCCATGCTGACTAGTCTTATATCAACCTGAAAAAAAGCTAGAGTCATCAGAGAGGAGACAGACTCAGTTGAGAAGACACCTCTTTAAGATCAGACTGTAGGCAAGCCTACAGGACATTTTAATTAGTATTTGATGGGGTAGGGCCCAGCCCATTGCTGGTGGTGCCATTACTGTATTGGTGGTCATGGGTTCTATAATAAAACAGGCTGAGTAATCCAGGGGAAACAAGCAATTAACAACTCCCTTCCATGACCCCTGCATCAGTGCCTGCCTCCAGGTTCCTGCCCTGGTTGAGTTCCTGCCCTCACTGCTTTTGAGGTTGAGCTCAAATAAGGAAATATGAGTGTAATAAACCCTTCCCTTCCCAAGTTGCTTTTTGTCAATGATATTTAATCATAGCAATAGTAACCATAGCTAGACTATATGCATATGTTTAACTCTGCAAAATAATTGCATACTATTCAAAAGTTTAAAACTTAAAAGAGAAAAGCTTGTCTGAACATCAAGGTTCACGTTTTCACAGTATTCTCATCTTTAGAGAAGATGTACAAACTAGTGTTAAATACCTGAAAAACTAATTTAATATTACATTAAATTTGTTAAAAATATAATATGAAAAATCCACACTGTACAAAATAGAGGAAAGTTCCTTAAAGGGTTTTTTATTGACAAAACAATTCCCTTTAAATTTGTATCAGCTGCTTTAGTATACTTAACATATTAAAATTAAACATGTTTCTGTTGCAAAAATATCTATACAAATGGTTTTTCTCAGTTGCATATCAAATCATGTGTGTGTTGAACTGTTCATATATCCATGTCATAAACTGAGCCTGCTCTAAAATGATGCCAAATTAGTAGTGTTTCCATTACTCTCCATTCTCTACAAAGTGTCCTCCAGGGAGCTATTTCCACTCAGGTTTCTATCTCCTGCTTACATTTCCTACCTTCTTACCAAGGCTTCATCATTTTCATTCTACCTTTTGCCAAAATAAGACTTTAATTTTGCCTATAATTTGCCCCAAATTCCCTTGCCTTTATTTCATTGCCTATGATATTTGACCCATATATACCATCATTTCCTTATTCAGCTGAAACTTTATCCATCCTTCAATAGCTCAAAAGTCTTTCCCTGAGTGTCCTGGGGATTGAATTCTTGTCACTGGGCTCTCAAGTTGTCCCTAAACTCCACATACATGCCTCAAACCATTCCTCACACAGTAAATGTAAAAACATTTTTTTTTAATTTTCTTGGCTTGGTTTGGTTTTGGGGACAGGGTTTTTCTGTGTAACAACCCTGTTTGTCCTGGAACTCAGTCTTGAACTCATAGAGATTCACCTGCCTTTGACTCCTAAGTGGTGGGATTAAAAGCATGCACCACCACTGCCAGGCTACAAAAACAATTTTTAAATAAGTCTTCTCCTGGCTTTTAAAAATAGATTAACTTTTACTATGATTTTTCTTTTTTTCCTTTTTTATTTATTATATTTGTGTTTTAATTTTACACTTCAGCCATGGGTTCCCCCGTCCTCCCCCCTCCCGCCCCCGCCCCCACCTTCCCCCCAGTTCCTCCCCTCCATTCCCATCTCCTCCAGGGCCAAGACTCCCCTGGGGATTCAATTCAACCTGATGGATTCAGTACAGGCAGGTCCAGTCCCCTAGGCTGAGCAAAGTGTCCCTGTGTAAGCCCAAGATTCCAAACAACCAGCTCATGCACTAAGGATAGGTCTGGGTCCCACTGCCTGGGTGCCGCATTGTCTCATTTATCCAGAGGGCCTGATCCAACTGGGGGCTCCACAGCCTTTGGTTCATAATTCACGTGCTAACATTCTTTTGGCTATTTGTCCCTGTGCTTTTCCAGTCTTGGTCTCAACAATTCATACTCTTATAATCCCTCCTCTTTCTCGACAATTGGACTCCTGGAGCTCCACCTGGGGCCCAGCAGAGGATCTCTGCATCCACTTCCATCAGTTATTGGATGAGAGTTCCAGCACGACAGTTAGTCTAATCACCAGATTAGACTCAGATCAGGCTTTCTCTCAACCATTGCCAGCAGTCTACAGAGGATGTATCATTGTGGATTTCTGGGGACCTCTCCAGTACTCTGCTTAATTACTCTGTTATTTGTAGATTACATGATTTATTTGATCATTTAAGAACTCATCTTAGGGGGGCTGGAGAGATGGCTCAGAGGTTAAGAGCACCAACTGCTCTTCCAGAGGTCCTGAGTTCAATTCCCAGCAACAACATGGTGGCTCACAACCATCTGTGATGAGATCTGGCACCCTCTTCTGTGTACATAATAAATAAATAAATCTTTTTTAAAAAAAGAACTCATCTTAGGATTTAGCATTGTTGAAAGACCTCCAAATATAGCAAAATATTTTGGTTCAATATAAACTTTTAATTTAGTAGGGGGACAAGACTTTTTGTAATGATGGAATGAACAATTTGGAGAAAGAAGTTCCAGATATAAACTGGCATGTCATAAATATATCTGAATGAAGTAGATAGTACACATGGTTTAACTGACTACAATATAATTTAGGAAAATAAATTTTTACATTGGATATGTCTTTTTTTTTTTAACCACACAGGTACATATTCGAATGGGCAGTGTTACGTTTTATTCATCTTTGATTCATGTTTTGGCCAGTGGGGATGCTGGGTAAATGTATATCTAAGTCATTGATGTCTAACCACCAAAAGATGCTTAAGAAATTAATTTAATATCCTGCTATATGGGCCAGTGAGATGGCTCAGTGGAGAAAGATGTGTGCTGCCAAGTCTGGCAGTTTGAATGTGAACTCCAGGTCCCACACGGTGGAAGGAAAAGACTAATCCTCACAAATTTTCTTCTGATCTCCACATGCACACTGTAGCATGAATGCACACACACACATACATAAATAAATATGTAAGTGTAATGAATTTTTAAACAGATGCCTACTGCATAAAAAATGTTTATAAAGGAAAACAACACAGTATTTTGACTTTGAAAAATAACACAATAATCAGCCAACACAAAGGTAGCATTTGTCTGCACACACTTGGGTGACGTTTTAATCTTCTGAGTATCAACCAGCTATTGAGAATGGAATCACTGCTATTTACTCATTGGGAGATCACCTTGAGTTTTCCAGAAGTATTTGTGTATGTACAGACTAAGCGTATGTAGACTTTTAATCAGAGTTTCAAAGTTACCATTTTAAATATGTAAAGCCAGGCCACCTATAATATTTTGAGAACTAGTATTAATTACAAAATTTTCTTGTGGCTGATCTAGTAAAAGCATATAACCACAAAATGGAATTTTGGCATTTATACGTCCACTTAATTAAACAATGTTTTAAAATGAATTTTATTTTGAAATAACATATTTATTGGATAATATTTGTGTCTTATAAATGAATGACTAAATAAAAGTATTTTAACATGATAACCTAGAGATAATAACCACCACATATTTTGGTACATAAATTTGTGTGTATCTTGTATGCATATTTATATCGCATTATTTTAAAAACAATTGAAATATATGTCATATTTTCACTAAGATTTTATTTTTAATATCTGTCAATACAACAGACATAGTTGCATAATATGTTACATAAAGACAGGAGTCTAGAGTTTTATGTATTCTCTTCTGTAGATAATTAAAACATTGGGCTAAATCTTTGTATGAATATCTGACAATGTCCTTAAGGCAAGATATTAGAAATAAAGTGAACATTCAAATGTCCCTGTCTGCATTTTTACATATTGTTTATTCATATCTATTGGAGACTCAGTTCCTGCCCTGCTTATCTATTTTGGATAGTCCAAGACTGCTAAATTAGTTTTAAGTACCAAAGAGAGACCTCCACATTAACCTATAACCCATTGCTTAAGTCAGGTTTGTATTTCTTTTTAATAAGGCCTATATCCAACCACTACATAGCTTCCTGAGGCTAAGGGGCTAGGGACACGATGTAGCTTATTATCTATTGTCAACACAGCTCCACAAAATGATTTTAGTTGCTTATGCAACACAATTTATTTCTTCACAGTTCTAGAATCTACAATTCTTAAGACCAAGAAATGAACAATATCAGTTTTTCTGGAGGCCTCTATGCTTGGCTGAAAGATGGGTGCTTTTTTCTAATGTCTTTATATGGTCCTTCTTCTGTATCTGTGTCTAATTTCCTCTTCTTATAAAAATATTCATTTTGGATAAGGATCTACCCTCATGACCTCATTTAGCTTATTTAAAGACTGTCTCTGAATTTAATCTCCTTCTGTGCATGAAGGCTGTAAAATCTCCATATTGGGGATAATATTCATCATATACATTTTTATCGTTACTCATTGAATGATAATAATGATGCCTTTTTGATCTAAGGTATAATAACAAAAGACTTCCTACAGCTGTAATTCTTTCACTAAAGAACAAAGCTTCTCTCGCTTCACTACTGAGGTTCATGAAAGTGGTAACTGGATTTATCTCGTTGGCTTATACCCACTCAGTACTATCTTGTCTAAGAAAGAACAAATGCATAGTATATAGTCGCAGATCACACGAAAAATGTGAAAGAAATATCCAGTTCCTAAGGAACTGTGATAATTGGTGCTAAAGGAAATCAAGGAAGTACTGTGTCACTTTCAAAGAGTGTACAATATCAAGGGAAAGACAACAACATTTGAAGTCAGATAGCAAAGCCATGCTGCAAGATGACATTCCCTCAAAGACTAAGCAAGTAATTTAAAGGTGTGAAGTAGCTGAATAAGAATATTAGGAATGATCAAACCTTATATTAACGAGAAAATCAATTCTAAACCTAAACACAACTACAGTGCAGTGTGTGTATGTGTGTGTGTGTGTGTGTATGTTTAGATATAATACATATATTCTTGTTTAGGAACTTCTGTGGCATTGTGCTGCTCTTACTAAAAAAAGGGTAATTGAATAATTAATCCTATTTAATTATCTATTTTTAGTAAGAGTAACACAATTGCACAACAGCTGCTATAACACAGATTTAAAAATATGATAGGTTTGAAGACATTTGAGAAAACACCATGGATCTAACTAGTTAAGATTTATAAAGGTGTGGGAGCCTACAGAGGTTTCCTAGTGAGATCTGAGCTTGGTTTACCCAACAGAACTGCATAAGAGGATGATTGGACCATAGGCCTGGGTGTTTGGGAGGGTCTACACTTGGCTGTATCTAGCAGGGGGGGGGTCTTTTGCCTCTCCCCTTGGCATTGTTATGAAAAACTCTTGTGAATAAAGTTATTGACCATTGGGTATTGACCCAGGTCCTCCCAAAGCTCTCCTGTGTTTCTTTCTTCCTCTCATTGGCTAGGCCTATCATTCTACCTAATATTTCTTATTCCTCTCTTCTCCTCATATAGGAACCCTGTAAAAGGTGGGGGCTGGTCCTCCACATAAAGGAAACCATTTCCAAATGTAACATGATTTAGACATTCTCTAAGTGTCTTCATATTTCAAAATATTTAAAAATTATACCATATATATGTATATATATGAACTATTAGATAGAATAACTTTCCCTCTTTTCTTCAAGGGCTTATCACCACAGATTATTTGCTAAGATTCTCTATAGTAAAAAAATTTCATATTGGACCCACTGCCATGAACTAATGCTATGTATTCATTTTTTCAAAGCCACTGTAGATCCCCCTTTTTCTACTACTCATCTCTCTGAGCCAAAGTAGAATATTTACCAAATGTTGAATGGATCCCTTTACTAAAGTTGCTCAGAAAAGAGAAAGTAAGTATTGAGTATTTTATATTTTACATTAGGTCCAAAGCTTGATTTAACCCATGGCTATGTGCATATATAAATTTTCATAGACACAGTTAATACATTTCCATTTTTATAGGCCCCTCAAACTTTTCTAATAGAGGTGAAGGCTGTTTAATCCCTTCTATTTGAGAGATTTATGAATAGAATATATGTGCATATATATCCTGACTGCTGCTTCCACATTTGGCTCCTTTTTGAACCAGATATTAATTTGGGAAGACAGTTTAAGATTTTCAATAAATATTACATGTTGCTGTTTAACACAGGATGGATTTATCCTTTCAGACTGGGTTGAGTAGTCCTGAAATGTTTCAGATGGTAGAGCATCCATTTACATGTGGAGGCATACGATGAATTTGGAAGCAATGGAAACTTCTCTAAAGTCTTCAGCTGAAGATCCTGCTGAGCTAAAATGTCTCCATGCATTTTCTTCCTCATATTTAAGAGAACTGTAAATTGCTGGAAACAGCTACTTCATTTCTGTTCTCTGGCCAGTGCTTAAGTCCCGGGAGGCATTCCATGGGATCTGAATTCAATGGCTTCAGGACATCCTCCGGTGGACTTTCCTTAGAAACCACAGCTGAACTGGCTGCCTTTAGCAAGGAGTTTTGAGCCAGCAGCAGGCTGCATTACCTCTCCTCCCAAGAGGGAAAGATCCCTTTTGATCAGGTTTACAGTCACCTCCAGGTCAAAAGGGAACACCTTGCAGTATGTCTTGCTGGCTCTTCCCCATCCTGGAATGGAGTCCATCTGCTCCCTGACAGCATTTGTTTAAACTTGAATAGCAACCTAAAGAAGGGGGAAGGTCAGGCAAAGGATGAAATGTAAAGAAATCCAGGTATGCATTGACTGCCAGATGGTTGGGTTGGAGGAGTGCTCTCCCATCTAGTGTTAGAATCCAAAGATGCTGAGTTCTCCCTGTTCTCAATTCTCTAGTTTTGCTTTTCCTCTTAGGTTTAAGACCCATGAACTCTTCTGGGTAGAATCACTTTGGCAGGGCAGGAGGTGAAAGTAAAGTGTTTTGTAAATTGAACAAGTAGTTTTCTTCTGGGAAAATGGCAAAAACATAATAAAACAGACCGTATACTGTAATTTTCATGCAAACACCTTAAAAGGAGAAATCACTCACATTATTTAATAATAGTATCTCTAATACAGAACATCAAACACAATCTATTAAGGTGGTTTAAGGAAATGTGTATACATTTATAAAGGTTTAATAAACTATCACATTCAGTAGCATAGACAACTAGAAAAGTGTTATCTAACCAGTTTTGGTTAGTGAAACTATAAAACTCCTATCATAGGTGGCTTTCTTTTCTGTTAGCTATCATCACCTTCATTGCAGAGATGTTTCTATGGGAGAAACGTGTGTTTGTTTAGACTCCAAAGTGGAAGGAAACATTGTTGATCCTCGGGTTTATAGTGAGAAGGATGTGGACTGTGATTTCTTTCTTTTTTTTTTTTTTTGAATCTTCATCTTCTCATTCAGTTGATAAGTGAACAGCACTGTATTTATTGGTTTGCACTATGTAGATTAACTTCAAAATATCTTTGTCAGTTACTCATGGTTGCTGGGGGTAAAAACACAGCATAAGGGATTGATATTGAGCAGAGTGCCCACATTAGCTCACAATAACGTCTCTGCTTTAGCTTTCTGTATATCAAAAGAATAGTGATCTCTTTGGATATGTAATCTTCCACACAAACATGAGTGTATGATGTTTTGTGTTTTAGTGTGAAGAGAAGGAAAGTCAAAGTCACACAAGAAGAGGTGATGTTGGCAAGGGAGGAATGAGATGGTATTTCAGTCTGTAATCCTGAGCTGTTATTGAAATGCTAACAAAAGGATCATACAGTTAAGGGTTCAATAGCGTCATTACAATCTATGATAATCTGGCCTTTAGTGACAATGCAGAGCAGAGGTAGGCTGAACAGCTTCTTCGGTAATTGTTGGGACAAAAGCCAAGTCCTCCATCGACCAGCAGCTATAACTGGTATGTCAAAAAGATTCTGACAGCCTTGGTCACACTGGTACTAAGGTAAAAGACCCTATTATTTCTCTCTCAGCTGACCATTAATTGCCTGAACTACAGGCAAACCTGTGAAGAGAGGTGAAAGTATGGTCTGGGTTGGAGAACATACATATGATTGGGATACATGGAAATAATTGGCCTACAGTCAAACTACAAAAGGGACATCACAATTTCTTTCAAACCTGCAAATCCTTGAGAGGGTGGCTCTTTCCCAACCAATTGTTCAAACTAGGAGGTCCATTCCCAATCATTCTCCACACACTCAAAGACCAAGACCAAATGTGTCAACTAAAAATCTTGAGTAGCTTCTGTTTCTATGAGCTTCTCTCTGGTTCTACCACTTCCCCCACGTACCATGTGTTAAGATCAACTTCACCACACAGAAACTTACTTCTCTCCTACCAAAGCATTTGGTATGGAATGGAAGTCAGATTTTAAAAGTCATGTCTGGAAAATATTCATTTCATCTCCCACATCTCCCTTATAATACATGTGATATTTATATGTATTAATTTTAGTTTTAAAATACATCATTTTTAAAACTCTAGGTTTTTTTCTACACATTTTTCTGTTTGGTAGACTACTCCTTAATGTCATCCAAATACTATTCACCCATCAAGTGTTAATTAAGATGCAGTAATAAGCTAAGTAATTTGGACTGCATTAAAAGTATAAACTGTTATTGTGATAGAGCATCTTATAGGTTGAGGTGGCCTCTTCTCATAGCTCACAAAGGGCTTCCTAACATTTTGCTAAGATTTCAATTAGCATTTCCATTTCCCACAATAAAATAGCTAATGGATTTTAAAGTGGACACCTTCCTGTCAGAAGTATAATAGACTGCTGATGTATTTCCTTAATAGTACTATTCTTTAAGAGAATCATCTCAAATCACTTTTATTCTGTCAAGCATTTGAAGCATAAGCTGGGAAAATATGAAAGATGAACCGGATAAGCTTGACTACCTTTTCTCATCAGTCATATTCCCTGTGTTAATTGTTTGTGGGTGATTTTGAATTCACAGTAGCAAAAGTTATTGGAATGGCTTTGCTCAGTGCTCCCGTTATATACAGATGGCTTTCCTGCACAGAAAAGACAGCAGAAATCCCAAAAGCTCTGCTCTCCAAAACAGTCCTTGTTATGTCCTGTTACACAAACCAGACAAAAAAATTTGGAGCTCATCCCCTCCATGCATCTCTAACTTTATCTAACTATGTTTATTTATTGCTGCATGGATTCCCTCACATGAATATCATGTGAATAGTTCTCTGATATTCAACACCATGGCATATAGCACATAGCACATCTCCTGAGATCCCAAAAGAGCACAGAAATCAAGGAAATTATTCAGGGTAGCTGAAAATCTCAAATCTTCCTACTCAAAAAGAAATTGTTGCTACTTTTCTCATTTCTGGAGTAAAATGATACTATGTGGTACATAGTCAATAGGTAAGCTACAATAAAGACCCACAGCGCTGCATGTGTCCTGTCTTTCATTAAACTCACAATCACAATAATTTAAGAGAGCGAAAAGTAAAAAGGGCAGAGATTCAGAGTTCTGCATCTGTATCTTTTTCCTCTCATTTTAATTTCACTCTGTTTTGTGTATGTGTGGAACAAGGGAATCCTTTCTGACTCCCAGGTGCATTTTTGCCATGAATGGATATCATTTCTAACTACTATAGCACTTTCACAGTTTCCCATATACAGAGAAATCCGATGCAAGCACACTCTGCTTGGTTCCCTTTCCTCCTGGTGGACATTTTACATAGTTATTATGAAATGGTGTCTTCAGAAATCCTTTCCTTCAGGATTCCTTTTATGGGCTATAATATCCCTCCCAACTTGGAAATGTGAGCATGCCTATATATTTCCCATTTCTTGACTGTTCTGGCAATTTTCCCTGAAAGGGAGGAAAAACCCTATAAAATTTCTGGTGCCCTCCCCCAAAACAGAAACATCTGCAGGAGTCATGAGTAGCTTGTTGGCGCTGCTGAGCGGCTCCAGCCTGGAGTTGATTATCTCGCCTGCTTTGGCCATGTCCATGCCGTTGAGGAACACACTGAAAACTTTCTGGGAAGACTCATTATAAATAATGGGGACATGAAAAAGAAGAAAGGGGAAAATGTCCAAGCTACTTTAGCATACAGATTTTATGAGTACCACAAACTAAAATCATTAGACCACCAAACTGCACAGTTAGAAATCAAGATTGAAACTAATCAGGATGCTACTTTCTGTAAATACAGCTGTTGGGAGAATTCAAAAAGAAGAAAAGAAAGAAAGAAAGCCAGTTGTTTCATGACACTTTGGGATAAGAAATGGTCACTGACATGTCTGTGAGTCTCAGATTATATGATACCTCACAGTGGAGTTGGCCACGAGTAGCATTTTCTGGCTCAAGTACCTAAGCATTTTTATTCTTTGAAATAGCTGAACAGGTGCAAGACATGTCTGTCTAGGAATGCTTACACATGAAAGACTCAACTATTTCCTGAATTGATTCACTCCAACTAGTGTTCCACAGAACTGGTTGCAAGCTTTCTGTGAACTCAATTGAATCAGTTACTTAAGAGTTGAAAATAACACTGTTTTCTCTTTTTGTAACCTGTACTAACACAATTATTTTGTTTTTCTACTGGAACAACATTGAGTGTCAAAATGTTTTCTGTCATTTTGTCAGGATTTTCAGGGGAGAAATATGAACAGGCAAGATTGATGAGTGCCTGGCATTAAAGTTTAGGTAAGAAATTCAGAGAAGACCCACTAGGTCCCCAATGAAATGTTAACAATCAGTGTGCTGAGAATAGTTCTCTGGAATCAATTATTGTAGCCTAGGGTTATGGAACTTGACTGCATTAGAACACTTTAGCGAGTTTGGTAAAAAAAACACCATGTCCCACCCCTTTCTGATTCATACTATCTAGTTATTGCCTATACGTCTTTGGTGCTAGTCACATACCTGGCCCAAAGACGGTGGTTTTTACACCACGGCTCTAAGAGACAGTAGAGAAGACAGATGAGATTTCCAGAGGATACGGTACTGAAGGATGCCTCTGATACCTGGGTTCATGGGCTACCCACAAGTAGTCAGTGACAGCACAAGCTCATGTGCTCCTGATCAGGCAAAAAACTAAGTGCACCACTACCAAGCAAGACCCTATTTACATGCCTGGATAATCTAAGGTGACTTTATCAGATAATCTCTTTTTAGACATCTATATATCTGGTCAGGCAGGAAAATTTTGAGTTCTGTGCCAGCATGAGCTTCAAAAGATGACTTGTCTCAAAGAAAGTCTACTGTATCTTTGGTGTGTGTGTGTGTGTGTGTGTGTGTGTGTGTGTGTGTAATAAGGATATGGTAATTACATATATGTAATGTTATTATATATTTATATTATCATATATATATATATATATATATATATATATATATATATATTTCTTCAAGTCTACTCTTTTGAAATTGATTGCTATGACAGCTCAATGACTCTCAATTATTTTCATATGAAAGCCAGTTCTACTCTAATACCAGCCCAGTAACCCTTAGAGACATGTGACACAGGGGTAAGTCTTTCTTTACTATGTAGTCAGACTTTTGTTCAAGGCCCAACTCACTAGAGAAAACTCAGCCTCCTACCTTTGTATAGCCAAGATTCACACCCTACAAGGGATATCACTATTGGTCTCCCCCAACTCATCTACATCTAACACATTTTCCTATTAACTCCCTATAGTCTACCATAAACATACTAAACTAGAAACCATAACATGTACACAAAGTAGCTATAGGATAAAAAGAAAAAAGAAAAAATGCATATTATAATATATATATTTGAGAGAGAGACAGAGAATTCAAAAAGGAAATCCCTGACACAACATTATGACACAAGGAACATCCAAAGATGTTGCTTTCTTTTGGTCATCTACTGCTGGGCATGCAGTCTACCCTTCAGATTAGTTTGTTTCCCCAAGAGTCCCTTGGAGGAAACTACACATGAGAAATAATTTTAATAATTTAGAATTGCTGTGGATATCGCTCTGTGTAAATAAAGTTCTGATTGGCCAGTGGTCAGGCAGGAAGTATAGGCGGGACAAGAGAGAAGAGAATACTGGGAAGTAGAAGGCTGGGGAGAGACACCGCCAGCCGCCGCCATGAAAAGCAACATGTAAAGACACTGGTAAGCCACAAGCCATGTGGCAAAGTATAGACTAACAGAAATGGGTTAATTTAAGATAGAAGAAGTAGATAACAAGAAGCCTGCCACAGCCATACAGTTTCTAAACAATGTAAGTTTCTGTGTGCTTTCTTGGTTGGGTCTGAGCAACTGTGGGACTGGCAGGTGAGAGAGATTTGTCCTGACTGGCCCAGGCAGGAAAACTCCAACTACAAATGGCGCCCAACGTATTGGCAAGAGTTTCCACCTAAAACCTGAGAAAAAAGATTCTAAACGGAGCTAAAAACAGCTTCCTAGTTGTCTCCCTCAAGTTAGCGGCAGCCTGCCAGTTTGAGCTACTATGGCGGGTTCCTGGCATGTGCGTCTGACCTGTACTGCAGCGGGAATGAGGAATCTACAAGCAGCACTTTACTCTGCTGCGTGGTGGATTTAGCCTTTGGTAGTTTAAAAAAAAAAAATAAGTTTCTGGGCTATGCACTGCTTTGATAGGACTGCTTCTGATAGTTGATGGTACACATGGCTCCAGACCCAGAGCTGGTGGTAAACAGTACCACCACCATGTTGGGAAGCTGAGGTGGGCGGAGCCAGCAGCCACAGTGGTGTTTCAGTCTTACAAAGATGGATATTACACAGAGAATCTGGTTTGTCTTATCTTTGGGATTTTTAACTACAGAAAAAGATTTGATCGTAAAAGCTGTTGAGTTAAACAAATATGTAAATTTTAAAGGTACCTTGACTTCAAAATTTGGATATAAGGATATGTTGCTTTGGAAAAGAGTCTCTGCTTTTGTTTCCACAGAAAACCAGAGGCTGTGGATTTGTTCCAGATTAAGATACATCAGGTTTGATCAGCCAAGACCACCTGAAAGGTCTCCAATGACACCATGGCCCAGATGATCCAACATCCAGAATGGTTTCAAGGCAACTGGCTCAGAGGTTCACCCTCATGGACTACTCCATAATCCTAAATTTTTCTTTATGTCCCCATAAAATACAGCGTCCCCCTCCAGCAGGAAGTAGTAAGAGAAACTACGCCCAAATTCCCAGCTGGCTTTGGAGATGGAATTGGCTCACTCCTTCTGTAAACCCAAGCACATTGTTATAAGAAAAGGTTAAGAGCTTCTTGTGTCCCAAATCAGAAGAGCCCTCTGGTATGGGACAGAGAAAAACCACTATTTTATTTAAAACAGGTTGATTATAAATGCAATCTCTTTCTAAAGATAAAAAGGGGATATGATATAGATATGATAGGATGAAAGGGTAGATTAATGAACTTACTTCTAAAGAGCAACAACTCATTTAAAATGTTTTACATTGGTATAGATTTTAGTCTATTGATACAAACTTAAAGTTAATTTTGTTATACTGTGTGTATATTTCTAATCGTGTTTAAGGTATTATGTTTGTATAGCTCATTTTAAATTGTAATGGATAATTAAAAATAGATTAATAATTAGTCATCTATTATAATCATACTCGTAGCCATGTTAGTTAAGTCTTCTAAATATAAATAGAGGTATCTTAGATAGGCAATCTTCAAATACTTCAAAGACCCACAGAATATGGTATTTAAAATACTTTTAAAATTTAGACTTTCTGGACAGTGAGACATGTACCTAGTCTTCTTTTTTCTATTCCAGAACTCTATCGGGATCCCAATCTGCATTTGCCTGCTCCTTCTCCTTGTCTTTCTATTCCTAGCAGCAAACACTTTTTTCATGATATTGACACATGAACCTCTAGTACGGATGTGTGAGAAAACAAACTACAATTACTAATGACCGACTGTGACTTATCTTTATATTGTCAAAAGTTGGAGTATACAAAGAAGGAAAAAAACAGAAGTGGGGGGGGAGTTTCATTTAATTACTCTTTGAGCAAACCTAGAGTATATCATCTAAAAATATGGGATAAACCTAGATCTGCTTGTACCAACTAAAGATATGTCTATGACTTGCCTGATAATTCTATTGTATCTTATTTTGGTTGTAGTTAATCCAAACATAATCAGCAATAAATAAGTACACAAGCCTCAAAACAAAACAAAAGGGACATATAAGTTAAGTGACTATTTTGTTGTAGGAGCCTTGAAATAAAAATCTTATATTTCTAAAATTGAAGAAGTTTTCAATTAAGATGCCTGTTTTTATTCTAATGAAAGCTAGAAAGAAATCATGTAGACTAGGGTATGTACAGAAGCAGAAAGGATCTGGGAGGACCTGGAGGAGGCAAAATAGAAATCAGAATATAATGTATGAAAATCTATTTTCAATTTTCAAAAAAAGACGGCAATGGTGGGGTTGAAAAAAAAAGACCTAGGAGTTATCTTCTTACCAAATTATCAATAAAAACATTTCTAGGGGCAGGCAAGATAGCTCAGAGAATAAAGTCATTTGCTACCATAAAACAGACAGCCTGAATTTGATTCCTAGGATGCATAGGATAGAAAGAAATAACTGACTCCCACAGGTGGTCTTCTAACCTCCATTTCTTCTTCTCTGGGTTGCACACACACACACACACACACACACACACACACACACACACACCTACACCCATGCATGCATACACGCATGCATGAATGCATGCACACGCGCACACACACACACAAATTTAATAAAAATATTTCTGAGTATAAGCAATGAAATAACTGAAAGGATATTTCCTATTATAGCTAATTTGTAGCACATTTGGAAAACATGATTCCTTGTACAAATAAGCAAAGCATTTAGTGATTAGATTTAAAAAGAAAGAAAGGGCAATGTAGAACTTTTGCACCATATACTTTTTTTCCTCCTCTTTTATTTATTATGTTTGTGTTCTCCTGTCCTCCCCACACCCACACCCAACCCTACCTTCCCCTCAGCCCCTCCCCTCCATTCCTATCTCCTCCTGGGCCAAGACTCCCCTGGGGATTCAATTTAACCTGATGGATTCAGTACAGGCAGGTCCAGTCCCCTCCTTCCAGGCTGAGCAAAGTGTCCCTGTATAAGCCCAAGGTTCCAAACAGCCAGCTCATGCACTAAGGAGAGGTCTGGGTCCCACTGCCTGGGTGCCTATTCAATTATCCCTCTTATCTGGAGGGCCTGATCCAACTGGGGGCTCCACAGCCTTCGGTTCATAATTCATGTGCTTCCATTTGGCTATTTTGTCCCTGTGCTTTTTCCAATCTTGGGCTCAATAATTCACGCCCTTACAGTCCCTCCTCTTTCTCAACAGTTGGACACCTGGAGCTCCACCTGGGGCCTGGCTGAGGATCTCTGCATCCACTTCCATCAGTTATTGCATGAGAGTTCCAGCAGGACTGTTAGGGTGTTTGGCCATCTGATCACCAGACTAGGTCAGATCAGGCTTTCTCTGCCAGCAGTCTACAGGGGATGTATCATTGTGGATTTCTGGGGACCTCTCCAGCACTCTGCCTATTCCTGTTCTCATGTGGTCATCATTTATCATGGTCTGTTATTTCTTGTTCTCCCTTTCTGTTCTTGATCCAGCTGGGATCTCCTGCTCCCCTAAATTTCTTTCCCTCGAACCTTGCCCTTCATTACTCCCACTGTTGTCCAGGTTGTTCAAGTAGATCTCATCCATTTCTCTGTCATTGGACAATCCCTGTGTCTTTCTTAGGGTCCCGTTTTCTAGGTAGCCTCCCTGGAGTTGTGTAGCTGTCTGGAGGCATCACGATCCCCAACCTCAAGGTCTACTATTGAGCTACCATAATAAAAACAGCTTGGTACTGGCATAAAAACCAACATGTGGACCAATGGAATCGAATTGAAGACCCTGACATTAACCTGTATACCTATGAACATTTAATTTTTGACAAAGAAGCCAAAAACGTACAATGGAAAAAAGAAAGCAACTTCAACAAATGGTGTTGGCATAAATGGATGTCAACGTGTAGAAGGCTGCAAATAGATCCATATCTGTCACCATGCACAAAACTTAAGTCCAAGTGGATCAAAGACCTCAACATAAAACCAGTAACTCTGAACCTGACAGAAGAGAAAGTAGGAAGTAGTCTTGAACGCGTTGGCACCAGAGATCACTTTCTAAATATAACACCAGTAGCACAGACACTGAGAGAAACAATCAATCAATGGGACCTGTTGAAACTGAGAAGCTTTTGTAGAGCAAAGGACAAGGTCAACAAGACAAAGTGACAGCCTAGAGAATGGGAAAAGGTCTTCACCAACCCCACATCTGACAGAGGGCTGATATCCAGAATACATAAAGAACTCAAGAAATTAGACATCAAAATGCCCAACAGTACAATTAAGAAATGGGCTATAGAACTAAATAGAGAATTCTCAACAGAGGAAGCTCAAATGGCTGAAAGACATTTAAGGAATTGCTCAACATCCCTAATTATCCGGGAAATGCAAATCAAAACAACTCTGAGATACCACCTTACACCTGTCAGAGTGGCTAAGATCAAAAACACAGAAGACAGCTTATGTTGGAAAGGATGTGGAACAAGGGGAACTCCTCTCCACTGCTGGTAGGAATGCCAGCTTGTATAGCCACTTTGGAAATCAATATGGTGCTTCCTTAGAAAACTGGGAATCCATCTCCCCCAAGACCCAGCTGTAGCACTGTTGGGCATATACCCAAGGAATGCTCAATCACACCACAAAGGGCATTTGCTCAGCTATGTTCATATTAGCATTGTTTGTAATAGCCAGAACCTGGAAACAACCTAGATGCCCTTCAACTGAAGAATGGATAAAGAAAATATGGTACATATACACAATGGAGTACTACTCAGCAGAGAAAAACAATGACATCATGAAGTTTGCAGGCAAATGGATGGATCTAGAAAAAATCATCCTGAATTAGGTAAACCAGACTCAGAAGGACAAACATAGTATGTACTCACTCATAGTAGGATACTAAATGTAAACAAAGATGCACCATATAATGTTTTATTTTGGTACTACAGAAATGACTCTATGAAACCATGATATATATGTGTGTGTGTGTGTGTGTGTGTGTGTGTGTGTGTGTGTTCCAAAAGCAAATATCATTCCATACTCTAATTTTCTCCAACTAATAAAAATGTACCAAATTGCAAATGAGACAAATTCTTGGTGTTCATGTCCAGAACCGCAATGAAGAAAAAGAACATAGTTCTACATTTCGAGTTGTGAGGTACTATCGCAAGCATACTTTTAAAGCTTGATTTCTTCTTCCTTGATGTTAAAGAATAACTAGAAACTTAAATAAGCATTTGTGGCCTTGAAAAAAGATAAAACTTGAAGCATTAGAGTCCCCCTAATTCCTGTTGTCCATATCTAAAGGATCCAATAATAATAGGAGGGCTGACTCTACATGATAGTGATCAGGGGTGGGGTATCATGACTACATGCTTACCTTTTTGCACACATCTTAAAATCATTCTCTCCCAAACCTTGGTCTTGTCTTCTCTCATGGGTAATAAAAGCTGAGGCAGTGCTGGTTTTAGCTGGGATTCTTAAACTCCTATGTCTGACCAAGTAGGGATCTCTATTCTATTAGAGTGGGTCACCTCCTGTCCAATTACCCCTCACATGCTTCCCTCTTCATAAAGATAAAGATTTGACATAATCTTTTCTTCTCAGAAAAGTTTGTTTGTTTTCATGCTGTGTTGTAGAGAAATGTAAATAACATAGAAATGTTATTTACTAGCAAACACAGAAAACATCGTTTCCAATAAAATGGATTTTCTTGTTGTAATAAGGAGAATAAAAATTAGTCATTAAAATTATTCAATTAACATTGTAGAAAAAAATGAAATGATGTAAAAGCATTCATCATTCATGATTTTATAAAAACAGCTCACATCTTAAACATCTTCACAGACTTGTCCCCTCAAGAAATAACAGAATTCATATTTTTATACATTTAACAAAGTCTTCAATGACATTCTATCACTTCACATTTTGGGAAGAAATCTACTATCCTTTCATTTCAGTTTCATGTTTTCTAATGTCTGCATCTCTGTGTCTTAGAATGAGACAGCAGGCTTGCTGTTTCCAAAGCTAAGAAAGTCATTATCCCATTATCCAAGAAACAGCAACATGGAAGACTGAACATAATTATGAATTTGTGGCCACTTAGCATGAATGGGGAACAGGGAACACACACAAAACAAACATACTGCTCCCTGGAGATCAATGAGACCACAGCAGTGCTGTGCTGTAGCTGTGTGCACAGAAATATACACAGTACATGTCTTGCAATATCCATCTTGTTTCACCTGCCAGAACTGTCTTTAGCTTTATAATGTACAAAATCAAATACATACATGCAAACATAGTCAAATGGCATCCAAGTTTATATTAGACTCATAACAAACACTGTAAAACTCAAATATTGATTTGTCATTGCCTATAAAACTAGAGAACAACTGGAAAGTCTAGAAAAATCTTTCATGTCTCTGGAAAGGACTTCCCTCATCCATAGCAATGTAAGTTTTAAGTTATTCAAGAAGTCAAAAAAATGGTAAAGATTTTAGCCTGTTGGTCTTCAATATCTGATTACTATTATAAATCATGATAGCATTGCTTTCAATTAAAACTAGTTGACACAAAAATTAGAGGAACTATAAGTACATAATTATATAGAAACTAAGAAAGCATCTGGCTGGAACACAGAAAACACTTGAGAAAGGTCAGCAGTTGCAAAATATCACAAAAAAAATCATAAAAATGTAACTCATAAACTAACTTTGTTTTTCAAATGTGAAGAACACAATGGCCTTTCAGTATTTGTTCTCAGAAGAGGAGCAAGAATGAGAAGTCACACATAGCTCCCTGTATCTGTTTGCTAACCCAGTACCTCATTAGAAAATGAAATACACACCCCTACCTTCAGCACAGGAGACCTCTGCCAGCATGGAGCACATTAAGACTCATCAAAATGCTGTTGGAGGCCATGCAATGCTTTGTTACAAGGAAGCCACACCAAAATCAATTATTAAATGACTGGAGAGATAAATGTAGCTATTAATACTGCACACCTGCTGTCCTTCCCTGTGCACTTTGATCTAACAGAAGATGATTTGTAATGGCACAACCTCAACACCCAGCCACCTGTAGTTTATTAGGAGATCAGCCAAGTAGCATTACTGCCTACTTGCCAGCAGCAGGGAGGCAGACCTAGAAAGTCAATCCATGTCGTTTCACACATGATGCCTTTATCCAGAAAGCACCCTAAATACATTCACTGCCCTCATCCAAGTAGGACTTAGTGATACGCAAATTCAGCATCCCTTTGGACACATACCTCTTCCTGTTCAAACACTCTGGCTTTATAGATCATCCTACAGTTTTTGAAGTGAGAGAAGAATGAATTATACTTACATGGTTTGTTTGCTTGCTGTATACTGCAAGAGTAAAGTGGGTTTACTTATTGATTTTTTCCACAGTATATGTTAGATGGAGACTTTAACTGTTTTCTGTTTCTCTCTCTCTCTCTCTCTCTCTCTCTCTCTCTCTCTCTCTCTCTCTCTCTCTCTCTCTCTCCCCTCTCTTTATCTCTCCTTCCTTCCTTCTATTCCTCCCTCTCTCTTTCAAATCATAGGAAAACTATTACTAGGGAATCAAAGGTTTCCCTTTTGGGGTCTTAGTCTTATTAGTAAAAGAAGTTTTTAAAAGACTCGGAAGGTAGTTGTAGGACAGATTTCCAGTTGGAGAGACAAACCACTGGGTGGGCAAACTTAAGTCTTGGAACTTGCCAGGAGGAGGGGCACAGAGAGAAAGTCTTGCCTTTTGAAATGGAGACTGGAAAGCAATCCCATGGCAGAGGGGAAGGCAGAAAAAGACCGAGATAGCCCAAAGGACTAAGGAGAGCATACTTAGGGTTTTGGCCAGTATCTCAAAGACGAAGTGATAGAAAGAAAAGGGAAAGTCACCCTTTTTGAGTTAGGACTCAGAAAACAAATAGGTTCTGCAGCTGTGCTCCAAAGAAGTACAGCACGTGTCACAGGGTATAGTAAATTCTCCATCCTTCTTATCAGATTTCAGGGTCTGGAGAGTCTGAGCTCCTCGAAACATGATTGACAGACTCATCTGAACTAAAAATTTTCTTTTTAGTTTTTAAGAGAAGACAATAGTATGTAGTATTTTGAATAGTTTGGGTGTCAGGGTGTCTGGTCTCTACCAAAGGCAAGGGATAAAACTTATGATATAGTCTTGTGACCAGGAGGAAGTAACTTTGCATCAACAAAAATCAGATATGTCCAGTTTTTCCATAGAAGCTTCCTTTTCTAGTGTTACCATGGACACAAGAAGTGGTGTCCAAAGTCAACAGTGGGGAAAAAAGGCCTCCATGGCAGTTAATCCCTACGACACAACTGTAAAGCTACTTTCCATTCATAAAGGAAGAAATTTGTTCTGTCTACAATTCAGGAAAATTATAAAGTCATTGTGTGAAAAAAAGTTGAAAAGTACATAGATTCTTTGAACTATTCTTCCATTTTATTTATTGGATTGCAATGGGGCTATATGTGCATCAAAATACTGTTAGCATAAATGAACAGTATGGAAACAGAGAAATTCTGTGCTAAGTACTTTTTAAATCATAGAATGCATAAAGAAACAGCAGAGGTAGCAGAAAAAAAACATGACAAACCATGACTAGATCTCAATATTCAGTGTGCCTGTCATTCAGTAGTCCATGAAGCCTTAAGACAACCCCAGTGATTTCTCCCCTGGCAAACAAAATAAATACATACCAACCGGAGGGAGGGACAAACAAATAGGTCACACCACGAGGGCAGAGGGATTAGAGTAGCTAAGACAATGATCAAATTCTGTTCTTCATGGAATCCGTTTATACTGAGTACACAGTACCCCATGCCTATAATTAAAAATCCAAATTTCATCACGGAGTGATTTTTAGTTTGAAAATCATCTGTAGCCATGACTAATATCACAATTTTTTAATGTTTCCTTCTTCTGATAGAGCGATTTCACTTTTTCACATTAGAAAACTGCTGTTATCTCTTCATCTACTTTATAATAATTATTTGTAAGATCATTTCTCTTTATACTGGAAAATTGAAAAGGTGTCAGAATCTTCACATCTTCTTACTGACAAGTTTCTCCAAAAGTTTCAATAGTTTTATGAAAGAAACCAAAATGCAGAACCTGATCACATAAAATGTGAAATAAACATACCCGGACTGAGTTGAATCTGTGATAAAGCAAATAATCCATCAGTACCATGCAGTGAAGCTGGAGACACAAAATGCTTACACTAGGATTCTCCCTCAACATGACACTTATCATAAGGAGTATGTTCAACCAATTATGTAGCAGGATACTTTAGGGCAAAAACCTGGGTTCTGGCAGTGCCAAAAATTGAGGCTCTGTCACTGGTTACAATATACCAATTAACGGTATGAGTGATAGTGAAAAGCAGAGAAAGGAGATTGATTCAAAGGGGCCACAAAAGAAGAGGAACAAATCAGGAGTCTAGTGACACTATCCATCTTCATGGTAATGACATGAAGGTTAGATCAAGGTATGGTTTTACTCATTGTGTCTCTGGCCAGGCCCTGCAGGGGGGGGGAGGTAAATTATTAATCTGTTTATCATTGTCATCACCCAAGAGAAGCAATCTGGTCCCTATAAGATGCTTACTTCTGACATATGGTATAGCTTCCCTATCCACCATGGATAACTATCCTCACCTGGAAAGGTGGGTCCTGTTCTGTATGATTTTTCTTTTGGAATGTAAGTTGACTCAGGAGAAAAGGGAACAGCATTCTAGAGGGGCATGAGATTGGATACACAGGCACCCCTTGAGTGATTAACGTGCTGGCCTGTAGAAAGAAGCTGGTGGCCCAAAGTAATGGACACAGACTGGAGCAGAGATGCCAGGCTTTTGTCATTCTCTTAGTTGTCTCCTCAGTCAGGGGAGGGACAATGATTTCAAGCAAACACAGTTTCTAGGGGCTTGTTTCAACTATGGGAGCTGGAAGAATACGTTATTAGCTGTTATTCGGTAATTCTTCTTCAGTTCAAAGATGTGGAAACTGGAAGTGACTATTACAAGTTTCAGTGGAGGGCAAAAGAAGGCCAATGTTCCAATTCATGCAGACTCCCAGGCAGAGAGACCCCCATATCCTGCTGGTCTCATAGGCCCATCCACAATGAGATAATGGCTGCCACCTGGAGAAGGATATCCTGCCAAGCTCTCCTAGAATGACCCTCACACATCTGAAAATATTATTTTATCAGATGTTAGTATATCCCTTGGCCTCATGAAGTTGTCTTATAAAATTAACCTGCACAACACTACGTTATCACTGTAATAAACAAATATTTATCTCTGTGTGTCCAACATAGGCTTGCTTGGAAGGGCTATCTCTCCACAGTACTCCTGAGTGTTGGTGGCTCCCTCATGATGAGAGGCTTACATATCCACCTGAATGATCCAAAAAGTGATGATAGGCTTTATTAAATCTACTCTTGTTGAAATCTGATTTAGAATTACTGTGTTTACAGATAAGTACATAGAACAGTATACAGTAATCAGTTGCTTATTAAGAAACTCACCAATTAGTCGTTGAAAACACTGTAAATGGTATATGTACTTATTATACTTAATATTTTTTACATATATTTATTTATTGTGTGTGTGTGTGTGTATGTGTGTGTGTGTGTGTACAAATGCTTGTGTGTGGAGGTCAGAAGAAACATGCATGAGTGGTTAGCTCCTTCTACCATGTGTATCCCAGAGATCACTTAAGGCTGTCATGCTTGGCAGCAACTATCATGATACATGGAGCTATCTCTTGAGCCCAATATATGTAATTGTTAAACACAAATGGAGGTAGAAGAGGGACTATTACTTGGAAAGCATAATTAGACCAACAAGAGGAGGAGTAAGGCATATGGGAGGAGAATAGGAGATGATATCATCAAAGTACATTAGGTAGTTGCATGAAAATGTCATAATGAAACCCATTGTTTGTATAATTAATTGATGGTGATAATAGTCTTGAAGAAGAAATGCATTAAGGATTCAGTGACAATGGGTGTGTACTGTACAGAAATAAAGTATGTGAAAGACAGGAAAGTTGTGTTAACAGTGTAAGAAGAGTACAAATGTTTATAAAGTATTACGTAAACCAGGGCGAAAGAATGCATGCATTGACAGGTTTAAACTAAATTACATGGTCCAAAATTTATCTTCCCAATTCCTACCAGTGTTATTTGGATCTCGTAATACTCTTGATTTTATATTTAAATATCTTTTTATTCCAACAATCACATATGTGTGTTTTCTGAAGAAACTTCTAAAAGCTAACAATTTCTCTATCTTATTTAAAAAATTGGAATCCCCATGTAAATGATAAAACTTCATACACAAATACTAAATTTTATGATTCAGTACCTCCACATGCAATGTGGAATCTACAAAATTTTGTTCTATGGAATGTAATTATGAGTAACTAAATATGGACAAAGTCAATGCTAAATAAAGTTTATAAATCAGTACAACTGTGTGTGAATATTCTACATTTCACTTAGGTATCACTGAAACGAACATTGGATTGAACCTTGATCCATGATTGTAGTTCAAGTTCCAAGTCCCTTCTCATGCCTAGGGTTATGATATTGACAGCCAGCACAGGTTTGTGGGGATTTCCTCTACATTATCTCTTTGTTTGTAGGGTCCCTCGTTTTCTATAATCTCTATTTCATTTTCTTTTTTAAATTATTAGATGACAGCCAGGCATAATGCTCATGCCTTTAAGCTAAGCGAAGTTCTTGGGAGGCTGAGGAAGGTGGATCTCTGTGAGTTTGAGCTAAAACTCACAGCCAGAAATAAATAGTGAAACCCCATCTCAAAAACTAAAACAAAATGATTTGAGACTCCATATACATTCCATATAATATATATATACTAAATTTGGGCCATTTTCTCCCTTCTTCATTTCATATCTCTACCTCTCTCCTTCTGGAAGCCTGCTTCATCTGAACAAGCCCACTCCAAGTTTTACAGTTTTCCCCCCATGGAATTTAACTATGTTGGTTTGCTTAAGTCGGGGCTTATTCACTGGAACACAGGCAACATACAAGTAGCTGTCCCACCTTCTCTCTCAGCACTTATTACCTGGCCAAAGCCCCCTCAGAGAGGGGTGTGACACATGAGCGCCTCCCCTGTGCATGAAGAAATAGACACAAGTCCCATGGTATTCAGGTTTTCTGCAGGTAACCGCAGCTGTAGAGAAGTCACAAAACCAATGCTGTGTGCAGAAGTCACTGTGGCCCAGCAGTACTCCCACCTTCTGGCTTTTACATTTTTCTGCCCCCTTCTTGGTGAAGTTCCCTGAGTCTTGGGGGTGGTGGTGGTAATACAAATCTATTTTAGAGCCAAGAACTGCAGCATAGGATATCTGTTTGTAAGAAGTTAGTTAGGCATGACTTTTCTCAATAGAAACTCAGACTAAGAAAGCAAATGTGGAAGCTAGGGGCCCTCTCTAATAATATAGTGACAATGTCACTTCCATTTACTTTCATTAGTGGAGACAAGACAAAAACCCAGAACAAGGCAAAGTGAAGTGTTCCCCTGGAGGAGACATGGCCTGCAGACAGTGACAGCAGGGACTGTTGCCAACCATTGAACACAGTAGAGTGACTGTACAGCTGGGCCAGAGACTGCCTTCACTTTTCTCCAAGGGCATTGCTGTGCTAGCTAGCAAATTAAAGTGCTGTGCATGTCATTTGAAATTCCCCATTGTGGGGTCTAACTTGTCTATATTGTTTAGAGATCACCAGAAACATGACTTCTACCCAGTTAAACCTACTACACATCCCAGTAAAGCTACACCAGTGATATGGGAAAGCCCAGATGGAAACTTTTGCCTAAGCTATCTTTAAACTCAGACTCCCGGCCATGTTCTCATGCTTTGCAATCCTAAAACAAAGTCCATCCCATGTGACCAATTGAGGAACCTAGGGAACTGCACCTGGAAGTTTCTAGATCCCCTGATACCTTCCTTTGTTTTCTCTCTCCTTCTTTATTGTATCATTCATTTTTATTGAGGCCGTATATTAGTGTACTCAGTGGAGTCCTTTGAGTACATTCAATTATTTAAACCTGTGCAATCAATGTTGCCGTTATTTAGATAACCTACTACAACTCAGTAGTTTCTAAATAGAATAATATATCCACTCCCTCATAAAATAATCTACACCTACTTATACTGTAACAATATTTTGCTGTAGACTTATATAGTACATTGGTAGAACAGTTGACTAAATAGTGAAGCCCTGGATTTGAGTCCCAACATAGGAGTAAAGCAAAAACTTTAAATTTTGCATTTTCTATTAAATAGAGAGGGTTAGAAACATTTCCTTAAATTGAATACTAATTTGGATATTGGTAGTATTGCCAATTGTGATGATGGCTAAAATTCATAGAACAGTTTCTGTGAGTTAAACATTTAAGTTCATTATACTATTCAGTCAACACAAACATCATATCTGATCTTTTAAATCAGATTTTTGTTGTTTATAAAATTATAAACAATAATCTCCAAGCACATCAATATTCCAAATTCACTTTGTTCTACACCAGTATATGATAAATGTTACAGTTTTTGCTTTTTATTGGACAAATTTGTGTTTATAAAGTTGATAGATGGTGTAAAATTTTCTTCACCAAGCAAAGTTAATGTGAGCTATATCTAAAATACTTGAGGAATAAGTAGATTCCTCCTTTAGCATAACTAATTTTTCTTTTCTGAGGATTTAATCATTACACAAAACCTCTTTCCACATCTGGCAATTATGGAGTATCTATGAGACTATTAATTCCAAAGTGTGACTTGGAGTGTTACTTTTGTGAAAAGTCCAATTCTTGTCTCCAGCCCAAGGAGCTTCCTTGGAGGTTACCCTCCCTTTCTACAAGGTTTCCTTCTCCATGCAGTGACCTTGAATAACAATCCTCCTTTTAAAATTATTAACCCAACATGCATATGTTCTCATAGTCTCAGAAGTTTTCATTAAATCTTGAAGAAAAAAAGATCATGAGGGCTGTGGATATTTATCTCCCTTGAATGTTCAAGCAACATACTTCCAGAAAGGATGCTAAATGTTGCTGAAGTTGTTACATCAGAGCTGAGGCCCTAGTATCCCTCCAACAATCCAGGCTGTGCCATCCATCCTTAGCAGGCCAATTAAACAAGCAGTACTGAAAATCAGAAAAAGGAAATATATGCAATGTGGCTACATTAGGAAGAGGAAAGTAACAGGTGCAATAATGCCTTAAATCCATCTCTAAGGTCCTGACAAGAGGTTTAGGTTTAAACAGAAAGTGGAAGATATGAATATGTAAGCTGTCTGGTAAGGATTTCCATTCATAACATTGTCTAGCTTCCAGGACCTCCTGGTCTAAGAAGCCATGAGAATAATGTGAAATTGTTTTCCAAGAGACCAGCTCTTCATCTGGCTGGCACCAATGGTTCCTTCTGCTTTACAGCATTTTTCTTCTCCTAGTGTACCATTCCTGGGGAAATTCCAAGCTCTTCTGGATGTATTACATCATCAGCTGATAGCCAAGGGGAGAGCCAAAAGTATCTGTTTAGAATATTTTCATTTATGTCAGAATGGTTTCAATATGACTGCAAGGTTTTGTTCTATATTCCTGAAGAAATTTATATACCCTTGGATTGACAGCAACACACTCATTCAAAAGAATAATGAACCCAGTCACAGTGGAACAAACTCATGGTCTCAATTATTCAGGAGGTTGAGGTAGGAGGATCAGTTGAGTTAAAAACCAGCCTAGACAATGTTGCCTGTCAAAGTATCTTGGGGAAACCAGATTAGATAAAGCACAGTAAACATTACACATTATGTTCATCAGATATACAATGGATTTATAAGCTCATTAATAATAATTGTACAGTATTAAGAAAGAGAAATAAGGGCTCCTCAGAGTAGTAGCTAGTAGATTAGACAGAAAATATGTAAGCGTAGACTGATGTATAGCATCATAAAATAAGGGAATTCAAGGGACAAAGGGCCAAGAGAAAGTATTCTCATCAGTCAAGACTGACATGAGAAAAATAAATAAATAAAAATAAAAACCAAACATCTCTGAGGCTATATCTACATAAATAAATGATGAATAATTACATGAATTGATAGGAAGGAATGATTTTCTCAAGCAGAATCCAAATTATTTATGCAGCTATCCCACCTTTAAAGAAGTTGATTGGAACACCAGACATCTTACAAATGTATTGTATGGCATGTTGTCCTTTCAAAGAGTACAGTGTATTGAGGGAAAAAAAGAAAACTTTAGTGGAAAAACCTGATAGGCACTGGCTCAGCTACAAGATCAAGGTCAACATCTAAGGTGATAAATCATTTTGATAGCATAACCTCGATTAAGAATGATGAAATTCTGTTTTACCTTTATCCCAAACCCATAACCTCAATCTAAAGATGAGGAAAAGTATGTGCAAGTCTCAGCAGAGGGAGAGACATCTGGCATCAGGGCTCCTCCAAACTGTCAATTTCATACAACAGCATGGGAGAGACACCCAAATCACAAAACATGCCACATAAAGATAGGAAATAAAGATTCTGCCTCATTTCAGATTGCTACTAAATATTTAAGAAAAAAACATATAGAATGGTGATAATAAGTATAGTTCATTTAAATATTTTAATGTAATATTATGGTTACACTTATGATTAAAACTATTACTTTTCACTTAAGCAGTAAATTTTAGAATGTAGATATTTTGCCTTTAGAAAAGAACCTAGTCAATATGGGACAATAAAAGCCATCAGTGGGTATGGAGTAGAGCAGTCTGGAGACTAATGCACTGTCCCTAAAAACAAGTGAAAGGAAATTTTAAAATGCAAATGGACAGATAAATCAAACAAATATTCTAATTTGGTGAATTCCTTTGTTTCATTTTTACTCACAGAACACAACAATTTAGTTTCAAATTGTCAGAAACACCACATAAAGCATTGACTTCATTTCAAGGCACACTCCAAGGAAAAGAAAAATGAATGACATACTGATGATTGAAAAAGCAATAATGAAGATTGACATTATTTCAATATCATGATTAAAATTAAGATTCAGAAGCTATTATTACATTGAGCATGGATATAACTGCAAGGACTTCATAGGACAAATGTGTACTGCATATTATTTAGTAATAATATGTTTTCTAGCAATCATTTATGCCCTTCAATACTCAAGTAAATGAATAGATAGGTATCAAAATAAGGCAATATGAGCTGAACATTCCTTCTAAAGAAGATGAGTGGATGGATGAAGAGATGAATGAATGAAGACATAGCTGTATGATTAGGTGAGTAAATTCTACATGGAGAATTGGTTGACATTGAAGATAAATACAACCAGGAACAAAGAAAAGCATCCATGGATGAGGAAATCTTCAAAAATTTCTCTTTATCCATTCTTCAGTTGAAGGGCATCTAGGTTGTTTCCAGGTTCTGACTATTACAAACAAAGCTGATATGAACATAGCTGAGCAAATGCCCTTGTGGTATGATTGAGCATTCCTTGAGTATATGCCCAAGAGTGCTACAGCTGGGTCTTGGGGGAGATGGATTCCCAATTTTCTAAGGAAGCACCATATTGATTTCCAAAGTGGCTATACAAGCTTGCATTCCCACCAGCAGTAGAGGAGAGTTCCCCTTGCTCCACATCCTCTCCAGCATATGCTGTCTTCTGTGTTTTTGATCTTAGCCACTCTGACAGGTGTAAGGTGGTATCTCAGAGTTGTTTTGATTTGCATTTCCCGGATAATTAGGGATGTTGAGCAATTCCTTAAATGTCTTTCAGCCATTTGAGCTTCCTCTGTTGAGAATTCTCTGTTTAGTTTTATAACCCATTTCTTAATTGGACTGTTGGGCATTTTGATGTCTAATTTCTTGAGTTCTTTATGTATTCTGGATATCAGCCCTCTGTCAGATGTGGGGTTGGTGAAGACCATTTCCCATTCTGTAGGCTGTTTTTTTGTCTTGTTGATCGTGTCCTTTGCTCTACAAAAGCTTCTCAGTTTCAACAGGTCCCATTGATTGATTGTTTCTCTCAGTGTCTGTGCTACTGGTGTTATATTTAGAAAGTGATCTCCTGTGCCAATGTGTTCAAGACTACTTCTTACTTTCTCTTCTGTCAGGTTCAGAGTAACTGGATTTATGTTGAGGTCTTTGATCCACTTGGACTTAAGTTTTGTGCACGGTGACAGATATGGATCTATTTGCAGCCTTCTACACATTGACATCCAGTTATGCCAGCACCATTTCTTGAAGATGCTTTCTTTTTTCCATTGTACGTTTTTGGCTTCTTTGTCAAAAAATTAAATGTTCATAGGTGTACGGGTTAATGTCAGGGTCTTCAATTCGATTCCATTGGTCCACATGCTGGTTTTTATGCCAGTACCAAGCTGTTTTTATTACAGTAGCTCCATAGTAGAGCTTGAGGTCGGGGATCATGATGCCTCCAGAGATTGTTTTATTGTACAGGATTCTTTTGGCTATCCTGGGTTTTTTGTTTTTCCATATGAAGTTGTGTATTATTCTTTCCAGATAAGAATTGTGTTGGTAATTTGATGGGAATTGCGTTGAATCTGTAGATTGCTTTTGGTAAGATCGCCATTTTTACTGTTAATCCTGCCTATCCATGAGCATGGGAGATCTTTCCATTTTCTGACATCTTCTTCAATTTCTTTTTTCAGGGACTTAAAGTTCTTGTCATATAGGTCCTTCACATGCTTAGTTAGAGTAACCCCAAGGTATTTTATATCATTTGTGGCTATTGTAAAGGGTGATATATCTCTGATTTCCTTCTCAGCCTGTTTGTCTATTGTATATAGGAGGGCTACTGGTTTTTTTGAGTTGATCTTGTATCCTGCTATGTTGCTGAAGGTTTTTATTAGCTGTATCAGTTCCTTGGTTGAATTTCTGGGGTCACTCATGTATACTATCATGTCATCTGCAAATGAATAAAGAAAATATGGTACATATATACAATGGAGTACTACTCAGCAGAGAAAAACAATGACATCATGAGGTTTGCAGGCAAATGGATGGATCTAGAAAAAAATCATCCTGAGTGAGGTAACCCAGACTCAGAAGGACAAACATGGTATGAACTCATTTATAGGAGGATACTACTGGTAAAACAAAGATGACTAGACTGCTACACAACTCCAGGGAGGCTACCTACAAAACAGGACCCTAGGAAAGACACAGCGATCACCCAATGACAGAGAAATGGATGAGATCTACATGAACAACCTGGATGAGAGTGGGAGTAGTGATTTGGGGGAAAGAAAGCTTAGGGGAGCAGGAGATCCCAGCTGGATCAAGAACAGAAAGGGAGAATGAGGAATAACAGACCATGATAAATGAAGACCACATGAGAACAGGAATAGGCAGAGTGCTTGAGAGGTCCCCAGAAATCCACAATGACACATCCTCTGTAGACTGCTGGCAATGGTCGAGAGAAAGCCCGATCTGACCTAGCCTGGTAATCAGATGGCCAAACACCATAACAGTCATGCTGGATCTCTCATGCAATAACTGATGGAAGTGGATGCAGAGATCCTCAGCCAGGCCCCAGGTGGAGCTCCAGGTGTCCAACTGTCGAGAAAGAGGAGGGACTGTAGTATGTGAATTATTGAGCCCAAGATTGGAAAAGCACAGGGACAATTTGCCAAACAAATGGAGGCACATGAATTATGAACCAAAGGCTGTGGAGCCCCCATCTGGATCAGGCCCTCTGGATAAGTGAGACAATTGAATAGCTTGAACTGTTTGGGAGGCATCCAGGCTGTGGGACTAGGACCTGTCCTTAGTTCATGAGCTGGCTGTTTGGAACCTTGGGTTTACACAGGGACACTTTGCTCAGCCTGGAAGGAGGGGACTGGACCTGCCTGTACTGAATCCACTAGGTTTAATGAATCCCCAGGGGAGTCTTGGCCCTGGAGGAGATGGGAATGGAGGGGAGGGTGGTGAAATGAAAGGTGGGGGTGGGTGCAGGAGAGGGGACGATAGGGCAACCCATGGCTGATGTGTAAAATTAAAACACAAATATAATAATAATAAAAAAATTTATCTTAGGCCTTTTGTAGTAGTGCTTACCTTTGTGAGGCAGAGAAAGGCAGATCTCATTACAGATCAGCCAGGGCTAAAACATTAGACTCTATCTGAAATTCTATATCTGAATCTATATCTGAAATATATATATATATATATATATATATATATATATATATATATATATAACATATTTCAGAAAATAGTAATAATTACCTTAAAAATATAAGATACCTCAATTAAATAACATAAAAGCTATAAATAAGTAATAATATCTTTTTTCCATTTGATGGGGTCATAAAGTAAGAAATACAAAAGAAACTGTGTGTTGTCACCCTTCTTGGGAGATATGTTATTCCAACACTTATGTAGTTTCAGCAAATTACAGTGTATATAATAATACTAATGCAATAAGAAGTCCTATAGAATTCTAGGTAGTTAAGAAATTTCAATTAGAGCCAAATAGTAAAGGTGATAATGTGATGCACAACTAATAAGAGTCCATGAACCCAGACTGTGCACCTGGCAGTAATTACATCATTAACACCTGAAAAGATGAAAGTTGATTAATGAGATACAGATGCAAATTCTGAAGCTTCCAAATTCAAATACATTTAACAATATGAATATGTGATATACAAGAGTGATCTAGGATGCATCATGAATTAGGAGTATAGAAAATAAAGATATTTCCCAGAGTTGCTCCAAAATAAGACATCATAGGAAAATTTATAAGAATTCAAATGTGAACAGTTTTAATGCTTACTTTATTTGAATATTATTTCATAAGAATGCATGAAACTAATAGCTTTCTAACTACAAAAATGGGACTGCAGCTTACTCTACAATACTAATTGTAATAACTATATATGTATTTATAAGTTCATCTGAATCCTATTCTATAAACTAAGCATGAGGTAGAATACAAAATTAGTTCCTATTGCCTAGAATGTTCTGCAGGTGATTTGAGTTCTCAGAAGCTATCGCATCACTTGTAGTAGTTTAATAATATTAACTTGGGAAACTACATTTTGGGTTAAGAAATTGTAAACTGATATTCTTTATTTTAAAGTACTCAGCAATGCCTACATCTTAATTTCAGCCAAATCTTCCCACTTCCTTAGGATCTTCAGATGACAGGAACTGCCCTACTTTTCAAACCGGAATACTACCTGAAATTAGGATGCTTATCTGCATCCTTCTACATCCTCACATCAGCATCATTATGTAGATGAGCCTTCAGAATGCTAACTAGGATATTTTTCTCTGTGAGCACCTGTACTACAATTTTAGCCTATGGATCAGTCACTTGGAAGGCCTATACTTCAGTAGACCAATAGTACCAGATACAAGGCGACTGTCAACTTAAAAAAAAAAAAAAATCCAGAAAACACTTTGAAATTATTTCTTTGGCGTTCCTTTCACTTACTGAAGATAGACTATTTTGCATCATAGTTAAGAGCAAGCAAAAGTCAAAGTGGTGACATTGAACACAGCATTTTACAGGGTCAGACAAAGTCCTTCACTCTGAGGTTCCCGCTTTCCTGCAGGCAATAGAACACCTGACGTACAAGCAGTGATGGATGCTTGAGGCTCCCGCAGAAGCCAAGTCCTTCTAGTGCTGCTGCATTTTGTCCTTTCTAACGTATTAGTTGTACGTTTGTGTCAATTTCCTCGACAGTTTGGTGAGTTTATTTTTAAAAACCTTTAAATATTTCACAGAAATCGAAACACATACAATAAATTCCCTTGGACGACCACTTTACTGTCACCAAGGGAGACTGTGTCTATTATCAAGAATCCCTTGTTTCAGTGATGTCATTAGAGAAAAAAAAAGAATGTGCTATTTATTATTTTGAAGAAATGTCACTTGAGAGAAAATAAAAATAACTGCTTTATCAATAAAAATAATTACTTCATCTGTTTCATTGGCCATAGGCTATTTCATGTACCTTTGCCTACAGCAATAACATTTATCAGGGAAGTTTTAAAATTGAATTAAAATGTACCAACTCAAGCTGTATCTACCAAAGGAGGTAAATCAATCCCCCTACACATAATAATAAAACACCACAGTTAGCCATATTGGCTTTTGTTTTGAAATAAAAGTAATAATTTCTAAATAAATGTTGATTTTCCCAAAAAGGTGGGGGGGATTTAAAACTAATGCCTCTCAAGAAAGTAGTGTAGAAGAAAAAATTTCTGCAACTGCAACCACATAATTCATATATTCTATATAACACTTAGCAAAATTGGAATGTGCTTCAAACACAGCCAGCACTGTTCTTGAAGATGAGAGCACCAAGGAGTTTTGCTCTTCATCTTACATAAAAGAAAAATCTAGTTGATGTTGAATTCCAGTGCCTAAATTTGTCGTTATTTGAATAATTGTCTGTTATCACCAAATACACACACACACACACACACACACACACACACACACACACACACACACACCTACAGACAGTTGAAGACAATACAAATTTACAAAACTTCAATGATTTTATATTTAAGGCTTCTGTTTGAAACGACTTAGGAAAGCCTTATTTTAAATATTTCATTTCTTTCCAACAAAAGAGGAAATATTGACATCTAAATACTGGAAATGAACATTTCAAGCAAAGGTTAGAACGCAGTTTATCCAATGTGCAGCCGCAGAGCAGGCTATATCCATCTGTAAACAAAACTACAAAGTAAAAGTCCTAAGTGACCATTAATTCACACCTCTCAGCCCTATGCCAGCTAATAAAACGATGTGGATCTACCAGATAGTATATGCACAATAAACTGCCAAATTCCTACATCCAGTAATTAAAATTTACTGCCTTCACATAAAAACTGGATTCTAGGAAATAAAGTGAAAGATATTTTAAATGTTTACAAAAATAGCCCAGAGCCCTTGGATATAGATCACCCAAACTGGATAGAAACTAGGCTTTCTGATGTTGGTGCTTACCCTCACCTAACCTAAGGAAACATTCTCAGAAAAATCCTCCAAAACCTCTTTGGCTTAATTTCTCCTTAGGGCCACTTACTTTCATACATTAAAGTTAATTCACTGGTTCGTTTTTTTGTTTGTTGTTTTTTTGTTTTTGTTTTTTTTTTTAATGAAGCAAATCTGGAGTTTATTAAGAAAAAGCTTTAACATAGATTTTAGCATAGGCGCTGAAAGAGACCTGACATTTAGGAAAAGTACAACACATACTTGACTTGTCACTATAACTCAGACTCAGGCAAGCTTAACTTCAGATCTCCAATGTTCAGTGTACCACAGAAAGTAATTAAGTTCATGATTCCCCTCAGCTTGATTAAAGTTTACACTGATTTCAGCCTGACCCCAGATGTCCCGTTTATCAGAGGATTTGCTTCACAACATTTGTACAGTAGGTTCATTCTTTGCTCCCATGAAGTATAAGATGTCTCTTTCCAGTTTTACATGACAATTATGTCTTTCGTAAGGACCTAGAATCTATCTTTTTGATAATCATTAAAAATGTTCACAGTACATATGCCCTCATTTCTGTGGGGAGATGGAAGCGCCACTACTGGTTAAACACTAGTAACTTTACATACAGGACCAGTCTCATCCAAATGTCCTGAGTTCAGTTCCCAGCAACCACATGGTAGCTCACAGCCATCTGTAATGAGATCTGATGCCCTCTTCTGGCCTGCAGTAATACATGCTTTATACATAATAAATAAATAAATCTTAAAAAAAATACCAAAGGGAAAGGCAAACGATATTCCCCTTGCATGATCAAAGCACAGCCAAGTGTAGCCCCTTCCAAACACCTGGTAAACATGCCCATGGTCAAATCATCCCATCAGGCAGCCCTGCTGGATAAAGCAAGCTCAGATTCTCTGACCCTAAGTTCTCACTAGGAAACCTCTGTGGGCTCCCACAGATATCCTCTCTGTATGATGTGACTATGTTTTACCATTGGTTAATAAAGAAGCTACCTTGGTCTATAGCACAGCAGGATAGAGCCAGGTGGGAAATCCAAGCAGAGATACAAGGAGAAGAAGGGTGGAACCAGGAGCAGATGCTAGTGAGCCCCTGGAGCAACAAGATGTACAGGAGAACAGGAAATGCCACAAAGCTACATGGTAAAAATATAGATTAATAGAAGTGGGTTAATATAAGTTGAAAGAGCTAGTTAGTAATAAACCTAAGCAACAGACCAAATGGTTTGTAATAAACAATAAGTCTCCGAGTGATTAATTTAAAAGTGGCTGTGGGACTGGGCAGGCCAGAAAAGCCTCCATTTACACTACCTTGTTTGAGTTCCTTCACTAATGAACATCAATATGAAAGTGTAAACCAAATAAACCCTTTCCTCAACCAACTTGCTTTTTGGTCATGGTATTTCGTCACAGCACTAAGATGTTTAATTCTATCGGGTACAATCAGTCTCTGACACACGAAAGATCAACATTTAACTGTTAGTGGCAAACATTGGTTGTGAAAGCTTTGCTTAATCACAAATAGGAAAGTCTTGGTGAGGATGTCAGAAGACAGGGAATAAAGAAATGGGGAAGCATTAAATATAAAACAAAAAATGTAAGACTGCATTTTGCTGCCACTGCTCTTCCCTGGGGTGAGAAGTGATACCTACTCACACTTTTAGTAGGCTAGCAATATGGATAGTGGCAATTTCCAAATTACACAGTGAGTGAAAGAAGACATCAAGGAAGCAAAATATATGAAGTCCACTCATTCCTCCTCAAGAGATTCACATGGATAGTATTTCCTAAGCGTCTCTTGTTTTCCTTTTTTCCTCTCAGTGTTGAAAATTCCCTGCCTAGTCCCCCTACAAATAGTTGAAGTCAAAGTAGTAATCAAGCCAGTCACAAGTTTGAAACACAGATTATTATAGATATAGCATACACAAACATTTCCAATACTCCTTATATAAGATCTTATACATGTTTGTATGTGTAACTATAAGAAAGATTATTAAGTTGTCATAGAGTTCACAGATGACTATGGGTGGACCTTTATATTATAAATATGTGGAAGTACTTGGTAAACGAATCTTTGTCAGGGTCTTATACCATTCACCAAACAGAATCAAGGTTTCTATTGAAAATTTTATTACCATTGTTTTATTTCATGGAAAAGGGCAAGCCCATATGTTAACTTAAAGAAACATTTCAATGCAGTGTCTGCATGGATATACATATAACAACTAAAATAAAATTAATATTTAAAGTATAAGAACTATTGATCTTAGGATACTATACAATAATAAAACAAACACTCTAAGCTAGATTTAAAAATATGTAGAACTTAAATAAAAACATTAAAACTAAAGTAAAATAAAAAACACACTAACTTGTACTAAGACAAAAGAATATAACCACCCTACACAATGAAAAAAAGAAAAATGTTTCATCATCCTGTATAATTAAGGCAATATTTGCTTTGTAAACCACAGTGCTTGAACAGAACCAACAAGGCAAAGATGTCAATAGTTCAGTTAAGAATGATGAAAACTCTAAGTTGCTAAATCAGCAGAAAGTAACTGTGTTCCAGATGTTTAGAAAGCATACATTAAAATTAAAACTGTAAGCAAGTTGTATATGTAATTTCATAAGAAGGGATGTGATGTTTCCTTTCAATGGGATGTTCAGATGTTCATTCCCACAATGATGACTGACTCCAGGGTGACGTCCTGAACAGCCACCTGAGACTTCTGGCAATTGTCTATATATGTTATCGAATTTGCATTTAGTTTAAATGGATGGATCAAAGATTTTCACTACAAAAATTCTGAAGGTATAATATATAAACAAGCTTCAAAGTCTAAAAAACTAGTTCTAGAAGGAAAATGAGTTGATTCTGTTGTGTTACGGAACTTATTTCTTTAAAATTAAATGAAAACACTCGTGAAGCAACATCTGGAACGAAACAAGCAAATAGCATAATCATAAGCCTGATGTTATGGAACCAGAAAGATTGCTCCGCTGATAAAGGTGCTTGTTGCCAAACCTCATGCCCTCAGTTTGATGTCCTGAACCTACACGCTAGAGGGGAACTGCAAGTTGTCATATTAACTTGTGCTGTTGGGTTTTGTTGTTGTTGTTGTTAATTTCACATAAGCCTAGATATCTCTGGGGAAAGGGAATCTTGGGAAAACGCTTCCATAAATTTGGCCTGTAGGCAACTCTCGGACATTTTCTAGGTTAGTAATTGATGTGGGAGGGCCCTGTTCATTGTGGGCAGTGCCTGCTCTGGACAAGTAGGTCTTGCTGGTGTAAGAGAACATGAAGAGCAAGTTAGCAGCAGAGTTCCTCTGTGGCCCTGACTACCCTTGGTGATAGACTATAACACAGTCGGTGAAATTAAACCTTTTTTCTTCCCAAATTGATTTTGGTCATGGTGTTGATCACGACAGTAGAAATCCCCTCACTGTGATAGAAATTAGTACCAGGTTCGTGAGATATTGCTATGACCGATGTGGCATTAGTTTAGGGAAGAGTGTCGAAGGATTTTGGAAGGTTGAGCTTAATGAGCTGTTGTAGAAACCAAGAAGTTAATGCTGAGAGCAGTGCAGATGATGGAGGCCTGGCTGGTGAAGTTTCAGAGGGAAATAAAGACTCTATTGAGGTCATTTGTTTGCTCTTTTGTACTAAGACTCTGTGATTTGTCAACTGAGGCTGCAGAATCAAGAGAGATTAAGAAGAAACCAGAACCCCTGAAATGAAACCTTCACTTTTCTGAGATAATTGATGCTAATTAGCTGGAGCTGAGAAATTATCAATGATTATAAAGAGACCAGTATCATTGAGGTGAAGTCTTCTGTAACTATTTCCCCAGGGTCAGCACACAGAAATCATTGTCTATACTCTAATCTCAGGGAGCAAAGCCTGCACCTCATGCTGGTAGACTAACTGGTAATGTTTAGATATCATACAGGTAATAGGGGTTGTGAAGGCATAAAGGGGTCATGGAGAGATCCTGGAGTTAATATGTGACAGGGCTACAGCCCCCGAAGGGAGACCGAGGGAGGCTATTTATGAAGGTACAACGTCAGTTGGTGTGGAGAGTCCAGGATATTGGTGAGGCCAATACCATGGGGTGACCGCCAAAGGCAGTAGCAAGTGTGGAGTGGAGCCCACCTGAGCCTACCAGTCAAGTACTGTGTACTATGGGCAGGTGGGCTGGAGGCACGGAGCATGTTGGAGCCCAAAAGGGCATGGCTGACCCAGAAAAGCATCCCAGACTTCAGCCATTAAGCTATTGTCATGGGTAGAGTTTGGTTTCACTTCTATTTGGTTTTTTACTGTTCCTTCTTTCTTCTCTCTTGTAGAAAGTACACAAGTTAGTTTTTATTTTACATAAGCCCCCAGTTGAAATAGTTTAAACTTCTAAAGAGATGTTGAATGTTTAAAGAAAACCTGATCTGTTAAAACACTGAAAATTTTAAATACTGCCTTGATTAATGAATGACTGATGTGAGAAGTCCCAACTCAGTGGGGGCAGTGCCACATCTGGACAGGTGGTCCTGGTTTGTATAGGAAAGCAAAGGGAACAAGCTAGTAAGCAGTGTTCCTCCATGGCTTCTGTTTCAGTTCCTGCCTCTCGGTTCCTGCCTTAGTTTTCCTCAATGGGCTTATGACCTGGAATATGGAAACCAAATAAAACTTGTCCTAAGTTGCTTTTGGCCATGGCGTTTTATCATAGCACTAGAAACCCTCACTAAGACAAACTTCCACATTCATGTTGAGGCATGTGAACACCCATCCCTCAACACACACATGTGGACATACACAAAATAATTATAAAATTATTTTAACTGATTTTCTTCTTCCAGAAAAGGAACCATCTTACTCAGAATGTGTGATCATGAAATAAAATATAGTAATCTGCCTCAAGAACAGTGATGTTGTCATTGTTGAGTTTTTCTGAGGTTAAATTAGAGAGCACTACACAGAATATGATCATTTGTTAGCTTTGCCTAACCTGCTTATTCAGTATCCAGAAATATAAACTATGTCATAAATTCAGGATCTTTGCTCAGCTGGTCCAAATTCTCACTAAATACTCCAAGTCTACTTTCTGAATATCAGAGTCCAACAATGTGTCCCTTCCTCAGATATTCACTAACCTGCTGAACCCACTCCTGTTATTCAGGTTGTCACTTTTTACTTGCGATAGTTTCATTAGAAAAGTCACTGTGTCTCAGTAACAAATTTATATGACTTATTATGGCTATTCCACTATTGTTTCATTTTCTCTATCTATCTATTATCATCTATCTATCTATCCATCTATCTATCTATCTACCATCTATCTACCATCTATCTATTATCTATTTTTCTATCTATTTCTCCCTATCTCCATCACTCCTTCCATCCCTTCCTTTCTATCTTTCTGTGCATTTCTTTCTCCCTCATATATCACTTTAAAATACTATTATCAAGTTTATGAATTGATTTTTTTATGCATAGAAAGACCAGTGAAATGAAGCTTCACAATCCCACAGCATCCAGTCCTCCCAGAGTTTCTCCTCACCTATAGAGCACAGTAAGTTAGACATTTCTTCCATGTGGTTAACCAATCAAGAATGATAGATTTGTTATTCCAATGATTAAGTATTGGACTTTGATTTAGTCTACTGCTGTAGAACTTGAGGTGTGCCTTGTAAAAGAGCTTCTGAGGTACAAGGTGATACAAAAAATGGGGGAGGGGCTTCTAAGAGCTCTGCATAGCCAAGAGATTACAGAAAGCAAAACAATAGGGTCCTTGGCCTACAACTTTGAAAGCCTGAGTTCTGCAAAAAACCAGGTGAGATGGGAAGAAAGCTGTGAGTTCTAGAAAGAAATGCAATCTGGCCAGTTTCTAGAATTCAACTCTAATGAGATTTACAGTGCCTGGACTTCTGACCCATGGAAACGAGGATATTATAAATATATTGTTTGAATTCCCCAAATATGTAGTGATAGTGTTTAGAATAGAAAACTAATGCAGCTCTGCATAACTCTTGTCCTGGACAATCTTTTCTGGACAGATTGTATTGAAATAGCCTTGTGTAATTCATATCACCCTACAAATATGAGAGTATAAGTAAATTAAATAAAACCAGAACATAAGAACATAATTTTACACTTAATCACAGATATATTATATGCTGTTTAAGGACATGGATTATTTTTTCTCCATCTTTGTATCTCTGACAATGTCTACAAAGAACAGCACTCAACCAGTATAAGAACTTAATAAATGTATCCAGTGACTTACACTTTATCTTTAATATATTCACAATATGAGGATCGGTAGCTTGTTCAACATCATTTGCAATTAGTCAGCCAACTAATTAAACTCAAATATAATGAATAATGGAGACAATATGAACACTAGCTATTTGAACAAAGTTCAACCTTTTAATTTTAAAGGTTTCTGTTGGTAAATCAATGAGGTCTTAGGAAGCATTGGATAATCAATACTGATATCATTTATAATATTTTCATGGCATGTAGACCATGGGCAGTATATTCTCAAGAAAACTATTTAACAATGTCATTATGTTATGATAGAAATTTTATGTTAAATATTCATTTTAATTATCTTTCAGACTCACTAGGTGGAATAGGCAATGTGATAACTATTAAGAAAAATGAAATGAAATTCTCTCTCTCTCTCTCTCTCTCTCTCTCTCTCTCTCTCTCTCTCTCTCTCACACACACACACACACACACACACACACACACACACACACACTTATAAAAGATGAAGGACTACAAAGTAGATATCTTAGGTCACAGCTCACAGCATTTCCAGAGACGCTACCCGCTTTGTAAGTCACAGGAAAGAAAGGAAACTCACCAAACTCCTTAGTTCAGAAGCAAGGGAAGTATAAGAGTTAGGCTTGAAATAGAAAAACTCCAAGTCTCGTGAGTCTGGCAGTGATGTTTTAATACTCATTTATGCAGTTGAGTTTAGTTTGGAATTCCATCCTGTGAAGCTCAAAAGGAAAATGTGTTTCACTGTACACCTGTCTCTAAGGAGGACTCTCATCAAGAGACGATGGCTTAAATAGAGCAATTTATCTCATTTGGAGGTTTTTTACCACAAAGTGCCTTTATCACCTTAACATAGGATGCTTAAAAACCAAAATGTCTGGTTCATCAAAAGCTAAAAGGTACTAGAAAAAAAATGAAATAGGAGCCATTTCAACAGCTGATGCTTATCTCAAGAGACTGAACAATAAGTTTCAGTGATACAAATCCCCCCAGTTTTTACACGTGCTTGTTTTGTATGTAGATCACAATTTGCAGGGCATTGTGCATAATGGAGCAGGTTCCCACAGTCTATGATAAATAACTGAGATTATAAATACAGATCGTTTACCCTAGGATGTACAAGATAATCGAAGTAAAATAATACATTGGAGGTTTTGGTATGAAACAGCATGTAGCTCTTTAAATCATTTATTGTCAGGGAGATGTTTTCACAAACCAAGGCTTTTAAAGATCAACTGAAATATATTTCTTTTCCATTTCTCTCCTGTGACTGGTCACTATAACTTGTTAATGATAATTACATAGCATCCACAATCTTGATTTCACACATCTAATTCTTTGACCTTATCATTCAATTTCTGATACTTGCCCACAAAGCACAACTGAAGAAATCTGGTTAAAAACTTACCAGGCCAATGGAACCTTCAGTCCACATTCTCTACACCCATCAACCTCATGAGCTCACTCAAATCTCTAATTAATTATATCCCATGACTCATTGTTATAAGCACAACTCCTTTTCACTCTTTTCTCTAATTTATGATCAATTGTCCCAAGCTCCAGCTAGGGTGATTCAACGGTCCACTTTTTGATGGCAGCCTGTTTTCAGTATGTTTAAAAAATGACTGCTTATTGCTCGCTTCTTTCCTGGATTCTGTCAACAATCAGCCACCTGTACCCTAATACACAGTTATGCTCTTAAACTACTCACTTAGCCTGATCTCACTTGACAAATTATATAACTATGTAGACATACTTTAAATATTTTTTCAGTTTTTGTTGTATATGTAAGAGTGTTTTGTGTTTTGCCTGCTTGTATTTCTGCATATCATATGTGTGCCAGAAGATGGCATCAGATCCCCTGGAACAGTAATAGCAGACAGTTGCAAGCATCTGTGTAGGTTCTGCAAAACAAATGCCGGTCCTCTGGAAGAACAGCCAGTGTTCTTACCTACTGAGCCATCTTTCCAGCCGCTGCTGCAGATAAACATTTAAGTGAGTTATAAAATATTTCAGTAGAAAGTAGAGACCAAAGAAAGAAAGAAATTGCACAACTGTATAAGGTATTTTTACTGGTGGTACTTTAGTAACATGTTACAGATTGCCTTCTGGATTGTATGGTACAAAAACCCATGAATTCTCCACACTGAAGAAGAAGGCTACAAAGTTTCTGAATGTTGTAAAAGTGTAGGTGAGCTAAAAGTAGATGGTCAGAGTATAATGGCTAAAACTGATTTGTGTGCTGTGATACAAATATTGTTAAAGGAAATATCTCAAATGTTTCTGTGAAATGTACAAAAATTAGAGTGGTTGAAGAATAAGGCATTGAAGCATTCTATAATAACAATATGTCATTATAAAAGAAATGATAGTCTGCCCAGGCATAGTAATATAGAGGAAGATGCTGCTTTTGATATGAAGGCCTTACATAAATGTAACATGGATGTGGAAAGTGACTTGGAGGGAAGTACATGGCTGCAATGAAAGGCTTTCATCTGGATCCTGATATCATGTACTTAACACACACTGAACTTCTATAAGAGAGGAGATATTTAAAAACAGGATACCATCTATGCTCAGGATTTGGAGTCATGTGTAAGAGATAAAGAAGAAAATAGTAATAACAAAACACTCCATGTGACAGAGTTATTGAGGGACTGTGCTTAGAAGAGAAATATGGTTCCAGAATGAATTAGACAGGATATTCAGGATGGTTGACAAAGACAAGGATACTCTTCCTATATATTTCAAGATGCTACATGCAAGAAGAACAATGATGTCCTTGTAACATCTGTTTAAATTGGCTATACTAGTAGGATGTTAAAATTGTCCTCATATATATTCACTAGCTCCAGGAATACTCTCTAGCCAATTTAGTGCATTCATAAACCTTTTGATAAGTTTACCTAATTAAATATATTTATTCTTGATTCCCAGCAAAATAGTTAGTGGGAGCATATTCATTTGAGTAATAACACATTTAAATAGAAAAATACAGTTATTCAATTGAGTTGAATCTAAGTAGGATCAACCTGTAGTCATCAATATTTTGGTCAGGTGTTAATAGCATATCCCCAATGAAATACTTTGAAAATATGCCCTTATCACCTTATATTTCTAGGTACCTCATTATAAAATTGAATCAAAACCAAACTTTTATTTATGTTAAAAAATAATCTACTTCTTGATTTTTCTCATCTAGTATGAAAATTACATTCTATAAACATATGTTATCTGTTGTGTCTGAACAAAGAAAATTGTATAATTGTCAGTTAGTGTGGATATGAAATCATTTAACATCAGAAACTTCATGGTACATTAAAAATTAGATTCTCCTTCAAAATTGTGTCACTTTTAAAGAAAAATACACTCATTTCCCCATACTAATATGTAACTACCAGCTGATTTTAAATATAAATGTTCCTAATCAAGATGCCTTTTATAATTTAAGAAAGAAAGTAAGCAATAAATATTTTCTTATGTACAATATAGTCTTTGTTTGGAGAAAATAAAAGAAATAGAAAAATCTGTTATTTTAGTGTTTTTTAATTGTTAGAACATTGGCCATATTCAATACTCTTGTTCATGGCTGGATTAGAGACTGAGCACACAAATCCAGTAATCAGAACTAATAACAGTTGATAGTTTTTGTAAGGGATGTAATATTATCACCACTATACATAATGATAAAGAAGGGCAAAAAAAAAAAGTTACTTGCCACAAACCTCAGTAGTCATTAAAAAACTGTTTTCAGGTGATAAAAACAAAATTTTTGTACTTGTCACAGTGACTTGTTTTAAAGACACTTATTTAAAATGACAACTCCAAGACAACAAAGCTAAAACTAAAAAGACCACCCCCCCCCCAAAAAAAAAGCCAAACCATAACAACAATAACAACTACGGAGTCTGTTTTGTGTGAAAGAGAGAAAAACACGATTTTAGGTTGTTAGGGAGGTTAAGAAGATTTGGAGATCTGGGAGGACTTCAGTTAGGGGAAAAGAATATGATCGAAATACATTGTATGCACATTATTGTAGTGGGTAGCTGTTCCAGCTTTGACCTGGAAGTACTACCCCTAGTGAGGCTTCTAGTAACTGCCACACCAACCTATGACTCAACCCTGGGGTGGGGTTGAGACGGGAGCCCTTATGGATGTGCAGGCTCTCTTGGTTCCTGGTGATCCATAGCATTTTTAAAGTCCTCTTCCGAATCCTCCAGTTCTTATGGTCTTTCCACATCCCTCTCCTGATATGCCCTGTAAATCTTGACGTGGATGATAGAACTGACTACTCAGTAGCCCCTTATTCTCAGCACTTTATTAGGTTATGATTTCTACTTTGGCAGTTGATCATTGTAAAATGATACTTCTCTGACTAAGGCTGAGAGCTTCACTAGTCTATAAACATAAATATAATTATTTAGTAGGCAATTTCACTATAGGTTCATTTAGTAAAATATCAGTAATAAATTGTGTCACACAGTTTGTGGCTTCCCTAGTTGTTTTCTCTCATTGTTGGTAGAACTATAAAGTGGAGCGGCCACTTCAGAAATCTCTGTGGAGATTCCTTCAGAAGGTAAACTACCATATGGTTTAGTCATGTCCCTCAGATGCATACATTCAAAGAATTCTTTGGCTTGAGTTATCACAGAGATACTTGCCCATTCATGCTCATTACTGCACTATTCACAATAACAAGGAAATGGAACCATGTACCAGACTAGATGTCCACCAAGAGATGAATGGATAAGGAAAATGTGGTGCATATACACAGTAGAATCTTATTCAGCACTAACAAAGAAAAATTTATGAAAATTTAAGGAAAATGAAAAGAACAGAAAAATACAATACTGAGTGAGGCAACCCAGACCCAGAAATACAAACACCAGATGTTTCTCTCATGTGTAGATTCTTCTTGTGACATTTTATATTTCTGTGCTAAGTGAAAGTGAATGGTTATCAAGGTCAGAAAGCATGAGAGGACAGTGGAAGAGGGGCTGAACGTGGGATAGTAAGTCACATGTGATACAGCAATAGAGGGGGCAAATAACATGTATTTGGCAGTAGGATGGAGATGGGCAAAAAAAGGCACTTGGAAGGGACGATCATTTAAAAACTTCATACTAAAGACATATGAAAAAACAATCCATGTAGGAACCAAGAACTGGAGGAAGTGGATGCAGACAGAGCAGCAATCGCAGCAGCAGCCTGACTAGAGATGCTCTGCAGGGATGGGCAATGTAGCTCCCCAGAAATTATCAAAATCCTAGTGCCTGGTATATAATATATTTCTATATGGAGGGAGGGACATCAACAGTCTTCCCCATCTGTAAACACTATGAACGTCAATAATGATTCCAGTGATGGAAAGATATGTCCGTGAATACAATAATGGCATGAATGCATGGAATATTCCTTTACACTGTGTGAATGTATGTCTCTGTGACTGGTTTAATTTTAAAAAAGGCTAACTAGCCAGGAGCTGGACAGGGTAAGGTTAGGGGGAGAGCCAAACAGAGAATGCTGGGAAGAAGAAGGTGGAGTCAGAGAATGAGCAGGACCAGAGAGAAGCAAGAATATGCCATACTGAGAAAAGGTACCATGTCATTTGGCAAAGTGTAGATAAAAAATATGAGTTAATTGAAAATGTAAGAATTAGCTAGTAACAAGCCTGAGCTCTTGGCTGGGCATTTACGGTTAATGTTAAGCCTATGTGTGGTTACTTGGGAGTGACTTGTAGGAAAAAGCTTTCACCTGAATGAATGAATGTTACGGGAATAACCAACCCCTTTCTGATTGGATTTGCAGCCGGCTTCACACGAGGAAACACACGCCTGGGACTACAAGTATAGATAAGAAACCATAGCTATGGTGCTCACAGGCCCTAGGAGTGAAGATACTTCTATTATTTTGTTAGTCAGACAGATTGTCAAACTGTCTTCTGAATTTATATATCTCTATCCGTAGATTGGTGCAGCTCTCAAACGTGAGTGGACGATTTCTTTGTGTAGTGGATGGTAATTAATGCAGAAACTCACAACTAGTCGAAGTGCAGAGAATAAATGACTCTGAAGTGAACTGTAGTCACAAATAGGATGATTATATCACATACCTTGCCCAAGGTGCAGAGACCGTTGTAAAGAAGATGGAGGAGAGACTGGAATAGCCAGAGGGCAAGGAGGAGGACTGGCACAAAGGTGTGTCTTCTGGATAGAGCAGGACCACTACACTCATGACATCACAGCATCCATGATTGCCTGGATAAGAGCTGCACAAAATGAAACCACTCAGCGTTCTAATGTGGTTCATAAATTCATAAACACCCCACTAACTGAGGGGGAATAGAAGCTGGTGGCTTCTGGGACAAGGATTCAGTATCCTTTAAGGATGTGTCTCCTCATAACTTGAGTATGCTCCAGGGGGTGTGACAACACCCAGAAGTGTGTGGACAGCAAACATTGGAGTCAGTGGGTTATTGTCTTTTTTAAAGAGGAAATAAACTGAGAGGGAGTATGTAAAGATATGGGAGTGGATCTGGAAGGAGTCATGGGTGAACTTGAGCAAAATTGTTATATTAAATTTAATTAAATTAATAAAAATATGTATTATAAACAATGCTAGGTAGGAAACAAAATATTTTTCTGATAACAAAAGCATAATAAATGTGCCTGTTCTCATCAAGCTCAATTTAAGTTAAAAATTAAAACATCTATACAAGGTTTAATTATTATTAGAAATGTTTTCTGCACATTTTGCTTTTAATTAAAATTTGCATTTTAAAATGACTTTAAATCAAAACTGTATCAGACTTTGGATTAAATCTTTGAAAATAAATTCTTTAGCTCTCTTGAATTTTACAAAACAACAACAACAAAAAAAATGAGAATAAGAAAATCACCAGTGCTGTGAATGTGGCAAAAAAATGGAGAAAGTCCTATATGAAATACAAAGTGTTATGTAAAATATTAGTAGTCAGGTAAAAGTCAGGTCTACAGTGTTGAGGAATTTAAGTAAACAGAAAGTGCACACTTCACTTATATTTAGCTTTCAAGTCTTAATATTTGACACCATACTATTTTTTTCTGGTTTATTTTCTTAATAAGAAAAAAAGGCTTCTAAAAGTATTTTGTATAACATTTCATTCATAGTTAAAGATCAATAATAGAAAAGGTACTCCCATGCCTCTTAGCTCAGATTTTCCTAGTTACCCTTTTGCAATTGTTACAAACCTCTGCACAAACAATAAAGCCTAATATTCTGCACTGAGGAAAAGCAAATACCTCAAGATTAGTTCACTTGACCTTTTAAACATATGACTTACTAACGATTTAGCCAACTATATCAAAATGCCTCTAACAATTGCTTAGGAAAGAGGCAAAAACTGCTAAATACAGTTTTATGATATGATGCTTTTATGTGTTTTGTTTGCCATGCACAGTGATAGAAATGAACCTAGTTATGTATTTAGTGAATGATCTTTGTGTCTGAAGCCAATCTCACTTTTTTCCACACATACAGATCCAATGCAACTACAAAAAAAGTATGTTCTTTGAGTCATTTACAGACCTGGGTTGATGTAAATTCTCCTAGGAAAATAAAAGATGTAAAAGCTCCAGGATATTTTTAGATTTGCCTTGCTTGACCATGTAGCCAGGATTCCTAATACTGCTGCACTTCTAATGAAATTATTGACTTAGAGGTAATTTTGGAAATCTGTTAATTAACATATTTATTATAAAAGCTAGTCAAACTAAACATTCACTAAAATAACCATGAGATCCAAACTTGAACACTACTTATTTTATAATTCTATTAAATAGCTTTGTCTTGTTATATGCACAGCAAACAGCAAGCTGTCTAAAATAATCTTTGATATAGCATCAACTATTACATTCTTTTAGAGTATCTTTTTTATCTGAGGATGCTCTAATACAGAAACATATAATGCTTGGCACTGTGAAAATGAGTCCTTTTTCTTTGTTGTTTACACAAAGAGTTGTTCATTCACACTATATATTGGAAAAACCATATCGCTGATAATGGGTGTGTTCCCTTTTACATTTCAAGTTGTGAATCTTAAACTTATTGTCTCAATTGTCCATTAAAACAAAGTAATAATTGGCTTCTCTCTTTTATTTCACAATGGCTCTCTTTCATCCTTCAGTCCTTTCTTGCTCTGACCTGAGGTTAATAACTATAAGAAACAACCAAAATAGTAAGATTAATTTAATTTTAATCTCTTCCAAGTATTAGATCTGTCTGCTCTGTTGAGTATGAGGTAAACATTAAAGAAAAGTGAACACTTAAAATAGTCTTTCATCATTCTGTTTGAACCCTCAAGGCACTGAAGGTAATAAACAAAAGAGAAAAGAAATGGAACAAAATATTTCTGAGTGATGTACTGTATTTAATCTCCTTCCTTTATTCTTTGGATATTCTGCCTACTTTCACAGAGATTCTTCCAATGTATAAAAATTAAGTCTGTATATTTTGTAAATATTATTTTAAGGGGGCTCCTTTGGATAGAATACCTAAGTCTTGCAAACTATCACAGTTGCTTTTAAAAGCAGTGGAGTTTATCCTGAGGCCAACAGGTAAAAATCTATAAAGACAGTCTGAAAAAGATTAAGTACTCTCTTGGGAACAAAATAATTAAGAAAGAGTTCACTGAAAAATACTGAGCCGAACATGATAGAAATGATGTCAGGCAGACGATTTTCCACTTACAGGAGATAGCAAGATGAGAGCGCAGGAATGGGAGAGGGGGAAATTCAAGGCAGATGGCAGGAAGTACTCTTTCACATGGAGGATAAAATGCTTGGGAAAGAAGTCTAGGTAGAAAGGCCAAAGGTGATGTGAACCCCTCAGATATTGGTGCAAAAGAAATTCAAAATAAAATAAAATAAACATGTTTAAAATGGGCAGTATAAAATCACAGAAGACACATTATTTTTATACTTTTACCTGATGAAGTTTAGTTATAATTAAACAAGTTCAAATTGAACAAAATTTTATAAAAAGAAAATTTAGTATAATTTGTTTTGAATTAATTTCTCATGTTAAGGGAAGGAGACTGTAGTGATTTTATGAAGTAGATCTTCTGCCCCACCATATGTGAGTCATTCATTCAGCTAAGTAACTCTAGTATGAGTACCATCTTCTCCGTTCTGACCTGCTAGTCATGACACTTCCTTGAATCAGGTACCGATGTTCTTCTTCTGAAATTAAAGTCTAGACTCATACTTTTGAGAACTTCTAGTATTCTAAAGATCATTTTATTTAATTCTTTGAAGTTATGGAAATTTAATTCATGCTTATTAAACTTTGGTCAGAGCTCCAAATTGAACCTTCTGGCACCTCCTTATATCATTTCCTGGAAGGATTCAGAACTAATAGTCCACAGTTCTTTTCTTCCCACAACTACCTAGCAATACTAACTTTTACTTGCACATAACTTAAAATTGGTTATTGCTCAGAAGTTCTCAGTTTTTTAAAACAGTTTTACAGAGCATATTCTAAGCATTTTTGCTACTTTCTGCTTGAAACAGATTAAAATAATATAAAACAATTTCATATTAATATTCTAGAAACAAAATAAATTTTATAACTATCATGTGTTGTTCCTTAACATTCATAGTTCCTAACAATATTGAGAGACTATTTATTGTCATCCCAACATACAAGTATTATATTTCCTATAAAAAATGCCAATAATGTGATTAGCAATATGTCCTAGGAGTACATTTGAGAGCTAGTTTTGTTTTAAGAATACGTGTGCTGAGGTACAAGTTTCCAAATCTGTATTCTAGTAGGTGTTTGAGGCTTCAACATGGGACAACAAAGCAGGAACAAAAACACCTATGAGCCAAAATCAGGCTCTTTCACATGACAAATCAATGAATTTTGATTTTTCCATTCTTAAATCCCAGGAACATGGAAAACAAATTGTTTGTTTATAAAACAAAAAACACTTAAAGCATTTTTTTTTTTTTACCATGCATTACACACACAACTTCAAAACAGATATATTGCCCAGCTGGTGTATGATTTTTCACCCTCCTTGGGAAGACATGCACAAACAATTATTCACACCAGTAGTGTACTGACAACAGATTACAGGAACGATTCTATTCAGGTCCAGCATGACGTACCAGGGAATATATTAGGGCTACGTTTAAGAGCGTGAATTCACAAAGGCTGAAACGTCACCAAAATCCAAGCTCAGAATAAGTGAGGACTCACAAAAGTTGCATCTGGGAGCACACTGTATGGTTTACAGGCAGCTCTGGTGGTCAGGGAGTCTCCTCTTGGCTGCAATTCCTTCTGCTTGCATAATCTCATAGAGGGGCGGGCCTTGTGAATCTTCCATTAGGAACTTCCTGGGCTTAGTGGATTTTTATTTAATTCCTGAGTCTTGAAGGGCCTCCCCATGATAGGGGATATCTCAATACTAAGAAAATAACTACATACGGGGAATTTCTACTTTTGCAGAATATTTTCATAATAGATTTCCTATTTATTATCCTTTCACTTTTCAATATATGAAATGATTTGTTATACGAGCATTTAATAAGGAAAAATCAGAAAGATATCATTCCTACACTTTCCACTCCTCAATGTTTTACTTCTGTCAGCATAAAAATTATCCATTATGTAGTTATTGATATTTAAATACTGCTATTCTCAACGTTGAGGAAATATTTGGGTAGCATTTCAGTACCACAAACCTTCCACTTGTCAAAACCAGAAACCTAGGAACAACTTTTGTTTATAGTATGTTTTATTCCTTTCCTTAGATTTTTAAAATGCTTTCTGAATTTTTAAAGCAATACTTTTACCTTATTCCCATCTAACAGTCATCAAACTACTCTGCTGCTAGCAAATATTCTTCCTCAAAAATATCATCCACTTATTACTTACTGAAAGGTCCTTTTTGGTTCTAAAATTTAAAGTCACAAACTATTATATCTTACATTGACCACATATTTCCCTGAGCCAAAATTCAACTTCACATCTTCAAACTCAAACTTGAATCCTTTTTCTCTTGCAAACATTTGCAATATACGGTATCTGTTAATACACCGTACATTTCTGAATCATCTTCCTTTGCTCTCAGTTTACTTATGTTCCAAGAAAGTGTAACATTCTTCATATTGCATGAGATTTTATAGTTGCATATGGACAGGAAATATTATGATGAAATAATAAAAATGAGCTTCTATGACTTTAAAATAAATCTATGTATTTTTAGTATAGTAACATTAGTAAGAACTACTCTAATAAACACAGCATCATTTTTAAACTTCCAGCAGACAGATGCCTTAGATCTGAGGATAGATAGTCATTAGTTCAGAGTACATGCTGGGAGTCCCAACCCTGAGATTTAAATAATTTTCAGAGAAGTTGAGAGCTCACATAGTTCTCAGAATAAACAGAGATATCAAATAAAATACCTAGAACCAAGGAAAACTTTCTTCCTACGTGCTGCTTTGATATATTTAATATCTTGTCAGTGAACCTTGAACATGTGGCTCCTACTGAGCAGAACTCTTATTGATTTCACATAACTCTGGTGATGCATGAAAGACAATGTTTGTGAGTCTGTCATAAGGAATTAACCTATGTCCATACATTGAATAAAACATAATTTCAACTGATTAGTTGTGAAATGCATTTATTCATTTCACTATTCATGGAACTTTTTAGATCAAGAAACTTAATACAGAATTCCATCTTACCTTTCAAAGATTGGTTTCAGCATTTCCCAGATACCTAACTTTGATGATGATCAAGTCCCTCACATAAAATGGTACTGTATTTGCCTATAACTTATACACACCATCTTATATGCTTTAAGTCTTCTTTAGATTACTTGTGTTACACAGTGTAATGTAAATGATATGTAAATAGTTGCTATACCACAAAGTTTAGACAATAATGGCACAGAAAAGATGTCTATGCACATTTCAGACAGATGCAATTGAAAAACATACATTCCACGGCTGACTGGTTAAATTCACAGATGTTACGCCTACAGATACAAAGAAAAATACTGTATAAATACTTGGTTTCAAAATTAACCCATTGTTATATATTCTACTTGTTCTAAAATTCCATAAAAAGCACAAACCTTGGACATCTAAGTTATCTAAGAACTCTTCTGTAGTTGCAAAACATTTTTGGTGTGTTTGGGGGATTATAAAAAGAAACTAAAAGCCTACATTGAAATCATGTTATGCATTAAAAATCATTTGTTTCAATAATTTGTTAATCAATAAATTCAAGTCTCTGTGCCAGAGTAGGTCATCAAAATACCGGTCATCACAATGAATAAGGCCACATGACATAAGCTTAAGGGGTTTATAGTACAGGAGAAAACATAACAGTAACTATTGTTCCAGGTTCATTTAAGTGTTCTGAAATCTTATCTGGTCATTTAAAAGACTCAAGAGATATCAGAAAGGTTAAAATAAGGGGCATTTAGAATGATTTTCGATGGGATGTTGGTCATGGGAAAGGAGGACTTGAGAAAAGCCTGCATTAATGTGTCTAAGGCAATAATCAAAGATGGAATGAAAGCTGAAGCTGGAGATTACAGAGGACAGCATGATACAGAGGCCACTTCACAAGTACAGATGGGTCTCACCCTGAGTGAAAGCTAACACAAAATACCAGCATATGCTGCCTGGAAGACACGGAACTGGGCCAACAGAAAGAGTGGTAGCAAGAATGTCAGTATGTTCTTGAGTTCATTTCTCAAGCCTCACACCTTCTAGGAAGACCAAGTTTCTCTTAATTGTTTGAGTATAAGAACAGTGAGTACTTTGGCATGAAGTCAAATTACATATATCATGATAAATATTCCACAGATAACAATCAGTAATTTTCCACAAAAAAAAAAAAAAAAAAAAAAAACAAAAAAAAAACCCTTGCTTAAGGTTAACCCATACTGGAAGTATAATAATTTTTCATTGAAAGTCTACTGTAAACTTTTTTTATAATTAATTTTACATATCAGCCATAGAGAGAGACCCTGTCCTTTTTCCTCCCATCCCCCAGCCTCCCCCCCCCCCCAATATTCTCCCATTCCCACCTTCTCCAAGGCAAGGTCTCCCCTGGGGATTCATGTCGGCCTGGTAGATTCAGTTGAGGCAGGTCCAGTCCGCTCCTCCCTACACCAAGGCTGAGCAAAGTGTCGCAGCATAGGCCCTAGGTTACAGAAAGTCAGCTCATGCACTAAGGACAGGTCCTGGTCCCACTGCCTGGTGTCTCCCAAACAGTTCTAGCTAATCAACTATCTCACTTATCCAGGGGCCCTGATCCAGTTGGGGGCTCCTCAGCTATTGGTTAACAGTTCATGTGCTTCCATTAGTTTGGCTTTATTACTGTAAACATTTTATGAGTCTAGAACAACATCAAAATTTGAAGAAGATGTGTTTTAGAAGATGTCTGTATTCTAAGAATTTAAATTTTAAGTGAGAATATAACCATAATTCAGAGAAAAATTCAGTACTCGATAGAAGGTTAAAAGTATAGTGTATGTATGTCTAAAAAGAAAAATTTCACAGTAATTCCTCAAATAATATAACCACATTGTATTTAGTTAACTACAATCTGTCTTTTCTTTCAGCAATAAAAGTTGTTAGACTCCGGGAGGTGGTGGCACACACCTTTGATCCCAGCACTCAGGAGGCAGAGCCAGGAGGATCTCCGTGAGTTTGAGGCCAGCCTGGTCTACAGAGTGAGTTCCAGGAAAGGCAAAAGCTACACAGAGAAACCCTGTCTCAAAAAAAAGTTGTTAGAATGTTTTTGTATTTAGTTAATTAATACATCTTTCTACTCTCCCTACAAAGAAAAACAATTTTAAAAATGGTGAAAAGTCTATACTCTGGAGCCTATTTACTAAAGATGTAAGTCCTTGTCTTAGGATGTGTTGATGTAATCTCCTTAAAACTGTAGATTTCACTGTCAAAATGAGTGTAATACTAGTGAATTGTTATCAAGCTTTAAAAATATCATACATGGCCATTTTTTATTTTTTCACTTTTAGTATTTTTAGGCACTTTGTTGTAACAACAGGTGCATGTCCTCCATCAAAGACATGTACAGAGAGAGAGAGAGAGAGATTATTTATTTGATTCCACGTCTTGCTGGAATGTAAATACCATGAACTTGAGGAGCATACTGAACTTATCATATTTTCAATAGCTACAGAATGTCCCCTCTACTCTAGTCATGCTTTACTTACAAAGGAGGAAATGAGAGAGGGAAGGGAAATAGGAGATCAGCAAGACATGAATGAAAGCACCCTCTGGAGAAACACATCCTTGTGGAAACAGATACACACTGTGCACACAGCTTAAGAGAGCTGGGACATTCTGGTGACAAGTAAGGAATAGGGAATAAGGACACTAGTATAAAAAGAGGGAGACAACATGTTTCGGTTTCAGGGATTGGAGTGAGAGGCCACTAGGGATGGAGGAAATGGGGTAACATGGAAAAGGAGGTGCTAAAGAACAAGAATCTTTAGGGGAGAATGAGCTCACTTTGGATTCAGCATTTCATTCGGGGTGAAAATTGAATAGGAAGAGAAGCTATGGAGGTCAATTAGATACAGTTTTGGAAGGACTTGCTATGCTTTTTATACAGCATGAGCTAAGTTTGGGTTTTAAATATGTATTACTTGCTAACTTACTTTACATTTCATCTAATTTTCTAATTACTTTTGAAGAAAATCAAAAGATTTCTTAACTCAGCTTGCTTTTTGTTCATTTATATAGTGAATGTATTTGTGAAATGTACATATATGTGACATCTTTTATCACTGTGCCATTAGAAATTTGAGCCAGTCTGGGGTCTAAGACCATCTAAATAATAACTATGGGCTGTAATTCAGTAAATCACAGTACTTACCCAGGTACTGGGAAGGGCCTCTGTCTGTCTAACCCCAACTGTTGCTGGATCCTTTCTACTACAACATCGCCATCAAGTGGTTGTAGAACCTCAAGGGGAAGAGCTCGCCTGAGTCAAAAAAACTTTCTCTACGTAGTAAACTGTATTGAGTTTAACTTCACAGGTAATCAATAAAAAAGTGAGGTATTTAACTAAAACTATCTATCGGCTTTTAATCAAGTCATACAAGTCTTAAAGAAGATTTTTTTTTAAAGTACATCTTGAGGATTAGATTTAAAACACCTATTTTCTAACCTTAAAGCGTTCATTTGTACATATTCCCATGCACAGTATTTGAGCTGAAGACACAAAGAAACCAGGGTTTAGTAAGTACGAACAGACATCCAGCAAAAGCAGGAAATGGACAGCACTCTAAAAATGGCGCGGTATCCCCTTTTTGCCTCCACCTCTTATTTTTGGTTTAAGGATGGCTTCATTATAAAAGATTTATTAGTACTACAAGTAATGTTAGGTCAGCGAGTTTTGGTCAACCCGAGAAATAAACCCTGGGATGTTTAAAGCACTTGGCAAATACCAGCTGCATTTGAAATGAGTTGAAAGGGATGATTGTATAGAGTGAAGTACGCACTGCTCATTCCTAAATACACAGAGTGCTGGCTCCTCCTGCCAGCTCAGTGCTCAGGAAGTCATTCCATTAAGCTGATGCTCCAAGATCTCACTCTTCTCATAAAGCAACTACAATCACAGAAAGGAAATGAAATAAAATACCCGACAGTGAATCAAAACAAGACTTTGTTTCTGAGGAAAGAGAGCAAAACATTTTTACCTTATGAGAACAGCAAGTAACATGACGTGCACTTTACATAAATAAAGACAGAATTGTGTGAGGATAAAGCAAAATACCCTTCTAGAATTTGGACTTCTTTGTACTTCTTTTTTTGTGGGACTCAGGATTGAACCTAAGGCCTTGTGTGTGCCAGGTAAGCACTGTAACTAGCCGTACCCCAGGTATATCTTTCTAAATTAATCTAGCATTATCTATGGTACAACAGCCACATAAAGCACAGCCACAGAATAGTTCATTAGACATACACTGTTGACAAAATTCACCTTCATCCATCGAAATGTTTTTATTCATTTGTACATCTTGATACGGTGTTCTGTTGCAGAAAGACACACTCAAAGCTACCCATGTACCTTCACACATATACCAAAAGGCTTTCTGTGTAGTTGAGTGATTCGGGAGGAAGGAGAATTAGAAAGTCGAACCCAATAAGCTACAGTGGGCAATGGGGTGAAGGTGCTAAGAGATGACCATTATATGTAGCCCTAAAATTAGGCTTTAAAACCTTTCTTCTCAGCTGGTCATTATTATCATTTCAGAGTTGCTCATTACATTGGCAGGGTCTCCACTCTCTGTGGCTGCCATCCAATGTCATTAGAGTCTTTTACTTGCAGTTTGTTCAGGCACTGGCTACTGCTCTTGGGTGTCCCTGCTGATGAGAAATGTCAGGATAGCTTTTAGAGCTGGGTGAGTGCGTATGCTCCAAGATGATTGATTCCTTTTTCCCCTTTGGAACTATGTAAAGAGCATGTCTCCTAAGAGTCTTTCCTCCTATACTCAATCCCTGATGTGTCTATAGTTATTCAGTGATTACCTAGGAGCTCTGCTCAGCATCCCCAAGCTCTCACAACGAGCCTGAAAGCATTCTTTTTCATTTGCGGGATGGAATCTTTGCTTTCACATCTAAATCATATATATATATAGACAGTTTCTTTTCTCTACATTCATCTTTTATTCAGAAAGTATAGTCACATGATGAACAAATAGACCCGATACCTTTACATTTTGAGGAATATATCCTTGTTATGCAATTCTAACTCATTTACCTAAATAGAAACATATACTCGCTGTACCTTATGATCAGACACAAACTAAGATTTGATAAAATTTTACTAAAATGTATTTTAGTAAATATGACTTTAATATGAATATCAAAACCAATTATACATTCTACAAATATCTGGTGCTACTTGTCAAGTGATAGAGCCAATTACAATTTAAAACTATATAGTGATTTTCATTAAACTACCGCTTTCCTAGATTTGCCACAAAACAATTCATAGAACTTTCCAAGTCTTAGGAGAGAGGAAATTCCTCCAGTGGTAGTTATCACCATCTAACAAATGAGGAACCTAGGAAACAAAGAGATTGTGTAATTTCCTGGCCTCACAAAGCTAGTGTATGTCATGCACAAGGTTCACGTACATTTTGATGTCTGGATACTGGGAACAAGAATATCACTGCTAGACTATTCCGCCTCTCAAAATGATGCCACTGGAAGGCATTATGCACACTATTAAAAGATAAAAGTAATCATCCTCGCAGCTACAAAGCCTGTGACCTCCAGTGGGGACCTGCCTGCTTGATATCCTGGTACAACAGTAGCACATATATTGTGGAAGTAGCCGACTATTATCTGATTGGATTTAAGGCCCAGTCCATGAGATGGAGCACATGCTTGGCACTACTCAGATGGCAAAGAACCTGAGAATATGTAGGCCTGAGGACTAGGGGGAAATCAAATACTATGGTTCAAATACTATGGTTACAAAAGGAATATAGCAATGACGTTCTGCTAGAGTTATACCCACATATCAGTGTCTCACTGAATCGTCATCAGAGAAGCTTTCTCTTACAGTAGATGGGAACTAATACAGTTACAACCAAAACTGGACAACTGGCAGAGTGTGAGAGATGTTGAAACACCCTGCCCTAAGTAGTATGTTTTCATCAAACCCCTCCCCTCAGGGCTTAGAAAGTTATGTGGAAGAGGAGACAGAAAGATTATAAGAGCCAGAGAGGATGATAACACCACAGAAACAGTGTCTTACATTCACAACAGGGCTGGTTCATATATGAACTCACAGAGGCTATGGCAGAATGCACAAGGCCTGCACACACTCAAGCCAGACAGGTTCCCAGTGCTAAGAGGAGAAAGAGGACATGAGCTCCCATTCCTAACGATGAAGCCATCTCCAACTGACCCACACTTACAAAGGAAACATTAGTTTTCTCCAATGGAGTTTCACTAGGTATACAAGCCACACCTAAGGATACACAATGCCAAACCATAGATGGCCCACACAAAACTAACTCAATGGTATTTTTGTAGACATTTGTCTCATGTTGTTTTGTTTGGACCATTTTTGTCTTACTTTTTGTTTTTGTTTTGCTTATATATTATAGATTCCAATGGGGGGGGTTGTGGGGTGGGTGTGTGTGTGTGTGCATGTTTCTTGTATATTTTTTCTTTTTAAAAAATTCTGGTTTGATTTTTTATTTGTTTGCCTGTTTGTTTTCTATACACATTTTTAAATATGCAATGTTCTTGGCTGGCTATATTTTGGCATCAGATTTCAATCCTAGCATTGGATTTTGAACCTAGAACTAGACTGCCATAACTGCATTTGGACAAAGTCGAAACTTTGATTTTTTCAGTTGCACATGCTTTTAGCACTATTGTTCACATTTATGAATGTCCATGACGTGATAATTAAGAAATAAGCCAGGGTTTATCCTAGGAGTGATATATCCCTTTTGCAGTCATTTTAACAATCTGTCAATTGGTTTCTTTGTATAAAAAAAGTGGAATTTTCATATAATTTTAACTCTATTGTAAAAGAAAACTGCACATGAATGTGATTACGTAAGCCAAGATAAACTTTATCATGAATCAATCTTGTATGAAACAGTGTTTGAATTAGAAGTACTTCTTTCTAATGACTGTGCCTTTCTTCTCAGCTGGCAAAGTACATAGAGCATGGGCATAGGATCCCCTGGGATGCTCCCAAAAACGCAATCATGAAACCTGCATTTAGAACTACTCCATCAAAACTGTGGATGTTTGGCACCAGAGAGTGCATTTTATTAAGCTCCCATGTGGTTCTTACATGCTAGAATTTGGTAATCATTCCTCTTGAACAATCCCTGGTTCTTCAACCTGCTGACACATTCAAATCACCTGGGGGCTTTGAAAAAGTTGAATAGAGTAAGCCGCAGTACTAAGTGGGCATCGAGCCTGAGCATCTGGTACTAGTAAAGTGCATCAGCTACTTCATATCACCTGTGTACACAGGACTTTAAGCCACTGCCTACCTACAAGTTTCTAGGCAGCTACAGGAAGGGGAGTACACATTTTATTTTTTTAATTTCAGTAATTGACAAATGATTATTGCATCACTAAATACAAGCCTGTTCATCTTTTCCAGGATTCTTTTCACCATTTGTGACAAGATTAAACATGAGATGCACATTGTGACTGCATTTGTACAGGAATAACTGCACCGAATACTGTTGTGCTGATTTCCTTCATGCCATTAAAATAGGAGTACCTATGCTTTAGTGAGATCTTACAATGGCAGGCTTCATAAAATGGGCTTTGGGGTTGCTTAAAATTATGTTTGTAGCATTTCCTGTTCTGACAATATGTGAACATATTCAAAAATGAGATGCTTTTATACGCCCTGCTCTTCAAGCCCAAGTTATGCTCTTGAGATTTTAATACTATTCATGAGTGATGCTATACAGCTCATTAAACTGCCTCACTCCTTCCATATGGAAATGCTTTGCCTAAAACTGTTCCCTAGAGTGAAAGAAAAAAGAGGAAATTATTTTTAAAATATGTTGGGAGTTTTACTGGGACATGCTATATACTGTATACTCAAATGACAGGTCCGAATGGACTGTGATGATCTGAGACTTTAATTTTGTGATTTAGACTGACATTAAAATCTTAACTTCTTAGTTCAATGGTGTAATAAGGTGGGATGCAACAGTTAATGCCGCTTTCAGAATATATTTTTTTATAATTTGATATAGGATTTTTTATGATTGAGAAATATAACTTCATGGTCATAGCTTTGGAAATTAAAAAATATGTTACAAGATAAGCATAGAAATGTACAATAAACAATGAGTAGGGGTTAAGAGCTAGTTAGACATAGAGATAACCCTGAGTCATTCTGGTTAGCAAATATGTAGATATTGGGAGAAAATGGTGATAATTAGAAAAAATTAATATGGCACTATAAAGACAATATCAGTTTCTGGTAGCTTGCTCAAATATATTAAGAAACATGTCAGATTTCAAAATAATCCAAGGGAAGGGATCTTGAACACAACTGAGGTCAAATTAAATTTTCTTAGCCAATGGAGATACCCACAGAGTTGGAAGGGCCAGCAGGCGGTACTCCCAAATAGCACCTTGGAGACAATGACATCAGCTTTATAGGTGATATTAAAACCCAGTGGCTGGGATTTTCACACTATATGTCCTATATAATAACAATAAAAAATAACATTATACTTTTTCACACAGTCTTTACTACTCAGGCAAAAGAGTAATGTAATTAAGTAAACAAATGCCAAACCAATGCCGTAGAGATCAGACAACAGTACACAACAGGATTAGGTTTCCTTTCCCTCATTTTAGTCCATCACACTTCTCAAAATCAAGTTTAACATAGTATTTACTTGTAGACATAATTAATAGTTCTGGTGATGACCAAGTATCTTATTTAATTGCTTCTTTCTCAATAAACAGTCATTCAAAGCAACTATGTTGGACTCTAAACCCAATGAGGGTACAAAGTAAACAAGGGAGAGTCAATTTAACCACTATATTTCAAAACCTTACAATTCTAAAAGTATTGTCACATAATGTGATGAGGTAATGGTACTAAGAAAATAAATCAATGTACAATTTCATTTATCCAAGAAAACCTTTCCCAAAAAGGCAGCTGAATCTAACTGTGGGAAAATTGATTGGTGTTCTTGTGCAATATCCCTGCTCAGCATAAGCAAGTGACAGTCCACAAATTTGGTAGCCATGGGAGGATTACATTTGGAGTATCACAACTTGAAGTATACAATAGGAGTATAACATAAATTTCATAGCTTGAATTATAATAATAAGTATTTGGTAGTTACATTGCATGTTCAATGTTTCTATGTTTTATAGTCTGTCCTTGATCTTTATATATGCACATGTATAACACCTAGTGTAGGTGAAACAGAAATCTCCGAAGCAATTATATATCAGAGCCTGTAAATGTAACATTGTTATTGTGGGTAAAATTAAAAATTGGAGCGAGGTCATCTTTGATTATTTGGGTCAGCTATAGATCCAATGTTAGGCATCTTTATATGAGGCAGAAGAAAGAAGACACAGGGAAAAATTGGAGAAGACCATGTGAAGATGCAAGGAGAGGTTATGGTTACATAGCCAAAAGCCAAAGAATATTTGTGGCTACCTGAAGCTAAAACACCTAGGCAGGATTCAGAGCTGGAGCTATAGGAGGGAATGCAAACTCTGAAGCTGTTAGAGAATGTGTGGCTGTTGTTTTCAGCCATTCTCACGGGAACTCTGGGAAACCAACACAATTACCTAGCTTTTGACACTTGTAACAATGTCTGAAATACCTTCTCCGTGTTCTTTAGGAATATAATGTTGGACTTCCAGGGCCAGCAAGTGAGTAATGAATGAGAAAAACAAATAAATTAGGGAGGGATATAATGTAAGGATAGGTATTTTTATGGAATTCTGCCCTCTTAGCATGCTGTGGTAACTATTATTTTAGTCACAGCTGCTGTTTACTATCATGAAATGAGCACAAGATTAGACCCACTAGCTTTTCTTCATGAGTGGGAAGTTGAGCTCAGAGGAGAGTCAAGAAAAGGTCCCAAGGCTGTTCACTGAAAGTGTGAGGTCTGCCCTGTCCTGGAGAAAGTGTAGCTGTGGAACGGTTGCTGGAGGAAGACTTTCCTCCATATTGTAACTGGCAATGAGATGCCCACGATCCTAATGGTAAGTCCTCACCCATGTTTCTATAACTAATTCCAAAACAATTTGTCAGTTCCCTGAGCTAAACTTGGAAGGAATCATTTCTTTGACCTGCCTTCAGTGCCTTCACTGGGATAAATAGGTGTACATTCACATACCCCCCCCCAAAAAAAAAGAGTTAATATGATAGATATACATACATACTTCTGGATGACTATTTCAAAAGTATTAAAAATAAAAGAGTTGTAGTTCTCATTTTTATAAAAGTTCTTATTAGTCAAACAGTGGGCTCTGTTCTATTTAGTTGAAATAAAAACTAAGAATTAGAGTAGTAAAAATATTTCCATCAGACTTTTGGAAGTGAAAAAGACTTCTTCCACACAAATTAATAGTTTGAATTATAATAAACATTTGGCCAGTGTGGTCCTGTTATGTGCTCAACGTTCCTAAATTTTATAAGTGCTCTTTGATCTGCATGTATGCACATTCTTATGCTTAATCGTATAAAATTATATAACTTGTTATCAGCAGACATACTTCAAGAAGGTAGTAATATACAGATGGCCTAACCATTTAGACGACAGACATTCCTCACCTATTCTGTTTCCATTTTTAAGTTGGTTAGGAAAATGTTTGGAAGAACACATTATATTTAGCTCAGCATTTCATGGTTTTTTTTTTTTTTCTCTTTTACTTTAAAGTAGAAGGAATAGTTTAAATCTTGTCACAGGGAACGTCAGCCCACAGGCTCTGGGTTTCTAACCCACTGGGAATAAAACTCTTTCAGGGTCTCTCACCAATATCACTTTCCCTTTCTCTAAGCATGTATCCTCTACTTAGCTGCATATGGTTGCACCTGCATGGTATACCACATTCACCACTGGAACTGCCAAGAAGTGACTTGCTGTTACCACGGTTCTGTTAGAATCAGCCAGGCCCTCTCTGTCTGGGAAACATCTGCTTCAAGCGATCCTGGAGCAGCTGACATGAGCTAATAGTAAAGTAAGCGCGGCGGCATTCAGTCGTACAAAAGGGGCTTTGAGCAGAATGATAAATGACCTAAATTAGATGACGATTTTTAAGTACCTAATTTTAACCTTGCCCATAATGAATGCTTTTTCCTCAAGCTTCTTTGCACCTGTCGCTCTCATAAGGCGAGTAAAATACGTCTGTTCGATGTTCAGTTCAGGCTGCATTCTCCACAGATTGTTAAGCAGAGCCCAAAAAGGCTGCAGCCAACCATCAATTCGTCCTCTAAGATCCTTCTTTTCTTTTATGTTTCCTCTGACTTCCTGTAGCATCAAAGGTAAAATCTTTCTCCAGAGAGATGCACACAAGGAACAGAAATAAAAAAGCACATAAAGCCACATAAAAACCTTAAGAACATGCGCTTTTCTAAACATACTTCAAATTAGAAATCAAAATAGATTTCTTTTCCCTAAAGATGCTCACATACAGAAATGACAGTATTTTGATGGAATTTTATATTTATAAATCTTTATCATGAGGTTAATGTGTATAATATATGCAATTTTTAAAGTATTTTAGTTTTGAGATTTTATGTGATAATAAATGTTTTTAAAAATACAACATTGTATCTATACATAAGCATATATAATTACAACATATCTCCCTTACTCCCTCCCTTTAAACTCTACCTTATACCCCCGTCTTTCAAATTCATGGCTTCTTTTTTTATTAGTTCATATTGCATGATTTACATATATGGGTATACATAAATATTCATAAATGTAGCCTGCTCAGTCTGTATAATATTACTTGCATTTATGTTTTCAGAGCTTACCAATCGGTATCACATAACCAATGTGTGATCTTCCCTAGGGAAGACCATTTTTTTCCTCTCACAATTGCTTGGTTGCCTGTAGTTCTTCATGTAGGGATGAGGCATTGTTGACATTTCTCATTCACTTTGGCATCTCTGCTCCTTAAACATCTTGACAATAATGGAAATCTAGTCTTCCACATCTTCTACATCACTCCTACAAACCCATCTTCACACCTATATTAGGAATAGAATAATGGGGTTGTGTTTACCATCTTGAAAGCAATGTAGTAACAGTAACACCCAAGGAACAAAATTCTTTCAAAGCAATGTGACATTTCCTTTGTTTCTCTAAACAAGATTATTCAATTAAGTTTCCTCAGGACAGTGAGGACAGAGTTTCAAATGTAGTAATTGCATGTAGGAGGTGAAGTCAAAATTGATGCATAAGGTTGTGCTTTGATTTTTATCATCTTTTAAAACATGGCCTTATATTATTCTTTATATATAAATATACATGAAATTGGTTTGAGAAGATTAAAAGTTGCAATGTTATTTTAATTATAACTAACTTTAAAATGATTTTCCTCCATTATCATTGCAGAAAGTATCCTTCTTTCCTTCCTTCCTTTCTTCCTTCCTTCCTTCCTGTTCCTTCCTTCCTCCTTTACTCCCTTCCCTCCCTCCTTCCTTCCTTGTTTTGAATGGGTATGATTTTATGTTCCCTAAGCATTATTTAAAGTCAGGTCTCACTATGCATTTCTAGCTGGTCTTGAGCTCAGGAATCACCTGCAGCAATCTTCCAAATATTGGACCCTCACGCATGTGCTGCTAGGTCCAATACTTCTCTTAATTTAAAAAAAATGTATTTTTATAACTAATATGTAACAATTGTGAGTATGTATTTCCAGTGTTTTTCAATATATCTTAATCATATACCTGTAGATAATGTGTTCTGGTTAAATAAAGGCCAATTAACATTTCTGTCCCTTGATCATTATTTTATATTTAGAACTTTGAGGTCCTCTTTTCTATAGTTTTGCAAACTATATAATACTTTGTTATTTACTTTAAAATAAATAGAGTCTGCATCACTGTGTAATATACAATTAAATTAAAATTTTGCAACTAAAATTCATGTTGCAATACTAAAGCATAATTCTTCTAAAACTTTTAACTGGTACATGAAATATGCATACTTACATGATAGATAAGAACACTTAAATACATGCATGTGTTGTCACAATTATACCCTGAGATAATTATCATTTTTTGTGATATAAAGTTTCAGAATCCTCTCATCTCCTTTTTTTCTGGTCAGTGTGTTTTTACTGATTAACTAATTTATCCCAGCCCAATAACAATTTCTCCTCCATCCCTACTCTCCTTTCAGTCCCTCCTCCCAATCCATTCTTTCTCTCTTCCCTTCAGAAAAGTACAGGCCTTCCATGTATATCAACCAACCAAGGTATATCAGGTTGCAGTGCCACTAGGCACCTCCCCTCCTATTAAGGCTGGAGTAGAGAGACCAGTAGGAGGAAAGGGCCCCAAAAGCAGGCCACAGAGTCAGAGACAGCCCTGGCTCCCTCTGCCAGGAGTCCACAGAAAGACCAAGCCACACAACTGCAACACATATGCAGAGGACTCAGATCAGTCCCATGCAAGTTCTCTGGCTGGTGGTTCAGTCTCCATGAACCCGAACCCGCATGAGCTGAGATCAGTTGGCCCTGTGCATTTTCCAATGGTGTCCTTAGCCCCTTGGGCTCCCATAATCCTTCCTCCCCCTGTTCCACAGGATTTTCTGAAGTTGGCCTAATGTTTGGCTGTGGGTTGGTGCATCTGTTTTCATCAGTTGCTGGGTGAAGCCTCTCTGATGATAATTGACTAAGAAGAGAATGAAATTCCTCACCTCAGCTGGAAAAAAATTCCCGTATTATATAGAAAGGATTTTGCTTTTGAAAATGTGTTCTCTATTGCTTCACAGAAAGGGTTTTTGATTGCAGGGTTCACAAGCTGTATCAGATTGATGATTAATGTTCTCATCAGGTATTATGCATATACCTTCCAGCAGGATAAAAGGTAGTCAGTAGGGATGAAATTTCCAGGACAGTACTAGCTTCACTTCCCCATGTTCTATGAGTCAAATATGTGGGCAACCTGTTGTACCATTGGAATATCCTATAATGTTTAGGGGTCTGTATGACCTCACTAGCTAATAAGTTCAAAGGAAATCAAAGGGGCAAACCATCCCTGGCACTGGGTTTTAAATTTGTTAGCCTGTGGTATATAGTAGGGGTACTGTCATTCCATTGTAGAATAATTTCCTCTCTCTCTCTCTCTCTTTCTCTCTCTCTCGCGTGTGTGTGTGTGTGTGTGTGTGTGTGTGTGTGTGTGTGTGTGCATGTGTGATCTGTGTGTGGTGTGGGGAGGGAGGTGTGGAGGGGTGTGGGGGTGTGTGTTTATTTTAGGAGGCTTCAAATGTAGTAGGCTTCTACACTGGCAGTTGACACCAGCTGGTAGAGACACTTTAGTAGTATCCACTCTAGTGGGAGACCACACATCTGACACTACTTGGGCAGCACCAATGTGACTTGACGAGTTTTTGGAAAAGGACACAAAGTTAAACTGATAGGGAACTGGCAGTGGATTTGGGAGGAGATGAAGGAAGGGATGAGTATAATCAAAATACAGTGTATGTAACTGTCAGTGACCTAATCTTTGAACAATATTTCAGACTCAATTATCATTTCAGATGCACAACTTCCAGCACAGAAACAAAAGTAACCTGAAAAATCATGACATGTCTCTACAGATTAGAATGACCTAGACAACCTCCCACACAAAGAATTAAAAATGACTAAAACTATGATTAAATGACCCAAAGATGATATGACTATACTCCAAGAGCACAAAGGCAAAGTGAATAAAATGAGGAATTCATTCCAAAACATGCTGTGAAAGAAAGCTTGAAGACAGGAACCTCTTCTACTATCTTACGTATACCTAATGTAAAGAGGAGGACATATGTTACATGGATTTACATTATCCATAATAACAAGAACCCATTGTGGATCTGGGAGCATATCTTCATATCATTCTCTATTGAAGAACTACTCAAACTGTAAAGACAAACACTGTACAATCAGCTTGGTCCCTTTTGTTCTAAATAATTACTTCTTGATATCTACAACCTCCACATAAAAGGAATAAGTACTGTTATAATTAATGGCTGACTCTGAATTGAGGCAAGAAAATCTTAGATGGGTTTGAATGCCATGTTAAAAATTAAGATAGGGCTCAAAGAGAATTGGGACACATCAAAATGACATAGAAGCCACTTTGAAAACCACAACGAGGCAAGTCTGCAAAAAGTCAGTTATCAGAATTCATAATATCCAAAATTTCATCTAACCATACCCTTAAAAGGGAGAAATAGATGATAGAGATGTACTCTTAAATAATACAATATAGATTACATAGACAAAGGAAGTAAGAAAATGTGAAAAAGAAGAAAAACTAACCCTTAGATTACCAGATGTAAAGAAATGGAATTAAGAAAAACTAACCCTTAGATTACCAGATGTAAAGAAATGGAATTATGGAATTAGATAACACTACATAAAGATAATTTCAGTATTCAATTAAATTATTTAAACAAATAAATTCAACAAAATAACTAAAATTTGAGGCATAATTCATTGAAAGATTCAATATTGTTATCTCATCACAAATTATTTTTAAAATGAAGAAAAATAAAAAAAGTTCCCATGTAGAAACTTGCAAATCTTTTTAAAGTTAATTCTGAATTTTATGGCATTTTGGTAGGTTATAATGAGAAACACATTGCAATAATTTTGATGCAGCATCTGCCCCGAATGGGCTACCTGACAACGGACATAAAGAAGCTACAAACAAGTATAAATTGAGGGACATTCTGCAGTATTATTGGCTTATATTCTCAAGAAATGTGAGATCGTGAAACTGGAAGAGCAGTAAGAAAGTAACACACCAGAGAACTTGAAGAGCTGAGTGTGCTGCAAGGCGCAGGACTCAACCCAGAAAGAGGACACTGACTGTCAGACCATGAGGGGGCTCTCTGCATGAGCAGTCCGAAGTTCTTAAATATTTTATAATTTGAAATTGTTTCAAAATATATTTTAAAGAGTAGGATGGACTATGCTTTCAAGCATATTTACAGGTGTGTGTATGTGTGTGTGTGTGTGTGTGTGTGTGTGTGTGTGTGTGTGCGCGCGCACGCGTGCGCTATGAAACTACCTAATATTTAAATGTGTGTCTTTCAGAAATGGAAAAAAGGATAAATGTATTTCATGATATCACCCTGGTATTCTATTTAAATTAGAAATAATGACTTATTAAAAATCCATCCAAGTTCTGTAGTTAATTAAAAAGTCTATCAAGATATGATTTCCTACTAATGAGAACATGATCCTTGCTGTGTCTGAGGAAGCCTGAATTCCAGTGCTTTGGAGATGGTAGTAAGAGGTTAACAGATCTAGGCTAGGCTGAGCCACATCAACAACTGCTGAAGACTGTGAGATGGCAGATCCGGGTTAAGATGCATGGTAAGCCTGCAACAAGATTGTACAGCAGAAAACAGAGTCAGTTAAAATACATTAAATGGATTCTAGAACCTAATATTGAGTAGAAAACTGGGTTTTTAATTAGTAAGTTTATTTTCATGCCCTTGTTATAAAAGTTCACTATTTTTAATTTTTCAGTATTTTTAAGTCATATATCTTATTGATTTTTACTTTGAGGTTCAAATAATTTTGCTTTCAAGCATATTTATAGGTGTGTGTGTGTGTGTGTGTGTGAGTGTGTGTGAGAGAGAGAGAGAGAGAGAAAGAGAGAGAGAGAGAGAGATACAGGGGTAAGATTAGTGCCTAAAAGCATTTATGAACAGACAGGTTTGCAAATACAGCTGAATGGCCCTCTAGAGAAATATCTGCCCTCATCTTCCAGATTACATTGAGCATAGAAGGCACATGAATCTTTAAAAGACAGCCACAAGAGAGTCCATGAGTGGAGACAGATGTATCAAATTTCTGTGAAAACCACAAATTATAAGTTTACCTTGCTCATGATACCAACTACTTTAAACACCAGATCCCAGATTTTATCAGAACCAACTAACCTGGGCTCTTAGGAGCTCACAGAGTTTGAACCAACAACCGGAAAACTTGCATGGGACTGACCTAGGTCATCTACATATATATGACAGTTACATAGCTTGGTCTACTTCTGGAAGTCCTAATAGTGGGAACACGAGCTGTACTAATGCTTTCAGTGGCTCTTGGGAACCTGTTCCCTATATTGGGTTGCTTTGCCTAGGGTAAACACAAGGGGAGATGCTTAGTACTAAGCAAGTTGATATGCTGTGGTAATATTTTATTTGTGCTGAAATGTGGTGATATTTTATTTGTATGTTAATAAATAAAGTTTGCCTGGAGATCAGAGGTCATAGCCAGCCATAAACAGAAGTCAGGTGGTGGTACCATATGTCCTTAAACAGATCACGTGGCAGGCAGAGTCTCTGTGTGTTCAAGGACACAGCCAAAGGTGGTGATGTATGCCTTTAATCCCAGTACCAACTGTAGAGACCTGGAGGTCTGTATGGACAGGCAGTGATGAGGAAGTGAGGTGGCTAGGTTAAGAGCCAATGTGAAGGCAGAACAGCAAGGCAATACAGCTAAAGATGCAGGTTAGACAAGAAGCTGGTTCTCTTGGGAAGCTACTGCTGCATGGTGAGCTAAGGTTAGTTGGTGACTCTCACTATTCCTCTGGTCTCTACAGCTTGCACCCCTGTATTTGGCTCTGTGTTTCTTATTCAATAAGACTGTTTAGAAATTTTTCTACAATATGCCATGCTTTGTTGACACCCATGGGAGGCCTGCCCCTTTCTGAGCAGAAATGGAGGAGTGGGAAAGGGTGGGGAAGTAGTTGTAGGGGAGGGAAGGGGAGGAAAAGAGTGAGGGGAAACTACAGTCAGTATGTAAAATAAATAAATAATGTAATTAATAAAAAAATACAACGGGAAAAAGATCCTTTGCCCGGAAAATACAGTAGCAGCATCTAGACTTCAGAGGGAAAAAGTCTATGACAAATCTGTCTAATTTACAGCAAGATTATAATAAAAAAACTGCATTTTAATCTCATACTTCAAAACAATGGTGTAAATGTCTAACAACTCAAAGATATGCAAGAAATTGAATTTTTTTTCATTATACATAATTGTGATTTGATCTTCAAAAGTTTCTGCCAGTGATTTTTTTTTTGAGAATACAGAGAAGCACATTTTTTTTTCATTTTTTATTGTTATTATATTTGTGTTTTAATTTTACACATCAGTCACGGGTTCCCCTGTCCTCCCCCCTCCTGCCCCTACCCCCACCTTCCCACCAGCTCCTGCCCTCCATTCCCATCTCCTCCAGGGCCAAGACTCCCCTGGGGATTCAATTCAACCTGGTGGATTCAGTACAGGCAGGTCCAGTCCCCTCCTTCCAGGCTGAGCAAAGTGTCCCTGTGTAAGCCCAAGGTTCCAAACAGCCAGCTCATGCACTAAGGACAGGTCTGGGTCCCACAGCCTGTGTGTCTCCCAAACAGTTCAAGCCTTTCAGAGAAAACGAGGCTAAACTAAAGGGAGTGCATCCAGAGCACAGCTTGGAGATTATAATGCCTTTCCCTAAAATGAGTTTGTTCTCTCTGCTTCCTCCTGCGACTGAAGGTGTGAACTCCCACTTCCTGCTTCTGCCCCTTGTTTGAAAACTTCTCCACTAAAAAGGATTATTTCCCTCTGGAACCCTGAGTCCAAACAAACTCATTCTTCTGTAAGTTGCCATGGTCACGTTGCTTTATCATAGCTGCAGAAGTCACTGATACATGAATGTTCAGTTTTTCAGGCTCTCTGTCACACAGCCTCACTGTGCCCTGCTTATCCTGTCTATGTGGAAAGTGGCTGTGGGGAGTGGAGGAATTTATGCCAACCTAGTGACACTAACCTGTGGGAGAAGACTACCCACCCATCTCCTCTTGCTCTCTGTTCCTTGAAACTTGAGCCGTAGCTGCTGTAACTCTTCTCTAATTAGGTTTTTGCCAGTGTCACTTGTTTGCTTTTGATTGCTGTCAAAGCAACCCCAATAATCAAGTTATAAAGGGGATGGATGGGATTATGGTGGCTCACAGCTCACAGCTTTAGAAGTCTTAGTTCATTATTGGTTGGCTCCACTGCTTTGGGGTGGTAGTATTCCGTAACGGTGGGGCATGTGTTAGAGGCAGTCACTCACATCATAGTCACCAGAGGACAAACTGTAAGTCCTACTGTAAGGGTTCTGTCTTTGATTACGTCATCAGCCTAAAATCAGGCGGGCCCTCTGTGTCCCCCCTTTTCTCTTTCTGCTCTCATGCAGTCTCTCTGTTTCTCTCTCTCTCTCTCTCTCTCTCTCTCTCTCTCTCTCTCTCTCTCTCTCCCTCTCCCTCTCCCTCTCCCTCTCCCTCTCCCTTTCTCTCCCAATAAAGCTCTAAAAGGTAACTATGGCTCGTGACTTTCCTCCAGCACTCCCCTCCATCAGCATGGCTGCCTCAGGTGGCAGCCAGCCACAAGCAGTGTCGCTTTAACCAACACCTACTCTTCTTAAAGAGTATGCTTCTAATAACTTTGAAGACCTTTCATTAATCTCCCTCAAGCTTTTTTTTTACACTTTTAAAAAGATTTATTCATTTAATTTTTTTTTAATTTTAAATGTCAAATGCCATTTATTGAAGGAGGGAGGAGCTCTTAAATACAGCTTACAGCATAATGGGAGAACTCTGGAGGGTTCACTACTGATGTTTTACAATCTTGCATCTAAGCTGTTAATGCCCCATATGCAGGATACACAGACAAGGGACTTCCCTTAAGCATTCAGGAGGGTGGAATCCATCCGGCAGGGAATTATCATAGGGAGGATATCAAGGTTAAGGTCAGCAAGCAATGCAACAGTTACCCAAAACAATGGAAAAAAGAAAGTATCTTCAACAAATGGTGCTGGCATAACTGGATGCCAATATGTAAAAGATTACAAATAGATCCATATCTGTCACCATGCACAAAACTCAAGTCCAAGTGAATCAAAGACCTCAACATAAATCCAGTTACATTAAACTTAATAGAAGAGAAAGTAGGAAGTACTCTTGAACGCATTGGCACTGGAGACCACTTCCTAAATATAACACCAGCAGCAAGACACTGAGCACAACAATTAATAAATGGGACCTCTTGAAACTGAGAAGCTTTTGCAGGGCAAAAGACACTGTCAATAAGACAAAAAGACAGTATACAAAATGGGAAAAGATCTTCACCAACCCATCTGACAGAGGATTGATCTCCTCAGTATATAAAGAACTCAAGAAACTAGACATCAAAATACTTACTGAACAACCCAATGAAAAAATGGACTAAAGAGCTAAACAGAGAATTCACAAAACAAGAATCACAAATGGCTGAAAGACATTTAAAGAAATGCTCAACATCCTCCCTTGAGCTTTACCAACATTAAGTAGCCCCATACTGAACACCAAACAACATGAGGCCCTGGCATGTGTTCTATCTCTATACTACATGCAGTCAAAGCCAGGTGGCCATTCTCAGACCCCAACTTTCGCTAATGCTCTAGGCTTTAGAAATCAGTCCATGTGATATTTTTCCTGCTCACATAGTCTGTCTTTTATACAACTATATCTAGAGTCACATGACCCCCACCATGCCTCCCATGGAATCTTCTTTGCCCAATTGAACTTCTCGGGTAACATTGAAGATATGTACAGAGATAAGATTTCTAACCAAGTCTTATGGATCAAATAAAAATACTGAAATTGTGTATTAACACTTATTTTTCTCTCTTCTTAAAATTTCAGATTCTTGATCCTGGAAGGTAGATGGTATAAATAGAGGAGAATGAGCATATTCTGCAGCAAGAACACTAAACCAGAGGACCATGGAGAGCTATGAAGATACCACTCCAACTCTCACAAACAGCTGACAGTCTTTTGGGGGGGATTGGAAACCACAAAGGAGTTCAGAATGTCATCTACATAACTTGGAGTTCCTATCATTTTTTATTTTTTGCTATAATGATTTCTGAGTAGATTTGAAGATAACAGATGGCTGCTTGCCTCTTTTTTACAAGCACATAGAGTAATAGCCCTTTAGTGGCTAAAATGCTTTCCCATAACCAAATCTTATAAGATTATTTTTCTAAGATTTTTATATTTAGCATACTAAAGAGAAATGTCATAAATCAGACAACAATGGAAACTTTTAGAGCTGACAGAGATCCAAGACATAATCAAATTTAATCTCCTTTCCAAATATTTATTTGTTGTCATATAAACAGACTGTAAAACATTCAACTTCCAGGCTTCTTTTTTAATACAAGTTTGGAGAATGTTAACAAACGTAACTGAACTACTGGTGTCCCAAACTTGACATTTCCTTTGGTATTTCATGGTAGGATAAACAGAGGTGGCATGGAATGAATGAAGGTGAGAACAATTAAATAAAGAAGGGATGGGGGAATGTGAAGTTTTATCTCAGGCTGCACTCATATAGTATTTGGTCTATACTTACTAATAGCAGTAAAGATCTGAATGCAATTTTCCCTACTTTGGACTCTACTTAAAGTGACATCTGAGAGAACATCTTATAAAGGACAAATTCTGGAACGTGTACTTACAGTTGATGAGAAGATGGAACAAACATTCAGCAATAAAAGACAGTCATCTATCTAAGGCTGATAGGAGCACAATTGCAAAAAAGAGGAATAACAGCGAAGTTATTTTCCATTTTCTCATAAAATGTCAATGAAATGCTGTAACTGAACTCCATATAGCCTCTGGCTAAGTCACAATTATAAATCACAGCCATAAAAATATTGCTAAGGAATTTATAAAGATTTTAAATTTTTCTATATTATTGCTTTTGCCTAAAAATATCAGAAAAAAAAAAAACAGGACAATAGTCAATCTACACATGTTGCTTTGTCAGATAATGTGTCCTCACATGTTCTAAATATACACTGTGTAGTAAAAATCAATATAGAATTAACAAACATCCTTATTCTGCCCAGTAAAGCTACTTAAACAGGGTATGACAGTTTGGTGTTAGTCTTCCATGAAGTAGGTACCATATCTAGAACTTTCTCTCCTGTTACTGAGTTCTATGTCAAAATATATAAAGGTTTTAATTATCTAATCTGAAGACGTGTTTTAAATGGACTTTCATTAGCAGAAATAGATAACAAAAGAATTTTAATAAGGCTAAGAGTTGACCAAAGTAAAATTTGCCACTCAAAATCAAACTTTTTGTTTTAAAAGTTAAAGCTCTGTTCAAGCGCATTTCATGGAGCCTTCTATGGTGCCATGTGCAGTAGGTACTCTAAGATGCTCAGGAGTACCCTGTCATGTTCACTTCAGCAAGGTGCCATATTATATTATTTTACTCCTAAAGGCATAAGATATTACAGAAGAAGAACAACAAAAACAGCAGTTGCTTTCTTCTGGACACCAACCTGCCATCAAGCTGACTGACAGATGTAGGCTCCAGCAAGTGGAAGGTCCTCAGGGAATAAGACTCAGTAGATGCTGTTTGTTGGCTCTTCCATCCCATGGTCATATCCTCTGACTGCCGAAGTCATCATGCTTTTCAAACAATATCTCAGCAAACATCTACCTGGGAACTAAAGTTGTATTCATATAAATGTCATATTCTTCAAATCTCCTAGTGGACGTCTGTCAACTCTTCGAATACCATGAAGTGTCATTAACATAAAAGCTGTAAGGAGAAAGAGTTTGCCTCCCCATGTTCTTCATGTCACATGGCAAAGACTTGAGTCTTGAATGTTCTGGTTACTTAAATATCATTGGCTAGATCTGAAGCACTAAATTCACTGGTTTAGTCCTGCACTTCTCCCTATTGTGAAGCAACTTTCCAATATAGAACGTGTGTGACAACACAGTACTGTTTGAAATTCCTCAGATGAGTAAATGCCAAAAAGATTTGTTCAAATTCCTTTCCCATCCTTCCAGTCTTGTCCCCTGTGATCTCTGTGATAAGCATAGGGGCCAGAAAGAGAGCTCAGTGGAGATTGCCAGCAAGGCTGAAAACCTGAGTTCAATGTACTGAATTCATATGGTATAAAGAAATGATGACCCCTGCAAGTTGTCCTCCGACCTCCAGAAGTGTGCCATAGCACACAGGCATGCATACAAATGAATAAACAAATAAATAAATATAATAAAATTTCAAAGATAAACTACTAAAGAGGAGAGCAAGGGCAGCACAATGGTGTTTACCAGTGTTGAGATCTCTGTACTGGTTGTAGAAATACTCAATTGATTTGCATCTCTAAATCTATATTGAAATGTTTTTTCCTAATGTTATATGATAGAGCGCTGAACATGAACCCCTCTAGGAGAGACATAACTATTTCCATATGCAGCATACATCTGGTTAGGAAGTAGAATTTTTCTCTGCACATTTATCAAGACCAAAGACTTCAATCAACTAGCTGCTGTTTTTTTTTTGTTTGTTTTTTTGTTTTTTTTTCCTTTCTCCAAACCTTCCTCTCATTACCCCCCAAAACACCGTTATCTTTTATTTCCCATGCAAAGGAGAGAATGTGTGGGCACTGCTTATGATTGACCAGGGCTTGGCCTATGCCTGTCATGTGCTATGTGTAATGATTAGTCTGCTGTCCCTTACTAATGCTAAAGAATCAAATTTGCTGAAGGTGCATTTGACCCATCTCAAATGAGGGTTTGCTTTCCATAAAACTTGTTTAGAACTCGAATTTCCTGAAACCTTTACAACTTCTAAGTCTATACTGTTCAGATTTGGCTTAGTAACATATGACATGGAGAATAGTGTTAACCATTGCTTGTCTAATGCCAGTCAGACAGTGTGAATTTTGCTTCTGAAACAGGATATAGTAATGTCATAAAATGATTCCACATGGCTATACAATAGTCATATGCTGAGGCTCTGGGGTACATTTTGTTTTATAATGCATCTCTGCAATGGGGGTCATTTTTTCTATTTTTTCCACTCTCTGTATAAGGGGGTTGAGGTGTAAAGATAGATATGAATAATTTCTAGCAAGACTATAAATAATTTAATCAAAGTGTATTACTCAAAAGTAGAATTACCTAGATTCAAAGTCAGAATCTCCTAACATCAATTCCATGTTTTTAATAATTTTGTAACACTTCTACACTTACTTTGCAATGTCCATTTCAAGCCCAGTATATTAGAATAGCAATTTCTGTTGTTCATCTAAAAATTTTAGTATGCTTCTTTAACACTATTGAAATATTTCCATAGGTATTTGTGGACTATGAATTATATTTCCATATTTCATTATACTCATTTTATTTCTTTTGAATTATTTCATTGTAAATATTGCCTAGTAAATATTTTAACATAAAAACTTACGTGTTTTACTTACATACTAGTTCTTATGATATTAGTAAACAATGCTTTTTATAAGAACACTGAAGTACAGATTAGTTCGTTTTCTCAACAGACCAAGTAAGTGCAAATTGGAATCCAACTACAAGCAATGTACTTTCAGAATTTGTACTTTTTTAAATTAAAATTTTTTGGATTTGCTTTTAAATTATGCCTCATATTGCAATTTTCTCTTTTAAAATTTTTATTGATGGTCAGCTTCATACAATTATAGACTATATTTTAATTGTTTACACCCAGTCTCTTCTCTCATTCCCTCTTCCCCACTGAAAGCTCTCTTCTAATCAAGTTCCCCTGCCCCCAATTTCATGTCCTCTTTCTGCGAGATGCCCATTGAGTTTAGTCTTGCAGGAGTTCTAGTGGGAAGTCATTCACAGAAGCATGGGAAACTTATCAGTGTCTACACCACTGAAGAAAAATGACCCTCTCTCCAAGCAACCATTAATTTACAATAGTGGTTATGGAGGGGTAGAACCTCATTGCCCCCACCTACCCATAATGAAACGTGGAAGGGCCCAATTTTGGTTTTTTGTTTTGAATTTTTGTTGTTTTCTTATTTGTTTGTTTGGTTTTTTGTTTTGAGGAAGAGTATCTTTGTGTAGCCCTGACTGTCCTGGAACTACCTCTGTAGAGTAGGCAGACTGGTCTCAAACTCACAGAGATCCTCCTGCCTCTGCCTTCCAAGGTAGAATTAAAGGCATGCACCACCACTGCTTGGCTATGAGCTCAATCTTGTATACATGAATGTAGCTGTGGTGAACTTATGAGGAAAATGACGACAGCCTGTAAACATCTTTTTGCTGTACATCTCTCCATACTCTGGCTCTTAAATTATTTCCACTGCTCTTCTCTGATACTCCCTTCAATCCTTAAGGAGTATAAAACTACTTTAATTATTTTTATATTTAACTATTAAATTTACATAATTTCAGCTCTAAAAGTCACTGTGTCTTTTTGTTTTAAATAACTAAAGTCTACATAATATTAAAGATGCTAAATAAATCACGTGGTCAGACACAGTAGCAAGCATTTGAAATCCCAGTACTCTAGGGAGTAAAGCCAGGAGGGTAAAAAGTTCAAGGCCATCCAGAGCTACATAGTGGCTTTGAGATCAAGCTTGGCTACAGAAGACCCTCAAAATATCAGAATATACGAAATTATTTCTAATTAAAATGATCTTATCAATATATCTATTCTATCACTATGCAATGATCTCAATCTAATACTAAACACTTGTAATTTACAAATTCACAAAATGTGGTCATTTACTTAATGCTTATTTTAAGTTTTGGCATATTTGTTTGTGTTGCTAATAACTATATAACAATTAGATAATATTTAAATAATATAATTAAATAATAAAATTTATTTTACAAATAAGTTAATAATATTAAAGTTAATAAAATTAAATGACTTGTCTATGGCACTGTAGCTATCAAAACCTCAAAGTAGTAGTAAACATAGATGTACTTACCATAAAATTTACATTTTTTTCAATACATAGAACTGTCATACTAGACTGGTACCGCAATGGAACTGTCTTTTCTAAAAGTAAGAGCTCTTAACACTGTCATTGAGAAAACTCCATGAAGCTATAAATTACATCAGAGAAAACATTTGTATATGATTCTTAGTCCTTTAATATATGGATAATTATAGCAGATGCTATAAAACATTATCAACTGTACTGAAAGTAATAATAATACATGAGATTAAAAATCTTTTTTCAGAATGAAAATTCAACACAAGAGTCCCTACTTTAAATCTCAATTAGAAAAATAATTTCCTTTTTGAAACGGAATAAAAGTAAGTCAAAAGATGCCAGTATATCACATTCTTCTAGAAATACACAACCATTTTAAGATTCATCTCACTAATGAATAACAATAAAATTATATTTTAAAAAACTCATAAACCCAAAGAAAAAGCTCAAAACAGAGTAAAAGTATCAGAAAACAAATTTTACTTCCAGGCCATTGAAATCATTTGGTCTTTATATTGATGGCACTACTCTGGTTTATACAAATGAATGCTAAATGTTAAAATGTAGTGGAGAGCTAGATCAACTTCTCAACAGAAAACATTGATTTCAGATATAATGGGCTTTTGAAAAACATCATTATTTATTTCTATATTTATAACAATAAAAGATAATAAATACATAGGCTATAAAAATGCAGTGGCATCTGTGCTGCCTAATCTTATGTCAACTTGACTCACAAACTCGAGTTATCTGAAAGCAGAGAATCTCAGTTGAGGGAAGGCCTAGTCCACTGTGGGTGGTGCCATCCCTGGGATAGTGGTCCTAGGTTCTACAAGAAAGCAGGCTTAGCAAGCCATGGAGAGCAAGCCAGTAAACAACACCCGTCTATGGCCTCTGCATCAGCTCCTGTCTCCAGGTTCCTGTCCTGTTTGAGTTCCTGATCTGACTTCCTTCAGTGAGAAAGCAATATAGAAGCATAAGCCAAATAAACCCTTTTCTCCTCAGGTTGCTTTTTGGTCATGGTGTTTCATCACAGCAATAAAAACCCTAAGACAACCACTCAATAAAATATGTGTGTGCGCACACACACACACACACACACACACACACGCGCGCGAGCGTGCACACACACACACATATTCCCAATTTCATTTTTTTCTTCTTTGATAAAATATCTTGACAAAAAAAAAACTTTAAGAGGGAAAGATTCCATTTAGCTTACAATTCTAGGTATTCTAGTTAAATAATTAGTTATATTAATAATAATTTACATGTTGAAAGCCTAGAAAGAAAATTGGAATTTTTGTTTGCTTTTGTTTTTGTCTTTATTTTTGTGTACTTATTTCTGTCTGTGTGTACACATCTGTGTGCAGTTTGTCTTTGGAGGCCCAAACATAGCATGAGATTACCTGGAACTAGAGTTATAGGCAGTTGTAAGCTGCTCAGTGTGGGTGAGCAACTCACATTCACAGCAAATGCAGTAAGAGCACTTATGTGCTGAGCAGTTTCTCCTGTCCTGAGGTTGGAGATGTTAGTAAGAGACATGGGAGATATCTTTAAATTACGTTTTTTACTTATTCTTTGACAATGGCATACAATATATTTTGATCATACACATCCTCCTTCCCAAACTCCTCCTACATCCTCCACCACCTCTCTACCTACCCTACTTTATGTTCCCCCACACACACCAGTCTATCTCATAAATGCAACAGAAAACATCCAATGAAGTTTGTGTTGGTCAGCTCTTCCTAAGTATGGAGCCTGATCTGGTGTTCATATATCAGCTGTCTCTGAAGAAAACTTACTTTCCTTCTCCCAGCAGCTGTCCAGTACCATAGCTCATTAGCTAAGGGTGAGACTTGATGTCCATCTTCCCTACTCAATGCTGGGATATTTGTCTGGCCTGATCTTATACAGGTCTTGTGCACACTGTCAAAATCTCTGTGAGAATGTATGTACATCTACTCTATTAAGTCTGGAAAACAATGCTTCCTCAGAGTCTTCCACTATCTATGCCTCATACAATTTTCTACCCACCATTGTACATAGACCCTTGAACTTTGAACGTTGAGAGAGAAGGTGTGATATGGTCATACCATATAGGGCTGAGAGCCCTGAAGTCTACTATTTCCTGCACATTGAGCAGTTGTGGGTTTCTAAGTTAATGCAATCTACTGCAAGAAGAAGCTTCTCTGATGAAGACAGAGCAGTGCATTGACCTATAGGTACAGCAGTAAGTCATTAGGGGTCATTTTAATGCTAGGTCTAGTTAGCAGAATAATAGTAGCTGGTTTTTGCTTTGGGCCTATGACCTATCTAGTCGTAGGTTCTTGGTCTTATTGTCACTGTCAGGTATGGGTTCCATCTTGTGGAGCTGCCCTGATTCCAATAAAATAAGTGTTTGGTTATTCCCATAACATTGTGTCAATATTAGACCAGTTGGCATATTTTGCCAGGTAGGTCATTACTGTAGCTCAGAGTGTTCATAGCTGGGTGAAATTGCACCAAACCTTCCATTATGAACACTATCCAGTAGAAATGAAGTTTTCAGCTGAATAACAGCTAGACTCCTCCATGTTTTGTGATTCAAGTATGTTGTGTCTTCAGCATCGACCCCTCTCAGATTGTAGACTATTGCCAATGCTATTAGTTACTCTCCAGAATTGTATTGAAGCTATTTTTAGTTAAATATAACAACAAATAAAAATAAAAAAGGAAGCATGTGGGAGTCTGAGTCAAAAAGAAATCCATGAAATCAAGGCTAGATTTCATTTAATAGTGAGTTCCAGGCTAATCCAGGCTATAGAGTGAAATTACACCTCAAAAATAAGATGAAATAAAATAAAATAATAAAAGAGAAAATAGAAGAAAATAAAAAGAGAATAAATTAATAAATGTCTGAGATAAAAATATTCTATATGGCAATAAGGAGTTAATTGCTGATTGATCAAGCAAATGAAGCTACGTGCTCGAGGAAGTAATACTAGAAACTTGTCAAGGGGATTGAATAAGAAGAAAACAAACGAGAAAAACACAAGCAGCGTTGAGAACTCAGGTTATATCCAAAAACTCAATGAGCTCAGCTGTTTAGACCATGAGGAAAACTTCATCAATGAACAAATATTATCTTCTTGAAATCAATGGCAAAGATAGAATTGATACATTATATCCCAAAGAACGAAGAGAAGGGGTCAAACAGAGGTCCTGCCAGTAAAAATCATACCTTTTGTTATGAGAAAGATAATAGGATGTGACTTAAAAGAAGATTGCTAAAATAAAAATTAGTATGTTGAACCATAACAAAACGAAGCCATTGAGATAACACAGGAAAATATTAATACAGGTAAGACAATACAGGAGATAAAACACAAAAATTATGATTATTTCCCTAAAGGATAAGAGAGGAGGAATAGAGAACATAGAACCAATGGGACAAATGAGCACAAATAAGGAGACAATAGATTTAAATCCTAAAAGTCAGAGCTCTGAGTTTCATTAAAATGAGAGATCAAATTAAATAGTAGTTTTTAAACAAACAAATCTTATTTTTCTGAGCATCTAGTTTATATAAGTGCATAGCACATATCTGACACATTTATGAAAATACAAGTATGATTTTATGCAGCCAAAATTATATTAATTATGTGAACATTAATAAAACAATATTAAAAATTTCACAGGCGTTCAGGGACAAATATTGCTGAGGACAAAGAAAATGACTGAGTTATTTTCCTCAAGAGTACAGACCAATCACAAATGGAGACCAGACCATTGAGATGCTAACAGACTCCCAAGGAGAAATGGACAAAATCACAACCTAGTGCATATTTAACACTTTGCTCCCAACATTTAAAGAACAATTACAGAGAAATTCCTTAAGGAAATAGGAACCTGGAACAACATTCTCAGCCAACAGTCAAGTTGACCCCAGTATCACTGATAGAGGACACCACACAGCAATACAGGACATACAATATCACATGTACCTAGAGCAGATACTGGGAAAGGTCATATGCTAGGTCATAAGGCAAGTCTCACAAAATTAAAAAGGCTTCAGTTATATAAAGTACTTTCTGTGACTGGTAGGGAATTAAGTTACAAATCAATTAATAGAAAAATCCCCAAATATTTTGAAATTAAATAACACACTATAAATAAACCATGGGTTGAAAAAGAAACCAAAAGGGAAATGAGAAATAACTTTAAATGGAATGAAAATGAAAACACACCATCTCAAAATGTGTTGGCCACAACTGAAGCAGAACGTAAGGGGAAATTTATAACCATAAATGCCTAATTAGAAAAAAACGAAAGTTCACAGCTCAGTGACCTCAGCTTCTACCTGAGAAAGTAGAGGAAGACAAGAAAAATAAAGTAGAAAGCTTCATGTTAAAGTAAAGGAAAGAAGAATTGAGAAAACTATGAAAAGTTAAAGTTAAAACTAAATAAATAAAAACCAGGAGAATAAACAAATAGTCAAAACTGGATTTTTACAGACAGGAAAAATGAAAGTGTAGCCAAATTTACCATAAAATAAAAGGCATTAAAACCAGGAGTGAGAGCTCATATAGCTATGAATTCTACAGATGCTTCAAGTACAAGCACTTATTACAAAGAACCTTATGTTCATGTCAATAAATTTGAAAAGTTACCTAGAAAGAACAAACTCCTTAAGGAACACAAGCTACCATAGGTTACTTAATAAGAAACATACAATGGTCACATAACAAAGTTTAATTTATACTTAGATATCTCCAGACCTAGACATTGTTCATTTTAAGTTTAGCCAAACATTTAAGGATATACTAAAAATTCTAGGAACAAACAGTAAGTTTTGATATAGGCATCACACTGCCAAACTTAATTCAAACATAGAATAGACTTAAATATAAAATCTAAAGCCACAAAATATGTAAGAAAAAATGCTTATGACCTTATATTGGGCAAGTATTTCTTAGATATAATATAAGATTATTATCCCTAAAACACTTGGATTATAAATTATAAATTAAAAGTTCTACACTTCAAAAGACACTGTTAAATGAGAACTTTAGACTCAACTTAGAAAAAGTATTCCTAGTAATATAGGAAAAAGAACTTACAAGTGTTTAAAAAAAAACTCTGAAAATCCAAAGCAAAGACAATACACAACAACCCAAATTAATAAGTGAAAACATTAACCAATACTATTAATAGGAATTTGGAGAAATGACTCAATCATTAGACATTATAAAAATGTGTGGAAACAACACAATGGGTGCCTTCTGGACGTATTTAGAATATCTAGAACTATGAAAGCCTGAGCACAAATCTTTGCAATGGTAAATAACTATTGGAACTCTCAATAATTTCAGGTGAGAATTGAAAGGGGTATAACAAGTTTGCAAGAGCACTTGGCATTTCCTTTAAAAGATGAACATGTTGACACAGAGCCAGCCCTTCCCAAGATTTCTCTGTGATATACACAAGCATATGTCTACAAAGAGATACATTCATGTTTATGGTAAGTCTATTTAGTAACTATTCAGGCAAGCTCAAATGTTTGTCCCCTTGGGAATCTGAAATTGTGGTAATCCTCACAGTGAATCCTCAGTATTCAAGGAGTTAGTCTGTAATACATTCAATTCTGTGATTTGACTGTCTCTGTGCCTCCAACATACACATGTAAAATTAGCCAAGAGTTTGATGGTCTTAAAGGGAGAGTCATTGGAGAGTGAATAGGACATAAAGATCTAATGTGGAATTAATGACTTCATAAAAGATACTCCAAGAAAATCCTTACTTTCCTACCTTATAAGGATACAAAGAAGGGTCCACCAATGGATAAAGCAACACCAAAAAGGCCTGTTTCTTGTTACTGGACTTTACAGAAGTCAGAAATATGAACAAAATGTGATTTTATGAGAAATTAATTTGTTGTATTTCATAACAGTATGAAAGGAATAAAATTATCAAGGAGTATGTGAGAAATAATGTACAGAGAGACAAACATAAATAGAGAATGAAAAAAGAAATGGAGGGGAAGGAAGAAGAAAGAGAGAATAAAGAACTCAATCCACATGAAAGGTTTTAAGACTTCAATGAATTAACTGATTAATTGAGGTGATATTCCTATTTCTATTTCTAAACAGAAAAAAAAAAGTTGTTGGTTTAATAGGAAATGGCTATTAAGACGTGTTTATTCTTAATTTGGTGGTGATAATCCAGTAGGAGAGATGTACCATGAAATAATCTGTAGTTAGGAAGAAATTGCTGATGTGGAAGACAGAGGGTAGATATTTTAGAGCAAGTAAAGCAACTGGTGTGAAACAAGACTGAGGTTCATCACTATAGATCAGTTCAGCAGAGTAGATGGAACTGTTCCTAGTATATGAGCTGGAATGCTAAATGGAGACTTTGCAACATCTCTGTCTCATCCAGCTTGTCACTTGCCTTTCAAAGAACAACAGTCAGTTGTCAAATAAGAATAAAAGCTCCAAGACAAAGAATAAAGGTAAAGTGAAATATTTAGTTAGTATAGTTAAGGATCCACCTTTCACTTTTTCATAACAGAAGTGTAGACAAGGAAGAGTCAAACAGGCTTTCTTTGAAGTTTGTGAATGAAGCTTGGATATCTGTACAGAAGCCTAACTATTTTATTTCACAGGGCTTCTTAAATCATGCAGCCAGAATTATAGCCCACCTCACTGTTAGGGAATCTACTTGGTGATAAAACTATCCATTCTCAGAAATGACCTTCAGTGGCCAAGTGATGAAAATAGGCTTTCCTTTGGTATATCAACTCCTATGACACAACTATAAGGAATTTGACTTTTTATTGCTGTTTATTCTCTCATTCTTTGTCTACTTTTTTTTATATGAGGTACAGTTTGCCATTATCTCATGTTCCAATGATGCCTAGAAAGATGACCATTCAAACTCTATGAAATAAAATTCTAAGCTGGCTAATGTATTTCCAAGAACATGCTCCTTTCAGTTAAGATCAAAACCAAAGGGATACATCATTTTAACCATCTCAAACCATCTCACCTCTGTCAGAAAGGGTGTGATTTCATGCAAATAATAAATAGTATGAGAATTTTAAATAGTATAAAAATGAACATAAAACTTCACTTAAGTCAGTAAGAATATTACCGCCATCATCTTTTGTGACATTTGAATTCACATTGTAATTTCAAGATTGCCCCCCCCCCGCTCCAATAGTGTGTTGTCATTGTTACCACCTTGTACTTAAGGAAGTAAATCACAAAAGAGTTTAAAGGGCACAGAGATGGACTGTGAAGAAACTCAAACTTTCACACTGCAGTGTTCTTTCTATTTCATAATAATCAAAATATTGAAAAATAAGCATCTTTGTGGATCCCTGGGAATTTCCCTAGCTTTATGCTGGCTCCCTCCATCAAGATATCTCTGTCATTGCTCTCCCTCTCTGTCCCTCCCCAACTTTCCCATCCTGTTCCCCTATATTCTCATCCTCCATCCCCTCCCCTCCTCATCCACACTCCCAGTTTACCCAGAAGATCTTATCTATTTCCCCTTACTAGAGTGATCCATACATGTCCCTCCTTATTACCTTGCTTCTCTGGGACTGTGGATTAGAGCCTGGTTATCTTTTGCTTTACATCTAATATCCACTTATGAGTGAGTACATACGATGTTTGTCTTTCTGGGTCTGGGTTACCTCACTCAGGATTATTTTTTCTGGTTCCATCCATTTGTGTGAAAATTTTGTGATGTCGTTTTTTACCTCTAAGTAATACTCCATTGTGTAAACATATCATTTTTTTTTTATCTATCCTTCAGTTGTGGCACATCTAGGTTGTTTCCAGGTTCTGGCTATTACTAGCAATAGTGGAGAGGGCACCTGAACTGGCCTTCTCATGTAATCAGATTGGTGACTACCCTAATTGTCATCATAGGACCTTCATCCAGTATGGGATGGAAGCAGATGTAGAGATCCATAGCCAACCACTGGGCCCAGAGGTCCTGGAGTGCAGAGGGAAGAGGGATTATATGAGCAAAGGGTTCAAGATCATGATGGGAAAACCAGAGGTAGCTGACCAGAGCTAGCTGAGCTCATGGACTCTGAACTGATAGTTGGGGAGCCTGCATGGGACCTGGGACCGAATTAGGCCCTATGAATGTGGGTGACAGTTGTGTGGCTTGGTCTGTTTGTGGGGTCCCTGGCAGTGGGACTAGGATTTATCCTATGCATGAACTGGCATTTTGGAGCCCATTCCCTTTGGTGGGCTACCTTGCTCAGCCTTGATGCAGCAGAGGAAGGGGCTTGGTCCTGCCTCAACTTGATATGCCAGACATTGTTGACTCCCCATGGGAGGCCTTACCGTCTCTGAGGAATGTAGTGGATGGGGGGAGCTGGAAAGGAGGGAGGAGGAATTGTGGTTGATATGTAAAATGAAAAAAAAAAAAACAAGTTAGAAAAAACAGAAAAGAAAAGTAAGGTCAATTAGCAGCTGACTCTTCTAATTATCCACAGGAGTCTACTGCTTCACATTATTTCTGTATGAAGAAACTACTCAGCATTTGGTCTCCTTAAGTTGGGCATGGCTCATCCTATGTGTAATATTTGAGTTGCTGGTTTTCTTTTGACTTGTGGAATCCAGCTTTATAAATATTTATTCATGTGTGACTTTTTGTGTCTCTCTCTTTCTGTTCCTGCACAAAATTATAATCCTCTCAACTCGTGTCTTCCTGTTAGCAGAATGATTTTAGCTTTCTTTGCCTCTAGAAATTAATTTAAAAATCTCTGGAGTGACTGATCTGGTTCACCACACTGAAATCATCATATGTGTCTCCAAGGAAGAATAATTTTTTTAAAAAATGTTGACAGGAAATTTGCATATAGACGGTATTTGGACACTAAATATATTTAATTACATTCCATGAATATATTCCAATTTCACTTTAATTGTGGCAGGAATATGGTAATTCTACTAACTGATCATGAAGAGGAACATCTAGTTTATTTTAATGTTGCTTTGTTATAGATGGTGAGAACCCATTTTAATATCTTTATTAATATGTTAAGTGTATAATAAAGCTTTACATAAGATATCCTGCCTCTATTCGATGTAAAAACTTGCAGCACTTGACTCCTGCAGAGACTGGATCATTGGTATTCTATGACATATTAAGGAATTACCATGAGAATGGAAGTACAGCTACTCTGTAAAGAAGTACATTGCATGGGAGTGTTACATTGTGCTCCCATAAAAGCAGATGGTAATCCATTTGCACTTAGTAACAAATCCATTACTCATGGACAGGGTTTTAAACTCACCACCACCTGAATATTTGGGAAGTAATCTATTACACAAACTAAAGTTAATCAGGGAGATGATGATGAGGTTAGCAAAAGTGTGTCACTGCTTTGTCTTATGACACATGGTCCGATAGTAGTATTGTAGCTGGAGTTTTCCTGCCTGGCCCACAGTCAGGACAAATCTCTCTTACCTGCCAGTCCCACAGCTGCTCAGACCCAACCAAGTAAACATACAGACAGAGACTTATATTGTTTACAAACTGTATGGCCGCAGCAGGCTTCTTGTTATCTAGTTCTTATATCTTAAATTAACCCATTTCTATTGGTCTACAAGTTGCCATGTGGCTCATGGCTTAACAGTACCTTACATCTTGCTTGTCACGGCAGCAGCTGGCAGTGTCTCTCTCCTCAGCCTTCCTGTTCCCAGAACTCTCTTCCCTCCTTGTCCTGCCTATACTTCCTCCCTGGCTACTAGCCAATGGTGTTTTATTTATTAACCAATAAGAGCAACATATTTAACATACAGAACATCCCACAGCAGTTCCCTCCCCCTTTTTTTTCAAAAAGGAAGGTTTTAACTTTCACATAGTAAAATTACAGATAACAAAACAATTATCAAGCAAGAATTACAGTTATAATATCTAGTCTATTTATAATAACTAGTCTATTTGGCAAAATTAAAGAAGATATCCTGTCTATCTTATATTTATGAGACTAAGGTTTCATATCTAACTTATCTTTTATCATAACTGAGGAAAATTATAACCATCTCTAGTCTTCAACCACATCAAAGACCTCAGAAGGATGTATTATTACCTGAGAACCAGGAGAAGGATGCAAGCAACTTTTGGAAGTCTTGCGAGAGTAGACAGAGACAGCTGGCAGTCTGGACAGTCATCCAAGGTTCTGTCTTCAGCCCATAGTCCTAGAGTCTCTCAGTCACTTTTCTCAGTGTCCTGTAGAATGTCTGGCTGTTTCCTCTGTGAAGCAGGAACCTGAAGGACCATTTTGCCAAGAAAAGTTCAGTGGTCACCTTCCTATGGGTCCTGTATGTCCAGTTGATCAAGCAGTCCAGGCAAGAACAGTTTTTTGCCCAAATGGTTACTTTTGCCAAGAAGAAGATAAACTTTATACAGAGTGTCTTCAGTGCCCATCCTCCTCTCTGAAGTAAATTGGTGCTGCCAGGAGCAGACATGTCTCATTGTCCAGAAAGTCTAAATTTTTAAAAACATTTTAAATGGCATTTTCTGTAGGTCTTTGAAGTGTTTGAAGATTACCTATCTATCTGAAAGGTATCTATGTATACCTAGAAGACTTAACATGACTATAAGTTTGACTGTCATAGAAGACTAATTATTAATCTGTATTTCCCACTTATCCATTACAATTTAAATGAGTTACATAAACATAATATCTCAAATGAGAATAGAAATATATATTAACTATAACAAAATTAAGTTTAAACTTGTATCAAAAAACTAAAATCTATACCAATGTAAAACACTTCAAACAAGTTGTTGCTCTTTAAAAGTAGGTCATTAATCTACCCTTTCATCCTATCATATCTAAACTATCCCCTTTTCTTCTTTTGAAAGAAATTGTATTTATAATCAACTTGTTTTAAATAAAAATATTGGTTTTTCTCTGTCCCACACCAGAGGGCTCTTCTGATTTGGGATATAAGAATCTCTTAACCTTTTCTTTTAGCAATATGCCTGGGTTTAGAGAAGGAGTGAGCCAATTCCATTTCCAAAGCCAGCTTGATAATTTTGGGAATGTGGGCATAGTTTCTCTTACTACTTCCTGCTGGAGGGGGGCGCTGTATCTTATGGGGACACAAAGAAAATTTTAGGATTATGGAGTAGTCTGTGAGGGTGTATTGTCTGAGCCAATTGCCTTGAAACCTTTCTGGATGTTGCATCATCTGGGCCATGGTATCATCGGAAACCTTTCTGGTGGTCTTGGCTGATCAAACCTGATGTATCTTAATCTGGAACAAATCCATAGCCTTTTGCTTTCTATGGAAACAAAAGCAGAGACTCTTTTCCAAAGCAACATATCCTTAGATCCAAATTTTGAAGCCAAGGTATCTTTAAAATATACATATTTGTTTAACTCCACTGCCTTTACAATCAAATATCTCTCTTCAGTTAAAAATCCCAAACACAACACAATCCAGATTCTCTGTGTATTATCCATCTTTATGTGGCTTATTTTTTTACTTTACCTTTATTTCCTATTTAAAGACTTTATTTTTAAAACTATCAATTTGTTTATATAACTGCACATACTCATTTTTTCTCTCTTTTAAGTCTATGCACATTTTTACACACATTGTAAAACATTTAAAGTCTTGTTTCATCTGAATCTGCCTTATTGTGTAACTACTGCTTTAAACTGCAGCGTTTATAAGACCAAAATGGCCTCTGTGGCTGGTGGCTCCGCCCACCACAGCTTCCCAACATGGCAGAGGTATGTTTTCTGCCTGGCCCACAGTCAGGACAAATCTCTCTCACCCACCAGTCCCACAGCCATTCAGACCCAACCAAGTACACACAAAGACATATTGTTTACAAACTGTATGGCCCCAACAGGCTTCTTGTTATCTAGTTCTTATATCTTAAATTAACCCATTTCTATTAGTCTTAAGTTGCCATGTAGCTTGTGGCTTACCAGTACCTTACATCTCACTTGTCATGGTGGCAGCTGGCAGTGTCTCTCTCCTCAGCCTTCCTGTTTCCAGAATTTTCTTCTCTCCTTGTCCTACCTATACTTCCTGCCTGGCTACTGGCCAATTGGTGTTTTATTTATTGACCAATCAGAGCAACACATTTAATATACAGGACATCCCACAGCATAGTATTAGTGTTTAGGGTTCATACTTTCTCAAACATTTCATTTCTGGATCAGTATCAACAAAACTCCATGTCTGCCTGGAGGCTCTCCCACAGGGCACCACCTATCCACATGGACATGTTATCCTGCCCCTCCTTCTTCTTCTTCCTTGGGAATAGTATCCTTTTACGAAATCCCTTCTCATTTCTTTGCCCATTATTCAACTTGACCACCTTAAAATAAATTTAATAGAGTGGTTCATAGTTTCCTCCAGGACAAAGCATTCATATTACATATGTAGCCATCCATGAGGACAGTGTGATGACTACTGTTTAGCAACAAGCCATAGATGATAATAAAATCATTAACTGTCAATATAAATGCTAATATAAAAAGGGAAATTGGATCCATGCCTGGTGTCACATTTTCTCTGATAGAAAATTAGAACAGAGAAATTGAATCTGACAAATTTTATCATTTAGAGACCAACATCAAAATTGTAGTCTGAAGTACACCATGAATGGCAGGATACTTCTTAATTAAACTGTGCTTTTGTTAGGCAGGAATGAATAATGTCTGCCTAGCCAACATAGTGATTCACAGTATCCCACAGGAACCCTTAGAAATACAGTACAAAATAAAGGCCATAATGTTAGCAAAAATCAAGTTGACAAGTCTGCACTAATTATCTTTGGTATTACAATGCAGCTAACGGAGCTGCAGTCTGAGAGATAATAGAGGTGGACTCATTAGCAGTGCCTTGAACTAATGTTTGTGAGCAGAATTCTTACTGTCTGCTGGTCCCACATAACTCTATTGTACAATAGAAGTTAAATAGGATTCTATCTTGATTTGTGAGCATGTTGAGGCTCTTGGCATAAATTACCTCATTTGTGGATAAACAAAACTCTACATAGCTGGATAAACTGAAATATATATTCATATATATGCCTTCGTGTGTGTGTGTGTGTGTGTGTGTGTGTGTGTGTGTGTGTGTGTAATTTTCTTGCAAGAGCAAAGATAAAAGAATTATTTATTTATAACCAAAAGGTTAAATTCTTTGTCTTTAAGAAATAATTTGAAAGTATATCTAAACCCAGACTTGAAAACAGTCCAAGTCAGCTTTATTTACAAAAATGAAAAGTCGACTGTATATGTTACATGTAATAAAATATTCCTCAGGTATCTAGATATCAAATAGGTATTACAGATACAGTATTATTATATTAGGAATGGGTCTCTAGAAAAACAGAAGGATAGAACGAATATATATTAAGAATGATTTATTAGGCTATGGATGAGGAAGTACAATAGCTATCTTCATGGACTAGAGGCCAAGACATCAACAAGAATCTCAGTTCACTTAGTTGACTGTCCTGGCAGGGAGATTCCTGGAGAGCTGAAGAACTTCCATCCACTTAGGAAGGTGAAAAATGCTGAATACCAATGTCAAAAGACAGCAGCACCTGCAGCTATGGCAGTAACAGCAGAGATGCACACTTCAACAAGTATCAAATCTGGGCAAGCAAAAGAAGCATTGCTATTTCCATGCACCACTCTATACCTGGGTTCTTGCTGGACAATCCTATCTACTCTAAGGAAGATCATCCCACCTCAGTGAATGCCTTTGGGGAAGTATGTTCACAGACCTGTCCCCTGATGTGTTTTTTACTTGATTCCAGATCTAACCAGATTTATGACCAAGATTAAACATCAATGATACATTTTAGTTTTTTTTTTTCTTACAGTTCTTACAGTGAAATTCAATCACAATAACAAAATGGAATTATTTTTACTGCTCAATAGTAAGTGAAACTATGTGGCCTGTGTTTGGAAAATAACAACAGAATCAAAGGTGTGAGAAGGCTTTGGGTTTGCTGCTACCATACTAAATTTTAGTGTGTTTTTTTTTTCCTAATTTGTATCTGTTGGGAGAGATGAATTAATTAGATGAAGAGGGCAAGAGATACTTGTGCACAGAGATAACCCAGGAAAAGATAAACTGATAGGCTTCTCCTCAAAGGAAAGAGATCTAAAGCTACCTTCCTCCCAGACTTTTGGGGGAGGATGTAGTTTACAATCTAGTGATCCTTTACTATCTGTGGAGCCAGGCTTCACCCATATCCCCATTATGTTTGTTTATCCCAGACCCTTCCCCCCTAAATTGTGCCATTGCTTCTAAGTCCATAAGATATATACTTATGAATCCATCATTTGTACTTTACAACAGCCTGAGTGGCCTCTATGTTATCTTAGGGCCATGCCAATCCTGACATAATCCAAGCATTATGTTTACTTCTGTCATTCTCTCTAGAGTCTTGTCTTGAGCATTGCTTCTGAGTCAACACAACATATCTTTATGGGAGAAACTATATGCCACATGAATCCTAAATGGTCTTATAATAAAACCTGGAGCCAGATATTAGGGTAAATGCTCAAAGATCAGAGAGACAAAGGAACAAGCCACAGCCACATCTTACATCACCAACGTCATGAATTCTCTGACTGAACGCCCCTGAGTCCTCATTAGAAAAGCTTCAATTCCTGTCTCCTCTCACCTTATATACCTTTCTCTACCCAGCCATAGCAATTCCTGTCTCAGTTTTCCTAGTGCTGGGACTAACAGCATGTGTGCTTCTCAAACATTGGTATCAAAGGCATGAGATATCAAGTACTGGGATTAAGGGTGTGTCCCACCACTGCCTGGCTCTGTGTCTTTCAGACTGGATTAGTTTCCTGTAGTCCAGGGTGACTTTGAACTCACAGAGATCCAGACAGATCTTTGCCTCCAGTGTGCTAGGATTAAAGGTGTGTGCCACCAGTCTTACCTCTATGTTTAATCTAGTGACTGTCTCTGTCCTCTAATCTTCAGGCAAATTTTATTAGAGTACAACAAAATATCACTACAGCTATATGCACTTTTTAAAGAGTTTCAATGTAAACATGTCTTAAACTTTGTTGTACACATAGGTCTTCAATAAATGTCAACAGAAAACTTTTTTCCAAAACTGTGTTTTCTTAAATATGGCTAAAACAAATGACCTAGGGTCAGACTTGAAAAGTCTGAACTAGTGGCAGCAAAGTTGAGCTGAGCTGAGTTTCACTGTCTCTGTGGATTATTTCACTGCCAGCCAGAGAGCTTGCAGGGATACCACCACCCCATCCCACCCTGGCCTCTGTAATTCAAAATATAATCCTTTCTACTTATCGACACTTACTTCCTGCCTTTCTTAACTCTACCCACCCCAAACAAATTCATACAAATACATTATGAATCTGGGTGAGATCTTATCACCTCTGCCTGGCCACCTTTTGTGATGCCTGTAGAGTGAGACTTTACTCCCTCCTGGTTTTAATATTCAGCAAAAAAAAAAAAAAAAAAAAGTGTTCATCATACTACACAAGGTTTCTGGATCTGAACTTTACTTCATTGTAGTAAATTTTGCCAGATATACACAGTTGTAACAAGTTCAATGCTATTGAATGTCCATACAGTGATGAATACATCTTCATTGCCTTCCGCATGGTATTTCTTCAATATCTATGCATTTCTCACAAGAAAATTAATTGTATTTTGACAGAAGATATGATTCATACTCCATGAATATGAAATTAACTACAATAGTAAAATGTGTTGCAAAAGATCATCCTGAGTGAAGTAACCCAGACCCAGAAAGACAAACGTGGTATGTACTCACTCATAAGTGGATATTAATGGTAAAGTAAAGGATAACCAGGCTACAATCCACAGACTCAGAGAGGCTAGAAAATAAGGAGGACACATGTGGGGAAAGATGGATCTCTCTAGGAAAGGAAAATAGAAGCATTCTTCTGAATAGAATGTAGGTGAGTGGGGATGAGAACTTGAGAGGTTGGGTTGGGGCGTGGGTGGAGGGGAAGAGGGCTGAAAGAGGTGACTGGAAAGGGGGGCTTTTCAAGGACATACAGAAACCTAATGCAAGGGAAACTCCCACAAATCTACATGGTGACACTAGCTAAGACTCCTGAAAACAGTAGATATGTAGCCTGAACTTGTTGTCTCCTGTGATCAGATTGGTGACTACCCCAATTGTCATCAGAGAGCCTTCATCTAGTAACTGATAGAAACAGATGCAGTGACCCACAGCCAAACATTAGACTGAGCTCAGGGAATCCTGCTGAAGAGAGGGAGGAAGGATTATAGGAGCCAGAGGTGTCAAGGACATGACAAGAAAGCTCACAGAAACAACTAACCTGGCTCATAGGAACTCATAGAGTCTGAATCAACAACCAGAGAGCTTGCATTGGACTTACTTATTTGTAAGACTCCTAACAACAGGAGCAGGAGTGGTCCTTAATGCTTTGCTTGGCTCTTGGGAATCTAGTCTTCATACTGGATTGCCTTGCCCAGCCTAAATACTAGAGGAAGTACTTAGTCTTACCACAACTTGATATGACATGCTTTGTTGATACCCATGGAAGGTCTGGCACTTTCTAAACAGATACAGAGAAAGAGTGGATGGCAGAGGGCAGAGGAAATGGTGGAGGGAGGGAATGGGAGGAAATGAGAGAGGGGAAACTGTGTGCAGGATGTAAAATAAATAAATGATTATAAAATCATATTATTTAAACCCATCCATACACATTTCAAATGTACCATTTTAATTCTGGCCACTTAGTATCTAAAATGACAAATACTATTTTGCCTCATTATCAACAAAGAAAATATTAGTGCACAGGTTTATATAGAAAGTAGGCACAGCTTTAACGGCTGCTTTTCACAGAATCACATGTGTCTATTTATAACATGGGTAAATAGAATTCTAATGCATGTCATACCTAGGGTTGTACATACCCTAGTATTTAAGCATTGTGTAGATAGGTTGGTAGAAACTTAAGACCTTAGAGTACAACTAGTCTGTCCAAAGTTTCATAAGTTTTAATTAAAAGAACCAGAAAATGAAACAAGGAAAGCTGGTAATTCTTCCCTAGGAGGAAAAAGTAGGAATTTTGGCTTTGGTTAAAAGTGCTTTATTTTATCCAGTCTACTGTCTTTTATCAATAACTAGTGTCAGCAACCTGGTAAATCCAATGGGAGATGGGGCTCAAAGGTCTCCTCTCTGAGAAAGACAGCACATCTCTTCTATCCTTCCAGAAAGATGTGTCTTAATATGATAAAGACATTTTAAATGTCCCACTGCTGTTTAATTAACATAGATCATAAAGCAACTTACCTGATTAATTTCTGTAGTAAATGAATTGCATTATTATAATTTATTTCAGAAGATTCTGCAAATAGTTTAAAAGATTTCTTGGCATGTATTTCAAACTCCTTAGGTGGCCTCTGAAGAGGAGAAAAACTGGTTGGAGGTTATCATTAAAACTTAAAGAAATTTGCTAATAACACACACAAACACAGACACACTGACAGACAGACAGACACGCACACACGCATGCATATGCACTCAAATTCGTCTCTGGAGTATTAAAGTGAACATAGGCTTCCATGTGCTTTGGTCTCAGTATACTTTGCTTTTAAGCACACTGGGCAAAACTGAAACAATAAGAAAAAATACTTTTGGAAGATAAAATTTAACACACAACTTAGATTTCTAGGCTTCCCCAAATACAAATTTTGTTATTCAAATGTACTTTGAATTCCACTTCTAATTGTTTCATGCCATTGAAAGAAAACACTGAATTTACCTAAAGAGACCTCCACCTAAATTTGTGCAAGACAATTAACACTTTGAGAGCACTGTGCCCGTCATAAATGCAAAATAATAAAATGTGGACCATAAATGTGGGCTGATTTACTCATTTTTTTAAAGGAAATTACTACTGGCACTCTACTAGACCAGCACAACGTAATTGATAACTACATTCAAAATATTTATTTTTATAATCACAGATTAATTTGCTCCCACCCCTTACCAAAGAAGCTATCCTTTGCAGCAGAATGAGGGTATTACAGAAAACTACAACTGATCAAAATGCAGAGAACAACTGGTCACGGGCTGCCCAGCCTCAACAAAATTAGCTGCACCTAAGGCTCGGGGATTTCACTGAAGAAGGGACAGAAAGATAAGAACTATAAGACCAGGAAATCTGCTATTGGATGCTGTCTTCTAGAAATGACAGGGAAGATACATCAATGACACCTCTAAGTATGACTCGTAAAAATGACCTGACTAATGTTGACACCAATAGACATGCTAACATAGAGGGAGAAATCTCACAGGGGCTCTACATCTGGACAAAGAATTACACGTGACTAATGACTGTTGAGAGAGAATTAGTCTCCTCAGGGACAAGCTCCCTAATTGGTTATCTAGTACCAAATGGTAAGCCCTAGAACTATATACATACAATCAACACTAAACAAACTCTGCAAGTTGTATTTATCTTCATGTATATGTGTATAACGATAACAATAAGAGACCACAAATTCACAAGGAGTACAGGGGCATGGAGCGTGTTTGAAAGAGGAAATGCAGTTATTACGTTTTCATTTAAAAGTAAATTTTAAAAAAATTGAATGACCAAAACATTCCAAAGTATTACAAAAGCAAAAGAAAATTTAAGTAGTTTGGTTTGGGATGTGTGAGTGTGTGTGTGTGTGTGTGTGTGTGTGTGTGTGTGTGTGTGTATACACAATATTGAATCAATATTGCCAGGCATAGACAGAGAACCAAACATTAAGGAAACACGAGGAATGATACTTGCAAGGAGAAATGATCAAGTAAGCTCTTCTATCCACCTCTGAAAATATTGGCTTATTTCAACATTGTTGTCTTGATAATGCAAGACTCTGCTTCAGTTGATTACCCGCTTTACATTTGAAAAGTGTATCGATCACTTGACTTGAATTAACAAGGCAAGTTTCTTAACTGGACCATCAGGATCAGGAAGCTGAATAAGTGTCCAAGCAGCCGCACTTCTCTTTTCTTGACCACTTCATTAGCACTAATGAGATTATACATAGGGCAGCTTGGCTTCTTGTCCTGATTGAAATCGTATGATTGCACAGTATTGACTTTCCTTGATAATAAAATACGATGGAATATTAAACTTCATTTTGATGACTTGGGATTGGCTTTGTAATTCATTGCAGACATTCTTGATTCTTTTCAGAAACTAATTTTTTTTTCTAGTTATTGAAAAAAAATTTCCACAGAGAGTGGTCAGATCCTACTTAGGCTTGACTCTTAACATAAAAGACATTTAAACCTGAATTAGAAAGAGTCCTGGGTTAGAAACCTTTGAGGCACCTATGGAAACACACCTGAAATTGTATTAAGAGTGGGAATGTCTGCTTCCAAGAACTTGATTAAGAAGCACAAAAGATGTAGTATGAGGAAATTAGATATCACGTTGTGAGGAGAGTCAATTCCTTAGCATTTCTACTTCCTTTTTTTTTTTTTCAATTATCCCTGTCATTCTTGATTGCACATGCATTTTCAAAAGCATCCACATGTTTCATCTCATTTGATATGCCAATGTGAGGCAGGTGTTCCCCCCATATCTTATAAATAAAAGTATAGAATCTCAAGTAATTCTATACTTACTCTTAGTAAAAGAGTTGATGGCAGACCCAAAATTAGAAACTGTCTTTCATTCCTCCTTGGGTTGTTTATGGTCTACTCCACATTCTTTTCATCAGACTACAAATTGATTAGAACATTATTAATGTGCTCATTTGTATATGTGTAACATGTGCAGTATATTCATAAAATGTACTTAGAAGTAAATATTCTTATTATCATTCCTAGTTTTTTTCTCCGGCCTATTCAAAATTGATTCTGAATTCATTATTTTGGGTCTCTTGTGGGTAGCATTTCTTTCAGGTATGATATGAAACAAATATTTAGAAATAAATTTCTTTTCACAAACAGAGCTACCATTATGGAGTAGTAAATGGAAGGCCTTTACTGAATGATAAATGTGTCCATGTATTTGCCTGCTCTTTTTTTCTAGTACAGCTATATATGTAATGGCTAGCAGAAAAAATGATTCTGTTGCAAATTCTGGTCCCAAAGTACCCTGGAAGTGTCCCTACAGCATAGGCCAGAATGACCATTACTTATTGCCATGTGCTTTTCAAAAGCTGAAGGAGATTTTAGAGCCCTGGCCTGATCTAAAGGCTTCATAATTACTTCCATTTACTAAACACTGAATGGCATGAAATGTTTCACGGAGCCCAGGTTGAAGACCCCCTCAATCACTCACCACACTGAGTTCTTTCAGGAAACAAAGCAGCAGCCATGAGTGTTCCTGCTGTACAGAAGCAGCAATGACAGAACCCAGATCCCAGATTCGGCAACCTAAACCTTCAGAGTCAATCAGTTAACCCAAGTGGAACAGAACGCTGTGCCAGTAAGCTAAAAGTTTAATTCTGTCACATACGGAAAAAAATTACAAGAGCCTTGACTAACTTACGTGATTTCTGGATTTAGGTGCATTGCTAAACAATATTTTCTTATCCGGAAATTCTACTTACAAAAACTACCAGGTATAATGGTATATACCTATCATCCCAGTATTTAGGATACAGAGGCAGGAGAATGGCAAGTTGAAGAAAGGCCATCTTGGGCTACAGAGTGAGTCTCTTACTCAAAAAGAAAGAGGGGCAGTTGGGAGAGTGACTTCAAAATAGACACTGTATTTTTCTCCAACAATAAAAAATAAGAAATAAGAAGCACAGATTCCCTCATTCAGAGGAATATTGAGCCATTCTTTGGTTTAATAAACCTTTCAACACCAGCAGTGAAATTTTATGAATTGTTAACTTGATAATCATTCATGCAAACACCTGTATGTTAAATAGCTAAATGACACTGCCAAAGCAGAAGGATTTAAAAGTGTCCTCTTCTTTCCATATAAAAACCAAAGCCATATCACTGTTGAAAAATGATAGTATGATATTGTTTAGTACATTTATAATTCTTTGTACTCAACAAACTTTTAAGTTCCAGATTGCAGAGGTGAATCTTCTCTTCCAGAGATCTTGAGTTCAATTCCCAGCAACCACATGGTGGCTTATAATAATCTGCAACATGATCTGGTTCCCCCCTCTGGTGTGCATGAAGGCAGAGCATGCATAAATACAAAATAAATAACTAAATCTTTTTTAAAAAGCTTTTGAGTTCCTGCTTTATTCAGATGTTGCTTGAATAAAGCAAAGGTCTTCCTTTCTTGCTGTACACTGGGCCCTTTATGAGTCTTGTGCTCTAGTTATCTGTGGGGTATGTTTACTCAGAATGTCACATCCATATGGATGAAGTACACAGAAAAACATATACATCCCACAAAAGTGATGGACTTGGCCAAACGCTTGTCTTTGCTGGAGAAACGTTTATTTTGAGCCAAATGGGACATTGCTATTGAAGAACAAGAGAGAGTAGGAACAGACAATGAGAGGTGGTACAAAGTACATACAAATATATATATTTTAAAAAAAAGTAGACTTATACAGGTTTATTACTTCAAGGATTTGGGAAGACAGTCTTGGGGGTAAAGTATTTTATGTACAAGACAGACTGGCTCACATCTGCATTGTAGGGTAGAGATAAGTAGAGCCCAGGGCTTATCAGCCAGCCAGTCCACCAGAAAGAACAAACCTTCTCTTCCCTAAGAGATTGCATCTCCAAAAAATAAAGCAGAAAACCAGGTGAGTGCACTCAGGACCATGCTAACACATTTATACACACACATGCACATATGACTATATGTATAAACACCACAATGAGTGCACACGCACACACACACACACACACACACACACACACACACACACACACTTAATAAAGTATATTGTCTCAAAAGTATGAGGACTTGACAAGGTCTCTGGAAATCTGGATCTCTGGACCTATTTATTAATGCATTCTGAATAGTGAAATAAGGACCTATTGTGCCATATTTGTTTCCTGTTGTGTAGGCTACTCTCAAGCTCTTGGGTATTGTTCAGAGTCCTTTCGTCCAGGACACTGACTTACCCTGCTTGATTATGCCTACCCTAGAACTAACTTGATCTGGAAATTTCTCCTTCACCACCTCTTAAATCCAGGTCCTCTCAGCAAACCTCATGCCTAAGACATTATGCACTGTGAATTCTCATTTCTTGAGAAAGGTGCTCACAAGTGTGTCTTCCTTTACCATACTTTATTATTTCCTTGGTCTAATCTCTTTTCCTCTCACTTCTAGATGCGATTGACACCCTTAGCTGATATGCTTCAAAACATAACCATTTTCATAGTAAAATATTTTCATCCTAAACTCAGTGCTTCATGGCTCTTCTCCAGCTGCTTTCCACATTCCTTAAGTATTGGGTTTAGCTTAACAAATAAATAAACATTTGTGCAAACAACGGTCAAATGGAAGGCTTTTTATTTGGGACATGAGAGTAGAATCTGTAACTTTATAATAGTTCTTATGGTAAAAGAGAGGAAAAGTACTCAGAATAAATGCATAAAAACATTAAAAAATAAATGAAAATGCTTATGCTAACTGCAATAAAGGAGTGTTATTCCTTTTTAGTGGTTCTGAAGAAAAGCCTGCCTAAAGGACTCCCTTTCACATTGTGTTTTGATTTAACTTCATGATGCTCCTAGATTAGGTATCAAATGATGTTGGGATGATATTTCTCCTTTTGAGCTTTCTGGCTAATGAATTTATTTTGAATTGCAGTACATAGGGAATCTTCTCTGCTCCCACTGAGGCAATCTTGCTGATCAGCAACATTTGGTGCAAATAGTAATCAGGCTTCAAAATTATGCAAAACATTCTCTATTTCTCAAAAAAATTTTCACTGAATTATTTAAAACTCAGTGGTGGAAACAAGCCCCAGCTGTGGTGCGAAGGGGGTGGGGACTTGCAAGCATGTACAAAGGATGTGGGCACTGAATGAGTTTAACTCGTATTAACTGCAGCCCTTCTCCTGGCTCAACTCTCATAAAATCACACCAAAACCTAACTGTGTACCATGCACATTTACCCAAAGATGATTTTCTTTCTTGTTTCCAATTGAAAGTACTTACCATAGTATCTAGGCATCTGTTTAAAATGTATAAGTTATATTACATAATTGCAAGCTTTGACATGGGGTTGACTGTATACCACATTCACTAGATGAAGTGTGTACAAAATGATGTAACTTCCAATGATACAACTTAAGGACAAGCATCATTATCTTCACAAAAGACTGTTGCTTTGTGCATGACCATGCGTGGATGTTATGTCAATAAAAATTCATATTAAAAATGAGAGAAATCAAAATTTTTAAAAAAGATGATAAAGCTAAGATGAATTGCTCATTTCAGTATAATGAGTCCATGGAAGACACAGTAGGGGTTTGATAATGCCTTGCCTCATCTCTATTGGACAATCATAGGTATCAGAAATCCAGAAGTCAAACATGCCAACTTATTGTGGTGTTTGAGACTGTGAGTTCATAAGAATTCTAAAATAGAAACCTGTGAAGGATAAGAGGAATGTATGCTGACCTGTTTATTATCCTCTCTGTCTTTTAACGGAATTATGACATACACAAACTCTGTCCAGTGTGATTTCAAAGAACACAATAATGGGTGATTTTTTAAAAAAAAATCTTTCTTCCATTCAGATTACATCCCATCTACTGTGATCTCCCCAAAATGATTTATGGGAGTTGCATATTTCTCCTGAGTTAAGAGATACACTAAACTTAATTAAATTCAACTTTGTTATCTAACTGATTAATTCCCCTAAGAATGCTTGGAACTCTATAATATATATATATATATATATATATATATATATATATATATAAAAGACAGAGTCCCTATGTGGATTGAATTCAAGATTTTTAGTTAATATATGTGACTTGCCAAACTATACACCTGCAGATTTTGACCTTGAAGCAATACCTATGTTGCTCATAAATTTAAGAAGAATAAACAAACTTTACAAATTAAACTTCTGAGTAATATATATTAAGACAAACATGAGAGAATGTACCTTTCTTAGTGATACATTAAGAATTTTATCCCTCTGTGCATAGATATAAACCTGTCTGACTATGTGACTAATGGTTTCAAGGCTATTGGTATATTGGGAAGCATAGGTGGAAATAAATAATCAAAACTATGCTATTCATTAGTCTGAAGACAATCATTTCGCATGACCTGGAGATGACTTTCTACAACTTCCTGTTTTGTAAATTCGATTCCTCAATGGATAGGAAAAGAAAAATGTAAGTTGAGAAGAATGAGAAAGAAAATTGGAAAGAGAGCAGGCATCTTGGATATTTTAAGTGGAAAAATAAGGACATGAGGGAAAGCAGGACCTGGCAGTAGAGAGAACTTGAGACAGATAAAAGTATCAGTACATTTGAGCTCAATTGGGACTTAATTGTCTCCACCCCAAAGAGTCAGTTAAGGAAATAAAAGCCCCTTACATGTATGTTCTTCTGTTTTGAGCACCAGAAGGAAATGCTTCTATTGTATGTTGTTTCACAGAGCATGTGTTTAGTCATATTCTAAGTAGTTTTGCTTGAAAAAATACAGCTTTATTGAAAACACGAATAGGAAACAAGCAGTGTTTATGTCTCCAATGAAGGTTGTCACGAACGTTTTGCACAATTTCACTGTACAACATGTCAACTCTAAGTGTATATGACATTCAGAACTGCCTGTGGGAAAGCATGAGACCAAAATGAAATTAAACTAATTCCTAAACTAGAGGGATGGCCAAAGCCATCACTCACTTTCAAATGAAAGGCTTACTGTATTGATAAACACAGAATTTCTAAATCAAAATTTCTAAATCAAATATTAAAATCAAGTGAATTTAAAGAAAACATTATCCTATAATGCATTGTTTTCAACTTTTCAAAAGGAGAACTTAGAGTGGTCAGAACTGTGAAAAGAACATTTATTGAATAAAATATGATAAAGCTTACATATTATTTTATGCACACAAATATTTTACTCATAGACACCTTATAAGTTGGTACCACATCTTACTTTTACTGATGAGAACTGAAGAGATTACATGAGCTGCCCAAAGTCCCCAACTAGATACTAGACAATTCTAAACATAGCTCAGAGCTGTGGGATGTGTTCTTTGTTTTTAAATAATATTTTACGTTATAATTATCATTTCTCCCTTCCCCTTGTTCCCTTCCCTGCCACATACCTAACCATGCTCTTTCAAATTCACGTTCTGTTTTTCCTTAATCTTTGTTTATGTGTGTATGTATGTGTTAGTGTGTGTGTATTCCTAAATATAACATTCCCAGTCTGAAGTGGAAGCTTGAGCAATGGAGACTTACCTTCCACCTCCAGGGGCAACCAAACTGGACTGTGTGCTTAGTCAGGCACAGTGTTTGTCAAGTTACATTTGGCTTCATTCTTTTCCCATTTTTTAAAAGAACCATCTAACTATAACTTTCTCTACATATGTTGTGGGCATTTTCTTCCTGTGTAGTATGGAGTCATCCAAAAACTGATCAACTCAATTCCAGTAGTTGCCCAATAAACTTGAATCTTTTTAGAGGCTTTGATACATCTTCTTTTAAACAGATAATAAAGGCAGAGGTGCATGGAAAGAATATGAATTTCTTCTTTCTGTATTCAGGCACAATTGAATAGAACAGTATAAAACTTCCAAGGCTAGACGCTTGGTAAACAATTTCTATGCAAGACTCTAAAGCCTTTCTATTTTTATTTTCCTAAATTCTCATTAAGGTACCTCTGTCCAGGTTTTCATTTTCCACCTCCATTATATTATTTATCCTTGATTGCTTCCTTTCCTTAGACTCCTTTTGCTATTTTCCATCTGTTACTAAAATATTTGTATTCTGTTACATACTCACACATTCCTTCATTTGTTTGCTACTGGTTCACCAACTGAGTCCTTTCATGAACAATTCATGGAATATTTTTATTTTTAACATGGTGGAATATGAGTTGTACTTCCAATATAAAAATATGTACTCTGAAAGATTTTTTCCAAAGCTATATACTTTTTCTTGAATATTCTCCCAGGGTATCTATTCTAACTTGAAGTGAAATGAAAATGCAAATTATTGTGCAACTTGTTGATTTTGTAAATAGAGATTAAGAAGCTCAATGAGATGATACATTGATAGGACACGTGTGACTAGAATGTTAAGTTGGTTAGTTTTTTTAACTGATCTTAAAGGTAAAATTGAGAATTTTAATAAATGTTTCAGATAAAAATATAAACTTGTAAAATCACAGGACATAGACTAGCAATAGGATTTTGAAACATGACTAAACTATTAGTATGGTTTTGGATGTAGGAGATTATTGTGTTCAAAGTATATATAAAACTAAGTTGGGAGAACTTCATACATCAGTAAGCAGTGTCCCCCTTTTTAGAAATGAGAAGAAAAAGCAGTTTTAAAAAAAATATAGAGACTAATAGGAACCTACTCAAGGGACTTTAGAAGAAGAACAATATAATCTGCCATTGTACTCAAAAGACATGTTGTTGACAAGGTTCAGGATGGACTGAAGGAGAAAAGGTTGCAGGAAACAAGTTAGAAAGTAGCTACATTCAATTATATCAGATGAGAATCTCAGCCACAGCAGAAGCCAAGTGGTGGATCAACATGTCTAAGAGCAAAAGAACTCTATACCTAAGGAAGTATTATTTTTCATCTGGAGAGAGGATGAAAAAGAGAAAGCCTCAACTATAGGAAATTTATAATTCAGTAAGTTCATCAAAGTGAATGATTGCCACTCTGGATGCCATTACTGAGGTGGGGGAGAAACGCAATGAAACTGTTCTGAAAAGAGAGATGTCATATGTCATGCAGGATAATGGATTATTGGTAAAGTGTAGCCTGCAGGTGGGACCCAGAAACTCTTAGTTTCTGGAGGAAAACATCTCAATGGAGAGAGAGCACATTCCCTTTTGGAATTAGGCCTGAAGGGACTCTGAAATGGCATGGTCTGATCTCAGTTAGAAGACACCTTAGAGCCATAATGCATTTGCTAATTCATTGGAGACCAGTAGTCTTATTGCTGAATGTCTAAAACTTAGTTTGGTTGGGAGTCTTCCCCAGGAAGTGGGTTTTCATTTGTGCCTTGCTTTAGATGGGAGCCACAGAACATAATTTATTCATTTAAAAAAGAGACTGAACACAGAGGTTAAAATGATGCTCAAGCCGATGATTTAATTCATCCCCCCCTCAACAAGTAGTCTCTTAAGAGTCACTAAGAGAGGAATCTGTAAAATATCTTAAAGCAGTTCAGGAGGGAGCTGCCAGTTCAAGAAGCTAAAAATGAGATTGCTGGATAATCATGTCAGAAAGTAGGCTCCTGCAGAGAGCCCGCTGAAGCAAAAGCAAAACAGATGTGTCTGACAGGTTGGAAAATGGCAGCAAAAGAATGAAGCATTGAATTTGTGAATTTATGGAAAGTCAGCTTTCTTAAGGGGTTTTCTTCAGACACTTTTGAATAAAGTAAAAAAAAAAAAGCAATGAGTCATTGTATTAGGAAGTGCTTAGGAAAATAGTTAAGTCAGTCTAACCTAAGGATCACAAACTTTAGATATTAGAATTTTCCTAGGCATCATTTATTCTACCAATATGGAGGACAGAAATATTAATAGACAGCACATGATTCTGAGAAAAAAATGTAAAGGGGACATAAGAGAAAGCTGATATGTATTAAATAGGTACCATGGTCTGAACACTGAGCTTGATGTTTAACACATGTTTCCACACTTCAACTTCATGGAAAGTCTTCTGAACTAGAAATGATCATCTGCTACACCGGGAAGATGCACAAAGTTAGAAAAGCTTAGGCAAAAATATTTACTTCAACAACTTTGTTATACGAAATAAATAGTTCATGAACACAAGAAAGTTATTTACTATAAGAAAAGAGTAATGGTTTTAAACTGGTAGGACAGATGCTGAAGATCAATATATATGTATATATATGTATCATAAATGATAAATACTTAAAACTATATTCTTCTTAAACTAGTTTTTATAAGTAAACGCATGAATGATTCTTATTGGTAAATAAATACAATGCTTCCCTTTAATGTGATCCTAAAATCTTCAGAGGAATATTTACCAGAGTTTCCTAGAAGGTTTCAATAATCGTAGTCCTCCTAACCTTTCTTCATGAAGTTCTTGAGGACTCCTAGATTCAACAAGAAAGTCAAAACAGAACTTTAATATGGTTGCTGCTTAATAATGCAATATTTTAGGCTGTTTTTTAATCAGGTTTCTCCAGGATTTGTGAGGATAATGTGGTTGAGTATATAGTAGAATGGAAATTAAATTTGGTTCTAAAGAAAAAATTAGGATGGTTTTAGAATAATAGTCAGGATGGCAATAAAATTTGATACTACAAAGAATAAGAATATCTGCAAATTCCATCTCTAGAATATGCATAAACAATTAAGGGAAAGAATCTCTAAATTTTTTACTAGATATTTTAAGAGACAGCTATTTCCAGTACATCCATGGAGAATAAACGTTGAACTATAAATTAGGTGATATTAAATAATTAGTGAGGGATGTGTGTGTGTGTGTGTGTGTGTGTGTGTGTGTGTGTGTGTGTGTGTTGTATGTGCAGATAGAAAGAAAAGGCAGAGGAAGTACAAGAAGGAGAGAAACAAAGGGGGAGAGAAATGGGGGAGAATGTGATGTAATTCTCTGTACTTATGGTCTTGAATTGTATATCAAGTAAGAGATTCAACAGATCCTCTTGTGAATTATTATGGGAGAAGGACCTTAGAGAGGCTGTGTAAAAAGAACTTCATGAGGGGTCACAGACTATTAGAAGTCCACCCACAGGAATATAGCAGAGAGCACAGTGAACTGAATAAACACAAGGGGAAAAATGACTCAGTAGGAATCAGTAACAAAGAGATGTCCCTCTGGCTGGATCTCTGCTGCTAGATTTAATCAATGATGACCCTGAAAGAATCTGTGATGGGTAAAATAGAAACAAATTCTACAATGAATTATTTATAATACGTGGAATATATTTAAAGTTGGTGAAGACAAGAAATAATAACATTAAATCACATTTTAAAAAATTTCGAATATTTGAAAACATGCAACATACTTCTAAGTGTTCCAAGAATCAAAAAATAAATCACAGTGGCAATTAGATTTTGAAATGAGTGATCATACAAAACAATTTATCAAAGAAATTAATTAAGAAAGAAAATTAAGAGTTTAGGACAAAAATAATAAAATCCATATTAAAAACGAAAAATATTTTAAGGTTAATGTCCTAGCCTTTTATCTTGAGGGATTGGTTATTTAAAGAAACAAAAAAAAAAAAAAATGAAAGATCAAATTAAACAGAAAGAATGTGAGAGACAGTTAAGAAAAAAGTAACTCAAAAATAATAAAGCTAATAACAAGGTGGACAGAAACCAGCACATTAAAAATTTGCTTTTAGGAAGATTAACTAAATAATAACTTTTACATACAGGAAACAAGGAAAAATTGCCACTATGAAGAATAAGCAAGTTGTCATCACTACAAATTTAAAACATTTATATATTAGAAACTACTATGAAGATTTTTACGTCAATAAATTCAGTGACAGATAAAATGACCATATATCTGATAAAACAATGTATTATAACTAAATGAAATATATTATATGAAAAAAAAAAGGATTTAGCACCTGATAGCTTCTCTGGCCTGTTCTACTAGACACTAGCTTAAAAAAATACAAATTTACTACATATTATTTTTGAAGCCTTAAGATGAAATAATACTTATCAACTTAATTTATGACTCAAATATCTGCTAAGGACATTAAAAGAAAACACAATGTTAGTATCAGTGGAATTGAAAAAGAGGAAAAATCATGGGAAAGCAATATCAACAGTTCAAACAAAAGGCACATGTATATACATGTTGTGTTTGAACGAGAATGGCCCCAACAGGTCCATATGCTAAATGCTTAGTCCTCGGTTTGTGGAACTATTTGGAAAGGACTGGATTAGATCTAAGCACTCAGGTACTGCTCCAGTCCCATGATTGCCTGCTTGCTGCCATGCACCCTACCACAATGACCATGGACTCTAATACCCTCTAAAATGAAGAGCCCCAAAATAACTGTTTCCTTTATAAGTTCCCTTGGTCTCAGCGTCTCTTCACAGCAATGGAAAAGTAACTAGAGCAATATACAAGTAAACTGTTTCATCAAAGCTAATTAGAGTGGTTTAATTTTCAAAATGTCAATCACTGCAAATGACTACATTGAAAGCTAATGTAGTCATTCTCTTTAATGGTTACAAAGGAGAATAGTGATATGATAATCATAGTGTGAAGTAAAATGCGAGACAGTAGAGATGACAGAGTAAAAAGAAAGGAGACATTGTAAAATTTAGCAACTGATTGGATCCTAGACAGATGACAGTAAGTATTGAGAGGACGATTTTCACACACCAAATATAATGCATGAAAAATAAACTTTCATGACTAAGGGAGTCATTATACAATCTGTTCTCAATCCCTAAAGGATCTCAGAAAACTTAGGTCTTAAAGTGTTTGTCTACATAATAATAGGAAGCCCAAATCTTGGCTTATTTCAACAAAGGAAAGAATATAAGGCCTTTCATTTTTATAAATATTAAATTATATAGAATTGAATTTTTATAAACTGAATATACCAGGCTCTGCTGACTCCCCATGGGAGACCTTGCCATGGAAGAGGTGGGAATAGGGGTGGGTTGAGGGGGAAAACTAGGGGTGGGAGGAGGGAGGACAGGGGAATCTATGGTTGCTTTGTAAAATGAATAGAAAAATCTTGTAACAAAAATAATGTATTTAAAAAAAGGAAATATTTTAAAAATAAAAAAGAAGCAAACTAAACAATTGCTTCTAATTCTATTTAAAAACATTATTCAAAATAATATCAGATCTCTTCTGAGGTTGTTATTGAGTATAGAATAAAAAATTCTTCTTTCTTGTTATCTATAGTACGAAGGTATAAAACAGATTCCCAGTAAAGGCACTGAATGGATGAGTGACCTAAGAAGCCTTATTGTAATATTTTAGTGGCAAGCTAGTTAGTGCTCCTTCAGTACAACAAACACTTTCTTGAGATACAGCTCAAAGGAAGGGAGATTCATCTTACCTTGTGGTTTTAGAGGTTTCAATCCATAGCCGCATGGATCATCTGGGTGTGGACCTGACATGATGCTGAACATCATGGCAGGGAGCAAAGCTGCTCACCTCACAATGTACAGGAAGCAGAGGGAGACAGGAAGGACCAGGGCCATGTCTCCTGTTACCTTCTTCCTCCATGGAGGATCAACCATCTGCCAATGATGTCACTGAATTTTGAACACATCAATGGATTAACCCATTGATTGCACTGGTGCTCTAAAGATCAAATCACCTTGTAGAGATTGAATCCACCAGCTGGAAACAAAACATTTAACATGTGACTTTTGAGTCGACACTCTAAATCAAACTATAACAGGCCAAAAAAAAAAAAAAAAACAACTTTTAAGAATTATTAAACATGATCCACCTGTCTCTGCCTCAAAGAACTGGAATTACGAACCAAGGCTTCTTTTATTTAGTTTTTAATTTTTTTAACATGGGTGATGAGGATCAAAGTCAGAAAGCTAAGTTACCAGTCTTAATTTTAATATTTTTACTAAGCTTTTAAAGAGATTTTTATAAGAAAATTTATCACAGTATTTAATGTTTAAAGCTTAGCCACTATATGAAATGGAAGAATTTGATTTTTAGCTAACAAACGAGAATACACCTTTCATGATTCCCTTTTGTTGCAGGCCTATGATTTTGATGACATTAAATGTTTAAAGATTCTTAGTTTAAAACATAATTGAGAAGCACAGGAAAAAATATCTATCAATAATGCTTTATATGTGAAATGGGTATTTTTAGTTTGGGTAAGTGAGATTTAATTAAAAGCAAGTAATTTATTTTTCATGAACTTTGAAGTATCCATTTCCATATTTACAATGATTTTAGTATACATTTTGACAAAATATCGTATCTCATTTATTATTCAATGCACACTTAAGATATAAAATCATGTTATGAAATTATATAATGGAACATCTGAATGATCTTATATAATGGAACATTTACAATGCATCTTACTTCGGAAATGTAAAGTTGTGAAGTTGATTCTTAATTTGTTAAATTAGACTGGATGCTACCTTCTACTTATCTCCAAAGTCTTTCCAATGAGTTAGCCAATGTGCAAAAACTCAATAGCAACTATAAAGACGAAACCTTCTCTCTCACAACATCATTGACAGCTACTGGCTATCACTAACTTGGCAGTAATCTCAACATACACTGTGAAGCACTGACTTTTTTGATATTAACAAACAGAAAGCAAATTCTAACAAAAATCTAGAGCATCTGTTATACTCAAAGATCTCTTAGGGAAAATCAGTATCTTTTTACAGGTTTTGAAATTAAGTATTTGTGGAAAAAAAGCAACAAGGAAAGAACAATTAAGAATATCCCAAAGGTGCAATCTGTAGACTATTGGCTTGTATCACCTCTTGAAACTCTATGTTAAAAACCTTCTGTCACAGGGTTCAGTTTGTAGATAGAGACTCAGGAAGGAGTCACGCTATCTTCTTTCTTTTTTTAATTAAGATTTTTTTTATTTATTACACATACCAATCACAGATCCCTCTCTTCCCTCTTCCTGCCCCTCCAGCTTTCCCCTCCCAACCCACTCCCCCATTCCCTCCTACAAGAAGGTAAGGCCTCCAATGGGGAGTCAGCAAAGCCTGGTACATTCAGTAGAGGGAGGTCCAAGCCCCTCCCCCTGACTCAAGGCTGGGCAAGATGTCTCATCATAGGCAGCAGGCTCCAAAAAGCCAGCTCATGCACCAGGGATGTATAGTGATATTTTATTTGTATTGAAATGTGATTTTATTTATATGTTAATAAAGTTGCCTTGAGGTCAGAGCAAGCCAGAGCAGAAACTGGGAGGTAGTGGTGCATACCTTTAATCCCAGCACTTGAGAGGCAGAGCTAGGTAGATCTCTGTGTGTTCAAGGACACAGCCAGCATGGCAGACACACGCCTTTAATCTCAATAGCAACCATAGAAGACCCGGATGTCTGTACAAACAGGCAGTGATGAGGAGGTCATGTGGTGGGGTTTACAACCAATGAGAAAACAGAACAAAAAATCTATAAAAAAGATAGGACACACAGAGGTAGCTCTCTTGTAGAGAGGAAGAACAGCAGAAGCAGTGAAGGGTAAGGTTTTCTGCTCTTGCTCTGACCTCGTGGTTTTTAACTCTGCAATTGGTTCTGTGTTTCTTATTTAACAAGCCAGTTACATCTACACGGATGTATCCAGGAGTCCAGTTGAAGAGAGAGAAGAGGGATTCTGTGAGTGAGGGGCATCGAGATCATGATGGGAAACCTACAAAGACAACTAAACTCACCCGGGTGGAGCCTCCACAGGACTGGACTAGGCCCTCTGCATAAGCAAGACAGTTGTATATCTTCTTTCTTTATGAGCTATTAGTTACATAAATTGTTATCTATTGTTGACATATCCCAGGGATCTCCTTCACTAATACCAAATGTCATGTCTAACAAAAAGGGAGAAAAGTTGGAGGAGAGGGGGCCTGAAAAATTAGATATTGATACTGTTTTCAGATTTGCTACTTCTGAGAAGAAATCATGCAACACTGGATTCAAGAGCTCTTTGCTATGAATGAGTTTCTAAAATAATGAGGGAAAGTTATTGTTACACTGGGTTGTTTCTTCCCTTTTGCTCTCTCTAGGTAGATTTTACTTTCTTCAAGGAAGGAAAACAACACTCAACAGCTGTATAATTTATAACATAATTGACACAAAACTACACTGAGTCCTCATGCCATTTGCCAAAGTTTTGTCATGATATCAGTTGGAGCAGTATGGCTTGGTTTCTCAGAAGGAAAGTGGAGTCTCTCTCCTAGTGAGACATGGTCCATATGCTAAGCCAAGAAAAACCACAGCCCATTGTTCCCATGCTACTGTCTCCAATCTGGAAGAATTTGATTTCTTTACTCACAGCAGACACAGAACTTAGTGAAGGAGAGACTGGCTGGAAGTGCAGTACACCATTGCCTGACTCTTACAAGGAACTATAAACACCTTTCAGGTGAATGGATGGACAGGTTGAAGTCCATTGCTAGAACAAATCCCATTTCTGTAAAGTCTCTTTGGAAAACAGAAGAGTAGCTACAATTTAATAATTTGTGATTCTTCCTCACAGCACACTACAAACAGAGCTTTATTCATTTCTGAACTCTAGACATACAGTGCCCTCTTCCATGACTTCTTAGCCTGCAGCTGTAAAATCTCAAATGCTCTTTAGAAGCTATCTATGCTAACTTCAATTTCTCCAATTTAACAAGTAAACAAAGAATTTGAACACCTGCCAGACTTTAAGAATACATATCTTTTTTTTTTTTTTTAAGTTCTGTTGTCAAAGAAGATCCTCATGTCCCATCACTGGCTCTGAGAAGCCTTCACAGTCTTCCTCATAAGTAAAAGGTGAAGATCCCTGTACCTTGCTCCCTGTACCTTGCTCACTAATGCTATGGCGATAACGGCCGTTCACAAAGCATCCAGGGATAATCTCACCAGACCCAGGTGAAGATCCAGATGTTTGTGAAGACAGAGGAATTACCATCATCCCTCTCCCAGAAATTCCAAAAGTCATTCCAGACATGTCAGCTAGGAAGAAGAGATGATGAGTCCATGCTTTCTGATCTACATGAGAAAAAAAACAAAAAACAAAAAACAAAAAACACTAGTTATTAATGCATTATCTTCATTGTCCTTTAGAGACCTCAGGATTAGCTTTATTCTTTCCAAAAAAGATATGTAGAATGAATCACAGATGTTTTATAGTGATTATGTGATGGTTAAATAAGACCTGACCCAGTGACTCACTCCACCTCTATTGAATACAATGAATTATCTAAAACAGAAATCAGATGTACCTTAAGACCTAAAGTAAACTACCTGAGAGTTTCAGAATTGAGAGACGGAAGAAAGCACAAATGGCTATCAAAAACTAGCAATCCAGACAAGCATGGTGGTGCACAGCTGTATTCACAGCACTCAGGATGCTGAGGCAGGAGGCTCTTGAGTTCAAGGCCATCCTGGGCTACATAGCAAGATCTCCTCTCAAAATAAAATAAAGGCTTAAATTTACAAAATGAATTATCTAGAAATTACTTCACATCAGTATCTTATATTTTTGGTTGTGAGCCTAGCCTTTAACGGCTGAGCCATCTCTCCAGCCCTCACATCAGTATCTTAAAACTTAGCTTCTACTCACTCTGTTCTATGGAGATTTTCAACTACCCCTGTTCAATATAAATAAAATTAAAAATCAAACCTTCCTCAAATAGGACTAGAGGATTTCATAATTGTTGCAGTTTTTCATAGAAATGGTTCTTCAGTGTAGTTTAACTGTAGATCATGTGAGATATAAACTTTTTATCTGGCACTCTACTTTAGGGATATTCAAGATATAAAACATCTGGACTTAGGGAGAAATGTCACAGAAAGTTACAGTCACAGGAAACTTCAAAGATCTACAAGTCCAAACTACTATTTCATTGAATGAAGAAATTGAAACCAATAAGATTCGAGACCTTTGTTTGTTTGACCGAAGTACAGAAGCTAGTAGGTCAGTAGGGAAGAATGTAGATGAGAAATAAATCAAGGTTTGCTCTTTCCTTGAAAAAGAATATTATATTTTAGATATCTTGTTATTATTTTGTATTTCTAGAGGTGAAATAGTTCTTAAACAGTAAGAAACAAGTAATTTGTCTTCAGCATGTAAGTCACAATTTGCACAGCAAATGCACAATGTATTTTGTAGGTGATGCTGATGAATAATATTCTGCGCTAATCGATCCACAAGCATTAAATGTCACCGAGTTAAAGAGGATTCTCTGGTAATTGGCATCATGTCCTATGCACAAACTTAAATGAATTGTCAACTCGTCTAACGAAGTTTTCTTCTTATGACAAAATTCATCCTCTGAGAAAGAGTGACTGAATGGATTGTCTAACTTCCCACACTGTACATAACAGCATTGGCGAGGAACAAAGCTCCAGCTAGAAGAGCTATAGCCCTTCATTTTCTATAGGAAAGACACCATATGTCAAAATATATTAGTGTTCTTTGGATATATTAAAAAATTATCACTGAAAAGCTTCTGAGTTTTGGTGGCTTTTAAGCACTCTTCTAAATATGACACAATAGACATGATTAAGTTTCTTTAAATGAAATACAGATTTGTGTACAAGTTGTTATGTACAAAAATAAAATAATTGTTTTTTTTTTTTTTTCTGGTTGATGTACTCCCTCAAATCCAGATACAGCTTTGTCATCCAAGAGGACAGAGACACCTTTGGAGAGCAAGAAAAGGGATCAATTTGTTTCTACTTCATCTCAGCAAGTTGAGAAACTTTGAAGGCAGCAGGTGATACTTGAAAGGCAGCCACAGATCCTGTAAATATGCCAGAATATCAGCCTTTTTGGGGGGTGGGGGAAATAACAATCTGACTGTTTCTGTCTTCTTTTAATTTAGTCTGCTTGATACATGCTGTCTAGTCCTGTGTGTTTATCATCTATGTGTGGATATAAATATAATAGGTGATGAAAATGCTCTGGAAATCAGGTGATTCCTAAAAGCTAATGTAAATAATTAAATTCAAGTAGTTTGCTCTTTTTCTCATGAACTAGTTTTCTCTGATAAAATATTGAGATAATGTCCTTTATTCTCCAAGATAACTCAAAATTTGCAAACATAAGATAATGAATAAACTTTCAGGACATGGATCATATTCATGAAATATTCATTCTCCCATATCAATTTGTCATTGCATTTTCAACTCAAATATATTATTCAACAACCATGGCTACATATATCAGGAGACATATGTGTTCCCTGGTATTTTCCTAAAATAATCACAGTATTAACTGTATTTTCCTGTTCCTATTTACAATCCCTGGAAGAGTATAGAATAACATGTCATTGGCCTTGCGTTTTGCTTATTATATTAAAAACTAAACTGAAGATTATTTTAAATCTGGTCATAGTGAAATAGTCACTTTCTGATACAAGCCATATGGCATATTGCTTCCTGAGTTGGTATGCTTTTTAAATAAATTATTTTCCAATGTTTATTATGCAGGAAAAGTCTTATTTATGCCAACTCATTAGTTTTATATGCATACATAATTACACACATTGCCTACATGTTATTCACAATTACTCAAATATAGAATTCTGTTGCATTAGTGTTACAGGCTTTCAGACTTTAATAGGCCCCCAGAATTTAGCACAACTGATGCTGTAATGGAAGTACTATTCAGGACTCAAAACCCTGCACATAGGCAGTAACACCTACCAAAATGAGAAAAAGACCTAATCCATCCAAATCTATCACTCTGGGAACATCTCTAAAATGCACTAATCTTGCTTTTGGATTCAATAGTTCTACTTCTGGCTAACTGTTCTTGTTCAGTGAGTAGTGCGAAGCCAGGATATGGTTTTTGCACTTCAAAGCCCACCTTGGGAAAGGCTGAAGGCTGCACTGGGGTCTTAAGTCCCCAGAGGCATTGCTGCCAGGCTAATAAAGACTTACTCTTGGCTTGAATCCATGTCCGGGTTGTCTTCTCTGGTAGATACCTCATAATATTAGTAAAGAACCTAAGCACATAATGTACAAGTAAACAAAACAAATGTTCAGATCCTTTGTTGCTACCTTAAAGACAAACTTCTGGCTGAAAAGGAAACCATCATTCCCTGCATTGGCTGCTCAGATGAGAATTGCCTTTATACTATGGGCATGCTAAATAACAAATCATAAGGAAATAACAGCCAAAGACATTCACAAAACTTAAAGGAAAAGCTTAATTAAAACTATTTTCTAATTGCCTCTTCTAAAAAGTAAAATTTAAGACAGTATAAAAATGACATTCATTTGCCTATTCTTTCGCAGAAGTTGTTGAAAATTAATATATGCCAGTCATTAATCTGGATGTACACATCAGATGAGCAGTGAGTTCTGCCTCTTAGGAAATTGTCTGCTAATAAACAGCTAGTGCTGAAATTGTATAGAAGCAACAGAATTCTATTTGCCCATGCCTCCCCCTATACACTCAAGCAGAGATTTTTGCTAAAGTTCTATTTACAGGGAAGGTATAGTTTGGAAAGTCGTCACATAGGAGGATGTGATTGAGTTGAGTATAAATCATGGAAATGTCATCAGCAGAAAGCACATGTGAAAGGCATAGAGTGCAGACATGGCAAGTAAGATGAGCAGGAACCAGAAGCAGGAGACAGGGGAGGACATGCTGGGAATAGCTGAGAAAAGGGCAGTGATGAAAATGGAGGTAAGCCAGTCTCAGAGGGGAGAGGGAATCTAGTAGGCAAGTTCCTGAAAACAGATATTGATTATTGCATTCTATTTCTCCATTTAGGGGAGCTCACAGACTGGCCTGGAAAAGCTGTCTACTGTCTAAGATATTTGATTCATATAATGAAGCCTGGAGAGACATCCATTCTCAGACCACAGCCCATACCTAAAGAATTTTAATCCATGCATTTATGGCTTAAGAAAATAGGGAAGAAATGAGAAGTATCTTCTTTAGACCAGACCCAACTTGGACCCCCACAGGTTTATTTAAGCCCTTTTTAATCACCTGAAAACATATTCTCTTGGCTCTTAGAGATTTTCCCATGCTTAGGTTGAAGTTTTCATTGAGACTAACGGGTTTTGAGCAGATTGAGTCAAATTGCTCAGGCAGTCCTGAGAACTTGGCGACTGCTCAAAAGACTGTAATGGATGAAACCTGAATGTGACTGTCATAGGTAGAAAATTCTACCTGGGTCTGCTCTTAGGAACACCAGAGGCTAAAACAAGTTCCATTAATTTCACATAATTTTATTTAAGCCACTACTGGATACCCACCATATAGAGCAGAGTAAAAGTCACATGAGAACAGAACATCTCATAAGACACAAGCACTAACCTCAATTTCGTGACCTGAACTGGAGTCCATGGCTTATTGAGATGCATGGTCTCAAGGGCCATAGTGTTAGTCTGAAAAGCTGGCCAACAGAAATATCTTCCCACTTCCTCCCTTCTTTGTGTTTCGTGCAAGTAATGATGGCTTTGAGGCAGGGTTTTCATAAAGTTATAGCGAGTCACAGCAATGATGAAGGAAGTCTGCAGATTGTCTTCAGGCTCCTTACACTGTAGGCCTTTAGACAGCCTACGAGTTTTTCAGACCGCATGTAAAATTGTAAGAATGAGAAGGAAAAGCAGCTTCACAATGGTATAATCAAGTATAGCCACTAATTGTTGCTACTTAATAAGTCAATCAATACATGATGGAATGTGAAAACCTTTGGAGGAGTAATCAAATGAGTAGTTTTGGACTTTCTAGTAGGCTCACTTAGATCCATGGGTCAGACCGTCAGCAGTGTCAGGTGGACTTATTCAGATATACAGCTATTACTCAGGTACACACACACACACACACACACACACACACACACACACACACACACAAAATGCTAAGAATGTTGGAGTTAGCCATAATCAGTCTTATGTTTGACAGAGTTACACAGTTTGATACAGCAAAGTCTGAAATGTCACATAATGTGAAAAACAGGGACATTGTCAACTCACTAGTATATTAGGTACTTGGAATGACTAAATAACTAAAGACAGAAAGAAAAATACATTATTTCCAAAATGTAATCAAATGGTTTTGAAGAGTACTACCAAATCTAAAAGCACTAATTACTGAAATAATTTTAGACCCCCCTTTTTTAATATCTCATAGAGTAGCATAAGATATCTTATTGTTGATGTAAAGAAAAGGCTCCCTTACATCAACACAAATCCAACAATAGCACCGTTTCCCTTATTCATGATATTTTGACATATTTTTGTCCAATTTTTTTCACTGAGATATTGAGATGTGGTTCTGGGGATATGACAGTCATATCACCTCTATTATTGGAATAATGACATTAGCCAAAGAATGAAAGCCTGCCGTTAGGACCATATCGCCCCTCTGTGTGAAACAGAACTGTCTGGCAGCACTTGACTCATTCTGGAAGTGACTTCTTTCAGACATCTCCACCTCCCTGTTAGCAGACGTGCTGTAACTTTACGCGGACCCCAGAGGAAGCCCTGCTGGTGTTGCCGTCCAGTTATGCGAACACAAGTCAGGGATGATGATTCTGAGCATATGTTAGAGCCACTTGTGGCAGAGAAAAGACAGGGCTCCTGCTGTCCCTCTTGATCCTTCTGAGGTGAAAAGAACAAGATTTATTGCAAGCTCCGTGGCCTTAGAAACAGGTCAGCTAGCTCAAAGCGTTCTTTTACTGACTGCAAGCAGGAACATACATTGTAGATACAGATTGATCAAAGGAAAATAACTCTGCTGACCCGTATTTACATCCCACTGTTGGTTTCATAGAGTCAGAATGGGCCTGGTGCTAAGTTTGACACACAGCACATTGTTTATGTGGATATCCTCCATGCTGGCTGCCCTTGCAGCTGTCACTGAGTGTCTACAATGGTTCTTGCTAACCAATGCTATTAACTCCCTGCCATGCATCCCTCCACAATGGCAGGGAGTTAGTTCATTCATTTGTTCAGCAAATGCTATTCAATGAGAGGATTTTTTAAAATTAAAAATAAATCTTCAATAGGACTGTGGAGACAGCTCAGTGGGTAAGAGCATTTGATGGGCAAGCATGAGATCCTGAGTTTAGATCTCTAGCACTCACAGAAAAAGTCTGACATAGTCAAGCATGCCCGTAACCTTGGCACTGAAGAAGTCCAGGTAAGCAGACAGTAGGATTGTTTAGTCTTGCTGGTGGCCAACCATACATAAAAGCAGCAAGCTCCAGGATCAATGAAAGATGTTGTCTCAAGAGAATAGAGGAGGATACCTTATATCACTCTCTGGCTTCCACATACATAAGTACATACCAGTTCATTCACCTGCACACATAAACACACACACACACACACACACACACACACACACACACACACACGTGCACACTATTTAATATTACATGAGTTATTTCCCCACTTTTATCTGTGCCTAATAGAAATAATGTAAAATAAAGTTAAAAACTATGCATTGGTTCTGTTCATCCTCATATATTTTATTTGAGCACTTGACTGTATGGAAGGAGTCCTAGAACCTTGATGAAACTGTCTAAAGAACTCTTAAAATAAACATATAAGAGACAGTTGACTCAAGCTAGTGGGAGCCCACAAACAATGGACTGACGGCTGGGGAGCCTGCATGGGACCACACTAGACCCCTTGAATGAGGGTGACAGATGTGTAGCTTGATCTGTTTGTGAGTCTCCTGGAAATAGGACCAGACTCACCCCAAGTACGTGAACTGGCTTTTTAGAGCCCATTCCCTATGGTGCCATACCTTACCCAGTCTTGATGAGGGGGGAGGGACTTGAGTGTGACCCAACTTGGAATGCCAGCCTGTGTTGACTACCCAAGGGAGGCCTTCCTGCCTATGAGGAGTGGGTGGAGGTGGGATGGAGGAGGTGGAGAGGGAGCTGGAAAGGGGCAGGAGGGGGAACAGTGGGCAGTATGCAAAATGAAAAAAGAAAACTTTTAATAAACAAGTAAACCTTTAAAAATGCAATGGAAAAAAAAACATGTAGTTTTTAGTCTGTGTTCTGCTACTATATAACAATACCTGTGAGCAGATCAGAAATAAAATAAAATAAAAAACAATGGAGATTGACTTAGCTGCAGACTGTCTTTAAGACAAGAAGTACAGATCTTTGCACTGTCAACTGATAAAGGTCTCCATCCTGCATACTAGCACAGAGGAGAGTGTCACATGGAAAAAGAGAATGCACACTCTTTATGCAAAGCCACCAATGCTATATTTGAAAGCCCCAATGTCATCAATTTATCAATAGGTTACCAAGGTCTCCATCTTCAAATGCAGGTAGTATCTGAATTTCAGAATTAAGTTTGCACACATGGGCTTTTGAAGAGCACATTCATACCTAATGAGTCTTTTTCTTGGAAACTGTGAACAACTTTTGTTCTGTCTCCCTAAGGCTGTGTGCTTCTCAACTCTTGATAAAAATTCTGACAGGTCACATAATTACTGGTGCACATAAGCCACAGAAAACACTATATTTTATAGTATTGGCAAGGCAAATATAATTTAATTTCACTGTGTTGAATACCCACTGAACAATACTGAACTTGACTTACTAATAATATTTTTTTGCCACCTCAGATTTGCTTGGGGGCTTATTGTCGTTTTTATGTGTTCCAATTGGATCTGGCCAGTTTTCTTTTACTCTTTCTACAAAAGAAAGGATATTTTCTTTGAAAAATGTCATCACAATTAGTCTGATCTTGTCAGTAACTATCATATAAATCCAAAACTGGTCCATATGCAGAAAACAACTAATAGCCCCAAGTTGTAAATCTACAACCAAAACCCCATACCTGAGGATCAGGGAAAATTGTAGAAATGGGGAAGGAGGGCTACATGAGCAGAGAAATCAGATGTCTGCTCCAAGATGTCTTCTCTGTATGACAAGGAGCTGCACTCATGAAATCTTAATAATTTGGTCACTAAATAAGAGCAGCATAGTGACACCAGCTGACATTGCAAAGTGGATGGGGGAATATCAATACTAAAGTCTCATCGATGAAGAGCTTCGGGAAATTGATGACTGCTAAGAGAGGAAGAATCAGTTCTCTTCAGGGTCAAGCTCCCTGAGGGATTATCCAATCCTAAATTGTCATCCCTAAACAGACAGACACATACACACATGCACACACACCACTAAATGGACTCAGCTGGCTAAATTTATATATTCACATGTATAAAATAATAATTTGAAAAGAAGATGTTGTGAAGTTGAGATGGAATTAAAGGACACAGGGGAAGAGTTAGAGGAGAGCACAGAATGGAAATGATTAAATACAGCACTCCTGTATGGCATTCTCAAAAGAATAAATAATACAACTTTTTATTTCAATTTTATAGTAGTAGTCTGCTCTGTGCAATATTGGGGGATAGTGAGAACCCACTTGTTTTTCCTGTGTCTCTTGAGTGCAGATCTTTACTTGGTCCTTGCCTGTCCCTTGTATGGCCCTTGTCCAGCCCTTGTCCGGCCCTTTCCTGGCATAGAGAACAGAGCTCTGTTCTGAGTGGTGACTCTCCAGTTCTTTGTCAGCTCTTGGACATCACACTGTGTCATGTTAATGTCTGTTTACATCTTGAGGCAGTGCTATGGACCAGACTCTTTCTTTTCCACGGCCACCATGTGCTTGAGAAAAATAATGACACATTGTGTGTGAACTGTGGAAGGTCAAGCAATCCCGATGCAGCCCTCAACTCTATCCCCAAAATACAAGCATAAGATGTAAACTAGGCTCTCACGGGGCCCTTCACAGTTGAGCTGAAGAGTTCACATTGCTGAGCCCTACATCTTCCATCACCTGGGAGCTAGTCAGTGCAAGAACTTACTACAAAGAAATCTCCTTATGATTTCTTCCCCTTTCCACTGTCTCAGGTGGAATGATTTCTGCACATTCCTAATCAGGCAAAGGAATGCAAGACTTCCTTTTTAAAATTTTTAGTGTGTGCTTATGTATATTTGCATGTATGTGAACTCTGCGTGCGTGAGTGCATGCGCACATATGCCTGTGAATATCCAAGATTGAACTCAGGAATTATTCCCAATAATCATTCCACCTTATTCATTAGGCAGGTTCTCTCAATCAACCAGAGCTCACTGGTCTGGCTAATCTTCCTACCCAGCTTGCTCTAGAGATCCTTTGTCTTTGAGAGATTGACAAAGACAATACACATAAGGCATTGATGTAGGTTCTAGGGATATCAACTTCTTTCTCACGCTTTCACAGCAAGCACTCTAACCACTGAGCAACTGCTGTAGTCCAAGACTGTGTATTATTCCATTCCTTTAAACATCAGTCATGGGGCTAGACATGTCCGCCCCTGAGTCTGTTATGGTATGCTTTCCTTCATGGTGCCACAGTTGAAAAGGCAGATACAGTCCCACTCTAATTTCCTACTAATACTTACTATATAACATTCCTGAAACAACTGAACGTTCTGGATCTGAATTTCCTCTTTTATGACATGAGAAGTTTGGAACTCAATCTCTAGGGTCCTTTGCAGCACTCAGATTTGGTGGCTTTGTGGTTAAGTTTTACAGACAACATAAAAAACACATTGAGGTAACTGTCAAGAGACATAATCCTAGTTACAATCCTGTTAACAAGACAAATGACCTTGGACAAGTCTTCAGTTTTCTGAGACCCAGTTGACATATATACATAAAGGAGAGGAGATTTGGGCAGGGTCTATTCCAGAGATGGTTTTATTTATATCATTTATTATTTCAGATTATTTCTTCAACTCCATATCCTTATTTTAAGCAGAAAATATGTGGCAATTATGCATAATACTTAAATGAGTAATCTCTCATTCAGCCAAAGTATCACTGTTGGTTTAGGATTTAATGTACTGACTTGGTATTATTTCATGATGTGGTAATCAGCAGACAACTTGAAAATACAAAAACCTGGCTCCTCATCCTCTTTCTGCCTCCTCCCTAGATATGTTGGCACAAATGAATTCTCAAATCTTTCTGAACTTCATCAATAAGAATACTATTAATTTTCATTATTTTTTGTGTATTTATAAGTTTGTGTGGGTGCAGGTGCAGGTTTGTTTGTATGAGTGCACATGTGTGAGTATACACGTAGAGGTCAGAAATCAACCTCAGGTCATGGTCCTCAAGAGTCTTCCATCTTGCTTTTCTGAGACACAACCACTCACTGGAACCTGAAACTAGAAAGTAGGTTAGGATGGCTGGCTACCAAGCCCCAGGGATCTGCCTGTCTCTCTACCTTTCTAGAGCTGGCATCATGAGCATATACCACTAGCCTGTTTTTGGTTTTGCTTTGTTTCTCGTTTGTTTGTTTGTTTTAAAAAACTTTACCAATTGAGTTATCTTTCTATTCCTTATTTTTTAATTAATGTATATTATTATACAAAATAATGGATATCACTATAGCTTTATGTACATGTATAGATTATTTTTATGGAGTTAACTTAAGGATCATTTGACAAAAATCTGAAAGTGGTCTTTAATAGGAAGATTGGGACAAATGCTAGTTGTTTTCCTTAACTACACCAGACCATGTAGAAAGGAAATATTTTTGTTATTTGTCCAGCACAGCAAGGAGATATGAAGTTTGTGGCTGTCACCAAGATTTCTACTGTGATTATATCCTGCCACATAGTATGAGTAGAAGCAAGAAGGCCATCAAAAGTGTAGGCTGGGGCTCCAAAATTGGCTCAACAGGCAAGAGTTCTTGTTGTACAAGCAAGAGAACCTAAGTTCATATCTGCAACATTCACACAGGACATAGCTAGGAAGACTTGTAACCCCAGTATTGTGGGGAGGAAACAGGCTGGCAGGACATCATCCCAGTTGAAACTTAAGGCAAAAAATAAGAAAATAATAATATGGAGAACAATACAGGAAAACATTAGATCTTTTCCCCTGGCCTCCACAGGCACAGGTCAGCATTCACATGTGCACACCAGAGAGAGAGAGAGAGAGAGAGAGAGAGAGAGAGAGAGAGAGAGAGAGAGAGAGAGAGAATGGGCTAAAGAATGAAGAAGATTCTCCAATGGGTGAGGAAGACATTCTAAGACCTCTGTGAGTCTCCTAACTAGGAAAAGTTAGGAATCTCCTAATTTTGCCAAGGCTCTAGCTCTCCCCTCAAACCACATTCCTGTCGAGCCACATTTCCTGTGAAGATCTTCATGGGAGGAGTCTGAACACTGATGAGATGTTCCTACCATATCTCATGTCCACAGAGAGTGCAGTCTGCATGTTCATATCACAGGTTCCTGTCTTCACCAGAGTGATACTCCACTCTCCAATCTACCTGGACCTGGCTGAGAATCATCATGCTTAGATTTTTTTTTTTTTTTTGAAACTTGCTTTTTAGCTTTCTGCAACAAACATGAGACTTGCTTTCTTAAAGATAATTGGAAAATGAGAAAATGTTGCTGTATTTGATAGGTTTCATTTTTACTCTCTAAGTGAGAAGAACTTCATTCACAAGGGTATGACAACACTGGTGAGTTTGAAAACTAAACAAATGTCATCTGGAACCGCCTAAACTTCTTCATGCCTTGGACACTGACCTCAGCCTCTGATATCATGCCTAACACCCCTCTTGTATTCCTATGATGAATGAGTTCTCTTTTCCTAATCAGACTATTTCACACCTCTCTCTTCAAAACCCCAACACTGTTTTCGCCTTTAGCTGATAATCTCACCTTTTAATTAATTGAGAAAATGGAAATAAGACAAGGATTTCTGCAACATCCCCACACACATTGATGCCTGTTTAGTAACTTCTCTCCTGCCAGCTTCCCCCTCTATACAATCCTGACCCTTAGAGGACATGCAGGCTCCCTGACACGTAAGGCAGAGATCCCTCTTTGGACTACTGAGTCTTCCTCCTGTACAGCCTCTTTCGTCTGTTTGATTTCTGAGCTCCTTGTTAACACTTAGTCTGCCTAAACCCTTACCATGCTCACAGGACCCCTATAGGTATGCTGAGATCCCCACCAAAACAGCCCTGTAATCTTGGTCAACAACTGCCAAATGGCAAGATTGGTTAAGGGCATTTTATGTCCTCATGGTTTTTAAACCTATCTATCTATCTATCTCTCTATCTATCTATCTGTCTGTCTATCTATAATCTGCCTGTCTATCTGTCTATCTCCTTGGCAATTTCAATATCTTGTATGTTTGCACCATGTTATCTGTCCTCTCTCAGTTTGTTTTGATGATACTCTTTTTCCAACTTAAATATTAGATATTATTAGAATGGTCAACTGTTCAATCTTACCTGTATCATCTCTATATACAAATTCTTTGATAGTTTATACATTATTTTATTTCTTTGCTCTATTTACATGACCACACCCACTCTTCTAGCTTTAAATAAAAGGTAAATGATTAGCAAATTTGTATCTAAGTTCCTTATCTCTATGCCCAAATCCAGACTTATATCACTAACTTGTGCTTAAGGAATTTCATTCAAATTTCATATAAGAGAACAAACCTCTTTTCTCTAACCTCTAAGTTATTGGCTTCTTGCTTTCTGTGTCTCAATTAACATCACCACTGAACTCTATGAGTTCAGAGCCATGTCCCAGCAGTTGTACAGACAACTGTGATTCCTCTCTTTCCCCCACATGCCAGCCACAGTTTACATGAAATGCAAAGTTATTTTTCACTGAGGGTGTGGCAACACATTTCACATTATTGAACTCTATGCCATATTACTCCAGGTTATTCCTCTTACTTTAACTGTGAAAAAGCCTAGGGCATATCTATTTCCACCTTTATCCACACTGCATCCATTGTTCATTAGCATGTATCTGGTGGCATATGTACTTTTAAGACAGTCTAATAACTTACTGTGAGTTTGAAACTAAACCTGAGCAAGTTTTTCTTTAAAATTCAAATTTATCCATAGCAACATTTATACTTTGTGAAGAAAAAAACAGATATTATAGCTGCATGTAGATATTTGCATAAATCAAAATGTTACCGTTTAGGGGACTCGATTTGTTGTTTTATTTTCCTCTGTAAGTTAGAGAATTAAAAGACAGCAAAATTCTTGAGCTCCAACACACAGAAAGAAAGAAAGAAAGAAAGAAAGAAAGAAAGAAAGAAAGAAAGAAAGAAAGAAAGAAAGAAGCACAGAAAGAAAAACTTTCTGTAATATAGAGCAGAGGGTCATGTAGTTAGAGTTTTCCTACCTGGCCCAGAGTCGGGACAAATCTCTCTCACCCACCAGTCCCACAGTCTCTCAGACCCAACCAAGTAAGCACACAGAGACTTATATGTCTTACAAACTGTATGGCCGTGGCAGGCTTCTTGTTATCTACTTCTTCTATCTTAAATTAACCCATTTCTGTTAGTTTATACTTTGCCACATGGCTTGTGGCTTACCAGTGTCTTTACATGTTGATTCTCATGGCGGCGGCTGGCGGTGTCTGTCCTCCCCAGCCTTCCACCTCCCACAATTCTCTTCTCTGCTTGTCCCGACTATATTTCCTGCCTGGCTATTGGCCAATCAGAACTTTATTTACACAGAGCGATATCCACAGCACTTCCCCTTTTCTTTTTTTTTTTTAAAGGAAGGTTTTAACTTTTACATAGTACAATTACATATAACAAAACAATTATCAAGCAAGAATTACAGTTACAATATTAAAGAAGATATCCTATCTATCTTATATTTGTGAGTCTAAGGTTTTATATCTAACTTATCTTGTGTCATAACTGAGGAAATTATAACTATCTAGTCTTTAACCACGTCAAAGACCTCAGAAGGATATAATATTACCTGAGAACTGGGAGAAGGTAGTACGTATTTTTCAGGAGTCTTGCAAGAGTAGACAGAGACAGCTGACAGCCTGGACAGTCACCTAATGTTCCTTTGTAAAGAAGGGGCATTTGTCTTCAGCCCACAGGGCTAGAGTCTCTCAGTCACTTCTCTCAGTGTCCTGTAGAATGTCTGGCAGTTTCCTCTGCGAAGCAGGAACCTGAAAGACCATTTTGTCAAGCAAAGTTTAGTGGTCACCTTTCTATGTGTCCTGCATGTCCAGTCAATCAAGCAGTCCAGGCAAGAACAGTTTCTTGCCCAAATGGCTATTTTTGCCAAGGTGAAGATAAGATATGAAGTGTCTTCAATGCCCATCCTCCTCTCTGAAGTAAATCGGTGCTGCCAGGAGCAGACATGTCTCACTGTCCAGAAAGTCTAAATTTTAGAAGTATTTTAAATGCCATATTCTGTAGGTATTTGAAGTATTTGAAGATTACCTATCTATCTGAAATATCTCTATGTATATGTAGAAGACTTGAGTAATATGGCTATGAGTATGATTATCATAGATGACTAATTATTAATCTATTTTTAATTATCCATTACAATTTAAAATGAGCTATACAAACATAATACCTTAAACAAGAGTAGAAATATACACACAGTATAACAAAAATAACTTTAAGTTTGTATCAGTAGACTAAAATCTATACCAATGTAAAACATTTTAAATGAGTTGTTGCTCTTTTAGAAGTAAGTTCATTAATCTATCCTTTCATCCTATCATATCTATACCATATCCCCTTTTTATCTTTAGAAAGAGATTACATTTATAATCAACCTGTTTTAAATAAAATAGCGGTTTTTCTCTGTCCCACACCAGAGGGCTCTTCTGATTTCGGACACAAGAAGCTCTTAACCTTTTCTTTTAACAATGTGCTTGGGTTTAGAGAAGGAGTGAGCCAATTCCATCTCCAAAGCCAGGTGGGAATTTGGGCGTAGTTTCTCTTACTACTTCCTACTGGAGGGGGGGGCGCTGTATCTTATGGGAACACAAAGAAAATTTTAGGATTATGGAGTAGTCCGTGAGGGTAAACCTCTGAGCCAGTTGCCTTGAAACCATTTTGGATGTTGGATCATCTGTGCCATGGTGTCACTGGAGACCTTTCAGGTGGTCTTGGCTGATCAAACCTGATGTATCTTAATCTGGAACAAATCCACAGCCTCTGGCTTTCTGTGGAAACAAAAGCAGAGCCTCTTTTCCAAAGAAACATATCCTTATATCCAAATTTTGAAGTCAAGGTACCTTTAAAATTTACATATTTGTTTAACTCAACAGCTTTTACAATCAAATCTTTTTCTGCAGTTAAAAATCCCAAAGACAAGACAAACCAGATTCTCTGTGTAATATCCATCTTCATAAGACTGAAACGCTGCTGTGGCTGCTGGCTCCACCCACCTCAGCTTTCCAACGTGGGGGTAGTACAGTTTACTGCCAGCTCTGGGTCTGGAGCCATGTGTACCATCAACTATCAGAAGCAGTTCTATCAAAGCAGTTCATAGCCCAGAAACCTTTTGTTGTTGTTGTTTTTAACTAGCAAAAGCTAAATCTACCACACAGCAGAGTAAAGTGCCGCTTGTTGATTCTTCATTCCCGCCATATTGCAGGTCAGACACAAATGCCAGGAACCTGCCATAGTAGCTCAAACCGGCAGGCTGCCGCTAACTTGAGAGAGACAACTAGGAAGCTGTTTTTAGCTCCGTTTAGAATCTTTTTTTCTCAGGTTTTAGGTGGAAACTCTTGCAAACATGTTGGGTGCCATTTGTAGTTAGAGTTTTCCTACCTGGCCCAGAGTCGGGACAAATCTCTCTCACCCACCAGTCCCACAGTCTCTCAGACCCAACCAAGTAAGCACACAGAGACTTATATGTCTTACAAACTGTATGGCCATGGCAGGCTTCTTGTTATCTACTTCTTCTATCTTAAATTAACCCATTTCTGTTAGTTTATACTTTGCCACATGGCTTGTGGCTTACCAGTGTCTTTACATGTTGCTTCTCATGGCAGCGGCTGGCAGTATCTCCTCCCAGCCTTCCTGTTCCCAGCCTTCTCCTCCTCCTTGTCCCGCCTACCCTATCCTTCCTGCCTGGCTACTAGCTAATCAGCACTTTATTTAAACAGAGTGATATCCACAGCAGGGTCAGAAAACTGAGGCTTAGACTCTGTGAGAGCTGGGTGTCTTAGAAGTCCTTAAGGGAGTCTCTCTCTCCCAATTTAGAGTTGGTTAGTTTAAACAATGAAGTGGAGTTTGATATGTCCACGAGTTTGAGGAAAACACATCCTGGGCTGGCATTGAACTTGAGAGACCAATCCATAAGGTGAGGTCCCATTAGTGAGAAAAAAGGCTTACCAGATGTAAACAGGTAGTTCTTTCCTGCCCATCAGTTCCTGAATAACCACTCAGAGGCTTGTATTGATTATAAATGGTTGGCCAGTAGCTCAGGCTTATTACTAACTACCTCTTACTCTTAAATTAACCCATATTTTTCATCTATGCTTTGCCATGTCGTTGATGGCCTGTTATCTAATTGTCTGCATGTCTTGCTTTATTGGCCACTGGCTGACATCTGCCCTGACTCTGCCTTTTTTCATCTCTGTCTTCAGTTTGGTAGTACCATCTAGCTTTATTGTGCCTTGCTATTGTCCAAACAGCTTTATTTTTCAACCAATGAGAGCAACACATATCCACAGCTTACAGAAAGACCATCCCACAGTATCAGTATTTTGTCTCACGTCAAGAAAGTGAGGAAAAATCCAGTTACCTTGGAAATTCACCATCTTTATTATCTATCTATGGCCCCTCTCCCTATCTGTCTGCATCTCAGGAGATCTAGCTCAATTTTAGTCCCTCAGAAATACATACAAATATGCACATACAATTAGTTGAGTCAATGAAACAAGGATAAATTTTAGCTTTTATTCCTGGCAATAAGTAACTAATTTTAAGCTAAAGGAAACTATAATATGTAAAGAATATAAAAGAATAAAAAGTGTACACTGGTAGGATAACATGAGATAGCTCAGAAATTATGTGTCCCTAACTGATTGCTTCAGATTAAGATTCTAGATTCCTAAAAAGAGATGTTCTCCCATCTTGCACATTAAAGAAACTTAGATGAAACACACACACACACACACACACACACACACACAAACACACACAAACACATACACTCACACTTGAATTAATGATCTGCATTCAACATTTTCTTGTTTTCTTATATCAACAATCAATTTCTTATCATAAAGTCATAAATCAAGCCTGTTCACTTTATTCAGCAAAAGAGTAAAAAGGACACTAATTATATTATAAAACTTTTCAAGGACAGTAGAATCTCTATTTACTTCATTACCTTGTATATATAAGACACTCAGAACTGATATCAGATGTATCAAAGCAAGCAAACTCCCCAAATCACTGTGTAAAAACCATTACTCAAATCATTCTGCCCTTTTTCTGACATTCCTCACTCCTGCCTAGCCCAAACCCTCTACATGTCTGAGTGTGTGAATAATGGCCCATTTTTCAGGGCAAATAAGTACTATCTCCCCTGACATTTTCAACTAGAAATCAAGATTATTTTCAATTGTTAGTTTAGTGACCACCAAATGGCCCCAGTTCTGAAAAGTATTTCTGTCCTATATTGCATACTGGGCTTGGGGCCAAAAAGTTCTTATAGGTGCTCCCTGTGGCCTCCATAAGGGAGGAATAACTATATCCTAAACTCTAGTTTGCAAGGAAATGATCATAAAAATGCTTACCCTTGCTTCCTTAATGTTGGGTACAGCAAGTCGAAGCTATCACATCTTTATGGATAAAGCTTCCTACTTGAAATGGTGCCTTTGACTACTGAAGTAATGAGGGATATTCCCTTCTTGATTAGGCTTCCTCATCTCAGGTTGCTCACCCTCATGAGGTCTGGACAAACCACCATGCAGCCAAGCAAGCTCATTCTCTGCCACAACAATCTCTGGAAGGAAGCCATGGAGGCAACACTGTGGGAAAGCAATCAAGACAGCATAGTGAATTCATTTTCTGCTGTCAGAATAAGACTTCATAACTCATGGATGTGAGGAATTGACAAGAAAACCTGCAGTCCAATCAATTTCTACTCATCAGAGTCTTCTTATCCCTGAAAATGGTATAAACTTCAAACCCAATCACAATCTAGTTCATTTCCTGTTACTCAAAGAAACGTCTGTTCTCAATATTTTCATTTTAATGGTTTTAACATAGACGTCCTGTTCACCATAGAAAACTCACCCTTTCAATTGGAAGATAAATTTTGAGACAACTTTAAAATAACAGGAAGAATTCTGTTTTAATTCAATGCATTATTTGACAGTTTCACATCTATAAAATACATTCTGGTCACTCACTTTTCCCACCTTCATCAACCTCCATCTCCTCACTACAAGTCATCTTCTTGTATTCATGACTTTTCATTTAGTTTGGGGACCCACTGATTTTGAAAAGAGCCATCCAAGGGACTGTGAGTAAGGATGTTTCCAATGGATTCTAGAGGTACCATCAGTAGTCAATAGATCAGCCAGAAGGAGAAGGGCCCTATGAGCTCCTGTCCTGTTTATGATTTACTGTTAAGAGGCTCAGTCTGTGAAAACCCAGCACAGGCAACTCCAACTCCCATAGGCTAAGAATTGTTATAGCTGCATCATGTCCAGGAGATAGCATCTTACAGTTCTTTTTCCTGTCTCCCATTATCATATTCTTTTTACTCCCTTCTGTGATCTTCAGCCTTAGAGTAGGTTGTATAAATGTCCTGCTAAAGGGAAGGCACTGACTTGTCCCTTACTTTTAGCATCTTGAGCAGCCATGAGTGTCTGCATTCACTACTATTCATTACAAATTGAGTATTTTCTGATAAAGGCCAATGGTAGCATCTGTCTATGGGTATACACATAAATGTTTAGAAGGTTCTGTGTCAGTTTCAGTAAGCTTTCCTCTAGGGTTATGATCTCATCAGTCATTTTTTTTTCCATCGAGTTCACAGTACCAGGTATGAACTCCCTTACATAGGATAGGCTTCAAACCCAGTCACAGGGCTGTTGATCACTCTCTAATAGTTTCGCCACGACTGCTGCTATGAGCACATCCTGCCTGGAGGTTGCTGTTAGCGTTCGAGTTATTTTTGATGGAATTGTGAATGGGAATTTTGTATGTTAATGTTCTATCTTGTCACTTTGCTGAAAATACTAATTAGTTCTAGGAGTTTCCTGCTGAAGATTTGGGGTCTTTTATATGTATTATAAGTCATTTACAAGTGAGTCCTTTGATTTCATTTCCTATTGTATCCCTTTTATTTCTTTCTCATCTTACTTCTCTGGCTATCTTTAAAAGGGGGAATTCATTACAATGTAAGGAAAATCTTGTTTATGTGGGTGCTGTGTGAATGTGGCAGCGGGAGAAGAGAGAGAAGAGGAAAGGAAAGCCCTCACATGACATAGCCCCCAAAATACAAATCAAATCTCAGTTGTCAAATCTGAGTCCACCAAGGATAGTGTTAGCTCTTAATTGTCCATTGTTCAATGCAGCAGCTAACACATTCAGATCTAAATGAAAACAGAAATTTGAAGAAATGGTCCAGTGAGTCCTGATGAGAGCTTGTGTAATCTAAATCTATTGCTTAAGGAAAACATGGGTTTTTACTGTTTTCTTCTTTTAATTAAATAAGATACCAGCAATAATTAATGGCAGAATGCATGCATAAAGTGTAAAGGTACAGGTTGCAGAAAAGGAAATGTTCTGATATGCCTACAGTTTCGAGTAAATTCCAATGAGTACTCAAGAATACAAGCTTCAAAGCACAGACTTTGCTACTTTAATTATACATGACAGTGTAGATGTGTAAGGGTCTGAGAAAAGATAATTGCCATTTTGTACTCTCTATGATTACTAGGAAATTGCCCATTTGGAAGAAGGTGTGAGGGAAATATATTGTTTCAATGCAGCTTCCTTTTAGCTCAAGTGGCTCCATCTGTACCATGCTGTATATATTATGTTTCCCGAATTCCTTTATCTGGAGATGACCAAAATAATATGCAATGGACATCCATATGTGATGCCTTCTGGTATGACAATGTAACCGTTGCAAAGACATTTTTGCAGGGATAAAGGATTGTAAGTACTCAGAGGACAGGTGGCAAAGGTGTTCACTGAGTTATCCCGGCAGTGTGCATGTCACCTGGATTTGCCAAATGAGGAGAGACAACCTGGTCAGTTCATTGAGATGTTTTCTGGACCTCACATTCAATTCTCAACAGTGTAGGGTTCATAGATTTTTCAGAATTGTTGGCATCTCTTGCTGTAACAAACACAAATCATCTGCTTATTCAGATTTTGTGCTGTGTTTTGTCACAATATGAGCCCACTATAAATTTGATGTACTCTTGGGAATAAAATACTTTCACAAGCTAAATTTATTTTAGATTGATTCTATACCAGGCTTTTCTTTCGGCAGAAATGGTTTTTGGACATCTATTTACAATTTTATTTAATCTTGGTTGGAGCAACAGTAGTAAAATTCAACATGGGGAAAAAGAGGCTTGCTCTAGTGTTGTAGAACAGTTTTACGAAAACATAGACACATTAGTGTGTAAGATCCAGCCTGGTAAAGCTGAGAGAACTCAAAGATGAATGCATTCTGTCCCCAACTGCACCTTCCAAGCTGTCACTAAACACAAAGCAGATGTGTTGATTTTGGCTTCATTAAAAATATTTTAAAATTCTTTATAAATAAAGTTTTGCTTCAGTATCTTAAAGAAAATAATAATGTTTTAGTTGACTCCCACATTTCTGTATGATGTATTTAATGTTAACAAGGTTAAAGATAAGAAATGCATGTGAAGTCTGAGACGAGAAATGCAAGCGTATGTGAGAAGGGACCATGAGAGATTCTGGAGGTCTTAGAATCAGGTCAATTCAATTTAAGTCAGAAAACTTTCCCAGCTGTATATATTTCCCTATTCTATGTTCAACATTGTTCAGAAGTGTGGGAAAACATCTGCCTAGGGTGATTCTGAAAAGCAGGAATTGCTAGAACCTCACCAACTAGACAGAGATGCATACCAACATGGAAGCAGTGTCTAGCTTCATTAACCTCCTTTTAGATGGATTCAACCTCCTCTAAGAAAATCTGGAAAGTAAATTAAGGCCATATGTTGCCTTTCATCAAGCTACTGTATACATATTAACCCATCCCACACGCACATTAAGAAATACAGACATGAAGTAGTCCATATTTAAAGGCAGAGATTTCTTCCACCTTGGAAAGAGTTTACAGATAACCCAAACAAGGACATTTTCAAATACACTATATTTATTAAGTAACCTGTAAGAATATCAAGTGATCATAATATTGAAAAAAATCAATTTGAAATAACATCAACCAGTAAACCACAGTGGTTACATACAGTGCTTGTTCAGCAAGCATAAGGCCTTGGGTCTGACCCCAGAAGCACAATAAAGTGAGATAAAATAAAAGAGTACCACAGATCCCACACTACCATAAAATCCCCAATGGTGTCTATCTGGAAAAACAGTAATACGGCATTTGATTTTCTCAAACACTTATTTACTCATGTAGCTTCTCTGGAGGCTTGCAATTTGGGGGTAGGAAAGAGTGGAAAGGGAAAAACCATCAAGACTCCAAAACTGCAAATTTAATGGCCATAGGAACTAAATCTGTCAAAGCCCACTGCAAAAGAAAAGATAATAAAGGCATTTTTTACAAAGTAATTTCAATAAATGTAATTTTTGTTTAATCTCTATTTTGGAAGTTTGCCAGGGAAGGAATATAAGATGGCTGATGTGCTTCCAGCAGAGACTGGGGAAAAAGGGACCCAAGATTGTGGACCATCAACCCTCCATGTGTTCCCCTCCAGATCTTCTGCTTAGCATGCTTTTAAAGGGCCGAGGCAGATATGCCTATGTGTCCCAATGTCATGCTTTATGGTGTACACATGTCATGTCCTCCTCCATATAAATATTTCGTGTAATACGAGTCCTTTTCTTCTATCTGATCTTCATGTTCTGTGTTCCTAGATCAATGGTGATTTCTGTGATACAGGAAAGGCATGAAGTAAATTTCATAGGAAATTATACAGAGATGATCACCCAGGCTGGAGTTAAGGCAGTTATGCAGTTCATGGAAAAGAACCTGCATCCTGGGGAAGCTTTTTAGGCTTGGATAAACTGTACCGAATGTGTGGTCAACTGCAGCACATGGTATGATGTGTATTAACACACTGGACTTAAATTGGTCATGATGAATAATTCAGTTTCTGAGGATATTCCAAGGGCATTGTGTAAAACTTGAGACCCTAAGGAGTGTTGGCTGAAGACTGTGAATGGAGTAACATATAGATGGGATGACAAACTAAAAGTGTGGGAACATAGAATAGGAGGAAAATAGTGGCCTCCACCAAGAAAGGGAGATGGCAACTTTTATTCAGATATCTTTTATCCTCCTGAAGGAGTGTGGAGACAATGTAGCAATGGTTGGAGAGATTGCTACAAGCTTTACTGGGTTCCTAGATTGAAAAGAGCTGCCCAGGAAAGGTGAGCTTCCTTTCATAGAAGCTCTAAAAATTAGATTAGGTCTTCCTTGGAATTGTTGGGATATAGAAAGACTTGCAGGGGCTGATTTCTTGTCTGAGGTCATTTTAGCCCACCAGTCATGGGGGTTGGTGTTTGCAGAGTCCTGAGGAGGAACTTAGGGAGCTGCAGGGGTCTTGAAGTCAGAGCAGGCTGTGCGAGAAGGAAATGGCTGTCTGGTACATTGACCAGTGTTCTTATTTTTACCTTTTTTTGTGAAATTGCATGTTGCTAGCCTCTGGGTCAAGTGCTCAGAAGATTGTATAATCATTAATAATAAAAATAGATTTTGCATGCTTTAGTGTTAAGTCTGGGATAGTTCCTGTGTTTAGTAAAAGATGATGAAGAATATATTGGTGATTTTTCTAAGAATAACCTTTGGAATTATGAGAACATTTTGTATTGGGTGGTTTCCCCTTTTCTTTCTCTTCCCCCTTTACTTATGATAATAAAAGACTGAGGTCACCAGAGCAAAAGCAGAAGCTACAAGAAACAAAAGAAGCTAAGAGAGGTTAGAGAACCTAAGAAAAGTAAGAGAAGTTAGAGAAGCTAACAGAAGCTAAAGAAACTTAGCAACTGCAGAAGCCCAAAGTGACCTGTCAGCTTGCATGAACATTGTCTCTGAGTCGTTACTGCGTCTTCCAGGTATCCCATCCTCCAGACCCCCAAAACTGCGGAGGCTGGTCCCTGGCAGAGGCTAACGTTCCATTAGGAAGAAACACACTTTGTTAAAGTATGTTCCTTAGTGTTCAGCAATCAAGAATTCTCATTGCTGGCATTTAACATCTCAGTGGAGAGAAAACTTTCCTGAGAAACTATTCACCATTGGATTTTGAACTTAACTTTTTAAAGCTGGGGAGCCTCTAACCTTTGAGGAATGTGGTAGAGTAATTTAACTCTCAACCCCTTTGTCAGAGCCTTGAATATACCTCTTCTCTCCCAGGTTTTGATGGTCATATTTTATGTAAAGTACAAGGTGTGAGTCCTTCATTTCCAAGAATGTAGTGGTGCCATTTTTATCCTAATCTGAAGGAGAGGAGATCAGAGAAAATTTTAATTGTGTCCAGTTTCTCTGTCCATTACATTCTCAACTTTTCCTCTTTGGCTTGTTTTCCTCATGTAGAGTTCTTTTCCAATGAATACCCTAAAGCTGTGACAATGTGATGTTTATACAAGATACAGGACCAAATAGAGAGTATTAAATCACTAATGCAGCCAACGAATAACTTAAAATTTAGTGTTACTGCCTTCTGATTTAAACCCCTCAGATATTCTCAGCATAAAGAACATTTACTCATCATGTGTTCTCTTTTATTTCAAGAATCCAATCTTATTTCTTCTGTGTTTTCCTCCACTTGCTCTTCAGAAGTTTAAAATACTTTTGATCCCCCATAAGGATCATTTTTGTTAAGTCTATGTATCACTCTTGACCACCCCAACCATTGCCTGAGGCTTAGTGGTCCAGAGAAGTCAGGAAAGAGAGACAAACACTTGCATCAGCAAAATGATCCATAAAAGCCTTGAGCATGAGGCGTTCCCTTTTCCCTGCATCTCCATCAATAGTTTTTTGTTTTGTTTTGTTTTGTTTTGTTTTAATCTTTCATCCTGAAAATAATAGCACAGGCATTCCACAAAATTCCAAAAACAGGATTGCTCTGCGATCTAGCAATCTTACTATGGAACACATATACAGAGGAATTAAAAACAATACACCCAAAAGATATGGGCATCCCTCTAGGTTCATTGTGATGTAATTAACCATAGCTAAGTTATAGAAATGATCCTATCTATATATGAATGAATTTAAAATGTAGTATATGATTACAATAGAACACCATTCAGATAAAATATAAAAGCCAAGGGGTATTAATCGATTTTTCAGAACCTCTCAACATAGTGAAGTTAATTCTGAAGCATCAGGTATAAATTCTAAGGGGTTCTTTAACTTGCAAAATAGCAATGAACCTAGAAAATATTATGTAAAATAAACCAAACAAGTGTTAAATGACCACCTTTATCTGTGATAGCTCATAAAGTAGAACTCACACAAATAGCAATTATTTTCCATAGTTTGGTAGGGGTGGGACACTGAGCACAAAAAGGCATAAGCCAAGCATACAAACAAAGCTATGGTTAGAAAGAATAAATTCTGGTGCACTATTGCATAATATGATTAAAATAAGTACTTCTATATTCCAAAATAATTAAGAGATTTTCAATATTCTAACTACAAAGAAATGATCACTGTTTAATATGACAGGTAAATATCTGATTTCTTCATTCCACGGTGCATTCACATCACAGTCTGATCCATAAATATATATAATTATTATTCATAAATTAAAATAATGCAGCATTTTTAAAGACCTGGGCTGAACACAGGGTCATCGCCTTTCCAAACTGTAATTCAAATGCTTAGAAGAGTGAAAGAGAGGACAATCATTAATAGCCTGGGCCTCAGTGACTTACTGTCCCCTACCATTCAAGGGAGGCCCAAAGTCTATATTACTCTTTAAGTGTCTCACCATTGCAACATTGGAAACTAATTTTTATAACATTTTAAAACACTGATGTATAGATGAAATCTGGAAATTATGTCTAGTCTATGGAGAACTGTCAGAAGCAAAGATGTTCACTGCTAATAAGAGCTACACATGTTAAATGAATCTTCCTAATGAGTAGAGACAAGCTGGTTTAATTATTACTTTAATTATACATGACAGTGTAGATGGCTAACAGGTTTCAAGACCCCTCTCATAAATATACAATTTTATCCTTCTTAGTTACACTATATATAGACCTTTCTTGCCAACCTTCCAAAAGGAAGATACATTAAGCTCTCAGCATTTACTTTAGGCAGAGTTTTCAACTGGAAAATCAATTGAAAGAACGGTTTCCAGAGGGAAATACATTTAGTTTGTCTTTCCATTAATCCACAAATCTTATGGACTCACTTTTTTAAGTATCTAAATTGTATAAATCAGGTGCATGTCCCACATACTGAGAGACATTCAGAATTCCTAGATTTTTCCATTATTTCTGCGGGGAATGGCAGTCACTCCCTTGGCCGTCTCCTAGTTTGAATGACAATTATTGGCACCAGCTGTCTCTTTTTTCCCAGCTATCTCTAATTTTTCTAGTTTATATTTTAATTAAAACATATTACTTTCCCATTCCCTTTCCTCACCCCAGCTCCTTCTGCACTCTCCTATACCCCTCTCAAATTGATCTACCTTTTCTTTATTACTGCTGTGTGTGGATACATGTTCTTTTTGTCAGAGAAAAACTCCTAACATACTAAACCATAGGATCCACAACCATTCAAGAAAAATTATTTTCCTGTCATAATTATGCAAATTCCCAGAGCAGGCATAATTCCCTCCTAAAAAAAACTCACATTACTTTTCTCATCTAGGCTGATGGTACTCTCCTCAAGAGCCAAAGGCCACCTAACAAAAATACCAACACCAGACACCTCTTTTGACTTGTTGATCAGGGCTGTCTAAGAGACTCTCAAAACAAACAGTCTTTTTCTGTTGCCCTTGGTTACCCCTCCAGAGGTGAACATAAGTCCCTGTTGATGAAGACCACATGCACTTCAGAAATAGGGCCCAGAGACCCCTGAACCTGAACTGTTCAAAATGTTTCCTCCCTGAAAACTAGCTTTCATTGTATTGCAAAGCACCATGCAAAATTATAAAGAAGGGACTCGGCAAACAGTCCTACCCAGCCATGACATCTATAAGCCACATTAATAATCAGCATGGCACAATAACCCTAAGGGTTCAGTAATGGCATGTATACCTTAGCCAACAGCAGCAGCTCTCTAATTGGACTTAAGACCCACTCACCAAGATGGTAACCATGCCTTGAACTGGAAAACTTGCTAACTACTCCATGCTAGTGAAGTCATCGTTCACTGGAGGAAAATCTACAACCTCCAATATACTGAACCAGCATAATATCTAACAACAATCTTTAAATCATTTGTCCTTACACCCACAGACAAGTGCTGTCTTCATCCCTCATAAAGTAAACTTCTCTTTGTAACAGAGGAAGACCACTACAGAAAATCAAAACCAATCAAAATGTAGAGTCAAGGAACCCAGTTTCAGTGACTACATCTCCAAAACTCTCCCATACCTATAGCTCAGGGAATAGTTTAGAAGAAGGGTGTCCAGATTATAAGAGTCAGAGTATCAGGGAGTTTGCTGTGAGATTGTGCCTCCTAGTGACCTTAGAAGCTACATCCATAAAATCTCACCAACACAACTTCCTGAACATGAACAAGGATGATACCAATGGGCATTTAAACTGAATAGAGAAAAGCCCATGAGGCCTAAACCCTACACAAAGAACTATAGGCACCTGAGGAAAGCTGGGAGCAGGGGAGGTGGTCTTCCCCAGAGAAGAACACACCAATTGGTTGTCCAGTGCCAAACAACCATCCCTGAACACACACATACACATAACATTATATGGAATTAACATATGATATGTAGGAATATATGTGTAAATACTTATATTCATGCAATAACAATTAGTTTTAAAAAGACGCCACAAATTTGAAGGTGAACAGGAAGGAATATATGGAAGGGTTTGAACAAAGACAAAGAAAAGGATAATATAATTTATTATCTCAGAGAAAAAAAAAAACCTCACATCAAGATCCCAAGTAATATTGGGATTTAAACTATTCATTTTGCATTTGTAATTCAAAGGAACCACAATCTGCCCCTGGAAACCAGAGACTCGGCTCTTGTCTCCACACCTTGTTTGGCATTCTTCATCTGTTACTATGACAATCCCTGGACCAGCACACCACCTTTTATTCCAGTGCTGCTCTTATCTCATGTTTTCCTGCTCTGATCAGATTTCTTCCACTTCCTAAAATAATAAAATGGTGAATGGAGATAGGAAAAGAATTTAAGATTGAGGAAAGTTCTTATCACTAAATGCTCAAATAAAGAAGTTGGAGTAATCTCACACTAGCAACCTAATAGCACCCCTGAAAGCTCTAGAAGAAAAAGAAGCAAACTCACCCAGGAGGAGCAGACACCAGGAAATAATCAAACTGAGGGCTGAAATCAATAAGATTGAAACAAAGAGAACAGTACAAAGATTCAGTGAAACAAAGAGTTGGTTCTTTGAGAAAATCAACAAGACAAACTCTTACCTAAACCTTCTAAAAAGCAGAGAGAGAACATCCAAATTAACAAAATCAGAAACTAAAAGGGAGACATAAGAACTGACAATGAGGAAATCCAGAGAATCATCAAGTCATATTTCAAAAACCTGTACTCCACAAAATTGGAAAATCTAAAAGAAATGGACAATTTTCTGGATAGGTACCATATATCCAAATTAAATTAAGACCAAATAAACAACTTAAATGGACCCATAATTTCTATGGAAATAGAAGCAGTCATTAAAAGTCTCCCATCCAAAACAAACAAACAAACAAAAAATACCAGGACTACATGGTTTCAGTACAGAATTCTACCAGAATTTCAAAGAAGAGCTAATACCAATACTCCTTAAATTGTTCCACACAATAGAAACAGAAGGAACATTGCCAAACTCTACCAGGCTATAGTTACCCTGATACCCAAACCACACAAAGATGCAACAAAGAAAGAGAATTTCAGGCCAATCTCCCTCATGAACATTGATGCAAAACTCAATAAAATACTGGGGAACCTAATCCAAGAGCACACCAAAAAAAAAAAAAAAAAATCCATCTTGATCAAGTAGGCTTCATCCCAGAGATGCAGGGATGGAGGGATGGTTCAACATATGAAAATCTGTCAATGTAATCCATCACATAAATAAACTGAAAGAGTAAAAAAAAAAAACAGGATCTTCTCATTAGATGCCTTTGACAAAATCCATCACACCTTCATGATAAAGGTATTGGAGAGATCAGGAATACAGGGAACATACCTAAACATAATAAAGGCAATTTATAGCAAGCCAACAGCCAACATCAAATTAAAATGAGAGAAACTCAAAGCAATTCCACTAAAATCAGGAACAATACAAAGCTGTATACTCTCCCCATATCTATTCAATATAGTACTCAAAGTTCTAGCTAGAGCAATAAGATAACAAAAGGAGATCAAGGAGATAGATATAGATTGGAAAGGAAGAATTCAAACTCTTGTTATTTGCAGATGATGTGATACTATACATAAGTGACCCCAAAAATTCTACCCAGGAATTCCTACAATTGATAAACACCTTCAGTAATATGGCAGGATACAAGATTAACTAAAAAAAAATCATTAGCCCACCTATACACAAATGATAAGCAAGCTGAGAAAGAAATCAGACAATAGCCACAAATAATATAAAATATCTTGGGGAAACTCTAACCAAATAAGTGAAAGACCTGTATCTCAAGAACTTTAAGTCCTTGAAGAAAGAAATTGAAGAAGATATTAAAAAATGGAAAGATCTCCCATGCTCACAGATAGGTAGAACCAATATAATAAAAATGACAATCTTACTAAAAGCTATCTACAGATTCAATGCAATCCCCATCAATATCCCAACACAATTCTTCACAAACTTGGGAAGAACAATACACAACTTCATATGGAAAAACAGAAAACCTAGAATATCTAAAACAATCATTTACAATAAAGCAACTTCTGGAGGCATCACCATCCCTGACTTCAAGCTCTACTATAGAGCTATAGAAAGAAAGAAAAAAAAACTTGGTATTGACATAAAAACCGACATGTGAACCAATGGAATCGAATTTAACATCCTGACATTAATCCACACACCCATAAACACCTAATTTTTAAAAAGAATCCAAAACTGTACAATGAAAAAAGAGAGAGCATCTTCAACAAATGGTGCTGGTATAACTGGAGGTCAACATATTGGAGACTGCAAATAGATTCATATCTATCACCAAACACAAAACTCAAATCCAAGTGAATCAAAGACCTCAACATAAATCCAGCTACACTGAACCTAACAGAGGAGCAAGTAGGAAGTAGCCTAGAAAGCACTGGCACAGGGGAGCACTTCCTAACTATAACACCAGTAGCACAGACAGTGAGAGCAATGTTTAGTAAATCGTATCTCCTGAAATAGAGAAGCTTCTATAAGGCAAAAGACACAATAAATAACAATAAGACAAAACGACAGCCTAGAGAACGGGAAAAGATCTTCACCAACCCCACATCTGACAGAGGGCTGATCTCCAAAATATATAAAGAACTCCTATGAACATATTATTTTTGACAAAGAATCCAAAACTGTACAATGGAAAAAAGAAAGCATCTTCAACAAATGGTGCTGCCATAACTGGATGTAGAAGACTGAAAATAGATCTATACTGTCACCATGCACAAAACTTAAGTCCAAGTAGATGAAAGACCTCTTGAACGCATTGACACCGGAGATCACTTGCTAAACATAACTCCAATAGCACAGACATTGAGAGAAACAATCAATCAATGGGACCTGTTGAAACTGAGAAGCTTTTGTAGAGCAAAGGACATGGTCAACAAGACAAAGTGACAGCCTACAGAATGGGAAAAGGTCTTCACCAACTCCACATCTGACAGAGGGCCGATATACAGAATTTATAAAGAACCCAAGATATTAGACATCAAAATGCCCAACAGTCCAATTAAAAAAAATGGGCTACAGAGCTAAACAGAGATTTTTCAACAGAAGAAGCTCAAATGGCTGAAAGACTTAAGGAATTGCTCAACCTCCTTAATCTTCAGGGAAATGCAAATCAAAACAACTCTGAGATACCATCTTACACCCATCAGAATGGCTAAGATCAAAAACATAGAAGGCAGCTTATGCTGGAGAGGATGCAGAGCAAAGGGAACTCTCCTCCACTGTTGGTGGGAATGCAAACTTATGCAGCCACTTAGGAAATCAATATGGCAATTTCTTAGAAAACTGGGAATCAACCTCCCTCAAGACCCAGCTGTAGCACTCTTGGGCATATACCCAAGGAATGCTCAATAAAATTACAAGGACACATGCTCAACTATGTTCATATCAGCATTGCTTATAAAAGCCAGAACCTGGAAAAAACCTAGATTCCCTTCAACTGAAGAATGGATAAAGAAAATGTGGTATATATACACAATGGAATACTACTCAGCAGAGAAAAACAATGACATCATGAGGTTTGCAAGCAAATGGATGGAACTAAAAAATGTCATCCTGAGTGAGGTAACCCAGACTCAGAAAGACAAACGTGGTATGTACTCACTCATAAGTGGATATAAGATGTAAAGCACAAGACAGGCAGACTGCAAGTCACAACTCCAGGGAGGCTACCTAGTAAAGAGGACCCTAAGAAAGACACAGGGATCATCCAGCAACAGAAAAATGGATGAGATCTACATGAGCAAACCAGGGTGGGGTGGGGTAATGAAGGGCAAGGGTCAGGGGAAAGAGAGCTTAGGGGAGCAGGAGGTCCCAGCTGGATCAGGAACAAAGTGGGAGAACAAGGAAAGAGATGTCATGATAAATGAAGACCCCATGGGAATAGGAAGAAGCAGAGTGCTAGTTTGGTACCCAGAAATCCACAAAGTCTATACCTCCACTATAGACTAGTGGCAATGGTTGAGAGTCCCTGAGCTGACCTAATCTGTTGATCAGATGGCCGAACACCCTAACTGTTATGATAGAACTCTCATCCAGTGACTGGTGGAAGCAGATGCAGAGATCCATGGCCAAATCCCAGGTGGAGCTCCAGGAGTCCAATCGGCAAGAGAGAGGAGGGATTATATGAGCAAGAGATATCAAGACCATGATTAGAAAAAGAAAATCACAGGGACAAATAGCCAAACTAGTGGAAACACATGAACTGTGAACCAATAGCTGAAGAGCCCCCATGGAACTGGACCAGGCCCAAAATTTTCTAAGAAAGGGTCATATTGATTTCCAAAGTGGTTGTACAAGCTTGCATTCCCACCAACAGTAGAGGAGAATTCCCCTTGCTCCACATCCTCTCCAGCATAAGCTGTCTTCAGTGTTTTTGATCTTAGCCATTCTGACGGGTGTAAGGTGGTAACCTAGACTCACAAAGACAAACATGGTATGTACTCACTCATAGGTGGATACTAGATGTAAAACAAAGATGACTAGACTGCTACTCACAGCTCCAGGGAGGCTTCCTAGTAAAGAGGACCCTAAGAAAGACACAGGGATTGCCCAATGACAGAAAAATGGATGAGATCTACATGAGCAAACTGGATGTGAGGGAGGAGGTAATGAAGGGCAAGCATCAGGGAAAGAGAGGTTAGGAGAGCAGGAGATCCAAGCTGGATCAAGAACAAGTAGGAGAACAAGGAAAGAGAGACCATGATAAATGAAGACCCCATGGGAATAGGAAGAAACAAAGTGCTAGAGAGGTCCCCAGAAATCCACAAAGATACCTCCAGAATAGACTACTGGCAGTGGTCGAGAGAAAGCCTGATCTGACCTACTCTGGTGATCAGATGGCCAAACACCCTAACTGTTGTGGTAGAACTCTCATCCAATGACTGATGAGCCGGTTCAGAGATCCACAGTCAGGTCCCAGGTGGAGCTCTGGGAGTTCAATCAGCGAGAAAGAGGAGGGATTGTAAGAGCAAGAGTTGTTGAGACCATGATTGGAAAAAGCACAGGGACAAATAGCCAAACTAGTGGAAACACATGAACTATGAACCAAAAGCTGAGGAGCCCCCAACTGGATCAGGCCCTCTGGATAAGTGAGACAGTTGATTAGATTGAACTGTTTGGGAGGCACCCAGGCAGTGGGACCCAGACCTGTCCTTAGTGCATGAGCTGGCTGTTTGGAACCTGGGGCCTATGCAGGGACACTTTGCTCAGCCTGGGTGAAGGGAGGAGGGGGCTGGACCTGCTTTGACTGAATCTACCTGGCTGAGCTAAATCCCCAGGGGAGTCCTTGCCTTGGAGGAGATGGGAATGGAGGTTGGGTTGGGGGAAGGTGGGGGACCGGGAGGAGGGAGGACAGGGAACCCTTGGCTGATATGTAAAATTAAAATTAAATTATAAAATTTTAAAAAAGGGAAGTAGGGATTGGAGAAATGGTTTAGTGGTTAAGAGCACTGGGTGCCCTTCCAGAGGCCATGGGTTTGATTTCCAGAAATCACATGATTGCTCACAATTTTCTGTAACTTCAGTTCAAAGGGATCCAACACCCTCTTCTGGTCTCCTTGAGAATTATTATGTACATGGTACACAGACATACATGTGGTCCAAACACCCATAACGATAAAAAAAATTAAGAAGTTGTTCAAGAATTCAAATACAAATAAATTTTAAGAGACATTTACTATCCTTTGTGATGAATAACACTTAGATAATGTTTGTAACAACATTATAAGTAATATTATTATGTCCATGGTATCATTATTTTTATATTTTCTTTCTTGTGTTCTTATAATAATCCTGAATATATGCCAAAATTAGAGTTAACCAGTTAATCACTTCTCGATCTTTTGGCTGAGAGCAAGTGCAGAATTAATCAGTTAATTTTCTTGTTGCTATGATAAAATACCTCAACAAAGGAGATTGAGGGGGAAGATTTCTTGTGGTCCATGTGGTGGTAAAGCAGTCTATCACATCAGGGGAGGCACAGGCATGAAAGTGACTCTATCTGTAGAAACCAGAATATGACATCATTTTACATCCACAGTCAGGAAGCAAAGAGAGTGTTCAGCTCAAATTCTTGTTATTATTCTGTCTAGAACCACAACCTATAGAAAATAACAATCACATTCAACGTAGTTCTTCATTACAGATTAAATTATCCTTCAATATGTAACAAGAATTGTCTATGGTGAATTCTAAAGCCTGTCAAGTTGACAATGAAGATCAGTTACTGCGATCTATTTTTAATAGTAGGCAGCATAAATAATTATGATTTGTCTTTTGTTATGTTCACAGTAATTCTAGGAATATACAAAACTGCTCTGAAAAACTCATGGAATGACTAAGGCCCCATAATGACTGAATTATTTATTGAGGTTGCCTTACACAATCTGTATTTTCCTAACTTCATTTTTAAAAAAGATTTAGTTTTATTACTTTTAATTATGTATGTGGATACATGTATTCCACCACTCAATGTGGATTCTGGAAACTGAACTCAGGTTGTCTGAAAGAACAATACTCACTCTTCATGACTGAGCCATCTCTCCATCTCCACCTTCCTCTTTCTTTTGATTCAAATCTTTTCTACAACAGTCTAAATCCATACATGTATATACAAAAAATTTTAAATAATGTTTTAAACAAATAAAGAGAAAAATGAAAAGAAACATGGAAGTAATTTTTTGATCATATGATACAATGCAAGGCATTCTCCCATTTGATAATGGAAAGTAATGCTTCTGTTCTATAACTGGCATGGCGTATAATAACTCATTCTACAAAGCCAATTTCTACAGAAAACATGTTCAATACAGAAATGATTAAGCTCCTGTATTTCTCAGTTGTCATTTCATAGCTAGTTGTGTGAGACTCAGGAATGATGGAGTAAGAACTAATGGCAGCTATTACTCCAAGATACGTTGAAAAGACCATGTATTGAAAGCTTGTGTCAGTCCAAATCATTCACTGCAGATTAAATTCATGTTTGTCCATGACATACATCCCCAGGAATATACCTATCTGTGAGAATTAATCAAGTTTTACCTGAGGATTATTCTTGGTCAAAAATAAATAAATAAAAGAGACTTTGAGAGTTTTTTTTCTTCAATAGCATATTTGACAACTATTTGGGTCGCAGAGAGTAGTAACTTTCAGATCTCTCAGATTCTAAGGTATATGAATATCGAACTGATTCTTTGGTAACTTTAGACCTTTTTTTAAAGATATGATAGAATTTATAACCACTGTTTAATATCGTTTTTTAAAATGCCAGTTGCTTCGATCACTGAAAATCTAAAACCAGAGGAAAGATGAGTATCATTTGCAAGGATTTAGAATGCGAAAGGACTCAAGCACTGTGCTGATTCCGTTCTGTGGCCGAGTCTCCATCTCCAGAGTGTGGCCATGATGACTATTCCATTGTCCTACACTCTGTTTAGTACCAGGCTCCTGCAATGGATGAAGAGGGAAACAGAACCTTTAGTTTCTAAGTGTAATGATTTTGAAACTTAACTCATCTATTAAATAGAGGGAGGTCTGAGCATGCACTCACTTGTGTTTGTGTGTGTGTGTGTGTGTGTGTTTGTGTGTGTGTGTTTGTGTGTGTGTGTTTGTATGCATGTGTACATACTATAGTTACCCAAGTACTTAATTAAAACAATCAAAAATGCAAAATGTCCTAAAAGAATTTAGGAGTACACAAAAAATAAAATATTAAGAAAAATATAGGAGTTGTAACTTTGAGAACAATAGATTTACAGTGTACCTAGGCTCTGTCATCGTGGGCACTGGAATGTTTGTATTTTAAATGTAGTTTGGAGGAAAAACACACTGGGGCTATTTCTATTGTTCTTATCTCTAAAATTTTTTCTCTTCCTAATTTACCTCTTTTATTTATAAAATCATGTTAGCAAAAAACATCATCATTTCTCCTATTATCTTTACCATCCAGGCCTGTATAAATCATTTTAAAGTTCTCACAGTGACTTGGCAAGTACCTTTTTCTCGTTTTGTAGATCAAGAGACCAGAAATGACATATAGTAAATATTTGGGGGTGTATTGTATAGGCAGTGTTAAGAGGAAGGTTATAAATTTTTACATGGGTCTTTTCAGGCTACTACTCCAATCTGTCAAAGTGACTATAAATTGAGGATTGAATTAAGGAATTAAGATTGAGATTACCAATAAATCTCATGCCCACAAAAAACACATTGCTCAAAAAATTAGGCTTTTCATATTTTAGTTACTGACCATCAGTTTGTTTCTATGCTTTTTGGATGTGCTGATGTTTGTCAAATTGTTTCATTGGTTATATGAAAATGAACTTTACAATACATGAGTGCCACTGTTAATTTGTCTCTTTGTGACTATCACCATCCATCTTGGCTTCACGTGTGCTGAAGGTGGTGGTGTTTATAATTCTCGCGCTTGTTTTTTTTATTTTTGTTTGTTTTATTTTTTGAGATAGGGTCACTTTACTTAGCCCCACTTTCCTGGAACTCACTATGTAGATCAGACTGGTCTCTAAATGACAGAGATCAGCCTGCCTCCACTTCCTGAGTATTGGAATTAAAGGTCTGAGCCAACACATCCAGTCCAGCTAGAATTCTTAAATTTTATTCTTTTGGCGTTCCAAAAAACGTCTCTATCCTAGCTTCTTTGGTTAAAATTAGTTTAGATATTTTTCATGAGAGAGACTGTGTCCTTGGTTGACTTCTCAGTGAATTCACTTGAGTAGAGCATGGAATCCACTGCTGGTTCCCAATCTTTGAGGAAAATAAAATCTGTTTTATGTATTCAGCCTGGCTGTAGTTGTGGACTTGTCATATATTGCCTTATTATATTGAGATACGTTTCACCCAGACTTAATTTGTTGAGTGGTTTTATCATAAAGGGATGCTGAACTTTGTCAAATGCTTTTTCCATATCTGTTGAAACTTTTGTCCATGTGTGGTGATCTGATACTTTACATGCAATTAATTATTTGTGCATTTTGACTTGTTCATGCTTTATTTCCACTTGATCATTGTGCATAGTCCTTTTGATGTTCTGCTCAACTCAGCTTTCTAGTATGCTGCTGAGGATTCTTTTTAATGCATCTACATTGAGAATACTGATAATTTTCTTTCTATTCTACAGCTGTGTTTCGTATTGGTGCCTGGGTGGTACTAACCTTGTGTAAATACTTTGAAGAAAAATTTTCCTACTCAATCTTTTAGAATACTTAGAAACAATTTATGGTTTGTTCTAGTATTCAACAGTCATTTGGTCCTAAAAATGTCTTGTACTAAGAAATATTCTATCATTCAGTTTTGTTATCTGGGATTGTTATGGTTAATTTTTTCAGTGACATTGTGGCTGGATTTTGGTAATTCATATGTGTTGAAAAATGTGTGTAGGTCTTGAATGTGTCCCAGTTCCAGTTGGTGCACAGTTGTTCATAACAACTCTAGTGATCTTTTGTATTTCTGTAGTGCCACCTGTAATGTCTGTTTGATGTCTGAGTTTACTTTCTGGGGTCTTCCATTTTCCTCACTAGATTAAACAGGAACATATAGATTTTTATTTTATTAAGATTTATTAGCTCTTTCAAACTTTAAACTTTTTACCTTTCTACTTTGGTTTATAATTTTTCTCTGGTCCTTCTTTTCCCTTGTGTATGTTTGTGCTTGTGCTTATGTGTGCACATGTGTATGGGGGTGTGGATTATAGAATTCACTGCCATGATTTGCATTTTTATATGGTTGCCAGGTTTGAACTTGGATAATCACATATGTACAGCAAATACTTTCTCAACCACACCTTCTCCAGCCCATTTGACCTTTTATATTTCTTTTCTCTTAGTAATTTTAATTGGCTTTTTATTTTCTTGTCTTCTATGTGGGCACTTACTACTATAAACTTTTCTATTAGTTCTCCTGTTTTATCCCAAATATTGGCTATGTACTATGTACCTTTATCACTTGTTTCAAAAATGTTGTAAATAAATTTTTCAGTAATACATATACCTTTCAATGGCATGTCTTTAATCTCAGGGAATTTACACAATTTTTAAAGTTCTCATTAATTTGTAGCTTCATTTTCTCATGGCCCATGAAGATTAATGACATGATTGCCACTCTCTTACCCTATTGAGATTTGTTATGTGGCACAACATATGATCTTAGAGAATGCTACAAATGGAATGACACAATGCATATTTTTCACTTTTGAAATAAATATTCTGTAGACATCAGTTTGCTAGTTCTTTTGGTCTACAGTACAATTTGACTACAGTGTATTATTCTTTGTTGAGATTTTGAATTGATGATCTTTCCAATGATGAGACTGGAATAGTTGAAATTTCCCAACATGATTATATAACAACCAATCTTTGCTTATAGTCTTTGTACTATTTCCTTCATATAACTATATATTCCAGAAGTTGGTGTATGTACACTTACAATTAGTGGTTCCTCTTGTTGAGTTAATTCCTTTATTACTATATTGTGACACTCTGACTTTGTATGTTTCTTTTTCCAAATCAGCCTAATGATTTATTGTTCTCCATAGACCTTTGTAGATGGCAATGTTGGTGCAGAGTTTTAAACCAAGAGGCCCTCTAGATCTGGTGCAGACTCAGGTAGGCCCTGTGCTTACTGCTTTGGCCTCTGTGAGTTCATAGGAAGTTTGCTCAGTTCATTTAAACGACCTTGTTCTCCTCATGTCCTCTATTCCCTCTGGGTCTCACACTCCTGCATCTTCCTCCATGGAATTCCCTGAGTTCTGATGAAGGGGATTTGATGGAGACATTTCATTTATAGCTGTGTTCCAAGGCCTGTCTCTCTTCAAAATGTCTTGCTGTGGGTCTCTGTATTTGTTCCCATATGCTGTAGGAGGAAGCCTCTTTGATAATGGCTGACTAAGTAAGGCACCAACCTATGAGTACAGTAGAATATCATTGGGGTCATTTTAGTGTTATTTGTTGGTTTTGTTGTTGTTGTTGTTCTTATTTTTTCTGTATCAATAGTATTTGGTTTTACCCCAGGTCTCTGGGCTATCTAGTCTACGGATCTTGGTCACCCAAATAGTATCAGGTATATGGTCCATCTCATGGAGATAGGCTTAAGTCAAATCAGACATGAGCTGGTTATTACCATGAGCTTTCTGCCACCATTGCCCTTGAATATTTTATTTGCAGGACAGATTAAAGCTGAAAGGTTTTGTGGCTGGTTGGTGTTCATGTTTTACTTTTGCTAGCCTACAGAGGACCTTCCCATGTCAAGGACACTAAAACATGGGAGTGAAGGTTCTATGCAGGCACCAGTTCTGTCTCCCCAGGTTCAATGAGTTGTGTAACTTCACAAGTTTTGACTTAGGTTTTATTGTATGTGGTGTAAGTATAGCAAATCCTGTCTGTGGCCAGTTTCTGTCTTGTCTCCTTCTCCACGTCTTTCCTTTCGGGAAATGGGTGTCATCACTGTCAAGGAGAGTTTCTTCTAGGTATTCAAAGATTCAGATTTTTAAAAAACATAATGAGTCTAAATAGCTTTGATGAAGTTATATAATCTGTTTTTAAGTTTATTATTTTTAAGTTTGTTATTGATTAGTGATGATCTGACGATGTCATTGTATTTAATTTATTTTTGGTTGTTTTGTGTATCTTTTCTTTTCTCCCATTCTTGACCATTTTTGTTGTATAGTGAATTGATGGGCTTAAATTTATTCTTCCTCTATTTTTAATCTTCCCCTAGTGAGTTGGATACTTACACGTTTTCATGACAGGCAGATACTGTCATTTCACATCTTGTGTAGGACAAGCCTAAGCATTTCTTAGAAACCTAGTCTGGGCTGTTGAATTCGTTCAACTTTTGTTTATCTTTGTAGCACTTCACTTCTTTTTTATCCGTGAAGGAGAGCTTTGCTGAGTATTGCAGTCTTCCTTGTCAAGGCTGATTGTTTTCTTTATTTAGGTTTTGCAAATGTTAAATTTTCCCAGAACCTGAAATATCTCATGACATTTTCTCTTGGCATATTAAGATTTTCTGCTGAGAAATCTGCTATCTATCTAATAAAAATATCCTTATAGGTAACTTGATTCTTTTACTCCCCTACCCCTCTACATCTTTTTCCATGTTTCCTGCCTTCCATGAGATGAGAAACTATGCTTGATCTACTATTCCTCACCAGAATGCTTCATCTCATGATCACAGCAAAGGAACCACTGCGCAGAAGGTGAATCTTCTGAATCTATGAGCCAGATTATATCTTTCCTCCATGATCCTTGTTTCTGAACAACAACCCAACTTGACAGACAAAAGTAAAACTTGTGAAAGCATCCCATGAATTTTTGGTGCCCTGATGTCCATGCACAAGCTTATTCCTCCTTTGTCCTCTAACTTGAAAGTTGGAACTCTCAATTACATAAGTTCTAGGAAAATGACCTTTGGAGAATGTTTTACTTGCAATTACTAAAACCTTGCCAATTTCCATCTCCCCATAAAAGGGAATTAATGTAGTTAAGCACATTTTGGCATAATCCTTTTTTTTTTTTTTTTTTTTTTTTTGGAGCTGAGGATCGAACCCTGGGCCTTGTGCTTGCTAGGCAAGTGCTCTACCACTGAGCTAAATCCCCAACCCCTCCATTTTTTAAATACAAGAATTTTCACCAATACGACAAAAATGTGGGTTTTTGGAAAAATATTAACTATAGCTCTAACATCCGCAATCACATGTATCCAGAGAATATTGGAATTTGAAATTAAATACAGTATTATCATTCATTGTGATTATTTTAAAGAAACTAAATTCAAAGGACAAAAATAAGACCAGAAGTTATTTATTAATTATATCTACAAATCCTATTTTACAAATTGTACAAATTACAAATTTTCTTCCTGTGCCATTCTACTCCAAATGAAATTTCTAGACACTCCCAATAGAAACTTCAAGAATATCTTTAATTCACCTTTTCCCTCATTCTCACCTTCCTATGTCTAGTCAGTGACTATATTTTATAGGTTCTTTATTTCAAGACTCAAGAGCTTCTGCCTAAGCATATTTCTTTTTAAAGCTTTAATTTCCACTTTAAAATATATTTATGTTGATGTTTTATAAAATATGAAGAGAGCTAATAGAAATGCATGATGTGATTTATGTAAGTTGTAAAACCAAAGTTACTACTTGGTTTTTCTGCTTTGTAAATTACTTATCAATCACACAAGCCATCTCATATCCATTATACAAAAGTGAAATAGACCCATTTCACAACATTCATGAAACCTGAGTTCATTCTCTTTAAGAATTTTAAATATGTCATTTCTATTTCATTTTATTTTATTTTTAAGGAAGGAAGGGTTTATTCAGGCACAGTTTGAAAGAATCGTTCTATTGTGGTGCTTAAGACATGGCTTTAGGACGAGGAAGGTATGGCGGCAGCAGGGGCTAGAATAGGTGGTTAGAGAGTCATCTCTATATTTTAAATATATCTTGTATTTTTAAACCAAGTCTCTCATCACCTCTTCCAAACTTAAGTCTTTTGGTTCTATTTTCACTCTGCTTCCATTGTTACTTTTCTCAGATTTAGCTTAAAACTTGTTATTTCATCTTTCAGGGTCTTACTATGTAGGTCTCTGCACATACATAAGTTAGCATAGCACACACATATACACATACACACAGAGAGACACATATACATGGACACACACATACATCCAAAAATATTTCAAAATGTGTATGGGTCTCCACAGGATAAAATTTGTAATCAGCAATTTCGTTTTATCCAAAACAAACTCTAGAGGGGGAATGTTGCTCTATTAACACTATTACTCCAGGTTAAGACATACCTAGACCAGAAAAGGGATTCAGTGAGAGGCATTGTGCAAATTCTTAAAAACAGACAAGAACTAGAGCAGTAACTCATACAGAGACCAGCTCCAACACACAAGAGAATGAAGTAAAATTTTCACCTTGTCCATACTTTAAAACTATGATTATCAGTCACTTTGTCACTCTTTGAGTAGACTTCTCTTCCCATGATGTGAGATGACAATGACTAATTGAGTCATCGCAAAAGGACATCTACCATCAAGTCCTACTACACCAGCAATAGCACGTGATCCCTGCATAGGTAATGAAGTGGGAGAAAAAACTCAAATTACAGATGTTTCAAGGTTAAATTCAGGTGCCAGATGTTTAATACATGACGACTGTCAAAAAAAAAAAAAAGAATACCATGACCAGCCATGGTTCCTTCCTTCCTTGTGTACCCCATGGGGAAAGTAGGTAGAGGCAATGAGTCCATCCCACCAATTCACCAGAAATGGGTTTACCAGTGGACAAAGAGGTTCACATACTATCAAATGAGGAATAGAAACATTTGTTTACAAAGTAAAAAGAAGCAAAAAGAGAATCACCAAGAGAGGGACACTCCCTATACCCACATTGTTGTTACCTCGTGCTTAAATTTTCAATTCACAGAATTAAACATAATCATGTTATTGGGTATAAATCACAGTGCTCAAACTGTATGCCTTCAACTATCTATTTTTTGTTTATAGTTTTGACAATTGTTCAGTTTTCTGGCTACAATTAACTAGTGTTCATATTTAATAATTCATATTGGATGCTCCCCCAACTCATGGAAATTCTCTTCAAAAGACAGCATTAACATATATCTGTGTGCCTCTCTTCTTCTACTGAACTCTTCATTAATGACCCTGAGCACTTACTATATCTACAGCACTGTGCAGTACACATTCTGAAAAATATTTAAACCCCATATCCTGATTCAAAAATGAACTTGGCATAAGGTTGGGGAAGTTATTTGATTAATTTGGCATTAAAATGCAAAATTGGTCCTCTCATCCCAATACTGCTTGAATTAAAATAACAGATTTTTTTTTCCACAGGCTTTTTTTTTCCTTAACAAACTCATTTGCATGTGTGAAATCTTGCTGTGAGGCTGCATAAGGGAGAATTAAAATAGATTTAGTGTATATTACATCTCTCCCACATGAGAAGAACTGAAATGAACTCCTCCAGTTCACACAAATGAGTATTTAAGGAAGGAAACTAAGTCTGCATGTCCTGTTACTTGTGTTGCCCTCATTTTACAGGGCTCAAGAATGGGTTGTCTAACTCATAATGGGTTTTCTATGTGGTATGCACAGAGCTTATCTGTTTTAAATGGCGGTGAGGCAGATTAAAGAAGAACAAGAGATGAAAAAAAAACTTCAGAAAGAGCTCATCAAAACAGAACAGAAGGATGTTTATGGTCATGACAGACTCCAAATACAAGTGCACATCAGTGGCAACCCACACATGGTTATACAAAGGATACACTTTTATTGTTTCCCATACTAACCTTATCTTCTGGACAAAGTCTCTAAGATGTAAAGAGCTGGCAATGGTATTCTTATCTGATAACTGAAAACATGTGCTTTTGATAAACACTTGAAGAAAATTCTCAGGAGAAATTATGCACTCTTTTAAAATGGCAGTTATCTGTCGAAGCTGCCTTTATACTCACAATATTCTCATCTCAGAATTTTTGAGAGATCAGTTTAAAAACTTTAAAGAAAAAAATTCATTAGCCAGATTTTCTCTGCTAACAATCTGAAGATCTACAACACAGAACAAGTACTTTATTTGACTTTTTCTACTATCCTAATAAGGATAATGAGTGTGCCACACATGCATCAACTATTATTTTTGAAAAGATAACTAAATTAAATGAATAAAATTCCATTAATAATAAATCTATCAGTTCATTTTTAAAGCCATTTTTTTAAGATATTGTTTCTATTTTCTTCTTTCCCCTTTTCAACTAATGCCTCACTTTAGAGATTTGTGCTTCTGATTATCTTGGACTGAAAAAGACTGAATTTTCCAAATAATACAGAAGTGACTCACTACAGAAATGGAAGTAATTAACCCTAAACTTTATCACTCGGCCTGTAAAACAGTAATTAAGTGTAGACTGAGAGAACCCTGAGTGAATGTTTAATCCTTTTCGAAAATAACAGAATATAATGTTTGTGACTCAAGGTGTCACACCCTAGGCAGTGGGCTCCAAAAGCCCACCCATATGCCAGGGATGGATTGCAATCTTCTGCCAGTGGGCACATCCCAAGCAGTTTAAGCTAAACAACTGTCTCACATATCCAGAGGGCCTAGTCCAGTCCTATGGGGGCTCCACAGCTATTGGTACACAGTTCATGGGTTTCCACTAGCGTGTTTGGTCATCCTTGAATGTTTTCTCATCATGACCTTGACGTCCTCTGCCCACAGAATCCTTCCTGACTCTCATCAATTTTATTCCTAGAGCTCAGCCTGAAACCTGGCAATGGATCTCTATTTCTGCTTCCATCAGTCACTTGATGAGGGCTCTCTGATTACACTTAGGTAATGTGCCATCTGACCACTGGAGTAGGCCAGTTCAGGCACCCTCACAACTATTGCCAGTAGTCTAAGGTGGGGTCATCCTTGTGGGTTCCTGAGAACTTTCCTAGCACCCTGTTTTGTCCTGTTCCCATGATGTCTTCATTTATCTTTTGTCTTGCTCTCCCACTCTGTCCCTTTTCATCTCAAACCTACTCTTCTCCTTTATGCTCATCCCCCATTCTTTGCCTTCCATCCCCCTCACTCACTACTGGTTTGCTCATGTAAATCTCATCTATTTCTCCTTTGTTGGACTATCTATGTGTCCCTCTTAGTGTCCTCCTTGTTAACTAGCCTCCCATAGCTAGGAGCAATGGGTTGCAGTCTGGTTGTTCTTTGTTTTATATCTAGTGTCCATTTATGAGTGAGTACATACCATGTTTATCTCTCTGACAATACCCAGGATATCTTTTTCCTCTCAGTTGTCTCTCTCCAGGATACCTTCCATTCCGAACTAGAGGTGTTGCCTAACTTTTGGTAGTCAGGGAACTTTTCCTTCCAGAGCTAAACACTCCCACTATGATTTTAAATAATAATGTAGTATTTTTAGATTTTGTGCTCTTTAATTACATGAAATAACTAATTCAGGTGTAAAAGTCTGTGAATTTGTATTAGTTCTTTTTCTGTTCTTGTTATATAATGTCTATGTTAAAAAAAAAAAAAAAGTTTGTGACTTTGAGTCAGGATGATACCTAAGTCACTAATCATGAAATCAAATGTTACTAAAAATCACAAAACCTTTCTTTTTCAAAAACCCTGTTTAGGAAATAAAAATGTAAAAAAAAGGAAAATATTTTTAATAACTTGAGCTGAAATTCATTTCATTGAATATTAAAATATTTAGTATGCTTCAGAAATAACTTTAAAAGAATAAAAGAAAATGAAAAGGCAAGCCACAGAATATGAAAAGCATTTACATAAAATACATTCATATATTTTATTGGAGATATATAATGCATTCCTACAATCCAATTAAAAGATAGACATGGATAAAATATTTGAATGGAAAATTCACCACATAGTTGGGCATGGTGTCTCAAGTCTGTTGTCCTGGCACTTAAGTGATGGAGAAATATGGATCAAGAACTCAAGCCTTAGTTATTGAGTGATTTTGAAGCTTGCTTGGTCTATGTAAGACCTGCATAGAGAAAGAAAATAATATTAAAGAGAGAGGAAGAGAGAGAGAGAGAGAGAGAGAGAGAGAGAGAGAGAGAGAGGAGAAGAAAAGAAGAGGAAAGAAAAGAAAGTTTGCCACCTACTACATATAGTTTGTAAATAACCACATGAAAAGTTCTTCAGTGTTGTTTGTCAACACAGAAGTGCCATCTCTGCAGCTAAAAATCTAGAGACAGGAAAACTACCATCAGGGATGAGAGCAGCTGCAAACTTAACAAGTTCTCAAAGGAGTTTACTAAGTCCAGTAACTTGAAAATCAATGTGACAGTCTTTTTTTTTTTTCAAATTATACCACATCCCACATATCCATCAGCTGGCAAATGATTAAATTACACAGTATAAAAGGAACAGACTAATGACTCCCACAAGAGCAGAGATGAATTCAAAGTCATCGAGCTAAATGATGCCAGAGTAAAGATTTCCCACACAATGCATGATTCTCTTAAGCGTTGAAAAAGTCACACCCCAGTAATAAAAGACATAGTGGGTGCCAGAGGCCAGGGCTGAAGAGGAGGGATCACTGCAAAAGGATGCCTCCCCTTTTAAAAGTGACAGAAATATTCTGTTATCACGATTGTGTTAGTGGTTCAAACCTCATTAGTTTGTAAGTTGAATGTGAACACATTTTATGCTACATACAGCCCAACTCATTGAAATTGATTTTTAATAAACATGTGGACACATGTTAGTATTGAGCTACATTTATTGGAGAAATAAAATAGCATTTCCTCAATGTATACTTTAAGCTACTGAAATCTAAGTAAATTTGTCTTTCACTGTGGTCAAATGGCTAGTCCAAGGACTCAGTACTGAGTAAAAAGCCTTGCATGAGCTTTATGAGAAGTCTCCTGGTCATGAACTTGGGGTGAGGGAATGTATGAAGGTCTTAAGGTCTGATGTTTGAGTGGTATGGAAGAGAGAGAGCTGGCAAATGCAATGTTTCTCTAGGAAATCGCAGCCAAGGCTGAGCAAATTTCCCCATTCGTAATTCCCTCTGTGTCCATCTGCCAAGAAAAACTGAACAGCAGCAGCAGCAGCTGTTCTGGTTGCTCCACAGATTGCAAGCCATGTTTCCTGAATTAAAATCTCACCAGTGCTCCACCATCAAGTATACAGAAGACAGGAACTTAGTCAAGATGTGCTGGGGGTGGGGGGGGGACTCACAAGGAAAGCTGATTGCAAGTTAAAAGGCAGGGGTGAGACCAAATACAGATTAATGCAAGGTCAATGAACTAGAGTAGGAGGAGAAGGGGAGCAGGCATTTAGAAGTGAGGATGACTAGTAAGACCAGAGATAGTCCTTGGCCTCCTCCATTTCTGGAAAGAAAAGAAAGAAAACAAAGAGCAAACAGTCAGAGCATCATCAGTACTGCCATATGCCAAGCAATGAAGTCAATGGACTGGATCCCATTGTGGAGATGCTCATGGCTGGATGAAATGATTTGCATCTACAGTGCACACTATACAAAATGTTAAGATAATCCTTCTTCTCATCTTGCTCCAGAGAGTTCCTTCTTTACACACACACACACACACACACACACACACACACACACACACACTACATCCCGGCTGCAGTTTCCTCTCCCTCCTCTCCTGCCAGTCCCCCATACACACTCCTCCTCTGTTTCTGCCCCCTAATCCACTCCTCCTAATTTTAGTTTAGGAAAGGACTCCCATGAATATCAACAAAACATGGCATATCAAGTTGCAGTAAGACTAAGCACCTCCCCCATGTAGTAAGACTGGGCAAGGTGACCCAGTATGATGAGTAGGGTCCCAAAAGCTAGTAAAGGAGTTGGAGACAGCCCCTGATCCCACTGTTAGGAGTCCAACAGAAGGACCAATCTATACAACTGTAATATGTATGCAGAGTAACCAGGTCAGTCCCCTGCAAACTCCCTGATTGACAGTTCATTCTCTGTTAGCAGCTATTGGCCCACATTAGTTGACTTTGTGAGATTTCTTGTGGTGTTCTTGACCCCCCTACCTCCTACAATTCTTTCTCCCCTTCTTCTGCAGGATTCCCTGAGCTCCACTAATGTTTGGCTGTGGGTCTGCCTCTGTTTCCACAAGTTGCTGGATGAAGCCTCTCTGATGACAGCTGGGCTAGGCACTAATTTATGAGTATAGCAAAATAATGTTAGAGGCATCATTACATTGACATTTTTTCCTCCAGTCATGCACTCATTCATAAGTGGATATTAGCTGTAAAATAAAAGATAAACTACATTACAATTAACAGACCCAGAGAGTCTAGGTACAAGTTGGGTTCAAGAGGGGGACACCCGGACCTCCCTAGGAAGGGGAAATAAAAGAGATTTTTGTGAGTGGATTGCAGGCCCTGCAGGCTGGTGGGGACTGGAACATGAGCAATCAGTTTGAGCAGGGAGAGTGTACTGAGATTGCTGGAAAGGGGGGTGGCTTTGGGGTTCAGGTAGAAACCTGGTGCAAGGAAGACTCCCGGGAAACTACATGGATGACCTCAGCTAAGACTCCTAGCCATAGGGGCCACATAGCCTGAACTGGCCATCTCCTGAGATGAGGCAAGATTTCAGTCGAGGGAGTGGGAAACCACCCAGCCAAGTAAAATTTAATCTACAGTCTCTCCAGCCTATGGGAGGTGCAGGAGTAAGGGGTGGCCTAGAGATTGAGGGGGAGGCCAACCAATGACTGGTCTATCCTAAAGCGCATGCCGGGAGAATAATCCCATCCAAACACTGCCTGGAGCATCAAGAATCCCAGGATGGATGACCCAGAGACCTAGGATAGAACCAATCAGAGTTCCTTCTAATCAGGGAGTGTCATTTATTCTCTTCTGAGAACTGTGCCTCCATCCCTCCAATACTCTGATTCCTATAGCTGAACTCTTTCACTTGGCCATTGTCTGCAGATCCCGGAACTACCTTCCTATGATGGGATGTGAAAGCCCTTCAGCTGTCAAAATTTCTAAAGCCTTTTGCTTTCCTCCTTTGCTCTTTGCTTCCTTTTTCCTGTCCTCTCCCCTTTTCCTCTAATTTACACCTTTTCCCCAAAAAAACTAGTCTGAGTTTCTAGTAGACACATAGCTCCCAGATCTGAGGAATGGTGCATAGGGTGTCACAGAAGGGACACAGTGAAGCACACTCTACTAGACACATAACACACAGACTTGAGGAAAGATATCCATTGTGCCCAAGAATGGCATTCACTGAAGAATCAGCCATTGTCTGGGAAAAGGGAATCCCTTTCCAGCATCCTCTAATGCCATTGTCACCCATTTCTGAGCAAAGAGCAGGATGGAGACATCTTCCTATGAAGTGTCATTTGGTGTGGAGGGTAGGTGAGAGGAAGGAGTTGTTCCTATTTAGCACTTTAATTGTGAAGATGCGTGTTTATGGCTCTAGTGATGCTACCATAGTGTATTTTCTGAAAACTAATGAGGAAGGGGGGATTTTTAAATAAGCATATAAAGTAACAGATTTCCTTGTGGCACTTTTACACATTCTTAGTTTGAGTTGATCCTCTCCCGATCTGGTCTTCTCCCTGCAATCTCATCACCTCCACCCTCACTCATTAACCAAGGCTCTCAGTACACCCCGTTCCACTTTCATATCGCATGTGTGTTATTACCATTTCATAGCTCTCCCTGAAAGTGTTTGATATCATATGTGTTATTACCCATTTCATACCTCTCCCTGAAAGCCTCTTTTTTTCCTCTTTTATGAGTCTCTTTATAGTTACCTGGCCTATGCTCACACTAGCTGAACATACACACATATACAAATTAGAAACTATGGACTATATATGACATTGAACATACAGTGCTTATCTTTCTGACCATAGGATCAGAAAGAGCCTCACTTTATATAATATACCCAGCTGCATCCATTTTCCTACAGATTTCATTTTCTTTACATCTGAATGGAATTCCACTTTATATATGTAATATAACCTCATTATCCATTAATCAATAAAGGGAAATGTAAACTGATTCTATCTCTGTTATTGAATGAACACAGGCGTGAATGTTTCTCTTGGCAGTCCCCCATATGTAATCCCAGGAATGCTATATCTGAATCATATGAGGAGTCTCTTTTTAATTGTTTGAGAAACACTCATAAAAATATACATCATGGTTGCACCAGTTTACACTTCCACAGCAGTGGGAAGAACTCCGTTTTCTCCACATCCTCATCAGCACATGTTATCATTTGTTTTCTTGATGGCAGCCATTGTGGCTGATGTGAGATGGAATATCAAAGTGATTTTAATTTACATTTCCTTGATAGTCAAGAATGTTGAACCATTAAAAAATATTTATTTACCAACTGTATTTCTTTGTTTGAGATCTGTTTGTACTTTCTTTGACTCATTTCCTGAATAGAAGTTTGAGGTTTTCCCGTGGTTAATTTTTGCAGCTCTGTAAATTTTTTAGGTATTAATCCCTTTGTGCAGGCAGATTTTTCTTTCCCACTTGCCTATTCCCAAATAACTGACACAGATACTTAATATTAATTATACATGCTTCATCAATAGCTCAGGCTTATTACTAACTAGCTGTTACACCTAAAATTAACCCATTTCCATTCATCTACATTCTGCCACGTGGTGTTATCTCTCTTTCATCTTGCACCTCCTGTTTCCTCTCTGTGTCTCACTGGAGACACCTCTTACTCTGCTTTTCTTCTTCCATTGTCCTTAGTCTGGTTTTCCCACCTAACCTTATCCTATCAAACTATTGGCCAGTCAGCTTCTTTATTAAACCAATCACAGTGTAATTTACACAGTATACAGGATTATTCCACAGCACCTTCATTTGAAGTATAACTGACAAATATTTTCTACCATTCTGTATGCTTTCTGATTACTCTGCTAGGAACTTACTAACAATAATGATGATGATGATGATGATGATGTAGAGAGTGGGGAAAGCTCTGAGTGAGTAAAATCCTTAGTGAATGCATTTTGTTGGCCTCAAACCCATGAGAAATTGGCAAAGCCATCGCCCATATGGGTAAAGCTCAGGGAAAGGGCCAAGCTTTCCTCCAGGGTGGAGTTCAAGTGGTTATGGATGATTGATCAGTCTGTACAAACACTAGCAACAGTAGCTTCCTCCTCCTCCTAGATATTTACAACCTGAGACTGCTCCCCTAGAGAGACTTCCTACTGAGACTAGCCAATACCCACCCCTGTGTTGTATCTCATCAACATTGTGGAGTTCCATGCTCTTGATGATAATTGGTGCCACTTCATCAGAATCAGATCACCCGGACCTGAAGGCAGCTTTTCAGTATACCTGCCTGTCTTCTCATCATTTCCATGCTTCCCCGAATCAGAGTTACAGGACCCAAACTATGCAGGTCACAGTAAAATAAAATGTTAGAGCTTTATTCATTCAATTTATATTCACGCAAACAAATCAGAAATGTGTATAACCTATTGCACTAGTGTAGAAAAGTTAATATTCCATGGACCTCTGTAAAGAGAAATAAAATTTAAAAATGCATGAAAATACAGTCTAAGTATAATTTGAGGAACACATATATTTTGCTGAGACAAAGAATGTTAATAATTTTATACATTTCCTGATGACAAGATAAATACAGCTAACATTTATAAGGAACAATGACTATGTCCTCTGTTCTCAAAGGATACATATAAAATCTTCTCAAGGGTCCTACTCCAAGTTTTATTAGTGACAAGTTATTTGTGCTTAATGATCATAGTCTGAGCGCTATAATGTCCTCATTTATATTCTAAAAGTATGGCATGATATTTGTAATAACTTCTTAAGAATTATTTGTGTTGCCAACTCACTTTTGGGCTCTCCTTCTGACTACAGGTGCCATTGTTTAATAAAGTGTGCTTGTCTGCCCTTTCAAAATATAAACGTTGTTTAGTGCTTGACAAAAAAAAAATAATAATAATTATTTATGCACAAAGTTCCTAAAGTCAATGCTAAAAATAAAATTTGGAGTTGTACATAGTTACTCTTCAGATGGATTACTTTCTGCTCACCTGTTGGCTTGAATTGCATTGATTTTATATTATCTGTAGTGGTACTGTACTGTGGGGATTTAACAAGGCAACTCCATGTAGTTAATAGGAGGTTTATTTTGGGGTAACTTACAGGCAATAAAGGGGTTGGTTACAGGATCCAAGAGAGGTAAGGTGCAGTACAGCAGGGTTCTCTGGAGAACTCTGACATGGTCTTCCCTCCAGCATCCAAAACCATGAGGAACTAAGAGGGCAACACCTTCTGATCTCAGGTCTTAAGAGCTCCTGTCCCAGCCACACCCTAGGGGCAGGTCCTAGGTAGGCATGGCAGTTGCCAGCTGCTTCACTGGGGCGGTGCTTCAATGTAAAAGCTGGAACAGCACCCCCTAGAGTATTGAGGGTTTCAACTTATTTATGTATTCTTGTATTAAAACAAGCACTAAATTACATCTACAACTATTAACACCCTAAATAAATTATCTGGAATACAATTATGGAAATAATCTGAAAAATCAATCTTAGGAGAAATATTTAAATGTTTCTGTCCAAATTATAATAAAATATATGTTGCAAGGAGGTAAATGACTCTAACAGTTAGGAAAATGAAAGTGATCAAAGTTTGATATGGAAGATTAGGACTATCAGAATTTTAAATCATACTGTGCAGCTGTACAGTAATGTAACCTAGAAATTATTTAAGCTCAGCAAAATGAAGGGGAGCCACATTGAGAAGAAAAGATATATTTGTACAGTAGTTAAACAAGCACCTGGTATGTAGAAATCATGCCATAAGTATCAACTACATTTTACAGATTCTTGTATCATTTTATGCGTATTGGTGTTTGGCCTGCATGTATGTGTGTGTGCTGTGTGCCTGTCTAGTGTCCACAGAGGCCAGAAGAGAGCACTAAATGCCCTGGAACTGGAGTTAAGGACAGTTGTCAACTGCCACATGGACGCTGAGAAGTGAACCTGTGTCCTCTGTAAGAAAGGCACTTCAACAATGAGCCATGTCTCCAGTCCCACAAGCAATTGATTTAATTACCCCATACTATGCACTGTTCTTGTTTCCCAAACCAAAGCAGGGAGAAAAAAAAAAGATTGTAGTGACTTCTACAACAAAAATTACAGTCCCAATGGGAAGAAATGCAATATTCAAGAAACAAGACACCGGGTGTGTTTATAAAATGGAATGCTTTAAGTGGGGACAAGAAAGCTTAGAAAGTCAACTTTAGAAGAGTGGCTTAAAAAATAGTATGTACAAGATGACCCGAATCAGAAAGCCCTAAAGGGAGTGAGATGGCAAGCCTGCAGCTTTCAGAAAGAGAAAAAAAAATCAAGCAAAGGAAACTGCGGATGAAAAGATGGTGGAGGCGGCTCAGTGAGGCCGGTGAGCAAAGCGCTGTAATACACTGAGAGAGGTTGGGGGTAGAGGAGCTGAGTGATACCGTGGGTGGATCATGTAGGACTCTGTAGCTGACAGCAATTCTGTGACCCCTTGGGGTGATATAGGAAGCTGTTGAAAGGTTTTGAGCCATATAATAGCATACCCTGACTTCCGGCTTACGGAGCATCCTGCAGTTAATAATAGATCAGTGTCGTAAGTGCAGCATTACCTAGCCAAGCTATCTACTCCAGGTAGAGATGCTAACCCCAGTAATCTTCCGAAATGGCCAGAGCTTATTTCAGAGACCTCTGCATGGCAATGACCTTCACGCTTTAGAGAACAATTCCTTCTGCCCAATCTCACACAGGAAGAACTTGGGGCCCCAGATTTCTTTCTCTGACCATCTAACCATACAGAAACCTAATTTACAAAATTTTCAAACATAGTATCTCCCCCATCTGTTTCATTCAAATGTAGGAAATGAAAGAACTCCAAGAACATGTTCTCTTAGACTCATGAGAATTCTCAAGCAGTGTCTGTGGTTTGCTTTTGATAACAACCACAGCTTAGTGGTAACTCGGAGTGTTTTCTTGGGTTGCTGGGCAATCGGTGTTTAGAATGGGGGGGGGAGCATCTTCCTGTCTTATATTCCTGATGGAATCTATACTACATTGGGTTCATGTCCTTCCTGTCTCTCACAGGAATTCATTCATGGAGGAGCCAGAGAAGCCAATCAGACCCTGGTCTCAGCTTTCCTTGCAACCCTGCACTGCATGAAACATGGAACTTTCCACACAGTTCCTGACCTAAAAGAGCCAGCTGTCCACCAGCTTCCACGAGGTACCCAACTTAGAGAATTCCAGTTCCTCCAAAAACAAGTCAGAACTTCTTGGAAAGGCAAGCCCTTCAAAGCCACACAGGGACCCTGGAATGCGCAGCTCACTTCAGAAAGCTCTGCCATCTCAGGGACAAGCAGGGAGCTGGTGCTATCTGAGAGCTGGCTGTCACAGCATTGTTTCCACCTGCTCTGCGGCCTCACCCAGAAACTTAAGTTGATCAGAGGCATGCTTCCTTCTTAATTTAGCACCAGCCACAACTAGCTGGGAAACCAAAACACTAGAAATCCTCATTGTTCTGATTCCCAGGCTTGTGGTTTTATCAAATGCTGTGACTATTGGAGTCTCAAAATCCTTACAGAGCTTTTGACTGCCAAATGTATAACTATCCACTAAGATCATACTACAAGCCATGTTCCTGAAATTAAAGAAAACATTTCTTTTTGGCGTTTACTTCCTCTGTAAGTGACCATTTCCCTTTTCTAGAACAAGATACCTAGCATTTCTATTCAACTCCCAGTTACCTCCAAGCAGATCTTACAACCTGGTATGGATGCTCCAAATGGACCAGCAGCACAAGAATTCATTGGGTCCTTTTTGTTTTCTAAACAGAGCCTTTTAAAGACACCCAAAGACATATACTACTTGTCTATTATCATGTTCTTAAGAGATGTTTGCTTAGTCAAACCGACCCACAAGAATGTGTATCTGCCTTTTAAATACTGGTGGGATAATGAAGGGTAATCCTCCAAATGAAGAGACATCTGCCATTAAATTATGTCTATTTTTATAAGTTAAATCACTGTCATAAGCAAAACATTTCTTTAAAACTGCCCTGTACTCTATCTTCAGACTCTCCCTGCCAAATCCTCTTCCCACACTCAGAAAATCCAATAAATCTTGCACAGCCCACACTCTCCCACACCTAAATTATTTGGGTTAGCTTGATAACCACATTAATCTTAATCAAAATAAATATTCATCCCTCCTTTTTAAATAGGTTGATTGCTGGCATTTTTCTTTCTTTACCAGCCCTCAGGGCATTTCTTCATGACACAATCACATTTTGTTTTTCTCTTTCCTATCAATCAGCAGTGTATAATCTCACTTTTTAAAAAATTGAACTGTACAAAAGTATTTGTCATTTTAATTCAAGGACAATTCAGTATGACCTGATATTGTATAAAAATACATTTCTGTGAAGCATTAGTACTAACAATATCATTTCTAAAATTTTATGGCCAGTCCGTAAGCCAAAGTTGTCAACCTTCCTCCTTGAGTATGACCTGATACAGAGTCCCATCTACATCTTCATCTCACTCTGTAAGTCCCCTCGGTACCACCACCTAAAGTTCTCTAGATGATCATTGACCCCCCCCCCACCTGTGTCCCTTCCCCTCACTCTTTTCTAACTAATCAAAATAGTAACCTCTTTGATATAGGAATATCCATTTTGGTGTTGAATATGCATAACCACAGACTGAATAATCACTATTCCACCATTTAAATAAGTGGGATAGCCTCATTCTATTTTGAGGAATCATAATTCTATAATTATAACATTAATTCCCCCTCAAAAAACTTTCAAAGACCAGCTAATTCAAAACACTTTTATTTTTGCATATTTCACTGTTTCTGGACATCCATGTCTGAGCTCAATTTATCAAACTTCTAGAATTTGTCTATGGAAGGTCAGGCATATCATTTGATTTTTCCTTTCATCACTGTTATCATTCCCGGTCTACTTTCTTAACGACTACTTGCTGAAACACATCATTGATCAGCCATACATTTTAGATACCTACTCTACACCTTTTATTATTATCATTACGTGTAATTACATGTAACCATTATATGTGTGTATATGTGGGTGTAATACTAACAGTTTTATGTCTTTTTGTCATTCAATACTGTGTTTGAAAATTATCGGAAAGATGCTATAAATATATCTCATTCATTTTTGTTGAAGTAAAATAGCACGAGGGTCTTCCATCTGTGTGCTGTAATAAATATGTGTGATTGTTACCCAGTGGAGACAATTTGAAATAGAATTCTTACAAATGGAGTCTGTTCTAAAGATGTCGAACAGTTTTAGAACAACTATAGGATCATCCCTCTAACCCAGAATTAGAAGCAGTGGAGTTCTCCCAACCCATGGTTCAAAAGACAGAAGACAAGCTAAAAACTGGAAGAGCTGTGATGGGTGGAGGCGACAGTCTACAGCTGAACTGAGGAGCAGTTAGAAGGAGCACAGCCACCGCCAGCTGCTGCCATGGGGGTCACAGCCTCCACTCATTCTTGCTACATATTTTTCTCTGCTTTCTTCAAGTGAGGTGATATCATATAACCTAGCATGAATTTTTCTGATTCTTCCAAACCTCAATCTGCCATTCCAGCTTCCAGCGAAATTTCATTTCAGCTGTTGGGAGGTCAACTCTCCAACATATATTCGGTTGTTGTTTTGTTTTTAACTTTTCCCTGGCTACTGATGCTCTCTGTTGAGTGAGATATCATTTCCATATTCTCTCTTTAGTTTTTTTAGACACAAGATGGGAGGTAAGAGGGGGTGGATGAGAAAGTGGTCAGTATGCATTGTGAACATGTAAAATTGTACAAGAATTTATTAGGAAACAATTCTAATGAAGTGTTTTCTTGTCACTACAATATCTGGGTTTTGTGGATAATTTCCATTGTTTTTATCACACCTATTCTTTAGATATGGGTAATATTTTGTCTTGCATGCTGTGTGACAGGTGTTTCCTTGACACCTAGACACTTCCAATAACAAAAGATGGTAAATCAGTTGCTACTCATATCCCAAGGTGCTGCAAGGGCTGTTTCTTGATGCTTCTGTTTTTGGATGGTGACTTTGCAGACACAGTTTTGGAAAGTCTGTGCTTCATCTTCCATGTGACCACTGAAAGGCCTCAAAGCATTACATTTCCATTTCTTGTCAGAGTTATGCTAGTGTATTTTATACACTTTCAACAATCTGCTTGCCAGATAAAATTCTAATTCAAGTCTTTACCTTCTGTTTGCACAGAACTCCAAGATCAGTGAGAGACGGGAAATCAATTGCTTACATTCTCATGAGCATATGCACTGGCTTGCACATATGTGTGTCCTTTTAGATGTTCAAGCATAGATGAAAAAATTTTTCATAGTCTTCTATATCTTCTTATTTTCCAGTATTCCATTTTAGGCTGTTTATTGTAATTCTTATTAGTCTCAGTTGTTCACACCACCTCAGCAATGCCATGTCACAAATGACCAATGATTATGTGAACAAATTCCCTGAGAAGAAAACTGTTCACAGTAAGTTCTGGCAAGCTTTAATGAAGACAATCACGGCAGGTGCAGATTTCATGGTAAATGCCATATAGACGCCACAGTGAAAATTCTTGGAAATGTAGAGGAAGAGCTTCAAAGGCCATTGGTTGTCTTGATGACCAACTTAGTGGTTTCTTTTTTAAACTATTATATTATTGTATTATATTATTATATTAGTGTGTGAGAGAGCATGCTTTGCCTCAGCATAAATGTGGTAATCAGAAAATAACATGTTGGAGTAAATCCTCTCTTTCTACCATGTGGGGTTCTTGGGATCAAACTGGGGTCTTCAGCCTTGGTGAAGAACATCTCTGTCCACCAAGCCATCCTTCCCAAAAGCATTTCAAAGCTATTACAGAACTTGAGGTGAGTACACACCTGTTAAAATGTCAAGGACATCTCTGAAATTTAATCACTTTTTAAAAAATGTTCCTGAAATTATTCCTAGCCTTGGTTAATTCTCTAGGTTATGAAAACATTGACCAGAATCATTTTATCATTCTTACTGGTGTAATATCTCTTATGGACAAAAAGTTTTCAGAAATCTCTATTCTACTATTCCTAAAGATCTTGCCACTGATTAGTTTTTGGATGAAATTTGTTTTAATGTCCTACCTGGCTTTTATCACCTAAGGCACACATTTTGTGATGGACATAATCTTAGTGGCTCAGAACACAGATTAGCTGCCAATTCTTTCCCTGATCTTTTGGTTTCCAGGTATGCTCAAACAACAACAAGCAAGAATGTGCGATACCATGATAGAAGGCAAGAGACAAGAAAGAAATGTCTTTGCTTTCCCTTTCAAGGTCATAACTGATGGTGCAGCTCCCATTCAGAAACATAGTTCTTGTTCTGAGTAGCACTGTAAGCCCTTCTTTGCTCTGTCTCCTTCAAGCCTCTGAGTGTGTCTTATTTTCCTATTGTTTATCTTTCTGTTGTTGATGTAATACTCTGAGGAAAACAACTGAAGTCACAAGGGGTTATTCAGGGTCACAGTACAAGTTCCATCATGGTGGGGAAGTCCAGGCTGCAGGGGCTTGAAGTAGCTGCTCACATCACATCAATAACCAGAACATGGGGAGCAAGGAATACTATGCAGGTGCTTGGTTCCCTTTCTCCATCTATACAGTCCAGGATCCCAGATAGGGAATGGTGCCACTCATGGTGGGCAAGTCCTCTCTCTTCAATTAATGTAATCAAGATAATGCCCCACAGGCATGACCTGAGGCCCATCTCAGTGGAGACCCTCATTTTGTCTGGTTGGTAACATTAACCATCCTAGAACAATAAAGGAGAGTTCCAGGTGCTACACCAACTTTGCCCCTTACATCTGTAGTAGTGTCTCCATATCTACTTCCATAGGGTCTTTCTGGGTCTGAGATTTAAATAAGCATAATGTAGATTAAGAGGGGTCTATAAGATAAGCTTAATATAAACTATAACCATAAGTGGAATGAGAACCCAAAACTCAAAAAGTCATTTGCTTGATGGATTTGAAAAGAATATCAAGTTATAAAAAAAATTTGACTGAATGATATGATACATATGATACGGGAGGATTGATGGAGTGTTACGCTACCAAGATACATATAGTAGTTCCTTGGTGTGAAGGAACATAAATAAACAAAATTAACATAAATAATCAAAATGACAGGATGGCATACTTTAACTCCTTCAACTCCTTCCAGGAGTTATAAATAGTTCCTCTATTGAATATTCATATAAATATATGCATTTGTATGTATAAAAATATCTCTGCTGGATTCTATATAGATATACACATATATGTGGGTATGTATATATCCTGGTGACTCAAGCTCTAGAGGTATTACAGAAGAGCTCCTTTCGTTATTCAAAATTTTCTGCATATATACACATACGGACACACATGATAAGAGGCAGCCATATGCATAAGATTCCTTGTACAGATATACCAGGTTCTCAAAAAACTTAGTGATTTAAGATTAATAGAATTTATCCTCTTAGAAGGACTGAGTGGGAAGAGTTCAACTAGACCAGGCTCTGGTGCCTACAGGGCCATTCACATACTAGAGAGGCTTTGGAGAGAAATCCCCATTGCTGCCTTCTCCATCTTTCAGAGCTGCATTCTCAACATTCCATATGTTCTGGATTCATTCTCAATCTTCACAGTCAAAAGCATCTTCTGATCTACCATCAGTCTATTTGCTTACATCTCATTTTTCTCCAGTAAATACCTGTGATCCTACTGGACTCTCACAGGTAATCCAGTACAATCCCTCCTTAAGATCTTTAATTTATTCCTCCCCCTGCCCCTACATAAACTCTGCCTTTATTATTCTTAGTCCATTTTCTGTTTTTGTTGAAGAATAGTTGGGACACAGGTGGGTGGTAAGGAAATGAAGCTCATTTTATCTTCCAGTCAGGAGGCTGGGAAGTCCAAGTGTATGATACAAGCATCAACTTAGTTAAGCATCATATAGGCATGACTGTAAGAGACCAAACACAGGACTCTCTCCCTTCGTAACAACTCATGCAGATCCAATTCAATCCCATGGGAATAGGAGTTAATCCAATCCCATGGGAACAGGGACTTCCTTCAAGGGAAAAACACTGATTCCTCAAAACAACCTAGACTCTCCTTAAAGTCCCACCTACCAATACCTCCTTAACAGCAAACGACTTTCAACATCAGCAATGATAAGATCGAATTGCATCCATACCATGGTAACTATGCCAGATAACATTGACAGAGCCTGAGGATTCAGGTTTATGTACAGTTAGCACCTCTTTGTGTGCAGTCTTTTGTTTCTCTACATAAGGGCCAGTTTTCTTAACACCGTTAAGAGACAAATTACTTTCTAGTACCAATTTCTCTAAAATAGCTTGTCTCATACTATATGCTCTTTTTTGGAACAGCAGCCCAGATGTTCCTAATGCAGAATAATTTGTCCCTTGGGGTACATTTGGAAATATCTAGAGAATATTTTGCTTGTCAAAACTGGAGGATGCGCAAGAGCAGGGGACTGCTAGGTGGGATCTTCTGGATAGGAATCTAAAGATCTGATACTGAACAGAGTCACACACATGGGGAAGGGGTTGGCAGGAGGGCACAATGAGAAATGGCTCCTATTGGTGAAATGATTAAGGCCACTCCACGTAGTTAAAAGGGAGGTTTATTTTGTGGGGTACTTACAAATGAAGGGGTAGGTTACAGGGTCTGGCAAGGGTATAGTGCAGTCCGGCTGTGTTCTCTGGAGAACTCTGCTCGGTCTACCTCCAGCGTCCAGAGTCTGGGAACCAAGAGAGAGATCTCTTCCTGATCCTTGGTCTTCCGCTTCCTCCTCCGCCCCGCCTTGTGGGCGTGACCATTACCGAAGCCTCAATGGGGGTTGGAACTTCCAGGCCAATGCTGGGATGGCTATCCACTACAGGCTCCTGCCACCAAGACTGAAGACCAGAGTTGCATCCACTGGATCCACATAGTGGAAGGAGAGAACCAACACCCACAAATTGTCTACTGCCATCTACGTGTGCAGCATGGCATACACACACACACACACACACACACACACACACACACACACACACACATTGTAATTTAAAAGAGTCACAGAAGTGGGGAGAGAGAAGAAGAAGAAAAAGAAGAAGAGGAGGAGGAGGAGGAGCTATCTGATTGAAAATCCCAGTAGCGCTCTTGTTTTTGTTTGTTACATGGTTTATTTTTAAAATAAAATTTATTTATTTATTCTTCGGGAATTTTACATCATCTACTCTAATTCTGCTCATTTCTCAGTCCTCCATGTTTGCCTTCACCCTTGCAGTATCCCCTTCAAATTAAAAACAAATCAGAACACACACACACACACACACACACACACACACACACACACACACAAAACCCTCTTCACTCCTCCATTTTCCCTCCCTCTGCAACACCTCTTCTTTCATCTGAGTGGCATTGCAGTGTGTCGCATGGTATACCCTTTTGTCCAATAAGCTTTACCTGCAAATGTTCATTGCAATGAGTCATTGCTCTGGTTCAAGGCCTCTGGTTTCTGGTACACCACCATCATTAAACCCTCACCAAAACATTTCTGTGGTTACTTCAGTGACAAATTATTTTTATAATATATTTTCTGCTATATATCTTCATAACATTAAGGATCAATGATTCCTGTGTTTAAGAAAAGGTAGAGCCAGGTGGTGGTGGCACATGCCTTTAATCCCAGCACTCGGGAGGCAGAGGCAGGTGCATCTCTGTGAGTTTGAGGCCAGTCTGGGCTACAGAGTGAGTTCCAGGAAAGGTGCAAAGCTACACAGAGAAACCCTGTCTCGGGGGGGAAAAAAAAAAAAGAAAGAAAAGAAAAGGTAGCTGGACATGGTGGTGCACACCTTTAAACCTAGCACTCAAAAGGGAAAGCCAGAGAACCTCTGTGATTTGGAGCCCAACATGATCTATAGAGTGAGTTTCAGGATAGCCAGAGCTATGTGGAGAAACATTGTCTCAAATAATAAGTACATACATAAGTGAGTAAATAAATAAATAAATAAATAGTATCTGCTACATTGTGATAGACAATTGAAAAACCTGGAATTGTATTTGGAGTTAGGAAGGTTTTTAGGTCTAAAATTGGGGGGATGGATATTTGCACAGTTAATGGTGAGTCCCACCTCTGAATGTCACTGATCACATTCACTCTCGGCGTGCTCCCGTCATGTAGCCTACCTCTTAGCAGAGATCTTAGCTGGATTTGCACTGTTGTGCACCTAGACTAGGTATGCATCCTGCAAGCTCCAGAGTAATACAGGCTTAGGAAACAATACTGCTACAATTTCCCCAACTAACATGATACTGTACCTACAACCATGTGGCTTTAATGCTGTTTGTCTATAAAACCTTCATACAACAGCTAAATTATAATTTTCTCCATGGACATACCTCTTTAATGATTTTCAGTATGTCTATAGGCCTTTAAAGAGCCATGAAATTATATTTCTCAATCAGACACACATAGATGGGAAATCTGGATCAATCTCTCCCCCATGAGACTCAGGGAGCATCATCAAAGAGGGCTTGGAAAGGGCACAAGACCCAGAGGATGGGGAGGAGTGCTAAGAAATTCTGCCTTCTGCATATGACATAGCTGATGGACACAGGAACTCACAGGAACTGTGGTTACCCATACCAGACCTGCATAAATCCAAGCCAGTTAAGAATTACAGCATGGGAAAGGAGTGCAGGATCCCCCAAACTCCACTTCTAACTGAAAAGCTAATGACAGTTGATCACTGCTAAGAGAAGAAGAGTCTTTTCTCTTTGATAGGTGTAGGGGCATGGAAGGCAGCCAATGTCCCAGTGCATGACCCCACACATGGACACCACAATTTGATTCAGTTAGGTGTTTTCTTTCTTTCTCTTTTTTTTGGGGGGGGGAAGGAACTTAGAGGACTATTTGGAGGTGGGATCTGAGGAAGAGTTGGAGGGAGGATTTAGGTGTGGATATGTATGTTTTCTATTTCAGCTGTTTATTAGTGTAGTGATTGGTTTACCAAACTGGCTGGCACTACCCTGAAGAGAACACAGAACTCTCATATTGGTCAAATTTAAAATCTAAAGTTGCCTGCCTCTGTCTTAGTTATCCTAAAACTAGACAATAAAAAGAGTGAATTATTTGAGAAAAGGTCTCCAGTAAAGATCATGATGGGTGGTAGGCAGGGAAGGAAGGCAGCTAGAAACGTATGCTCTACTTAGCAAATCAACCCATGGGCAGGCAGTATCCCATCAATGACAGAAAATATGGTTGGCAACAGAAAATCTCACTCAGAAGCACCACAGCAGAGAGTCAAGAAAAACAACGAATATTTACCTAGTTTCTTTACCTACACCAGTTTGAGAAAATTCATATTTGCTTTGGGAAGAAGCTAATTATGTTTTCCCAAATACACACACACACACACACACACACACACACACACACACACACACACACACACACACTCGCTCACTTAACATAAGCTTTCCAATTAAGCAGGCTTTGACCTTGAAGTAAGAACATAGGAAATGAAAAGCTGTCCTTCCCTCTTTCTCTTTCTTCATATATAATCAACCCTCAAAATCTGGACAGCTGCTTTATTTCGAAAAGCTTTTCTAGATCCATTTCTTCTTATCTGCTGATATTAATTTTCTATTGCCACCTAAGAAATTAACATACACTAAGCAACATTAAATCATCCATTTCTTATCTCACAGCTTCAGTGCATCAGGATCCCAGGCACAACTTATTAGTGTCCTAAGCTCAGTTTCTCAAAAGACTATAATCAAGGGGTTGGTCAAACAGAATTCCTTTCTGGACCTTGGGGTCCTCTTACAGGCTTATGTGGATGTTGGCAGACTTTAGCTCCCTGTGGGTGATTTTTTTTTTTTTTGACTGAGGTCTCTGCTTGCTTGTTGGCTGTCATCCAAGGGGGCACTCTTGTGTCTTGGAGGATGTTTATAGTTCCTTGCCAAGTAACCTCTCCGGACCTCTTACAACACAACAGATGACTAGTTCCAAGCCAGCAAGGAACATCATTAAGGAAGACACTGCTCATCGCCTTCGTCATATCCAGTTTACTCACTCTATTTATAGTTCCTGTCCACAATCAAGTAGAGATACACAAACATTGAAAAATGGGGACTATTTAACACCATGTCCCTGGAATGCCTCCCTTCTGCTCTCAAGACTCTTGCCAAGTCAAGGGATCAAGGAAAGCTAACTAAGACCAGAACGTTCAGTTAAGGTTATCAGGAGGGTCATGAAGTCCCTGTCATTTGTATCGGGGGAGAAAGGCACCTAGTGTGATCTGTAAAAGCTTCTCTTCACACATAGGCTTTGCCTACTCCAAAGAAAGTTAAACTAGTGATGCCACTAATTATAGCGTCTAACTGATAAAAAAAAAAAGAAGAAGAAGAAAGAAAAGACCTGTCCTTGCAGTAGGCAATGTGATAAAGAAACTGTGTGTGGTTAATAGGACAAGTGCTCTGCTCTGGCTGGCTACTCATCACTATTACTTGTTGACCGACTGTAGGGATCATCCTGTATCAGTGTTAGGACTGTCTGTGCCCTTCATGGACCATTGCTCTTAGTATGATCATCACATTGGAACTTGGAAATGCATAGCCCTCTCGTGGGCTTTCCTGTTTCCGAATTTACCTCCCTTGTTAATTTCCCTATTAGAAAATTCCAGCCAAATTAGTGTCTCATATACCACCTCCCCATGCTTCAGTCTGCTGGTAAGATATCCTAGTGCCCTAGCACATTTTAGCTGTCAGAGATACAGAAGGGAATAATATAGGGACATGTTTCCAGGTTCCCTTAGAGTTCTTCCTCCACAGGAACTGCTTGTGTCCTTTTCAAATAATCTATAATTCCAACAAACTGTATAAGCTTTAGTTGTATTTCCCTAACATAACGGACAGATCTAACATGAGTAGGAATCCACCTTTATAGCTCTAATCCTAAACTTTAATATACTGAGTCCCATACTCCTCATAGGGTATTGCCTTACCTCAACCTCTACTGCTCACTCAGACTTCAATAACTACAACAGACAACAGACATATGCATTTTCTCTCACTTACATGCTAGTTTCCTTGTCTCGTTTTTCCTTGTCAGTCGCCCCTTCTGCCCAAAATGTCTCTGCATCTTGTCTGCTACTTAACCTGGATGGTTCATCCGAGGCAATAGGAAATATACACAGACACCTAAACTGGCCTCAATCACCTTCATTTGTGGATTGACTTCTTGATTATACATCAATAACATAATATTTCAGATGTGTTCTATCTAACTTATCAGACAGTAAGATGCTTGAAGGTAGGAAGAGTGCTGTCTTTGTGTCTTTTCCACTCTATGTATGTATAGATGTATGCATACATATACATATATGTATGGGTTAAGGATTTTATATGTGTGTGTATCTGTGTGTAATGAACACAATATTTTGAATTAATGAATGAACAGTTCATTAATAGTCATGGGAGTCAGTCACAAACTATCTGAGGCAATCATGAATAGTAAAATGTAGTTTAATAGTAATTAGAATTATCATGCATGCAAAAAATATGATAAGCAATAATTGCATTTTTCATTTAGACTGGTGTTGCATAAGCTTTAGTTTATTATTTCAGAACCCTTCATCAGTGTTTATGAGACATTGCCCATGGGAAAATGGATCTTCAGTGAAATCGGTAAATCTAATATACGAATCTCATAAAGAAAAGATGAAGGGGGATTAAGATCCAAGTCTGAAATGCCAGATGAGTTCTGTATCTGACTGAATGATTTTCTTGGACCAGAACTAATTTTTATCATCATGGCATGTGCCAAAGCTGTGGACACATGAGGCCTGTGATGTCCCATGGCAAGTGCACCAGCCCTTCCCAAGTTCATGAACTATGTTCCTTTGACCTTGACCCCAGGCTGAATAGAACTAGGCTGCAATATATTTTTTATTTCTAATCCCTTGTTATCAATTGTTCAACTGTTTTAGCATAAAAAAGGGAGGGATATCATTCCTTTATCCCCTGCTGGTTATACCCCTGGTAAAGTCATAATCTCTGCCACAGTAATCGATTGCAGAAGACATTGCTTTGATAAAGCTCTTTAACCACAATCCTCTTGCACAGTATTTGGGATCTGTACAATGATTCAGCCTTGCTTTCTCTCATGACATCTTTTCACAGGGCTGTAGCCTCCCAAACTTACAATTCAGTTTCATTGGCATAAAGACAAAGAAAAAGCCCTCTCAGCCTTGGTTTATAATCATGCCACCATGGGGCTTAATCTCCTCCAAAAGCCCTAAAATATAAATTAGGCTGCTATTCATTGTGTCCTGACGAGATTTCTTTTGTGGGCTCTCTCAGCCGCAGGGCCTCCCCAGCAGCTCACAATGGCCATCTGGTTCCTTTGCCTTCCCAGATGGGTGTAGTCAGCACTGATTCCAGGGGCTGGGAAAAGGAAAGGGAAGAGGCAGTTGGTAGCTGACAAAATTTTCCATTTGTAATACAGACACAGATCCACTTTTCCTTTTCTCACAGCTTTGCTATCACCTGGTTGCCTGTTAACACCTAAGAGAGAGTGCCTCCTTAGCTATCAGACCACAATAGTTCATGGTTTTGTAATGGCCAAAGAATGCTTTTAGGTATAAAATTTAATCCTATTAGGAGGGATCAATGCTTGTTTTTTACAAAAAAAAATTATAAAATGTGTAAGAACATTTACATTATGTAAAAGTAGCAAAAGAAAAATGGAAGGATTAAGATGTAGTAAAAACACTTGAACATGTTTGATAGAAGCGGGGTAACATCTGAGCAGCTTATAGTAGGATAAAATAAGTACACTGGCTCTCCTGAAGGTCATGGCAATTTTTAAATATAATCAATATTGCATTTTAATATTTTGAAAAATGTATTTTAATGTATTATTTAAAAGAAAAAAAACAAGAATAAAGCCTGAGAGACTCTGGATCTTTTACCCAGTTTCCCAAATAATGACATCTTGAACCTAACATATATTACCCATCTGATTGAAATTTATAGCAATATCCATCTTACTCAGATTTTGCCAATTTAATTTATTTATACATGTGTATTTAGTCTGTACATTTTTGTCATGTGTAGAAATCACCACCAAAAAGACTCTCCTGTTGTTTGCTAGACTCCCATCCACAACTGCCCCTCCTCCCTCATTCTATGCAGCTACTTATGGAGCCTCCGTTTCTAATTTTATTTCAGAAATGTTACCAAAGTAAGATTGCAGAGTGTGCATAGGGTTGACTCTCTTCACTTTGCCTAATTCTCTACAGATTCATCTAGATATCACAGAGATTAGTAACACGTTTGCTTTTATTTGTTTTATTATTGTACTTCATTTTTTCATATTTGCCTACTGGCATTTCCTTGTTAAGTGTCTAGACTGTTAGATCTGTAGTGATGTGCCATATTTTCTTGCCAATCTTAGAGATTTCTGTCTTCTCTCTTGTGATTTTGATGATTCTTTAAACAAGGTGACACGCTTTTGCTTTACAAAAATTAGCTTTCTCTTTCATTGATCTCCTATACTGTTTTAATCTTCAATTTCATTGATTTTTGTTCTCTATAACTGTCTTTCATCTTGCTTCTGTTCATTTTGCTCTTCTGTTCCATTGAGCTGGGGCCTTAGGTTGTGAGAATGAGATCTTTCCATGTTTCTAATGTAAGTAATTAGTGGAATGAGGTCTTATTTCTATAGTGCTACAGCCTGTGTATTATAATTAACTGCATTTTTATTTCCATTAATTTCTGTGTACTTATTTTTTTAATTTATTTCCCCATTGGAGTACTTAGAAGTGATTTCTCAAATTTTAAATGTACTTGGGGTTTTTGCAGTTCTTGTTATATTTCTAGTTTGATTATAATCTGGTGAGGGAACATGATCTATGTCACCGTCTTTCTAAATTTGCCCGGGTTTGTTTGCCGCAGAGGTTATTTCAGCGAATTCTCCACAGGCGTTTGATGTTACTCACTTAATATGAGTGTGTGTGTGCTGTGATTTCAGGTAAGGGTTTGTATATATGTTTATTACTTTCTGTTGACTTATTATTCAGATTCCTTTAACTATGATAACTTCTTGTTCCAATGTTTCTATCAGCAGAGGAGAGAGGCACTGACGTTACTGCAGATTTATTTATCCATTCAGAGATTTTGCTGTGTGTAGTTGGAGGGCCTGGCTATTTGTGCACACACATTTAGGATCCTGGTTTCTGATGAATTAATCCTTTTGTTTGCACATAGTGTCCTTTTATATGCCTAGTAGTTTTTGTTCTCTCTGAATTGTACCCCATCTTTTAAATTTGTATTAATTGTTGCATGATGTATCTTTCTTCTTGCATTTATTTCTGTACTTATGTGTGTGGGGAGGGGATTGCCTCTGTGTGTCACAACACATATATGAAGGTCAGAGGACAACTTTCAGGAGTCAGTTCTCTTTTATGTGGGTCCTGGACATAAAACTCAGGTCATCAGGCTTTGTGGTGAGTTCTTCTATCTGCTGAGCCATCTCACCAACCCAATCTATTCTTTTTAACCCCCTTTCACTCAACCTGCTTTTGTCACAAAGTTTGAAATAAGGTGGGGCTTTTTGTAAACAATACAGAATCTGTCAATCTGCCAGTATTTCATCAATAGCGAAATAAGAAAGCATTACTTCCATGCATGCGCCTATACTTCTGACCTTCTGTTTTCTGACGTTCCAATGTTCTCACTTGTATCTTCCCCCATCTGCCTAAAATGCTCTGCAGTCAGAATGTAAAGGTAGGCACAATACAGAAAACCTCTGCTTCTCTTCACCTGAGAATGTCTTTATTTCTGCTCTTTCCCCAAAGGGCAGTTTTGTGAGATACATAATTCACAATTGGCACTTCTTTTCTTTCATTTGGGAAAAATATGGCACTTCCTTTTTGCCACTGCGGTTTCATGTGGGAAAGTAATTGTCATTTGTCATGTTAGTTCAAGCTGCCATTAAAAAAAACCCACCATAGAGCAATTCTAAAAGCAGTAAAACGCAGTTCTGGAAAATGCACATGAGAATTGTGCAAGCATGAATGGGTTCTGGTGAGGATTCTTGCCCTTCTGGGGTGCAAGTTGCCATTTTTCTCCTTGTGTCCTCAAATGGCAGAAAGAGAACAAGAGAATCTCTCAGGGCTTCTTCATAAGGGCACCAGTCCCTTTCATGAGTGTTTCACCTTAATGACACCTCTGTAGACCAGCTCGTTCGTAATGTGATCACACTGGTGCATGTAACCACTTGTGATGCAATCACATGGGAGATCAGTGATACAGGATAGAAAGACAAGGGGATATAGAAGGGGAAGGAAACCCTTCACCACGGGATCTAATTTACCTTTCCTAACACCACTGATAAGGCCTAAATTGCCTACAGAGGCACTAAGTATTTTCCCAAAGACCCTTCAGACAGGGATGTTTAGAACAAGTGGGTAAAAGGACTTGTCACCAAGCCTGACAACCTTAGATTGATCCGTAGAACCCACACAGTACCCAAAACAGACGCCACAAGTTGTTCTCTGATATTTAAGGAGTGAGAGCCTATAAGTTCACACACACACACATACCAAATGTAAAAAAAAATAAAATAAAAAACAACCGAAAAACAAACAAACAATACATTACACTGTGCCTACTGAGAGTCAAGCTATTTAAACCTGAGCTGTATTGTCGCGGTAGTGTTAAGCTCACCCAACATTGTCATTAGAATCTTTTCAGACAAAGGGAAGGAGCACTCTACCTGGTCTGGCTTCTGCTCCTACAGTTCAAATCAGAAAAGGCAGAATCTGGGAGACACAAGCTGCTCTCATACTGTGCTTCTCCCTCTAGACTTCAGGGTCTCAAATCAACCCACCTTTCACACTCAACAGTCTGCATTTCTTCTGGGGTTATCTGCTGAACTACACTCGGGGTTTTCAGCTGTCCTTTGTAGAAAGGAACAGAGGGAGACAGATTTTGGGAACAGAAGTCAAACATACATTTTTAAAAACAAAATTTCACACTGTCTATAATATTGTCTTATATCTTCTCTCCTCATTTACATCCCCCAAAAGAAAATTAAATCAACAAATGTAGTCTGTAATCCCAATTACTTAAAACTACACTTTCTTCAAGGCTTTTTTTTTTTTTTTGACACAGTACAGCTTTGATTGCTTTTCAGACACCAAAAGTAACAAAAATCTCAGCTGAGAACATAAATCTCAGGTCTGTGTAAGATTTGAGAAACTGTTTACACATAAAGAAGCCAATTATTTGTCCAAACTTATAATCATAGAAAGCTTAAATACAAATTGAAATACTGTAAGAATATTTGTCAATCATGTCACTGCAAACATTGTTTTTAATAGAACTAAACTGTCCTAAAGTTTTTGAGGACAGCAATATTTTACTTATCCCTAAAGTCAATCAATGATGTGAAAATCATCTTTAGGGAATGTAAATAAACAAAGAATATAAGGAGGGGGTTAATTGTTATTGATACATAGATAAGGCAAGACTTCTAGAATTCTTTAATGCCTTATATTGAAAGATTTTTATGTAAGATTTTGCATAAGAAGGGAATTGCTTTTCTAAAGCAATTATATTCCAGTAATACATATTCCAGTTTTAAGCCTAAAGTACAATTTATCGATAACAACGAAGAAATTTAGATGTAATTTTGTTTCGATAGTCTATAGAACTCACATATATCACACTGATTTTTTTTTTAATGGAAGGCTTTCCTTCCTCTGAGGGCTCACATTCTTTATACAATCTGCTGTCAGATCAATTAATCATATATGCTACCTGATATTTTTTTTAATTCAGCTTTCTTTGACATCTTATTATTTGAGTGGAGTTTTTTCTTTCCCCTTAAATAGGATGTCACAGAATTTGCACCTTCCCTGTGAGTTGGAATCTAGCAGTGTGTCTGGGTTTGGGCACAATGACTAAAGACCAGAATGCCACTCCAATACATTGAGTTGGAGCAGAGTCTAACATAGAAGAACATTTTTAAGTGAAATGGAAACAAAAGAGGGATAATTTTGAATATTCCCAAATTATTCAATGGAATTCCCTTCAGACCTAGTCATACCCCCTATCTTTAGAAATCAACTCTCGATTCTGTAGCTCACGTCCATCAAATGCACGATGCGGAATTTAGTTGTGTAAATCTCAAGATTAGCTCATGGAAGGCTTGCAATTGTCACTTTAGAATTTACTGGATCACTTGCTTTGGTGGAAACTTGATGCCTTGCCATGAGGACTCCCCAGCAGCTCTTTGCAAGGGGGCCATGTGACTGCGAACAAGGCCTCTTGCCAAAACTATCTGGCCTGGTGCCATCTATGGTGGAAGTAAGCCATTGCAGAAGTGGGTCCTCAGCCTTGGTCAAGTTGTCAGATGACAGTAACCCCACTCACAACTCGGCTTGAGCCCCAGCCAGGACCAACTAGTTCAGCTACCTTTCAAGTCTTGATCCAAAGAAATGGTGATAATAAATGTTTGCTGTTTTAAACTCCAAATTTGAGGATAATTCATTATGCAGAGACAAATTACTGTTACAGATAGTTTCCATTTCCCACTTCAACAAAAACCAAAAAAACATACCTTTGATGTCCAGAAGTAAACATAGCCTGACATGTGACAGATTTTGGAAATGTTTTGGGACATGCGGAACTCTTTACTTCTAACCAAATCATTCCTCTCTACTCAGTTCAGCTCTCTAGTACCCTTACCAAAGTCTAATTTAAGCTTTGATTTCTTTCTCCCTGAATCAAGAAATTAGTATAATACATCTAGTATGTTCTTGTTTAGATAAACCTAAATCAGTCAAATCCTCACATTACATTATTGTTTTTTGGTGAGAACATTCTATGTGAGAAATCTCTATTCTCGGAAAGTAAATAATTATTATTCCATTCACACAAAAGATATATTTTACTCTCATTCCTTTGAATAACCTTGGTTCTGCTATTAAGCAGGTTTTGTGCCAGTGATTTATGCAAAATATTTGAATGTTTTATTGGGAATGTCCAAAAGTGATACAAGATTTTAAAACACTGCATTTGAATATATCAGCATATTTACCTTTTAAGACAGGCAATTCAATCAAAGTTAATGGAAAAACTATCTCTAGCAAGCAAGCCTGCTGAGTTAACTGCTAAGCAAGAAATTTATAGCAAACAATGGCTTCCTAAACTCAACAGCCCTGGAGTGGCATAACTCTGTCAATGGCTAAATGTCTTCTCAGAAATCCCACTGTTATGTGCAAGCAACTCCCAAACTGAAAACCCTAAGAGCAATATTAACAGCTCCAGTCAAATCTGTTTTTTAAATTTTTTTCTATCTGACTGTACTTGTCCTTTCTTGTCTTAGGTTTTTCAAGGATGACAAAAGTATTGTAATGCGTTAGGACAGATAATTCTTAGAGGGGAAATATACAATTCCATCCTAAAATAGGTACGTATTTCTTACACAAATTATTTCATTGTTATTATTTGGATTTTGCCAAAGGCTGTGTATTGTCTAATGGTGTGTTTCCAAGAATAGTTTTTCTAATTCCAAACTTAGGGTATGATTGAGATATAAAAATATCTCAAGACTATATACATTTCATGAAAAGAGTCTGGGAAAAGATATCAAAGTTATAGGTAAAATATTTTAAATGTCATAAATGGTGGCTATATTTAATTAACTTTGCTAGTTTTGTTTTATGCTAGATCACAATGCAAATAAAAAGCTGAATAAAAGCTACATACAAATAGCCTTATATATCATCAAACAAAATATAGCAAAGTAAAGCCTGCTGTAAGAGAACACATATCCCAGTTCATTTAAGAAAGAAAGATCAATGTAAACATTACTTCAGTGTTAGAATGAAGTAAAATACAACTGAAACCTAATTTTAAAGACATGGTGACAGGTATTAATTGCTAAAAAGAAGTATTGTGGCATTTGAAAATTAAGATTAACAATTTCACCATCACAGCAATCACCCTTGACACCTAAGACTGAACCCTTCTGTTGTTCGAGCAGTTATGACAATACCAGCTCCTGTCTTATACCAAGAGGGGACATTTCAAAGAGCTGACAGCTGATCTGCAGGAATCCAAGAGGAAATATCAAATAGGTGTCACTTCTCTATACAGCGGGGCTTCCAGGAAGACTGGGAGGAATTTGAGTGTCTCAGTCTTGCTGGAAATTCACTTAATGTGCTCTGTCCTTCTCCCCAGTGTCTCCGTGGGAATGATTTAGGGATGTGGACTGCCACATCTTGATTTAGCACTAAGACCTTTATCACAACAAAACCCCAGCCTTGGCAGACCTTCGCTGCTCTCTTCACAAAGGCTGCAACCGCGGGCTCTGGGTTCCCCTAAATTCACTTAGAACCACCTTACAGTTCTGCCAGCCAACCACTCTCCTTTTGGAGTTTGTGTTTAGACCAATTGTAGAGGAGACTGAGTGTTTGGGGAAGCAGGTGTTAAGAGACCTAACAAAAAGTCGAGCTGTTTGGGGGCTGTGAGAACGGGGTTGGTTGAAGCAATCAATTTTATTGCTGTACACTGTTTCTCTTGCTCCTAACAGCTGCTCTGAGGATAGTGGGAACCTACCCTGCTGAGCAGATTTAGGTCAGAGGATGGAAAATCTGCCTCATTTCCAGGCTGGAGGGTCCCACATTAAGAGACCATAAAGCTCAAGTCATTTAAATTCTAGCTCCAGGGGCGAATTAACTTTGCCATCTTACAAAATGTCTGCCAGTAGAGATCTCACAGGCAGGTTGCTTGTCGTTTTACCATGCAATACTACGTAGAGGCTTTTAAAATTTGATTTCCTGCCTCAAGTGTTTGTGTACACACACACACACACACACACACACACACACACACACACACACACACACGGACACGAGATTAAACGAAAAGCAAACAAGTCATTAATACATTACATATATGAAAGCTGCTACCAGCCTAAATCCAGCAAGACAAGCTGAAAATTTTTGCACTCATTGTACTAACATGGCCATTTCATTATTTACCTTAGGGAAAAATACTCATTTATGACCGCATGCACTCAAACAAACACTGTGAGGTTCGAAATTTTCTGGATTGTTGATTTGGACCATTTCTGCTCTGGAAGCATGCCTGGGACAATCTGATTTAAATTTTCAATTGGTCTTGAGAGTCTGCTGAGTTCAATGGTTGGCTGTGTGTCACTTGTGAATGTGCCCCAGCTTTTCTTGGGAGAGCCACACTGATTCAAGGGCTGACTGCTCCCGCTGCTCTAGGTGAGATGCTCTCCGGTGAAATTCCCTTGGGAAGTGTGGCTGGAGGGTGCTCCACTGTGACTGTAAACTACTTGGAAAACAAGGGGAGAATGGAATGTAGAAATACTTCTGGCAGCTCAAAGATCAACGCCAAGTTCAACGCCAAGTAGCAGCTGAGACAACTGGTAATAGCGTCACATTCCCAAAGGGAAAGGAGGAAGGAATTGGAAAATAAAGCTCAAAGAACAGAATACAGAAAGGGTGCTGGACAGATGGCTCGGTGTGTAAAGCATTTATTTTACAAAGCTGAGGACCAGTACAAAGATCTCTAGCCAGAACGTAAACTGATCATGACAATGTGCTCTGTAACACCAGCACTGGAGAAACAGAAACAAGTAGTTGTGTTTGGAAGGGCGTGCTGCCTGGGTCCAGATTCAGTGAGAGATCCTGCCTCAAAAAAAATAAGATACAGGCAGTGGGACCCGGACCTGTCCTTAGTGCATGAACTGGCTGTTTTGAACCTGGGGCTTACACAGGGACACATGCTCAGCCTGGAAGGAGGGGACTGGACCTGCCTGTACTGAATCCACCAGGTGTAAATGAATCTCCAGGGGAGTCTTGGCCCTGGAGGACATGGGAATGGAGGGGAGGGGCTGGAGGGAAGGTGGGGGCGGGGGCGGGAGGGGGGAGGACAGGGGAACCCATAGCTGATATGTAAAATTAAAACACAAATATAATTTTAAAAAATACCAACAGAAGACAGTTTATTTGTGAACTAGAAAAAAAAAGATACAATTTGGGCTGCTCATCTTCTCCTAAACGTTGGGCTGCCCTGGATGGGAGCTGATAAACCCAGTATCACTTTAATGGTGTGAACTAATTTTCTCTCCCAACAGCTATTATTCACAAATAGCTCAGGGGTAGAGGTAAAACTTTGTGCCCATTTTCCCCTCATTCATGCTGGGATTTTCCTCTGGCTAGGGTTCCATGGTTTTCAGTGGCTTTTTTCTTTCTTTTTCTTTTCTTTTTTTTTAACAGAGAGAAAGAATATGAAGTGAGTGGGTAGGGAGGAGGAAAGAATCTGGAAGAAATTGGTAGGAAGGAAAGAATGGGATAAAAATATATCACCTGAAATATCAAAGAAATTTTAAAATTTTTAAAGTACTCTACAAAAATAAAAGGCACAAAGAAATTGATGAATATGCCTAGCACTGATATCTACCATCCACAAGTCACACAGGGAACACCACACACATACACACACATACACACACACACACACACACACACACACACACACACAACATGAGAGGAGGGCTGGGAGAAGGCTAAGGAAGAATAAAAGGAAGATAGGTTGGTTGGTTCCCATTCATAATTACTTTTTGGACAATAGAAAATACTTCTCAACTATCTTATTATTTTAAATTTTTATAAATAATAAATAACAAAGTTTTATACCCAGAGAAAACTGAATTTACAACTGATGTGCCTGTTTAGGTAGAATTATATATATCTGGTCATATAGTGCATATTGTTTTGTTATACTATGTTATATGCAAATGATTACACAAAGGATAAAATATAGGCGTTATTGAATTCAATTAGGATAAAACCTTACGCAGAGTAGAAATTAATGGAGACAAATTTTATATAGGATCTTTAAGTATACCACAATGTAAAAACATTAGCACCGTCTTATTTCAAACAATTTTATTAATTTTCTCACTTTTTCATTAAATTATTTGAAAACATCAGCACTGCATGTTTAAATAGAAAACTGTGCAATCAATTAAGAACCAGCAGCTGTGATAAATAGGAACAATGCAGACTGTCAAATAACCCTTCAAATTTTAACAACTAGCAAACTCAGAAATATACATGATCCCCAGAGATGGGAAACTCAACTTTCTACTTTGAGTTGTTTGGTTTGGTGTAGCATAGCTGATTTGTCAAAGTAGGATGTAAACAATTTGCCTACATGGAATTTCAAGAGCAGCGTCATGAAGAAAGCCAAAGAGGCCATTTTAATCATGCTCTATCGTTCCCCTTCAAAACAGCAGTTGGAACTTCTAGAAGGTGTCGCTTCAGTGGCAAATCAGCTTTTGGCGAAAATTGGAGTAGAGTTTTGTAGGGAAAGTTATTCTGGACACCTATCTATTATAAAATCTTTGGCTGAAAGAGGGAATTAAAAGAACTTGCCACTGACTGAGCCTCAGAACTCCTGCCATGAAGGGCAAGGAGATGTTCACTGATCCCCTCTGGCCATCTGCCTCTGTCTTCCCTTCCTTTGTATCTGCCTGTCTGATCCCATGGCTCATCAGCCACAGCAGCTGTTGCATTGTCTTGCTGAAGATGCTTAAGCCTGAGGCCTGCGACTTCGCAGAAAAGGAAACCGTAATTTGTAAATATCATCACCCTTCAGTCATGCTGTGGCTGAGTCATGGAGAAAGCCCAGGGTGATTCATAAGCACACAAACCTACAGAAGGGCTCCCCAGTTCACACCGTTCATTCCCTCGAAAGAAAGAGTGAGGTCCAGACACTTATGTAATTCTCACCTTAGCCCCACACATTTTGAGAATTACAAAGGGCAAGGGTGGAACGGAAAAAAATATTTGGGTATGTATGATGCTTACCATATGTACCAGATTTTAAGTAATTATCATCAAGCATTAAAATATTTCAAAAATTTCAACATTTTGCCCTCAAAAATATCTATTCTATATTGGCTCTCATACATGCAAAGCCATGTGTTTCTGATTCCAAGCTTTCATTTATTTGGAAAATATAGTCCAAATGGTTTGTCTGCGAAAGAAAGAAAGAAAGAAAGAAAGAAAGAAAGAAAGAAAGAAAGAAAGAAAGAAAGAAAAGAAGGGAGGGAGGGAGAGAGAGAAAGAGAAAGAAAGAAAGAAAGGAAGGAAGGAAGGAAGGAAGGAAGGAAGGAAGGAAGAAGAGATAGAATCTGTGTCTCTGAGCACATTATGAAAAGTCTGCTATTATTAAATTAACACAACTACTTAGACCTACACTTCAAACATACTAGGAGTTTAAATTAATGCTGATCTTGTTATATGTATCTACTGCTAAAAGTTTTATGGCCAGTACAAACTTTGTCATTCTACGTTCCTCAAAAATGTAGGTTCACTGAGGTTTAATTTAAAGGTGTACTAAGTAACTGAGAAACAATTAATAAGCAAGTATTTTATCATAAATAGTGAAGATCATATTATGTAGCCCTATGTACAGTAGCACAGAATAGCATAGTAAGAGACCAGCAATGTGACTTTGATGTAGGCAAAATTCGCAGTAATAGAATTGATAATATAAAGCATTTACTAATAGATCTGGCTCAGGATACATTAAGTCACACAAAGTAGTATTTAGTTAAGTATGAACTGCATCCGAAATACCCCAAAGATATGTAGCATGCTAACCAGCCCTGTCAGAGATAAGCAAAATTTACCATTCTAGGATGTAAGTGCTTGTTTACCATGATTGGCCAGCCATTAGGCCCCCAAAGATTATGCCTCTAATGGGAAGCACAAGGGGGCAGTGCAGGGGCACAACCCATGCTAAGTTATGGCCTGCTATAGAGTCCCCCAGTTCTCTTCTTGAGAACAGTATAATTCTTCCAAATGGGCAAGATGACCTAAGATGACCACTCTCCTTCAAAACCATGCCTCTCTTTCATTAACTGTTGTCACATCCATATATATTCCAAACTATATAAATACAGCCTGTTCATTACCTGTGTTACTCATGTACTTTTTTCAGGGCTGTCCATTTGGCATTAGATAACCAATCTGTGTCCACCTCATTTCTTTTTTTTTTTGAAAAAGAGTCTCCCATGTAACCTTTAATCAAAAATTGCTAGAAGGTCAAACAAAAGGTAGAATTGGTGTTAAATGTTTTAAATAAGCATTACATAAGGTCATGTACCATGTACATGTCATATGGAGCCACTCCACTGAGGTGCTGACTTACAGAGAAATGGATAACCACAGTTCTGAGAAGGCTTAAGAAAACAAGGCAGTGTAAAAACAATGTAATAACACAGTTATACGTTCTGGTGGCCATCTTGAGATTTCTAAGAGTCGATGCCCTCTCTCTTGATGGACCAGTATTTAAAGCCTGTCACATGCCAGGCAGAGTGCTTGATGTCTCTGTAAGCTGATATTCAACCCTCTTAGAAGCACAGTGTAGACATCATTATCATCTTTGCTATTCACTACTGCACCGGTAGAAGAGTCATTGTTGTGAGGGTCATTCTTTTTCTCCTTTTTGGATTTAGCATTTTTGGTTCTCTCACCGAACTTAGTTCTTGGGTCACAGCAATAACTATCACTAGAAAAATACTACATTTGTAAAGGCTACCTCATTTTCCATAAATCATTCACACACTCCCCATTTGGTTTGCTACATATCTTTATGAACCACAAGCCACCAGAGCTTGTACCTACAGAGTTCATCCAGAGCCAAAATTATCTGTAACCACAGACAAAGCTCACAAAACCAGGACAGAAGTCTTACCTAATGAGTGTTTGACTGTTCCATCTGCAGGTTCTGATGCTTGCACCTTAATATTGTACTCAGTTCTAGTGAGAATGCTCAAGCATGTTTTTCTTTTCTCCTTTAATGGCCTTATTGGGGAGTCAATCATCTTTATTTTTTAAAAGTACAACATTGCATCACAATTTTAGAAATCTGTATTTTAATAATGCCTTTGAAAATCCTAATTGGACACTTACCATTGATTTGTATGAGAGGGGTTTCTTGGCTGCATGGGAATTATTTTGATATTTGATTTATAATTTATTTGGACACAATTAAATCCTATATTGAAATTTCATAACGGAATACAAAAGATAATTTCTTAAGGTGCCTTACAAAACCTGAGTATTTGGAAACGAATATTCTCTAGCTAAATCTTTTTAAACTTGTCTGTTATATTTATGAAATTATGAGTGTGCATGTGTGTATGTTGAAGAGGTGCTCAACTGGGATGGAGGAGGAGGCCAGAGGTCCGTGTCTGTTGTCTTCCTTTATTTCTTTTCATCTTAATTTTTGTGACAGGGTTTCTTTTAAAAAAAAAAAATATTCATTTTACATACCAACCACAGATCCCCCTCTCATCCTTCCTCCTGCTCCCCCCCCCCCCACCTAACCACCCTCCCACCCACTCCTCAGCCCCTCCTCCAAAAGCATAAGTTTTCCCATGAGGGGACAGCAAAGCCTGGTACATTCAGTTGAGGTAGGTCCAAGCTCCTCCCTCCTCCCCACCTCAAGGATGAGCAAGTTGTCTAACCATAGGTAACGGAATCCAGAAAGCCAGCTCATGCACCAGGGATAAATCCTGATCACACTGCCAGGGGCCCCTCAAACACCCAGCTACATAACTGTCTCCTGTAAGCAGAAGGTCTAGTCCAGTCCCATACAGGCTCCACAGCTGTTGTTCTAAAGTTCATGAGTTCCTGTGAGTTTGGTTTAGTTGTCACTGTAGATTTCCCCATCATGATCTTGATCCCGCCCTCCTGCTCATATAACCCCACTTTCCTCTCTTCGAATGGACTCTTGGAGCTCTGCCTGGTGCTTGTTTGTGGATCTCTGCATCTGCCTCCATCAGATACTGGATGAAGGCTCTACAATGACAGTTAGGGTATTTACCAATCTGATGACCAAGGTAGGCCAGTTCAGGCATCCTCACCAGTATTGCTAGTAGTCTAATCTGGGGTCGTTCTTGTGGATTCCTGGGAATTTCCCTAGCACCATGTTTCTCCCTAACCCTATAATGTCTCCCTCTATCATGGTATCGCTTTCATTGCTCTCCCATTCCGTCCCTTCCCGAGCTTACTGAACCTTACTGTTTCAGCTGAACTAGCTGACAATCACATGCTGGGCTCCACCTACCTATATCTTTCAGAGGCGGCATTACAAATGTGTTTGGTCATGCCCAGTTTATACATGCATTCTAGATTTCCAAACTCAAGTGCTCCTGATTGTACAGTTAGCATTTTACCAACTGAGTTCTGTCTTTAAACCAAAACTATTTTAATCTACTGAAAACATCATAGTCTTTTCTTAGAAACATTAATATTTTGATTATTTTTACAGTATAAGTTTGGTTCCCTAAATCTTTATTGATGAAATCTAAAGTTTATCCAATTCATGTACAAAGGACAATGAAAATAATAGGGAACAATTTCAGCATATTACAGAGTCACCTCTAATGAAAATTAGGCCATGTGGAAGTCTCAATATAACAGAATGTGACATTATGTTTAAAGGACCAATTAAAATGCCAAATAAAAATTATATTGTATCATGCCTTTAGCTTTCTCATACGAAAATAATAAATGTAAACAAAGCTTACAACCTGTGTGATGACTCACAATTCTAATCCCAGCTCTTGGGAGGCTGAGCCAGGAAAACTACTTTGAATTCAAGGTTAGCCTGGGTTACATAATGAGCTCCAGAAGAGCCTGAGACACAGAGTTGTACTGTCTCAAAAAAAAAAAAAATGGAGCTGAAGTATATGTGTAGCTATACTTTAACTTTAAAGATATGTACCAAAAATATTTTAACTAAGTGTTAAAAGATTTGATTCATTAGAGTAAGGTAATATAATTTAGTTTTACCACATTTGGGTTTACTTACTTCTTTGGAAATAATCCAATAGAACTCTGAAAACTCCCTTTACAAATGATCCAATAAAAGAAAATTGCCAATTTTAACCATTTATGACCCTGCAAATGTTAATATATCACAGAGAAAATAACAATAAGACAAAAATTTCAGTTTTTATATTGAAAAAGAAAGACATGAGTTAAATATTTCCTTTTCCATCAAAGTGCCATGAACTTGAAAGGATTTGCAAAGTGGAAACAGGTGTAGTCAACTGTTAGAGTATTTTTAAAATTGTTTGACACGTTATAATAGTGTGATCCCAAACTGAAACCTGACATTACATAAGCATTGGAAGATCATAAATCACTTTCGACAGCGTGCTGTGGTCTCTGTTCTCCTACACTGGAAGCATTCTGTAACTGTGATATCATCGCCTAGTAGCACAACAGGAATACGAAGCTTAAATATAAAATAGAAATTTAACTTTCTTCCTCTGTGTTCAGAGCTACATGTAATACTATAATATTTGTAAGGTAATTTAAGATTGCTTTCTGTTTGAGACATTCGGGGATTTTAACAAAAGAACAGAGAGTTTGGAACTGTGATTTACAATGAACTTCACAAGGTCACATTTACAGTTGACTGAGATGCACAGTGGAAATTACAAAGAAAGTATTTCCAGGTAAAACAGAAAGTTTTGTATTAATTTTGCTTGTAAATAATAAGGAAAGTTTCACAAAAGTACCAATACTACCACTCTATAGGATGACATTTCCCCCCACCAGGGATTATAATTTTGTGTGTATGTATCTGAGAAAAAAAATCCCCTTGAAAGTATGAGTATGGAACAGTCCCAGCCAGTAGTGCACAGTACTGGTGCCTTCCATTATCCTCTGCACCGAAACCTTCATCCCAGGACAGCCTTTTCAAAATAAGCAACCTTGCTGAATGTGATCTCACCACATTTCTGAAACAGTTTTATTGGTTTGTAGTAACAAGAATAAATTTAACTTACTTTTTTCAAAAGCAACAATGTTTTCATTAGCCATTACATATATAGTATATACATAATATTTAATCATAAAGATATTCAATCAAACAATTTACTTTGGATCAAATATAAAGGTATCTGGGGAAATGTGACTTTTGAGAGATGTACCTAATATAAAATTCCCAGAGAAATAATGCCAACAGTTTTAACATTCAAATCAGTCTTCACCTGTTAGTTTTTCCTCCTTCTGTTCCTAACAGGTGTAGTTCTGCATGTCTGCTCAGTCCCCTTACTTCTTTCCATTCCTAATTCCACTTCGGTCAGTTAAGTACATTACAGTAGAATAGAATAAAATTCAGTCACCCAGCTATTCTTAACATTAAACTGTGCTTGCTTAATGCTCAATGGCAATAAACTTACAGTGTATATGTGCTATAACTTTCTTCTTCTATTGTCTACATCTCTTCTTGTTAGAAACATTCCAGGATCATAATGCACTTCCTAGATTTGAAAGTACCCAATCAGTCTATAACAGGAAGATATATAACACATGATCCTCTAAATGCATGCAACAACAGCTGAGACATAACAACCAACGCAGGCAAAGATGAAGGAAGTATACAAATCATAAGCCTCGGGAAACACATAAATCTTTATGAAGTCTTATCACAACTCAGACAGAACGTGATCCTTTCAAAAACCTGCCAGATGATGCCAGACAGAGTGCTCAGCATTAAGACTCAGGTGCTTTGAAGTTGGGATCTTTGAAGCTCTCTTTGAGGACTTGGAGCTTGGGTCAGCCCTCAAGCATGGCAAGCCAGGTATTAGTTCTATGTTGCCTTTCATGTCCTCTATATCATCCATTGTCTTGTCTTCTCTTTGATCCAAAAGCATGCCATTTTGTTCTCTATGTTAAGTAATTTGAAATTTTAAGCACTTTTGTGCAAAAAATTGAAAAGTATCAAAGACACTAAATATGGTGAAGCATGTTGGAGTTACATAGCCATAAGATCAGACTGAGAGCAGTCATCCCAAACAACGATAAGAACCCACTTCTTTTTTAAAAAAATTTATGGAGAGGGTTTCTACATATGAGCACAGGTGCCCCAAACAGGCCAGAGGAACTGCATACCTGTGCAGCTGGAACTGCAGGAAGCTATGTGCTGCCCATCTTTGGTTCTTAGAACCAAACTTGGGTCCTCTGCAAGGGCAATCAATATTCCCTTCTAACTGCTTAGCCATCTTTCTAGCCCCAGGATCTCACTTCTTAGCGTAAGTACAACAGCAATGAAATGTCTACTGGAGGGGCAAATGAGAAGGCTCCTTTGGCAAACTTCCTGCCCTGAAAGAATGAGGATCTGAGTTCAGATCCCAAGTATTCATGTAAAAATCAAGTGTAGCAATATTTGCTGGCCAGCCATCTAATGTATCTGATTGGTGAGTTGCAGGCTCAGTAACACACCATTTCTCAAAAATGGGGATAGTGATGAAGGGAAACACCTTATGTTGACCTCTAGCTTCCACATATACATGTAACCCCACCACACACACATGCACATAAACTTACATACACACACACACACACACACACACACACACACACACACACACACAGAGCAAGACACATTCTACCTGAGTTTTGGAGAGGGCAAGCATTAAAACCATGTTTTTTAAAGAATCTGAAATTTACTAGGTAAAATGATCAGAAATAGCAACATTTTCTTGCAACTAATTGTTACCAATATCTCTATCTGTTGTGTTTGTGTTGCTCAAAAAAAGTGGAATTTCAGCCGAAATTGATCGCCCTCTGGTCAATTCATATCCAGACATTTATTCAAAACTTGGGTCAATTGTCTAAGCACTATTTTAGGTACTTACATATACCAGTGGAAAATATCAAGAATTTCTAAGGAATGTTTTGTGGCTCTGTTGCACACGTCTCACAGCATCTTGAAGCTGCTTCTCAGGCACTGAGACGGAATTGTTCTAAGGCTGTGGGGTAAATGAGAAGAAATCAGCTTTGGCTAGTGAAAAAATCAGCAGTTAGTAAGTTAGCTGAACTCTAGGAGTAAAATTTAAGATGATAATTAGGGACAGGAAAGAGATGAACCATATCAAATGCTCTTGATACATTTCGTGGTTTGTAAAAATAACATGTCCAAATCCTACTGAAAATTGGACATATGGAAAGATACCTGGTGGTCACATCACCAACCAAAATATATTTCAAGCAAGATGACCTGCCAGTAATGATAAAATTGTTTGCAGCATCATCCTGCTGTTTGTGAGATGGCAATTTTGATAGTGCTATCATGCCATGTACAGGAAAATTTTCTAACTGTATTGTAGTAGTCACATCTCCATTATATTGACAGTTACTGACTCTGAACCTGTCATTTCTAGCATCTTTCTGATACTATTGGCCTTGAATAGAAGATGTTCTGCATTTAATGAAAGTCTTTAGCTCAGTCTTCATCCTCTGAAACTTTAGAGGGTCTTCCACCATGTGTTCAATAGCATATTTATGGCTGTGACTGATTTCAGAAAGCCAGTGGTATTTAACCTTCTCATTATTACCTTTGGGACCAGTATACAAATGCATAGTTTACATTTTTCCCCCATTGCCAAAGCTAAACGACCATAAAACTTTGGCACAATAAAGATGTCTGCCAAATGCCAATCAATCATTTTCCAAAGGGTCTTTGAGGAAGTTACAGATAAAAGTCCTCCCTAAGTGCATTCTATTAATACTGGAGTGTAGAAAAAACCTAAAGGCATTCTTAGACCACTGCAGACCATAAATTCATACTTGGAACAAAGTCAGCAGAGATTATCCCCACCTGACTCATCCTAAACCCAGGATACCCAGACAATATATAGTCACACCAGCCAATAAAACATACGTTTTGTTTTTTAAGATTTTTCAATTGATTCTAATTATCTTTAAAGAATTTTTTTCCTTTTTTATTAAGGAATTGTTTTATTCATTTTACATACCAATCACAGAGCCCCTTCTCCTCCCTCCTCCCTCCTCCCACCCCTCCTGCCTTTCCCCCAATACACCCCCATTCTCTCCTCCAACAAGGCAAGGTCTCCCACAGGGAGTCTGCAGAGCCTGGTACATTCAGTAGAAGCAGGGAAATTTTAGGAAGCTTACACTGTAGCTCAGGCCAACCTGCACCTCACTGCCTGGATTCTAAGTGTGAGCCACATGCCCAGCAATCCTAATCATTAAGAAGCCCTTTAAAAAGTGAAAGTGTTTTAAACCATGAGTTTTACCATGAAATTAATTTTTAGTAAAATTATGATTATTTCTTCAAAAGAATTCACAAATATAATGGCAAAAGGGTCTACATTTTAATAAAATTATTATCATTCATTAAATATTTGGTATGCAACAGTCTTGTCCCAAATGCTTATTATACATATTTTAATCAATTTTAAATTATTATTTGATTTAGATGTGACTATAATGTCTATTCATAGGCAACAAGCTTGCTCACATCAGAAATAATGAGTTTAAGCCAACAATGTCCTGTGGGAAGTTATTGTAATATTTGTACCTGAAGAACATGGACATCAATTCTGACTTCATATTTAATTTTTGTATTGTCATTAGAAATTCAGTTAGTTACTGAACCTTCAGTTCTTTATCTTTAAAATGGTACTATATATTTTAAAGGGCATTATATTGGGGAAAAAAAACTGTGTAATGTAAAATCCAAAGCTACAGTAGCAAAACAAAGAGCCAACAATTGATGAAATATATATATAAAATCTTGAATTCTCTATTTTGGCCAACATTGCTAGCTAAATTAGTAGTCTCCAAGTGAATGGTAATTTAGCTAAAGGACTCCATTTATCAGACCATAATGGCAAGCAAGTGTGAAATCGTCAAGGCAGGGCAGGAGCATAGAAACTTCCAGCACAAGCTAATACTGCCATCTAGAACCCTAAGGCACTCTGGAGGCTGAGTTGGTTCATTTTCAGACAACCTTAATTTTTTTCCTAATGGCTTTCAATTGACTAAATGAGGTACATTCAGTTATTATGAAAAGCAATCTACATTGCTCTGTCTACATATTTAAGTACAAACTACACCTTAAAAATATTTTCACAGAAATATTCCAAACCATGCTTGTCTGAAGAACTGGTCACCAGATTGTAGCCAAGTTAATAGATGAAATTAGCCATCTCAGTCTAACCTTTGTCAAGTGGGCAATGAATTGTACAGATCTCCTTAAACTGTAGTTAATCTCTAAACAAAACAGTCTTTCTTCTTGATTTATTATAACTTACTTAGTATTTTTATTTAATAACTTGTTAACAAATGAGAAAAACCCCAGATATATGCAACATACTCATATATATACACATAGAAAACAAGAAATAACAAAAATTACAACTGTCAGAGCTAGTCTTTCTATAACCTCATTTTTCTACTATCAGTTTTGCATTTCCTTTGCTCTCAGCTGGTTTGAATATTTTACCTGAGAGGGTGATGTAAACTTGCCTTCCAGGAAACTTTGGACCATGACTTTTCCAGTTTCAGTTGAGTTTAGGTTTTCTGTCGACTTAAATTATTCTGGATGGCTGCTAAAGGCGACCTGATGGATCTCCTATGTTCCAAACATACCACTCTTTCTTACTTCCACAGAGAAGAACAGTCTGGTTTTCTTCTGTAATCAAGGATCAATCACCTAATCAGTATAGTACATGCATTATTTGCCTGCTTATTCTGATGCATAAGATGCCCAAACTGGCAGAATGCCACTTTTTTACATCCCATCAATGCAGTCATTGGAGCATCTCCTAGTGAAAGCAATCTTCACATTGGAATTAAACATCTAAACCAACATGGCAGAATACCATGGAAACAGGAAACACAATGTTTTGAAAGTGAGTATGAGGTGATAACATAGGACTCTCATATCCACATCTTGATTCCTGGACCTGTGAAACCAAAACCTGGCTGTGGCAGAAATACCACTGGGTCTTAGATGTTGATTCAAAATATTTAAATAGCCAAGACCTTCTGAACACTTTTGCCAAAACCTGGAAAGGTATTTCCATCTATATGACACTGAACCTCAGCCATTAAAAGGCCTCTCTGCTTTATATGAATCCAGATGCTTCAAGGTAGTTAAAATAGTGGATTCCATAACCATGGGTCCCTGGATACACTTAACTTGCTAAGAAGTGAACTTAGAACAAGTGAGCATAGAACCACTAATAAGCCCAGGCCCAGTATTCTTTTCTTATGTCAATTGACTATACAGCACTATTTCTGAGGCCATATATCTGGGCTGGAAGATCAAAGGCCAGGAATAATAGCAAGAGTGAAGGCCAGAAGCACTCATGAAGGCCATTGTTTCATGTGACTTACATGTGCTTTTGGGGGCCCTATTAAACTCTGTCCCATATGTGTTATTTACTTTGGATAATGGAGTGCTGCTTTGTGAGGTAGGTAGGTAGCCAGGAGACAAGGTAACTTGATGGCCTATGGTTGACTACATAGTTTCTAATAAGACTAGCAACATAGAAACACAGCTTCTCATGAGGTCAGCAGTTAACCACAGACAATGGAAAGGTTTTACTTCAAAACATGAAGGGTCTGCTCAATGATCCAGCTAAAGGTCCCAGTGCCATCACTTCAAACTCTATCAACTGTTAGTTAGATTTTATTGGTAAAATGGCAGATCAACTATCACTGAAATATGCACCTGCTTTTGAACCTTTTCTGGTTCATGAACTAAAGACTAGCAGCTTTTTGGTTGCTTACCAAGTGGGATTGAGAACCATCCTAAATGAAGAATATGTCTTCTTGGTGGCTTGGGAATTAAAACCATTTGCAGAGGACCTTAGTTTGATTCCTAGCACCTAAATTATGGTTCATAACTGTCTGTAACTCCAGCTCCAGAAGATCCAGTACTCTTTTCTGACTTATGGTGGGCAACAGACTTGTACATGGTACGTAGATATACATGAAGGCCAAACACCTATATACATATGATAAAATAAAACTTCTTTTAAATAATGAATATATGTCTTTTCCAAAATCCAAAAATGGTCCTCATAACATTATTCCTGGTTGTAGGAAGGAAGCAAGGATAGCCTGAAATTCACCAGATAGCATAGATTGGCTTGGAACTCACTATCAACCTCTTCAGATTTCCAAGTACTAGGATAAGAGGCATTACTGTGGATATCTCTCTGTACAAATAAAATGCTGTTTGGCCAGTGGCTAGGCAGGAAGTATAGGCAGGACAAGAGAGTAGAGAATTCTGGGAAATAGAAGGCTGGAGAGAGACACCGCCAGCCGCCGCCATGAGAAGCAACATGTAAAGACACTGGTAAGCCACGAGCCATGTGGCAAAGTATAGATTAACAGAAATGGGTTAATTTAAGATAGAAGAAGTAGATAACAAGCAGCCTGCCACGGCCATACAGTTTATAAGCAATATAAGTTTCTGTGTGCTTTCTTGGTTGGGTCTGAGCGACTATGGGACTGGCGGGTAAGAGAGATTTGTCCTGACTGGGCCAGGCAGGAAAACTCTAACTACAAATGGCGTCCAACGTGTTAGCAAGAATTTCCACCTAAAACCTGAGAAAAAAGATTCTAAAACGGAGCTAAAAACAGCTTCCTAGTTGTCTCTCTCAAGTTAGCGGCAGCCTGCTGGTTTGAGCTACTATGGCAGGTTCCTGGCGTGTGCGTCTGACCTGCAGTGTGGCGGGAATGAGGAATCTACAAGCAGCACTTTACTCTGCTGCGTGGTAGATTTAGCCTTTGCTAGTTTAAAAAAAAAAAAAAAAGTTTCTGGACTATGCACTGCTTTGATAGAACTGCTTCTGAGAGTTGATGGTACACATGGCTCCAGACCCAGAGCCAGAGCTGGTGGTAAACTATACCACCGCCATGTTGCAAAGCTGAGGTGTGCGGAGCCAGCAGCAACAGCAGTGCTTCAGTCTTACAAAGATGGATATTACACAGAGAATCTGGTTTGTCTTGTCTTTGGGATTTTTAACTGCAGAAAAAGATTTGATCGTAAAAGCTGTTGAGTTAAACAAATGTGTAAATTTTAAAGGTAACTTGACTTCAAAATTTGGATATAAGGATATGTTGCTTTGGAAAAGAGTCTCTGCTTTTGTTTCAACAGAAAGCCAGAGACTGTGGATTTGTTCCAGATTAAGATACATCAGGTTTGATCAGCCAAGACCACCTGAAAGGTCTCCGATGACACCATGGCCCAGATGATCTGACATCCAGAATGGTTTCAAGGCAACTGGCTCAGAGGTTCACCCTAATGGACTACTCTATAATCCTAAAATTTTCTTTGTATCCCCATAAGATACAGCGCCCCCCTCCAGCAGGAAGTAGTAAGAGAAACTACGCCCACATTCCCAAAATTATCAAGTTGGCTTTGGAGATGGAATTGGCTCACTCCTTCTCTAAATCCAGACATATTGCTAAAAGAAAAGGTTAAGAGATTCTTGTGTCCCAAATCAGAAGAGCCTTCTGGTGTGGGACAGAGAAAAACCAATATTTTTCTTTAAAACAAGTTGTTTATAAATGTGATCTCTTTCTAAAGAAGAAAAGAGGATATGATATAGATATAACAGGATTAAAGGGTAGATTAAGGAACTTACTTCCAAAGAGCAACAACTTATTTAAAATGTTTTACATTGGTATAGATTTTAGTCTATTGATACAAACTTAAAGTTAATTTTGTTATACTGTGTGTATATTTCTACTCTTGTTTAAGGTATTATGTTTGTATAGCTCATTTTAAATTGAAATGGATAATTAAAAATAGATTAATGATTAGTCATCTATGATAATCATACTCATAGCCATGTTAGTTAAGTCTTCTAGATATATATAGAGATATTTCAGATAGATAGGTAATCTTCAAATACTTCAAAGACCTACAGAATATGGCATTTAAAATACTTTTAAAATTTAGACTTTCTGGACAGTGAGACATGTCTGCTCCTGGCAGCACCAATTTACTTCAGAGAGGAAGATGGGCATTGAAGACACATCATATGGAATTTATCTTCACCTTGGCAAAAATAGCCATTTGGGCAAGAAACTGTTCTTGCCTGGACTGCTTGATCAACTGGACATGCAGGACCCATAGAAAGGTGACCACTAAACTTTGCTTGACAAAATGGTCCTTCAGGTTCCTGCTTTGCAGAGGAAACTGCCAGACGTTCTACAGGACACTAAGAGAAGTGACCAAGAGACTCTAGCCCTGTGGGCTGAAGACAAATGCCCCAACTTTACAAAGGAACATTAGGTGACTGTCCAGGCTGCCAGCTGTCTCTGTCTACTCTTGCAAGACTCCCGAAAAATGCTTGCATCCCTCTCCCAGTTCTCAGGTAATATTATATCCTTCTGAGGTCTTTGATGTGGTTGAAGACTAGATAGTTATAATTTCCTCAGTTATGATACAAGATAAGTTAGATATAAAACTTTAGACTCACAAATATAAGATAGATAGGATATCTTCTTTAATATTGTAACTATAATTCTTGCTTGATAATTGTTTTGTTATATGTAATTGTACGATGTAAAAGTTAAAACCTTCCTTAAAAAAAAAAAAAAAAGAAAAGGGGAAGTACTGTGGATATCTCTCTGTACAAATAAAATGCTGTTTGGCCAGTGGCTAGGCAGGAAGTATAGGCAGGACAAGAGAGTAGAGAATTCTGGGAAATAGAAGGCTGGAGAGAGACACCGCCAGCCGCCGCCATGAGAAGCAACATGTAAAGACACTGGTAAGCCACGAGCCATGTGGCAAAGTATAGATTAACAGAAATGGGTTAATTTAAGATAGAAGAAGTAGATAACAAGCAGCCTGCCACGGCCATACAGTTTATAAGCAATATAAGTTTCTGTGTGCTTTCTTGGTTGGGTCTGAGCGACTATGGGACTGGCGGGTAAGAGAGATTTGTCCTGACTGGGCCAGGCAGGAAAACTCTAACTACAAGGCATGAGCCACCACATGTATGTAACCTATAATTCCTAACCTTACCTCACAAATGTATTCCTCACAAAAGAAGAAATATATCTGTCCTGTGGACAATTCCAGGGTGAGTGAGCAGGTCTTATATAATGTGCTGTCTAGTTTTATGTCAGCTTGACACAGCTGAAGTCATCTGAGAAGAGGAAACCTCAACTGAGAAATTCTCCCCATAAGATCAGACTGTAGAGCATTTTTCTTAATTAGTGATTATGTGGAATGAGCCCAGCCCATTGTGAATGGTGCCACCCCTGGCAGGTGCTGGAAAAAGGTAGGTTGAGAAAGCTATGAGGAATAAGCCATCCTGGAGAGATGGCTTGGCCATTAAACACTAAGCTCACAACTGGAAATGTAAGAGGATTAATCCAATAAATAATAAGAACTCCATAGCCTCTGCATTAGCTCCTGCCTCCAGGTTCTCCCCTGGCTAGGGTTCCTGTTTGGGTTCCCTCAACTGACTTGAGATTCAGGATATGTTATCCAAATAAACTCTTCCCTCCCCACGTTGCTTTAGGTCATGGTTTTCATCACAGGAAGAGTAACACTGATGAAGGACATAATAAATCCAATTTCACATTGCTGTCTACCTTTGTCTACCTTTTTAATTAATACCTTGCTACCTGGCATAGCTCCCCTTTTATAAGCACTTAGTTAGTAATCTCTAAATGTGATATTTTGCATGTGTCAATTACTCTATAATAGCAGTTCGTTTTTTCTACCCTTTCCTCTACAGTATTTGAAGACAGTTCTGCCATTTCAACTTATTTTTGTAAAGACCATGTTTTTGTCCATTTTATTTAACCAAATAAACAGTTAGAAGCCTTTTCAGCCCCTTCAGCTGCTATGTGAAATCAGGAATCCATGTTTTGTGGGCTGATATCAACACTCATTGCATAACCAACTTCATTTTGCTTCTACTACTATCATACCCTACAAAGACCCATTACCAAATATATTCTCCAGATTTTTGTCTGTAGAAGTAAATATATAAAAAATTAACAATAAATTTTATGGAGAACACCATGTTATGTCAAGATTCTATTTTATACCTACCAGTTTGTGTGACTCAAAGAAAATAGTTGACGCCTTTTATAAACAACTGAAATTTATTCCTCAAAGATCAGAAAATCAAAGTACAAGATGAATCGGGTAGTCGTGTGCACACCTTTAATCTCAGCACTGGGGAGGCGCTCCAGGCCAATCTCTGTGAGTTTGAGGCCAGCCTGGTCTATAGAGTGAGATCCAGGACAGGCACCAAACTACACAGAGAAACCCTGTCTCAAAAAACAAAACAAACAAACAAAAAAGTACAAGATGAATGCATCTGTAGATTAAATGTCTGTTTATGAAGTGTTTCCTGGCTTATAAAGTAACACCTTTCTGCTGCTTCTTTACGTGGTGGAATGGACAAGAAGTACTATAAATTTTAATAGTTCCTAATTTAAATAATAAAAGGTCTAATCTGACCCAATTTTTCCTACAAGCTATAAAACACATATTGATTAGCTTCTGTGATGGTTTGGATTAGAATGGCTCCCACAAACTCATGTGTTTGAATGCTTGGCCCCTAGCTAGTAGAACTATATGGGAAGAGTTAGAAGGTTTGTTTGGTCTTACTGGAAGAAGTGTATCACTGGGTGGTGGGCTTTGTGGTGTCATACATATTATATATCTATCTTCCTCCTGCTTCTGGATCATATATAAGCACTAAGTTATTGTTCTAGTACAATGCTTGTATGTCTACTGCCACAGTACCCATCATGATATTCATGGACTCTACAACTATCCTCTGAAGCAGTAAACCCCAAATCAAATGCCTTCTTTTATGAGTTGCCTTGGCCTGGGAGTTTTGTGAGGTCAAGGCAGAAGAAAAGTAGCTAAGATGGCTTCCTTCTGAATTTTGAGAAGATGCATATACTCAAACCATCTATAAACCTCGCTATTTAAGGCTGCTGAAGCTGGGACCTAGTTGCAGCTTAGAAGTCAAAGTGATTGTCGGCTTGTGTGGAGTCAAATCAGCAGGATTGTAAAAGTCACTTGTTTCAGAAAAGGCCATTACAGTTTGCTCAGGCAAATCCCCATTAATCACCTCAGATGGAGCAATTCCCACTAGCAAAGAAGACCAGTGCCCTCCTTCTGATCAGGATTTTCTGAAATGAGCACATTTACATTTTCAGGATCCTATTCCATCCTAGTCAATGCCTTCATTTTACCAGCAGATACTGTAAGGTCAGGAATTAAATTTATATTTTAATTCAGTCACCAATAGAACAACACTCTGGATTTATTTTCCAGCCATCTCATATTTGTATTCACGGGAAATAAGGGTTTTTGTTGTTGTTGTTTTTGTTTTTTAGAATAGATAAGAAGCCTATCAAATCATTTACATATTATTTTAAGTGGGAATTCAAGTACTTGAGCTCATCATTTTCTTTTCCCACCTTTTCTAGCATAATTAGAAATGGTCAGCATCCTTATATTTGCTGGTATAAGGAAAATGATTGTTGTGTCAAGTACAAACTTGCCTCTCACATGTACCTGATTAGCAATACCCAGCAGTACTACTTTGCATATGTCTGTTGTCATAACAAACAATTGACTTGGTACACCTTTCTTTCTGGAGCTAGTGACTTTAAATCTAGTCAGATTAGAAAATTTACTGCCAGAGCCAATTTATTCATTCTTAAGTATCAGTTGTTTTAGATTCAATCTCGATATCAAAATTCAGATTATGATTTCTCCAGAGAAAGCCCATAAGGCATAAGGCATACATATAGATGTAGAGAGAGAATTACTTTAAGGAACTGGTTCATGCAATCTTGAAGGCTTGAGTGCCCCAAATCATCAAGGCAGCTCAGAGAAATAAGTACCTAAAGAAGAGCTAGGGTCACTATCAAAATCTAAGGCAGTAGAGAGAAAGAATTTCTTCTGGTCTGAAGAATGGGTCGTCTCCCTTAAAGCCTTCCATTAATTGGTTGAGGACCAACACTTATCTACAAATTATGCAGGATAGTCTTACTTTATTCATACTCTACCTACATAAATATTAATCACATCAAACAAAATATTTTTACAGAAATATCAGAAATGGTGTTTGACCAACTAACTGGCATTATAACTAGCATCCTTGACACAAAAACTTAAATATCAAACAATTTAATATCTATTTTTCTCTTCTTTTCCTTCTCAGTTTTTGACCAGCAGAATCTATATTTCCTTATGTGCTGGCATATGTCCAACTAAAGCAAAGATATATCCTGGACTCTGCTTTATGGCCAATGAGATTACAGAAACATCTAAGTAAAAATGCAAGGAAAAGTCTTAAAAAGTGTGTAAAATCATTGCACATATAATATTATCTTTCCTTTTTGCTCTTCTTCATGTCAGGGGTGAGAGTTGAGAACTATGTGGGGTGAAGAGCAGGGAATGAAAAGACAAATTTGAAACTACTTTCTGACTTACAAGATAACAGTTGACAATGAAGGCCTCAGAAAATATGGCAGCAAAAAAAAAAAAAAATAGAAGTAGTGAGGTCCCTAAGGTCAGAATGAGGTCACAGTGTCCATGCTAATCTGTCCAATTTCTGATCTTTGGTGTCAGAAAAGATAAACTTCTATTTGATTAAATTCTTCGAAAATAATGTCCTCATATGCAGCTTTCCTGCTCTAGATACTTCATAATTCTTTAATAGGAGGGGTGTGTGTGTGTGTGTGTGTGTGTGTGTGTGTGTGCACGCACACTGGCATGTACATTAGCAGTCTAACTCTTTGAGCTTGTATAATTCAGAAGTTCTCAAAAGAAACTATGTCTATATAAGGATCTTGCAACTAGTTTTTGTGATATATGCCTATAATCACAGGACTCTGGGCAAAAGACAAGATCACGAGTTTAACGTCAGCCTGTGTTCTATAATAAGACTCTGTCTCAAACAACAAAACCAAAAACTAAAAGAAAAAGCAAGGTCCTGAAGACTGTTTGACCATGACTGAGTAAGACATGGTGACCAGGGAAAGGTGAAAAATTGTAGATGAAGAAGTAAATGATCTTAGGCTATCTTACCACCTTTAAGTAAACCACTATCCATTTTAACCTTTATATCTAGCCTAATATTCTCATGGCTATTAGGTAACCTCTAAAAATGCATCATTATGCATGCTCAGGTGATGTCTAGCTGCTACCAGCCTAAACTAATTCAGTAAAATACTCCTGAAACTTTTTGGAAAGATTTCTCCATGTTTCCATAGCCTTGCCTAATGCTTCAGTCAATGTACTTGTTGACTTTGTACTTTGTCCTTAGCTTACCAAAATTTATGTAATTTCTTTTGCATAACACAAGATTCAGGGTCAATTGAATCTGTGTTACCAGGCATGGTCACTCATTTTTGGACCAATAGAAACCATTTATTATTCCTTTAAATCATAGTTGTTATTTTAAGTTAACATTTGGAATATAAATGAGAGCCATAGAACAAATGCTGTGGAAGTGTGTTGCCAATGGTGTTCAAGGAAAATTTCTGTGTATGAGATATATAAATGTCATGGGAAGTTTGGTTCTTATAGTATTCAAAATATAACAAATTCTAGATTATTGAAAGCCATTTCAGCAAGTTGCTTTAACCCCATGAATCATAAATTATACAACAATATAAAGATGTATTAGGATCTACTTTCCTCACTATTTTCTCATGATACAAATTAGACTTACAAATCCCAAGGAAAGTTGCTAATTCTCTTAAATGTAAGAATTACATATGAATGTCAAAACTGACTGACATAAAGCAGTCATGCTTGAGCAAAAGGTTATGTAAATAATTTTCTCAAAGAAAGATGAAAGACTAGAGTAAATGTTTATATCCCTAAGAAAGTCTGTCTAAACCTAAATTAGAGGAACAAAGGCTATGATTGAATGCATCTGTCAAATAAAGTGCCAATCCCTCCCTTGTACCCCACAATCATGAATAGGATGAGGCAGGGGAAAATTAGAATGAAGCCATTTCTAAAACAACTAAAATGAGCATTTTAAAATGAAAAATTGGGTAGTGGGTCAGATTGAAACATTATCACTAGTTTGAGATCAGGCTCTCCCTGTTCTGAGTTATTCCACATTCTGTGAAACAGTGGTTTTTCAGGCTACACTTTGCCTGGGAGACTCCATTCTCCAGCAGTTTATGACTCCCTCCTGAGGGTAGAGAATGAGTGCACTCCTGGATTGACAAATCAACACCATCGATCTGGCACCACCCATGCAGCAAATACTGATAAGTGACTTATTCTTAGTAATAAAAGAGAGCCAGCCTACAAATTTGTAAGGTGAATTGAAGCTGTAGAGACATGGGTATATTACAGAACAATGAAGCAGGCCCAATAATTTGTCAAACAGGCCAGATCAGCAGAAGTATGTAACTCCTTTACCTGGAACATTAAAGTGATGGACCCAAACACTGAGATTCGACAACCCTACCTCAGCCTATCATCCAATACCTAGTGTGTGCTCCAGGGACCAACAGCAGAGAACTCCAAACTGACCCTGGAGCTTGAGCTCTCCTAGAACTCTTCGTGTTGAGGCAGCCTGTTTGTCCATCCATCTACTTGCTCATCTGAATCTAAACCCACTATTTCCAGTTCTGACCTGTTTCTACCCTCTCATCTCTGTAGCTAATTACATCTCTGCTATGGGTCCTGACTCTCTCATGACCTGGACTCCACCACAGCATCTTCTTTATAGCTGCTGCTTCTGCATTCATTATATTATCAACATAGACTCCACTTTTGGTTTTCTCAGGCCACTTCTGAAACCTCTGACTTTGTAGCAGCCTCTCTAACTTGTACTCATTCTGTAAACCACATAGATAGATCACTTACTGTGATCTGTGTGATATGTGATCTGAGACTTGATATTAGGAATTAAGATTGCAATAAAAAATTTTCATTGGTCTCGTCTGGAGTATCAAGTAGTCGGGAGGGAAGATATCCTGAACTCCTGCCATTGAAATCAATGTACTTTGTGAATTTATTTTTATTCAATAACTTCTCACATTGTAGAAAACATGTTTGTCTCTGTTTCTGTCACAGCACACTCATAATACTCTCATTTTACCCATAACAAAAATAGAAATATTTACAGTGCCCAAGAGGATGTCACATGACTTATCGCCAATCTCCATTACCCTGCATCTGTTCGTTTTAAGAAATGAACCTTATACAGGAAGACGTAGCTCAATGGAGGAATGCTCAAGTAAGTTGCACAGGGCCCTGGATTCAATCTCTAACACTAAAAGGACAAGAGAAGACATGCCTCCACCCTACTTTTAAAAGATATCCTGGGAATATTCATCCATTGGTCTCATGTCAGTGATCTATGGCTTGAGCTGGATGACATCTCTACTCCATGTGGCATTTCATTCTCCTTTCAACTAACCTTGGATTGTTCTGTGGTGGAAGCTGGGCTTGATGAGAAATCAAAAAGGCTTTGAATTGACCTATTTGAATCAAGTTTATTTCTATTCAATTGTTAAAAAGTCACAACCCAACCCAGAATCTGTACTGAGGATCTCTACCAAAGGATATAGACTGAAGAAGGCTTAATTTGCAGGTCTTTACAGTAATAAGCCATTCATGTCTTTACATTTTGTCTACCTTCTTTTACTCATACTGATCCAGCCAAACTGTCTTTTTGGTGGACATTGAGTACCACCAAAGCCATTTCTGCTCTGGGACTTATCTCTTACTTCAGCCGGTAATGTTCTTCCTTCTGTAACTAATATAGTCAACTCCAACACTTCAAGTTTTTAGTTTAAAGTCCACTTTTGAGGATCCCCTTCCTGTAGCAGGAATCCTAAAAGTTCTTATTAATAAAATCAAACCTGAGCCAGTTGTTGGGGTGAATGCTGGATGATCAGAGAACCAGAATAAGCCATAGCTTCCTCACATCATCAATTCTTCAGCTGATCTTATTTCCTCAGACTGTAAGCCTCTGGGTCCTCATCTGAATGGGTCTCAGCTGAACTGTGTTGCTCCAAAGCCTAAAAGCTTAACCAGCCAAATGCTTCTAGTTTCTGGTCTTCACGCATTATATACCTTTCTGCTTTCTGCCATCACTCCCTGGGATTAAAGGCTCAGTTTCTGGGATAAAAGGCGAGAGACACCATGCCTGACTGTTTCCAATGTGGCCTTGAACTCACAGAGATCCAAAGGGATTTCTGTCTCTGGAATTCTAGGATTAAAGATGTGAGTGCCACCATTTTCTAGCCTCTGCATCTAGTGGCTGTCTGTTCTCTGACCCCAGATAAATTTATTAGGGCGCACAATATTTTGGGGAACATATTACCACCACACCTTCCTGTTCATCACATTTAATAAGATGTTATAGCACAATTCCAATTCCACTTTATTTTATTTTCTCTGTTGTATGTATGTATATGTATATATATGTTCAGTTTCTTTGTTATTATTTATTCTTGTATCTTTTTATTCCTTTGTTTGTGGTTTCTGTTTCTTTTCTGCTTCTCTCAGTAAACTATAGTCTATTTTTCTTATTTTGTTTAGTGGTATACCATTAATAGAATTCTCGAAGAATCCAAGGTATCAATATATTTCTGTAGATATGTTAAAAAATCATATTTATGCTTTTATGACTTGAATATAAGAAATAGGGAGTCCGTGTACATATCACTAGTGTGGAACAGCAAGAAATTCAGTACAAAACACACTTTTATGAAGATAAGAGCTGGTTTAGAATCTGCCACATCACTTAGTACATGGAGCCTCTGTGTTGGGAAGGATCAAAGCAGGTGCAAGCCTGGGGAGCGAAGGCACAGGAGACCATTTATCTAAACCCTTATTCTCCTGATGAATACAGTTAGACCAAGGGAGTTAAGTGCACTGAAGGGTACTGAAAAGTCTGCTAGTAGCAAAGCTAGGATTGGAGCCTACTTTTCTAATTACCAGTGTTACCCCTATTTTCTGAAATTGACAAAAATCACTTCTCCCACAGAATTTATAACAATGAAATAAAAATGTGAAAGAAGAAAACCCCAACGCTGTTGAGTAATTAAAAACAGCAGACTTGGAAAATTAAGCAGTTTCTAATTTCACCAAATTGCAATTCAATAGGCAGATACATTTGTTTCTCAGGAAGGGCCCACGCGCCTGCCAGCTCACTTCTCAGGGCTTGAAACTGTAAAAGAGGAAGAGGATGCCCTGCGGAATCTAAATTTACAAACTTACTTTGCTAAACGATTGGCCTTCGCCACTCTGTGAGAAAATCATTTTCAGCGTGGAAATGAACACAGTGAAAAAATGCCCTAAGAAGGGGAGAGATTGTGTAAACTAAGGATCTGAAGGAAGGAGACGTTATTGCGACAGGGGAATTTCTCTTCAGTCTGCTTTGCCATTGAATAGTTTCAAAGAACCTTTTTTTTTTTTTCTTTTTAACAACCAAGGAATTAATTTAACTGAGAGAAAAGTTCCTAATAGTTGTGACCATGATTCTACAGACTGAATTATACCAGTGAAGAGTAATTCTCCCACAGAGTCTTCTAGAATGAGAATCTGGGCCAGCGTTCTATAGGACTACGGCCCCTTACTAACAACAAAGTAATGTGATCCTCCCTCATTGCTACAGTTCGTAAGAACAGGAAGTTAATAATGTTGTGGCAGAGTTTATAATTTTCTTTCCCAGGCATTTTACTCTTCATGTCTTGTGACTTCCGTCTCCATTTCAATGTCATAGCTGCCTGAGATATATTTCTGTCTGACAAAGATTGAACGATTCTTCCGTGGCGAAAACTTTATACATTTGTAGCCATTAAGGTCCATTTATTCAATCCCATTTCACTGGCAATGAATTAGTTATTAGATTTTCTGCATGAATTTGTGAGACAAAAAGTTCATAAAACTAATCATTTGGAGGTTAATGTTTATATAGTTTTAAAAAGTAGAACCTAGACAGACAATTTAATTCCCTACTTTGCATTAATTAAGGAAATGTTCTTCTACTCAGCAGCCACTGTACCTCTGTTCCTTAAATTAAAATTAGAATTTCAGAATAATCTGCAAATTCTCTCACACTGAAAGTTAATTACATTATCATTAATCTGATGACTAAGTTTTGAACTGATTGATTATAGTATAAAGACAAGAATTCTTCAAACTCTGTTATCAGATTATTTCCATATTCAAACAAAACATTCTATTAGTTCAAAATAGTTTGTTTGCATAGCTGATATGTTACAATTCTTTACATCCTTTTTATATGATCATGTCAAAATGTCTCTGTGAATAAAGACATATTTTATAACAATTATTATCTAAATTTTAGAAACTAACATGATGCTCCTTTTTTCAATGATACACATTTTTATTTGAAGGACCTTATTTGTATTCCAGCTACTTCAACCCTTATTTAAGTGAAAATACTAGTCCGGGATGTATTTCTATCAACAAAAAATTCTTAACTAAAATAGAGCACTTTAAATAAAGAGAGAAATGAATTTGATGTTGAATTTATTAACTGGGGATTTCATTAACTTCATAACTAAATTCATAGGGTTTCTAGAACTACCTCAATTTGAATATATTTAGTATACTACAAATAAAAAATAATGTATTATACAAAAAAAAAGAGATACGGTAAATTACCATGTCACCAAAGTCTAATAGATTTTTATTTTTTGCACTTTGGTATATTTTTACTTTTATACAACAACAAAAAATGTTTGCTTTGTTCCTTTGTAGCTTTTGCTTTTATTTTTGTTTTGTTTGTTTGCTGTTTTGCTCTGTAAAGGCTCATGACTCAGCTCCCAAATAAATACGTGAAGACTTATTCTTACTTGTATATGCCTAGCCTTAGGTTGGCTTGTTTCCAGCCAGCTTTTCTAATTTAAATTGACCCATTTCTCTTCTTCTATGTTTTGCCTCTGGGCTTTTACCCTTATTTATTCTACATGTCTTTCTTCCCTTCTTACTCTGAGGCAGGTTGTGCAGCTTGGTGGCTGGCCCTTGGCATTCTCCTCATCTTCTCTCTTTCTCTTGAGCCTAGACTTCTCCTCCTACTTGTTCTCTCTGCCTGGCAGTCCCACCTATCCCTCTTCTGCCTAGCTATTGGCCGTTCAGCTCTTTATTAGACCAATCCAGTGTTTTAGGCAAGCAAAGTAACACAGCTTTACAGAGTTAAACAAATGCAACATAAAAGAATGCAACACATCTTTGCATCATCAAACAAATATTCCACAGCATAAACAAATGTAACACATCTTAAGCTAATATTCAATATTCCACAACATTTCTTTGTTTATTTTTTTCCTAGTTTGTGTGTGTGTGTGTGTGTGTGTGTGTGTGTGTGTGTGTGTGCGCGCGCGCGCTTTGTAGATTTGCTCTCACTGGTATAGACTAGTCTTGAGTTCATGATCCTCGTGCCTTAAGCTCTCAAATACCAGTATTAGAGATATGCATTATCACACCCAATGTGGTAGTTTGAATAAAATGGCCCCAATAGGCCCATAGGGAATGGCACTATTAGGGAGTGTGGCCTTGGAGTAGATGTGGGCCTGTTAGAGGAAGTGTTTCATGGAGGTGGGCTTTGAGGTTTCAAATGCTCAAGCCAGTCTCTTGTCCTGCTGACTGAGGACCTGGATGAAGAACTATAAGCTACTTCTCTAACACCATGTCTGCCTTTAAGCTGCTTTGCTTCTTACCATGACAGTAACAGACTAAACCTCTGAACTGTAAGCCATTCCCAGTTAAATGCTTTCCTTTGTAAGAGTTGTCATGGTCATGATGTCTCTTCACAGCAATTAAAGACCTAACTAAGATACCCAGATGACACAAAAACTTTTGAACGATTACTAGTTATATTCCAGTAAGAGGGTGTTTAAATGATATGCAGATAAACAGACAGACAGATGATAGATAGATAGATAGATAGATAGATAGGATAGATAGATAGATAGATAGGATAGATAGATAGATAGATAGATAGATAGGATAGATAGATAGATAGATAGATAGATAGATAGATAGATAGATAGATAGATAGATAGGTAGGTTAGATAGATAGATAGATAGATAGATAGATAGATAGATAGATAGATAGATAGATAGATAGATAGGTTAGATAGATAGATAGATAGATAGATAGATAGATAGATAGATAGATAGATGATAGATAGATTAGATTAGATAGATAGATAGGATAGATAGAATAGATAGATGCAATGAGGCTATAAAAGATTGGTGTCCTCTGATACTACTTTTATGTCACTACAACAGAATGCTTGATGGAGAAATTTTTAAAAGGAAAGATTCTGCTTCAAAAAGCTCCACCTATGATGAAGGAAGAGGAACAGCAGAGGTGCTCAGGCTATGGCAGCAGAAGAGTATGGCCATGACTGTTTACCTCATGGCAGACCTGGAAGCAAAAAGCAAGGTTGTCAACCAAACCTTCCAAATTTTCAGAACCTCCCCAACATTCCAAATCTGGCTAAAGAACAAGCATTCTAAACATAAGACTGTGGAAGACATTCCATATTCAAACTATAATTCTTCTTTGTCTCTAGCATTTTTAATCATGCATAGAAAACACTCAAATTATGTTAAAATTCGAAAATTGACTCTTCCTTAATTACCACATTGTCTCCTTGGCTAGTTTGTGGGAAAAAAAAAAAAAAACTACTTTATATAGAAACCTTCCAACATTCAGATAGTACATTCCTAATCTATCTAACGTCATCATTTTTTAAAAGTTAACAGAAAAAAAACCTTTCTTTTTAAATGCTCTAGAAGATAAACACAACAATACAAAACAAAAACAAAAACAGAAAATATATTATCTTAACTAAGTCAACTTCACCCTTTGCCTCTAAAACTTAATAGGAGTCTCAGCGACATGAAAAAGTGCAGGAGTTCTGACTGTGTGTTTTTTATGTCTTCATATTGCTGTCATCTGGAAATCAAATTGCTGAGCTGAGACCTGACAAGCCTGAAACATGGAGACATTTCCAATTCTAAAGGACAATCACAAAAATGTACCTTTAAAAAATAAAGTCTACAAACTTGGGTCATCTGATCAAGTTTGCCTTGAGGTATTTCACACCAAATGCAATCTATCCTTTAAATTAAATAATAATCTCACTGGAAAACAATACCAGAAAAATAGGGCCTCTGCCCTACAAGACCTCAATATTTCTTGCTGCAAAACATGAGAGTATACTCAAAGAGCATAGAAACTTTTAACAAGAGTGGAAAATAATTATACATGCCTTTAGAAATATAAAGCAGGGGAAAAGGTAAATAAAGACAATCAGTTCAGCAAAGTTTCAATGAAGCAACAATAATCTTCAGAACATGAGCCTATCCATTTCATAATGAGGAAGTCTTGATGTTTAGAATCTTAAGGATAGCAAGAAAGTCAACAAATATTTGAGGTTATTTATAGCTTTAAGAAATCAAGATTTATTGTATGTAGTATTGGGGCAGGGATGAGCCACCAACTTACAGAACATTGTTTTATTGAAAATAGATTTATTGTCGTATAGTATATTCTGATTACCACCCCTCCCCGGACTCTTCCTTGGTTCCCACCCACCCACCATAATCCACACCCTATCTTTCTCTAATAAAACGAAACTAAGATAAAATGAAAACAAACAAAACAGAAAAACAGAAGAAAAAGAGCCAACAAAAAAGCACAAGGAAAACATATAGATGTAGAGAAACACACATTTTATACACCACAGAAATACCATAAAAACACAAAACAGGAAACTATAATATATACCCAAAGGGCCCATTAGGTTAAAAAAAAAAAAAGTCCTGGCAAAGCATTATGAGAAAATGAACCTCTGAAAATGCCATTGAATTTGTTTTGTATTGGCCATCTCCTGCTGGGCATAGGACCTGATCTTAAGAGTTGTTTGTATACCCAACAAGATTCCATTGAAGAAAACGAATTTTCCATTCGCAAGCAGTTATCAGTTGGAGATAGCTTCTGGACTAGGGGTGGGAGCTTGTGTCCATTTACCCTGTCAACACTAAGATGCCATTTTGCCCAGCCCTGTGCAGCCCTGTGCATGCTGCCACAGTCTCTGCACTCACACACTCATGCATATGCACAGACACACACACACAAACACACACACACACACACACACACACACACACACACACTAGTCTATTGGTTGATTGGCTTTATTAAAGAGTTTAAATTATTCAAATTATACAACTAAAATATAAAGCCATTATTCAAATGCTTATTTTTTATTTTATAATTTAATTTAATTTTTTCAAATCCTCCTTAATTTGACTCCCAGCAACTTTTCTTTAACAACAAACTACCACTAAAGTCATGTGACATGGGAAGCACAGTGAATTCAAAAAGTTATTGGAACCTGAATTAGAATTTTAACTTTTTATAATTGATTCTGTTGTTTTATTTCCTCTCATATTATTTATTATTCTTTGATCATATTTTAATATAAGAAAATAGCTCTACTATGCAGAAGTTGGAGAAAACATTTAATTGAAGCTATAAATGACAGTACTAAAAATTCCAACATCTGCCTTTATTCTGATTATTTTCTCTTGCTTTGAGTAGTTCACCTGTGTTGAGGAATATTAGTCTAAAATCTGTTAATTCAAATATGCTGTGGAATATCTGTTTAATGGTGCAAAGATATGTTGCATTCTTTTATGCTGCATTTGTTTAACTCTGCAAAACCTGCGTTACCTTGCCTGACAAAAACTACCAATTGATCTAAGAAATATCTGAATGGCCAATAGCTAGGCAGGAGAGAGTAATAAGTGGGTCTGGCTGGTGAACAGAGGGAATAAAGAGGAGGATAAATCTAGAGAGGAGGACACCAGGGGCCAGCCACTCAGCCACCCAGCCAGCCGTGGAGTAAAAAAGAAAAGAAGATATATAGAATAAAGAAAGTTTAAAAGCTCAGATGCAAAATGTAGTTAAAGAGAAATAGGATAATTTAAGTTAGAAAAGCTGGTTAGAAACAAGCTAAGCTGAGGCTGGGCATTCATAAGTAAGAATAAGTCACCATGTATTTATTTGGGAGCTGGATGATGGACCTCCAAAAAGTAAAAAGGCAACTATAAACCTGCATCTAGAACTAACCTAAAGACAGCCTCAAACATCAGACTACAGTTCTGAGACCAAGACTCCTTTTACCAAGGTGAGAATAAACATCCCATCCCTACACTCTTACTCTCTTTGTGGCATGTATACCAATTAGGAAAACTGTCTCAGAAATATAACAATGACTTGGTGGAGATGTCCCATGTTTCCATATTCTAGCCTAATTCTATGACTTTTCACTGTGAATTCAGATTTTTTAATATACCTTATAAAATGCATGCTGAGTCTAATTGAGTGCCTTGTGCCTGCCCATCTTCAAAAGATAAGTAACTTCTGAATTTCAGTTTATTTCACCTCCTCAATCATGTGTTACCAAAAATAAAAGTGTATGAGTTTTCACCAATCACAAAACTTTTGATAAAAACTTCCCCCATTATATATGATACATAGCTTTCAATCATTAAAATATGATAGACATATTACAAAGCAGTCAAGAAAATAGAAGAAAGATCACTTTTATTAGTGTATCCGTGTGTGCATTATGTTTGGTTCTCTTCAGGTAGAGATGGGTTGCCAGGAAAATAAAACTATTTGAAGAACATGAAGTGTTTAGTAATGAAGGAAATAAAAGGTAATATTAAGTCTAACTCTCAAGTAGATAAAGCTTAGACAAACTTCACAGGAAATAAATGAATAGTGCTAATAGCTGGGTCCAATTTATAAAGCACTAAACGGATATTATAGGAGGAAGGGAGATAATTAATCTTCGGCTAGAACAATGAAAGATCAGCTGTGGCATTATCACACTGCCACATTCCAAGACTCTCGAGGTGCTTTGCCTTCCAACGCATTAATCATAGAGTCTCCAGAATTAGGATGTTTAATTATTTGCAAGGATCCTTTGTATTTTGTCTCTGCATGAAGCCCCTGATTACACTACAAAGAAAGTTTTCTTATTATGTGCCCCACTTAACCTGTAACAGCAATTTTAATAGTCTTTGAGTGTATAAATAAAGACATTTCATTTCAAAATCATCAAAGCTATAGTCGTCATGATTACTCAAAAGAAAAAATATTTAATTTTAATTTTTTTATCAAAAAAGACATGATTTTGGTGAAGTTTTCAATGTTGATTCCGCATTTTAAAAATATTACAAATTACAACAAATTATGTTAAAGTATTTTCAGTTCATTCGAACAAAATAATTGAAGCCTCACTAATTATAGGCAGAAACATGTTTTGAAGATTAATTTCATTTTACAGATTATCTCACAAATGTATAGCAATGCATATAGAAAACAGTTTGGAGTGATCCAACTGATCTATATAGTTTCTACAACTATACAAAATGCAATGGGATATGGAAGGTTATAAATTTATCCAAGCCTATCCTGTATCTTACAATAATTAATGAGTTTGTTCTTAGATGCTTGTGGTGAATGCATTTTTACCACCCTCAAAGTGACATAATTGTCAAAATGAAATTGCTTGGCTATTTTCCAGTGAACAGGTGTCAAAATAAGTTTGTCCTTGCAATTTTTTCCTCCCTCTTCTTGTACACAGAATTTTCTATCTAGTCTCAAAAGGTGACCTCCAAAGTCTCTAACACACTCTAATTCTTCCTGTCACTTTGACCACAACCTCTGGTGCATTTCACAACTGCAGTTATGGTCACCTTTTAACTGTCTCTCTAAACAAATTTGATTTATGTTAATGGTAGTCAAGACTTCCCTATCATATGACTTTTGATGGCAATATATTTTATTCACAAGTCTCCAGTGTTTATTTTCTTAGTACTATAAATTGAATATAAATGCATTACAGTAACAGCCAGGCCTTGACAAGGGCCAGCTCTACTTAATGCCCAGCCAGATCTCCTGTGCTTTTCTCTCATTTATGCATCATTTCAGATGAGCTGCCAAGTGTTTCTACAAATACTCTTTAGATATTTATTCTTACACTTTTCCATTCATAGAATTCCTTTTCCCCTCTAATTAATTGCACGCCCCTTGGAAAATACCATTTTTGCAAAGAAAAAATGCCCGCCCACTATCTTTGCTTCCTGCTTCCCCTCTGTCCTCTTTTCTAAAACACTATGGAAATCTGTGTTCCTATAAAATAGTCTTATGTTTCCTTATATGCTTTCTCCCAAGATTGTATATATCAGAGACCCATAATGGAATCTATTGTACTATAATGATCAGTAAATATATACAGTACACATTGACAAATTCTATACTATTGGTAGATAAGAAACTACAGATACTTGCTGGTGACCTTTCCCCTCAGAGTTGCCATAGTGTTTTCTGCTCCCGGTGATATAATGGCACAGCCTGAGCAACTTAAAAGAAAAGAGATTTGCTTTGTCTTACAACTCTAGACAGGTAAGGGTGAAAGCCTGTGTCTGGTCAGGCTCTTGCTGGTATAGCCCCAGGCAACACAGTAGTCATTTGGCAAACGACAGGGAAAAGGCATGCAGAAGTCTCTGGTCCCTCTTTTTCTTCATATATAACTACCAGTATTCAAGTCTGGTGGGTCCCTACTGGTGATCCTATCTCTTTCTCTTCACTACCAAAGTCCTCATTTCTAAAAATCACAACATGATAACATTTCCTTAATCTTAATTCTGTATAATGAGAATTTAAATTTTTTAACTTATGTATCTTTAGAAGAACACTCAAGTCATATTCAAACCACACTAACAGTTATGTCTCCACCACTAAAAGCATTTCAGCTTTTCTACTATTATAAATGGAGGTTCTATTATAATTCATATTTTTTAAGAAAAACTAATAAAGTAATAACACAGTAAGAACCAAAAGTAAGGGTCATTAATTTTAAGAAATGGCTCCTTAACAACTCATTTTCAATGAGTCTTTACCACTTCTGTGCATCTTGTGAAAGTCCACATTGGCCTAATAGTCCTATTCAATGTTTTAAGTGTGTTTGCACAGAGAACACCTTTATGTCTCATCTCCATCAGAGTTGATGGCAACTTTCCTCATTTCAATATATAAAAGATAGTATTTTTCTCTAAGCAAAAATTGTTTGTGTTTCTTTGCAATCTCTGGAGATGATTCAGTTTTCCTAAACTCAGTAATGCCAAGGAACTTTAGAGAGGCAGGAAGAAAAGCCATCATGTAAACAGCAGGATAAAATTCCTGCAAAATATCACCTACTATTTCACCTACTCATGTATTTACAGAAGTAGGATTATAAAAGAAAAGTACTTCTATTACAAAAGAAGTAGAATCTTTTGCCCCAGTATTGTGGTGGATGTTGACCCCACTCTTGAAGGTGGGATGAAGGAAAGATGTTCTTATAACTTTGGAGCAGTAAACATCAATGATTGAGCTGCAGTGACGAGGTTATATCAGCCTGTCAAGGGTCTCCAAAGCTAAAATAGATGGGCTTAGTCATGTGAATCTGCCACTTGATATATGGATTATATAGGTCAGAACAGTTTCTTTTCCAGTTAAAACAAGTGCTAAGCTAAAATCAAGTTCAGGTCTACTTGAAACCAAAAATGGAAATGTCATGCCTACTAGTAGAGGCCCACTTTATACTTCATCTTGAAGTCCTGTGCCAAGAAGCTCAAAATAACACCTATCTGCTCAATTAAACTGGGCTGCTTCACAGGCAGGAGAGACACAAGTGTTTAGAATTTGAGAGATATGGGTGTCCATCCCTCCTTCCTAATCAAACCTATAAACAAAGAAGGTGATCATCTTCAACTGCTGCTGTTTGAAAGAGATCACTGGAGCGGTAGGTGCTAGGGTGACAGTATAAGTGAAGTCTTTTAGAACACCAAACAAGGTTTCATTTAGTGTGCTAAATCACAGTGCACAACTGATTAATGTTCACTTGTACTTCACTGTCCCCATAAATGCCATAGTCATCTAATCAATAAGGAATTGAAAGTAAAGAAAGATCAGTAGAGTAAATTCCCCTGAAATGTTCTACCACTAGGTCAATCATTAGGTTTTATACTTGCCTCTGCTCTCTTGTGTCCAAATTATATTATTACATATATGATGTTTCATTGACCAGCAAGTCAGAAACTGCAGTTGTAGTCCTAATTAGGTATTATCAGGAAGGGCTGATCAACCTTGAGAAAAATGTTCCGATGACCAAGTGCTTTCTTAGGGCTATGAAGGTGGATCACATCATAATGCCTCCAAAATGTAAGATAAAGGAGAGGAGACAATTTATCATTAGGCATCAGGTATTAGAGAGAATATTACCTCCTTTGAACATTCTGTAGCCCAGTTAAGGCTGGAAATTGACACCCTCACCACTGTACTAAGCCCTATATTTCATTCTTTATATCAGTTAATCTGTAAGTCAGTATCCTCTGAGTGGTCCTTAGACCACCATCATGCTGTACTGAAACCTATCCAGATAGCTATGGAACATTTTCCACCCAGACAGTGCAGTCTCATGAAATGTTGATGTGTTCTATGAACTGTGAATGTCTATGGCTGATTATTTTGTGAGTTAGAGAATGTGGCAAAGGAAAGCAACATCCACCCAGTGGAACACCATATGATTCCCTTGGATGCAACTAATAGAGGCATTATTTTCAAAATGCAACCCTATTTTCGCTGAGCTCTTGCAGAAGTCTAACCCCTAACCCAAAAAAGTTAATTCCTAGCCTAGGAGAGGTTTTAAATTCTCTAGACTGCTATTCTGATTTTGAAGCTGGTCACACTGTGCCCAAATAGTTACAGATGTTAGGAAGTCCAACAAATCCTGCATGTCAGGCAGAAATGTCAAGTTCCAGGAAGCAGACTCAGCACCAGTACTGTCTCAACTTTACAGTAAAAAAAATTAATTAATTAATTAATTAATTAATTTAATAAAATAAAATAAAATGGCTACTCTCCAGCTAGAATAAATGTACTCCTCATTCTAGTTTCTGTAGCCACGCTGCTGACTCAGCAGGTCATCTATAGACAGAGATCATATAAAATCTAGTCCTGCTTCTCATTCATGTATGGTTCAGCTAAGCTGAAGCCAATGACAGCTACTGGGCTGCTAAAGGAAATCACTCCAGCAATAGTGATAGAAAGTTCAAAAATGAGTGTAGCTACTGTGTTTAGAGAATGGAACCTAAGTCCTTTGTCTTAGTTCTAGAGAATACAGCCCTTGATGGACCTTACTGTTTCTGATTCTAGCTCAACCGACTTCATTGTTTCCTGTGGCCAATTTGGAAAGCTACAGGTCATATATTTAATCACCATTATTTAAGAGTACAAGCTATGGGACTGGAAAGATGGCTTGGTGGTTAACAGTGCCTGCTGCTTTTGCAGAGGCTGGTAGCTCTGGAGATCTGCCTTCTTCTGGCCCTCATGGACACACACACACACACACACACACACACACACACACACACAAATAAAATAAGTCTTGACTGTAAAATAAAAGACTGCATGCTAAGGGCAGAAGCTGCAGGTGTTACCAATAGTCAGGGTCTTCTCTGGGTGCTTCTAAGTTGTTAAACTTTTATGCAAAAAAAAAAAAAACAAAAAAAAAAACCTACAGTAAAAGCCTACACAGATTTTCAAAAGCAGCAAAGACATTTTTTTTTTTTTTTTGCATGAAACGATAGTCAAGGAAGCAGTGGAACACAGGAATGAAGATACTTTGGGACTTCCTTTTCTGTTGCACAAGGGAAAGAGGAGTTTGGTTATTAAGGGGTGTAGTTTGAGTGGTTCTCTATTTTGATTGACATCTAACTATATTACTATTTCTCTACTGTACATGTAACTTCCCACAGTGAATCTGATTTTAATCGTAGTCAGGTGCATGTCCAGCTACACAAGTATAAGTAGGAGATTCTCCCTGAAACTTCATTTTGAAAAGAGTGTTTAGTTTTTCATGCATGTAGCCAGAACAAATTGAGGCAAAAATCATCTTTTTGGTCTCTTTCATGGCCATAAGGAGAGTTTAATTGAATAGATTCCATCTGATGGTTGTCAAGGGGTAGTGAATTATCACTATAAAGAGAGGAGTGTACATGCCTGTAGCCAGGTATTTCTCTCCCAACCCCCAGTTTCCAAATATCCACTCAGAGTCTTAATATTACTTATAAATGGATGGTTGATAGCTCAGTACTGTTACTAGCTAACTCCTATACTTAAATTAACCCATATTTTTACCTATGCTTTGCCACATGGTTCATGGATTGCTACATGTCCTGCTTCCTCAGCAGCTGGCTGGCATCTCCCCTGATTCACCCTTTTTCTTCTGAGTCCTCTGTGTCTGGCTGTCCCACCTATACTTCCTCCCTGGCTACCAGCCTGTCAACTGCTTTATTAACCAATGAGAGCAATGCATAATCACAGCATACAGAAGGATTATTTCACAGCACATGCTGTTCTTTGCAAGTGGAAGTCTTAGATGTCTGCTAAGTGTTTGGAGAGGGGAGTGGGAATAGCCCAAACCATGTAGAGTCCTGGGTTACTAGCCTATTCCCTATGCTTGCCTGCCTCAGCTATTTATCATACTTCCTGGGTCTCTCAAATAGATCCCCATAATAAAGTCCCATTTTCTGACATGACTGAATCAGAGTATACTTCATGATTGCCACAAGTTCTTCCCAGTTCCATGAAATTCAACATCATAAACACCCATCCTTCCTTCCTCAGAGATTTGACACAGTATCAAAGACTATTTTCAGTGCAAAAGCTACCAACACATATCAGGTATCTCATTTTAGCTAAAACTCAATTGTATTTGCTTGTTTGCTTAACAAAGATCCTCACAACATAGTCCAGATTAGCCTATGTAGCTCAAGATGCTCTCAAACTCACAACAGTCCTCTGCCTCATTCCCCAGAGTGCTGGGGTTTCAAGCATGTACTACCATACCTGGCTTATGATCAGCTATCATGTGAGAAAGGCACAGGGCACTGCCTCTCCCCAAGACTTGCAGATTGAATTCTATACTCAACTTTACCCCTGAGTTATCAGTGGCGTTCACATTTTTAGGATACAGACAATTTAATAATAAATAAAATCAGTAAGGTTGTCCACAGCTTTTGATAATTTAAACAATATCACATATACAAAGTAATAAATGAGACTTCATCCTACTTTCCTTATGAATTTCATTTATAAATAGTAAAAAGTGGTTTATTATAGGGAAACTAATTAATAATTAAATTAAGCAAGAGAAGATGGGATAGAACCAAGTCCAATAAGTATCACAGAACTTCTAATGTTCTTATCCCCACGGGTTTATGGATAGCACAGTTTTCCTAAATTTGTGTTATAATGTATCTGATATATTACCAACAAAAGAATCTCAATGGTTGTTTTGGTTTTTGGAAATTTTATTGAGACTTGATTACTTGAATGTAGTTGAGCACTGTTACAGTTAATCTCAGTTATCAAGTTGACAATCTTTGGAATCTCCTAGGAAAATCATAAGGTACATCTCTGATTGCTTCTGTCAGAATGCTTCAAGAGAAAAGTAACTGAAGGGGAAGAGACACACTGAATGTAGGTGGCACCATCCCATGAGCTAGGGGCCTCTTCTACCTTCATGCCTTCCCAACTTAGATGGACTTCATCCATGAGCTAAAATAAAGTTTTTTTCTCCCTTAAAGTATTACATTAAAAGTATTTTAGAGTAAAGTATTTCAGTCACAGTGATAAAAAGCTAATTAATACCACCACCTATTAGCTGACTTGGGTCACCAACCACAGATCAATACTGCAAGAGCCACCAGCACAGTGCTAAATTTCCCTGTATCTCAAAGCCCCCAGGTAAATAAATACTCTTTTGTTATGCATGGCATACCAAGGGATTGAGGACTACTTCTCAGTGAGCAAAAACAAAAGCTAAACCTCTTTGCTCAGACCACATGAATTTGGACAATTAAGATACTCTATACATTAAAAATGAGTCAACATTCTATTGACAGTCAAGATGACCAATGGGTACTCCAAACTTCTTACTCTTCCTAAGTCCCTTGTGTTACTTATATATTTTTACTCAAATATTAACTTACTATATCTCTCTCTAGCTCTTCTATTTTTCCCACCTTTTATTCTCTGTATATTTTTTTAAAGTAGCTTGCTCACTGGATGGAGCTATCTCTTTTACCCACTTCGGTGGAATGGGCATTGTAACCAGTCTTCCTTTGAGCAGAGCTTCATCAGAGTTATCTCCCTAGTATGGATGGCAGACATCAGCATAGCTCCCTTCCCAAAGCATGGAGTCTTGGTAGCCATCATAAGAAACCACCAAATGTTTAAAGACTTACCTTGATGCAGGACAGCATTCAGATCAGCCTGGACTCACTGGCCTCAGTTGATATGAATAAGAGAATTAATTCCCCTTGACTTCCTCATAGGACAAGGTGGATACTTGGAAAACTCTATCACAGCCTCTGCACCTGGTTTAATAATTTAAACAAATAGAAAATCCAATACAAAACTTAAAGAGAAACAATCCAACCTTCTGAGACATACCCTAATGGTTCATGAAGGCAGGTTGGAGGTATACAGGCTGTGTTGGCATGTCTATTTGGACTCTTTGTTTAAAAGAGCCTTAATGAAGAGCTGTCTGGTTTTAGCTTCTATCTGTCAAATTGTCCAGACTATTTTACTCTTGGAAGTAAATAAATAGGCAATTGTTTGCATGTAACTATCCACAGATGCCTCATATTTTGTTCCAGATACTGTTGAAGGATTGTGTGAACAGCCTGGGTAAACAGAGATACTGAGTCTCTCCTGAGACAGAGTAAATGAACCCCCTTTTAATATAGCATTTCATATAGGATAAAAATCAGATTCTTATTATAAACTAGGGTTCCCTATACTTGGGAATCTTCTGCTACATTCTGTACTATGGCATCTATGACCCTATTGCTTGATAAATGTCTCCCTAAACCTTAGTACATTTCAGTACCAAAAGACCTAAAAACAATGGAGCTGGTATAATTACACAAAGTACATCTCACTTACTCACTGCGCTATGACTGAAAAATCTCCTGTGTCTGAAATAATACTAATATTTTTTTTCTGGTGGGATTTATAAAATAGTGTCACGGCCAATAATAACTTACAAATAGAGTAAAAAGCTCAGGGCATTTATGATACTTGATAATGTTCAGCATTTTCTAAGCAAACATATTTTACCCAACAAGCTTGGGGTAGAGGGCAAATCCAGAATAGGAAAAAATGAAGTCACTAAAGTGATTTCTGTCTTTTCATTGCTCGTTTATGCATTTGTGTTTCAAGGAACAAATTTCCTCTTGACTAACCAGAAGCAATATTCAAGGTCATGGCACTCACTATCTAGCCTTCAACTGAGAAAAAAATTACACGCGTATTTATTTAGTTAATTTGCAACTTAATTGAGATTGGCATGCCCTCATTTCATAACTGTTATTTGGGATATAAATACTTTCAATTAAATTATGAGAATACAAAACAATGGTATCAATTGTTGAGGAAAATATTTTCAGAGCTAATATTGTCACTCTTGGTGTACCACTTTGCCAAATGAGCTGTGCAAAAATATGTGTCTATAACAAATCATCTGTAAATTTCCAAAAATATGAAAGAAGTGCATATTTACAAGAAGGAATACGGTCCCATAGTACTTTATTAAACATCATGAGGCCTGTATATTTTTTCATTATGTACAAATAAGGTGATCATTTAAAATTGTTATCTTTAAACACCTATTTTAAAGTTATGAAGCAATAAAGAATAAAATGACAGTATGTTTTAAAATAAGCCATAAATTCATTTATAATATTTTTGTAATCTTTATCCTTTCCATAATAGCAAGCAGTATAGATGTCCACTACCCCTTTCTTAGTAGACAGCAGAAATGATCTTTCGACCACCTTTAAGTAAATATCCAAAGGAACAATAGACTTGGGAACTGTCGTTAGGTAGGACTGATTTCTCATAAATACTGAATCTATATTTTCATGTAATAGCTCATGCATATAAATATAAAACTAACAGTGGTATGTTACTTTAAAATATTGTGTGGTTAATACATTTTTAGTCATTTAAACTTCACAGTAAGAAAAACATAAAGTTTCCATTGCTGTAGACAAGCATCTACATAAGACTATTCAATTGTTGTTTTACTTCCAACGACTTTTATTATAATGTTAATATTTCTGGTTATAATAGAAACATTTCACAAATTTTAAGAAAAATAATGATAAAAGTATTTTTAATTACATTCTCATAAAAATGCTCATGATAATTTAACTTCAACATTGTAAAAAATATTTCATTTATGTGCCTGCTGAATATATGCACATATATATGTCATCAAAATGGATAATATTTAAATTAAGAATTGTTATGCCCGGCATCAGTGATGCTTCTGAAGTACTACTTTGCCATAACAGTATACTTAATAGTTCTTATATATCAGTGCCTTTCAATATGATTCATAAACCTTAATGTATATATTCTATGTCCATATATGTAAGTGTGTATTTTTTAAATAAGCTTGTAAACAAAACTCAGCTTCACATTGTTAATGAGTACTTATGACATCAATAGTTCAATGGTTCCCTTACTCTCTGTATGTGCATGTGCACACATTTGGAAGCTAGAGATCAACATCAGGTGTTCTTCTTCACTTTGTCTTTTTGAAACAGAGCTTTTCACTGTCTTGGAGCTCACCAAGTATGCAAGGGTGGCTGGCCAGGGAGCCTGAGGGATCTCCTTGCCCCTGTCTTGGCCTCCTCAGTGGTGGAATTTCAAGCTTAACCACATCTGGCTACTTTTCATGGACTCTGAGGATGGAACTCAGGTCCTCATGTCTATGTGGCAAGCCCTTCAGGAACTGAGCCATCTCCCCTGCACCTCCATCTTCTTTAACCAGATGATAAATAGGTCCGCTGGGTTATTGAATTTTCTAAAACAAAAATAAGAAGTGGAGTGTGGAGTGAAGCAGGAAGAAAGAGAAGTAGGAAGAGAAGGGGAAGTAAAGAAGGAAGCAATAAGAAAAAGAGAAAGGGAGTAATGGGAAAGGGAAACGTAAAATGTTGTAATAGTGAGCCAAACCATCCATATTACCAGCTACAGTTAACCATATAACTAGGATCAGACTACAGAAATCTTTTGCCATCCAATAAAAAGGCATGTACTTTAGCAAATATAATGCTTTTTCTGCTTAATTTTTCACATCCACATATCTGTGTGACATGGAAGTTCATGTATGCAGGTAGATATTGTTGGTTGTTTTTATTCTTTTGAGGAGCCTACCACCCAGCTCCCAAATAAATCACACCGAGACTTATTCTTACTTCTAAATGTCTGGCCTTAGCCTGGACTGTTACTAACCAGCTCTCTTCAAATGAGAATGTGGAGATGATTTTAAAACAACCCAAGGAACTATTTTACATGAAACCCTAATAATTGTAAGAACTAAAGTGTAGTGAATGTCTTTTGTAGCTGGAGTTTTTTCCAGCAGGAGCTGGAGAGAAACACTCCAGCTACAGTCTTTGGTGCTGATTCTGCCATTCAGACATGGTGGAAAGAAATCTATTTCCTGCCTTCCTGAAAAAAATCATACTTCCTGTAATCATTCATATAAGAGGAAATTTGTATCTGTTTTGCCCTTGTCATTTTCTTCCCCCTTTATTCACAATGCCTTTCTTCTGCACATTCCTCGGGCATCTGATGCACCTTTGTATCATCACACTGCCTGGCATCCATCCTTGCATAGAATAGGTATTCAGAAAATGGTTTATATACAAAGAGATGTATTTTTATGATGAATATATGCAAATAATTAAGGGAGAAGCAGGGGAAGGAGGAAGAGGAAGAAAAAGTAAGAGGATGGGAGGGAGAAAGGGAGAAGGGGGTGCTTTAAGCATTTGACCCTTGCAGATGAGTCCAGAATTGTAGTTGCTGACAGCTTAATCCATAATTCATTCTCCCTTCAGTTCTGGGCAAAACTGTGAATGTCATAATCAGTCACTGCATGTTCACTAGAAGTGCCTGCCTAGAAGTTGAGAGAATAAGCCTTGCAGGCAGATTACCTGACCAATTTCTATCTCTTGTTTTCATTATATCCTCTGAAACATTAAAAATTGAGAACACACATTGTCATCATCATAGCTTTATAATTTCACCATCAAGCACACAAAGTTGAGAAGCATGCATCGGCTTTCTCCCATTAACTGAAGAAGAGAAACTATCTGAAGAATATACTGAAGAATCAATCTCTTCTGCCTTAAAGGATGCAGACTAAGGAATATTCTGTTTCCTTTTTCTTAAGCAAAAATTTTTTGTCTACATTTTCTAAATGTGAGCAAGCAGCTCAAAAATTTCCCTTAAGAGCTTTTCAGGACACATATTCTTTCAGCCAAACTTGGAGAGAAATCATAGTTGGTAGCTACTCACTTATTAACAGATAGAAATTATCAAAATTTTCTGTAACATTTCTTACTCTAGTAATTTAACCAACCATGGTTTCTGAACTAGAAGTAGTTTATAGCTTGAAAGTAAGCAGGCCTTCCTACCAGAAACAAGCTTGAAAACACAATTCACATCATTTCATTAATTAAAACACCAGGATAAACGCATATGACAGATACAACATGGTAGATTTTCACATGGAGTTAATTATACTTGATCATGTATTTTGACCTTTAGTGAATATACACAGACACACACGCACACATGCTCATGTAAAAATTCTCACCATCTGCTGGTACAGAGGGGCATATGATACCTTACAACTTGGCTAGATTTTCATTCCCCACCATTCACGGTTAGCAAAATAGAAATCAGAATTTTTTCAGGCTTGAAGAATTGAAAGAATGGCTTATGATTTATTCAAGGAATAAATAGCTCTGCTGCATTAGTATAATTGTAAAATACATCACTCAGGTGCATATGGAACTTGTAAGGACAGCATATTTAAGAGAAATTAGCTCAATATATGTAAATTGATTGAGTGCTGAAACCTCCAGTTATTAGGACTAATTTCCCCTTCTGAATCTTATGTTGACATTTATATGATTTTAATAAGAATTCATGATGAGTCTCCTTTTAGGGAAGAGTTGTATTAAGTGAAAGTAACTACATATGTAACCATGCAAATGCCAGCTAGGACAGGAAACCGATTTAATGGAAGTTAAAATTCATAAATGCATCAGTGACAATAATACATCATATTTGTGGCATTCTTTACTTTAACAAAGCTCTTTCAAATATCCTGTCTCATTTACTTCTTCCACAATTCTTTGGTAAAGAGGGATGTGGATTTGCAGATTGGGCTTAACATCTCACAGTTTTCCATTGCTGCTTCACAATATTAGCTTACAATATGGGATTTATCAAGGCAACATTTAAAAATAAACCCTGGGAATTGAATTAATTATTTTAAAGTGTCCTACAAAAGTCCGTTGGCTTTGGCACAAGACAACAGTACATTCTCTCTATTCTTATCCTTTAAAAAAATGTGGCTATTTGCATGAGAAGCCAGGTGGTCAATTTGCATAGATAAGACCAAAAAAAAAAAAGCGTGTACCACACTGCAAGACTGGAGAACAAGGGACCAGGAAGCTATGCAGAGTGAGCTGTTTTGCTTTAACAAACAAAACAAAACAACAACAACAAAACTCTAGTTTGCTAGCTCAGGCAAACTCCAAATGGATCAGTGAAGAATTTTTGTTTTTGTATTTAACTATTTCTTTCGTTTTTTGTTGGTTTTTTTTTGAGATTATGTTATAGTTACATTATTTCCACCTTCCATTTCTTCCCTCCGAACCCCTTTCTTTCTCCTTTCTTCTTTCTCTTTCTCTTTGTTGTTATATCTGTGTGTGTATGCATGTATATATGTGTGTGTGTGTATATTATATATATATATATATATATATATATATATATATGAAATGAGAAAAGATTATATATAATTATATTGTATATAATATATATATTCCCTTAATATGTAAGTACAATCTGCTCAGTCTATATAATGTTACTTGTATGCATATTTTCAGGGCTGATTATTTGATATTGGATAACCAAATGGTTTTCTGTTCCCTGGAGAAGATTATTTCTCCCTCTGTTAGCATGTCTTGGTTTCTTGAAGTTTTTTATCTAGGGTGGAAACCTTCTGATCTTCCTTCAGCCTACTTTAGCATATCTCTGTGGTTGTCCTTCTTAAGTTCATGTATGTGCAGGCATGGTTGTAAGACTATGTGGGTGTAGCTTCTGACATTCTGAGGAGACAAAATCTCACAGCAAATCCCCTGTTCATCTGGCTCTTACAATCTTTCTGGCCCCTCTTCCATAATGATCCCTGAGCTTTGGGCACAGAAGTTACATTGTAGATGTATCTCTTGGTACTAGGCTCCATCACTTTACATTTACTTTACTTTCTGATTTGTTCTTAGGGATTATGCTGATGTGGGAAAGTGGCAGTTATAGATTCTCCTTCAAAATCCATGACTTCACTAGTCCTGGGTAGTTGTCTAGGTTTCAAATACCAAGCATATTTCATTCTTGTTGAGCGAACCTTAATTTCAATTAGACAGCTGTAGATTGCTCCCGGGAAATGAATGCCATTACTCACACTTAAGGATTGTTATTGTTGGTCATTGTTGTTGTTCATCGTCATCATGACTGGTTAGGACTGTTGACTGTTTTCCTCCTTTGCAAGCTTCCATGGCACTTCTTTGACCCCATATGTGTGTGTGTGCATTTGTGTGTGAGTATGTGGTGAGTGTGTCTGTATTGTATATGTGTGTATGGAGGAGGCTTAGTTTCAGTTAAAGAATCTCTGGGCTTTGTGTTTGAAGTGCATGGTGTCTTCAGCAATAGGGGCTACCTTCTCCCTCTAGGGGGCCAAGCAAGGGCAAAAGAATTAGTCTGCATGTTTTAGAGACCAACAACTGAAAAAAGGGCTTCTCATGCCTGGTATTAGAGGTATTGTTAGATGATCTTTGGTTCTTGGTGGGAGCATAGTCAGTCTAGATGGGGAAATTTCAAATAAAGTATATTTGCATATTTCCACAGTGACTCATAGGTTTTATAGTTATTTTAAGTAGGGAGTTAATAGTATGCTTCCTTATGATTCTTTTTCAGACATTGTTTTCTGTAATGGCCAATCTAAGTGAAGGCTTGTTTAATCAATCCCTTTGCTCATTTTTCTTGAAACCTTGGTAATTTTCTTCAAGTGAAAAATATCACATTCCTGTTTGAGACACACTAATGAAACAAAAAGATGATACAATAAAAATAAGAAAAAATTAGATTGAAAACAAAACTAGAAAAACACAAAGTTAAACTTAGACATGTAATGATTTTAACTAACCATGTATCTTTCTTGATATATCATGTTTTGTTCTTTCTCTAGTATCACAATGTACTCATGGGAGAAACATTGCTGATTATTGGACCTAACTGTTGATAACCATGGACAAGAAGCTGCTTCACACCCTTGAGATGGAGCTGTTCTGATAGGAGTTAGGAGAAATAAAGCAGTCATTTTTATAGGCAGTTGGGGTACCAAGCTCAAGGAAAGAAAAATGTTTATATATCATTTTTGGTACTTGGACCTGAGAGTGAGGTGGTTTTACAATGAATGAATGCCATGTTAGTGAGCTCAGGACTCAAATTCAAAGAAGGCGATGCTCAAAGATGCAGTTGAGTATCAGTCTTTGTTGTCATTTAGTTCAAGTTCTTCTGTCAACTTTTGGGGGACCTTCTAAGCTCCCCATCTCTGATGGCAAATGTCCATAAACAATAAATATTTTATAAATAAGTGTACATTTGAAATTTTTATTTTAAAAGATAATCCAGTTTGGGACAGGGAAACAGTTCAGCCAGTAAAGTTAAAGACACTAGCAATGTAAGCCTGGAAACTTGAGTTTGTTCCCTGGAACCCATGCAGATGTAGGTGGAAGGAAAAAAGCTATCCTCTGATCTTCATGTGCACATGTCATGGAGATACAAACACACACACAATAATAATGATGAATAAGAATATAAAAATATGTTTATTTTGACCGTGGACTCATGTTGCCTCTCATATCTGGCTCACTTGAAAAGTTGTATCTCTGGGTTTAATCCAGGTTGTTGTATGCACATCATTCTGTCTGTCCCTTCTACAATGTACTCCACTGTGTGGCTGTGTCAAAATACATGTATGCATTTGTCCACCGGTAGAGATTCAAATTGTTGCTATTTGAAATTATTGTGGGCATAGGAGTAATAAGTACTGTTTGATAGATATTCATTTTGATAACCAGACACATTTCATTTTCTTGGACTCATAAAGATATATTTAGCTGTATTGAAACCAAGTTTCTTTATAATGCAAATAATTCTGTTTGATTCAAATCACTATGCTTTTAAAAACCATTTGATTTTGTTCCTGTTTCGATAACAGAAACTTCAGAAAAGCTTTTACTGTGCTTTTTTTTTTTTTTTTTTTTTTTTTGATGCTGACTTTTCCAGCTTTATCCATTGCCCTTACTAATACTTTTTCCCCCCTATGGAGATATGAAGTGCTTGAAACTTGCTTTGCCATCATCACACTTCTATCCTGGCTAACAGAAATCTTCAGCTTCGGGTACCGTTGCCCTGGATGGGCATGTTTTTACATCTTACTCAGCCCTATAAATGGATTCACGGTTCCCACTACTCTGCCCTGCTGTGAACTCTTTCAGAACAATCCTTCGTTCAGCTTTATGTTTGTAACCTCATCATTGTGTATGACACACTGTTAAATAAATGAACCAAAGGACTTAGGAAACACATTCCAATAATTAGAAGCCAAGATACCGTGCTGCTAATATTGCAATGCATCTTTGTAAATAAAGTAGAAATAAGAGAATCAATCTGAATATCTTACATCTCTAAAATTAATGTATGCCTCCAAAATCTTCAAAGATCATTGCCACTCATTTGAACACCAATAGAAAACTAATAACCGAAATTGTCCTGTACAATTGCCCCTGATCTTAATAATTTCAAGATGATGTTCCAAATGGAACTTCCATAACAAAGAATATAAATAATATATTTGTGTAATTTCACATTAGGACTTCTATACATACATTAAAAAAAACAGATCTGGAACTAGATTGCACATCTGGAACCATTTCATAAACTGGATTAGACCCTCATGAGAAATCAAAATGCATTACAGACTTAGTCGAAATTTTTAGCTTAATTATACTTCTCATTTTCTATAAGAAGCTATGCTGTGAGATTGGATTGTCATCAAAGGCATATGGTTAAGCAAATGTGTGAAGAAATACAAGGTTTCAGAGTAAAACATTAGCAATATATGTGCAAATGAATGTTGTACGTGTCTACACCAAAGCAGGCATGTGCTTTAAATAGTTGTTGTTTCTCTTCCTCATCACAGAGCCATTTTGGTCCTATGAAGAATCCCAACTCCACTTAGCCTGAGAGCTCAAGAGATAGCTTTTTATACTGGCCAAAGAATGAAAAGCAAAAAACAAAACCAAACAACAAAACTAATCCTGACAAATTAAATCCTCAGTGCCTCACAGAGCATTGCTGATTCTGAAGGTATAGTGGGAAATCTTATCCCTCCTCTCAATATAAGATCTATAGAAAATATCTTTTTATTTACTTCAATTACTTTATGCAAGGAAAGTTAGATAGTACTGAACAAATGAAGCTACACATCTACATGTTTGCACAAGTACAGAGGATGAAGTATTCTACCATTTTCTTGAAACAATTAGAACTTTCCCACAATTCAGAAACTATAGCATTACCCGCTTTATAACTTAAAGGGATTTAATATAAGTTCTGTAAGGTGTGAAATATTAGAAACAAATTCATATGGATTTTAGTTAGGGAATCACTTGAAAAGAGATTGTTACTTCCAGATGTCTAAATGATCATCCTGGTGAATTTGTAGAAACACAATGATAGCTCAGGAGTCCTAAATCTTTAGGTATTTCCTTTTATATTTTCTTACTATTACTCTTTAATCCTTACTCATTTAAACACCTTTTCCTGTATATTTTATTATTAAACTAACTCACTGGGGATTTTTTTTTTTAATACATAAAATCAAAAGAACTGGAAGAAAGTTTATCTCCACTTCCTGCCAGAGATAAGCACTGTTTGCTTTTATGAAAAGGAAGTAAGTTGTCACAGAAAAAGGATGAAGGCCCTCCCAAGGAATTCTGGATTTTTTTTTTTTTTTTTTTTTATGGACAAAACAGACACGACTGGATTTCTCTCAATTCCTGTGTATTTCTTCAAGTAATTTTACTCTAAGCAACTACAACTGAAGATGCCAAGAGTCTAAGAGACCTGTGAACAATGAGCTCCATGAGCTGTGGAAATAATTAAACCCAGGGAACGGTAAGGAAGATGACAGCATGATAACCACAAAAAATAAGAAAACCCAGAGAGTTTTAAGGTCGATTCCATGAATAGATATGTTTCTGAACACTGCAAACTATTATTTTGAATAATGCCTTAAGTAATGATCGCTTAGATGTATTTCAAATCTTGATCCAAGATATTGCATAGCATAGAAAACTGTAGAAGGGGGGTGGGATGGAGTGAGTGAAGAGGGAGGGAAAGCTTGCTGTTGCTTACTCCAGTCTTTAAACCCTCTCACTTCACTGCTTCGCTAGATGAGGGATTTGGAGATGAGGAAGAAAGAGACAGTAATGGAGGCGATGTAAACTAAAAGAACAAGGAGAAAAGGTGTAGTTGGAGATTTCTCCAGGTGTCCAGCTACAAAAAGCGAACCAAAAATGGTCAGAAAGAATCCAATTGTCTCTGCCTGAGGACCAGTCTGCATCAGTGCAGGGCTCAGAGGGAATCTACGAAGTAGGCTTACTATGACTTTCTTATCTGAGGGGGTAAAGGGAAAAGACACTCACACACTCTCTTGATGGTTTCCTTCAGACCTTTTCTTTATTCTTCTTTTGCATTCTCTAGTCTTTATTTTCCTGGTGATTTCCTTCTCTCATTCTTGATGTTTTCCTTCTAACTCTATCTTTATTCTGGATGTTTTCCTTCTAATTCTTTCAAACTCCCTCATTCTTGGTGTTTTCCTTCTAACTCATTTTAACTCTGTCTTTATTCTTTCCCTTACAGCTTATATACCCCAGCAAAATCCTTCAGGCAATATAAAAATTACAATGTAGTTACATTCTGTTTTTCAACTGAATGGTTACAAAGAATACAAGTTAAAAAAAAAAAAAAACAGTATGTGTTCTACATCCCTTGCATGATTAAGCATTTTACTTATTATAAGTCAAAAACAAATTATCCTAAGAATCCATGTATATTCATACCCAAGCAACTTGTTATAGATTAACTGTATGTAAGCAACCAAGATATTCTTTTACTGGCAGGCCACATTTTGCAGTTACAAAGAAAGGATCAACTACTTTATTACTTATCTTAGGAGGTAATCTTATAAGGAATCTTATACAGGAATCACAAATCTAAACTTTTATATATGAAAAACAATTAATGAGCTCTACTTTAAATCTTTAGGTTGTATACCCACTCATCAAGAGTTTCTTATATCAGGAAATTGAGGGCAGAAATGGGTATAAGGAAGTAATCATCACCTTTGATCATCAACCAGTCCTAGCAAGAAAGGCACATCAGCCAATGATAACTGGGCTGCTTAGTTCTTGTTCCCTGACCTTAATGAGTTCCTCGTTCAGCTATGTGCCTTTCTAAAATTGTAGATTGTCTTCTTGGTTTTTTTTCTGCAAAGGTGTTTGACGAAACCTTTTAGTCTAACTTTAAGTTATTTTTAAAGCTTTATTTCAGCTATGATACACTCCAAAACCTGTGAGCACATCTCCCAACATTATCGCTAAAAGTTTTTCTGTCTTCTGCCTGGCCCATGGTCAGGACAAATCTCTCTCACTCGCCAATCCCATAGCCACTTGGACCCAAGTAAACACACACAGGCTAATATTATTTTTAAACTATGGCCATGGCAGGCTTCTTACTAACCAGTTCTTATATTTTAAATTAATCCATTTCTATAAATCTATACTTTGCCATGTGGCTTGTTGCTTACTGGTACTTTTACACCTTGCTTCTCATGGTGGCAGCTGTCAGCATCTCCTCTGCTCTGCCTTTCTCCTTCCTCTCTATCTGTTTGGATGTCCCACCTGTCTCTAAGCTGCCTTGCCATAGGCCAAATGGCTTTTTTTATCAGCCAATCAGAGCAACATATTTTCACAGCATACAGAAAGACATTCCCCCATCACAAGATTAAGGATAAAAGAATTTAAGCTAACTAGGCTACTGGGACTCAGTTGTTTTTCTTAATCATTAACCTAAGCCACGGTCTATACAGCTCCTTAATAGAAACTCATGGGTTCTAGCTGTGCAACACTTCCTTGTTTTATTTTTTTATCATCAAAACTCTATTTAAACTAACTGCAGTTAATTGCCATTTGTTGCTCTTCCAGCATGGCCACTGCCATCCACTGAATCACTCCTACCAAAACAAAAAAACAAACAACCCCACACAAAAACACATGCATATATTTTAAAACAACATTCTTTCATACTGTTTACTTATTAAAGACCAACAAAATTAGTTACATGAAACCTTGGATATATTGCCAAAATAAAGTCAACTTATTCAGAATTATCAGATATTGAGGATAACTTTTAATTTAGAAAATCAACACCACTGGAGAGTGTTGACACAGACCTTTAATCTCAGAACTTGGAAGGCAGAGGTAGGCAGATCTCTATGAGTTTGAGGACAGCCTGGACTATCCCACAGAAAAACCCTGTCTCGGAAAAAAAAAAATGACAAAAGAAAACTAAAACCAACAATTTTTTTTTTAAAGTCCACATGTACCCAACAAGAAATAATTTTCTGATACCAACAATTTGGTGGCTTATCATTCCAAAGAAAAAAAATCAGTGAAATCAATACCCAACTAATAGAATTTAGCCTCGTTTGCTTTCTGTTGCTTTGATAAATACCGTAATCAAAAGCAACTTGGGGAGGAAAAGGGTTTATTTTATCTTATATTGTATAGCCCATCATGAAAAGAAGCCAAGGGAGGAAATCATGTAGTAGTGTGAAGGAGAAAACATGGCAGAATGATGCTTATATGTGTGTTTCAAGCTCACATTCAGCGACCTCGCTCATACAACCAGGCCCACTTGCCTAATATGTTATCTATATAATGAGTGTTGTGGTTTGAATGCCTATGGCACCCATGGGGCCATAGGGAGTGGCACTATTAAGAGATGTGGCCTAGCTGGAGTAGATGTGGCCTTGTTGGAGAAAGCGTATCACTGTGGAGGTAGGCTTTGAGGTCAGACTTAAGCCAGACCCAGTGTGACAGTCATTTCCTGTTGCCTGAGGATCAAGGTGTAGAACCCTCAGCTACCTCTTCAGCACCATATCTGCCTGCATGCTGCCTTGCTTCCCTCCATGACTGATAATAGACTAAAACTCTGAAATTGTAAGTTAGTCCCAGTTAAATATTTTCCTTTATGAGAGTTTCCATGGCCACGGTCTCTTCAGAGGAATAGAAACCCTATCTAAAAGAGTGGACTAGGCAGTGAAGATATGCCTCACAGATATGGTAACAAGCTAAACTGATGAAGGCAATTCCTCAACTGAGATTCCCTTTTTCTAGGTATGTATAGAATTGTGTCAAGTTGACAACAGAGGCTATCTAAGAAAGAACTAATTGAAAAGGTATCCAAAGTAAATCACACAATGGGACTGGAGAGATGGCTCAGCAGTTAAATCTGGGTTTGTTTACGGAAACCCATGTCAGGTGGCTGATAACTATAATTGCAGCTCCGGGGGTTGCAACACTGCTGGCCTCTATGGACACCCATATATGTAGCATGAATCTTAAAGGTACTTTTTAATAAAATAAAACCTGAGGCCAGTCATTGGGGTGAATGCTGGAAGATCAGAGAAGCAGAACAAGCCACAGCCACCTCACCTCACCAATTCCTCAGCTGATCCTGTTTCCTCAGACTGGAAGCCTCTCAGTCCTCATCCAAATGGGTCTCAGCTGAACTGCTTCTCAAAAGCCTGAAAGCTTAACCAACCAAATGCTTCTAGTTTCTGGTCTTCATGCCTTATAGACCTTTCTGCTTTCTGCTTCACTCCCTGGGATTAAAGGCTCAGTTTCTGGAATTAAAGGTGAGTGTCAGCATGCCAGGCTGTTTCCAGTGTGGCCTTGAACTCACAGAGATCCATGCCTCCAGAAGGCTAGGATTAAAGATGTGTGTGCCACCATTTTCTAGCCTCTGTATCTAGTGACCCCAGATAAGTTTATTAGGGTGCACAATATTTTGGGGAACACAATACCACCACACATATATACAAATACATATACCCCTAAAACACTCACACTGAATACTCAAATTATTACTTTGGATTTAGATACTTTGTTTAAAGAAGATCAGAGAAAAATGTAAAGCTGGCATAAATCCTTCAGTTTTGAAAACTATTAAAGACCTAATGCATAGATCACAATATGAAAAATTTGAAATCCACATTGAAAGTCAGACACAGTATTTCCTCCATCATTTTATGGAGTGTGGAGTCTTAAAAATCAATTAGCATGTGAATATCCATATTCTTTAGATAGCAGAAAGATGCCCATTAAAACTATGAAATTTTTATACCAGTACTGACAAAAATTTGAAAGATACATGTGGTGTATGGCATGGAAATGTGAGAACCTTGAGAAAACTTGGGAAGTAAGGCTGCAGCCATAAGTCTTGCAGGATTAAAAGGCGGCAACAATATTCATTTAAACAGAAGATATGTGTGACCCACGTAGCCCTTCCTTGTAGATAACTCTTCTTTTATATGTCATGAAGACATCTTCACACTGCTTCTTAGTGATCAGGTAGCTTTGATAAGGAACAAGAAAGTTGGAGACATCAATCAAAGCGACACCCCTGAGAAAGTAGATATGCCTCAAGATGAGGGTACACCACAGTGCATTAAGCACTAGCTAGGAGCAATGAATGCTATTCCTTGTAGCCAGAGGAAGAAGTACTAAGAATATATTTATGAGTCAAAAATGGTAAGACTAAGATGTATCACATTGTCATTCTCATGAACATTTGCAAGCAAAGCAGAGTGGCCAAAGGGGTATCGTGTGAGACACAATGCAGCTTCCAGTGCCACAAAGACAAAAGAAGAGGTGTTGGAGAGGTGAGAAAGATGGGGGAGCCCAGTGGTTTGTTTGTTTTGTTTTCAATTACTAGTTTTTAATTTTCTTTTTGAAGGGATGCCACGAGGGTAAGGGGCAGATATGGAGGGATGGGGAAATGAGCGGGATTGAGGTGTATGATGTAAAATTCCCAAAGAATCAATTTTAAAAAAAGTTAAAAAACCAGATGGGTGTTGTGACTCAGTTACATACATTTTATCAGAGCATAGGAACAGAAAGAAGGATCTGTATCATGGTGTCTTTTGTGAAGAAGGAGAGTGATCAATGGGGAAACAGGCCAATAAATAGTATGTTCAGAAGGATCTTAGTCAGAACTGCTAGGGCTCATAAATAAAGAATATAGTTGACTTAATCTTATTGCATCATTTGATGGTTTTGTTTCTGGAAGGGAGGTAGTTTGTTGAAACAGGGTCTCACTATATGGCTTTGGCTGGCCTGGAACTCACTGTATAGATGAGCCTGGCCCCAAACTCACAGAGACATCCCCTCTGTTTCCCAAGTGCGGGGATTAAAGTCATATGCCACCACACGTGGCTCTTCTTTCATCTTTTATCTAAAAATGTAACAAGAAGAGAAATTACAGGAAAAAATTTAAGTAACATGGAAAAATGGTATAAATGTAATAAAAACTGCAGAATAATGGTGACATTCTCTATCTGCTCAATCTCAAGGAGAGATTCAGGGCTCTGTCTCTGACAGCAGAGTAATGCCATAATTATCTCTGCCTCACACGTAAGCAATAGGAGCACCTAGACTTCTTTGCAACAAGTATCTTCATGAGTATCATGTGTTATCCATTTCCTTACTGGAAATTATACATTATAACGAATATAATTAAGGGATTTTTTTAATATTTCAAAACCTTTTAAAAAAATTTTATGTGTATGAATGTTTTACCTGCATGTATGTATGTGCACCATATGTGTGCAGTGCCCAGAGGTCAGAAAAGGGCTTCAGATTCCCCTGAACTGCTATTATTGATGGCTGTAAGCATGTGGGTACTAGGCACGAAACTTGACTGAATTGTGTGCAAGAGCAATAAGTGCTCCTAATCACTGAGCCATTATCCAGCTCCATTTTCCTTCCTTTATATAGGACAAAAGCATCATTGTATAATAGAATTTTTAATGGCTTAAAAATAAACGTTTGAACTATCCCATCATTCACTCCTTGAACAAATGAGTATTGAGGGCCTACTGTACATAACAGAGGAATATAACAGAGAACATACCCAAAAATAAATTTGGAAGAACATTTTCATACTCTAAAATACAGATTATTATAGTGAAAGTTTAGCTTTCAATTTGCAATTATTCCTGACTCATTAGGCCATATCTACAGGGGAGTTTACAGTTTATATCATAATCCAGTCTCAATGCCTCATTGTCATTGGACCAAAAATCAGCTGTGCAATCTCTTTTTATTGTGTCTTTAAATGTCCAAAATGCAGATCAGGAATCTTTGGCCACAAAAATCCATACTGAAAGCAATCTGCTCATCGTCTCCCCAGGCCTGGCATTTGGCCCTTCTTAATCGACTCCCTCAAATCTGGTCTTTGACACCATGAACAAGTACAACTTTATTAGTTGCAAGTCTATTTGGCAGCCTCGAAATGGCTTTCTCCAATGGCACAGCTCTCACAGTGCAATACATTCTTTCATGTTGATTAAAATATCTGAGGGATACAAACAACAACAAAAGGAGTAACAGAAACCCCCTCCTCCCTTTCATCTTCTCAGAGGGAGCTGGTCAGCACAACCAGCTTGACTTTCTTCAAACAAAATTTCTCCTTTTGTGGCTGAAGAAAGGTTCTGGCAAATACTTATCCTTTGATATGATAGGCACTTGACAAAAATCACAGACCAAATCAAGCCACTGCTTTGAAGGAAATGCTTATTAAAAACTTGAAGCTCTGAAGTGTACTGGGATTTAGTGTGTAGCTAGCAACAAGAGACTGTGGTGTCTGTGGCGTAGCTTTAAAGGCAAGTCCAAATGTATAGACTTCAAGGCCACAGCTGCCACCTCAACCCTTTGTTTGATTGCACGTATACCTTGAAAAAAATTGTTTAGTTTTTTAGTGTATCCTGGACTGTTGCTTCTGTATTTTATTCCAGTAAAGGAAATGTTGTATTATGTAGGTAGGAAAGAATGTGAGAAAATCCTTGTTCTGTAGACTTTGTCCCATGTCCCCAGTCTACCTCAACATGCCAAGCTGCTTTTGAAGAAAGAATGCTGATATACCCAGGGTCAAATTAGATTTCTAACATGAGGAGCCAAGTTTGAAATCCTCAAACACTTTCAGAATCCCACAGGAAATAAATGACACATTCAAATTAGTATTGCCTGAGAGGAATTGAATAGAAAGATTAGACAGAGCTGGAAAAGCACTGGAGCTTCAGCATTTTAATGGGTGGAGTATTAGCAGCCTCTCTCAGCAATCCTGCTAGAAGAAGACAAAAGATGTAGAAACTCACTCCATATTTTCTGTCTCCCCTCCCCAATACCTCCCCACCCCCGCACTCACCACTGTTCTCACCTAAACAAAGGATATAGAGAAGGAAGCCAAGTTGCATAGTCCCTGCAAGTCAGCCTGCCAGATCCAGAGAAAGCTGGATGTGAATTGGTAGAGCAGAGAAAACAACCAACCCCACTGCCACATAAATCTCCTGAGACAATGAAGCTTATCGACTGGGTGTGATGTGGAGTCACCTAGGAAACAAACCTCTGAGCTTGTCTGAGGACATTTCCAAAAAGGTTACCTGAGGTAAAAAGGACCACACTGAATGTGGATAGCATCATTTCACAAGATGAGGTCCCAGAGAGTAAGAGAAGGGAGCAAGTGAAGTACCTGCATTCATCTCCTGGTTTAAGACTGAATGTGAACAAGGACCTCACATCCCTGCTACCGTGCCCTCTCCACTGCAATTGGAGTGAAACCCCAAACTCTAGGCCAAAACAAACCCTCCACTCCTTGGGTTGTTTTTGTCAATATTTCATCACAGAATGAGAAAAGTATCTAAAGACACTACCACTAAAGGTATAGGCCACTTGTCAGTAGACCAGCCTCACAACAGATTCCTGCTCTAAGCATCTACTTCAGGTACAAGAAAAATCACTACATTCTCAGATTTTCTGAGAAGGTTCTTTCAGTCTCCAATATGGAACTATGAGGGTAGAGCCACATGTGCAATTGAGTTAAAAATATTTAATGCATTCTGTTCATTCCATATGCCTCTCAAATAAACAACTATATTAACATTTAGATGATTATAACAAGAGTACATGATAACACATGTAGAAATCTACTTGGGAATGTTACCTGACTTAGCATATGTTATAGCAGTTTTTAATTATTTTTCTCTGATTTGAGAAGTCTTTGCTGAAGATAAACTGTAGAGTAATATTTTCTCATGAAACGTCCTTCCTCCTAATCTCTAAGCTTTTCTGCTGGTGTTTATTTCAGAAATCTTCATATTCTTGTTCTGCCTTGTCCAAAACCCATAATTTCTTGAATGGGGTGTGTGTGTGTGTGTGTGTGTGTGTGTGTGTGTGTGTGTGTGTGTGTATAAGACAGAGAGCTTTCTATATAATAAATAATCAACAGATATGCAATTATACATTTTAAACATCTATTTCAAATGATTAATGAAATTTTGTGTGAACACTGTAAGTACATAGTAGAGCTTGGAAGGTTTGAATTCATTTATTATCCTTAAATGATCAAGCATTTTGCAAGTATGAACAATAATTTATAAATGGATCACCGTACTTAGCAAACTAAATGGAAACTTTGTACAAGAATCTTAATAAACAAAAATAATAATCCATCAAGGAAATGAGTGAATGCATTGTTCACCTCTCAAATTCAGCAGAATTTAGAAACGCAGTGCTGAATAAAAAATTAGGGGGTTGTAAAACTCTCACATACATGCACATAAAGCCACACAGACATGTATATACATACACTCATACATATGCACACATACATATACCCACACACATACATACACATGCGAAGACTTCAGTTTTGAAGTATAGTAATGGAAAATGCTATATGGTTGACAAGCAGGTGTTCATGCCAATTCTGGGACCGATTATCTATATGTCAAAGGCAGTTCTAAAGTGCTTGAGGTATAAATGAAACAAGATGGACCATGAGCTGATGGTTGTTAAAGCAAAGGCAAGTCTTCATATGGGTTTCTTGCCAACACTATGTAAAAACCAGGTGGGATATTTATGTAATTTCAAATTTTCTAGCAGCAATATTTTAAAAAGTAAAATGAAATCTGCTTTTTTTTTCATTAACTTGATACACGAAAAATGTTATCATTTCAAAATGCCACTAACCACATTTAAAGTGCCCTGTGTCTGTGTGTGGCTGGCAATGCTGTGCTGGAGCCAGAGGTCTTTGCTGTATGTTCTCCTTTCAGGTGTGCTGAACATGTTTTCCAGAATAAAAGGAGGAGGAGCTGGATAAATTGCACTTCTATCCATGATTATTTCCTCATATATTTGATGCAAGAGAAGGATGTACAGGTTTTTAAATGGTTTCTAACTCCCTGCTTCCTAGTTTCTGTTTTAATCAGTCTCATTGCAGGATTTTTGCTGCTCCGTAGAGAACAATGCACATATTTATGAAAAGCAATTCTTCTTAGTTTTTAGGAGACAGAACCTGAAATGTCTGTATGTATCTCAGGTTATTTAGGTACAAATAATCATTTTATTCAGTTCATTTTCTTCTGCTCTAAGATGAAACGGCAATCCATCACCTCACTTTGCACTTGTCAATGTCTCATTCATCTCATTTTCCCTTTCATATCATATTCACTACCTAATCTCCAGTAAGTGCCAAGGGCTTGGCTTGTGGCAGAGTTAAGCCACAACCCAAATATAAATCACACTCCATATTGAAATAAGTGATTTGGAAAACAGAGAAATTAGAATGCTTTCAATACTGTTACCACCGCTTTTTCTGAAGTGTAGTACTGTAGCTAACCAGATTTTTAACCATGGTCCTTTTGACTTTTCATGTTCTGAGCAATTTTTTATGTCTCCATGTTTTGCATTGGGAATGATTGTATTTTGTAGGCTTTCAGCTATACACAGCTGGAAATTAAATGCTGCAAAAGTGCTAAGTGTTTACACTTTTGATAGCCAGTGTTATGACTAACCAAGGTGTTTGATTTTAGCTTTGTTGTTTTTACCAACCCGTAGAACCACTCTCTTGTTTAATTTCATTATTCTCATCAAATATGTGTTCCTGGTGTCATTGAGAAGAAAGGTTTCTTAGTTAATTTTCTATTGCCATGACAAAACACCATGAAGAAGGTAACTTACAAAAGAAAGCATTTAATTGCAGCTCATGCTTTCCAGAGGGCAGTAGAGTCCATGATCGCGATGGCAGGGAGCGTAGAAGCAGGCAGTCAGGCACAGCGCTGCAGTGGTAGCTCAAAGTTTACATGTGATTCACAAGTAGGAGTCCGAAAGAGATTTAGTCCTCAAATCCCACCCTCAGTGACACACCTCCTCCAACAAGGCCACACCTCCTAATCCTTCCCAAACAGTTCCACTGACTGTAGAAGGAGCATTCAAACACATGAGCCTATGTAGGGATCGTTCTCATTCAAAGCACTCCAAAAGGCTGTAGGTTCTTCTTTTATTTAATCTAAGAAGAAGAAAGTTGTATGTTTACTCAAGTTTAATAAACTCTTGTTCATGAAAAATCTAGGCTTAAAAAACAGTTTACATTTTAAATGTGTAAAGATTACTTGTAATGTTGATAAAGCTTGATAACAAATTGCTACCAGTTTTAATAGGAAACTTTAATTTTTGTGTGCTTAGATGAGAATTAATTTAACAAAAACAAATTTCATGGAATTACCTGTGAACCAACTTGTGACAATTTATTTATAGTATTTTATCCAAGCTAAAGAGACAATTTAAAAATCCATATGAATATCTATGAAGGGTTGGGTTATATAACTGTTGCATTTTTGTCTTCTCCAATTACACTACAAGCAGGAGAGGAGGGGGCGGGTATTGTCAACCTCTTACTACTCCTGCCATGAGATACTTGAGTGCATGATGTTGACCTTCCCCAGCTCTTGAGTCAAAGATTGCAGTTGATAGCTTTTGTCGTTGGGCTTCACTGAACAGCATGCATTCAGGGGGTCCGAGGCAGGCCTAGATAATAAAACTTCAAGTCTAAAATTAAGCATCCATGTTTTCTTCCAGTATTGCTTCCATATAAGGAAAAGTTAAGATGGAAACAACTGTTTTCTCCATTTAGTCCAGTGGTTCCCAACCTTCCTAATGCTATGACCTTTAACACAGTTCCTTGTGTTGTGGTGACCCCCAATCATGGAATTGTTTTCATTGCTGTTTCATAACTATAATTTGCTACAGTTATGAATCATAATGTAAATATCTGTGCTTTCTGATGGTCTTAGGTGACTCCTGTGAAAGGGTCATTTGATCCTCTAAGGGTCGTGACCCACAGATTGAGAACCACTAATTTAATCATCTTACCTGGTTGTTATTACCTTCAAAGTTCCAGCCTTTCACTCTACGACAGTTGTGGCAGGGAGGGGGGTGGAGGAGATCCACTTCCCTTAATGGGACTAAAAATCTATTGGCATTAACAGTAACAGAAGTCTTTATGTGGTTATGGGAACAGGGGTTGATTCTCAGTTATGGGAATAAAGAGTCACTCCCTGAATTAGCAGTAGTCCCTAAACACTGTGTGGAGAAAGGAAGGTGGGAAAGAGCAAATGGAACAGGAACAGAACATGCTTCTACCTTGAGCACACATTCCTGCTTACCCAATGATTAGAATATGTAAATGTGTGAATTTGATTTAATTAATTCAAAAGCTGCTTTTCCTGTCATTAATTTATGCTCACAGGCCTTAAATTTATCACACAAAATCAGGGCTACTATGCTGGTAGAATTTTTTTTCTGGCAGACAACTTTTTAAAAATAGAAATCAGAATAAGCCTTGGAGCTCTCTGCTCTCTTTGTATTAATCAAGAATGGAAATCCAGTCACCCTGAGGCTTCTTATGAGCCGGCAGTTCCCATCAGAGGAAGGGGAGGTCCTTTGGATGAAATGATAAGCCTCTGCAATGAAATTGAGACCCTCTGGCAGAATATAGACTTGTGTCAGAGTATTAACACGTTCAGGAAGAACTGCTGGATGAAGTAACTGCTAATGCTGCCGTGAGAGTCAGAATGCAGAGTGACCACCAAGACTCAGTTCTATACGGAACCTGTTTCTATCTCTGAACTGAGGAAGAGAAATATGAATGCCTTTTTTTTATTAAGTCAATTACCCCTGTAGTTTTCCTATTTCACTTTGTACATGTTCTCTTTGGGTGTAAGATTTCCTTATTATTGCCAAGACATTCCTGAGCATTCTTCCCCCAAATGCCCTCTCCTCTCCATTCCAAGGAAGATAGAATTTTGACAGTACAAATGCAAACACAAAGTTCATTTCATGCATAAGAGCTCAGTGAATCTGTCACATATCTTAACTTTCTTTGGCCTTGTCCACTTAAGTGGCATGTAACTACTGCATTAGAGACCCATTTTGTTAATAAAGATCCAGTTTCTACCACTGCCGGCCTCTTCAGGCATGTAATCTATTAATACATTTCAAATCTTCCCCACCACACAGTTTTACTAAATTCAAAACTTTGTTCTCCTTCAACAACTAGTACCTAGCCTATCATCTACTTGGGAGTTAGTAGAAGTTAAGTGTGTTTTATTAGTGGAGAAAGTAAGACTATGGGGAGTGTGTTCTTCTTGATAGCACAATTGTTTATTGGTGAAAAAGGTCAAACTTCAGATTTTCCTCTTAAAAACTAGCTGCTTTTCCCAAGATCTGATCTGTTGAAACATCACATGCCTTTCATGCATGCTGTTCAGATTCTAGTCCATACATTCAAGTGAGAGTTTTGATGCTGGAGTTGATAACTGAACTCACTCGTTTTGATGTGATGTCAGTAAGTCCTTTATACTGTTACACCAGAAAAATGGAAATAAAATTATTTAATGACAACTACTTAATTTTGCTCAAGCATTAGAGAACAGCAGACAGGGAATGATTCAGGGTAGGAACAAATAGAAAATAGTTGAGTGAAGATTAAATAACAAAAAACAAGAGGAATGCCGGAATAGCATCTACGTTCACTAAATAAGTAATAAGGACGCACTGCATCCTAACCAGTGCAATAAACATTACGAGATGAAGGGGTAGACGCCAGTCTTAAGTATTTGTATCAGGAGAGTCAAGTTCTGGTGACTAATGTATCAAATTGTTGAAACTAGTAAATCATATAGGACATCCAAATTGCTTGGGAGAAGGAGTGTGGGGCTAGTTACATAGGCAGCATATTCTTACTGTTTTCCCTAATTTAACATAGCACCCATGTCTCTGTGGTCACTTAATAACTGCCAGTGGGCAAATGGATCAATGCCAGTCCCTAGGAGAAAGAGATGAATGTGTTATTCCTTCAGTAGCCCAGCAAGCTGGTGTGGATCCTGTAGGGGCTGACTTGACTGTGACAGCTACACAGTGCCTCCCAGTGTTCAAAAAGCTAACCTCACCTTTGATCTCAGCATACTACAATGTGTAGTTTAGTATAGCATATACATATATAGCAATTATGTCATATATGTAATAGAGTAATTCACATATATCGTGTATTATTTAGTATAATGGTTAAACCCATCACCTTTCAACAAATCATGATGATAATTCTATGGAAGAGTATGTCTGTAAAACACAATGATGCCTATAAATGAACATGGAAGTGAACGTTCATTTGTTAGGTTCATTATGAAAAACATGACATTAAGTTTAAGATAGAGAAAGATGAACCCAAACAATGTCTTTTTGGGAAATTATACATGGTTTCTAAGTCTTTTTTCTCTTTTTCTTTCTTTCTTTCTTTCTTTTTTTCTTTCTTTCTTTCTTTCTCTGACTTTTGCTAAAAAAATTAGAAGACATTAAAACAATTGTGAGGTTGATAAGAGTTCTAAACTACTAAATTTACTTATTATATCATGTATAGTATCTTTCTTGTATATTAATGAGTAATGGGAGGTCATTGACCTTTGGCCATTGTATTTTAATAAACATGCAAACGTTCTCTAGCAGTAAAAGTCGCTGTGATATAAGTCATTCTAACATATTAGCATTCACTGCATTGAATTCAGCTCAATGAAGAAAATATAATTAGTGTTATCTGTATGCAAAATGGTGTTATAAGTACTGGAAAAGTAAGTAGGTAAGATGCAAGGCCTTCTAGGAAGCAGTGGAGAAGACAGATATGAATGTCTCCCAAGAACCGGGGAAAGCAAGAAATAAAATAATAGAAACTATCCTTGTTGACAAGCCATCCTACTCACTTATCATAGCATCCCCATGAAGTCTTTGCATTTGTCAGGCATCCCCCAATCCAGACATCCATAAGTAATTTTCATCTTCTGCACATGCTTAAAATTTGGGGAGTAGCTTGACTCACTGTTCTGTTGTTATTTTCGGTTAGTCTCCTGTTCTCCGTGGAGGCTCTGAGGTCACATCAGACAGAGAAACAAAGCAACTAGGAGGGAAGAGTGCTTCAGTGATACATAGAATCCTTGCAGAAATGCCCTGTCAACAGTGTAGGTTGAACATTTGAGCTGTGGGTATGCTGTATGTTTCAAAGTAAGTATCCATCGAATTTTCCTTTCCCCCTCATGGAAAAAAAAAAAAAAATAGTGTGGACAATGAAATAACATTGTCCTAAAACTGGAAACATGAATGCTGTGCATGGACATTTGTTTATGCAAACTAACCCTTACCAGTGTAAACTAGTTGTCGAAAGGACAACAGTCAGGACGTGGCCTTCAGAAAAGTAATTACTTTCTTCACACTTCAAGGCCATGTGGTTTTTGTAAACAGGAAACTTCTAGTTGAAACACATTTTATCCCTAAAACCCTCTGCAGAGCCTAGTAAACTTTTAGTGATAAAGCAATTAACAAGGAGACCTACAGCCAGTGAGATGTCTTCCTTTAAAGGACCAGATAAATAATATCCTATGCTGCTCCTATTATTGACACTAATCTGTGAATTGCTAAAATCATAGTTTGAAAAATCTTCATATATGGTTCAGAACTTTTTATGTCTTCATGTATGATTCCAAGCATATTCTTTTCCATTTTCAATTTTATTTTAGCAAATTTGGCAAGCACAAAATAATCTGGTTATTGATTGGGAGAGACAGTCTACAAGTAATTTTTAGGATCCCTATTAATACAGCACTAAAAGTAGGAATATTACCATGTTGACTAAATAATTCAATTCAAAATAGAGAAAGCCAACTAAAATGAATAATATGTATTATATTATATACAATGTGATCTTTTTGTAATGAAATAGCAACTTTTTGCCAAAATCAAAATCATATTTATTTTTAAAGAAACATGAGACACAGAAAAATAGTGGTTTTGTACATAGAGAAACAGAGACAAATGGTCTACCCTCCCTGCACTGATGCTGGCAATAAAAGATAGTTAAGGAATGTTCAAGTGAGAGGTCTCACGCGAACTTTTTCTTTTTGCCAGATGTTGCTTTTACATTTTTTCTTGGCTTCCTGGGAGGAAATTGAAAACATTATTGCATGTTACATATCCTTTACCTCTTTGCTTGTAGGAGAGAATTATTCGTGTCTTCTGCTTTTCTTGCCGCTCTAGTAGAGAAATATAGGAATCCCCTGTGAGGAAAGGATAGTTATCCAACGCATTCATGCTGAAGAAATGACTTTTGAGTGCTGCCCTCTATTTTTAACGTGGCTAATGTTATTGTCACATGAATGGGAAAATACCACAAAGCCATCATAATATATACAGAAATAAATTGACATACTGTCCATCTCGAGCATGCATGCTTCACTGTAGGCTGTGTCAATAGTAAAGGGTATAAAATTCATACCACTGATAATTAACCCAATACAAATGAAATACCATGAGCATGCCTTTCCTAGATTTCAACACCTGTCCTGAAAGAGCTCTATAAATTTCTTTCTAGAAGCCAATTCTTTTTTGTTTTTTGTTTTTGGTTTTTGGTTTTTGGGTTTGTTTGTTTGTTTGTTTGTTTGTTTGTTTTGGGTTTTGATTTTTCGAGACAGGGTTTCTCTGTGTAGCTTTTTGCCTTTCCTGAAACTCACTTGGTAGCCCAAGCTGGCCTCGAACTCACAGAAATCCTCCTGGCTCTGCCTTCCAAGTGCTGGGATTAAAGGCATGTGCCACCACCTCCGGAGAAGCCAATTCCTAATGAATAACTTCTAAGAGCAGTTTCTGCCCCGACAGGGAAATGTACCTGAATTTTCTTTCTTTTGTTTTCTTTTGTCCTTTTATTAAAATAATTTTTTCTCGCATAATAATAGTGATTTTTATTTCCCCCATCTCCATTCTCCCCAGTTCCTCCACACAACTCCCATTCAGAGCTACCCCTTTCTGTCTCTCATTAGAAAACAAACGTTCTTTCTAAATAGCTCATATTCAAGAGCACATTTAACACAAACTTGAGTACTAATTGTAAAAATTGTGGCAGCTAAAAGATGAATTAATAATTCAATAATAAAATATGTGTTTAAAACAAACTCAACGTTTAGATAGTCTATTCAAGATTACCTAAATTATCTACTGAAGTTATATTAAGGGCAGTTGCCAAAATATAAATATTATGATTTAAGCCTTCAAAAATATTTTTAAAATATATTGTACTAAAGTACATATTATTTGTAATACACAATTTGTATATATAATTTTAGCATGATATAGACATATCCCTCTTCCTCTCCCCCACCCCATGTACATATTTTAAGTTTTCAGAAAGAATTGACAACAACTCATTTGCCTGAACAAAAGAGCCAACATATAAGGCGTGAACCTCAACAACTAACCTTCTGCTTTGGAACTGGGCAAGGACAGTCAGGTTGGTTTATTAAAGATGCCCTTTTCCTTATCCTTTCTGCTCCTCAGTTCCTTCAGCTGTTTTTAAATAGTCTCTGCTCTGAGCCGTGTAGTTCTTATCATCCAAATCTCTGTATATGAGCCTTTAATTCACTTGCAAAATCTCTGCAGCTTACTACATGAAATCAGAGAATGGCCACAGGAAAGTGAGACAAATACACAAATCAGCACAAAAATAAGACCTTCGGATATGCAATAAGAGCAAAGAGTGGCAAAGAAAGGGAGGGCTTCTGCTTCATGTCGTGACTGCAGGTCCCATTGAAATCCTTTATTTGTCTTGCTGCACATAAAATGTGTTCTTGCTTCCTAGTAAAATCACATCGATGATCTATCACAACAGACCCAGATGCAACAAAAGGAAAATGTTCTCCAATTCACACTACAGAACGGGCAAAGAGCTTAAGTTTAATATCCACTACTCCATAAATGAAGTCTCTCAGGTACCCTTGAGTTCTCCAGTTTAGAACATTTCAGCATTTGGATGACTCCATCGTTTAGGGCTATTATTTGAAACAGGTCCTGCCTGGCCTCTCTCTTACAATGCTCTATAGAATGAGGAACAAATGTATTCCCCCTACAGTTAAACAGTTTGTGAATTAAATACATCTACCCAGAGGTAGATAAGTAAAATCTCACTTTCTGCAGGTTTTCCAGATGTCCTGTCATCCTCTTCCTTCCTTTCAGGCAAAGAAGAGCCAGCGTAGAAGATGTGATATTTTAAATAATTCTCTTACTGTCCAGCAGTTTTTCCTGTACAAGTCAGGGTATGTGCATAAGGCGGCTCATTCTCTCTCCAGCAGACAGACAGTGATCACTGTCATTTCTACTGTGTAAGAACAAAAAAGATTTGATTCTCTCAGGCAAAACAGCTACCACAGAAATATCAGCTAACTTGCCTTGACAGCAGAGATGCTGACAGAGAAGTTTCATTAGGCAAACTGTGCTTTTCCCATGCAATCCCTGAGGCCAAAGCCCATGAGTGAGTCAAACCTAAGTGTTCCTGCAGTCATTTCTATTAGGCTGCCGACACATGTACAAATGGAGTGCTCCGGTTTCAATCTAGAAGGTTCTGCAAAGACTCAGGGGTGAAAGACTTCATCCTCAATTGGGTATTTGGAGGAGGGAGAAGGTTTAAGAAGCCGTGCTTACAATGGGTCATTTTTGTTCTTCCTCTTTCAGCCATGATGTGAATGGCTTGGCCCTGACTTTCATTCTTGCCACTGTCTCCCAACACTGGAACCCTAAAAGCAAGAGGCCCATGAATGATGGACTAAAACTTTCAATACTATGAACCAAGTGAACTGTTTCTATTCAAACAACAACAAAATTCATGTAGTCTCCTGACCTTCCAAGCTGAATGATGTTCCCAATACAAGGGTCTGTCATTACTAAAACCCAGTCTCCAATAAGTCTAGAGGACATAGCTACTCTCTGCCATTCAAGTCCTAGGTGGGATGTAGACTCCTGGAGTGCTCATAAATTTAAAGGAAAGTGCTTACAAGTCACATGCTAAGCAGGATGACAGAAAGAAGCAGAAATTAATCCTCTACCACCAAACAGCTCAGAGTGAAGTCTGCAACTCCTGCTTTCTGGAAGCTAAGGCTCACAGACCAACAGTTGGAAGGAAAGAGCCCATATATATGTGTTACTTTAAACAAATTCCACCTACAAGTTATGAGATTGAAAAAAACTTTCCAGATTATATTAATTTTATACCTTAGCTCTGTGTTGTGTAAGAAACTGAGGCTTTCTCAAGGAGTCCATTTTTAAATGGTATTTCTTATCTCTTATGTTGGAGCAATGTTCTGAAGGTACAGACTCAGTTCATTCTTCTAAGTTTTTGCTATGATGGAAGTAGATTCTAACTTATGAAAATCATGTAAATGGAATTTCACTGAAAGGATTATTCATACAATGTTTCTATATTATCTCCTAAGGAATAATGCCCCAATCAATTTCTGCCCGAAATGGTCAAAAGACTTTGGTCAAATTCCTTTTATGGATTAAGATTCAAGTCAATTGCTATTTGATATCATATACAATTTCTACCTAGTTAAATATCGATGAAAATCTTCAAGTGAAATTAAAATTTTAACTTTTAGAGTATCTGCCTTTCAATATATTTTGGAGTTTAAAATATCATTTAAAGCTTGAGTCTGTCTGATACAATATACAAAATTTGTTGTTTGGGTTTTTTTTAAGAAAACTTGGAATGATTGTTTCAACACAAGACTCAAAAGCAGAATTTTCTGCTGAGAATATACGTATGAATTTTTAAAGATCATAGTATCCCCAGGCTCATTTATTAGCACATTTTAAGCCCTAAAAAAGTGTGGTGCCTTGCATTATGTTATGAGGGAAGATGAGACATCCATGGTTTCACTTTTCACTGCAGGATAAAAATAGTTTAATAAGCGCTGGATAAACACTCTGTGTCTTTGTGACAGTGTGTTTTGCTTTTACAGATAATGTATTTTGCAAACAAAGCCCGTAAGGATAATAGATTCTCCCAACTGAGCACAGGCTCTCTGTCTGACTGGAAAGGGGTGGAAATAAAAGGTCAGCAGCCATCAGCACTATCTGATGAGTTCTCTTCGTTGTCCCGCAAGGTCATTTCAATCTGACAAATATTTATTACAAGCACTTTGTATAGACCCAAACCATATTCTGGGGCACTTATTAGTTTTTGTTCATGTGTTCCAATAAACAAATTTTGAAGTACTCCACTTTGTGCTGCCTGATTTACAGAGAGGAAGAATAATCATTATAAGAAGACCCAAGCTGTCACACCAAGCAGGAAGAGTGTGTTGAAAGTCCTGAATAAGCTGCTCTGTTGACTCTCAAAATGCAAGATTGTGTTACACTGTTTTGTACAAAAAGGGAGGTATTTATTTCTTTCTTTTTTTCTTTTTTTTTTTTCTTTATTTCTATTTTGGACACTGGGAACTGATGTATGAAACATGAACTTGCTCTTGCTGACAGCGTTTGGGAAAAAACTGAAGGTTTTCCTAGGTTCCTATTATTCCTAATGGTTTTTTGATATATTTTTGTTCTTCATGTTCTTGACCATGGAATCTATTGCAAGGATAATCCCATTTTATAATTAAGTAATGGGGGTCACAGGGACTAACATAGCTACGATTTTGGTATTCAATGTTGACAACTAGAGAATAGAAACATCGACCAAAAAAAAAAAAAATTGTGTAACAAAAGCCTGGCAAGGAGAGAGGGCAGTGTCTCTTAATCACAATATTCTGGAGGCAGAAGTGGAGGGTGAGGATCACAAATTCATGGCCAAACTAGGCTACACAGTGAGTTCAAGCTCGTCTTGGCAATGAAAAACAAAACAAAACAAAAACACAAACAAAATGAAAAACAATGGGATATAATGAAACCAAAACCAAAGCCAGGACAGAAGCTACAAAATCACCCCTAAACCCTGAAGATGGACCCTCATCAAGGATGAGATGCCGTGTAAGTGAGTCTCCGGTGTTGTTATGTTGTAGCAGGTGAGACCCAACACTCCTCTTGAGAAAGACTTAGATCTAGGTACAGAATCATGCAGACACCTTTCTTAAATGGATTTTCACCTGTGGCTCAAAAGTCCCATGCTGTTGGAAGCCCTGACCATACTCCTCACACATGTAGGGTCTCACATTGGCTGGGATGAGAAGATGGAATTTGAAGTTGTCCCTGTGGTTGAAGTGTTTGCTGCAATGCTCACACTCACGTGACTTCTCCTTTTTGTGAACCCTCCTGTGACCCAACAGACTTGACTCATAGTAAAAACATTGCTGCAGACTGTATTATTAAGGTATTTTTTAGCTCATGTGGATACAATGGATTCTCAGGTTTGAGGAATGCAAAAACTTCTTGCTTTATTCAAAGGGTCTCTCTCCTGTGTATGAACCCTGGTGGATCATAAACTGATATTTAAGTCTTAAAAAGAAAACTCTTTTTGTGCTCAATGCACCCAAACTGGGCCTGCCATTTTGTTTCTTGGCCAGTAAGATGACTAATTCATTTTATAGGTCAGGCATTTTTTCTATATTGTCCATGTATGAGGGCTCTCCTTGGGAAGTGGGGGAGTTGTCTTAAGACTCAGATGGTCTCTATTCTAAGTTAATCTCATCTTTCCAAAACACAGATGGAAGGTGTGATAGCATCCTTATTTATTACTTCCTGGGACATCATCTCATCCTTTATCCTAACAGAATCAGGACCCTGTGGCAGCTGAGAGTCCTGAAGAGTAAATGCTTCTGTCTTCTTGTCTTCCATTGAATCCCTCTGTTGTGGATATTGCTCTGTGTAAATAAAGTTCTGATTGGCCAGTGGCCAGGCAGGAAGTATAGGCGGGACAAGAGAGAAGAGAATCCTGGGAAGTAGAAGGCTGGGGAGACACCGCCAGCCGCCGCCATGAGAAGCAACATGTAAAGACACTGGTAAGCCACAAGCCATGTGGCAAAGTATAGACTAACAGAAATGGGTTAATTTAAGATAGAAGAAGTAGATAACAAACAGCCTGCCACGGCCATACAGTTTATAAGCAATATAAGTTTCTGTGTGCTTTCTTGGTTGGGTCTGAGCGACTGTGGGACTGGAGGGTAAGAGAGATTTGTCCTGACTGGGCCAGGCAGGAAACTCTAACTACAAATGGCGCCCAACGTGGGGCAAGGGTTTCCACCTAAAACCTGAGAAAAAAGATTCTAAAACAGAGCTAAAAACAGCTTCCTAATTGTTTCTCTCAAGTTAGTGGCAACCTGCCGGTTTGAGCTACTATGGCGGGTTCCTGGCGTGTGCGTCTGACCTGCAGTGTGGTGGGAATGAGGAGTCTACAAGCAGCACTTTACTCTGCTGCATGGTGGATTTAGCCTTTGCTAGTTAAAAAAAAAAAAGTTTCTGGGCTATGTACTGCTTTGATAGAACTGCTTCTAGACCCAGAGCTGGCGGTAAACTGTACCACCGCCATGTTGGGAAGCTGAGGTGGGCGGAGCCAACAGCCACAGTGGCATTTCAGTCTTACAAAGATGGATATTACACAGAGAATCTGGTTTGTCTTGTCTTTGGGATTTTTAACTGCAAAAAAAGATTTGATCATAAAAGCTGTTGAGTTAAACAAGTATGTAAATTTTAAAGGTACCTTGACTTCAAAATTTGGATATAAGGATATGTTGCTTTGGAAAGGAGTCTCTGCTTTTGTTTCCACAGAAAGCCAGAGGCTGTGGATTTGTTCCAGATTAAGATACATCAGGTTTGATCAGCCAAGACCACCTGAAAGGTCTCTGATGACACAATGGCCCAGATGATCCGACATCTAGAATGGTTTCAAGACAACTGGCTCAGAGGTTCACCCTAATGGACTACTCTATAATCCTAAAATTTTCTTTGTGTCCCCATAAGATACAGCGCCCCCCCTCCAGCAGGAAGTAGTAAGAGAAACTACGCCCAATTTCCCAAAATTATCAAGCTGGCTTTGGAGATGGAATTGGCTCACTCCTTCTCTAAACCCAGACATATTGCCAAAAGAAAAGGTTAAGAGATTCTTGTGTCCCAAATCAAAAGAGCCCTCTGGTGTGGGACAGAGAAAAACCAATATTTTTCTTTAAAACAGGTTGATTATAAATGTGATCTCTTTCTAAAGAAGAAAAGGGGATATGATATAGATATAATAGGATAAAAGGGTAGTTTAAGGAACTTACTTCTAAAGAGCAACAACTTGTTTAAAATGTTTTACATTGGTATAGACTTTAGTCTATTGATACAAACTTAAAGTTAATTTTGTTATACTGTGTGCATATTTCTACTCATGTTTAAGGTATTATGTTTGTATAGCTCATTTAAATTGTAATGGATAATTAAAAATAGATTAATAATTAGTCATCTATGATAATCATACTTGTAGCCATGTTAGTTAAGTCTTCTAGGTATACATAGAGATATTTCAGACAGATAGGTAATCTTCAAATACTTCAAAGACCTACAGAATATGGCATTTAAAATATTTTTAAAATTTAGACTTTCTGGACAGTGAGACATGTCTGCTCCTGGCAACACCGATTTACTTCAGAGAGGAGAATGGGCATTAAAGACACTTCATATCTTATCTTCACCTTGGCAAAAATAGCCATTTGGGCAAGAAACTGTTCTTGCCTGGACTGCTTGATCGACTGGACATGCAGGACCCATAGAAAGGTGGCCACTAAACTTTGCTTGACAAAATGGTCCTTCAGGTTCCTGCTTCACAGAGGAAACTGCCAGACATTCTACAGGACACTGAGAGAAGTGACCGAGAGACTCTAGCCCTGTAGGCTGAAGACAAATGCCCCAACATTACAGAGGAACATTAGGTGACTGTTCAGGCTGCCAGCTGTCTCTGTCTACCCTGCAAGACTCCCAAAAGTTGCTTGCATCCTTCTCCCATTTCTCAGGTAATATTATATCCTTCTGAGGTCTTTGATGTGGTTGAAGACTAAATAGTTATAATTTCCTCAGTTATGATACAAGATAAGTTAGATATAAAACTTTAGACTCACAAATATAAGATAAAATATCTTCTTTAATATTGTAACTATAATTCTTGCTTGATAATTGTTTTGTTATATGTAATTGTACTATGTAAAAGTTAAAACCTTCCTTAAAAAAAAAAAAAGAAAAGGGGAAGTGTTGTGGATATTGCTCTGTGTAAATAAAGTTCTGATTGGCCAGTGGCCAGGCAGGAAGTATAGGCGGGACAAGAGAGAAGAGAATCCTGGGAAGTAGAAGGCTGGGGAGACACCGCCAGCCGCCGCCATGAGAAGCAACATGTAAAGACACTGGTAAGCCACAAGCCATGTGGCAAAGTATAGACTAACAGAAATGGGTTAATTTAAGATAGAAGAAGTAGATAACAAACAGCCTGCCACGGCCATACAGTTTATAAGCAATATAAGTTTCTGTGTGCTTTCTTGGTTGGGTCTGAGCGACTGTGGGACTGGAGGGTAAGAGAGATTTGTCCTGACTGGGCCAGGCAGGAAACTCTAACTACATCCCTCTTGGATTTTGTTTACATCTCAGGCATTCTATCTCTCTGGTCTCAGGAATGATCTCTGACAGGATTTCCTCTTCCTGGCCAGTGGACAGCTCAAACTCTGGCAGGTTCGGCAGGTCTGAGCTGGCCCGGCCTCAGATGAGGTGTTCCTCATTCTCATTTGATAGGTGCTCTTGGGACAACTTCATGATATCATCTGTTTGACACTCTTTGGCCTCAGCCATCTCAATACTGGAATCCTGAAGGTGGAATGAATATCTTTCCTTGAGAGAAAATTATGGATCATCTGCTGGGTTGCCTGATGTTCCTCAGTAACTTCTCTAGATTTTTGGAGCTCTTCATTCTAATCTCCTTCACTAATGTTTGTAGTTGTGGTGGCATTGAGATCATGAGCAACTCCATCACCAGCTGGCCCAGGATCTCCTCCTTCTTTGCATGTCTGGCCTCAGCCACTGACAGCACAACTCAGAGAACAACCTTGAATCCTGTAAGGGGTCAGAACTCCCTGAGGAGTTAAATTTGTTGAGCTTTACATGCCGAGGCTCAGGGTTATAGTATTGCTTTTTCTGGATGAGGTTCCTGGGACAATAGTCACAGTGGCTGTTCTGCTCTGACCCCACCTGAGGGCACATTTGTAGCCATGTCCCCCTGTGCATTCTCCTCTGCACTTGTCTCATGTCTAACGTCATCGCTTTCCAAGGTGCTTCATCAGAGATCTTCCTGCAAAGTGCCTATAGTCTATTAAAAAATAATTAAAAAAAAAAAAACTATTAAAACTTGTATGGGCAGAAAAATCTCATTGCATTTAGAACTGAAAATGTAGTGTTCTGTGTGTTTTGAAGAATGCTTAAAACAAGAATAATATTCACAAATGCATAGTTCAACAAGAAGAGGGGACAAAAATATTAAACCCAAGAAAGCATTTTCAATTATCTAGGGTCAAATTTTCTGTTAATTTGAGGTAGGATCTCACTATATAGTCCAGGCTGGCTTTAAACTCATGATCCTCTTGCTGTAGCTTCCCCAGTACTGGGATGACAGGTATGTACCACACCATGCATACAAACTTTTTAAAATAAATTTTTTCAATGTGTATAGATTTTTTTTGCCTGAATGTACGTTTGTGCACCACATATGTGCCTGATATCCTTAGAAGTTAGAAGAAGGCCTTATATCCCCTGAAACTGGAATTATAGATGGTTCTGAACCAACATGTAAATGCTGGGAATTGAACCCAGTCCTCCCTAACACTAGTGAGTTCTCTTAACTGCCAAGCCTTGTCTCCAGCCTCCAACAATTTCTTATTAAATTGCAGATTTATAGGAACTAGCCTTTATGACTTCTAAGTGCTCATTGTCAGTATTTTTAATGAATTCAACTTAAGAATTTGAATATAAACAAACCTTTAAGTTGATAAAAATTAACTGACCAAATATTAACCAAGACTTTTTATGTGCAAGCAAGTCCAACTGAATATATATCTGTTTGTGGTGGTATTGTGTTCCCCAAAATATTGTGCACCCTAATAAACTTAACTGGGGTCAGAGAACAGAACAGTCACTTGATACAGAAGCTAGAAAATGGTGGCACTCACCTTTAATCCTAACCATCTGGAGGCATGGATCTCTGTGAGATCAAGGCCACACTGGAAATAGCCAGACACAATGCCTTTAATCCCAGAAATGAGCCTTCAATCCCAGGCAGTGATGGCAGAAAGGTATATAAGGCATGAAGACCAGAAACTAGAGGCATTTGGCTGGTTAAGCTTTTAGGCTTTTGAGCAGCACAGTTCAGCTGAGATTCATTCTGGATGAGAACTTAGAAGCTTCCAGTCTGAAGAAACAGGATCAGCTGAGGAACTGGCAAGGTGAGGTGGCTGTGGCATGTTCTGCTTCTCTGATCTTCCAGCATTCACCCCAATAACTGGCTCCAGGTTTGTTTTTGTTAATAAGACTCTTTAAGATTCATGCTACATCTATTAGCAGGCAAAAGTCCTTAAAACAAAAGTTAGGACTGTTAAACACATAATTGAATATATACTATAAATTAATCTGCAATGCATCATACTTGGTTGATATATAAATCCTACAAGAAACAAACTTACCATTAACTAGCCAGAAGTTTCAGAATGCAATTTTATAGGCTATTTTTAATTTTTATGTTTGTTTGGGCTATTTTCATACTGTTCATTGGTACATTAGTTAATTACAACATGGTAATTTGTTTAAATAATTAGCAATCCAAGCACTGTGTTTAAAGAATTTACATTAAAGCAGAATGGTTCAGCCAGGTTTGGTGCCACAAGTTTCTGATCACAGCACTTAAAAAGTTGAAGCAAGAAGATCATGAGTTCCAAGCTATCCTGAACATCACAGTAAAGACCTAACCTCCCCCAAAACTGAGTGTTTCTAAATTATGAGTAGATCTAGCCTCTGAAGAACAAGTAACAGTCTGAAAAATGTAATTATACAATTTTATCTGGGATTTTCTGCTTTGACAGATGGATAAAAATATCTGGGATTTTTGGAAAGTGAAAGCCTCAATAGAAATCAGTAACTACTTTTCCTTGATTATGACTTCCTTTGAAAAAGTATGGTTGTAAACAGTTATCTCACTCCTGCCAATTCCCAAATAACCACTCAGAGGCTTATACTTATTATAAATGCTCAGTCTTACTACTTACTAGCTCTTACACTTAAATTAACCAATAGTTCTCATCTCCAGCCATATGGTTGGTGGTTTGTTACCTCATTTTTACATGCTGTGCTTCCTCAGTGACTGGCTGGGTACACAGCCCTTTTCCTTTCCTTAGTTTGGCTGTCCCACTCATACTTTCTGTCTGGCTACCAGGCAATCAGCTTTATTAATAAGAGTGAGAGCAACACACATTCACAGTGTACAGAAGGACATGCCACAGCACATGGTAGTATTAGTCCAAATCTTAAAGTGATTTAAACTATAAAGCAAATAAATGCATTTAATACAGCAAAAAGAATTACCTTCAAGAGTCTTTCTGGAGCTCTACTATTTTTCATTGTTCTATGAAAGGATATTACATTGGACCACACTGGATTGCTTGCATTGTACTGTTGCATAAAAATTGTGAAACTGAACCTCCACCAAACAATCAACCAGATGTCAGATGCAATATGTGAGACATCAATACAAAATAGTTCATTATATATGCACACTAGGAAAAGTAATTAGAAACAAAACCATTCTATAAAATTATCATTTTCTGATTTGTGCTCATATTCTACAAAATAGACACAAAGCCAAAGGTTAAAAGCTCTGGCAAGCTGGGTGGTGGTGGCACATGCCTTTAATCCCAGCACTCAAGAGGAAGAGCCAAGTGGATATCTGTGATATTGAGGGCAGCCTGGTCTACAGAGTGAGCTCCAGGACAGACACCAAAACTGCATGGAGAAACCCTGTCTGGAAAAACAAAAACAAAAATTCTGGCATTAATGGATTTAATTTAGTGAAATATTGTATACTGTGGTTATCACGATGGATTTGTGCCTGAATCACTGTAAATGTACCTACAATAGGTCTGTGCTCTGGAGAGCACAGAGATCTTTCATTAGTGATTGTAGGAGTTAGGAGAAACTTAATCTTAATGTGGAATAATCAGGGAACAACAGAAATCTTCTGAATGGATCTAGCTACCAGACACAGATACTAATGTACTTGTACAGAGAATGTCCTGGATGGATGGGAAAAGCGATAGTAAAAATAAAAGTGCAGACACAGAGATATTCATTACTATAATCCATATTAACAATACAATTTGTCTCAGAGTATATGGGGTAAAGAAAGAAGATTCATCTAATTCTGAAACTATTCACAAAGAAACCTCCAGCAAGAGGTGGGAAGTAGTACCTGTTCAACCACCATTCACATGTTTTTTCTTCTAAAGACTCAATACCCTGAGGGCAGAGTGAGGATAGAAACATGAGAAGTAGAAATGAGGTGTACCCAGATGGAATATCTAAAAGACTTGAAGGAGAGGAGAAGAAATACAATTTTAAATGAGCTGGACTTAAAGCATTTCAAGTGGGTAATAATTTTGAAGAGACTGTGTAAACACCCATAAAAATCATATGAATATTAAATATAATCTCAACACAGCATGTCACTCAATGCAGGCCAATGTGGGAGTAAATGTATACAAAAACATACACTGTATAGCTGGAAGACAGGGCAGTTGGATAAATTTTGGATACATGGAGCTGGCCACCACAGAGCCCGCCAGTGTTCAGTATATTATTTACTTATCTTGTTACTATAAAATCTGCTATTGCTACTTTGCTAAATGATAATGCTGTTAAGTGTCTTCTAAATATTTATGGTTACACCTCTAGATCTGAAATGCTTTCAACCTTGGTCATAGAAACTTCCTTTTGCAGTGTGAAAGCAGTCAATTAAAAAATGCATTAATCAGTGTTAAAAAAATTTTTTTAAATGCATTAATCGTCAAAGTGCTGCAAATAAGAGACTGAGTGTTCAGTCCTAAGCAGGACATCAATATCAAAGCCCAACTACCATCAAGGCTCTGGAAAGATCACAGAAGACCGAAGAAAGGATATAAGAGACAGGGGATGGGTAAAAGTGCTGAGAAATGCCATCTCTTGAATATGACATGGCTATCGCAGTCATTAATTCATGACACCTGTCTTTATTTGCACGAAACCTACATGAGATCTAACCAGATAACAGACCAGCGTAAATGCAGTAAATAATCACAAGGCTGTACTCCTCACTGAGAAGTTATTAGAAACTAGTTGCTGGAGCAGGAAATCATTGTTTGACATAGCCATTGGTAGATTTCTCATACTCCAAGGGATTGTCCTATTCCTATGGGAGTAGAGTCAGCACTAACTGAACTTTGCAAATTATTTAAACAAAAATTAAAGACCTAAAATTGGGAAGGTCATGGAGAGATTTCTGCAAGGGGAATTTGAAGGATTGGATTGCGATACAATCATATTTCATTGTATTAAAGTATGATCTTCTCAAAAACAAAGAAAAATATAAAGTATCTTTTGGTTTCTGCCATCTCCTTCACTACCAGTTCCAACTTCCCAGAATCCCAGTGGTTTTCTCTGTCATCTGTCTTACGTTCAAAAAGGGGATGAATGTGATAAATTTATTCCTAAAAATTATTTTGTCACAGTGCACTAATCTGAGAAGAGAAAAAGCTTATATTTGAAGAGAGGAGACACTCTCTAATATTGATATTTATGCCATGCCCACAAATCCCCTTATGTCTCTCCATATGGATGTCTATTGTTTGTGACTTTAAAAATGAATGGTTATAGGTCCTTGTAACATTTAAATATAATTTTGTTTTGTCTAAGCTTTTGATATTATATTTTTAAATACTTGATGGTGAACAAAGATTAAATTCATACATAAAGAAGACCATGAGTGAAATACCTATGTGGCGTATCTTTAACTTACAAGATGGATTTGACAGTTTAGTGCTGGCATTGCCCAGATCTCCTCAATGATGTCAGATGGCTTCTGCATGCTATTCCAAGGCACAATGCTATGAACTAACCAGAAGAGCAATTGCTTTCCTTTCTGATAAATTTCATTTGGCTGCCTGAAGTGTTTAATTATGCTAATCCATTATAATATTGTAAAAGTAAATTTTAATATTAATCAAGTGTGCATAGAGTTTCTGGAAATTTTTCTCCCTTTGGAAGTAAACCAATACATATTTCAATGCAATTGCTTTGTGAAGAATAATGTAGTTTCCCAAAAAGCATCTAAATGGAGTGTGTAAGTGGGGGCATGATTTCCCCACTAAAAATGCTAGCAATAGCAAATATTAAGCAATTATGGACATGTGTGTACACATTTGATTACCTGCTATATGTCTCAATGGTGAAGGGAAATTAAAAGATAAGTCCAAATTATCTCCAGGTATAAAACTTTATAGATTGATAATTTGTCTACTAATATATCATTATGAAGTTAATTCATTTCTATAAATAAAAATACAATTTTAGCTGGATGTGGTAAGACACACATTTACTCACAACCCTTAGAAGAGAAAGCACAAAGATAGGTACAAACCAGGGTACACTGTTCATGATGAACATTATTCACAATATTCACAGAATTTCCTGATACATCACATCCTTCATTCCTCAGAATAGTGACTACCAATTATACAAAATTTATATTTCATCATTGTGTCTTGAGCTGTAAAAACTATGGATTCCTAATCACAGGACCACAGCAAATGTGATTTGCAGTTCGGGAAGAACCTAGACCAGAATGTTTTTGTGTGGTTTTGTGCACAGCCCTAGTTAATGGTCACAGTTAGTACGCTTGAGGGTGCACTCTTTTATGCTTCAGCAACTAAAGTATTAGAGAAAGTAGGTACCAGAGAGGTGTGTAAGGAATGTACACACATCTTCTCAAACAACTTCTCTATGAACCAAATCAATGGCTGTAGAAATTCCCCAGCAAATCACAGACCAATAAAACTGGTCAGTGTGTGAGCATGATGAAAATTATATTTGAGGAAAAGTCACGTGGACTAATTAGAGTGGAAAGATGGCCAGTTTCTTGCTTTAGACCTTTGAAAAGGTGGTATGTCTCAAGAGGATTTCTCCGATAGCTTCAAAATACACTCTTTGGAATTGAAAGTTACGTCTAAGAGAATTTAGAACACTGTGGCCTTAGTTTAACTCCAAGATTCTCTCACCAAGGACAGAGAGAGAATCTGACAAACACCTTCAAACAAAACCAGGAGACTTCCTCTTTTGTGTAGCCATCGGGCTGTTCTCTCAGAGGTGGGTAGAGGAGAAGGGGTCCTTCTTACAAGACAAAACAAACTAAAATGGCCCAATGTATCAATCTGGCTGTTCAGTATCCTTTATCCTTCTCTTAAAAGCAAGGTAAGTGGTTTATCTGCTAATGTTGGAGTAAGTGTTGGGACCCCAAAAGCTAATAAGAAATCGTTTTGAAATAAATGACCATCCATTAGGCACAGAGAAAAGAGCCTGGGACACAACTAGTGGTGTACAATTTCTAGTCAGAACTCTTAGAATCACTCTGTGGTGGTAAGATTTTCAGTGCTCTGCTAAAATAAGGTACATAGGGTGATGGAAAGAAAGGTTTGTTTAGACTCATGGCTTGGGCAGTTTCATTCCCTGGTTAGCTTGATGTATTGGGATAGGTTAGACCTGAGGCAGAACACTGTGGTGGCAAGAGCATGTGGTAGGGGACCTAGCTAACTCTTAGCTGTCTGGAAGCAGAGAAACAGACAGAATAAGGTGAAAGGGCTGGGAGCGGGGAGATGCATTCTTCAGGGGTATGACTCCAGGGATGTACTCTGTCCAACCAGAATCTACCTTCTAAACTTTCCAACCTCTCAATATTGCCATCAAACTGTGAACCCATCAATAGATTAGAACATTAATCAAGTAAAAGCCTGCCGATTCAATTACTTCCCCAAAGCTGTGTCTATAAACACATCTTGCACAGACCAGCAAGCCTTTGACAAACATGCTTTTTCAGGAGGGAGGCATTTCACATTCAAATCAGGACCCCCTCAATTTTCTCTCTTCCTCCTTTTGTAAAACTGAAAGATGTAAAGTAGCAGATGACAAGGAGAGGAGACAAGATGTCGTGAGAGCAAGAGGGTCCTAGTGAGTGGGGTTTTGTGGTGCTGAGAATAAAGCCAGTCTGGCCCCTTTCACTTGCAGGCTTCCCTGCAGCTGGTGTCAACTGAAAATGCAGAACAAATTTGGGCAGTCAATCCTCTTCACAGTTCTTATTAGTAAAAGGCCAGACATCTTACTTACTACATTGAGACTATGATTGAAACAAACAAAAAAAAATCCATAGAATCTGTTTTGAAAAATCATGAAGCCTACAGCACTGAGCTTCCAAGTAGAAATTCAATCACTCCACAATCCAGGTATCTTCCATCCTTACAAGTACATGGTATCAACTAAGATTAAAACAAACTGTGAAGAGCCCTGAAATAGCAAATTCTGCAGCCTAGAGAGATGGCTCAGTTATTAAGAATGCTTATTGCTCTTTCAGAGGACCCTGGTTGGATTCCCAGCACCCAAATAGTAGCTCACAACCATCTGTAACTCCAGTTCCAGGGAATCTGATACCCTCTTCTGGCTTCCATGGCCATCAGACATACATGGTGTAATATAGACATACATGCAGGCAAAACACCTACATAAAAATAAATAAATATTTCAAAAATACAATTAAATATTGCTGTTGAAGAAGAAACTCAATAAAGATGGTGCTCAATATTCCGTTGCTATAAGAATAATTCAAAGGAACTAGTTCAGTTAAGATTTAGTGTGAGAAAAAAGACAATGTCTGCAAATGTACTCAGTATAGATCTATCTACCAGAAGCAACAAGCAAGGCCTAATTTGCAACATCTGGGGAGGAATTCCACCTCCAAATTCAATTAAAACAGCAGAAATTTTCCTCTGTCACCTCAATGAGTTGGTGTGTGGTTCACCTAAAAACTCATGGGATTTTTATCTATTGTTGTCTCACAAAGAGTCTTGATCAAAAGGCAAGGTATCAGCTTATTTTCATCATCAATCATTTGCTTTCAAGTTCTCCAGGCAAGTTTACAGAGGGGACAGCTGATTATAGCATAAACTGTCTCCACATCATAAAAGAGGCAAGGATGATGCCTGAAAAGTCCAACTTATAAGGGCCTGGGCTGGGAGAACAGTGATTTGGAAATGATTTAGTTCTTAGATTTGTTCATAATGTTAAATACAGGAGACACTACATCATTGTCCAGATTTTTTTTTCCAAGAGTATTATATATCCTCTTTGGATGGCTTGAAGTTCTGCTATTATTTATTCATCCCAACATAAATTATTCTCAAATGAACTCAAGTCACGTAAACTCTGGCTTTCAGGAACCAGGGCAGGCTTTCTTTAGGAGAGATGTGAGTTTCGTCTCATTCCTTGAAAATTGAAAACTCGAATAGCCAACAGTCTCAGTGTCTGCAATCAATACCTACTTCAGTCACTCTTTGAGACTCTGACTCCTGTGTGAGTAGCAGTCTGGGGAGTATTAACCACTTGATTTTTTTTTTTTTTTTTTTTTTTTTTTTTTTTGCTATCATATCCAAACCCAACATGAGCTATAGTAGAGAGATGCCTTTATTATAAGAGTCTGAAAAGGACTGGTTTGTTTTATTTATTTTTAGAGCCAAAAGCCAATTCTAGGATGATGGATTGTGTCGGTTCGACAGCACCAAACACTGAAATTCTTCATTCCTTCCAAGGTTTCGAAGGGCAATGACTGCAATTTCTTTTACAGTTTGGCCTGTGAAATGCCTTAACTCTTACCTGAATAGGCTGATCCTCAAAACATGATATCAGGATCAGGATCTGTCCTGACAATTCCTTTTCTCCTGATAGCCTCAATAAGTGTGAAAATAGGTCCAATAAAAGACATATTTTTTTTTTTTTTAATTTTAAGAGATTTTTTTTCCCTTCAATTGGAGTTGAATAAACCTTCTGATTGAATTTATTCAGGTCAGCAACTTACTGAAGGATAAAGCTGTTTTGGCTTTGGCCCCAACAATGACTGTGTTATTGGCCCAATCTCAGCTGTGGTTCACATTGATTGACTTAGATTGTTCCAGATTGAAGAAAACTTTAGGAAAGTTTATACTTACATGGATACCTTTCCACTTTTACAGAAACTTGGCACTATGATTGGCACCAATAATCATGAAGACCCAGGAAGTAGTTGTTTCTTGGTCACTGAGGGATAATTGCACAGTCTTTAAAAAGCTGTGTCCTCCCAAACATCATCATGTGGGTCATAGTAACTTCCTGTTGCTTCTTTACAGTAAGGTTATAAATGAGAATTCTCTCTATAACTTCTTTCATGCGTACCCTTTCTTATAAGCAAGTAATTTATGACCTTTAAGAATTTTCACTGAAAGGATTGTAGAAACTCAGTAAAAAAGATGAATCACACTTTTTCTCATGAAATATTATGGGTACTCATTAAAAGGAAGTTTTTATGTCAATATTAGTAGGAAAGTTTGAAGAACCATTACAATGTTTTGCTGAATAATGATGTTATTTGCTTTGCAGAGTGACCACCATATGACATCAGGATAGTAGTAAAAGCAGAACCTGTTTCAAGTGGTTTGGAATGTAATTAGAAATACAAAAACTAAACAGATAGCAGTGTTTCCATTCAATATTAACCATTATTATGAAATTGATCTTTTTACTTCAAGACAAATCTTTTGCTATACACATGAAAATACTCACCACTACTGGAGCTCAGATAAAGAAATATGAAATACAAAGTACATAAATTTAATTAAAGAGCATATTTTCTAAGTACAGCTAGAGAACAGTGCATGTGAATGAGTATATACTTTGTATATGGTGTAGCCATAGGAACAATTGGTTGACTGAGGCTTTTCCAGGGGATAAAACATACTTGGATATTATCTTAATGAGTATCATTTTTGTACAAACTTTTACAAAGTGAAAACTAAGATTTATTCATATGATATCTATCCAAGTGAAAAAATAAAAAATAATTCATATCAAACTAAATTGAATTAAGGGCAGTTTCTTCTCTTAGAGAATTCAATTTTACTGTTAAGACTTGTTAAATACCACTTAATAGGAGTTTTTAAACTCTCTTTCATTATGATGTAATGAAAACTAAAAAATTACAATGAATCCACACACATACATAGATGTTCACATTCCACAAATATGATAGTATATATTATTTCTTTTATCTTCTATCAAAAAGTGGATAACTGCCTCTGGTCCTAACATCACTTAGTTTGTGACATTTGACTCTTCCTTTCCCCATTTCCTTCAAAGCTTACTTTTCTTATGTGTGAAAACAATATCTATCTCGAAAAGATGTTTTAAATATTTATTAAAATATCATGCCTGTCACAAAGCTAAAATGAAAGCATTAGTTTCCTCCAAAGAGATGAGCATTACCACTGCTTAAGAGACATGACTCAGAAAAGGGCAAGTCATTTGCCAATGACTTTAGATATCAAAGTACATAAATTTAGCATCCATATCCACTCTCCTATAATTTTTTTCGGTTCAATATAATATATATATATATATATATATATATATTATACATATTTTTTACATAAGAACATATTGATACACCTGAGTGTCTATGAAAATCTATAAGTAGGAGTTGGGGATTTAGCTCAGTGGTAGAGTGCTTGCGTAGCAAGCACAAGGCCCTGGATTCGATCCTCAGCTCCACCAAAAAAAAAATCTGTAAGTATATGATATTTATGTTTATCAAGGCCAACATCATATATGTGTGTGATAAATGATATATAGCACTCTTCTAAAACTTTGTAACTATAGAGTGTGTTGTTGTGTGCTGTTATCACTCAAATCACAGACAAAGGACAGAGAACTTTAAAACTGAGAAGAGCCCAATAGTTTACACTGAAATAAGGAACAAGATACATTGAAGAAGTAGACCTTCTAGGTTTCAAGATAAGGATGTTGTGTAAGGTCATAACCTCATATATATAGCCATATTTTCAGCTATGTTTGATACTTTGAGAGGAAGCTTTAATAAACAATTACCAAAAAGGTATTTGTATTGCCCAGAAGTACATTTCATGGAATATAGGATAGAGATGACACTTGATTTCATCTCTAAGCTTCTGTTAATCCTATAATTTTTCTTACACAGATATACACTGTATAGTCAAGTTTGGCCTCAAACTCACAATGATTATCCTGCTCAGACTCTTGAATGTGTTGTGGTTGTTTGTAAACACTTATTACTATACCAAGCTCATAATGTGATTTTTATATATTGTTATGTCTATCCTATCCTCCATGTTGAGGTAAGGCATAGTAAATATAGAAAGCAAAAGAAATGTAAAGAAAGTAAATAATGGAAATAAAGCCAACACTTAACAACATGCATCGTTATTTCAATGTCCTACAGGACATGATTTCACCTGAGATCAAATTAATCTTAATTAAGTGCTCTGATATCAGGAACATGTGTCGCATAGTGAAAGTTTTTCTGCTGCTCTTTGTGACATGGGGCTAAAAATTTGTAAGCTACCTTTGAGCTTCAACTTGCTTGTTCTTCTCGGATATTGTCACTAGAAGGACCTGGAAAATCAGGAGAGAAAAGACCCACTGCTCTTTGTCAGCTAGCTGTCTAGTCCCAATGGCTCCAGCAACAAATAATGACACTTTAGCATATGTAGTTCACACCAATGCCAGACCTTCCCCCAAAGCCTTCAATTCCAGAATTATATTTTAGACTCATTTACTAACTACTTGGCTATTATCATAGCCATGGAAGTTTTTTCTTTCTCTCTAACTTGAGCACTGTCAGAAATCTCAAGAGCCATCATACTGTCTCTTAGCTCTCTCCTAAGAACTCTAAAGAGGTTGGATAATTTTTTATGATTACTGGAGAGTACTCAAGTAATTAAAATAATTTTTTCTCAACACTACAAGCTATGTAGCATGAGATACTATTTCCAACCCTGCTTAAAGATGTCCATAAAAATGTTAGTTAATGAAGTAATTAATTCAGAATTGTAATTTTCAAAAAATGTATTCTCTTGAGAGCTTCTGTGTGGTTAGCAATTTTCTTTCATGGATGCAGCATCAAGTGTAACAGAAAGCTAAACCACTGCATTGCTCACATATGTTTTTCCTGATTTACATATCAAAGTCTTTGGGTTTGTTTCTTTTCTTTTTCTCCTATTCTCTGTACAATGCTATGAAGCGTTTTGTGTGTCAGTTTCTAGGATTGATAAAGTAACATTTTATTCTCTCCTAGAATTTTTGTTTAATTTCTCACTCAACTAGTAAAAGAAAAATATTTTCAGCTCTAAATTATTTCATAAACGGAATAAATATTTAGATACCTTGAATTTCTCATGTTGAGGAATTTTAATCTTCTAAAAAATAGATAGAAAAATAACAATAAATTCCAATATGCCCACTGTGGTGGTTAATTTTATATTTTAGTCTACCTGAGCCACAATAACCAGATTATGGCCAAATATTATTTTGGATATTTCTGTGAAGTGTTTAGGGGATGAGGTTAACATATAAAGAACTTGGAGAAAGCAGGTCACTCTCCATAATACCAGTAGCCCTCATTAAGTGGAAGGCCTGAAGAGAACAGAAACCTCACTTGATCTGAATGTAGAGGATCCTGGGGAAATAAAGCCTGTTGATCCTCAAGACTTCAACAACAACATAGATGCAATATGCATCCATGGTTCTGCCTGCAGATCCACATATCTGCATATTTTGGAACATAACACCTTCTATGAAAGTCAGTTCTTTAAAATAACTCTGTGTGTGTGTGTGTATCACATACACAAAATCTAAATATTGTTAATTATGTTTAAGTGTAATAATTTAGAGTAAATATGTGTATTGCCACTACCAACTATCCATGTTCTCTAAAAATGATATTCTCCTACCTACTAAGATAACACTGTTGATGCCAGCACTCAGGAGACTCGTGAGTTCCAAGCCAACCTGCGCTATACTGTACAACTCTGTCAAAAAAAAAGAGTGAGACAAAAGGAGGGAAATACTATTGTTGCGTTCTCCACACTTAATATGACATTTCAGACATGCCCCATCTTGAAATATCAGAAAAGGCCATGTTTGGACAATTCAATGAATAACCGTATGTCATAAGATGGCACAAACGTGGAACTCTCTTAAGAGAGTGACAGGCACAGTCCTCCTTAGTAACATCACGCTATTCCCTTTGTGATGAGGAAATAACATTTGTGATGATACATGACATTCTGTTAGCATGGTAAGAATATTTTTTTATGATTTGTATCACCCACTGGTAATTTTTTTTTGAGAAAATCACTTTATTCATACTAAAAAGTTAAAACTACCAGTGGTGGTTTATTGTAGGATTTTTGAAAGAGCCTGTTCTGTTCTCCATTTTTCTCTCACATATTCAGTTCTTAACACACTAGCATGGAATCTGGGGTTGTCAAGACAAGATAATTAATTACTCTGGAATGAAGAGAAGCTGCTTCCCGAGTTGTCTGGTATAAGTTAAGGAATGTCTTAAAGATTAGTAATAGGATTATCAATGTCCAGAAGCCTGAACTCCCATGTCATTTTTTAAAAATTACTTAGGATTATGATAAAATGAGGAATAAAGAATGGATTAATTTTGCTTGGCAATGCAGACCAAAGAGCTAGTAACTTATTTAAAAAAAAAAAAAAAAAAAAAAAAAACTTTATCAAATGTCACTTAGGATGTACAACGGGGTAACTGAGTGCTGGTTTTACTTCTTGCCATCTATTTTTGTAAGGTGTCATAAAAATCAATCTTTTGTTCCTTCCAGTTTGTTTTTCATATTCACTTAGAATCAGTGTTTAAAATCAGTGTGGATTTGACTCTTGGCGTAAGATTGTTAGTGGCTGCCTATCTTCTGTGTGTGTAAATTTCTTTTCAGCTTGACTGGGTCTGTGAAGAGGGAACACACACGGAGTGTGCATGGAAAAGATATTAAATTAAGTGATATGGAGAACTTGGAAACTAGCATCCTGAGAGGAACCAAAGATGCTGATGCAATACTGGACCCAAGCCAGTCCAGAGACTTTCGTCTGTGCTGGTGGATCCTGGAGGTTTAACTAAGATCCCAAAAGACTTTTGAACTCAGAATACTTATTCAAACTCATCACGAACTCTTTGAGGTTGACTCATTGCTAATATATGTCCATTTTAGGGTCAGATTTCTCACTGACACTAACCAATACACCTTCGTGTGGATAAGTGGGAAAGGAATTTCAAGATCACTGTACTCTTGTAAAATGACTTATTTATTGTTTTTACTTAATTTCTCAGACATGCTTTGTGGGTTTATTATTATTATTATTATTAGATTCTTAAGTTCTATTTTCTATACAATGACCTTAATCTCAGTAGAAAAAGAAAAAAGTCCTGAACAAGAGGGACAGATGTTAAAAGAATGAGCTCACTAATTAGTTTCATATTGGGAAAATAAATAGTGTAAAAAGTAACTTACCTTATTGTTTATTTCTTAAGGAATGGTGTGGAAAATGTCCACTTAGGACCTAATTGCAATAAAATAAACAAGACCCAATTTGTGTGCTTTGGTTGACAAATTTTCTAAGAGAAGAGCTGTTCCACATTAAAATAAGAACCTGCCTTCATATGAATGGTCGTTATCTATTGATCTATTTATTTGTCTCTGTAGTCTGAGAAAAGTATAGCAGTGAGTAAATGATTCCCTTAAAACCAGGTGGTAAGCAACAATGGATCCTGGATATATTCCAGGGCTTAGCGTGTATGCCAGTCCCTGTGGAAAATGTGAGACAGCCTCTACAATGATAGATAGGTCTCTGTACTTTCTAAGTAAATGTACCATATACCAGTGTCTTCATATTGTTCTGTTTTAATAATGGATTTTTCTCATCTGCTCTAAAAATACCATGTTACTCTCTTTATAAAAATCTTCCTTTTTTTGTTTCCGTTTTTTGTTTGTTTGTTTGTTTGTTTTCCCTCCTCACCAAATGTTTACTCATCTAAACCAAATAACTGCAGGACATATAGTAAAATTTAAAAAATGAAAATTACTATGGACACCTGAATACTGCATACAAAACCATGTGGCATCTCATTTGACATTCTTTCCAATTCTTACTGAAAAGGTTCAACACTCTGAATAAACTTAAAATGAAAAGTCAGTCAGTATCTCTACATAGTTCAGTTTTACTTCCCAGCTTTGCCTGGACCCAGAAAAAAGAGAAGACAAAGCCATAGTCAGCTCCACCCAGGAAGGACAAGATACAAAACTACCTTTCATACTTTCCTGTAACACACACAGACTGACTGACATCTATCTTGGACCATCCTCGGGAATAACCATTGCTTAGAATCTTCATCCTTTATGGTGTCACATCAATCAGAGAAGAGGTGGAAGGCAATAAGACTGTGAGAAACAGTGAGAACAGGAATGCCTGGGAATCGAGGTGCAAAAATGATATGACAGCAGGTTTCTGTTGGTCTTTTAAAGGTCTCTCACAAAGTTCTCATGTCAGGGGCCATTGTCACATGAGAGCATCCAAGTAACTGTGCAAAGCTGAGCGTCTTGAAGAGACAATTATTTTTTAAGTGGCTGCTGAAGACTAAATTAAGTGAAATATTTTATTAAATGTGTTACCAATTTTATCAACTACTTGAGTTATTGATTCGATGTAGTTATTTATTTTAGCACAACGATCTAAGAAAAATCAGTCACATCATTGCACCAAGCTATAATTCTTAACCATAGTTTTCTTAAGCTGATTTTCCAAAGGAGAGTGCATTTATGTTTGTCTTCTTTTACACAGTTTATCAGAGGTGGCCACTTCTCTGGTTATAAATTGGCTTCTGAAAGCTTTACCTTTCTCTACAAATAGGTTTCTAAGATTAAATAAAAATGATATCCAATCAATCTTCAAATTGATGAATCAGGCAGACATTCCTGTTGGCTTCTGCTTTTGTCTTTTTGAGACATTGAAATAAGATAAAAATATGTTTGATTAATTGCCTGATAGGATACAAAACCGCAGGATAAAAAGTGATTAGTGGTAAATTAAAGAGAAGACATTAATTTATAATCCTCAGAGATTGTTCACCATATATTGTGACCATGTATTGTCAATAAAAATTCACAGCTATATTTGTTTTGTCACAAAAATTTTTGAAGTCCTTGTTATTCATCTACCAAAAGATAGAGTTGTCCTTCTCCCTAATTGAAAATGTGTAAGACTTAGTGAAGTATGGTTTTGTGACTGTAGAAAGTAAATCCCAGTGGCTTCTGCTTGGCTTTTTCTCTGGGAGAGTATTTCTCCCACTCTCAGAACAGTTCTTTGTAGTTCTTTGTGTAGGGTTGAAGCCTCATTAGCTGTCCCCATATATGTTAGCGAGTCTACCCTTGTTCCACTCCTGTTTAGGCATGATCATGGATTTTATGGGTGTAGCTTCTGATATTGCTAGAAGACTCAATCTCACAACAACCTCCCAGATCTTTTGACTCTTACCATCTTTCTGTTCCTTCCTCCACAATGATTCCTCCCTAAGCCATAGGTACAGAAGTCGCCTTGTAGATGTGCCCATTGTGACTGGGCTCCATTGTTACTTTTCTATTGCCGTGATAAAATACCATAGTCAATGCAACATATAGAAGAAAGGGTTTATTTGGGCTTAAAGAAGAAGAGTCAGTCCTTCATGGCAAAGAATCATGGCAGTGGACAGCAGACATTCTTCAATTCAGTTTCAGACAGAAATGAAAAACATGTTGTTGGAAACTTGCAAAAGGATATCCCTTGTTAGAAAGTGACAAGAGCTTGGGTGAATTGCGCTCTTGTGATTTGTGGGAGGCTGAATTTGTAATGATTTTCCACATTTATCAAAAGCTGTTTCTAGGAGAAACATTGACAATTCAGTTGGGCTTTCCCTATTATTCAAAAGACAATGCAAAAGAAAATAAAAGTTAAGGATTGTTATGTTAAAGAGAGCTAGAATTTGAAGGTTTGGAAATTATTCAACATATAAATATTGAAAATCAAGTCCTGTAGAAAGAAAAAACAACAACATGAAAGTGGCTAGATTTAATCAATAGCTCAGCCATGAAGTTAACCAGTCAACTCACATGAAGCTTATAATAAAAAACGGGTAATACCATAGGAAACACTGCCTTTGGGGGCAAAAACAATCCCAAGTAAAGGAGATGGAATAAAAGAAAGCTGTCAGACTTCTCATTGTTTTCCTGTGGCAGACAATAGAATTATCCTTAGGAAATAGGAGGACTAACTCAGCAGGCAATATACGTCCATCCCCACCCACAACAGGCCCAGGGTCTGGGCTGTCTCCTAGATTAAGAGGGTAGGGCCTTGTGCCTCAGGGACAGAATCACAGTGCCAGGCTGCTGTCAAGGTGATGCAGCTGCCCAGTGATCCCAGCGTCTGAACCTTGGCTTGCTAATGCTGAGCTTGATGGAGACCAGAGACTCTTTTCCTTTTTCTGCTTTGTCCATATTCAAAAGGATATGTCTGTGCTGTGCCTGTCTCACCATTATATTCTTAGGAGCATGTAATTCGTCTAGTCTCACAGGTTCATATCCATGTTACATTTTAGAGGACATGAATATTAGCAGCCAGAGAGTGGAATGCTAAAGACCGAATTGTGTCATCCTATAATTCATATGTGAAGGCTGAATATCCAAAGTGATTTTATTCAGAAATAGGATATTTAAGGAGATACAGTTAATTAAGATCCTAAGTGTTGAACCCTGTTCGTGATTAAACTTGATTATCAGTTTGATTGGACTGAGAAAATCCTAGAATATTAGCAGCACACACTTCTGCATGGATCTGTGAAGGGTACTGTCCCAGAGACCTGTCAGATATCTGTCCTGAATGTGAGCATCACCAGCCACCAGGCTTAGCATCCTCATGGGGACAAAGAGAAAAAAACCTTCTAGAATGGACAAGCTACTTCTCTTCTTTGTTCTCACCATAAAGTAATCAACTTCCCTCTGCCATGTCCTTCCACCATAAGGCTACACTTTGCTATGGCCCCTCACCAAAGTCTCAGAAACTATGAATCCGAATCATCCTTTCTTCTTTTAAACTGTTTCTGTTGGGTATTGGTCATAGAAACAAGACCCTAACATGGACCATGATTCAGTAGGATCGGTCACTTTAGGAGAGGGGAAGAACCACTAGTATATGCAGAAAGGAAAGGCCAAAGAAGGAAACTGAACATTAAAATCTCAGCTGTGTGTAGTTATAAGCTTATCAATCATCCTTTCACTGTTGCAAATTTTGGAGTCTGACTAGGAGTCCCATTATTAGTGTGTACATATTTGGAATCTTACGTTGCCATATAGGATTTATGGCCTTCCTTCTTCATCTTGGTCTTTGTTCTGAAGCATAGATTTCCTAAGGATAAACGATTGTCCCAACTTCTTCGTGTAAATATTTGAGAGTTCATCTTTTCCACTCTGAGTTACAGCCAGTTGTGAACCACCATGTGGGACTGAACCCAGGTCCTCTGGGAAAGCAGCCAGTGCTCTTAAGCACTGAACCATCACTCCAGCCCCGAGAGTTTCTCATTGTTGTGACTGGTTTTGTTGTATTGTAGGGTTTGTTTTGTTGTTTTGGTGGGGGGAGGTTGTTTTGTTTTGAGACAGTGTATTAGAAGAACAAAACAGAGAAAGAAAGCTATGGAGGGAGATTTACTATTCACTGATAGGAACTATTCACTTACAGGCTAGGGGCTGGACAGTCCAACATAGTCAACTGCACATTGCAGAGGCTGAGAACCTGATAGCTGCTCATGCAGTCCACAAACCTGGATACATCAGTAGTCCCAACCTCCCCCAAAGGCTGGAAGGTTTCTGGAAAGTTGCTGGTCTTCAGTCCACATTGAAAAGCTGAAGTTGCTGGCCATGAAGGCTAACAGCATCAGCACACTCCCCACCAAGGAGTGAAGCCAGAATGGAAATATTGCTTGTTCACCTTAGACCTCTTCATATCTGGGCTATCCATTGGAAAGTGCCACCCCACACTAGAGGAGGGTCTTTTCTCTTGAGTTACCCTTTCAAGAAATGTCCTCACAAATCTGCCTAGGCAGGCACTCCAATGGCGCAATCGGTTAACAGGAGTTACTCATACAGATCTGCTAAGGCATGTGTCTATTGTTTGATTCCACATCCAATCAAGTTGGCAATCAAGATTAAACTTCATAGATAAGGTCTTTGTTCACAACCCAGGCTGGCCCAAAAATCACTATGTTGGCCAAGCTGTCTTTCAACTTATAAACCTCTTCTCTCTGCCTCACAAATGCTAAGATTATAAGTATCCACATGCCTGACTAATTCTGTGATTTCAAAAATATCATAGCTGCAACATGGTTATTTGAACCTTAATAAAATAGTAGTGTTAAAATTGAAGAGACCTTAGAGATTATAAATTCCAACTATATTACTTTAGAATGAGTAGAAAATTAGACATCTGTTTATCATTTCACTCTTAACTACCTTGCCAAATAGGGATTAGGATCTGTATCTAATGACTTATAATATTGATAATAGTAAATTAAAACAGCAAATTGCATTACAATTAGAAAAAATATTTCAAACAAACATCATTCCAATTACTGCATGTTCTACTACACCAAATGTTTGGTTTCTTCAGTCCTTTCTAAGGAATATGTGAGAACCAGTGAACTTTCCACTACCTGAATGCTTTGTACATGACTAGCATGACTCACTTCTTTAAGAGATTAATGCCACCATTATACTTTGACCAATGTGATTTTATTATATAGCAATCAGTAATAGCCACATGTTCTGAGACTAACAACTAAGACTGGTATGTTCCTAACTCACTGGGGTGTTCATTGTGTTTTGGTTCATAAGTACTTTTCTCTATCTATTTAGCCTAGGCTACGAGTCCATCATTCATTGGTATAAAATTCCTATATTTGTACAGTTGTTTCTCATACTAAACTTCTTATCATAAAGATATGAAATGATTTTTGAAAGTATCCTAATTTTCTGCAGTGGGTGAAACTGTAAAACTTAAACACCTATTTTTTCCATAAGATGTTAACAATTCTGTGTTGTTTTACATTTTCTTCTAAGTGTCCAATTATATGAAAAGTGTCTATTATATGAAAAGAGATATTTGAGAGAAAGAAGAGTGGAAATTATAATCAGTGGGAATTAGAGTACAAGAAAATGAATGAGACATTGTGCTTTGAAAAACATATGAACTCTGATTACACATAAACCCATCATTTAAAAAATCAGATACAACTTACAGAGAGAAGTATGCAGAAAATAGAAAGTATATTATCCAATAGCATGATAGTTAAATGCTTCACACAACATTGTTTTATATCAATGAGAAGCATCAGGCTGTGCCCTCCAGTTGTAATGATACACATGTATGTCCAGGTTTGTGTATATAAATATAAGATGTGGCTATAGAGAAAGCACTTCTGCTTGAATCGTACTAATAAGTGTCTGTACTACTTTTTCTTATTAAACTATAATTGTTAAATTTTTCTGCACTTATAGGATAAACAGAATAATTTTAAATCCCAGGTATGGTTTATTTTCTCTCCTTCACTGGGGAAGGAGGATAATTCCCATGGCTTGTAGAGCATAGCATGTGATTTTATTATCTTTGTTTATTCAGGCATTATTCAATTGTCAACTTGATGATGACTGTAAGACTCAAGTTATCAAGAAAAAGTGTTTCATCCTGATATCAAGTAGTCATTAGAATTAATAAGTTAAGGTTTATCAACTTACTCTGAACCCTCAAGTGTATGGTTCTGCATTAGTGCAAAGGATTATCTGGTAAGCCAAATTAGCAGAAGTGAACATCATGGTAAAGCAAAATTCATCTGCTTTTAGGAATTAGGTAATTATATATAATTAATGGAAATGAATAATAATTAGTGAACGCATAGTACTTAGACAATAATCAGTTAACACTTTAAAAATAATTAACTCTCCTAATGACCATTTCCAACAAAATTAATGTAGTTTGCATGAGTAGCTGGCGACAACTAAAACAGTAATAGGTACTCATTACAGTACTGCCAGAGGGGTGAAAAGAATGTGGTGTGGGCAAACCTTCTTGTTTTTCATTAGTACACTCCTTAAGCTTGCTTTTTAAGGAAAGAAAATCCCCTTCCAGAAAGTAAGCTTTAGTTGAATCTAAGGAATTTAAGTAATGAAAAATGTGTGCATGCATATGATATATATATATATATATATATATATATATATATATATATATATATATGTATATATACATATATATGACATGAGCACACATATACATTTGTAATTGCTACACTCGTTCAGAGGAGGTAATTTTTAAATCATCTCATTATCTTCTATGAGAGTGTCTTAGTCAATCTTCTATTGCTGTGAAAAGACACCATGACCATGGCAACTCTTACAAAGAAAAACATTCAACTGGGGCTGGCTTGCAGGTTCAGAGGTTTAGTCCATTATCATCATAATGGGAAGAATGGCAGTGGCACACAGGCAGACGTGGTGTGGAGAGCTAGCTGAGAGTTCAACATCTGGATTGTCAGGCAGCAGAAAGAGAAAGTGACTGGGCCTAGCTTGAGCTTCTGAAACCTCAAAGCCCATCCCCAGTCACCTACTTCCCCCAACAAGGCCACACCTCTTAATAGTGCTGACCTATGACCCTAGGGGGGCTACTTTCATTCAAGCCATCACAGTGGCTATTTCCTTTGTATGATCTTGCCAATCATACATGTGTGTGTATCTTTTTCCTTCTAGCTATATCCTAATTCTTCCATTCTACATGTCCTCAGCACTGTCTCTCTTTTATGGGCATAATACTTGCCACATTTTATCTCATACAAAGTGAGAAATCCACTCTCCTGAAACATAGTATACAGATATGTCTGACCTCACTCAAAAAAATAAAAGAATACCCAGAGCTCTTATTCCTTCTCAAGTGAATCCCAGACAGAAATTCAGGATGATAAAAAAAATCTGATCAAAATAAGTTGTTTCTCAACTTGCTTCTCAAATCTTAACTCTGTTTTATAGTCTATTACTTTAAATATCCTGGGAATGAATTAAGATCTTTTATTTTATTGAAATTAACAACTCAGATACCCAACAAAAAGATGTCTAGGTTCAAAGTGGGTTGTCAGCTGATGCTCATCTAATCAGCACTGAACTCCTATTAAACTATTCTCTGAGGTAGGACTTTCTGTACTGGTCAGGTAAATAACCATTAGTTATTAGTTGGCATCAGAAAGACCACTAAGTCCTGGTGGAGACAGGAATGAGCTGACACTTGCTATTGTGAGGACTTGTGCTTCTAAGTACTCAGCAGTTGCTGTCTACTCTCTGTAGGACCAGTGAGCAAATGATGTAGGAATAGAGTTCTGTAATCATTCATCTTTGACTTTTCCAATTTGCTTCAGGATCTTATCAAGTGTATGGCCCTGGATTTGGCCATAATAGATTCTCCCAGTCTGGTTTTGGCTGTACATCAATTGGAAGTCAACTGGGAAAAGTTATTTTCCTAGACTATACAAAGAAGAAAATAGATAATGAGACTAATTCAAGTGATAACATTTTTAAGGTCTATTGAAAGTATCAATGTAAAAAAAAAAGATATCTTATTAGGAAGAGATGAGTTTAACAAAGTGAACAGGATGAAGATGAAGATGATGAATTCACCTTTGTGTAATGTTAGAACCAGGAAAACATGGATGTTATTTAGTGCCAAAGCCTTTCCTCACATAAGGGGCCCCCAAACTGTAGAGTTTCTGGTATGCTATTCCATAATGTGTTTAAGAAACAGCTAAAGAATAGGTTGTGTTCTTTTTCAGGTCCTTCACCATTTTCCACCAGTCCTTATACACCCAGGTCAGGGTTTGCCAGGGAGAACAGCATATAACTGGGGATGTATATTAGTCAAACAAGTACAAGGGTAGACAAAGTTGCCATTTCTAGTTACTTATACAACATTATTTAAAGCAGAAAAAGTCATTAATACACAGTAACTTGATATACAGGTTGGCATTAAGGCCTTCACTAGGGCAATGAATGAGTGAAATGTTCTTATCACCTACAGTACTCAAGATGTTCTAACCATGAAGTGGTGACTCATGCCTTTAATCCCAGCAATCAGGAGGCAGAGGCAGGCTGATCTCTGGGTTCAAAAGCAGCTTGGTCTACAGATCAAGTTCCAAGACAGCAAAACATTGTCTCAAAAACAAACGAACAAACTAAAAGGTGTACTGAGGAGAGAACAGTACCTCAGCAGTTAAAAGAAGTGTTATGGCAGTAGTAAGTCCATTTATGCATGTACTTTCATCACACTGCTACATGCCACATTCTACATGTGCACCAGAATGTGCACATGTGGATCTATTAATACACTTTTAACCAATAAGTAAGTTTATAGTTTATATTGTCCAGTTTTAACTTAATTACATCACTGTAAAATGATCAAGTGGCTTCATTTAAACCAAGGACTGAATATTATGATAAATATTAAGTAAAAAAAGAAAAAAAAGTCAAAACGTACCAATGAGGAGCTCACTGGTCACACTGCTTTTACTCCTTAGTGATACTTTGTAGAATCAACAAAGATATCCTCAGATCTGACAAGAAATAAACAAGGAAGAAAGGCACATTAAATTATCAAAAATATAAACTACAGGGCTAGAGAGGCAGATCAGCAGTTAAAAGAACTTGCTTTTCTAGAGAACCTGGGTTCAAATCCAGCTCCAAGGAAGCAAGGCCCTCTTCTGACCTCTGCAGGCACCAGCAACACACATGGTGTAGAGATACACATGGAGGAAAAATCCTCATACACATAAACTAAAACAAAATATTTTTTAAATATGAACATCTACAACTAGTAACAAAAATTCTGGGCTTGTGGATTTAGCTCAGTGGTAGAGTGCTTGCCTAGCAAGCACAAGGCCCTGGGTTCGGTACTCAGCTCTGGAAGAAAAAAAAAGACAAAATAACAAAAATTCTAGTACCCTGAATGTACATTGTGATTTCTCACATTGGTTAAAAATAATAGCGTTTGTATATGTAATAAATGAATACATGAATGAATGAATGAATGAATACCTCTTTCCAAAAAGTTTGGAGATAAGGGCTACTGTTCACAATAGACAGAAGAAAAAGAAAAAGAAAAAAGGCTGGCAACAGTCCGACTTTTCAGTGGGAAGTAAATAATCAAATTGCGATGCGATTGATACAGGGAATAACATGAGGTCTATAAATACAGAATTATGGAGACAATAAACAATTTGAAGAAGTCTGCAAAACAGCATGTTGAAAGGAATAATATAAATTTATAAAGTACTAAGGGGTTTCACTTGGTTGAAGTTCAGATGAAAATTTTGTTATTGTTTGAGACACTGTTCATCCTTCTGCCTTAGCCTCCACAGAGGACATATTTGCAGGTATGTGTCATCAAGCCTGGATGTCCAGTTGAAATTTTGTCATGATATGAATTGCAGCCATGCTTCCCAAAGGGCTAACAAACAGCAGGAAGAACAATGAAAATGTCTTATGTCTTATTTGGAGCATTAAGTACACACTTAGTATTTCATCAAAACTCCCTAAACTGTATATTGGAAGTCCATACATCTCACTGTGTATAAAGTATGCCTCTATACAAAAAGTCAAAATATATTTAATAACATCCGATGGAATTTGTTGCACTTTTATCTGATGCTCCCATGTGACAACTTGCTGTGATTTTTATTCATGAGTCTATCTCTTGTCTAAAACCAAAGCTTCCTGGATGAATACTGGGTCTCATTTTTCCCATTTCAATCTGCTGCACATTAAATATCTATTGTCCTGGATCAAGACAATCATTGTTTAGCAAACAAAAGAGTCACTAAAATTTACTTTCTAAGTTGTTTAATATTCTTTTAACTAGTGAATAGTATGCCACAATAACTCCGTAAAGAAGTGTCTTATTGTGACTAGAACAATAACAAATAGATTTCTCAAAATTTCTATAAATACCTTGAGTTTCAATCAGTCCATTATAAATTCCAGATCCAAACCGATGGCCAACTTCCTACCTTAAATAAACAAGTTAACTTCCCTGACACTTTCTCAGAGATCCAAGCAGATAGAATCAGCACAAAAGTTGTTGAGAGTTGCAAATGAAATACAAAATCACAACCACATCATACGACGTGCATCATATGATAAGCAGGCCATAAATGTTAGCTATATTCCCACACCCTATAAAAATGAGTGCACTTTCCTGTAGCCATCAAGACAATACAGCCTACTGTGCTTCTCAAATTCTAACCATGTGTGCAGATGGCTAGAGAGGTTCAATAATTAAGCCCTCCCTCTTGCATAATTTAGAGTTTTCAGGCAACCTCCCCACTCAGTCCTGTTTTTAATTTGGCGCAACTGGGTAAGTGGAAGTGTTAAGTCCCACACCTTTTGAAGCTAGTACATTGAGCCTCTCTCTCCTTTAAACCTGCTAGAAACTTCCTCCCAAAGCGCTAGGCGCTCAGCAGTGACTCTTTCAGGCTGTGACAATTTAATCAGACAGTTCCTTGTAGAATTCAGTTTTATGAGGCTGCAGAAATACCTCAGCAGCTTCTCCATGGCGCTTGCTGTTTTACTGCCCACCTTCCCTGGGAAGGCGGTGTCAGTTGTTTCCTGCTAACTGCCTCATAACACATCCCATTAAAAGAGCTAAAAAACAGTGAGAGGAACACCAGCAGGTCACATTTGTTCTAGTCCCTGTGACTGTCTTGTTTGAAAGGGGAAAGAAGAGCCAGTGGGTTTTATTTATAATAATAAAATTGCATTCTAAACTGAGCTTTCTCCAGCCTCCACCCCCATGAGCTATCATCTGAGCCTCACGACTCTCTGACAAGACCAAATGTCTGGTACCTCAGGCTCCTCACAGCTCAGCCCAGAGTTCTCAGAAATAATGAGCCTTGAAATTTTAGTTTTTAATCAAGCAGTGTTTCCCAACTCCTTCATATGCACAATTTACACAAATTTAATGTGCATCATTTCAAGGAAGAAAATGTAAAATTGGAAGGCTCGCCTTTGATGAGCTAATACATTTGAGTAGCTTAACATAGAATACTTTCCCCTGGATTCATCCATTCCCACTACATTTTCTAAAGTAACTATGAAACAAATAATTTGATAAAGCCCATTGACTTCAATGAGAAAGATGACATTTACTTAACAGAGCATGATATTTTTCCTGAGCACACCTCTGGAGATACAATAACCACAGATGAGTTTCAAAGTGCACTGTCTTTTTGAGGGAAAGTGGCCAGATTTTTTTTTCACCTGTTCCTAATTCTCTCAAATGTGCATTCAGAAAAATCAACCTCCATCTAGAACACACTGGAGCAGCAAGAAACAGACCATGATTGCTAAAGGACCTCGGTCTAAACTCCCACCCTGGAAAGCCATTAGATATTGGAAGATGATGAACCAGGACAAACACACTTGTTGTTTTTTTGTTTTTTTTTTTAAACATAAATGTTAAGAAATATTCACTGTACCTATTAGATCATTGACAATACTTAGCTGTGATTTCAATCCTCCAAATGTGTGAATACATCACAGTCTCTGGGACCTTCAACCTATTATTTCTGTAAACCTAAAATTTTCCCATTACTTAAAAACCATCCTTTGTGCTACCTTACTGGATTATTAAACAACAAAGGTAGCCCCGGGGATGTAATGTGATTGGTAGAGTTCTTGGCAACATACATGAAGCCCTGAGTCTGATGCTCAGTGCAGAATACAATTGGATGTGTGGTTGTACATGTCTGGATTCCCCAGCCCTTGGAAGGGGAAGGCAGGAGAATTGAACAAGTTTTTCTTGGCTACATGCAATTTTGAGGCCAGCCTGTACTATATGAGTGTTTTTATCAGAGAGAGAGAGAGAGAGAGAGAGAGAGAGAGAGAGAGAGAGAGAGAGAGAGAGAGAGAGAAGAGGGAGGTAAGGGGCGGGGGAGAAGAAAGATAAAAGAGGTCTGGAACTGATCTGAATGCGCCCTCTTGAGGATTAGTTTCATGGTACTAGAAGGCACTATGCAAGCTTCCAAAAAAGGAAGGCAACCAAGAGCTCTACCCAACTATGACATTTATGAACCACCTCAACGAACAGCATGGATGGCACAATAATCCTAAGGGTACAGTAGCGGCCCGGAAACTTTGGCACTAACCAACAGCTCTAAAATCAGACTTAAGACCTGTTGAGCAAGAGGAAAATCATGTCTGGTACTGGAAACCAAGCTAACTACTCAGTGCTAGTTAATTCATGGCTATTAGAGGAGAATCCACAACCTCTAATTTACTAAAGCCAGCATAATCCCTAACAACAGTCCATCATTTGTCCTTACATGCACAGATAATTGTAGTCTTGAACCCTCATCAAGGAAATTTCTCTTTTCAACAGACCACTACAGAAAACCACAAGCAGCCACACTGCTGGGTCCTGGATTCTAGTACCAACAGATACATCTATAAACCATTTCACAGCTAATGCTCAGGTAACACTGTAGAAGAGAGGGCTGAAAGACTGTAAAAGCCAGAGGATTGGGAAGTTTGCTGTGAGATTGTGTCTCCTAGTGATATTGGGTGCTACACCTATGAAATCTCACCAATCTGCCCAAAGGCGAACCCAACAATGATGACACCAATGAACCTGCCAAACTGGATGGAGAAAAACCCAAGCTGTCTCAAGCCTACACAAAGAGCTATAGGCAACTGAAGAAAGCCAGGAGCAGGGGAGTTGGTCTTCCTCAGGGCAGAGAACACCAACTGATCGTCCTGTGCCAAGTGGTCAGTGTTGAAAACTTACATACAAATAACATTATCCACACTGAGCAATACACACACACACACACACACACACACACACACACACGCATATACATTCATTTATATACAATAACAGTTACTGAAAAAAAAGAAGCCATGAACTTGAAAAAGGCCAGGGAGTAGTATACGGGAGGATTTGCAGGAAGGAAAGTGAAGGGAGAAATGTTGTATATTGTAATCTCAAAAATGTTTTATAGGATGAATATTTCTTTAACTATTCAGGGCAAGAGGAACTCTGAAGAAGAGGAGGAGGAAAGAGTGTAAGTCATAGAGGGTGGAGGACACCTAGAGCACAAGGCCCTCTAAAACAACATGATCAAAGCTCATATGGACTCACAGAGACTGAGGCAGCATGCACAGGGCCTGCCTGGGTCTGCACCAGGTCCTCTGCATATACCTGACAGCTTCCAGCTTAGAGTTTGTATGGGATTCCTGAGTGTGCTAATGATTAAGTCTCTAATTCTTGTGCCTTGGATTTTTTTTCCTTCTCTTTGTCTTGTCCAACTCCAATGTGATAGTTTTTGTTTCATCTTAAATTTTATTTTGTTATATTTTATTACTGCCCCTTAGAAGCCTATATGTTTTCTAGTGTGAGACAGAAGGAGAGTTGGCCTGGATGGGAGGGGAGGTGGAGAGAAATGGGGAGGAGTAGAGGGATGGGAACCATATCAGGATATATTATTTGAGGAAAAAAATCTATTTTCAATGAAAGGAAATGAATTTTCAAAAAAATTAAAAAGAACTCTACCTAACACAATAATAACTGTTCTGGGATAATGCATTCACTTCAGGGTGTTTAGCATAATGTGATAATATGAAGCCTTATTCCTATCATTGACATCATAGACCATTGTTTCTTACCCTCAGATTTCTTCACCACTGGGAGCATGTTTAAAGGGAATACAATTTGAAGGAACAAAAGAAATTAATTTAGCTAAGCAGTTGACTGTGAACAGTGTATAATTGAAAGAGGAATACTAATTGCAAATAACTAAATGGTCCAGTTCATTGTGCTAAATTTCCATTTTCCTCAGGCTATGCATAGGTTAAAAGTAAAACTTTCATTTTCAAATAAAAAATTGACAAATACTGAGTAGAAATGAGACTTCTAAATTTAGGTAAAAAAAAGTGATTCTAGTCATTATGGATATATTCTACCTTCAGAAGCAGATAGACAAATCTCAGAAACTCTTATTAGACAGTGCAGGTGGTAGATCTAAACCTGGGTGGAGGAGACATATGGAGGTCTTTCTTCAGCATGAATAATAAACATTCCTCCAGCTATTTTGCTTTCTCAATCATGTATGCCCTGATGCAGCTTGCTAGGATGTCTTATGCTTTTCCACAATACAGGGAATACCACTTATAATGCAAATCTAATGATATTTAGTCATCAAGAGATTGATGATATTTTATTACTTAAGATGGCATTTAGCAGCTATCACTCAATTTCTATAAAGGGTGTGCACGGTTTTGTGATTTAAAGGTAATCTTTAAAACTAAGCAATTGGAATATTTCAGTCATGCCTTTCTGAACTTCTCCTTCTTTGCTTTTCCCAGTTGTAGCTAGAGTTTTCTCTTTGTAGTTAGAGTTTTCCTGCCTGGCCCACAGTCAGGACAAATCTCTCTTACCCATCAGTCCCACAGCCGCTCAGACCCAAGCAAGTAAAATACAGAGATTTATATTGTTTACAAACTGTATGGCCATGGCAGGCTTCTTGCTATCTAGTTCTTCTATCTTAAATTAACCCATTTCTATTAGTCTATAGGTTGCCACGTGGCCATGGCTTACTGGTACCTTACAGGTACCTTACTTGTCACTTGTCATGGCGGAGGCTGGCAGCGTCTCTCTGACTCAGCCTTCCACTTCCCAGAATTCTCCTCTCTGCTTGTCCCACCTATACTACCTGCCTGGCTACTGGCCAGTCCATGTTTTATTTATTAACCAATCAGAGCAACACATTTAACATACAGAACATCCCACAGCACCCAGTCATCTGTGGATGTTGTTGTGATACACTATTCCTTCAGCCTGTTTCTTTTTGTCATAGTTAGTATCTGGCATCCCACCCTCCACCTCCAGGTCTCATGTATTCAAAACTTGCTCCCTGATGCAAGGATTCTGAAAGGTGGAGTTTTGGGAAGTGATTGGATCATAAAGGCTTTCATCAATAGATTACTTGAAAGATTTTTTTTGTATGAATGTTTATAAGTCTATGGGCACCACATGCATGTAGGAGTCTACCATGGCCTGAAAAGTGAATCTAATCACTTGGAAGTAGAGTTACAGGCAGTTGTGAGCAGTCATGTGGATGCTGGGAAATGTGCCCAGGTTCCAGGAAAGAGCAGTAATGCTCATAACCACAGAACCATCTCTTCAGCCCCCAACTGTTAATTTGATCATTATAAAGAAGAAATGGAAATCTTGGCATTATGAACTGGAATAATGAGCAAAATGATTTATTCATTTATTTTTTTCTATCTGTATTATCTACCTATCATCTATCTATCATATATGTCTGTCTATCTGTCTACCTTTCTTTTGTTTGTACTAGGGATTGAACCTAAATCTGTTAACATAAGAGGTAAGCATACAGCCACTAAGCCATAGCTTTAGGACCCTATTATTGATGTTTTTATTTTTGTGATAAAATCCCTCTCAGTTGCTCAGATAAGCCTCGAACTTATTCTATAGCCCAGGCTGACCATGAACTTGTGATCCTCCTCTATCAGCATCCAGAATATCTGGCACTGCATGTCTGTACATTAAACCTGGATTTTTTTTTTTTTAAAGCGCTTCCTCTTTAAAGCTATCTGCTATTTTTTTAAAGGAAAAAAAAAGTTACTTCTCTCAAAAGAAGGTAAAGAAATGGTAAGCTATGGGTCAGAAGACTCAAGTGGAAGACATGTGCAATAAACATACCCAGAAGTATAATGTATAAACTAAGGCTGTAGCGAATGAAACTGTACTGTACTTGGGACTCCCTCTAAAAGAGAGTTGTCTGTATTCACCACAAGTCAAAAGGGGGCAATAATTACATGACATCGTGGACATGTTAATTAGCTTCACTGCAGCCACCATCTTGTCGCCAGACAATACAGTTCATGCTTGTGTCTGCCCAGTGGTTTCACACCCTTCCGAGGGTTCCTAGACCCTCTACACGTTAACAGAGCTTTCCAAAAAACTAAGTATTATGGAGTATTATGGTGCTATAATTTTTCAGTTATTGTTTTGATGAAATTGATACTTATTTAAGCATAAGAATGATTTTAATGTATAATTTCAGCTCTGAGATACTTTTTAAAGAATACATATTTTTATTTGAACTTAAAGGACGTTTGTTTCTTTCTTTTCTTTTTGTTTTGTTTTGTTTTGTTTTTTTCAAAACAGGGTTTCCCTGTGTAGCTTTGCACCTTTCCTGGAACTCACTTGGTAGCCCAGGATGGCCTCGAACTCACACAGATCCGCCTGCTTCTGCCTCCCGAGTGCTGGGATTAAAGGCATGCACCACCACTGCCCGGCCTTAAAGGACATTTCTTAAGCATTTTCCAAACTGTTTTCAGAAAGCATGACAGAAATTTAAAATGAAATGTAGCCCAAAATGTTTTTTTTTTTCCCCTGTGAAAGCCTTATCTAAAATTTGAAGGACTATTAGACAAGGTGGCTCATGTTTTATCCCAGCACTAATTAGGCACTCACAAGCAGGTCTCTGTGAATTCAAGGCCAGCATCTACGTAACAACTGTTTTGGTTTTTGTTGTTGTAGGGGGAATTGTTGGTGGTGCTGATGCTGGTGCTGGTGATTTTCAAGAAAGGGTTTTTCTGTGCTGTCCTGAGGACTCTCTCTGTAGACCACCAGGCTGGCTTCAAACTCACAAAAATTCACCTACCTCTGCCTCCCAAGTTCTGGGATTAAAAGGATATTCCACCACCACCCACTTATATAGCACATTCTTAATAAATTAATTTATATACTGGCACAGAGAGAGAATATACATAAAAACACTGAATATACATTTCAACTATCAGGAATAACTCATTGGAATAAAGCTAAGAAAAGTACAAAGATAGTTAACACATGAAAAAAAAAAGGATGTGACAATTGTACAATAAAATCTAAGATTTGAATAAAACTTTTATTTCCCTGAAGAATACAAAGACTCAATACAGAGTTCAGGAACCCCAAATTATGAAACAAGGTAAATTGTACTAGAGCATAAGGGCAGAAAGATAAAAACATGTGAAAGGAAAATATGTATCTTTTCCTAAAATTCTTATTTCCCTTTCATTAAAAAGAATACTACATCTCCATTGCATTTTTCTTTAGTTGGTCACTCTTATCTATGCATAAAAAATAAAAAAGAGGAAAATCATACACCAAAACCCTCTCCCTAACTAAACTTTAGGGAGGAAATTAATAGGCTCAGAGGCTTGAGGGAGAAATCTGTGAATGGAGTGGTAGCTGGTCTCAAAGAGCCTCACTTAGCCTTTTTGATCATCTCCAGTAATGACTAAAATCAGTCACTGCTGGCCCTGCTCAGCCTCCCACCCTGCTGGGTACCCATCTGAGTATTGAACTAAAAGACCAGGCATGGTTCTCAAATTCTATAGCAGATCAATTGCCTTTTAGCATTTGCACAGCTGGTTATTAGGTTAAATGTGGGCAATTCCCCAAGATGTCATTTGATTTGGGAATGTATTGTTCACTTGAAGCACACTGTAATGTACTGTTTTAGACAGTGTATTTCTACCAGGGGATTAGTTCAGTGACCCTTCACTCCCACAAATAACACAGCCCTCCTGGAGAGATGGTTGCTTGGTCAGGTTCACAGTACACACTATATGATAGTCATTAGTTTTTGAGAAGGGGAAGCTATTAAAATTACTAGTAAGAAAATCAATGCTGCCAGAATTTTAGGCGAGATAACAGTGGCATAAAATAGTGGGAAAATAATTGTTCATATGGTCTAAAATAATTCAATAAAAAGATTAAGAGGTGTGTCATGAAGTGCTAATGTATGGAGTTTAAGTTTATAAAAGAGCTTACAATTTTATAATTTAAAATATAGGCAGCTTTTAATTATATTATATCTACATATGTATGTGTGTGTGTATGTATGTATGTTAGATAAATATTTCTTCCTACCATGTAGAAAGAAAATCAAAAGCAATCTGTTTTTCCTCCCTTACAAAGAAAAAGTGGTGAGATTATTAAATGTTTAATCCTTCTAATGCTGTGTCTAACAGCAAGCCTTGAGACTTCAATGCTGCTGCTGATGCTGCCTCAGTTTAACAGCTTACTCCCTAACCCAAGTCTACATTTCCTTCCTACAACAAGGATTATATCTTCTTTCACTTTTATTTTAACATCAGAACTTCTACTTGGAGAAAAATCACTAGATAATTTGTTTATGTATTTTTAAAATGTACCTATCAAGATGGATTTTTTTTCCCAGTCACTCTGGGTCTCAGTATCTCCCTTTGTAAAGGATGGTTATTTTAAAGTATAAAAGTCTTTGCAAGGAATAGAGCTAATACTAGTAACGTGAACAGCACCTCAGCTGGCAGAACATATTTCAAAGATACTTTCTTATTGTCAAATAACCTGTCGAAAGTCAAGGGTGCACATTACAAAGGCTTATGTGTGTGTTTCTAGTACTTTTTTTTTAATTCTTATTCTTCTTGTTTTATTTGCCCGTTCATTTTCTGAAAAGAGAGATAGGTGGAATTGGTTGAGTGAGGAAATGGGAAGAACTGGGAGGAATCAAGGAGGGGAAAGTTGATCAGAATATATTGTACAAAAAAATCCTTTTAGTTTAAAAAGTCTCTAAAAGAAAAGATAAGTTAATAATTCAAGGTAATAATAGAGAAAATAGCAAAAGAGAAAATAGAAACCGCCAAAAGCCAAAGGCACTCTAATACTAGAACTCGCTCTACTGCTTGGTACTCTCCCCATGTACAGGATGAGTAGAAGTTTATTTACACTACATTCCGTCTTCTTTATCCTGTCATGGATGCTCTATGTATTCCAGACATAGGATATATCTTATATATTGTCTTAGTTAGGGTCACTATTGCTGTCATGAACCACCATGACCAAAACAACTTGGGGAAGAAAGAGTTTATTTGGCTTACACTTCCACACCATAGTCTATCACTGATAGTCAGGACAGGAACTCAGGCAAGACAGGAACCTGGAGGCAGGAGTGATGCAGGGGCCATGGAGGGGTGCTGCTTATGGCCATGATCTGTGTGGCTTGCTCAGCCTGCTTTCTTATAGAACCAAGGCCACCAGGGGTGACCCCACCCATGGTGGCTTGAGCCCTCTCACATCAATCACTAATTAAGAAAATGCCCTACAGGCTTGCTTATAGCTTGGTCTTTTGGAGGCATTTTCCAAGTTAGGTTCCCTCCTCTTGATGACACTAGCTTATGTCAAGTTGATATGAAACTAGGCAACATAATACTTCAATCAGAGGCTACAGAAATATCCCATGCTTGAGCATAGTAGAAAATGAACAGTTCTATGATATTCTTATCTGTTTATCCCTTGGGCATCGGAGATGTGTGAAAAGTGTGGGATAGTAGTCAAGAGTGGTCTTCTGGTAATGAAAGCCTTTAGGTAAACTCCCCCAAGCAATCTGAAATGCATAGAGATATGTGCATGGTTAAGATTTTTTTTAAGATGTTGTTGAATTCATCTTTAAGAAATGATGAAAAAGTAAATATATATATATTGTTATATGAGTGTGAAGTTAACAAAAATACATCCAAAAAGCCCTTCTTAGAATCATGTGGCATTTTCCTAGAGAGGTCTGGAAATGGAAGTTGTCTTCCCTTTGTAAAATAGGTAGAGAAGAAACAGTAAAGAATACAGGACCTGCCCCAAATGGTTGACAAGGGTATAGAAGGTGGAGGGAAGACAGGGCTAGGCAGGTGAGAGCTGGGGATCATTAATAGCAATCAGGACTCTGTAAACAAAGCAGCAGGAGTGAGAAAGACTTTAGTTCTCCTCACTCTGTAGCAAGAGCCATCTGGACAGAGGAAATCTGGCTGAAAACTCTTAAGAGACAACTTGGTTCCTTCCCTCTTGTTTTAACCACTGCAGCTTCAGAGGTCACTGAAGTAAATAAACTGAACCTGCCTATGATACAGTATATTAAACCACTATCATAAAATACCAAATACACAGTGGATTACTACCAACTCAACACAACAAAACAGAAAGAATTTTATGGCTGGGGAAAGCAGATCAAGTTTTAAGGGAGACCAGGGAAAATTAAACAAGAAAAGGAGAGAAAAGAGGGGAAAGTCGTTAGTTTATAGTACTTCTATATTATATTCTCTAGGGCTTAAGAGAAACCACTGTGTGTTTACTGGCATTCAACTCAGCAGAACTGGGACTACGGCCAAGTCTGTTTGAAAACATGTAGGCAGAAACAACAGCATAGATAGAGGGGCTGCTGAGGACAATGGAAGTCAAGGACAAACTGGATGAAGAAGAGGCTTTGCCTCCCACAAAAAGGAGGACCAGTCAGTATTATTGAAAAGAGCAACAACCAACCAATGGTGGCATTTCGCAAATCCACTCACCTGCCTCACACTCAAGAACTCCCATCTTCTCCGCACCACTTCCAAATACCTATAGCTCTCAATCCAGATCCTAGACTCTTTCATTCTTAGTCTTTTAAAGTTTATATTGGTATTTGCTTTACTCCTCCATGGTCCCTTTTGTTCCATCTGGAAAGGACAGAACATCTCAAGGTGAGGGGGATAGATAGGCCCTTCTTCCAGGGTCAAAGGGATTCTCCGGCTATGACGGATGCAAGAGACTTTTTTTGTTTTTGATTAACCAGAGGTGATGCTTTGCAGACTTTGAATCTTCTCAAAATCCTAATCTCAGGACTAAGATTAACTAAAGAACCAAAGCAAACTGGGACCCTCTGCAAACGATAGCTAGGAAAGCTGGATGTTCAAAGTTACTGTGAAATTCACTGTCAGTGTTAGTAGGTAATGCTCCAAAGGTAGGAAAGCCCTTGAAGTTGAATATTATCACCCCAAATGGCTATTAGAGCTAGCATCCAAGCCATGGCTTTCATATCCAGCAATGTATTTTGTAGCTGAGTTAGGCCTAGATGAGGCAAAATTAGTAGCCTCCGATTCAACAGCAGAGTAAGGAAGTGAGACAGGCCTCTCTGAAAATAAATGTTCTCACTTGCAAGATGGAAGAAATAGTATTCCACACAGTTCTGTTGGGGGATTTAGAATATTAAGGTGTACATAATTCTTACTATAGAGCCACACATAAAGAACACAGTCAAGGAAGACCAGTCCTTGTTATTATTATAAGCTAATTTGGATAAACTTCAGTCTGACTTGTACTCCACTGTGAAATCATGACTATTTTCCTGTGAGCATTCTTCCTTTGCTTTTTCATTGTTTTCTGCTAAGTGTGTTATGTGCACACAATTCCCAATAAATATAGGCAGAAATAATTTCTTAGGTCTTTGCTCTTCTCTCCTGGGCAGCAATTATCATTTGCCTGGAACATATTTTATTAGAACTCATCAAATATATTTCCCTGTGGTGTTATTGCATACCACCTATATAAATATTTTTCTGCTGATTTATTTGTTCCTTAGGAAAGCAAACAATGGAGAACACCATGTGTCCAAAAGTATCATTTACTTATCCAAAGGTCCTACAAGAAAATTTGTGTACATCTTTATTACTTGGGTTTTCTATTTATGGTGATGACCTTTAAATGTCATAGATGTTTGAAACCAATTCTTTGATTTCCAAAACTCCTTAGTATGAAGTTTCATACAGAGGAAGCAACTTACACTCATCATGGACAACTCTTAAAAAAGGAAAACCTTCTAGACATCCTAAAATTCATATTTCATTCATATTTCAACCTTAAAAGTTAGGTATACAATATTTAGAAATACTGGCATGCTGCTCAGCACCATGGATGTGATGGTATACCAGAATCCCTTGCTACTGTGAAACTTTAATTTGTGCTTGGAAGATAGAATAGGAATTAATCAATTGTGTGCATGTGTGTTTGTTTGTGTGTGTGCGTGTGCGTGTGCGTGTGCATGTGTATGGTTTTAGTCAGTGTGAAGGAGAAAGAAAGAAAAGGCAATGAGAGAACATGAAGAGATAGTTACATAAAGCAGGCATTATTTTAAATGTTGACAAGGCGGCCTTACTGCTGCTGAATTCTGAGGAAAAACCTGAAAGCACTCAAGAACTTCAGATGTGTAAAGGAGCAGTGTGTCAGGCAGAAGGAACTTCAATACTGGAGGAAAAACAAGGAGTGGGGTGGAGGGGGGATAGGATACAGTAGAAGGTTAAGATCTGGAGATGAACAGGGGCAGGCTGGAACCCTTACCACCACCACCAGGTCTGGTACTACAGAACACAGCACGAACAGAAAGTGTCTAACTTGTAGATGAACCATAGAAACCTCACCAAGTTCGGCACAGGTCTCTCTCTCTCTCTCTCTCTCTCTCTCTCTCTCTCTCTCTCTCTTTCTGTCTCTCTCTCTGTCCTGTTACTATTCACATGTTTCTACATGTCTCTGCCTGAATCATAGTTCAGAAGAATCTGCAAATCCCCATGGATGCCTTCAGGACTCTGATCCCCACTGATAGCATTATGGCTGGGATGGAGAGGACAGCAGAAGGCTAGGGGAATATGAAAGATGTGGGTCATAGTACACTGTGCCTTACTTACTTACTTAAATTTCATTTAAAAATAATTTAGAAGCTTTAGTTTAGTACTAAACGGGTATTCCAGATTAATTAAATGAGATTTTTTTTTAAGAAACTAGGCATTCAACTCACCATACCAAGATGCTTTAGTGCAAGTCTTTTTTTTATTCTTCTCAAATATATTACATCCCAACCACAGTTTCTTCTCCTCCCCCATCTCCACACACACACTTCCCCTCTCCCCCAGATCCACTCCCCCATCTCTCCTCAGAAAAGATCAGGCCTCTTTTAAAAGGTTAAGTCTTTTACTTACAGCACACTTGACTCAACCTAGCATTTAAGCACATTAGAGAAACCGGACCACAGAATCATTTTTCTTACCGTCTAAGATAACAAAAATCACAGGATGCATCATTTGAAACTTTACTTCCAGTTTGAAGCTGTGTTTAAGACAAAGAGAATACATTTTTTTAAGACTAGCCTTAGGCTCCACCCAGCTAAGATAATTTTAAGGACTCTGAGTCCACAAGGCTCAATATAGAAGACTCTTTGAAAAACTCCCTGAATTTGCTCCAGGTTAAAGTCATAACCAGCAGGACACAGAGTGCTAGAAAAACAATTCCTTTATACAACTTTAGACCCTGAAGTGCTCTAAAGGAAGAATAAGAAATTTTAATATACACTCTTTCTAGTAATTACCAATCAATAATAGCCCCTCTAGCAAAGCCATAGCTAATCCTTTTCAGTGAGATGTGAGACTCATCTCAGATTCTTGATATACCTTGCCATAATATTTCTGGCCACAACTAACAATTCGTGTTCATATGTCGTATTTGAATTTACACTATCTGACTAGTATTCAGTGTCTACTCTTTCTTTTCCCTTCATAATTCCTCCTCAGTATCCCACAATATTGATTGTCTCAATTTCTTTCTTCTTCCTTGAGTCTCTCCATTGTTAATGAAATAAGAATGGTACTCTCCTCCTCACCAACTGAACCATAAAGTCCTCATGCCTTCCCTTGTACCTTTTTTTCCCTAGAGTATGCACCACCCCAGCATTTGGGGCATAGCATTAATGTCAAGTGCTATTCTAATTAATTTTTAATAGAACCAACTCATCACATTTTGTATGTATGAATTTACTTAATCATTGCAATTCTATGAGGCAATTGCATTGTTAGTTTCATTTCACAATGAGTCACACAGAGGTTAACAGCCAAAGGTCACACTTTAGTGTGTGGAAGAGCTTAAATTTGAACAGAGTGACTGTGGTCTAGGGTTCATGCTCATAACATGGATAGTAATCTACTCTTTGTGTTAAATATTTTTGCCAGTCTATTTATGTTTTGAAACTCATTCGTGTGCTTCTTCCATTTAGCACACTAAAACTCTGTTATAGGACAATGCCAGTTAGCTCAAACTGTATTAATTACAACTTTTGTTAATCACTAGAAGGAATCTAACTGAATTGGACAGCACCATACAAAATTTAAAAAAAAAAAAAAAAGACAAGGAAGAGAGAAACATGATGAGGCTGTATAAATAATATATTTGCTAGATTTTCTTTAGGAAATTAATCATCTCCTTTCAAAATTGTCTAGTGCCTCTAACCATTGCTGCAAGATTAATATTCCACTCACTCCAAATGGATGGTTGTTTTGTCAGAGCTATTGTGGATTTGGATTTTCATTTTAAAATGAGACTGTATTCCAATTTAATAGTGTGTTGCTGTTTATGGTGTTATATTACAAGCATTATTTCACTGATTTGTGGACAATGCTGTCCTCTTTCTTCACATGAAGTAACTAGAAATGACATAAGCAGAAGAACTAAATTCTTGGAAAAGCCTTTAATTTTCCCAAGTGAATTTCTTCCGAGATAAAAGAACATTTCGTTTTCCCAAGGACTAGAAGAATTACAAGCCTGTAGAAAGGTTGTAATAACATCATGTTGGTATAATGGTAAGCCACGAGCAATTATATATTAACCTTCCTCTAAGATAAGTTCTCTCTCTCTCCTCCTTCACTGCCTCTGTCCTATGAGAAAGTTTAAAACGCAAAAATGAAGCTTACTAATGTGTACAATGTTTATTCTATGAATTGGTTTCTAAGGGAATAACCAACAGAAAGTAGGTAGTGCTCTAGCTCTATTTGATATTATTAGATGTTCCTCTTTCTGAGAAAATTTATTTCAGTTTAACAAAACCATTGCAGGTAAATTAATTGTGAAAGTGAACTTATTTAAATATATCACATTGAGGGAACTTTTTATTTTTCTTGTTTTCCTATCATATCTTTAACAATGTTAAGATTTTTACTTTGAATTATGTGTATATGTGTGTGTCTGTGTATGACATGCTTCTAAATGCAATGTGCATAGATGACAGAAAAGGGCATTGAGTCCCCTGGAGCTGGAGTTACACTCTGTTGTGAACTGCCATACATGGGTGCTGGGAACTGAGCTTGGGTCCTCTGCAATACACACTCTTAACCACTGAGCCTTCTCTATGGGCCACTAGTGTATATTTTAAAAGCACTGCTCTACCATATTTAAAACAAGAGTAGGAACTTACAGAGTTATGGAGCTTACAGATCAACAGACAAGAGCACTAACCTATAGAGTTACAGAGCTTATCAGTTATCAGGTAAACAGTAAGAGAGTTAAGAGCTTGATTAAGTACAAGACCACAAGTGCTATTCTTTATTCTGCAGCCAATAATTTTACACCGACCAGGAAATAGGCCAGCTGTCTCTCCACTACACACTTCTTCTAGGAACCTTTGTGATTTGATTGCCAAAAATAGATTTCTGTATCTGCTTAATGTGCATTGAAGAAATGATTCATTTTTCAAAGTAAAGCAATCAATTTCTTGAGAACCACTCTTAGCTTAACAGAATAAAACATCACATTTAGCCCACATTTGAAACTGATCTTAGAAGATGCTTTAAACATATGTTAAATCTACAACTTAAATAAGCACCAAATGCTACCTCTGAAATGAGAAATTAAAAAAAAAATAAAAGAGTTATTCTCTCTGAGTGTGAGACTAAGACATTAACAGGATACACACCAAGCTTCATGCCTCAGAGCATTCCTAGAACAGGAAGAGAGTAGCTCAGTAAACTACCACCCAGGGACACAGATAGCCTGCAATTATATTTAAGACAAATCCATATTGTGGACTCACACAATCATTGCTGTATGAAGTCTCCAGGAAGACAAAGATTGCATTAATCTGCGATTCCAATCAGACTGATGTTTCAAGCCCACAAAGAAGCCACTGTAGCTGGTTCTTAATTGTTCTTTTTGATTTCCTTTTTTACTTTTCCAAAGTCCCACAGTTGGTACATTTTTGATTCCAGCAACTTAAATTAGAAGCCTGACATACAGGCATCCATGAAAGATACGATAGCCATAACCATAGCCAGATCCCCAAATTTAATTATGTATGAAATGAAAACTGAAGTGGGAAAAGTTCCAAGCTCAATTAACAATGGTGAATGTTAAATTGATGCAATGGACAGTATACTTAAAAAGTCTCCAAACATAACAGGCATATAATGCATGTACAGTAATTTTCTTTGCAACATACATCCTAATCATGGCTAATCCAAAACCTAAGATCATGAGTGTGTTTCTTTCCACACAAATACATCATTGATGACACTACACAGGCCCATTAATGAGGAAGCTAGGCCAATGCCAGACTAATAACATGAATTCAGTAGACAGTTCCTTGCCATTAACCAGAGCCTGCTCATTTCTTATTCCTCTAGGCTTAACACACCAAGGAAACTTTCTCATCGTTCAGATGTTTCACTAGTTTGAGATATTTTCCAGGAACTTATTTTTCTTCAAATGCTTGTATGGGGGGAGGGGTGATTTTTGACTCACCTTTTTGTTAGTTACTGCTTTTACTATGTGCATTGAGTATTGACAGCAAATTAACAGAAGTTTGAAATGCAGAAATTGCAGCATGGTGAACCAGATGCAGCAAACATCATGTCAGCAGCATCAACAGAAATTTATACTGTAGTATTGGGTGGTAATAAGGAAGAAAGCTCTGCAGCAGAGTGTCTGTGACCAAGTCATTCAGTCGCTGTTTGCCAAGACTTTTGCTGAGCAACTTAACTTTTCTGCATCTCTAGTGTCACAATTGCAAAGGAGAATTAATTATACAAATCATTTTGAGATTTAAACGAGAGAATATAATTACGTAAACCATTAAATATGTACTGTTTATCATTTGATATATCATATTGATAGTTGCTCCGAAGGCATTTAGATTATATGCCACTATAACTGGGCTGTGGGGCTGGAGAGATGGCTCAGCCATTAAGGGCTAGGCTCACAACCAAAAATATAACTGGGCTGTGTATTTTACAGGAAACAATACAGCATCTTAGCCAGTACCACACATGCTCAAACTCCACTGCCCATTCTCCTCACCTGGGGAGATTCTAGAAATACTCACAACTGCATTAGAATTGTGGAAATTTTTCCATGTTACTCTAGTGTTCAGGCAAGTTAGAGAACCACTTACTAATATCCCTTCTTAATTAGACACAGTCAATTGCAGACTCTAGGTACTAAAGCCAACATGGAAAGAAAAGAGTCCTTTGTCTTAGTTTTTTCATCGCTGTCACAAATACTCAAAACAAGCAACTCAAGGGTGAAAAAAAAATTATTTTGTCACATGGCTCCAGAGGTTTTAGCCCAAAGTCAGCTGACCCTTTTGTTTTTATGCCAAGGCAAGGCAGAACATCTTGATGGAGAAAAATTATTGGAGTGGAAGGGTTTCTGGTTCTCTTCCTAGTGCCTGGGAAGCAAAAGACGAGAAGAAGGGGCCAGGGAAAAAGAATATCTGTCCAAAGCATGCCTGTAATAATCCACTTCCTCCATCTAGGCTCACCTCCAAAATGTCAAAATATTATGGACCCATCAGAGGATTAAGTCACTGATTTGATGAGAACCCTCAAGATTCCATCATCAAGTAAGGCCTGGTATAATTCACATACAAACTTTTCTTTCTGGCATCTCTTTCTTACTGAAAATTAATGTTGTAAAAATTAATCAGACATTGTTAGAAATAGTGAAAAACAATTATATTAATAAGGCAACCAAGTAATTTGGTTTGTTGGTAACAAAGGTATCTATGTATTTAGTGACCAACAGGAACAGCTTTTCAAATAAAATTTTGAACTGTTTATGGAGAAATAGATATTGGGTACACCCCAGCTATGATTATGAAGGTTAATCTTTGCAGCAGCTCCTCCATGTAACTGACAGGGTTTCATTACCCTTTAAGGCTTGAGGCTTTCCTATTTTCTTTGTCAAAATGTATTTGACCCACTAAGTTTCCTAATCTCAACCATACATACCATAACAAATGAAATTCAAGTGTTAATTCATCATCAAATGAAGACATAACTTGATGACATTGACTCAATTTTTATGGAATTAATAAACCAAACTCCTGCCGACATTGGCTTATCAAAAAGCTACAAGTGGGCAGTCCAACCAAGTACACAACTCATTTTCTATACTAAGCCTGTTGAAAACATCGGAATTAGTGGAGAAGTTCTGCAGAGCATAGGCTGGCACTGGGCACAGTGTATTAATGTGAATTATCTCCGTATGGCTTGTGTGTTAAAATCACCTTTCCATTTTATATTAGCTATGGATGTCATAGCTTCTCCTTAATCAGATTAAGAATCCCTGTAATGGCTGAGGAATTGATGGGCTTTAAAAAACGCTTCAGGTGGTTCTCATAATTAACTGACATTGAGAACCATTGCCTCATGTTCAACAGAAACCAAAAACAACAAGGTCACTGAGTTTGTGATGCAAACATGTTACACTTCAACAGGAAATATATAAAACCTTTAGAGAATTGGTTTTATAATATATAATCAAAAATTTTATATTTACAACCAATGAAAGTAGCAACCTAATAGAGGAGGAAGCTTTGGGGAAATAAACACGTACCATGTCTTCAAGCATTTAGTTTGTCCTCTCAAACTTATAATTAGAATTTCCTATTGTAATAAACCTTATAAAAAAGGCTATAAGTGTGCAATATACTAGTTTCTTGGACATAATAGCAATGACTAGGTTCTTGGACACAATAGAATTTTGAAAGACAAAACAATAAAGAAAAGTGGCTGTTGCTGTCTTCATCTTGGCTTCTTTTCACTTCTGAAGAACTTGAAAGATAAACAGTAGTAATCATTCCTAAGTCTTCTGGGAACCACTGATGTGTTAGCACAGGATCCTAAATCAATGAAGAAACTCAAGGCAGGAGCAGAGTTGAGGATTTATTGATTGACTGATAGTGGAGGAATTGTTTTATCCCATGTGCTTATTTTTATCTGCAAAGTGTTTTAATTACATATTTTTTAATGCATGTCTTTAAATGATGTATTTTTAAATAGTTTGATTTTAGTAAAGCAATTCAAATATTCAGAAAATATTTATACTGCAGAATCTTTTTCAGTCTCAAGGAAAAAATTTACAGGATCAAAGAAATAAGATATAAAAATAAAATATACTATGGGAGTACTGAAGTGAAGAAGCTCAGTGGTTCTGAGCAGTTACTGTTCTGGTTGAGGACCAACCAAGGTTTGTTTTCTAGCACATACATCAAGCTGCCTCAGCACAGCCTATCACTCTGATTTTGGTGGATCCTCTGCCCTATGGGAATCTGCATGCATTTGGGTACATAAAAACTCATGAAGCTCCAGATACATATCCATAAACAGAAATAATAAATCCTTTAAAAATATGGAACTGTGTATTGCCGAATATTTCTGATTTTAGATTTGAGAAAGCTTCAGAAACACCCATACATATCACGAGCCAGGATTCAAAGAAAGTGACCTAACAAAGAAACAAAAGAATGAAAATACACAGCTGGGAGAAGGAAGCAACTGGTATACTGCCCTCCTTTCAAGTCCCATCAAGGAAGACCCTAGAAACGGCACTGGTACTGGTGAGCACACCTTTGAGCTTTATCTCGTTTAAAATATGAAAACCATAGCAGTCCCACTAAGTTGGAGTGACTCCAACAGTCTGTGCCATGAAATCATTGAGTATAATGGCCAGGATAAAGTGGTGGGTTTTTTTGGTTTTGGTTTTGGTTTGTTATTGTTGTTGTTGTTGTTCGGTTTGGTTTGGTTTTTCGAGACAGGGTTTCTTTGTGTAGCTTTGCGCCTTTCCTGGAACTCACATGGTAGCCTAGGCCCGCCTCGAACTCACAGAGATCCGCCTGCCTCTGCCTCCAGAGTGCTGGGATTAAAGGCGTGCGCCACCACCGCCCAGTGTACTGTCAATTTTTGAAAAGTAAAAAAGGATAAAGAGTTTTACTGTCTCCTCAAAGTGCATCATTTTTTACTTTTCAAAAATTGACAGTGCCCCGGGCATTGGTGGTGCACGCCTTTAATACCAGCACTTGAGAGGCAGAGGCAGGTGGATCTCTGTGAGTTCGAGGCCAGCCTGGGCTACCAAGTGAGTTCCAGGAAAAGGCCCAAAGCAACACAGAGAAACCCTGTCTCGAAAAACAAACAAAAAAACATTGACAGTAAATGTAGCACATTTTCTTTATCCATTCATCCTTTGACAGACATCTACGTTGTTTCCAATTTCGGGCTATTATCAATAGAGCAGTGATGACCATGTTTGAGCAAATGTCTCTGGGTTAGAGTGAAGTGTCCCTTAGGTACATGCCAAAGAGTGTTACAGCTGGATCTTGAGCTAAATCAACTCCCATCATCCTGGGGAACCACTACACTGATTTCCATAGTTTCTGTACAAGTTTGCACTTCCACTAGCAATGGATGAGTGTTTTCCTTTCTCCACATCCATACCAGCATTAGCTGTCATCTGCTGTTTTGATCTTGGCCGTTCTGAGTGGTGCAAGGGAAAAATCTCAAAATAGTTTTGTTTTGCATTTCCCTGATGACTAAAGACATTGAGCACTTCTTTAAGTGCTTCCCAGCCATTTGAGTTTCCTCATTTGTGAATTCTGTTTTGATCTGTACCCCATTTTTAATTGGGTTATTTGTATTTTTTTAACCCAGGTATTTCCTTCAGTTCTTTATCCATTTTGGATATTAGCTCTCTATCAGATGTGTAGTTAGTGAAAATCTTCCTTCCATTCTGTAGACTGCCTGTTTGTCCAAATAACAATGTTCTTTGCTGTGTAAAAGCTTATCGGTATCATGAGCTCCCACTTTTGTTGATCTTAGTGCCTGTGCTAATGGTGTCCTGTTCAGGAAGTCTTTTTCCATGTGCTAATTAGTTCAGGACTACTTGTCATGGTCAATTCTGCCCAATTCAAGGTGTCTTGCCTTATGCTGAGGTCCTTATTCTGTTTGGAGTTGAGTTTTGTGCAGGTGGTAAGTATGGATCTATTTGTATTCTACATGCAACCATCCAGTTTAGCCAGCAATATGAAAGTCCTGTGTTTTTTCCAGTGTGTATTTCTGGCTTCTTATCAAAAAGTCATGTGTCCATTAGTGTGTGGATTTACATTTGAGTCTCCAATTCAATTCTACTGATCAATGTGTCTGTTTTTGTGCCAATACCATGCTGTTTTTATAACTATAGCTCTGTCGTTCAATCTGAATTGGTGATACCTCCAGAAGTTCTTTGATCATTAAGGATTATTTTAACTATTCCAGGCTTTGTGTGTTTCTGAATGAAGCTGAAAATTGTCCTTTCAAGAGGTATGAAGAATTGTGTTGGACTTTTGATGGGGATTGCACTGAATTTATAGATTGTTTTTGGTAGGGTGGCCATTTTTACTGTATTAATCTGCTAATCTATGAGTATGGGAGATCTTTCCATATTCCAATATCTTCTTCAATTTCTTTCTTTAAAGTCTTCAAGTTTCTATCATATGATTCATTCATTTGATTAGTTAGAGTTACCCTAAGATATTTTCTATGTTTGAGGCTATTTGAAGGCTATTGTTTCCCTGGCTCCTTTCTCAGTACATTTGTCATTTGTGTGTAAGCCCACTACTGATGTTTTGAAAGTTAACTTTGTATCCAGCTACTTTGCTGAAAGTGTTTATCAGCTCTAGGAGTTCCCAAGTGGAAGATTTATTGTGATTTATGTGTATTATCATAACATCTACAAATAGAGATACATTAACTTCTTCCCTTCCAATTTGTATCTCCTCAATCTCCATTGGTTTTCTTACTGTTCTAGCTAAAACTTTAGGTACTGTATTCAATAGATATGGAGAGAGTGGACAACCTTGTCTTGTTCCTGATTTTAGTAGAATTGTTTTGAGTTTCTCTTCATTTAAGTTTATTTTTGGATATGGGCTTGCTGTAATTTGCCTTTGTTATACTGAGGTATGTCACTTGTATCCCTAATCTCTCCAGGAGTTTTGTTACACAGAAATGCTGGATTTTGTCAAAGATCTTTCCTGTATCTAATGAGATCACCATGTGGTATTTTTCTTTCAGTTTATTTACATGGTAGATTACATTTATCATTTTTTATATATTGGGCCATCCCTGAATCTTTGAGATGAAGCATACTTGATCATTGTGGATGATCTTTTTTATTTGTTCTTGGATTTGGTGTGCAAGTATTTTATTGAGACTATTTGCATTTATAGTTCACAAGGGATTTTCATCTGCAATTATCTTTCTTTGTTGAGTACTTGGATGGTTTGGGCTTCAGGATAACTGTGGCCTCATAAAATGAACTGGGCAATGTTCCTTCTGTTTCTGTTTTATGGAAGAGTTTGAGGAGTATTGGTGTTAACTCTTCTTTGAAAGTCTGGTAGAATTCTGTGCTAAAATCATCTAGCCCTGGACTTCTTTTGGTTGGAAGACTTTTAATGAGTGCTTCTTTTTCACTAGAGGTTGTAGGTCTGTTTAAATTGCTTATCTGATCTTTATTTAACTTTGGTTAAATCTATTGAGAAAATTAAGCATTTCTTTTCTATTTGGCAGAGTACAGGTTTTTAAAGTATGTTCTTATGATTATCTGAATGTCCTAAGTGTCTTGATACCCCCCACACACACTTTTCAACTCTAACTTTGTTAATTGGATTTTCTCTTTCTGCCTTCTAGTTAATTTGGCTAAAGGTTTGTTAATCTTATTGATTTTCTCAAAGAACTAACTCTTCATTTCATTGATGCTTTATAGTTCATTTTCATTTCTATTTTACTGATTTCAGCCCTGAGTTTTATTGTTTCTTGCTGTCTACTCTTTTTGCTCTTGCTTTTTTTTGTTCTAGAGCTTTCAGATGCTCTTTTAAGTTACTAGTATGGGATCTCTCCATTTTTTTTAATGTAGGCAGTTATTGCTATGCACTTGCCTCTCAGAATTGCCTTCATTGTTTCATAAAGTTTGGGTAGGTTATGTATTCATTTTTGTTCTAGCTTAGAAAGACTTTAATTTTTGTCTTGACCCCTTTTTCATTCAGTAGTGAATTTGTTCTGTCTCCTTGAGTTTGTAGGCTTTCTGTGGTTTTGGTTGTTGCAGATATCTAGCTTTTCATCTATGGTGAACAGTGTGTTACTTCAGTTTTCTTATATCTGTTGTGACTTGCTTTGTGTCCAAGAATGTGGTCAGTTTGGGAGGAAGTTCCATGAGGTGCTGAAAAGAAAATATGTTCTTTTATGTTTAGGTGAAATGTTCTGTAAATATCTGCTAGGTCCATTTGGTTTATGGTATCAGTTAGCTACAGCAGTTCTCTGTTCAATTTTTGTCTGGATGGCCTGTCTATTGGGAAGAACTGTGTATTGAAGTTACTCACTATCTTTTTGTAAATGTATAACTAATTTAAAGTCAAAATTCATAAGTGAAAAAATTATTGATATGGTAAACATAATATTAATCAGTTATACAACACTGAAAATATCAACATATATACATACAATATTGGTATAATACAATATTATACCAATATACACAAAATAAAATGACAAAATGCACCAAATCAGTGTTTTAGTATAATATATGTACATTATATGCTGATTATAACAAGTTGATAAAACAATAGTCTGATGCAAACTTTCACTACAAGTTCTTTTTCACTTGAAAAGTGGCTATGAAGCATATTAAAATATTAAGCTCATAAAATCTCTTTAGAAGAAAAACAAAATTCTAGAAAACCTTATCTTCTTTAGAATTTTATATTTTATAGAATGTAGTAAGCTGGATAATTGTATAACATTAAAATTCAATCATATAATAATAAAATATGATTATTATTAATTAAATAATTTCCAAATTTAAGCATTTGCTACTGTACTCATGATTTTAATCAGTGCATATATGTACAGAGCCCCCTTGAGAAAATATGTAGAGAACTCCTTCCCACTACTGTTTAAATGAGTTCAGAGTGCAATTCAATCTCAGCAAAGGGTTGGGCTTGTCATCAAAAAGTTTCTAAATATGTTTGTAAGGATGGGAAACACTATAGGCAAATCTCTTGGAATATCAACTTCATTGCCACACATAGGTAAGAGAAATTGTTAAAATATAATTTAAAATATTATTTGTACAATGAAACAAATATTGAAATCATAGAGATAAGAGTAATTCCCTGGAACTCTTAAGCTTAAAAAGGAGACATTAAGTATATTTAACACATCTTCTTCCAACTTATAACGTCCCTAGTGTGCACACCTGCTTTCTTCAGCTCCCGAGTCTTCAGAGGAAAACTATGAGATGCATGGTTATACTCCATCTTGTTCCTGGGATTGTGAACAGTTTTGCTCATCTCCCATTATACAAGTAGAAATCTATGTCTTTGGTTACACTTAACAAGCAACACTTTTTTTAACTTTCCTTCTGGTTATTCTTTGTGTCTTTCACATCATGCCTTCCTATCCTGCCCATCTCCCTCCCTCCCTCCCAAAAAATAAAACAAAATAAAATTTAAGAGATAAAAGAAAAAAATAAAAGGAAGAAAGATAAAAATCTCGTCAAGGAAGCTGTAGTGTGATCAATGAGTCTCACAATAAACCCCTTTATCCATACATTTTTACATGCAGGAGTTCATGGCAAAGAATCATTGATCTGGTTCGAGGTCCCTAGTCTCTGCTACATCCTCAGTGCAGAGCCCTCAATGGGACTTGCCCTGTGTTGTAGAGATCCTGCAGCCCTGGGTCTGCAGGACTAACCCCAACCTCTGTCCCCATCCCCTGCACTCCAGCAGATCACAGATGGGGTGAATGTTGGGGTAGGCCAACACATAACCTGGCTTCTGGGCCTGGGTAGTTGGAGGGTTGATCAGCCCACCAACTTTCCCTTGTCTTCACCACCAGGGTGAGCTCTCCAGGGTAGTTCACCCCTAGCAGCAAAGAGCAAGGGGCGGGGCCAGTTCGCTGGCTTTCACTCTCTCAGGGGTCAATTTTCCTACTCCTACAACTTCAGGGCCAACTCTACTGTGTTGCCCAGGAGAGGTGTAGGGGCCACTTTCCCAGTGCTGCAGCAGATGAGGGCACAGGGACAGCTTTCCTGCTCCTATGACCTCAGGGCCAGCACTTCCACTTGCCTCAGACATCGATGGGCAGCAGAGGAGGCGCATCTCTCCCCTACCCTGTCATGAGGCAGCAGGGCTGGTTCATTCGACCCCTGCCTACAGGGTCAACACTACTGTGCTGCCAAGGCAAGGTGGAGGGCCCATTCTGAGTGCCGCAGGTGGTGGGGGATTGGGTCAGGCTCCCTTAGCTGCTACAAGTGCCAAGGGGCAAAGGTAGGAAGGCATGTTTCTCTCACCCACGCCACCTCATGTCAGACTAGAGGAGCAAGACCTGCTCTCCAATTCTCACACACTCAGGGCCAGTTTGACCACACCCCTGTGAACAGGGTTAGCTCTAATGTGTTGCCCACGTGAGGTGTGGGGTCTTCTCCTGAGTGCTTCGGCAGGTAAGGGGCAGGAACAGCTCTGTACAGCCCTATCCTCTCTCCCTTTATCAGGGTCATGGACTAAGTCATGGCCCTTGGCAGCAGCCCAAACCCAGATGTCTGGTGACAGAAGGGCATCTGTTTCAGCTCATTCCTCACTACCCTTGCTTCTTCAAATCTGCCTCTCTCCCATGCCCATGATTCTGTCTCTGCCTCTCTCTATATCTATCTATCTATCTATCTATCTATCTATCTATCTATCTATCTATCTTCTATCTCTATTGCCCCCATATCACCACCCTCTACTTACTCACCATAATGGTGCCCAATTGCCTGGTGCCAGAGGTGCTGGGCAGGCTCATGGGTAAACTTCTTCGTGCCCCAAGTCCAGAAACCTGGTCACAATGACAACTTTCTATGAGCCAGCACATCTATATACATTCAAAGGTTACTCAAGCATAAGGGGCAGTCATTGAGGAAAGGAAGTAATGCTTGTAGTTTTGGGGTCATTTGGAATATATGACAGATGTATATATGGAGGAGTGTTTTGGGGGCCTGACTCCTTCCAGATGAACAATTAACTACTAATAGATTCACTCCCCCACGCCAGCAAGAAAATTCACAGCAGAACTCACAGGAGAAAAAAGACAGTCAGAGACCGACTTTAAATGTGTTGAGTTTTCAGTCATTATTTTTACGTCCAGGAGAAAATGAAGCACAGTATTACAGCTTGACAAAGAGGAGAATACGCACAAAAGATCTCTACCGCCATGTCTACTACTGGCAAAAGCACACTAGCTAAAACCTATTGTTCTTTTGACCACTGTCACTCTTCTTTCAAGACAAAACAAAGAGGAGCAGCAGAGCCTTGATGTTAAAATTCAATGAAATGTCAAGGCCTCCATTTTGAGCATCTGGGAAGCATGTAGCTTGCCTCGGGGGCACTGAGTCAGGCCTCCTGCCTAGACTCTCTTTCATGTTCACTTTCCCACACTCAACAATAGTTTTCCTGTGTCTTCTAAAAGACTGATGATTCAGGAAAGTGACTTTCTCCTAGGATGTCAAACCCATTCTATCAAGATGAAGAAGAATATCGTTGTGTTTCTATTCCTATCCCTGCCTGCAAATACAGCCTGGGTGCTCCCTACCAAGAGATAATAAGTTCAATGGCCACAGGAGTTCCCCAAATTCAGCAAGCAGATGTACAGCAAAAATACAGAGCAACCTCAGTCATCCCCATGTGTATGTGATCCAAGCTCAGTTTAGACTTGTGGTAAAAAGAAACACAATACAATAACCAGAAGTAATTACAAGACATTCAAATCATTTAAAGATGTCCTTTGAAAAACGACAAGATGGAAACACACTTTGAAAACCACAGATCATCTTAAATATCCATTCTCGCCAACCCTATTTATTACTACTCACATTCCCCACATGGAGGGCATCAGCTATAAAAATCTTCCTTGCTGATGATCTCAACTGTCAACTATGTGCTGCACTTAGCCCAAGCATCCCACACAGGCTTTGGTCTTTGTCTCACTTTCCTTCTCTCCCTGCGTTTGTTTACATTGTTGGGTTTTAGAGTTAGAAAAAAAATCATGTGTATATATGTGTTCACGTGGGTACTTGAACCTGCATTGATGGCCCTTGTGTGTGTTGGATGTGGAGGCCAGAAGTCAAGGCAGGCATTTTCCTTTATCTCTTTTCACCTATGTTTCTGAGACAGCATCTCTCACTGAACTTGGAGCTTGCCGATTGGCCGGACTGGTTACCCAGCATCCTCCAGGAGTCTTCCTGGCTGCACTTTCCCTTTCCCAAGCACTAACATTAGAGGCATGCTGCTATGCCCAGCTTTTAAGTGGCCTCTGACGACCAGAATTCAGGTCTTCACTTGGCATCATTCCTGCCCTTCTTGTTTTTGTTTAACTTCCTCTCATAGTATACACAACTTCCCCTTCCCATTTTTTCGTTAATTTTGCCTGTATAGTTTATTCATCCATCATAGATAGCATCAAAGTGGTCTGAGAACTGAAAGAACTTTATGTTGAGGTCTGAAGCTTGCAGGAAGCAAGAGAGAAAGGGGGAGTGGGGAATATGTACAGTTTCTTGTAATCCTGGCTCACATGACTGTTTACTTTCAAAACAATTTGCTATCCTGGTGTTTGGTTTTGCCTTCAAACTCCTAGGTCTTCTGAAGATAATTAGAGGTTTCCAGATATTTCTCTTCTAGGATCCCTAGGGATTGGGAATCAGTGGAAAATTAAATATCATTCTCTCTATTTACTTCAAGTTGTAAAGACTACTAGATTCTCCAGTTCTCCTTCCTTCTCTGTTCTCTGAGGAGAAAGCTGGGACACTCACAGTGCTCTGCCCAGGAGAAACAAGGGTGAAGTTTCTGTTGTTTCTGCAGCTAAGATGCTGACATTGCCAGGTTGCCTGTTTTTCTCTCACACACATTGGCGCTTTGTTGTTCTTTGTTTGTGTGTTTGGTTTTTACTGACTTGCTTTTGTGTGGAGAAGTTGGATTTCATGAATAACCCACCTTTGCTTAATGTGTCTTATAGTATTATCAATAAAAGACAACCATGTAAAAATGTAGAACACACCAGGCGGTGGTGGTGCACGCCTTTAATCCCAAGCACTCGGGAGGCAGAGGCAGGTGGATCTCTGTGAGTTTGAGGCCAGCCTGGGCTACCAAGTGAGTTCCAGGAAAGGCACAAAGCTATGAAGGGAAACCCTGTCTCGAAAAACCAAAAAAAAAAAAAAAAAAAAATGCAGAACAACTTTCTTTTTTCTGAAATACCTAAGGCATTCTGGGTTGTTTGGTAACTGAACATTTAGCTTGGCAGAATTTTTAGGTCATTAACAAGTTTCAGGTTACTAAAGCATAAAAATAACAATGTGCTTAAAACAATTCATAGGTGAATCATTTTTTCAGTAGACTGAGTGATCACAAGTGGGTGCATACAATCACAATCTCTTAACCAGGAAACATAACCACTACTTTTGCTCTGAAAAAAAAAAAAAAAAAAAGATTTTACAAGTGAAACCTCTTAAGGAAAAGCCCAAATTCAGGTGGTGTTTTTGAATCGGGATCTCTCTGGTGATGGTTGTATTCGTTTCAGTAATCACTATTATTAATGTCTCAGGGAGTATATATTCATCATCTCCATTTATAGAGCAAGAAACTGCCATGAACTGGGTTAGAGGCGCTGGAGGGCTAACTGTGGAAGAACAGGTGCTTTCTGATCAGTCTGTCTAGTAGCACACTAATTATGTGACATACAACTGTCCATTGAACCCGCTCAACTTTTCATTCAGCTGAGTAAGGAAAAACATCAACCCCCAAAAGATGAAGGTTTTCTGCTGTCCCCTACTGCTAGACTGCTTTACAGACAGGATGGAATTGTTGCTGCATGATAGAGAACAATTACATGCAATAAATGGTAACTGTTCAGAAAGAATGAATTCTGATTTAGAGCACATTATGTACCACTTGTGAAAAAATGCTGAATTCTTCAAGTAGGACGGAAGAAAACGTGAAATAGAGTTGCTTCTCTATGAATGGGAGCTGTTCTGTGAATTGATGTGCTTAATGCCATTATAAAATATCACCTCCATTGCCCACTCTATTTGCAGACAGCATATTCTTCAGTCACAAAGTTATGATTCATATATATCAAGTCACTTAGCACTGCTGGCGAACGTTTGCCAATCTGAAACATAAAACAGAGAGGATAATAAAACCTTAACAAGCAGCAATAAAACTAATGAAATATAATCTCAAATATACTACTCTAATTCATCCAGAAAGGAAACACAATCATCCAGCCCTAAGGACGGGGAAATGGAGCCAGCTCCATAAAAACACATACTCACTGTGGCAACATGCATCATTTCAGAGTTAGAACTCGAAGAAAATTCAAGCTCATTACAGAGTGTAATCATCATGGCCAAACAAATGAGGATGACAGGGTGAAACAACAGCCCACATATGCTTACTTTGGCTCTGTATTGAAAGCAATTGAAATGAAAATATTGTTATTTTTAATCGAGGTAATCTTTCATGCTGAAGATAAAGTTCAGAATAGTCAGAATGAGCAGTGTTTAAGAAGTCAGTTATGACTTCCAAGATCAATATGCAAGCAGGTCACAAGTTTATTTACATACGGTTTACATATGCCTGTAATAACCATGCAATCTAGTCCCAAATCACTTCAGATTGATGCTCATTACAGTGTCTCTTGAGACTGCAATTTGACAATAGCGCATTTCCCTATTGACATGTCCATTCTCATCTGTCCTTAAAACCGTTCGATTCAAATATTAAGAGAAAAAGACAGAAGAAGAACTGGGAGGAAAGAATAGGGATGGAAGGATGAGGAGGGAAGGCAGAGAATGAAAAAGAACAATTTGTTCTGTAGCTTTGATGTACTGTACACACACAAAAGTGGTAGAGGGGATTGAAGGAAACAAGCAAGACTTGCCCAAAGACAAAATCTCAGCAGACAAGATTCTGCCTTCTCTAGACAGATGCCCAGTGTGGCTTTGCATATGATGAAGTTCATGCAGCCAAGTAAAGGGAACTAGATCAATGGCTGTCCGTTCTCCGAAGCATCCACCAGACAACGAGGAGCTCTCTGCATGCTTTGCATTGCCAGAAGATAGTTTCCAAAGGTTAAAGAAATTCATACCAATGACCTTGCACACCCCCAATGAAACTCAGGGCCAAACAGTGAATGATAAAGGATGCTGTTCAGCTCTGTTAAAAATAAACAAACTAATGAGGAAGAGAAAAGGTACCGCACCAAGACTAGAAATCTGAATTCGTACCATGCAAGAGGAAGTAACAGAAGTAACAACGAAGTAACAGAAACAGTTTCCTTAAATGAAGCCAAGGCCTGTGACCTTGCCTACTGTATGCTGCATAAACCAAAATATTTCTTAAACTATACACCGGTAATAAAGTGCTTGAGAATATAACAATGGAAATAAAGTGTCATTAAAAATGTATGAATCAATGAAATTATTTCCTTTTTTTTTTTTTGCTCCTGTACTTTAAGGACAGATAAAATGAAAGTTAACACTCATATAAATAATGAAACATGTCTTATTTATTTTCTGTTTCCTCGTTTATGTTTTAAAATATTTATGCTCCTACCTATTGATTTTGTTCCCATTTGGTTGATACAAACATTGACTTCAGAGTTGCCCCTAAAAAAAAAAAAATGCTATTTTCCATCTATCATGAAACTTCAGTATTTTATTAAATCTATCATTACAGTGATATAATTCAGCATGCTCCCCTTCTAGGGTGTCCTGAATTAATTCTATCGGGGAAATACCTCCTGTAGAAGCGAAATAATTAATTTTACGAGAGTTTTCAGCAATTGAAGAGTTAATGCGGTTTTCTTTCTACTGAACATAAATAAATGTCTGATCATATGCTGCTCTAAAAAGAAAACCAAGCTAATGTCTTTAACACATACCTGCTTTTATCGCTCTTTGGTGGAGTAATTCTCAATAGGACGGGCCTAATTTCACAATATTTTAATATGAATGATGGTCTGTGCACTAGGACAAGTGTATTTGAATGCATTCATGTTTTAAGGGCATAATTTACATTGTTACAGTCTGAACGATAGAGCCCTTTCACTTATAGGACATTCATGTATCGCCACCTAGTGGTATCCAAGCATTGTACTACTAGCCCCATTAAAAAAAACCAACACTGCATGATTGTTTTTTTCTCATGTCAGAAACCATAGAAAAGAGCCTAGAAAATAGGTTAGCTGCAGTATCCTCATCCCATAGATCTAAGCCTAAGCACTTCTTTATAAGCAAGATGAAAGTGCGTTTCAAATCAGAGACAAGTTTGCTTCCTGTTGTGGCTGTTTAATATTCTGAGTATCTTGTGCAAGAGGTCTCTCAGTAACATGAGAGATTGGTTTTGGGGGATGTATGGAGTGGGAGAGTAATAAAAGAGGCGTCTTGATGGGCAGGCATTTAAGGGGCAGGCAGAAACTCCCATGAACCTACAATGATGACCCCAGCTAAGACTCCTAGCAATAGTGGATCAGTAGCCTGAACTGGCCATCTCCTGAAACCAGAGTGGTGCCTAGCCCAATAGTCATCAGACAGCCTTCATCTGGTAACTGATGCAAACAGATGAAGAGATCCACAGCCAAGCAATGGGCTGAGCTCGGAGGATCCTGTGGAAGAAAGGGAGGAAGGATTGTATGAGCCAGGCAGGTCAAGGTCATCACAAGGAAACTCACAAAAACAACTAACTTGGGCTCATAGGAGCTCACAGACTCTGGACCGACAGCTAGGGAGTCTGCATAGGACCAACCTAGACCCTCTACATAAGTGTGACAGTTGGGTAGCTTGATCTACTTGTGGGACTCCAAGCAGTATGAAGATGGCCTATCTAATGCTTTGACTGGCTCTGGGGAACCTTTTCCTCATACTAGATTGCCTTGCCCAGCCTTAATACAAGGGGAGGGGCTTAGTCCTACCTCGACTTAATATGCTATATTTTGTTCACACGCATGGAAGGCCTGCCCTATCTGAACAGACACAGAGGAAGAGGAGATGGGAGAGGAGGGAATGGGAAGAAAAGAGGGAGGGAAAACTTTAGTCCAGATGTAAAATAAATGAATAAATTTAATTAACAATAAAAAAGTGGGGAAAAGGAGATCTTTCAGTTGATCAATGCTGTATTATTCCTAAAAATCACTTTCAAAATCACAATTAGAACAAGTGTGCTGCTCCATAACCATGATGCCTGTATTACCTAATCCAGAATCTAATTCATGAATGGGAAAGTGTAGAAGCCTGTGTCAAGAGTGGCCCAAAGGGAACGACATTAACTGGAGATTCTAACCCCAGAGTATCATATTTTGATTAACTACATCATCTGACTATCATCCCAACAACATAAACATTTGTCCAGCTCCCTTCAGCCTTTTTCCTTCCTTTGAATCGTTTTAAAAAATTCCCTCAGACAAGTCCTAATCAGAATAAACTTATTTAAATGGAATTCTATCTCACAAATAAAAGTTTTTCTTCTAAGAGCAAAGCATAGAAATCAAAAATTCAGTTTGATAATAAAATGATTATGGAATTCAATGAAGTCATTTTTAACTTATGAAAGATTAAAATTTGTTTTCTTAGAGATGAAACATTTTAGAAATGTAGTAAAAACTGTATACAGTTACTGCCTTTTCTCATCCTACAAGGTAGTAAGTGAAATGATGTAGTTTGCATCAGATATAAAGAGAGAAGCATAGTCATTTCAAATCTATTCCCTTTATATATTGTCTTAATGCTATTTTGTCATATTGGTTTAATAATATAATGTAAAGTCTGAAAATGTGAATCAACTCCAAAGGCTAAAATCCTCAGTTTTTTCCTTTCTTTTTTCTATTTATTGAATATCAATCACCAATTATTAAGTAACAGACATCAGATTCTCAACAGATATAAAGTCTGCATGATTATAAACCTAAACATAAATTTTTACTCTTGAAGTTTCAGTAATTGTACAGCTTTCATTGAATATAGTGATTTTCTAAAGCATATGTATGTATAAGTTTATATTAAAGATGAAATAGTGATATTAGTTTTGTCATTAGTACTTATTGTGAAAACTAAAAATACATTCCCAAGTAGACAAATTTTAGTCAACAGGGCTTTATAATAAAGGATGGTAAAGATACAATTAAAACCACACCACATATTAAGTGCCTATCAATTGCAGCAATTTTTAATTTAGTCTCTGTGAGTTTTGTGGCAGGGGAAGCTATAGATAGTAGACCTGAATACTTTCTGTAAATGAAAGTATGCTGAATCTACAATCCTTGTGGAGGATGTGATGTGTGTTCCAAGGATCTCACTCTGGGTTATCCAAGGAGGAAGCAATGGTTGGCCTCATAGGCACATCTGTTGCTTAAAGAAAAAGAAGAATGGAGGTGTCAAGTGCAGAAACTGAGGTGCTTTAAGCAAAGAGGAGGTATTTGTTACGTGCTTATAAGAGTACTGCAATATTTAATAAGTGATTCAAAATGCATAATTGGATTACCTATAGAAACTGAGACAAATTTACAAAACTGTGACCAATTTGAAAGACAATGTTCTTATTTGCTGCCTCTGCAGTGAAAGGACATAGGCTTTATTTTCCTTTCTTGGGAGCACTGTAATGAATTTTCACAAACTTGGTTGCCTAAAATAATAGGAGTTTATTCTTTCTGTTTTGAAGATAAATCCCACCCACTTCTTTGATGGAGCTACTGGGGCTGGTAAAGCATCTCAGCCAACATAGGCAGAGAGCAGAAAGCACTTGGGAATTCACAACTATCATGTCTCCTACAAGATATACAACCTAGTGAATGATGAAGGTATATTCTAAGTGGTTTCCCCAATTTAATATGTTCAAACATTTGTGTTATAGGATTAAAAAGTAGAGCCTCAGAAACTTATCTAGTGAAGAAAGTGAAGCTTTCATTGATGATCTTTGCAGTGTGAGATGCGAGTGAATGTACTGAGTGTGAATGGGGGTGGTGGATGCTGGACAACAGAGTCCTGGGTAAGTTATCCAGACAAAGTATGCATGAACATTTCTTATGGAAACCCACTATGTAGTAAGCTAATTTGAAAATGTAACTCAAAAAAAAATTGACCACAATTATTCTGCCTGTGTGAATAATGCTACTCCCAGAAGACAGGTTGACTAATACAAATTCCAGTGCAAGGCACAGGATACCTCCCTATAAATTATTAGTCAGGGATGCCCCGTGGGCCTCCTACAATACAGGCTGCTGCCGTTACCATTGGTTACTCATCATAACCACATGATAAGACCCTATTGCTGAAGACATCTCACATGTTGGCTGCAAAGCATAGCGATATCAATCTCAAATCAACCAGGAAATTCCTCCCTGATGCCCAGATTCTGTGATGCTAGACATTGCTAGTCTGCAAGCTGCTGGAGAAAAAAGATATCAGCTGTTGCATACAGCACTGGACGGCACATGCTACAAGACTGACCAGGCAGGCCAGATGGGCTCACTCTTGCAAAAGTGGCATGACTGTTATAGGGTAATTTATTAACTTCCGACTGAACTTGAGGCCTGCACCATAGAGAATTCCATGCTGTAATACTGGCCAAAAGCCCACAGTTGTGGAGGTCATAAGCCCAAGGGTAGTTCCCACTATTTTTGCTTTGTAAATAGTCAGATTGTTAAAGTGCCTTCTAAGTATGTCGGTTTACACTCATCGACTTGAGCTGCTCCTAATTGTGGTTCAATGAACCTTCTTTTTGTTTGTTTGTTTGTTTTGTTGTTGTTGTTATTTTTGTTTTTCGAGACAGGGTTTCCCTGTGTCGCTTTGCACCTTTCCTGGAACTCACTTGGTAGCCCTGGCTGGCCTCAAACTCACAGAGATCCACCTGCCTCTGCCTCCCGAGTGCTGGGATTTCAGGCATGTGCCACCACTGCCCAGCTGAGCCTTCTTTTTACAGTGGCAGCAAAGGTGAAATGCATAACAGGTCAAAGCATTAAGACTAAGAGACTGAGCGTCAAGCCCCTCCCTAATAGCATATCTTCCTCAACCTTCTCCTCCCCTATCAGAAAGGCTCAGAGAACATCACAGAAGAGGAAGCAGAAAGAACGTGAGAGCCATATGTCAGGGCGGAGCACTGAGAAATGCAAACTTCTGTACTTGATATGGCTACCATTCAGAAACTCACAGCAGCTGTGTTTATATGAATAAGACCTGCGCAAGAGCAATCCAATAAAAAATAGATGAGGTACTCCCCAGGGCCTTGTGTAAAAGCTATCACCCACCCTTTGACCCTTTTCCTCATCTCATCCACCAGGAAAGGACATAGCACTCAAGGTACCATCTTGAGGCCAGATGGTCCCTTCCCTTGCCAGTAACTGGACATGCCAACTTACAGAAACAAATTCCTGTCATTTCTAAACTGGAGTAAAACATTTATTTCTAGTGAGCCTACGAGAGTATTTCTGTGAGAGCTCAGCATTTGAATCAATAAAGGTGACAATGTCCACCTCCACCAATGCAGGCAGCACCATTCAGTACATCAAAAGCCCTAACAGAACAAAAGGCAGAGAAATGATGATTCAGTTTGACCTGCCTTTTGCCCTTGACATCAGAGTTCCAAGTTCTGTGACCTCTAGGATGTACTTGAAGGAACTCTTCTGTTCTCAGGTCATCAATCTGAAATTAGGAATTGTACTATCTACTCACTGGGACTACAACTTAATTTCACCCTGGCTTTTCTTATTTTCTAGTTTTTGGCTGTTGTTTTAGCAATATATCATAGGAAAGAATTGGTGTGTGTTATTGTTTGAGCCAATTCCTCTAATAAATCACCTTTGATCTATCCATCTACCTATATATATATTTATGTAGGTAGGTAGGTAAATGAATGGATAGATAGATGATAGATGGGTAGATAGATAGATACATACATACATACACACATACATAGGTAATAGATACATGCATACATAGATGCATAGATAGATACATACATATGTACACACATACATAGATGCACAGATAGGTAGATACATACACACACATACATAGATAGATAGACCAATAGATCGATAGATGATAGATAGATAGATAGATAGATAGATAGATAGATAGATAGATAGACGGACGAATAGATAGATAGTCTGACCTATTGGTTTTGCTTCTCTGGAGAACACTAACTTGGGGATGAATTAGAGCAAAGTAAATAAATTAGTAAACACATTGTAAGTATACCAGGTACCATAGAATGACCTTAAAATATCAATATTTTATTTTATATGAATTATATACAGCAAAGCTAGGTCATGAGAAGAAGTGAGAGGCTGCGTCTTTCAGTCAAGGTTCAAGCAAGACAACAGAAATGGAAAACATAGAGATCTTCAAAGAATAGGAACATGTGTTTTGGTTCTGTTTGACTTTATTGGCATGAAGCAAAATTAAGGCTGAAATATGAGTTTATCTTGAAAGGCAGACAGGGAGAAAAAGAAAAACTTCAGGTAAAAATATAAAATGTACAAAAATATGGAGTTAAATAGTTTTTAAGTCAGGGGCATGAAAATAGGTCTGTTAGGTATAAATAATTGTAATTATTTTCCTTTGTGACTGAGTAGAGTTCACTTTAGTTATTCCCAGGGATGTCAAAGTCATGATGAAACACTCCTTCTGTAAGAGCATTTCAAAATAATGACACATTGAGGTTGACATGAGTTGAGGATTCCCTTTGAGACAGCTCTGGCATGATTTGTGAGTGTGGGATGTTCTGCAGTAATATGAGTCATCTGTTTTGCCCAAGACACAAAATTCCAAGAATGAAAAGAAAAAAATGTGATGTATGTTTGCGTGTCAATATCTTTCTGGCTTGGTGATATCTCTTTAGACTCCAATGCATTTTTCTCCTAAATCACTGGGTTATGATCTTAAGCAGGAGTAGCTCATTCTTCGTTCTTTGAAGACAGAACACAAGCAAAGATGGTGTGCACGTTTCCACTCTTCTCCAGGCAAGGCTCTGCTATAAATACTCAAAAATATCCTGTTATTGAGACACACTTCTAGAAGAAGTGATAATGAAATGCATGACAGTTCATCTCAGCAAGATAAAAAAAAAAGAAATAAAAAATTCACATCCCATTTCTTTTTACGTGTATTCCTTGTTCTTCCTCTGATTTCCACTTGTACCTTGTAATTGTGATGAGCTAAGGTTTTCCATGAAATCATTAGTCAGTTTTTTAGTAGGCAAAGAGATATTCCAACAATAGGTAGAGATCCCAAAAGAGTAACAGAATACATTTCCCCATATTGAAGTGTTTTTAATCTAGCTGGTGAGGAAGTAAGCAATGATACATATGTAATGGAATTTACTTTTTATTCCCAAACATTGGCTGCTTTTTAAGTGCTATTTACTGGTGAGCATTGAGTGTTCATCCTTTCTTTAAAAATGATAATCTACAATGAGAACCACTGTAAAATAACAACATAGGATACATTATATATAAATGCTAAGTGCTACACAGGAGAATTTGAGGCTTGATTTGGGAAGATTCTAAATAATGGTGGAGATGGCTGCCCTATTGGCATGAAAAATACATAAAGCAAGTTGGGTATTGTGACACATGCTTATAATTCCAGTACTTGAGAAGATGATAGCAAGTTCAAGGTCACCATGGGCTACATAACAATATCCTCTCTCAAACAAACACACAAATAAACTTTTTATTATATATTAATATATGTTATATATTAATAAACACAAGCTAAGTATATTAAGACAAATGAGCCAAAAGACATTGGTAAGAGCTACAAAATAACTAACTACATAAAGTAAAAATCCCAGTCAGGGAAAGTAAGCAGGAATACACAGCAATGGTCATTGGCAACCCTCCAGAGAGCTTGGTTATAAAGCAAAGCGATTAGTGGTCAGGAAATCAGTGAACTTTTAAAAAGGGCTAAGCTGCAGTTGTGTTTTGTTTTATTTTTTTTATATAGTTTTTGGATGTTGGTTTCTGAAGACAGGGTTTCCCATGTAGTCCTGGCTGCTCTGGAACTCACTCTGTGGACCAGTCTGACCTCAAACTCACAGAGATCCCCCATTCCTCTGCCTTCTGAATAATGGGATTAAAGGCATGTGCCACCACTGCCTGGCTATAGTTGTAATGAAGACGTAACTTTAGACCAGTGACTAGAGAAGCTTTCTAGGTGACTGTAAAGTCGGAATTAATTAAAACAACTGAGGGGATGTGACAACATCTCACCTTTATTTCTAATGTTGTGAGTTTGACTTACACAGTAAATTGGAGGAAGAAGCAAGTAGGAAGCAGGTGGATATAAAATACTGCTTTCAGATCTGAACTATATTTGCCAAGATTCTCCAGAGACCATAACCGACAGGAAATGACAGGGGGGAAATGATAATGAAGATAGATAGATAGATAGATAGATAGATAGATAGATAGATAGATAGACAGATAGACAGATAGATGCTAGATAGACAGCTAGATAGACTGATTGATTCTGAGAATTGTCCCGTGAAGTTAGGGAGGCTAACATACTTTACTACAGGCTCTCTGAGACCTGGGATACCATTATGCTAGCTTACCTAAAGTCCAAAGTCTCCAAACCAAGGAATCCGGTGGTGGAACTCTCAGTGTAAGGCCAAAAGCCTCAGTACTTCAGGGGCATTGGTACAAGCCAGGAATCCAAAGACCAAAGACCCTAAGTGCTGCCATCTAAGTTAGGTCAGAGAAGACTGTCATAGCTGTAGAAGAGAAAAAACAAACTGGCCTGCCTTTTGCTCTTTGTGCTGCCCAGACACTCACATGATTGCATGTTCATTGTCCACATTGGGTGACAGCAGATTTTCCTTACTTAGTCCACTAATTTAAACGTGCATATCTTCCAGAGACACCCTCACAGTCAGACACAGCAATAATGCTTCTCCAACCATCCATGTATGTACCCTTTAGTTCAGTCAGGTTGACAACTAAAAATATGCATGACACTCTATAAGAACAAAAATGGAAAGCACTTGCTCAAATTAACAAACTCTGCAAGTATTTTGTGCATCTAACCTTAATCCTATAATAGTTTATATACTTCAGATTTTATTTTATTATGCTATTAACAGAGCTACATATCTCTTGAATTATCACTGAATAGTTCCCTGAATAGAGCAGTAGGGGGTCCCTAGAAAACGTATGGAGTATGTTTTCATACCTGTGCTTACCATAGTTATGGAACTAAAGGAAAACATTTAATTGGGTCTGGCTTACAGTTCAGAAGTTTAGTCCATTACCATCGTGGTGGGAAGCATGATGGCGTGCAGGCAGACACGGTGCTGGAGAGGCAGCTGAGAGTTCTACATCCTGATTGGCAGGCAGCAGGAAGAGAGCCTGGTTTGAGCATCTGAAATTTCAAAGCCCATCCCCAGTGAAACACTCCAACAAAGTCACACCTATTCCAACAAGACCATACCCTCCTAAAAGTTCTACTCTCTGGTGACCAAGCATTCAAATCTATGAGTTTATGGGGGCCATTTTTATTCAATTCACCATAATTAGGTTCCTTATCTTCTTATAATATTATTTATAAGCAAGTCAGAATGTGTTTCTTTTGTTAAATTATGTATTATGAGAACTAGTTAAGGGTCTAGAGAGTTGGTTCAACAGTTAAGATCACTTGTGCTTACAGAGGACTCATGTCTGATTCCCAGCACCCACATGGCAACTCCCAACCATCTGGAACTCCAGTCCCCCAGGATCCAAGGCCCTCTTCTGGTCTTCTCAGGAACTAGGCAAGTACATGGTGCACACACCTACATACATGCAAGCAAAACACTCATACAGGTAAAATAATAAAATAAATAAACCTTAAAAATTTAAAGTTATACCTAAGCATTTTATAATCTCATATTCATGTTATGTATATGTGTATATATGAGAGATATATATGTGTGTGTGTGTGTGTGTGTGTGAAGTTAATCCTATTTTACAGTTTTATAAATTCATTCTAGAGATCAGAATTTCTCGAACTAATATACATTTTAAGCCAAAACCTAAGGTATAATGACTACATAAAACCTATGCAGATGTCTCCACTATCTAAAAGTCCATCAAGTTTTTTCTGCATTATTTTATGAGTCAAAAATTCCTACAACTCTACTGCAAGAAAGCTGTTATCAACTGAATGCTCATTCTCCAAATTTCATGTGTTGAGACAGCCACTAGTCCCTCAAAATATGACAGATCACATTTGATGATAAGGTCCTTACAGACATTATAACATTAAAATGAGATTGTTAGAATTGGGCCCAATTCAATATAATTAGTGCCCGTATAAGAATGGAGGTTATATGGAGGCACACAGACCATGGCGCTGCTATGAACACAGTGAAAATCCAGGTAACCACAAACTGAGAGGGGAGACTTAAAAAGGTGTTCCTCACAGTGCCCAGAGGAAGCAACCTCCACTCAGATACTGCTTTTGGATTTTGAACCTCCAGAAATGCAAGATAATAAATGTTGTTGCTTAAGCCACCTTGTTTATGCTTCTCTATATCACACACAAAATAGAGCTTCTTTAATTCATCCAAATGCATGCCTGTACCCTCATCTTCTTATCGCTTCCACAGTTGTTGTTTCATCCTCTTCCCTAGTCTTGAAATTTAAAAAAAAAAATGTGTCTATTCTTCAAACTAGCATAAACCGAACACTGACAGAGACAAAACAGCATAATCTGGATTCCTAAAACTTACAATAATAAAACTATCAGAATGTACTATAATGGGAATACTTTAATTAGAGGAATGCATGGGTAGCATCATTGTAAATTATTTGTGTATATTAAATTAGAAAACATGCTCACAGTGGACACTGACAGTATCTATGAGAAGCTGTTGAAAGCAACCCATTTTTTTTTTTAGAATATAGAAAAGTAAACATTAGTGAAAAATTTAAAAGTAAAGCATTAGGTTATGTTTTTGGAAAGCATTAATAAATTTCACCTAATGGTGACTTGTGGAAACAAATCCGATAAAACTCAAGAATATTACTAGGATTATTATAATATTCTGCAAACCCTAGACAATATAGTAAGTAAAAGAAATGAACTACAGGTAACAATTACTAGTATCCTAATAATAGTGTATATACTTGGATACCAAGGAAATCTACTGATTGATAGTCAAAATAAATGGAATATATAGTGAGATGGCAAGTTATAAATAACAGATGGTGGTTGATATTTATGAGACAAAAAATATCTTTATATCTTAAATAAGGAATGCAAAACTGTAGCTGAAAGTTTTTCTGTGTCCTGCCCAGTCTGCAGCAGCTCAGACCCAAGTAAACACATAGAGGCTTATATTAATTAAAACCACTTGGTCATTAGCTCAGGCCTACCACTCACTAGCTCTTACACTTAAAATCAGCCCATTTCTGTTCATCTATGTGTCACCACATTTTCCATGACTTTACCTGTGTGTCATTACATGCTGCTCCCTGGATGGCGGCTGGCATCTCCTGACTTAACCTTCCTCTTCCCAGAATTCTCCTTGTCTGCTTATCCTGCCTATACTTCTTGCCTGGCTACTGGCCAACCAGCATTTTATTTATCAATCAATCAGAGTAACACATTACAGCATACAGAATGACATCCCCATCACTAAATAGCTGTGCAGTGGTAGTGCACGCCTTTAATCCCAGCACTCGGGAGGCAGAAGTATGCAGATCTTTGCGAGTTCAAGGACAATCTGGTTTATAGAGTGAATTCCAAGAGAGCCAGGGCTACACAGAGAAACCCTGTCTCAAAAAGAAAGAAAGAGAGAGAGAGAGAGAGAGAGAGAGAGAGAGAGAGAGAGAGAGAGAGAGAAAGAAAGAAAGAAAGAAAGAAAGAAAGAAAGAAAAAACATCTGATAGCAAAATGCACAGAAAATAAGAAAATATTTCTTTTGAAACAAAAACATCGTATTTCTGAAAATGATGTACAAAATTGCTGTGCCTCACTAGTTATCATCCATATTATAATGAAGGGCTGGGGTTGTAGTGCTGACCATGTACAACACCCTAGAGTCAGTACCCAAAGAAACAATACTTTCCTCAAAACATCATCTCTCTGGGTTTAGGATTTTGACACATGGATCTGGATGTGACTGCATTCAGAACATACCACTTACTGAATACTCACTTTGCATTTCCTTCTTGACCATTCAAAACTGGGAACTAAATAGGATGCCTTGGCAAATAGAGTTTGGCTTGGGAAAGGGGAAAGGTAGCCACACATAGCCTGAAAGATACTTCTCATTGATACCAACTGACTCCATTCATGAGTTTCCTATTTAAATTACATACCCACAGATTTTCCTCCTTCCTTCCTTCTACCTACCTTCCTTTTGTATTTGTTTCTTTTTAAAACAGAGTCTCAGCCCTTGGTCAAGGGTGGCCTTGAACTTGTGATCCTCTTGTCTCTTCCTCCCTCCTGTGACTGAGACTACAACCATGTGCCTACACACCTTGCCTACAAAATTTTTTATTTACTATTAGGCTATTTAGTTTTTATTGACACAACCTAGAGTCACTTAAGAAACTCAACTGAAGGACTGCCTAGATCAGATTGGCCTGTAGGCCTATCTGTGTGACATTGTCTTGTTCGTTAATTGATGTGAATAGGCCAAGCCCACTGTGGGCTGCACCATTTCCTGAACAAATGGTCCTCAGCTGTAAAAGAAAGCTAGCTAAGCATGAGTCTGTGAAAAATCAAGTAGCATTTCTTCATGGTTCCTGACTCTAAGTTCCTGTTTTGAGTTTCTGCCTTCAATTCCATCAGTGATAGATGGTAACCAAAACATTTTAAGCCAAATAATCCTTTTCTCCTTTAAGTTGTTTTTGGTCATGTTGTTTTACCACAATAGAATAAAAATAAGATAAATACCATCATAAACATTAACTTTTGATGTATCAGATAAATAGCTTACAGATATTAAGTAAAAGTTGCAAATCATCTATTTTTATGGTTTGGATACTGTTTCCCTCAAGGCCATGTGTTGAAGGCTTATTCCCCAGCAGGTGGCACTATGAGGAGCTGGTGGAACCCATAGAAAGTGTGACATGGTGAAAGGATTTTATGTCATTGACCTCAAAAGCTCATCCCTTCTCCTTCTCAGTATTTTTGAAGTACACAGCTTTGCTCTTTCACTGGCAAGCCCAAAAGCTAGAGTCCAGTGACCATGAACCCAAACCACAAACCAAACTAAATGTTATTTCTTCCTAAGTTGTTTATCTCATGTATTCTGTGGCATGGAAAACTGAGTAACATATCTATAAAGCCATAAGAAGAATCACGGAAAGCGCTTTTCCCTTTTGAGTTGGATCACTGATGTTCTTTTCATCTCCAAACTTAGCTGTCTGTGTATTTGTGTTGTGCTCAGTCTCACAGCCCAGGAGTCCAAAGGAAGACAGTGTGTGTGCCCCACAAACAGCTGATTAATAAATGAGTTTGTTATGGTCGTCTGTGCTTCTTGCACCTAGACCGTGCTCAGGATCTGTTTTAGAAAAACCTGGAGATGAGTGATGACAAACAAGAGACTTGAGACTAGTGATTCGGTTGACTTTTATTATTACCGTCGTGGGAATTTCAGCCCGGGGGAGAAGTTAATTAGCAGCATTTACGCAAGCCTTCACACAGTGACATTTAGCTGAATAGCTTCCCATCTCATCCTACAGAGGAACCATAGATGAAAAAGGAAATCAGAGACAATTTACATTGTGAGAGTTCTAGCAGATATTTGGCCATTAGGTCCACCTCCAATCCATTTAAACATCATCTCCCCAGGTTAACATCCTCACTGTGGAAAAATTATCAGGCTATCATCCTGCCCCACTCTTTCTCTTTCCTTGTGACATTTCTTCTCTCTTCCTATTGTCTATTTCTGTATTTGTTTTTTCTTTGTACTTTTTCTAGGGGGTAAAGAAGTCTTTGTGCTCATAGATAAGCACTAGGGAAACCAGGAATGTTAAACTCTCTCCAAAGGAAGAGATGTATAATCTGTTTTCCACGCAGAAGGCTGGGAATGGATGTGGTTAATAGCCTTGTGACCTCTGTGCTATCAGTATGACACTGGTCTTCCTGAGACTTTTATTAGTCATCCTCTCCAGACACTTATCTTGAAGTGTTTCGTAGTCAATCTATAGAACCCATCTTTATAGGGAGTGTCATATATGCTTTACAAATGGGAGCAGAGGTGGTTTATAGCCTGGTGACCTTTGTGCTATCTATATGACTGGGTCTACACCAGATCCTTCCCAGACCCTTAAGATGTCACATGTAATCAGTCTATAGAATCTCTACGGAAGAGGTCACATACCTTACAAAGATATTCAATGTTATCATGCCTTCAGCTTTGTTGTACACATGTGATTGAGTTCATCATCACCAGGAAACATTTCCCTAAATATGTCTAAAATAAACTGCCTTGTGTCAGTCTCTCAGTTTGAACCAACACCAGTCTCTGAGTCATGTTGAACCAGACTTCCTTCTTGCTTCACATAAGGCATTACTCTACTCTGTGGTGGTATTGTGTTCCCCAATATATTGTGCACCCTAATAAACTTATCTGGGGTCAGAGAATGGAATGGCCACTAGATAGACATAGAGGCCAGAAAATGGTGGCACACACACTTTTAATCCTAGCCTTCTGGAGGCAGAGATACATCTGGATCTCTGTAAGTTCAAAGCTACACTGGGAACAATCAGGCATGGTCACACAAACCTTTAACCCAAGCACTTGAGATCTCATGTCTTCTTGGGAAAGACACATGCCTTTAATCCCTGGAAGTTATGGCAGGAAGCAGAAAGGTATGTTAAGGCGTGAGGACCATGAACTAGAACCTTTTAGGCTTTTAGCAGCAGTTCAGCTGAGATCCATTCAGATGAGGACTCAGAGGTTTTCAGTCTGAGGAAACAAGATCAGCTGAGGAGTTGGCAAGGTGAGATTGGATGTGGTTTCTTCTGTTTCTCTGATCTTTCAGCGTTCACCCCAATGCCTGGCTCCCAGGTTTGATTTTATTAATAAGATCTTTTAACATCCATGCTACATTTCTAGCCTTGGTGTTTGCAAGAGACTTCTACTCCTTTTTTTTTTTTTTGCATTTGTCCATTTCCTGCTTTTCATTCAAAGATATTCTCTTTTCTCTTTTAATCTTTATCTGCACTTCTCTTATCTTTCTTCTGACATTCTTTCTCTTCATTTGCTCTTCCTGTATTCCCTCCCTTTGATTCTGTACTCACCATTTTTTCCCTCTCCCTGATGTTTACTTTCATCTCTTATGCTAATCTTGTCTTTTTTCATCATCTCTGTTTATGTCTGTGTACCCCTCTGTATCTCCCTCTTTAGTATTTTCTTCATTTACTTTTTTGAGCATTTTGAACATTCATTATAACCCTATTTCTTCTTCTTTTTTTTTTTTTTTCTTTTTAAGACAGGGCTTCTCCATGTAATTTTGGTGCCTTTCCTAGATCTCTGTAGTCCAGGCTGGCCTCAAACTCACAGAGATCACCCTGGCTCTGCCTCCCCAGTGCTGGGATTAAAGGTGTGCACCACCACTGCCCAGCATAACTCTACTTCTTTACCACTATCTCTTTCCAACCTTTTTTTCTCCTTGCTGTCTCTCAATTTGTCACTGTTTACTTCTATTTAAGGATTTACATAAAAGCAAATGTTTCATTTATTTTTCTGTTTGTTCTCTGTTCCTACCACACATCCTTCATGTTATCTTTTTTAATCACTTCTTTCTTCTCTCTTTCTTTATTCTTTATCTTATTGAATCTCTCAATGAATCAGTTTTCATATCTTCCTTTTCCTTTCTAATGTTTTATTTTCTTCATCTTTGGCTTCCCACCTGTATTTACATATAACACACATACACACCACCACCACCACCACCACCACCACCACCACCACCACCACCACCACCACCAGGCAGCACTACCAAAAACAACACTAACAGCAGCTGCAACATCAACTATTATCCTCTATCCTCCTTCCTTTGTTTTCACAATTATTTAGTTTCACATCTATCCTTCTGCGTACTGACACACTCACATGTACACAGGATTCAGGATGGAAGGAGAGGAGGAACACATAGAGTAAGATGAAGTAAGATGTAGTTTATAAATCTGGTTTTCCACATGAATCCTCTGATCTTGTGAAGCTAATAAGCAGCCTGGATTGAGGCTTACAAGGGCAGTGGTGAACCCTGTGAAAGTAGGGGTTGACTATCTATGCCTTCTAATCTGTAAAAACTTAGATCTGAAAGCGAAAGAGGGTTTTCACGAACATTGAAGGAGACACTAGGAAATAGTCAACGGCTCACTACCCTTCCATTGGAACTCATTTCCCCCTCCTTATAATCCCCTACAAAGGTTTAGTTCTCTGCTACTGACCTTACCAAACTCAGACTAACATTTGAATTATTTGTGCGTGTATCAGCTCCTCTAGATTAAATACACCACAGCAGGAGCAAGACATTTTCTCTATGGTTCTTCTAGGACAATATCTAGCTCAAAGTTCAATTTACATAAGTGAGACAATGATGCAATTTGCATAGTTCCATTAAGCATTATCACATTATCCTGCTTATATGAATATGTCTCACAGGAACCTCACAGGACACTGGCCCAGAGCAGTTCACCGAACCCTTATACTCTGAAAACACAAACCCAGATTAACTAGACCCTGACACTTACAGAGAAGATCTAATTTTTAAAGGTGAGGTCACTGGAAGTTTGAAAGTTGCTATGGCAGGTAAACTATGTGAAAGATCATTGAATCAGTCTTGTTAAGGAGCAAAGGACTTTGATATGGGAGCACTGAACAGAAGCACATTGTTTTGCTTTCCTAGGATAACCTAGAAAAAAAAATGCTTTGAAACTCCAGTGACTGGAGTATGTATCAATCACTGATAAGAATCGTTTCCTTCCTGTCCAGTTGAATTTAGATCTTCACTACCTCCACCAATAGACATTCCTATTTAATAGTAAATATCAAAATCTATGACCAAAACAAATATTCTAACAGAAAGTCTGACCCTTTCTCTCTAGGTAAGTAATAATGTATCTCAAAATATATGAGATTTGCAAATTTTTTGATCTCCTGTAGATCTCACTGTAGGAAAGTTTTTCCTTCTGATACAAAACTTGTAACTGATCCCTATGGCTGCTCTAGTATATAACATTATTAAATGAGAAGTACAGAATCTCCAAAATGAAAATTCATTTATTTCTCTACTTTTCTTGTGCTTTCATTTTATTGGCATATTTTAATTAATTATGCACAATTCTGTGTTTCATTATGACATTCCATCCACATATATAACGTAGTTTGATCATACTTACTACTTCCTTCCTCTGTGTTAAGTGGATACATCTGTGGGGAAGCGCGGCGAGGGGGGGGCGTTAAAGACAGGTTTCTCCGTGTAGCTTTGCGCCTGTCCTGGAACTCACTTGGTAGCCCCGGCTGGCCTCCAACTCACAGAGATCCGCCTGGCTCTGCCTCCCAAGGGCTGTGAGTAAAGGTGTGCGAGATACTATTTCTTAATGAACCTTGAGCTAGTTTCTGCTGGGTTGGCTGCCAGCGAGCCCCTGGAATTTACCCTGTTTCTGTCGATCTCCACTAATGCTGTGGTTACAGGACAGGCCACCACACTCAGTATTTTGTGAGTGCTCACGAAATTTGTCCTCATGACTGAACAAGAAGCACTTTATCCACTGAGCCGCCTTCCCAGTCCCACCTTCTTTTTATACCAGCATAATCAGTATTGTCTTGCTGTTGTTCAGCACCTACTGTACATAGCAGGAGAAAGTGTACATCCCATAAGAAAGCACACATCTATAGCAGGCACCAGACACTAGGGGTGTGTTAGTTTTGCTCTTCCTCCCTTTCTGAGCTCCGCCCACCAAATATTTCAGACCTATCAGTCTTTCAGCTGGAGCTCCACTATGCTACATGAAGACTTCGATGCACATGATGTAACTTTATGCCGTGAATTGTTCAAATAAAGACATTATCCGTATACCTTAAAAATACATATCGTTTTATTATTTTTCATGTGCTGTGAAATATCTACAGTAAAATAAAATGTAACTCCTCAGACAGCAACAAAATGCCTGACACACACCTGAAGTGATTGACTCAGGCACAACAAAACAGCCTGCCACGTGCAACGCACTACCAGCAAATACTTGACAAACTTACCTCTGTACTTCTTTCATTACAAAGACAGAACATAACCATTGCCAGCATCCCTCTCATCATTACCTATTTGTTAAAAAAAGTCTACTCTACTTTTCATCACATTTTAACGTCAACAATCACATCCAAGCCATCTACAGTAATTAAAAGCCAGAGTGAAGGAAAACTACGGATTGCTCCATGTGTTCACTCTCCTTCCCACCCCTAAGGACTGGCAGCCTTTCGGATTCAGAGCTCATGGGGCCTATGCAGCCACGGTGGAGAAATGTGTCCACCCAATGTTCACACCCCTTACAGCTTAACCTGATGTAGAAATCAGTGCCTCCGAGGCAACATTCAAACGCTGCTCCCATGAAAATCTACCCTTGCTCTCTAATTCAGGGAAGGTGTTGGCTCAAGTGTAAAGCTAGGTAAAAAGGAAGATGAAGCCTGAGCTAGCCGCTCCTCACTCCAAGAAAGTACTTTGGAATAAAGCTGTGAGACTTTCCACTCACCTCACATTCAGAATGCTATCAGCCCTGCTGCTTTCACGGCAGTGGGATGGGGCACAACAGCAAAACCACAGTGTCTATCTGCAGCTATTAACATTTAGTCACACAAGCTTTTGTTTGGGTTTAACCACCTTGCTTTCTGAGAAAAATAGTTATTTAAATACCAGTTCAATGATGGTGAACTCTTACTTTTAAAATAACAAACTATAGCAGTGTCATTTATAGCAAAGAAATTGAAATTATCATATGTTTTCATTATTTCATTTCTAGACTTTTTAAAAATGTGAATTATATAACAAAAATCTGAAGGACAAAGTACCACATAGTTTCAAGCATTGCACACCACAGGTAACACCTGCCGGCTGGTGATAGAGACGTGAGCATCATTACAAGGAAAGGGAAATTATAAGCATGGAAAACAGACTTTAGATGTTATTCTGGATTTTTCTAACCGATGGACACGAGTGAGCTCTAATGTCATTATGTTTAGAGATGGCTTCATCCAGATCCAACTGCACATCGTTGATGTGTACTTCCATACATCCACTGTAAAAGGCATTCACTGGGGTGGCACTGAAGGAAATATCTGTCAAAACAGTGTCTCAAGATTAGTCTAATGCTTCAGCAACTTATTTGTTTACAATTAGAAGAATTACCCAAACTTCACAATTCCAAACAAATTCTAATCCTACTGGAAAACTGATTAATGTGGATCTATTCAGCAAATATATGTTATACTGGGCTTGGAGCTGAGCATAATCATGAGTGTGGTGGTATTGTGTTCCCTGAAATATTGTGCACCCTAATAAACATATCTGGGGTCAGAGACAGAACAGCCACAATATTAAACATAGAGGATAGGCAGTAGTAGCACACGCCTTTAATCCTAGCATTCTAGAAGCAGAAATCCATCTGTTCAAGGATACAGCCAAGCATAGAGACTCACGCTTTTAATCCCAAAAAGCAAGCCTTTAATCCCAGGGAGTGACGGCAGAAAGAGAAAGATATATAAGGCGTGAAGACCAGAAACTAGAAGCATTTGGCTGGTTAAGCTTTTAGGCTTTTGAGCAACAGTTCAGCTGAGATTCATTCTGGATGAGGACTCAGAGGCTTCCAGTTTGAGGAAACAGGATCAGCTGAGGAACTGGCAAGGTGAGGTAGGTGTGGCTTGTTCTGCTTCTCTGATCTTCCAGCATTCACCCCAATACCTGGCCTCAGGTTTGATTTTATTAATAAGACCTTCTAAGATTTCTGCTACATATGAGTTCTTCTGATTTCATAAAGACAATCATTTTCAACCACACTGAAGGAACATGTGCACACGTAAAGAAGAGAAAAGATCACACACTTAATGATATTCCACATTTACTAATCAAATAATATGCATTGGTTTCTCTTTAAATATGAGCAACATTTTCAGTGCCATTGGGTTGTCTCTTCCACTCTAAATGGTGGCATCTTAGACATCCTTTTTAAATGTCATGGCAAACACGACTTTTTATAATTCCTGGAACAAAAACAGATTTTTATATTTCCCAAGAAATAGTTTCTGGCTGAGCATCAAAGCAAGTCATAAGAAAGGGCTGACTTTTATGTGACAATGCTGTCCTACAAAATAACATGTGGAATTGTTCCCCAGGGAGTGGTGTAAGGTCATTAGCACCGTGGGCTTTGCTAGGCTTTCACTCTCATTGCCAAGTCCCAGCATCAGGGCTCAGGCAGCATCTTTGGTCTCTGAAGAACTGGAGTCCGATACACCCACCTCCTTTCTCTCCTTTGGCATTCTCCTTCATGGATTTGAATTCACCGTGGACATTCATTATCTCTTGTACTTCCTTCTCAAAATGCATTATGCCAAAAATAGATACTTCAAAACTCCTACCTTCGGATTTGCAACCCGATGATAGAATCCCTATCTAATGAGCTGAATGTATCTTTTAGGGTACTGGCTGATGTGGCTGTTTATGGATTATTTTAAACCACAATGCCATCACTGACTATGACAATAATTTACCCCCAGAATACATATAGTAACTATATATTAATTATAAACAGAAATTAATTTTTTAAAAAAATCTTAAGACTCAATTTCCTCTTAATTTTCACTCATTAAAAGGAATTTAAGGGGTTGGGGATTTAGCTCAGTGGTAGAGCGCTTGCCTAGGCCTTGGGTTTGATCCTCAGCTCCAAAAATTAAAAATAAAAATAATTTTAAAAAGGAATTTAAGCATGATTAATTTGTATAAAAATAATTTACTCAATTTGTAGTTGAGCTCTTAAATATCTCAGTTTTAGTCTCCTCTTATTTTTTATTTTTCTCATTTTTTCTTTAAAATCAACTACACTTAGTGTTACTGCAAATTTCATAGTTTTATGTCTTTTAAATGAATTAATTGTTAATTTGAAATTGCATTCAACTAATTTGTGAGTAAGTCTCAATACAGGGATCACTGATTCATCCAATTTAGCTGCAATCATGTTTCCTAATAACTAACCAAGCTGGTGACTTGAACTCTACGTACCCTTTCTGCCTCTAACTTTTGGAACCCATTTCCTCCCATTCCCTAGAGACTAGGGTTTTTTTGTTTTTGTTTTTGTTTTTGTATACACCCTAAAAATGTGTCTCTGACTAAGGCACCTTCTGATTGGTTTTATAAAGATGTGAGTGGCCAATAGCTAGGCAAGAAGAAGTTAGGCGGGATTCTCTCCAGGAAGAGAAGGAAGAGAAGAAGACAACACTAAAGAGGCCAGACACAGAGTACAGAGTAGAGGTAACTGAGTCACATGGCAGAACATGGATTAATTTACATTATAAGATCTAATGAGATAAGTCTAAGCTAATGACCAAGCTTCCATAATTAATAATAAGTCTGTGTTGTTATTTGAGGTCTGATGGTCCCAAATAGAAAGTACTACTACAAAGAGGAGACCTGTATGTAGGGCATTAAGACCTTGAGCATTTAAAGCAATAAAATAAAGGTTATTATGAATCCAGAACTCTCCGGGGGAGAATAATCTATAAATAGGACTGGGAAATGCTTCTAAACAACTTTGTGTCTCCTTTTTAACATCTAAAGTAAGGAGGGTGGGAGGGAGGACATAGAGGAGAGGAGGGAGGGGAAACTGCAGTCTGGATGTAAAATAAATAAATAGATCTAAAAAAAAAAAGAAAACTCAAATCACAATAAATATAAATAAACTGAGATCTTATTCTAGATCAAATAAATCTGAGTATTTTAAAATTTATCTTCGCCAAACATTGTTTGGCTTTTAAAAAATTAAAAAAAAATACTGATGCCAATATCATAGGTACAATATTAATTTAAACATGGACCTGACTTTCCTCCAATTTCCCCCATTTTAAAAATGCAATCCTACTGTGAAACTTTTAATGTTAGAAGCCCAAAAGTTATCCTTTTGCCTACCTGTTCTTTAGTCATGAAATTCTACTAATTATTTCTATATCTTAACTGGATTCCATGTATGCAATTAGGCAATCACAGATGCTACCACCCTAGTCCACCAGCTTCCTTACTGCCAAGTAAAGATAATAGTTTCCACATCTCTACTCTGAACATTAAAATAATTGATACATCTGAGGATCCTGGATGGTGTTCAGACTATTATGCATTGGTCAATGTAATATGCTTATTGACACTATTATTACTATGTCCTCAGACTGCTCCATGGGCTCTGAACTCTAGTGCACTATAACCACATTTGCTTCCCCATCCCCTCTTCGTTTATCCAGAATTACATCTTGTAACTTCAATATTTATATGTCACTCCTTTGCCTTCAACAGTGTAATGACACCCAGGTCTTTTATAACAAAACCCTAAGCTACGTCTATAAGTCACCCATTTAGCCATTTTATAAACTCATCCTGCATGACCTCTTAGTTCAGTATGCCTTAGCCATATTTCCATATCCTCCTGTGCTCACACACTGAGCACTTTTTTTTTGGTTTTTTGAGACAGGGTTTCTCTGTAGCTTTGGAGCCTGTCCTGGACTAGCTCTGTAGACCAGGCTGGCCTCGAACTCACAGAGATCCACCTGCCTCTGCCTCCCGAGTGCTGGGATTACAGGTGTGTGCCACCACCAACTGGCCTGAGCAGTCTACTTATGGACACTGCAGTACCCGCTCCTACCACCTAAATCTTTAAATATCAAATCTATGTTTTAATCTTTTTTTTTTTCAAATTTTATTTCTTTTAATACGGATATTTGTGTTTCAGTTTTACATATCAGCCATGGGTTCCCTTGTCCTCCCTCCTCCCGCCCCCACCCCTGCCTTCCCCCCATCCCCTCCCCTCCATTCCTATCTCCTCCAGGGCCAAGACTCCCCTGGGGATTCATTTAAACCTGGTGGATTCAGTACAGGCAGGTCCAGTCCCCTCCTTCCAGGCTGAGCAAAGTGTCCCTGTGTAAACCGCAGGTTGCAAACAGCCCTTCTTCCTGGCCCCACAACCAAGTCAAGTCCGTATTTTCATGCTCTAAATTTGACTTGTAAGTTTTCTTCATTGAATCATGACTGTTTCGATTATTTTTGTATCTTAGTGAGTTGTTTAATGGCTGCCTCCTCAAATAAATCGTAACCGCCTTCACTGCAGAAGCCACTGCCCTCTGCTTCTCTGGATATACCGGGCTTTATTATTGTTACTATTCTCTCACACAATGCATCACAACAGCTCTCCTCCCTCACTCCTTCCGGCTCTCCCCACTTCCCCTCTCCCCCAGATGTTTTTAATTGATGAATTGAATACAGAGTGAACAACTATTGGATAAGTGATGGACAAATTGAATAAGTATTGAGCTTACAATATTATGATGAGAATGAAATGAAATGACATATTCTTTCTGGTATAGATCACCTAATGCCGCAAAAACCAATTAGCCTTACTTTACCATTGAAAATACACACACCAATAAAATGCTGGTATAAACCTCCAAAACAAGTGTATTGGAAATGTTGTCTTCTTTAAATGCTTTGTTACTAAAATTCTATATTTAAGATACTATCAATTTGGCCGGGCATGACAGTGCATGCCTTTAATCCCAGCACCCAGGAGGCAGGGGTAAGTGGGTTTTTTTAGTTCAAGGCCAGCCTGGTCTACATAGTGAATTCCAGAACAGCCAGACCTATGTAAAGAGACTCTATCTCAATACAAACAAACAAACAAACAAAAAACCCAAAAGATATTTGATTTAAAACATGTTTTTAGAACCAAAGAAAAAGTAAGGAAATACCTGGAATGCCACCTAGGTAAGTGGCCACGGTTCCTTTCATTGCTTTGTCCAAGACAGCAAGTTGCCCTTGGAGATCTTTAGAGTAGATGGCATCTTTCCTAAGTGAGGTCCACAGTTCCAGGCCATTTCTGTTAACATTACATTTCAGTTGGGATTGCTGGTCAGAGCACAGAGTTACGGCGTCTATTCGAGCCACCACTGAATTTTCAACAAATACCATTATATCCTAAAGAGCAGAACAAAGACTTCATATAAACAAGCACAGGTGTGGGGGTTGGGGGGGTGGTAAAGCCACTGAAGAATGGCTTTGTGTTGAAATGCAAAAACTAGATGTCAACAAAGGAAAAATGATAGGGCCTCTACACTCAAACAAAATTGTTTACTAAGTTTAACAATGAACTTTCAAACATACAAATTTTACAAACATACAAGTTTTACAAGTTCCAGGTTTAATTAAGATGTGAATGTGTACTGACTTGTAAAGATTCAGTTAAATCAGCTGAATTGTATGACCAAATAAAAGAAACTTCCATGGTATGCTTCAGTAATACTTAAGTTTACAAGTCTTTCTAATTTCAAAAGTTACATATGGAAAAGGAAGGATGCACTTTGTGTTGGGGAAAATTCAGAGCCCTTTAGTAAGCAGCAAAGCTTGTCTGTGCCATCCAAGTAATCATACAGTTCAAGAACAGTGTGGGTAAAGAGGCCTGAGAAAGAGACCAGGCATTGTGAGCAATAAGGTAGCTGAAGAATCTCCAAAAAAAGGAGTGTTTTACTCTGCTGGAATTTTCAAAGCAATCAACTGTTGAGGGTGACCTCTGCTGCTAACTTATAGATGGTAAAGAGTCAATATAAAAAGTACAAGAAGATAAAACCCAAATGGAGAAAGATGTTATGATGCTTGCCAGATAGTAAATGTAATCTGAAATTGCCTCTCAGGCTGATACACGTACGGTGAGTGGAAAGTCTATACTTCCCAACTCTGGATTACTTGAGGGAATCTTTAACTTTATAAATATTCACATCCATAATTCAGGCCAAGTCAGGCATGTTGGTGCATTCTGTTAATCCCAGCAATTGGGAGGCAGAAGCAAATGGATTTCTGTGAGTTTGTGACCAGCCTGGTCTACACAGGGAGATGGGGAATTTGGGGGCGGGAAGGGGTGTTACTCAAAAGAAACTCAATTCAAATTACATTCTAATTTGCAAGATGAATTTCACCTTTTTGTTTATTACGGGGCAAACAAAAATTCCAATCTTGGCATAAACAAACTATTGGCAAACCCTTGCTGGAATGCCAGTGCATGGCCTGGGAGCAGGTATTAGCTATTAGCACTATGAGAAACTGGAATAGCAAGGGTCTCCAGGTAAAGTTGGTGTTTCTTTCTATCGAAGACTTTCGTGTTCTTCTTCATTCTAAATGGGAGTCAGCAGAAAGAAACCAAGGTGGAGAATTTCAGTTTTCTCCTCTTTTCTTGATGTACTCATGGGGTAAAAGATTCAAGTTCAAGAGAGAACCAACAATTACAACTTTATACTAAAGAGCCCATAGTGGATTGTTATAACACCCTATTTTGTATAAGGATAAGTTCCCCTAACAAATACTTCAGATTCTTAATATGGGTAGATTTCTATGTACTCTGATGTCTCCAAGCAGCCTGCGTGTGAGTCTTATGTCCATGGCAGCCTGTGCTTGAGCTCCAGATGCAAGGGTTTCTTAGTACCCCACTATCTTCTCCTTCCAGACCTTGGAAATCAGCCAACAAATCAGGAGAAATGAGACAAGCAAAAGAGAGAGCGATTCATCTAGATTGGGAATAAGGTTACCTGAGAATTTTCTGAGCTGGAGCCCACCAAGGACAAGGCAAAGGGGACTGTGTCTCCAGAAACCAAGGCAAACATAACTCCAGTGCCGGTGGATGGACGAAAATTCAAGGTCACATTCATTTGCCATCCCTCTGCATTGGTTACATTATCTATTTACAATGATAAAGTGTGGCACAAAGCAACCATAATTACAATAGAGAAAATCATAATCATCAATTATTATAATCAGATTAACAGTCAAAGATACTTTGTGAAGCACTCAAGTCTTTAATGTTTTTTTCTCGACGATGCAGATCACTGAATCGATACAGAACAGGGCTACTTTATTTTTTAAATGCAAGTGGAGTCTCCACATTACCATTCTTCCAAGAGGAAAATTCTGGGCTGTGATATTAAGGAGCTCTCCAAACTTCCTGTTTCTCTTTAATCTATTCCCCTCATGCAAATTCACCAGTGTTCAGACCTTACAGTACACATTTAGAAGGAAGTCTAGATTCACTGTATTCTTCCTGATACAAAACATTGATATAGAAGCCATCAATCCCCCATCATTACTCATTCTACAACAATGGGAAGGGAAACTATGTTCTATATTCAGGGAGAGTTAGATAGTCTGGTAGCAGAGAAAAAACATGAAGTCCACAGTTAATTTTTAAATTAGGCTAGGGACTCTTGTTCCATGATAGTCTTGTTTGAATACTTCCCATCTTTTAAATTATGAAGCCAGTTATCTACCAAAGTGGACTGCAGGCAATAGGAGGCATGTGTCTCTGTCATCATGTTATTTTTCATAGCAGACAATAAATAGTCACTGAGTTTAGATTTCCAAAGTAGTCATGCACCCATAATTATAGTCAGGTCAATGATGAAGACATATATGACAATGTTCTCCTAAGATGGCATCTCCTAGTGACATTATGGTTGGCTAACTTTTTAAGTGTTTTCTGTGATGTTCACCAAATGATGGAATTGGCACGGTGATAGCTAGCTTTAACCGTCAACTTGACATAACCTGGAATTAACTGGGAGAAAATTCTTAATGAGGGGTTGTCTACATTGAATTGGCCTGTGGGCCTGTCTGTGGATGGTTGTCCTAATTAGTTAATTGATGCAGAAAGACTCAGCCCACTACAGGTGGCAGCATTCCCTAGGCAGATGGTCCTAAGCTATTTAAGAGTGGAAAAACTGAGCTGAGCATAAACAAGCAAACAAGTGAGCACGCATGCATTCTTTTCTTTCTGGTCTTGAATATGGATGTGACTAGCTCTTTCAAGGTCCTCCCACTGTAACTTCCCCTGCCACTACCTGGCACCATAAGCTGAAATAAATCCCTTCCTCCTCTAAGTTGCTTTTGGAAATGCAACCAAAACAGACACATTTTTCAGAACATAGTCACCCATTAATGGTCACAAATTACTTAACTTCAAGCACTTTTAAAAATTAGTTTATAATATAAATGAAGTGTTCTTCATTTATTGTGAAGTAATATGTAACAAATTACATATACCACCTGGAGTCTTTGAAAGGGTAAAAATGAATGAAGAAATGTTTTTCTTTTGGCTAGATGGTCTTCTATTTAGCTGCATATAATGAGACTACACTTCTCATTATAACTCTTATGCAGAAAGAATATATAGAATTATTGTGAAATAAATTAAGCAAAGGATATTAAGCTCTACTAAAATGAATATTAAAATGTGTGGAAGTTATGTTATAATATTAAATATTAATTATGAAGTAAGTCATTTTTTAAATTATCTACAAAATAAGAAAGTAATTTTTTTTAGCTACAATGGAACTTATTTTAATTCCTTTTTTTCTGGGAAAATTTCCTTTAACAAGTTGAGGTCTGGGGAGGGGCCCTCCAGGGATCACTGCTGTTTTGCTTTATCGCTGTAAAGCCAAAGAAGGACATGAGCTAGAAGCCAGAGCTCACGACAGTCCCAGGGTTGTAATGACAGCTGCAAGCATGTCCTACTCACACAGACGAGCCAAGGATGACACAGAGGAAGAGCTTACCTGCCCTTGGGGCATCAGTGAGGTCAAAGCGCTATTCAATGTTGACTTGGAATATAGTTTGTCTGACAAGTACAAGGCTAATACCAAGCAGACTCCATTAAAATCATGATTAACATTAAAAGGAATGTGAGTTCTTATTGGAAAGACTCTTTCTGGTGTTCATTTCCCTGTATGTAAATAAGAACAATATTGGAGGATGGGCAATTTGACTGCTAGTTGGAAGCTGGTGAGCCCTCCTTTGTTGCCCTTCTGGCCTTGAACAAAAGGCCTGTCACTCCAGCAGCCAGCCAGACTAGCCTTACGCCAGCACCAGCCATTTAAAATACTAGTAGACACTTTGGGATAATTACACAACAGAAGCTAATTGCTCAGCTCTGGAAGGTCTAGCCTCTCAGCCAAGGCTGTTTGGCTATCACAGTCCTCACTGAACTCTAGATGACCCTGTATGATTTCCACTGAGGCCAGAGCAGGGGCCCTGACCCTGGTAACCTAGCAGAGGATCTTCTTCTAAGGCCAGCACTAAAGAGACAACTCTGTGACTGGTGGGAAGGCTCCTGCTGTGGCTATAAAAGCAGGCTATTTGGCTCACTGAGCCATTTCCCCTGGTGTCTGAAACAGCAGGACTAACAAAAAACATCTCTGAAGTGTTCTCCTCTTGCCTACTTTGGCCGGTGAACTACATCAAGGCAGCCAGGTAGAGAGGTGGGGCACTACCATGGCAATAGGAACAGCAGGAGAGTTGCCCGCAGGCTTTGGTGGCAAAGCAGCAAGGTGACCAGATGCTCAACAGCTGGAAAAAATGGCAGCTGAACAGGTAGAGTGTAGCCAGGGCAGGAACAGGCACTGGGAGGAGAGAGAGGGTGGAGAACTGAGGATGAAGGTTAGAAAGCTGTATAAAGAACCAGAGAAGGGGCCACGGTTACTGGAGGAGTTACAAAAGCTCTCAAGAGTTTAAGGCCAAGGTGTCTCAGATACCCCAGAGCCAGGAACTATAACATCAGCTGCTGCTGCTACATGTTGTGGAATTTCAACTTCCTGGACTGTGATTACAGAACTACAGGTCCCAATTCTAAAAGCCTACAGAAGAGCTAGAACACTAAAGGGTGCTCAACCTTCCGCTGCTTCTGCGGCCTTCCCACGGCCACCATTTACTCCCTTAGTCAAACACTAAAGGATGTAAAGCTGCCAAGGATGAGGACTGGAGGAACTTTTCATTGCCCACCCTTGATTTCCATGCAGGCAGAGAAAAGATCTCAGCTGGTCGGTGGCTAACAGGGTCAGTGTCCTGCCTTATCTTAATTTAAAGTTGATCAATGATCCATCTACCATTGGCCAGTCAGGCCCTGACATTCTATGTAAGTTTGAATTCCTAATTTGCACCAAAGGACCTGACCATGGACAACAGGTAAGAATCTTTCCTGTATCAATACACAAAACACCTATTCCTTTGTTCCAAGGGCTGCCACTTGGCTCACTGATAGTCATAACTGCATCTCCCATCTGGCCAAGGAGATACCCTGAGGAAAAAGGAGTGCCTGTACCCATCAGGGTCCAGACTCCTGGCTACTGTTAACCGAGAACCTGCTTATATCACACAAGTCATCACCACTGATATATATGTATGTGTCAATTTAAGTAGAAACTAGGAAAATTATATTTAAAACTATAACATTTCAATTGGATCTATCAGATTAGACAACTATCTTGAGCATGAACTTTCTGCTTTTAGTAAGAGTAGCAAATAAGAATCTTTAGAAGAGAATATAATCAGTCCTATACTAAGTATATAGCTGCAGGATCTTTGATGGAGGGAATCTAATTCTGAAATTCTCATAGACACTTAAATATACAGAAGTGCAGGATGGACACTCAGGGACATTCACAGCAGGTTATCTGTAAAGGTGTACTCAGACTTCACTATGAACCCAATCTGATAAGAATTTCTACTCACAAAAAAAAAAAAACCTATAAAAAAAAAACTAATATAAACTAAAAACAAACAAACAAAAAACAACTAAACTTCTAGTAAACCAGTCCCTAATCAAATAGAAACTTGAATTGGACTGGCACATTTTCCAAAGGTATTAAAAAATAGTACATGAAGCTAGGTAATAAATTTTAACAAGCAATTTATTTAGCTAAAGGTAGAAGGTAGAAATCTAAACAGCATGATGGCAGCTCTTGTGAGGCTTAGGGTAGATGGTGGGACCAGTACAGAGGAAACAATCTCAGGAGGGGACATGCATCCAGGGAACAAGGTTCTTGACAAAAGCTCTCCTCTTTATAAAACCCACCCCTCAAGTACTAATTCAATAAATGTCTCAAATCTTCACTAAATTGAACAATATCACCCCATACCCATGTCAATAAGGGCAAGCGTGCTCATTTCCAGACTCAAGCAGTATCCATTTCAGTCTCCACTACTGCATCTAAAATACCCACCTCTAAACCAAGCATTACAGAACACACTAAGACACGTGAGAAAACAATATACAGTAAAGGAACAATATGATCAAGCTCACATGAACACATGCTGCAATTTAAAATTAGTATAACGAGTATGCTGAAGGCTTGGTATGAGCTATACAGCATAATACATAGGCATTATATATTTTGTAAATGCATAGACAACCCCAGGAGAGACAGAAATTTTAACACAGATCAACAGACTAAAAAGCAGTAAACATTAAAAGTGGTCAAGGAATCTACCCACAACGAACCAGGCTATATGCCAGTAAACTTTAAATAATAATAAGCAGATTTACCAGTCTATACATTTTTTCCTAAAATACCTGAAAATTTTATAAGTATTTAGCCATACAAATAAGACAATGCCTGTCACAACAGTTACTCACTCAGTGATGCTAACAGAATAAATCATAGCAGTTTGACAGTGGATGCATTTAATGATTAATGAGAAAAGAGAAATATAACAGGAATCACTTACTGTAATCTATGCTGAACTGAGCAACTCCAGAACCAGGGTAGTAGGAGCCCTTCTCCACTGTGAGGAAGCAATGCTTATTTTGTTTTCCTTGGATAATTTCCTTTGCACCTAAAGCTCCTTGTTTCATCAAATTCCAGCCTCGTATACACCCATCCAGACGAGGATTAATCTAGCACAATGAGATATAAATCAAGGAGGACATTTTAAACTTATGTAGGAAAGATAAATAGCTTTAATTGATTCCCAGTATAGGTTACATTTGGATGAAAAACCTTTCTTTGATAGCTTATTAAAATACTTTTAATTAGATCTACTTTTTTTCTTTCTGATACACAGTACTTTTCAATAAAATGAGACTATACTATTGAAGGCCTCCAGTGGGGTCCTGATGATATCTACAGCATGAGGTCCCACCTGCTTCTCCCATATCAATCCTCTCTACGCTTCTCAGGTGGCCCTGGGCTCTAAGCTGCGATCATTCTTAGTGTGCATTTACAATATAGGTTTATCTGCCAATGCAGATGCTACCCCTCTTCAAGAACAAGAGGCTTGCATCTTTTAGGCCTCACCAAAGCCTCCAGCAGGCTTCAAGAGGCATGGTAGCTATTTTATAAGTGATTGATTGTTCTTGAATAATTTACTTTCCCATTAAGTTCCATAATTCATCAATTTCAAAAATTTGGAAGATTCATTTTGGCATGGATTAACTAATCCAAATTATCACCACATAGAAATCTATTAAAAGCTAAAATAACTGAGTTGTGATAAGAGAAAGGTAGATAGATATGAAGTAGTAAATATTTAAGTTAGATCAACAATTAGATCAACCAGATCATGTGGCAGGGTCATGAATTCAGGTGACTTTCTTCCTTCCTTCCTTTCTTTTTTTTTTTTTGTTTTGTTTTGTTTTGTTTTTTGGTTTTGTGTTTTTTGTTTTGTTTTGTTTTATCAAGACAGGGTTTCTCTGTATAGCCCTGACCCTTCTGGAACTCGCTGTGTAGACCAGGCTGGCCTCAAACTCAGAGACCCACCTGCCTCTTCTCTGAGTGCTGGTCAAATGACATTCTGTAATCTCTTCAAAGACAGTAATTGATTTCTTCAACTCTATTCAGTGGTTATTTGACAAGCATTGTATTCAGAATATTGTATTCATCTGTAGTAACTAACAATTCTTACAATCTGTTCCATCCACCCTCTTTGTTACCCTTAACTTACAAATTTATGTCTTAAAATAAAGCTTTGAAAGATTTTGGCTTCTACAAAATACATATGATTTTGGGATTAGATGTATGTTTTCATACACTTAATGGCTGAGTATAGAACATTACAATGTAAACACTGAGCTGACAACTTGAGAATTTAACCAACCCACTGCTAAATGAATACTGCTGTAATTTAAACGGACACAAAACCACAACGGTCATTTTCTTATTTCCTTACTATTATTTCAGTGGTCTAAAGTTCTTTCCCCAAGTTCAATACAAATTATCACACTGGCATGTTTAGCAAAATTACTTCTATGGAGCATCATGAAGGCACATCTTTAAACCTGTGACAGATAAAAGGAATTCACTCAAGATGAGCAGCCCAAGCTGCGTCATTACCGGTTTAATGAGTGCACTTTCCACTTTCCGAGGTAATCCTGCGAAGTATATTTTGGTATCCAGAAATCCATCTGTGGGTTTGAAAAGGCTCCCAAGCTTATTGATATTCATCACAGCTTCCTTAGCTATTTTAATGCTGACACTGTCCTCTAATTCTTCCACAGACACCTACAGTTAAAGACACGGGGCAAACATCACTGCATGGCTACTTGAGATAGATGACCGCAAAATCGTATTATCCCATTAAATAATTTTCTATAGCAATCAATATAATAAACACTTTCACTTCTGGTGAAAGTTTAAGGTGACAGAACTTGATCTCAACAGTACATCTTATTTTAAAGTTTAAAAACACTAACATTTCAATATTCGGTTATAATCTATACCTTTGATCCCTTAAGGCCTGTCTTAGTTCAGGTTTCTATTGCTGTAAAAAGACACCATGACCAAGGCAGCTCTTATAAAGGAAAACATTCGACTGTGGTGGTGGCTTACAGTTCAGAGGTTTAGTTCATTGTCATTGTGGTAGGGAGCATGGTGGCATGCAGACAGACCTGGTGCTGGCTACATCTTGATCAGAAGGCAACAGGAAGTGGACTGTGTGTCACACTGAGCAAAGCTTTAGCAAAAGAGACGTCAAAGCCCTCCCCCACAGTACCACACTTCCTCCAACAAGGCCACACCTCCTAATAGCATGCCATTCCCTTCGGCGGCCATTTTCTGTCAAACCACGATGCCATCATGTAAAGTTTCAAAGAGTAAGTTGAGCTTTTTTACTTGAAGAAAATTTTAAGTTCTCTTATTTTTTCAACCAATGCATTATGCATCCAGATTCAATAAAATCAGTAACCCCCAGCATTCTGTGCAGCATACACAAACTGTATTTTTTTCAAATCCTGAAATTAGTCCTTAAAAATTGAATGCTCAAAATTAAATTAAGAATTTTGAAAGTAATTTTGGTGTTAAAAAATGGTTCGAAATGACAGTACGCATGAATAGTAAGACATCCGACACACAATCAGGAGATGGTTGCTACAATTGCCTCACCTAAGACTGCCACACGCACGATGCAAAGGCTTACTAATCAATAACAGAAGGCAAACAACAGCAATGTAAACAGAGTAAAATGTACATGTATTCCCATTCAGTATCGCTTTCTTGGGAACAAATTACAAGTCACTTGAATCCTTTAGCTGTCATGCTTCTCTGATCCGAGCAAAGTTTGATTTTTGAAGTGTGTAAACCACTTCTATAGGTTCAAGATGTAATTTTGCATTTCTGTGTTTTAAAAACACTTTGGCTGTAATTCAAGACACATGCTTCTAATCCATGTACCTGCACATGAGACCCCTCTAAGCAAAAATTCCCATGCATAAGCCTGGCTCACTTGTAACTCTGGTTATACACTGCTTGTATCTATGGACTCAAGTTACTAAAGTGAATACCCATTTAAAAAATCATTAACATAAGTTTGAACAAAGACTTTCCATAAAAACTGTCCCAAGAATGTGTCCACTTTTTTACACCCCAATATGAGCTCTCCAACCAAGCTACTGTCAACCCTGCTCTGGGTTACTGCAATGGTCTCTCAACCCCTGCCCTACTCTCTATCAAACAGTTGCCAAAAAGCCATCAGATTTTGATCAGAACTATTCTTTAAAATGCAAACTACATTCTGTCACTTCTCAAAACTATCCAGGGACTTCCCACACAGCATAAAATCCAAGTCTTCACTGTGATCCCCAAAGACCTCTATCTAAACCTCGGTGCTGACTTTAGATAATATTCTTCTTTCCCATTCCAATGCATCTACACTCATTTTTGTGCTGTTTGTCAAACATACCAAACACATCCTCCCCGTGAGACTTGGAACTTGCTGTTCACACTGCACAGAATCACTTTATAATCACCCCCCCACACACACACACACACATTTTCCATGAGCTGGTCTCTCAAGCCTCTACTCAGATGTAGTCTTGTCTGGTTCACCTCTTCGATTCCACATGCTCACTGTTTTGTTTTGTTTTGTTTTTTTGTTTTTGTTTGTTTGTTTTTTGAGACAAAGTTTCTCTGTGTAGCTTTAGCGCCTTTCCTAGAACTCACTCTAGCTCAGGCTAGCCTTCAACTCACAGAGATCTGCCTACCTCTGCCTCCCAAGTGCTGGGATTAAAGGCGTGCTCCACCACCGCCGGTGACAAAATCACTTTCAAAGTAGTATTATTTTCTTGACTTTGAGCAATGATTATTTAATCACTGCACAGCCTACATAGTTCTTACGAATTATAAAACAGTTCTGGATCACATGTTTTATATTTAATTTCTTCTCATTTGAAATTATATTTTGAAAATTTAAAATAATTTAAAATTAAGGAGACAGTTGCTATCAAAAAAATGTTCAGTTTATAGACTAATTTAAATGAACACATTTCAATTAAAAATGACACACAAGAATGAGGACCTGAGTTTGGAACCATAACATACAGCCATTTACCATGATGTGCACCAGTAATCCCAGTGTTGGAGAGACAGACAGATGCCTGGAATTTGCTGACCAGTAAGTCTTACCAAATCAATGAGCTCCAGGTGAGAGACCCCTCTCAAAACACAAGGTGGAAAGCAAGAAGAAGGCACCAGGCCTCAGACCAAGCACATACACACAGGTGTGCTTATACTCATGCACATTATACAAATCTTATAAAGGGCGATTTAAATTAGAAGATGAACATGTCACTAAATACTAGTTTAATAACGATCATAAATACTGAATATAAACACGGAACTGAAGCTGCCTCCTCTCATCTTATTCTTCTTCCTCAAAGAGCCCCACATTCTAAGGTGCAGACTCTTGATTTTTTTTTTTTTCTTTTTTGGTTTTTCGAGACAGGGTTTCTCTGTGTAGCTTTGCGCCTTCCCTGGAACTCACTTTATAGACCAGACTGGGCTTGAACTCACAGAGCTCCTCCTGGCTCTGCCTCCCCAGTGCTGGGATTAAAGGCGTGCACCACCACCGCCCGGCAGGCACAGACTCTTGAAATACCTGCAGAATGCGAGAGAACCAATGGCTCTCCCACACTTCTCCCCACTATCAACAAGGGGTAATCTTTTTTCCAAGGAAAGTCTAGGTTTTAACTGAACTGATTAAAAAGATGACCGCAATTGCTAAGATAAATTTATGGTATTATATGAAAATGTTAAAGTACTCTGGTTGCTGAATGCTAACTGTATGCTATGTGTTTGGTCAGAACTGGCTACTTACCTAAATACTTACATTTAAAATAGAATTAACTTTTTGGTGTTGTTACGGTATGGATTTCTCTACATTAAAAAATTACTTTCTGGGCAGTGGCGACACACACTTTTAATCCCAGCACTGGGGAGGCAGAGGCATTCGGATCTCTGGCTACACAGTAGAACCCTATCTCAGAAAAAAGAAAGGAAAGAAGAAAGAAAGAAAAAAAGGAAGGAAGGAAGAAAGGAAGGAAGGAAGAAAGGAAGGAAGGAAGGAAGGAAGAAAGAAAGAAGGAAAAAAGAAAGGAAGGAAGAAAGGAAGAAAGAAAGAAAGGAAGGAAGGAAGGAAGAAAGAAAGGAAGGAAGGAAGGAAGGAAGGAAGGAAGGAAGGAAGGAAGGAAGGAAGGAAGAAAGAAAGAAACAATAACAAAAACCTCATTACAATAAGGGTGATTTTCTTTGATCAGGGAAATCCTCACATTAACTTATGCCTGCTAATGAATCCTGACCTGGCAGGGAGATTCAGTACTCACTTAAAAAACAGCTACTAAAAAGAATGAAAATTCGAAAACAGAGCAGTTCAAAAGTAACTAGAATAATTTTTCAGGTTGCTCCCAGGACTAACAATGTGTAGAATGCACTTCATGTAACATTGGGAAACCAAACATAATTTGGTTTGACAATCAGATTATAATTTTACAGAAAGTACATCAAAGTAAAAAAATAATTCTGAAATCCCAAACATACCATATTCCATATACCATTGTTAATAACATTGCCTCCAGTTGTGATTTGGGTTGACAACTCATTCTTAAACTGGACTTCAATCTTCCCATTACGAAGTGCAATCAAGAGCCAATTTGAGTGATCAAGAGATTCTGCATACAATATGATGCCTTCTGAATCATATGTCCGAAAATCAAATTCAGCTGAAAATCTAAACAAAAAGACATTCTTCTTGTGAGGAACACAGAAGGGTCACTCTATCCCCCAATACACACACCTTACACTGGCAAACAGTACTATACTCAAAGAGAAAAAAATTCCTGAGATTTAAAAAGAAGACTTTAAAAACAGATTTAAGAGAGCAGCATTAAATTGTTCACCAATTGTCTCTAGTTCCATATGTATTTCAAAACCTGGTTATTATAATTTCTTTATTATTCTTGGAGTCTTTTTTCTCAATGAAGCGATACTTTGGTAATTTTTTTTCATTTATGGTAGTTTTTGAAGGCATCTTTTAGATACTAGAATTAATGCACATGTACATGTGTACACAATGTACAGATATTGGGTTTCCTGGAGCCTTTTACATATTCTAAATGTAAGAGTAAGGTGTGTGTGTGTGTGTGTGTGTGTGTGTGTGTTTACTGAATCCATGAGTGATTAGTAAAAGATGTTACAATGGCGGTGAACTTGGTTTATCTAGAAAAGGCATATACTCCCTATGATTTCACATATGCCAGGAAAGGATCACTTACAAGGCTCCACAGGGTAACTTTTGGATGATTAAAATTGTAAGTAAACTTTCCTGTAATCCTTAAAAAGAAGCAGCATGGCTCTGCCTTACCTAAGGACAGGATTGTGAGCCACAAGGGCTGACCAAAAATTGGGACCATACAGCACCATGAGAGCTGCCATGAACACTTCGCATAACATACCAAGTTCGTGCGAGACATGTTTGGAGTGGTGTGTGCCTTTGGTCATAAGAACTATGCTACTGTGTCACTCAAGAGCTCCATAGACAAAAACGTCCTGAATTCATCAGGAAGAGGGTGGGAACACACAGTAGTGCCAAAACGAAGCTAGAAGAGCTGAGTGAGGGCTTAGCCACTGTGGCAAATGGCTGCCAGGAAGGTTGGAGATCCCTTCTCTCAGGTGCATTAAACAGTTTTACAGAAAAGAAAGGAAGGAATTCAAGGAGGGGAAAAGGGAAAATGGAAAAAGAGACAAAGGAAGAAAGAAGAAGAGAAAAGCTTTCCAAACACTGTGATAGCATAAATCACTGAAATAGGATGCATGAGAATGAAGCTTAACAATACAGTTGAGCTAGTCATTGGGGAGTGTGCATTCTGATCATGCTTGGTGTTATCAAGACTCTGGGCATGTGCAAAGTATAACTAGTACAGGATGGAAAAATCTTATGGGTGCTGCGTGTTGACTGAATGCCTGCCCTCAGAATGTATTAGTGGGAACCAGAGTGAAGTTCCTCAAGGCACCAGCTAATAAAAATGCTTTGAAAACCAAGACAAATAGGAAAAACAGTTGTATAACTATTTATCATGAAACTAAAAGAATCTGAGTTAAAGAGTCAGGACTTCTGATTGGTGCTAATAAGTCAACAAAGAATCCAATATAGATATCCCATCATCACATATTAATAGTCACAAAGGCAACATTTGTAATGGAGACAGACCTTCCTCAAAGGGAACCAAGAAAAAGAGGCAGAATAAATATTCCTGTATTTTGAATTCCCAAGTAAGTATTTGAAAGAAATAAAATGTGGAGTGAACTGCATTGGATGGATAACACTGTAATATGAATGCACCGACCTGTTCATATTAAAAGAAGAAGAAGAGAAAAAAAAACAAAAGGAACCATTTCCTTTGGCATAAGGACTAATGTCCTTCTTCACAATTGTCTGAACATTTGGCTGATGCAAAGAATGAACTATCTTGCCAAAAACTAAATCTGTGTTTGGTCACGATCTTCCAGGAGTTGATCCTGTTATAGAGATAATTTCCTTTTCTTTGTAAAATAATGTTAAATGGTATTTCAAAGAGTTATGTTCTGCATATGTTCTTTCTGGAATACATCATCACATCCTGACTCATTACATTGGGGATCAATTTATTCTGTTTCCAAAAGTATTAGAGAGTTGAAAAGAGACAGAATTTGTCAACATTTGGCGGGGCAAGGGAAGCAGTTGGTTATGGGGGACAGAGGTGAAGAGGTTTGCTTTAAGCAAATCACTTTATAAATATTCATCAAGCTGTGCACTTAATATAGAAATGTATAAAAGATACTACACTTTTGAAAGTGTAAAGTAAATAAATCAATGAAGAAACTAAGGAACACTGGAGAAACTGGTTTGCTAATTCTGATCCAATGTTAGGTACTGAGTTAGAATTAGTTGTCATAAAGAAATAAATAATGTGAAAGTAAATAAAGATACATTGCAACAGTTTTCTCCCTCGTCCTCACTGCTGTTACAGCAAAGAACGGTTTCCAATCTCACTCAGAAGAAAATAATATTTGGGCTGGGCGGTGGTGGCACACACCTTTAATCCCAGCACTTGGGAGGCAGAGCCAGGCGGATCTCTGTGAGTTCAAGGCCAGCCTGGGTTACCAAGTGAGTTCCAGGAAAGGTGCAAAGCTACACAGAGAAATCCTGTCTCGAAAAAACAAAACAAAACAAAATAATAATAATAATAATAATAATAATAATAATAATATTTGTTCAGAGATGTTTGTGGTCAAAATCAGATATCTAGGGAAATGGATGTCCAAGCAACACACTCACTTAAGTCAATCTTAGAATAACTTTTAATGTTCTTTTGTGATAAGACTTCTATACATTCAGTTCAATTGATCAGTGAATGATTGGGTTTAATTAAGTTCTGAACATGAATGATTATTTCATTAATGTTCTTTTGAAAGCTAGGCTTTAAACTTAACTTCAAATAATTTTCCCTTCTCTTTATTACATCAGTTTACTGCTTCTAGTTTTAACATGTATGCACTGAGAAAACTGGCCAAGTGAGAATCACTGTTGAGAAGCCCAAACACCTTCTCTAAAGTCAGTCTAACTACTACAGCAGCAAAAGCTGAGGTATTCAAACCGCCAAACTAAGTAAGCATTTCTTTAGAATACTTCTTGAGCCATCTTTCCTGATTAGTTTTGAATGTAACGACATTCCATCAGTACACTGATATTTTCACTTAGTTTTTATAATGTATAAAAAAAAGGTTACATTTTCACAAGTGCAGTTAGATCTAACTTCCCAGCTTCTTGGGAAACATGCAACTACTGGGCAATGGAAAAGCGTGGGATAAAGTAAGTTTGCATTGGGAAAGCCAGCCTTGGTGGACTTGAAAAGGCTCTAGTGTGAAAATTACATGTGTGAAGATCACACACGTGGTAATATGCCTAAGCTATCAGCTTGATGACAAACCTACAGCGGTCTGTCTTCTCTCCTCATCTGCTTAACCTGCAGGAATTCCCACTGACATTGGTTCCTCACCTGGTGATTTCTGGCAAACGAAACTTCAGATACAAGACAACTCCTGCAAACTGCTCGGCCAGGTATAATAATTCATAATTTTTGTCGAGGTTCAAGGAAAGGCACACTGGAATACCCTGGAGGAAAATCAAATGCATGGATTATTGTCTGCAGTTTGTCTTCTCCCTGTAGCTCCCCAAACGGCCTGTGAAACACCCCCTCATCAAAATGGCTCTGCAAACAATAATGAATAACTTCCATTTCCCAGAAAAACCCATCCATAAGCCTCCAAAAATACGTGTGCATGGCTTTAGATATATCATTTTTTATTATAGTATTTATTATTTCTTTCACAAACCTCAGTGCTAAACACAAACTTTTCCTTCCAGTCCCAGCAAATATGTCTTCAATAAACTGTACAATGCCTTGCATTAATTATATCTGCGTATCATTCCTTTGGTTATTAAGAAAAAAGTATCGTGGGCAAGAATGTGCTATCAGCATACTCAAGAGAATGAGGACAACTCAGGAGGGGGTAAACCGAAGTGAGCTTCTCCTTCTCTGAGAAATTTACATGAAAATGATTCAAAGCGATGGGATCTTTTACCAAGTATTTGTTCCTTAAAGCTGAACAGCAACATTGAAGTAGAAAGTTACCTAGAGATGAGATTTGGGGGACAGTGAAGGACATTTTGCAATGGATTCTGCAGTTATTAAGTAGAGCCCCAGAAACAAAAGTTTTCATAACCATTCCAAGGTGGATAGTAGTATGTACTACAGAACATACTGAAGTAATAAGGGATTAGGCTATGAAATAAAAAATTCTACTACATGGCCTTTCAACTGAGGAGACCCAGAATTATTATTTCTACCCATTAACCTCCTGATCTTTCTTCATGTGTGTAATGTGATTTTTTTGTTTGTTTGTTTCTTTAAGCATATACTGATTCATCATGGTCCTGTGTGCGTGTGTGTGTGTGTGTGTGTGTGTGTGTGTGTGTGTGTGTGTGTAGTTATAGATATACACAGTGAAATCATTATTTAGGAATTTTAATCAGTCTGCTTCATAATCATATATAATTTGACCCTTATATGTTTTTAAATGCAAGAATAGAAAGAATAACTAGCATGTATGCCTTGTTATTTCTAAAAGAAAAAAAAAAGGAGGGAGGTGAGGGGGGCCAAATGTTGACTTATTTATTCAATAAAGGAAAAAATTAAAACCATCCTACAAATTGATTTCTTGGGTCAATTATGCATTAAATCTGAGTGTTGAAAAGCATGTTTGAGACACACTGATGAACATAATTGCCTTCTGCATTATGATACATTTGAAGTCACTAGTTCTTCTTGTGAGAAATCTGTTTCCACCAGGAAGTTTATGAACATTTATAAGCACAAAAAAGGCAGTGGGCAAACTTTCCAGAATGTAACATGGGACATCAGAAAATGTTATCACTAAAATTTCTATGGAATATTCTTTTAGTGGTATTAGGGGATATCCTGGAGATAGATACTTCTTCATAATCAGCCCCTTGTAAAACCAAAGACTGGAACTGCCAGGCTTTAATTACTGGTCAGAGAAATAAGAGAGACCTGGGCCCTCTGAGACTGGGAGGAGACACGCACTCTGAATTGCAGAGGGATCATTACTTGATAACTATCTAAACGTGGTTCCAAGAGCCCAACACTTCTTAATGGATAACTACCTAGCTGGAGGCTTTCTGACGAAGAACAAAGGCATACCATTGCCCTGTCAAGTGAGCTTCAACCGAATGGGCCTGCCAATTGTTGGGGCAGGAAAATGTCACTCCGGAGAACTATCTGTTCTGGAGACTTTATAAGTCTTTAAACAAAGACAAGATGACTAAACTGCACATGGGCACAATGTTCGGTCCAGCCATTGCTGTTATCCCTTGAGAGCCACTCTGCTGTGTTTTTTCTGCCACTGACAACTCTCAGCCTCTGAGAGTGTGTTGCCCTGTTCTACAATAAATTCACCTGTCTTCCACATTGTGCTCTATATTTCAACTGAATTCTTTCAGTGAAGATTAATACTCTTCACTGAAAGGCCAGGGGGCAGGGACCCTGGTACTACCTGGGTCTCTCATTTCAGAAAAGAGAAAAGAAGATTTTTGTTTCTTTGTTTTGTTTTTGTTTTCTTCTCCTTTCTCTGTGTAGCCCTGGCTATTCTGGAACTCACTCTGTAGACCAGGCTAGCCTCAGAGATCCTCCTGCCTCTGCCTCCCTGGTGTTGGGATTCAAGGCATGTCCTACCATGCCCAGCTAGGTAAGAAGCTTGGATTTAAAAGGTTTACCTCACAACTCTTCTGGTCTTGGGCAAGTTTGAATCCTTTCTTCCCATCACAATAACACGAGTAGCCTCCAGGGTAATTGACGCACAGTTGAGCACACATGTTCTCAGAGCATTCATCCACATCTGAGGTGAAAAGAGAAGAACGCTTCATAGCTTCTAAATGTCCAATTCTATAGGCACAGGAGTTGTCACTCAGGAAATGGAATTGCTATGACAACATATCTAAACACGTGACCTAGAAATTTCAGAGTTTTAAGTGCAATTTTATGTATATATCCCAAACAATTTTTATAGCTGTCAATAATTAATAATAGTGTAGTAACTCAGAGATTCGTCTGCATCTGCCTCCCTAATGCTGAGATTAGAGGTGCCTTTTGTTTGTTGAAAACCAGGGTTTCTGTTAGTCGCAGGATGTTTAGTTTGACTCTCTGATGCAGGGAGTGGCTATTTAGAGGACTAAGATAACCCAAGATAAATTGTAATTAGACCTTGACCCTGCAACCATTAGACCCCTTTAAAATCATCTCAGTTTTAACCAATCTATCAGCCTTCGTAGTTCCAGCTTCTTTATAGTAATTCTGATCCACACAAGTATCTATCATACATATCTAGACAGGATTATCTACCAAATCATCTGCTGTCTGCTCCTGCTCATGACCTTTGCCAGTGTCCTCTGTCTTTCAGATTCAGCATCCTTCTATGTATAATCAATGCATGGCCTCATATCCTTATTTCCTCCTTCTCCCTGGTGATCATGCTTCATTAGCCAGCTTTTCCCGTGTTCACATCTCTTCATCACTGAGATGTTTTGAACAAAACGCCTACCTCTCCCTCTTTCAAAGAAGTCCTTTATCTCCTAACAAAATAATGTCTTTGACATTTAGAGTATTTTACTCTCTCACCAATTATACTGAGTATCATAATACATATATCTGTGTTGATTTAATCATGTGTCTCCAGTTGAAATTTCTAAGTGAAGAAAGTGTATCTATTTGACTCATCATTTTGTTTCCACTGTAGAGTACATCCATAAATAATGTTGAATAATGAATATTTGTCATGATCATGATGGGTGATATTAAGAACTTGTAGCCATAAATTTAATGACATATATTAATGTTCTTTTTTCTAATGTTATTGTGCTATTACCTTCCATCATATGAAGTCTTTTAACTGATCTGTCCAACTCCTCACTTTGTAATAACATGCCTAAGCTAAAGATTGTTTCAGGGCTACAGAAAGTCCTTGACATTTCATTGGATACACCCTATTATAAATTTATGAAGTTCTTATTAATACTAGCATGTAATATATGCTCTTTTAAATACTTTAAAATACATTTCTAGACTTAATGATACTTTAAATGCATTAAAATTGTATGATATAGAATTAAAATAAGATATATATGGACTCATATATAAAACATTTAAAAATCTGTCCTCTAGCAAATGAAACTACAATCTAGGTGATGAAAATGGGTAATAATAATGATGAGAGCAGATAACAGAGGCTGGTCACGCAGTTTAGGAACAAGGACTTTCATTCTTATCCTTGGCCAGAGGCTGGAAGTGGCCATGGCTTTGTCATTGGTGGAAGCAACAAAGGCCAATAGAGTTCGGGGGCTTTAGTTTCCATCTGACTTTTTGTTATCTTGCCTCTCTTTTTACACAGCTGTCTAGAAGCTAGCTACATCTGAGGGTGTGACCCAACAGTATTCCAGACACCTGAAAAAGATATTGGAGGCAGGGAGGGAGCTGGATGGACAGCTCACCTCCCATTCCTCAACAGTTTCTGTCTTAAGTCCTACACTAATGGTACATTTCCGGGGCAGTAGCTGGCCCACAGAAGCTCTGCTGGTTTGTGTTCTCATAAACACCAGTCTATGAACCTTTCTAAAACATAAATGTCCTGTGACCCATGAGATTCATCTGTGGAATTAACAAGACAAAGACCTGACTCATGGACATTCTCTGACTATAATAATGCTCTGACTCCTTTGTTGACACCAGTTGAATTTAGGAAGTCTCTGATGTAATTAAGAACCCTGCTTATCTCTGTTTCATTGAATCAGAATTTCTTGGTTTCCTAATAATTGCACTGAGGGGTGGTGGAAAGTAGAAATGGGTGAGTGTGGGGATAGGGTGAAGTAAAATGTCATTTCAGCAGCACACTATAAATAATTACAACAAAGTCTATTATAAAATCAGTGTCCGCTTACATGAATTCAAAGACAGAAAGCTTTATTATAGTAATGGATTGTCTGTAGTAAGGAAACCTTTAAGATAGCTTGCTGTTGTCTACTTAACAGTTTCTACTTGGGGTGATGAAAAGGTTTTGAAAATGGACAACTATGATGAGGAGGCTGCAGAGCTGTGTCATTGAGCTGCTTCTGTTTAAAAACCATTACCAGCGTACAATATGTTCTATTACTGATATGATTACTGCTAGACATAATGTTAATTCAACTTGAAATGTTAAAACATTTAAAGGGGTATGTGAGATGATTCATATGTGATGACTTGAAATCTAAGACAAAAGCAGACATAATGCATGGAAGCTAGCCGAGGCATCCATGCTGATACCTTGGCAACCGTACAAAGGGAGAACAGCATCCACAAGGGGTCTTGGCATCACAGCTCAGTAACCCTCAGCTTTCTGGAGCTCTATTTATTATGATGTCAGTCAGTGCTACTGGGATAACCGACATCACACTTCACAGTTTCTTTTTATTATTTCCTTTATTTTAGTGTGTGTGTGTGTGTGTGTGTGTGTGTGTGTGTGTGTGTGTGTGCATGCGCGCATGTGCGCGCACGGGCCTGAGTGCATATATGTGCACAATGTATGTGCAGGTGTCAGAGGAGGCCAGGAGAGGGTGTCAGATCCCCTAGAACTCGAGTGACAGGTTGCTGTGAGCCACATGACATGGCCTCTGGGAACTGATTACCGATCCTCTGCAAGAGCTGAGGAATGCTCCTAACTGCTGAGCCACCTCTTCAGTCCCAATTTCCTATTTTATTTTATTTTTTAAAATTTATTTATTTATTATGTATACAGTGTTCTGCCTACATGCATGCTTGCAGGCCAGAAGAGGGCACCAGATCTCATTACAGATGGTTGTGAGCCACCATGTGGTTGCTGGGAATTGAACTCAGGACCTCTGGAAGAACAACCAGGCTCTTAACCACTGAGCCATCTCTCCAGCCCCCCAATTTCCTATTTGAAATTCACCTATACATGCATAGAAAATGACTGAAAAAATAAAAGGAATGAAACCTAAGGTTGATAAGGTGGCTCCTGATTTTCGTCACACAATTAAAGCTTGGGTCATTTTTCTTTGTCTATATAAATTTTTCCTCTTAAATTAAAATTTTCTTTCATTTTTTAAGTTTTTATTTATTTATTAATGTGGGGTTTTTTGTTTTTGTTTTTGTTTTTTTAAGTATGAGTGTTCCATCTGCATGTATTCTTGCAGGCCAGAAGAGGGCATCTGATCCCATTATAGATGGTTGTGAGCCACCATGTGGTTGCTGGGAATCGAACTCAGGACCTCTGGAAGAGCAGCCAATGCTTTTAAACACTGAGCCATCTATCCAGCCCTCAAATTAAAAAAAAAATTTAATGTTACCTAGAGACTATTAAAATGTGTTCTTTTTGCTTTTATAAGAAAGGGAGCCAGGCGGTGGTGGCGCACGCCTTTAATCCCAGCACTCGGGAGGCAGAGGCAGGCGGATCTCTGTGAGTTTGAGGCCAGCCTGGGCTACCAAATGAGTTCCAGGAAAGACGCAAAGCTACACAGAGGAAACCCTGTCTCGAAAAACCAAAAAGAGTCTGTAGTTTTTATGAATTTTAATGGGGCAAATGGAATGAATAATATTAAACCCAAAGACCGTGGGTCTTACTTGATACTTCTATTCTGTAAGGCAGGCAACAGTCACCAAATCAACCAAGATAGATTAGCAAAAGAGATGTTTTTTTGTTAACCCAGGGTTCAAACCCACCCTCTCTACCACAAGCAATGGTAGCATCATCATTCTACCTTTACAAGACTTTGATGAAGGATCATATCTGTAGCCATCAGGACATTCACATTCAAAGTCTCCTGGAATGTTCTTGCACACAGCTGTGCCACAAATACTCGGCTTCAGAGAGCACTCATCCAGATCTACAAATAAAATCAGTATGTTAATGTTTTCACAATGTCAAATAAACACTTGTTTCATGAATCATATATATATAGAGATATATATTTCACAATAAAGTAGCCATGGAACAGCAAAATAATAAAATCTATCACCATACTTTAGTTCCCTAAATATGACTTTTATATGAATTGATGGGAAATTTGACTGATGTTCCTTTACAGGTGGGTATGAAAGGAAAAGAAAGGGATTTAGTCACTTTATTACATACCAAGGAGAAGTATAAAAACACATGAGAGAAGAGGCTCAACTGTATTCTTAATATTCTTTAACTGTACTTCTAAATTTATATTTCTGAAATTGGCTGTAAGTGTAGATTCACTTAACTCCTTACGACAATTATTTAAGAAATGGAAACTCATTTGTTTTATACTTTCATTTGGAAGTAGACAAAGGTCTAATATTTCACCCATCTTGTCTACAGAGGTCAACAATGATTTGCATTTAAGGTGGAACTGAATAAAGTCTAAAAAGTATTTCTAAAACTGCACTTATTCTAGTTCCTTTATGTATTGGGTTAACATTCTAGACATTTTGGATGCACTTGTTGTATTACATAGTGTAGTAGGCAGCAAAAGATGGGTTGCAAGGAGGTGGCAGCTAGGATTTTCAAGCGAACAGAAGCAAGGGAGATACGGTTCTACATCAACACAATTATCACTCATCTTTCTTCGTGGAGGTCAATGGAGAAAGACAAAGTTGAATGGGAAATGCATTTCCAACTTTGAAAACAGGCAGTTTATCTGGGGAGATGAGTAGAAGAAAATGTAGACATTGCTCTGGTTCAAATAACTTGCTCCCAAATAATGGAATCAATCCCCCGGCGGTAAGGAAATGTTTCTACACCCTACGTGTGTCCAGTGTTCTAAGAGTGAAATTATACAAGAATTTATGTAAATATTAGTAATGAGGGAAATCATAAATAATTTTTAAAGTCTCTAATATTCCTTGCAATTTAATATGGATCCTCGGTTAATTTTAAAAAGGCAAATGTCAAAAAAGCTTTTTGAAAGTCCATACTTTTAGAAGAAAATGAAAACATATTACTTAAATAACTTGGCTCTGGGCATATTTGTAGGGAATTATATAGGTCATAGGAATTCAGGTACAGCACACTGACATGGTGACTCTGTATCCACATCTAACACCAGGTGAGGCTTTAGACTTTCATAATTAGTCAATAGTGGCCAACTTGATTCTGTGTAGATCCACAGTATGGCCAAGGTCCTCCTGTAATAGTTTTCTACTTATTTTTCTGTAAGTTCCGTGCTCCGCTGTATACTACAGTGAAATTACGATCTGTTCTGGTCATCAGAAACATTCTGTAGGTTGTTTGGTGCCACTGAGAAATGCACCTGGGGCTTCCACAAGCTAAGCAAGCACTCCACCACTGAACTATATTCCCAGAAAAAAAAAAAAAACTTATTTTTTTTTATAATTGTACATGCATGTATTAATTCAATGTGGATATGAAAAATTCACAAAATTGGAGAAAAGGAAGACTATTCAAGCATTCAAATGTTAACGTGGGAATGGGAATTATCTATTTATATAATGTATGTGGTGTCCTGAATTATAATGGCCTTCTATGACTGCTGTTCTAATGATGCCTCTACTCTAAAAGCCAAACTAAAGCATTCAGAAAAACAGATAAGAAAGACATACAGTCATAACTTGGATAATGGCTTGGAAGAGAATGTTAGTAAATGCATTGCATTTCAGCTTCATTCCATGGTACTTTAAATTGCACTGTTTTAGACTACACAATACTGAATACTGTCAGACAGGAAATTCCCTAAATATGAATTCAGACTGGGGATTTTCGAAGACTTATAAAGGCTTTCACAAGGAAACTTCAGATTTATCCTACTGAATTTTCTAACCTCTTAGGAAGAAGAACAAAATCCTTCTTAAGGGTTTCTGCTTTGTGGAAAGATTTCACTGCAGGCTCAGAATTCTGGTTTTAGCTATCCATTCACCTAGCAGTAATATTTGTAGGTACCTTACAGCAAGTCACACAGTCCAATGAAGCATCATTTGCAAGGAGAAAAAAGCAAAAACATTGGGAGACAAAGACTCATAGAGAAAGCCAAAGGAAGTACACTAACAACATACGAAAAAACGAACCTGACAGATGATTTAAATCCTAAGGGGGGGAAACATACTTAAGAGCTGTGGTGCATTAGTCAATGTGTAAAGAGAATGAAAAATAGAGATTCTTCATCTTTCTCAAAACCACCATTGGAAATGGGTGCAAAATAAAGAGTGTATTTTGGAAATCGGAAAGCTATTTCCGAAAGGCAAGGATAAATGTAACGGTGCTGTTACGATGAGTTGCTGATGTCCTTGTGTGGCTGCTGTCCATCTTAACGGAATGATGGGACAGTAGCTGATTCTGAAAACAGGCAGGCAGCGAGTGTAGCAGCGAAGGCCCTCGGTCAGGGGAAGTGCTTTAACTACCCTTACTTACCACTAAATAAATTCTTGAAATATGCACTTGTGCATGTGCGCACACGAGAAGGAAATAAAACACTCCTGCTACTGGTAACGCAAAACTAAAAAGGAGTCCCACAGCATCGCAAGGCTCCAAGACATGGTGGCACATTTCCAATAAGTACTTTCTGACCACCCTGTTTTCCAGAAGTTTCCCGAGGAAGTCCCTCTACCTAACCTTTGGCCTCACCCAGTGAACACATTTTTATTCTGTTTCTGTGCTCTTACCTTTGCAGTCTTTTTTATTGGAAAGTATAGCAAAGCCACTTCTGCAGGAGCAGTGGTAACTTCCGGGAGTGTTGTCACATATCTGGCTGCAGCCTCCATTTACATTTAAGGGATCTTTACATTCATTTATATCTGCAATGGGAACAATACAGTATTTTTAAAGAAATTACCTTCAGATAATGTGTCATGTGGCCAGCCAAGAAAAGCCAGTGGGGGCATGGATTTTTTTTTTTATACATACCAAACTGACACATGTCTCCTTGCCATCCTGGTTTACAGATACAAGTGAAAGCTGCTTGGCCATCTTTGCAGCTCAGGTACCCATCCTCATTGCACGGCATAGGGTCACATTGGTCTGGGATGGCTAAAGGAAACAGACCTCCATTTAATTTTGACCTCAGGCAAGAAAAGGGGATAGCAGAAATGGACACGTACAACTGCATGCCTACAACCAATAAGACTAAGATGCATTTTTTTTCAAACAGTAGGTCTTGGGATGGAGCTCAATCAGTAGAGTGACTGCCCAGCACTCTCAAAGCCCTGCGTATGATCCCCAAACACAGCATACACCTGATGGGGTGGCTCATGCCTGTGATTCCCGCATTCAGGAAGGAGAGAAAGATTCAAGATCACTTTTGGCTATAGAGCCAGTTCAAGGCCAGACTAGGCTACATAAGACACTATCTGAAAGAAAAATAAAAAAGAAAGGAAGAGAAGAAAAAGTGAGACTATGTAGGCCAGGCTGGCCTCGAACTCACAGAGAACTCTGCCCCTCATGTGCTGTGATTAATGTTGTGCACCACCAACATTGGCAAATACTTCACTTGACTTGAGCCTTATAACAATTCCATGAGGAGGACTGACCAAGCAAACTATTCTCTGTTTGACAATGATAGAATTTGGCTATTCCAACTTGGATTAAGATGGGTTTTTTTTTAAAAGGTTCTTCTTGCCTTAAATAAGTGGAATTCTTATTAAAATACATGGAATAATGTTTTTCAAATCCTGGAGAATGAGTTGCAGGAAAATGTGGTGCCTAGATGAAAGGAAGTAAGGCCAACAATCACACAGTGGTTACCATAGGTCCTGCATAGACTTCAGAGAATGAAGGCTGTTTTAATACGCATATTTTCATATTTATATTATCGATGCCCAAATGGTAAAAAACGATTATGGCCCTCCTCTGACAATTAGTGAATGGTAAGATTTGGTCATACTGCGATTACATAACTCTAACCAAAATAAAGATGCTACAAATAACATTTCTGACAACAGTAACTTGAAGCCTACTATCACTGACTACCCCTCAGCTGCAATGTTTGGCGGGGGAATTCTTTTTACCTAAAATAGATGCATTTACACCTGAAAAAATTGCTCCTATATGCAGCTCAAAAAATGGCATCGCCTCCTTCAAGGGATCACTAACTAAATTATATATTAGTTTGTATAGACACAGTGTATTTTACTCCCAAGGCTTGTATTTTGCTTTATTTTGTTTTTAAATAGCAGGCTCACCATTGACACAGCTCCTGAGGTCAGGGTAGGCCTTCACTGACAGCCGTGCAGTACTGAACGCGCCAACACGGAATGCGCCCAGACAACCTGTGGGAAAGAAAAGAGGCAACCATGTCACAGAATCCTTGATATTACCCTAAAGCCAGAGTACTTCTGTTCAGAGGGCTTCACAAGAGTTAGTGCTCAAGTCTCCAACTCCCCTTTTTTGTGTCAAGAGTACAAGAGAGCGTCTCAGTTAAGCTGAAGATGCTCAGGAGCTCGGCATAGCACCCAGTATTAAGATGATACATTGTTAACAAGATAGCTAAGAAAAGTCGCACTGTCTTTTTGTGGTTGACAGTTCAAGTGCCCGCTTTCCTCTTTCCTTGAGTAATAGCATGCTATCTAAAATATTATACTTTGGTGATCACTGAATAAATAGTACGTATTCTATAGAAATGGACTGATGGAAGTAAACAAAGCACATATTCTCCATATTAGTAAAGCAACACTGATAAGGTGAGGAACAGATTTTATATGCATTTTTTTTTCTTTTTTTCTTTTTTTTTTTTTTTTGCCGGAGTTGAGGACCGAGCCCAGGGCCTTGCACTTGCTAGGTAAGCACTCTACCACTGAGCTAAATCCCCAACCCCATTTTTTTTTTTTAGTTTTGATTTGCTTTGTTTTTAAGATTTATTTATTAAGTACACAGTGGTCTACCTGATGGTGTCCTTGCAGGCCAGAAGAGGGCACCAGATCTCATTACAGGTGGTGGTGAGCCATTGTGTGGTTGCTGGGAATTGAACTCAAGACCTCTGAAAGAGCAGTCAGTGCACTTAACTGCTGAGCCATCTCTCCAGCTTATATGCATTTTTAAAAGATATTTATTTAATGCGTGTACACACATGCTGCTATGCTCACTCCTGAGCTTCTAACCAGTTCCCCTATGGAGTGCTGGGATTGCAGGCATGAACCAGCACATCTGGCTGTTTTTACATGGGTTCCAGGCATTGCACTCAGGTCGTCTTTCATCTGCTCGGCCATTTTACTGGCCCCTGTGAGGACTTAACAAAACAGGTCCGGTTGTTCTCCATTGAAGAACCACAATTAGGTGACCAGGTGACAACCACGGACAGGCATCTCGAACATTCATTTATCCACTCCTCTTGAGGTGAGGGATTACTGCTGTGTAGACTGAATTAAAGAAGGGGGACTTTGGGGCTTGATTTTTGGAGTTCAGTTTTTCCTTCTTCTTCTATGATGGTATTTTGTGTTGGTACATATTTTTAGGGCTATTCATCAAAACACTCTGGTACAATAATTGAATACTTTAGCTCCAGAAGGTTCCTTCAACAACATCTGAACTTTATTTCTTGTTAGTATTGATATAATCTGTTACAGCTAAGAGAAGCAAAGACATGCTTTCACTATGTAAACAACCCATCTCAAAATGTATCTCATTTGTATCATGGTTTATTTCAGTTAAGTTCTGTAATATAGGATACTGAACACCTGCTAGGCCAGCTCTGTTTTCAGGAGATACTGAGAACAAAGTCTACTTATCAACATTTTCACCTTCTACTTTCATTTGAAAGATTCTATTTGATATGCTCACCTTTTGGGACCCCGAGATGCAACCTGCTCATGGCATATTTTGTCTTTAAAGGCCCACTGTGGCCAGCTCTAAGCCACAGTCTTCCTAACACACAGTTGTTCTCAGTTTTCTTACAAAAATTCATTTTTGCTAATTTTTTGAGAATTTCACACATTATTTTTTTAATATAATCATATCAGATTCACCTCCAACTCCTCCAAGATCCACTCCATCTCTCTGTCTCACCACCGTCATGTCTTCTTGTTTTATTTTGTTGAATTGTAAATGAAAATATAATTCCATTTCTCCCTTTCCCTTTCCTCCCTCCAACTCTCGTCGCTATCCTACCCCTTCTCACTTGTTTCTTCTCAAAACTATGGCATAAATACACAAGCACAACCTGCTCAGTCTGTTGGTTACTTAGATGTACAGATTTCAGGGCTGACCACTTGGTATTAGATAGCCAATTAGGGATTTCATCCTGGAGAGGACGATTTCTCCTACAGTCAGCATCCCTGGGTTGCCTTTAGTTCTCTGTCTATAGGTGCCCCACAAGATTGACCTCTTCTGTGTTAGCCTATCTATTGATACTGTATTTCTTCAGGTCTTTTTCAAGGCAGCCATATTGGTTTTCGAGACAGGGTTTCTCTGTATAGCTTTGCGCCTTTCCTGGATCTCGCTCTGCAGCCATATTGTTAAGGTATCATATACGAAATTTCTCTAATGTCAATTTGTTCTGCCCATATATTCCTCACTACAGGGCCAGACTCTCCCTCTCCCAGGTGCCATCAACTGCCCATAGCTCCCCAGCTAGGCATGGAGACTCATGAACCCCTCCCACTCCATGCAAGAATGTTGACTGCCTTGGTCTTGGGCAGGCATCCACAGCTGCTCTGAACACATGAGGGCATCGGATGTCATGTGCAGACGATACTGTTTTGTTCTAGTACTCCCCTACCTCTGATTCTAGCAGTCTCCCCAACCCCTCTTTGGTCATGGACCTTGAACCTCAGAGAAGGGATGGGATTAAAAAAAATTCCCATTTGTGCCCGAGCACTCCACTGACAAGTATTCTCCTCACTTTGACCAGTTGTGTTTCCGCATTAATCACCATCCACTGCATAAAGACATTTCTGTGTTTAGGTCTACAAGCTACAGCAAAGTACGGGTAGAGACATTTGAATTTAGAGGGCAGTTTGATACTACATTCATTTAGCAAAATAACAGTAGGGAGCTTCGAGCTCCCCAACCCTGGATTCCTCCGGTGAGGCAAGCACTCTGCCTCTTGAGAAAGACTTTCAGAAGACACATAGGAAGGCCAGAGCATGAGTAAACAGAACTTTCAACTTGGAAAACTCCAGCATCAAACATTCATTTCTCGGGTCCCTTGGGCATCACAGAGACTGCTCCCTTTGTACCTTTTTCCTATTTGTCCTTTTGGTGGAAGCTCTGTGGTTTCTAGTTTCCCTCCTGCAGTTTGTGGCCTCCTTCAGTTTACTTTCTACACTTCACACAGCTCTTGTTCTGAAAGGATATTTCTGAAAAAATAGTGTTTGTGGATTCAGTTTTGGATGCAGGTGCTGAGGTCTGCTCGGACTATTGAACATTTAGCTTCTATTTCCTGTCTGAAAACTAACCCTGTTCCAAAATTCATGCACATCTCTATAAGTGGTCTCCCTTGCAATTATCAACAGTAATTCCAACTGCTTAGCCTTTCCTCCATGAGGTTTTGACAACTGCTGGGTGAAGAAAATCATTGACATCAGCTGGAATGCCCAATTCTCGCTCTCTGTCTTACTCACGGTAGCATAAGTGAATCTTTCAGCCCCGACTAGATATTTCTGACATGAGGCACATCATTCTGTAGTGGAGCCATCTGACCTTCCTTTGTGTCACATGATAGAACTTCTTTTATTGGAAGGCCCTTGGGGTTTCTTAGTAGCGATTTCATTTTGACTTACGGCAGGTTCTTCACTCCAAAGTGCAAAAGGAATCCAGAATACACTGCATTTTTTTAACTCCTGCTGTGCTGTTTTGATAGAATAAATTTACAGGCTAATTCCTAAGTTTCTGTCACTATTCAACTTCTGTTTGTTGTCAGATTTTCTTTTTCTTGAAGATGTCAGGTTTTTGTACTAAGCAGAACACCTTGCAATCTAGCACAAATGTGTGTATTATGCTTTGAACAAGAGTGCATAGATGTAACTATGTCCACAATGCTCTGGTGCCTGCGGGAGTCACTGTTGTCACTGGGCAGGTCTTCAGACCATCTAGACACTGAAACATTGGATGAAAAGGAATTCTTCCCTGAGGTGTTACAGAATGTACCTTACATTTTTTTTTTATTGATTTTTATTTTTAAGACTTATTTTTTAAATGATGTGTATATGTATGTATCTGTGTGGGGGAACAAGTGTACAAATGTCTGTGTGGGATCATAGGTATCAGGTTACCCTAGAACCTGAACTGACCTCAAATCCTCTGCAAGAGCAATATATGTTCTTAACCACTGAGCCATCTCTTCAGCCCTCTCTCTATTCTCCCAAACAGTGCAGTTTGGCTCTGAACTCATGATCCTCCTGCCTCAGCCTCCTGAAAGCTCAGGGCTTCCAGGGATGCATCACCACACCTGTCCTAGACCTAGACTTTTCATTCCTGATAAGATACCAAGAGAACCCATTCATCTGCTGTACTGGTTTGTGGATCCAAAACATTTGCTTCACTATCAACTTTATAAGAAATGACCTGGCTGGGTTTTGTTCTCATTCTTTGTCAAGTCTTTCTTCATCTGACACTTTTCTTCCTGACTATTATCAGTAGATGCTTCATAGCTAGCGTTTTGTTGTAGTATATTTATCTCTCTGAAAAGTTAAAAATCTACTATGCAGCTTGCAATAAGCAACAGAGTCATGGAAAATAAGTTTATAAAACCTTCTGTATGTGGATAAGAACCCTAATCTAAAACAAAACAAGACCAAAAAAAAAAAAAAAAAAAAAAAAAGACCTAAGATTAGCAAGGAAATCTACTGTCACATAAATGTGTGTTTTCAATTTATAGCAAAGAAACTTTCAAAGCTGCAGATCAGAGCCTGATAGAATTGGCATGTGTAATTAAGTCAATAAGAGTCAGTGTTTCCGGTTGCTGCAGGCAACCTCAAGGCCTTCTAGTGCTGCATAGAGACTCACACAATAATATTTGCATAATTTCTTAATATTACAAAATGGTTGACTGTAGCATGAATCTTAAAAGGTCATAATACTAAAAACAAACCCGGAGCCAGGTATTGGGGTGAACGCTGGAAGATCAGGGAAGCAGAACAGGCCACAGCTACCTCACCTCGCCAATTCCTCAACTGATCTTGTTTCCTCAAACTGGAAGCCTCTGTGTCCTCATCCAAATGAATCTCAGCTGAACTTCTGCTAAAAGCCTAAAAGCTTAACAAGACTCTAGTTCCCGGTCCTCACGCCTTATATACCTTTCTCCTGGGATTAAAGGCATGAGTCACCATGCCTGGCTGTTTCCAGTGTGGCTTTGAACTCACAGAGATCCAGATGGATCTCTGCCTCCTGAATGCTAGGATTAAAACCTCTATGCTTAATATAGTGGCTGATCTGTTCTCTGACCCCCAGATAAGTTTATTGGGGGTGCAGGATATATCAACCACAGCTGACTCCATTCCTTTTGTTCCTGACTACATCTATGAAAGAAATGGCTTAAATGGCTATCAAACTAAGAAATAACACATGATGTAATCAAGATAAAATACTTAAGGATTTTAATGTTATTAAGAGCTGTTTAATTCTCCAAACGTATTTCCCAATTGACATAAAAGAAATGGCATATATTACTTCATTGCTCAAATACTCAGCAATTAGTTACCTTTTGCAGAATAACAAGCCATCCCTCAAAAGTACTAGTTTAAATGATAGCCATTTGGGACTGTAGTTTTGAGTCAACTATCTGGGAAGCAGTTGGTTCACCTAACTTAAGTTTTCTGTGGCATCTGGAGTCAGCCAGAGTGTCTGATTAAAGTAAAAAGCCATTCCAAGATAGGCTTTCATTCTGACATGACTGCTCATGATATCTGGCACCCCACCTCTACTGGCAAATGGAATATCATATGTCAGGGTCTCTTCCCATGAGTTTCTTTCACTATGCTGGTCTGAAAGTGCACCTTATTCCATGGCAGGTGGCATCCAAGGAGAGGCACTGCAGGCCCTTTAAGAGGTATGGTACCATTGCTACCATGTACTATGATGAAAGCAATTCCAGAATCCACCCAAGGAGGTGTGGGTGGTGAAGACAGAATCTACCTCCTGATAAAGGAGTTGGGAAAGTGACTCATCAGAGAGCATGAGGAGCAGGAGATACTTCTGTGCCATCTTTGGAAAATGCAGTCTATCAAAGACAGACTGAAAGGCTCCTTTGAAGTCACTCCCTGTTTTTAGTTTCTTGTTACTCTTGTGCGCTGCAAACCTTTTCAAAGTATGAATTTTGCTTTTATCAGTTCTCTTGCTGTTTTCCATTTCACCTACTTTCATTCATGTTTGTTTTTCTTGTTATTTGTGGCTTACTCTATTGCACTTCTTGTTTCCTGCATTGGAGCACTGAGGTCTCTTTCAAGCCTTATGGATTGTCTTCTCACCTGAGCACTAGTTACTGCAGTAACGTGTCTCTCATCAGGTGACACCAGACTTCAGTCTACTTCTTGTTTTAAAACTTTATTATCATTAGTATCTAGACTCCTAATGTTTCTCTAGAGATGATGTGAAAAAATGATGTAAGAAGTTTGGATTAATTCATCAGTTTGGCAGGACCTGCAGACTAAAGCATGTGTTTTATTTATTATCTATCTCTCTGTCTGTCTATCTATCACCTATTATCTATCTATTTCTATCTATCTATCTATCTATTTTGTGTGTGTGTATGTGTGTGTGTGCGTGCGTGTGTGTTTAGAAGTTATACTCAAGGTCTTGTGTGTGTCAGGGAAAAACTCTACCAATGAGATACATCTCCAATCCTAAAATAATGATTTCTAATATTTACACTTAGGGTCAAAGTTTACCATTCTGCAGAAAACTTTTTCTTCTTGAACAAAGTCATCTAATTTTCCAGGTGATATTTTCCAATGTCTACGTAGATGGTAACCTTATTTATCCTATTTCCTCAGGAAAAAGAGACTTTGAATTATGTTATTCTGAGGGTATAGCTCAGTGGCAGAGTATTACCTAGCACATGCAAGGACTGGGTTCAATCTCCAGCAGTTCAAAAAAAGTTTATAAGCTTGATTTTATAAGTTTACATATATACATATTTGTATAATAAAGCTACATCTTAATGAATTTGTTGAAAACATTATCTGTTTTTATTTCTTGAGGCAAACTAATTACATCAATTACCTCCACGTATGTGATAAATGTCAGTGAACCCAGGGTATTTCTATTCCAAATTGAATGTGGTAAGGACAGCAGATGGCACAGGTAACTGTACAAAATACTTCAATTTTAAGTCTAGACATTGTCCAAAAAGTATTGACATCTGTGGTCTAATTCACTGAATAACCTTCTCTCTTTATAAGAAGAGCCCAGCATAAGTTATGGATGATTAAACTACTACTATCTTTATTGTGAACAGAATTATACAGTTTATTTAGAACCACTGCCCCTATGCCCATCCAGTGACTAAATGTGTAACTTTGGTAAGTGATTTTCTTTTTCTCTTTCCTTTCAACAGTGGAACTCACTACTTATACTTTCAACACTACATATAAAATTTCAATCAAAAACATTTTTGTTCCATCTGATGATTTAAATAATAAGACCTTATATTAGAAGAAAAATGGACAATAAATCTATTATTAATCTCCTTAAAATTCAAGAGCTCTGAAGCTAGAAAATATAGTGATATTCTACACATAAAAAATAGAAACCCCTTCAAATAGTCTTTTAAAAAAAAACACACAAAACCAACAACACACACAAAAAAAGCAAGAACATAGAATCCAATGAGTTGCGTAGCCAGATAACATTTACTCTGAAACTGGAGCTCACATCTCAGATTCTGAGTTTTGTTTTGTACTTTAGTCTTCTATCATGCTGCCAAGGAAGCCAGGGCAATAGAAGAGAAAGATGGATGAATCCAGAGAAGAAAAAATTTAGAAAAGAAAAAAAAGAGAAAAGTTGTTATTCAAGGAACCTCTCCCAAACACATAGTTCTACATTAAAACATTATTTATCCTTATTCAAATATACTGTGATCAAAGATTTTAGACTGTTGCTCCTGCAAAAACACTACATCATTACATGGCCCCAAGAAACAAGGTTAAGATAACCTTACAATTTTAGTAGCTAATTAGTGTCTCTTTTTATTATAAAATATTTAAGTTCCCATCCAAATATGAGAGGCTGGAATAGTCTTGATGACCTATCATTTTTCAATAACTTCAGTAATGTAAACCCTTGGCTTTTGTTTTAGAAAGTAGTGACTCATTATGTATACAAAAATAGAGAGCCTTTCATGGATGAATGCTTTTATCCATTCTCTACCATTTAAAACGTAAAAGCAAAGGGTTTTTCAAAACCTTGTTGCAATTCGTATCTCTAGGCACAAATAATACCACCTCCCAATTACTGTTCATGGTGCACCCTTGAAAGAAAATATTCAACAGTAGTGTTAATAGCTAGAGAAGCAAAGAAAGGACTTGGCCTTACCACCCTGAATGCATCCCATCTCATCTCATCATGGAAGTTAAGAGGGATCCAGCCTGGTTAAAACGTGGAAGAGAGAAAGGAAGAGAAAGAAGCAAGCAGAAATTGCACATCACAGGAGAAAAATGAAGAGAACAAAAAACAAATGCATTTTAATAAGTGCTTTGGAAATATGCTGAAAACCCATCTATTGAGATGATAAATGAGCTCATAGAGCTTGGGGAGCGAAGATCTTCCGGTGCTCCAGGGGAGATATTGTAGAACTGGTTGATGTCTTACAGTTGGTAACAGAACATACTACAGTGTGGTACAGTATAGTCAAGCACCCAAGCTCAGCAACTGCTATAAATATGGGATCCTAACCATCATTTACACTAAGGACTGTGGGAGAGCAATCCAGGACCTGTTTCTAAAGCAAGATCTTGTACCCAGAGGTCTTTGACTCTTAACCTACTAATTGTCCTGAACGATAAATACAAATCCATAACATCATTTCAATATAAGATTTCCAAAGGTCCAAAATATATTCTTCTCAAAATGTTCCTGGAATTGCTCCAAGAGTACACAGAGAGCAATATATATATGTGTGTGTATGTATGTATGTATGTATGTGTATATATGTGTGTGTGTGTATATATATATATATATATATATATATATATATATATATATATATATAATAAAACATAAACTCTCTACACTCAAATTTCAGGATAAATGAGTATAATGGCTTAACCATTTATAAGACTACATTAATAAAAACATCAGAGTTCATTTCTATGTTTTTCCAATGATTTGCTTTTTATTCCTAGTTGGTTAGAGGTAAGAATGGAGTGAAAACAAGTATAGATAAGGGGTCTGTCTTCAGCCAGAAAAGGAGGAAAATGAGCATCTGTTGCAAACATGGATAATCACATAAGAAACAGATGCACAAATTAGACCTCAGTGTGACCATTTGGAAACAGAAGTGACACTCCCAAATAATAGTAATATGAAACATGTCTACATTTTCTGTAAGAAAACAAACTTTGTTCCTTTGAAGTAGTATTTAATTGAAGTCATTTGTCTCAGTCATGGTTTCTATTGCTGTAAAGAGACACCATGATCACTGTAACTCTTATGAAGGACAAAATTTAATTGTGGTGGTTTGCTTACAGTTTTAGAGGTTCAGTCCATTATCACCACGGCAGGACTTGAGTATACATGTACTACATTATTGGCAGCCCAGAATCCACATGAATACTGCTGGGATACTACTAGGAGTGATGAGATGATGTCACAAACAGAGGCGCTATGAATGACTTCTACAAATGGCTGGGAGACAATTGTATATATCAACTATTTGATGAGCTTAGATAGCTTTTATTTCTTGAAAGATAGTCCATGAATACATATTTATGCATAATGTCTGAGTGCCTGAATATAATTGGCCTCAGCCTAAAGATACTTTAGAAGAACAACATGGAAATCTAAAAGTTAAAGTGCAACATAATAAAAAGGCATTCTAAATTAGTCTACATGACTTTAAATACAAGAGCATCATAGCTCTTACATCTTCTCAAGGATGATAAAACAGTATTGGATGGGTATTTGGGCAGAGACAGGTTTGAACATATCTAAGTTCCCTTCAATTTTCAGGATTTTATGTTACAGATACTTAAAACTTACCCAAATATCTTGGATAAAAATAATCCTAGAAAGAAAATTAAAAAAACAGATATATTAGCAAACTCAAATTTCACTACAGAGTTAAAGATTAATTTTCTAGTTAATTACAGACCAATCTCCCTCATGAACATTGATGCAAAAATACTCAATAAAATATTGGCAAACCAACTCCAAGAACACATCAAAAAAATTATCGACAGGCAGTGGTGCCGGCGCATGCCTTTAATCCCAGCACTCAGGAGGCAGAGGCAGGCGGATCTCTGTGAGTTCGAGGCCAGCCTGGTCTACAGAGTGAGTTCCAGGAAAGGCGCAAAGCTGCACAGAGAAACCCTGTCTCAAAGAACAAAAAAAAAAAAAAAATTATCCACCATGATCGAGTAGGCTTCACCCCAGATGCAAGGATGGTTCAATATACGAAAATCTGTAATTCTTATATTAATATGGAAATAAACTACATGTTACGTGTTTTCACAATTCTAATTTTTCTATCTGAAAATACTTCAAGAATAGATAGATAGCCAATAATTGACCAGTGTGTGTGTATATATATATATATATATATATATATATATATATATATATATGTGTGTGTGTGTGTATATATGTATATATATATGTATATACATACAAATACATATATGTATGTATGTATGTACTGAACAATTAAATAACATCTTTAAAGCTTCTAATTTGAACCAGTTGTACTTAAGATCGTAAATATAATAATACATGCCCCCTTTTATAATCCCTTAATTTTTTTCATGGTGATTAAACATTCATTTAATACACTTTTTTTTTTTTTTTACAGCGTCTCTCTACATAGCCCTGGCTACATTGGAACACACTATGTAGAGCAGGTCCACCTCAAACTCATAGAGACCCACCTTCCTCCACCTCTGAGTGCTGGATTAAAGGTGTGCACCACCACATCCAGCCTTCATTTCACACACCTGATGTCATGATGATTATCTACACTGGAATCAACAATGAAATAATTTGAAGGGAACTGAACACTTACCTTGTTGCATCCAATGCACATGTAATAAAAGACCTTCCTTCTATATTGGTGGGTACCAAAATAATAGTCGCCATATGGATGAAGGAATGTATTTTATGTAGGGAATAATTTTTATGAAATCCTGACAGTAAAATCATAATGTAGCTAATATTTAGCATAAATAACACAAGAACATTTCATACCGAAACAAAATTTCTGCACAGAAAATATTCACAGTTCTGGCTCAGTCAGAGTGGAACATGGCTTTTCCAACTCAAAGTCCTTCCTCCTGCCTCCTATCACGTATAAACTTGCACAGCAGGTTTGTACTGGCTTATGAGAAAGGGATTTGACACTGCATCATTCAGAACAGTGTTGTTTACTGCAGAATCGAAGGCAAGACAATAAAGAGCAACAGATGGGGTTCAAAGAGCAGTGATGATGATAATGACAAGAATATCAGCGGCAGTGAAGAGGGAAACAATGGGGTTCACACCGAGAATAATGGACTAAGGACATACTTGAGGGAGATGGACAGGGAGTGAGTGGAATCTGTCAACAGAACCAATGTTAGTGAAGGTGAAGAAACATGACTGTGTTTTCCTTCCCCACTTTTCCCCCTTCCTTCCTGTGTTCCTCCCTATTACCCTTTCAAGGCTGACCTCTGCGAACATAGCTACAATGCAGAAATAGACACTCAAGTATTTATGGATGCTATAACTGTGTGGCATGAGTACTCAAAGCAATCTATGAAAACAACTGAGTAGATGAAGAGGACAGGCAAAATAAAATGGAAGACTTGATCATTAGTAGAGGGAGGTGGTGTATTGGGGTTTAAGATATTGTTCTTTCTACTTTTTTAAAATTTCCATAAAGGGAAGGAATATATGCATTTATCTAATATATACCATATTCTTCCATGTCATGGAAGTTTGTAAAATCCTATACAGTAAGCGTACTGTATTGTGTAGAATAGAAAATTTTGTATTATTGTTGTCTGTCTTTGCTAATTTTATGTCAACTCGACACAAGCTAGAGTCATCTAAGAGGAGGGAATCTCAATTGAGAAAATGCTTCCATAAAATAGTATTGTAGGCAGACCTGTAGGGAGTTTTCTTAATTAATGATTGATGGGGGAGGGCCCAGCCCATTGTAGGTAATGGTACCCTTGGGCTGGTGGTCCTGGGTTCTATAAGAAAGCAGGCTGAGCAAGCCATGAGGAGCAGGCCGGTAAGCAGCACTCCTCCATAGCCTCTGCAGCAGCTCCTGCCTCCAGGTTCCCACCTGGTTTGAACTCCTTCTTCGGCTTCCCTCAATGGACTGTAATTCAGGACAGTAAGCCAAATGAACCCTTTCCTCTCTAAGTTGCTTTATTTTTTTTTTTTTATTGAGCTATTTTAACACATTTCTGTCCCAATTCTAGACAGATTAAAAATTGTTGTGCATTTGGGGAAATTTCTCCTTTGAACCTATCAGAACATGTAGGGATAAGAAAGAGCTGCAAACCCAGCCACAGAGAACACAAATAGCTACAGTTTGGGACAAATTTTTGAGCTACAGACAAAGCCTTCTTGGTCATTATCACTTAGCTATTGTCCTGGTGCTGGGAGCTGTGACAGAGGCAGAGGAGGAGCTTGATCTATGTCTTCTCCCCCTTTTAACTCCAGACTGCATAAGTCAGCTAAAGTAAAATATGTGAGGAAACCCTGAGGGTGTGACAGTTAGACTCTCAACGTCATGCTTACACCACTTCTTGGAAATATTAATGCTACTCCTGCTAGCCACAGGCATGCTACAGATCACCCTCTCCTAGAACAGTAAGTCCCATGTTGCTGTCTTTATGGTTATATTTGGAGGGTGAATAACTTGGAAATTTTTATACACTAAAGATTATTGCTGATTATCAGTGGCCTCAGGAAACTCTATGAAGCTTATAGAATAACATACACTCTGCATGCGTAACACTGTAATAAGTAATCTCGGGTAGGTGGCCCTATTTCTAGAGCTTCTTAAAGATAAATGGCGAGGTTGTGCATGGTGGTGTATACCAGCCTATGATCACAGTGCTTGGGAGGCTGAAGAAGAGGCAGGAGGACAGTGAGTTCCATACTACTTCGAAAGAGACTCTCAAATACAATCAAACAATCAGCCAAGACAAAATATATAAAAACTACAGTCACTTACACTTCACACGCATCCACTCTTGAGCCCTCAATGCTACCAAATATTGGTTAGGATAATAAAATAGTTACAAATCATAAAGTCAATACTAGTTGTCAATAATGAGACTTAAGGGAAATCTAGTTTGGCCAGAGCACCTGTCCTTGGCAGTCTGCCTGAAATGACAGTGGTAACACAGGACAAATGATCTGCAAAAGCATCAGCTTTCAAACGGAATCAAGGAAACTCAAGCTGGCAACGTTCCTACTGTAAATGTGTATCTAAGTGTGCACTTGGCAGTTTCCAGGAATTCTTACCGTTTCTGGATTGTTTTCAAAGACCTCCCTGGCTTCCTCTTTATTGCAGAGTTCTTCAATGCATTCTCTTTCTAGATTGCCCTTTTTAGTTTCTTCAAGCAAGGCATTTGCACGGCGCTTCCTTGTCAGGATTTGTGAAGCACGTTCTTTTGATAAAACTGTAGAAAATGTAAACTTACATGAATAAAATTTTTCATTTTTCCTCTAATATATATCACCTCACTAAACAATAAACACTGTAATAATTTTCTGCATGACATTTAAAATTGATATAAAATACGTAGATATGTAAACCCCTTGGTTAAGAATTCTACCAGAAGACTCCATGCACGCCTATCATGTAGCTAGCTACAGCTGTTTTATGTGAACTATACTAATTATCAAGTTGATGCTTGAGGCCAAACATACTAGATAATATTCAGTGTGTTTTTTTCTTAACTATAGCTACACCGTGCTAAAATGAGGTGCCAAAAACCAGTGACACTTTTAAAGCAGGAGTAACCAATGTTCTCAATTTTAATGCAAAACTTTTGGAATTTCTACAGAAATAGAGAAATACCGATGTGAAGTCCAAATAGCCAGGCGATGGCTAACAGCTAAGTTTGGAGGAAACTACTAAAGTATATAGAAAATTGCAACCAGAGTTTTAAAGTCAGAGTTTTAAAACCAGAGTTTTAATTTTTGAAGATTAAAAACGCCAGTAATAAAATAATACATTTGCAAGGTCTTATACAAAATCACTGATACAAACAATATAAAGAAAATAATATAAATATTTTTATAAGAACAAAAATTAGAAATACTACAGACATATGAGGAGAGATAGCTTTAAAAAATAATAAGCTGTAATACCTGTACTGAGGAATATCATGGAACTTTTAAAATAAGGTACTCAGGTAAATACCTCCAACATAAAAATGCAAATGCAAATTTTAGAATGCTATTCCCTCAGCATAAACTTTCACACACACACACACACACACACACACACACACACACACACACACACACATTCCAGCCCAATTATATAAATGTTATGTGAACAAATATATAGAAAAGAATTTGAAAATATTCTTAAACTGCCAGTTATAGCTGAAAGTTTTTCTGTGTTCCAGCCCCACGTTTTGGCACCATTTGTAGTTGGAAAATTTTCTGTCCTGAGCCTACTCGCATCCGCCAAGTAAACACACAGAGGCTTATAATAATTAAAACTGGCCATTAGCTCAGACTCTCCACTGACTACCCCTTCATTTAAATTCAGCCCATTTCTGTTCATCTATATTTTGCCACGTATTTTCATGGCTTTACCTGCGTGTCAATAAATGCTGCTCTCTGGATGGCAGGATGGTGTCTCCCCTGATTTCTTCCTGCCTCTCCCTTTGAATTTCCCACCTGCTTCTCAGCTGCCTTGCCATAGGCCAAACAGCTTTATTTGTCAACCAGTCAGAGAAACACATATTCAAAGCGTACAGAAAGACATTTCCCCATCAGCCAATAGCAATTATATTTGAATAAAATAATGAAAAATGTGAACTTTTATATAATACTTGTATGTTGGATGGACTGTAGTTTTTAATGAAAAAATTTAAAAGCATAAAGTATAAATATTTTTAGATTTTATGCATAAATAATCCTTTTTACTATAAAGAGATATAAGTCTATAAGCAGATAAGTTTACTTCATGTCTGTATCTCATCACTTATAATAAACAATAGATACTCAAAATATTGACAAAAGAAGGGAGTAAAAGGAAAGGAACTGATTGATAAGCAGTCTACATGAACAACCGAAACTCAGAAATGAGCTAAGTTAAGGGAATAGCAGGATGCATGTGATCTGACTAGGGGAGGGGAAAAACAGGGGCACTTCTTATTAGGGATGGGGGAGACAAATACAGAGGGAGAAATAACTGAAAAAGTCATAAGTAATCATAGCTATCTACGTAAAAGCTATATTACATAAAACTATATTGCATATAAAAACTATATGACATTTATGTATTTATACATGTGCAGTTTAAATGAAATTTACTCATCTTGGTTGCCAATGCTCCTTCCAATAGCCAAAGACCAACTAACAAAAAACAATAACAACAAAAAAGAAAGAAAAAACCATCAGGTATGAGAAAGCTCTCTGAAAAACTCCCATAATATTACAGGCTATTGGTATGGTCCTTGTTATTGGTCCCCAGAGATGAAAGTTAAGTCCCCATGCTGAAGACACCTTGCAATTTAGACACAGGGCCCAGAGACTCCTGAACTGGAACTGACATGAATTCCTCCTCTCTGAAGATGAGGTTTTATGAAACAGAAGGTGCCATGCAAGCTTCCAAAGGGAAGCAAGCAACGGTCCTACCCCACCATGATGCCTATGCGCCACAATGGCAGCTACCATGGCAGGATAGCCTTAAAAGTGGAAGAGCGTGACAAACAGACCTTAGCGGTAACCAACAGCCTTTAATTGGACTTAAGGCTTATTCAACAAGAAAGAAACAAAGCCTGGTACTGGAAACCTAGCCAACTACCCAGTGCTAGCAAAGTCATTGATGTTGGAAGAGACAATAACCACCACTTTACTAAACCAGCATAATCCCTAACTTCATCCTAAATATTTGTCCTTATACACACAAGATAGTCTTCATCCCTCATCAAAGAAACTCCGTTGTTGCAACACATAGAGACCATTACAGAAAACCACAAACAATCAAAATGCAGACGTGTGGAGCCTAGGTCCAATGGGTATGCCCACAAAACAACTTCAACATCTAAGGCTCAGGCAACATTGTGAAATGATGTGGAAAGATTGTAAGAGCCAGAGGATCAAGGAGTTTGCTGTGAGACTGTGTCACCTAGCAATGTCAAAAGCTACATCCATTTCTCCTTCACACAGCTATCTATGAAATCTACATGAGCAAACTGGGAGTGAGGGTGGGCAATGGAGAGCAAAGAATGGGAGGTTAAGAACATAGGAAATGGGAAGTTCAAGCTGAAACAGGGACAGAGTGGGAGAGCAAGGAAAGAGATACCATGATAAATGAAGACATGATGGGAATAGGAAGAAACAGGGTGCTAGGGAAGTTCCTAGGAATCCACAAGGATGACCCCAGCTTAAACTACTAGCAATAGCAGAGAGGGTGCCTGAACTGATCTACTCTGGTAACCAGATTAGTGAATACCCTAACTGTCATCATAGAGCCTTCATCCAGTTACTGATGGAAGCTGGCTGGGCCCCAGGCCAAGCTCCAGGAGCCCAATCGATGAGCAAGGGACATCAAGATTATGATGGGAGAATGTACAGAGACAACCAGCCACAATGGTGGAAACCCATGAACTGTGGACCAATAGCTGTGGAGTCCCCATGGGACTGGACTAGGCACTTTCAATATGTGAGACAGTTGTTTAGCTTGAATTGTTTTTTTTTGGGGGGGGGGCAGGCATAGGGGTCAGGGATCCATCCCTGGTGCATGAGCAGGCTTTTTGGAGCCCAGTGCCTAAGGTGTAACACCTTGTGCATCTTTGGTGAAGGGAGAGGGGCTTGGACCTGCCTCAAATTACTCTGCTGACTCCTCATGGGAGACCTTGACTTGGAGGAGGTGAGAATGGAGGATAGGTTGGGGGGAAGGCTGGGGGGCAGGAAGAGGGAGGAGGGGGGATCTGTGGTTGGTATGTAAAATGAATAGAAAATTTCTTAATAATAATAATAATAATAATAATAAAGCTACATCCATAAAATCTCATCAACATGGCTACTTAAACATGAGCTGAACAAGGACCTCAATAGACATGCCAAAGTGGACAGGGGAAATTGACCAAAAGACTTCAACCCTACACAAAGAACTACGGTCAACTAAGGAATGCTGAGCATGATAAAAAATACTTTGCCCCTCATAGAGCACACCAATTGGCTATCCAATACTAAATGATCAGCCGTGAAAACATATACAAGTAACATTGTACAGACACAACTGGTTATACTTAGAAATATATAGGTATATACATATAACAATATTTAATTAAAAGGGTGCCATGAAATTGAAAGAGAGGTGTATATTGGAGGGTCTAGAGGGAGGAGGCCAGGGTAAATTATGTTATTACATTATAATTTCACAAAAAGGAAGTAATAAAAGTAAGGACAATAAGTAATGCTGCTTTAGGTCTCTTATTTTCCAATACAAAAATGTAAACGCAATGGCTAAGAAAACAGTTTGGGTTGTATTTGTAACTCTTATGTCTTTGCATTTTATCACCACTCATTAAAGACAAGGATTCAAACAAGGTTTTGTGTGCATAAAAGAACGATGAACGTGCTCCCTAATAAATGGTAGCACTGTCAATCATTTGTATCCTACATGAGCAGCCATTTGTAATAAATACAGCAAAACAATATGGAATTCCTAAACTTCAAAGCAAATACATAGTTCTGTCTGAGGAACACAGTAGTATTTTTACAGAACAATGAAAATGTTGGCTCAATAACAAAAACAAAAAAATCGAAGTTAAATACTTTAAAAGACGTACTATTCACTTCCCAGCAATTCTTCATCAAGAATACTAAGCTTGGGGCTGGAGAGATGGCTCAGTGGTTAAGAGCACTGACTGCTCTTCTAGAAGTCCTGAGTTCAATTCCCAGCAACCACATGGTGGCTCACAAACATCTGTAATGAGATCTGGTGCCCTCTTCTGGCCTGCAGTCATACATGCTGTATACATAATAATAAATAAATAAATATTTTAAAAAAAAGAATAATAAGCTTGTGAAATACACGGCAAGATGATTCTGAGGGTAAGAGCACTGTATACGTAGATCTGATCTGATTTGACCACAAAAATCTACACAAAGGTAGAAGGAAAGAAGCAACTCCACAATGCTGTACTCTGGCCTTCACACATGTGCTATGGCATGCTCACATAAACACACACACACACACACACACACACACACACACACACACACACCTCATAAACACATATACACACAATCATAATATTAAAAAAAATTGGGATCAGGGAATACCACAGAAGATAGGGGCAAATAGAGTTTAAGAGTGTAACCTTGGGGAGAAAGGCTGTAAAATACTGTCTTCAGAGCATGACATACATGACCAAGCCACTCATGAATTCATGGCGTTCACAGTACTGTAGGTACCCTGCTCTTAGTGAGGCCGATAAATTCATTGGTTCCCCCAATGAACTTTGGTGGAATCATGCTTCTGTTTGTCCTTAGGATTTTAAGAGGAAGAGGGATAGACACTGTTTAAGCTTGCCAGGAATAAGGAATTTTTGCAATAGGTCTACATGGGAGTGAGCCCTTAAATATTCAGCAACAGATGCAGGTGGGGCTTACTGGACCACTCTGACCAGTGGAGCTTTGGGTAGCCATGAGGAAGAAGAAGTCCTTGTTTTCAATGCTGAGGCTACTGGTGATGCTTTCGTACATAGCTCCTCATCCGTGTTCACATGAGCACCCCTAGTTAAACCCAGTGAGTGACGAAAAGAAGCAAAAAAGACATGAAAGTGGGATGGAGACTTGCTGGGAGAAAGGAGAGAGGCTGTTCGTGGAAGTGAGAAGAAGTTAAGAGAAGATGGGGGATGAGTGAAACCAAAATGTATTATATATGAAACTATGGAAGAGTAAATTAATTTAAAAATACTAAATTAAGCAATGAAGATTTTGATATTAATATTTAAAGAGGTACATAGTTGGTGTTTTCCTAGCAACCTCCAAGTCTTTCCATCCCAAACCTACTCAACAGTCAGGAGCAGATAACAGGTGAAGGAGCATCCAACTTCTCAAAAGGCTTGCTCTTTCAGTCTTTAGCAAAGATAGCTCTCTATTCCTCCTTCCAAAAACTTGCTTCTCTTTTAGGTTTGCCTTCTGTCTCTTTCCCTGAGTCCTTTGTATTGGGCATCCTAAGAATGAAAAACTGCTCATGAAAGAATGTGTATGAGAGGAGAATCTTGGCAGTGTTCATATCTCTGTCTGTGATCCAGTGTTGGATGGAAATGCCTTTCACTAGACAAACAGAGCAGCCACTTGACACTGTGACATTGTACTTCTCATGGCTTGAATAGTTGAAATAGCATGTTTTCCTTGAAGCTTATGAAAAACAAAACTGCATTAGCACACGATAGTCTTGAGTCAACAATGATGACTGGATGTGAAAATTTTCATTAAAAATAATTAGATTTCAACTATAAATATTTTCATTTCTTTTCATAAATATTGCATGAGGGTTCTATTTGGCAGTGTGGAGAATGTTTTGAAAATGTGGCTTTTGCAGGAATTAAGAAAAATCCAAAGATAGACATTCTTAAGTATGCTTTTTATTCTTTTAAATTATTACCAAATTTCAGGAAAGCTCTCGCAGCTTTCATAATGTAGTGCTGTGTTTGTATGTGTTTTATGCTCTAATATTGTCAAAGACAGTATTTTCTTTGAAGGAGGGGTGTTATACTTGTTTTTCTCTAAGTTTTACATCTTATTTAATATTTTGTATTATGTTACTGTAAAACCATTTCTTCTCGTACAACTGTACTAATGATAAGACAATTGTAAAAGAACTCTTCTGGAAATGCAAGCCGTATGCTAGGTCTTCAAAAAGCTGAACCATAAAAAAGTGGACGATAAACATTTTTCGAGGACTAGAGATCACAAGATAGGTTTGGGTTAAGATTTGACTCTGGGATTTGAGGGAGAAATGCAAAGAGGAAATAATTATATGTGATGTATGCGAAGGTGACACTGAATCATTTGAACAGAGGAGTGAAGCTAGCTCCTTTTTTTTGTTTTTATTAGATGAGCCATTGGTGTCATTTAACAATGTGACCACTGACCTTCACTCTGGAACAATTCAGTGCGTGACTGAGCAGAGAAACAATGTCTGGACTGTTTATCTACAGCAGAAGTGAAGGGGCCATCTCCTGACTCCAGAATTTAATTATTACTTTAGTTTCCAGCCCCTATTCTAGAGGTAAAAAAAAAAAAAAAATCACTGTCGCTGTCTTCTCAAGATGGGAGCCTTTGATTTAATTGGGGAGAGAGGAAGACATAAAAGGTTAGTTATTTACTCCCAAATGGCAAACTTGTCACCCAGAAAATAAAGAGAAAAAATACACAAAGCAACGCCAAAAGAATTATATTGTCCATTTCTTTAGTTGAGAGACAAATGAAGATACTTTATTTGAAAAGATTTGAAGTTCTTAAAGTCTGACAGAAAGCTTCTCTAAGCCTTGCTGTTCCCCCAACTGCTGTGCTAGAACTCCATGAAGTTACAGCAGGAGCCCCTTGGCTGGTTCCAGTAAGATAGCTGCACAGTTGGCTCCTCCCTCACTCTAATCTCCTGCCCACTGGGAACACCAAAACACGACCGAATCTGACGTCATGTACCAAGGAGTGGATGCAAGAAAAATATTTTGTCTTTGTTCTCTTTGGCCTATTTTATTAAGATGCCACTAGTCTATTAGTTCACTGGCCTGTGTCTGTGCTTCTGTCTGGACAAATAAAGGGCTGACTGTTTGGGGACATCAAAGTCAACACTGAAGAGCTGGCCTCATTCCGTAATGTTCCACTCCTTGCAGCCTCCCACACATCTCCGAAATCAACAAGTATGAAGTGTGCTTAGAGGCTTGCAGGGGCCTGGAGTACTGCTCAGAGATGGAGCATGCGCTTCACAGTGCTAAATCCTCCTGGGTCCTTTCTACAGATCAGCTAATTAAAGAGAACTCCAACTTAATGTGCAATTTATGAGCTCTGGATTTGATCAGAATCCATACACAAAAAGAGAGTACAAAAAAAGAACTTCGGGCGGTGGTGGCGCACACCTTTAATCCCAGCTCTCAGGAGGCAGAGGCAGGCGGATCTCTGTGAGTTCGAGGCCAGCCTGGGCTACCAAGTGAGTTCCAGGAAAGGAGCAAAGCTACACAGAGAAACCCTGTCTCAAAAAACCAAAATAAATAAATAAATAAATAAATAAATAAATAAATAAATAAATAAATAAATAGAATAACTCTTAAAGTACACACATGCAAGTAAAGTTTTGGAATACTGATTGATCATCCACTAGATGTTTACAATTCAATATAATTTCTGTCAGCATCTCAGAATTCCCTGTGGAATGGCCAAAGGCTAATACAAGTAACAATAGAATCAAATGACAACTTATTAGGGAAAAGGATTTTGATGAAGATTCAGAAAGAAAGTCCAGTGCAGGCCTATCACCTCAACACTTGGAAATAGAAGGAGAATCACAATTTTGGATCATCCTCAACTATATATTGATATCCTCTCTCAAATAAAATAAAATGAAGAGAAAAATACCAACAAAACTGGCTTGATTTGGAAAAACAGATCATTCACAGAACTTGAAAAGAAAAGCTTTAAAAGGTAGTGAACATCATTAAAATGACTTGAGGTAATACATCCATGGGGGGAATCAAATTTACAACCAAATAAAAATTTAATTTAAAAACTACAATGAAATTATCAAAACAGAAAATTGCTAAAAAAAAAAAAAGACATTTTTTGAAACATAAAATAAAATTTCTAAGACAGAACATTCAGAGATCAAAATCATAAAGGATTCATTCTATAGACTTTCAAGAAGACAGGATACAGGATAGAAGGAAGTAAGCCATCATATAAGTACAAAAGAGGCACTGGGTTGTAGTTCAGGTGTAGTGCTAATAGCATAACATAACATAACATAACATAACATAACATAACATAACATAATATAATGTAATATAATATAAAGTAGAGACTTCTCCAGAACTGATGAGAAACACTATACTTCATATAAAGACAGCAACTAGACAAAGACAGTAAGCTAGAGACATAATATGATAATCTAATCAAGACATAATAAGAATAAGCAATAAACCTGAGCATGGTAATAAATGCTTCCCAACCACTTGAGAAGTTGAGGCAGGGGAATCATGAATTTGAGGTCAACCTGGACAACATAGTAAAACTTTCCTCAGAAAAGAAATTATAACCGTAAGTTATTTACATGCTTTGCAAAAAGAACAAAGCAGTTGGATTCTGTCTGTCCTCTTTCAGGCAAGGGCCCTGAAGATGAGCGTATCCTCACACCTGTGTCTACATATTTTAGCACAATGTGGTGGCACATGCCGTTTATCCCAACATCCAGGAGGCAGAAGCAGACTGATCTTTGAGTTTGAGGCCTGTAGTGGATAGCCATCCCAGCATTGGCCTGGAAGTTCCAACCCCCATTGAGGCTTCAGTAATGGTCACGCCCACAAGGCGGGGTGGAGGAGGAAGCGGAAGACCAAGGATCGGGAAGAGGTCTCTCTCTTGGTTCCCGGACTCTGGACGCTGGAGGTAGACCGAGCAGAGTTCTCCAGAGAACACCGCCGGACTGCGCTATACCCTTGCCAGACCCTGTAACCTACCCCTTCATTTGTAAGTACCCCACAAAATAAACCTCCCTTTTAACTACATGGAGTGGCCTTAATAATTTCACCAATAGAGGCCAGCGTGGTCTACAGAGTGAGTTGTAGGGCAGCCAGGGCTACACAAAGAAAACCAGTCTCAGGGAGGAAAGGAAAAAGAAGAAAGAAGAAGAAGGAGGAGGAGGAGCAGGAGGAGGAGAAAGAAGGAGAAGGAGAAAGAAGGAGAAGGAGAAAAGGAGGAGGAGGAAGAGGAGAAGGAGAAAGAAGGACAAGGAGATGAGAAGGAGAAAAGGAGGAGGAGAAAGAGGAGGAGGAGGAGGAGAAGGAGGAGGAGGAGGAGGAGGAGGAGGAGGAGGAGGAGGAGGAGGAGGAGGAGGAGGAGGAGGAGGAGGAGGAGAAGAAGAAGAAGAAGAAGAAGAAGAAGAAGAAGAAGAAGAAGAAGAAGAAGAAGAAGAAGAAAATTGCATAAGCAAAAACAAATTGTCCTGGTCTAACATGAATGATATGAATGATTATCAGAGACATCCAAAGAAGACTGAAAAATCAATTAGTGTTGATGAGAATATTCTAAAAGTTCTAGACAGAAAATAATTCTTAAAAAAACATCCTAAATGATATGTCTTCTAAATCCCTCCCCTCCTGGCTCAGGGATCTATGAGAAATCAGAGGTGAAAAGTTTGTAAGAGCCAGAGGTAATGGATGACTCCAAAGAAACAGTGTCTTCCAGACAGACTGGACTGAGGTACAGATGAACTCACAGACACTGTGGTAGCAGGCTGACCCAAGCCAGAGAAGGTCCCAGCACTGGGAGATAGGGAAGTAGACATGGGGGTCCCATCCCTAAGAAGCTATCTGCAGTTGATACCAGCTGGCAAAAGGAGCGTCAGCTTCCTCCAATGGAGTGTCACCAGGTATATCAAACACACTCCAGGGCAGGCCTCGTGCCCAGAAGTAGAAGTCCAACAACAATTAATTCCATGGTTTGTCTGGTGTGTGTGCGTGTGTGTGTGTGTGTGTGTGTGTGTGTGTGTGTGTGTGTGTGTACTTTTTGTTTTGCTTGGACATTTTTTCACTTTATTGGTCTTTTACTTATTTGTTCTGATTTTCATTTTTGTTAGTTTTTGAGAGAGGAGAGAGAGAGAGAGAGAGAGAGAGAGATAGAGTTGAGTGAGTAGGGATGTTCATAGTTCTGGGAGGAGTTTGTGGAAGAGAAAACAGTCAAACTGCATGAAACTTTTTTTCAAATAAAATATAGAAAAAACCCAGCACTTTTTCAAACCCAAAATATAAATGGAGTGGCAACATAATGTCAGCAGAAATATTAGTATTAAATAATAAATTAAGCAAGGCATGTTGGAGGTCCTTACTGAAAGAACGTGGTAGAGTTGGCGATATGACTTGGTGGTAGAGCATTCGCTGAGCACTTATGTGACCCTTAGTTTGATCCAGAGCAACACACAACATATACGTACACATGTACACATACAGACTACACCACACACACACAGAGATACTGACATCATAAAATATTAGAAGATAAAATATGTCATGTAATAATTCTTAATATGTCATATTCTTAACAGGAATGGCACATATTTTAAGAGAGATACTACCCAAATTAATCTGTAATTTTTTTTTTGGGGGGGGGAGCCGAGGATCAAACCCAGGGCCTTTGTGCTTGCTAGGCAAGCGCTCTACCACTGAGCTAAATCCCCAACCCAAAGCAACCATTTTATTTTATTTGTTTTGTTTTTTGTTTTATGGTTTTTTTTTGGTTTTTGGTTTTTGGTTTTTGGTGGTTTCGGTTTTTTGTTTTCCAGAGACAGGGCTGCTGAGGATATTGCTCTGTGTAAATAAAGTTCTGATTGGCCAGTGGCCAGGCAGGAAGTATAGGCGGGACAAGAGAGAGGAGAATTCTGGGAAGTAGAAGGCTGGGGAGAGAGACCGCCAGCCGCCGCCATGAGAAGCAACATGTAAAGACACTGGTAAGCCACAAGCCATGTGGCAAAGTATAGATAAGCAGAAATGGGTTAATTTAAGATAGAAAAGGTAGATAACAAGAAGCCTGCCACGGCCATACAGTCTGTAAGCAATATAAGTTTCTGTGTGCTTTCTTGGTTGGGTCTGAGCGACTGTGGGACTGGTGGGTGAGAGAGATTTGTCCTGACTGGGCCAGGCAGGAAAACTCTTAACTACACATGGCGCCCAACGTGTTGGCAAGAGTTTCCACCTAAAACCTGAGAAAAAAGATTCTAAGACGGAGCTAAAAACAGCTTCCTAATTGTCTCTCTCAAGTTAGCTGCAGCCTGCCGGTTTGAGCTACTATGGCGGGTTCCTGGCGTGTGCGTCTGACCTGCAGTATGGCAGGAATGAGGAGTCTACAAATGACACTTTACTCTGCTGCATGGTAGATTTAGCCTTTGCTAGTTAAAAAAAAAAAAAAAAAGGTTTCTGGGCTATGCACTGCTTTGATAGAACTGCTTCTGATAGTTGGTGGTACACATGGCTCCAGACCCAGAGCTGGCAGTAAACTGTACCACTGCCATGTAGGGAAGCTGAGGTGGGCGGAGCCAGCAGCCACAGTGGTGTTTCAGTCTTACAAAGATGGATATTACACAGAGAATCTGGTTTGTGTTGTTTTTGGGATTTTTAACTGCAGAAAACGATTTGATCATAAAAGCTGTTGAGTTAAACAAATATGTAAATTTTAAAGGTACCTTGACTTCGAAATTTGGATATAAGGATATGTTGCTTTGGAAAAGAGTGTCTACTTTTGTTTCCACAGAAAGCCAGAGGCTATGGATTTGTTCCAGAATAAGATACATCAGGTTTGATCAGCCAAGACCACCTGAAAGGTCTCCGATGACACAGTGGCACAGATGATCCAACATCCAGAATGGTTTCAAGGCAACTGGCTCAGAGGTTTACCCTCATGGACTACTCCATAATCCTAAATTTTTCTTTGTGTCCCCATAAGATACAGCGCCCCCCTCCAGCAGGAAGTAGTAAGAAAAACTACGCCCAAATTCCCAGCTGGCTTTGGAGATGGAATTGGCTCACTCCTTCTCTAAACCCAAGCACATTGTTAAAATAAAAGGTTAAGAGCTTCTTGTGTCCCAAATCAGAAGAGCCCTCTGGTGTGGGACAGAGAAAAACCGCTATTTTATTTAAAACAGGTTGATTATAAATGCAATCTCTTTCTAAAGATAAAAACGAGGTATGATATAGATATGGTAGGATGAAAGGGTAGATTAATGAACTTACTTCTAAAAGAGCAACAACTCATTTAAAATGTTTTACATTGGTATAGATTTTAGTCTATTGATACAAACTTAAAGTTAATTTTGTTATACTGTGTGTATATTTCTAATCATGTTTAAGGTATTATGTTTGTATAGCTCATTTTAAATTGAAATGGATAATTAAAAATAGATTAATAATTAGTCATCTATGATAATCATACTTGTAGCCATGTTAGTTAAGTCTTCTAGATATACATAGACATATTTCAGATAGATAGGTAATCTTCAAATACTTCAAAGACCTACAGAATATGGCATTTAAAATACTTTTAAAATTTAGACTTTCTGGACAGTGAGACATGTCTGCTCCTGGCAGCACTGATTTACTTCAGAGACGAGGATGGGCATTGAAGACACTTCATATCTTATCTTCACCTTGGCAAAAATAGCCATTTGGGCAAGAAACTGTTCTTGCCTGGACTGCTTGATCAACTGGACATGCAGGACCCATAGAAAGGTGACCACTGAACTTTGCTTTCAAAATGGTCCTTCAGGTTCCTGCTTTGCAGAGGAAACTGCCAGACATTCTACAGAACACTGAGAGAAGTGACCAAGAGACTCTAGCCCTGTGGGCTGAAGACAAATGCCCCAACTTTACAAAGGAACATTAGGTGACTGTTCAGGCTGCCAGCTGTCTCTGTCTACCCTGCAAGACTCCCGAAAGTTGCTTGCATCCTTCTCCCGGTTCTCAGGTAATATTATATCCTTCTGAGGTCTTTGATGTGGTTGAAGACTAGATAGTTATAATTTCCTCAGTTATGATAAAAGATAAGTTAGATATAAAACCTTAGACTCACAAATATAAGATAGATAGGATATCTTCTTTAATATTGTAACTGTAATTCTTGCTTGATAATTGTTTTGTTATATGTAATTGTACTATGTAAAAGTTAAAACCTTCCTTAAAAAAAAAAAGAAAAGGGGAAGTGCTGTGGATATTGCTCTGTGTAAATAAAGTTCTGATTGGCCAGTGGCCAGGCAGGAAGTATAGGCGGGACAAGAGAGAGGAGAATTCTGGGAAGTAGAAGGCTGGGGAGAGAGACCGCCAGCCGCCGCCATGAGAAGCAACATGTAAAGACACTGGTAAGCCACAAGCCATGTGGCAAAGTATAGACTAACAGAAATGGGTTAATTTAAGATAGAAAAGGTAGATAACAAGAAGCCTGCCACAGCCATACAGTCTGTAAGCAATATAAGTTTCTGTATGCTTTCTTGGTTGGGTCTGAGCGACTGTGGGACTGGTGGGTGAGAGAGATTTGTCCTGACTGGGCCAGGCAGGAAAACTCTTAACTACACAGGGCTTCTCTGTGTAGCTTTTTGGAGCCTGTCCTGGAACTCACTTTGTAGACCAGGCTGGCCTCGAACTCACAGAGAATCATTCACCTGCCTCTGCTTCCCCAGTGCTGGGATTAAAGGCATGCACCACCACCACCCAGCTAATCTGTAATTTTGATGTAATTTCACCTAGAACCCTAACTGCAGACTTTTATAAATTGTTCATTAAGTCTATTTTTACAGAGTTTCATGTAGCCCAGTCCAACCTCAAACTCACTGTGTAGTCAAAGATGGTCTTAAGCCCCTGGTTCTCTTCACTCCTTCCCTTAACTCCTGGGATCGGAGATTATCGGTATGCACCACCCCTGGCTTACAGACCAATGTCTTTAAATTGCACTGGAAAAATAGGTGGTCACTAATCAGGAGCCTCTGGAATTGCTGGCTATTGTCTCTCAACTCCCAGTCAGCATCAGGGCTAAAAATGATTTTCACTAATATCTAAGCTGGGCAGACATGAGTGGTTCTACCCTGGAGCAGTTGAGACCTTGCTGCCTGCTTTTAAACCTGAAAGCTAGCCACTCAAGTTGACTCCTGTCATTCAAACATCTGCCAGGGGATGCCACTTAATTTTATAAAATTGTGGGTTTTCTACTGTTTTACCACAGGATTTAGCAGGGTTTTCCTGTGTTTATATTTTATTGAACTGGGGGAGTCCTTTATAACTCAAATCCAAATAAAAAGGGGAAACCATATAAACATAGATTTGGCTTATAAATACCAAAATGTTTGTTCACCAAAGCCAGAAGAACAAAACTAAACAAACCCCAAGGATGTGGGGGAAAGGTCTTGCAGGGAGGAGGGGAGGATGACAAGGTGGGATGATACGACAAGCTGATCCTGGAGCAGGGATGACAGTAGTCACAATGCTTTATATCCATGTATGGGATTATCAAAGAATACATTTAATAAATGTTATAAGAAAGCCAAGGCACAAACTAGAAAAAGTAATAAAGAGGGATTAACACACACATAGAACCTATAAATCCATAAGGAAAATACCCCACTAGAAAAAGAATGAACTGCATCAATAGGCACTTCAAAATAGATAACACAAGACCAATACATATATGAAAACAAAGTTGCAAATGTTATCAGAATTACGGAGCTTCCCTAGGAAGTAGATAAGCAGAAAGGGTACATTACCAAGCACAGCGGAATAGTGATTCCAAAACTCTAATCTTTTCAAGTTTTTCTTAAGAATTTTGGGCAAGTCTAAAGGTCAAGCTAAGAGTCTACTCCTTCACTTCCCCCAAAAATCATCTCCTCCCATTTTTCATTTACTGCATTTACAAAGATTGCTTTTAAGGTGGCAAAGATGAAAGCATTATCAACTTTACAAAGCAGATTTCCAAGGAGCTATTTCATAATATGTATCTGAAACCTTGCAAACACACATACTATTTAGACCTTCAGCTTGCAATTCTAGGAAACTAAGCCAATGACATGAACATGGTCATATCCAAAGAAGTATTATGAACATATGGCCCTCAATATCACTGAGATAGGCAAATGGTAGGAAGTATGCTAAATATTCTCAAATACTTTTCTGGTTATATAATTATTATGAACACAAACGAAGAACATTTGTGTGTTTTAAAGGGTGGTATGTGGTGTAGTTCATTGTATCTAAGACAAGTGTCATTAACCTTTTTATTTTTAATTATTTTTATGCATGTGTGTCTGTGTGTGGGTATGTAAAAGACCAGAGATGTCAGATCCTTTGGAGTTGGAGTTAAATGAAGTTGTTAGCCATCTGACATGGGGGCTGGGAACCGAACTCTGGTTCTCTGCATGACCAGTACCTGCTTACATCTCTCCAGCCCCATAAAAAAGTATCATTTTTTAAAGTTTAGTATCACGTCACATAAATTAATATCTAAGAATGCACACTGAGAGACTTATAATATGAAACAAATGTTACGTTGTCTGGTTAGATATTTTCTCAGCTAGAAACACTTAGATTACTTCAGAGCAGTGAGAAGCCTCAACCTAGAAAGGTGCTGCTGGTTGCCTGAGTTCCTTCTCTCAGATACACGTGGTGAATAGAGAGAACCAACTCCACATGTCCCTTAACCTCCACATGTGTACCATAGAACACACACTCACATAATAAGTAAAAGGTAATAAAAAAATTGAATTTTCTCAAAACAAGCTTAAATGAGTAAGCTGACCAGGTCTAAATGAGACCCTATGTTATTGAAGGTGTACTGAGGTTTTTCAAAACAGTTAAGTGAGGATTTTAAATGCTCTCAAGACAAAGAAATGATAAGCACTAAAAGCAACTTATGTGCTCATAACCAGGAGTTAGTCATTTCATGAGTATACATATATAAAATTCTACATTGTGCTCCCTAAATAAATATGATTGCCAATTACAAAAACAAAGCCTCTGCAAAAACTACCATCCAAGGGAAGAAAAGACCTTCAAAACCCAGAAGCCCAATTGCTAAGCATGTAGACATCAACAAAAATTAGACCACAAAAGTACTTACAGACACAGCGGGGATACATTTTTGGCCTAGAAAATTTTATTTTTATTTTGTTTCATTTTATTATTTTCTTTATTGTGATCAAGCTTCACAACATAGGGCAAGCTAGTCTGGAGGGTCTCAACAATCCTCCTCTGCCTCCCAGAGTGCTGGAAACTGACAGGTATGAACCATAACGTTCAACTAAAGAAATCACTAAAAAAAAGATTAATCCTAGACAATGCCAAAAGTTAATTTTTTAAAGTATGACTAATAATTATGATTAACAAACAGGCCATCATAAACCATACCAATTACTATTACCAACAGGGGAGCGACAAAAGAGGAGACAGAGTTCTCATTACAAGAATAACTTCAAAATCAGTTATTTTATTTGTTCATTCTGCCATACTAATATCAACTCAGTGTAATAATTCTAAGTCCCAATCTGGTATGTATGTTCTAGACATAGTTAATTATTCTGTATACCACAAATTTTTTGCAGATAGCTAAGTTTCGCACTTTGTATGAAAAAACTGCAAAGGTTAATCGGGTAATGGGTGCTTATACTTCCCTTAGGTGAAGAAACATTAATTCTAACCTAAGAGGAAAAATGGATCTAACAAGAGACAGCTGATAAAGTTCATTGACTAGTCCCTGACCTCCCCTGGCTTGGAACTATCGGAACAGTAAGTAAAAGTGAGCCTGGTCACTTCCCCACTGAGACAGATCACCTCCTCCACTGCTCTCTTTATTGTAAGGATGTTGGAGGTCATCTGGACTAGATGCTATAAGATGAGAGAGAGTTATATAAAACACACCAGACTTTATGTGATTACCTATATGCTTTTTCTTTAATCAGAATCCTTGGATTTTTTTTTTTTTCTGAGACAGAATTTCTCTGTGTAGCTTTGTGCCTTTTCCTGGAACTCACTTGGTAGCCCGGGCTGGCCTCAAACTCACAGAGATCCACCTGGCTCTGCCTCCCAAGTGCTGGGATTAAAGGCGTGCACCACTGCCACCCGGCTAACCCTTGGAATTTTAGAATTAACTAAAGGACACAGGTGCGTGTTGCTGATATCTGTTACTTTAAAGTTTTATAATCTTCTTGTAGAATAAGACTGGCTACAGAATCATAATACATTAATTCTCAATTCTCCAAATAATATTCAAATTTCCAATTCTCAGTGGTTTAGAGTTCATTTCTTAAACCTGGAAAATCCATTAAAAAAAAAAAACAAAAAAAAAAACAGACACAGGGCCAATGACATGTTTTAGTAGGTAAAGGCACCTGCCATGCAAGCCTGACTACCTGAATTCTATCCCCAGAACCAACCAAGTAAGGAGGAGAGAAGAGAACCAAATTCACATAATTGTTCTCTCTCTCTCTCTCTCTCTCTCTCTCTCTCTCTCTCTCTCTCTCTCTCTCACACACACACACACACACACACACACACACACATACACACACTACATAAAAAATAATATTGGATACAAAAGACAGTCAAGACAGTCAAATATAAAGATGGTTACACAAGGACTCTGCCACATGGACTTTTGCACATCAAGGCTCACACTCGCAGAAGTAAAAACACCAATGTGGCCAGAAGACCAGTAGTCTGTAAGATTGGACATACTATAATCAGCAGATTATTGATAAGTGGAGGAAATATGGTTACTCTGTTGTGAAGGATTAATGACTTACACCCAGAGACATTTATTCTGAGTTTGGGTTTATTTTATCTGTCACCACTGGTATTAATAGACTTAATCCGTGTCCTATACCCATACAATATTACCTCTAACTAAGGAATAGTACTAATATCAGTGGGAATTTTTTCACTGATCTTATTGTATACTCAAATATTTAGGAGTTAGCTAAATAGAATGATTGATTGATCCAATATTGAGAATCTAGTTACTGTCTAACTAGTTAGTAGCTAAGGATAGGGCTTTATGCCCATCTCAACTCTTCCTTCTGGAAAAGGGAGAGTAAGTTCTCAAATGTGTGGGCCCTGGTAGGTTGACCACACTCCAGTGGATGATCATACAATAAGAGGGTATGTATAACACAAAATAGATTCCCTTTTTCTTAAAAGAAACACAAAGTTAGGTGTATGTGTGTGTGTGTGGGGGGGTGTCATCCTGGAGGAGCTGGGAGAGGAGTGTAAATATGATCAAAATACATTGCATGAAATTCTCAAAGAACTAATAAAATAATTTTTTTGTTTGCTTTTGAGATAGAGTCTCTCTGTATGACACTGACTGTCCTGGAACTAGCTATGTAGACCAGGCTGGCCTCAAACCCACAGAGATCTGTCTGCCTCTGCTTCCTGAGTACTGGGATTAAAGGAATGTGCCACTGCACCTGGCCTAATAAAAATAATTTCTCAAAACATAGTTTAAAATTCTCAAAGAACTTAGAAAAACTTTTAAATGTGTTTTTTTTAATGTAATATTCTTTTTGCACCACTGACAATTTCTAGATACTGCTTCTTCCAGCAGCAGATGGGAGCTGATGCAGAGACCCACAGCCAGATACAATGTGGAGAGGGAGTCTACATTGGAGATCTCTATCAGGGTGCTCCCCTCGGAGCTCAGGAAACCCAATGGCAAAGGAGGAATGATTGTAAGAGTCAGAGGGGATGAAGGACACCAGGAGAACATGGCCCACTGAATCAACTAAGCAGGGCTTACGTGGACGTACAGAAGCTGAACTGAATAGGTCTGCACCAAGTCTTCTGTGTATCTGTTATGACTGTTACCTTGGTGTTTCTATGGGACTTCTTTTGTTTGTTTGTTTGTTTGTTTGGCTTGGTTTTTCGAGACAGGGTTTCTCTGTAGCTTTGGAGGCTGTCCTGGAACTCGATTTGTAGACCAGGCTGGCCTCGAACTCAGAGATCCACCTGCCTCTGCCTCCCTAGTGCTGGGATTACAGGCGTGTTCTGCCACCGCCCGGCTCTATGGGACTTCTAACAGTAGGAGACGGGTGTGTCTCATACTCTTGCCTGCTTTTGGAACTAATTTCCTCCTATTGGGTTGCCATGTTCAGCCTCGTTACAAGAGCTTTTGCCTTGTCTTATTGTAACTTGTTTTATCTCGGAGGACTACTCTTTTCTGAAGGGAAGCAGAGAGGGAGTGGCTCTGGGGAAGAGGAGAGGCAGGGAGAGCTAGGAGTGAAAGGAGGGGAAACTGGCCTGTGATCAGGGTGTTGAATGAGAAAAGAATCTATTTCCAATTGAGAGAGAGAGAGAGAGAAAGAGAGAGAAAGGAAAAGTAACAAAACTACGTGTTCCATGACAAAGATTGTGCCGTGGAGATCTCACTGACAAACAGGAGGAGGACCCCAGAGACTCCAGGTGAATAGATAATGTGCTTTAAGTGTTCAGAAAGTACTGGAAACAGCTGGCACAGACTGCGGGAACGTTAAAAAGCACGTTCACACAGGTCTATTCAATAGCTGTTTTTCTCTAATCTGTGGTTTTTCTTTCTCCTTGTTACTGAAACAGATCACGATGTAATTATTAGAGGATTCTAAACTGTCTCCTGGTTATTTTATTGTCAAGGTCTTTTGTCTGTGGAACATCATATTTACTCGACTGTGTAACACCACAAAACAAAAATGTCCTACTCCCATTGTTAACAGACTTGGAAGAAAATGGTAATTTAATGACAGTAAAAAGAGGATATACTGTGGGTCAACAATCATTACTAGATATTGATGTCTTGCTGCAGCTAAAAGGCTCAGGTCAAGAGTGAAGGAGGAAAACAAGCAGCTGTGATGTGTTGCTGTTTAGGGACGACTGAAGTCCTGCCTTTCAGCTCCTGTGAATATTTACTGATCTGGAAATAGGGTTTTAGGAGATGATCAAATTAAAATGAAGACACGGAGACTATAATCCACCACCAGTAGAGTTATTTCTAAAAAGAAATTTGGATGAAGAGACACAAATGTACAGAGCAAAGATGTGAAAACATAAGAAGAAAGCAAGGGACATCTGAGGCCACCTGTCACTACGTACAAACGTGGGACACATTTTCTTTCGTATCTTGCAGAAGCAAGAAACTATGCTGTTGGCTTGATTTTAGACATAGACTCCAGATTCTTGTGGCTATAAAAACTTCTGTTTCAGTCATGTAACTTGAGGCACTTTTGTTATGATGAGCCTGGAAAACCCACACAGGGATTTGCTCTTAAATTTTTGCTTTGTTTTTCTATGACTAGGTTTTATTCCACCAGAAATTTGGAGATGTAGAAGGAATGCCTTCACAAGAGAACCTACTCTCGGCCGGGTGGTGGCGGCGGCAGCGCACGCCTGTAATCCCAGCACTCGGGAGGCAGAGGCAGGCGGATCTCTGTGAGTTCAAGGCCAGCCTGGTCTCCAAAGTGAGTTCCAGGACAGCCAGGGCTATATAGAGAAACCCTGTCTTGAAAAACCAAAAGTGAGACAGAGAGAAACAGAGAGAGAGAGAGAGAGAGAGAGAGAGAGAGAGAGAGAGAGAGAGAGAGAGAACCTACTCTCCTTTCTACCTTATTAAAAAGTAGGAATAATGGATAGTCATTGGATGTTCTTTACTACTTCTGAGAGTCAAAAAAAAGTATTGTACTGAAGTCATAATAGAGAATAAGGTAAAAGAGTGTTTTTTGCAACATATGAGTCAGGGTTAAGAGGAGCAAACTCCTCTGGAGTGAATTGGTGCATCACCCACAGGTAGGGAGGCATAGAGTCAGTCAGTGTAGAATTGCTCTTACAGAAAAAAAAACAAAAACAAAACAAAACAAAAAAACACTGGAAGAATTTCCCAAGGGCAAGAATGATTTTAAAAAATGTGTCATGATGGCAAATCAGAGATCAAATCAGAGGAAAGACTTGAGAAATTAGCTGTTTGACCACCAAAGAAAAGCCTGTAGAGGTAGGCTGATGCCTGTGGGATTTAGCATCACTAAAAAGAATCCAAACATTTTGTACCTGCACAGTTGGGAAGATGATGCCTTGAGGTGATCTCATGAATCTGGAATATCCACTCTTCATGGGCTCAAAGGTGGGTAAGTGTAAACCTTTCATTTGAGAAGACCATCCCTGGGTGTTCTGGTTCCACAACTAAGAAATTATTTCCTCCGTACTTCACTCCATCTTTAGTCGTGAAATAACTGAAGAATCCACTGTAGTCGTGGTGCAAAGGGGCTGTGGTGGCTACTGATCTTGCTATTAGCAGAACTTGATATCTTCTACATGGTACTGCTTTTTTTTTTTTAGATATGGAATGCAAACGTGCCATTGAGATTTCAAAAGAAAATCTAGAAAGGTGGGCAGCTTGTAGCATGGTTGAGGTTTTGTGTGGTGATATTTTATTTGTATATTATTAAATAAAGTTTGCCTGGAGATCAGAGGTCATAGCCAGCCATAAACAAAAGTCAGGTGGTGGTAACACATGTCCTTAATCCTATCCCATGGCAGGCAGAGTCTCTGTGTGTTCAAGGACACAGCCAAGTGTGGTGACACCCACCTTTAATTCCAGTACCAACCATAGAGACCTAGAGGTCTGTATAGACAGGCAGTGATGAGGAAGGGAGGTGGCTGGGTTAAGAGCCAATGAGAAGGCAGAACAGGAAGGCAATAAAGGTGCAGGTTAGACAGGAAGAGGCTCTCTTTCGAAGTTACAGAGACATGATGAGCTAAGGTTAGTTGGTGGCTATCACTCTGATTTCTACGACTTTCACCACTGTATTTGGCTCTGTGTTTCTTATTTAATAAGACTGATTAGAAATGTGTCTACAGTTTTATAAGCAGATCTTGCAGGTCCTGAAACTGTAAAAGTAAAGTCAAAACAATGCTGGTGGCATCAGGACAGCAGAGATGCCAGTGACATGGCACACCCACCAAAGGAAGCTGCCGATAGCAAGCACAGCCTGCCTAAGAGGAGGACCAGAAGATCTGAAGTCAGTATAGCTGTGGGGGTGGCCTTCAGGGCTCATATTATAACATCATGTGCCTTGGATGGCAGACATGTCACTATAGCACTCAGTGTTTGCCCTTCAAGCTTTCAGCCTTGGTTCAATTCTGCCTCACTGTTTTCCAAGTCTTCTCCTTGGGAGTAGGAGGGTTTCCCATGTACACCTGCATATTGAATGGATGCAACTTGTTCTTCTTGAATTGTAAAGTTCATATCTAAGACTTTGCCATGAGTCTCTGAAAAAAACTTGGGGACTTTGGCATTTGCTCCCTGATGGAACTGGTAAGACACAAAGACTCACAAAGATAGACTAGTGTGGTCTGATGCCTTCTGCCTTGTGAGACTGGCTTGAGTCCTTGAGGCCCAGGGACACGGTTATACTATGGATGTTAAATGCCCTACAAAAGCTCATTCATTGAGCACTTGGTTTCTAAGGAAGCATCAATCTGAAATGGGCCTTTGAAAGGTCACTCGACCATGAAAGCATTTGCCCAAGGCGTTGAATTCACAGCTTCGTAGGTTTGGGGAGAGGGGCTGCATCATAAAAATGAGCTTTCTTTTTGTTTTCTTGATGCTACATCTATTGCCATACTGTTCTGCCTCAACTCATGCCTCCCTAAGTACCCATGAATGCCAACCTCAAAAACCATGAGTCAAAATAAACCCTTCCTTTCCTTTTAGTTGGTTGTTTCATATATTTTGTCAGAATGACTAAACCTGGCTAAAATCTAAAATGACTAAATTGGGCTGGCTAGGACATTCCTGCCTTCCTTTAGTGCACAGGATTCATTATTGCTACTCTCAGATAAAGAATGCACACACACATTTATATGTATGCATATGTGTATATGTATGTGTGTGTGTGTGTGTGTGTGTGTGTGTGTGTGTGTGTGTATGAATACCAGTTTATTTTTGATCTGAAGTATACCATTCTGCTCCTGGGCCTCAAAGGTTATGCCCATCTCACAATGCACTTAATATTTAATGTATACAAATAGACTTCTCACATTATTAAAGCTTACATATTTAAGTAGTTCACTCAAGATACAAAGAAGACATAAAACTTCACTGAACAGCAAATGTCCATGTGAAGTGTACCTCTGTGCTTGCTGGCATAGAGCTCATGTTAGAAGAATATACCACGGATCTTATTGTCACCGTGGCTATATCGGAAACTAACTCTTGCAGCACAAACCCCGAATATAAACTAACCTTGAGAAAATCACTCCGTCAGTGTAGGAGTATGGGTTTTGAAGTAAAGAAAATTCAAGGAAAGACAAAAATAAATTCATGGCAAAGGGGGAGAGTTAGCAGAGGACGGCGCAGAGCACAAAAACACATAGAAATAATGGGTCAATAATGTGCTGAGTACACTGCATCCACCCAAAAGGGAAGTCTGGATAAGGCCAAATTAGCCTACCCAAAATAGATATCCTCCTCTTCCCTTTTCACCGCAAGCTCTCATGAGTGAGGAGTAAGACATGTCTACGATGTCAATTTTAAATACAAAGTTTTTGTGTGTATATTTCTTACTTTTATATTTTTGTGGTTTTTATTCATGCACATACATTTGCAAAGTCAGTTGGTAACTGAATCCTTGCTTTATTGTTAAAACGAAAGAGCTTGAAAGTCAGGCATGGTGGCACACACAAGTAATCCCATCACTTGAAGGTCAAGAAGGTTAATGTAGGCTAAGTGCAAGTCAGAACTACAGAGCAGGGCACTGGTTTTTGTTCTAAGCCCCCTCTCAAAAAATAATTGTTATCTGTAAAAGTTTCCCTTATTATAGCAATGTTTCTAGAGAACCATACAAATGATTATACATAAGGTATTTAAAATTTGAATTACAGCTCAAATTTCCAGTCTTCTGGAGCTTGGGCATTTGGGTATCTGGCCTAGCATGCCCAAAGCCCTGGATTTAATTCTCAGTGCCACAATGAAACTCTATGACAAACAGGACACCAAAACAAAAACCAAAATCTTAGGGAGGAGTCACAGGTCACAGTGTCTATGTCTTCATCAATAAACCAGAGAATCCAGGTAAAATCCAGAAAGATTGTGCCATCAAAGGTTCAAATATTCTTTCTGTGATGTCCCTGTCGAATGAACTTATCTATTCTCTGTGTGGCCAGCCACGGTTGTCTCCTGTTCTTTTCCCAAACACCAGCTATCTGAATTTTGTTTTATTTTATTTATTTACTTTTTTTTTTTTTTTTTTTTTTTTTTTTCTAAGACAGGGTTTCTCTGTGTGGCCCCAGTAGTCCTGGAACTCACTCTGTAGACCAGGCTGTCCTTGAATGCACAGATCTCCTTGCCTCTGACTTTGCTAGGATTAAAGGCATGGGCTACCACCGCCCTGCTGCTATCTGAAAACATTTGATTGTCCCAGTGAACAAGACCGATCATGTGCAGGCATCCAGTCACATGCAGCTTTGGTCTAGGAGTTTGATTGTTGACGTTTTATAATTGTAACTTGTTTATCTTCAATATAAAATGTGCAAGTTACATTCTGATCTTTAAGTTCGTTATAATTTTAAAGATATCTGGCTCTCTTCCTTACGAATTAATAAAAACTTGGAATTCTAGCAAACTCTACTTAGTTACCATCTTTGAAAAGTTTCTTTGGTGCCCTTGGTAGCCTAAATGGTATTTGTTTTTCAGTTACTGCTCCCATGCCAGTTTCTGGGACTACAACAGAGCAAAAGAACGCACTGTTAATTATGAACATATTTAAGCTTTTGAAAACAATTTAATTGACAATTAAAATGTACCAAAGCCCTGCTGTTCATTATATATTTCTAAGAGAAAACCCTGTGATGTGCTGCAGGGAATCTGGGAAGGGGAAGAGAAAAGATCAAGAAACACAAAAGTAAGGTGCAATGAATTCGTACCACGACCTAGGAGCGGTAGCAGTCAATATCCTCAGTACAAAAATGATCCTCGGGACAAGATAATATCCAACAGCCACTTCTTATAATAGGGTTAGAGAATGATATGTCAAACCTCGGTAATCCTCACACAGTTTGTCAATGTGCGACAAGCCAATCAAGTTCAAAGTCCAGAAATTGCAAAAGTTAAGGTAGCTGCAGGAGAGGGTGCAGGCTGGGGCACTCTTTTGCAAAAGGGGGGGGGGGGGGGGGGGGTCAACGGGGTTGACTTAGCTTTCCTAGCAATGTTTAGGATCATGCTCATCCAAATTCCTTGGACACTCAGTGTCACCCAGGTTCTTGCATCAAGTCCCGTGGACAATGACTCTCAAAGCAAGGCAAGCTTTGATCTTGTCCCACCTTTTACAGTGCCCTCTAGACCCAGGCTGCTGCTACGCTCTGAGCCACGAGGGAATTAACTGGAAACTTAGGAGGCAGCAAGCAGCCTAGAGGAAAATCCTACCAGCCGGGGCGCGCAGGGCAGGGAGAAGCCGAGAGAGGTACGGATTACTTACAGTTTGTCGCCGAGGCTGGCAGGACCAAGACGAGGCACGCCAGCAGCACCCGACAGCGCACACTCAGGACCCTCATTGCTGAGCGGGTGGCCGGGGGTCACGGCTGGTGCAGGGGGAGACCGAGCCGGCGCGTAGGTGCGAGCCGGGGCTCAGCTCTCCCAGCTCTGCTGTGGCCCAGCCCGAGCGAGCGCGGGCGGAGCAGCCCGGGGCGGAGGGGACCGCCCGCTCCCAGCCCCCAGCCCGGGAGGGGAAGCGATGACTGGGACATTTCCTGGAAGCTTTTCGCAGCTAGGGGTGGGGTGGGGAGGGGGGAAGGCTCAGAGAGTGAGGTCGGAGGCCTAGGAAAGCTTATCAGAGGTCCTTTGTCACTTTCCCAAGTTCTGCTTTTACTTCTTTTCTCTAGAAAGTCAAGTTTTCCAATGGTGAAAAAAAAAAGACACCTCTCTCTCTCTCTCTCTCTCTCTCTCTCTCTCTCTCTCTCTCTCTCTCTCCCTCCCTCTCTCCCTCTCTCCCTCTCCTCTTCCTCCCTCTCCCTCTCTCTCCCTTCTCTCCCTCCCTTTCTCCTTTCCTCCTTTTTCTCTCCCTCTCCCTTCTCTCCCTCCCGCTTCTCTCCCTTTTCCTTCTCTCCTCATCCAGAGACTGTGTCAGCCAGGAGGATGTCAGGATGTCAACCTGAACTCAGAAGCCAAAGTGGACTTTAGGAAGAAGACTATGCGGAACAGACATAATGGGAGGAAAAGAAAATGGAATGTTTTGATCGCCTATGTTGTGTCTCCTCCAAACAGCTTGTTTGGGTATTAATGTATTACCATTCCGGTTTGGTTATGCATATGCCTGTGAATCAGGCTTTAGGTTGCCACTCGAAACTAAACTTCCTGGGGTCAAAGCAGAGTTCTTGGTCTGACCACTGTTGTATAACTTTTAAGAAAAGCGCTTACCCTTTTTAGCCCTGGTCATATGATCTGTAATACAGAGATAACAGGTTTTTCATAGTGTTGATCTGGGAGTTTCAATAGTTGTTCTATGAAGCAATATGGCCATGTCAAATAGTAGGACTCAGTGCATATGTATTATTGCTCATTTTCTGCCCAAATGAAACATCGATTTTTTTTTTCCCTCTAGGTGTGTGAATGAAACTTACTAAGCAGAATCATATTTTAAGGATTATTCCCATACCTAGTTCTTTTTTCTTTCTTTTTCTTAATGATTTTGTGATCCAGCTGAGTGAAAGATAATGAATATTGGAGTCAATTTCTCTAATAAAGGAGTGGCTTAGGGAATCTCCATTCATTCAGTAGGGGGAAGGAGGGAAACTCTTAAACCATGCCAATCTGTGTTCTGTGCCTTGTTTAAGGATTAAATTAGCCGGGCGGTGGTGGCGCACGCCTGTAATCCCAGCACTCAGGAGGCAGAGGCAGGCAGGTCTCTGTGAGTTCGAGGCCAGCCTGGGCTACAGAGTGAGTTCCAGGAAAGGCTCCAAAGCTACACAGAGAAACCCTGTCTTGAAAAACTAAAACAAACAAACAAACAAACAAAAGAATTAAATTAATGAATGAGAGACTAACAGGAGAAAATAATATTTAATCCCATGTATATGCAGGAGAATTCCATAAAATGATGAGATTTAAGGAGGCGGCCAGATGACTGAGACATATAACAACTTAAGGTGTGGAAATAGAGCTCGAGGCTTCCAGCAAAGGGGGTTGAGTTGGGGAGAAAACAGCTCAAGGAAAGACAAGGAGTAGAAATGTATGGTCAAAAGGGGGTTGCCTTATTGTCTTGGGGACAGCAAAACTCATCTCTGGGACTTGCTCTTTCTGGTGTGATAGAAGTTTTACTAATCAAAAATTCCTTGATAGGTGTAAATTTCTGTTGTAGCTTGGATCTTTTTTAAAACATTACTTTTAAAAATATGTAATGTGTATGAACTTTGCCTGTGGCTGTGCACCCTGTGCCTGCAGAAGCCAGCAGAGGGCATCGGGTCCTCCTGGAACTGCAGGTTCAGAGGGTTCTGAAACAGGATGTGAATGGGAGAGCAGTAAGTGCTCAACCACTGCGCTCTCCAGCCCCTGAAGCTCCAGTCTCAATTATCTCAGTTGTATCTCAAAAGCTCCTGTGATAAGACTTTGTCACCAGCCTGTGGTGGTAGAAACATTAGGACTTGACTTGTTGTTGTTGTTTTTCTCTTTGGTCTTTCTGGGGACCCACCACCCAGCTCCCAAATAAATCACACACGGAGGCTTATTATTTCTTATGAATGCCCAGCCTTAAGTTGGCTTGTTTCTAGCCAGCTTTTCTTAACTTTCTTTATCCCATCTACCTTTTGCCTCTGGGCTTTTCCTGTTCTCTTCTCATGTAAATCTTATCTTACTCCATGGCCCCCGTTGTGCACCTGGGTGGCTGGCCCCTGGAGCCCTCCTCCTTCTCTGGCTACTACTTCTTTTGTTCTTTTCTTGTTTTTTAAGAGACTTTTATTTATTTTCTATATACAGTGTTCTGCCTGCATGTGTCCCTGCATGACAGAAGAGGGCACCAGATCTCATTACAGATGGTTGTGAGCCACCATGTGATTGCTAGGAATTGAACTCAGGATCTCTGGAAGAGCAGCAAGTGCTCTTAACCCCTGAGCCATCTCTCCAGCCCCACTTCTTCTTCTTTTTTTTTACTCCTCTGTCTCTTTTCTTCTTTCTCCTCCCAGATTTCTCCTTCTATATATTCGCTCTGCCTGCCAGCCCCACCTGTCCTTTCTCCTGCCTTGCTATTGGCTGTTCAGTTCTTTATTAGACCATCAGGTATGTTAGACAGGCACTGCAACACAGCTTCACAGAGTTAAACAAATGCAACATAAACAAGAATTACACACCTTAAAATAATATTCTACAATACTCGGCCTAATGGGATGTCATTCTGGGGATGTGTCCCTCTCACTCTCTCCACTTTCCTTAGAGAAAAGTAACCAAGTAACCCGTAACCATAAGGCAAGCAGCCTTTTTAGCTTCTTTCTTCCAGTCCAAACGTTACCATGATGCATTATGCCATCACAATTGTGCCATTTATGTTATAGAACCTCTAAAATCATGAGACAAAATAGGCATTTTCTCCATTTACATTGATCCTTGGGTTATTTTGATGTTGTTTTTCTCATTAGGACAGAAACTGACTAACACAATTTCCTTTTCAAATCACAGAACTCATACTTTATTGGAGGTAGCTCACTAAAAAGTTTGCGACTTCCGCCGGATTTTGATTTGCTTTGGGTTTAAAATGTCTCTAATGTCAGCAGCAGTCATTGAACACAAAACTTGATTTGAGACCACGGATGAGCTTCATCACCCACAGCTTCAGGGTCCTCAGTTCAACACCTGCCACCCGATTCTGGGAGGGTGAAACCCAGGCCCCTAGACACCCAGCATCCCATGTCTTTCTCTGGCTTCTGTCATGAGCCCTTTGTCTTTCCACAGGTCCACTGGAACTGCAGGCCAACACGGCCATGGCTATGAAGATGGTAGGGCTCCTGTCCATACATTCAAGGAAAACTGTTTAACTGAAATAGACATACATATATACGTCAAAGTAGTACATGTTGCTATGTCATATCTAATCCCTTCAGTTTAATAGAATAAGAACCATCCAGCATGTCTGTGACCCCTCCCTTTAGAAAACCTTTCTCCTTTTTGGATTCTTTGACTCCATCAGATCTATGTATTTACCACTTTATTCTCATGAATATAAATCTAATCTCTTAGAACTGTTTGGATTATATTAAAAGAAGCTTTGCGTACTATTTTAATATTTAGTATGTAAATGCACGTATGGCACGGGGCTTCAGTGAAAAGCTCCATTTGGCAATCTCTTCAATAGGTGAGGACAATTTTCAAGGACATTGTCAACTTTGAGATCCCAAAATTTCTCTCAGAGGGAAACGTTCCTGCATTAAAAATCAACAGCATTCCATAAAGTATCCTCTCCAATTCAGACAACAACAGAGAGAGCCCGAGAATGGCATGTTAAAGAAATAGAGGCAATTCAAGGAAATGGAAAAAGTAAAAGAAAAGAAAGAAAAAACCAACCTTCTCCAGTTTCTTTGCTTGAAAGGGATTGACTTTTTAGTTTCAGAACTCCATTGCAGTGCCAGTGTAAATGCACAACACCTGGTTTCTTGACTGTAATGCCAAACTTGAAATTCTATCTGGAATGCTTAATAAGGACATTGGAGAATACATCCACGGATAAAATATGTGGGTTTTAAACTTGTAAGTTCCCTCCAGCTTTCATTCAGTATTGAGATCTGGTTTCAGCTGCAAGTATTTATTTATTAACTTTGGCTAATATTTTACAGCTGAAATTTGATTTAGGTATACTTCCTTATACACAAACAAAACTTATCCAAACTTTAACTCCTAATCGAATCCTGTTTCCATATCAAATTATACAGGGTTTCTGTATCGTTTTTTACTAATAAAACAACTAATGCATTCATTAATCATGCTTTCTATGTACTATTTTTTCTGAAAACTATAATTTATGAGGACAGGATTTTTTTTTTTTTTTGATGTTTGATTTACAGCTATGTTTAGAACACTGACTAGTTCATAGACATTCCAATGAACAGTTTGAGCCAAGGAATATCTATGGCAGTATGAAGGGTGAACATGAAGTGAATCTGGCTTTTTGGTTGTAGTTTTGGTTGCTTGATTGTTAGCAGTATTAAAGATTGAACTCTGTGACTCACACATATTAGAGAACTGCTTTACCACTAGGCTATTGTGATATTTTATTTGTGCATTAATAAATAAAGCTTGCCTAGAGATCAGAGGAATAGGAACAGCCATTATGAGTAAACAAAGAAGTCAGGCAATGGCAGCACAGACCTTTAATCCTATCACCTGGCAGGCACGAATCTATCTGGAGCTCTGTGAGTTCAAGGTAACACTGGAAACAGCCAGGTGTGGTGGCACACACTTTAAATTCCAACACCAGTTAACTATGGGCATCTGGAGATCTGTATAGACAGACAGGAAGTGACAGAGCTGGGCAGGAAGAGGAAGTGATGTAGCTGGACAGAGAGAGCAAATCAGATGGCAGAACAGCAAGGCTTATAGGCGTGGGTTGACTCGCATTTAGAAGCTGCCGAGTTGGTGAGGTAAGGTTAGCAGATTCTCTGATCTCTCTCAGCTTTAATCCCTATATCTGGCTCCATGTTTTTTATTTAATAAAACCATTTAGAGATTCATCTACAGGGTATAATAGCCTCACCACCAGGCTTTTTTTTTCTTTTTTTTCCTTTTTATTGATAAGATCTCACTATGCACCCTTGAAGGGCCTGGAACTCTTTATGTACACTGGGCTGATCTCAGATTCATAGAGATCAGCCCGTCTCTGCTTCCTGGGTGCTGAGATTAAGGGGATTCACCACCACACCCTGCCTAAGGGTCTTATTTAGGATGATAGCAACAAGACTGTTTTGTGCACTCATGTGGTAAATTAGCCATAAAACTACAGTGATTTGGTCACAGGAAATCAGAATCTGCATAACTTTCCAGGCAGAGGTTCACCATATGTTAGCCTAACATGCTAACATAGACTCTTACAACTATTCACAAAGAAAGGGAGAATGGACCATGGCTCTGCCTGTTATGTACTTTCATGGAAGGTTGACATTCTACTCACATTCAACTGGGACACAGGAAGTTACTTGGTATGCTTGATTCTATAAGGTAAGAATAGCTTCCTTGTGTGCTTATAAATAAAGGAACTAGAAGTGATTAGTGTATCTCCTGTCCATCAAACCACTTAAGGCATTGGAAAATCGAGAGTCTAGTTTACTAAATGATTGACTAGCTGTTGGCAGTAGAAAACCCTATCAGAACTGAGGAAGGTATGAATGGATCTAACATCAAGTAGTATCAAATATGGTTCCTGAAATGCTAAAGGAATGTGCACATTGCAAGCTTCTTCATGCACAGAGGGACAATTACATTTTCTAATTATGTTTTTTAAAAGGGAAGCAGAAAGTTAAGGTTAGCTCTTAGAAAACAAAGGAAGACAAAGGACGAATTGTCAGGGAGAGAAGAGAAGCAGGATAGTATACAACTGTGAAAGCATAAGACGAGATGGGAAAGAATTTTAGAAGCATTAATTGCATTAAGTGTGTTAAGAGATACAAAGAGCTGCTTCTTCCCCCACACTGCTCACCATCTCTTCCCTGGCATCAGGGCTCCCCTCAGGCCTCTAGTGAAGCCCAAGATCTTCAATAAGGGGAATAAGAAAGTTTATCCAGCCCTATTCAGATGGGTATGTCAAAATCAAGCTCAATTGGTAGAAACTCAGAAGTCTCCACACCAGGGTATGGAGAAGACTCAAGGGCCACATCCTGGTGCCCAACCTGCAATTATCTATCAGAAATTGGATTGAACTATATCTCTCTCACCATCTCAGTAACCTTGTGAACTGGTGGTTTTTCATTCTCATTTTATAGAAGGGCTACAGAGGTTCAGAGTCAGCAAGCTCATGACTTAGAAAACAACTACAATAAAAACCCCAATCTGTCTCAGTCCTACACGATCATTTTCTCTAGCATACTGTGAATTCCCAGTGTTCTTTACTTCTTCTATGATTTGAAATGTCTTTTTTAAAAAACATTTTTTTAATTATTTATTTATTATGTACACAGAGGCTGCCAGATCTTATTACAGATGGTTGTGAGCCACCATATGGGTGCTGGGAATTGAACTCAAGACCTCTTGAAGAGCAATTGGTGCTTTTAACCTCTGAGCCATCTCTCCAGCCCAGAAATGTCTTTATCATCTATCTTTTAGAAGTTGAATAGATAAACATGGCTTTGTACATATTATTGCATGCATTTTTGAAAAGGTATTTGTCATTTTTCCTCAATAAATATATTAGAAATACATACATTAAGTACCTCTTTAAATATAAAGCATTGCAAAAGAGTCAGCATATTCACAATCTCAAAATTCAAAAAGCAAATAGCCATGATTTTAGATAGTTAAAAAGTCCCAAAAAACATACATTAAATTATCATCACTCCTTATTTTTGAGTGGCAAGTGCACAATATTTTCATCTTGTTCCTTCTCTGTTTGCACATTCTACAACAAGGACATGTTGCTCTTGTAATTGTAACCCCTTCTTACAAGAGATATAATTACTGTTCACATTTTTTTTTTTAACATAACAGCGATACACATCATGTTAAAACAGCATTCCCATTTTAACTGCTGAGACAACTTAGCAAACGAGTTTCCCCCGTGTGTCTTTAGTTTATAATTGCCTCAGTGTATTGTTCCTGGAGTTCTTCAGCCTGAGTTGGCCTGAGCCCCAGAGGATCACCATCCCTACTGCACAACAAAACAAAACAAAACAAAACAACAACAAGAGGACGATCAGAGATCTTTGGATCTCGTCTGAGTTACCGGACATGAATGAGAAACAAAAAGGTCGGCAGGCAAGGGATTTCGCTTGGGTGTAGTCAGGGCTTGTGTGAGATCTCTCCAGGAACCCTGGATTTATCTACGGACGCTCCGGTTGCCTAGTTACCAGAGCTCTCTTCCGTGAGCTCCTCCCGCGTTCTCTAGACCACGCCCACTTCCTCTTTCCGCCCTTTGACAGGGGGCGGGGAGCAAGGCAGTCTTCAGCCGCTCAGAAGCCCGGAACGTAGGTCGTCAGCCTCTGATTGGAGAAGCGCGTTGTGGGCGGTTCCGGGGGGGGCGGGCCTTCCGAGCTGCGGAACGTCAGCACGTCGACGCGGGGGTTTTCTCTGGAGTCCCGCTAACGCCGCCGCGCCTCTGCTCCTGAGCCTGTGTTCGGGCTGTCCCAGGGCGGCTGGCCGACGCGGTTCGGAGCCGGACCCTGGGATCGGTCCCGGTCACCGCCCTTCCGGCCTGTCCTCCTGGCCGGTCTACCCTAGGGGAGCCTGGCGACGTGGGGTCCCTGAGCCGGGCCGGGGAGCTCGGGGCCCTTCCCCGCCCCGTGGCTCGGATGGGAGGTGGCGGGAGGAGAGACCTGGGATGTTCAGTCTGATGGCAAACTGCTGCAACTTGTTCAAGCGGTGGCGAGAGCCTGTCAGGTAGGCTGGGGCGTGGGCCGGCTGCCCAGAGGGATGGGGACGACCGCGCCCCTGGGCCGGGCCGGGGCGTCGCCTCTTCCCTTGGCTTGGGAGGAGTCGGCCAGGTCCAGGGGATGCCACCCTTGCAGATGGACCATTTCTGGAGCGAGAGCCTGGACTGTAGCCCCCCTTGTCCGCTTGATTAAGTTTTGATCCACGGCGTATATGGATAACATTGTTTTACATTTCTTAGAAAGATGCGTGTGTGAGCGTGTCTGTGTGGAGAGAAGGAAGGAGAGGGTTACCCATTGTGGTTTTCTTCAAAACCCTTTTTAATGGAAAAGTCTTTTAAAGAGAGGCATGAACTACAGTTTTCCTAATAAACACATCCTGTTGTCTCCCTTTCTTTACTCTCAGCTCTCTTGTACGCATCTGAAAACACCACCGCACACTATTTTGTTGGGCTATTTGGCTCTACTCCTTACTAATTATATGATTCAACCACACTTGGCCCATCTTCCTTATTTATTAAATGAGGATGATAATATCTGTGCCTAAGAAGTGTTGGATTCAATTAGAGCGTGAGAAGGGTAGTGTTTTCTTGGCGATAATTTAGCTGCTGTTTTCATATACACGCTAGTATAACCTTCTAATTGAAAAGTCTCTTGCTTCGTGATTCATTTTGCATTAGTACATGTGTTAATGTCCAGTACATTGTTACTTGGTTGTTAATTCAATAAATACTGTCATGTACCAGGCACTGTGTTAGGATGGAGTCAGTGAAGAAGCTGATGCTTCTGAAACCTAGAAGCCCAAACTGCACAATGTGTTTCTCTTTATAAATATTGATTTTTCATAGTTATGCTTTGAAATTAGACTACAGGCAAAATTTAGCAAAGTAATTAAAAAAAAAAAACAACCCAAACTCCACCAATATATATTTGTCATAAAGATGAGCAGTTCATTAAAGAATGCACCTGAAAAGCAATACTTAGCAAATTTATAGGAAAACACATGTCTGCATTTGGAAAAGAAATTTGCTTTAAACAGAACTTTTGGAATTCTTTCCCTATCCTTGACTTTGGGTTTGAGAGTTTGAAGTGTAAGTGATAGGATCCCTCTCAGAACCCAGGGTGTGTTCTGCACTGTGTGCTCTGAGTGATTGGCTGTAATCATGTTCTGGCTGATTTCACAGCTTCTAGTCAGACTTGAGAGTCAGAACATATGTCCATTCATACATGCTTCTGCTTACTTTTTAAAGAATGAGTTTTAGGAGAGCTTTACTTTTAGGACTTACACTAATTCATGAAAAATTGCTTCTAGTATACTTATGGTTATCCATTCATTTTTTTTTTTTTATGTTTTAAATGTGCTGCTTGATGTTGAGATTCTTTATGTATTTTCTGAAAATATATTTGCAAGTGTGGGAGGAAGCCGTAATGATTATTTGTCTTCAGAATATGCTCAGAGATTATGCTGGCTTGTCTAATTGATTCTGTGCTCTTCACATGGAAGTTTTTTCCTCATGCTCATGTATACATTCATCTCATGGTAACCCGCAAGCCATTGAGTGTGTTAGATTTGTTTGCTAAGTACCAGGCAGGAGGCTGAGACTCAGCATGAAGGCACTAGGTTAATAATGAGAACTGGGGATCCAGCCAGTTCAAACCGTACTTACCAGACAAGTCAGAACATGAACCTAGGATTCCAAGCTGTGTAAATCAATCCTGAATTGACTGTAGTGCTAGATCCACAGACAAGTGACTTGCCCTAAAAGAAGCCATATAGTTCAGTGCTAGATTTTTTGTTTTAATTTGTATTTTGAGATATAGTACAATAATGAAAACTTAAAAAGAAATCAGTGTAGTACTGTTAACTAAAACGTGTACTGTATTACAAGCTCACCTGACTGTAATAATTTTTAATTTGGTTGTGTGCATGTTTGTGTGTGTGTGTGTGTGTGTGTGTGTGTGTGTGTGTGTGTAGGATTCAGTCTAGGGTCCCACACTACATTTTCTGTGACTCTTTTTCCTCTCTCAGTCTGTAAGAGTTGCCATCTTTGAGGTCACTTTGAATAGTACTGCTTAAGGTTTTTAAGATTGAGGTTGTGGTTGCTTGCAGAATACCCCTCAATTTGCTCTTTAGTTCCTTGTAATTTGAGTAAGGTGGTGCTTAGAGATGAAGAATGCAGAGACAGTATGTCGCTCGTCATGGGCAAGTGCTTTGCAGGACACATATCACAGTCTTCAGATCGAGGGCTGTGTGGTGCCAGTGTGTTGTATTGCTGGGAAGGTTAACCCTGGCCACTTGGTTACCATGTTGGCTTCCAGGTTTCTCAGTGTAGTGCTTAGAGTCAGTAGATTGGAATCTGAATCCTGGAAGTCAGCATTTTCCCATGCCCAAGTTGTTGATTATTTCTATCTCACAGCATTTTAGGAGAAAAAAAATGTGCAAGTATTTGAACATGGTTGCTGAGGTTACTTTCTCATTGCTGCCACCAAAACCTGACAGAAACAAATTAGGACAAGAAGGATTTATCTGGGCCTAAGTTTGAAGAGAACACTGTCCGTGGCAGCAGGGAAGGCAGTCAGAGTTGTCGGTGGGTGCCTGTAGCTGCGGAGAATGCTGAAGTTCGGCAGCTTTTCTCTTTTACCTTTTTTATTTAGTCTGTGTGGTTCCATTCATAGTCAGGGTGAGGCTTCCCTCCTCTGTTCAATCTCCTTGGAACACCCTCACAGACACTCCCAATGGTGTGTCTCCTAGGCGATTCCAAACTCAGTCCAGTTGACAGCGAAGAATTACAATCACAACGGCACCAAGCATGCACTCAGCAAACTGTATAGTAATGTATCCTCCTCTGTTGATAACTTATGTTTGTCAGGTCTAGCTTGGCCTTTTCTTCCTATTTTCCCTGAAAGAGTTCCAAGGTTAATTCTTAGGCCTGAGCTCTATATCCCATTTCCTTGCTTTAGTTCTACATTCAGACAGGTCTTAACTACTTAGATCAATATACTTTATATATATCACAGAGGGGGCTTGTGGGATATAAGAATAAATTTGTGTCATTTTTCTCCTTAGTTTTCCAAGTTTCTTCTCTTACATCCTTTTTAGAATACATTTTCAGGCTTTTCTTGTGTAACCAACCGAAACTTATGAGCCTCCGGTAGCTGCTATAACATATTGCTGTAAATATTGTAACGTGAAACAATATAATGTTATTATCATTATTGAGAACAGAAGTTACAAATGGTCTGCTGGGTTGTGTACCTTCTGGAATCTCTAGGGGAAGAATCTACTTTCCATTGCCTTTTCCAGCCTCAAGAGACCACCTGGGTTCCTTGGTTCATGGTCCTGTTCTTCTTCCTTTAAGGCTGGTAGCATAGCTAATCACTCTTATGTGGACTCTTGTGTTTACATTGCATCTACTTGTACAGTCCAAGGTGGCTCCCATCATTAATCACATCCCAAATTCACTACATGTAAAGTAGTGTATGCACAGGTAGAGAATAGGTTGTGGACATCCTTGGAAGACATTTTCCACCATCTTCTGTCCCTGTAGATTCTAGTCTCTTTCCTTTTCCTTTTCCCCTGGATTCTCAGTTGTCATGGGCTGTGGTGCTGTCCTCTTCCTCTCTCATGCATCCCCTAACTCCCTGTATAACAGACTGCTGCCCTGCCCCGTTAAGAGTTCTTAAACCACTTGCTTCACCATAACTGCATGCCGTTGATTCTTTTTGACTCTTCCCTTTGACTCTGAGGCTCCTAGCATCTTTAGATGTTTAGACCACTTCTTCACATTCTCAGCACTTTTTCCTTTTCCTCCTGCCTGCTTCCTTTATCTTCCATCACCAGTTTGCTTTCCTTCATCTGTCTTCTCAGTTTTCCCTAAGGTTTTCTTCTCTTTTCTGTGGCATGTCCTCACTATATACCTGATCAGATGTTATGATAGCATAACATCTACATGCTGAACGTATTCCTGGTCCAGGGAGAATGGTCTTCTATAGAATTCTAGTCTCAGCACATCCACAGTTGTGTTTGTGCTCTGTCTCCCTTCCAGGTCACAAGTTCCTATTGTTTTACCTGTATTTTATGTTAGTGGATTGATTTTGTCTTTCTCCTACCAAAGAGCAACCCGAGTACTAGGTTAAGGTTAAGTTTTGTTCTCCTATGTCGCTAGGTCCTGGTGGGCTCCCTTTTAATAGACTAGTTCTCACATGTTTGTAAGGGGCTCTTTCAGAGATCCCTAGTGATGCCAGAACCTGTATTATATATATATATATATATATATATATATATATATATATAATGTGTGTGATATAGTATACTATAACACACACATACACACCAATGGTAAGCTTTAACTTGTGAATTTGGCACAGCAATACCTTAACCTTAACAATTATAACTAATAATAAAAAAGACCAATTGCAGCAGTGTACTGTAATAATACGACCAGTATGGATGCCCTACTATTTGGGGGCTTCTATTAAGTAAAATGAGGGTGACTTAAACAAAACCAGTCAGGTAACTGGCAGGGTTGCCTGATAACTAATAGAGGGATTGCATATGCAGCATGGATATGCTGAGTAAATCCATGATGTGATTCACATGGTCACACCCAGGCATGGCAGAGGAGGATGATACTTTGTACTAGGGGGACACAGAGTAGAGAAGTTAGGGCTCCACTGTAGAACTTCCTAGTAATTTTAGAGCACAGTTAGTCATGTGCTGAGGTTTGATGGAATGCCCCACAGTGGTCTACATGTTAAAGGCTTCATCCCTAACATGGTGGGATTGGCAGGTAGTCTAATTCTAGAGATGAAGCCTAGTGAAAGGTTAGGTCACTAGGGATGTGACCTCAAAGGAAATTGTAGGACCCAAGGTTCCCTCTTCTTTCTCTCTTTCTAGCTGAAATGTAAGGGATTTTACTGTGCATGTGCTCTTTCATAATGTGTTACCTTTCAATAATGAGGACTCAGAAGTTGCTTTTGCTTCAAGGCACTGGCTCTGTTTGGGTTTGCAGACACCCTGGGTAAGTAAAAGTGGGAGAAAGGTATGGTATCTCCGCCTTCATTTTGTGTTTTCAGATTCCACACTTTACAACTTTAGACTGCTGCTCCTCAGGACAGGAAAGAGACAGGCAAGTTCAGAAGAAAGGCATGCGATTTTATTAGTGTCTAAAGACATTTTATATACATATGCTTTCTGTGATCCTGATGTCAAGAAGGGCCCACTTAAAATCAGAAAAGTAAGACTAGTTTAGCTAAACACATCTTGAAAACAAACGTTATATGAAAGAACAACTGTTATTTGAAACAAGAAAATAGGGGTATCTGTGTTAGCTACTCAAGATTCTCAGATATTACCATTTAGTATCACAGTAAGTTTTAATCTCAAAGACATAGGCTTTTCATCCTTAAGTGTCCTGCATCCTGCTCATCTCCCATCACTTTCCCCACAGGTCCTTGCCATTGAAAATAATTTATCCCCTATCATGACTGTAGCATCTCCATCTGTCAAAGCTTTATTTCAAGTATTTACTGCTAACTAACCCATCCGGAAAGAAGAGCTCCAGGTAGCATGCAGAATGCATCTCATTGCTTCTGTTCACCAGTGGAATGTCCCATAAAACTGATTAGGACATGCTTTATCATTCATGCTGTGATTACTTTTTATGGAGGGAATATATCCCTACCACCAAGTTTTTTTGTCTAAATGAATGTAAATAAATCTGGACCATTTATAGAAGCTGCTGAGTTCTTAATTTCCTAATTAAGCTTTACATACAGATTAGCAAGGATTATCTAGTGTGCTATATGCGAAACTGGAGTGTCTGACATTCATTCTTTTTAATCTGTCTACTTCTTGAATATGCTTAATAAAAATAGTGGGATATTAGACTTTAAAAAATTACCAGAGGGGTTGGGGATTTAGCTCAGTGGGCCCTGGGTTCGATCCTCAGCTCAAAAAAAAAAAAAAAATACCAGAGAGACATTTGTGTATTTATGTTCAAATTTAGAACTTGCTTTATGAAGTTTGAAATATTTTCAATAATGTAGTTAGTTTCTGTATGTCAAACTTTGCCCTTTGGTTTCTTGAGTAAACTATTTTGTCTTTGTTATGCATACTATTCTTAACATTTGAAATAACTTTTATATAATTATTTCAGTTTAAGTATTATCCTTCTACGTTGACAGAGCTATTTCTTTGATAACTTCACACAACAATAGATCTTAATCAGTCCACTTCCAACTCATCCCCGCCATTCCCACATGTGTGTCCCTTCAATCTTTACCTCTTCCTCCTTCTCTGTTTCCTCCTTCTCTTTCTTCTTTTCTTCTTCCTAGTCCAGTCAGTGCCCACACTCATGTGGGTAGCACTGAATATGATTAAGATATGCATTAACTATTGTTCCCTACCATAAGGTTCACTGACCAAAGTTGGCAAAATATAAGTAATTTTGTTTTTAAGTTGAATACTTTCCCGTGTGCTCTTTTTCTTTTCATTTTTATTAGTTTTAATTGTACATATATGTGTATGTCTGTGGGAGCCTGTGTGTGTATATGTGCATGTGAGTTCTAGGCCAGAGACATCTTGAGCTCAAGTTATAGGTGGTTGTGAGCTACTTGATGTGGGTGTTTGCAGTCAAGCCTGGGGCCTCCTGAAGAATCGTATGTGCTCTAAAGTAACGAGCTATCTCTGCAGCCCCTCCAGTATTATTTCTAATGTGTGTGTGTGTGTGTGTGTGTGTGTGTGTGTGTGTGTGTGTGTGTTACATAGAAAGGAACCTGAAATAGAATGTCTTAATATACTCAGCTTTGGAGTATATTAGCCACTACATTAACTGAGTAACATCAAATATTAGTACCTGGACTACAGAAGTCTTCACCTTGAGGCAAATAGCTGAACAAATATGTAATCAGAACTTTGGTACCTCAATCACTTCCTTTCATCTCCTAATTCCTAAGAATTACTTTAGTTTAAAAATATTTCTATTCATTATTACCTCTAATCCATGAGCATGTATTCTTATTTGAGAAATTTTTAGCCAATTGGACATGAGATAAACCATTTGACTTACATTTTCATATTGATGAAAGGATTTATGTGAATTAAATGCAATGTAATACTTTCTTAAGTTAAAATTATTTGCATTAGCATTGCATGGTGTTGCCTCAGTAAGAGGGAAATCAGAAAGTAAGGGTTGTGAATTAATGACCTGGCACTCTTGGCCCTGGTGCTTCATAGCTGAAGAGAACACGTTCTAGCTTAGGAGACAATGAAGAGCTGCTTGAGGTGACCATGTGGAGCAAAGGATGTCTTGGCCATTCATTGTCTGCTGGGGATGGCAGGGAAGAAGCCACTGAGCTTGAACTTGATTCTGTATTTTTAAGCAGAAAATGCTATGCTTAGATTTCTTTTCTTTTTAAATATACATAGGGTTTTTTGCTTCCTAGAGAGCAGGGTGGGGGGTTGAGACAACATCTTACTATATAGCTTTTGCTGGACTGGAACTTGCTATTTGGATTAAAGCCCAGCCACAGAGTTGGGCTTTATCAACAACATATCACCTTTCTTTTAGTTGCAGGAACTAAGTTGTGAGTGTGCTGGGCAAAGGAAGGGAAAAAAAAAATTCCCGGTTATATTTGTGAAAAGGAGCCCTTGCCTCTGGATACCTGATTTGGTATGCATCTATAAAAAATATAGAGATATTAGAATAAAAGTGGTTCCGGCTGTTCCAAAATACAGTAGTGTCTGTTGTTTTGATAAGCTATTGTCTTTAAACTTCCCTTGCAAACTGCAGAGGACTAACTTCTCATTAGTGATGCAGCCTTGAGTCTCTTGTACCTCCCTTGCTCTAGGCACAGCGTGGAGATAATGAGAGAGAGAACTGCCTTTGAACTCTGAAGACACACCATTTACATCAAAGTCTTGTTATTGCGGGGCTGAGGAGAGGGGGAGCATCAGTCCAGAGGCACTTAACTGAGGTAGTGAGCACCAGGATACCTCATTTCCTACTGTCTTTTATTGAGATAAGTTCTCACAAGTACCTGAGGCTGGCCACAGTAAAATCTTCCCACCTCAGTCTCTCTAATGCTGGTGTTACAGGTGTGTATGACCTGGTGACCAACTGAGAGAGAAAGCTTAGATGAGATTTCACAGCATTTGATATGTTTCTCTCTTCAACCTCTAGAAACCGTTCACATCATTGCCATCTTTTTCACCCCCCCCCCCAATCCAAGTTGAAAGTGTTCTCATCTTCCTTGTCTCCTGGCCTGGGTCTCCTGCATTTCCTGGGCTATTTCCTATGTTGTGATGGATTAAACTGTTACTTATAAGACACAAATACCTGCTCAAGAGCTTCCTTTCAGTTTCAGACTTCAGCCGTGAGAGCAAGCACCCTGTCCACATGTGCCTGAGGAACTGCTTAACCCTCTTTCAGGACCTGGGCCCAGATGTGGCCTCCCTGGCTTGCACTTTGGGTCGCCATGAGAATGGCTTCAGATTGAGCGCTGTGTGCCACGGTCATGCACACACTATTAGCCTTCTGTTTGACTGATGAAATTGTGAGCAGTAATGTGTCTAGTGTCATATAGTTTAGAATGAGAACTTGAATGCAAAACTCTAGAACAGGTTGGTGCCTGTTTATCTCAGTGCCTTGAGTCTTATTATGTTGCCAATTAGTAGTATAAATGTGCCTAGATCTTATAGTGCCATAGAGCCACTGAGTGTGTGCGCGCACATGCTCACACACTTCATTTTAAAAATGTAATACTGGGACTGGCACAGAATTATCCTTGATTTTCTACTTTTACTTAAGAGGATGCTTATAATTTTTGTTTTGTTTTGTTTTTCGAGATAGGGTTTCACTGTGTAGCTTTCACCTTTCCTGGATCCCGCTCTGTAGACCAGGCTGGCCTCGTACTCACAAAGATCTGCCTGGCTCTGCCTCCTGAGTGCTGGGATTAAAGGTGTGCACCCCCTCCCCACCCCCCCAACCCCCCCACCCCCCCACCTCCCACCCCCGGCTATTAAGATTATGCCATGTACTTTAAAAGAGGCTTCCATGACTAAATATTTGAGGTAATTAACTGCATGGTGAACAAATAAAGTGTTAGTGTGAATAAAAATCACAGCATGAATTAACTGCAATGTTTGGTAATTTATAATTTCAGAACAATCTGGTGGGTTTAAAAGTTAACAACTATGTAAAACTCTTTCTAGGCAACCTTTTAGAATAATAAAGATGCACAGCCCACTTTCCCTGTTAAAAAGTGCATGTTGGTGTAGCTTTTAAAATATGGTGGCTTGTCACCAGGGACAGTCTGGCTGTGGCGCTTGCTGTAGGACAACAGTGAAATGAAGGATTGTCTTTTATCTGATCAAGTGCACAGCCCTTCAAACAGGAAAAGGCAGCATACAGTGGTACCCTTGGGTCTGCAGAGTCTAGAAAACCTGGCACAGGCCATAAGATCCATCATTTTCTCATTTGTTTAGGCAAGAGCACAATAAAAACATTGGGTGTTTAGGGTACAGAACTGCCCAGATATGATTTCTACCCAAAAATGCTCCTCCAAGGACAATCACTAAAACACAGGTACTACGATGGCTTAAATGTTCATCTATTTTTTTAATACTCTGAATGCTAATATTTAACTATGGGTTTTTTTTGTTTGTTTGTTTTGTTTTGTTTTGTTTTGTTTTGTTTTGTGTGTGTGTATGTATAGTTGAGGATCGAACCCAGGGCCTTAGCGCTTGCTAGGCAAGCACTCTACCACTGAGCTAAGTCCCCAACCCTTAAGGTATTCCAAGTAATGTACCCCAAATCACAGATTTTATCTCTTTGCCAGTTTGACCCTTTATAACTTAAAAGATGAAATTTTAATAATGAAATCAAATGCTTAATGAGAGAGAGAGAGACAGACAGACAGAGAAAGAGAGAGAGAGCACCAGCCAGCCAGACTGAGCAAAGGGGTCTTATACAACACTGTGAATATAGCTCAGTGGTAGTACTTGGCCAGCATATGTAAGGTCCCATGTTCGATTCTGAGCATCCCCTCCCCCAAATGAATGCTGTTCATAGGTGTGATGGTTAGTCTAATTGTCTACTTGACACAATCAAGACTCGCCTGTGAGACGGACATGTGGACCTGCCCATGGGGGTTGTCTCACTTGCATTAATTGAAAAGTTTATTAGTGAAGCTAGTAGTCACTTTATCCTAGCTGTCACCAAACACCTTGCAGAATGACTTAAGAGGGACATTCTTTAGTTTGGCTTATGATTTCAGATGCTTTCTACACAGTGTCATGGTCCCAGGCGTTTGACAGAATGACTGAGTGTGAGAGTTTGTGGTGAAGGACAGATGGATCTTCACATACCCATGTAGCAGGAAGAAAAGAAAAAAATGAGCTGTCTGGTGACATGGCTGCACTTCCAGAGGAGACTAGGGTTCGGGCCCCACACTCATGTGGCAGCTCATAACCATCTGTAGCTCCACTTCCAAGGACCTGGCAATCTCTTCTGGCTTCTGAGGGTCCCAGGCATGCACATGATACACATACGTGTGTTCAGACAAAAACACTCATGGAAAATAATTAATTAAAAACAGACAGTCTGTCTCTCTGTCTCTCTGTCTCTCTCTCTTTCTCTTAGTGGCCAGGTATAGTATACCCTCAAAGACCCACCATAAAAGCTTGCTTCCTCCAGTTGGGCCCCACCTGCTGTGTTCAAACCCTGAGCTGTGGAAAACTGGAGGGGTACCCTGAAGAGGTGTATAAAGAATTCCATGTTCTTAGAAACTGCTGCCTCAGTGGTCTTCTTTTGTAAGACAGTCTAGGACTTCTAGAGCGGGCTCTGTTTCCGGCTCTATTCACAATCCAGCTGTGAAGCGGATTTCCCTTTTACAATAATTATTTTACATTATTGAAATTTCTTTGCTAGGCTCTGTAGTTTATGAGGGCTGAGATTCCTCGGGGTTTATTTGCTTCTTTATAATGACTCCATGTTATTTAGAATGTGGTAGAAACAATCTGAAAATGTGGACTTATTTTCTTATTTTATATGTGTGAGTGTTTGGGCTGGAAGTATGTGTGTATACTATATGTCTACTAGCTTCTTAGGAAGTAAATTCATACTATTCACAGATAACAGTGCTTGTATAATTTCATATGCACAGGAAGAACTTACATTACACATGACCTCATCTCCACATTTTTATCGCCTATTACGGGTCTCCTTGACGTTCCTTCTGGCCTCCTCAGGGCTGCTTGGGGACAGGCTCTGAGGTTCCTTCTTGTTCTTTGCTGTGTCAAGTGTAACTTTGGTTTCCATTTATTTGCCGTGGTGGTCTGAAAAACTTTCAAAGGACCAGGATTCTTGGGTAGCAAGGGAAACTAACTGCAGAACAAATTCAGTGTAGTCATGTAAAAGCCAGAATCCTTGCCTGTGGAATCTGAGTTCCGGTGAGTGTCTGATGGCTTGTGCTTTTATTGTGTCCTTTTCTCTATGTGATTTTACATGGTAGCCTTCCCACGGCTTCCTTATCTACTGTCTTACACCACCAGCTCTGGTCTCTTGCCAGGATGAGTAACTGAGGTTTTCAAGGCCTTGCTTGTATGGTTCCTTCTGCATGAAGCCTGCCTTCATCACTTTATGTGAAACTGCTCCGTCTTCCCCTCTCGGTTCTTTTTCTCTTCAACTATTTTATCCCCCCCCCCCCCCCCCCGCAGTACTTAACAGTGCTCTAACATACTACATAATTTACACCTATTCGCTTCCTCTTATTTTTTTTCTTACTCAAAAATGTTTTGTTATGGTGATAGTTGATAAATAAGTTTATCTTAAATACTTCAACACGGATGACTAATGTGTAGAATCATATCATTGATTATCCTATATTTGACCAGTTTGGCTTTTGAGAGACTGAGTTTTTCTTCCTCACCTGTGACCTGTTCCTAGAATGTCCGACACCTTTACGTCTGTCTTTTCTTTCTTTCTTGAGCAGTGGAGGGGGGTGGGGAGTGGAGGAGGTGGGGGGAGATTCTGAATACATTTCAAATTTGAGAGAGGGGGAAGAAATAAATGTGCAGATCCATGAGAGCCATGCCTAGAATTTAAAGAACACCCTTGACTACCATCTTAATTCTGTTTTCAAGTATTCTTTAGTCTCATTGCCAGTGAGAAATGAAGATACCTACATTAACTAACACAAGTGATGCCTGGGTTTCTCTTGGCCTCCTCAGAGTGCCTGAGCAGGTGGCTGTAGGTTGGTTGACCTGGGCCTTTAAGTGTCAAATGCACGTGAGTTGGGTTAATAGATTCAAAGGCTTATAGCTCTAAGTCCTGACAACTAGTGGATTAGGACTTCAGGCTCCAGAGGCCAGAAACTAACAGGGCTGGATGCTGAGATTTGCCCTGGGTAGTGTGGTGCAGCATCAGCTCATGTAATCCTTAACTCTGAGCAGCAGGTGGCAGTAGAAGCTGTCAGTGCCTGCTAGTTAGAGCTCCCAAACCTGTGTCCCAGGACTTACCCCTCCTACCCAGTGGCCCTCCTTTGGACTTTGCAATGGTTGGTGTTACAGCTTTTGAGCATTGGTAACTGTGGTGATATGTTATTTGTGCTGAAATGTGATATTTTATTTGTATGTTAATAAATAAAGGTTGCCTGGAGAGCAGAGGAAATAGCAAGCCATTTTAAGTAAACAAAGAAGTCAAGCAGTGGTAGCACACACCCTTAATCCTGTCACTTAACTTAGCAAATAGGGTCTCTGTGTTCAAGTAGGGAACAGACACACACCTTTAATCCCAGTATCAAACATAGAGGTCTGGTGGTCTGCACAAACTGACAGAAAGTGACAGAGCTGTATAGGAAGAGGAAGTGATGTGGCTGAGGGAGCCAATGAGAGAACAGAACAGACAAGGCATATAAACATGAGTAGACAGGAAGTAACTCGCATTTGGAAGCTGCAGAGTTGGTGAGGTGAGGTTGGCTGGTGGCTTCCCCTATTTCTTTGATCTCTCTAAGGCTTCCACCCCTATATTTGGCTTCGTGTTTTTTATTTAATAAGACCATTTAGAAATTTGTCTCCAGGTAACTTCAACTCTTAGGCCTTGGCAGGTTCCTGAAAGTCTTCTGAAAATGAAGGTCCATCTTTGTTTCCACGTCCTCTTTGTCTCGACCATCCTCTGCCTCCATTACTCTTGGTACTGTTGTTTCCACTGCTGTAGAGGTGGTGCTGCTGGTACCCTTGCTGGTTTCTCTACATGTTATAAGCTTAGCCTCCTGTACTTTTGATCAAAGAAAACACCATTTGACAGAAGCTTTTGAGTGGGCCCTACCAACAGACTCGGAAGACAAATAGTCTGATTATATAGTGAGGAGCAGGGTGTAGCATGGGTGTGGACTGCAGATGAAGGTTTGTATTTGCACCAGTCACAGCACAGCCCATCACAGACCTTGCAGAAGGACCTGTCACCAGTCCCACATTGCATCAATCATTGGCTTCTTGCAGAGTTACTGAGGAGATACCATCTACACCCCCATGTTTTAGGAAGAATAGCTTCAGGGCCATCTTAAGTACAGAGACTTGGCTTGCCTGGAATGCCTTCTAAGCCCAGTGCAGGTTGTCTGAAGCATGCATATATGTTATATATTCTGTATGCATACATAAAGAGTTAAAACTCAAAACTGACATGGCCAGCAACATTTGTTTGTGTTTTCTAGCATTTAACAATGCTTAATAATGCTTAGCCTCTGTTGCCCCCAGAGTTCTGTCCCCTGGTCTGTCTCACTTAGGTTCTCCCCGGTGGTTCTACAAGCTATGCTGTAGTTCTGTGTTCCCTGAACAGTTTCATCCCTAGATCTACATGATGATGGGCTGCTCCACCCTTTACATTGCGCGGAGATCAGCCAGGCCAGGGATGAGTTTTACTAGGGTACTGCACCACCAGGTTAATAAGACCAGTGCATACCTTCTCTGGGTTTATGAATTCCTAGAAGTTAGTATTAGGTGCTGGTTATGACTTGCTAACTGGTTCATTGTGTGACCTTTGACAGATTATTTAACTTTCTGGCCCTGTATTTCTTCACCAGTAAAGCTCAACTACACTTTTGTTACTGTTTTTACTCTATGGAGTAACACATATTTGATGTTTTCTAACAATAGAAAGCTTCTTTCTACGTACTTACTTCTTCAGCTAGTACTCAGGTCATTATGTTGTATTTGATATTTTTATTTGACATGGTGCTGCCTATCTAAGTGCAGAGACGAGGCTAACACCTAGCAAGAATTCTGTGTGTGCATTGTAAGACAGGTAAATCTGCTGGAATTCCCGGTTTGACTGACTAGATGGCTGAGTCCTTAATAATGACCAGTAGCTCAGGATTAGGCATTTGATATCTAACTCTCTTTTCATTCTTTCCCTTATTTTTTCCTTATTGCTTATGTCTATATTTTATAATTTTTACTTAGAGGACAATAGGATAATAATATCGTATTTTCATAAATTCTGCTGTTAAATCAGTATTTTATTCATCAGCGTAGTTCCTAGCATCTAGAAGATGTTCTGGTATATAGTATATACTCCTTAAATGTTGCTTGGATAGATAAGTTTGCTTGTATCTTCCCCTACATACTGAGTGGTTTTCATTTTTTATTATTTTAAGAAAGGTGACCCTTGTGATGGTGGGCCTTGATAACGCGGGGAAAACAGCCACAGCAAAGGGGATCCAAGGAGGTAAGTAGAAAACTTTTGCTTTCTAAACTCTTAATTTTTCCAAGTCATTTGTTTATGTAAATTGCTTCATTACCTGTTAATTGGACAGAGATAGTGTACTACTTTGTGTTGTTACTATACTTAGGCTCTGAGTAGACTCTAGCTTCCTGATATCCCCTGCTACCATGTTTCAGGTTTGAACAGGTACAGTCTCCTTGACATCTGGACATCATTGGTCAGTGGCAGACAGGGGAGTGACCCAAGCTGGCCTTCAACTAGCAGTCCCTTCCTAGCCTCTTACACAGATAATCTACAAAGACTCATTTTCATCATGTAGTCTCCTCTTCATAAACTTTGTTTCCAATTGTAACCATCCTGAGGAGTATTACTAGACTCCATCACATTCTCTTTTGGGACCCCATCAACTTGTATTAGCTGCCTTATCTGTTTATCTCTCTCCTTCTCCAGGCTGTTAATCCCCTAAAGGTAGTTTTACTCATTTTGGTGTTCCAGTGGAGTAGTAGACAGCAGCCTTCTTTCTCTTCCTCCTCCATCTTGATTTTCATGTCAAGGTTTCTTTCTCTGTGTAATCCCAAGTGATGGGATTACACACACACACACACACACACACACACACACACACACACACAGGTTTCTTTCTCTGTGTAATCCCAAGTGATGGGATTACACACACACACACACACACACACACACACACACACACACACACACACACACACCCCAGCCATGCAGCTAACTAAGCCTTTGTAAAGCGTCCTTTCCATGGCATGTGCTTTTCTCCTTAGTCCTGGTTCTGCTCTTACTCTAGGCTCGTTCCTCCTGTGCTAGGTGTTTTGTTTGTTTTGTTTGAGATCTGTGTGCCTTCTCTTTAACTCTATTGTTATTGCTCAAATCCAGACCCCAGTGTCTTTCCTCTGTCATGTGTCAGCAGCTTCTTCTAAAAGTATCTTCCCTGTCATATAACTATTGCTTTCTTCACGGGGCTGTCCATTTCCCAGACCATCTGAACGATTGTGTTAACTGGGCACAGGTCTAATAGGGCTCTGAAGTCGCAGTGTTTCAACAAGATTGAAGTTTATTTCCCTCTGGCCATGCAGAAGTAGTCTAGGACTAGGATGTCACTCCCTGATGATCGGGAGTCAGCCCTCCATACTGTTCTCTTTCTTCTACATGGCCTAAGAGATCTCTCTGAGGCATGCATTTGAGCTGCAAGGAAGTGGTAAGAGAGAAGAAGCCATGCTTCTCTTCTTTAGGACTGTGAACCAGAAACTGACACGTCACTTTACTTTGTATGCCACTGATGTTCTGGACCCCACCACTGCTTCTATATATTGAGTCACTCTCTAGCAAGAGCCAGTGCTCTCTGTTTCTTCCCAAATCTCTTCTTGGGGATGTTACGAGTAGCTAGAATTAGTTGTAATCACTCATAGTGGGAGTAATTACACTATGGAGATGGGCATATACTACATGTTAGCCTTCTCCCTCTACTTCCAAATAAGTTGTTAAATATTTAATAGACCACCACTGTCTAGTCTAGACCATCCTCTCATGGCCAGTCACTGCCTCTGAGATTGGGAATCAATGTCTTTTGTAAACATAAATTCCTAGGAATTTCTATCCAATACTGTTTATTAATAGGAAACTATATTATTTTGGGTAGAAAGTTAGTTTTTTTCCCTGTGGATTATCTCTTGCTTTGTTTGTTATTAATATATCTTCACTATATTATAGTCACACACACACATACAACATATATGCATATTTCAAGAATAGGCTGTAGCAGGAATCTTAGAAGGTCTTATTAATAAAATCAAACCTGAGGCCAATTATTGGGGTGAATGCTGGAAGATCAGAGAGACAGAACAAGCCACAGCTTCCTCACCTTGCCAGTTTCTCAGCTGATTCTATTTGCTCAGACTGGAAACCTCTGTGTCCTCATCCAGAATGAATCTCAGCTGAACTGTGTTGCTCAAAGCCTGAAAGCTTAACTAGCCAAATGCTTCTAGTTTCTGGCCTTATATATCTTTCTCTTTCTGCTGTCACTCCCTAGGATTAAAAGTGTATGTCACCATGCCTGGCTGTTTCCAATGTGGCCTTGAACTTAGAGATCCAGATGGATTTCTGTCTCTGGAATGCTAGGATTAAAGGCGTGAGTGCCACCATTTTCTAGCCTATGTATCTAGTGGCTGTCTGTTCTATGACTCCAGATACATTTATTAGGGTGCACAATATTTTGGGGAACACAATATTACCACAATAGGCCAAGAGCTCTATAGATCAGGATTCTGATTAATAATTGTTTTGTTGTATTCTGCATATAATTTAGCACGTAAGAGACACCTAATAAATACTTATTTGTTATGTATTTGTATTTTATCTTAGATTTATTGTGTCTTAACATATGCGTTACTATAATTCTTTAGATTGAGGGCTGTGTATCTCTGTGTCAATTAACTTACCTATAAAATGTTACCAATAGGGGTTAGAGATTTAGCTCACTGGTAGAGCGCTTGCCTAACAAGCACAAGGCCCTGGGTTCGGTCCTCAGCTCTGAAAAAAAAAATGTCAACAGTAAATAATTACATGGATGGGTGGAATATACTGTGTGCTAAGCACTTAGGGCACACAGACATGGTTCCACCTGTTGGGACGGTAGGATGTAGTGCTAGAAGGTGAAGTTGGGAGAGAGAGTGGCAAGGAATCATCAGAAAAGGGTTCGTGAGGAGAAACTATCTGAACATTTGTATTGTCTTGAAGCACAAATCCTGAACAGGTTTAAGTCCCTAGGGCTCGGATCAGGGTCCTGGCTCCCCCACTTGCTACATAACATTGAAAATATTTTGAGTTTTTTTTGTTTTATTTTATTTTTTTTTATTTTACATAGGGCTGGCCTGAAGCTCATAATCCTCCTGCCTCACCTTCTGTGATTCTAGGATTACGGATATGTGCTACTCTGCTAAATAACCCTGAGAACAGCTCTCCCTCCCCTCCTCCCCCACCTCTCCCCTCCTCTCCCATCTCCTCCCCACTCCCAGTGCTGTGCATTGAACCTCACACACTCACATATGCCAGGCAAGTGCTCCACCATTGAGCTGTTTGTTCCCTCAGCCCAGACGTTTCTTAATGCTAGCCGGTTTACTAGAAATATTCCGAGCGCCTTACCTTCGTGCACATTGTTCTCTCACTTAGAATCGTGCTTCCTGTCTCTCTTCTAATTGTGACACTTGAAAGACTCGATTTTTACTCTCCTCAGTTCCCGAAGCCTCTCCTGACCACGTCACTCCTTCCCTTCATCTTTACGAATTCCCTCCTAGGACCATCCCAGTCTTTTCACAGAGCATACACACTTGGTGTCATTTCCACAGTATTTGATCTCTGTATTTTTAACAGTTATTTTATTATTTGTACATGTGTTTGGTTTCCCTAAATGTCCGCTGTGTGCCTGGTACCTACAGAGGCCAGAAGAAGGCCTTGGATCTCCTCGAACTGAAGTTTGAGACAGCTGGGAGCTGCCTTGTGCATGCTGGGCATCAAAGCCTGCTCCTGGAAGAGCAGTTAGTGCTCTTAACCACTGAGCCATCTCTCCAGCCCCCTGATTTTTATATTTTGCAATGTTCTTTGAGGATGGCAACCATAACTGATTTATCTTTGAACCCTGGTCCCTAATAATGTTCTTTCATCAAATTAGCATTTGCTGTAATTTAGTGCCCTTGCCCATGCTCCAGCATAGTGCATTTATTTCCATTGTTAATTTCCTGGGGGTATCTTTCAATTCATACTCAAAGACAACAATCTTTTTCTGGCTGTGATTTGCCTCATGGTTATTATTTTTCTTTGTATTAATTTTCCTACCTACACCTCCTAAATACTAAGATTATAGCCAGACACCACTATGCCTGATTTATGGAATGCCGTGGGTCCAACCCAAGCTGCCGGGCAGGCACCCTTCCCATGGAGCTACCTCTCCAGCCCCGAGCTCCCCATTTGAGATCCTGTGAGACCCTGTTTCTGAAAAGTCAGGCTACTTTGTTAGGTTTAGCCTAACCCTTTGTCTTTTTAGTCATGGAGAAATTAGCAGCAGGAAAGTGGCTTCTAATGGCTCTGCTAAGTGTCTCAGGCAGTGCAGAAGCTGCTCTTGCATACTTCCTGAGAGGCAGTGTGGTACTGCGCAAGCCTGTTCTCAGCTATAAAATCCTTGAACAGGCCTCACAGATTTATCACAGTGAACACTTTGTTCAATGTAGGAACCAGTTACCATAAACAACCAATGTCATTTACTAGAAATTTCTGAATGATAGGAATAGTTTATACTGAGTCCATGTAATAGGGTGGACTACTAACCACATTTTGTTTCCAAGAACTGGAGATAATAGCTGGTACAACTAAGGAACTGAATTTTAATCCATTTAATATCATGTAAAAAATTAAAAGGCTTCTGTGATGTCTTTCTAGTCTTGAACCATAAAGCTCTAAGCATCCTGTTGAGAAAGATTTATAGTATATTCTAGTGATAGGGAGAGAATGGAAGAGGCAGATATGACATTAAAGTTTTCTCTTACCCACTGAATCTATAAAGTTATTAATGTTTAATAAGCTCTCGCGTCTATCTCTTGTTTTAATTTTCTTAGCTCTCTGGGAAATGGCCTATAACTCATTTTCAGTCAACAGAGTGCTACTTTAATCACCGAATTGTATAACTGATATGTCAGGGACCCATTTCCTGTTTTCAGGACCCTGTTCAGTCTGGCTTCCGCCTGTATTTATGGAAGGCTTCTCCAGGCATGGGAGTGCATACTTACCACCCAGGCGCTGGGGAAACCGAAGCAGGAGAGTCACAAGTGGGAGATCAGCCAAGGCTACAAAAATGACCTCGTCTCAAAAGCAAAACCAAACCAAAGAAAACCTGTTGAGAATTTGATTCAGTGTTGATGTGTAGCCCTTGCTACTTGTTTGATTTCTCACTTTTAGGGTCCTCTTGCTCCCCAGCCTTTGCCTAAGCCCATCTCCTGGAGTAAGACTTCTGTGTCTCTCGGGGATCTTTTTAAACCTCTTATTATCTATCGTTGCTCTCCTTGGCAGATGTGGTAGTGTGCCCCCTATACTTGGTGTCTTCAGATATAAAATTCCTCTTCTCACTCCAAACCCAATTATATTTATTGGAACATATGAGAAACCTTTCTACAGAAGTTCTGAATTTGAGCTCTCTCTGCAGGATGCCCTTAAACATCTCTGTATTCCAATTGTAGCTGTAATTTTAACATATCTGATTGGAAAAGAATTGCCTTATTCTTTGCAGTTTTTCCTATTTTTGATTCTTCAAATTTCTTTATTTTATTTTCTTAATATTCCTGACTTTCCTTATTCTTCCACAGAACTTATGATAGAGCCTTGAGTGGCGTGGTGTTGAAAGGTTAAAACTGATTAAAGAATAAATTAGCCTTAACACAAGAACTCATTCAACATTTAATTATTAAGTGCCTATTTCATGTTAGTTGCTAAGATTATAGTAATTAAGTAAAACTAATAGCCAGGTGGAGGTGGCATGTGAATGCCTTACATCTCAGCACTCAGGGGGCAGGCAGATCTCTGAGTTCGAAGCCAGCCTGGTCTACAGAGTGAGTTCCAGAACAGCTGGGGCTGCACAAGGAAAACCTGTCTTGAAAAACAAAAACAAACAAACAAAAAACCAATACAAATGAATAATTAAAATACAAATTCTTGTCTGTGGACAGTGAAAATACTAGTTGGGCATTTACATTATTAACCCCTCTCTCACACAAGTGTTTTTGGTGATAGTGTCTGTGGCATCAGCAAGTGATTTTTCCATTTTGTAGTGACATATGAATGCTACCTTTGATATGATTTATGTTGTAGAGATAAATTAATGTTCTTAAAGTCTAAAGAGTCCTCTTTTTTGTATCATTTTGCACAGAGCATCCTGAAGACGTAGCTCCCACTGTTGGCTTTTCTAAAATTGACCTTAGACAAGGAAAGTTTGAAGTTACCATCTTTGACTTGGGAGGTGGCAAGAGAATTCGGGGAATTTGGAAGAATTATTATGCTGAGTCCTATGGGGTAATATTTGTTGTGGATTCCAGTGATGAAGAGAGAATGGAAGAAACAAAAGAGACAATGTCAGAAGTGCTAAGACATCCCAGGATATCAGGAAAGCCTATACTGGTGTAAGTAATGGAGCATTAGCAAGAAATGCTGGTCTCTTAACAGAGTATTAAGTAACCAAGGTGGTCATCTATTAGTATAATAAATGTGTGCAATTACCTGTCAGTTATAATGTTATGTTGATTTTGGTAGGGATTAAAGAATTTAGCCAGTGTTATGAACAAGCTTACTAATTGGATGCCTTGAGAAATCAAATACAAACTCTTGTTTTAGTTGATGGTCTGCTTTGTATTACATTTTGCATTTTGAACAAGATTTTAGGATATTTTTCACCCCCCCCCCTTGCAGATATCGCTTATGCATGCTAGGGAAATGCTCTGAGCATTTACAGCCACTGAGCTGCAACCTCAGCCCTTTCTCAAAACAAGATTTTGCCTTGTAGCCTTGGTTGAACTTGAACTCTTGATCCTCCTGCCTCAGCATTGTGAGTTGTGCCACCACACCTAGCTTCCTCTCTTAATAATTTATATTTTGTCATTGTCCTTTCTTACTGGCTTCCTTTTGGATTTTGTTTTCTGTAAGGCCTAGCTCAGGCTGTTCTTGAGGTTGTTATGTAGCCACGGATGATCTTAAATATGCAATCCATCACCTCCACCTTCCCAGTGCTGGGATTAGGGGTGTGAACCACCTTGAGCAAGCAAACCCACAGCCTTGTGCGAGCTAGGCAAGCACTCTCCCAACCAACCGAGCTATCTCCCCAACTGCTGTTCTTTTCCTGGTAGTGCATATTTTGGAAGTTCCTTAAATGGTTCCTTCTCTAATGACACTTTAATTTCTCACTCTGAGCTTTCATATTTCCCTGTTGCACGTGTGATCTAGCTTCATTGTCTCAGTCATATGCTTATAGCATTTTGCCCCTAAGCTGGAACATTTGTAGAAGACATTGAGGAGGGGCATTTGTGTTCCTAGCATTTGTGCACAGTCAACGCCAGGTGGCGCTGTGGTGTGAGAGAAGGCGAAGGGGAAGTCTGTTAGTTGAGATTGCTCCTCAGCGGGAAGTTACTGAGGGTTTGCCCCAGCCTTTCTTTGCTTTGCCCTCATTTCTGTACTTCATTATTAAGGCATAAAAACCAACCCATCATGGTTGATTAATAACAGGAGTAATGCAAGAGGAGTTGCTTTCCTGTGCGCCTCCATAGCAAATGGGGATTTTTAAGCAAGTCTATTTGAAACTTTGATTATGAAAGTTGAAACGTTATTGGATCATTTATTGGTAAAGCTTACGTTTTTAAACTTTTAAGTGTTTGATTAAAGAAGTTACTTCCTCTATAGAATCAGGTCTCACTTTTATTGAATCTGAAGTAAAATATTAATAGAAGTATATATGAAAGGTGACCTTTGTTGAGCCCTACAGGCTAACTTGGTCTTTGAAAATATTTAAACAGAGATTCACTGGTTTCTGAAATAGAATTAAAATATTAATCACTGTTTGTCATAAATGAGTAGTTCATGTCTTTTTAACTAAATAACCATTTATTTATTTTTCTTCATTTTTCTCTTGTGCATATATGCATCTATCATATATTAATTCACTTCAAATTAATTCTGAGTACCTACACACTTCAAATTAATTATGCAAGGCACTATTTGATTTCCTATGAAATAAATTGAACTGGAAGTTTAATTCCATAACTTAATATATTGAAATTTTCATCAGCGTCAGTTGGTAGCAATATCCTAAGAAGACCAGTGCCATTTGTAGACTTTCACCTGCCTTTAGAGAGAAAATAAGTCACTCTTCCTATCACCTTTTTGGAGTCCAGTTTAGTTAGACTTTCATCCAGAATATCTGTGAAGCCACCAGCCTCAGTTTCTTTTCAGGATAATAAGAATTCTACTTGTGTTAGTCCGGTGTCGCTATTGGAACAGTGACATATCTTTTCCTAGAGTGACAAGTCTTTACTGTGCTCGAGACCCTCGAGTCGTATCACCAGGATTTCTTAAACACGGTGTGACTGCCTTGACCCACGTCACGCTCTTGAGTCCGCCGCTTACTGGCATTAGTTATAGGCCCTGTGGGAAGCTTTGCTGCTCCTGTGACCTCCTGACGCTGCCGACACTGTGGCCTTGCTCCAGCCTTCTTCACCCTATGCTGCACTCTCCTTTCGCTCTCACACTCTCTACAACTAAAGAACAAATACTTGGCAGTGTTGCTAGGTGGGCATCCACATGTTGTTGCCATGGACCTCCTGCTTTCCTCTTTTCACCCCAGACCTGCAGTATTTTGAGGGTGAGGCCTTTGGAAGCAGACAGGCCTCAAGAGGTGCCCTTTCCTTTCCTCCTCTCCTCTCCCCTCCCTTTGTCTCTCTTCTTCCTTTTCCTTTCTTTGTTTCCTTGAGACAAGGTCTCAGGCTGTAGCCCAGGCTGACTTGGAACTCCCAGCAACCTTCCAGCCCCAGGTAGGGATTACAGGTATGCGAACACCACACAGTCCCGAAAGTTAGTGATTCTCGCTGAGCTTCTATGGATCCCCTTGTAAATGAGGATTTGCATGCCTGTGCCAGCATGTGAATGCAGATAATGAAAGCATGGCCTGCAGAGTGTCCCTACTGTTCTGTAAATGGATTTTTATATTATTACTGATGACAGAGTACTTCACAGTGTTTCATGAATTCAAACCACTTAAACCAATTTAGGGGTGTTAACATGGACCCCCAAATCTTTAATTGTTCTTTTTTTTTAAAATGTTATTTTTGTCTTCTGTTTCCAACAGATTCCTAATATTGTTCCATTAACTCTTTCAAGAATTAGTTTTCTCTTTCAGATAGTTATATTAAGAAAACATTGCTGCTTTTACTGTGTATTAAAAGTGAAAAGAAAATATCCAGAATAGTTAACAACTGATTAAATATGTGGTACTTCTTGCTTAGGTAGGATAGTACTAAGCAATGGAAGACATAGCCATAAGATACCATTTCTCATAGCCATGGTATGGCATAAACCAAGGCGCAAACCGACCCAGAAGCAGAAGCAGCAGAACAAAATCGAGTCATTTGTAAGTAAGTGGAAGCAAGTAGGTGAATTTATCCAGAGACAGAAAGACAAATGTCACGCTTTTTCCTCTTGTATATAGAATTTAGAATCTAAGTGTGTGTGTGTGTGGCGGGGGGGGGGGGGGGGGGGGGGGGGGTGGGGGGGTGGGTGGCAATCTGAGAGTAGAAAGCAACTACCAGAGAAGGGTTTGAGAGACACAAGAAGGTCAGTATAACCAAGCACAGTAATGCACTTGTGCAAATACCAAGTTGAACCCGTTGATATGTGTAATTCATATTAATATGATAAAAAGAATATAGCAGTGAAATTGGATATTATTCACTGCTTTGCAATACATGTGTGCTTAATTCTTACTTTAAAAGCATGATAAAATACTAGCAGAAAGAACTTTTTACAAATCCATCTGGGCATAATTGAACTAATGCATATTAAATAGTACTTAATAGTCTTAGTTTTCATCATAAATAATTTAAGAAAAGCTATAACCGAGTAGGCTTTAAACTCCAGATAAAAAATTTAAGAGGAACAGTGGAGGTAATAGCTAGAATTATCCAGTCAGCTGTTGAGTCTTAGAGGAATCTTTTTTAGAGTTCTCCTTTAAGCATTTTAAGCTAGGACATATGGAACATCCTTTCCACGGTGACGCTTGGTAACTGACACAGTAGAAAGCAATTCGATGTATATTTTTAGACTAAAATTATTTCATAGTACTTCTTTTTTTCTTTCTTCTTCTTTTTTATTTTTATTTTTTCCAGAGCTGAGGACCGAACCCAGGGCCTTGCATTAGCTAGGCAAGCGCTCTACCACTGAGCTAAATCCTCAACCTCCGTAGTACTTATAATATGATGTAACATGACAGTTTAATCCTTTCAAGTTCACCAACTCCCGCAGCACACATTTCATGTATTGTATAGGTGTGGAAGAGCCACACCCTGAGCAGACAGGGACCCTCATGTTCTCTGCCAACATTCAAGGTGCTGAGTGTTGCTAGGTTAAAGCACTTGGGTGTCCTGGCTGAGATCACATTCAAGTTATCCCAATACATCTCAGATGGGCCCTGCCTGCCTCCTGGTTATTCTCCTGCCACTTTTCAGGGTTTCGTCCTTCTGTCTGACCTGGTTGTTTCATTCATCCTCTTGCTCCCTTAACTCTGCTCTTCTCAATTGATAATTTTGTCTCAGGGGATTTTCAGGAAATAGAAATTGTCACACACGAATTCCCACCACTCTGGCCAACAGTTTAAACACATAGAGAACCCTACCGTGAGGAGTCAGTCCTGAAGAGATTTGAAGTGAAGGAACGTTAGGATACCTAATACAAGAAACACTGAGCACTGTGCCGAAGGCAGTGACCAAGAGGAGGAGCTTTGTCCTGACATTGCAGAGAAGGAAAAGTCTGCAGTAGCAAGGGTTGGGATGTGGGGCACGAATGAAGATGCATTGGGCTGGAGCAGAAACACGCCTTCCATCCTGTAAGGACAGGAGACAGCATATAAATGAAAGGAGACAACGGAGGAAATTCGGTGGTAGGACAAGACACCCTTACAGACTCGAGATTGGATGGTCTCGCCCAGGAAATCACTTGGAAATTCCCATGCTAACACAGAAGCCAGTAGCAAACAGGTTTGTAAGATGGTGTTAGGTTCCAGCAGACAGTTAAAGGAAGGATGATGAGATACCACAGGTCATCAGGGTGGCCTTGCTAGGGTGAGCCGTCAGGGAAGGACTTTCTCAAAGGCAATTGTTTATTTTTTTTCGAATGACAGCACTGGCAAATATTATTGCAGAGAAATATTACTCCATAATAGCAATAGAAACAAACAAACAAAATGACTGCAAAGATGACCATGTAGCTTTCGAAAATACGTAGGAAATGGTAAGAGTTTACCAATAAGAAAAAAGGTATGAATTAATGAAGAAGCATCATATTCTTGAGTATAGGAAGACTAAATATCTTTATGGTGTCTACCACCCACCCATCCCCCAGTGATGACATTCAAGTGAACATAACATTGGTGGTAATAAGGACAGGTTTATTTCAGGCATAGGAAACAAAGAGTATAGAAACTCCAGAGTGACCTGCCCCATCACAGAAAGAGGACAATACAGCTGGGGCACAGTGGGCAAAAACACGCAGGGAAGTAAAAGATGTTTAAAGAAAAAGAGCCCAATGGGCTCAGCGCTGCATTCCTGTGTCATCCAAGCACTCCGGAGGCTGTCAGAAGGACCGTCCCGAAGTTGAAGACTGTTTAGGCCTCTCCATTAATTTACACTTTTTTTTCTTTAGGGCTTGCTTCATCATAAAATGGTGTCACACGTTCAAGAACGCAGTTGCCTTTGCTTAGACTTTGTCAAGCCCTCCAATCTGTATGTAATTCAGTTTCTTGTCCGTTTCCAAGGTTCATAGAAACAGTCTTACCTCACCGTAGATCTTAGGCTTGACTGTCACCCAGGAGGTTTTTCATCAAGTTGATGATTGAGTTTCCCGGGACCTAATGATCACCAGGTTTACTCACCTACCTGAGGATAGAGGCTTAATAGGCATTTAGCTCCATTTTGATGCGGTGTGGCATGTTTTGAGGTCTTGTTTTATACAACTCTTAATTACCAAAATATTCTCAAATAAGCCAGATTAATAAAGTAGTTATCATTTAGTTGAATATTCATCTTAAGAGTATATAAATGAACAGTAGAACTCAATATTTTTCCAGAAACGTAAGGGCTTTCTCTTTCTTTCTTTTCTTTCTTTCTTTCTTTCTTTCTTTCTTTCTTTCTTTCTTTCTTTCTTTCTTTCTTTTTTTAGATTTTTATTTATTATGTAGTGTTCTGTCTGCATGTATTCCAGCAGACCAGAAGAGGGTACCAGATCTCATTACAGATGGCTGTGAGCCACCATTTGGTTGCTGGGAATTGAACTCAGGAACTCTGGAAGAGCAGCCAGTGCTCTTAACCTCTGAGCCATCTTTCATTTTTTATAGTTAACCTGGAGATTTGAAGTAAATGCTTGCCTTCAGCATTTCTGTAATGTTAGTGGGTAAAGGGGAAAATGACCAGTTAGCCGTGACAGAATGCACGTAACTGGACTCACGAAATGAAGACAACCAAAGCAAGACTCTGAAATGTGGAAACCTTCCCCCTAAGCCCTGAGGTGTTTCTAGAATAATAGCATCTCTATTTGGAGCCGCAGCATGGGCAGCAGCAACGGCACAGGGCCCTGCAGGGGTTTCTTCTTTTGTATTTTACAGCGAGTCCGAACTTCTCTTTGGTATTGATAACATACTCTTTTGTGCTGGTCACCATGACCTCAATGTTGTTGATGCTTTCTCCTTGTTCCTCTACCAGAAGAGAGATCTGCATGAAAAGGTCCCTGAGGTCCTTCACTTGGTTCTCCAGATTCACAAGTTCCTTGTGTCTCTGTTCAATCTCCGAGAGCTGGGCTTTAGTGATACTCGTTTCTGTGAGTAAGCTTTCATTAAACACTTCCCATTTTCCCTGATGAAGCATGTCGTTCACTTCTTCTTCAGACACTTCTTTTCCAGCCACTTCCAGCTGACGGATGATAAATGTCTTGCACTTCTCTTGCTTGGAAGCTATCGTGTCGTTGTATAGAAACATGGTTTGCTGAAAGTGGCGGAACATGGCGGCGTACTGAGACTTAAGTATCCTCGTGAGCACTGATGACGGACCGTTTTCAACCTCTGACTTTTTTACTTCTTTGACTAAGTCACCCAGTGCTCTGTTAATGTGTTCCGCTTGGGTTTTTAGCTCCTTTGCAATGGTAGAGTCCCGTTTAAGTAGACTAAACCGTCTCATGGAAGCCACCAGACTTTTCTGCTGCTGTCCAAACTTTTGAATCTCATCAGCAAAGCTGTTGATAGTCTCCTGCAGTTTTTGGATCTCATGTAGGTGTCTCTCAGCTACAGGTTCTCTCTCATAAATAATAGCTTGCTGGACAAGCACGCCTCGTTCCTCTGCTTCTCCAAACACCCGACTCTCCCGAGAGAGTTCGATTTCGATTTCCTTGCTTTTCTGTTTTAATTCCTGAAGGCGGTCTTTCATCATTCCTTTCCTCCTAAGAAACAAAAATAACGAAATTGAACAAAGAAGGGGTTGTTATTCTCCCTGCTAGCAGTTGCACTGAGATATCTATGTGTCTCTTAGCAAAAATTCTAGTTTTCTAACAGGAAGTTTTAAAAATTGAGGAACATCGACACGGCATGATGGCTCTTCCCTATAATCCCTCTGGGGAGACTAAGGCAAAAGTATGGCAAATTCTAGGCTGTCTTAAGCTATAGGTGGAATTTGAGGCCAACCTAAGCTATATAGTAACAGCTTAACTAAAAAAGAAAAGAAAGAGAATCAAAAATAATTTCCTCATAGAGATTGCCAAAATAGAGAAAGTAGTGAGATAATTACTTTGGATAGTTGCTCCTGCTGTACATCGCGTTTATTTGAGTATAGTCACTGACGAAGTGATGGGGAAGATACAGTTGCCCTCCTATAAATAAGTTCATCCGTGTCCTTATACTGTCCACACATGACTGTCTATTACAAAAGGTGCTTTGACTGTACTTGAACTTTTAGGATTGGCCTTTAGCCTCCTAAAGTACCATTATTAAAGATACCTTTCCCCAGGAATTTAGTCTACATCATGTTTAAAATAGACATTTTTCTGGAACTGGAAAGATGGTTCAGCAGTTGGGAGCACATGCTGCTCTTGTTCAGGACCAGGGCTCCTTTTCCAGCACGCACATGACAGTTTAAAAACCATATGTAACTCCATTTTCAGGGGATCTGATGTCCTTTTCTCATTTCTGTGGGGAGCAGGTATGCATGTGATACACATACATACATTCAGGCAAAACATTCATACACATAAAAGTCTTTAAATAGATATTCATTTTACTGAATATGCATAATTTAATTAAAACTAACATAATGACAAAATAAATTCTATGTGGATTTTAAACAATATATATATAAAATGAAGTTTTTGAATTAGCATATTTTATATAGCCTTGTTTCCTTATCTATTGCATATATGAAAAATATTGAGTTGATTATGCTGACTTCTCATTTTTGTCAGCTATTTCCAAGAATCTCAACTCCCAGGGCAAAATGTATAGGAATTCATATTATGATAATCTTTAGATGTTTGAGAATGTGTTTATGTATAATCTTATCTGAGAATGCTGATAATATTTACAATTTCACTTAGTGCTCCTGTTTGTCCTTAGCATCAAATCAAATGGAAATAAATTACATATGATTATATATAATGATAAGGTAATAATAGACACATACATACAGTGAAATAAATAAAAGCTATTGTTAATAAACCACTATTTTCTTAATCCTTGAGTATAGAAAGGTACTTAATGCCTTTCATAGTTTTAAAAAGGCTGAGTGGGAATATAAACAGCTCATTGAACTCTAGACATTTTCTTATATTGAATAGAGAAAGCTCTGTAGGATGTGGTATTGTGAGACTCAATATTGTGCATATGTATACAGTTTATTTTAATTAATGGTTTGAATCATCTCATACACACATATTATAAGTTATCAGATATATTCATGGTGCTTAGTGTGGAATCATCTTTAGTCTCCCCGAAGGTGTATTGAGATTCAGAGATTAAAGTAACATCAAACATATACTAAATGTAAAAGTAAGCCAGGAGGTGGTGGCACCTGCCTTTAATCCCAGCACTGGGAGGCAGAGCCAGGCGGATCTTTGTGAGTTCAAGGCCAGCCTGGGCTACCAAGTGAGTTCCAGGAAAGGTGCAAAGCTACACAGAGAAACCCTGTCTTGAAAAACCAAAAAGAAGTAAAATTTAAAAAAACAAAACAAAACAAAACAAAAATAAAAAAAAACCTCAATGGGAAAGGATGTGAAATATAAAGTCCTTTAGGAAACTTCTTCACATCAATAAAATAGAAGACTGTTTTACAGCCATTGTCTATGACAAAGTATTGGACTTCAATACATGCTTTTAACCAGAGCCACCAGTGTATAGTACCAGTATAATAGGCTAAGGAAGATACTTGTGCCACTTAAATTATGCTATCATGGCACATTGATGGTAGGATGCTTTGTGATGGAAACTCATAAATTAGGAATTCCCAAAGGAACATAGAAGAGGAAGACTTATATAGAAAACCATATGAAGTTGAGAATCATTAAATAGTTGCCCTATGTGAGAGATCTCTTTTACAATTATTTTCAAAAATGTGAAAACCTGTCCATACATCATGGTTAGACATAGCATCATTCTAAAGATCATTATTGAGTGGGAATTTTATGGGGGGAGTGTTAATGCAGTATAAAGGAGACTTTGTACACATGTAGAACTGTCATGAGATGAACTTGAACTAGTTTATGAAGTTAGAATTAAAGAGATACATAAGATTATCTTATGTCTTAACAGATAATCAGGCAAGGCTGACTGTTGTGGAATGTTACTGTAACTATGTAAAGGTGTGCGGCACTTTGCATTTGTTTAACTTGAAAGATGTGTTGCTGTTTTATCTTGCCTGCCTAAGGTACTTGATTGGTCTAATAAAAAACTGAATGGCCCATAGCTAAGCAGAAGAGGGATAGGCAGGGCCGGTGGGCAGAGAGATAAGTAGAATAAGTAGGAGGAAGAATCTAGGTTCCAGAGAGAAGAGAAAAGAAAATGAGGAAGAAAGAGGGAGATGCCCAGGGCCAGGCAGCCAGACACGGAGTAGGACATACAGAATGAAAGAAAGGTAAAAAGCCCTGAGGCAAAATGTAGATGAAAAGAAACAGGTTAATTTAAGTTATAAGAGCTAGTTAGAGAAGCATAAGATAAGGCTAAACATAAGATAACTGATAGTCTCCATGCTATGATTTGGGAGCTGGCCGGTGGCCCAAGAGAAAGCCTGCTGCACAAGACCTCTGTAAGGAGATACTTGGGCTGGGAGTCTAAAATCTTCAGAAGATTTGTTCTAATTATGTGTCCATGTGTGTGTTTCTGAATGGATACTCGCACATGAGTAGAGATGTCTGTCAAGACCAGAGGTGTTGGATGCTCTGGAGCTGGAGTTAAAGGTAGCTGTGAGCCACCTGCTCTAGGTGCTAGGAATGGAGCTCACATTCTCTGCAGGAATGGTGCATTGTCTTACCTGCTGAACCATCTCTCCGGCCTGAGGCTGCTCTACTTTAAGAACAAAATTAATGCCTATGTTGGTAGAAATTAAGAGAAGGAAAAATAACGTAGAGGAGAGGAATCAGAAGGGAGCTAAGAAACAGATCGTAGTTGACTTGTATGAGGGTAAAGAGTGAGTTTTCCACAGTCGCAGTAGAAGACACGTGGAGAGCAAATGTGCCGTTGGCATGAGCTTTGTTTGCTGAGATTTCCTTTACTTGTTTTATATAGAATTGTTTCCCAGGATAGCAGAATGGTTCATGAGAGAGTTGAGTAATAAAAACAGAGATAGAATACATGGAAATCAGTGGGAAATGTTTTAGGATTTAGAAGCAATATGGCTTGATGATCTTTTAACTGATCCGACACTGTCCATAAAAGTGTTTGACCTTTGGTCCTTTGTTGTTTCTTTCCCACCCTCTCTCAGGCTGCTGGCTTCTCTCCCCACCTCGGAATATTGGGATGCTTATAAGGTGAAGATGAACCATCATTAGTTTTAATGATGGTACTAAATACTGTTGATTCAAAGTTGGATCTCAGTCTGGATTGCTCTTAGACACCTGTCTGCTTGCTGAGTCCCATTTGGATGGGCACATCTCAAATGAGTCTGCACTATTTCAATGCCTACATTGTTCTAGCTCAGTCAGTGGCAACTCTGTTCTTTCAGTGACTCCGATTCAAAAGCTCAAGTCATTGTTGAAAATTTCTTTTGAACATTTTATATCTTAGCTCATTTTCAAACAATTAATAAAACATATTAGCTTTTCTTCCTTAGTATATTTGGAGCCAGCCACCTCTTCCAGTCTGGTCCAAAGCATTATTATTTCATTTGGATTACTGTCATAGTCTCCTGAGTGCCGTTTCTTCTCTCGAATCCTCTTACCCTCATCTTTTCTCAACACAGATTTCAGTTAAAAAGTACTACTGTGCCTGAGGTCCCCCTTTGTTACCTCTTAGAGGAAAAGCCAGCATGTAGAAGGGAAGGATTATCTAGGCACACAGCAGGTTCTAATTACGGTCATTGGAATGGCCTAGTGTGGAGGAAGTCCACATCACAAGGAAGCAAGCCATTTACCATAGAAAGTTCTTTTGAGTGTTAGTTGTTTGCCCAGACATTTGCCGTGTAATTTTACTACAGAACTCCTGTTGCAGGCTATTGCTGACTATAGGACATTTGAAGTGTTCAATGGCCTATTTACTTCAACTATTTTAAATATTTTAACCACAGTAGTTTGTAGATTCCCCCCCCACCCACACACACACTGATGTGACACTGTAACATTAAAACCAAATTCAAAATAAGGATTTTCTAATCTGGAAAAGGGTTTTTCTCGGCTATCACCTTCTTTGTTCTGTTTCCTACTTTTTTGCAAGGAGAAACTTCCCTACCTTCTGATGAAGACTGTTCCACTAGAAATTACCAAAGCCGTGAGTTTCACAGCTCCAAGTGAACAGCAGTACTAAAGTTTGACATTACATGTAGAAAGCTTGTGAAATGAAAATTAGTCACAGAGGAATAGAAGATTGGATATTATGCTAGAAATATAATTATGGATCTGTGTATTGTGTGTATCTTTTAGAAATATTTCTTACCCCTTTTCCATGGGTCTAGGAAACAAAACAGAATGAATGTACTGAGCAATATTCAGACTGTTATTGTTTATGTTCTTTATTAAAATGAAAGCAGTAATTTTGATCAGGAAAGATTTCAGTATAAGAGCAAACAATTATATGTAAAAGATTTTATATCTCTTTTATTACAGTTTTCCCTTTTTAAATTATATTACTAGTGGTGTAGTATTGTACACATGTGTATGTGTGTGTGTGTGTGTGTGTGTGTGTGTGTGTGTGAGTGCTAGCCCATGCTGGAGTTGGGGTGGTCCCCTCCTTCTACCATGAGGATCACTAGGAACTGAACTCAGGTCATGAGGTTTGGCCACAGGCACCATTACTGGCTGAGCCATCTCACCAACACTGGCTGTTGGGCTTTTGAGACAGGTCTTGCTTTTCATCCAGGCAAGCCTTGAACTCATAATCCTTTTATTTCTTCCTTCCAAGCTCTGAGGTTACAGATATGCATCACTCACCCAGCAATCCCCTGTTTTAATTATGCTAAACAAGTTATGTCACATATTATAGGTAATGATGGCTTATAATTAATTATAGTTAATTACAATCAGTATAATCCTTAATGCAAATTTTGGAGTCTAAATCCTTAATTCTAAATTTTAAGAGTTACAGTGGAAAGATTATTAGCTTTGTAATAAATTTAACTTGTAATTTCTTGTAAAAGTTAAATTTCATTTGTAAAAAAAAAAAAAAACTAACAAATTCTGTTTGCCCAATAAGATATGGCAGTGCAGTGACTATTCTGAAGCCTTGAGTTAACGTTCGGAATGGTTATTATTCACGTTCACGTCTGTGTGTGTTCACAAGCATTCTGGTCTCCATCTCGGTTACTTGGAGACCTCATTTCCACTTTTCTGACAGTGGCCATCTCCATGTCTAGTCAAGCCCTGAGCCTCCTCCCACAGGCATTACAACACCTCTTCTCACATGTTTAGGATGGGATGACCCTTTTGTCTTTACAAAAGTTGCAGCAATTATAGGGGCCATAGACAAGCTTTTTCCTGACATGTAGTTTTAGTAGGTGCAGAGGGGTGTGCCAATGCATGCATGTACACTTATTCATCTGCCAAGTGTACACAGAAAACACGAGTAAATATTAGAACATTTCTTTACATCGCTGTTATTGATGTGAAAATGCAAACATGTAAATTGAATTAGGTTTCTTTTTGCTGCTGAATACCAGGGCATGCATATAAATTAGATGATGTAATTTACATGATTAACTATAATGTATATATGGTATGCATCATTTTTGATGAATACTATGTTGCCAATATTAGAGTTTATTTCTTTGGAATATCTAACATATTTACATTAAAGTTTCTTTATATTGTATTTCTTTTGGGTGGCCATTAACTTCTAGCTACTCTCTTGAAGGTGGACAAGGGTTTTATTGTGTCCCTTGAGGTATTATTATGTGGGAATGCCCCTGATGCCTTTCTAAGTTACGGATTCAATCTGAGATTGGTTGTTCCCATTAGAACCGTGGGTTTGTCCACTGTTGTCAGGGAGAGGAGATGCAGACCCAGAATCTGGAGACATCTCTCAGTGCTAGAAAGCTTGCTCAGTAATGCATGATACTCTAGGTTGTATTTACAGTATCACAGAAAAGACACAGAAACACATGTGTTTGTCTATCTGTATAGATAGGTAGACAGACAGACAGACAGACAGATACATAGGTAGTTATCTCAGTTTTCTGTGATTTTTGTTATTATTCAATGAGTATCTCATTTCCTGATGTAATTCTGGACAAATTAAAATAGGTATTTCTGTGTCTATACAGATGCTGTTCTATTTTGCCTAGATCATCTAGGGAATTCAGTTTTATTTTCTGTAATATTTATTTCCTAAGTACCAGCCTCTAAGACAGACTGTTTTCTTCTAGTAGTCCAGTGTAGTTGTGTTTAACGTCTGCTCATAACTCTGGTTATGTTCCCTCTTCATTTCTAGAACTTGCTAGATTTTTCTAATTTAAAAGCATAGTTTTAAATTGAAAAATTTAAAGTTAAGTTTATATAAGACATCCCTCCATATTCCAAACTAAAGGGAACCATTTATAAAATAGCTGTCTACCTTGATAAAGATGTAAGTGATGACCTTTACAATAGTGTTATCATATTCATAATTTTCTTCCAATTTTTGTTTGACCATATAGAAACCCACTTATAAGTACTCAGGTGCACTTAAATGCTGTGTGTATGTATTTTTTAGCAGTTGTTGTTCATAACTTTATGTATACTGTTTCCAGTTTAATTTTACTTCCATAAATTAAAACTAAGCATATTAGAGTTTAAATTTTAGATACAGTTCATGTAAGCATAAACTATGAAACTCGTAAGAAATCATTTAATTGGTTAGCCTAGATGAAATTCATGAGGTCATTATTTTATGCAGTTTTCTTAGTGCGGTAGTATCTATCTATAGAAGATCAGATCTTCCGTGTGTTTAATTTGCTACTCTACATTTTTGAATTTGCTATGTGGTTTGAGTTTCACCCATAATGTTGCCTATATCTGTGAGTTTAAACATGGTATTTTAGAAAAGAAAAAGCAATATGATGGTAGTTGATACATGTGGTAATAACTGGTAATAGTTTCTTGTGGGAAAGAGAAAAGTCAAGAGGAATGACTCACAGGAAACTTTCTCCACCCTGGTACAGAGAATGAGATCCTAGAGACAACCGTAAATACGCATTGCCTTTAGAAATACGCCATGAGACAGTGTTAGAAATACACAGTGGGACAGTGGGGGTGAACGCCTTTAGTGTTAATACTGGGGCCAGGAGCAGACGCAAATGGATCTCTGTGAGTACCAGGACAGGGATAAACAATGAAACAAAACAAAACAAAAAATTCATTTCAAAAATAATAAAATTAAGATGGGATACATGTTTAATATGCTGTGGACTTTCTAAAGAAAACTTGCTGTAGTTACTATGCTGATTGATAAGTACTTCAAGAAATACATTTTGTTCTTGTATATGAAGGCAACTTTCAGCATTTTCTAGCTCAAGGTTAAAACTGGGGGATCTTACTATATATATTTCCTAAGCTTGAATTAGCTGACATTTTCAGTAATGTATTCTTTCTTTAGAGTTGATATAGATGTATTAGTTGTATTGTTGAAGTAATTAGTAAGATTATACTTTCTTAAGAGTTAGTTATTGTTTTTACTTTTCTTATCTGAGTCAGATAAGTTGAATAGATATGAAGTAATGTTCATATTAAATTTCAAAGTGGGTAGCCTTGAAGAGAGATTGCCTTGCATATTACATGGTGAACTTTAAAAATACTTATAAAAGTCATTGTGTTGGTTTGAAATGCGTATTTTTTAAATTCAGATATAGGAACAATTATAACTTAGGAAATATGTTGCATTTAAATGATGCTGATTTAAATATTAAGTTGGTCTAATAGCTTGAAAAAACTATGATAATTTTTAATTTAAGTACTTTTAACATAGTATCTACAATATTAAAATGCTTGAGTGCTTTGATATTTTATAGTAGTCCTTTCCCAACAAAACTATTTTAAAATTTCTTCAAATTAGTTTTAGCAGATCCTGGGAAATAAGAATGAAGAAATTAATATTTCTCTTTCAAATTTGGGCATAAAGTTCTGTTCAGTATTAAGTCCTGTCTAAAATAAACATAGCATTATTAATTTAATGTCTGTAAAGAAAGAATTTTAGATTTGTTTCCATAGGATCTTCTTTTCTAATGTTTCTAAAATGAGAAGTCATTTTATTAGAATTAAAGTAATGGTTTCATCTAAGGTTAGTAACTCCACCTCAGTCCTCTACAGGTCATGGTAGCCAGGACAGGTCGGCTGCTTGCAGCTCTGTGCAAATCTAAACAGAAAAGTCACTGGAGGACCTGCTGAGCCATTCTTTCTGTGTCTGGATATTTCACTTTAAATAGTACACACACACACACACACACACACACACACACACACACACGCTAATTCACTTACCTTACTGTCTTGTTCTTGTTTTCTCACCCGTGGTGTTAGAGTTCTTACTGAGAGAAAATCCGAGTGCCATGGAGTGTAATGCTCAATCCAAAGCTTAAATCACTTCTAAGCCACAGGCTATCTTTATGGTTCTCATACAGTTAAATGAAAGCCAAACAACGAAGTCAAATAAGTTGGAGATAAAGTTGTACATTTGCTGTTGCTATCAAATGAGAAGCACGGATTGCTTACTTCACACCTGGAGAAGCAGGTTCTGCCTGTTCCTCACCTGTTCCTTAGATTAAAGGAAGAGCCTGTTCTCGAGCTCCTTGGTAGCTGGAAGTCCTTGTTAAACTGTCTGCATTGAGTTTGAGTACATTCTCTGGACCTAGTCTGCACTACCTGCGGAATGCCTTCCTTCCGAAAAATGCTGTTGTAGCTAAACAAAGGTTTCTTTGTAGATTTCAAAACCTAAAAGTGCCTGTGAATAGGAATGGAATGAAGCCTAGTGTGCAGCGTTTTAGATTCCATTTATGATTGAATCCTCCTCTACTTGGAAATCCCACAGGGCTTAACTCACAAAATTACAGAAATAGAAGAATACCAGACAGAGAGGACTTTTGTCTTTGAACTTCACTTTTCTTTCCGTACTGTTATTTTTACATTGGAGGAAGTTTCTATAATTTTCAGTGTAGAATAACAGTTATCCAGTACTACTGTTTATTACGTCAATATAGAAGTTCAAAGTGAATTTCTACCAGGAAGAAATACTTACAGGGAAATGTAGGAATGAAACCCTTTCATAGCATCAGGTTTCCAAACCTTTAGTCTTTTGGTGTTCCCACGCCCACTGGAGATGTGTGCAATCGAAGTACAGTTTAGCTTGTCTTTGAATTCCCACTTCCTCAAATCTGCGTTCTCCCTCTCCCCTACCAAAGAAAACAACTCCTTCACAGTACTGTGTGAAGACAAGAAACCCCTCCGTGCAGGATTGTGATGGACACTGGATCATCTATGTGAGAGGTCATCCTGCGGCTTAGAGTAAAGTACAGATTGTTTTATTATGCATCGAGGTAATTTCAGGATTGAATTCTGTGTTTGGAAGAAAACGATCATGGTATAAAAGAGACATGTTCCCCACAGTGCTCAGTTGTAACATTTTGAAATACCACCCAAAAATATGTTTATATTTTCAAAAGGAAACAACGTGAAGCCGCCCTGAAAAACAGTGAGAATAATCGTGTGTGTACAGTGAAAGGTGGAATAGGAACAGTCTCCATGTTGATTTCCGTAGTTGCATGTCTAGTCACTCCAGTGTGAAATGGAATGGAGTTCACATCCCACCAGCATTGTTTTTAAGAAGAAAAGGCCTGGACCTTTGTCTGTGGGCTGTGGGAAGTAGCCTGCTGCTTCTTCTATTGGTAGTTTTTAATTATCAGTCTAGTGCTTCCTTGAACTTCCTTGTCGGCTGCTTTTGCTGCTTTTTTTTGGTCTTGTTTTTTAGTAGCCAGTTCTTTCACACTGGACTTTAGAGCACTAACTATAAAAAGTTATCAAATCTGGGCTACAGTATTCCCTGAACCAGCTTATTCTATAATCGGTAGATTTAAATCTTGGGAACAGAGACCGTGAAAATAACATTTGCTGTATGTACAACCAGTTCATTTGTCTCCCCAGGTTGGCAAATAAACAAGACAAGGAGGGGGCCTTAGGAGAAGCCGATGTGATTGAGTGTCTCTCCCTGGAAAAGCTGGTCAATGAGCACAAGTGCTTGTGCCAGATAGTAAGTTGTTCTTCATCATCATCATCATCATCATCATCATCATCATCATCATCACTTTTACATTTTGTTCAGAAAACTTCGTCAACTAGAAAACAGTCTTTGGGGGCCACCCTGTACCATAGCTCAGCTGGAAAAAGGCATCCTGGCTTGATCACCTGAGTTCACTCCCTGGGATCCCGGTGGTGGAAGCAGGCAACAGATTCCTGAGGTTGTTGCTGGGCATCTGCCCTGGAGCCGCCCTCTCCAGACCCCGCCCTCTCCAGACCCCGCCCTCTCCAGACCCCGCCCAAAGAAAGCCCAGCAGCAGCTCCAGGTGGAGCGTATTTAAGGTCCGGCCCCCGGACCCCCCTCCCCCCCCATAGTTTCCTTCTCGCCTTCTCCCGGGACCACCCAGGATTGCTCTGCGCAGATTAAACCTGGACTTAATAACTGACCTGACCCCTCGGCAGAGAGGTTTAATATCGGGGTACAGAAGCTTTTCATCTGTCTCCTGACCTCTTGTGCTGTGGAGTTTGCTGCACACCCCCAGATTAATACAAAAATGTAAAAAGATAATGAAAACAGTACTAAAATAATTTTCATACCGTAACCATTTTGTCATTGTTCAGTTAATAGTAGTAAATACTGTAATATCTCTTCTATTCACTAACTTACAGAAACTTTGCTACATTTCTCCTAAGATGTTTGTTTGGTTTTGTTTTTGTTTTTTCGTGACAGGGTTTCTCAGAACTCACTTTGGAGACCAGGCTGGTCTTGAATACACAGATATTCACCTGCCTCTGCCTCCTGAGTACTAGGATTAAAGGCATGCATCACCACCACCTGTCACTTCTAAGGATTTTATGTTTGCTATTTTTTTTAGATACTGCTTATAATATCAGTAAACTTTTATGATGCAAATTTTGGAAATTAGAAAGAAAAACCTCTGAAAATAAAATTTTAGCCTAAGAGGTTTAATGTGATTTCTAAAACATTACAACATACTGTGAGTTGTCTGACAGTATTGAGTACAGCAGAGGATCTATTCAACCTTCAGGAAATGATCGTTAGGTTGTAAGCCTTATGTGTGGCTGTGACCATAACTTCATTAGCGTAATAAGAATATTATTTTGTTTTGCTGTTCTTTTTTTCCCCCCATACATGGATTTTTCTTGTGTAACAGCGCTAGCTGTCCTAGAGCTTGCTTTGTAGGCCTTGAACTCACAGAGATCCACCTGCCTCTGCCTCCAGAGTGATGGGATTAAAGGTGTGTGCCACCAGGCCTAGCTCAGCATAAGAATTTATAATTTACAGTATTGTCGTCCCCCCCCCCACCACCACCACACACACACACTTTTTTTTTGAGACAGAGTCTTTGTCGCCCTGGCTGTCTTCAAACTCTCAGAAATCTGTCTGCCTGCCTCTGCCTCCCAGTGCTGGGACTAAAGGTGTGCCTCCCGAGCCTCTTTGTTACAGGTGCTCTTAATAAATAGCAGCACTTTCTCAGGGGAGTTCAGTTTGTCTTCCAGTAAATTTGCACAAAAGTGTATCGGGTCCTCTCATCTTATTCATAATGTAACATAGATAATGTCTATAATTGTTTTCAGCTTCGAGTAGTACTACATTTAGTTTTTGCAAAATTGTGTTTTGGAAGTCATATTATTAACTTAAAAGGCTAAATTTTGCTTTGCCAGTAATTTTACTTAATGGTTTATGAATATGTCTGTGTAGAGAACTTTCAGTTTTAATCATTGGGTCAAATGATTGGTTTTAGGAACCTTGTTCGGCAGTCTTGGGATATGGAAAGAAAATTGACAAGTCCATTAAAAAGGGGCTTTATTGGCTCCTGCATATCATTGCGAAAGACTTTGATGCCTTAAGTGAACGCATCCAAAAAGACACAACTGAGCAGCGAGCTCTGGAGGAACAAGAGAAACGAGAGAGGGCTGAGCGAGTTCGAAAATTACGGGAAGAAAGGTAAGTAGACCAATTTAGCACACAGCTCTTCGGAAGATTGGAAAGGGCAGTTCTAATCTGCTAGTTTTGCTTGTTGTTCAGTCTGCCTGTTCAGTTTTATCTCTTTCTGTATGAACAAAGATGTCTGGGAACCTTTGTATACACAAGTGTAGATGGTACTTCTGTTTTGTAGTGCTAGGGACCCAACCCGGAGCTTTGTGTATGTAGGCAAGCATTCTACCATGGATCCCTATCTCCAGCCTGAGTGACAGACTTATAAAACTGTCCTGGGGCTGTGATAGTTATTAAGCATACTTTATAATTAGTCAGTGCTTCCCAAACTTTTAAATTTGTATCAATTAGTGGTGAGGAGTTTCAGAGAAGTTCCCAGTCAAAGGACTGGGAGATTTTCTACAGGACCAGGTGGAAGTATCTAGGGACATTTTTATTTGGTGTGGGTGGGATGGCATAGATAGATGGCAGGGATAGTGTTAACCCACCTCCCATTCCCTCCTCCAAAAAGATAAGGTCTCCCATGGGGAGTCAGCAGAGCCTAGTACATTCAGTTGAGGCAGGTCCAAGCCCCTCCCCCTGCATTAAGGCTGTGCAAGGTGTCCCACCATAGGTAGTGGGCTCTAAAAAGCCAGCTTATGTACCAAGGATGGATCCTAATCTCACTGCCAGGGGGCCCCTTAAGCAGACCAAGCTGCACAACTGTCTCACTTGCAGAGAGTCTAGTTTGGTCCCATGGAGGCCCCATACCTGTTGGTCTAAAGTTCGTGAGTTCCTATGAGCTTGGTTCAGTATGGTTTCACAGGCTGCCTCCAAGTTGTCCCCTACTCTGGGGGCTTTGTGAGGCGTCTTTTCTATTGTGAAGGAAGTCTTCTGGTGGTACCTTTAACTTAATTCAGAGATAGGACTTAAAGAAGTATGAGAGGAGCGACATGAGAATCATTTGCCATGTTAAATCCAATCTAACTGGTTCACAGTCATTTCTGTTAAAGAGTAGGATATACTATTGTGTTATAAAAATGGTGTATTATCATTTTAAACTTGAAGTTGTTTCTGAGTGGGTAACCACAATGGTTGTTCTATATCTATGTTCGTTTATAGACTATTCTCAGATGAACACCTCCTCTGGTACTGAAATAGCCTTCTGAGATGACTGTTGTAATTCCATCTGTAGAAAAGCGGAGGCTCAGAATTCCAGGTGAAAGGTCAGAAGAGGTAGTAAAGCAAAAACATCTCCATAGCTTGGCTTTTTAGGTTCAGAATGAAAAGGTAGATATTTTCATCATGGAACATAGTCAGTTGACATAGCAATGAACTATATTCTACATACAGGCTGATTGGAGAACCATTTCTTTCTGGTATAATTGTTAGAACATGTTAATGGGTTTCGATGGACTTTGATCATATCCACCCTTCCTACTAACCTCTTCTGCTCCTGTTCCCCAATAATCCCTGTTTGACTTTTCAGAGTAATAGCCTTCCCCCCTTTATTAGAGAAAATGTATTCCCAATGTATTAGAGAAAATATGCAGTCTTTAACTTATTTGGCTCATTTTGCTTCACATGATAACTTTAATTTTATTCATTTTCTTTCAAATGGCATAATTTCTTTCTTTTATGGATGAATGATACTTTATTTCTGCATTTGTGTAAAACAGTATACATAATAGCTCTATCATATACCATATATAGGATTCATTTATTATATGCATATGTATGTATATCCCATTTCTCTGGTGATGAGCTCTAGGCTAATTCTCTAACTGTTATTCTCTGAATGTGGGTTAAAGTGAATGTGGGTCTGCAAGTATATATTTTGTTTGCTTCATTTTCTGTAGGTGTATACCCAGAAGTGCTATAGCTGGGTCATATAGTATTTCTCTTTTTAGTTTAGTTTTTTTTGTTTTTGTTTTTTTGTCTCCCATATTGGTTTTCATTTTGGTTATACAATTTTGTATTCCTACCAGCAAGGACTGTTCCTTTTTCTCTCATATCCTTGCCAGCCAACATTTTGTTTGTTATATGATGGTAACCATTCTAACTGTAGTGAGATTGAATTTCAATGTGGTTTTGATAGTTTATATTTCTATGATGACTAAAAACTTCATCACTTTCTTTGGGTATTTGCACTTCTTTTGAGAAGTGGCTGTTCTGAGAATGTGCCTGTGTTTCTTGGTTGAGTAGATTACTTATTTTGTTGGTAAAGTTTTTGCCGTTTCTATTGGATACCTGCCCCTTGTCATATGAATAGCCGGCGGGGCACCGGTTTTCTTCCATTCTGCACGTTTTCCTTTTCCTTTGTTTATTGTTTGCTTTCCTGTGCAGAGCTTTTAAAATTTCATAGTATCCTATGTGCAAATTCGTGCTTTCATTCTCCAAAGGACTGGGGTCCTGTTCAGGAAATGGCTTATCTAAGCTCTTGAAGGACTCTCCTATGATTGCCTAAAGTAGTTTCAATTTTCCCTTTAGGGTTTCTAATTCTTTTGAATTGATTTTTTTTTTTTTTAACAGATTACGAGATAGGTAGCAAATCACAGTCAGATCGCTGTAGATGCTGGACTTCTTTTTGAGTGCACTACACTATCCATTGTTATTTGTTGGTTTCTCCTAGGTCACCGTACTTTATTATTTATTTATTTGTTATTATGATAGGCCTAGCATTGTTCTTTTTGACCTTGATTTCTTTGGCTATTCTTGATCTTTATGCTTCTGTCAGTTTGAGGTTTTTCCCAGTTCTGTGTGTTGATGGGGATTATGTTGACTCAGCAGACTGCTCTCAATAGTATGGATGTTTTCATGGTATTCTGCTCATCTATGAATATAGAAGCTCCTTCTATCTTGGATTATCTTTTGCAGCTTCCTTCTTCAGTGGTTTATATTTTGGCGCGGTGGGGGGGGGGGTTGTTTTTTTTTGAGACAGGGTTTCTCTGTGTAGCTTTGCGCCTTTCCTGGATCTCATTCTGTAGTCCAGGCTGGCCTTGAACTCACAGAGATCCGCCTGCCTCTGCCTCCTGAGTCCTGGGATTAAAGGTGTACCACCACTGCCCGGCTTCAGTGTGATTTTCATTGGAGCGCTTTTCCTTCTGCTGACTTGTTGTTATTGTTATTCTTGTTTTCCTGAAACCTTGAGGTACATCATTCCATTATTTAGGAATTTCACCCCATTTAAAAAAAATAGATATTCATAACCATGAATTTCCTTCTTCATATTATTTTCCCTGTACCCACAGGTACCGTTATGTTATTTTCCTTCCAATGTGTTTGATCCTTGAAATGTTCAGTTTTCTCCTGATTTCTTTTGTGACCTTCTGCTTATTCAGAAAGTCAATTTTCAGTCTCCAAGTTTGTATAGCTTCTTTAGTTTTTCTTGCTGTTTATTTCTAGTTTTATTCCATTGTTATCTTTTCCTATGCATACACATGGCAGAACATTTATTCTTCATAAATGAAAGAAGTCATGTCACTTTTGCAAAAATGAATGGGTGGTCATCATGTTAAGAGAAATAAGCCAGCTGTAGTCAGATAAGGACTGTGTATTTCCTTTCATTAAAAAGGAAAAGGTGATGGATCTGAAAGGCAAAGAGGGACTACTGAGATGAGTGACAGAGACAAAGAGGTGAGCAGGAAGGATGGATATGACAAAGCACATTATACATGTGTTGGGAAATGTCACAGCAAAACCCATTGGTGGTTGCTATAATAAAAAGTGGTTCTTTAGTCCATGTGTAAGTAGAATTTGGAAATGCAGTGTTCATTACTGTGACAGTTATTAACTGTTCTGTGGTGGACATTATTTTGCACCCTGGCATGTGCTGATGGGAAGAATGGTTCTTGAACCCAGTGATCTCCCTGTGCTGCCCCTGAGTACTTATGGGCATGGCCTGCCATTTGTAATGTGATTCACAAGCTTTTACATGAGTCTTTTGGCCTTGTTTTTCACAATTACATTTCTGTGTTGAAATTGCTACATATGTTGGCATGGAAATATACTAACCAGTTAAAGGCATAACTAACTACCCTGATGCTAAGAGCACCAGAAGAGAAAGGTGAAAGTAACATACAGTAAACTAAAAGTTTAAAAATTAATAAACATAAAAAAGGATTAAAGATCTGTGAGTTCAAGGCCAGCCTGGTCTACAGATCGAGTTCCAGGACAGGCTCCAAAGCTACAGAGAAATCCTGTTTCAAAAAAAAAAAAAAAAAAGGATTAAAGACTTAGGAAAAAAAAAAAAAGGAAAACATAGAAGAAGAGAAAAAGAAAAAAGACCCAATTAAAAAGTAAGAAAGTAAGTTAATACGTTAGAAGAATAACAAACAGCCCTGGCCTTTTTGCCCGGGTTCTTGGGTTGGAAATGACTCCTGTGGGTCTTCTAATACTCCACCAGGTGTGAAAGGCCAGTGAGTTGTAGGTGAAACCACTTGTCTTTCCTCTGCTTCTGCCCTCACAATTTAGGTCAGTATCCAGGCTGCTCCCTGGCTGTTTCCTGCCACACAGGTTAGTTAGTGGTGACTCTGAAGGCTTTGTTATATGTATATCAGAGGTGTGGCAAAAGTCTGTGTGCCAAGAGCCCTTATTGCATATGGAGCCTCAGAAGTGTGTGGAATGGCCAGGCAGTGCATGCTACTTTCAAAAGCCCTCGGCCTGCCAGCCGGTAGGGCATGGCAAATACCCAAGCTGTGGTGTGTTTTTGGAATGTTCCTTGACAGTGAAGGAAACAATCGAAACAGTGAATTCTGTGAATCAGAATTGGCAGCCTGGGCCCATGTGCTTTCAGACCCAGACCCTGGTACATCTAGTTTCACTCTTCCTCACAGAATAGGACCATCTCCTCTTGAGTCCCCCTCTCCCCTCTATCCACACCTCACCCTCTCCACTTAAACCTCCCAGTTATTTTCAATACAACTGTACTGTTTGGTGGTATCCCCCCTTGTCACTCTTACATAGGGTTTTTAGGACCCTGAGTTGTGATCATTCTCTGTTTTGTTTTTTGACCCCTAGAGCAGTTTAGTTCTCAGCACTAGGACCTTTCTCAAAAATGGCTCCTACTTGGAGCTATTGGAGTGTTTGCTGAGCTGAGCAACAGGCATGATTCCCCTGGTAGTAGTGGGTTTTTAGGTATTAGGTACAAGTATTACATTGAGAGCAGACTTGTTCTGGGTTTACAGCTTCAGAAGCTTGGGTTTGTCTAGTAGTTAGGACTTCTGGTCTACTGCAATTGCATGTGTTGCTGGGACCCTCACACTTCCCTTAGGATTGCAGCTCGCAGCATGGTGTTCTCCTCCCACAAGAGGCTAGCTGAGGTTGACTTCCAGAACTGCTATGTGCTTGTCTGAGGCCTTCCCACTTCACGTGGTTTTGATTTATCTTCACTTCCTGGTGGTTCCCGGATTTCCTCCTGGCCCTCTGCCCTGGAATATCCAGTTTCATTTGTTGCATTGACTCTTCTTACTCAGACACAGGGAGGGAGGCCACTCCATTCTGCCAGGGTTTTTCCTCTTCTTAGATTTCTTTTAAAATTCAAATGATTGATTTTTATAGAAGCATAGTGTCCTATTATCAGCATATCTTCGTAGGTAAAATGATTCAGCCCCCCTTTCAAAAGGAATTTTTATTTTTTCCTCCCACAAACAGAGAACGAGAGCAAACTGAACTTGATGGGACCAGTGGTCCGGCTGAGATGGACTCAGGACCAGTTCTTGCTAATCCTTTCCAGCCCATAGCAGCTGTAATCATTGAGGTATGGATTGTGGCAATATGAGTTTTGATGTGTAAAACAATACAGTTAGAATTCAATAACAGTGGTTAGGTGTTGGGACACTAGGCAGTGCAGTAGAAAATTCCTCAAGAGAGGATTTCTAATGAAGGTAAAGGTATGGGTCTAGGTGGAGGTTAACCATTTTTTTCCACTCATAGTTTACTTTGTGGCCTGGGAATATTGCACAGTGATAGAACAAATGCTTGTTGAACACAATCTCTTAAAAAAAAATACCATGTTCAATACAGTGTAAAAAGAGAAATATGACTTCAAAATATATAGGAATAAAAGTAAAAGCTGAATATTTCATAGTTACTCTTTTTGATAAACCTATTTTGCCATATTTTTGTAGTACTAACATTTAATCTTTTTTTGTACCAGGATTGATATTATTTTCTCATGATAATGGAAAATATAATTTAATATCTATATTTTAAATTACATTATACTCATGTATATTATATACTGACATAAAGACTTTAAAATGCAAAACACTCAAGCCACAAACCATAAAGAAAAAAATAGATTTTATTACATTTGAATTTAGAAAAAATTGCTATACAGAATTAACATACCCAATGAAAACTAAAATATAAATAAATAAAATAACCCTGATGCTAAGAGATACACCAGATACATAGTCCTGTAACTATGGACTAGTACTAGAAATTACTATAAGAATAATAAAAACCTGGACATTGGATTACCAAAGGCACGACTTGACCCCAAAGCTGGGAGAGGGCATGACCATAAAGGTGTTTCATAATCTTCTCCAGTAGTAACAAATTATCTTCATGTCAAACTCAAATCAAATTACAACAGTGCCAAGTTAACATTTAATAGTTTAGTAGAGCTACAAACTTGGCAATGACTTGGAGAGAAGCTGAGTATGTAGCCCAATGGTACAGCAGTTGCTTAGTAGACACAAGGCCCTCGGTTCAATCCCTAGTATCCTTCCTCCTCCAGATCACTTAGAAATAAATGTCACTCTCCCAACCCTGGTATAGATAGTTGATTCAGATTTTCTGAAGGTAAGTTTTGCTTTTATGACATATTTTAAAATGTACTGACCAACTGATCCATAGCCCCACTGAGGGGAATGTAATTTAAAACACTAATGCAATTTCTTTCTTATAATGGTGAAAAATTACACATAACTTCATCTGTTGGAATGTATACAGTAAGTTCTGATACTGCTGAATTCTGCACGACTCTAGGCATTGTCATACTCAGGTTGATGAGGGAATGAAGAAAAGAGAGACACACACAGAAGGGGAGAAGCACAGCACACGGGAAGCTCAGTGTTTAGTATATACAACTGAACAGGGAGGCAAGGTTGTTGTAAGGAGGCAGCGTTGTTCATACTTCTGAACAAGGAGGCAGCGTTATCTGCTTTCAATAGGAAGTCTCCCTGTAGGGGAGCAGACTTCAAGTCATAAACCTACCAGCAACGTTTTCCCGTACACACTGTCTACATTTGCATTTGGACTCCTAGGATAATTTGCCATCCCTTTGAGCCTTTCCCTGGGGATGGGGGTGGAGTGGTGTGGGGTGGTTCTTTGCCATTCCAGTCTGAGCTATTGCAGTCCCAACATGGCTATGCCCAAGTCAACAGTAGGCATTCACTCAGGACTCCTCTCCCACTACAATGTCACAGCCATCTAAAAATATTACTGTAATTGGGGATTTAGGGAGAGAGCTAATTACCTTATTCACAAGCATGAGGACTTGGGTTTAGATTCCCAGATGAGTGGTTCCCAGAAGATGTCGGACAGGAAAATCAAAGAGATGAGAATGAAAACCCGGTGCAGATGACTTCATCAATCTGGATCAGACTTTGTTGGGGAGTCTAATGTCAGGCGGCTCATTGTCAGCATATTTAAAATGCAGTACAGTTTGGGGAAAGGTTTCCAAGCAACAGTCAGTCAGTCCAGTTCCAGGTGCACAATAAAACTTAAGGTGTGACTACATAGAAACTCCTTTACAAAAGCACATGTGACCATCAAGGGTGGTAGTGTGGTCTCTGACCAAGGTAGCATAGAAGTGGACAGGATGTAAAGTACTGTGACATCTCCCCTAAGGATGGGTAATGGTCTAGGGAGGCGAGAGCCTGGGATATTCCTTCTGGGGAATTTGGATGAGGTGTGCCTCTATAGCAAAAGGTGGGTGAGGTCTGCCTCCACAGGTAGCAGAAAGGTCACCAGGTCATTAACAATATCCACTCCCAGCCTTCTGGGTGGGAAACGGGCATTTTATCTTACCTACTCCACTGAGACAAGGTCCCTATATTTTTAACATTCCTAGTTTTCCTAGAGATATGTAGGAGCAAGGACCCTTGTGTCCCCAACACATAGAGCCATGTAAAAAGGTTGGAATAGAGTAATGTGCCTGTAATACAAGTACTGGGAGACTGTGGTGATACATTGTGTACCCTAATAAAGCTTGTCTTAGGAGGATCAGAGGACAGAACCAGCCACTAGATTAGACATAGAGGCCAGACAGTGGTGGCATGCACCCTTAATTCCTATCACTTGGGAGGCAGAGATCTGTCTGGATCTCTCTGAGTTCAAGGTCACACTGGAAACAGAGCCAGACAGTGGTGGCACACACCTTTAATCCCAGTATTGGGAATCATACACGCCTTTAATCCCAGGAAGTGACATGGCTGGGTGGAGAAAGATATATAAGGCGTGAGGACACAGGAACTAAAGCAGTTTAGCTGAGATTCTTTCTGGTGAGGACTCAGGCTTTCATTCTGAAGAAACTGGATCTGCTGAGGAGTTGGTGAGGGAGGTTGGCTGTGGCTTGCTCTGCTTCTCTGATCTTTTAGTCTTCACCCCAATATCTGGCACCGGGTTTTTTATTATAAGACCATCTGAGATTCAAACAACAGGAAAAACAGACAGGGATCTCTGTAGCTCGTTAGCCATTCTATCTAGCCAAATATAGCTTCAGTTTTCTTAGAGATTGTATGTCAAGCCATGTGCTGAAATCCTTTGGTCTCTGCATACACTCACACTAACAAGTGTATATACATGCATACATACATTCATACATACTAAAACATAAACAGAAATGTTAATTCCGTTAATAAAAATAATAGGAGCTAACATGTTTACTGCATTTGAGGTACTATTTTAAGTATTTCATGTATTCATTAACATGGAAGGAAACATTTTAAAATAAAACCTTTAGTTCATTTTTGTTTCATCAGCAAGTAAATAATATGGTGTACAGAGAGAACCACATTTATGTATGTTTGTTGGTGGTGTGTGTCTATATGAGTGTGCCATGATTATAAATGGAATAGTGGTCATCTCTAGATTATGAAACTACTGGAAACATTTATTTTATTTTTTAGACCTTGTCTGTAGGGAACATTCAGCAGTTGGTATGTTTTAATGATATATTCACAGTTCATTGTGCATTTCACAGTGACATTGATTCACCAAAAGTGCATACTTGCTTTCTTCCTTGAAATGATCTTAAATGCCACCGTTGTGATAAAGATAAATGTATTTCATTTTTGTTAGAATGAAAAAAAGCAAGAGAGAGAGAAAAAGAAGCAGACTGTGGAGAAAGAGAGTGATGTTTGCCTCCCAGAACATCAAGTGGAACAGGAGCAAGTAGAGTCCCAGAGCCAGCCTAGTGGCTGCCCCCAAAACGACGACAGTCGAGTGGTAGAGAGTTACAAGGAGGCCCTGTCACAGCAGCTGGACAATGAAGACGAGCTAGAGCAGCGCTCCTCAGAATCAGGTGCTAACTCTCAGCATTCCATGCTTGCCATAGGGAAAGGAAGTTTATACTGGATTTCATTTTTATTTCTGTTTTGATTCTCCATGAAGTGAGATGATTCAGGTTGCATTTGCTCACTTAAAAAAAAATCATTGTTTTCTAGATATATTTCCATTCCCTATAGCTTTGTAAGTTTCACAGATGCTAGTTATGGCTTATGTTACAGGTAACGTTCATTTTAGAAAATGTATTGTTAGATATCTGATGTGTTGCCTGTTTTATTTAAATAGATGAAATAAATTTTAGAAGTCCAGAAATTTTAGTTGAAATGTTTTTATAACTTTTTTCTAAATTTTGGTTTTATGTTATTAAAATGTATATATTAATATAGAAAGCCTTAGAGTGTTCAAGTGTGTGTCTTTGAGAGCCTGTATGGTTTCTGTGTTTACTCTTTTAGGAATAGTAGCTTCTTCCAGGTCTACCAATGTGATGTTGGTTACACATACTTATACCGGACATACCTGGTTTAGGGATTATTTTGATGAGTAATGTGTTTAGGTTTGACTGGGTTCTTGGTCATCTTTTAAATAGTTATTTTTCAAACACTTGTCTGTAGACTCAGTTATTTTGCATTATCTCTCTTGAGGAGAGTTACCAGCTCTCCTCTTTTGGTAGGCCTTTCTGAGTTTTATTGAAAATCCTATACTTAGACAATTATAGTTGTTTAAAATGACTTTGAGCTTGGGAGAAATGCTAGTTAATTTTGGAAATGAAAACCTCTCTTAGAAATTAGTTGTGTCAGGCGGTAGTGGTGCACCAAAAAAAAAAAAAATTGGTTGTTTGTGTTTTATTCATTAATCACAGTCATATTTTTAGTCAGCCATCTAAAATGTATTCCTAGGGTACAGAAGTTCATACTTAGTTGTTCATATTAATTCTCAAAGTTGAGTATAATCAGTTATTATGGTATTAATACCAATGGTCTCAGTTTGTTCTTTGTTTGGTTTTTACATTATAGAACTTCATTTTGTCCTGATTTAAAGTTCTGTGTTTATATTCTTACAGATAATAGTAAAAAGAAAACTAAGAAACTAAGAATGAAAAGGAGTCATCGGGTAGAACCAGTCAATACAGATGAATCTGCTCCTAAGAGTCCCACCCCACCCCCGCCTCCCCCTCCTGGTGAGTCCATTGATTCTGACACTGGATGTAGAAACACTGATGTAAGCACTGGAGGGAAAAGAGGAAGAAGAAATGAGGTAGTTTGTAGTTAGTGTTTTCATTATTTTGTCAGTGTGTAAGAAAGAACCCTTTACTGTCTGTTGTGCAGCATTTGTTAACATTTCTGTGTTGTTTTAAGAATGAAATGGTGAAATGTATTAATGTAACTTTGCACAATAATCCCTAGAATGTGATCAGATTATATTCAAAATATCTCTACCACACATTGCTGAAAGAAATTGAAGTTTAGTGGATTGGCGACTAGATTGGGATTTCAAATCTGGATCTTTAATTGTTTTATCCTAAAAGTTATGTAAATATGTGATTTTTCTCAATATAAATGCACTGTGCATATCCAGCTCCTAAGATGTTGCAGGAGTTAATGCATGTATAAACTGTGGGACACAATACATGCAAACTGTAAGTCACTTTCAACACTGAGCATAGTGTCCTACCTCTTACAGTTAGTTGTTGGTATATATGTGTGAATTAAATAAATACATGCGTTAACAATTCCCTTGTAGCCTTTGTTCCAGAGCTTTATATGGTAATTATAAATATTTTTTATTATAAAATTTTACAAGATTAATTTCTAGTATAATTTTTATCAAAACAGTTCTCTTAGCCTCTGCTAGGCATTATAATGGTAGCCAATAGTTTATTTGTTATGATGATAAGAGGTGTGAATTTTTAATTAAATATGTGTTAAGAACTAAGTATAACTAACATATAATATAATATAATATAATATAATATAATATAATATAATATAATATAATATAACAATAAACTAAAGCAGATGTTAGCATCCTATAGTAACATGGTGAATAGAAGCCAATTGAAAATGTGCCTGTTCAGAATTGTGTCATAGAATGTTAAGTGCATTTCCTGTCAAGGGAGGGATCCTCTGAAAAGACCTTAACAAATACTCATTTAACAGAGCTTCTAAATGTTTTTCTTTTCCTTTAGTTGGCTGGGGAACCCCCAAAGTCACTAGACTTCCAAAACTTGAGCCTCTTGGTGAAACACGTCATAATGGTAATGCAAAAGGATCAGTTTTCAAGTTTCATCTGTGCGTTATACAGCCACTTTTCTTTATCTTAGAACTTCACATTTTCAGTATTTCATTTTGGGTAGCTTTCAGATCCACTACCATCCTTTTCATTACATTTTTAACTTTCATTTTACTTCATTTTTTTATTTTTTGAATGTACCTTATAGTTACATAATTTGATTTTTAATCTTAATACTAATATATGAAGACTCATTCTTGTGTTTATTCATGATAAACCTTATAGAAACTATTATTAGATGGGAAAAGCTTTCCAGCAACTGAAGTCTGAGACACTGCAGTTTTATTTACTGTGCTAGAAAACTGCCATGCCCTGCCTGTGTTCATGCATGTGATAATGAATGGAATTGCTTTCTCTACTCATAAGATTTCCAGCTACTAAATATTAAAATGAAGTCAAGATCAACACAATGTATAGAATGAGAGATCAGATTAGTAAACCAAATACAGAAAGTTTTTGAAGGCTTTATTGGATCAATGAAACAATTTTCCATGATGAAATGGTCATACCTATAATCCAGCCAATGCATTGCCTTAGATCTCCAGGAAATAAAGTCTAGGAAAAGATAGTGAGGACTCACAGGCAAAAGTCATTCCTGACCAGACGTCTAAGTTTTCACATTGAACTTAGAATGCAAAAGAAAAGTTTAATTGTAACTTCATCTGCTCGCTCATTAAGAGTATCCAGTACACTTTATGTATTAATGTAATAAACTTTGTTTCCTAAAAGGATCACTTTATAGAAAAAGACATTGAATCTTTAGAAAAAGCACTACCATAAACTCTACATTTGTCCAACTGAAACATACTATTCGAAAGCTAGTCAAGTCTGCTTCTTGGTTTTGTTTTCAGAATACCGTACTGGTCCCTAATGGTTTCTACTTAATCATTAGTGAAAATTAGAAAATTTATATTTATAGATAGATGAATTTACTGTTAGACTTCCTGATAGGGTAGTTTCAGTAGAATTAAGTATTTCTATTTTATTTACTGATTTGTACACTGTAATATTTTTATCGATAATATAGGTTAAATCCTGTATTATTATGTAACCTGACTTTATTCATATTAGAATACATTATCAATTTAAATATTCAGTGTTAGAAAATAGTGTTAGAGTTTGTCCATTTATATGTACACGTATACATACGCAGAAAAATAGTTTCTCACAAGAGCAGAGAGAGAGCTGGCAACTTGAGGACATGCCAGCAAACAGAAAGCCTCGAGGGCTCCATCTAGAACCAGAGCAGGGGTGGCCTTCAGAAGCTGCCCCAGTGACCTGCTCCATTTCCTGGTGGTGCTAAAACAGCGCCACTAGCCAGGGTCCGATTACTCACACACATACACATGGAGGAAGAGTTGAGAATCAAAACATAACCGGCTCCTTCTGGACCCTGAAATATAAGACAGTCTCTTAGTTGTGGTCCTCTAAAATAAAAAATAAAGTTGCATATTTCCAGTATAAAATGGCACAGAATAAACATTCCCTTCTCAGAAGGGAGGAACAGAATAGCAAGAATGGATCTGAAGCAAGACCAAAGCCCAGGAGGGCAAGTATTAAATCCCGCCATTACATGTATGACATATAGGGCCAGTTGTGCTATCATATCAGCTCCAGTGGTCCTGTACTGTCCTCCACCTGTGGCTTTGCCATTCACAGCCCACATGGCCTTTCTCTTGAGGTAGCTCCCCAGGGCCTGCAAGGTTTTTGGGGGGTTTTTTTGTTTTTTTTTTTTGACAGACTTTACCTTCACAGTTTCATGGTTCACACTGTCAAGAGAATCTGCTGTTGCTAAACATGCCCTCACCTTAGGCTGTTCTCTGCAATGCTTCCACAATTCTGTAACTCCTGCATTCTGTATGCCTGCAAAACCATCACTACTGGACAGCGACAAGTCAGAGCTGAACTCTCATGGAGTATGGCTGCAGCACTCTGAGTGTCTCCCCATGGCTACTAAATCTTTCTCTAGGTGGCCTTTTCCTAGTAGGTCACCTTTTCTGCTTTCTCTTTGTGAAAGAAAGTCTTTCAAGTGAGTTTGTACTTTAACATTCTAGGACCTTCTCTAGAACTATAGTCTCCAATTAACCTTTTCTGTTGTTGTAGTGCAGTGTTTGAAGTGTGTAGCTTCTCTTCCCTGGTCCTAATCCCTTTAGTAACCAGGCCTACAGTGTCTACACTTGCTTTGTGTTAAATGTGCTTTTTCCCTTTTCCAGGACAAACTGCTTCTATCTTTCTGTCCCACCTTTTGCTCTCTGTTCTCAGTATAGACTGGCTGAAAGCGTCTAACAGTAATCATGCCACAGCCTGAATGTTTAACACTAAAGAAAATAATCTATTAATTATGAATTCCGGATGACTAGGAGTGGCCAGATTCCTTGTGTAATGGCCTCCCAAACACCGTAGATTTCCTATCTGAACCCTCTTGTACACGGCCTTCACTGCATTTATCTGTGTTACCTTCATCTTCCAGACTTCTAGCAGAATTTCTGATGATCTTTATGGATAGCATTATAGGGCTTCGTTAGCCCATAGCTCTAAACTCTTCTATATTCATCCAAAAAACTAGCTGTAAAAGGCTAGGAACTACAGAATAATATTCATTGCAGCAAGAACTCCATTCCTCTGTTACTAATTTTCTGTAGTTTCCACGGCCTTCAAAATGGCAGCACCACCAATTCAGGACTAATGTGCTAAAACATGAGCTGGGAAGGGAGAGGGTTCCATGTCAGACCCAGACAATACCAGTGTATTTTTAATTTGACACCAGCTAAATATTTGTTATATCAAGATAAGACATGCACTAATTTAATAGAAAAATTAGTCCTCCAAATTACTGTAGTTTCTATGGCAGTAAGTTCTTTAGTGGAGAATTGGAGTACTATTCAGAAACTCCATGGGCATTTATAGAGAGTCGCATAAGAACTAGAGGTTCAAATAAGAAAATCCAGGAGCTGGAGAGATGGCTCAGAGGTTAAGAGCACTGACTGCTCTTCCAGAGGTCCTGAGTTCAATTCCCAGCAACCACATGGTGGCTCACAACCACCTGTAATGAGATCTGGTGCCCTCTTCTGGCAGGCAGTCATACATGCTGTATACATAATAAATAAATCTTTAAAAAAAAAAAAGAAAGAAAAAGGAAAAGAAAATCCAGGATAAACAGGATCCTAAAGTAAGTATACCTGTGATCCTAGCACCACTGAAGGCTGAGGCAAGAGGATTGGGAGTTCCAGGCCAGCCTCGGCTACAGGAGAGCCTGACTGAAAAAGAAAAACCAAGCAACAACCAAAACAGAGACAGAAAAGAACAACAGTTTGTCTGAAGGCATGGAGTTACACAGTGGTTAAAAGAGGAAATTTTAGATTATAGAAACATAGAAAATGGAATTCTGGCCTTGGACTAAATGGTGAAGGCCTTATATATTAAAGTATAAAGGCTTACTATTAGTAATTTTTCAAGAGCTAATATTCATTTAACACATGGACATAATGTTACTATATTTAATGTTTAAGAAAATAATTTTTAAAAAGTACTTAATGTATGAGTGTTTTGCCTACATGATATATCTATGTGTCATGTGTGTGCCTGGTACCTGCAGAGGCCAGAAGAGGGCATCAGATCCCTGGCATGGGAGTTTGATATAAGTTAGCCATCTTATAGTTGCTGGGAATTGAACTCTGATCCTCTGGAAGAGCAGCCAGTGCTCTTAACCCCAGAGCCATCTCCCCAGACCCTCTTCTTTTTTTTAATTTTGAACACTTCTTTCCCATTATATATAAATACATATGGACAAAAGTCTAAAAACAAATATACAATAGATATATAATGGGCTAGCAAATAATTAAAAACCAACTGTACATGATTTGTGACCTATACTTTACTGACTTAGACAAAAATTGCCATTATCAGGTTGAAAGCAGCTTAAGGGGGATTCTTACTTTGATTATAGGCATTTGCTTTAGTAACAGCTTGTTTCTACAATCACTTTTATTGCCTATAAAGCTTTCTCTGTGTAACAGGTAGGACAGAAACATTTAAAGAGACATAAAATGAGAATCTGTATTTATTTTGTGAACACTCTCAGTCTGTATTTCTTCAGTGTGCTGTATATTGAACATTATGAGAAGTAATCAAAGTTTCTGGTAGTCAAAAATACCAGCTATATAAATTAAAGAATATTGTCAAGGCTTAAAAGTCAAGAAGAAAGTTAAACATGTTTGTATACTTTTACTGCTCTTCAAATTTAATCTTTAAAATGTTTGATAATCACTATAAAAATGATCAAGAATTAAAATGCTGTATCTTTTTTCTTTAGAAGATTTGTTTATTTATTACGTATACAGTATTCTATCTGCATGTATGCCTGCCCGCCAGAAGAGGGCACCAGATCTCATTACAGATGGTTATGAGACACCATGTGGTTGCTGGGAACTGAACTCAGGAGCTCTGGAAGAATAGCCAGTGCTCTTAACCTCTGAGCCATCTCCCCAGCCCAAAAAAGCTGTATCTTATAGAATCAGTTTCCCTTAAGGATGTGATACAGAACTCACTACAAAAGCATACTAATTTCTTGGGAGAAAAACCAAACATTTTACATACATGCATTTGGTCTTTTAATAAAAATATTTTTAAATCCAACAAAATAATTGGATATATCTTATCATTTTTATCATAACAATAATAGCAAGCAGTAGGTACCTACCATTGTGCTTGGCAATTTTAGTTCTTCCAAATTGCCTTATAATATGGGTAGCAAACTACCTTAGGCAAGAACTTTCATGCCACTAAGCTACAGAATCAAGATTTGAACTAACGTCTGCCTGGTTTTGAAATCCATACTGTAAGTTTTTATGTTTGTACTATTCTATTTAAGTGCCTTTGAATACCTGTGCTTCTAAAATAATTTTAAGGTAATATGCTAGAAAATAATTTATGAAGACTTAAATGTGGCATTAGGTGTATAATCTAATTTGTGGCAATGTAAGAAATAGAAATCTGAGCCAGTGACTCAGCCTAGCTGGTAGAGGTACTTTATACTGCCAAGCCTAAAGAACTGAGTTTAAACCCAAGACTAACAGTTGAAAGAGGGAAGCAACTCACAGAGATTGTTATACACAAACATCAGAATAAGTCAATGTAATATATTTAAAAAGAATACAAATGAGTTGGGCAGTGGTAGTACACAGCCGGGGCTACACAGTGAAACCTGGTCTTGAAAAAACAAGCAAGCAGAGAATATAACTGTATTATAAACAGAAAGGTTGAGGGCCTGGGACTATGGCTCAGTAATAGAATGCTTACCTAGCATGCATGCACAAGGTTCTGGATTCAGTTTTCAGTAATTCACATACTCAAAAAAAAAAAAAAAAAATTGGTATGCTAGTTACCAAACCACAGGATTGTAGTAGGATTAGGTAAAGGAAGTTAATCTGCTTCTCCTAAAATACCTAGACAGCATTAGAAAGCAATGTGGTGTATACAAATAGTGATTGACCAGGGCTTAATAGCAGATGGTGTCAACTCACGGTATTTTGTATTTGTTTTCTACCATGAATGTGTAATAAAAACAAACAAACAAACAAACAAACAAAAACAAAAAACCTTTAAGTATGTCTGTTAGGTACAGTATTTTACCAGCCAGTGAATTTACTCAAGTTGTTATTTTTTGAATTCATTCAATTTTTCTTGGATCATGTTTGTTTCTGTTTTCTGTCTTCCCCACCTATCCATGCACTCGAGAATTGTCTGCGTCTTAATCTTTTAAGGAGTGTTGGCTGGAAAACAATTAGCTGTGGAAGACTTGATTACCATACTGTTTCATGTTTTCCATTTCCCTTTGTGCAGATTTCTATGGGAAGCCACTGCCTCCCCTGGCTGTGCGGCAGAGACCTAACGGTGATGCTCCGGACATGATCTCATAACCAAGTCAGACGGGTTGGTCTTTTAATAGCAGACCTTTCTCGAAAGCAGGAAAGCCCTAACACCAATGACTGGGGCAAGACAACTATAATACCAGGGAGGAAAGAATACCCAAGAACTTTTGACCTGAACATTTACTTCTCCACATTCTGTGGGTAAAGCAGAGAGGAAACAGAACAACCAGTAGCTGACAAGAGCGTTTGGCCAAGTGAGCAAGATGTAGTGTTGATTCTTTGGTTTACACGTGCCTACTCTTGGACATTCTCCCAAAGGAAAACCTCCTCAGAAATGGAGCCAATGGACTCTACATACCTGATTTTTTAATAGTCTGTATTTCTATGCATTAAACATGTTTTATAAAGTACATATACATGAAAAGGGTATTCCTGGGCATTTATAACTAAATTTTAACTATTTTTATATTTTTTTCTAAGCTTTTGTTTGAGTTTGCTATTGTATTGATTGTGCACTTTTCTACATGTGCTTACTTCAGTCTGTCTGGATAGAACATTGGTTTACTTGACAGACAGGAAGCGTACAAGCAGGATTTGTTTAAATGGCTTGAGGTATGTTTTGTGATAACATTGTTTTTAAAATGTACACCCTATTTTGATGTAATTCTAAAATAGTTGCTATTTTAAAAAGCAACTTCTCAGATCCTTATTCTACCCAGTTACATGATTTGGAAGTGGTGCCTGAGGAGAGAACTCGGTTCCTTTGTCACCGACTGCTTTCATTGGCGATGCTCTCAGTAAATGTTAAGGCATGTGAAATACCTTCTAAAAACATCTTAAAATGTCTAAGTTAGTAAGAATGTGCCCTGTGAGACATTACTCAAAGCCCTAAATGACCCCACTCAAGGACTGGACACTTGGAGAGTCAGGTGCCCCTGCCATGCCTTCCATCTGTTAGGAGCTCCACTGGCTGTTCTGGCTGTTCTCATTCTCCATGCTGTGAACTTAAAGGTAAGAAGACTGTACGGACTCCTGCAGGTCTGGAGAGTTCAGTTTTGCAGCAAACAACATTCAAATGAAAATGTTGGCTCCAAACAAACCCTTTTATAAAGAGCTGATTATGATTACAACCTGACATTGGAATTTGAAGTGATAGCACTGGTTTTGCTCTTGAGTGCCATCCATGAGGCTCTCTGTTCATCTGTCCCTTACCAAAGCTTCTAGAGATATATTTAGTAATGGATTCATATTGTAGTGTCCAAGTGAAAGCATGCCGCTAAGTCAAGGTGAAGATAACAAGGGAAAATTCTCCGATCACCTCGTTAAGATTGGTACCTTATACCCACAATAGACATATACTAGTTTCTGAATGTAAGTCTATCTAAGGTGGGTTGATATGATTTTCCTTTAAATGTTTATAATGCATTGTTCCCATTTTAGCTCACCGGACCTGGATCAGTTAGGTCACATTATTCTAGTCAGCATTGGTAGAGTTTCTGCGAGTTTGTGCATGGTACCTACCTTGCACACTGAGGAAAAAGCATTTTAATATCTATGCAAAACCCATATGCAGAATTGGTAGGTGGCAGACTCACAAGAACACAGGATGCAAATTCTGAACTGGATTTTAGAGGAAAATGTGCTCATCTTTCTGGTTCACTTTGTAATATTTAAATTCCCTTTTAAAACTAAACTCACACTTTTGCTATCTCTTAACATTAATCTGGTTTAAGAATAAAGATTTTTAAAAAAAAATTCTTGCTTCCTACCAGTGTTTACTGTTGAGTACAGTAATTACCGACTATTTCATAAAAACAATTTTGAAATTGAATGTAACATAAACTGGAATTGATGTTTTCTATAATACTATATGTTTTCTTAAAGCCATGTAAAAACCCTTTAAAAAATGTTTTCTAAATCCTATCAGATTTTAACACTTCTATGCTTATTTTGTTATACATTTTCATTCTTACTCATCATGACTTATAATTTATCACAATAAAAAAATAATTTACACCAGTATACCATTTTTCTCTTCCTCTTCTGGTTTTAAATGATTATCTTTAGCTAATCAATATTTTTTGCATTATTACTGTAGAAAGAGTTAAAAAATAAGTGGGTTAAAGTAATTTCTTTTTTTAATATGAAAACTATTTAAAGATGTGAGAAACAACATTGTGATTTGTGTATGTGTGTGTGTGTGTGTGTGTGTGTGTGTGCGTGCGCGCGCGCGCGCGCGTGCGTGCGTGCGCCACTGCCCCCAGTGTTTTGTTAACCCTACTGCCCAAAAGATATATTTTAACTTATTTACAAGAAAATTCTGGCCAGGCAGCGGTGGCATACACCTTTATTCCCAGCACTCGGGAGGCAGAGCCAGTTGGATCTCTGTGGGTTCGAGGCCAGCCTGGTCTACAGAGTGAGATCAGGACAGACACCAAAACTACACAGAGAAACCCTGCCTTGAAAAAACACACACAAAAAAGAAAATTCCATATGCTCTTACTAGACAGTCCGTATGTGTGCACTACATAGACGACCCATTGTATGTAATGATTGTGGGGTGTGGAACTGTACAGAATGCCTGCTGAAATTCAAGAGATCTTATTTTTATATTTCCCTCAATTTTCAACTGTTTGAAGGAAGCAAATTTATAATTTTTATTTATTATTTTAAGTGCTGTTTTCTTTTTTGAACTTTAAGAGGTTTTTTGTTCTGTTTTGGTTTGGTTTGGTTTTTTCCAAGAATGGGTTTCTCTGTGTAGTCCTGGCTGTCCAGGAACTCATGCTGTAGACCAGGCTGGTCTTAAACTCACAGAGCTCCACTGCCTGAGTGGTAGGATTCAAGGCGTATGCTACCCCTGCCTGGCTGAACTTTATTTATTTATTTTTTTTCTGGGTGTTTTGCCTGCATCATGTGTGTGTGTGTGTGTGTGTGTGTGTGTGTGTGTGTGTGTGTGTAACTGGTACATAGAGGCCAGAAGAAGGTGTTGAATCCCTCGGAACTAGAGTTATCGATGGTGGTGAACTGCCATGAGAGCACCGGGACTCAAACCCAGGAACTCTAGAAGAGCAACCAAGGCTCTTAACACCAAGCTGCTGCTGCCACTGCCTCTCCAACCCCACCCATGCCATGTTTTCTTCAAGATGGAAATTAAACACTATTTTAGTTAATGTTTAGAATGTACTAAAACCCAATGGTCTAGAAAAGTTCACCTATAGAAAACACCATTAGACATTTTATTTTATTTAATGTTCTCTAGCTGGAAATATTTCAGGATCTGGAGAGAGGGCTAAGAGGGTAAAAGCATGCGCTGTGTTTGCATAAGACCTGTGTTCCACTCTCAGTATCCACATCAGGTAGCTCATGGCTGTAACTCCGTTTCTAGCAGATCTGGAGCCCTCTTTGCTTCGGGGAGCCTTTGTGCTGTCAATGCACACCCCACCCCAACTTGTAATTAAATGTCGACTAAATTTATTCGACAGTCAGTGTGTTATGCCATCATACCCAGAACATTCCTTTTCTCCCACCCTAAGTAAAGAAATCCATGCTCTGGGTAAAAGGTTTCAAAAGTTGGAACTGCTTATATAAATACAGCTGTAGCTTATAGGTCTTATTACCCCTGGCTTTGTTGTTGTTGTTGTTGTTGCTGTTTTTTCAAGACAGGGTTTCTCTGTGTAGCTTTGCACCTTTTCTGGAACTCGCTTTGTAAACCAGGCTGGCCTCGAACTCACAGAGATCCGCCTGCCTCTGCCTCGAGAGTGCTGGGATTGAAGGCATGCGCCACTACCGCCCAGCAGCCCTGGCTTTTAATACCTGTTTTTGTCTGAATAGAGGATACTTTATAAGTGAAGTTCTGCTGGTACTCATTTGTTGAGAAGTATATATTATCTGACCCAGAGAATAAATCCAGACAATGCAGGTCTTAAAATATGGCAGAGATGAAAACAGTAATAATCTTTTTGTTTTGAGAACAAAGCTTATTAAACAAGAAACCAAACAAAAAAGTAGGAAAGGAGAAATGGATTTCCTTTAAGTAGTGGGTCAGATTTATAACTACAGGGTAAATAGGATGTAATTCTTTAGTTGTAAGTTCCATTTATGTACTGATGAGGAAACAGGGTACAACACCATGCATTAATCAGTAGTTCCCAAATTCTCATTACATGTTTTATCAAAGAACGTATGTATATTCTTCTATACCTATTGTTACTACTTGGCTAGGGTTAGCATAGCTAAGTACTGTCATTTTCATGGATTCAATAATTGTTTTTGTCCAGTTCTGAAGGCTGGAAGTGTAAGGCCAGCGAGACTGGCTTTTCCAAAGGCTTCTTCGCTTAGTGCCAGGTCACTGATTCTCTCCTCTTGTTGTCCCTAATGTGTCTCAGTGTATCCTTTTCAAAAACTGTCACTGAGACTGGAATAAGACTCATCTTCACAATGCCATTTTAACCTGATCACCCCCTTTTAAAGGCAGTCCCAACCTAAGACTAAGGATTAAAACTGCAGTGTGAGCCAGGGGATGTGGTGCACGCCTTTAATCCCAGCACTCAGGGAGGCAGAGGCAGGTAGATCTCTGTGAGTTCCAGGGCAGCATGGTCTATGGAGTGAGTTCCAGGACAGCCAGGGTTACACAGAGAGACCCTGTCTTCAAAAACCAAACCAAACCAAACAAAAATTAAAAAAAAAAATAAACTTCAATATGAAAGTATTAGAACAACAAATTTAACCCCTCATACATACATACATACTTACCTGTACAACATACATTTTATGTCCCCCTAAAAAAGGAACTTTTAACAAAACAAAGCAAAAATCCTAAAATAGAATCAAAATAGAGGTCATATTTACTTGCTCCTGAAGTGGATTGTGTGCTTGGGTTTCTACACAATACCTGGATCCCTAAAGTAATAGGAGTCTCATCTGTTGAAAGTCCACGACTGCCTGGACTGTGTTCACTAGCCTTGATTGTAGGTACTTCTCTCACAATGTCTGACTGGTTTTACTACCCAGTGGACCTTTACCTTTTGGGCAACATAAACAAGAAGAGTTTGACATATGATTGTACAAATATGAAAGTTCATAAAGTTGTTAGAAAAAGACTATGAAGTATATCCAAAAGCACTCCTTACATGAAATGATTTAATGATTAAAAATGCTTAGATTAAAACATCTTGCCTAGAGATGTTATTAATCTTAATTTATTCATCAACTAAATCTTTGAAACTATTATTGAGAAAGAAAAAAATGAATGGGGCTGGGATGCAGTTTGTTTTAGCATTCACAAAGCTATAGGTTTACTTCCCAGCAACCACATAAAGTAGGCACAAAAGCATGCCACACATAGCCTCAGAAGAGGTGGAAGCAGGGTTGGGGGTGGAGGCTGGTGTGGAGGGGGGGGTGGGGGTCAATTCAGGTCATCCTTCACTATCGCAGTGACTTCAAGGTCAGTCTGAGCTACATGAGGCAATATTAACAAAGAAACACTAAAGTAACTCCTCATATTTAAATGTCAGTTCTGTTTTTTATCTCAAGTGTCTTTAGTATTTCAAAACAAGTCTACTAATAGGTCTGACCTCTCCAAGTTTAACATCCTAATAGGAGCCTACTTCTTATTCTCTAGGTCTACTTTGCAAACATAGAGCTAGTATATTAATTCAGTAGTTGAGCCGTTTTATAATGAACACAGAAAATACACTAAATCTTCCTGCATATAACAGCTAAAAGGTAGATGAACTACTTGTCCCCAAACACACATAACAGGTGGTATTCATTTAATTATTTGCATACCAAATATTATATTTGCATCGAATCAAAATTAACACGACACTTGTTAGACTTCTGAGAAAGTGACCTAAATAAATATGCCAAGCTTTCAATCACATTAGTGGTTAAGGACCATTTCCTTCGCAATAGGGTTAAGAGACCAGCACCTACCTATTGCATAAACCTATACTGACGTTTTGATAGTCCAGTACTATTTCAAAATGGTGATGCCTAGTTATCATTAGATACCAAATCATCTCTGAGAAATTGCAGGTTTGTTACAGAACATTTTTTTCTTTGTTATCCCTAACCTAACATCGCTGCTGGTTTAACTGTGCTGGGAGCTTCAGGTACTCTAGGATACCTTCAGGCGGGTCAGGTGGGCTACAGATCTTTCTAACAGCCAGCGTGGGGCGTCAGCTCCGCAATCTCTGTCCCGTACTCGGTATTTCACTGTAACACTTAACACTTCCCACTCTAAGGCTACATAGGATCAGGCAACCCCAAGGAGAAGCACCATTTAATCCTTTCACGCTTTTCTCAACGTGGAGCTCAGACTTGGAAATAAGTATGCCTCTGCTTATAAAACCCTGACAGCCTAAAAGTGACGAAGATCACAGACGCGGAGGATGACTTTTAAACAAACCACCTAGACTCGCTTCTCCGCCCAGCGCAAGATCCTCAGCGCTTCCCAGCACGGATGAGCTTTCCGCTCCCGCGTCTCGCGGGACCTCTCCCTCCGCCGAGATTTGGGGCCCCGGAAAGTACAATCTCGCGAGAACGGAAGCAGGAAGTGTGAGGCAAAACGTGACCTCCTAGCGGACCCCGGAAGTGTGGCGGGCTTTTTGTTTTTGCTTTTTTTTTTTTTTTTTAATTCTTCTGTGAACTCTTTTGCAAAGAACGGCCGTGTGGGAGCTCAGGCGGGACCATGCTGACTCGGGTGAGGCCCTCGGCCGTCCAGCGCTTGGGACTGAAGCCGCGGAGAGACAGGGCAGATGGGACGGGAGCCGCTCTGCCCAAAGCCCGGGACGCATGCTGGATGCCGCCCTTGTGGTTCTGTCCATCCGCATTCACCCTGCAGGTCGGCACTGAGATGCCGGGACCGTTGGTTCTGCCAACTTTCTCGGCCCTCGGTGCACCCTGGTGAATAAGTCAAACAATTGCAGGGGGGTCCCAGGAACTTAGGGCGACGATTATTTCCGTAATAAACTTTATTGTGGGGTAATTTTATATTTACAGAAACCTAGCCCTGGTGATATATCTCTACTGTGTTACTAAGGAAAAAAAAAAAAAAAACTACCTTCAACCTGAGCCTTACATTTGGGTAATTACTACTTTGAGAAACGCCATTTTTATAAATAGGTAGAATATCAATGAATACAGTTCTGTCACAAATAAGGGGTTGCCCTCAAGGCAAGAACTGCTATTTTGAACAGTTCTTTAAAAGCAGGAAGCCTCACTCCTAACCGAGGAGATATTGGCAGTAGCTGGCTGTGGCTGCAGGAAACCTAGATTTCTGTGTGAGGTCCCACACACATGTACATAATGATATCCTTTAAAAGGACAGGAAGTTGGGAGAGAAATTTACAAGGGGAGTCTGGGAGGAGTTGGAGAAGTGTGGGCGCGGTTATTATCCAAATACATTCTCTACATGTATGAAATGCTCCACGAGTAAATACAGATGTAAAGAAAAAAATTAAGGTCATGTTAATGTCAAATCTCAATAAATGTGTGATATCACAATGGGTTGTTAGCAACTTTCTCTTATCATCATAGCTGAAAGCAAAATCAGAGAGGACGCTTGCAAAACAGATTTGCAGAGTGGTGTTGGATCAGTTTGACAAACAGTATTCCAAAGAGCTTGGGGATTCCTGGAATACAGCAAGGTTAGTATGATTCATCTCTTGATACTTTATGATGGAACAGTGGAAGTGTGTGCTGTACCTCTTTTATGAGAGTGCCACCATGAAGATAGAAGTTTAGTACACATTTTGGGAGGGAAGGTTTAGTCAGAGTAAAGGTGAAGGACTCACCCAGCTGCCCTCTCCTGCTTGAGCTGTGGACAAAGTGAGGCGTAAATGGTTTTTTAAAAATGAAGAAAACACAGCAACAGTAGAAAGCAATGCCCTCCTCTCAAGCAGTGCCTTTCATCTGTAAAAATGGAAATTCTGCATTTTAAAACCGTGATGGTACTGTAAGCAAAATCCTAACTTCGAAGACATTTAACTTTCCGAAATTCAGAAAATAACAAATCCTTAAAGTCAGTGCACACTTTTCCTTACCTAAAGTCATGCTTTACTTAGCAATCCTGGTCACTGTTAGGTCTGTATTTGAAACAATGTCTTTTAAAGAAATAAGCATATAATGCCAAAAAGTTGCCAGTAGGCCTGTGTGGTGCTGTGGTTCAGTTGGTGGGGAGGGGAGGCACTTGACATCGAGGCAGGCAGGCATCTCGAGCGGAAACTACATTGTAAGTTGTCCTCTGACCTCCATGCTTAGTCATACTCCATGCCCCTGAAATAAATTCATTAATTATTTTTTTAAAGAAACATGATTTGTGTGTTGGTGAGTTTGTGCTCTTGATCAGAATGGTAGTGAGTGGGGTTTTGTATGGAGTGCCTGATATGTGTATATGATAATCCCTGGAATACAAAGAACAGTATAGTCCTCTGTCTAGTTTACATCCAGTCTGTTCATGGGAGAGCCATGGTAAACATTCTAGAAACATGAGCAAGAATGGCATCTTTTATTTGTTGAAGTGTGTGGGTGCCAGTAAAAGCCACTGGTGACTTTGGAATTAACTTGGAACCAGACAATAAGGACTGAATGGAGATTGCCCAATCTGTTTTGTGGAGCAAAGAAAAAGTATGACTGTAGAGAGTCTGAAACTTAGCTCAGACAGTAATTTCTCAAATGATTGTTTTATATCATCTCTTAGACTAAGTATTTCTCCTTTTCACAGAAGAGCTTTAACCATATCTCGAGACAAAGATTAAGTCTTATTATTAAAGATAAATAAAATATGAAGTGGGTCAAAGATGATTTTAGGATGCTAACATATTTAGGACACTTATAAATATAATATGGAAATGTAGCAGTTTCAATAATGCTACATTTTATAATGAGTCTTTCAGAAAATGAATAGTGAAGTATATAATGAATTCATGAGGTTTTTAGTTTGTAATGTATTCATGTAGACTAAAGAACAACACATCTTGCATGAATATTCTGTGGAAGCAATGACTACTTAAGTACTCCTGAGAACAAACTTGAGGTTTCTTTTCAGTGTTTCTTCTGAGGCTATAGTGTGGAGTTAAAGTAACTTGCTGAAATTCATTCAGCTGGTTAGTAAGTAGAGGTGGGACTCTTCCCTAACTAACCCTAACCCTAACCCAGTCTGTGTAAGCGCAGATTTCCCACTACAGACAGTACGGTCTCATACCTGGGATATAATCAGCATTCTTGGATGATTTAGAACAAAAGATTGTGAGAAGTATTTTGTCTGGAGACTTTTTAGTAACCTGGCTATTCATAGCCTGTAATGAGTTGATTTTCTACTTCGTATCTCCAGAAAGGCTTATAAATGACTATTTGACCCTGAACAAAATGAGCAGCGAACCTCAAAGCCATGTAATTAGCTGGGCCTTCTGTTCCATCTTCCCTTTTGCTAGGATTTCATGGTAACTTGAGTTTTGCATAAACTTGTACTAAATTTGCCATAGGCAAAATGAAAGCTTTCTTAGAAAGGCTGACCACAGAAGACAGCACAGGAAAATAACAGAATTACATGTTTGTGAGTATTTTTACTTTCAGCCCTGTCCTCCTCCTCCCTGACTTCTAGAAAGGGATTCCAGTTTCTCAAATTTCTGTAGCAGTGGGGAAGACTTTTGTTTCTGGGTTTCCAGAATTCAGCTTTTGCTATACTTGCTTCCAGCTTGTTCCATTCATAGCAGAACCTGAACCTTTCCTTCATGTGATCTTTTTACACTGTGCCGTTCCTTTTCAGCCTTAGTGTGGTGTTGCTAGAGTTTTCCTGCCTGGTCCACAGTCAGGACAAATCTCTCTTACCCTCCAGTCCCACAGTTACTCAGACCCAACCAAGAAAGCACACAGAGAGTTATATTGTTTACAAACTGTATGGCCATGGCAGGCTTCTTGTTATCTAGTTCTTCTATCTTAAATTAACCCATTTCTATAAATATATACTTTGCCACATGACTCGTGGCTTACCATTACCTTACATCCTTCTTGCCATGGTGGCGGCTGGTGATGTTTGTCCTCCCCAGCCTTCTACCTCCCAGAATTCTCTTCTCTCTTGTCCCACCTTCCTACCTGGCTACTGGCCAATCAGCACTTTATTTATTTTAACCAATCAGATCAACACATTTGACATACAGTACATCCCACAGCAGTGTGGTACTTGTGTTTTCTAGCAATTACCCTTAGTTCCCCTTCTCAGCATACTCACATACATGTTATTGTTCTCTTCTAAACCTGTGTTGCTTTGCAGATTAACTTACGTTCCCTCCTTTGGAGGCCTGTCACTCCTGTCTCCTTATTCCATTGTACCTTTACTATCTGTAAGAAAGAAGGCGGCTTCCTGGGAAGTGAGTCTGGAGTTTTTCCTCAGCTCCTAAGAGGTGATCTCTAAGTCCTTGAAATGTACTGATACTGCCCTGATAGGAGAGAGAGGTTTTTACCTGGCGGCTTGTGCCACACCTGCTAGTCTGTCAATATGATTGAAGATGAAGTTACAAACAACAGATAAAGCAACGACATCCGGGGGGGTTGGTGACTAAAGTTGACTATAAGGACTGTCAGTTAAGTCTCCATGACAGAATCTAAAAGAGAAAAGCTGGGTACCTAAGTTTTTATGAGCATCCTTGGTTGGCAAGTTATCCCACATTGCTGTCAGGAAAAGCTAGACTCTCCGTGGTTCTACTGGAACCAACAAATCCCTGGGAGTTGTCTCTTCCCGTGACATACTTGAGTTTGAGTGCTTTTGCTGTAGTCCACAGTGCCCATGACTGCAAGTACAACCGTTTTCATCGTGCTCTATGAACTTTGGAATGTGGGAGTGACCCCTGGGATCCTGTGGGAGTGACCTGGAATCCCTGAAGTTGTAGTTGCTGTAGAAACTGCATAGTTTTGGCAACTCTGTATTACCTCAGCTCACCCCTCCCCCTAGCAAGAGGGAAACTGGCTCTTGCTTCACCCCTTTATCTGGATACCCTTTAAATTGTGTCACTGCTCTTTATTTAGCCTTTATATTCCATTGTGTGACCCTGTCCACAGACCCGCTTTATGGCTTCACTATATGCGAGGTTACATTTGAACCAAAAATAATAAGAGCAGATGTTAACATTCTGATCCTGCCCGTTGGCACCACACTATGCCCTGACTTAGAAGCCTATTTATTTATTTATTTACTTACTTACTTACTTACTTACTTATTTATTTATTTATTTATTTATGGTTTTTTTGAGACAGGGTTTCTCTGTAGCTTTGGAGCCTGTCCTGGACTAGCTCTGTAGACCAGGCTGGCCTCGAACTCAGAGATCCACCTGCCAGCCTCTGCCTCCCGAGTGCTGGGATTACAGGCTTGCGCCGCCACCACCACCTGGCAGAAGCCAAAACTCAGCCCATTTCCCTCTCTTCCGCTTTGATCTCACTAGGTGCGGACCCCTCCCCCAGCCCTCCAGCTCTCAAGCCCCACCCCTACCTCCATATCTCTCTCTGTCTCCCTCTTTCTGTCTTTCACCCTCTTCATCTCTCTATTATAATAAACCATTTCCACGCAGATGGGTTGTTTATCTCCACCCACAGCCCCAATGCCATGCACACATGGACATGGACTGGGCCTTTTGCCAGCCCACAGCTGCTTCTGGGGTTCCTGCAGTGTACAATTCCTAACATTAAAGAGGCTGTTTTGCACCTCTAGTACTAGATAGGCTGCCCCCTCTGCCAGGTATACCCTTCCTTCTAGTCATTATGAGTGTGGGTTCAAAGCTCTCTGCATCTTGTACCATATAACTTAGATGAGTTATTGAAAATCTCTGCCACGCTGTCCTGATCTTTGAGACAAGCAAAATAGTGTGAATTCCATAGTTATTTCAGAAGAGCAAATAAATTCTCATAAATATATGTACCATTGGTTCTCAACCTTCCTAATACAATGACTCCTTAATACAATTCCTCATGTTGTGGTGATCCCCAACTATAAAGTTGCTTTTGTTTCTACTTCATAACTGTAATTTTGATACTGTTATGAGTCATAATGTTAATGTCTCTGTTTTCTGGTGATGATCTTAGGCAACCCCTAAGAAGCATTGCCAGGAAAAGGTGAGAAGCCTTTAGCACCGTGTTAAAAATCTCTGAAGAATAAAGATGAAATGCCTCGGAAACAAGTGTGTTTTCATGAGTCATTTCTGAGACTAACCCTCAAAGTGATCTAGTGAACACCCTCTAGTGGACAGTGAGGACATTAGGACAAGGACTTGCTGTATTTTTCAACACTTGAAATTTAAATCATGATAGCCACTGTGCTTAGCAGCTTTACTTCATGACTGTAGAAGGTTGTGTAGGGAACAGAATAACAGGAGACAACGATTGTCACAGAAAAGCTAAATGAAGATTGTATTACCAAATAGGTAATTTTTCAACATTTTCATTTTTTTTAGTGCTTGACTTCAGTTAAAATAGTAATTATAGGGCTCAAAGTATATCTGAGTGGTAGAGTACATTGTTAGCATCCGTGAGACCCTGGGTTTCATCACAGACACCAAAAATAAAGTAAGAGTAATTGAGAAAAAAAACCTGTAAATGAATCTGCTTCTTTTAGTTATCCAGAAGCTTCAGCACCCAGTAGTAGCTTGAGGACAAACCAGCGGGAGGAAAGTAGCCAAGCAGACTGTTGCTGGTGTGACTTCATTGACTTTCTCAAAGGTCAGTCATTCCTGTGTACAAGTTCAGCTTTAGTTACTCTCTTTTAAAGTCACTTTATATAAGATTTAAACATAACAATTTTTATATTGTAAATAGGTAGTAGCATATAGCCAAAGCATAGTGTTTATTTAGAGGAAAAAAATGAATAAATCTTAGCAGGAAGACAGTAATGAGCTGGCATTTTGTAGTATGAGGAGGAAACATGAGTCACAAAGACTGTCGTAGGCATAGACAGTCACAGCAAGTTTCATCAGTCTCTAAATCCTTTCAGAAAACTTCTCCCATCCGCCTAAGCCAGTACATACTCTCCTTCCTCATCTGCCATTCTTGGTCCTCCTATAACAGAAAAAAACAAAACCCACAACAAAACAGAACCCAGATTTATACCATACACACTTACAAAGAGAGCCATACTTTCTCTATCCTGACTTTCACGCAGCATTTCTTTTTTTAAAATTATGTTTTAGAGTTACTTACTTTGTTTTATGTATGAGTATTTTGCTTGCATGTGTGTAGAGGTGTACCATGTGTGTGCTTAGTGCTTGAGGTCAGAGGGCATCAGCTCCCTGGAACTGCAGTTACAGGTGGTTGTTAGCCACCATGTAGATGTAAGGAACCAAACCTGGATCTTCTATAAAAAACACTTAATCCCGGAGCCATTTATCCAGCCTCTCTAAAGCATTCCCCTAGGGCATCAAAATCCACACATGCTCAACACATGGGACGTCAACAGCAGGCCTTAGAAAGTAAGTGGAAAATTGTTTGATGGCTGAGATGTTTCCCAGGGCTTGATTTCCACAAAACTGAGAAGCTGCAATTGACAGCTCATTAAAATAGTTTTGGTGATGGGTCAGTAACAGTTTGGGAGACATCACTCCGAGAAGGATTCAAGGTGTGAAACTTGACAAGTGTATTTAGTTTTACAAAACATTTCATTTTAACTGAATTAAGTGGGAATTTTCTCTGCTTTTTCCAAAATAGCTATAAAATTGATCTTGAACCCTAGATCATTCTAGCAAAAAGTAATAATCATCTATGGATATGTGGAAACAAAACATTTGTTGTTGGTTGTTTTTGCTTTTGGGGGGCCCGCCACCCAGCTCCCAAATAAATCACATGGAGGCTTATTCTTAATTATAAATGCCCAGCCTTAGTTTGGCTTGTTTCTAGCCAGCTTTCCCCAACTTAATTATCCCTTCTATCTTCTGCCTCTAGGCTTTTCCTTTTCTATTCCTGTATACCTTTCTTTGTTTCTTAGTCCATGGCTGGCTGTGTAGCTGGGTGGCTGGCCCCTGGGTCTTCCTCCTTCTCTGGCTGCTTCTTTCTCTCCCAGAATTCTCCTTCTATACATTCTCTCTGCCTGCCAGCCCCACCTGTCTTTTCTCCTGCCTTGCTATTGGCCATTCAGTTCTTTATTAGACCATCAGGTGTTTTAGACAGGCAAAGTAACACAGCTTCACAGAGTTAAATAAATGCAACATAAACAAAAGTAAAACACCTTAAAATAATATTCCCCAACACTTACTTCATTAAGATACCGCTTTCCTATCAAAATTTACTTATCTTTAATGAATATCAAATTTTAAGTAAATTTGCACTAAGATTATTGATAATAAAATCTAGAAATTACTATTTATAGATTTAAGAGCATAGGAAAAGCAAACACAGTACATGTGAAGTGTGTATGTGAGTGGGCATGCCACAGAAGTGTGAATAAGAGGTGAATAAAAATGCATTACAAGCTGGGAGTGGTGGTGCACGCCATTAATCCCAGCACTCAGGAGGCAGAGCCAGGTGGATCTCTGTGAGTTCCAGGAAAGGCATAAAGCTACACAGAGAAACCCTGTCTCGAAAAAACAAAAAACCAAGAACAAAAATGGATTACAAGCTAGTAGTCGTGGTGCACACATTTAATCCCAGCACTTGGGAGGCAGAGGCAGGTGGATCTCTTGAGTTTGTGAGTTTGAGGCCAGCCTGGTCTACATAATGAGGTCCAGGACAGCCAGGACAGGTTACACAGAGAAACCGTGTCTCCAAAGACCCCCTCCAATAAAGGATTCCAAATATTAAAATACATTGGAAAAAGATAAAGGAAGCATATATTTCTACTTATTGAAGAATCATCAGTATATGAGCTTTATGTGAACACTGAAAGGTATCAGGTCACTTCAGTATCCATGCTCCACTTGGTACATTTATTTATATTTGTTTATGTTTTGGTTTCTGAGACAGGATCTTGTATATATTAATTACACATAGTAGGGTTCATTATGGCATTTCCATACGTGTGCATAATGTATTTTGAGCATAGTCATACCCTTTGTTACCTTCTCTTGTTCTCTTTCCACTCCTGATGATAATTTTCTTCCCAACTGCCGTCACTTCTACTTTCATGTCTGTGTGTGTGTGTGTGTGTGTGTGTGTGTGTGTGTGTGTGTGTGTGTGAGAGAGAGAGAGAGAGAGAGAGAGAGAGAGAGAGAGAGATAGATAGATACAATTTAGAGAAGCTTGGGCAGCTTACCAGTGGTTACAGCGATGAAGAAAATGTTCCTGTATCTCACTAACCATTAACTGTGTAAGTCTTGATGAGCCCTTCCCCTTCCATGACAAGGTGCTGAATGCTCTGATCTCGTGCAGATCCTTTTTTTTTTTTTTTTTTTTTTTTTTTATGTATTTATTTTTATTTTATGTGCATTGGTGTTTTGGAGGTACAGACAATTGTGAGCTGCCATGTGATGCTGGGATTGAACCCAGGTTCTCTGGGAGAACAGCCAGTGCTCTTAACCACTGAGCCTTCTCTCTAGCCCTTGTGCAGATCTTGTGCATTGTAATAACACTGCTGTGAGTCCAAGAATACAGCAGCCATGTCCTGCCCAGAAGTCATCAACACACCTACACTCATGTTTCTCTTTCTTCTGCTGCTTCTTCCGAAATGTCCCTTGAGCTTGGGAAGAGTGTGATAGAGACATGCCAATTATAGCAGAACATTTAGCAGTCATTTATTCTCTGTACCCTCACCAGGAATAGGTTTCTATGTTCACTGTTGACCATGGAAAAAACGAAGCTTCTCTGACCAAAGCTGTTAGCAGCACTATTCTATGTGTATAAACAGTTTTATCTAGGACCTCCAGGAGAGCAGTTGGTGTTCTTAACCACTGAGCCATCTCTCCAGCCCTTTTTTTTTTTAATTTATTTTATTTATTTTTATTATGTATACAGTGTTCTGCCTACATGCATGCTTGCAGACCAGAAGAGGGCACCAGATCTCATTACGGATGGTTGTGAGCCACCATGTGGTTTCTGGGAATTGAACTCAGGACCTCTGGAAGAACAGCCAGTGCTCTTAACCGCTGAGCCATCTCTCCAGCCCGTAAGGCAGTGTTTTAAATGTCACCTGTGTCCATATCTCCAGCATGAACCAACACCTACTGGGCTCTCCAAATGCCAGTTCTTCCTCACACCAGTGGTACCTGTGCAGGAGCTGCTGCCCTTTTCCTGGAACCTCTGTCTAGTGTGTGCTTGTTTGTTTTAATTAGCACGTTAGCTAATAGACAAATAACAGGGGTGTTCCTAAACTAACAGTCTTCTTAGACAATGTGCTTCAAAGAAAATGGAATTAATAACATTTACTAAGAGAACTCAAAGAAAATCTTAATAAATGGAAACACATGCGACTTGGGTTAGAAAGATTGAATGCCGCGAAGGTTAATTCTCTCCAATTTAAATACATGATTGAGCTTTCTAGATACATGATTCTCTCTCTCTCTCTCTCTCTCTCTCTCTCTCTAAATTTGAGAAGGTTTCTACTTTGGCACAGTTTGGTCTGGAATCCATTACAGAGCCCAGTTGACTTCTTTTTTTTTTTTTTTTTTTTAACTTGAGAACTGAGCAATGGATTCCTAAAATTTCTTTGAAAGAATAGAAATCCAAGAATACCTTTGGGAGTTCTGAAGGAAAGTAAGACTGTGTCCTAGGCCGAACAGTAGAGAGTACCCCTTATTTCCTAAGAGATGCGAGGTGATGTAAGTGAGCCACACCAGACTGTTGCATGTGACTCTCAGCATTGAGCAAATCTCCATCTAGTTTGGGGGATACGATTGGGATGCACGCTCATACGATTTATAGTGACTTTCTCACTTTCACTTTGGAGTCTGTGTTAAAGCCGTAGTTCTCACAGTGTGGTCCCAGAGAACAGATGTCATCGTACCACCTGGAAACGATTTAGAAACAAGAATTTGGGGCTCTGTATCGAGGAGATAGCTCAGTGGGTAAAAGCAAGCCTGACCTTAGTTCAGATCCACTGGGTGCTACTGCACACATTTATGATCTCAGTATCCCTAGAGCAAGATAGGAGATAGAAGATGGAGAATTGCCTGAAAGCTGGAGGACTGGCTAGCCTGGGCTACTAAGTGCAGCAGCAGAAATGAGGGAGACCCTGCCTCAGGTGGGGAGGGAGGTGAGTGAGTACTGACTCTCAGAAGTTGTCCTGTGGCTCCACTTGGGCACTGAGGTGTGTGCGCACCTGTACTTCTGCATGCACACCATACACTCTCCATGCACACCCACACACAAATAAGTAAATAATCCCCATTTTTCCTAAAAAGAGACAAAAACTTGGGGCCCTATCCTGCTGAACCAGGAACTCCAAACAGGATCCAGTGGCAAAGTAAATGAAATAGATGCGCCATCCATAGCAAGCAGGGGCCAATGAAAAGCAAAAGCAGTCCACACTTCCGGTGTGATTGACGCTCACGTGGCAGGCGGGAGTCACAGGTGTTACATTTCAGTCCAGCTGTTTCTCAGGTAAGCAACTTCACGGTGAGGAGTAGCTGGGATTTATTTAATTGACCATGGTTAATGAGGCTCCCAAATAACTCAGCCAGAAAGGTCAGCCAGTCAATCAATTAAACGTTTCCTGCTGCATCATCTGTTGGTTGATAGGAGCTTGTGATCTAATTGTTGGACAGAATACAGATCTAGGAAGGGAAAGCGGCTGGGGGAAGCCAGTGTGTCAGTCCATGAGTGGTTTTTACATCATCCTTGGCTCCGTATTATCTGAGCCTGTGTCACTTCATTAATTCCATTACTGGAGCGTTCACCAAAGTTAGCTTTGCAAATCCCTTATCCTTGTTGGACAAGAGCTTAATGCTCATTCCTTCAAATACTGCTTTTGTGATACTACTTTTCTCTATAATATGAGTCAGTCCCTGGCCTTAAATGTGGTAACTAAGGAAAACCTTTTGTACAAATACAGATAAAAACCATTTTTTCCTGGGTTATATCTTATTTTAAAAAATATTATTTTAACTTACGTGTTTGAGTGTGAACCTGTACATGTATATGTGCACCATGTGTGTGCAGGAGCCTGCAGGGGATAGAAAGGGCATAGAATGGAGCCATAGACAGTTGTGAGTTGCCATATGGGTTCTGAGACTAAATGTGGGTCCTCTGCCAGACCAGTGGGCACTTGTAACCATTACCAGTGAGCCATCTCTCCATGGCCAACAAAAATGCTTTTTGGAGGATGCAAAGTTATGTAAATCTAGGCAGGCTGCTTTTGGAGGGCAAGACTTCAGTGGATCTGGAAGCTAAAGTAAATGAGGCATTCCTTGATGGTCTGTCTGCAGTTTTAAGAAACCACAGAATACTTGGTTTGTGTGTGTGTGTGTGTGTGTGTGTGTGTGTGTGTGTGTGTGTGTGACAGAGAGAGAGAGAGAGAGAGAGAGAGAGAGAGAGAGAGAGAGAGAGAGAGAGAGATCTTCGTGTGCTGCATATATGTGACTCAGTGGTGGCACATGCATGTATGGGTGTGTGTATCTGAGCACATGCATGCACACAGTTCAGTGCAGAACTGCAGGTGTCTTCCTCCATTGCTTTCTGCCCCACATCCTTCAGTAGAATCTGTCACTGAACTCGAAGCTTGCCCTTGACTGGCAGGGAGTGCAACTGTGCCCTCTCAATATTGGGGTTGCAGGCACACAACCCCAAGTTATAATACAGGTTATAGCTGTGCCTGAGTTTGCTCCTGGCTGCTGGGTATCCTCTTGCTTGTAAAGGGGCATTCTCTTACTCTGTGTGTTCTCCCCAGCCTCTTTCCAGTCCTAATACATTCATCAAAATTAATTTTACAATAGGCTAAGATAAATAAAATTGTGTTGTTAAGTAAAGTCAGGGTGGGCCACATCCCAGCCTTAGGAGGCAAAAAGAAGAGTTGGGAAGACCAACCCTGTATTAGGTCTTTGTGGTACTGTGACAGCAAGTTATGGAAGTGACTGAAAGTGCCATTTATTCTGCTCATAGATTGGGAAGTGTCAGTTCATGATGGGTGAGGAGAGCAAGGTGGAACAAAGCCAGTCACATCATCAGGGCCTGGATGCAGATAATGGAATGGTGGGGGGGGGAGCTGAGGCAAAATTTACCTCCCCAGGACACAGCCCCAGTGATTACTACCTCCCAACCACATCCAACTTTTCATCATCCCCAATTATAGCATAATATATGAACCACCAGGGATTAATCTATTGATTAGGTTAAGAGCCTCATGAACTAATCATCTCATAGACACATCCAGAAGTGTGCATTACTAAATCTAGTTTTTTCTCAGCCTTGTAACACTGGCAGTCCGGATTAACCATTACAAATTCAGTCTGAAAATCACAGGGAAATGGCGTGTAAACCTAGGACCACAGTCGCCTTATTAACCATATAAAATTGCTCTAGGTGATACTGATACTCATTTATTGTTCTTTTTCCATCATAGAGATGTTCTAATATCTCCATCACTGTGGCAATACGCCATTCTTTTCAACCGATTCAATTATCCCTTTGAGCTGGAAAAGGACTTATGTTTGAGGGGCTATCACACAATCCTTCAAGGGTCCTTACCGTATTATCCTAAATCAATGAAGTGTTACCTCAGCCGAACTCCAGACCGAATGCCGTCAGAGCGACATCAGACTGGAAACTTGAAAAAGTACTACCTCCTCAACGCTGCCTCTCTTCTCCCCGTGCTGGCTCTGGAACTGAATGATGGGGAGACAGTTCTGGACCTGTGTGCTGCTCCTGGAGGCAAATCAGTAGCTCTGCTGCAGTGTGCTTACCCAGGTACTGTCTGTTCTCACCACACCTCACATCTGTTTCACATCTGAGGATTCCAGATACTTTGAGAGTATATGAAGAGAAATGTGAGCATGAGTGTGCAGAGTTAGCATGAGTGTGCAGAGTTAGCATGAGTGTGCGGAGTTAGCATGAGTGTGCGGAGTTAGCATGAGTGTGCGGAGTTAGCATGAGTGTGCGGAGTTAGCATAAGTGTGCGGAGTTAGCATGAGTGCAGAGTTAGCATGAGTGTGCGGAGTTAGCATGAGTGTGCGGAATTAGCATGAGTGTGTGGAGTTAGCATGAGTGTATGGAGTTTGCATGAGTGTGTGGAGTTAACATGAGTGTGTGGAGTTAGCATGAGTGTGCAGAGTTAGGAAGCCTGAGTAAGGGTTAGGACACCATGAGGAAGAAGGAAACAGATAGTTGAGGAGATAAGTGTAAAGAGCATTGTTTCCCAGGTGTCTGGCTGTATTTCAGGAGCACACGTCTCCCAGAGGATGTGAGTGAGTGCTCATAAGCTAATTGTGTAGGGTTTTGAGATTCTCATTGCTCTTTGTTCTTAGTTTCACAGGGGGTGGCACTCAGGGCATCTCTCAGGCTACCTAAGTACTCTGCCTCTGAGCTCCTTATACTTGAGAGGTTTGTCTGGATGCTGTTGTCAGAGCTCGTTGTCAAGCACACAAAAATCCATTTAAAACCACTTTGTTGTGTTATTTCTTAGCCACGTAGTCCTAACACACTTCTCTTCAGTAGATGTATACTGTGAAACATACAAAATTTAAAATTTTTGAATATTTTCATTGAGAAATGAAATTAACTTGACATTATTCAGAGTACCAAGGTAATGACCCTTGAGCACACAATCACAATAAAGGGGTTTCAGGAAGTATTTTACATTCTCATTTTTCTTAGAGGTCTTTGAACTTAACTATTTTGTTCTTAGAGCACAGGTAAAGTTCTCATGACACATGGAGGAGAAAGTAGTATAAACATGGAGTCAGTTCTCATGACACACATGGAGGAGAAGGTGGTATAAACATGGAGTCAGTTCTTTTATGATGACTTTATTATTGTTGCTAATATTGCTGTTAAGTCTATGGCTAGGAATCTGTCTCAGTCAGTGTAGTATCTGCCATGTGAGCATAAGGACCTAATAAGCTTGGATTCACAGTCACACATTTAAAAGGAAACCTTGTACATGTTGGCTTGAGCCTGTAATCCTAGCACTGAGGAGCCCCAGGAATGTTCCTGAGGCTATGCTGGAGATCTCTGAACAAAGACAGATACCCAAAGTCAACCTCTGCCCTTGTACATGCTTGCTCAGCCACATGTGTGCACACACATAAACGTGTATACACATATGCTCACACTAAATCTATTTCATTGTAAATTACCTTCTTAATAATATAGATGATCATTTTTCTAAAACTTTTAAAACCCTAATTCATGTTTCTCTGAATGTTAGTTATTGCTAAATGAGGCAGAGTTCAGTTCCAGTTCGGTTTGGTTGTGTTTTATGATCTTACTTTTATTTATTGTTCGCATAGATACAAAAACCAAGCAATACTGAGAGTTGTGCTATATTTGTTACATTGTTTGTTTACATTCCTTCTGAATTATGGTTGCAAACTACCAGGTGCAGCAGGTATTATTTAATGATCCCTTAGGTGAGCACTCTTTAAAATGTTTTCAGTTTTTCAAAAGTAAATTTGAAGTCCATTCATTTACTTGCTTAGTTGTTAACATCACTCTTTCAAAAACTAAATCACTCTTTCTTTAAAAAATATATTGTGTGTGTGTGTGTGTGTGTGTATACATGCAATAGCGCGCGCACGCACACACACACACACGTACCCAAGGAAGTCAGAAGGGACCTTTGGAAAGCTGGGAACTGGAGATGGAGGCAGCTGTGGGCTACCAGATGTGCACACTCGAACTTTGGTCCCTTAAATAAGCAGTAAGAGCTCTTGCTAGCTGAGCCCTGTCTCCAGCCTCTTAGTGTTTTAAACTGTACTTTTTGGTGTACTGGAGGTTTCTAAACTCTAGCACATTTTCTTAAGATTATGAATGAGTGAAAAGCATGCTTTTATTTGTAAAGCTGGTAAGTGCACATGTGGAAACAGACTCTTTTAGGAAGTGGATGATCTAAACAATGATTTGTTCAGATCTTCCAGGCTTGCCTGTCTCTTAGAAAGTTATTATTTTACCCCCAGGACATGCATCTTCTAGCTTGTAGATTTATTTCTTTATTTCTTCCTTTGAGAACATTTGCTATTGAAATAAAAATTTTTGGAGACATTTAAAATGTGAAACACAGTTGTACTTGGCTGTGGTACAGATATATTGATATTTAAAAGAAAGAAAAACACACCGTATGTTTTAGATTTCTGGTAAAACTCTGCAACTGAAGCTTTCTGTATTTTGGCATAAGATATAAAAATAAATAATAAGGCTACATTGTAGTAAGACTACATTATTTTTATAATTTGATTGTGCTTTTGTGAAATCATTTATTCTAAGGAGTGTTTGTTTTACATACACCCACTCTCCCACTCTTTCTGTGTCCCTTGATGATGTTCCTTTTTTTTTTTTTTTGGTTTTGTTTTTTTTTCAAGACAGGGTTTCTCTGTGTAATTTTGGTGCCTGTCCTGGATCTCGCTTTGTAGACCAGGCTGGCCTCGAACTCAGAGATCCGCCTGGCTCTGCCCCCCAAGTGCTGGGGTTAAAGGTGTGCGCCACCAGTGCCTGTCTGATGATGTTCTTATACTGACTCTTACAAGCTTACTAATTTTAGGTATAGAATGTTTAATATTGTAAAAAAATTATAGGCAAGAAATATCTGAATCTAGTTCCATTTTAACAAGTTGCATTTTAATTTTAAATAATCTCATTTGTAGGTTTAGATACTTTACACATTTGTAGTGAAGAAGGGAATTGGGTCAGGAACCCAAAGGTTATAAACTGATAACTTTCTAGGACTTTGAAGATGGGGAAAGTCTTCATCAAGGACAGTGAACTACCAGTAGTTTTCCAAATGAATTAGCTCTTCTTCTAAGTAGACTAATGATAATGGTTCCCTCCAAAGCACTGATGTCTTCATGGTAATGTGTAAAGCCCAAATTAAGTTAGCCACACTATTCAAAGGTGGAATTCAGAAGCAATGGCCTAGTCAGTGCTTCTATAAGCAAAACTTAAAATGAAGGCCATCCTGAATGTGCGATTTATACACTGAATTTCTTTACATCCACATTGCACATTATTCTAGGCAATGAGTCTCTTGGTTTTGGGTGACAAAAAAGTTTAAGAACATTAAAGAATTAATTAGTCTTCTGTCCATTGATCTAGACAGATGTGGTATTGCATTCAGCTGTACCACAGTGATGGACTAGCTTTTTAACATTTTTATTATTATCATGAACATAGCTTTTGCAGTGTGCTGGTTTTTACTGAAAAAGACCAGACAGTTATGATCCTAAATAGTAAAACATGAGCTGTTAACCAGGGATGATGCAGCTTAATGGAGTGGCATGATCAAGCTTCTCCACAAGAACTGTAGCCCTTCTAGAGTGAAATTTTCCTTGCTGTCAGTGGTAAGGTTTAGACTTCTGGTTATCCTTTAGTAGTAGGAAATATTAGAAAGAACCCTTTGTTTAGTTATACTTGCCCTTTAGCCACTCCCTCATGTCTGTCAGATTTTTTTCACATTTCTGTGGTTTTAAGTATTATCTCTTTTTTCAACCTTTAAGGGCTCAGTCATTATATGCCTCAAAGTGAATTTGGTTACAGTTGCGTTGGATCTGATGTGACCATTGACATCTCTGTATCTGGATTCCTGTCTCTTTCTCTAGATTTGGGGCGTTTTCTCATGAAGTCTCTTCTACCCCATTGACATTCTCACTTCCATTATGAACCCCTGCAACTCGTGTATTTGCTCTTTCAGTGGTAACCCCAGATTTTCACAGGCTTTCTCTCTATCTCCCCTTTTCAGTTACTTCTTCTGTCTCCAACAGTGTATTTCCAAGTACTCTCATTTCAAGGAAGCTGGCATTTTGTTGTTGTTGTTTGGTCTGTTCTCTGTTGTTGCCTTCTATTGCATTTAAATATTTGATTTTTGTTTGTTTGTTTGTTTGAGCTGAGGATAGAACCCAGGGCCTTGCGCTTGCTAGGCAAGTGCTCTACCACTGAGCTAAATCCCCAACCCCTTGATGTTTTTAAGAGTCATGTTAATCTGTCGTTTCTCTGCTTAGGTATTAAGTTGCTTCTTTGCGTTTTCTGAAACTTACCAAGTTTCCCTAAAAGTGCCACTTTTAGCTCTTTCCATTAGCCAGGTGCTGTTTGCTTTATGGTCAGTTTCTTGTCTTATTTTATCTGTTAGGCTTGGTCCTGATTCTGTGAATTCTATGCTTGACCTATGACACATGGTCTGTGCATAAACATTAGGTATTTCTCCCTAGCTGCCTTTGTGCCTGCTCATTCGGAGTGCTTTGCATGAGTCTGTGGGCCTTTCCGGTACTTCAGCACTAGATGGCACCCTGACTCTAGGTTTATCACATTCCACTGTTGGGTTTTTTGTTGCTGCTGCTGCTGGTTCAGCTCCCTGATTCCCTAAGCCGCATTTTGTCACCTATCTTCAGTAGGTATGTAGGTGAGAATGAACTGGAGGAGTGCATAAAGGTAGTAGTTTGTCATTACAAACCTTACTCCAAGGCTGGGTAGGCTCACATGCCTCAGCTGCAGTCATGGGCGATAGAGCTCTGTCTTGTCTGGTTCTCTGTCACACTTATTTGGTGGCTTGATGTATACCTCCCTTCTCTTTCCTTAAAAAAAAAATAAAAAACCAACTTCTGTCTGTCTGTCTATTTATCTATCTATCTATCTATCTATCTTTCCATAGATTTGTGTGTATGTGTGTTGGGAGCACACATGTACTCCCCCCAGGGCACACTTGTAGAGGTCAAATTACAACGTGCAGCAGTCAGTTGTCTCCTTCCAGCATGTGTTCCTGGGGATCAACTTTCAGGGGTTCGTTGTCTCCTCCTCTGTGCCTCTATAGCTCAAAATCAGGTTGTCAGGCTCAGTGGCAGACTCCTTTACTCAGCGACCATCTCACTAGCCCAGCACCTCCCTTTACTTGCCCTGTAGTAGACCGCTGCTCCCTCTGATTTGTCTGAAGTCAGGGAGGAAGTGGAGTTGATAGTTCCATGGTGAAACGCACTCTCACCCTGGATTACACACAGAGTGCGCAGCCTACTGAGACCAGCATAGCACAGGGACACTGAGACCGACATTGCTCTTTACGGTCTGGTCTGTTCCTTTGGTGGATTTTGTCCATTCGTGGTCCAGAACATCTGTCTCCAGCCACAAGAGATGCTGGCTAGATTACAAGTTCAGTCGACAATGGCATTAGGGCCCAGGGCCTTGGCCTGTGGCCTGGGATTGCTACAGTCTGCCTGGTGGAGGAGTGGTGGCCGCATCTGCCTGCCCAGCCAAGGAGAAAACAATCACAGTCTGCAGGTTCTAGCCCAAGTAAGAGCTGTAAGACTGTGGCACAGGGTTCTACTGTGGCAGGTTATGCCACTGGGTTGCAAGTGAAAGTCTGGATGTCATTCCTTTCTCCTCCCCCAAATAGGAGGACTCTCTCATCACAGTCCCTAGAATTGGAGGGTGTGGACAAGGACACCTCTTCCTCTTCTGCTTCCCTTAGTGCATCTTTTCTTATTCTATGCTAATGCCATACAGCGCCTCTCACCTGACTCCCCTTCCCCTTAAACCCGTGTCTCTGTGGGAGGCCACCACTTCTTCAGCTACCATCTTTTTCTCAATTTCTGTCACATTTAATCATAACAACCACCATGCAGGTATGATCCCCATCTTACCATCGCCACAAAGTAACGAAGGCTGTCACAGAGTTAAATAACTTTTCTTAAACTCACAGTTTAAGCCCATGTTTTCCTTACTGGTAGATTATATACTTGCCCATTGTTATTTGACACTGTATTACCTTCCTTCATTTAAAATGAATATGTTGTACCAACAAGGAACTTTTCCTACCTATCAGAATATATCGTCTACTCTCAATAGCTGGTACTTCAAGGTGAAAATTAAACATGAGGCATCGGTAGTACAGCATCTTAGGAATCTATGTTTTCACATCTCAAATTAAACTTGATTGAATAAATGTGAGAGCTTCTGGGAGGATGTGAGGCATAAGATGGTAAATATTTTATAAAGTGTATATTTTTGTTTTTAAAGTTATCATAATGTTTACCTCTGAACCCTATCTTTATATAACACTGAAGGATTGATTTTTCTGAAGTTTATTTGCTAAAAAGGACAAATTCACCAGTTGTATTGCCTTGGACTGCTTTGAACCTTTGTAATCCTTTATGTCTAGGTTATCTTCTTTGTAACGAATATGATGACCTGAGAGTCAGATGGCTGAGACAGACATTGGAATCTTTCATCCCGCAGTCTTTGACAAATGTAATTAAAGTGTCTGAATTGGATGGCAGAGAAGTGGGAGATGCCCAGCCTGAAACGTTTGACAAGGTACTTTTCTTGTACTGTGAGAAACTGACAGACTCCTAGTGATATGCTATTGTGTTGTTCCATTGTTCTTCGTCTTCTGCTTCCAGATGGTACACTTTCTCAGTGATCTGGGAGATTCTGATAAAGTGGATGTGGAAGCATTTTTCATTTGGTGGTTAGTATGGTTCAGTGGAAACAGTGACATTGGGTTTGGGGATTATAGAATGTTTTCTATTTTCTGGTACCTCAGAGTGACTGTGGAAATGGTCAGTTATCATTTGAGCGAGTAGAAAACATTTGTAGGTTTTACTTTAATTCAGAATATTTCATATCAGAGTATGGTAGATGAAGAAAAGCCATTTCAGTAAATTAAAATTGAATTTCTAATTCTTAAAAATAAATACTGGACCCTGGGTTTCAGCCCCCAACAATGTAAAATTTATTAGAGTAAAAAGTAAAAAGAAATACTCTGAGTTCAGAAATACAGTTATGTTTTCTGAAGATGAGTAACTTTCGTAAGTTTTGGTTGTAGTCACTAAGAATATTAAATTCAACCAGGCATGACGGTGCGCCTTTAATCCCATCACATGAAAAGTAGAGTCTGAGTCTGAGTTTGAGTTTGAGGCCAGCTTGGCCTACAGACTGAGTTTCAGGACAGCCAGGGGTACACAGAGAAACTCGGTCTTGAAAACCCAAAGCAAAAAAGAATATTCAGTTCAAATAGCATACATCAGTGCACACTTAGTCCATTAATGTTAGCTCTCTCCATTGAGACGAACACTCTCTGTAAGCTATCAGAGACATGGGTATCAAAGGACTTAGTATGTCCTATGTTTGGGTCCCTCGGGCAGTGGTTTTATTTACATGCTGTCTGTCATGTAGCTGTCCCATATACCTCATCCTAAGGATGTTTGCATTGTTTGTCCTTGTTTTCTCTAGGTCTTAGTTGATGCTCCGTGTTCAAATGATCGAAGCTGGCTGTTCTCCTCTGACTCTCAGAAGGCAGCCTGTAGGATCCGTCAAAGGAACAATTTGCCCATCCTCCAGGTAGACCTCCTAAGGTGAGGACTGTCTATTCAAAAGCTTATTTGGGTTCCTGATAGAATTTAAGTGGCAGCAGCCAAGCATGGAAGGCAGGCAAATGGAAAGCTTTGTCCTCATAGCTGTTCTGATGAATCCCTCCAAAGCTTCCGAGCAAAATATTCCAGGCCATCTCTCCTGCTGTATTGCCTCCTCCCCTTGATGTGTCTTTCAAAAACCATCAAGGGATTTGCTGTGATTAAGTTGTTTTCTGGCTAGTCTGTCCCAAGCCAGAGGGGCTTATCACCCTATTTGACCAGAATTGGAGGTCTTCCTGCAGACGAAGTCTGGGAGCAGTCCTTATTTTGGTAATTTTCTGAAAAGTGAACTTCCTAGGAAGATAGGAGCTTATTGTTCCATTTGTCTTGTGCAAGTTTTTCCTCAGTTTTTCCAAACTGTAGGAGTGAGGCTTCCAGAGGACTTTTCCTTTCCTTTCTTTTCTTTTCTTTCTCTTTTCTTTTTGTTTTTTTGTTTTGTTTTTTTTTTTTCCAGATAGGGTTTCTCCATGTAGTTTTGGTGCCTGTCCTGAATCTCACTCTATAGACCAGGCTAGCCTTGAACTCACAGAGAGCCACCTGGCTCTGCCTCTAAAGTGTGCCGCCACCACCACCTGGCACAGACTTTTCTTTTTTAACTTCACATGAAATAGCCTTTACTGTTTTTTTGTTTTTGTTTTTGTTTTTATCTTATTTATTTATTTATTTATCTATCTATCTATCTATCTATCTATCTATCTATCTATCTATTTAGTTTTTCGAGACAGGGTTTCTCTGTAGATTTTTGGAGTCTGTCCTGGACTAGCTCTGTAGACCAGGCTGGCCTTGAACTCACAGAGATCCACCTGCCTCTGCCTCCCGAGTGCTGGGATTACAGGCATGCGCCACCACCGCCCAGTGCCTTTACTGTTTTTTATTTCTGCCATTGCCATTACCAAGTTCTTTGATTTTTCTATTTTATTTAATGCCTTTCTTCCCATTTCATCTCAGTTTGTTGTTTTCTTCTTGCTTCATTTTTACAAACCGTTCTTATTAAAGCTCTTAAATATCTAATTGTTAAGTGAATATTTTTCTATCTTAATTTTACTCAGTCTACTTTTAAAATAAATTTGACAGGATTTAAAATTTTTATTTCTTCTTATTTTAATTTGTGTGTGTGTGTGTGTGTGTGTGTGTGTGTATGTGTATGCACGCACAGGCATGCATACCATGGTAGGTACATGGTGCATGTATGGAGGTCACTGAATCATTTTTGCAAGTCAGTTTTCATTTTCCCTCCATAGATTCCAGGTATTGCTCACAGGTCATCATTTGCAGGGCAAATACTTTCACCTGCTGAGAGACCTCACCTTCCCAGACTTGATAGGATTTTAAGATCCCTTCCTTTGTTTCTTCTTTCTCTCCTTTCTCACTCTTAGTTTTTTGGTTACAGTATCTTGCTAAGTAAGCCAGTCTGGCCTCCAACATGTTTCAGCCCTCCTGCCTCAGTCTTTGAAGTGCTCAGATTATAGGCATGAGCCACCATGTCCGGCTAAAATGCCCTATGTTTGGGTCGCTAAGGCAGTGGTTTGATTTACATGCTGTCTGTCATGTAGCAGCTCCATATACTTCTTCCTAAGGATGTCCAGCTAAAATGTATTTTTAAGTATTCTTATAATATCTGGAAATACTGATATTGTAAAAACTATCAAGTGATGCAAGCCTCTTGGCTGCACCTCTATCCACATACCTTCTTTCTTTACAAAGCTAACCACTGGACTTAAGTGTGGTTTAATATGCCTGTAAACTTTCTGCATCAATCTCTGTGTATGCACATAAGTAAGGATAAAAAATACATTAAAAATAGCAGGTGTTGTTATGTGCATATGTTCTTGTACTTTTTATTTGCAATATTTCAGACTGTATAGATCTGTTTCATTCTCAACTTATGTGAACTATTCAACAGGAATAGTCTATTGTATTCTGTTTTCTTTCTCTTTCAAAAACATTTTTGCATGCTATCCTTTGTCTTAGTAGACAGGCATAATATCATTTTTCTTGATTACATTTGTATTACTTTCCAATATATATGATGCCAGCCCATAGTCTTATAGTTTACTTTGACTGTTTGCTCTCTCTTAAAATATTCTCTACTTTTAACATTTGTGATTAAGTTCTCTCCTACCTGCAGTTGTATCTTCTCTATATTTTTCTTAATTTTTACTTATAATTTTGAATTTTACATCTCACAAACTTTGTGTTTTTTAAGTTAATAATATTTTACTGTATGATGAGTTCAAATGATATAAAGTGCTATATTACAAATATATTTCTAAATTGAAATTTCTCCCTAGCCTTGGACTTGTGCACTCAGTAACCTACCAGAGAGATCTCTAGACAAAGAAGTCTCATAATTTCTATTGCTTTATTAGACCCACTGCCCAAATCAACAAAATAAAAAACAAAAACAAAGCCTTATAAATCTGCTTGTTTTCTGTCTTAGTAAATGGCATGCTGCGATGTCTATGCCTAAGTCAGAAAGCTATCCTAAGCTACCCCAGTTCTCCTTTGTCTAATCAATCACTAAGACATTTCTGTTGTAACTGTTACATATCTGTCAGCTCCATCCAGTTCTCTCAATTCTTCACAGCCTAACCTAGATCCTACAAGTATCTATCACTGAAATGATTTCAGCTGGCTTCTGACAGGTCTCCAGTGGGGAGCTCCTTCGCTTCATTCTGCACAGTGAAGCGAAAGCAATGTCTCTGGAGTGTAAGTGGGAACCCCAGTTATCCTGGCAGGTTTTCAGTGCTTCCTCCTTAGCAGAAAGATTTCCAGCTCTTTAACCTAATAGTCAAGCCCACTCTTCAACCTGGCTCGCTCTTACTTCATTGACCTTCACTGTCTTCAGACTCTCAGTGTACGTGTATTTCAAGGGAGCGGCACCTCACGTAGTCCCTGTAGCTTTCAGGTCTAAGGCCAATGCATTTCCTGTTTATTTTGCTTTGGAGTTCTAACTCATTCTATCCTTCCCTTCTGACTAACTATTGGTTCTTCAGGAATCAGCTTTGTTAACCCTCTGTTGAAGCCTTAATCAATGATATTCTTTTGACATCTTTACCTTTATTAAAAATGGTGTGCCAGGCAGTGGTGAACACAAGCTTTTAGTCCCAACACTCAGGAGGAAGAGGCAGGTGAATCTCTTGAGTTGGAGGCCAACCTGGTCCGCAGAATGAGTTCGAGGACAGTCAGAGCTACATAGGGAGACCCTGTCTTGAAAAACCAAAAACAAAGGTGTGTGTGTATTGGTTAAAATATTAAGGCAACTCCACGTAGTTAAAAGGGAGGTTTATGTTGTGGGGTAACTTACAAGGAAAGGGATAGGTAACAGGGTCTGGGAAAGGTGTGGCGCAGTCCGGCGGTGTTCTCTGGAGAACTCTGCTCAGTCTACCTCCAGCATCCAGGATCCAGGAACCAAGAGAGCTAGCACATCTGGATCTCAGGTCTTCAGGGCTCCTCTCTTGGCTCCACCTTCTAGGTGTGACAGTTAGCAAAACCTCAAAGGGGGTAGTACTTCCAGGTCAAAGCTGGAACAGCTACCCACTACGTTTGTGTGTGTGTGTGTGTGTGTGTCTGTGTGTGTGTGTGTGTGTGTGTGTCTGTGTGTGTGTGTCTGTGTGTGTGTGTCTGTGTGTGTTTGTGTGTATGTGTTGTGTAGTTACTCTCCACTAGATGTTTGCTTGTGTTGATCTTTCTTTTTAACAAGACTGTAAGCATCTTAGAGAAGAGGGGCTTATTCTTTACACACGTTCATCCCAACTGCAGTTTCCCCTATCTCTACTCCACTCCTCCCAGCCTCTCCACACACACATCCCTTTCCCTCAGATCCTCTCCTCCTTTGTTTCCTTTCAAAAAAAAAAGAACAGGCCTCCAAGGGATATTGACCATTGACTGAACATGGCATAACAAATTACAATAAGACTAGGCACAAACCCTCATATCAAGGCTGGACAGGGCAACCCAGTAGGAGGAAAAGGGTCCTAAGCAGAGACAAAAACATCAGAGATAACTCCCACACATACACTGTTAGAAGTCCCATAAGAACACCAAGCTATACAACTGTAATGTCTATGCTGAGGACCTTGTTTAGCCCCCAACATGGTCCATGATTTCAATTCAGTCTCTGTGAGCACCTATGAGCCCTGCTTAGTTGATGCTGTGGCTCAGAGAATAATTTTGGTTCTCAATGTAGTGCCCAACAAAGAAAAGATCTCAGTTAATAATTGTTTGAAAACAGTAAATTCCAAAGCCTGAATACCTGGAATACACAGTTACAATTATTCTGGCCAAAATTAATCTGATCAGAATAATCTTATAATCATTGTTGTGCTGCAGGGTAATTAGGCATAAATGTAAAGCAATTTACATAATGTATTTTAATTATTATAGCTTTTATATAGACAAAGCATGCTTTGGGTTTGACTTTATGTTTTTTCCCCATGTACTGCATTTTCAGATGCAATAGCATTTTAGTCATTATGAAGATCATAACATACTTGCACCTCTTATGACCTAAGAGCTGAAGCTGCTCCTTAGTAGGCACTCCACTCTCCTTCCTAACTCTCTGAACAGGATGGCTTATGCTAAAGTAGGTTGACAGGGCACAGAACTGACTGTCGGTCACAATGGGTGTCATGTTCCCGTCATCAGCTGTAACTGGGAAAGGCCATCACTGCAGCTGTCTGTCCTTTCTGTGAGCAGGGAAGCCTGCAAGCCTTGCCTCTGCTCCCTAGGCCGCTCTGGAGATAGAGTGATGAGAAGCAGCTGAATTGGTATCTGGCTGAGTGAAAATGATGAAGAGGGCAGAGAGTCAAATGTATAAGCTGTAGACACATGAAAAAACAAAAACGTCTGATTTCCTGATACAGATAAGTTTTGGAGTTAAAAAGATAGGAAAGAAAGCTTAGGGGAGCAGGAGATCCCAGCTGGATCAAGAACAGAAAGGGAGAACGAGGAATAACAGACCATGATAAATGAAGACCACAATGAGAACAGGAATAGGCAAGTGCTGGAGAGGTCCCCAGAAATCCACAATGATATATCCTCTGTAGACTGCTGGCAATGGTCGAGAGAAAGCCTGATCTGACCTAGTCTGGTGATCAGATGGCCAAACACCCTAATTGTCGTGCTGGAACTCTCATCCAATAACTGATGGAAGTGGATGCAGAGATCCTCAGCCAGGCCCCAGGTGGAGCTCCAGGTGTCCAGCTGTTGAGAAAGAGGAGGGTCTGCAAGAGCGTGAATTGTTGAATCCAAGATTGCAAAAAGCACAGGGACAAATAGCCAAACGAATGGAAGCACATGAATTATGAACCAAAGGCTGTGGAGCCCCCAGCTGGATCAGGCCCTCTGGATAAGTGAGACAATTGAATAGCTTGATCTGCTTGGGAGGCATCCAGTCTGTGGGACCAGGATCTGTCCTTGGTGCATGAGCTGGCTGTTTGAAACCTTGGGCTTACACAGGGACACATGCTCAGTCTGGAAGGAGGGGACAGGACCTGCCTGTACTGAATCCACCAGGTTTAAATGAATCCCCAGGGGTGCCTTGATCCTGGAGGACTTGGAAATGGAGGGGAGGGGTTGGGGAGAAGGTGGGGGTAGGAGTGGGAGGGGGGAGGACAGAGGAACCCATGGCTGATGTATAAAATTTAAAACACATAATAATAAAGAAGAAAAAAAAAGATAAAGCATACCAGACAATTTTTCTTTATCTCCCATTCTCCACTTCAGAAAAGAAAAGGATTATGGTAATTTTTAAATTCAGAGATACTACTATCATTTACAAAGAAGTTTCTTTGGTTAGTATTTTTAATTTTCCTTGCATACTTATTTTTTCAAGAAAAGGTATAGCCATTTTATCCTGTAATATGAGATAAATGGATTTATATGCAGTTTACAAGAGAGTAAATTTATACATATAAGTTTAGCCAAACTGTAAAGAATTGATAAATCCTTGCAAAAGAGCAGCTAGGAAAAAAGCAAGCATATGTTGCCTGGTCTGATACTGTGGACAAAGGATGGTACTAAAAACGGAGAGAAGTAATGGGTCCAGATGGTAAGCAAGACATGTACCTCACTCAGGCTGTGAGTCCAGCACTTGTAGGGGCTGAAGCAGAAGGATCTCTAATTTAGGCCACCCTTGACCTTCCCAGATTTTTTTTAATGATTCCTTAGATAGGTAATCATCATAGGGTTTGGAATTTTAGCTTTTGAAAATTAATGATCTGTAGTCATATATTAATACATTAATATTGCACTTTTCTTTTTTTTTTTTTTTTGAGCTGAGGATCGAACCCAGGGCCTTGCGCTTGCTAGGCAAGCACTCTACCACTGAGCTAAATCCCCAACCCAATATTGCACATTTTATGTGATGTATAAATTAAAAGTGGTGTTTTGTTTAGTGGAAGGTTTTTCTGTTTATTTCTAAAAAGAACTTTTAGTATATGTACAAGTTGTTTTGGTTTTTGTTAGTAGAGGTGTTCTGTGGTGCTGATGATCAAACCCAGAGCCTCGCACACTCTACGCAAACACTCAACTGAGCTGGGCTCTGTCTTCAGCACTTATATTCTCTTACAAAATCATTTAAAAGCCAATCTATGTATAGTGTTATATGTAATCATGACAATAGTAATTTAACCTACTGTTTTTCCTGTTGATGGCTAAAAACATGACTAGCACAGTGATGACAGAGGACAGGTCCCCAGCATCTGAGTTGATGCAGACTTAGTAGGGACTCTGGTTTATGTGGAAATCTCTGTTGAGTTTTTCAAGGATGAACATACACATTCTATAAAATTCCAGCACTCAAATCGTCCCTAACCCAGTCTGTTCCAACCTGCCTGTGGATCACGATCCCCTTTGCAAACCTGTCTTCAAAACTATTTACATTATAAATCATGATGGTAGCAAAATTATAGTTAGGAAGTATAGCAATGAAAATAATTTTATGGTTGGGGGTCAGCACAGCATGAGGAATTTTGTATTAATATAAAGGGTTGAAGCATTAGGAAGGTTGAGAACCAGTGCCCTAAGATATTCTTAGAATACAAGACTGAAGAGCAAGAATTAAAGGGATATTTGAAGAGAACCCAATTTCATTCATAGGCTGCTGTTTAAAGTATGCCTCTACTGTTGCTTGTGAAAATAATTTCTGCACCAGTCACGGCTGGTGAGTGCTGTGTGTGTTTGTGTGTGTGTGTGTGTGTGTGTGTGTGTGTGTGTATACATTACTCAATAGAATTCTGTCACTCCATTTACATTTCAATATATTCAGAAGAATATAGAGTGGAGAAATATGCTGAAAGTGATAAACATGGTATCTTTTTGGAAAGTGGTTTGGATATTTGTGCAGGAGAAGTTTACATGATTTGGGCTTGGGAAAGAGCTAAGTGAAGAGTATGATTTATCACAAAAATATAGGTATCTTATTGCAGTAATGTATCATGTCATCCGTTTCCTAGAAGAAAATCAATCACACATAAAATACTGACCCCTTCTGGTTTTCTTTTCTCACTACTTGACAAGTAAAATTGAATTTGAGAACTCATTGAAAGAGGAAGTTTAGCTTATTGGGTAATGCTTTGAAAATTTGTATAAATCATCCAGCTAACAAGTCTTAAGAAGTGGTGTGCTGACAGCAAGAATTGTGTTTTAAAGGAAGCCATAAAAAAATCACTAACATTTATTCTCTGATGCTCTGGAGCTGAGAGACTCCCAGGGACTTGGAGTATGGGCTTTTATCATTTATCAATACGGTGACCAAAATCAGTCCAGATGTCCAAAGAATAATCACAGGCTGCATGGTACATCAGTGTGGGAGGTCTCCTTCACTGTTTCTGCTGTGAGGTATTTATCAATGTGGTGACCAAAGTCAGTCAGAATGTCCGCAGAATAATCACAGGCTACATGGTACATCAGTGTGGGAGGTCTCCTTCACTGTTTCTGCCCCCTGAGTTCCTATCAGTCTGCCTTACATGTTGTCATCACATGCTTAGTCATCCATGTTTAGAACCCAGAAAACAAAAGCAAACTATTCCTGCAAATAACGGTAACCCTGACTACTTTCTCCCTCCTTTTCTTTTCATTTTTTTAAAGTTAGGGTTAGAAACCAGAGCTCCTAAGGTTAATCATCTATAATTTGGCAAAGTGAACCTTGGTTTTATGTTTTGTTTTGTTAGTTTTGTTTTGTTTTGTTTTGTTTTTGGTACTGAGGATCATGCTCAGGGACCATGCTAGGTCCACGCACCCCTGCTGATCTCTAGTCCTCAACCCTTACACTGGTCTTCTTCAGTGGTAGTTGTCCGAACTTCTTCATCAAATGAAATTATACAAAGTAACTTCAGGAGAAATCAAACCCTATAGTTTGTAGCTATTGTGCTCACTCATAAATGAAAACTCACTGTGGTTTTTAGTTAGTAAAAGTGTCTCTAGTACTATATAATACAATCTTAGTAGAGTATTTTATCAGTATTTATTAATTTAGCAAGCATTTGTAAAAATATCTACTTTGTATGGTACTTTGCCGAGCACTGGAAATAATAAAATACGTAGTTTTAATGTTCTCAGGAAAACATCAGAAAATGTAATGAAGGTTGTACTAGAGAAAATAGCTGGAGGGCAGGTAATGCTGGGAAAGCAGTGCCTTATACACATACAAATAAATAACTGTACCTTTAAAAAGAAAAACGGGGCTGTATTATCAGTATCTACTATTAATCTATTCTCCCCCAGTCTTTACTGATTTTGAGCCACATGTGCATGTTTGGGGGCCAGAGGGCAAACGCTTTGGGGTTCTAGGATTGAACTGAGGCTGCCGGTCTTGATGGCAAGTACCTTTGTCAAGAGAGCCATCTTATTGGCCTAACACTTGTTTCAATCTTTTGCCAAACTGTTCGTTCTTGAGCCAGACCTAACATTTTTTTCATTGCTAAGGATCAAACCCAGGACCTTGCCCATGCTAGGCAAATGTTTTTTCCTGGCCCTTACCCTCAGGCCGCTACTTAAAAGTTTAACTGTACCTTTGATTAACATTTCATTTAAAAGCCCTATTATATAACTGAAAGTAGCTCATTATTAAGGAACTACTGAAGTAATGTTTTTCAGTAATGTGACTTCATTTTATAAAAATATTGTTCATAATTTCATTCATTGTATTTTTGACGTATTCAACCCCAGTTCTCCCCCTTAACTCCTCCCAGGCCCTCCCCCACCTCCCTCCACCCAACAACTCCATGTCTTCTTTGTTTAGTCAGTGACATAGTGACTTCAGTGTGTGCTTTCCATTTGCTTCTGGGCATGGGCCATCCACTGGAACTTGGTTGACCTGCCAGGAGCATCGCCTTAGTAAAACTGACTCTCTCTCTGCAGCAGCATTAGCAGTCCATAGCGCTAGCCATGCTCCTTGAGAGTTGGCATAAGTGTGCTCCACAGCACCAGGCTTTGACTATTCTCAAGTGCTACTTGGTGCCTCATAATCTTCCTTGAAACTTCTTTCTGTCAGGAACAACTATGTCTTCACCTGACAGATTTGACTAGATTAGTGCACCGTGTTCATCACAGTGCCCTGCAAAGCTTCTTCCATCAGAGTCATGCCAGGGCCCTTGACCCCATTCTACCATTCACTATAGGCACCTGAGTTTACCATGCTGTTGACCTAAATGGAATGCCATTACTAAGCCTTACAGGCTTTTAATTATCTTATAATCTGGCCACTACAGGAGTCGAATGACTTCTTTCTTTAAGAGGAGATCATTGTTTTTCTCTAAAGAATGATTCAGGTCAGTGTGACTCTGCTCTGTAAAGACATAGGGATTCTACAATATTGATTCAGGGAACATCTATAAAGACATAGGGAGTCTATAGCATTGATTCAGGGAGTGTCTATAAAGACATAGGGATTCTACAGCACTGATTCAGGGACCATCTATAAAAACATAGGGTTCTAGAGCACCAGTTTACCCCTTCTCTCATACACATATTAATAAAGTAATTAAATTTGCAAAAGGTACACAAAACTTGTGATCGTCAAGTGGAAAGTGGCAATAAGTGTGTTAAAGTTTGTCCTTTATAATCTGCTTCAGGAGTATCTGATGCCATTTCTGGTTCTACTAGTACAGTGTAAGAAATACCCTTTCTTCAAGGTAAAAACTTACTGCCAGAAGAAAGATGGTTAATTATCAGTGTGGTTTCGTTTCTTACACTGACAAAAGTCTGGCCACTGGGCATGGTGCCTCTGAAATAGCAAGCTTGGCCCTGTTTATTTATCTTGAATTTACAGAACTTCTCCTATAATAAACAGTTTGCTATCTAGAAATCTGATTACTTACTGTGAGCACAGTGAAGGGTGCCCTCAAGGCTTGTAAAATAATACTTTTAAAACTGATGGTAGCACAGGATAGCTATCAGCCTAGAAATATCTCTGTTTTGATGCTTCTAGTACCTGAAACTTAATTTCAGATCCGCATTTATTTGATAGATCTCGCCTGAGCTCCAACTTTTCACCTTACTGTTTCTGTGGTCGTAGTGCATAATCACGTAGGGGTATTGGATTGGCTTCCCGGCCCAGGCTGCTGTTCTCAGCGGCAACAGCAGACTCAAAGAGGAGGGAATGATGAGAAAGAGGCAGGAAGAAGAAAAGAAATGCGAGCCAGGGAAAAGGAAGAGAAGCAGGAAAACTGGAAAGGAATACTGGAAGCTGCGGGTATACCATGAAAGAGACAGACCCAGGATGGAGAGGTTAAAAAAAAAAAAGAACCCCACCCCCACCCCCACACCGGTCCAGTCTCGGGCGACAAAGGGTGGACACACAGGAATGGGACATTTGGTCTGGATGTTTAAAGGGGCCTTGAGGGTCAGTTCAGGGATTCTTTTGTAGTTTGTCAAACCATAGAGTAGTGACTAAATTGGTTCAATTACTCCATCAAATTAGGCTAATATCTTCCTTTAAAAATGGATCTATTTTTAGGTCAAATTGCCCTCCCCACCTATTTTTTTTTTTTTTTTTTTTTTTGGTTTTTTGAGACAGGGTTTCTCTGTAGCTTTGGAGCCTGTCCTGGACTAGCTCTGTAGACCAGGCTGGTCTCAAACTCACAGAGATCCACCTGCCTCTGCCTCCCGAGTGCTGGGATTACAGGCCTTCCCCACCACTTTTAAATGTATTCTGTTAGATGTCTCTTTTCTTAATAAAAAGGGAAGATCTGAGATAATTAGTATTTAAGATGACTTAATTGTATTTTTGGTATTACATACCTCTTTTCTTTTTAGCTGAGGTTTGCACCCTGGGCCTTGTGCTTGCTAGTCCAGCGCTCTACCACTGAGCTAAATCCCCAACCCCTACATATCTCTTTTAAAGCAATAACGGTGCTTTTTTTTATGGGGTCCATTTACTTCGTAAAAGTTACCAAATAGGGACTGGAGACATGGCTCAGTGGTTATGGATGAGTACTGCCCTTGCACAGGACTAAAGTTTGGTTCCTAGCACCCATGAGGAATGGCTTCCAATTCCTGGTAATTCCAGCTTCAGAGGATCTGACACCCTCCCCTAGCCTCCACAGGTACTGCACTTACATGTACAAACCCACAAAAAGACAGCCACTTGAACACATAATGAAAAATAAAATCTTTAAAAACTGCAACAATGCCCGGGTGGTGGTGGCGCACGCTTGTAATCCCAGCACTCAGGAGGCAGAGGCAGGCGGATCTTTGTGAGCTCGAGGCCAGCCTGGTCTACCAAGCGAGATCCAGGAAAGGCACAAAGCTACACAGAGAAACCCTGTCTCGAAAAACCAAAAAAACAAACAGACAAACAAACAAACAAACAAAACCAGCAACAATACCACTTTGCCAAAAGTGAAGGCACATTGCTTTTAGTATGAGCCCTCCCTTAACTGATTGTTTTTCTTACTGTGGGCTTACCCGAAGCCCACGGTGACATGAGGAAAACCCTTTTTCATTCAATTGTTACAAAAACCTTTTTTTCCCCTAAGTGAAGCTTATGGCCTCTGTTATATTCACCTCTTCTGCAACATAAAAGTTAGAGGCTGCTTGAGCTATTCGCTAATCAGAATTTGTGAATGTTTGCTGAAATTAAATACATCCTTATGTTGAATGTTGAGTATTTGTTCATGATCTCCCTCTTAAGGTAACATCTACTCATTTATTCTGCTATATTTTAAATTTGTAAGCTAAGTATAGTGGATCATGCCTGTAGTCCCAGTATTCAGGGGGCTTGCATGAATTCTATACCAGCCTGGCTACATAGCAAATACTAGAGTTTCATGGGAAGACCCTGTCTCAAAACAGAAACAATAACTACGTGGACACATGCAGCATGATTATAACAAAGCCATTATTTCAAAAAAGCAGAAAATGTATTGCCTGGGGAAAATGTACTAGGGAATTTCATAGTGAAGTTTTCAGACACTAGGCATACTTTGCGGTAGGTTTTGACAGATGAATCATTGTTCACCTGCCTTATAAAAGGAGCATGATTTTGTGGGGGAAAGTTACAGAAGTCTTAAAACTAAGCATATAAAAAGAGGCAAAGCATAACTTTAATTCCATGACTAGCTGTTTAGTTACACAATGGTATCTGCCTGGCTGCCTGGGAGCAGAGTTTTGGCTAGAGACGAATCTCCCCGAATGCTGCAGGGATGTAGTCTGAGAGTTAGATCCTGTCCACTTACAAGAATTGTTACGTAGACTGGACTTGAGCTAAGCAGGCTGACTGCACACGAGATGGGGAGAACCCACGAGGGTGAAGAGAGATCCATCTCATTTCCAAAAGCTGTGTAGATCTCTTGTCACTCTTAAGTGCTAATGTTAGTGGGATTAGAGATCTGTAGAGGAGCGGTTGGATTCCTCCAAGAGCTAAATGGTCCAGAGTTAGAACTCAGCTTCTCAGAACTAGAAGCGGAAATGAAGTATGCACAGCTGCTATCATCTACCTAAGAGTTGAACCCATGGACCTGGAGTTGTGCACTTTACGGAGTCATGCCAATTAGATAACTCGATGAAGAGATGGAAAATGTGAATTAAAAAAACTTGATAGTATAGGAAAGGTCACTGGCCCTATTAGCTAGGGTTCTCCTGAGAAGCTGTATGGAATTAGGAGGTTAGTAAGTCCATAATTTACAGGGTAGACCAGCAGGCTGGAGACCTGGGGAAGAGCCCACATTGCTCTGTGAGTCCATTGCAATCTGCTACAGAGTTTCTTCTTTAAGTGAGGTCAGTGTTTTGTTCAACTCAGTTTTTCAACTAATTGTTCAAGACCCACCCATATTAGGAAGTGCAGCCTGCTTTATTAGTCTCTCAATTCAAATGCTAATTTTATTTAACCTCTCCACCCTCACAGATATGCTCAGAATAATTTTACAACCAAATATCTGAGCACAGTGTTCCAATGAAGTTTTCCAAAGACACTAGCACTGTAACTGGTAGCTTTGTAACTTGTTCCCTGCTTATTATACCATTATGACATTTTAGACTCGGCTCCAGCAGCTCCAGCATGGTGCCAGATTCAGTAGTACTGAAGGTATTTTTCTCCCTGATCGAACAGAGAAAAGATAATTTATGTAATGACTTCAACAAATAATAACTTAAGGAAGCTTCCTAAAGCAGTACTGCCAACCAGTAGACAGCCAGGTTCCACAGTCAAGAGAGCCTGAGTCCTCCGGGACAGCCAGTCAGCTTCTTACCATTTCATTAGAATTCACCTTGTTGGACTGAGTAAACAAGCGTAAGTAGCCGTGTACACACAGGGTCTCAGATCCTTACCTCAGCCCTGCTAGCTCCAGGTTCCTTCGTGTTAGACTGCCTGAAAGCATGTAGTTTTTCCTCCCATCCACGAGGACTTGGTCCAGTTGGGATGCTGAAATGAATGCATGTGGCACCCTAGGTCTTGTTGCCCTAGATTCCATGACTTAGTTTAACCGTTTAATGTTTGCTTTAGGAGGAAGCAGTGGTAAAGCTTGCGGCCCTGTTCTGATATTAGCTTAGTTGGCAGTCTGCGCTTGCTTAATTAGCAGTGTAACTTAGACAGGCTTTGTGACCCCTGGTTAGATAAATGGAGTCAGTTTACCTTGTACACTTTGTAAGGTCTCATTAAGACTGCATGCGTGGTGCTCTTTAGGTATCAAATAAGTGTTAGTACATAGACAGATCATGTGTCCTTCACACAGTTTAGCTTGTTATTGGTAGTTGGCAGTTGGGGTTTCGGCTATGTATTTCCAGGCTCTTGGCATCTTGAGAATGGATTGAAAGTGCATACAGACAACAGAATAGCAAAAACAGTTGACTCAGAAAAAGCGATAGCACAGGTTGCTGCAACAGAACATTTTAGGACCACTTGAATGGAGATTCTTCAAAGCTCTGATTCTTCTATGGGGCTCCCTTTTATGGGGTTCAAGAATAAGAGAATTTCACTTGCCTGCTCCAAGTTAATTGGCGGCAAATCTACATTCCCCTTTTTTTCAGGAACATTGTATTTTTGTTCTAAACCAAGAGTGAAATTGTCTTCACAGGATGATATATATCAAGTGTGTAGTGTACCCTGGAAGAAGGTGTTGTGTCTTTGCAGTTTAACCATTATTGGGACAGTGCGATTAGGAAGGAAGCTTCCGTTTTTCATGTCATCATGACCCATTTTCTTTTCGGGACAAGTTGCATGTGCTTTAAAGTACTGTGATCCAGAATCTCTGAGGCATTTCTTGACAATTAAGATACTCACTTACACGATTGACTTCTTACATTTACTTTAAATGTCTAAAATTATTAAACTTTTACTTGATTTTTTTAGAAGGATTTATTTTTATGTCTAAATGGGTGTATCTATATACCTCATGTACCCGAGAGGCCAAAGGAAGGCACGGGACACCCTCTGGCTGAAACTGTAGATGGGTGGGAGCTGTCCAGTGTGAGTGTTTGGAATCAAAATCAGCTCTTTTGGAAGCAGCAAGTATTCTTAAGCACTGAGTCCTCTGTACTGGATTTTTTTTTTCTTTTTTGAAGTGTAATGTTAAAGTCTAAGGTAAACAAGCTTGCCAAGATTGTGTTCTGTCCACTTAAAGCAATATGTGAATCTTACTCTATTGTTTCCCCTGGCCCATACTTATATCCAATGATATGGTCCAGTTGCCTTAATTCTGCAGTGTCAATAGGAAGACATGAAGAGAGATGAGATATATTCGTTAACAGTATTTTTCAGCCACCGCCTCTATTTCAGGAGTAGAGCCATCTAAAACTCCTTTACCTCTGCATCAGAAATTGGAGGTGAGGCGGGATCTACATCTTAGGATGTATCACACTACAGTGATGCCAGAAGTCGCTTTCCTCCTGGCAGGGCTGAGGAATGAGATTAAAACGAAAACCCTTTTCTTCTTTATCTTCTTTAGTCAAAAGATGGCACTGTTGCTGTGCACGTAGGTTTCTGTTTTGTTTTCTTTTCCTCCTGTAATGTGAATTTGGTCCTTTTTAAAATTCAGAAAACAGTTAAATGTACTGATCTAATTAACAGTGACCCTCCCCACTGAATGCCAGGTTTGTAATCAGGCAGTAGAAGAATAAATGAGAAAGGGGAATTTACAGTCTTTACATGTTAGATGGTCTTAATAGTATTTACACAAAGAACATTCTCTGAGACTGAGATTTGCCATAGGCAAGACAGGACAGGACATCCTGTGTCACATGCTAGGTCTTGGCTGAGTTATCCTTGGAACTTCGACAGCTGCGGTGTTCTAAGGCTCCTTTGCTTCTCTATTTCATTTTAGCTTTCCAAGTTCATGAAACATGCTGGTACTGTGTTTTTCCTTAAAGGATTTCAGTTCAGGTAGCCTTCTGCCTTTTCTTTTTGTTCTCTGTAGATCACGTGCCAATAGTTGGGACTCTGTGAGCCCATCTAGAGACCTAAAGATGAGCTCTCTTGTGCTGAGCAGGAGCACAGTCTTACCTTGTTTTTGAGCCAGTATCTCAAAGCTTTCTTGATGGTTGAAGTCACTCTCTTGTAAGCAGACCCTTGAAGGATGCTGAGCTTCATTGAAAAGCCAAGTATTTAATTTTCAGAAAGACAAAAGGAATGCCTTGACAATTGGCTTTAGTTAGTACCTGTAAACAAAGATCTGGGATTTTTTTTGTTCATTTGTTTTGTTTTTAATAAAAAAAAAAAAACACAAATCAAAGCACTTTGCCGTCAAAGGGATGGAACCCTTGATGTTTTGCAGAAACAAAAGAATCTAGTTTTCCTTCTTCTGTTAGGATGAGAAAGCATTGGTGAGCACATAGACTGCTTAGTAGTAGATCTGCCTGTCTGAAAATTCTTTAATTTGCCCTTGTTGACTGGGGATTGAACCAGGCCTCATGCATGCTGGGCTATGGTCTACCACTGAGCTGTACATATCAACCCTTCTGATGCCTTTTAAATTAACATTTCAGTTGTCTGCTTGTATAAAGTATTGAGTAAAATGTGCAATGAATAACTATGTAGCTAGCTGCAGATATGTTGCAGATCCTATTTTTCATAACCTTTCAATGAAACTTATTTGAATATAAGACAGAAGCTCAAAATCTGATTCAAAACATTTGAGGTATGGTGTTGGTGTTTTCAGAACTCAGACATTCAGATGGCAGTCGGGAAAGACTATATCACATATTTGGTACAAGGGATAACCTCCTTTTCCCAGCAGGGTTTAGAGGGACACTATAATCAAACATTAACACTTACTCAGCAAAACCTAGAAATAGTTACACCATATGCCATAAGTCTTGATCATAAATAGATTTGTGTGAGGTTGTTACTTTTAGACTAAAAGTAAACTTTACAAACAGGCCCCTGTAGTTTTCAGAGCTTTTTGGCTTTACTGGTGAAGTATAAGGAAGAGCAGGCCTGAAGCTCCATTTGCATATACTTTGTAAACTTCCAAAATATGCTGTAAGGATTTTATTTCATTTAAGAACTCAAAATGTTCTTCTGTGTAATGATTTCCTCAGTAGGAATATGTCTGGCTTTGTTTTCAGATGCTTCATTAACTAGATATTTAAGCACAGGATGCATTTCAGCCTTTCCCATACAGCACTGCAAAGCTCTGAGAGATGTGGGGAGAGCTAGATAGCCCAGATGTGCTGAAGAGAGAGCACCAGGAGACTGGAATGCATTCTGTGGCCGAGACACCACCATTCTTTCTCTTGTTAGTAGTTCTTGCTATAAGGCATTTCCCACTGCGTTGTATTCTGTTCCCTTTAACCAACCTCAGCTCTGTTTACTCCAGCACTGCTCTTTCTATTTATATAGGCTCTAAGCCTAATGAGTGCTTATGTAGGAAGGTTCTGAGAAGAATACAGATGCTCTAGGGAAAATAGAGGGATTGTATTATGTGGCATTCTGCTTCCTGGTGAAGGACTTCCCACAATTTTACCTTATACTTGGACATTGTATATTGAAGAAAGTATGTAGCCCAAGATACTGTTTATCAGTTCTCATTTTAGGAACAGAGACTTGTAACTGGTTTGAGTATTTGGATAAGCACCTCTGATTCTGTTGTAGTTAGCATTACACCATGATATCTGTTTTCTGCTTGTAAGTAAACCCTTCTCTGCTGCTTTTCAGTGGTGAATAATGCATGTTAATATAACGTTATTTGTGATCATTTCATGCAATGTGGTCGGTGGTTATTGTGCAGGAAAATAATGTGACATTTGCTAAGATCTTGTTAACCTAGAAAACACAGGGTCATGGAGAAGGCCATTGCTCCTTTGGAGGTCATCAGGGTCCTTTAGTTTTGCTCTCAATAAAACAGAAAGTAACTGCCCAGCACAGAAGCTCATGCTGGAGGGGGAAGCTGTTAACTCCTCAGCGTCTGTTTTTCTTGTCTCTAATTCCTCTGTCTTTTAATGTGGCCTACATCATACTGATTTACTAGAACTTATTATTCAACTACCTGGTCTTTAAATGCCTTTTCATCCCAAATTTTAACTTTCTAGTGACTGTGTCAAGGTCTGCCAAACTTAATTGCTTAAAAACACACCCAGGGGTTGCCTGCCATGTGGGACTTACTTACCTTTCATGCATGCTGTGAGTCCCTAAAAGAGGTTTATTCCTATTTTCTTCTCACTCTCTGCAATATGTACACAGCCAGTGTGGGGGAAGGTCTTCATATCTAGACACCAGAGAAGGAAATTGTTAATAAGTTAACAACCCGTGGTAAGAAAAGTCATGACCAGAGTCACCAGAATAGGCCAAAGGCTTTTTCGATCTCACCAAATGGTGATCCTGAGATAGGAGATTGTCCTGCAGATCTCCATGGACCAGTGTCATCACAAAGGTCCCTGCAGATGAGAAGGCAGCGTAGAGGTAGACACGGAGCTGTGATGACAGTGTTCAGGTTGGAAGGACAGCATTGCCTGGTCAAGGTACATGGATGCTAAAAGAACAAAACAAAAGTAAGGATTTCACACCCCGAGCTTCTGGGTTAATATGGCAAAGGAGTACCTTGATTTGATTCACGAAGCTCATTATAAACTGTGGGCTCCACAGGCCTAAAGGAGATACCGCTCCAGTACTTTAAGCCATTAAATGTGTTTTTATTTTGCTAAAATTATACTAGAACTACACTCATTTGAGACCATTTTCTATGGCTTATGGCAATAGTGTACAATTTTTTAAAATCCACTAGTTAGGCACTGTACAGGATATACACAGTTTTGAATGCAGATATCTTTAAACTCCCATTAAAAGGACTATTTTAGTCTTAATTCTACTGATAACAAAGCTAGTACTTAATCAAGAAAGAGTGAGGTTGTTTGCTTTTTCTCCTCACTAAAGTTGTACAGAAGGACACAAAAAGCCTCACCAGTTACAAACGATATGTTCCTGGCTTGGTGCAAATTTAAATTAATTTCTGTAATGTTGCAGTATTGGCTTGCTTTGTTTTCATTCCAACATCCTTAATTTATCTTCTAAAGTTAGGTTGGCATAACTGAGCTGCCCACATGAACTTCTAAACAAAGAAACCAGGTGGAATAACACAAAGGCTTTCTTTTTAATATAAATTAAAAATACGAATTATTTTGGATTAATCTCACAACCTTAGGCAAAATGTTGTAGATTTCCATCAAGTCCTTCTTGCCATTTGCTACTGCTGTTTGTCATTTAAATACCCCAAATATGCATAGACAATTCTATTCAGCCAAGGAATACATGGGGAGTCTAGAAATTGTACATACTAGAAAAAACGTTAGCTGCCTGGGATTTCATGGCATAGACTGTCTGGAGATTAAGTTTCCCCTAACAACCAAAATGTATATAAAGCAATGACTGTGGGAAAGTAGGAACTTATCCTACTGTTAAATCTTTCCTATTATTTGTATTGGCATAAAAATTAACCATAGAGCTAGAAATCTCGAAATATAACTGAGTATCTAAAATGCCGCCTTCTCCATTCCTGTTTCCAGAGGCAATGACTGTCATATATTTCTGTTCTTAATTTCTTCTCCAGGTCACTACCAAATCTCTAAAGAGCATCCCCAGCTCTCTGAATAATTTGCTTTCTTTTCTAGCTTTTAGGCCCTGACTCCTAGCCTGCTGCTGTTATTCATCTCACATACATGACCCTACACCCTGTGTCCTTGGTCATCTGTGACTACTGATTGCATGGACTGCATTTTATAATGAGCGGAGCACACCTGCACCCCAAATTACCCATTTCTTCCTAGTCAGTTCTTAGACCTCCCTCTCCCTCTCCCCTTTTTTAAACCAGGTTTTTCTTACCTGTTAGTCATTCTTTCTGGAGACCTCCCTCTCCTTGCTGCCTGAAGAGGCTTCCTGCCCTTCATCCTTCTGTGCTGAATTTACTCTTTTATGGGTTCTGTTTCTCCTCCTTGACTTACCTATTCAGTTTGCTAGATGAAGAATTTCAGAGCCATCTGATCTCGGTGAGTTTCTGTATTCTTCTGGCATATTTATTTGATGGGTCAGCTGCAGATGGAGTTCACTTGACATCCACTGTTGCAGGCTGATTTCTGAATGCTGAAACAACCCATTTATTGGTGTCCATTTTTCCTTCTGGAGGAGTTTAGTATCTTCTCTTTTTTTCTCAGCATTTTAAACTTTAGCAATGATGTATTTCAGTGCAAACGTTTAAGGTGAAGTTTACCAAGCATTCATGGGCCCCTCTGCACCTCCTACTTTCTGATCTCATGATCCTCTTCATCTCTTCCCTGCCTTTAGCCACACATCTGTCCTGTTTCCTTGGCCATGTCTCTGGGATTTTTTTACTGGCTATTCCTGCAGTATAGAAGGTGTGTCTGTCACCCATCTGCTTGGTTTAATTGTTACTCAATTCAGTCTTAACTTAAAGTTACAATTCCCCACTGGTCAATCACTGCTAATCTTTTTATCTTGATTTAGTTTTCTTCATGGTACCTGTTACTGATTTACACATGAAATAAAAATACATACAGACTCACATTCTTACACGTTCGTGTGTATAGATTTATGTGTGTTTATGTGTGTATGTATGCTTTCTGTGAGTTTGCCTTGACCACCATGGCAAAGTGCCCCTGACAGAGTAGCTGATGAAGTAGTTCATCTCTGACATATGACAGGCTGCAGGTCTGAGACACACTGCTAGGACTGGCTTCTTCTGTGCCCCCTCCCTCCATGGTCGCAGACCTTCTTTTCCTTTGGCTTACATGGTCCTTTCTCTGTAACTCTGTGTCTGAATTTCCTCCTATAATGATATCAGCAAATTGGATTGGTGCCTCCTCTCCAGTGATTGGATTTTAACTGAATTATCTCATTAAAGAGCCTGTTTCCAAACTCAGTCCCATACAGACAGTGCGTTTACACACCATTGTAAAGGTCTAAGGGGCACTGTTCAGTCACTGGCATACTCACTTTGCCATTGTTGGTCTCCCTGAAACAATTGTGAGATATTTGTGAAAACAAAGGTCCCCCCCTCCTCAGGTCTCTGGATGTATTATTTATTATAATTTTTAATTTTTTTTTTTTTTTTGCCAGAGCTGAGGACCAAACCCAGGGCCTTGCGCTTGCTAGGCAAGCACTCTACCACTGAACTAAATCCCCAACCCCTAATTTTTAAGTTTTTAAATGCATTCTTCTCTAATACATTACACCCTGACCTCAGTTTCCCCTCCTGGGAGAGTGGAGGGAGGGGAAATTTTTAAAATTATTTTGAGACTAATATAATTACATCATTTCCTCCTTTCCTTTCATTCCTCTCATGTACCCGCCTAGCTCTCTCTCTCAAATTCATGGCCTCTTTCTTAGATGTTCTTACATATGTGTGTGTTCCTAAATTTAACAGTACAAACACCGTCGTGTATCCACTGTTACTTGCATGTGTATGTCTTCAGGGCTGAACACTTGTCATCAGATACAGTGTGCTTTTTGCTGGGACTTTCTGAGACACAGTATCCTGTCTGTGAACCCTGGCTGGCTTAGTACTCACTGTGTAACCAAGGCTGGCGTCGACCTCATAGCAGCCCTCCTTCCTCAGTGCTAGCTAGGATTAGAGGTGTAAGATGTCACACCTGGTGCAAGGCGTTTTAAATTGTTAGGGTTTACATTGCTTTGTTTTAGTCATTGGTACATATCCCATATCCAGACAATACTCAGCATATTGCGAGTGACTAATAATGCATGTGGTAGCCTCTTGATGAGTTCCTTCCATCTGAAGCGTCGTGTTCTGTCCCATTTCTGGAAAGTTATCGTATTACATTGTCAAAAACTTCAGTGTATTTTTCCCATTTTGTTAATTGAGTTTTGGACAAGCTGGATGGATCTTATTTGGAGTCCAGCCACTGTTCCACTTTGAAGATGGGACGTGGGGGTATGTTGACCATTACCTTCCGAGTGCTTGTACTGATAGTCCTTACTTTGGCAAACAGATGTTCAATTTCTATGAGCTATCTTCTTGCTGTTTTCTCACGATGTTGCTCTTTTGTGAGTGATCCATCTTTGCTGATCTTTCTGTGTTTAGTGTGTCATATTTTGTTCCCTGAATTGAATTGTCAGTTTCTTTCTAGGCCACATTTTTGCTGTTTGTGTTCTTTTTCTTATGTATTGATTAATCATGTCCTGGGAATCCTTGGTCATACCTTTTCAGTCTGTAATGAAACAACATTGTACAGGAGGTTTATTGTAAGGGTGGGAGCTTTTTCTGCTAACTTCACACTGTGGGAAGCTGGCTGTTACTCTAGAACACCCCTAAAGGTAGAGTCAAAGGTCTTTAGTTTCACAGCCCACAGCAGCTACCTTATGTCTCTACAAATTATTTATCCCTTTTTTTCAGATGAATACCTTCTGATTCCTGTCTGATAGCCCAACTTGTGGTTTATACATTGTGGCTAGTAATTGTTTATTATGTCTGTTTTCAATTAGCATCTCTGCTTTCTGTTTTACTTCCTTGACTTAAAAAATATTATCTGTGTTCTGCTCCCTTCTTCCTTCTCTTAGAAGAACAAACCATCAACCAAATTCACTTTCTCTGACGTTTTCATCTTGAGTTATCTGGTGACTGTTTCCCAGGCATCAGTGATAACCTGTAACTAGGGTGGGAACGAACTATGTCTAGAGTCTGATGGCCACCAGCTACTGCGGCCTGAGGCAGAGCAGGGCTGCTATGTGGTCTCCTTGACTCAGATCCCCTACTTTCCTTGTTGTAAAACCTCTGCATTTTCCCATTACCCACAGGTCTGCGGTTAAAGCCTTACGCCCTGGAGGGCTCCTCGTGTACTCTACATGCACGCTTTCCAAGGCTGAAAATCAGGATGTGATTGGTGAGATCTTAACCTCCAGCAGCACTGTCATGCCTGTGGATATTAGTGGAATAGCAAGGACTTGCTCCCATGACTTCACATTTGCCCCCACTGACCAGAAATGCAGTCTTTTGGTGATTCCTGAAAAGGGCAAAGCTTGGGGCCCAATGTTTATAGCCAAGCTGAAAAAAAAAAAACAAAAAACATGAGTACAGGGAAATGACAACATGATTTTGTAAGCCATGTTGATATGTTATTGTATGTATATTATGGGAGCTCACTGCATGTTAGTATTCAGTAATTACAGAGCCACTTTCCTAGGGCCATTTGGAACCCTGTGTAGTTAACTCTTCAGCCTTGTAGAGCACAGGCTTAAGAATTCTTCAGATACAGTTTTGTTCCTCGAAATGTATCATTAGTGATGCTCTAAAGTGGGACAAATGGTGTTGATCTGTATAATAAATTTCTTGTCTTTATTTGGTAAATTATTAGAATAGTGGTTCTGTACATAAATGCTTAGGGCTGTATTCTTGTCATAGGTATTTTAAACCTTTCCTTTAAAACTGGGTCTGCCAACACGCTTACCATTTCCCTCATGAAATGTGCAGATTCTTTTTGTAAGAACAATTGGTATTCCAAGGGCTAACTTCTTAAGCAGCACGATTTCTAGTTCCAGCAAAACAGGTTTCTTATTTGCAAAGTTGTTTTGTTAAGGACTCCCTTCTGTTGACTGCAAAGGTCAGTGACTCTGTTGACACCAGCTCCATTCGTCCCCATTTTCTTTTATTCACAAATACAAATTGAAAGGGTAAATTATGTTGAAAGGCCTTTAGAACATCAGATCCCCATGCACGTGTTTGACTTTCGACATTCAGCTTGTAAAATAATGCAGTCTATCCAGCAGGCTATAAAGCAAGCATTTGAAACAAAACCAGAATGATTAATAACGGCAATAACTAAACTATATTTGGAGTGTTTTGTTACATAATTGCAGTTATAATGAGTACTACAGAATCTGATTATCTTACAGTTGCAATCTGGAGGGGCTTTTTATTTCACTCGGTTATAAAATGTTATGTGAGAGTGTGATGTCACATATTAATGCACAAGAGAAAGATGCCTAATGGGAGTCAATTATCCGTTACCAAGACCCCAAGCCATTCACTGAGTGGCTTTCTCTATTTATACATATCCCCCCAAGAATTCTGTGCATGCTTCTATATATATGCTTACGATTTTAGCATCAATTTTCAATCATGAATTTTTTAGAAATTGCTTCACTTGGATCCAAACATTTTTCCAACTATTAAGAAAACTCATGCTATCAGACATGGTAGTGCATTTGGGAGGCTGAGGCAGAAGTATTACAAGTTCAAGTCTAGCCTGGGCTGTATAGCAAGACTCTCTTTAAGAAAGAGATAAGGAGGATGGAGGAAGGGAGTGAAGGAGGGAAGGGTAGAGCAAGAGAGATAATTACAAAGCATACATGAAATTAGAAATTAGCTTTTTAAAAATTTTTAAGGTTTATTTATTTTTATTTTATGTGTATGAATGTCTTGCCTGCATATAAATCTGTGTTCCATGTGAATGACTGTTGCCTGAGGAAGTCAGAAGAAGGCTTCAGATCCCCTGGAACTGGAGATATAGAACTGGAGATATAGATGACTGTGAACCACTGTGGGATGCTGGGAATCTAACTCTGAACTTCTGCAAGAGCAACAAGTACTTTTAAGAGTGAAGCCATCTCTCAAGCCAAAAATTTGCTTAAAAAGTCAGCTGTGGACCACAAAATTCCTTGGAAGCAGAATGGTATTGCTTGTCTGTTCTGTTTGTTAAGCTGTTCGGTATGTACTTTTTGTTTGGATTCAAATGAATGGAAAATCTAGGAAAAATATTGCCCTGCCTTTCTTCTCTACAGTATGTTCAAGTATATCTGACCAGTGTAAAGTAAGAGTTTATCTCTTGGACCCATCAGATGTACTCAGTTAATATGGAATAACAGAAAAGTGCTTTGTTTATTTGAGTTTGACTTAGTGGTTTGTTTTTCTATTTGAAATCCTGCCTTTGGATTTTATAGTTTTAAAGGTGCATTTCTTTTGTGTAAGTAAACCACAATGTAAATTTTCACAGTACAAGGTGTTGAATGTCATTCTTTTTCCTGTAGAATGTCACGATGCTTCCACTGAACAATGCTTCCTATGTATTTATTGCATGTGTTTATGTACTTTATTATTAAAATGATTGTAACAGAACAGCAAACATTTATTGAGCATTAAATGGTTGATTGAAGCCTTCATGATGCCTTTTTGGATCTTTATTACTAGGGGCTAGGAAGGGTTGTGGTGTGGGCCAGTAATCAGCCCTTGGGATGCAGAGATCGCCCAGTGTCTGGCCACAGAGGGAGACACCGTCTCAAAACAAGCAGTCAAATGAACGGCAGCTGGTAGTGACTTGTATTCCTCTCTGTGGAGGAGGAAAGCAAAGCCCAGAGTTACTTGTTTGTCGAGGACACTAGCAGCTTAGGAAGGGAACCCAGATGAGAACTGGTTACCAGCCCTCCTCTGTCACGGCGCTCTCCCAGCCAGTATGGAATTTAGAACTTTCAAGATTGTCAGCTACCTTTGTGCCTCTTCTCCACTATTCAGTTTCCTGTCTATGCACAATTCCCTATTCCTAGAGCATCAAAGGCTTTATCAATACTTGCGAAAGAAAAGCTTTTGAAATAGTTCAGTCCTATTCTGAGAAAGTGTGTCTTGGGATTGTAATGCTAAGGAATCTCCCATGGAGGTGTTTTGTGCCTCCCTCTCTGTTACAGACGGTGAGCTGAAGACTAGAAATTTGGGCAGCCTTTCAATTTCAACTGAAAACAGGAATAATTGATGCCACGTCCTGTGGCATGAAGTCACTTTAAAAGCTGCTTCATAAAAATTTAGGTTACCTATTGACACATTAGCTTCTCTCTGCCATCAACACACTGAACAGCCAGTGGTTTCACAAATAGACTACGAATAGATGTCATGCATTTAAATGGTTTGTACTGAATTTTTAAAGCATAAGATACTATTTGTGGTTTGAAGTCAAGGTGGCCTAATATTCTTTATCCTATTACATATATCCATTTAGCTTTATACTTGAATTACATATTATTCCCTTAGTGGTACTGTGAAAAATACGCTTTCATACAATGTAGGTAGGTATAAAATAATGACTACCTGAATACATGGTGCATGAATAAATAATCAAGGCCTAATAGATTTTGATTCAAGAAGCCTGTATGCCTGATCAGAAGCATCAGGTCATCTGCTCATCTGCATAGGCTAATGCAACTCATCTGAAATAGAAGAGAAGATCGGAACGAACAGTGACAATTGCATTACTTGCCAGGAAGTCCTTTCATGCAGCTGAATGGGGCTACTCATAGTATGTGTTAGGTAAATTTGACTTTAGGGACAAATAGAGCAGACAGCACAATTTATTTTCAGCTTGTCTGTATGGTTCAAATCAATGGCTTACATCTCCCTTTCCTGGCGTATTGCTGCACAGGGGTTGGAAGCAAGGAGGAGACCCATTCCTGATGTTCCTCTCCAGACGGACAGCAGAGCTATACTATCCCTCCATCCCAGGGGCACCGACAGAAGACCCAGATGGAGGTTCACAAGTTAAATGCTGCACACTATCAGCTTCTACTAGTCTTCTAGTGCTGAGAGCCCTAACACCGTCTGTCCTAAAAACATTAACTGGAAGGTCAGGATTTGGAATGGCTTCAGGCTGCAGAGTCAGTGGGAGAGAATGAGAAATACCATCTTGACAGAATGGTTTCTATTAACATGACAAGTGACATTCTATAACAAAATTTAAACATAAAAGTGTTGATTTGGGATTCTCATCAGGGACTCATTAAGCAACCAAAGAAGCATAACACTTAAAAATGGACCTGTAATCCAGTGCTAATTTAAAAAAAAAATTAAAATGGGTTCCTTAAATCTAAGGAAGATTAGCTCTGTAGAACATGTACTTCTTTAAAATTTAATTCGATAACTCTAATATTAACTCCATACCTCTCTGTAACTTTTTATAAATGGAGAAATTCATTTCCTTAGGCATATAAGACCACACAGTCATGATGAAACCGTAGGATAGCATTTGCTACCTCGGGGAAAGGACTGTTTGCCTCATTGGAAACCATTTAATGGGATACGTCATGACTCAATTAAGCTTGCTATGGCTTGTCAAAAGGAATTTTCCAGTGCATATTGCTATGGAAGAGCCTATTACATGTGAATAACTATACCATACCACAGGATAAACAGGCTGAAAATGTATAGTTCACTAAGAAATAAACAGAACCATAGAACCCAACTTTAGTTGTTTTTTTTTTTTTTAATAAATAAATTTATTTATTTATTTTACATCTTGGCTACAGTTTCCCTTTCCTCCTCTCCTCTGAGTCCCTCTCCCACAACCCTCCTCTGTTCCCATCCCCCAATCCACTCCTCCATTTCTGTTCAGGAAAGGGCAGGTCTCCCATGAGTATCAACAAAACATGGCATATCAAGTTGCAGGAAGACTAAGGACATCCCTGTGTATTAAGGCTGGGCAAGGTGACCCAATCTAGTTTTTTAAAACAAAAGGGAATAAAGTGGCAAATAATAGTAAGAATAGGCAAAAGCCAGAGGAATTAGTGGTGGTGGGAGGGAAAAATAAAATAATTAGCCTGTGATTGTTTTTCTATAAAACTTCTTCACTTATGTATCCAAAGATTAAATAAGCACCTTTCCAAAATGATAAATGAAGATGAGGGCCAAAGAAATGAGATGGCTGGAGGCTGTGGGCTGATTCATAACATGATGCTGACAGGAGAGGTCTACTACAGTTTACCACTATCAACTCTCAGGAAAAGAGGATGGGGGGGGTGGTGACAAATGTCTCTAATGTCACTAGATCCTACTCTGTGCGGCATTTTGATTCACAAATATCCAGTATAATTAACTGCATCATATGGCACAAGATAGATACTCCTCTTAAACTTATATGTAGTTGACATTTTCTTTGGACCCCCAACCAGCTCCCAAACAAAGACACAGAGACTTATTATTAATTATGAATGCTCAGCCCTATCCCAGGCCTGTCCCACAAGCTCTTCTAACTTAACCTGTTTCTATTCATCTATGTTTTGCCTCGGGGCTTTTTACCTTTCTTTCGTTCTGCATGTCCTATTTCCCTGATTGCTCCATGTCTGTCTGTCTGGCCCCTGGCATCTCCCTGGTGTCCCTTTTTTCTTTTTCCTTTTTCAAGCCTAAATTTCTCCTCCTACTGACTCTCCCTGCCTGGAAGCCCCGCCTATACCTCCTCCCTCACTACAGGCCATTTAGCTCTTTATTAGACAAATCAAGTGCCTTAGGAAGGCAAGGTAAAACAGCAACACATCTTTACATAATTAAACAAATGCAGCCCATCTTTACATAGTTAAACAAACATCCTGTAACATAAACAAATGCAACACATCTTACAGAGTTAAACACATATTTTCAACATTGATCATTAAAAAAAAAAAAAAGGCTTGATTGCCGCCCTAGACTATAGCAAGTGTGTTTAACAAATACAGGAGGCAGACACAATCTAACCACCTGTGTTCTTCAGTAAAAGATTTCTCTGTCAGCAAGCCATAGTAGTCTGTAACTCTAGTCCCAGCAACACGAGAGGTTGACACAAGGAAGATCAATTGAGCTCAGAGTAAAAGACCAGCTTAAGTGACATAGACACTGTTTCAAAAGCATATCTTTTTATATATTGCTTGTCTTAGATTCCAGGACAGATATTATCAGTTACTTCCTCCATGTGAGGTAGCTAGCTCATGCATGTGTTCTTTTTTAAGATACATTTTGACTTAATTAGGATTTCTGTTTCTGGGAAGAGAAACCATGACCATGGCAATTCTTATAAAGGAAAAACATTTAATTGGGGTGGCTTACATTTTCAGAGGTTTAGTCCATTATGGTGTGACAGAGTGGCGTGTGGGCAAACATGGTGCTGGAGAAGTAGCTGAGAGTCCTACATCTTGTCTTGCAGGCAACAGGAAGTGGTCTGAGATACTGAGCATGGCTTGAGCATAGATGAGAATTGAAGTTCTTCCTCTACAGTGATATACTTCCTCCAACAAGGCCACACCTACTCCAACAAGGCCACACCTACTCCAACAAGGCCACACCCCTAATAGTGCCACTCCCTTCGGAGGCCATTTTCTTTCAAACCACCACACATTTTTATTTTTTAATTTTATATGTGTGTGTGTGTATGTGTGTGTGTGTGTGTGTGTGTGTGTGTCCGTCCAAAATGCGTTAGGTGTGGATTGTCTGTCCGGTCTCCTGTATTCACTGAGGATTTTATTGACAATCTAAAATCTTCTGAGAGAACCTGTCTATGTATATGTGTATGCAAGTGCAGGTGCCCATGGAGGCCAGAGACATGGGATGCCCTGGAACTAGATTTACAGGTGGATGTCAGCCACTGGATCTAGATGCTGGGAACAAACTTGGATTCTATGGAAGAGAAGTAAGTACTCTTCTCTACAGAACCATTTCCCTAGACACACATGTGCTCTCTTGAGCTACCTGGTTGACCTGGCCGTACACAGTTAACTCAGTAGGTTCTTTCTCCATCTTTGTTCTTGAGTTGGCAGAAGCAATTTGATAAACTTGGTGACAAGGTGATGACTATAAGAGGCTGGGATCTGGCCATCAGCCTGAGGCAGACCCTATCTTGAGCTGGTGAAGAAGATTTCAGCAACAAAGGAAGTGACCATAAAACAAGGCTGATACACTACCAGAAAGCACATTACAGTGTCCAACATGCGTAGGTGTGGACTGTCTGTCCAGTCTCCTGTATTCACTGAGGATTTTATTGACAATCTAAACTCTTCAGAGAGAACCTGTCTTCCCCCAAGCTGGGTCCAACATCTCTGTGGGCACCATCTAAGCCATACTATCCAGTGGCTCTCTCTGTATTCTTAACCCCTCATCTTTCTGCCTGCTCCCTCATACCTCACAATACCATTTTCTATTGCTGTGATCTAAGTGTCCTTTCTGCAACAAAGTCCTATTGGCTTCCCTCAGTGATGAACCATGATCAGGATGGATAAGCCAAGTGAACCCTTTCCTCCCTAAGTTGGTTTTGAGCAGTGTTTTATTGTAGCAATAGTAAACAAATGATCTTATACACACAAAAACAAACAAACAAACAAAACCCCACACACTGTATTCTTTTACTTTCTCTGTTAAAATTTGAATAATTCCATTGAAGACATGTAATTATCAGAATGTTTCGTGTCCTGCTCATTGGCTGCATACTAGAACTCTAGTAGGGAGCGTGATGTTAGTTTTGCAAAGGGGTCCAGATATTTTTCTTTTTCTTTTTTTCCCCCAATGAAAGTAAATAATTTTGACATTTTTTAAATCAAAAATAGATTCTTTTCTCTTTATTCTGATTATTGTTTCCCCTTCCTCTACCCCTCCCAGTTCTTCCCCTCCCCTCCAGATCCACTCTCTTCTGTCTCTTAGTAGAAAAGAACAGGCTTCTAAGTGATAACATCTAAAAAGGACAAAACAAAATACAATAAGATGAATGAAAAATTTTCACATTGAAGTTGGACATAGCAACCCACTAAGAGGAAAAGAGTCACAACAGCAGGCACTAGAGTCAGTGACTCACTCCTTCTCACAGTCAGGAGTTCCATAAAAATAAGCTATTAGCTATCAGATATTCAGAGGACCGGACACAGGCCCATGGAGGCCCTGTGCTTTCTGCTTCAGTCTCTGTGAGCTTATGTGCCTTGCTTAGTTGACGCAGAGGCCATGTTCTCCTGGTGTCCCCCATCCCCTTACTCTTAGAATATTTCCCCTTCCTCTTCTGCAGGATTAGATGGAGACCTCCAGGTTAGACTCTCCCCACTCCTGGTGTCTGGCTATGGGTCCCTGCAGGTCCAGATATTTATCAATACAAGTTTGTTTGTTTTTTTTTCTTATCCTAATGCTTCCAAGTGCCAATGATATCAATACTTAATTTCCTCCAAAGTGAGTTAAAAGAATAGACTACTTTCAAAATGCTATTCATTGGGTCTGAGAATTGCAAATTCAATAGAGAATCCACTCTATTAAGGGCAAGCTTAGGCATGCAAAGGGTGTGGAAAATTTTCAAAATAAAACATGTTCAATAATAAGGTTGGGATGCCAGTGGATAAATCCATAATTGTCTTCTGGAGGATGCTTCAAAACTAGGAGGAATATCCAAGGGCAGAAAAGCAAATGATGCTGTCTCAAAATAGAAAAAGAAATAATTCCCAGGCACATCAAGAACAGTAAAAAAAACAGATCTTAAAGAACACTTGCAGAAACTATAGAAATCTTATTTTTTTAAATAAACAAATGTTAGCCTAGGAACTGTTTTTTTTTTTTTTTTGTATGAAAATTACCATGATCATGACTATTTGCATTTAAATTGATTGGCAGCATTAAATTGTCTCCAAACCTACTTTAGTTGTCTAGTCTTTAAAACAGATTAGTATGAGAAAAGTGAATATACTTTGAACTTTTTCTATGCTCCAGGCCATTCACTAGGTATTTGTGTTTGCTAGTTTTGAAAGCACCAAGCAGATTATATAACAGGCTGCTCAGTCTTTTCTCAGAGACCAGCCTCAATTTCATTTTCCTGAGACTTGAGCAAGCAGTTTCTGGGAGGGCCGTGAACAAAAGACATAGTCCTTGCAGTGGCTCCCTTTCTGCGCGTACTCTGACTGCTCAAGGTTCAGCCAGTTGTTTACTGTCTGGGACCCCTTATTAACTTAGAACTCTGTGCATGAGTCAAGGACAGAACCTGGGCCACTGAGTCAACCCCCATAGACAATGTGTGCTAAGCCAGCCTCCATGGCAGCTCAAGGACAAAGCCTGGGACTTGTCCAGACCTGCCCCCAAAATGGTAACTTTAACCCTCAAGTAACCCTAGCCAATTAAAAATTATGAACATGATTGCCACTAGCATAACTCAATCCTGAGTCTGTTCCTATAAAGTCTGTAGACCCCAAGCCCCCTTTACTTTAAACCCTACCCTGTTGCTACTTGGGGTCTCTCCTGCTCTGCTGCTGCACCAAATGGACAGAGAGTCCCCAGTTAACTCGTAATAAACAAGACTCTTTGCTTTTGCATTGGATTCGGTTTCTTGGTGGTCTTTGGGGGGGACTCTGGGTACAACAGTTTATTCAATCTGGTGTCTTCTTCTTGGTAATGTTCTCTGAACTATATCACAAGGCTGAGGCAGATGGCTAGTGTTGTGTACAAAAGTCAAGAGAGCAGGGAGGTAGTTCAGCAGTCGAGGAATCAAAGTAACTCCGAGGGGAGTTGATAAATCAGTCTCCTGGCAGTCTCAACAGGCAAGGACTGGGGGTGGGGCGCAAATGGCTATGTTAGGTCACCTGCTCTTGGTTAAAAGGGCCTTCTGGTCACTGCATCAAGCCAGAAAGCAGGGTTAGTTTTGTGTCCCTTTGCTTTTCTCAGCAGCAGCAGACCAGACTTTGTTTCCAAGCATGGGGTTTTTCACTCTTTCCTATCTAAATCTCTGGCGATAGAAATCTATCCCATTTTAAAAGCAAAACATTCTCCAGCCCCACCTCCATATTTTCTCACATTCTTTCTTATATAATGAACAAGCAACTGTGTATAAAATTCCGTATACATTGTTATTTTGTGATACTAAAGTACACAAACATCTACAGAAATTCTGAAAGCTTAAAAAATAAAACAGAGGGGTTGGGGCTGGGGATTTAGCTCAGTGGTAGAGTGCTTGCCTAGCAAGCGCAAAGCCCTGGGTTTGAACCTCAGCTCCACTAAATAAATAAATGAATGAATGAATGAATGAATGAATGAATAAATAAATAAATAAATAAATAATAAAACAGGAATGGATAACACTAATTTGTCCTGTTGTTATGTGGAAAGGATGTGGCCATACAAAGTCTGAGCATGTTTTTTTTTTTAATTGACTTTTAAAAATTCATGCCGTGTATTTTGATCATATTCTTTCCTCTCCCCTACATCCTCCTAGATCTTCTCCCTGTCTTCCTGCCAAACTTTATATTCTTTCTCTCAAAAATGAAAATCAACCCCCAAAGTCAGACAGACAGACAGACACACACACACACATACACACACACACACACACACACACACACACACACACACACACACACACACACACACACAGCAAAGCAAAACAATAAAACCATGGAGTCCATTTTGCATTGGCCAGGGACTCCTGAGAAAGGGACCAGCCCTGGAGTGTGGTTGATAGACCCAGTGTCCCTCCATTGGAAAAAGCTAATTTTCCTTCCCCTCCTTCCCCCTAACAGATACCAATTGCAAATAGCATCTTGGGTAGGAATGTGACTGTGCTGAGCATGTTTTTAAACACATAAGAGAGAGAACTTTGTAGATCGCTGCATCATCTCTTCATCCTATGATTTCTCAGTTATTTCATTTGGTGTTTTTTATTGCCTGTTTGTTGAGAGAGAGAGAGAGAGAGAGAGAGAGAGGGTTTGAACCATAGGAAAACTTTCGTTTTTCTGGTTCCTATTATATCATTTTGTTTCCAAGTTCCTGTGAATACAGGATTTTTTGTTTTGTTTTGTTTTCAAGTTCTTTCCCAAACATTAAAAGTGTGGCTCAGTTATACTCATGGATAACAGGAACACTTGAGTCTCTAGTGGTCATTCAGATGATCCAGATTACACCTACAGTATATACTTTAAGATGTAAAAGAAATTCAAAGATCAACTGTGCAATACATAAATGCACATTGGAAGTTCCATTAGCTGAGCATCCGTGGAGAATTATCCGGTCTTTGAAGTTCATCTTACAAACACTGGACTAGTCTCTTCTCACTGTTGAATGGGAAAACACAGCATTTCTTCTAGTAAGTGTATCTCAGGGGGTTCCCAGCAAAAACCAAAGTACTAGGAATTAATTTGGAAAGGATAAACATAAGAGATCCTTGGTGCACAGCCCTTTCCTACAAATATTTCTTTCTAGACCAGGGACATGTTTTTGCCCTCACTATGGAAAGAGCGCTCATGTAATTTATCATCCAACACATTTTTTTTTTTTTTTTTTGGTTTTTCAAGACAGGATTTCTTTGTGTAGCTTTGTGCCTTTCCTGGAACTCATTTGGTAGCCCAGGCTAGCCTCGAACTCATAGAGATCCACCTGGCTCTGCCTCCCGAGTGCTGGGATTACATGCACCACCACCGCCCAGCTTTTTTTTTTTTTTTTTTTTTTTTTTAGAATAAAGGGGCAATCTATTAATACTCGGAATCGGATAACTATGGGGCCATGGTCATCTGACCTTATGGTCAGCCTACATGTGGAGAGAAGAACAGGGCTTCTTCATGTGAATAGATCAAACAGCAATCATCTATCAAACAGAACTTACTCCTGAGAAATGTTTTTATCCTTCCTATACACTTTCTTCAGCCCCTATTCTCAGATACTCAGCCCAGGTACATTCCTCTCTACTTACAAAACGGACTTCCTTTCCCACTTATCTTCTGCAAATGCAAAGGGTGAGGGTCCCCTTGTAATCAACTCAAAAGAATTCCTGCACTAAGGACTTCAACCTGCTATCATCCTTGATGGGTGCTTTTGACAAGATCCTAGCTGAGATAAGATAGTAAAGAGGAACGAGTAGTTCTGACAATGGACTTCAAACGTAATAATGGATCACAATTATAAGACGGAAAAATTGTAATCCCACAAATGTGTTAAATGTTTTACTACTCAACATGTGTCCTTAATCTGAAGGTACACATGCATACATGTACACACACACACACACACACACACATGTTCTCTACTAGTTGGGCTCTACTCTGTTGATTTCATGGCCTTCTAATAGCTTACGATATACATGCAGTTTGAGGAGGACCACTCATAACTAGCCATTCCCTTCTGTCTCTAGTTAAGTAAAAAGGCATGTGCAGGTGCTGTTGACTGTGTCTGCATTCCTTTATAAAACTTCAATTTGCTCTTTTTATTCTTGGCTTGAGTGAACTGGAGCGCATTTTAATAATCCTATATGAGATAGTATATACTATGTTTTTAGAGTCCCCTTTGACTAAGGAGTATAATCATTACTTTCATTTTGATTTCAGTGAGTGTTTTTCAGTGGTCTGGGCAATGTGAGCTGCATGCCATCCCATTTGGGATTTGGTACTGAAAGCAGCTGAATTTTATGATAATTTCGACAATTGCCTCTGTTCATTCCCCTCTATCCACTCCACTCTCTGTGGGTCTTTTGCTCCTCTACCCCCCCCTTTAATGAAATGCTCACACAGCAAGTGTACGGTTAGTGTGGAGGCACCAGGTCCAGTTGAGATCATACGCTACTTCCTGGTTGTACGATGAAGCCCACTGACTCAGCCTCTTCGTGTTCACAGCTTCCTCATCAGTAAAGTCGGAATTAACAAGAAGGAAAGAAACCACAATGTATGTGTTGAGGTTTTTCTGGGAAATAAATGTGGTAGTACTTTAATGTAGCTTATTGCTTAATCTATAGGGGACAATAATGTAGCTATCATTATCACCTTATATTTTCAGAGCTATAATAGGTTATCTTTGTTTTTCAGTATTATACAAGGGAAATCTCATAAATATAGTCTCATCTGGAGAAGTTCTGTAAATTATATCTTCATGTCTTATTCTAGAAACATCTGCTAGACAAGTTGATGGAATGATTCTTCTTGAAATCTTGAGGTTGGGCTTAATCATCTATAACATATACATATAATATATGTAATACTTATATATCACACCTTTGTATGTAGATACATATGTTATGCATGTGCCTGTGTATGTGTGTATATATTGCTATGTGGCTTAAAGCCTGAGATGGATGTCAGGGGTTTTCCTTTATCATTCTCTATGTTTTATTTTTTAATGCATGCATGCGTGTGTGTGTGTGTGTGTGTGTGTGTGTGTGTGTGTGTGTGTGGTATTCAAGCATGTGTGTGGTCATGGGTGTATGCGGTTGCACATTCACATGTCCTTGTGTATGAAGTCCCAACATTGATGTCAGATGTCATTTTGCAGCTTATTTATTGAGACAGGGTTTCTCCTTTGAACCCAGAGTGAGCCAATATGGTGTTTTTAACCAGCCAGCTTGCTCTGGTGATCCTGTGTCTCTCCCTTCCTTAGGCTGAAATTACAGATGGGCTGCTCCAGATGTCCAAAGGCTAAAATAGAGATGCACTCACCGAAATATGGTTAGTCCCTCGGCTAGAGCTTGAGTCGAGTTTCATTCCCCAGCTCCTTGGCTTTTTGGCACAACTCATTTCTTTTCAGCTCTTTTTACTAGAACTGGTTGGAACCACTCTCAGCAGCTAGAAGTCCTTTCCATAGGTTGTCTCCTCCTCTTGATCATCTGTCAGTAAAGACTCTCAGTCCCTGTAACTAGTCAAATGACCCATCAGATCTGCATAGGATAACTTCCCCTTTCTTAATCTCAGTCCATCAATCAGTAACTCAAATATGGGAGTAATCGTCTATCATATTAACAAGTGTGGCTTGTATTTAAGAAGAGAGTTCAAAGGTGTGGGATGATGGGTCACGAGTCCTGGGTGCCGTCTTAGACTTCTTAGAAATCTTAGTCTTCTGCCAAACACCTGCAGTGGTCTTAGGACACCATCAAACAATAGTTTAACATTTGGGAAGTGTGGGTGAAGTGAACAGGAATCACAGTTTATACCGCAGCCCACATTTGGTGAGTCAGTGTGCAGTGAGTGCCCGGGGTGATCTGTGGCTGATGCTCCCTCATTGCATGCCTTTGTTGTGATCCCCTTGCCATTCTATGACTCTGTTGCTCACATGGACATTTTCCTAATTTGATTTTCTGTTGCTGTGATAAAAATCAGACCAGAAGCAATTTGGGAGGACTCTCATCCAAAGCACAGCGTACAGAACCAAAATTAGGACATGCCACAGCATGGGGACTCCAGAGACAGGGACTGACAGAAATGAGTCAGTAGGATATGAAGGCAAGCTCCAGAGGAAAGAGAATAAAAAGACTCAAGATACTAGAATGGAAAATATTAAAAAATCAGAGTAATACTTTATAATTTTCTTATATATGAAATGAGGGAAATAAGTACTCCCAGGTTCTGGGAGGCATACATTCTATTACCATTTTTATATACACAGATTATCAGTTTTAAGTGAATCATTTTTATCTCAACATTGTTTTCATCATTAATATTTGTTTTATCATAAATATTTTAATATATAATTTCAGATCTATACAGCTCAAAAAATCACTGTTTGTTTTGTTTTATTTTTATAACACACTCAGCTGTCTGTGAGTGTTTTAGTGAACCCTTACCTAGACCAATTGAGCAGTTATTTGTATTTGAATTTACTCTGTAAATAACTATGTTGTGTTCTCTAATACTAATGCATTTATGGTGACGAGAGATATTTGGTTCAGCCTTCTAGCCCAGGCTGATGGAAGTCTCTGACTGAACTCTTTAGCACTTTTGCAAATACCTCAGTAACCCTCGAAGGAAATCAGAGAGACAAAGCTGGATACAAATGGAGGTGATTTTGAGAAAGTTAGCAATGTGTGACACACATTCATAACATGTCACTCTTCCAATAATTGAAAAACTTCTTGTTTTCATTCTGGTCCAACTCAAGGGTTCTGGATGGAGGGTAGTAAAAATGTTGATGAAGAAAGGAAATAAATAGTTGGTTTTTTGGATGTGCTGAGTTTCAGGAATGGAGAAATCTATCCAGGGAAACTGCTTTCCAGGCAATTGGAGACAATGGACCAGAATTTCAGGCAAATGGTTGTGGGGGCAGTATCTATGTACAAGAGGATCGTAAGTAGGAATGAGTCCAAAAAGGAAGAAAGGGGGCCTGGAGTGGCTTAAAACTTGAGGCATGCATGGCTAAAAAGCCCAACATAGCTCTCACAGAGCTCAGGGTTGCAAATAAGCCTGCAAGAATAGGCTGAGATGGAAAAGAAGCAGGCGAGTACAGCACTTGGCCAGGAAAGAGGTCATTTTAAGAAGGAACAGTTGATTATTAGAATGAAATGCTCTGGAGAGGTCGGGGAAAACACACCAGTAACGGAAGAGATGGGGTTGAGTAATTCCAGCAGTTGTGAGATACTGCCTGACTGCTAAGCTGTTCTCAGGGAACTGGAGAGGAAGCAGCCTTCAAGATGTAAAGGGGATGGCTGCTGCTTATTGCAGTGTGTCACTGTTTCTGGACTTCACTCATTTCCAGTGGATTCAAAGCAGAAGCATCGAAGAATCATAGATCTTTGCAGCTAACCGGGTCATATATTCTATCCATTTTGATTTGCTATTCAGGAAATCAATGCCTCCAAAGTGGTGGAGATTTCTGATAGTGATCACAGAGTTAAGAGGAGATCATGAGTGGGGGACCATGCTATTTAGTGCTGTTTCGGCTCTGACCGCACAAAAGGCCCCTCAAGGTGCTGTTGGAATGGTAACTGCTGTCATTCTGGTATCTCTCTCTCAGTAGAAGACAATGCCCAACCAGAATAAAAAGGGCAGTGTGTGTGTGTGTGTGTGTGTGTGTGTGTGTGTGTGTGTGTAAATGTTTTCATTAAAAGATAGTTTTCTTAGTGCTAGTGTGTATCTCACATAATTGACATTCTCTGGAATCTAGCTCATTTGTATATTGTAACTTTCAGTTAACCCAATGGAATATTTCCTTGTATCAACACCTATGAATCTATCCATAAGTTTCAATAGTTTTATTTCTCATAGGCTTACTTCACTGTAACACAGAATTTCAGTAGCTCAGAGAAAGCACTATAGTACAGTGGACACTTTAAAGACAGGAATTTGAAAAAAAAAAACTTTGTCTATTACTTTAAATGATATCACATAGGGTATATTCAATGAGTGCCCATTTATCTGTAAGTAATGACCCCCACTTCATTGTTTACCTATATGCAGTAACCCCACTTTTATGTTCTGTATGTAATAAGAATGTTGAGCTTCCTGGGTGCTGAGTCTTTTCTATCAGAGAGCCCAGCCCGCCAATCCCAGCTTTTCTGTGTGTCCATGTGCCCATCATGTCTTCATTTCCTTCCTGCCCCAGTCAGGTCTAATCCCTGGGGCCATGCAAGGACATAGTAGGACAACGAAGAGAGGTCGTGCAGGTAGAGTCAGAACACATTGCTCCTGGCCCCCTAATACCTTTGTTTTACCCATTTTTGTTTTGTTTGAATTGCCAACTCAAGGAAAAGGGATATACAAAAATTTCTAGATTGATTCCCAAGGTCTCCATAGAAGATGATAAATCAGTCTTTAGCATGATGCAAATGTAGTACACAAAAATGTGCCTTATTTCAAAACACATGCAAAGGTCTGTCATGGAATTCACCCTGTATTATGAGACTCTCTCCTGAGGATGTTGTGCACTCAGCTCATAGCATGTAATGTCATAAAACATTGTCAGATTGAAGCACTCTTAGTGTCTTCCCTCAAGCCTAACATGGCTGTATAAACCCAGGTATGTTGCTTAAGAAACCACACACTAAGCTGGCTTAGACAACTGTCTCACTGCTGTTAGTGCCACACAAAAGGTTGTCACCAGTGGGCACTTTTTCCCCCCAAAGTCCTTTCTTTTCTCGGATCTCCTCTCCTCTCTACCTATGTAAGTACAGTGTAGCTGGAGTTTTCCTGCCTGGCCCACAGTCAGGACAAATCTCTCTCACCCGCCAGGCCCATAGATGCTCAGACCCAACCAAATAAACACACAGAAACTTAAATTGTTTACAAACTGTATGGCCATGGCAGGCTTCTTGTTATCTACTTCTTTTATCTTAAATTAACCCATTTCTATTAATCTATAAGTTGCCACGTGGCTCGTGGCTTACCAGTACCTTACATCTTGCTTGTCATGGTGGCAACTGGCAGCATCTCTCTGCCCCAACCTTCAATTCCCAGCCTTCTCCTCTTCCTTGTCCCACCTACCCTGTCCTTCCTGCCTGGCTACTGGCCAATCAGCACTTTATTTATTTTAACCAATCAGAGCAACACATTTGACATACAGAACATCCCACAGCAGTACAGATTTCTAGAGCAGCAATTCTGGAGTTCCTAGCTGCTTGCTCAAGGTATCCAGCTGAAGTAGCTTACTTTCCTAAGGGGAAAACACTGTGCCCTGGCTTTCTGGCAGCCTGCCCTGAGAACACTCCAGCTTTGTTCTGTCCTTCACAGGCCTAGAAGCCAGTCTTTGTATGTCCCTGTGAAAGTGTTTACATACTCAGGAATATTTCTGGAAAACCAGAGCTGAGTGAGGGAAGATAGACACTGTCTTCTTTCTCTTTAAAGTGAAGAAGGGAGACCAGCAAAGACCTTGACCAAAGGGACAGAACAGGACAGCGGAGGAATGACACCTGTCAACAGTGTGCTTGAGGAGTGAGACCCCAGCTTACCATGTATGGCTTAGCACTTAGAAGCTGGGAAAATGCTTCTCAGTTGCCCTTTTGGTTAGATGGGCAGGCCTAGGTCTGATGGAGCAGAGACAGGCACTGCACAGCCTACCTGACCTGATTTTAGACACACAATGCAAAGAATTAAAACAAAGGTGAATTTTTGTTTAAGCAAAAATGTCACCATACTCTTTTAAAGATAACTGATTATCTGGAGAGAAAAAGATCTGCATCAAATTGTGAGGATGCACTTAGTAGGTAGTCTGCCCACTTAAGTATGGATTTCTAGGGCAGCAATCATGGAGTATCTGTGTAAACACACACACACACACACACACACACACACACACACACAGAGAGAGAGAGAGAGAGAGAGAGAGAGAGAGAGAGAGAGAGAGAGAGAGAAGAGAGAACAAAATTGCATTTATTTGGAAATATCACATACTCATTCCTCACACCAAAGTTCTAGATTCTCTTTATATGATACATTTTCAGTTTGTTTATTTGTTGGAAGCATACTTGGTCATTTGCCACTTTCTATCATCCCTCTCTCTATTATAAAAGAAGCTTCACAATGACAGACAGCTTTGTTACGTTCACTGACCTGGCAAAGAGAAGCACTCTGATCACTTAGCAAATTTCTGTTGAATTCATTGAGAAAATGCTGTATTTTGGGAAGATAGAACCAGTAATCTATTTTGCTCTTCCAGAGAACAGTGCACTTAGGAAGTTTCTTGGTATTCTTTGAGGTATAAAGAGCTCTGAAGGCTTCACATTGACTATCCAGCTTCTTAAGCCTCATAAGGTAAACGGAGTGCCATTCAATTTCACTGGGTTGTAGATGTACTCTTTGTCTCTCCACATTGTTGTCCCCACCACTACCACCATCACCTCCATCACCACCCTCGTCATCTTCGTCATCTTGGTAAGTAGTCTCCAAGAGGCTTCTAATGTCCCTTGCTTTCTAGCATTAACACACTGCAGTTGATTAAGGATGGACTGTGCTACCAGTAGGACATTGTGAAGATAACCACGTGATGCTTCAGGTATTGATGCCCACTTGCTATTCAGCAGTGGAGAACTAACACAATCATCACCACTCTTCTTGAGTGCCTCTCACATATAAACAAATGCTGTTGCTGTTTTTACTCTTTTTGAGGGGCCCACCACACAGCTCCCAAATAAATTCACACACCGAAGCTTATTCTTACTTATGAATGCTTGGCCTTAGCTTGGCTTAGTTTCTAGCTAGCTTTCCTTAACTTGACTTATCCTGTCTACCTTTGCCTCTGGACTTTTCCTGTTTTCTTACTTCTGTGCATCTCGCTCTTCGTGGCTTGCTGCGTGTGTAGCTGGCTGCTAGCTCCTTTTTTCCCTCATCTCTTTTTCTTTCTCCCTCTCCCAGATTTCTCCCTCTATATATCCTCTCTGCCTGCCAGCCTCACCTATCCTTTCTCCTCCCTCGCTGTTGACCAGTTCTTTATTAGATCATCAGGTGTTTTACACAGGCACAGTAACGCAGCTTCACAGAGTTAAACAAATGCAATGTGAACAAAAGTAACACACCTTAAAATATTCTACTACAAATGAATATATTATTTCAGTCTCATGCCAGACCTCTGAAGGGATAGTCACATCTTCATTATTTAAAAGAGAGAGTAGGAGCTTTAAAAAGCTAGAATCTTTTTATTTGATTTTACTATTAAGAAAATTATTTTTAAAATTGTTTAGAATTCCATACATTTCATTAATGCATATTATGAATTTTGATCAAATTCCCTCCATCCCTTCCCTCCAATTCCTATCCCATCTCTCTCTTCCACTACTTGTCCCAACTTCATGTGCTCCTTTTTTGGGGGGTGGGGTGTCCATTGAATCCACTTAGTGCTTGCTGTATGTGCATGGACATAGGACCAGCTACTAGAGTGCGGACAGCCTCTCAGGGCCATCCCTGAAGAAAACTGGCTCTCCCTCCTTCAAAAGCTACCAGATGCTAACAGCACCTCCTCAAGGGGTGGAACTTCCTGAGCCACACCCCCATTTGTATCTGGATTTGGCTCTCTTGATCTTCTGTAGTTCTTGTGCATGTATGCACAAGTTCATGGGGACACTTCATTTTTCATCATTATTATACTCATGGTACTTTTGCAGGGTCTGAACATTACCTGGGAAACTTGACAACCATGAGCTACTTTTCAAGAAAATTTCAAGATACACCATGGGACTTTTCCTATAGTTCCTGAAGATAAATGCAGTCCTTAATATAAAACAGCAATCTTTAGCTTATTCATAAGCTAAATAATAACCTAGATGATTCCTGGTTAAACACAGGAAAATATCAGGAATTTTGATACTAAAAGGAACACAAAGTAATCATGATATAAAATGTGAAAAATAATCTTTGCACTTTCACAAATACTTCAGACCTTATCTGCAAAGGGAGAAATGCTTCTTCAAAAGCAGGTGACCAACAGATTTCTGTTTTTCAGATAGTATTCTATCCTAAAAATGGCTGTATCCAGTACCAGAGGACAGAATGTAACAAATACACAGGAATGTAAGAAGCCCCTGGCCCGAGGGTCATCTGCATCCACTCTTCTGTTACATTGGGAGGCCTATCTAATTGGATTGAATATAATTCAAGTATTCTCCCAGCAGAACCATACCAGTGACATAGACATAGATTCTGATTTCTTAAAGTGCTTACAGAACTAGACACTTTCCTGTGAAATGTCTGTGAGAATAGATATTTCTCTGTGAAACAGGTGCAAGATTAAAATCTAACTGATGAGTGCTTAATGATGACAGTCTAATTTCCCCAAATTTATAAACCACCATATATTGCCAGTTTTTTTTTTTGTGTGTGTGTGTGTGCTCAATACTCCCACTGTCCTTTGTGTATTAAATCCTTTTGCTGACTTCCTTCCTGTGTCAGTTTCCCACAGTCAGCAGCCTTTAAAATTGGCTTATGATTCTGCTACAGAAAATGCTGAAAAATCCCTCGCTGATTGTATGTGGCATGGACCCACATAAAGTACACCATATCACATTTTCTTTTTGAGCAGTATTTCTTATAAGCATGAAATTACAACGGACGTGGGAAAACTATCTAGAGATGAACAAATGGTTATCTGGAGGGGTGTAATGGGTTCTTTTCTATGGGCACTAACACTATGTAAGACCTTGAACCTGACTCCATCAAAGGAGGACACAAATGTAGGAAAGAGGAGGCTGGATGTCAGCACAAACGGCCAAAGGGGATATGCGTTCAGCAGGAAACTTAATGAACCAAACAGGGGGCTTTGGCAGCCAATAAAAATAATGGGCATTACCAGAAGAATGCTGTCTAGAATGAGGAAGATGACAGCTATACTCTACTGAAACATTTGGTAGGATCCTACATATTATATTCTACATAGAAAATTGTCAAAGGAAAAGAAGCACATGGAGCTGTATTCAAATAAGGAAGTTGAAGATGATAGACTATTTTAAATCTACAAATAGAAATATATTCAGATTGTTAATGAGTTCTGGCAACTCAAGGTTCATATTTTTAATTTGAAATATGGAGGCTTCGGAGATGGCTCTGTGGGTTAAAGCACCTGCTGAGCAAGCATGAGATCCTGAGTTCAGATTTTCAACACCTATGTAAAAAGCTGGTTAGTGTGCATATCTGTCGTGCTAGCATTGTAGGGGGCTGAAACACAATGACCAAATCACCACAGCTTACTGACTGCCAGCCTAGTCACAGGTTCAGTGAGAGACCTCAAGGGCATTAGCAGAGAGGGATGGAAGATAGACGACCGATGTCGATGTCCTCTTCTCCTCACATACCTGTATACACTACACTCACAGAAACACAAACAAGTAAATAACTAAATACATTCAAAGTAAATGAAGTGTTCAAACTATGTGTCTTTAATCTTGCACACAGAAAAAGTCAAGAGGACCAAAAGAAGTGAGATGTGTATGTATGTGCTACAAAGGGGTATGTCTGTTCTAGGGTTGTGTCTGCTACAAGGTGGGTGTGGCTGCTGCAGAGGTGTGTGTCTGAAGTAGGAGTATACATCTGTGTATGCAGGGGTGTGTGTGTCTGGGGCAAGGATTGTACAACTGTTGCAGGGGATGTGTAGCTCCTGCTGAGGTGTGCAACTGTTACACAGGGGTGTAGCTGGTGCAAGGGTGTGTAGCTTTTGCAGGGGGTGTATTTTTTGCAAGGGGTGTGTAGCTGATGCAGGAGTGTGTAGCTGATGCACGGGGATGTAGTTAGTGCAAGGGTGTGTAGCTTTTGCAGGGAGTGTGTAGCTGATGCAGGGGTAGGCTGCTTCAGGGTGGTGTGCCATGTGGTCGCTGGAGTCTTCAAGTGATGAAGAGGGCGTTTACAAGTGTGCTTGATATTTTTAGTGTCTAGTACCCTTTCACTGGTGTATTTTGCCCAATCATTATCTGGATATGGATCAGTCAGATTAACAAGGCCTCAGTACATAGGGAAGAGGTTAGCTCAGTATTCTGCAGAGGAGCAGAACTGAGGAGCAAGGCCAGTTGCTATACTTCCTCTCCTCACTGCACAGTCGATCCAAGTTTTCTCAGAGAGACCTGAATAACTCATTAAGTAATGAGAACATCAAAACTGTTATCAACACTTGACCTAATAGTTTCACTTTCAACAGTATGAAAGAAAGAGAATTTAAATCACAGAAATAGCCAGCACAAGATTATTTGTAGTAACAAGACTAGAAGGAACACCTTTCAATTTAGATGATGTTCCCCCAGCATTTGTTCGGAAACAGGCATTCTTCTGAGGTTTGGAGGAATCAATGAACAAAACATTTTCCTGTTCTCATGTAATTACTGTCTGCTGTGGATATCGCTCTGTGTAAATAAAGTTCTGATTGGCCAGTGGCCAGGCAGGAAGTATAGGCGGGACAAGAGAGAAGAGAATTCTGGGAAGTAGAAGGCTGGGGGGAGACACCGCCAGCCGCTGCCATGAAAAGCAACATGTAAAGACACTGGTAAACCACAAGCCATGTGGCAAAGTATAGACTAACAGAAATGGGTTAATTTAAGATAGAAGAAGTAGATAACAAGAAGCCTGCCACGGCCATACAGTTTCTAAACAATGTAAGTTTCTGTGTGCTTTCTTGGTTGGGTCTGAGCAACTGTGGGATTGGCGGGTAAAAAAGATTTGTCCTGACTGTGGGCCAGGCAGGAAAACTCTAACTACAACTGTCCATGGGGAAGGATAAAATAATGTAAATGCCATAAATGGCTAATTACACAATGCAGTTTTTTAGGAGGTGATGTGTGCCATGAAGGAAAATCGAACAGTAGGGGAAAGGACCGGGGGCAGAGTGGCTAAGGCAGGGTTCATTGTGAAGACCATAGGACCAAAAATTTGGTAAGGATCTCAGCCATGAAAATTAACTAAAAGGAAATTGTAGCTGGAGAGTTTTCTCCTGGTCCCGCCAAACCCCGCAGTCTGACAGCCCACTTATAAAATAAACACACAGACGCTTATATTATTTAAACTGTTTGGCCTAATGGCTCAGTCTTCTTGCTAGCTGTTCTTGTATCTTAAATTAGCCCATTTCTATTAGTCTATAAGTTGCCATGTGGCTCGTGGCTTACCGGTACCTTACATCTTTCTTGTCATTGTGGCGGCTTGCTGTCTCCCCACCCCCCCAGCCTTCCACTTCCCCCAATTCTCTTCTCTTTGTCCCGCCTATACTTCCTGCCTGGCTACTGGCCAATCAGTGTTTTATTACCCAATCAGAGCAACACAGGTAACATACAAAACATCCCACAGCAGGAAATTAGCATGTGAACTGGTAAGAGCCAATTAGTAGAGAGTGAACAAATGATGATGTAGTAATTATTTTGTTAATGTACAAAAATTTTAACAATATACTATTCAGTGAAACAAAGCATAAAGTTTGATGTTGTACTATGGTTTATAATCATGAACACTCATATATTTATCCCATAAATATTTATTAAATTCATATTTGCTTCCATTTTATAAACATTTCTATAATATTTTTCAGCACTATTATTCTAGGCATTTCCAGATATTATCATGACTCATAATTATATTTTAATATTAAACAAATACTTTGTTTATCTGTATGTGTCTATATTAGTGAGTGCATACCATGTTTGCAGATGCCCAAAGAAGTCATAAGAGGGCATTAGATCTCCTGAAGTTACAGGGAACTGTGCTTGACATGGATGCTTGGAGACAAACTCAGTTTCTCTGCAGGAGAAGTAAGTGCTCTTAACCAGCAAGTCATTGCTCCAGCCCCAAGTCCTCATAACTTTGTTAAAAAGTGCTTTTGACCTATGAGTGGGAGTGTTGCTAATTAATTATCCAAAGTCACATACTCATTATAGCAGAACATGAGGTTTTCTTGGTGCTTTTAACCTACATTAGTTAGTTCAATCTCTTCTTTGTGGAATAATATTTATACTGGAAAAAGAACAGACACATAAATTTATATCTACACAATTCTGGAAAGAAATTTGCCAAATGTCCATATTGGCTTTTCTGTTTGATAAGAATTATAGATAACATCTATTGTTTTACATGCATTTAAATGTCATGGACATTTTCTATGATAAGGTCATGCTTGAAAAGAGTTGAATTGCATGGCATCTTTCAGAGTGCTTATAAAAATAAGAGCCAGGTGGTGGTGGTGGCGGCACACACCTGTAATCCCAGCACTTGGGAGGCAGAGGCAGGTGCATCTCTGTGACTTCGAGGCCAACCCGGTGTACAGAGCTAGTCCAGGATAGGCTCCAAAGCTACAGAGAAACTGTCTCGAAAAACCAAAAGAAAAAGAAAAAAAGAACATAAATAAGAGATGCAACAAGACTTACTTCACTTCTTTAAGTACAATCACTTTTTTGGTATTTGTTTTCTCCTCCTCTGTGATCCTGGGAGCTTAACTTTAGTCTAATGTGATAGAAGAAAACTCTGCTGGGCTCTAGTCTTACTAGTGATGGCAACATGCTCTGTACCTACAATCCAGACTTTAGCTGATACTTTTCTAAAATTCGACTGTTGGGCTAGTTGACATCTAATCCTTCTGCTTCTGGTCTTCCATAATCCTTTGAAAATTTCATTGTCTTGGTCTAACTAAAAGATAGATGATTCAGAAGTAGATATTGGAATATCAGTTTATTATTAGCTTACAGGGAAACTTATTGAAGTCTGTTATTAATTCTTAGTCTTCATGTAGTTACAGAAGGAATGCCTTGTTTCACACATCTAAAGATAATCAACTGTTAGTATATTTATTAGTTTTAACTTAATGGAGAGACAATATCTGGGTTAGTTTTATTGTTATCTTAGAAGATGGAATATCCAGCTGAGGAATTACCCAGGTCAAATTGCCCTGTGGCCATGCCTATGGAGATTGGCTTAATTGTTTGTTTATACAGGGAGGCCCAGCCCTGTGTAGGTCGTGCCACGCCTGTACAGATGGTCCTGGGTATATAAAGAAACTGCCTGACATGAGACAGAAGTAAAGAGACAGTAAATAGCATTCCTTTAGGGTTTCTGTCTCCAATGTGCCTTGAGTTCCTACCTGACTTCCCTCCAAGATAGACTGCAAACATCTGAAAGCCTAAAATGAAACAAACCCATTGTCTTAGGGTTTCTATTGCTGTGAAGAGACACCATAATCATGGCAACTCTTAAAGGAAAACATTTAATTGAGGTGGCAGATTGCAGTTCTGAGGTTCAATTCATTATCATCATGGTAAGACATGGTGGTGTACAGGCAGACATGGTACTGGAGAGGTAGCTGAGAGTTCTACATCTTGTAGGCAACAGGAAGTAGACTGTATGTCACACTGAGGGAAGCTGGAGCCAATGAGACCTCAAAGCCTACTCCCATAGTGGCATACTTCCCCCAACAAGGTCACAACTACTTCAACAAAGCCACACTTTCTAATAGTGCCACTCCCTATGAGATTATGGTGGCCAATTACATTCCAACTACCACACCCATTCCTCAATTTTGATTTGGATTATGGTGTTTATAACAGAAAAATAAGACACACTAAGACAGACAATAACAATCTCTCATGGCTTTTCTGATTACTTTTGAAAGTACCTTTACAGGTACAGAGATTCAAATAATGAGAAACCTTGAACAAGCTTGGAATTAAAAGTGTGTGTGCTGAGTATGGAATCGGGAATAATTGACATCAAAACAATCAAGATCTCAGAATAATATACTTGACACATTTGCATACCTACATGGAGAATCAGAATCTGTTGTCCATACCCTCCACATGATTCTTCACTCAACTCATGACCTTCTCAGGGACTAGGCATCCTTACTATATCTTGACCTCATGAAGGTTCCTGAGGATTCCTGCTCTTTTCTTGTTACCAACATTGCACCTTGACAAGAGTGACCCTCTTTCCTTTCTCTTTAGTTTCTATTTAGACACAAATGCCATTCTCTTTAGGAGATTGGTTCTGGCTAGTTACTTTGCATGTCTTTATTCTTATTGTGTTTACAGTTAACACTCTGAAGCCTCTCTTATCTAATATTTTCCTGATATTTTTTTCTGGAAGGGTGAACAATTGGGGCTGCAGAGATGACTGAGAAGTTAAGAGCACTGGCTATTCTTCCAGTGGACCCCTGGTTTACTTCCCAGAATCTACATGGTGGCTACAACCATTTGTAACTCCAGTTTCAGGAAATTTGATTCTCTTCTGGCTTCCTCGGAATCCAAGAATGCTCCTGGTACAGAAACATGCAGGCAGGCAAAACAGCCATACACATAAAATAAAAATAACATGCTTAAGAATGAGAAAGAGCAAGCCATGTCTGGGTTTGTGGCCCTTAACCAGCCAGGGACTGAATTGATGTCATGGTTCCTATTATCCCCGAGGACCATGTGAATACCCATGGTCTGGTCAGCCACCGGAGATCATGTGGCCGCTGGGGCCATACTGATCTGGGTGGCTGGTGCTGCAACCAGGGCCATGGTGCTATCTGGGCCCGAGCTGCTACTGAAGACCATGTATGGGCCCATGGTCCTGCTGCATCTGTTGTCTGTGTTGATCTCCGTGGCCCATGTTAGCACATGGGGCCATAAGAATCATGTGTATTGAAATTAGAGGGCTGTGCTGAGCCCTGCCCTTCGATGAGTGGACTGTAGCATGAATCTTAAAGAGTCTTAATAATAAAATCAAACCCAAGGCCAGTTATTGGGGTGAATGCTGGAAGATCAGAGAAGCAGGACAAGCCACAGTCTCACCTCGCCAATTTCTCAGCTGATCCTGTTTCCTCAGACTAGAAGCCTCTGAGTCCTCATCCAGAATGAATCTCAGCTGAATTGCTACTCAAAAGCCTAAAAGCTTAACCAAGCCTAGTTCCTCATCCTCATGCCTTAATAACTTTCTGTTTCCTGCCATCACTTCCTGGGATTAAAGGCTCTTGTTACCACGCTTGGCTGTTTCCAGTGTGGCTTTGAACTCACAGAGATCCAGAGGGATCTCTGCCTCTGGAATGCTAAGATTAAAGGCATGTGTGCCACCATTTTCTGGCTTCTATATCTAGTGGCTGCTCTGTTCTCTGACCCTAGATAAGTTTATTAGGGTGCACAATATTTTGGGGAACACAATATAACCACAGTGGACACAGTATACTGCTGAACACACCACAGCTCCCAATGCCACTAGGATGAATGAAGAGGTGTAGAGAGGCAGGAAAGATGGAGGAGTGAAGTAGGTTTTTTTGTTGTTTGTTTGTTGTTTTTAATTAATATTTTTTAATTCTTCTGTTGCAGAGGATGCTACGGATATGAGGGGTAGATGTAGAGGGACTGGGAAATGAGTGGGATTGGGGTGCATGTTGTAAAATTCCCAAAGAATCAATAAAAAATTATGTTAAAAAAAGAATGAGAAAGAGAAGTGAGTTACAATAACTCCTTTGGAGCAGCATAGCTCTGTTGGGTCCAGGCAGAGCAAGTTTTCATCAAAATCTAATGCTGAGAACAAATAAAATTTACCCAAAAAACTAGTCAGGTATCTGCTCTGGGCTTCTTCACAAAGATGTTATTTATTATTTTGCTTCCCCCCAAAGAGTAGCACCAAATACAATCGCAAATCAGCGCCATAATTCACAGATGGGCATTATTAACAACATGCACCATCTGGCGGTTTCCCTCTTTTTGACTAATTTGTCTTGCTAACTAGGAGCAGTTATGGTCCATTCTGCTGAGGAGATGTTCTGTGCTGTCAACATGTACATACACTGCATCTTAACACTGCACAGCCTGCCTCACCACCATGTTTGAAAAGTCTCTTCCTCTAAGTTTCAGTTATCCAGCCCTAGGTATTTCTTTGCTGTTGCTTATGTAGCCCCCATCTTCAAAATAGGATGTTGGCAGGGACTTGGGTTCTTTTGTTTTTGAATTAGTGTACTGGGTGGTTTTGTGTGTCAACTGGATACAATCTAGAGTCATCAGAGGAAGGAGTCTCAGTTGAGGAAGTGTCTCTCGATGAGATTCAGCTGTAAGGCTTTTTCTCATTTAGTGATTAATCGGCGAAGGCCCAGCTCATGGTGGACGGTGTTAGCCTTGGACGGCTGGTCCCCGGTTCTGTAAGGAGATGGGCTTAGTAAACCATGGGAAGCAAGTCTGTTAGCAGCTCCCCTCCATGGCCTCTGTATTGGCTCCTGCCTCCAGTATCCTGCCCTGTTTGAGTTCCTGTTCTGACTTCCTTCAGTGATAAACAGCAATGCTGAAGTGTAAGCCAAATAACCCCTTTCCTCCCTGACTTGCCTTTTGGTTATGTCTTTTGTAACAACAAAAGAAACAATGAGACAATTAGCACAGAGAAATAGCTAAGGGATGCTAACATAAAATATTGAAAAGACACAAAATGCCCCAAATAATTATACCATTATATAGGCTGCTATACGAAGACAGTGGGAGATTTCAGGGACATATGGCCACACACCTAGCTCACCTTTCCAATCTTATACAAATTTGGATGACCCTCTTAAGTGGCCTAGACACTTTTTACTACTCTATGGGCTGTCTGTGCTGAAGATATACCTACACCATTCATCACCCCTGGCTTGCTGTTCAATATCTTCTTTAGTTTAACTAGGATGGGAAAATTATATCATCCTCCAGCATACGGCTATGGTAGAATTGAAAGTGTGCTCAATAACTTTCTCATTATGGCTGGCCCTCTCGCTCTTTATGAAAGACTTTCTTGCCTATTGACAGACTGTCAGATCTTTTTAAGTAATAAGGAATAGACATCCATCGCCAAGCAGCCTAAAGGAAACAGTGGTCTATTGATCCAAACCACATCGGATACGACCAGATCCTGGACTCAAATTGTGTTTTCATATCTGTACTCTTGCCTGCTCAACTCTCCCTCTCTTTGCCTGTAAGTCTCACTCAATCCTGTTGGTTTTCTGTTTTCTTTGACTGGAATGAAAATGAGCTGATAAGCACCCTCCCGTCCTGTAGCATGCCAGCTTAGCATCTCCAAAGAAAAATGAACCATTTTTCTCCCAGTGTCCATGTTGTAATGCAAAGAAGTGACTCCATTGTGCTTGGTTTGGTCACTTATTTACCCCTGTAGCAATGACGGAGTCCACATTGCTATGGTAATCTCCCTTAATTAATCCCCAACTATTCTTCCTGCAGGAATTGGCCTGAATTTCTCAAGGAAAAAAGAATGCTTGGATGTTAAGCATACATACACAGTAACTCGATGGTTTGACACAGAATAAAAGCATTTATGTGTATAATTGGAGTATTCGTGATTTGAAATGTTGTGTATCATTGAATGACAGACTATCCTTGAGCCCATCATTTTATATGAGAAGTAAAGTTCTTTTATTCTGATACATGCAATTATTGACTGTCATAAATGAATATTTTAATAGTTCTTGCATGATTTCATCTGCGCACCTTTTTAGTTAAATGCACTAGAGTACACATTTGAGAGGAACATGATGAATGATAAGAGATAAAATTTCAAGGAAGTGTTTATGAAGGGAGACATAGTTGGACATTCTTGGTAAGCCTTCAAACCTGGCTAGCAAATATCCCTTGCCATATATAAACATGTAAACTTTGAGAGCTGACATTCAGGCTACTGTTTTTCTGGCAGTCTTCAGAGTCTCATTAATTATGCTTTGAAATTTTACTTTAAGGACTATTACTTTATAGTAAGGGAGCTCATTATTTCTTATTGGAAGCAGTTCATTGCCAAATGCTGCCATTTCGTAGGAGGCAAGCAGACTTTCATTTAAACGGCAGCACAAGGCTCCATTATGCCTTTCTGTTCCTATTGGCCCCAATCTGCTGTCCTTTCCCCTCCCTGCCAAAATAAACAGTTCTCCCCACCAGGCATACACTCTCAACCCTTGGAACTTGTTGCAGCTATGGGGAAAACCACACATTAATCTGTGCCGCCTTCGAGAACAGATGCCACTCAGGCTCTGGGCACAAAGACTGAACCTAAGGGATTTTCAGTGTTCAGAGTAACCTGGAAAACTACATGCACACAAAAGACACTCATTTTGTTTGATTCACAGCTCTTGGCATGTTAGTAACAAATAGACGCACAAACCCTTTTCTCCTGATCCTCATCTACTGAAATATGATGCTCTTTCAGTAAACTCCAAACAAACACAACAGCCAGATGTGACCAGGAAAACTGCAACAGGCAATCATGAGGAATTATCACAAAATGCCACCAGAGGCTTCTGGTACCAAGCAACTTTTCTTGAGGTCATTGCCTACTGTCCTCGTACAATATATGAACTGTAGAAGAGGAAGGTGTACCAATGGACAGTTAAGAATAAAGACTGTTCCTCAGGGAAATACAAATCAAAATGACTCTGAGATACCATCTTACACCTGTCAGAATGGCTAAGATAAAAAACACTGATGACAGTTTATGTTGGAGAGGATGTGGAGCAAGGGGAACACTCCTCCACTGTTGAGGGGAATGCAAATTTGTACAGCCACTTTGGAAATTAGTATGGTGACTTCTCAGAAAATTGGGAATCAGTCTACCTCAAGACCCAATGATACCACTCTTGGTTGTATACCCAAGGGATGCTCAATCATACCAGAGGACATATATGCTCTACTGTGTTCACAGCAGCATTATTCATAATAGCTAGAAGCTGGAAACAACCCTGATGCCCCTTAACCGAAGAATGCATAAAGAAAATGTGGTACATATACAAATGGAGTATTACTTAGCTGTAAAAAAAACCAATGACATCATGAAATTTGCAGGCAAATGGATGGAACTAGAATATATCATCCTGAGTGAGGTAACCCAGACTCAGAAAGACAAACATGGTTTGTACTCACTCACTAGATGTAAAGCAAAGAATAATCAGACTACAACCACAGCTCCAGAGAAGCTAGGAAACAAAGAGGACCCTAAGAAGGATGTATGGATCACCTTGGGAATGGGAAACAGAGGAGATCCCCATGAGTAAACTGGGGGTAAGCGGGGGAGATGAGAACATGAGGGAAAGGGATGGTAGAGCTGGAGGAGGGAAGGAGTGGAAGAGCAACGAAAGAGATATCTTGATGGAGGGAGGCATTATTGGATAAGGAAGAAACCTGGTGCTAGGGAAATTCCCAGGAATCCACAAGGATGACCCCACATTAGACTACTAGCAATAGTAGTGAGGGTGCCTGAACTGCCTTACCTCAGTAATCAGATTGGTGAATACTCTGTCATCATAGAGCCTTCATCCAGTAACTGAGGGAAGCAGATGCAGAGATATACAGTCAAGTACCAGGCTGAGCTCAAGGAGTCTAGTCAAATAGAGGGAAAAGGGGTTATATGAGAAAGGGGGTTCAAGACCATGATGGGGAAATCTACAGAGACAACTGAACCAAGCTAGTGGGAACTCGTGAACTTTAGACCAACAGCTGTGGAAACCTGCTTGGGACTGGACTAGGCCCTTTGTATATGGGAGTCAGTTGGGTAGCTTGGTCTGTATGAGGGACCCCTGGCAGTGTGATCAGGATCTATCCCTGGTGCTTGAGCTGGCTTTCTGGAGCCCATTACCTATGGTGGGATGCCTTGCTCACCCTTGATACAGTGGGGAGGAGCTTGGTCTTGCCTGAACTGAATGCACCAGGCTTTGCGGACTCCCCATGGGAGGCCTTACCCTTTTGGAGGAGAGGATGGAAGGTGGGTCTGGGGATGAGGCTGGGGGGAGGGGAAGGAGAGACGAGAGGGGGACCTGTGGTTGGGATATAAAATAAATAAAAATTTTTTTTTAAATAAAATGAAAAAAAAAAAAAAGAATGGAGACTGTTAAGCATACTGCTTGGGAAGATATTTTAAAGGGACATGTTTTCAAATTACATTTAAAATAGGAGAATGTTTGCCATTGTCATGCCACAAAACGATAACAATATACTGTAGGCTTTTTATAAGTCGTGAGAGATTTTGGGAGAATAGTGCCCAATTTTTTCCTTACTATTTTTCATTTTCTGAGACTGAAACAGGAAAGTACTCCTAGGTAGGCAAGTGACACAGCATTTTATGCATCCAAGCCCTATATTCACTTCCAGTTTTTTTTTTTTTTCTCAGCAACTTAAATTAAAAAAGAGAGAGAGAGAGAGAGAGAGAGAGAGAGAGAGAGAGAGATGGAATTATGGAATTAGATTTTCCTGAAGAGCTAAAGGAAGGCAGTCAGAGGCTGAGTCACAGTTAATTTCTATGAGCTGATAGGAATTTTACTCCCTCTATTTAGGTGATACTTGCAGAGTATGGGAAGTAATGTCTGGCATCTTATCAGCCTGCTCAAAAGGCTGCTTAAGCTCCTAACTAATGAGTCGCTGAAATGTTTTTAATGAATGATGGGGGCGGGGAGGGAGTATGAAATGCCCTCATGTTTATTCATTTCCTCGTAATTCTGGCTGATAGACTGACTAAAAGATTGAGCACTTAAATAATTAACTCGTTTAAAGTGTGAATTATGTGCATGATTTGCCTGACATGCGACTCAGCGAGTGGAACACGCCATGAAACTGCTCAGTAAGTCAGTTGAGGTAGGGAGAGGAGAAGGTTATTTTCGTTTTGGTTCATCTGGGAAGGAACACTTAGTACAAAGCGTCGACACTATAGGCAGGATTAGATGCTCAATTTTCCAAAAGGTTTGGCAACCCTTTTCCATACAGGGCTAAACATTAAGGAATTTGGGTTTCACAGGCAATGTGGCATCTACCCCAGGTACTCTACTTTGACAAAGCAGCCTTCAGACATATTTAACTGAGAGGACGTAGCTGTCCTGTGATCAAGCAGTCTACAAAAGTCCATAGTTGAAGTCTATATACTTTGATGTGTCACAAAATGTTATTTTTCTCTTGACTTGTTTAGCTACTTGAAATATAACAGCATCCTTAGCTTGAAGGCAGGACAAAAACAGACCATGGATCTGCAGGGGGCAGTTTACCTTCTTTTGCTAGAAGGCTGGATGTAACTTTCTCCATTTAGTTAGGGAATAACTGTGTCCAGGGCTTGTGGTAGGCCGTAGAGTAATAAAGTGGTACAACATTAGGTTGGAATGGCCTTTAGAGAACACACAGTCCAAGAAGTTCACTTTCATAACATCACTGGCATTTCTGAATCAGTACTAGACACAGTAGGAAATTATAGAACAGTATTGCAGGAAGAGCATCAATATACTTGGTGGTTTTCCTTGTGTTAAAATTTGTTTCTCGATTTTAGCCAGTCCAAGAACACGTATCAGTTCTTTTCATTTTATTTGACCAGGGAGACTGGTTCATGGTAACTTTCAAACTTCTCTAAAGCCATTTTTCTCATCACAACCTGGAGGAGTCTGGAGATCTCATCCCAGAATAATATATTAAAGGCAAAACATGAAATATTCTTGCCTGTGATTGTTTACAAAGAAAAATTACATTGAAATGTAGTTATAAAGTTATGAGAAATTCATGCTTTGGTAATAAATATGTCTTTGTTCCTATAAACAATAAGATCTAGTGAAATAATGATGCATATAGACCATTTTTTCTAAACTTTCAATATCATAATATGATGTGAGGATATCTTTGAGTTATTTTAGAGTGTTTTTATACTTTTAAAATCTCATACAATGGTGACACGTATAAATGTCTTAGTTATTTTTCCAGTCACTGTGATAAAATACTTTGACAAAAACAACTTAAAGAAGGAAGAATTTATTCTGGCTCACAGTCCAAGGTGTACTCCATCATGATGGGGATGGAGATACAAAAGGAGATGAAAGTAGCTGATGATGGTTCATCTGTGATCAGGAGAGATCAGAGAGCCACAGGTGGTTAGCACTCAATTGACTTTTTCCTTTTTATACAGTCCAGGCTTCCAGCTCAGGAATGGTGCCACCCAGACTAGGTAGTTCTTCCTACTTTAATTGACATAGTTAAAAATAACTCCCCCTCCCCACAGGCATGCCCAGAGTCCTGACTCCCAGGTCATTCTACATCTCATTAAGTTGAAAAAGTGGTATTAACTATCATAAGACAGAATGCTAAAGTATTACTTTTCAATGAGAAATACAGATGTCAAACATAACTTTCCATTATTTTTACTGCACTCTCTTTTTTATAGGTCAAATACTAAGCTAAGACATAAGGAACTTGCTTCATGATCAAGGAACAAGTGCAAGATGGTAAGTCACATGATTCAAATGACCAGAGACTTTCCTCTTTTTAGGCAGAGAGACAAGAACAAGAATATCTGCTAGGGTGTGCTTCGGGATCACCTTGGAGGCTTAGTATTTGCCTGGAGATCGTCAGCATTTTCGGTAACAGAACTTCTATATCATTTTGAAGAGGTTGCTCTAATGACATGGTCTTTATTTACGTAATTGTTTCTCGAAGGAAAGCCTTCCTTGCCAATCCTAACAATTTCTAGAATCCTATACATAATATCAGTGTTGCGGCCTTAAATGTCCCGAAAGCCATTGTGCTAAAGGCTTGCTCCTCAGAGTAACACTACTGGAAAATGATGGGGTCTTTAAATGGTGGGGTGCAGTGGGAGATCTTCAGGTTATTAAAGACATGTCCTTGAGAGGATTATGGCAATCTACCCCTTCTGCCTCCTTCTGTTTCCTGGCTCGCAATGAGATGATCAGTTTTCTCTATCCATTGATGCTGTGATATACTGTCTCACCACAGGCCTAAAAGCAACAGGACCAGTTAATCATGATTGGAATCCCTGAAACCACAGAGCAAAATGAACAAATTGATTATCCAGGGTATTTATTATAGTAACAGAAAGTTAATATAGGGACCCTGGATTACTCACAGAAAAGAATTAGTCCTATGTCAAACATAAAATAGGCACCTGTCTCCCTCTCTCCAGCCCTCTCTCTCCCCCTCTCTCCTCTGCTAAGTTGGTGCTCCCTTACACTGACTTTTGGTTTAATTGCATGATCTGCTTTGGCTAATGGCATATGAACAAATGGGTTCATATGAACAAATGAAAAGTACTCCACACCTTGCCTCTCTGCTGTTTCTGCAACCTGGAGAGCCTCATGCATGTTGGGGCTTACCTCCTCGATAGTGGAAGACCTAGAGCTCCATGTAGTAAGACTTAAAACTATCCTGGAGACTGCAGCTCTTGCTCAAGCTACACTGGAACAAGCCTGACAGAGACGTTCTGAAATCAGCAGAACCTCACAGCAGATACAGTCTCCAGATCAGCAAACAGATGCTGCCTCAAGCCTCTGTGTCATGTGACATTTCGTTCTGCATCCCAGGTAAACTGCTTCCCATGAAGTGCCTTTTATCCTCCAGTGCCCTGTATTTTTGGTGATATCACCTCCGAAGCTTAGGGGGATCTAGTATGCCCTGAATGCACTTGACAGAAATCCAAAACCCAGCATTAAGTTCTCCTACTGTGATGCCAGAGAAGCTGTCTCAAGCATCGAATGCCTGACATAAATACCATGTGTGTGGACAACCTAGTGTCTTGATTCTAAAATGTGTCTCTCTGTTACAAGGAAAGAGGATAACCATAGAATAAGTTCCTTCTCTAGAGGTACTGAATATGAAAGAGAAAAGAAAGCCTCCCACAAAGGAATAAAAGCTCATTAGTAGATTTCATGAGTCGGGTGAGATATTATGGAAATAATCAATTTACAGCATACTTTAGAAGGGAAAAAAAAACCCCATGTTTATTGAGCTAATGCCATATCTGCAGTCAAGTCTATGTCCAGGGTGAAGCCAATGAGTTTGCTAAGGCACAGAACTTAATAATGCATTTGTTCCTTGAGTTATATAAGTTCAGGGTCAGCACTTGAGGGTAAATTTTGTGTCCCTAGTGCCAAAACCTTAACTCTGGTCCATAGCATGTGCAGAGCATTGCACTGACAGTTTTGTTAGGACTTTAACAAATGACATTGATGTTAACAGTACCAACAGCCATCACTCTCATTTTTGTCTTGTTGATACAGCATGAATTTTTCCTATTATTTCTTTTGTTTTGAGATCATAATATAATTAAGTAATTTTTTCTTCCCTTTCTTCCTTCTAAACCCTTCCAAAGACACATCCTTGCTTTCTTACAAATTCATGATCCCTTTTTCATTAATTGTTTTGTGTGCATGTATGTATGGATATATATATACATATCTATCCCTAAATATAACCCGCTCAGCCTTTATTATGTTACTTTTATGTATGTTTTAAGGGTTGGCCATAACCAATGGGTATGTTCTTCCTTAAGGAAGACTATTTCTCCCTCTGTCAACATTCTTTAGTTGCTTTTTAGTTCTTTATATAGAATGAAGTTCTCACCCTTTATCAAGGAAAGTTCTGTTTGTAACAGAAGCCATCACAGAAAATCACAACCGATCAAAATGCAGAGTTGTAGAGCTCAGTCCCAGTGGATAAAACTACAAAACAATGCCCACACCTACGGCTCATGGAACTTTGTGGAACAGGGCCTAGAAAGAGTACAAGAGCCAAGAGGTCAGGGAGTTTGCTCAGGGATTCTGTCTCTTAGTACCAGCAGAAGCTACATTCAAAAATGTTACCAATATGACTATCTAAATAGGAGCGATACACCATGAGTTTTATACAGGTGCCAGCACAGAGATATGTGTTTATAAAAGGCTCTTGCCTAATCCTGAAGGATGAATCCTAAATATTCTGAATCAAGAAAGTCTAAGCCCACTGTGACACTCTCATGCCCCTTGCCAATGATGGGTGACTACAGGCAGGTGATGCCATCCTGATGAACAGGAATTGGCGTGTGCCTGGGCAAGTTTCCACAACAGGTAAAGGGAATACCAGAGAGGGAAGTCCCTGTGCCTTGAGTAATAGACCTCTTCTTGCAGATCATGTCTAACCCTGCTAGAATCATGAAAGGTGGATTGTTGGCAGGCAAACAATGGCATATTAGCATCCAAGCCCTTAGTACCACACTTTGACCCTCTGAACCAATCATACACAAGTCTTTTCTCTGTGACTGTAAAATATGAGGTAAAAGTTTCAACTACCTCTTTTTAAATTTTTGTTAATTGATGCTGAAAGCATCACAACTAATGATGCAACCCAGAACTCTGAATTTGCAGAAGAGTTTTGCCTGGGGACTCTGCCAGTTTCTTAATGCTTCAATTAAACAGCATAAAAATATCTCCTTTCATTTCAAGCATGGTTCAAGAAACAGCAAACAAGTTAGGAAAACCTAAGCTCTTATGAGTCTACAGAATTTGATTTCTGTGGTGAGCTTCCACAGCCCCAGGTTTGATATTAATGAATGCAGAAAGGAACTTCCAAACTCTTGTTATGGAGATGACATCTTAGGAGGCTGGGTGAGAAACATATGTTCTAATAATGAGAGGGCCTGCATTTTACAGTTTGAGACCAAGAAGAGCAGAAGGGAGTTAGGGGAAGACTGGGGAGCCCATACACATTCCACTGACTGAGAGACATTAGCATGATTTGAGAAAGCTTACCAAGAACATGAGGGACGAGAGAGAGAGAGAGAGAGAGAGAGAGAGAGAGAGAGAGAGAGAGAGAGAGAGAGTTCAGCTGTTAAAAGTACACACATACTGCTTTTGCAGAGGGCCAGAGTTCACTTCCTAGAACCCAGATGGCCAGGTTCACAACGCTTCTAACTCTAGCTCCAGGAGAGCTGATGCATTCTTCTGGCTTCTGAGAGTATCTGCACACTTCCACACCAACACATACATATACACAGAAGTAAAATAATAAAATAAATCTTTAGAGACGAACCAACAAAACGGTCAGTCAGCTACAGATGCGCATGCGAAGAGATGGACTGCTTGTGGAGACTGTGAAGGGGATATGAAGAAAACAGGTATCAGAATTGTGAATGCTTTAAAATCCAGGCTTCTCCACATGGCTGTCCCCTTCTCTGTGCTGGGACTATGGAATCGGGGAAGACTTACTGAGCCAGAAAACAGAATGGCAGTGTTCTAGAAAATATGAAAGCATGCAGAACATGGTGGCACATGCCTGTAATCCCAGCACTTGTCAAATTGAGGCAGCAAGATCCTGAGTTCGTTCAAGGTTAGTTTGGGCTACGATAGTGAGGTTCTGTCTCAAAAAATGAATGAATGAATGAATGAATGAATGAATGAATGAATGAATTCTATCTGACAGAAAGACAGACAGAAAAGCAGAAAGCTGAAGGACAAAGATGAACTGTAAGGAATTCATGGGTAGAAGTAATGATGGTAATGAAGGGAAGTGGTCTTTGTTGGCTGTCTTACCACTTGCCTGGCACTTCAGGTCACCCCTCATCTTCTTTTCTCCATTGTGGCAGGGAGGGAAAGACTCTGTGTCCCCATTTTCAGATGAAGTGAGCTCAACCGATTTGCCTGTGTAGAAAGATTGAGACTCAGTTCAGAAATTGTGTGATGAAGTCAGTAAGACAGTTGAGAAAAAACATCTAACATTAAATAGCCTATAACTAGAATATTTTGAGACATGCAGAACCAAACAAGATGACCAGCCTGTTGAGAAACAGGAGAGTGCCCAGCATGGAGCAAGGAGGAATAAATGATGAGATTCGGGTGATCCAGTTAGTTCATCATGAATGTGGTCTTAAGAATTCACTTCCATTGGGGGTAGCTCAGTCAGGAGATAGTGAGACAGAAACGTCATGTGCTGCACATTTGCTGGCATTGAGGGTGATGATGAGGTTGGCCATGCAAGTCATTTAGTCTGCAATACTCCACTTGGTCAGTGGACTGAAGGGGCACATAGCCGGGGTCCTGGGAGGTATCGTGGTTTTTGTGCACAGTATCATCCTGTCTGCCTCTCTTGGTCCAGCTTCGGTCAAAGGCAAGAAAGGCTTCTTGTTGGGAAGCACAGTCCAAACACAGAAGGAGGTGTGCTGCTCCTGCTTACATTCTCTGGGGCAGTGCCTCCTTGGGTAACTACACAGAATGTGCCACATACTGTTGGAGCAGCACAAAATGTGGCAGTCAGGAGAAACTCAGAACCACAGACTTCTGCAGCCTTCATCTACCAGACCATAATATCTAGATACTTCACAGGCACCCAGCATTCTACTTGTCCCAATCTCATCTTCTTTCCCACATTCCTGCTTTATCCTGTGTCCCTAGCCAGAAGTAGTGACATGAATACTTGCATACTGGAAACCATGGTACCATCTTAGACTCTTACCTCCTCATCTGATGCTGCCACTGGTCCCTGCAGCTAACCTCTTCAAACATTCTCTCTATTAGATGTGCATGGGTACTGCAACCCCTCAGATGCTTGTTTTATTGTATCTAGACCATTCTAGCTGCTCTTTTCCTTCTAGCCTAGTCTCCTGTAAGCTCACACTTTGCTTTGTTCTGAGTGAGCTTTGTACCACATTCTGACTTCCATTAGCAGCTTCCGGGTGTATAGAAGTAAGCCCAGGCTCTTAGCTATATTGCACATAGCTCATGTGCCCCTCCAATAACTGGTTTCAAGAATGCTTTGATTGTTATCTCCTCCTACTTTCCTAATTAACAGTACTTAACAGCATGCAGTGCTCAGATCACATGACACAGACTGATGCCAGGTGTCTTCCTCCATGCCTGGATGCTCCTCACCCTTTACCAACTTGCTAACTCTGTTCCTGTCCTTCAAGTACACCAGTCATCTTCCTCTACAACTCTGAGCTAGAGATGAGACTAAATGCCACCCACACCCCTCTTCACTTCTATGCTCCAAATATATATTATATTTTTGACTGAACATTGAAATGATCTGTTTATGTATTTGCCTGTCTTAGAAGACAAGGGAATTCTAAATGGCAGGGCATTTAGTTACATATCCACATGAGCATGAAATAACTGGCACATAGTAGGAATACAGCAAATTTATACATTTGGATGAAAATTTTCTTGCACTGGCCACACTTAATAAACAGATTTTAAGCTGAAGGGATTCCACTAGTTAGGTGACTTCTATTACTTGTTACATTGTCCAATGATTCTCACCTTCTTACTGTTTTAAATTTAAAGACTTTAAAGAATTTTATTGTTTTAAAGAATGTAGCAGGTTAATTCATTTTTCAAATTTCTTTTCTTCTTTTTCAAATGTAACAAACACTGTTTGGGAGCCTAGGTCTAAACCACCTTGTGAGATATGCAGTATGTATTTTTTAAATTAAATTATCATTGGAAATTGAGCTCAACTTTTATTCCATTTTGCTTGATCACTAAAAAAGCTAGTTAGAGCCTTGCCACATTGCAGAATAAAGTTTCAGGTTAATGGGCTACACTCGAGGCCTGCATTAGTTTGCTTCTCTGATACTGTGATCAAACACACTGAACAAAAATAACTCAGGGGAGGAAAAGACTTTTGTTTGCAGGTCACTGTCCATCTTTGAGAAATGTCAGGCGGGAACCTGGAGGGAAGGACCCTGGAGGAATGTTGCTTACTGGCTGGCTGTCTAGCTCATGCTTAGTTGTCTTTTTATATAGCCCAGGCACACTGGCCTAGGGATGGTGTCACCGACAGTGGGCTGGGTCCTCCCACATCAAGCATCAAGACAATTTCTCACAGACACGGTCACATAACAATATGGTCAGGCATTTGTTCAGTTGAGACTCCTTCTTCCCAGATGACTCTACCATTATGTCAAGTTGATGAGAAAAACTTACCCACACGAAGTCCTTATCAATGTTCCCCACCCCTCCCCCCCCCCCCCCCCGTTTCTAAAATCATCAGAATTTATCATATAGGCCTGTTTGTAAGGCATGTGTCTCTAGGGACTAATGTCAGAACTCACTCAGTGGATGACATGCAGCTCTTGTACTTTCCTTGATATCAAAGGGAGCCGAAGAGTGCATACTTCAATTTTGTGCAGTTTGTGCTGTTGGCATATCTCTGAGCTGCTCTCGTTCCATCTAGAAGGGCTGGCTTTTGCAGATCTACTTCTGACCGGTTTCTGAGCAGATATAAATGGATAGCAAATAACAGTTCTGCACACAGGGTGGTGAGTGCCCTGAGCATCTGTGGATCCAGTAAGCATTAGCTATTGATCCTGGTGCCCCCATCACAGGGAGTAGAAATGTCCTTGAGATGGAAGACCCCATTTGTTGTTCCAACTCTTCAGCTCATTAGCCATATGCTCTTAGTAAGGCCAGATGGATTCTGTGGGCCTCAGTTTTCTCTTTTATAGAACTATTGGGTATTATGTCCTCAGAATTCCTTTAGCCTCAAATTTTATGTTTAGTACCAAAATATTAAGAAAATTGATGCTTACATGATGGACTCTTGATCACTTTTCTTTTTAAAACTTCTGCATTTCTATTTTTCTTAATATTTTACTGGCTCAAAAATACAGTAATATATGGAGTTGTATTAACAGTCTTTTCTACAGATGTAGTCTAGATGCCATGATACAAAGAGCAAACACATAAATGATCTGGGAGTTAGAAGTCATTACCTATGCTGCTTGGAATGAGGAATCTAAAGCATGTAGAGATGAAGCAACTTTTTAAAAATTAAACTTTAGGTTAGAACACACCATCATGGACTTTAACATGAGCTCTTCATGTTCACATGTCATCATGCTTTTCCCTTCTCTCCTGCCCTCCTCAGTACCCTCTGACTCCCTTGTTTTGACAGTTGGTCCCAATCTTGAAATAACTTTTAATGCACCTAGTAAATTACAAAACTGAGATGTTAAATCCTATCTATAGAGGCAAAGTTAACTATGTTGCTCTTGCCTAACCCATTTCAAGGAAATGACAATACTGCATATGCATGCATGCATGTGTACATTTAAACACAAAGCATGAGGAACTTCAGAATAAAAAATACCCATTTCAGGCAATTAGGTGGATCATCAAAGCCAGTGCTAAAAAGACCATGATTAAAATGCTTCCAGGAAGTTTTTCTTTTCTACCGGTTAAATTTTTATGATGTTCCTGTGTCATAGCTGGGTGAAAGACCATTCGCCAACTGCTGTGAAAAACCTTCACCTCCTGAGTGCCGGTGTGCAATCACATAGTTTATGCGGGGTTGCATCCTTACTGATGGGATGAGATTCTGCGGGCCACCAACCCAACATCAATCTAGCTTTTCTTCTCACTGTTATCCAGTGTCAATAACAGATTTCAAGCAAAACTCTGCAGTCTTGGCCTCCAACCAATTCACGCTGCCTGACTTTAATTGCTTCTTAATCCTTTCATTAATCTCTCGTTGATCCTCTAACAGTCTGCACATGAGCTATTCCAAACCTGGTCTCACTCCCAGTTTCTGGTCTCACCCTTGTCTCTCATTTTGAGGTGGACAACTTCTTTTCTTTCAGGCAGCAGAGGCTGAGCATAATACGTGTTTATATAATACAGGTTTCTTAGTCTGATCCTTTGTGGGTTGTTTTGTTTCGTTGTTTTGAGACAGGGTCTCACTTTGGTGCTCTGACTAGCCCAGGGCTTGCAATGTAGACCAGGATGGCTTTGAACTCACAGAGGTCGACATAGCTTTTCCTCCTGAGTACTGGGACTTAACACAGGTACAGGTACCATCATTTCCAGCTACTTGGTTTTTTTTGGTACAAACGAAAAACTATTTCATCTTTATTTTTTTCCTATGTCAATATTTTCTTTAAAAATGAGGATATAGACAGAGATGACAGATGAACCTTCCACATGTTATGTGAACTCTGACTCTGCTTCTATTCCTGTCAATGGGACTTTTACCAAATTTCTCACTTCATAGAAAACAAAATCTTTAGAGTTCTGAAATTTTCTTACAGAGATGTGTGGCCATTTGTCGCTGTCCTTGGTAGTTACTATTATTTTAAAGTCTCCTAAGGCATTTCTTTGACTTTCTCCAACTTGAGACAAAAAAGTCCCGTTGTCTAGTCTAATCTACTGTCCCATAAATGCTACCTTATTTCCATTCCTGCTTGAATCATAATAGTCAAAAATCACCCTGACTGGCCAATGATGCTGCTTGTGTTTTGTAACACATTGAGAACGAGAAGCATCCCTGTGTTAAGGCTGTTGCTTCTGCTTGAGCATTAGGTGTGATATCTTAGTCACCTCCCCTCCTCTGCCTCCTTACTCTCGTCTCTGTTGGATCCCTCCTCCATTCAAGAAATTACTTGGCCCTGTACTCTGTATCACCTGTTTGCCATAAAACACCGCTTCTTTCTCTACCTCCCAGAATTGCTAGTCACTACTTACACAGTTTTACCAGCCACCAATGTCACACCATATTGATTTTGCTAGGCCATCTTATTGAAGCTATTTTTGCCAAATGCCCTGCAGGGTTTTTTTTTTTGCATTTCTAACGAATGGTATTTCATAATTCTTATTCCTTTTCACATGACTCAAACACTAGCCTTGGCAGATAATGCCCTCTCTCGGGAAACCTTTTTTCCTACATAAGATCTCATAACTCTTCAAGTCTTTCTTCCCAGCTCCCACCTACACGATCGTCAGTTTCACAGTGAATGACTTAAAGACTAGACCATAACCTTGTGTTTCTTTTGTTTTATTTGTAAGTTATTTAGATATTCTGTTAGTTGCGGCACTGTAGATTCCTTCCATCTGAAACAAGTTTTAATTCCTCTCCCAATTGTCCTCTTTTCTCATTTCTTGCATAATAAATAGCACTGCAGCACAGGCACCATTTGTCCCGATTCTGCTTCATCTGAATCCAATCAGGTACCACTTGTCTGATTACATTCATTTTTTATGGTGCATAAGAAATTAGCACCAATTTAGCTATTAAAGCAATGAATAGTCACCATCTCACCTTTACTCTGTGCTGGGATCCTGGATACCTGTCAGCAGTATCTTGTGTGTGAGGTCTGCAAGATGACTGCAATAGGGGTGTTGGCTAAATGTGAGGCCTCATCTAACAGCTCAATGGGATAATGACCAACTTCTCAGATTCTATACATTGGTGGCAGAATCCTTAATTTAAAAAGAACATTCATTTTAGAAACAATAGTTTGTGGCTTGCTTCTTCAAGGCTGGGATGAGAATGAGTCTTCTGGGAGATTGATCATTCATAGATCTATTTTCTACATTTTATCTACATTAGTTAAGAGGGTAACACCCAGTCACCACTATCAAATTCCCTTAGCCAGAAGAAAATCATAGACACTGCTCACATCACAGAATAGAAACTATGTTGCAGAAGGACTGTCTTATAATTTTTCCCACCACACTGTTCTTTCTGTGGGGTCTGGGCAAGGAAAAGGAATAAGAGTACTTAAAGCCAAGTTGAATAAAGAAACAGAAAAGCAAAATGGAACTCAATTTGTTCACTATCAGATACCATATTAGTTTGCTTTCTATCGCCATGATAAAACCCTGAGCAAAGTCAGGGCAGCAACTCAAGCAGGAACCTGCAGGAGGAAACTGAAATAAAGACCGTGGAAGAAGGCTGCTTACTGGCTTGCTCCCCATGGTTTGCTCAGCTTGATTTCTTATACAGTATAGGGCCACCTGCACATGAGGTAGCACTACCCATAGTAGGCTGGACCCTCTCCCATCAATCATGAATAAGAAAATGCCCTACAATCTGTCTGATGGAGGCAATTTCTCAACTGCATTTCCCTCCTGCTCATAGGTGACGCTGATTTGTGTCAAGGTGACAAAAACCTAACCAGCAGAGATACTAGGTGGAGGAATAAGATTTGGCTTATAGAAACAGATAAGAAAGAAGAGGAGGTGAAAATGGTTGAGAAAGGGACTTCCGTAAACATTTTTCTCAAATAGCCTCATTCTGTGCTTCAACTGCTTAGGATACTGGGCCTAGATTTTTGGTTTTTCATGGTCATTGTTTTAAATATATCCAATTTTTACAGTCCCTGAATTTTAGAAAAGTTAGCAAATAAAGAAGCAATCTCTTGGATTTACTAGGGGGGGGGAGAGAGAGAGAGAGAGAGAGAGACAGAGAGACAGAGACAGAGAGACAGAGAGACAGAGAGAGACAGAGAAGCAAAATATATGAGCCATATTTCTTAATGCAAGCTGAAACAGACATGAAATTACTCTATAAAAAAATGCTGTGAAATTTTCCAAATGGTTATTTAAAGTACCCATGTTTATCTCATTGAAGATAGGTGGCAATTTTTAGGCCGGCATTCTCTTATGTCCTCATTTTGAGTATAATTGGTCGAATTCACTCTCATAAAATAAATTCTCCAGGTCTATGATTATTATTCCTTTTTTCCAAGTTCAGACTCAAACCTCTTTTTTAGAGAGGAGGGGTTCAAGACAGGGTTTCTCGGTGTATCTCTGGGCTGTCCTGGAACTCACTCTGTAGACCAGGCTGGCCTCGAACTCAGAGATTCACTTGCCTCTGCTTCCAAAGTGCTGGGATTAAAGGTGTGCACCACCACTGCCTGGCTTCAGACCTCTTTTCTCAACATTTTGCTCATTCACTGACAAATGCACTGTAGAGTATTTACTGGGGGCCAGCCACCATGTTGTGCTATTAAAGAAGTGTTATATAACCTCCGTTCAAATGATCCAAACTCATTGCCCTTTCTGTGTCTTGTATCCTTTAGGTATGTGCTCAGGCACCTCCACCACTGCCTCTCATAGCCAGAAATTGGTTTATCCATTCCTCACTTGTGCATGTTTTCTGTCCAGATCATCTAAGCCAGTGGTTCTAAACCTATGGGTCAGGATCCTCACAGGAGTCACATATCAGATATCTTGCATATAAGATATTTACATTATGACTCATAACAGTAGCAAAATCACAGTTATGAAGTAGCAACGGAATAATTTTTGATTGGGGATCACTATAACATGAGGACATGTATTAAAAGGGTCACAGCATTAGGAAAGTTGAGAACCACTGGTCTAAGCTATCTACTGCCATACATCTCCACCCCTCAGTGCTAACACATTAACTCAAGCAACCAGTTCTTCCAGTGTTCTCCTTGACATTATTCTTGCTTAATGAATTCTCCATAAACTACAGAACATTTAGGAGGTTGTTTGTAAGTTCTGTGCCTCATTAGGTCATACCTTGCTTAAAGGCGTCAGTGAACCTGGTAATCCATCATGGTACTCAGGGTCCTGTGTGACTAATCCCCAGCCACTACTTTCTTGGTTCACTTTCCTGTGAACTGTAGCTGTAGCACTACAGAACTGTTTGCAGTTCTTTGGCCTTGTTATTCCCCCTGTCTCAAACTCCGCACATTTGCAGTTTCCTTTTCTTTATACACCTTCTCCCAGTCCTGTCTCTGACCATTCCCTTGGGGTGTCGTGTTGAGCTTCATGGAGTTGAGCTGTGGTGTTAGGCTGTAAAATGGAGATGGTTGCATTTAACCGAATATCCCAGTTTCTGCAATTAGACTGAATATTCCAACTTAAAGATTGTTATTGATGTTTTGAGATGGAGGAATGAAGAAATTCTAGAGAATGGGTTGCTACTCATATGTGAGGAGCAAACCCAGCACATTTAATCGGGCGAAGCTGTTCTGTTTCTTCTGCTCTGGCTGTCACCTTGGCAACAAAGCATGAGTACAGCGTCACTCCAGTCTTCCATTTTCCCAGGACTTGACTTGCTTTCTGAGAAATCAACTTAAATGCTTTCTGAGGCTTTCATTTTATATCCATAACTAGATCAAATATGTATTTGTGGAGAATCTCTCCCTCTTTCTCCTCATCTCCATTTTTTTTTAAGTCAAAGCCAGTTTTTTTTTTTTTTAAATTAAAGGTTTATTTATTATGTATGCATTTCTCCTCTCCTTTTTTTTTTTTTAAGTCAAAGCCAGTTTTTTTTTTTTTTTATTAAAAAAATTTTTAAAGGTTTATTTATTATGTATACAGTGTTCTGCCTACCTGCCAGAAGAGGGCACCAGATGAAATTACAGATGGCTGTGAGCCACCATGTAGGTGTTGGGAATTGAACCTCTAGAAGAGCAGTAAGTGCTCTTAACCTCTGAGCCATCTCTTCAGCCCCTCCTCTTCTTCTTCTGTTCCCCTTCCTTATCTTCCTCCTCTTTCTCCAGTGTGGGATGCTGATTGGAGAGCTTGTGAGTTAAGCACACTAAATACATGCTTTACCATTGAGCTACCCCACATGCCTCTTTTGTAGACACTTCAAAAATTTAATACTGATGTGTTGTGATTATTTATTGATATATGCCCTCTACAAGCCTGTGAGGCCCTCCAGAATATATTTGGCTTTATATTTACCATTATATCTTAAACATTTTTCTTTTCTAAATGTTTAATCCATAACCAAGTGTGTAGATTAATGGTCTGTATGACATATTTCTCTCCATCCACATGTTGTGTTCTCTTTGAATACATCATTCCTAATATCCTTCCTTGTAAGATTCTCCTTTCTCCCACTTGCTCTTTCTTTTTTCTATTAGTACCTCAATTACTTTCACCTCATCAGCATTCGAAAGAAATTTAGATTCTATACAGCAGAGAAAACTTATGTCCCTTGCGTTTCTATTTACTTTATTCCACTTACCATTGTGGCCTTTAGTTTCACCTGTTCTCCTGCAAATGTCATGATTTTATTCTTCTTTATGGTCAAACAATACTTCTATCTATCTGTCTGTCTGTCTGCCTATCTATCTCTATTCATCCACTGGTCTATAAATCTGTCTATCATCTGTCACCTGTCATATTTTCTTTATCTACAAATTCATGTGCTAAGAAACACCTGGACCCATTTCATTACTTAGCCATTGTGAACCATGCCATAATGAGCGCAGATGTTTATTTTATATGCTGATTTCATTTCTGTTGAGTTGCGTTGCTGGTCATATCATAGTTCAGCCTCCACACTGTGTCTCTATGTCTCTCTGTATTAATTTGCACACCCAACACTATGTGATCATTCTCTTTACCTCCCATTCTCTGCAGCTAAATGCATACAATTTTATGAATAAACTTTGGAGCTGTTGTTTCCTGCTAAATTCTTTTCTTGATTATTGGGCAACATCAATGAACAAAAATATAATTAAAAAAATATATTCTCCCATGATTTACCTTTCTTCCTTCCTGCTGTACATCTGTTCCCCAGAACTTATTCATCATCTCCTTACCTTTATTACTCTTCCCCGCTTTTGTCAACTACTAGCATGTTCCATTTTCATAAATTCTCCATTTTATGGTTCTGTACTGAAGCAACATCATACAGGATTTGTCTTTTTTTGTATTGGCTTATTTCTCTCAGCTAATTGCCCTCAGAATGTTCCTGTGTCACCATAAATGGTGTTTCTTTTATTCTATTTCTGTTCATGGGAGTTCATTTATTATATTTTCACACATATACATATAGAGGTCAGGTTACATAGATGAGTCATGCACTACTGATGCATGAAGCCATAGCATTCCACACACTGGCCAGAGCTATGTTCATCAGTTACAGATCACCAACCAATACTGTGTAATAAGTTCAAGATAAGAGGCTCTCTAGAACACTAGAAAATAAATAGTATCCTCTGCTTTAAATTCAGTGAAGTTGAAAGCTGAGCTCAAGGAGGTCCACAGAATCCCCAGTGAGCCCTCAAACTCTGCACAGTATTATCAACCATCACCTCTTATCAAAACCCATGTGACCGTACTAAGCCAGATGGGAAGGGGGCACCATCTTGGTTGGTGTTAATATTAGGAGAAGCACTGCCTTTTCAAGGACTGTAGCACCATTGTTTTCATCAGGCTTGAGGACACTCAGTGACTTAAGCTCCAGGGCACCTGCCTGAAGGCTGACTGACCACAGACACCCTCTTGCTGGTGAAAGGGAAGATTCAGATCCAGCAGCCATGCTGCTGCCCTAATGTGAATAACTTTCCCTAATTTGCAAGAAAGTGAAGGGGAAGAGATAGGTTCTGGGTATTCACACACATAACTCAATAAAAGCTGTTTATGTATGTGATTTAAATGGAGATATTTCCTTTCACTGCACTGAGTGATACTTCACATGTCCTTTCTCTCTCCTGTCAAGTAGAAGCTCTTTCCAGGGACTGTATGCTACTTTGGGATGCTTCTGCCTCTGTTTCAATCTGGAGGTAAATTGGTAGAAATGTTGGGATCTTGCTTAGGACAGCAATCTCAAGGTTCTTGTTCTTTCCTCCTTCTTGAGTGTATTTGTATTTCATTCAGTATTTATTGCTAAGGGAGAGGACTTAAATTTTTAATAGTTTGGGTTTCAAGTAATTTTTATTTTCAATCTTTAAGATTTATGTTTTTCCCCTTAGTTGGAGTTAGAACTAAATTAATTTTGTTTGGAAAGAACAATAAAACCCAGTGGCACAAAAGAATAATCTCATATTATTTATCATTAGTCTAAGAGTCAGCTGGTCAGTTAGTTTTACTCACAGAGATGAAGCCCATTGATCCCAGCAGGCTCACTCACACATCTGTGAAAATCTGGCAGGTCTGTGAGAGCTGCTGAGTCTAGGCTTCACTTACTGATGTCTGGCTGGCATGATGGAAGGGATGCATTGGATATATTTTACCATCTAGACATTTGGCCTGGTTTGTTTGCACACTGATGGTGGCTCTCAAGGCAGGGAGTGGAGAGCAAAAGGGACCATAGCCTCTTGATACCTAAGTTCAGAACTGGCATGTTAATCCTTCTGCAGTTGTTTGACCAAAGCAATGTGACCAAGATTTAAGGAGGATGGAAACAGATACTTACTACCTTTGGAAAGGGAGGACCTGTCACTCAGAGTACAGAGTAAAGGGTTAGAAACTGTGTCATTTTGTAGCCAATCTATCACAGTTTCTTTCTTTATAGACTTTGTATCAGATAAATAGAACGTTGAAACAGTTTTGGGGTCCTTATCTTTAAACATATTTATCAGACTACCTACTGAATATATTTCATAGATCATTGCAAAAAGTAAAAGTATAATGTAAACCCTTATGTTGTGAAAATTTCTTCCCTGGAGAGACACAGACAATGTCTATCCCAATGAGAAACCAAAATATAATTTCACCATTGTTCACCTTGTAGAACCAATGAGTTTATTTGGCTTACTTGCAAGAGCATGAGTATATGGTTACTGGCAGGAATGGAATGTTGGTGACCCCAAAGCAGCATCACTGGAGAGTCTGCTCCCAGCATGGATGATGGCTCCTCAGTGGCTGAATAGATGGAACCCCCTTCAACTACCATCTTCCAAAAACCACATGCCATTAGAGTAGAAGTGGCTGGGAAGATGGACAAAACCTCAGATGCAGGGCTCAAGACCATCCCCATCACTTCCTTCTGTAAGGGTCAACAGGCTTGCACAACTGATCTGGTGAAGATGTAGACCACAATCTATAACATTCCATCTTACATGGCACTTAGAAAGGACACTGAATCCAGCAGGCTCTCAAACTACTTGCTAACTGAATTACATGAATGTGTAAGGATTAGGGCAAAGAGCACTGTGCTTCGATGTCCTTTCCTTCAAAGAAACAAGAAAGTGTGAACTCAGCATGTTCTTTCCATGTTATCTGAGTACTTAGTTACTTACAGCACTTATTTACTTACTTACCTGATGGAGAGAATAAACTGAACCAAATTATATTTACATCATTTGCTAGTAGCTACCTGGTACTTCTGGGGAAGATAAAAGGATTTCTCAGGATAGTTAAATATTGACCACAACCCAACAGACATGAGACAAAAACAATCATGAGTAGCATTACAGAAACAAGAAGCCCTACCTTTTCTGTGTCCTATGAATGAAGCAAAAGTTGGCAGAGCAAAAGCTATGTCATCGAAACTTGGAGAAAATAGTGACTTGTCAAACAGTTCTTTGGCTGAACTAAGTTGACAATGTTAATAATGGGTTAGACAGTCCCTCTGTGAAAGCATTTAAATTATTTCTGAGAGTTCCTAACTAAATTTAAAGCACAGGCTAGAGAAATATAGCAAACATTTAAAGACAAGCTACCCTCACACATGGAAATTGGGAGACAACCTGCTGCTAGAAAACTTGGTTATTTACATGAGGTTCTCTTCTTCCTTTGTCAACCAGGATGTTTTGTACAAATGTATGTATGAGGAGAAAGATAAGGGATAAGGGCAGGAAGAGAGGATAACTTCTTAGCTATTGATATTTGCTTTTCGCTTTGCAAATGTATTTCAACGTTCGAAAGTTGGAAGGAAAAATGAGGTATGGGGCAGTTTTAGTTAGATTTTTCTGCATTGAAGTGTTCTCTGTTTGGTTTAGGAGATATTGTATTTCCTCACATGCTATTTTCTTTACAATGGAAGGTGATTGGAATTGTTGCAATTAAATTTGAATTTGAAGACTTTGATTTCAATGAAACACAGCACACTAAAGAAGGAAAGAAAAATCTCTTTCACAGACTATATAATTATTACAGGGTATGAATGCAATCCAAATAATCTAGGATGTGAAGGGAATAAAGTGGTAATATTGATGTAAAGTATTGTATTCATAAAAGTTCCTCTCCTGTTTTTAATAATGCAGGCAGTCAGGTTGAGGTCTTATAACCTCAAATTTGTATTTTGCTCAAGCAATCCAGATCTTATTACATTAGGCAAACACTATTCAAGAGAACAGTGGATCATGTAAATACCTTTAATATTATTCATGAATTTCACTCCTACTGTAGGTTGGAAATATGCTACAGATACTATGTTATGAATGGCCTTTCTTAGCTTCTAATATTGCTTATCTGCATTTTGTTTTCATTGCATTTTAAAGAGGCTTTGCTTTACCTCCTGGCCACAGGCATGGTGCAGTGTCCTCAGCCTTTGCTCCCGGTTCTCTCCTTTGTTTCTGCTCCGTGTTTACTTTTCTGCTTCTTGTCTCCCATTGGCACCAGTTCATACCCACAGTCAGGACTGCACACTGAAGCTAATACCGCTAGTTCTAGACAGCATGGGGATTTTAACGGAAGTGTGTTTTTAATCCGTCTGTAGTTTATGCCTACTCCACAATGTGTCACCCAGTGGCAGAAGTGAGAGCATCAAATACTTGTTCACTGGGACAGATTTACCAAGCACTGCAGCTCATATCATAGGACAGACATCTTTGGGGGATACTGTGATATCAGAAGAATTAAAATACAACCTTTAAAAACCAGATGAAGCTACTTTAAGACTTCATGTATTATATTAATATCTATGGTAGTCCCTATAAGTGGTGTTTCCAGATTCTTACAATAATGTTGAAGCAAGCTGAGCACACTTAGGAAGCCATGTCGGAAATGGGAGGAAGAACCTGAAAAGAAGTTTAAAAATTTTACTCAGATGGTCTGTAACAATATTTGTTTATTTCTATGTCTTTTTTAAAGTAGTGAACATTAATTGAGCATCTACAAGGTGTTTAAGGCATAGAAGATGGGGCTGAACAAAACAAATTCTTGATCTCTTTTAATAAACGTTAGAAGAAAAGTAAGTAGAAAGTTACCCACTGCCAAATGTCATTTCAGGCACTTTGGTGACAGTCTCCAGACCAGGTGGTGTCTTATCACCTTGCAAAAAATGAAGAAATGAAAGGGGACTTTGTGGAGGAGATGGTGTGCTTTGTGGACACTAATGCTGGTGTGTTCATTCAGGCATAGGAAACTAGGTTAATCTGAGAGGGTGAAGGAAGGAGGTTGGGAAGAGATGGGGCTGAGAGGTGGGGACAGAGTAGTGAAGAACCTTTAGAGAGAAGGGGGGAAAGCTCATGCTGAGTTCCTGTGGGTTATGGAGAAGGCTCAGTACTTCACTGAGTACATCTGAAGTCCTTGGCAGAGAGAAAGATTTGATATGACTTTGAAAAAATTTTGAATAGTGTATCACTGAATAGCGTTAATCATAAGCATATTGTCTCAACAAGTTGAAACTCTACTTCAATCAACAACTTTCCTGCTTTCCCTCAGCTTCTGCCAGCACCCCCCCTACCCCCACTTTCTGCCTCCATGACTTAGAGAGCATCTGATACCTCATCTAAATGGAACCAAGTTTTGTCCTTTGGTGCTTGACTTAGTTTCAGTTTGACATGACTTTTATTAACATGGAATCTTTATGCCTTGGGTTCCACCTGTAGGGGCTTAGAACTAACGAGAAACAGTGATGGAGCACAGGTCCACATTGAGATGATGTTGCAGTATTGACGGGATGGAGGTAGCTTGAGGAAGTCTTCAGAGGTAGAGGCAAGTGGAAAGAATCTGGGGGAGATGAGGAAGGTAAAGCTGATATGACTTGCTGTTGTTTTGAGTATGCTATGTGAGTGAGGGACAGGAGACTGGATGTGTTTTGATATATAGAGAAATTTTTCCAAATAACTTAAGCCTTAACAGTTATTGACCTCTATGGTGATTTTGTAAAAGTCAAATAAACAGTCATGTCTCTTAATACTCTGCAGATGATAATAGCTCACTTGATGACTCAGGCTTATTCTTTGAAACTAAGTTTTGGGGAGATAGAGGCATGAGGATCAGAAGCTCAGGGTCATCCTCAGGTACATATCCACTTTAAGGATAGTCTGGGATATACAAAACTTGGTCGGTCTTGCAAAAACAAAGCAAAATCAACAACAAAACAATAGAGACTGGAGCTTTGCATCTCTCCTGATTATAGAGATGAGTATTATGTAATCTGAAGTCTGAGTTTATTTAGGAGTATGAGAAATATGGCTGAATAAGACACAAAGTTAATGAACATTTTTCAAACAGAGAAAAAAGATGATCTGATTCCGCTATAAATCAACTACATCCTACGTGATATTTTGAAATATTATTTGAATTACAGGTGTTTCCACTTTTTCCCTAAAGAGGCCTGCTCATCAGTGCTTCATTTGGAGATGAGCTTGTCCAATGAAGTCCCAGGAAAACTACCTAGATAACTGGGGCAGATAATGAGAGAAGAAAATGTATTTAAAAATAAGGCCTTTGCATATGTGTGTGGTGCATGTGAGCTTGTGCAATCACGAGTGTGGATGTCTGGGTTCTCTGGAGCTGGAATCAGAGGTAGTTGCGTGCTACCCAATGTGGATGCTGGGAACAAAATTTAGGTCTTCTGCATCAGCAATGGGTGGTCCTTAGCCCCTGAGGCCCCTCTCCATCTCCAGTCCCTCACTTTTCTCTTGGTTTTTAATTAAACATTAGAAAGACAAGAAAAAAGATTCTATAAACAGAATTTTTTTCTCAATATATAGAAATACTGAGAACAGCAACTGAGGAATATCCTGAGTGCTAAAACTTATTATTGCTTCAAACTCCACAAAGAAAGCCTAGTTATCTGAGACTTGAGGTTTTTAAAAGAACTGGTTATTGCAGTACACCACATCCCTTATGAGACTCCAAGCTGTGCAATGATAGAACACATGGTCTCCTAAGCCGTGGTCTCTGCTGCTCATCCTGTCCTATATTTCCCAGGCTGACAAGAAGAAAAGTAGCAATGTGTATTGGGAGCTGATGCTGGCAGTGTTCTCTCTCTCTCTCTCTCTCTCTCTCTCTCTCTCTCTCTCTCTCCCTCTCTCTCTCCCTCTCCTCCCTCTCTTGACCATTCTTAAGGCATGTCAGGCGGAATTTTTTGTAATTAAGTGAAAAGGCACGCAATTCAGTTTCACTTTGCTGAACCCAATCTGGAGGATTGACAGCATGCCTTTAATAGATTCCTTCAGTAGATAATTAAACCAGTTTAACGCAAGCACTGCATGAATTAACATTTGCACTTGGTATGAATATTCAGGGAGCCCATGCTTTCTGGGGTGTGAGTTGTTTCTCTGGGATCTGCAGAAGTGCCTGTTAGAGGTTGTAACGTATTGATTAGTGCCGAATGGCACAAATTAGAGGGTCGGGGCACATCCCTAGAGTCAGAGATGAGACGCTTATTGGTGGTACTAACATTTTTTCCTGTAAACTCTAACCCAGACAGCAGATTGCCTGCTTCAACTAGTCATATGCTTGAATTTTGCCTGAAATTGCTATGCAGAAAACTACATTTCCTGGAATCCTGCCATCTGTTCATTTTCCACCCTCTATGAGGTTTTTCATCTGTAAGATTAATCTCTAGATGTTATAAATATGATAACAATGGTCGAATAAATAAATAAACAAAGAATCACCAGCCCATTGGAACATGCCTTTTGTAGTGATAAAATTGCTTTGGCACAGCTTGCTAATGGACTGAACAGTGGTGCAGAACTACATTTGAATGGATCTGGAAATCGCCAAGAACTTTGAGCCATTTCAAAACTCAGCTCTGAGAATATGAAAACTCAGACGTGTGTGCCTTCATAATAAAATACTTGGGGAACTTGGAAGCATACAGGGCATTATTAGAATAAATCAAGTGAATATTTTGATGTTATGAATTAAAGAAAAAATAAAATTTAGTATCTTCTGGAAACTGAGGGAGGTCATATATTATGGAGATTAAGTCATGAATTGTGAAAAGAGTGCTTGAGTCGTAACTGCTCTTTTTTTTGTCTTTCTTTCTTTCTCTCTCTCTCTCTCTCTCTCTCTCTCTCTCTCTCTCTCTCTCTCTCTTTTTTTCTTTCTTTCTTTCCGAGACCGGTTTTCTCTGTGTAGCTTTGTGCCTTTCCTGGAACTCACTCTGTAGCACAGGCTGGCCTCGAACTCACAGAGATCCACTTGGCCTCTACCTCCCAAGTGCTGAGATTAAAGGCATGCGCCACCACCGCCAGGCTGGTCATAATTGCTCTTAAGCACTTAGGAACTGTGTGATCATGGGGATATCTGTTCCTGGACTGTAAGTGTGGATAAAAATGGCACCTTCTTTATGGGCTTGCTGTGAGGATTATGGGAGTTGTTTATTATACATAAAAGCACTTAAGACAATGCTAACTAAGTACCACATAAACACTGAAGGTTTGCTCTTCATATTTTTCTTATGTATATGTATATTCACACACATATAGTCATGACACCTTGAAATGATCACTTCTCTCTGTCTCTGTCTCTGTCTCTGTCTCTCTCTCTCTCTCTCTGGTTTTCTGAGACAGGGTTTCTCTTTGTAGCCCTGGCTGTCCTGGAATTCTCTCTGTAGATCAGGCTGACCTCAAATTCATAGAGATCCTCTTGCCTCTGCCTCCTGAGAGCTGGAATTAAACCACCACTGCCTGGCATCACTTTTAAAATAAATAAAACCACCGAAAGCAAACTTTACCGTATTCTGAACACTCCCTGCTAAGAAGTGACAATAACTCCCAGCAATGTAAAGATCAGTTTTGCTCCTTCTCCACTCTGTGAGCTCCTGAGCCTCCCTCTCTGCTCTTCCCCATCCAGGCACTTAGGACATTAATGTCGTGTCTGGCTCAAAGGCAGAGTGTTTATAACCTGAAGAGTAGGCACACGATGCTGCTTGCACTCCTCCTGCATTTGGTCATGTAGCCAGAGCGTATGAACAGCAGCTTCAGGCTAGGGGCTCTGTCACTCAGGAAAACTGCAGCTGTGCCTCCTGACTGTCAGAGATGCTTTCTGGCTAAGCAGCCTTGGAGCTGAAGGTAGGTTGTTCCTGCCAATAAGAAGTATGGTACTGAGATATCTCCCCACACATGAGATCAGCATCTTCCACCAACCTGAGGTCTCCATAGCGTTGCCTGCTTTGTGATTTTGACCCTTTCTTTGGTGAACATTCCTAGAGGGTCACATGAAGGAATGCTCTAAAAGGGAGATTTGGTTCACCATGCGTTGGAAGGGAAAACGTGTCACTTTACTCCATGGAAATGCCATCCACCTCATAAATAATTTTTAAGTAAAAATATATATTTTTAGATACGTTCTTTTTTATTTTGGGTTTATTTTTTTAACAGATTTATTTATTTATTTATTTATTTATCCATTTATTTATTTATTTATTTATTTATTTATTTATTTATTTATTATGTATACAGTGTCCTGTCTGTACATATTCCTGCAGGCCAGAAGAGGGCACCAGACTTCATTACAGATGGTTGTGAGCCACCATGTGGTTGCTGGGACTTGAATTCAGGACCTTTGGAAGAACAAGCAGAGCTCTTAACCTCTGAGCCATCTCTCCAGCCCTAAAATATATATTTTTATCATTTATAATTATATTTTTAAAAGTTTCTTAAATCCATAGTTTAGAACTCAAGGTGCTGCCCTCTAAGTTGAGGCAGCCCACTCCAAACTCTCTTTAGAGAATTTGCTGAACTTTGCTGAAGAAGCTTCTGCTTAAGTTCTCTATGTCCACTGAAGGATTCTGTCTGTCAAGAAGTCAAGAACCTGTTTGACATAGATGACTTAGCTGGGAAAAGGCACTTGCTGCCAAGCCTGATGACCTGAGGTCAATCCTGGGGACCCATATGGTGGAAGAAGAGAGCCAACTCCCACAGGTAGAGCACTTCTGTGGGTCACACATAAAACACACAAACAAATACATAAAATTAATTTAATAAAAAAGAAGATATGAACTAAAAGATCCCCAAAACAGGAGGACAACATCTGGGGAGGACTTGTGATATTTGTGTTAACCTACCTGCGTTGTTATAAAGTCACATTAAGAAGTTTTCATTTTCCTAGAAAAGACTTCATAGGAATTGAGCTAAGGCTATCCACTTCAGCATGACAGACTTATGGGAAGGCTGCACTCTTTGGAAATGACTTTTTTTTTTTTTTTGAAGTTCCAGCATGAAAATATCTGTCAGTGTAGTCAACACATGAAATTGGAAAAGTTGGGACAACTGAAGTGCCCTGTTCTGCTGATAAAAACCATGTGTGTTTACCCCCTTCTGCTACAGCCTCATTAACACTCAGTGTGAGAACAGACATTGTCATTGACAGCTGAGGCTTTTACTCACGATATGCCTCTCATATGGGTGTGTGGGACGTGATTATGCATCAGAAGTTGTCACTATAGATCTTAAGAGCACATTCCCTGTGTACGCCATCACCTTCTTAGCGCTCATTTTTGCCTTGCTTCTTTCTGCCAAATATTTCTCAAGGTACACACTCATTAGTAAGTTAAACTTAAAAAAGTAAAACTTAAGGCGAGTGTTTAGCTCAAAATGCCCTTTTCCAAAACCCATTTGGAAAATTTTATGGCTAACCCTTTCAATTTCACAAAATATGTGACTAGCTCCTGAGTTGGAAATTATGGGAAATGCTATATCATCATATTCCAGTTTTCTGTAAGTTGCTTTACTATGAAAGATGTAGAGGCTAAAGCACATGTTTTGTATTTTTTTTTTTCCAAAATCTGTGACCAAGTGTGCCCTGAATAATGTGGAACTCAGCAAGCTTGCATGCTGCCCACAATGTAAACTGTTGGAAATCTTGTAGCGAGCATTAAATCTGGCTGACAAATGAACAAGGTGCTAGAAAAATCTGCCTTCACATCGCAGGCCCCAGTGTGGGGTTCATTGTCCAAGGAAACTCTGTAAGGCTTTTCTGAACCTCAGCTGCCTTATCTGTAGCATCAGTATAATGCATAGACCTGCGTCCTAAGGATGTTGAATACCCAAAATGCTTCCATCAAACATCTCACAATCCTTGGCCCATTGTAAGTGTTTCAAAAGCTTTTGGCAACCTGAAAGGCCTCTCCACTGACACAGCAATCCAAATCAGACCAAATTGGAAAAAGCCCTGGTTTAATGGGTAAAGTGCTCCTGGTTGATTCCCCTCCTCCACCCAGAGAGGAGACAGAAACGAGAGATCATGTGTCTGTTTTCTGGGTTGCACTTAAATACCCTATGGGAATGGTCTTGAGCATCTCTTGGGGAAAGAGATGAGGGAGGGGAGTTGAGGTGGATCTTCCACCAGAACACTCCAGACTATTTGGGTATAGAGATGTCAGGGTGCCAGGGGCTGAGGTGAAGCTTCCACCAGAACACGTTTCACAAATTAAAGTTTCTTTTTCAATCTCAGGGAAAGTAATCTGAACAAAGGTGATGTCTGTACCTTTGCTTCTCTAGCATATTTATATTAATCAACAATTTAAAATTTGGTGCGTGTGGAGTGTAGGGGTACATGCAGGTGAGTGAGCATGTCCATATGTGTGCACACTGGGGCCAAGAGTGGACATTGGCTGTCCTCCTCTGTCACTCTTCTTGTGCCCTTGAAACAGGGCCCTTCACCAAATTGGAAGCTTACCATGTTTTGGCTAGACTAGCCGATCAGTGAGCTCCCAGAATCCACCTGTTTCTGCCTCCCTATATTAGATTACAGGTTGCCCCTGCCATACCTGATTCATATGTGTGTTGGTAATTAAAAACTTAGGGACTCTTGTTTGCAAGCAAAGCACTTATCTATTGAGTCATCTCCCCAGCTCAAAAACCTTTTGCCTTTTTAGTGCTGAAGTAGGAGAATGATTATACCTTGGTGGCATCTTTACAGAGGATAGGAATGAACATCAGTTCACTGTTCCTCACGTGATAATAAGAACCATAACAGCTCTTCAGCACCATCATTCTCATGGATTAATGGGGAAACGTGTATCTTTTTCTATAGCATTTATCATGCTGAATAGCATTTCTAATATCTGAAAGCAATAGAAGTGGAATTATTTAGGAGATTGGTTACACATATTTAGGACATGTTAACAATAGAATATTTTCCCAGTTGACATTTCTAGGTGATGAGGTTTCTTTTTATTTTGTAACTGTAATTCTCTGATTTTTTTAAAGAAGTGATTAGACATTGCTTATGTCGGCTTCTTTGGAAAGACATCCATGATTTTAATATCTATGTAAAATCAGCATACAATTTTTTTTAAATAATTCCAACAATCCGATATGTATAAAGTAATAAATATGAGCTCATTCTACTTCCCCTGTGTATTTCATTTGTAAGTAGCACCAATGTACTGTCAGTAACAAAAATAATCAAATATTCCTATACCAACTCGCTGTCCTGAGAAGGAGCTTTGTAGCATGGAAGAGCAAGTCTACACCTGGAATGGTTTGATGGACAAAGCATAGACTCTGAGAACTGTGACTGTCATTGTGAACTTTTCCCCCTGTGATATTTCCCATTATAACCTCATTTGAGGCTCTAAATGGATTCAGAATAGGAAACCCTTTGCATTGGCAGAGAAGAAAAGCCTCTCCTAATATGCAGAACACACATGCCCACCCATTGTGTGAAATTGCACTGACAAGCCTCTGCTGGAAGCTTGCTGTGCCACAATCAAGTGAAACGCATGCCCAATCTACCTAGACCAGACTGAACTGAGAGGTGTTGGATGGAAAGAGTCCTCGGGAGATTTCACTAAACCGAGCCAGAAAAGCACACCTGTTTGAAATATCCACAATTACGACTGAAGTCGCTTTCTCTTAATTAACACAGAACCACCTGAGAGGTGTCGATTAAACAATCTGACTGAGGAGCAAATGATTTGACGAATGCTGGGTAGGAAGTTTGGCTCATTTTTGTTCTTGGATATTAAGTAAACTGGATCTCAAGGGATTTAATCACATAGGAGCAGAAAATTGCCCCCTTCTGGAGCTTGAAGCAGGAAGACAGCAGTCTGAGATTTCACTGCTAGTTGATGCTGGATCACGGTTTGTGGGTGGATCTTCACCACATCATAATTCACTATTCAGGCTTCACTCTTCCATTAGGAAACACAAAAAACCTGCAGTCTTCATAGTAAGCCACCCAGTGGGAGCATTTGTAATTAAGGGCCCTCCACCTCTCAAGATGGGGAAACTCAGGTGGAGTGCCAAAGATATGAAGCCTGGGATTTGATTAAAAAAAAAAAGCCGACGGCGGAGGCGCACGCCTGTAATCCCAGCACTTGGGAGGCAGAGGCAGGCAGATCTCTGTGAGTTGGAGGCCAGTCTGGGCTACCAAGTGAGTTCCAGGAAAAGGCGCAAAGCTACACAGGGAAACCCTGTCTCTAAAACAAAACAAAACAAAAACAAAGCAAAAACTTGTTCCAGCTTTATTTACTTTATGTGTGTGGGTGTTTTTGTCTGCATGTATGTCTGTGCATCACATGTACTTCTGGTGCACACAGAGATCAGAAGAGGGCACTTGATCCCTGGGCACTGGAGTTAAGAATTATTGTGAGCCACTGTGTTGGTGTTGGAAGTCAAACCCAAATCCTCTGGAAGAGTAGTCATTGCTCTTAAGTGCTGAGCCATCTCTCCATCCCAGGAATTTGCCTTTTCACCTTACTAAACCTCAGCTACTATATGTGTGAAACAACGTGGAGAATTAATTTTTTCCACATTTGTTTAACTTGTATTACTTATCAGGCATTCAGCTTGGTGTAAGGAAAGCAATGAAAGCCCAAGGTTGGGCTTTCAAGAGTCTGAATGGGGCAGGAGGCAGCTTGAGGTAGAGGGTTCCAGGACAATCATTGTTATAGGCTACTCTTTCGTTGAGTATCCTTTGGGGAGGGAGCAAAGTGGATGGCAAAGGACTTGATTTTTTTTATTGTATTTTTCATTATTCTTGAGAATTTTATACATGTATACAATGGAATAGTATATATCCCCAATTCCTAATTCCCTCTTCTAGCTCCCCCATATCTCCTCAACACATCTACTTCCCATGACCTGCAAAAATCCCCAAGTCCAATCAATGTTCCCCATATGTACATGGCTCTGGGACCTTCCACTGGAGGGTGAGAAATGTACCAGCAAGCACACCTCAAAAAAGAATGCTTCTCCTGCTTCTAGCAGCCAGCCAATGGCAGTGGTGTCTCAATAAGGTGTATTGCATGGAGAGAACTTCTCTGTACCACAATTCCAGTTGGCTTAATCTTGCGCAGGTGACATGGTTACTGTTGGTTCATGAATGAGATGGCCCCGAGAGGCTTTGACTTTTTAAATCCCCAGAATTGCAGCCTCTTCCCTGACCCACCATGGAAACTGTAGAATAACCAGTTCTATAAGTCAGCACCGTCAGAGTATGCCATTCCCACAGTGCTGTGGATATCGCTCTGTATAAATAAAATGCTGTTTGGCCAGTGACCAGGCAGGAAGTATAGGCGGGACAAGAGAGAAGAGAATTCTGGGAAGTGGAAGACTGGGGGAGAGACACTGCCAGCCGCCGCCATGAGAAGCAACATGTAAAGACACTGGTAAGCCACGAGCCATGTGGCAAAGTATAGACTAACAGAAATGGGTTAATTTAAGATAGAAGAAGTAGATAAAAGCAGCCTGCCATGGCCATACAGTTTGTAAGCAATATAAGTTTCTGCGTGTTTACTTGGTTGGTTCTGAGCGTCTATGAGCCTGGTGGGTGAGAGAGATTTGTCCTGTGGCAGGAAAACTCTTAACTACACCACAGAGGCATCACTCAGAGCTGAATCACTTCTCTTTGGAGACAATTTACAAAGTCTGGGTCCCAAGACCCAGGTGTGGCATTGGCTTGATGAGGCTGCGGCCCAGAGAAGTGGGGGACCCTTAAGTGACTTTGCCAGCTGCAGGTGGCAGAGCTGGAACATGAACCCAGTCTTCTGTTCCCACTTGACAGCACTGTCATTTGACTTCCTGCCTCATGTGTACAACCCCAAAGGGCTGGAGAGATGGCTCAGTGGTTAAGAGCACGGACAATCCCACAGCCCTCGGCCCTCCACATGGCAGCTGCCTTGCTCCAGGCCTGAGACTCCAGATGGCGCCCACTCTCCTCCTTCATGAAAAGGAGGTTGTATTCTCAGTACTAAGATTTTAGGTTAGAAGTCAGTGCCCTTATACTCCCAAACTAGCATTAAACCCCACTTCTCCCAAGGACAGAGTATAAGGTATGAGGCAGACCTGACTTCTGCAGCCTGTCACGCTCAGATCCAACCCTCACTGGCTGAGGGACCTTGAGCAAACTTCTTCACACTGAAGGCCTGAGTGTCCTCAGCTGTACAATGGACTTATGATTATGGAAGTCTCACCTGAGTGGTCAGTTAAGGAGTTCTTGTCATCCTTGTTTCTCTTCTGGCTCTTTGGGTCATTTTTCTACTAAAATGATACTCATGGCAGAAAATTGGTTTCATTCTGTTGAACTGAGAACTCATGATCACCTGGCTTAAAATCAATACCAAATAGTACAATACTCCAAATGCATTTGGCTGCTTTTCAGAATGAGCATGACGAGGTTCCTATTCTGAGATCAAAATTAGGCTCAGTTGAAATTCAGAGCCAGGCAAGACTCTATTTCTATTGGCAAAGGGATCACAGCTTAGGGGAATCAAAGATCATTCAATCTAGATATGATGATCCAGGTCCCTAGTTCTAGCAGTAGGGAGGATGAAGCGGAAGATCGTGTTCAAGGCCAACCTGGGCTAATAGAGAGACTCCATCTCAAAACAAACAACAACAACTTAAAGAATTAGAGCGTTTAAAGGCCAAGGACAGTGGCTGTTAGAGGTATGCCTCAGTGGCCACCCTCGGACTAATAGAATCTGGAGGAAGAACACAGGGTGCTTGTTTAGCTCTGGTTAAAACCAAGAGATGAGTGCCACCAGTCTGTTGGATTCAGGACTATGGTGTACCCCAATAAAGCTTTCCTGGGGATCAGAGAACAGAACAGCCACTAGATTAGACATAGAGGCCATACAGTGGTGGCACACACCTTTAATCCTATCACCTGAGATCTCATGTCTTTGCTTGGGAAGGACACAAAAAGGTATGTAAGGCATGAGGAAACAGGAACTTACTCTCTTTGGAGACTGAGGTGTCAGTGAGGTAAGGTTGGCTGTGGCTTGTCCTATTCTGCTGATCTCTCAGCTTTAACCCCCATATCTGGTTCCGGGTTTTTATTAATAAGACCGTTCAGTCACTCATCTTACACAGGACACTGAGCCTGTACAGCTCCAGGGGTGCCATCACGTCACAGGTATCATAGACTTGCATAGTCATTACCAAAGTCTTCCAGTAGAGGGCAGCTGTGCCCCTTGAGAGAGTGGCGCCTTTCCTAATCCTTTGTTTCAAAGGCAACCTGTGCTGTGGTGGATGTGTTGTTTGGCTGCATTCAAAAGGAGCTGAGCTCTACTCAAGGTCCTTATGAAGAAGATGGGGAGCTCAGCTTTCTGTTTCATTATTACTATTTTTAAAATGGCTTTATTGGGTATAAAACAAAAGAAACGACTCTCATTAAAAGTATACAATTTAATAATTTTTTTCTGATGTGTATTTATGGAGTTGTACAGCCAACTTCAAACCCAGGTGGGAATAATTTTGCCAATCTCAATAATACCCTTTGCTGCCAATATCTAGTACTACTGCAAGGCCTAGGTAACTTGGTCTTTTGTTTCTTGTTCTGTCTCTGTTACATCATAGCACTAACACTCACTATTGAGAGTCAGCATCAGACTCCACACACTGAGGCACACAAGAAGAATATTGTCATGTCAGATGCCAGTAACAAGCCCAAAGAGGCTCTTGTGCTTCTGGTGATAGTTAATTTGGGGATTCCCACAATTCCTTCCGGTGCAGGTTCAATTATTCTCTGGAATGATTTGCAAAATTCACTGAAAATATTATGATTTCGGTTTTAAAATCAAGGCTATACAGAGGATAAGATCTGATAGAGCCTGGATGCCTAATTTCTATGTTGTCTCCCTGAAGGCTAAGGGAGCCTCACTCTCATTCCACAATCAGAATGTTCACCCATTTTGACTCAGAGGTTTCATTATGTAGTAATGGCTGATTAAATCACTGACCACGTGACTGAACTCAATTTTCAGCCCTTCTTTTGCCCTTCAGTTCTGTTGTACCAAAAGATGGTACAGACAACCACCGCCACCACCATCACTACCACAGTGAGCCATTGCCATGCACTACCACTATTACAATCATGACCTAGAGCCATGTCCTCCACCACCACCACCACCACCACCACCACCACCACCACCACCACCACCACCACCACGATATCCTCCTTAGATTAGACTGGGGAGCACTTGTTACCAAGCAAAGAGAATTAGAAGTAATTTCATTGAACACTATAGAGTAGATTTTGGACCTTTCCAGATGATGGGTCTGTGGGAGACCTAAGCAGATTGCTGGGATTGAGTGGGGACACGAGACATGGGTCTTGACATGTTACTACTCCATCTGAGACACTAGCTTTGGCTGGGAATCATAGGACTTCTCTAAAGAATTCTGAAGAGCCATTGAAAAACTTCAAGAGGTAAGTACAGGCGGTGTTAGAGTATCCTGTCATACCATAGGGGGAACACTGAATCATACCAAAGTCTTTAGATTCTCACCATGGGGGCTCCAAAGCCCATAAGCTACTGAGAATAGGTTTAGGTGTTGGAATCCCAACACCCCAGAAAAAACTTTTCTAGTAAGGATCCCTGAGGTTAGGACAAGGGATAGTAGCTAAGTCATGCTTCTTTTCAAGTAAAAACAAAAACAAACTAAAGCATGTTATAACATGTGTGAGGGTGTGTGTGTGTGTGTGTGTGTGTGTGTGTGTGTGTGTGTGTATGTGTGTGAGTGTGCAGTTTGTGTGTGTGTGTGTGTGTGTGTGTGTGTTTGTTAGCTGGTACCCTGCAGGTGCTCCATTCTTTCAAACACAGAATTTTTCCTAATTTGTTTTTATAAACTTTCTTGGCTTTGATATTATAATAAAAATTCAAAAAACTATAGTAAGTCATTTGGAAATCGAGTGCCCCAAATTGCATAAGAATCAGTAACTTGCAAGGCCATGGTTGTGGTTCTACCTTAGGGGTATAATACGTGACTACATTTTACAAAGCCTCTGTCCTAAGCATTGGGTAAAATGAGTAACTTGCTCTCTGTCATTTCTGTTACTTTTATATTTCAAGGTTATGTTTTTAATAGGGTTTAAAAGTAGTTTATTTAGTTACTTATTTTCCTAAAATATAAAATTTTTCATAATGAAAAGCTTGGTCTATATTTTTTCATATAACTTTGCATTTTTTCTTAAATGTCTGGAATTTCTTTAATCTACCTTTTAGAATTTGATGAACGTAAAGACAATTATGATTTGAATGAAGGATGGCAGATCTTAGGAACATCCTCCTCTCTCAGGTCCACCTTAGTGTGCTGGGAGCCAGACCTCTGCAGGCTGAGGGCATGGTATTGTTGCCCATCCTGGTTTGTTTTTACCATGTCAGTTTGACCCAACCTAGTCACCTGGGAAGAGGGAACCTCAGTTGAAGAATTGTGTAGATGTGATTGGCCTATGGACATGTCTGTGGCCCTTGTCCTGACTACTAATTGATGTGGGAGGGCCCAGCTCCCTGTGGGTCCTACTATCCCTAGACAGGAGGGACTAGGCTGTATCAGACAGTGAGTTTGGCCAGAATCAGAGGTGGATCAAGAGAGCAGCATTGTCCCATGGTTTCTGCTTTAGTTTCTGTTTAAGGTTCTGCCCCGACTTCTCTTGAGGATGGATTATGAAATGGGAGGGTAAACCAAATAGACCTCAAGTTGTTTTTGGCCAGAATGTTTATGACAGCAACAGGAAGGCAGTTAGAACGTTGTCTCTCCTCTCTTCCTTCCAATGCAAAGATGCACAAGGCTTATCCTGTCTGGGACTGTCTAAGATGCGGTCCATGAGGAGTGAGCAATAGCACAACAGTGAGGAAATAGAGAAGCCAATCAAAGATTAGGATGTTTGACTTGAGCACATTTCTCCATGGATTAGTGGACTCCTTCTTTTCCTTTGTGGTGATTCAATCTATGGACAGTCTGCCAGCAGAACTGCATGGCTGGTCCTTGTCTCCTCTGCAAAGACCTTCCAAGACCTTATGCAAGATGCAAAACAATGGCTCATTACTCTAGATCCTCTCCTTAGGACTAAGGAACTCCTCTCTTCAGGGGGAAAACCTATGCTTCCCTTTGCTGTCGTGACCCACACACCTTCAGAGGCATCTGTCTCTGCATAATTTGGCTTTTTGCTTCCTGGCTGGAACTTGGATTAATAACTAGTCTGAGTTCAGGAAGTAGACAGAATACTGTGATTGGCACACCCAGTTTCTGCTAGGTTCCACTGAACAGGGAAAGAGGATGCCTGAGGCATTCTTTCTGGTTCATCATTTGGGGAATTTGTGGATATGTATTTTCCTTACAAATTAGCTTCTCGCTCCAGTGCCAAGTTTTACTCCTATGGTTTCAGTCATTATGCTCTCAAAAAACTTCTCATGTTCCATGAAACTCAGGAAGATTGTTCTTCTAGGGTCAGGAATTATGGCAACTGGCTGGGTCAACCCTCTTCTCAGTAGCTGGAATTTGTTACATTTCTGTGTAATAAAAAACACCAGACACCTCAAATTATTTTTTAAATAAACATGACCTCTTTTTAAAGTTGACTCTGAGAATTTCATACAATACAATATATTTTCATCATATTTACCTCAACTCTTTGAAGATTCACCCCCTACCTCTCCAACTTTATGCCTCAACTTTATTTAGCATACCTCAATGAACTCCAATGTGTGCTTCCCATACACTCCTCGGTTTAGGGCCATCCACTGGAGTGTGGTCCAGCTACCATAAAGATAATTGACTCTCCCTCCCCCAGAAACCCATCAATTGTCTTCAGTTAGGGGTGGGAGCTCATGAGCTCCTTTCCACTCCAGGCTAGAATGTGGGAGTATTGACTGGTTTAATATTGTGCAGGTCTTGTATAGGCAACTACAGCTATTCTGAGCTCATGAATGCTAGGGTCCTGTTGTGTGCAGAAGACAGAAGTCCTCCTGACCTTTAGCTCTCACAACCTTTTTGTGCCCTTTTCTGGCATGCCTCCTGAACCACGGGAATGGGATGGAATATAGATGTTCCTTTTGTGACCGAACTCTGCTGACATGTGTTCTCTGCACTTTGACCACTGTGGGTTTCTGTGCTAATCCCCACCCACTACTCAAAGAGACTTCTCAGATGACATCTGAGTGCTCTACTAATCTACAGATAAGGAGTTATGTGAATTTAGAAGGCAGTTTAATATTAGCAGAATGATACTACTCGTTTTACCACAGGGACTTATGAGCTCTCCCGCCATGGGTTCTAGTCCCAATTTACAGTAGCGGACATGTGCTTATCATGGATTATGTCTGGAGTTCAGAGGGCAATTTGTAGGAGTTAATTCTCTCCTCTACCATGTAGGTCCCAGTGGTCAAACTCAGGTCATCAAGCTAGGCAGAGGCACCTTTACCATTGAGCAAACTCACTGATCCACATTTAGAAAATTTAAGAGAATATTTTGTGTGCTTTGAGTTAAAAAAGAATTAAGATAAAAAAAAAAAAAACCAGAGCAACAGATCTCGACTATCTACTGGCTATCCCTTTGTAAGTTTTACATACTGAGACAACTGTGTGTCCTGACACACACAACACACAGCACAGCCATTTTCTAGGCTGATATAAATAACATTGCACCATATATGCACTAGGTAGTTATCCATTTTTCTCTGATGTCTATGGTTTTCAGTTGGTCTTTTGATAATCCACATTGGTTTTACTCATTCACATTTGCAGAGCGCTTCATTGAATTTCTATATCAAAAGCTGCTTCATTATTTCCTGCTAATAGACACTGAAGTTACAGACAATGTTTTACTAAATATTTTGTATACACTATTTAGGTTCACTCTGAAAAATTTCTTTACAAATTATTATTTTTATCATAACCATACAAAATACTGCTACATTAATCGTTAAAGTAGTTTTGACAGATTATCCCCCTATGACTATACAGAAAATCGGCATTTCTTCACATCCATACCACACAGTTGTAATCTCAGACTTTGGTTTTTGGAATTGGTGAAATGAGAACCTCATTGTAGTCTAATTTATACTGTGGTCACAGGTCTCTTCTATTTCTACTGTCTTTGTGGGTTTCCCTTTATGAAGTATGTGCTTATTTTCTTTACTAGTTTTCTGTTCTATTTGTCTATGTTTTCTTTTAAGAATACTTTTATTTTGTATTTTTTAAAATTTATTTTATGTTTATGAGTGTTTTGCCTGTATGTCTGTAGATCATGTGTGTGTCTAGTGCTTGCAGGGGCATTGTATCCTGTGGGACTCAAATTACAGACTGTTGTGAGAGCTAAGAATTTAACTACAGTCTTTTGGAAGAGCAGCCAGTGCTCTTAAGTGCTGTGCTATCTCTCCAGCCCTTTATCTATATCGTTCTTAACAGGTGAAACTACAGATTATTTAAACTGTGTAGACTATATGAAACAGGTTGGTTTTTTATTTTATATTTGTTTATTATATCTTTTATTGAAAGACATTCCTAATTTTTTAAAATTTACTTTTGCAATACTGGGGATCCAGTGTGGTGCTTTTTGCATAGTAGACAAGACCTCGGTTTATTTATTATGTATACAGTGTTTTGTCTGCATGTATGCCTGCATGCCAGAAGAGTGCCCAAGATATAATTTTAGATGGTTGTGGGCCACCATGTCGTTGCTGGGAATTGAATTCAGGACCTCTGGAAGAGCAGCCAGTGCCCTCAACCTCTGAGACATCTCTCCAGCCCTAAACAAGATGTCTTATAATAAGCTATTGACTTTGCAATGCTCTTGATTCAATCTTCTGAAAACTGGAGTTATAGGAATGGAACACCATGTCAATGTCAGAAGTTGCCAATTAAAAACATCTTCATACTTTGTTTGATTTTTTAATATCTGCAAGTGTTTTCTTGCAAGTATATAGGCACCAACTATGTGCCTGGTACCTGCAGAAGCCAGAAAAGGGTGTTAGATTTCCTGATATTAGAGTTAACAAGTGGTTGTGATCTGCCATGTGGGTGTTGGGAATTGAACCCAAGTCCTCTGGAAGATCAATCAGTGCTCTTCCCCACTTAACTATCTTCCTAGTTCCCCAAAGTTTCCAATCTTAATGTGACCAAATGTGTACATTACTTCTTTCATTGTTGGCCCTTAATGTGTTTTCTTAGGAAGTATTTGTGAAGGATGTCCATTTATAATTATATTTTAAAAGTTTGTACTTATTAATAAATTTATAAAGTTTATTCATAAATCAACTTTAGGTTAAAGCAAAACTGAATGGAACTTATGGAGAGTTCGAAACTGTAGCCTATCTCCACACATTCATGACTTATCCCATCACCGTGCTATGTAGCTTCAGTGGAGAGGATATCACAATGTCACCAAAAGGCTTAGCACAATCTTCGCTCTTTGTAGTTTGTGTCCTATGGATTTTGATAAATGTACACAGGCACATTATGCCGTTACAATGATATAACTCTCTAGCATGCTGCTATCCCAAATCCTTTGTGGTCTACCTAGTCATGCTCACCCCACACACTGGCAAACACCGATTGTTTTCCTGTCTCCTTGGTTTGGTCATTTTGAAAGCATGCAGTAGAACTCTAACACAAGACACCATTTCTTTGGAGAATGGTCTTTTCCACTTACTAGTATGCATTTGCTTCCTCTGTCTCCCACAGGTTTTCGTGAATTGATCACTCATTTATTTTCTTAGCACTGAGCTGGATTTATGATGGTCAATTTATGCATTCACCTGTTGAAAGACGCCTGTATGTCTTTTACATCATGTATCTTGATCCCATTCATTTCCCTGTGTAAGCTTTTGACAATTATGTATCAAGTTGTATAAACATATGTGAGTAGGATTGGGAGGGGGGATAAGTTTTTCAAGTACCTTAGGTAAAGATCAGACAGTATGATTGCTAGATCATTTGATAAAGACTGAACAATAGCATCTTGTTCCTCTTGCTCCACATCCTCACTAGTATTTGGTACTGTCATTTTTTTTTTTTTATTTTTTTTTTTGGATCAGACAATTCTAGCATTGTACAACAGCACTTCATTGCTCTCTTAATATGACACGTGATATCAGGCATTTTTCATATGCTCACTTACTGTTGGTATATATCCTTTGAGAAGGTATCTATACAGGCTTTTTGACCAATTTAATGGATTTTCACCTTTCTATTCTTGAATTTTAAGGTGTGTGTGTGTGTGTGTGTGTGTGTGTGTGTGTGTGTGTATTTGAGATGAGTCTTGTTGGGTGTGTCTTTGGCAAATACTTTCTACCAGCCTTTAGCTGTGTTCTCATTATCTTGACATTGATGTTTACAGAGCACCTTTGTTATTTTAATGAAATAAAGACCATTAATCAATTCTTTCAGGCCTTTGTTATGTGATCTAAGAAGTCATTGATCTAAGATTACATCCATGAGCATCTAAGTTTTCTTTTCTTTTTTTTTTAAAACCTTTCTAGAGCTTTATTGGGAGAGAGAGGGAAAGAGGGAGAGGGGGCAGAGAGAGAGGCAGAGAGAGAAACAGGGATAGAGAGGGACTGCGTGGAGGGAAGAAAGCAGAAAGAGAAAAGGGCGCATCTAAGTTTTCTTAAACAGTATCTTCTAGGACTTTATAGTTTTGTATTTCACATCTAGGTTTCTGTTCCATTTTAGGTCTTTTTTTTTGTGAAGGGTATGAGGGCTGTGTCCAGATTTGGAGATAGTGTTCTTGGTTGATGTCATATTTTCTTTTTATTTATTCTATATGTCTTTTATATCATGTATCTTGATCCCATTCACTTCAATGTCCCTTTGCATTTGCCCTCTGCCCCCTCAATCCCCCTCAATAAAACAAAATTTAAGAGAAAAAAGGAAAAAAATTAAAAAGGGAAAGAAATTAAAAATCTCATCATGGAAGCTGCAGTGTGACACAGTGAATCATGTTGTGAACCCCTTTGTCCATTTATGTTTACTTGCAAGTGTTCACTGTAAAGACTCATTGGTCTGGTTCAAGGCTTTGGTTTCTAGTATATTGTAGATGCTGGACCCTCATTAGGACTCTTCATGGATATCCTGTTGTTGCCCTGTGCTGTGGAGATCTTGCAGCTTTGGGTCTTTGGGTCAAGTCCCTTCACATGCTCCAGCAGATCATAGATGGGATGGATGTTAGGGTGGGCCAAGTCATAATCCTGAATCTGGACCTGGGCAGCTGTAATGTTGGTCCACCAGCCAGTTCTCCCTTGTCCTCACTGCTGGGGTGAGCTTTCCAGCATTGCAGTGCCTATTTCACCTCTAGCAGTAATGAGCAAGGGGTGGGACCAGTTCTCCTGCTTTCATGCTCTCAGGTTTGGCTCTTCCACATCTGCACCACTAGGGCCAGCTCTATTGTGTGATGTCATATTGTCTTAACAGCATTATTTGAAGCGACAGCTGTTGATTCCTTTGACAAGGACAAGCTGACTGCATTTACATGGCTCTGTTTCCAGGCTCTATTCTGTTCCAGTGGTTGTCCTGTCCCTTGGCTACAAGTGTTTAGTTTACTGGAGCTTTATAGCAAACTCTGAAGTTAAGTAGTATCCATCCTCTGCCTCTGCCATTCCGGATCCAGATTTTACTGTTGAGTTTCTTCAATAAATCCTCACCATTTTTTTCTTTTTTACCATTTCTATATTTCTGGTACCATAAGACATTCCAGGACTGCATTATTGTTTTCCTCCCTCAATCCTAGAATTCACCGTTCCCTTAAGAGCCATGACTTCTTCTACCATACAATGATACTCAAGAACAGAAGTTTGGGAAATAGTTACTTTAATTATTACTGGAATAGCAGCTACTAAGCACTTTTAGTGGACGGAGCTGGGAAATACAAAGAGTAAACACCTCTAGTGCACATGCCTGCATTTACTTCTGCCTCTACTCATCCATATTTATGTTGAACAGTAATGGAGATGCCACCACAGAATTCCTTCTATTCTTTATTTATAACACTTTTCCTACTAGTGAGGATGCTAATTTTCATTATTCATAATATATTTTCACATGAACATAGATTTTGGGTAATTAACAACATTGTGTATTTTTTTTCTTCGAACTTCAACTACTTGTATTATAGTCCTGACCTCATAAAGAAAAATTGGTCTGTAAAGACAAATGGAGGCTACCAGTTTGGTAGAGTTAATAGAGTAAAGTGCTGCATAGGGGATCCAGAACAAGGAGCAGACAGACATCTAACTAATGTTTTTAATCAGCTGTATTTTACTATGGTAATTTCATGTTTTAAAAAATCAATCATTGATGGATTTTTTTTAGTACAATGCTAATATCCACCATGAGAATTTACAATAAAAATAACAAATTGAGGCTGCCTATTCTTGCTAATATATGTCAGACATGTCCTAGAAACTGAAAACAAACAAAATCAATATTATGCCTTATTTTAATTTTGTAAAGGATGTTGGAACACTGTTTCTGTGAATGATGACACACAAAAGTTGCTGGCACTGTTCTGGTTATAAAGTCACAAGAATAAATGAATATCAATTAGACACTTGATTTTCATTTATTTTAAGCTTAAATGTTAGCGATATCATTTGAATAATGCATGCACCTATTTTAACTAATAGTCTAGTTTTTTTCAACTACTTAGTTTAGAGATGATAATTTTAGCTTTAAAGCATGTTTTGATTTGTAAGTTTATGACTCATTTTTTCTTCCTTATAAATTAATTTTTAAACAACCATAACTTTAGAAGTTAAATACTTCTATTATGCTTATGAAAGTCCTCATCAGTAAGTTTATCATAGTTTTTTTTTAAAAATAGAAGCAGCAGTTGTCATAGCAAGAGTGAGTTTTAGACTCAGTATTCATGAGAAGATTGTCTCAGGAACCATCTTCACACACATAAAGGGTGAATACTGAACAAGCTGTACCAGCTTTTAGCTGATTATCAAAGTGTGCGTAAGAGAACATGAGATTTAAATTAGGATAAGAAATTTAAATTTATCTCTAAAGAGCAATTTTTAAAATGATAGCAAGGACTATTTAGCCCTCAGATATATGCTTACAGTTTAGCCTTTATAATCGCGTTACTTTCCAAGTCTTTATACGTGTAGACTTCTACAGTGTGTTTGACATGACCTCACCCAAGGGTGAAGGCACCAACAGTATTACTGAGTTTCCAGAGGTCCCATCCTAGCCTTGAGAGTCTAAGAGTGCCATTTTCATTTAAACTTTATGTGGAATGCGACCAAGGAGGCTAACTAGTTTACTTGTCTTCACAGATGGAAACCACAGTAGTCACAGCAATGAGCAAGGCAGAGACCGGGCATATATACTCATATATTGATACGCTTGGGACCAGGGATCTCTCTGACATGGTGGAATAGGGAAAAAATCCTTTCTCATCTACCAGAAAGTTCGTGGTTGGTACTTCCATAGCAAAGAGAAGAGATTAACAAAAGGAAAACATAACAAATGCATTTAGTAAAATTTGAAAGCTGTTGTGGGTTGGCCCTGAACCATTCTGTCACAAGCCCACGTGTTGGAGGCTTCTTCTCCTGCTGATAGCACTATCATGGGAGGTTGTGGAACCTTCAGATGACTGAGTTTACCTAGAGAAAGTAGAACACTAGGAGCAGGCCTTTGAACATGTGACTTATACCTTGCCCCTGATTCTGTTTTCTGACCCACTCTCAGGTGAACACTGCTAAGTCTCAGACCCTGGGGCAAATGGCTGAACTGCCTGTTTAACATATCAAAGTCAACCTGGCCTCCAGGTTCTCTAAGCATCCCTCAGTCCCTACTTGGTACTAGATATGGCTGGCATACCTGCCCCTTGCCCAACTCCTCCCCCAAGTCTCCAGGACAGGGCTGGGTTGCCCTTTCCCCAGAGGCTTTTCCCTATATAATCCAACCATTTTTGTTACCCACACTGTTAGTACCTTTGGTCTTTTGGCTGCTGTACCTTGTTTCTTCCTCTCTCCTCTTGTTTCCCCTTCTTCTAACCACACATGGACAGTCATATGCACTCCAGACTCTTCCAGCTGTCACCTTGTTTGCCTATATTTTCCCTTATATCTATAACACACTTTCTCTTCCATCATACCTAGGAGCAACCATGTCCTTTCCTTTCCTTTCCTTTCCTTTCCTTTCCTTTCCTTTCCTTTCCTTTCCTTTCCTTTCCTTTCCTTTCCTTTCCTTTCCTTTCCTTTCCTTTCCTTTCCATTTGTTTCTTTTCATTCTAACACCCTAGATGCTCTATTGCTGTGGAATGAGGCCTTCCTTGCTGTGATAGACTGAAACCCCTTGAAACTGTGAGCTGAGATAGATCTCGAGGATATGAAAATGAAGACTCAAGGAACATTGTGCTTTCATGTTTAGGTTCAATGAAGAATGAGCAGCCATGGGTCAGTGTGGTGTGGCAGAAAGAAGCGATAAATGGAGACAAGCCCTGTCCAGATTATTTTCTGTTTTCAGTTCTTTCTTTTGAGTATGGGGCAGGGCATCCATTACACAAAGGCCTTCAGTGATAAGAAAAGGTTTTCTTTATATAAAGAAGAGAGAAGTTTTTCTAATATACAAAGTTTCCGCGTTTGGGGATGTCATAGTCTGAGTCCCTGAAAAAGAATCACAATAAGACCCTTTGTGCACTGTGTTACAAATGTCAGATATTTTTGGATTTGCATTTCATACAGCTGTAATAAGGTTCATGTGATAGAGAGGATACACTGTTCATCCTATGCCTTCAGAGAAATAGAGGAACAGAATCTGCAGTACTTTTCCAAGATCAAGAGGTAGAGTTGGGACTCAGTGATTTTTGTTTTGTCTTTTTTGTTAATGAAGTCCAACACTTGTTCCAGTTAACTGCTGCCATTTTCTTGGAGAATATTTAGGGCAAAAGATAAATACCAGCCATCACTGAGATTGCAGGCATTTAGATTCTGATGTAAAAAAATGCACTCATTTCAGGTAATGGGGCATAACGATTTAGTAGAAGAATTCAGACCAGTGTTTCACAAAGAGCCCTCTGCAGAGTAGTACAGTTTAAGGATGGAAACTACTTCCCCTTATTAACTAGAGTTTAGTTTATGCTTAAGTGAGAGGATATGGGAAAAAAACCCACTAAAATAACAATGATGTACATGATTCTCTTAGATCAGGAAGACGGAGGCAGGCACACAAAGGCTGTGGCTGGGAGGGGGCTCCAGAAGAACCAGGGAATCTGGGTCCTGGTGTCTTTAGCTCTCTTCTCTTCTGCTGGCTCAAAGTGCTAAAGCCCTGTAGCCTTCACTGGAAGAAAGGATGACTCAGAAGAGGAGCTGTGTGCCTACTTAGGTCACCACACATCACTTCCACTTATATCTCAGTTTCCAGCCAGGATCTGCAGCAAGAGACACAGGAAAGAAAAGCTTTGGCCAAGCTGGTAATTTGTCCAGCCAACATAGAAATTTTTCTACAGAAGAAGGGATAAATGCATTTGAAAATTTATTCCATGGCTTCTGAATATCCTTAGTAGTGTGCAAAAAAGAAAAAATAATTTCGTGATCCAATGAGGCTCCCAAGTGCAAGCCTAAGTAAAGTTAAGAAATTATTTAATTCCAGGCTTCTCAAAGATACTTAAGCAGATTGTGAAATGCAGAGTAGAACATACAGTGTAGAGTTCCCATGTGAACTTTACTATAGAACTTGGTGCACAGAAAATTTCTTAGGATTAATAATCTATAGAATATATACTTTGAGAAAGTGCTGCTGAACAATGGTGAACCTGGGGTGCATAATTCGTCACTGTTTCCAGCCACCAAGTTCCAGCCTGAATAGGTGTTGGCCTGTCCCTGACTTACTTAATTTGATTTTATTCTATTTGAAACAAGGATTTAGAGAACCGTATATAATGAGCATGTCTGGGACTAACTTGCAAATATGAAGGATTACAGAAATGTCAAATAATTGGCTGTTAAAGATAAAATTCTTAAATTTGTGCCAAAAATATCTCAGGCAATTTTCAGGTAGATAATACAAGATTTTGCGATAACCATCTCAAGGCGAAGGTTCCTGTGAACAGTCCAGAAGCAGGAGCTACTGCTCACTGAACACAGAGAGAGCTCAAAGCTCTGTGACTAGGACAGTGGATACACTGGTGGCCCCGACTAAGCTTCAAGTCCAGGTTCAGGTTTTGCCTGGCCACCTTCACGTGCTGTTTTAACCAATGAGCTCTCATTGATCTAACTCTGCTTTGTTATCTGTGCTTTTGATTTCGTATCCAGTTCAGTGGGGCTATTTCCCTATATTTTCTTCTAGTAGTCCACCAGGTTGGGGTCTTATATATAAGTTTTGAATCCACCTGGGTTAATTGTGTATATATTATGGGATAAGGGTATACATTTATTCTCCTATATGTGGATCCCCCAAATGCCATTTACTGAAGAGATTGTCATTTTCTTAGGAAGTTATGTACTTTCCAAAATACGTCATATAATGAGATAAATTACCAAATATTTTAGTGTGTAATCCATTCTAAATACATGCAGGCTTTAGGTGGGTCTCATAGCATTTCTGAGCCCTAGACATCATCACTTCTTCAACACAGGCAACAGCAATATTGTTATACCTCTTATAAAGAGATGGCTATGTAAGACAAAACAAATGGAATTAATTATATGTGTGAAATTACTTCGCAAATTCTAAAAGGCTATGTGACAAAGGTTTTCTCAAATCTTACAGTCAAGGCCGTCTAATTCACAACACAGAATATTTCCCTATGCAAATTTATAAACGTGACACTCGTTACCCCTTTCATCTTCTCCATCACAAAAAAGGGCAACTTGGCCCTTCTGGTGGCTCCAGGAAAAACTGTAGGAGGGTCCATTTCTTTCAGGCACTCAGTGAGAAAGCATTCATTTCGGCAGCCTAGTTACTTTGTACTTAATCATCTTTCTTATATGTCCACCAGCGTTTTCCCACTGGGACTGTGCCAGTGGATTCCTGCTTTCTTACCTTTGCCAGATCCCTTGTAGTCTCTTCTCTGCATACCTACACGAGCACAGACATGTTGTGTTTTGCTTAAAAACCTTCTTTAAACCTGGTGGATTCAGTACAGGCAGCTCCAGGAAGGTGGGAGCGGGGGTGGAAGGAGGGAGAATAGGGGAACCCATGGCTGATGTGTAAAATTAAAACACAAATATAATAAAAAAAATAAAAAATAATAATAAAAAGCCCTTCTTTAGTCTTTAAGTTTCAAAATGAAAGGCAAGATCTCTCTGTGACTCATTTTCATGCAAATGATACACTGGCCTTCACATTTCTGATGGAGGCAAAGTGTCCTCGAATTCCCACAGTGTTCATTCTCACTTTTTAAAATTTTGCTCAAAATGTTACTTTCCCAGTGAGGCTAGTCCTGGATGCCCTATTTATAACTGAAATCTCTTCCTCCAGTGGGTACTAATTCTAATTCCCTTTCTTACCTCACATTTATGTGTGTGTATTATTGACTTCTAACATTTCATACCAAGTACATATTTACTATGGTTATTGTTTATTATCTATCACAGTTTCTTAACTCAATGACTCAATGATGCTAGGATTTTGGGCTGCTTCCCCCCCCACTAATACAGTCCAGATATCCAAAATTGCTTACTATACTATACATATTCCATATTTTTTAAGTAATCAGTGACTGAGTTTGGAAGGCAGTGGTGCCAAGTGCATATTCGTAACTGTTATATAGCCACATAAATGTAGAAGTGGCTAGACGCCTTCTTCAACACCACAAGGCAGAAGGCTAAATGCCCAGAATCCAGTCACTGCCTCTGCATTGTACTACTCCAGGGCCACATACAATGTACTGTTCCTGATCCCTGGGTTCAAAGGTGGACAAGGAGAGTATTTTGGAAGGAGGGCTTACCAATGGATTCCGTGCTGGCTAGTTTTATGTTAATCTGGCACAACCTAGAATCATTTTGGAAAAGGAATCTCAATTGATAAAATGCCCCCTCAATATTGGCTTTTGGGCAAGGCTGGTGTGTATTTTCTTGATTGACAATGGATGTGGGAAGCCCAGTCACTGTGGGCTGATCCACCGCTGGACTGGTGGTCCTGGGTGCTATAAGAAAGCAGGGTGAGCAAGTCATGGAGAGAAAGCCAGTGAGCAGCAGTCCTCCACAGCTTCAGCAATCATTATTATTATTGCAATAGGAAACGAGGGGTCTCAGGGTGGAACTGGCCTTTTCTGAGTATAGCAGGGACAAGGAGAGATAGGGAGCAAAAGAGCAGGAGAGACAATGGATATAGAACTAAGCCGAGACTTCAAGGCTTGGGGAATTCTAGTTGAACTGACCTTACAGTATTCCCATCGAACGTTGGCCAGGGTGGTTAGATACCATTGTTGCCGTGGCTGGAGACTGAGGAATTTTTAATCAGCTATAGAGGGTGCTCTGTTATCAAGATATTGTTATTTATTATTATTATTATTATTATTATTATTATTATTATTATTAATTATGATGAAGTAGCTAAGCAGGAATTTCCTATTTGCAGAAGATTTTAAGGAAGTATCCACACAGGCCTAGGAGAAGGTTCAAGAACCTGACTAACACTGAATAAGGGAAGACTCTTTGCTGTAGGTATAGAAGTTACTACAGTAAGACAGATAAAAAACGTGCACATCCATACAGCACATGTTGTGATGACTGAGAAATTCTAGCAGGTTTTCTCCCGTAGCATGTCGTACCTGTGAGGAGTTTGGAATGTAGAGCCTTAGGCTCATTTAGGACTCTTGGTACTGTCCTTGAAAAGGTACGTACTTGGTATGATGGCAAACTGTTCCTAACTGCTTCTTAGCAACATATGTGGGTGAGTGGGAGGCCAGGCAAGAGAAATGGATCAAAGGAGGTGCAACATAATGACTGCAGCTGACATATTGGTTCGTGAGGTGTCAGAAGGCAGCCAAGGATCTGCTGCTGTCAGATGGAAGGTGGTTGAATGATTGACAGGTGGGCTGACTTTGTGCATTGGTGGAAAGCATCCCCAACTCCTTTATTCCTGAAGTAGAAAAACTTAAACACACCCTAGTTGTCCCTTCCCTCTCCAAAAGGCTTTATTTCTAATATGTGTGCCTGAAGCCTCTGTCTGCTCTGTGTCTCTTCAGCCTTTACTCTCTGCCTATACTTCCAATATAAGCTAAATCATGAGACTCTTGCCTTGACTCTTCAGTAGCTAGTCAGTAATCACAGTGAGTATAATGTCAATGTCATCTTTCATTCATGACTCACATTGCTTTCTGACCTATCATGTAAGTAAAAAGTCTCATTATGCCACATTCCTAACTAAATGTGTAACCACATCCAAACTATAGAGATTGGTGTATAAAGTACTTAAAGATGTGACTTTGGGGCATAGTTAAGAACTTCACTCTGGGTACTCCCCCATGCCTGTTTTGTACAGCACAGAGCTGACTTTGTCACTCCCTAAATCCCCTCCTTGTCTGTCGTGCTGTGTGAACCTTCTGAACTCTCTACCCTGACATTCTATCCAAACTCCAGTTTAGGATTTAGTAGTTGCCTGAACACAACCTCCTCTCCAGAATCTTTAGGATCCTGAGACCCTGAAGTTAAAGAAGGCACTCCTTCCTCTACCACCACAGAGATTTTGATGTTGTTTTACAGCATTTGTCACATTCACAGGCCATCTCCACTTCTATTCCTGCTACTGGTATGAGAAGCTCTGAGAGATTGATCAGAACATAGATTTCCTTTCATTTTTTCTTTTATTATAAAGAACTTACAAAAGAATCCATCACTGTTATTAGTTAGATCATCACTGAACATCACTGAAATTAGTTAGATCTTCTATAGAGTTAGAATACCCAGTAGGAAGTGGTGGAGCTTCTTGTTGGATTTCATAGTTTTACTGTTAAGTCTATTTTTGTGTACTTATTCACCAGAAACAAAATGAAAAACCCAGGACAGAGTTTAAGCCAGGAGACCAGTTAGTTTTATAACCACGTTTATGACTCAAGTTCCCACGACTTGCATTTAATTCAGTCCTTCTGCATCACCTTCAGTTTTCTTATTGTATGGGAAAAGTTTTTTTTTTTTTTGCATTCTGTATTTCTCTTTGAGTGTTTGCACCCTTTGGATCTCCTTGGGAACAAAGCAAGATAAAACCAACAGGAACTCTCAGGGAAGTGAGCACATTAAGACATCAGGAGTGTGGAACACCCACCCAGAAGTTCCATGTCCCCAAGCCTGCCCCTATGCATCCATTCCAGTTGAGTGTTCCTACAGCATCGTAAGAAATGAATAAATGTACCAGTGTGTTCATGATAATACATGGTATTATATATATTACATCAGGGTCCAAGGAATGATAGTTAGCGCTCCTGCCCTAGACATATTCATTTTATTTATTAAAAGTTATTTCACTTGAAATTAAAAGCATGTTGAGAATGCTATAGAAAAAAGCCTGGAATGATTACCATGGGTTTCTCATATCATGAAGACAATTTCTGCTTCAAGTCTAGGTGGAAAAAGAGGGACCCGACCTACTTTCTGTTTTAGTCTAGTGTTGTGACAACAAAATACCAGAGAATATAATTCAAATGTATTTTTTTTTTTTTAATTCTGGAGGTTGAGAAGTCCCAGATCAACCTGCTGACATCTGATGTCTGGTGAAGATCTTCTAGTTGTTTCCCCACAAGGGAGAAGAGAGAAAGAGCAGGCGAGCAAGCTAGCCAGGGTGAACCCTCAAGAAAAAGAGGCTTAATCCTCTGAAGAAGACAGCCCTCATGTCTTCATCATCTCCCAATGTTATCATAATGGTATTATCACTTGAATTTTGGAGGAGACACATTGAAATCAAAGGTTTCTCCCATCTGAGGCAATGATACCAACAGCAACAGCAATGGATAAAGCATGAGAGATGGGCCGGTGTTCAAGATGTCTGCACAAGGCAAGCAAAGCCAGTGATTCCCGAGGAAATGGGAAACAAATGAGAGTTTTTCATTTGTTGTCTGTGAGAATCCTAGCCCACCAAAACAGAAATCTGGGTGTGCCCACCCCAGCACTTTGAAAAGAAAATAGAACTAGAGAAGAACAAACCACAGCTCATGAAAACATTAAATGTTGGGGATAGAGCGTGAATGTCCTGCAGGACACACTGATGGCCTTCAGAATGTGCTGCTGCCTGGTGCCATGGAACACAGACAGAATGCTGAGTGACCCAAAGATGTGTGCATGAAGTTGTGCTGAGGAAGGGCAGAGCTTGCTAGGAGATTGGAAGTATAAGGAACTATCTAATTATGAAGATTTTAAATAGGAGCTACTGTGAACTTAACTTGTAGTCCATCAAATGTTTGGGGGAAGAGAGAGTTCAATTTAAAAACTGGCTGACTCTCATTCTGACTCTTTCTGCCTGGTCCCACAGAACTGGGGCTATCGACATGCTCTAGAATGGGCCTTTGTCTTATCTGGCCCCAGACCTGAAAAGACAATCATCACCACCGTGGCTTTCTCATTTTCTGTGTCTACTGATCTTGTGCTAAGGACGGCAAGAGGAATTGAGTCATATCTGCACTAGAAGCTTTGTTTCTGTGAGTCTTGTGTTTGTATAGGTGTGACTGTACCTGTGAGAGGTCACAGTTCACAAAGATGACTTGTGGAAGGGACACTACTTGTTTTGAGCCTTATGACTTTGTAAATTTGATTGTCATCTGTGTATCACCTTGAGGCTGTAAAAGTGCTCTCATTTATCCACGTTCTCACTGATTCCTGAGTAGAATGTGTACTGTCACAGTGATCTGTTTTAAAAAACTTCAGAGCCAGTCAGACATTTATACCACTTTGTGAAAACAGTTATAGGAGCTTCCTGAATGTGCCAGTCTGTTTGTTCATTATGATACATGGATAGCAGTGTTTATCAAGTCCCGTGAAGGACAGCTGGAGATCCTGTCCTGAGGCATACTTCATAATTTCATTAATACTTTCCTATCATCTACTCTCTCTTCCTTTCTGGTCTCCTTATACATGACTGTGAGCATTATTCCCGAATACATTACAGTCATAGGTAGACACCCACATAGAGGAGCCTGTACTAGGCTTCTATTGTTGAAAAACTTCTATCGTTCTTACAATCTCATCGACCCTCCCCATGATGTATATTATTTTTTACAACTAAGACATTTAACATCCTTAAATTGAAAACAGAAGAAGCAGGGGAGGGAACAGGAGGTGACAGAGGAAGAGGAGGAGGGAGAGTGGGAAGACAGTGTGCAGCGGGAAGAGGCAAGGCATATGGGAAGTAGGGATCCTCAAGTTCAAAGAACAAAAGCAAGTACAGATTGACAACATGCCTTTCTTCATTGTGCCTCAATTTAAGGGATGCTGTGAAGGAGGAAGGTGGCTGTCTCAGAGAGCAGAGATCACCAGATCTATAGCAGTATTCAGGCACAACTTTTGACATAGAGGATCTTCCAGCATACTGTAACAGTCTTGACTTCTATTACATATAAATTTGTTGACAATGAATTTCTTTTAAACAATATGTTATTATCACAGTTCCCCCAAATGCCTCCCAGATCCATCCAATTCTATTCTCTCTCTCTCTCTCTCTCTCTCTCTCTCTCTCTCTCTCTCTCTCTCTCTCAATTGAACAGGCAAACAAACAACAAAAAAGCCAAACAAATCAAACCAACAAAACACAAAGAGGAAGAAAAAAACAAAACAAAACAGAAGAAACACATTATCCTTTCCATTCACATTTGGGAGCCAATTCCTCCGTTTTTTGTTTGTTTGTTTGTTTTGTTTTCTGTTTCTGTTTTTTGTTTGTTTCTTTGGTTTGTTTGGTTGGTTTTTGTTTGTCTGTTTCCTAAAGGCTAGCTCCACTTACTTGCAGTCTCTAGACTACTCATCATAGTGATCCTTAGAAATCAACATAGAATTCCCACACTGAACCATTTAAAACAATACCAGAGTAAATAACCAGTACTATTTTTGAGAACCTGAAAGCTTATGTTTTTGAGACTGAGAAAGCTGGAATCTGAAGAAACAGACAACAAAGAGTTCATGGTGTTTCTACTCAGAGCTATAATGGTCACTACTTAGGGGAAAAGCACAAAGACAAGAGAAGCCACCGTGGACTCTGACACCTCTCATCTGCTATGAATAACAGGATCTGGGAGATACTGAGAAGCCCTTGGAACTCTGTCTGTGAATGGAATGTCATGATTGGAAATAAAGGGCTTGGATAGACTTCTGCAACTCACAGTTACTTATTGATACTACTTTGAAGAGATCAAAGAATAGCAGAAGCAACACGCTGCAAGGATGGTGAGATATCAATTACTTTTAATCACTCCCCAGCTCTCTCCCCTAATTATCCACGGTGTCATCTGGGACTCATTGCCCAGTACTAACAGTGATAGTCACATTTACAGCATCCCCATATCTGAGGAGCTCAGAGTACTTTCTGGATGTTGCTGGATTATTGTTATATAAATGAAGACTCCTGAAAATCCATCTATGAAAAAGGACAGTGTGATTGGCTATATTCATATTTTTTGGGAGAGGTTATGGGAACAGCCACATTTGAGGAATCCTAATACTAATTCCCCTAATAATTAGGGTTACTCTTGCTGTGATGAAACACCATGACCAAAAGCAAATGAGGGAGAAAAGTGTTTATTTGGCTTATACTTCTAAATCATTGTTCATCATTGGAAGAAGTCAGGACAGGAACTTAAAAAGCAGGAAGTTGGAAGCAGAAGCTGATGCAGAGACCATGAAGGGGTGCTGCTTACTGGCTTACTTCCTGTGGCTTGCTCAGCCTGCTTTCTTATAGAACTCCGGCGCCCAGGGATGGCCCCATCTACAGAGAGGTCCCATATCAACCACAAATAAAGAAAAGCCTGATCTTATGGAGGTATTTTCTCAATTGAGGTTCTCTCCTTTCTGATGAATCTAGCTTGTAACAAATTGACATAAAACTAGTCAGCACACCCCCTCCATATTTCATGTTTTGCTAAATGTAGTCAATATATATGATGCTCTGTCAACTCTAAGATTTAAGTTCTGGGTCCAAATTTTTAAGAGTATTCAAACTCCTTTCTAGCAGGAAAATAGTTTGAAGGTATCAAGGTATATTTTTATGTTAGTTATTTGGAAAACACATTATTGGAAAATCTACAGATTATGGTGGAGTCTTCATTGTTTAATTCATTGTTCTCAAACTCCATGAACTAAGTGAAGGCAGCTCTAGTTAACCTCATTCCAACGTGCGCAATATTCTTAGTGAGTCTGGGTTCGGTGTGCTCTTGTCTGGGTTGTTTCTGACCTTGTAGCACGATTGTTTCTCAATGAGCTGCTTCCCAATATCAGGAATGACTGATCTCAGTTATAAAACTGCTGTTTTCAGTAATAGTTGTTCATATACAGAATAATTAGGTTGTATTCAAAAGGAGGCGCTGAAGAACATCCTTCAGCACTCAAGAGCTCCTCAATGGTTGGTGAGCTACCCTTCAGGGTTAAAAACCACTTATACATTGAAACAATGGAATTTACATGCTTCAGAGGTTTTCTTGCCCCTTATCTTGTCTGTTAGAATTAATAAGTTAGGAGCATTCAGCTCCGAATGGAGGCTTGATTGCATGCCTTTTGCTAAGGATCCGAGACGTGAGGAGACTGCAGGGTGAGATACTTAGAGTAAGCACTTTCTGGACCCAAAGCTGCCTAGCATTCTCTCCATTTGTATTTCCTATTGTTTGCCTTTCAACAAACCCTGATGCTTACAAATGTGTCCTAAAAATGATAAGCTGTTTATCTCCAGTATAAGAATGATACTGAAATTTAAGTTCTTAGTTTATGATTTGTACTATCGGAGTGGTTAATTATAGCACACAAGATCAAAAGACATCAGGGTTTTCTTCATTTAGAGTTTTGTTTAGTGTCTTTCTGGTGGTTATAGAAAATCCTAGAAAACACATCAAATTTAGGGAAAGGCTATGGGATTTTGATTAGGAGGTATTTCTTCCTAATTCTAGTTTAGATTTTTACCTTACATTGCTTTAAGAGGCTATTAAAGTATCCATATGCAACAAGAATCAATTTTTGTAGCATCCTTCTTATAAGGAGACTATGGGTTGAAGCTTTTTTTTCCCATTGGGTAGGATATTGAGAAGAAAATCCTGAATTACTGACTGTCTCTAAATTAGTTACTTGATTATATTAATTATCTTATGCATTGGCTCTCCACTTACAGAATGAGGTTAATTATAGCTACCGTTCTTTATCTCACAGGAGGTTTTAAGAGCCTGGCTAGAATGGCAAATACACCAGTACATCTAAAGGGAGACATTCCATGTCATATTATTTTAGTATAGCAGTGTACCATGGAATAGGAATTGTCTTGATAAAGCCTTGCTATGTAATCTAGGGTGTAATCTTGATCTTTTGTTACTTTTTGACTCAGTTCCTGGGTGCTGGGGTTATAGCTGTGTATGGCCATGCACGTTTTGGGGAAAGAAAAATTTAAAAGTAAAAACATTTACTAAAATCAAAGGATGGTGTTCTGAGGAGTTGAATCAGTAGGTGATACCCTTGCTAGGTAGGACCGTAGCTTGATTCCCCAGAACTCATGTAAAAGTGGGCTGAGGTTGTGTATCTGTATTTCTGTGCTTGTACTGCAAGTTGTGAGCCCAGAACAAGAAAATACTTAGAAACTTCTGAGCCAGCTAGCCTGGTACTCAGAACAGCAAACAACTAAGAGACCCTGCCTCAGGCAAAGGTGGAAGGTGAAGAGCCAACCCAAGGTTTTCCTCTGATCTCCATGTGTGCAGGGTAGCAGCCATATACCATCATACACACATACATACATTCACACACATGGTACATACATCCATGTACACATACTAGGAAGAGTAGGAGGAAAGTGAGCAGTGAGGGGGGTAAGAGGAAGAAAAGGTGGTATGATTATTTCAACAAGAAAACCAACTTAAGGTTTCTGCTCTTTCATTGAATTGGAGAGAGTTCTGAGGTTGGGTTTGAGCTTTGAAATGATGATGGGCTGTGTATGTGCAGGTGGTTGGGCATCTGTTAGAGCCTATGGAGTTCCAAAGGACAGGGAGAAGGATGGGCAACATGGTTTTGAGAATGGGCCTGTCTAAAGTGGAGAGATTGGATTCCCTAGGAATAGGACTTGCTTATTTCTCATAAGTTGTCCAATGAGATGATCATTTTACTCTAAGCCCAGATGTGAAAGTTCGGGTTATTCAGGTCTCTTTGTTGTCATTATCTGTCCTTTAGATCTGAGAAGCCTTCAGATCCCAGCAAAGGTTTTGTTTCCAGCTTTCTTGCCTTTTCATCTTTATCGTCTCCGCCGTAGAGCAGGTATTTCTCATCCTCACAGAAATTCACTCCAGTCTTTCTGATGCTTACAGAACATAATATCGAATCATTCCTCTCAAACACTTACCATTATGAGGTAAACTGTTCAAATGTTGTGATGAGTCTTTGTTTCTTGCCAAGCGACCATTTAGTCTTCTTGATCTAAAATTACTGGAAACTTTGAATATACCTTTGCAAACTTACTTTTTTTTTTTCTAAAAAATATCCTGTACTTTAATCTGATTGATTTTACTCTGTGATTACTCAGTATTAATTCCAGCTATTTCCATTCATAACTTCTTGATGTTATAATGATTTTGTTTTTTAATTCAATCAGTTCTTCATGGTGACTGTAAAATTCTGACGTAGATGCTCTGGAAACTGAAGGAATGTGGGCACCACTTTGCAGCTCTCCATTTATACATCATTTGTAGGTTGCAACCACCATGGTGGAAGTATATCTGTACAGTAGCAATTGGTAAGCAATAAAGCAGTGCCATCCAAATTTTAAACCAGCATACCAGTGTTGCTACTTAAAAATCTTTGATAGTTCACATACATTTGTATATGATTTATTTGGCTTGTTCTTTATGTATTCAAATTAATTGTTTTAAAAGTTATTTAATTATTAGTTTGTTTGTTTTTTCCCCAACCTATCTTATTAACTTCCCTGGCTTCAGAAAATTTTGGCCTTCTCAGTCAAAATAAAAGTATACAATGAATGAACAAAGGTATATTCAGAACACAACTATTCTTTTTTTTTCTTTATTATTATGTGTTTTAAATTTTATACATCAGCCATGGGTTCCCCTGTCCTCCCCGCTCCCACCCACCCCCACCTTCCCCCCAGCCCCTCCCCTCCATTCCCATCTCCTCCAGGATCAAGGCACCCCTGGGGATTCATTTAAACCTAGTGGATTCAGTACAGGCAGGTCCTGTCCCCTCCTTCCAGGCTGAGCAAAGTGTCCCTGTGTAAGCCCAAGGTTTCAAACAGCCAGCTCATGCACTAAGGACAGGTCCTGGTACCACAGCCTGGGTGCCTCCCAAACAGTTCAAGCTATTTAATTGCCTCACTTATCCAGAGGGCCTGATCCAGCTGGGGGCTCCACAGCCTTTGGTTCATAATTCATGTGCTTCCATTCGTTTGGCTATTTGTCCCTGTGCTTTTTGCAGTCTTGGATTCAACAATTCACTCTCTTGCAGACCCTCCTCTTTCTCGACAGTTGAACACCTGGAGCTCCACCGGGGGCCTGGCTGAGGATCTCTGCATCCACTTCCATGAGTTATTGGATGAGAGTTCCAAGACGACTGTTAGGGTGTTTAGTCATCTGATCACCAGACTAAGTCAGATCAGGCATTCTCTCGACCATTGCCAGCAGACTACAGAGGATATATCATTGTGGATTTCTGGGGACCTCTCAAGCACTCTGCCTATTCCTGTTCTCATGTGGTCTTCATTTATCATGGTCTGTTATTCCTCATTCTCCCTTTCTGTTCTTGATCCAGCTGGAATCTCCTGCTCCCCTAAGTTTTCCTTCCCTCAGACCTTGCCCTTTATTACTCCCACTGTCATCCAGGTTGTTCATGTAGAGCTCATCCATTTCTCTGTCATTGGGTGATCCTTGGGTCTTTCCTAGGTTCCCATTTTGTAGGTAGCCTCCCTGGAGTTGTGTAGCAGTCTAATCATCTTTGTTTTACATCTAGTATCCTCCTGTGAGTGAGTACATACCGTGTTTGTCCTTCTGAGTCTGGGTTACCTCACTCAGGATGATTTTTTCTAGATCCATCCATTTGCCTGCAAACCTCATGATGTCATTGTTTTTCTCTGCTGAGTAGTATTCCATTGTGTATGTACCATATTTTCTTTATCCATTCTTCAGTTGAAGGGCATCTAGGTTGTTTCCAGGTTCTGGCATTACAAACAAAGCTGATATGAACATCGCTGAGCAAATGCCCTTGTGGTATGATTGAGCATTCCTTGGGTATATGCCCAAGAGTGCGATAGCTGGGTCTTGGGGGAGATGGGTTCCCAATTTTCTAAGGAAACACCATATAACTATTCTTGATTCCTCTGCTTCTCAAGGTTTTGCTTCTTGTACATTCAGAACTTGTACCGTATTTTTATCCTTACCTTTCAAATGCCTTGTCTGATTTTAATTGTTTATAGCTGAAACATTTTTAAAAATTTTTTCGAGCCGGGCCGTGGTGGTGCGCACGCCTTTAATCCCAGCACTCGGGAGGCAGAGGCAGGTGGATCTCTGTGAGTTCGAGGCCAGCCTGGACTACCAAGTGAGTTCCAAAAACAGGCGCAAAGCTACACAGAGGAACCCTGTCTCGAAAAACCTAATAATAATAATAATAATAATAATAATAATAATAATAATAATAATAATTTTTGGAGAATTTTCATATTTACACCATTCCACCCCCCCCACTCTCTCTTCTCTAACTCCTCTTGTGTCCCTCCACTCATTTTCTCTCAACTTCATGTCCTCCTCTTTAATTATCAGTGTTATACACATACATGTATACACACATACACATATGCATGTATAAATACAAGCTGTTGAGTTCATTTGGCGTTGCTTCTTTTCTTAGGGATGATGACTTGTGACCTGATAGCCTTTCAGGGGTCCTGTAATTGCCTGTAGCTCTTCATCTAAGAGTGTGACCTTGTGGTATTTCCCCCATCCACACTGGGATCTCAACCAGTGATGTCATCATGCAGGTCTTGTTTGGGTGATCATGGTGCTAAAATTTCATGGTTGCAAGTCCCTGTCATATACGGAAAACACTATTTGGTAGTATATGTTCTAGTATTCTCTTTTGTGATGTTCCCTGAGCCTTCGGTGTAGGGATTGTCTTAGTAATAGATGCTGGTATATATATACTGAGCCTAGACGACCCACAGTCAGTTGTTCTCAGCATTTTGACTGCTTGTGGATTTCTTTGATGGTCAATATCTGCTGCAAATTCTTCAATGAGGAATGACAGCTGCACTTGTCTGTGCATGTAAGGATAAGTGTTTAGTATGCAATTGCAACTATACTAGATTGGGAATGTGGCAAGGTTAGGTTCTCCTCTAGGTTGATGACCTCACCAGGAACAGCCACTGGATTTACAGCAGTAGGCACAAATTCCCTCCTACTGACTGTGTTTAATTAGGTAGTGATTGATTATCTCTGCAATACAAGTGCCACTATTACACCCTTAGATACATCTCAATGTGCTGGTTATTGTGTTTTGTGAGCTTTCCTGAAGGGTAGGACTTTCCATTGCTCTTCTCCCTTGGCAGTTTCAGTTGCTATGAGCTCTAGTCCTCAGGGAGGAAAGTTTTGTTTTTTGTTTTTTTTTTAAATCATGTTGGCCATGTAGACTCTAAACAGATGCAAACATTTTTTAACATGGCCATGAGGTGACATCTCAAGTCCTGCTTTTTAACATGTTGTTCCACATTTAAAACAACTTAAAAGTATAGGTTGTAGTAGTAATACAATTTTATCACAGAATCATTATCTTGCAATAAGTGTCCTATAGATAGATGAATGGGTGTTCCAAACAACTTCTATTATTAGGTGCTAAGCACCAAACCTTTAAAGTTTATTTTCGCATGTGATTGCAACATCAAACTTCTCAATATGGGTACCACTAATGCACTCATTTTACACAGGTGGAAATGGGTTTGGCATGGTTATATTTGGATCTTGGGAGACAAGAAGCTTGGGGGAAGCACAGACAGTGGAGATCCAATTTATGAGGTTTCCAGGAAGAATAAGGACTCTCATGAACTGGGATGGGGACCATTCTTGTGATATTTTGGCCAAGAATCTGGATGCATTCTGCCTGTGTCCCGGTAGCTATTATGTTTGAAGGAGATTGATTTGTTTGAAGAGGAAATGTCTGGGAAAGATGGTGTCGAGACCAGTGCTGAATAAGCAGCTGTAATTCATTGTGATGAATATATTAATTGTCACCTTGACAAAAGCCGGAATCGTCTGGGGGTTGGCCCCTTCTAAGCATGCTTGAAGGAGATTATCTTGAGTATGTGTTGTACTGGGGAACTAGGAAAAGTATCCCGAGGGCAAAGCCTGTCCTTGGAAGGAGGTTCCATCTTGTGAAGAACCAAACGAATTTGAGGGAAGGAAAGGCTAATTGAAAGAGGTTACTGTCCTAGAAGAATGTTTCCTTGGTGCCAGCACAGCAGAAGCTGAATGTGGGGAGACCACCTGTTGTAGGTAGCACAGTTCCCTGAGTGGGCTACTGGGCTGCAGCACTCAGGGAAATGAACTGAGCATCATGGGCTCATCCATTGTTCTCTCTATGTGCACATGATGTGACCAGCTCCTTCAAGTCCCTGCTCCCTGGACTTCCCAATCATGATGGACTATACCTTGACCTGTAAGCCATGATAAGCCTTTCCTTCCTGAGGTTTGCCTTGTTGGGATGTTTTACCACAGCAGCCTGAAAAGAAACTAAGACAGCCACACTCTTGATTTTATTGTTTGTTTGATTTGCTACCTGCAATGCACGCATCTTCTCTCTTAGGCTGGCCCTACCCCACACCTGCAGCTCTCCTTGGCAGAGACATCCCAAGATCCTGTCATCTCCACTATCCCCTAATTGCTGGCGCAACCTTCACAGCTTTTGGACAATTACCTCTCAGACGTTCCAAAAGGATTCCAACCTTATATCCCAATGCCACACACATGTTGCCCGACCTCAGTTGCTCTTCCTGACCCCATCAATACTGCACCTTTCTGGCCTTGAAAACCAGTACTACAAGGAAAATGCTTATAAAACTGCAAAATGCCACTGACAACTTGAGATTTAGCCTGCCCCCTTCAGGCCAAAGGTATATTAGCTTCTGGATGGGCTGGTGCTGCAGGGACATTCTCCGAGGCTGTTCCTTTTTTTTTTTTTTTTAAAATTTTTAATTAATTAATTAATTAATTAATTAATTAATTAATTAATTTATTTTGGTTTAAGCTTTTTCCCTTTAAATTCATTTGGTTGTTAACAAGATGAAGCCTCCATGCAGGGGTAGGGTTTGCCCTCAGGATACTTCTTTCCAGTCTTCCTCTGCAGCACAGGAGATTTCTCTACCAATGGTGCCGAGCTCTTTTTCAGTTTCAAGATGATTATTTTTTTTTTTTAAGGTTCTCAACTCTTTGAATACTGAGTTTGAATTCCATCAATCCTCAATACTGTTTGTGCAGGTCATAGAAATTCAAAGTCATGCCCTCTTTTATGCAGAGCCAATAGTAGCCTGGCTTGTTAGGAAAGGCAAGTGAAGTGCAGTGGTCACACTTTATTTTCCTGTACTGCAGACTGTCTGCTACTCATAGTGCCCGTTTCCCTCTCTGCTGCTCAGCTGTTTCAGGGCACCCGGCCGCTGAAAGCACTGCAGCCTTCAGCTGGGATATTGGGCTGCATGCTTGGGGACTTTTATTTTTGAGTCAGTTACTGCCCCCCCCCCCCTTTTTTTTTTTTTGCAAACTCAATTTATTCCCCTGAGGTCTCTGATCTCACACTGGAGAGACAGTTACTGCCTCCATGGCGTTCTTAGTTATTTTCCTGTGTGACTCAGCTGGCGCCTCACAGCATTCGAAAGCGGACTCTCAGATTTGGTTAAATGTAGCGCGTGCATCTTTTCCCACCTTCCGCATCCGTGTCTCTGCCTTACTGTGTATTGTAATGATAGGATTCTGTGAGGGGGCTCCTCACTGTGGTCACACTAGGAGCCCATGCCCATGTCTGGAAAGGCATGCTTTCTTTGTTTGATACTTCTCGAAGGGCTTGCATATTCAAGAGATCTTTTACTTATTTTCTCCTGGACCATCTTGGATGCTTTGGATTTTGGGGGATACTAACTGCACTCTCTGGCTGGCTCGTGTTCACTGCCAACTTGACAAGCCTGGAGCAACAGATGAGCTAAGCCTCCAGGAATACGTATGAGGGATTATCTAGGTTATAGACGAGTGGCTGGGCATCCCCAGGGGAACTATCTTGATCATTTTTAATGGAGGTTGGAAGACACATTCACTGTGGGCGGTACTGTTCCCTGGATTGAGTCCTAGACTTGCATAATAAAGAGGAGAACTAGCCAAGCACCAGCATGAATTCATCCCTCACTGCTTCCTGATTTTGGATGTGATGTGAGCAGCTGATTCAAGCTCCTGTCGACCTGACTTTCTGGACATGATGGACTATAATCTAAACTCTGAGCAAGCATAAACTGTCTTTTGAATAGCTTTTATCACCGTACCAGGGAAAATATGATAGGTAAGGCATCTGATTAGTCCTGTGAGAGACTGAGAGGAAGACACAGTAGAAACCAGATATCTCTCCTTTGACAGTGAGTGACTTTTACTCTTCCTGTAACTGATCTACAACCACGGCCAGCATACTCTCTTACGCTGCTAATTTTCTTCTTTCATCTTTGTCTTAGTTATTTACTCATGGTTGCTACATTTCCTCCCAACGTCTCAGTACAGAATTTGGCTTTACTGAAACTCTTAGTCAATATTGTCCTCAAGAAATGTCATCAAAAGGGACAGCTTCATTCAAGTTGTGATATGCTCTCAAGATTTTTTTCATGATAAAGCATCCTCTTACATGCTGAATATTGCAGGGTCTTTTGTTTGGAGTTGAGAGCTCTTCCAGTCTAACTGACAGTGATAGATTCTCACATGCATTTTCTTAGGTATGACCCTCTCCCACCTCTGCAAGCCCCCCACCAAAGTGTGCTGTTGCTGCCTTTCCCTCAAGAACTCTTGGTCAGGCCCCGTACTCAGCAGTGGATGGCCAACACAGAATGAACTCAATATTATTCTTGGATTTTCTTTTTGTCTTATAATGCTTTGTTTGCGATTGTTTTAAACCTCACTGGTCTTTTGCTTATGTTTTATGGCTTCCAATTTTGTGTGTGTACATATGTGTGTGTGTGTGTGTCTCTGAGTGCTTATGTGTTTCTCGTTCTTCTTTGTTTTCTTTTTTATGCTTGTTTCTTTTTTTTTGTTTAATCTGGTTTGTTTTTTTTGTTTTCCTGTTTATTTTCTAAAGAGAGAGTATTCGATGGGTGAGGAGTTAAGGACAATCTGGGAGGAGATAAAGGAGGGGAAAATGTGATCACAATATATTTTATGGAAAAACTATTTTCCATAAAAATTTATTTTTAAAGAGAACTCTTGTATAGAAAATCACTTTGGAGTTTAACATGTGAGTTTTACACCTGTGAGAGACTCATATGGTACATTCCTGCTTGTCACCAAAACAAGTGCAATGGGACATATAGAGGATGGAGGAAAGGGCTGTATGAATCACAAATATTTTTTATGCCCCAAAACTCAATTTAAAACTCCATTTAGACTCTTTGAAGTTCATTTTGCATAATTATACTCAAAGTAATTCTTTTTTGAACTGCCAGCCACTGAGTTATCTAGAAAAGATCTAAGCTAATTTGGCCTTTGATATCATTTTTCTTGTTTATAAAGCATAGTAAAAATGTGTGTTATCTTTACTCTCATTATTTCTAAACAGTATGAGAACATAAGTAGGAGCAGGGAGAGACTCTTGCAGGTCTTGCTATGCCAGAGCTCCAGCTTGGAGCCTTCCTCCTTATAGGAGGAGTGCAGCCAGCTAGCCTGATAAAACTGCAGCTGCTCTGTTGCAGGCAGTTTGCATAGGCATGTGTGCTAGCTACTTCTGTCTGTGCTAACTTGGAGTCTGCCACTGCACCTGGTGATTGGTAGTACAACCCATCAGAATGCTGGGGGCCAACAAGAAAGAGACAGCACAGCTAAGAGAGTCTCCAGCTGCCACTAGGAAATCGGGAAAGGGTATACAGGTTCACCTCATATCCACAATAAACAAGTCCGCTGCTTGCATCTCACCTGACTCTCCGTGTCTGTCATTGATGCTGCACCTTCTCACCCCTCTGCCAAGGGGTGTCCAGATGTATATCACTCTGTATAAATAAAGTGCTGATTGGCTAGTAGCCAGGCAGGAAGGATAGGGTAGGCGGGACAAGGAAGAGGAGAAGGTGGGGAACGGAAGGCTGGGAGGAGACACTTCCAGCCGCTGCCATGAGAAGCAACATGTAAAGACAAGCCATGTGGCAAAGTATAGACTAACAAAAATGGGCTAAATATAAGAGTAAGAGCTAGACATGGTAGGCCTGAGCTAATGGCCAAGCAGTTTAAATAATATAAGTATCTGTATGATTATTTTATACGTGAGTTGTGGAACCGCAGGGGCTTGGTGGAACCTGGAGAGAAGCTCTCCAACACTGGGATTACAGACATGCATTTCCACGTGTGACTCAGAGAAAACTCATGATGACTCTAAGAGTGTTTGTATCAGTAAGTCATAGCTGTAGTTATGGTCATAAAAAGAGCATGGATTATTTTAGAGATACTCAGAATTTTTTAAAAGCCAGGAGCCATGAGACATAGAACTGAGTGTCACAAAAGGTGTTATTTATTTATTTATTTATTTTTATAGTTTTAAACAGTTTTCTAGAGCCAAGAGACATAACATGCCATGAGGTGCCACAAGGAGGAACACCAGAGTCAGCCAGGAAGCAGAGAATTTGGGCAACAGCCTTTATTTGGTTTCCTTAAGAAGGACTGGGGTAGCAGGGTAAATCTGTTTAGAATGGAAGTTTTAAAACTTGGTAGGATATGGAGAATAAGAATGATCTCCACTTGTCTGGAATCTAGCCCTAGCTTGTGTGGCTAGAGAAGAAAATCTAGATGAAGAAAGGAGTTGTGGAATATACTCTTTGGCTCAAAAGCTAGGATCAAATTCTTAGCGATGTCTAGGAATTGGCTAGCCCCGGGTGGGAAATCCTTTCATTTCCATTAATGTATCTAATTATGAACGTAAAAAGATACGTTTAATACAGATGGTGAGGTTTAAAAAATGGCTCTTGGCAAAACAACACTGACTACATGCACCAAGTCTGCAGCATTTGCTGAATTTTTAAGTGCTTGAACAACAAATCTATGGCTTACTATAGTGTTTCAAAGAATAACTGCTCTGATGTTGGGACTCAGAAGGACTTGAAGCAAAGGGGAACTAGAGTCAAGACCATCTTCTTGTAATCATGATGACATTTAGATTTAGTCACTGGGTACTGGGAGTGGATTTTAATAGAGACTGAGATTTCATATTTTCTTCCTGTGTACAGTGACTCACTTTAATTCCAGATGCTAACCACTAATGCATTTACAGATGCCTTTTATGAGATAAAATATGACTTAATATGGTTAGAGAAAAGAACATGGAATTAGAGTTGTTCTTAAGAATTTTAGGACAGAAAACAGTTTGTAGAGAATTTTGCTTTCTTAAAACTAGATTTCAACTAACAAATGAAAACAAAAAAGTTATTCTGCAGTATTTTTAAACCACAAAATGTAGACATTTTAGAAAAATTATGCTTCTATTAATTCATGTTTTTAAATATACTTTTATAAGCAGACATTTCAGTAATTTTGTAAATTCATGAGTACATCTCATAAATAGCTTAAAAACACAAAGAAGGATAAATAGAAAGGAAAGTTAGCTTTCTGATATAAAAAAAACCACTGTTCTTCCTTAGTATAGGGGGACAATTCTCTTCTCTGTGGGATTCTCACATTTCTATGTATCTTTTAAGTAGAGACTTTTTTTTTTTTGCCCCTTTTCTAACCTTCGTTTTTAGAATATTTGTCCTTGGGGCTGGAGTGATGGTTCAGTGATAAAGAGCAGTTGCTCTTCCAGAGGACCAAGGTTGGGGTCCCAGCACCTACATGTCAGCTCATCTGCAACTTTGATCCTAGAGGAGCCATTGCCTGCTTCTGGCTACTGCAGGCACCCGGGACGCATGTGATGCATAGACATATATTCAGGGAACAGCCACACACATCATTGCTTTTATTTTTATTTTTTTCATATTCATGGCAGTGTTAATGCTGTTGGGGGAGAAGGATGTGTTCCAAAGGAAACTAATTCATAAGTCAACAGTGTCTTCTGTGTCCCATGTCCTGACCTGGTTAGAAGGTGCATGGGTGTTTGTTTCTGCTCATCATATTCTAGATATGTGATTCACATACTTCTCAGTGTCATATTTCACAAGAATGGTTGTGAATTACTTCAGAAATAATTCAACGAGAGTAGGGATAGAAACTTTCTAGTAAAGATTAATTCTTTATAGTCCTTATCAAGCACATTGTTGAATCTTTATGGAAGAAGATTCCTTCAGAGTGTTACTTTCACCAATGTGCCAGATGAAAATGAACTTGTTTTGCCCTGATCCTCATGTGTTTGGACAGTGTTCATTTCTAGACGAATGTTATAAGTGCACACCCAGAATGCTTCTCTTTGAAGTGTTCTGCCAGAGGAGATGTTCAAGAAGACTCCAGCAAGCTCACCTCAGGACCATTCTTTGTTCACCCACTGCTTGAGGAAAACCATGATCCATTAACGAGGTGGGCATTGGCAATGATGGATGCTGTTTTCATGTTTTATGCTACTGAAAGAACATAAAACATATGGTAATTTGATAAGATGTGTGAACTGTTCAAGAAAAATTTTGGCTTTCCATTCCTTTATGCCCAAGCCTGTGTATTAAATATTAATATTTCTTTGAGCTGGTAATATATGCATCTCTAATGTATCCTCTCTGCTGATCACAGCTCTCCTTTATACTTATTAAATGAAACTACAGGAAATGTACTCTTCCCAATATTGTCCTTTTAAAGATAAAAGTTTTTTTCGACTTGTCAGTAAACAGTGAGGAGAGAACAGTCGATTTAGCTGTGTAGTGTGTGAGAATCCAAAATGAGAGCTATCTTTGCTTTAGACAGTTTGAAACTGTCCTGCAGGTAGCTTGTGAGAATCATATCACAGATTTGCAGACTAGTTGTGGAATGTAGTTGAGAAATAAGGAAATTCATGCCATGCCAGAGGAAGAGTTGACACAGCAACTCCAAGAAACTGGGACTTGGATGCCAGGCAGAGCTCATTTCTCATCTAAATCACAGGTGACCTGCCCCTCCCCCAAACCAAGGTCATGGATACTTAGGACCATCTCGAAGGATGCCAGGTCCCTTTCTTCCTCAGGCTCTCACTTGGTCTTTTTATACTTATTCTCTGAAATTGAATTTATAGCCCTCTAAGCATAATTTAGGGCTCTCTAGTGAGAATGTATAAGGAAGAAAGAGAAATGAGAGATTTGTGGGGCCCTGAGGGTTGGTTTTTTCATTAGCATAAATGTAAGTAACCAAGACAACAGAAGACTCAGTAACAGATGGCTGATAAGTTTCCCTCTTGTTCAATTTATTCAGAATTGGAATTAATTTTTAATACCACATATTAGCAACCTTCATGCATAGGTAATCTCCTCATAGTCCCTTCCAGTAAGTACAGATGCAGCTGATGGAATGAACTTAAGGAACTCAGTGGGATCCAATCGAAAGCATCTTCCCACCTCTTCCTGGTATGGGCGTTTTTGGATCTGAATTTTCCTAGCATGTCCTTCAAAGGCATGTAGTGACGGTTAGCTCTGTTAGGACCCCAGTGAGTGAGCTGATCATCGGCAACAATGGACTGGAAGTCAGAAAAATTGAAATCTGCTTACAGGCTTTTCTTTCTCTTCTAACTAATAGTGGACCTGTAAATAAGTCGATGACTAATTTGTCCCGAGTTTACTCAGTTGTGCTACAAACAAGTTAGCAAACGAGTGTGATGGCTTCTGAGTTAGCTTTGAGATGTGTTTTTCAGCCATCAGGAAGAGTGAATATTTGTCTTCATCATCATCAGTTCTGAGTATGAAGGCCATAACTGCTCTTAATGTAATGATTGAAATATGTGCAAAGTTCAGCTCCCTGACATTTTGACCTATATAATAATGATAGGTACACTTTACTGAACCCTTATTGTATTTCACACACAGTATCAAGTGCTTTATAAAAACTTATGAGGGTTGTTAAACCTTTTGTCTTTCATCCACTGGAGGGTTTAATAGATACCCAAATATGCCCTCCAGGAGGATCCATCCCCACCAGTTTTAAGCTGATTAATGGTAAAATAAAGTTTTTTTTTTTTTTCTAAAAACCAAACTGGTATATGGAGAATGCATTAGAATATTGTAAAAATAAAGGTGACCAGACCATTTAGGAGGAAATTGCACAAAGTCCTGACAAAAGACTATGTTTCTCAAATTAACAGAAAACCTGTGATGATTAAAATGATGGAACATATCCCATGGTCTTTACTTGGTCTGGGATATATTTTAGACTATCTAGATGAATGGAAGCACAGACATTTTTAGGTAATTTTCAGTCTCCCTTTCCCTTTCTCTCTTTTCTGCTCTTCTATTCTCTTTTTTCCTCTCTTTTTTCTGCCTTTGTCCTTCCCTCGCTCTGTCGCAAACAAGAAGGTAGATACACGTAGTTGGTACAATGAAAGTTTTATTTTATTATGCTGAGGGTCATCACACTAGGTTCGCACTTTAAATTCCTAACTGTGGTCCTTAGCCTATCTCCTCAAGGCTGCTCATCTGTGTGACGTATCTCAGCTGATGGTCAGGTCCAGTCTCTAATGGAAGTGTCTGAATTGAGGGTCAGGATCCTGGGGGAGACTCTGCAGCTGCACGGCAGATCAAGGTGGTGTCTCTCCAGATGTGCAGAGCAGAGCATTGCTCTTGGTCCTGCTCTTAAAATGTCCAGTGGGCATCATGGGTTCTAGGATTGTGTCTAGTTATCTTGAGTGAGTGATGTCACTGAGTTTTGATTATCAGGTGCAACCTTGGATGTAGTGGGGATCCTGACTAAGCTATTTCATATGTCCAAAAGGCATTTTTTACTATACTTTTTCCACCCTGCTTGTCTCCCTTCTTTCCTCACTCTCTCCCACTTTTGACTATTTGGAAAGAACTTTGGATAACAGACAATGTTCCTCGGTTACAATTTCAAGTACACAAATCCGGTATGTGCATCAACAATCAGTTGTCACCTGGTTCTTTTGATAATGGCCACAGAAACCCCATTTCACCAGACTCAAAGGCCTCTTTGTAATAAGACATTTGTGCAGAGGATCTCTTGTATTATAAGGTGCCCCCTAACTAGAGTTTCCTCTCATGCAAGACACTGTTGCCACATAGAGTCTCAAGGCAATAGAAACCCAAAAAGACAGAGAAAGGAAACATGGTTGTTAAAAAGTAGATGAAGCCACTTTTCATAAAGGGACCCTTGATTGTTTATTCAAGATGGAAACAGGTGCTTAAAAGGACGGAAGAGTTTTGGGGAGGTGAAGCACTGTCTGTGCCATTCTGTCATACACATTAGCAGTAAAGGAGAAACTTCCTTTAAACACAGAGCTTATGCCCAACTCATAGGCCATGTGATTTCTGACAGATATTCCTGATGAGATTCTGTGTGCAAGGCTGAGATATTCCCAGAAGACAACGTGGGCTGATTATAGCATCTGCAGAGGAAACTGATGGGCTAAAGCTAAATTGTAGAACACAGACATAGTGATTTCAGCTTGTAAGTATTCTATAGGATAATTAATAGGTCTTTCATTGTAACAATTAAAAAGAACTTCCAAAAATATATTTCTTAAATATCCATTTTTTTTATTCACCTAAATTCCCAGGAACTTGGAATATTAACCAGAGACAAAATGTAAGCCACACACATTATATTTTTATTTTTTTTTATATAAAAATGTTTAGAAATAGTCCCATTGGGGATTGGAGAGAAGGTTTCCATAAAGGTTGAATTTTGGTTTTAGTGTTCTACCCACCCCCCCCCTGTCTCTGGTCTCTGTCTCTCTCTTTTAAAAATATGCTTTTATCAGGAGAGCTGTCCCTGCCCCTCAATAGCTGCAGACTCAGAAGAGTGGCCCATACATCTCACCTAGACAACACAGTAGAGCTGTCCCTGAAGGTGTAGGTGTGGGAGAATTGCCCCTCAGGATGTGAAAGCAGGAGAACTGGCCCGACCCTTGTTCATCACTGCAGGGGTGAACTAGCCAGGAGAATGCTGAAGAGCTCACCCTTGTGGTGAAGATGGGGGAGAGCTGGCAGGCTAACCAACCCTGAAACTACCCAGGCCCAGACTAATATTATGAGTTGGTCCACCATGTATGATCTGCTGGAGCATTGGGGTGGAGGGTGTGTGTGGTCCTGTAGACCCAGGGTTGCAAGATCTCCACGAAACAGGGAAGCAATGGGATGTCCAGGAAGAGTCCTAGTGAGCCCCAGTCTTGCTGTGGGGTAGTCTTTCTGTATGCTGTGAATATGTGTTGCTTCTTCCAGCCCCTGCCACTGCCTGTGTGCTTGGAAGCACAGCCAGGGTCTTAAAAACACAGCTGCACACTACTTAATACTGCTTCACAGAATTAGGGGAGGTAAGTGTGACTCATTGGTACCTGCACCATGTTGGAAAGCTGGGTGGGGCAGAGCCAGCTGCCAAAGCAGCAATTTCATCCTAGCCATCCAGCTTAGCAGTTTAAAAACTCTTCTGGTCAGATATGGATTAAAGACACACAATAAAACAGATTCAGATGGAAAAAAAACTCTAAATGGGTTACAATGTGTTTAAAATGTATATGTATGCTTGGGAGAGAAAAAAAAAGCCTAGAGAAAGTCCTTAAAAAAGAAATAGAGTAATAAAAAAAGTCACATAAAGGTGGAAAATACATACAGAGTTTGGATACTGTATATCATTGTGTTGTCTTTAGGATTTTTAGATGCAGAGAGACATTTGATTGTAGGGGCTGCTAAGTTAAACCTATATATATATATATGTATATGTATATGCACACATGTATATATCATCTATCTATCTATCTATCTATCTATCTATCTATCTATCTATCTAAATATCTTGACTTCAAAATTTGGATCTAAGGATGTGTTGCTTTGGAAAAGAAGTTCTGCTTTTGTTTCCACAGAGGATGAGAACCTGTGGATTGCTTCTAGGCTAATATGGTTTGATCGACCAAGACCCCCTAAAAATCTCCAATGGGAATGGATGGTCCAGATTATCCAACATTTCAGAGCATCTCTGTTGCAGTTTCCTCTGAGTTCTGCATCCAGAAAGGCTTCAAGGTTGCTGGCTGAGATTATCCAGCCTCACAAACTATTCCAGTGAGGACTTGACCATAATCCTAAGTTTTCTTTGGGTCCCCATAAGATTACTATCACCCCCAATCAGCAGGAAGTAGTCTAGAAAACTACACCCACATTCCCCAAAAAATGGATTACAGATGTTTGTCTTCATTTAGAATGTTGGTTACAAATTGTTATGGATAATGACCAGGAAAAACTAAACAAAGGAGATTAGATTCATGGTTTTTGTTTTGAAAAGAAAAAAGGGGTAATGTTGTGGGATAATGCTCTTGTATACTGTAAAGATTTTTCACTCCTACTGGTTTAATAAAATGCTGATTGGCAGGTAGCCAGGCAGGAAGTGTAGGCAGGGTAACAGGCTAGGAGAAGGCTGGGAAGAGGAAAGGCAGAGTTGCCAGCCTGATGCAGAGGAAGTAAGATGAGAATGTTGGACTGAGAAAAGGTACCAAGCCATGTGTCTAAACATAGACAAGAATTATGGGTTAATTTAAGCTTAAGAGCTAGTTAGTTATAAGACTGAGCAATAGGCCAAACAGTTTGTAATTAATATAAGCTTCTGTGTGTTTGTTTGGGACTAAATGGCTTTGTGACTAAGTGGGACAAAAACTTCCATCTACACAGTGTGCATGTAAAAATGTTTGGACAAAGGGGTTTATTGCATGAATCACTGTGTCACAAAGTTCCCTTTCTTCCTTTCCCCCTTTTTTCTCTTAAAATTTATTTTGTTTTATTTTAGGGGGAAGTGAGTTGGGTGGGATTAGGAGGCATAATGTGAAAGACACAAATAATACATTTTTTAAAAAAAATTTAAAAATATGCTCTTATGTACCAGGCTGACCTTGAACTTCTGAGTCTCTGACTTCCACCTTTCAACTGCTAGGATTACAGATGAGTGCACCACACCAGGCTGGGGTAGATTTTTTAAATAACAGTACTATAATGGAAACTATATGTTGACTCTTATCTTGTTATATAGGAATAATAAATATAGAGGAAAGTGTGTCCATGTGATTTTATTCTTTAAGGCACACACATGGTTCATTTAAAATTGTTACTGAATTATTACAAATAAGTATCAATTCATCCTTGCTTTTGTCTACTCCAAATTACTTGACTGGCCAATAGATGGTGCTGTGAGTTCAATGCTGGTGAAGATTGAGTGTTGCAGATTGCAAATCCCGGATCTTTATCGAGTTTAAAGGTAGTTAGTTCACTTGTAACTAATACCTTCTTTCATTTTCTGAGGAATTATTAAGAGCTCCTCATGTGTTAGGAATGTTATTGTCTCTCCAACACACACTAGGTCAAAGACAGTAGTAGATACTTGAATGTATTCCTTCACAAAATAATACTATTTTATATTGTGTTACACATTTTTTCAAAGCTCCATGACTTATCATGCAACGATTTGTTATTTACTAACAGTTTATGTTGGTGGTGATATCACCAGGATTTGCCTCCACAGGTACATTCAATTGGAGAGTTTCCTGGCCTCACAGGACTGAGATGTCTCCCAAGTTATCTGTTTGAGAGAGACTACTGATGTTGTCTAGGGATGAAATCCCTTCACGTCATCCAGGTTTACTACTTTCTGTGGTCATCTCAGAAGAGTGCTGCAAAGCCAGAGTTTTAAGTCCTACTGAAATCTGCCTCACCTCCTAAATTACATCAAATCACTTCTTGCATAATTAAGCCCACCACAGCAGGGCCATATACTTCAATTGTTAAGGAGAAAGTCATGGATCACATTGGAAAGGAGGCATGCATGCTCTGATGGGAGGACTTGGTGTGTGTGTGTGTGTGTGTGTGTGTGTGTGTGTGTGTGTGTGCTCTTCTAGTACCTGATGGTATTACACAGCATTAATTAACCATTCCTACAATGATCACCAATACACCAAATGAAGTTATTAAAGTTGCAACTTTTTTGATAAATTGTTTCACTTAATATATCTCTATTGTGTGTCAAGTGCTTCACCTACCACTCTCTGTAAACATAACAATCTTGAAAAGTAGAAATTGGTGCCTGTGTTATGGATGGAAAAACTGGTGCCTAGGAGACACCCTAGTTTTCCATATGACTAGTAAATTATCCACTCTTGTATTTGAAGAATCAAATTCAAATTGTGTTGGAGCTTCTATCGTGTTTAACCCATTTAAGTCCCCTGCCTATTGGGATAGCTAGTAGAATCTACTCAGGAGGATGAGGCTGGAAACTGCAGCACAGAGCTTGTAAGACAGCACCATCAAAAGGATTAGCCTCCTCTAGTATGTACATTATCTCTTGGTTCTTTCTGCTTCCAAGAATAAATTAGCTGTGAGGGCTGGCACTCCAGCAACCATAATATACATATAACCCCATTGCCAGACTATAAGCATGGTAAACCAGGTATCTCAGAGAAGCAAGAGCCTTGAAGAAGTTGTGAGGTTGACTACTCAGTCCTGTGAGAGAAAAATATTGTAGCCTCATCTTGTAGAAGTTAGGGTGACTTTTCTTATGTAACAACTGCACTTACCCCCAGGATTGAAGATGTCAGACACACCCTCTTCACTATGTTTTAGCACCATGCTTTACTTAAAATTAAAATTTATAGAGTTAATTGTAGAAATAATAGAATAACTTCACAGAACCAAGAATGTCCGTGCTCCTTCCAAGTGTCTACTCTAATACAAAACAGAAACATTTTTTGTCTTACAATCTGTGAACTTACATCTTTAAAGTTGGCATGCTTTCCCTTCTCTGCCTCTGAGAACCAGTGTCCCTTGTTTTGGCTTGGACTCTGTGGCACTAAGACATTTGCTCTGCTCTGATATTCAGATCCCATGCACTAAGTCAGGCCACCTTCACATGCCATCTGTTTAAGGAGTCCTTGGGAGGTTGATGAGGCCAGAACATTATGAGGTTCTCACTCTGGCTGCAGGGATTCTACGGGAGTCCTTTTGTGGCAGGACTCAAGAATTTGCATTTGTGTCCAGTGGTCCCAGGGATTAGGTAAGTGACTCTCAGGCTGACCTTTGGGAGGCCCTTCAGAACCTTTCTCCTTGACAAAGCACCTTGTCAAGTGTTATCTGACCCAGGTTAGCGCAGAGCGGGGACAGCTTTGGGTGCCTTTAACAGAGAAACAGTGAGGGAGCAGATACCCTGTTTTAAACACGGAGAGATTATTCAAATCTCTTTTCAAGTAAGTCCCACTGTGGTATAAATACAGAAGGCGATTGCTGAAGAGCGGTGACAAGGTAATCAGGCTTTTTCCTTTTTGACTGTGGAAGTGCCCTTGTATTGCATTTGCGCTCATTGGTATGGCCGGCACGAATTACACCAGATGGATAGGTAAGTTTGCAGCTCTTGTCGCGTTCTGAGCTGCCTCTTCTCTTCTCAATTATTAAAGATTAATTTTATTTTTTTGCAGACTATTTGCAGAGAATTGCCCATACCATCTCTCAAAGGATGTAATTTGAAACTTTAAAAACGTCAGAAATTTAATAAGAGTTTGAAAGTGTTGTCAATGGATGATTTCCCCATGATTTTGCATGTTAAAGGAGTCAATGAAGGGACATGCAATGGACCAGGCCAGGGCAGGAGATACGACAGCCTTTCATCTGCAAAGTGGCAGCAGAGGCCATCTCTCTGCCATGTGAACAGATGCATGGGACATGCATGGGACACAGAGCTAGCCTCTTAGCAAAAGCAGCAGTTTTATTTGACTATTCAGTGATCTATTATGAGGATTTGACACGTCTTTGATTTTACTCATTTCTTTCATAGTTTTTCGTTGCCTACAGGTGAGGTTAGGTCAGACTGCTTCCTTTGGTAATGCAGCTGCTGCTACTACTATGCAACCGTGACTCTGTCTTCCCACACAGATATTTAACTACTCCCTCTATAGGATGACAGTAGTTCAAGTGTACTATCCATTTCAGCTTTTAAAATGGAACCTGTCCCTGTTCCTATGTGAAGTCAGCATCCTGAGCGTGAGGTAGAGCTGTACAGTCCTTCTTTTTATTTTGGCAAACTTAGGGGTTTGCCTCAAATATCTTCATTGTCCATTCATAGCGAAGAACAATGTGTCTCAAAATGTCCTGCTTCGGAACTCTGCGGATGGGGTGGGAGGAAGGGGAAATGTTGGCTTTAGAATATTCTGACTGGAAAGGTCCCTTGTGAAATCTGTATGGGCACACTTTAAAAATTATTCTCTTGGGCTTGAAGGGCTGATCTAGAGCAGCACTTGAATTGTCCTTGGATGGTACCATCTTAAGAGCCAACAATTTAGGAATTGACCGCCGGGAAGTACACTGTCTCAATACCAGGTAACATTCATTTTCTCGTTTGCATTATAGTGCCTCTGCCTGTTCATGTGTCTCCAGCCCAGACATCTGTTTTGCTGTCTTCAAAGGAATGCCTTCTAGAGTAAGCCAAGCATGGTCAGACAGCTTCATAGATTAGCGAATGAGATAGGAGACCTGTTAAAAATGACATTTGAGCAACTTACTGCTTGTGTCTTTGCTTTCTCCTTCTTGCTCCCTCATTCTTCCTGTGAGACATGTTCTACCAGATTGTGGTCTTCAGTTTCTGTCACATTGGCCGGGTAACTCCTCGGCTTTCTCCTCTGCTAGCTTAGACTGCAGCTTTTTTCCCCCACTTCTTTTACGGTAGCCAAGTAATTCATCATTCATCCAGTGACTTCCTGGATTCTCAAATCCTGTTTGCCTATTTCCAACACTCTTTGTCTATGTGAGTTTATGCTTTGAAAAAATAGAGTTTAATGTGCTCTTGGAAAAAAACCCAGAGTCCAAAGTGCTGTCATTTCCCACCTGTATTTGGACAACAACAGTCTCTAAATTAAAATAATCTGATTTCTAACTTCAAATTGCAGGATGTCCAGTTTCTTTTTGTCCTCTCTCTCCTGAATTGTGCAGTGACTTTGGGGGACTACCCAGACCAAGGGGTAGTAGGTCTTGTTGACATTGCCTCATTAGACAGCAGGAGAACTGCCTAACTTTCTAATGGAACTCATTTCCCTGGGGTCACAGTTCCTACACCTCTAGTACATTGCTAGTCTTTTAGATTGGCTTGGCAATGGTCACTCTGCAGGAGTGCCTTTTGTTTCATGAACTTGAGTACAGGATCTGTGATGGAGGTTAATCTCACTCCTCTACCAAGGACAGTTCACATCATGTCTGGGAGGTGCATCTTTTTATTTCATACAAGCAGCTATGTTTTCCTAAGTGGCACCTGGTTGACAGGAGTAAGCTTCCAATTCAAGTTGCCTATTGTGCTAGAAGCAAGCTTTAGCCGTATCACCTCTTAGGCTCCAGTTGTTAAAAGTCAAGCCTCCAACACAGACCTGTTGGCAGTAAAATCTAGGATCCTAGGATATTTTCCTGCCTGGATACTGTCTTGGTACTCCCACATGACACATTTCTTTTTTCCTTTTTTTCCCCAATGATCAGTGCTCACTTTGGATTTGAAAGAGCAGGAGGAATTCATTCTTGTATCTCAGACTCTGAAAAGCACGGTGGTCAAATGTGTCGCCTTCACCTGAAGAGGGATTTCGCAAGGCTTCAAGGCACTGTCCTCTTAGTAACTCACCTCTGTGCTGGAGGCAGCTACGATTGCCTACAGCGTTTTCTGTGGTGCCTGAAAATTTCAGAATCTCAGAGCCAGTAGCAAACCCTGAGGGCCAGAGGCTGTTTCTCTGACCTCTGTTCCTCAAGCATGTTGGACACAGTGTTAAACAATGCAGATCTTGTACTAGTAATCCCTCTGAAACACCAAAGTGAAGGAATTCAAATCTTGGTTGTATATCTACTGATTCACAAGACAAGCTTTTTCACGATTGGGGCTTTAGCCGACACCTTTGCCAAGTTCCAAGCACAGATCCTGTTACTCATTTTTTGTCAGGGTTTGTGGGCCTGGATGCCTGTACTGACAGCGTGATTTTGGAATAGAAACTTCTGACTGTGAGTTAACTTCTACTAAACTAGGCATCCTGCTTCACAGACAATGCAGAAGTAATCCCAAAGCCAATTGTAAATTACCAAGGACTGCTTTTATTCTCCAAAAGAATCAGGCCATATGATTAAAGTCAATTTCTGAAAGTGAATGAACAGAAGAAAGTATTTTGTACTTTATCAGTCATTAAACTTATATTAATGGGCACCATTTAAATGGCCCTGCTACCAGAGCTGTATTTCCATGATCCCAGCCTATCTAATTTAAATTTATTATTGACCATACTGTCACCCTGTGAAAAATGAGAAAACATTTTTTGGCTTCCTTTCCTATAATGAACCTTGATTGAACTTCTGTATTTGTTGCAGAAAATTCTCTTTCGCATTAAATATCTAACAAATTTCTTAGAGACCCAGTCATTATTTTCAGTTCTGTCTTATAGCAAGTTTAGGTTAAGAACTTATGACAATAAAAATTATGGAATAATGTGAACAACTTTGTCCCATTAGTTTTCTCTGAACTATGGATTAATTAATAAATTCAGTTTATAGTGAGTTGGCATCTAATGAGGTCAGATAGTTTATGCTTTTAGGTTCAGAGCAGTATAACACAGGCAAAGGAGTCTTTGGTTCCTATTGGTTAAATGGAACCTGTTAGTAAGCTATAAAGTAGTCTTTGTATGGACCCAAGTAGATTCTTCATTGACATCTTTAAAAGCCAATGTTGTACAGACTCCTACAAAGAGAGGCTGAACTATTATATTTGTTCTCATGGATATATCATTTTTGTTTTATATTTAGTTTAATCTGATTTTTAATGTTTGTACCCTACCTACTCAATAAAAAGATGAGAAGATGTTTGTAGTGACAATTTTTTATTTTCATTTTGACACAAGGTAGAGTCATTGGAGAGGAGGGAACCTCAACTAAAAAAATGCTTCCAGAGGTGAGTGCCTGAGGTTATAGTCAGAGAGGCAACTGCCCCTGGGTCCCACCCCTGGGCACCAGCCATCCCAGGAGGACCTGCCCAACTTGGCCCCATTTTCCGGCCAATTGGGGGGCCCTGCAGGAAGGTTCCCCTTTTCTAAGACTGCAGGCAGACCCTGCAGTCTCCATACCCTGCCCCCACACCCATTTGTCCAAGACCTCAGCCACTTCCTGAGAATCAGAGACTAGCCCCCATCTTCCATCCTGCCCTGGAACTCCCACCTGGACCAGAGGTGAATGCTTGGGGTCACACCCAGAGAGGCCTGCACCTGGGTCACAGCCCAGGGTACCAGCCACTCCGAGGAAGACCTGCCCAACTAGGCTGCAGGTTCTGGCCATAGGGCAGGAACCCCATCCCACCGGGAAGGTTCCCCCTCTCCAAGACACTCTGGTGAACCCTACAACCTCCATGCCCTGCCCCCATGCCCATCTGCCGGAGACCCCAGCCACTACCGGAGACTTAGAAACCAGCCCCCAGCTTCCATCCTGCCCCAGAACTCCCATCTGGACCAGAGGTGAGTGCCTAAGGTTATATAGTCAGATAGGGAACTGCCCCTGGGTCCCACCCCTGGGCACCATCTTGGGAGGGCCTGCCCAACTTGGTCCCAGTTTTTGGCCATTGGTCAGGCCCTGCGGGAAGGCTCCCTTTTCTAAGACCACAGGCAGACCCTGCAGTCTCCACACCCTGCCCCCACACCCATTTGGCTGAGACCCCAGCCACTTCCTGAGACTCAGAGACCAGTCCCCAGCTACCATCTGCCCTGGAACTCCCATCTGGACCAGAGCATCCATCCTGTCCCAAAACCCCCCAGTTCCTATCCGGCCAGCACTCTCATCTGGACCAGAGCTTCCATCTGGACCAGAGAGAGGCTCCCTAAATCTGTCAGCTCTGTCTGGACCAAGTACACTGATAAGACCAAGAATGAACCCACAAGGAGATGGGCAGACGCCAAGGCAGAAGTACATACAACAAAATAAAGAGCAATACAGCATCACCAGAATCTAGCCCTTCTCCAACAGCTAGACCTGAACATCATGGAATGGAAGAAGAAGAAGAAGAAGAAAACAACCTTATAAGTAACATCATAAAGAGGCTAGAGCCTTATATAGAAGAAATCAAAAATAAAGTGGAGGAACAGACAAACAAAAAAATGGGAAGAACGCTGTAAAAAACTAGAGGAAAGGACAATTAAAGCAGAAGAAAACAATAAGTCCCTGAAAGAAAATCATGAAAAAGCAAGGGAAACAGTCCAAGACCTGAAGAGGGAAATAGAAAAAATGAAGAAGACACTAGCAGAAGGAATGCTGGAAATAGAAAATCTGAGTAAACGAACAGGAACTTCAGAGGCAAGTATAACCAACAGAATGCAAGAGATGGAAGAGAGGATCTCTGGTGTAGAAGATACGTTAGAAGAAATCATTCATCAGTCAAAGAAAACACTAAAACCAACAAAATCATGACCCAAAATGTCCAAGAAATTTGGACATCATGAAAAGACCAAACCTACAAACAATAGGGATAGAGGAAGGAGAAGAATACCAACTCAAAGGCACAGAAAATATATTTAACAAGATCATAGAAGAAAACTTTCCCAACTTAAAGAAGGAAATGCCTATGAAGATACAAGAAGCCTATAGAACACCAAACAGACTAGACCCCCCCCCCCAAAAAAAAGTCCCCTTGCCACATAATAATTAAACAACTCAACTTACAGAATAAAGAAAGAATATTAAGGGCAGCAAAGGAAAAAGGCCAAGTGACTTATAAAGGCAAACCCATCAGAATAACACCCGATTTCTCAATAGAGACTTTGAAAGCCAGAAGGACCTGGACAGATATAATGCAGACACTAAGAGACCATGGATGCCAGCCTCGACTAATATACCCAGCAAAAATTTCAATCATCATAGATGGAGTGAACAAGAACTTCTAAGACAAAACCACATTTAAACAATACTTATCCACAAACACAGCCCTACAGAAAGCACTAGAAGGAAAATTCCAACCTAAGGAAGGCAGATACACCCATGAAAACACAGGCAATAGATAACACCACAGCAGTAAACCCCAAAGAAGAGAAGTACACACACACTACCACGAAATAATAAAAATAATAACAGGAATGAACAATCACTAGTCATTAATATTTGTTAATATCAATGGACTTAATTCACCTATAAAAAGACACAGACTAACAGAATGGATATGAAAACAGGACCCATCTTTCTGCTGCATACAAGAAACACACCTCAAATTCAAAGACAGACACCTCCTAAGAATAAAAAGGTGGGAAAAGACTTTCCAATCAACTGGTCTTAAGAAGCAAGCTGGTGTAGCCATCCTAATATCTAGCAAAATAGACTTCAAACTAAAATCAATCAAAAGAGATGACGAAGGACATGACATACTCATCACAGGAAAGATCCACCAAGATGAAGTCTCAATTGTGAACATTTATGCCCCAAACACAAGGGCACCCACATATGTAAAAGAAACATTACTAAAGCTTAATTCACATGTAAAACCCCACACATTAATAGTGGGAGACTTCAACATCCCACTTTCACCTCTGGACAGAATAGCCAAATTGAAACTTAACAGAGACATAATGGACTTAACTGATGTTATGGCTCAAATGGACTTAATTGATATCTACAGAACATTCCACCCGAACACAAAAGAATTTACCTTCTTCTCAGCACCCCATGGAACCTTCTCTAAAATTGAACACATACTTGGCCACAAAGCAAATCTCAACATATACAAAACAATTGGAATAGCCTCCTGTGTTCTTTCAGACCACCATGGTTTAAAGTTAGATTTCAACAACAGAAAAAACTACAGAAATTCTACAATCTCATGGAAACTGAATAATGCTCAACTGAATCACCAATGGGTTAAGGAAGAAATAAAGAAAGAAATTAAAGACTTCCTACAGATCCATGAAAATGAATACACCACATACCCAAACTTATGGGACACTATGAAAGCAGTGCTAAGAGGGAAATTCATAGCACTGAATGCCCACATAAAGAAGCTGGAGAAATCTCATGCTAGTGACTGGACAGCACACCTGAAAGCCCTTGAACAGGAAGAAGCAAAGTCTCCTAGGAGGAACAGACACCAGGAAATTATCAAATTGAGAGCTGAAATCAATAAAATAGAAATAAAGAGAACAATACAAAGGATTAATGAAACAAAGAGTTGGTTCTTTGAGATGATCAACAAGATAGACAAGCCCTTATCCAAACTAACCAAAAGACACAGAGAGAGAGAGCATCCAAATTAACAAAATCATAAATGAAAAGGGGGACATAACAACAGACAATGAGGAAATCCAGAGAATCATCAGGTCATACTTCAAAAAGCTCTACTCCACAAAACTGGAAAATCTAAAAGAAATGGATAATTTTCTGGATAGGTACCACATACCTAAGTTAAATCAAGACCAGATAAACCATTTAAATAGTCCAATAACCCCTAAGGAAATAGAATCAGTCATTAAAAGCCTCCCAACCAAAAAACAGCCCAGGACCAGATGGTTTCAGTGCAGAATTCTACCAGATCTTCAAAGAAGACTTAATACCAATACTCTTTAAATTGTTCCACACAATAGAAGCAGAAGGTATGTTACCAAACTCATCCTATGAGGCTACAATTACCCTGATTACTAAACCAAACAAAGATGCAACAAAGAAAGAGAACTACAGACCAATCTCCCTCATGAACATTGATGCAAAAATACTCAATAAAATTCTGGCAAACAGACTCCAAGAACACATCAAAACAATTACCCACCATGATCAAGTAGGCTTCATCCCAGGGATGCAAATGTGGTTCAACATACGAAAGTCCATCAATGCAATACACCATATAAACAAACTCAAAGAAAAAAACCACATGATCATCTCACTAGACGCAGAAAAGGCATTTGACAAAATCCAACACCCCTTCATGATAAAGGTCTTGGAGCAATCAGGAATACAGGGAACATACTAAACATAATAAAGACAATCTACAGCAAGCCAACAGCCAACATCAAATTACATGAAGAGAAACTCAAAGCAATACCACTAAAATCAGGAACAAGTCAAGGCTGTCCCCTCTCCCCCTACTTATTCAATATAATACTTGAAATTCTAGCCAGAGCTATAAGACAATATAAGGAGATTAAGGGGATACAAATTGGAAAGGAAGAAGTCAAGCTTTCCCTATTTGCAGATGACATGATAGTATACAAGAGTGACCCCAAAAATTCAACCAAGGAACTAATACATCTAATAAAAACCTTCAGCCACATAGCAGGATAGAAGATCAACTCAAAAAAAAAAATCAGTAGCCCTCCTATATACAATAGACAAACAGGATGAGAAGTAAATCAGAGATATATCACCCTTTACAATAGCCACAAATGATATAAAATACCTTGGGGGTTACTCTAACTAAGCATGTGAAGGACCTATATGACAAGAACTTTAAGTCCCTGAAAAAAGAAATTGAAGAAGATGTCAGAAAATGGAAAGATCACCCATGCTCATGGATAGGCAGGATTAACATAGTAAAAATGGCAATCATACCAAAAGCAATCTACAGATTCAACACAATCCCCATCAAATTACCAACAGAATTCTTCACATGTCTGGAAAGAATAATACTCAACTTCATATGGAAAAACAAAAAACCCAGGATAGCCAAAAGAATCCTGTACAATAAAACAACCTCTGGAGGCATCACAATCCCTGACCTCAAGCTCTATTATAGAGCTGCTGTAATAAAAAAAACACCTTGGTACTGGCATAAAAACCGACATGTGGACCAATGGAATCGAATTGAAGACCCTGACATTAACCCGCACACCTATGAAAATATAATTTTTGACAAAGAAGCCAAAAATGTACAATGGAAAAAAGAAAGCATCTTCAAGAAATGGTGCTCGTATAACTGGATTTCAATGTGTAGAAAGCTTCAAATAGATCCATATCTGTCACCGTGCACAAAATTTAAGTCCAAGTAGATCAAAGACCTCACCATAAATCCAGTTACTCCTAACCTGATAGAAGAGAAAGTAGGAAGTACTCTAGAATGCATTGGCACCCGAGATCACTTTCTAAATATAACACCAGTAGCACAGACACTGAGAGAAACTATCAGTCAATGGGACCTGTTGAAACTGAGAAGCTTTTGTAGAGCAAAGGACATGGTCAACAAGACAAAGCGACAGCCTACAGAATGGGAAAAGGTCTTCACCAACCCCACATCTGACAGAGGGCTAATATCCAGAATATATAAAGAACTCAAGAAATTAGACTTCAAAACACCCAACAGTCCACTTAAGAAATGGGCTATAGAACTAAACAGAGAATTCTCCACAGAGGAAGTTCTAATGGCTGAAAGACATTTAAGGAATTGCTCAACATCCCTAATTATCTGGGAAATGCAAATCAAAATGACTCCAAGTTACCACGTTACATGTGTCAGAGTGGCTAAGATCAAAAACACAGAAGACAGCTTATGCTGGAGAGGATGTGGAGCAAGGGGAACTCTCCTTCATTGCTGGTGGGAATGCAAGCTTGTACAGCCACTTTGGAAATCAATATGGCTCTGCCTTAGAAAATTGGGAATCCATCTCCCCCAAGACCCAGCTATCGCACTCTTGGGCATATATATACTGAAGGAATGCTCAATCATACCACAAGGGCATTTGCTCAGCTATGTTCATATCAGCATTGTTTGTAATAGCCAGAACCTGGAAACAACCTAGATGCCCTTCAACTGAAGAATGGATAAAGAAAATATGGTACATATACACAATGGAATACTACTCAGCAGAGAAAAACAATGACATCATGAGGTTTGCAGGCAAATGGATGGATCTAGAAAAAAATCATCCTGAGTGAAGTAACCCAGACTCAGAAGGACAAACATGGTATGTACTCACTCACAGGAGGATACTAGATGTAAAACAAAGATGGCTAGACTGCTACACAACTCAGGGAGGCTACCTAGAAAACGGGACCCTGGGAAAGACCCAGGGATCACCCAATGACAGAGAAATGGATGAGATCTACATGAACAACCTGGATGACAGTGGGAGTAATGAAGGGCAAGGTTTGAGGGAAAGAAAGCTTAGGGGAGCATGAGATCCCAGCTGGATCAAGAACAAAATGGGAGAACAAGGAATAATAGACCATGATAAATGAAGACCACATGAGAACAGGAATAGGCAAAGCATTGGAGAGGTCCCCAGAAATCCACAATGATACATCCTCTGTAGACTGCTGGCAATGGTCAAGAGAAAGCCTGATCTGACTTAGTCTGTTGATCAAATGGCCAAACACCCTAATGGTCGTGCTGGAATTCTCATCCAATAACTGATGGAAGTGGATGCAGAGATCCTCAGCCAGGCCACAGGTGCAGCTCCAGGTATCCAATTGTCAAGAAAGAGGAGGGACTGTAAGATTGTTAATTGTTGAGACCAAGATTGGAAAAAGCACAGGGACAAATAGCCAAACAAATGGAAGCACATGAATTATGAACCAAAGGCTGTGAAGCATCCAGCTGGATCAGGCCCTTTGGATAAGTGAGACAATTGAATAGCTTGAACTGCTTGGGAGGCATCCAGGCTGTGGAACCAGGACGTGTCCTTAGTTCCTGAGCTGGCTGTTTGGAACTTTGTGCTTACACAGGGACACTTTGCTCAGCCTGGAAGGAGGGGACTGGACCTGCCTGTACTGAATACACCAAGTTTAAATGAATCCCCAGGGGAGTCTTGGCTCTGGAGGAGATGGGAATGGAGGGGAGGGGATGGGGGGAAAGTTGGGTTGGGGTGGGTGGGGGGAGGACAGGAGAACCCATGGCCGATGTGTAAAATTAAAACACAAATATAATAATAAAATAATGTAGCTGCTGACTTAAAGTTTTAAATAATCCAACTTCAATGAAAAAAAAATGCTTCCAAAAGATCAGCCTGTAGAGCATTTTCTTGAGTGATGATTGCTTAATGTGGAGGGCTGAGCTTCCTGTGGGTTGTAACACTTTGGGCCGATGGTCTGGAGGTGTATAAGAAAGTAAACAAAGCAAGCCAGAAATAACAAGCCAGTAGACAGCACTCCTCCATGGCCTCTGCCTCAGTTCCTGCCCTCAGGTTCCCAAATCACTTCAGGTCCTGCCTGAAGTGTAAGTTGGCATAAACCCTTTCTATTGGTTATAATGTTTGATCATAGTTAGTTCATAGAAACCTTAACTAAGAAAACATTTATGTAATTAATTGCAAAGGAAGGGAAGCTTAACTTGAGAGGAGCAGAAGAATGGATGTCTATGGGAATCCAAGGTGTTTTTTTTTTTTTTTTGAGAGAGAGGGAGAGAGAGAGAGAATGAATTACACTGATCTATACCCTGATCTTTGTGTTGAGAAACAAAAACATAAACAGTGCTGTGTTTTACCAAATTTTTGACAGAGGAGGCAAAAGGATGCAGTGTAGTGGATAGCCATCCCAGCATTGGCCTGGAAGTTCCAACCCCCTTTGAGGCTTCGGTAATGGTCACGCCCACAAAGAGGACGGAGGAAAAAACAGAAGACCAAGGATAGGGAAGAACTCTCTCTTGGTTCCCAGACCCTGGACGCTGGAGGTAGACCGAGCAGAGTTCTCCAGAGAACACAGCCGGACTGCACTATACCTTTGCCAGACCCTGTAACCTACCCCTTCATTTGTAAGTTAGCCCACAAAATAAACCTCCCTTTTAACTACGTGGAGTGGCCTTAATAATTTCACCAATATCACAGTGTAAGAAAGAAGAGGAGGAAGGCTTGTAGGAGCCAGTGGGATCAAAGACACCACAAGGAACCAACTAACCTGGGATCACAGGGGCTCACAGAGACTGAACTGACAGCCAGGAAGCCTGCACGGGGCTGAGTAGGCCCTCTGTGTGTATGTTACAGCTGTGTAACTTGGTCTTCTGTGAGATGCCTAACAATGAGAGCCGGGTCTTTCTCTGATGATTGCCTGCTTCTGGGACCCATTCCTCCTACTGGATCGCCTCATCCAGCCTTTATAGAGGGAGAGGTGTCTAGTATCACTGAATGTTGATATGCCATGACTGACTGGTATCCATGGGAGGCCTACCCTTGTCTGAAGAGAAACAGAGGATAAGGGGTGGATGGGATAGAGGGGGGAGTGAGGGAGGAGAAACATTGCTTGAGATGTAAAAACAAACAAACAAAAACAAACAGAAAAAGAAAACCTGTTTAATGAATAGTGCTGACAGTACTGGATATCAGTCTGTACAGGAAAGAAGTTGGATCCATATCTTTTACCTTGCATAGATGTTTCCATCAAATCCCTTTCTTCAGGAACACATGGAAGGGGAGGTGGAGAGAGTGTAAGAGCCAGAGGAGATGGAGGACACAAAGAAACGACACCCTTTAAACCCAACAGGACCGAAGCATATAAACTGAGGCCGCATGTATAGGACCTGCATGGATCTGCACCTGATGGGGTTCTGGAGCTGAGAAGAGAAGAGGACACATGTCCCCATCCCCAACCCAGAAGCTATTTCCAGCTGACAACCACTTGAAAATGGTGGATACATGAACTCAAATCCCCAGCAACTAAAGTACCAAGAACTATTCTATGCTTTACAGAAATCACCCCACATGTGTTCTTACTTTGAGGCAGGGATTGGGAAAGTTGGTCTCACTTTTTAATTCCATTGACAAATTGTGCAGTATGAATTGACATGATGAGTCACAGAAGAGATTTGTCACATTGTCCCACTTGGAAAAAGTAAATTAAAAAATTCATTTTGATGGGTAGATTTTGGAACTTGTTTTACTATTGTTATCTATTGTGCAAATGCTTTGCTCTACATAAAGTATTCCTTTTAGAAAGAAAATAAATGAAAATAAATAAATAAATAGAAAACAGACAAAAACACTCAGCTGTGTGAACTTGGCCAAACTTCTGGACCACAGTATTCACATCTATTAAATGAATCCAAACTGTACCATCCTGGCCAGTGAGTATACTCCATAGCAGAACTTTAATAGAAGACTCCTCCCTCAGGACCTGTGGCAGTTTGAATAAAAATGGTCTCCACAGGCTCATAGAGAGTGGTATTATTAGGAGGTATGACCTTGTTGGAGTAGGTGTGGCTTTGTTGGAGGAAGTGTGTCACTGGGGGTGGGCTTTGAGGTCTCAGATGCTCAAGCCTGGCCAGTGTGTCTGAGTCTCTTCCTGCTGCCTGCAGATCCAGATGTAGAATCCTCAGCTATCTCTTTAGCACTGTGTCTGCCTGCATACTACCATGTTTCCCTCCATGATGATAATGGACTAAACCCCTGAAACTGTAAGCCAGCCCCAGTTAAATGTTTTCCTTTATGAGTTGCCAATAGAAATCCTAAGTAAGATAGGCTCTCTTTACTATTTCTTTTGGGACCCCAGGCTTTTCTTGTACTAGTGAGGATGTCTTCACTGAAGGCTGTTGTATCCTCAGCAACTCACTTTTCAAAGTATTGCACCTTTCTACCTTCTAGGAGACAGAACTTCCTGCTGGCTAAGGGAAGATCAAACTGCATCTCCCAGCCTGCTGCTCAAATACTCCTGGACCATTTGTCTCTTCAAGAGTAGCTTCTCTTATATCACAACTTCAAGGAACCATCTCAGATAAGCTCATACTGCAAATGAAACACATACATTGCTCCCCTCAAGCCTCTGGATTATACTTAAATGCAGGAATGCTGCTAGCCTCTACTAAACATCCACTGAGAAGGGTTATCTCAGATCATAGAGAAGACAGAAAAGGTGAAGTGTTGCCTAGACTCACACTCCACACTAGCCCCCTTAAGAAAGGTAGCCTGCTGTGGATATAGCTCTGTGTAAATAAAATTCTGATTGGCCAGTGGCCAGGCAAGAAGTATAGGTGGGAGAAGAGAGAAGAGAATTCTGGGAAGTAGAAGGCTGGGGGGGAGACATGGCCAGCCGCCGCCATGAAAAAGAACATGTAAAGACACTGGTAAGCCATGAGCCATGTGACAAAGTATAGACTAACAGAAATGGGTTAATTTAAGATAGAAGAACTAGATAACAAGAAGCCTGCCACGGCCATACAGTTTCTAAACAATGTAAGTTTCTGTGTGTTTACTTGGTTGGGTCTGAGCGACTGTGGGACTGGCGGGTAAGAGAGATTTGTCCTGACTGGGCCAGGCAGGAAATTCTAACTACAGTAGCCCCAAACCTTTTGCTGAAAATTCAGATACACTTCAAAATCTAAATGAAATGCTAAAATATCCAGAGCTATTGTTTCTTATCACCTCCTACTTCCTGACTACTTTATAAAGTGCTTTATTTAATGTTCATATGACCCAGATAAGACATGGAAATTCCCATGTTCAATGGAATTTAGACAACATTGCTGAAAATCTTCACAATTTCATGCCTATGAACTGGGTCATCCCTGTTAAGTGGCCATTGTTTCTTCTATCTGAGGTCTCTGGAATTTTACATGCTGACTCTGCACCAATCAAATTAGTCTGTTCTTGTGGGATTATAAATTTGCATAAGAAATCTATTGCTTTCATCAAAATCTTTTAGGAAATTCACACAAAGGGATTAAATTATCGTTACTGGAAAATTTAAAGTTTGCCCCCCAACTCTGAGTAACCACAAGTTACTAGGGAAAGTGGGGTCCTCTCTTGGGGTTCTCAGTCATTAATAAAACAATTTAAGAACAGATTCAAAAGGAATTTGAGGGCAATGTTATTAGAGTTTACAAGGGTGGGCAGTCTGTAATTCTTGGAGTCTTCCCTGAAGAGGGAGATTAAAAAAATAAAAACAAGAGAAAAGATCACAGGAGGCCATCAGTTACATGGCCAACATCAGGCTTCAAGGCAGGGCCAAAGCATTCAGAGAAAGAGTGGGAAGACCCAAGTACCAGAGAAAGCATGCTTAGGTTCTGGCAGCATCTGAAAAGAAAGAGAAGAGAAGGAAAAAGGAAACATTCCGCTTTTCTGAGTCAGGATTCAGAAAGGAGGGGGACTCACCAGAACCTCATTCAGCTCTGTAGCAACAGTACAGAGAGCAGGCATTCCCGGGAGGAAAGTGCACTATGTAATTAAGGGATAATTATTCCTCCTACCTCTTTAGCATGGCAGATGGTGAGTTTGCCTTCCCGAGGAGTGGGTCCCTTATCCTAATGGTTGACCTGCCCAACTGAAATAGTAGGTTTCTATGCTTGACCAGAGGGAAATGTGTTATAGCCTTTAGAGTTTTCTTTTCTTCTCTATTTTGGGCTCCTTAGTCCTGATTTTCACCTCCACAAGAGAGCAATGGAATACCTTCTTTGGTTTATCAAAATAATCTAGAGTGTACTGTTCCTTGGGCTTCTTTCTTACTTAAATTACTTAAAGACAAGGAGAAAGGCTTCTAAAAGTTCAACCCTGGTAGGACAGTTTGTATATGTGAACTCTTTTGCCAATCGAATGTTTATAATTCAGGAACTTTGAGCATATGCAAAAAGGCTCTTATACTAATCAGAATTTCATGGGGTTGTTCTCTGCAGTTACATGTGGAGTGGGTTAATTATGAACCAGAGCCTGGAAAAGTTTAGCACACTGAGAAGATATCAGAAATATCTCAAATGAATATTAATGTTTTGAAATGTCTATGTAATTGAAATCAATTTAGATGTAAAATAATGTGAAGATGGTAATGCAATGGCAGAGTCCCACAGATAAATATGTCAAAACACATCAGAATTTCTGAGGCTATGGAGGAACCTGCATTGCAAGCAGGCTGCTATGTAGGTATATCAGGCTCCATCATTTTTGTTCTTTCAAATTTTCTTTTTTGACTTTTCTTATTTGCATCTCTAATGAGAAAATTTGGGGTCTGGAGCTGCTGATTTTTCGTGGAAACAATACCTTCATTTTTAGCTTAATTTAACATTGACTGACATACAGTTAGGCCCTGGTTTTGGCTTGGCAGACTATAGATAAACTTTAATTTTTAAGTAAGTAGTTTCAAGACTGTATCAGTCAGGTGGATACTGCACATGGTTCCTTATAAGGAATATAGGAGGACAGTAGAATAGTGGTTGAAAGGGCTTAGAGAGAGGGGAAATAAGGAGATACTCTTCAGCTGGTCTAAAGTTTGGTGAATGTGCTGTACAGAGCTGCATCTGCGCAGTACCTACAGGCAATCACATTTGCTGTGCACTTGAAGATTATGTTCAAGTGTAGATACCACTTTAAGCATTCTTACCAGAAGATTAAAAAAAATAAGTGTGTATCAGAAGGCTTTGAGGGGATTCTGATGATAGTTTCACGGATCCAAACTCATGAAAATTGAATGCACTAACTATATGGCATGTGTTTAAAGATGTAAATTGTGCCTCATTGAACCTGTTAAAATGGGAGTGCAAAAGTGGATTAAGATGTATTTTTAATCTACTACAAAAGTCCCTTGGAAAGGGACAGGAGAGTGGAAATTCCCATCGGAGAGTTGACGAATCAAGGTGCAGAGATATGAAGTGAACTGATTAGAGCATGTATGATTCTTTATAATGGTATTGTGCTTAAACACGTTCAGAGACATTTCAGATGCATTAGCCTGTCTGAGATAGACTCTCTATGCTAAGAGTTGAAAAGTTCTATTTGTTCCTCCTCATAGGCTTTTCTGCCCACTAAAATATTTTCATTCCTTTCTACCAGAATAAATCTGCCTTCTCTTCAACATCCACTAGTCTTTATACACATCATCTATGACCCTTGTAGCAAGCTTCCATCACTGCTGTGTTTTCCTAAATAATAGTTTTTACTTTACTAATGTAATGCTTATTTCCACGGTCTTAGGTTATATAAAATCATCACCATATACTATGTACTTATTAAGTATTTTGAGTTTATTCCCCCTCCTCCCTTCCATTGGTCTCTGGCACAACCATATTCAAATGTAATGGCAGAAGTCATAAAGCCAGCACAGCTGCTTGACAAAGATTCAGCAAAGCTGAGCCACATGATAGCTGCCATGCCACCTTTGGTTTTCATCTCCACCTGTTGCATACTTGAGGGACTTTTAATATTTATACAATTTGAGGATATTGGATTGAAGGAAAATTTATTATGAATTATTTAAGCCGTCTCCCAGGAGTATTGCTTCTAAACTTCCCCAGGACTCAGTCCTGAACATACTATTCCCCCTGCTTTTATGGAGATAACTTTATCTACTTATGTACTTGAAGGTATTCCTTAAGCCTTGGAGGTTGTGATACATAAAGAAGCCACAGGTCTCTTCATGAAGCTATGAGACATTCTTGAAACATGTATTCCTGTATTCACACAGGAACAAGATATTCAAAACAAACTAAACTCAAAAAGGTCAACAAGATTTGTTAGGCTAGAGAAGTTGACCACAGTTCAGATTATAAGCCTCTTCCCACTGTACACTCAGACCATTACATGGCATATACCTCTGCCCTACACAGAGGCATACTGATGAGCAAAATATGGAGTAGAAAGGTGACAAAAGTATGAGATGTCAGGACCTTCCTATCTCAGAAAAGTTAGCACATGCAGGGCCACTATGGATGATCAGGTAACAACAGAATGCCAGAATTAGACATATAGACAAATTCTATGAAGTTATAAACATTGTATTATGCCAGAATTTGAATAATAACCTTTAGCATGAGGATTTTTCTTGGGCACCCTGACCACTAAGAGTTAATAATACAGTGCTTGGGCCATGGCAAAATGCCCAAAGTGGCTTGAAGATTTTGTTTTGGCCTAGTGTCCTTGAAGCAACCAAAGTTACTAGTCTGAGAACAGGCTGTCATATGCCTCTAGATTCTTAAAAACTAGGTTATGGGGTTAATGAGTAAGAATGATAACCCTGTTTATTGATGTTAAAACTTGAAGAAAAATGATTGAAATGATAACTCTTTTCTGTCATAGTTTATTAATAATGACTAAAAGATGTACAAAAGGAAGTGAAATGTTTCCAAAACCAAAAATGATATGATCTATGTTTTGGAACATCATGAATGTATCCTTGCTTACTAAATTCTGTATAAATAAAGAAGCATTCTGGCTGCTAATCAGTCAGACTGCAAGATTCTCCTGACCACCATGGCCTGGCTTACTTCCTTCCCTCACCAACTCCTTACGCACTCTGCTGGGACCAGTCCATCACCAGGGATGGCTCCTGGCAGGTCTCCTTTGTGCCCCTACAAAGTTTTGCTTCTACTTATATACAACACATTTATGCATCATTTTATGGACCTATATAAAATGTAGGAGCCACAAATGAGAGAAAACATGTGGTGGTTTGAATGCAGGGCTGTAGACTCATATATAAGAATACTTAGTCCCAGGTGGTGGAATTGTTTGAGAAATATTAGGAGGAATAGCCTTGTTGGGGGAGGTGTGCCCTTAGGAGTGGACTTTGAGGTTTCAAAAGGCTCAGACCATTCCCAGTCTCCGCTTCTCCCTTTCCTTCTCCCTCTCCCTTCTTCACCCTCTATGTCTAGTGGTTGTGTCTCAAGCTGTGAGCATTCAGATACTGCTCTATCACTGTGGCTGCCTGCCTGCTGCCATGCTTTCCGCCATGATGGTCATGGACTCCAACCCTCTGAAACTATAAACTCCAAATAACACTTTCTTCTATAAGTTGCTTTGGTCACAGTATCTTATCATAATAGAAATTTAACTAAGATAGCATGTGATATTAGTCTTTCTGAGACTCTTAATGTCCTTGATATGACCATCTTGCCATATTTTCTATGTCTATTCTGTGTATACTTTCAGTGACAAATGTGGGAAATCAGCAAACTAAATATGTAGGCTTATGCTAGTGTTTTCCTATAGAAGCTACTCAAAAAGTACTTTTAAGTTAAGTATTTCTTTTTTCTTTTCATGAGCTGTCATCATTGAATATATTAATTTATATGTGATCAGTATTATTCTTCTGTCCCTGTTAAAACACTGATGCTATAAACATGGTATAATTTTAAAATGAACTAATGAAGAAAACAAAGGAGTATCCCATGACTTTGATTTTATTAATTGCTTCTCTTAAGCATGTGTAGCTCATCTCTCCATCCTCTGTTTCTCATCTTGAGAGGTGGTGTTTGTGTTCATCTTCTTAGATTTCTCACAGACTGCCAGAAAACAGGTTAACTACATCTTACTTTCCCAATTGATTATACAAATCAAATAAGTTGACTGTAGAATATTGTCTTATTATGTGTTGCATCTTTAAAAATCTCCCAATAGGCCTAGCCAAAAACATGACACGTGGTAGAAGCAACAATAAAATCTTTTGAGTTGAACTGATTGACCTAATTCTAAGTAAGCTGGCTTTCAAGATTTCATTATGATCCCCATGTGCCTTCTTTTTGTGTTCTTTTCTCTTGTCTCATTGAAAGCAGCTTATAATATTTGCAGCAGATTATTGACCTTGGTTTTATGTCCTGATCAAATATGAAGTCTTTGGACAATAAACTGTTTTGTAAATCTGGTATTGCTAGACTTTCTATTTAAAAATTGCACTATCTTCATGCTCTAGGTAGGGTAAATATTTCAATTATTTCTAGCAGTCTTCTGAGAGATTGTGATTATGTGTAATCTGAAGAATTACTTTTAATAGCTAATGAAAATCACAAAAGGAGATTAACTTTACCTTGTTTTTGTTTGGCCTATGTATGATAGGGTTTGGTATATACTTCTTTTCTTTTTTTTTTTTTTGTCTTTGTTTTTGTTTTTGTTTTTGTTTTTTTGAGACAGGGTTTCTCTGTGTAGCTTTGCTCCTTTCCTGGAACTCACTTGGTAGCCCAGGCTGTCCTCGAACTCACAGAGATCTGCCTGGCTCTGCCTCCTGAGTGCTGGGATTAAAGGCGTGTGCTACCACCACCCAGCGGTGTATACTTCTTTATGGAAATGGAACTGCACTGTTTTTAGTCAGCTGTGTTTCTAAGGTGAATGAAGGGTTGATTTTTATGTTTTCTTTGTGTCTATTTTCATTCTGTGTTTATGCATGCAGCACCATCTGCTGTCTGACATATAGTAGGTTCTCATTAAATACTCATGGAACAAACAGGACTGTAGTGATGAAAACCTTCATATATACTTTCCGTTACAATTAATTATTGTTGACTTACAAATTTAAAATGAATGTACAAGAAAAAGACTATTTAAACATTTTCTAAGTTAGATTCATAGACTATTATTTTATATTGATGGATGTCTCTAAATAAAAACAACATACACACAAATAAAACAATCTGGGAGAAATAAACAATAGTGTACTGTAAAAAATCCCAATTAAACAAAATTGTAAAAATAAAAAGTAATAGGACTTCCCTCAGAGCTTTAATATATTAATCTATATTAGTAATTTCCAGTATAGTATGCTAGTATGCAGTATTACCACAGTTTACTTAATCTCAATAATTAGTAAGGCTTTTGGTTTTTAGTGGCAGAAATATAATCCAAAAAGAGATTAGAAACAGAGTCGGTCTGCTTATGTAGCTGGTTACCAAGGGCAGACTGGTCTTAGGAAGGCATGACTTTGTAGAGGTGTTCAATTGGCTTATCAAAATGAAAAATCTGTCATCCAACATGGTGACCCACAGTTAGCAACAATATGTTTTCATCTTAAGAATATAGATTTTGCTCGGCGGTGGTGGTGCACGCCTGTAATCCCAGCACTCGGGAGGCAGAGGCAGGTGGATCTCTGTGAGTTTGAGGCCAGCCTGGTCTATAGAGCTAGTCCAGAACAGGCTCCAAAGCTACAGAGAAACCTTGTCTTGAAAAAAACAAAACAAACAAACAAACAAACAAACAAACAAAGAATATAGATTTTTGTCTTCTAATCACAAAAACTGATACATATGTGAGGTGATACATATGTAAATTGGCTCAGTTTAGCCATTACATCCCACATATTACAGAAGGTACAGTTTTATATACTCCAAATACTGTCAGCTCAGGAACGAATAAAAATTAGCCAGGAGAAGCCATGCCTGCTTTATTACCAAATGAATCTTCTGAGGGGGGGGGGGTGCAAAAAATGACCACGGCAACTTCAGTCCTGCATCCTCCCAGTTTTAACAACCACAGCTCCAGGGCAGCTGCTCTTTCCTGATAGTTTGGGGAAAATCGCACTGACGTGTAAATGTCCCTGAAGCCTTTCTTGCCTTGCTTCCAAACATATTCACAGCAGCTAGAATGGCACTTATTTGAACTCGGCGCTCAGTAAACTGCAGTCATTTACTTTCCATGAGCCACACTCCTTTACAAACTGCTGTGATTAGGATGGAAATACTCAAAATAGCTACCCCAAACTGTCTCCCTCTATAGTTTCAGAGAAAAGAGATTCATATGATGCATCTGAACCCTAAGAACTGTGAGGAGTGAGAAAGAGGGGAGAGGAAGGAAGGGAGGAAGAAAGGAAGAAAAGACAGGGGGAATGGAGGGAAGAAAGAGAGGAATTCAGTAGAGAAATTTGTGCTAACATGCTAATAGAAAGTTGCAGGTCATTCTGGTCAGCTTCACAAAACCCCAGGTCGATTTTTTTCTTACTTTACCTCTGTCCTTGTGGATATCCAGACAGTGTGCAAATGACACATCTAGCATCATGTCTAGAAGCAGATTTTACCCAACTTACAGGCTAATAATTTATCCCATTGTTTCGGGGATGCTGGCAGAAGTCATGGAACTCTTGTCAGAGACAAATGACTTTAATACTCATGACACGGCAAGCTGCAAGACTGTCCCCCTGTGGCCCACATCTGTGTGATGTGTGTGCATGGATGCCTCTCCCGCAGTAGCTTGCATCACACCGAAAGGCACTTGGGATGTTCACTTCTTTCATAACTGGAACTGAAGTACTAAGCAGGTCTGCCCTTTGAGTATAGGGAAATGTTACCTTAGTTTTCAAGTTTGCTCAGTACAATACAATTCTGATAAAAGGCCTTGTGTAAAGGACAGTCATGACTTTTCATTCCTGGCACATCCAGCAAGAAATGTGTAATAGCAGCAGGAGAGATACATGGAGCACTCTGTCCTAATATTTATCTTGAAAAGGTTGCTTTAATGCCATTTATCCAGATGACAAAGCAGACAGAAAATGGAGTTGGTAGAGCTTTGTAGCATTTCTAAGGCCTTGTAAGTGATTGTCTACTCATAACAGGAAGACATGTTCAAGTTCAGGAATCCTATATGCATACCTTGAGGACAATGGGACTTATATGGGTAAAAGGAAATAACCTCTTCTCCTTCTATGATTGCAGAGCATAATTTCTTTTGTACGAGAAAGAAGAAATGAGATAGCTTTGGCTTTCAGAAAAACATTCAGCTATGCTTTATTTCCATACATTAATTTCCAATTATTAAGAAATTGCTTAAAATCCCTTATGAAGAGTCTCTGAAAATGAAGAGCCCAAAAGGTGGACTTGTTCCAAATCTGGACCTTCTGATTGTTTGGCAGTTTATCAAAAGCCACATTAATCCTCCTAAATAGTGCTTGATTGTTAAAAAACAGCCTCCTTGTTCCAGACTTGTAGATTGCACCACACTTATTATATTTCCTGACTTCCTGCACACAGGCCCCACGATTACCAAGTGATCGTGTATAAACAAGAGGCTGTTTTATGCCGATAAATGGACTCCCACTGTCACACAAGGCCCCAGGAGTCTGCATTAACAACAAGCTGAGACACAGAAGAGCACGAGGCATTCATTTTAACAGCGGGCATTTATCATTGGTGACATTACCTGATACGGCTGATAATCTAAAGCATTATGACTTCTGAGCAAAATCTGATTCATAAAGACATATAAGAAGATAAACCATGACAACTAATAGAAATTGCTCTGGATGCTGTGAATAGAATAATCTTATCTACATTCATCAGCTAGCCAGCTTTCTCCTCCCACTAAAAGGATACAAGGTATATTCACAACTCCTATTAATGCTAATAGTGGCTTCAGAAGCAAATCCCTTGTTCCTCCCCAGGAAAGGACAGCAGCCCCTTTTGTTCTAATATCCTGCAACCTTGTGTCAGTTGGAGTTAATTGGTGGAAATCTGGGGTACAAGCAATTTGGAATTAATCTTTAAAACTGATGGCCAGGGCAGCTGACAGAAGCAGTGACTGGCCCCAAAGCAGAGAGCATTTTTTTTTTTTTTTGGCCTGAAGCTTTGCCATCAATGTGTTTCCACTTTTTCCCAAGCCTCCTTGGATAAACTGCACAGGAGGACTATGGATAAGGAGCATTGTCAGGGGTTAATTCTTGCATGGTAGAATGGACCTCTGAGACAGAAAAAGTAAATTTGGTCATTTATCTAGTTTTTGGAGTTTGGCAAGTAGTTTGATATCTCTGCAACCTTACTTCATCATCAATCACATCAATTGGTCAGACGGATATTCAAGACACTGAGACAAGAGGATTATTGAGTTTGAAGCCAGACATGGTTCTGCAGGAAGACCTTGTCTCAGAAAAAAGCAAAACAAAACAAAAGACAACCAACCAACCAACCAACCATCAGCCCCACCTCACACACATAAACAGATTAGAAAGAAAAAAAGAACTCTCAAACTTCCCTATTTTTTTGCCCACAGTTTTTTTCTTAAATATCAAAGATATAAAACAATTATAAAATTAAGAATACAAATAATGTTCTCTTAGATAATTCTACTAGATTTGATTGAGAGAGGATTGCTTAGAAAATAATGAACTACCAAGGAACCAATGTCTTCTCGATCCGGGTTGCCCAAAGAAGAAAAGAAATTATTCTGTTTGGTAAAAGGGGCATGGAAATTTTACTTCTTTCTGAGGGATCTCACTGAGGGAAGGAAAACAATACTTGAACCCAGAGTGGCCAATTATAACCAGGTTGATTTGAGAACATAGAGGATTCATATTGGCATACAGAATTTATACTGATATATAGAATGTATATTGCCATACAGAATTCCTATTGTTATAGGTTTTCAAGTAGAGAGTTTAGCTTGAGGCAACATGGGGGGGGGGAAAGATGGAAAGTTCAAAATGAAATTATAGACCAAAATGTGAACATTCAAAGAAAAGAATAATAGGTGGTAAGGTTTAAATTAGTAAAAAAAAAAAAAAAAAAAAAAAAAAAAAAAAAAAAAAAAAGTGGGAATAAAGTGGATCAAAGAAAAAGAGCAAGAATGTTGAGATCCATTTGTGTGCACACACATATGTATGTGTGAGAGGAGATATTTCAAATATTTCAGAGGAAAGCTGTGCCTTGAACCTTGCATCATTCTGGCCCACTAAGGGGTAAAAAACACAATGGTTGTCCCCTCACTTCAAGTCCTGGTGAGAAAGAGACTCCAGTGTTTGGCTATTTTTCTCATCAGTGCGACAAAATGGCTCAGAGAAACAACCTCAGGAAGGGAGGGTTTCTTTTGGCTTGCAGTGACAGTCTGTTGTGGCAGAGAGGCTGTGGTGGGTTAGTAGACATGGTAGAGAGGTAGCAAAGAAAGAGAGAACACCGGCACTCATCTGTCTTTCCTTCCTTTCCGCTTTCATTCCAGTCTGGGGACTGTGGATGGTGACACCATGTTCAGGGTGGTTCGTGTCTTCCTCAGCTAATCTTTTCTGGAAATAGCCCCACAGACAAACTCAGAGATGTGCCTCACCAGTTTTCTAGATGATTCTACGTTTAGTCAAGTTGAAGATGAAGATTAAACATCACAGCTCCCCTCAGAGGCTGATGTGTGTTTCGCTCTAGGTGGTAGTTCTCATGCTGGTGCCTGAGAGTCTGGTGGAGCCTGTGACAGAGAGAAACTTATGCCTACAGAGAGGTTCATCTTGGAAGTCTCAGTACCTTACTAACATTAGGAAAAGCAATGTGTGGGAATGCCCCATGTCTCAGATCCGGAGACAAAGAATTGGCTTGGAATTGTTTCAAGTACTGCCCAGAGAAATGCACCAAAGTATGCACAACATTGTTATGGTGTGTCTGAGAGTGGTTCAGGAGAAGAAGAGGCTTCACAACATCCGGTTCAAGAAGAGGCACCTGTGGTTGATATACTGTGCACCCCAATAAACTTATCTGGGGGTCAGAGAACAGAACAGCACTATAGTAAATATAAGTTTAGGCAGTGGTAGCACGCATGCCTTTAATCCGAGCATTCTGGAGGCAGAGATCCCTTTGGATCTCTGTGAGTTCAAAGCCACACTGGAAAAAGCCAGGCATGGTGACACATACCTTTAATCCCAGGAAGTGATGGCAGGAAGCAGAAAGATATATAAGGCATCAGGACCAGGAACTAGAACTGTTTTAAAAAAGCTTTTAGCTTTTAGCAGCAGTTCAGCTGAGATCCATTTGGATGAAGATTCAGAGGCTTCCAGTCTGAGGAAACAAGATCAGCTGAGGAACTGGCAAGGTGAGGATACCTGGCTCTGGGTTGTTTTTATTAATAAGACCTTCTAACAATTGGTGCTATAGGCATCACTCAGGTCATGGGGATACCAGTCAGACAAGATGTCCACAGCATGTCTTGGTTACTTTTCTTTATTGCTGCCATAAGACACTATTAATGTATAAAAGAAAACATTTAATTTGCAGCTCACAGTTCCAGAAGATTAGAGTTCATGACCATCATGGCAGGGAGCATGTCAATAGGTAGACTAGCATGGCACTGGTGCAGTAGCTGAGAGCTCACATCTTGATCCACAAGCAAGAGCTACAGAGAGGCAACTGGGAGTGACATACCTCCTTCAAGGAGGCCACATCTAATCCTTCCCAAATAGTTCTACCAACTGTGGGTGAAGTATTCAAATATATGAACCTATGGGGGGCGGGCCTCATCTTTCAAACCACCAGAGTGAGCGTGTTCAAAGGGCTTCCTAAAACACTGCCAGGAAACAGCTCAGTGTTCACCACAAGCCAGGCTGAGAATGCAGAAAGCCTGCTCAAGGAAACGATGGACATCAACCATATGAGAATGCCCTGACCTGACCTCATCCCTTTGATGCTTCCCAGGGCTTCTCTCTCTCTGCTAATAGGAGGCATGCCAGCAATTTGAGAGTGTGGGAGATTAGTGGAGGGAAAGAGCAGAGCTGCTTCCTACCTCCTTCCCAGAAGACAGATGCATCACTGGTGGACCAGTCTTTAGTGAAGGAACCTTTGAGATGGCTCTGACAGGAACTTGGATTAATATGGTTGAGACTGTTCTGTGACCCCAAATAACCATGCATTGTGCATGATGTTAGTATAAGCAGAAAAACCAGAGGGCCACCAGTATCTCTCAAAGTCTGGCTCCTAGGGTGGCAGCAGCAGCAGCAGCAACAACAACATTTGGGACCTATTAGAAGTATAAATGGCCAAGCTCTACCTAACCTCTCTCATGAGAAACTCTCTGGGCTAAGTCTAGAGAATCTGGCCAGCTGATTGTGTTGTGCACTGGGCTATGAGACTCAAACCCTGACCTGGAGGATAGAGAAAAACTCTACCTTTTTTTTTTTTTTTCTCCGAGACAGGTTTCTCTGCATAGCTTTGCACTTTTCCTGGATCTCGCTCTGTAGACCAGGCTGGCCTGGAACTCAAAGATCCACCTGCCTCTGCCTCCCAAGTGCTGGGATTAAAGGTTGGTGATTTAGCTCAGTGGTAGAGTGCTTGCCTAGCAAACGCAAGGCCCTGGGTTCGATCCTCAGCTCAAAAAAAAGTGGTTGAAAGGTTTAAAACTCTAGCTTTTTAGGATCTTCCTTTTCTATCCTGCTAACCATAAGATGCAGGAAAAGGGTTGAAACATGCAAATTACAATTGATGATAGACACTTGATGTTGTAGAAGAAATAAAGGAGTGTACTTTTATGTTTCATGTGTGTGTGTACACATGTGTGTGTTCATGTTTGTGTAAATGAGTATGGAGGACAGAGGTTACTATTGGGTGTCTTTCTCAGTTGCTTTCCCCTTTGTATATTGAGGCAGGGTCTCTCATTTGAACCAAGAGCCCATCAGTTCAGTTCGTCTAGCCAGCCGGTTTTCCCTAGGAACCTCTGTCTCTGCCTCCTGAATACTGGAACTGCAAGGGGATCATTATAGCTATCTGTCTTTTATGTGGGTGCTGGGGATCCAAACTCTAGCTTACACTTAAACAATAAGTACTACACTCTCTGAGCCATCCTCCCAGGCCCAAAGCAATATTTTTTTTAAAGTGTATTTGTATGTGTGTGGGTGGTGGTGGGGCAACTGTGAGCATTATATGCATTTAGAGATCAGAGGACGAATGTATCAGTTGGTTCTGGCCTCTCATTCAGGTTCTGGGCACTGAACCCTGTGGTGGGTATTGTGTTCCCTGAAATATTGTGTGTTCCCCGAAATAAACATATCTGGGGTCAGAGAACAGACAGCCACTAGAACAGAGCCAGAAATGGTGGCTAGAAAATGGGAAGAGTAAGCCATAACAGAAGTTGGGCGGTGGTGGTACACACCTTTAATCCCAGCACTTGAACTCAGAGATCTGGCTAGCTCTGCCTCCCAAGGCCACTTTAGAAACAGCTAAGCATGGTGACCCACGCCTTTAATCCCAGGGAGTGGGGGCAGAAAGAAAAAGGTATATAAGGCGTGAGGACCAGGAACTAAAGAGGAAAAAGCATGTAGTTAGTTAAGCTTTGGAGCAACACAGTTCAGCTGAGATTCATGTGGAGGAGGACTCAGAAGCTTCCAGCCTGAGGAAACAGGATCACCTGAGGAACTAGCAAGGTGAGATAGCCGTGGCTTGTTCTGCTTCTTTGATCTTCCAGCATTCACCCCAATAACTGGCCTCGGGTTTGAGTTTTATTAACAAGTACCTTTAAGGTTCATGCTACAGAACCCCAGTTCTCAAGCTTGATGGCAAGCCCTCTCGCCTGCTGAGCCATCCTCCTGGCCCCAGGCAAAGTAATATTTTAAAACCAGTATTTGTAGGCACTTGAAGCTGGCTTCCTGCCAGGACCTCTTCGTGAACTGCCTGGGTGGCAGGCCTGCAGATAGCAGAATGGCCAGTGGTTCTGAGACTGAGACAGATAGGAACCATGCACATTCCTGTCACAGTCACCCGATGGGCCTCTAAAATGAATGGGTGACATGCAGGGCAATGGCAAGTTTGCTCACTGGTGTTAGGGTTTTCCTTTTATTCTTTTTTTTTTTTTTTTCCCTTGGAAAGAGATTATTTTTGTATACTTATAGTATAATTAGGTTGCCCCTCCCCCAGCTCCTCCCAGCTCCTCCCCACCTCCCCACTTCCCAAATCAGCACCCTTCCTTTCTCTCATTAGAAACAAACAAAAACGGTGCTAGAGTTTGACTCTTTTTCTTCTCGCTTGTTTTGCCCTATTTCAATTTGTTTTATCTTATTTAATTATATTACATTTATTAACAATAATATATATATATATATATTATTCTCTAGATGCCTATTTGTTTTCTATAGAGAAACAGAAAGGGTGTGAATCATGATGAGAGGGCAGGTGGGGGGTCTCTGGGAGGACCTGGAGGGGGGAAACTATAATCAGAATACATTGTATGAAAAAAAAATCTATGTTCAATAAAAGAAAAAAAAAAGAGTGCTCTCAATACAAACAGCAGGTGGCAAGATTCAGAATGTGGCTGTCGTGTGTGATGTTCATGTGTTCTCTCAGGCTTACCTTGAGAACTGGTATCCAACCTCATGGTTATTCATTTGCCTCATTTTTCTCTAAAGCCCTGTGTTTTTATTAGTTTATTTCTATTAATAATAATACATTTGAAGCTTGTACATTTTTTAATTTAATTTTTAGAATTTATTTTTATCAATTTTTTTTTTTACTATGCATGTGCATGTGGGTACGTGCACATGAGTCATTTCAAAGCAGCCAATGGTTGTGACTGCCTCCAAGTTTCCAACACTCCTGCCCAGCCCTCCCCACCTTTTTTTGTTATAAGGTTTTTGTTCTGTCTAGGAAGGCAAGTATTTTGAAAATGATTAAAGTTCTCATGCAAAAGTTCTTTAAATAAAGCCAAATCAGTATAAGGAATTACAAACATATTCTTTGTGTGTGTGTTTTTGTTTGTGTTTGCAGTCCATGTGCGGTTGTTACTCAGGCCTTTCTCATTTGAGATGGAGATTTTCAGAGACTAGGAACTTGTCAAGTAGACTGGCTGACCAGTGAACTCCAAGCAGCTGCGTGCCTCTGCCTTCTGTGCTGAGACTGTAAGTGCACACACCATCACGCCGAGATTTGCTGTGATTTCTATGAAGCTAACTTAGGTCCTTATGCTTGCACAGCAAGTTCTTTATAGGCTGAGCTACCTCCCCTTCTAAAAATATCATTTGAGGGTTGACTAGATGGTTCAATTACTGAGAGCACTTGTCACCAAACCTGATGGACCTGAGCTTGATCCCTGGAATCCACATGGTGGAAAGAGAAAATGAACTCCAGCAAGTTACCCTCTGACATCCATACTCTCACTTTGGCATGCATGAGTGCCCATGTGTAGAAACACAAATTAAATTTTTTAAAACAACAACAACAAAAATCCTAAAAAGTGAAACACTGCAAGGTTGGAGGTATGGCACATCAGTGAAGAATATATGGTGCTCTTTCAGAGGACCTGAGTTTGATTCCCAGTACCCACATTAGGCAACTTAGAATCCCCTGTAACTCCAGCTCCAGGAGGTTCTAACACCTATGGACTTAGGGAGAGGCACTCATCTGCACATACTGGTAAACAGTGCCCCCACCCCACTATATGTCATAATTTAAAAAATTAAAAAATAAAATGATACCCTAATATATACTTTAAAATATTATTCTTTGAGCTGTGTAACATTCCTTTCTCAATTTCATATCAAGGTGTATTGGATTTGGATCCATCCCATGAAACCTAGCACATAAGGCTTACGGACAGGCATCTTACACAGGCCCTTGAACATAGCTGGCTTCACAACCACTACTTCCCCAGTCAGGAGACGAGGGAGAGTAAAATCTGAAGGCACTGTGAAGGAAATGGTAGCATCAAAAGTCTCTTTGGTTTCTGCAGAAGAAAGGCTTTGTGACTATGTGGAGGCAGCCTGTCACTCAGCTTGTGGATTGAGAAGTTGACCTAGCAATAATCACAACAGCACACCCCACTTTTTTCCTTAGTGCCCGTTTCCCTGCGAAAGCATTTTTTTTTTTTTATTTGACTGCAGTTGAACACGTAATTAGATGTTACAGAGACTCTCGGAACTTTAAAGCATTCTCTTTTCCCTTTTTAATGTGTCAACACAAACAAGTCTAATGTTTCGTTTTGCTGGCTCCAGATGTCCATTGTGAATGTAAGTGATGAGCCAGTGGAGCCTGAGCTTCCAGACTAGCAATGCTGGGAGTGAAAATGAATGGCACATCCTGCAGGTGCCTCTGCTGTGGGAATCTTTTCACTCTGAGGACATTTAATAGAGAGGCAGCTGGTCAAAGAAAGCCTTTAGGCTATTTCAAAGTTTCTATACAAAGCAAAACAAAACACTTTGTAAAAAAGTTTGCTTGAAAGTGGAATTTTAGGAAATATGGTTATATACACTCATTTTTTGTTTAAATAATTCTAGTCTTTTTTTTCAGGGCTCAAAAGTACTATTTTTAAGAATTAGATAAAGTACAGTATTTGGAGTTGTGATGGACAGAAGAACTTTCTATCTGGCACTGAACTTGTATTTGAGTTAACAACAAAAATACAAGGATTCTTCTATCTTGTCAATCATCACTGCACACAACCTGATTATTTTGGAATTATCAAGCTCTTTTCTAGCGTAGCATTTGTGCCAAAGGCTTTCAAAGGATACCTAATGAGAGCCATATGTGGAGAAGGCATTGGTGTCTGCCTGGGGAGAGTGCTGTTCATGTTCATACTTAGCATTTGAACTACATCTCACCATCTAATTTTCTCAATCAAGATTTGGGAGTCTCTATTGCCGAGTCTAAATTGTCTATAGAAGTACTTATGGCTGCAGAATGTAGAATCAGAGAAAAGTATCTTTGGAGAGTTCCCCCTCTCCTTTTCCTCAGATGCCCTAAACTATTATAGTACCCGTGCCTGCCCACTTGGCCCTGTGATGATTCAACTGGATTCCTCCTCTTCAAGGATCCTGCATTCCAAAGTAATTTTCTCTTTCCAACTCTCTGTTAAAGTGCTGATTCTTTTATCACAGCTGACCACAGCAAGAGGAAAGCCAACAGATGGAGTTAATTTATGCTAAGATGAGAAAGTCTGCTAGCCTCCATGGGGGTATTTGTTTTATAAAAGTGATTGCAAGGAAAGCTAAATTTATCTCTAATTTTCAGAACCTCTGTGGGAAAGATATTTGAACTTTTATTTTTTATCCATACATATTTGAGAAAATAAATAAGAAAATACAGATACAAATTAACTTTATGTTCACCAGAGAGAAGGTAGACTGAACTATGATTGAATGATTAATACATGCAAGTAGAAAAAGTTTAATTAGAGATTTTTCATTCTTTGAATTCACTGACAGGGAAGAGTGATAATAAGAAATCTATTTTATATTAAATAATTGATTTATCTAATAAAGCTGGAAAACTTCCCTAAGACACATTTTTCAGTCATTATTTCATTCCCAGGTAGTTCCATCTACAGAGGAGTATGTTAGTCACATAGGGTTAAAGTTAGAACTTAAATTAGTGTTATGTGGAATTTGTCTATGTGTGTGCATGTGTATGTTGTTGGACTTTCTTTTTGGGACTTCCAGCTCCAAAATAATGATATGGAAACTTTTTATTAATTATGAAAGCTTGGCCTTAGCTTAGGCTTGTCCCACTAGCTCTCATAACTTAGATTAACCCATTTCTATTAATCTGCATTCTGCCATGTAGCCTGTTACCTCTCCTCTATTCTATAAACCTGACTCCCTCCTCATCTCACTTGTTAAATCCTATGTGCCTCAGGTTTTTCCAGAGTTCCTCTCTGTCCCTGGAATTCCCACCTATTCTCTCCTGCCTAGGTATTGGCCATTTAGCTCTTTATTAAACCAATTAGATGGTGCCTTGGCAAAGACACATCTTCACAGTGTACAAAAAGATTATCCCACAACATTTCCCCTTTTTGGCTAAATAAAAAGGAAGGATTTTCATTCTAACACCGTAAAACTATATACAGTAAGAACAATTATCAGGTAAGAAGTAGATTCACAATGTCCAGTCCATTTGTATTTGGCAAATTTGGAGAAAAATACTCTATTATCTACCCATATTAGTGATTTCAAAGTTTCATACCTAAACCATTTTCCATCATAATTTGTATTTACCAGCCTAAAATTATCATTTTAGACCTAAAAACATTTTCTTAGACAGATAACTTAAGCTTTTATGTCTCTCTACTTTATAAACTTTACATCTCTTTTATAAGTCTCTTTTCTGAATTTGGTAACAAAAAAGTGGTATAACTATCTAGCCTTCAACCCCATTGGAGACTCGAGAAAGAAAATATTACTGAGAAAACAGGAAGTGCAGAACAAACAACTTCCAAAACTACAGAAATGACAGAGACATCTGGCTGTCTGTACAGTCCCCCCAAGGTTCCTCTATGATGCTGGGATGTCAATCTTCAGCTGACAGGCCTAGAATATCTGACAGACTTTTCTGTGAAGCAGGAATTTTGAAGGACTTTCCTACTTTGTCTTGTCAAAGTTCGGTAGTTGCCTTCTCTGGGGTCCTGCTTGTCCAGTTTGGACAGCATATTGTCAGCAGGGAAGTTTCTTGCCCAGGACTAACTTTGCCACAAATGAAAGCAAAGTCCATATGGAGGTTCTTTGATGCCTATCACCTTCTTTGAAGTAGATTGGTGCTGCCAGGAGCAGACATAGTTCATTGTCATGAAAAGTCTTATGTTACTAAAACATCTTAAATGCCATATTCTGTAGATATCTAAAATGTTAGAAGATCATCTATCTATATAAAGTATATCCCTGTTTGACTTTGAAAACATGCTTAACATGACTACAAATTTGATTGTAATAAGTGCCTACTAACCTTCATTTCTTAATTATCCTAAAAAGTTTATAATAACAGCTTTCAAGGACTAGAACTTTACATTACATTTTTAAATGAGCTGTGTAGAGACAATACCTTAAACAAGATTAGAAACATATATACAGTATGTTAAAACAAAAATAACCTTAAATTTGTATCAATATACAAAAAATGATATCAATGTAAAATATTTGAGACTAGTAGTTGTTTTTCAGCTTAAAAGAAGATTCAATAATCTACCCTTTTATCCTATCATTCCTATATGAGAGAGAGAGGGAGAGAGAGAGAGAGAGAGAGAGAGAGAGAGAGAGACATGTACTTGAATATGACAGGATGTTCTGCATTCTACTTAATGTCATTCTTTGTCTTACTGTTTGAGACAGAACTGGAAGCTGGCCATTTTGTATAGGCTAGCAGGCCTGAGTTCTTGAGATGGGCCTGTCTTATCCCCATGCCAACACCAGACTTGCAGGTATGCCCAGCCACACCTGTTGTTTTGATTTGAAGCTAAAAGTTCAAATCCAGGTTCCTCTGCTTGCACAGGAAGCTCTCTTACCTACTGAGCTAAGCCATCTCCCAGTCTCTTAATAGTTGCTCTTTAATTATTAGTTTTACCAGTCAGGAACTAGTAGGTTTTTATAAGCCTTGCAGTCTGGAAGATAATGTCCTGTGGGATAAGTAGTCAAGGAAAAAAAAAAAAAACAGATGAGACATCACCAGAACAAGGAAATCTGGGCCTGTTTATTCTGAGCTTGAGTCTACTAATGCAGACTGGAACCTAGTTTTTACTTTGGCTCCAGTTTCTCTGGTGATTTACAGGACAAAATTTGTGTCCTTGTAAGGAAACTAAACCCATGCCTTGGCCAAAAGCTAGAAACCTGCAAGACAAGTCAACCAAAAAGCAGCAGCTGTGGGCCCAGCTGTTGTCCTATGCAATCAGGATCAGCCCATGTGACAGTGGATATAAGTTGGAAGGAACAGTGGAAACAGTGACTGGACTCAGTACTATTCTGAATGTAAAAACAATATGGCTGCTGTTTCAAACTGGCCTTTCAGCACTCATGGAAAAAGTTTATGACAAAGGGGGTGTGCTTTTAAAATGTGGTCCACAAAATAACAATGTTGTCATTCAGTGTATTGTCATCCAATTTTTATGTTGTATTCCCTCTTAATAAATTTGCTACTTCAGAGATAGATATCCTTTACACACACACACACACACACACACACACACACACACACACACACAGAGAGAGAGAGAGAGAGAGAGAGAGAGAGAGAGAGAGAGAGAGAGAGAGAGAGCACCCACCTAGAGGTGTTTCAGACTCTAGAAAGGGATTCATCCTTGAAAACTAACAAGTGATGCCCTATAAAGCCTCTTTTCAGGCAGGGAACTCAATTTCTCTAGGCAGGGTGGAAAAATCCCTCTTCATTCTTCCAGTATTTGTCAGGAAACTCCCCCTTTCTCTTTGAGTTTCTATACCTGAACTATCTTGGCCCTCTATGTCAGGGGTTACCATGGACAGTAATTATTATTTTGACTGTGTTCAGATGACAGAGGGTAAGAATAAGAGTCTCCATTTTCTCTGTCTTATCTAATCATCAGGATGCTTCCTTACACACCCTGAAATGCTTTGCTATCAGACTCCTCCTTTAGCAACAAAACTATCCACTTATTTGCATAGCAGTGAGTTTATAACCTGGAGCCACATAATGATATTTTGGTCACTCACATATTGTCTGTGCAAGTATGGTTCCCTAGGACTGTAGTGGAACTGCAGAGTTCTTGTTACCTAGTGATGTAGTAGCCATTATACTGTTGAATATCAGTGTATTACTCACGTGTTTGTGGTGGTGGTGACCTGAATGAAAATTATATACCAATTGATTTGGGAAAAGAGGCCATCAAAGAAAATTACCCTGGCCCTGAACCCAGAGCCAGTGAAAAAAACACACCCTGGAAACCACAGCCATCTCTGCCCATGACCAACAAAACCAGCCAATCCCTGAGTAGGAAAACTAACCAATCCCTGAGCAAAAAAGTCTCTCTGGAGAAAGTGCGCCCCTATGAAGCCCTATATAAACCCCTCTGCCTATTAAATGGTAGGTTGTTCTTTCCCAATCTGGCAGAGGCAGCCACTCTCCTGGACTCTTCTTTCCCAAATAAATCTCTTTCTTAAAAGAGTCTTGGGTGAAGATCTTCATTTGCTGGCGCAGAATAGAAGAACCTTGCTGAGATGTCGTTTTTAGGGGACTGAGCAAGGTGGAGCAGAAAAAAGTAAAAACTTTTTGAAGGAGCCAGAGGAGATTGCTACAGTTCGGCAGGGGTTTGCCCTTCAGCAGAGAGAAGCTGAAGAAACAACATCTTGGGCTGGAGAGGAGAAGAAGCAGAACTCTGCTGGGAAACCCCACTGAGCAAAGCTCAGCTGTAATGGCTCTCTCCAAGAGAGGGGCAGGATTGTTATGTCCTGTGGGGAGACCATCTCCCATCACACCCCAGCCTCAGGTGTAGCTTGAAAAGTCAGGATACCTTTCCCTCCAGAGATGAGCTGTCCTATCGGGGCTCTAGCCTCCAGAGCTATGCTATTGCAGCTCCAGGTACAGCCTGGCTTTCCCAACTTTCAGAACACCTTTCCCTCTACAGCTCCAATACTCACTTACAATTGGGTAGAAGTATATCACATACAATTATGAATAGTACATAGTAATGATGATGGCAAATGTTTTGGGTTTATGTATTCACTATAATGTACATCTTGTCATTATTTTAGGGTGTGGCCTTTCTACTCAAAAAATATTGTAAAACAGCATATCATATTGTTCTGGCAACACCTTGCATGTCTTGTGTTTACATCTCTTTTAAATTCATTTTTTTAATTTTTAGTTTTCAATTTAGTTTTAGGGATGTTTGGCTGCATGCATATATGTGGATTGCTTATACGCCTGGTGCTCTCTCTCAGAAGTCAGAAGAAGCTTCCTTCCATCAGATTCCATGGAGCTCGAATTACAGATGGTTATGAATTCCCATGTGGGTGCTGCTAATCAAACCTGGGTCTTCTGGAAAAGTAGACAAGGCTCTCGACTGCTGAGTTATCTTTCCAGCCCATCAGGTTAGCTGCATCTTTTGATTTCTTGTAGCTGGAGTTTTCTCCAGTCCTGCCCAGCACTATGGACCCTATAACCACTTATAAAAGTTATCACTCAGAAACTTACATTAATTAAACTGCTGGGCCATTAGCTCAGACCTACCGCTGACTAGCTCTTACACTTAACTCAGTCCATTTCTGTTAATCTATATGTTGCTGCATGTTCTGTGGCTTTACCTGTTGCCCTTACATGATGCTTCCTGGATGGCAGGCTGGCATCTCTCCTCGGCTTCCACCTCCCAGCTTCTCTCCTCTGTTTGTCCAGCCTATTCTATACCTCCTGCCTGGCTGCTGGCCAATCAGAGTTTTATTTATCAATCAATCATAGCAACATATATTCACACCATACAGGACATCCCACAGCAGATTTCTTCGAGAGTCTACACTAAATTACTGACTTGTATCATCTAAGTTTGAGAGCTACATGATGTCTATAAATGCTGCTAGGGTGTAAGTCTGCATTGCTGAGAATGTGTCCACTGTCAGGCAATGAATACTTGTACTTTCAGAGATGTCATTAGGCCACCTTACTAGTTTCTCAAAGCAATGTCCCAGTCTCATGTGAGGAAACTAGTTCGATTTCCTAGGCATCCAAACTTGGTGCTAATGTTATTGAATTTAAATTTATCCTAGATGTGATAGGATAAGCTTACATTCACAGTGTATAATTTACACCCTAGTCAGTGATGTTAATCAGGGGTTTGGGTAAGGTTGATGAGGGAAAGGAAGTATTGGGAAAACAACTGCAATATATTGCTGAAATCTGAAAAACCACCTTTTCTGTAGTAGGGTATTTGGGTAAAATGTTAATAGTAATTAGTTGAGCTAGAAATTCCCCCATTTGTCTAGCCTTCTTCCTTTTCCGGTGTTCCCTAAGCTATTAACATTAAGAAATTGCTAGAAAGAAAATCCTATGAGGTTACTCACTTTTAAAATGATGAGTTGTAATGATATAAGAATTAGAGTTCTCCTCCTGTGAAATTCTTTTGGCCTATAATTGTCCAGCGGTTCAGAAGCTGTGTTATCTTGTCAAGTGTAATCTGTTTCACCATTACCTGCCATTTTGGGTATTTTGACACCAGGCTGTCATTGACATCAGATGAGGGATGTACACTGAGAAAGTGAGCTGAAGTACTGGTGAAAACTCAGTGTCAGGAAGTACCTAGATGATGAGGTCTATCAGGCAATGTCCACATCGCCACTGGATGTCTCTGGACAGGGTTACAGCACTCACAGGGGTGCATGAACTTCAGCGAGGGAGCAGAATAAGCCATTAAGGTGGAAGACGGACAAGCAAGGATCAAAGACAGCTTTTGTTCTGAGCTACTCACCTGCCTTAGCCAGGGGAAGATGCCGAGGTGATGCCCGAGTTTCTCCAGTGAAGCTGAGTTGGAGCCTGAGGGTGGAGTTAAGCAGCTCTGTCAGAGGAAATGAGAATAGGAACCAGGGTTGGGAAAACACAGTAGGGAAGGAAACTTCTCAGTCAAGGTCAACCTTCAGAAGAGGTGAGTGAGAAGCGCATGGTGTAAGTAAGTGGTCACAGGCAGTACAGACTGGATGCTCTCCCCCTTCTATCTTTTCAACATTGGTATTGCATTGGTTGTCCTTTTGAAAATCTCTCTCCCCTTCCCACCTAGCCTCAGGTTTTGGAGAGTTAGCAGCAAAGCGGTTAAACCACAGAGAGGAGAATTTGGGGGTGAGTAATTGAAAAGCCTGCTTGCTTATTAGGCAATAAATTATGTCCTGGGATAGATGCCAGGAAGGACTACTACATATTGACCTCTGAACAAAAGAATGTATTATCGAGCAGTCTTTGTATGAAATCTTGACTAATGAGGAACATGGCAAAGCGCTGCCGTGAGGCAGCTTTGGCACAGGGTTTCAGGGAGGAGGGGGGCTGGGAGGCTGGCTCCCCCTGACAGCTGTGTGGCAGAGAAACCCTGTGTGGAACCTCTAGCTAATCACAAGCCTGTCCAGACCACTTCTCACTGCAATGGCTCATCCTCCACTGAATTGTGATGCAGATTAGGAGAGGAGCTGCCATGTTTAAAAGGTTCTGTCAAACGTAGTGGCAGTTGCCTGCACTGTGAGTGTTCCCAAAGCTGAATATGAAATTTTGAATCAAATATTGGGCTATAATTAGAGGACTAACAGTTGAATTGAATGGCAAATGTGCCTCTTCTATAGAAGAGCACAGACCAAGATTATTTACATTACTTTGTTAAAGAGCAGAGAGGGAGAAGAGGAGAAATACTAAATTAAAACTGTATATTTATAAGCTGAAATGATTAACTGGTGTCTGTGCTTAAAACAAAAATAGGAAAGTAATCTCATAAAGGGAAAGCTCATTAATTATGAGTGCATTTGATAATCTTAATAAATAGCTACAGAGCAGTTGATAATGCTGAATCTCATTTAAACATTTAAGCTACCTTTAGATATGATTGTTTCACATTTAAGATACCTTTAGATATGATTGTTTCAGTTTTGGAAAGAAGAAAGGAAGAATTAACTTTTTAATATAGTAGTTCCCAGCTGGGGACAGCTTTTCATCTATCGAGAAGTTTGGTAATATTTGTAGGTTTATCAGCTTGTCCCAGATGGAAAGGGAGAGGTTGCATCAGTTAAACAGAGGTAAAGATTGCTGCTAATCATTTGAGAACCCACACACAGCTCCCACAATTACTCACTCACAGCAGAATCTCCGTACTGCCAAAGGTTGGAAAGTTTCTGTCAAGTAACTCTACACATAATAGAACCAGGACTGGAACAGTAGAAATCAGGGTAGAGTTCAGGATTCTCAATCCTTAAATGTTGTGCTCCTTGGCATAGGGACCTATCTCTCTGCCTCAGGTGCCTCTAAGGCAGGAAAAACCTTGCACCACAGGAAGGTGTTTGTTCCTTGTTATTCCCTATACCATTCAGTAGGGACTGAGTTTGAACTGAAATCTAGGAAGCCAGCACATTCACTGGAATGAAAAGGGAAGCTAGTTTTGAAGTCTTTGGAAGGTTGTTGCCTGTGTATATTGTGGGACAAGGGTTGACATTGGTTAGTAGGGTCTCAGAGTGACTTAGTTGCAGTTTCCTCCCAGATTAAAACCTTCTGCCTGGGAGGAAAACTTCTTAAGAAATAGAATGTGAAGAGGAAAGTGAACCAAAGGGTGTAGTTAGAGTTTTCCTGCCTGGCCCTGTCAGGACAAATCTCTCTTACCCGCCAGTCCCACAGTCGCTCAGACCCAACCAAGAAAGCACACAGAAACTTATATTGTTTACACACTGTGTGGCCGTGGCAGGCTGCTTGTTATCTGCTTCTTCTATCTTAAATTAACACATTTCTGTTAGTCTATACTTTGCCACATGGCTTGTGGCTTACCAGTGTCTTTACATGTTGCTTTTCATGGCACCGGCTGGCGGTGTCTCTCTCCAGCCTTCTACTTCCCAGAATTCTCTTCTCTCTTGTCCCGCCTATACTTCCTGCCTGGCCACTGGCCAATCAGAACTTTATTTACACAGAGCAATATCCACAGCACTTCCCCTTTTCTTTTTTTTTAGGAAGGTTTTAACTTTTACATAGTACAATTACATATAACAAAACAATTATCAAGCCAGAATTATAGTTACAATATTAAAGAAGATATCCTATCTATCTTATATTTGTGAGTCTAAGGTTTTTATCTAACTTATCTTGTATCATAACTGAGGAAATTATAACTATCTAGTCTTCAACCACATCAAAGACCTCCGAAGGATATAATATTACCTGAGAACCAGGAGAAGGATGTAAGCATTTTTCAGGAGTCTTGCAAGAGTAGACAGAGACAGCTGGCAGCCTGGACAGTCACCTAATGTTCCTTTGTAAAGTTGGGGCATTTGTCTTCAGCCCACAGGGCTAGAGTCTCTTAGTCACTTCTCTCAGTGTCCTGTAGAATGTCTGGCATTTTCCTCTGTGAAGCAGGAACCTGAAGGACCATTTTGTCAAGCAAAGTTTAGTGGTCACCTTTCTATGGGTCCTGCATGTCCAGTCGATCAAGCAGTCCAGGCAAGAACAGTTTCTTACCCAAATGGCTGTTTTTGCCATGGTGAAGATAAGATATGAAGTGTCTTCAATGCCCATCGTTGTCTCTGAAGTAAATTGGTGTTGCCAGGAGCAGACATGTCTTACTGTCCAGAAAGTCTAAATTTTAAAAATATTTTAAATGCCATATTCTGAAGGTCTTTGAAGTATTTGAAGATTACCTATCTATCTGAAATATCTCTGTGTATACCTAGAAGACTTAACTAACATGGCTACATGTGTGATTATCCTAGATGATTAATTATTAATCTATTTTTAACTATGCATTACAATTTTAAATGAGCTGTACAAACATAATATCTAAAACAAGAGTAGAAATATACACACAGTATAACAAAATTAACTTTAAGTTTGTATCAATACACTAAAATCTAAACCAATGTAAAACATTTTAAACAAGTTGTTGCTCTTTAGAAGTAAGTTCCCTAATCTACCCATTCATCCTATGATATCTATATCATATTCCCCTTTCTTCTTTAGAAAGAGATCTCATTTATAATCAACCTGCTTTAAAGAAAAATATTGTTTTTGCTCTGTCCCACACCAGAGGGCTCTTTTGATTTGGGACACAAGAATCTCTTAACCTTTTCTTTTAGCAACATGTCTGGGTTTAGAGAAGGAGTGAGCCAATTCCATCTCCAAAGCCAGCTTGATAATTTTGGGAATGTGGGCATAGTTTCTCTTACTACTTCCTGCTGGAGGGGGGCGCTGTATCTTATGGTGATACAAAGAAAATTTTAGGATTATAGAGTAGTCCATTAGGGTGAACCTCTGAGCCAGTTGCCTTGAAACCATTCTGGATGTCAGATCATCTGGGCCATGGTGTCATTGGAGATCTTTCAGGTGGTCTTGGCTGATCAAACTTGATGTATCTTAATCTGGAACAAATCCACAGCCTCTGGCTTTCTGTGGAAACAAAAGCAGAGACTCCTTTCCAAAGCAACATATCCTTATATCCAAATTTCAAAGTCAAGGTACCTTTAAAATTTACATTTTTGTTTAACTCAACAGCTTTTATGATCAAATCTTTTTCTGTGGTTAAAAATCCCAAAGACAAGACAAACCATATTCTCTGTGTAATATCCATCTTTGTAAGACTGAAACACTGCTGTGGCTGCTGGCTCCACCCACCTCAGCTTCCCAACATGGCAGTGGTACAGTTTACCGCCAGCTCTGGGTCTGGAGCCATGTGTACCATCAACTATCAGAAGCAATTCTATCAAAGCAGCGCATAGCCCAGAAACCCTTTTTTTTTTTTTTTTTTTAACTCGCAAAGACTAAATCCACCACACAGCAGAGTAAAGTGCTGCTTGTAGACTCCTCATTCCCGCCGCACTGCAGGTCAGACGCACACGCCAGGAACCCACCATAGTAGCTCAAACCAGCAGGCTGTCGCTAACTTGAGGGAGACAACTAGGAAGCTGTTTTTAGCTCCGTCTTAGAATCTTTTTTTCTCAGGTTTTAGGTGGAAACTCTTGCCAACACGTTGGGCGCCATTTGTAGTTAGAGTTTTCCTGCTTGGTCCACAGTCAGGACAAATCTCTCTTACCCGCCAGTCCCACAGTCGCTCAGACCCAACCAAGAAAGCACACAGAAACTTATATTGTTTACAAACTGTGTGGCCGTGGCAGGCTGCTTGTTATCTGCTTCTTCTATCTTAAATTAACACATTTCTGTTAGTCTATACTTTGCCACATGGCTTGTGGCTTACCAGTGTCTTTACATGTTGCTTTTCATGGAGGCGGCTGGCGGTGTCTCTCTCCAACCTTCTACTTCCCAGAATTCTCTTCTCTCTTGTCCCGCCTATACTTCCTGCCTAGCCACTGGCCAATCAGAACTTTATTTACACAGAGCGATATCCACAGCAAAAGGGATCATTTAAGACAGAATATTTCTAGGGAAGTGAAACAAAAGGATGTTCTGAGGTAGACAAAACACTCCATCCTGCAGGGAATCTCATTAAGACAGGAAGTGTACAACTCAAAAGAGCTTCAGGAAATCCCTGGAACTGACCAAATTCACCAGGCCTTTGCCTCCCCAAGAATGTAGAAGGGCTAAAACCTGTTGAATGATGCTCTCAGACAGGTTGAGCTGCCTAGAAAAGGTTCAGACAGAGCAGCCTGGGAGAAACGAAGACTAGCTGAAGTGCTTGGAAGAGGCTCAGGTCAACCGAACCACATGGGAAGGACACCATCCAACTGTCAAAGGGCCCAAAGGTTCTGCAGTGTGCTCTGGGCTTCCAGGTTTTGTGAATTTTCACCCATGCTAGGGTAGGCTTTGGTGGTACAGTTGCCTTTAAGTCATTTATGTTCCTGTAAATAACTGCTCATCTATATTCCTGTATGTACCTGAAGTAAAATTCACTGGTCCACCACGTTAGACTTTGGTGATACCCATACTTTGGTCTGTTATCAGGTCCCCGTGTGAGTAGACAGTTTCTATGTCTCCCCAGGAATTGTGTTAACGCAGCACTGTGATTCTGTTATTTCATTCAACCAGATGGGCCTTGGGGAGTATCTGGCTGGAGATCAACTCAGTAGTAGATTACTTGTCTAACATGTTGTGGTGGTTGTGGAGGGGTGGTCTGAGTTCAGTTCCCAAGAGTGAGGGGGCTTGCAGCTTCACTTTCCCTTTTTGCTGCAGCTTTATGTTGAATTTTAGCATGCATCCCAGAGGATGTGTAACCTAGCAAAGATTCCAAGGAATAAAATTGGAGTTTTAACCACTTAATACTACACAAGACAATGTTAACACTATGTTTATTAATGCCTCTTAGATCTCTTATTACTGTCTTCCCACTACTTAGTACAGTGACTGACAAATTGTACCTGGCTACAGAGTTTAAAAAGAAAAAGGAAAGGGAGAAACCAGAGAAGTGTGTCACCTTTCCATTGCAGAATGCCCAAGAAATCAGCTAAATGGAGGACAGTTTATTTTCTGTCTCGTTTTGACTCACAAGCTCATCAGATGTTTTAGTTCATAGTCATTTGGATTTATTGATTTTGATTCTGCGATAGGGTAACAGCTTACATTGGGGGCCACGTGGTCAGGAGAGCAAGTCTTTCAGGAACAAGAGAGATAAATGACAGATCCAGGTTCCCAATATCTCTCTCAAGGCTCTAAATAATCTAATTTCCTTCCACCAGCTCCCACCCCCTTAGGTTCCACGCCCTTCTAGCAGCTGCTATGGGCTGCGGGCTAACTGTCAGTTCATGGGCTCCTGGGAGACATTCCAGATGCAAACTATTTAATAGGGTAGGAAGGAAGAACTGGATGTGTGTGGAGGGATGGTTTGTTTTTCTATGTCCTTGAATCTGAAGACTTTGAAAACTGCCTTAGCCTAGCAATGCATTGCAAGTACATCGTCATGCATAGAAAACACATTAGTTTGCATCCTAGCAGGTTGAGGGGATTCCATCACTTCAAATGTTTATTTTTAGAGAGACTGAATTTCCATGGCATTCATTTAGAAATCAGAAAGACTAGCTGTATGCTGGGCATTGGATAGGGTTTGGGAATATTGGAATCTCAAAAAGGACATATTTCAAGTCACAATTCTTGTATCAGCAGTTGGTTGCTGTTGGAACGACTGATTGCTTGGCAAATAACATTTCTTGTTGGGTGAATTTTTTTTTAATGATTTCTAGCTTAAGAATTTTTTAAATCAGAAGTTACTTTCTTAAGGCTATTTTGATAATTCAGTTTAAAAAGTAAACAAAAGTTTCTCTCATCTACCCATGAGCATTTTAAAGTAATTGTTTTATCATTCTCTTTTAAATGGGAGAAATTCTCGCAAGAAATAGGGAAAATGAGAGGTAGTTGGTGTGGTTTAAATGAGAAATGCAGCAACCACCCAAGAACTCGGACACATGGTTGACACTTGGTGGCACTGTCTGGGACAATGCTGCAGCCTTGCTAGAGAAAATATCTCACTAGGCGTGGACTTTGAGAGGTTTTAGCATCACCCTACTTGTGGTATCCTCTTTCTGTTTCCTGTGTGTGGGTGAGAATATGATCTCTTACCTTCTACTTCAGGATAGGTGACTTGCACTACAGACAATGGTGAAAATGGGGTGGGTTTCATGTGCATGTGCGTGTGCGTGTGCGTGTGTGCGTGCGTGTGTGTGTGTGTGTGTGTGTGTGTGTTTGTAAAGCCGAACAGCTTGAATCAGCTGTGCCAAGCAGATTTTTGTCTTCTGCCTCTCTCTCTCTCTCTTTTTTTTTTTGTACCTGTGTAACCCTAAAAAAAGAAGTTTGGCTCATTTCTGTGTGGAAAGCTATGCATTCTTATGTAGTGCCGTATTTCAGCATCCATTCATTCAGAAGGTTGGATATACTGAAGTGTGTTCTGTGGACTCCTGGGACCCTAAAATGCTTTCAAAGGGTTTGGAGGATCAAACCTTTCTTTTTAAGAACACCAAGGATCTCACTTTGTGTTGTTGTTCTCGTTCTCACACCAGGGTCCAGAAGAACTGTTCACTGGCTGTAATAGGTACTGAAATGTGCTTCCGAATTCATGTGTGCACACTTTCTCTACCCTAGCTTTGTGTCACTGTTATACTCCATCCAAGTTCCTTGAGTTTTGAGCAAAAGTTTTAAGAATGTGGAATGACCGACTCATTTTGAGTAGGTGCTTCTAAAACAGGCTAGGATTTCTCACAAGTCGAGTTTCCTTAAGACCTTTTGTTTCCTTTCCTGCAAGTTCTCTTTTCCTTATTTCACTTTGCAGAGGCATAGATCCTGTACATAAATGGAAGAAAAATCTGGCTAGAATATTTTATGCCATCTAAAGACTTAAATCTAAAACGAAATTACCAGATTTTTATCAATGTTATTCTTTTGCATCTTTTGTTTGGAGGAGAGTTCGAGATAGGGTTTGTCTGTGTGGTCACTTTGTACACCAGGCTGGCCTCAAACTCAGAGATCTGCCTGCCTCTGCCTCCTGAGGGCTGAGATTAAAGGCATGCGCTATCACTGTCCTCTTCTTTTGCATATTTAATCTGTTTGTACCAAAGAATACCATGAGGAACTAGTTAAAAGAACGATAGATACATTTGGCCATTTACAGGAAGGCCACAGAAGTCCCAGTAAGGGGTAAATAATACTTACATTTCTTACTAAGACTTGTGAAACTTTGAGAAAGATGTGAAGTCTGTGAACTCCAATAATACAGGAGTAGCCCAAGCAAAAAGGACTTAAAATGACCTCATTTTTAATACATCGCTGCTAACTATTTATGGCACACCTAGCTTTTCCTAAGCAGTCTAGAAAGCTCTGGAACCCGAATTACACTCTTGTTTACCATAAAAACAAACAGGCATGGAAAAATCATCTAAGGAATTCATAAATAAAAACCTCTTTATTTAAAAGAGCCCACACAATTGAATTTTCATGAGTTGCATAGGTAATTAAGACTACCCACCTGCATTTTTTTTTTTTTTTTTGCAATAATTTAGATGATAGGTCTCTACTCTCCTTGGGAGGAACTAAAGTTTCCTACATGAGGGGGCAATAATTTATTCAGAAAGAGATGTCTGCACAACAAATCCACCATTATATTATTATAGAAATAATTACTCTTCCCAAGAAGTGGCGGACTTATTTGGTATCATTCTCTCTGTGTGGAACACGGACAGCTTGTTCTGTGCAATTGCAGTCTCATATTTAATTTTTGGCCAACTTCACACTTTCCTTTTTCAAAAGAGAAAACTGAAAGTGCATGATTATGTTATTGTATATGTGAAAGGTACGTTGACTACAAAGAGTGACATGAAATCAGAAAAGGTGCTTTTCTCTGTCTTCTTATTTTTAAAATTACTTTTGTTTTTAGGGTATAGAATTCAAAGAATTCAAGTGATCATATCCCTAAGTTCTTTTCACGTTATTATCATCACTTTTTAAAAACCCCTTGTTTGGTTTAATTGTTGCTTTTCTCTTTAATGTAGATTCTCTTTAGGATTTCTCACCTCTCTAACCCACTCTAGTGTCTTTGGGATGAATTAAAGTCCTTGTAATATTGCATGTGGCTTTATGTAAGGATTATTTTAAATTTACTTTAATGATACTTTGTTTAAAGCTCACTTTATGTCTTACCTTTTTTACTCAATTGCTTTAAGCAATCTACTCATGTTTCAATAAAATATGTGTATTGCCTCCAACCCCTGCAAAGAACTCCATAGAATGCACTTGATTTGGGTCAGGTGTTTGCTTCTTTATCAGTGAGCATCAAACCCAGTATCTCATGGGTAGGTGTCACAGCTCCAGAGGCCTCAGAGAATGGAGCTGATAATTGAGAGGGACTAGAGTCTCCACAACAGCCAACTTTATTCAGATCCTCAGACAGTTTACACTCTGAGTGTGAATACACATGAGTGAAGTTCTCATGAGTGCAAGCTACAATCACAAAGGCAAGCCACATATGGCAAAAACAGAAAGTCAGCTCACTCCTATCTGCTACACCTGGGCGGAGCACAAAAGCACATTCCAAGAACAATTCCATGTCCTGAAGGGAATGAAGTTACAAGTTCTTGTCTTGTTTTCTTGGAGTGTTCTCACAAACACTCAGATTTCTCCCCACATGACTCCATTCCGGGACTGTGTTCCAACAGGTAGGTATTTTGTACTTTGTTTCAGAATCTAAAATGGCTGACAACAATTTTTTTTTTTTTTAGCTCAGGATTGAACCCAGGGCCTTGTGCTTGCTAGGTAAGCGCTCTACCACTGAGCTAAATCCCCAACCCGACAATAAAAATTTTTGCTGTTTTATTTAATTTTTGTCCCTGGCATTCAGATGAGTACCTAATACACAGCAGGAATTTGAGAATTTTTTTTCTTGAATCAACAAACCCTGGTTTCTTTTTGGCTAATGTATTAAAACTGCTTCAGTGTTAACTTAGAGAATCTTGTGGCTCCATGTCCTAAATTAGCTTTTCTTGTTTTATACAGACAGACTCACAGTACACTGAAATGCATTTAGCACATCTAATTTGCTGAGCATCAAGAATGTAGCAAAGCTGCACACTGTAGAGTATGTACTGTCCTCTCTTGATCAAGGAGGTGAATTAGGGCTGTGGAGCTGCTGACTGACATCAGCATTTCTGGGTGTTTAGTAGCCTGGAAAAGAGTAAAATCCAATGGTTCCTCCTGAATGTGTATTGCTTTTATACCATTGTAAATGTAACAAGTCATAAATAGAACCACTGTATTAAATCCATAGTTACAATAGCCAATATTTTGTTGTAGAAGCACCAGAAACAATGGCCATTTTCCCCTTTCCCTGCCTTTTTGGCTTTTGGTGAACAAAGGTACTTCAATGAGCCTTTACTTTTGTCACTTGTTACTCTGCCATTGGCATTTAGTGGCATGTGAATCTCAGAGATGACCAATAGTGATGGCAAGACAGGTGATGTAGGTATTGGGTGGGAGCATCCTAATTTCTCCATCAGTCATCAGATGAAACCATTGGCTCCTCAACAATCATGCCCCATCTTCTCTCACTGCCTGTTTTCTAGCCTACTACTTCCCATAATGCATAAAGTCCTGGAACAGCCTCAGATGGAGTGAACATTGATTTACTGTCCCCAAGAATATCATGGTTTTCTCCATATTTTAGAACACAATTTTAAATCATCACCCTATGAAGATTGTTTATGCTTTGCAGCAAAGAAGACACAAGATGCTTATAAGAGGGAGTTTCCTGTTGCTTTCAAATATTAAAAATTTAAAATGCCAAAAAGATTTTATTGTTCAAAGCACCATCAGCTGAATTATTCCCAAGGCTTTGGCTATAAGAATATGTCTGGATTTATGCAATGGGAGATACTGCTTCAATTTCTGGCTCGAACCTGATCGATGCAGTAAGTACTCAACACGGCAGAACATAATCTTCACCTCTCCCACTGTGCTCTAATTTATTAAAAGTAAATTCAAGATCTATATTGCTAAGTATCATCACTAGTGTCGGGTTAATTGTATAAGCTTCAAAACATGCTAGCAGTCTTCACAGATACATTAGTAGCTGGCATAGAATGTAATAGAAGAAAAAATATGCTCACAAGCTGACAATTCCTGGGAGTCAGGAGTACATGGAAAATGTAGTTTCAACACCCATTCTTTACTTGAAACACTAATTGGTTCGTAGTTTGATCACAAGAATTGATATTGTTGATCTCATTAACTTTAGTATATCATGAGAGGCTAAAAATTTGGAGGAAAAATAAATGCATAAAATAAGAATCATGCTTTGCAAATATACTGTTTTCTTGAAAGCTCAATTAGGAGAGAAGTGTCAATTTTATTGCACAAGCTTTTTAGGGACTAGTTTTGATGCAAGCTGACATTCACTTTGAAGTAGAAATCTTGTACCTGACAATTTTTCACGTAGGGTTTTTTTTTTTTTTTTTTTTTAAATGTTATGAGATTTGGGTATCTTTTTATTTTTTCTTTCCGGAGCTGAGGACCGAACCCAAGGCCTTGCGCTTGCCAGGCAAGCACTCTACCACTGAGCTAAATCCCCAACCCCGGGTATCTTTTTTAAATTATTTTTGTTCTTCAAAATTTTATTTTGTTTTAGTTGTTGACTAGGTTTGGGCATCAGGTAAAGATGTCCATTGTGTTGATACTGTTTGGAGAGAGTAGGTATGTGTGTAATACTATGCAAAATGTTAGTAGTAAATTTTTTTTTCCTCTTCTTTTTCTGACTTTATGTGTAACTGATATAAAAGACCATTTTTTATTGTTTCTGTTTTGTGTCATTTTATTTGAATTACATTTTTTGTTCTTAGTGAAAGTTTAGAGAAAAAAACAGAAGTCCTATTTCCTGTAATCAGTGAAGAAGATACAGGTATTTCATAAAATGATACATCAGAATACATTTTTGATTTTGGAGTTGCTATGTGTTGGTCACAAACTATGGGGAGCACCTCATTTCTTTGTGGAGACCCATCTGTGTAGTTTCTCTGTGTCCTACCCAGTCCCGCAGTAGTTCAGTCCCAAGTAAACACACTGAGGCTGTTATTAATTACAAACTGTATGGCCTATGGCTCAGGCTTCTTGCTAGCTAGCTCTTTCATCTTAAATTAATCCATTTCTCTTGATCTATATGTTGCCACATGGTGGTGTTATTGGTCTGCTGGCATCTTGTTGCTCCTTGGGCGGCAAGCTGGTATCTCCTCTTCCTGCCTGTCTCTTTCTTGTCTCTCTGCTTAGATTTCCTACCTGCTTCTAAGCTGCCTTGCCATAGGCCAAAGCAGCTAATTTATTAAAAAATGGGAACTGTTGTTGGCTGTTTTTGCTCTTTTTCAGGGGGCCCACCCCCCAGTTCCTAAATAAATTATATAAAGAGGCTTATTATTACTTATGAATGCCCAGCCTTAGCTTGACTTAGTTTCCAGCCAGTTTCCTTAACTTAAATTATTCTGACTACCTTTTGCCTCTGGGCTTTTCCCTCTCCCAGATTTCTCCTTCTATCTATTCTCTGCCTGCCAGCCCTGCCTATCCTTTCCCCTGCCTTGCTATTGACTAGTTCTTTGTTAGACCATCAGGTGTTTTACACAGGCACATTAACACAGTTTCACAGAGTTAAACAAATGCAACATAAACAAAAGTAACACACCTTAAAATAATATTCTATTACAGGGACCAACATATATTCACAGCATATAGAAAGACATCCCACAGCACTTCCCCTTTTCTGTCTAATAAAAAAGGAAGGTTTTAACTTTAACATAGTAAAATTACATATAATAAAACAGTTATCACGAAAGAATCACAGTGACAATATCTAGTCTATTTGTATTTGGTAAAATTAAAGAAAATATTCTATCATGTATCCAATATTTGTGAGTCCAAAGTTTTATATCTAATTTACATTTTATAACTAAAGAAAACTATGACTGTCTAGTCTTCAACTACATCAAAGGTCCCAGAAGGATATAATATTACCTAAGTAAACAAGAAATACATGTAAGCAACTTCAAAATTCTATAAATGACAGAGACAGCTGGCTGCCTGGACAGTCACCCAAAGTTCCTCTGCAATGTTGGGGCATCCATCTTCAGTCTACAGTTCTAGAGTCTTTGGCAGACTTTTTAGTGAAGCAGGAAATTTGAAGAATTGTCTCCCCCATTGGCAAAGCTCATCAGTTGCTTTCCTCTGTGTCCTGCAGATTGTCTGCAGTTTCTTCTGTGAAGCAGGAACCTGAAGAACCCTCTTGCTTTGATTTGGCAAAGTTCAATGGTCACTTTCCTATGGGCCCTACATGTCCAGTTTATATAGCTTATTGTCAAGCAGTCCAGGCAAGAGCAGTTTCTTGACTAAGTGGCTAACTTTTTTTTTTTGAGCTGAGGATCAAACCCAGGGCCTTGCGCTTGCTAGGCGAGCGCTCTACCACTGAGCTAAATCCCCAACCCATGGCTAACTTTTGACATAAAGCAAACTCCAAATGTAGTTTCTTTGATGCTCATCATCTTCTCTAAAGCAGATTGGTGCTGCCAGGACCAGACATGTCTCAATGTCCAGAAAAGTCTGAGTTCTTAAAACATTTTAAATGTCATATTCTTTAGGTCTTTGAAGTGTTTGAAGATTACCTATCCATCTGAAATATATCACTGCATATCTATAAAACCTAACTAACATGACTACAAGTTTGACTATTAGGATGACTATTAAGTTGTATTTATTAATTATATATTACTTTTTAAAATATGCTACATAAACATAGTACCCTAAACAAGAGTGGAAATATACAAACAGTATAATAAAATTAACTTTAAATTTTTATCAGTAAACCCAAATCTATACTAATGTAAAGTATGTAAGATTAATAGGTTTTTGTATTAAAGCAAATTCAATAATCTACCCTTTTATACTATCATTTCTATATAACATCTGCCTCACAGTCCTCCTACTCCCCTGTACATTGGACTTTTCCTTCTGTAGTCCAGCTCCCTGCCTGTCCCATATAGCCACCATCTCATGGAAGTTTTACATCTACAACTCCCCTCACCTCAGACCTCTGTGGTTATTACAAAGAGTGACTATACCTTCCCCCTTTAACATTGACTTTCCCTGTTGCACTTGAAGCCTCTTAAATTGAATGTAACTATTTATAGTGCTTGATAGTGAGTGGAGAAGATGCTCAGTTGGAGAGGTAGTTGTTACTCAAGCATAAGGACCTGAATTTGACCCCAGTATCCAACTTTTAAAAAGCTAGCCAATGAATATTTTGCTCTTAATCTACCAATTAAGACAGAAAATTTGTGGTGGCTTGAAAGAAAATGGCCCCCAAAGGGAATGGCACTATTAGGAGATGTGCCCTAGTTGGAGTAGGTGTGGTCTTATTGGAGGAAGTGTGTCACTGTGGGAGTGGGCTTTGAGGTCTCATATATACTCAAGATACTGTCCAGTGTCTTAGATCACTTCCTGATGACTGTGAGTCAAGATGTAAGAATTCTCAGCTCCTTCTCCAGCACCATGTCTGCTTGCATGCTGCCTTGCTTGCCATCATGATGACAATGGACTAAACCTCTGAACTGTAAGTAAGCCACCACAATTAAATGTTTTCCTTTATAAGAGTTGCCATGATCATGATGTCTCTCCATAGCAATAAAAACTCTAAGACAGATTGGTACCAGATCAGTGGGGTACTGGACCATGTTTTGGGGTGCATTGTGGAAGGTCATTTGAACTTTGGGCTAGAAGAACCATTGAGTATTAGGTGCTCAATGGGATGTTCTTTGGGAGCTTGGAAGAACTTGAGAGCAGTGAAAAAGCAGAGGTACGACTTGTGAAGTTTCAGAGGGAAGTTTAAAGATTCTGTTGGGTCCATTTATTATTTTGGATTAAGATTCTGTTCTGATTTGCTGGGGCTGAAAAATCAGCTGTGATAAACAAGACACCAGAACTATTAAAGCGAAATTTTGCTTTGCTGGGCTACTTGATGCTGGTCAGCTGGAGCTAAGAAATTAGTAGTGACTAAGAAGAGACCAGCATCATTGAGGTAAAATCTCTGAGAAGTGTTTCCTGAGAGTACAGAGAAGCTGTGTTGCAGAGGTGACCAAGGTTGTACCTTGTGCTGGCAGCTGGACTTGGTAATATGTAAGAGTCACCCAGGTGTTACTGGTTTTGAAGGCATGAAGGGGTCATGGAGAGCAGGTGAGGCTTCACACTGTGAGAATCCAAGAGAGGCTATTGAAGGTACATCCTCAGTGGCAATTGAAGACCCAGGACCTGAAGGGGTCATGCAAAGAAGTTGAGGCTTAGCACCGTGAAGAAAGCCTATGAGAGGCTAATGATGAAAATGAAGCAAAGTTGTGGCAGAAGACCCAGCATTTTTGGAGATGCCAGTGTCTTGGAATGACCACCAAGAACAGCAGCAGCAGTGGAGTGGAGCTAGCCTGAACCTAGAAGACAAACTGTGTGTGCTACAGAGCATGGAGCTGGAGAAGTGACCCAAGCTCTCTAGAGGAGCCCAGAAGATTTTGTGTAAATTCTAAATAATTGGACATTGAGTTATTCTTATTTGTTTTGTTTGGTTCAGATTGTGATGGTGCTGTGGTTCTTCCTCTTGAATAAGGTTTTTGAATTTTAAAGGAGCCCATAGATGAAAGACTTGAACTTTTAAAAGAGATTGGATACTTTAAAGAGACTGAAATTTTAATGTATTTGAATGTGTAATGACTGTGGGACTTGTTAAATTATTTAAGATTTTAATGTGAGATCTTGAAGATGAATAAGAAAAAAAGGGTTATGGCTTAATGGTGATGTATGTCAAGTTGATAAGGGGTCAGTTGTACTGGTTTTATGTGTCAACTTGACAGGAGCTAGAGTCATCAGAGAGGAAGGATCCTCTCTTGAGGAAACATCTCCATTAAATCCAGCTGTAAGGCATTTTCTTAGTGATCAATGAGGGAAGGCTATATATGTCTGTGCACTATTTGCATGCTTGGTGCCTGAGAAGGCTAGAAGAGGATGTTGGATCCCCTTGAAATGGAGTTACAAAGAATTGTAACTGGCCGTGTGTGTGCTGAGAATCAACTGAATCCTCTGAAACAACAGTGTTCTTAACCACCTTAGTCATCTCTCCAGTCCCATAAATTAATTTTCACAGCTTTTATTTTCCATCACGAATGTAGAAAGAGCCATTTTAAATTTGAGAGTAAAGTTTATAATAGATAGCCAACTATTCCAGCATTCTTTATTGACAAGGGCTAGAAGATAGTTTCTTGTGAAATGCTGATGTAGGTTTTCAGATATATTTCTAGAGATCTCACAACTTCTTGGAGGAAGAAATTAAACTCTGCATAGCCTGATGGCCTTCAAAAATTTGGCAAGAAAGTAGAAAAGTTGTACTTTCAAATCCATCCCCACTAAAGTTATAAAAGCAGAGCTGTAGCAGGAGTGAATGGTGTGGATGGCTTCTCCTGTTGCTTCTTTTTTTCCCCACAACAATCCATGAGATCTGTCCACCTGGCTGCTAGGTCCTGTAATAGCAGCAATGGCGGTGCTTAAACAACTACATCATCAAGGGACATTTTGGGGCATGTAGTATCTATCTCATTAAGGTGACAGTTTCTCCTATTTTTTTTCCTTGTACACACACACACACACACACACACACACACACACACACACACATTTGTATCTTCCCAATTCAGCTTCAGGTTGTAAATGCTTTGGGGATCAGAAGGTCTTGTCTGAAGAAGGAGACTATTGCTACCCACATCAAAAGTTATTATGGATAGTATCAGTCACTGACAAAGCCATCGTAAAGGCGAGTCCTGGACCATCTATTGTGCTATCTGTGTCATAAGATGTCCACATTAAAGGCATGCCCCAAAGAGAGTCTCCAGCATTGGTATGGCTCTACTGATCATTCCATTTATTCCAGAGAAGGCTCACATGGCTACTTCTATCCACAAGGTACCCAGTAAGCAGCTGGATGCAAATAACCTGCTTCATTCCCCTTCTTCCTCCTTTGAAGTCCTCATTGCTAACTTGCAGTTCACCTCACAACGTGGCTCCACAGTCAAGGGTTTTATTGACACTTTGCTCTGTGCTGTGGCAGGATCTCATACAGCCGAGGCTAGCCACAAGTTCAATTTGTAGATGAGAATGACCTCAGCCTTTTAAACCTTCTGCGTACACCTCCTTCCAGGTGCTGGGATTCTAGGCTTGTCCCATTACACCATACTTGGTTGGGCCGTGCTGAAGAACAGACCCAAGGCTTCCTGCATACTAAGTAAGCACTCTGCCAACTGAGCTGCATCCTCAGCCTTAGGCAACAGTTTTAAAGCCATCCTTATAGTTAAGTGAAGTCACATAGTTGGGCTCTAACCCAGTCTGACTGGTGTTCCTGTAAGTAAGAGAGACATTAGGGAAATGCTTGCAGATAGAAGAGGCCCTGATGGGGGCTCACAAGAAAACAAACCTATAAACACCTTGAGTTTGGACTTCTGGGACTGGGAACTAGGAAAAATAAATAAATTTCCATTGTGGCAGCCTTAGTAGGTTAATATAAATTCTGAATGAGGGTTGTATTTCTCTTTTATTGAGAAAATCATCACTCATTCATAGAATCCTAGTGTTTGATTCAGAAAATAATTTAATGTTAATGTTGGGGAATGACTGTTTAACATTTACATGGTCATGCCCTCCCTGTTTAACACCTAAAAGGTAGGGGAACGAGCTCCTGCTATTACTCTGTATGCACCTTTCTTTATCCACCACAAATACTGTTCAGCAATTTGCTATTTTTTGTTGAGCCCATAATCGCTTTAGAATCCTTTAAAAAATAAATTAAGAAAACCTTAAACATTAAAAACCTAGCATGCCCTTTTTTTTTCATAGGTTAATATATTGGTTCAACTCCTAAGAAGGATGCTTAATTTTCCACACTTTAACAGGCTATAAAATATTATCACTTAAATAGATCCTGGGGCTTAACAGTAAAAACCCTTCATTCTTGTTAGCATGTGGGCTATAAATATTTAGAAGTATTCCATATAACAGCTATTTATTTTGGAACATTTTAATCTTGTCTAGTTCTTAAGTTCTCCTAAGACTTACTCATCTCTCCTTTAGTCTATAATAACATATATTAATGGGAAATTTAGCTATCTTGTGGTTGGTTTTCCGTAATCTCCATTTTTCTTTTCTTTTTCCTTAGTGAGTCCGAATGCACCTGTCACTGTACATTTGCTCATTTTTGCTGTCAGTGATGAGTTCTAGAAGTACCTATCGGAACAGGGTACGTCAATATGGGCTATCAAAACACACGGGTATCCGACTCATTATTTTGAGCTCCTTTTACTTGTGGTTTCGCTGAGCATATCCTAATGGTGGTTTCCACATGAAGAAAATGCAGCTAGCAACAGAGCCTCCTAGGAGCATCGGGATATACTGTTCTAGAAAGAGTCCTTCACTCATCAGAGAGTTGGACAAGCTTGGTCCACCAAAGGGAGGCTTTCTTCCACAAAGCTGGAGGGCATTGCCATTCTTGAAAGCGGGACAAGAATAACTGGCAAATTGTCATGAGGTTAACAACTTTATTTTGATAACTAGTAAATATCCGCATGATACAGTTTCAAATGCCTTGCACTGGGCTGGAAGATAGCTCCATCGGTGAAGAGCTTGTTGAGTGAGCACGAGGCTGTGGGTTAGGATCACCAGCACCACACCACTGGCTGAGGAGGTGCTGGCATTTGTTAGCTAGAGGGAGAGCCAGTTTTCTTTGATTATGTGATCCCCGGTAGGTCTACCACACTTCAGGGCAGGCCTCCCTCCCAAAAGTAGTTAAATAACACAAACCAGAATTTTTGAGACAAAAAAAAAAGTCAAAGTTGAGTGGTAAGCAAGGGTGAATATGAAAGGAATTTGGGCGGAAGTAGGGTTTGGACAGTGAATACAGTTAATATATGTTGTATGGGATTCTCAAAGAATCAGTAAACATTTTTTTTTTTTTTTAAATGTAAGTGTAGCAGTATATGTGGGGGTGGGGTGGGGAGTAAAACCAGGACTGGTGATGAGAATCCTGGATACTCCTCTAACATCGAGTCCAGCTGAGTTAGTGAGATCCAGGGTCAGGAAAGGATCCCATTAAAAAAATAAATAGAAAGCAATAGAAGAGAACACTTGATGTCAACCTTTGGCCTCTGTGCTCACAGGAACATAAGCATATATGCACACCCTAAGTAATAATAATAATAATTATAAAACACCTAATTGCCATTGTCTTTTTTTCTCCTTTAAGAGATCTAGCAAGAGAATTAAGGTCTTCGGACGTTTATCTGATAACCCCTCACATATGAAACACATCCATTATATTACTCACTGATGAACTGATCCAATTTAATCAACAAAATTAAATTTTATCTGTTATCTAGGTGGGTTCTTAAAGATCCCTGTGTGAAAAGCTCGGTTAATGAGCATTTTGCATAATAGTTTGTTTTATTAGATGATGATTTGCATGCTCATTTCTTCTGGAAGAACTGTATACTTTTTACTTCCTAAGAGAAAATCATTATGCATAGAGTACTTTAAGATGATATAAGTGATAACCAGTTAGGAAGATAGAGTCTTAAATACACATCATAAAAGAAAAAAAATGAAACTTGGGCCCTGAAACCCTAATTCATCCTTAAAGTGCTAGAATATAAAAACCTTACCAATTCAGTTTTTGTTGTTATTGTTGTTGTCATTGGTTTGTTGTTGTTTTGTTCTTGATGTTGTGGCTGTTGCTACAGGGTCATTCTGGTCCCACCTCACAGCTTCTTAGCTTGCTCATATATTTACTATGTCCTGCTCCAATGTTATCTGACTGAATTTTGGTAAGAGGAAGGGTCAAGACTGGGGGCCACACCTCAGTCCTATTTACATGACTTCATACAATGTTATTTTAGTGGCATGAGTTTTTGTGCATGGACATGTATGTAAGTATGTGTGTGTGTGTGTGTGTGTGTGTGTGTGTGTGTGTATTTGGGTTGGTGTATGTGCATGTGTTGTTTGTGGCTGTATGCACACCATAGGATGATGTGTCTCCCATTCTGTCATTTTCTCATTGAACTTGTAGTCAGGCTGGCATCCATAAAGCCCAAGTGACCCCTCTGTCTCCACCTTCCACCCCTCCACCACAGAGCTGTGGATGTAGGCAAGAGAGCATTTGGACACACTCAACTTTTTATATGGGTGCAGAGGTCTGGACTAAGGTCCCCTTACATGCCTAGCAAGGACTCCTAAACAATGCGCCATCTTTCCAGCCAGGTATGTCAGGCATGGACAGAACGTGAAGTCAGATATTTTCAGGGTAGATGGGTTGTTAGCATCTTGTGATGACTTCATTTACATTCAATGAAAAGACATAGAACTTGGAATGTGAATACCTAACCTGTCATCTGGTAATGGAGATCGGACCTGCTAAAGCTGACAATGTCCTTGCTGCTTGGTGCTTAGCTCCTTTCTAAGTGCAGATTCTAGAAAAAATCCAAAGGAAAGGTAGCTGGAGCTCTGCCCAAGCACTAATTCTTTGCACATTAGTTAAAAAAGTCTTCAAACATTTTATGGTAAAGGTTAAGGAAGGCTGCAAAATGAAACAACACTTGATGGCTGTTTGGAGGGGGCACATGTGTGCTCAGAACTGTCAAATGCCACTACTTCAATCCTCTTCATCACCAGAAAGCCCCCTTCCTATATTGGGTTGGAGCATGTCTCTATGTTTTGAGCCTTTAGGACTCTTCCAAAGACATTTTCTGCATTTTCAGAAATGACCCTCTGTCTTTCACAAAAGGACACAAAAGGAGTATCTAAAAGCATTCTTGAGGAGTTTTTTACACCAGGGTTTTAAGAGATCTATTTGTGAACAGCAATTGCCAGCCATGATGCCTTGGAGGATGGCAGCTGGGACAGAGTTTTCACTTTGGCAAAGACTCTCATCTCACTTTTCCAGGTTCCCTAATGCTTTTCAGTCTGCAGGTATTTGAGTCCAGGTTTATGCTTTATCTGCCTTCAAGCCACAGGATACAAATGCTCTGTGCATTGTGCATGATAAATCCAGCAAGTGTTTGTATAAATGTCATGCTGCATGTAAAGGGATGAGGGTTTCAGTATGTTTTGGCATGAGATGAAGCATTAATTAAAAGACATACATACAAATGAGTTGAGGGGAAACATTTTGCTGTCAGGGTGTTTGGGAAATGACCATAATGAACATTGTTGGCATTTTTGTGACCTATAAATGCTATATGGAGCTTTACCAAAAAAATCTACTGAGGTCAGAGGCAGTGGAGATTAACTAATGAGTACTTAAACTCCTGGCAAAATGATTCATATTAAGGCTTCAAAAGAATAAATCACTATTTACTGATGCAGAATGGATTGCTTGGTTATTGCAAGCCACGGCATATGAGACTGTAATATCATTCATAAAACACTGAATAAAATGAACCTATTTATCTATCTATTATTTTTCATGTCCATTCTTTTTCTAATTAACAGAACAAATGATTATATTAAAAAATCAGAATGCTCAGGTGAGAAAAAAAATCCATCCTATGTAGAATTGAACCACAGTTTGAAACCATTAGAAATTCAATATTTAATACATCTATCCCCAAATGAAAGTCAGTGCCCATTAGAATGTGATGTTCTCCCCTGCTCTTTGAACTAACTGTTCTTGACAAAACTAGAGAGACTCTGATTTGAATAAAAATATTTATAGTATAACTTTCAATGAGGAAATGATAAAGTAGGCTGGATTTATTCCTTTGAATAATTACCCTTCAATTAATCTTTTTTTGCAGTTGAGTGTAAACTGTCTTCAAGTCTCACATTATATTCCTTAGATATTCCATGCTCTTCAGTTTCAGTAAACCTCAAAATAAGAGACCAGAGACATGTTAGTGCCTGCTCCATATTTCACAGATTCTCCTTTTCCTCTAAAAATGCCTCTGTTTTTGTGTTTGTCTGTCTGTCTCTCCCTGTGTGTGTGTGTATGCATGTGTATGTGTGTGTGCATGTGTATGTTGTGTGCATGTGTATGTTGTGTGTGTGTGTGTGTGTGTCTGTGTGTGCATTTTAGTATTAGTAATATGGCACTTTGGTTTCTGTCTCTATCACTCTATAGTCATCTAAACTTGGTAAATTCATCCCCACACATAGCTTGACCATGTTGATTGAGAATTAGCCCTGATTTTAGGAGTGATATTAAGAATGGGATGAGAAGGTAATAAGAGACTGAAAGAACACAGCATTGTATTCAAACAAGAATGTGGTTCTGATTTGACTGTGCTAACTTAGTTTTCTGTAAATGAATTATTTCTCTATTCTTTAGAAGTAATCATTGTTTCCCATGTCTTATCTCTAGGGAGTAAGATTCTAAATCCAGTTATTCTGTTCCAAGGATCACTGCCTATTTTTCTTTGCCAGGAATCACAGTAAAAATTCCAATCCAATTTTGAGCAACCTGTTTGCCTTGTTGTTTCTTTCTATCCTAGCAGTGAACTGAGTAAGAGCCATACAAGCAGGGTGTGTGCTCTTTCAAACTGGGAAATACTAGAGAAAAACTACCAAGTCTGTTTCCTCTGTCTAGACCAATGATTCTCAACCTATTGTTCATGACCCCTTTAGGGGGTTTGCACAGATATCCTATGTTTCAGATATTTACATTACAATTCATAACAGCAGTAAAATTACAGTTATGAAGTGGGAGCAAAATAATTTTATGGCTGTGGGTCATCACAGCACAAGGAACTATATTAAAGGGTCACACCATAAGGGAGGTTGGGAACCACTGGGCTAGCTCCATAGTAGACTTGCATTTCCCAGGTCTTTGCATACAGGTGGGACGGAGAGTTAAGTCCCATCTGATAGACAACACACCACTTGCCAATTTCTTTTTTAGGCAACCAAGAGGGGATGAATGTAGCATGGATGAAGCCTCGGGTTTGATTCCCAGCAATGTGAAAAAAAAATGAAAACAATGTATATTCTTTGGCTACTCACTCTTGAGCCAAACCCCCCTCCCCTGTGTGCCTTTTCCTGCCTCCCATCTGTCTCTCCCTTTCCTCTCCTTCTCTCCCCCAGCTAAATGATGCTAAACTGATTGTGGGGACACATCTGAAGAGAAGCTGAACACCAAGGCCTTGGTTTTCCTGAATGATCTCACGAGTTGTCGTTGAAGAATGGTCTATTAGCCTCTGAAATTTTGAGTATTTTTCAAAAGCAGATAATTGACATTGATTTATGTCACTTGTGCCATGGCTATAGTAAAATTCTGAAGTAGACCGCGGTGTTTCACAATTTGGGTGGCAGAGTTCGTGGAAGTGGAGTTGGGAGACTGGAGATATGAAATTTGTACAATCTGCTGATGATGCTGGCAGCAAAATGCTCATGGCACATTGTGAAGAATGCTCAGTCGTCCTCAGAAAATATAATGAAAGTGTTAGTGTACATTCTCTTAATTAACTAGGGTTGGCAGAGGTAAAGAACTGATACACTTGCTAGTGTACACTGCCCTATATTAATTAACTAGGGTCAGCGTAGGTAAAGAACTGATCTACTTGCTAGGAAATGGGTGGAAGTTGAATCTAGAGAAATGGTTCTTTTTGTTTGTTTGTTTGTTTTTTTTGTTTTTTATTGTATTTTTAAAATTTTATAATTTAATTTTACATGTCAGCCACGGATTCCCCTGTCCCCCCCTCCTCCTGCACCCCCACCCTCAACCCAGCTCACCCCCCATTCCCATCTCCTCCAGGGAAAGGACTCCCTTGGGGATTCAGCTCAACCTGGTAGATTCAGCTGAGGCAGGTCCAGTTTCCTCCTCTCAGGCTAAGCAAAGTGTCTCTGCATAGGCCCCTGGTTCCAAACAGCCAGCTCAGGAACTAAGGACAGGTCCTGGCCCCACTGCCTGGGTGCCTCCCAAATATTTCAAGCTAATCAACTGTTTCACTTATCCAGAGAGCCTGATCCAGTTGGGGATTCCTCAGCTATTGGTTCATAGTTCATGTGTTTCCACTAGTTTGGCTATTTGTCCCTGTTCTTTTTCCAATCTTGGTCTCAACAATTCTCAGTCATACAATCCCTCCTCTTTCTTGCCAATTGGACTCCTAGAGCTCCACCCATGATAAATGAAGACCCCATGGGAATAGGAAGAAGCAAAGTGCTAGAGAGGTCCCCAGGAATCCACAAAGATACCTCCACAATAGACTACTGGCAATGGTCGAGAGAAAGCCCAAACTGACTTAGTCTGGTGATCAGATGGCCAAACACCCTAACTGTCATGCTAGAACTCTCATCCAATGACTGATGGAAGTGGATGCAGAGATCCACGGCCAGGCCCCAGGTAGAGCTCCAGGAGTCCAATCAGAGAAAATGGTTCTTGAAAGCTTAGAAAGCTGATTGTTTCTATAGCTGAAACAACTATAAATAAATCTTGATGCCAAATGTCTTAATGGGTTTTATGAGCAAAAGAAGTTCATTTTAAATTATATCATTCCATATTATAAGTATGTTACATGGATAATGTAAATATCACATTTGTACTAGAGAAGTAGCCTTGTAGGCTAAGCTAGCTTCTATAAGAATGTTACTATTTTTTTGGAGTGACTTCTTGGCAAAAATTGCAGATAAATATATATATGTTGAGACATGTTTTTCTGAAAGGACTTGATTATATTTGCTGTATATCATATTGATTGGAAAGTAATACAGAAGCCTGGTAAAAGCAATAAGCCAAGACCAAAATTCTCTGACTAATTCCTCAAACAACAATTTGGACCTTTAGCCCTCAATAAGCAGAAAGTGGGTTTCCAAAATTTCTGCCTCCTGGAGAGGAAAATGCCCAGAATTTTGTTTTTAGTAATTATGGAAGACTTGAGTGTGAAAGAACCAACCATCCCAACTGATGTGAGCAGGCACCAGAGGAATAATGAAAAGATCTTACCCTTCCTATAAAAACAGGCTCGGGCATGTGATGTCCGTTTCCTGGGGTTTCAGAGTTGCTGTGTGTACCAACCTCTATGGCGGGTTTCTGTCCTTCCTCGTCTCAGAATGAGAGTGTCCATTGCAGTTACACAGAGTCTAATCCACCGTCACATATTCAGTAGAAGAATCTAGGTTTCTTTTCTCAATTTATTTGTCACCAGACCGTAAGAACCATGTGAGCCACCAAGATATGACTATGTCACCGGGAATTCTTGACCTTTCAACTGACTGCTGTGGGTGTCAGGGACTTTTGAAGTATATGTTGGGTAGATCTATGAATGTATTCTATGTGGAGAATATCAAGTAAGATAGATTTTCTTCACAAAGCAGGATTATAGCAGAGATAATGGTACATTTTATTCCTTTTTCTTCTGGGATGTCTTGATGGGCAGAATTTTCTAGCCAGTTTGAAGTGGGTAGGGCTCTAGATTCACTGGATTCCTGTGACTGGAACATAGGCAGAACCATTACATATGCTTCTAGGTCCAGTCCATAAAACTCACCTATGAACAGTCACTTACTCATGTCCTCTTTCAGGTCATCCTTGAAATTTATATGTTTATGTTAGTAGTTAGTAGCATCATAAACCTGAAGGAGCCAAGTTTGTGAAGCACAGCCTCCTGACCCAAAACTGTTTTTAATTAGATGATAATACAAAGCACCAATGAGACATTGTTGAGTTGAAACAGAAGTTTTAAGGTGTTTTCCTCCTAGAAGTCATCCTATCTTGACTAGTATACCCAATATTAAAGCCTTAGTTTTAAAAAAAGTAAAGACATTACTCTTGAACTGATTTTGGATTTTTGTAATACCTTTACCCCATCTCTCTGTTTTTGATCTGTGCTTTAATAAGTGTGATAATTCTGGTTTCTTTATATTTACTTCATAAATTATTGAACTGAATAGACAGCTCATTAATTTTTATTTTTTGTTTGTTTATAGTAAAAATTTTTAAGAAAAATCTATTACCATTCTGATCTCAGTTTCTTTTGGTCTCTGAGTGCAGCTGTGTCCCCATCCTGTAAATTTGCATGTCTTTTATTTTGCCACAATCTTTTTGTCATTATTTTCCAAAAGACTCCCAATGAAGCTTTTATTTCTAAGATGAGATATGAACCTCATACTTTGATGAAAGAGTGTAAGAGCACACCATATGGTTCTCTCGGGGTTGGCATATCTGTTCAACTGTTTACATGCTTTTCATTATGATTGTGGTTTCAATTTTTATTCCTTACTATGATATGGAGTGAAAACTCGATTTGGCTTCTCATTTTAGACATGCTATAAATCTTTATTATCATGATGTTTTTATCTGAATATTTTTGGGCATTTGAGTAAGACTGTTGAAGAAGCTGCACATTACCAGAGGCCTCTTTGGAATGCTTGCCCTAAAGCTAAGATAGATATCATTGATGGCAACGTCAAAACAATGTGAGGCTACTTGGATTTGGTGAAATATTTAAAATATATTTTCTTGCTAATAAGTGCTTCCTTGTGCTGTGGATATCTCTCTGTATGCTGTGAATGTGTTGCTCTGATTTGGTTGATAAATAAAACACCAATTGGCCAGTAGCCAGGCAGGAAGTATAGTATAGGCAGGATAAGCAGAGAGGAGAATTCTGGGAACAGGAAGGCAGAGTCAGAAGTCACCAGCCAGACATAGAGGAAGCAAGATGTAAAAGTACCGGTAAGCCACACGCCATGTAGCAACTTATAGATTAATAGAAATGGGTTAATTTAAGATAGAAGAACTAGATAGCAAGAAGCCTGCCACAGCCATACAGTTTATAAGTACTATAAGTCTCTGTGTGTTTACTTGGGTCTGAGTGGCTGTGGGCCCGGGCAGGACTGGAGAAAACTAAGAAACATCCTCATTTTAATTTTACAATGGGACATTGCTTCATTTATGACTCCAGTGTCTAGGGATCATAGAATCTTGGCCTTGTGCTGAAAATGACGTGAAGACAGGAGCAATGATCTATGATTACTGCTGCCAGATAAAAATCAACACTTGAAATATTACTTGGATTGGCAAGATGCATCCAGGTCCAAGGACATTACTGCAAGCCAAAAAAACATTTGGAATAGTAGATAAAGCTCAGTCAGTCACACCAGCTGTGGCTTTAAGTCAGTCATCCTGCATTTTGGGTGTCTGCTTTAACTCTAGACCTGCTTTCCTTTGCTGTGAAACAGGAAGGGGAGGTGAACACTAATCCATTACTTATAACAGTCACTAAAATGTAAGTAGCACATGATGAGTGGGAGAACCCAAATTTGCAATAGCTGTGTTCAACTCTCTAAGAAAGTCCCACAAAGAAGCATGGTCAGAACCCTTTGTTAGTGATAATGGCATTTATTGGGTATTTCCTATGTGCTGTAAAGTACACTAACTACTTTCAATTTAATGCTATGTACAGTTCTCTTTAAATAAGAAAATAGTTATATGGCATTTGACCATATTCTTTCCTGTCTCCAGATTTCTTCCAGATCTTTCCCAACCCTGTTTCATATTCTTTCTATTTACAAAAACAAAAGGGACAACAGCAGCAGCAGCAGCTACAACACCACACACACACACACACACACACACACACACACACACACACACACATACCAAAAAGAGGAAACAAAACAACACAAGAAAAATCAAGTCAGTTTTGAGTTGGCCAATTATTTCCAAGTATGCAGCCTGCCCTGGGCTGTGGTTAACATACTCAATTTCACTCAACTGAAGTGACTGATTTTCTCTCCCTGCCCCATGTTATTAATTTGCAAACAGCTTCTTGGGTGAGGCTGATGCTCTGCCTACTTCCATTTGTCTGTGCTAGAGTTTTGTGTGGTTTGAGTCTGTGCAGATTTTGTTTGTGCCTCCACATTATCTGTAAGTTCATATGTGCATCAGTTCTGTTCTATCTGCAGAAAAGTTTCCTCACAGTCATCCACCACATTTGGCTCTCACAATCTCCGCCTCCTCTTCCCCACAGATTCCCGAGGCTTGAGAGGAGAGGAATGCTAGAGACATCTCATTTATGGGTGAGTGCGCTATAGACCCTCTCATTCCCGAATGTTGTTCAGTTGAGGGTCTCTGTGAAAATTCCCATCTGCTGCAAGAAGCATCTTCTCTGGTGAGTGCCAGTGAGCCACTGATCGGAATCTTAGCCAAGTGTCATGGCTGCTGGGCCCTTGGTAAAGGGCTATCCTGCAGTTGGGGGGAGTCCCAAAGGAATGGAGATGGAATTGGGAAAAGTGGCCAAGGATGCAGGTCAGGAAGAATTAGGGGAAATCCTAGTGCACATGAAGGCTGAGTCCTAAGGAAAGTCAGAACGGTAAATATCTTAAACTCACATTGTTGGACGGCAAGGCAGGAATTCCAACTGGAGCTCCTTTGAGCTGGAAGTTTAGACTGGCCAACACTTTTCCACACTGCAAACACGACAGATGTCCAACTCCATCCCCACACCTGAGGATTAATCAGTTCAGGCCCAGAAGTATGTGATCTTCTCCAGGTCACAGAGCTAATCAGTCATTTAGTCAGGCCCTTAGGTCCTGGGTTGAGATATCACACCCTTCTTTGCATGCTGTAGCATGACATTGATTTCTAACTCTTCTTAGAGGCCCTGCATCCCATGTAATTGATGAGCCCTAAACCAGATAATTAAATGTTACAGATATAATCCTGGAACTCATGTTTCGTTAATGTCTGTGTTCTTTTAAAATTGTTGCTCGGTTAAGAAGAAAAAGGTTTTCAGTAACAGATAATTGCAACACCCCTACTGTTCTATTTCACAGTTTTATTTTTCAAGATCAATGAAATGCCATCAGGAACATACATAATGTAGAACATTATGTATGATTTAGATAAAGTACCCAACGCCCATGTTCCTGTTGTATTTGTGACTAAGAACACTTTTTGTTCTCAGCTGCCCACAGTGCAAGGGACCAACAACCACAGCACATTTTCCCTCACCTAGCCAAAGTGGCTCTTTCCTTTTCTGGTTGAGCAGTTAGCAGCTTTGAGTGTTGTGGTTGTTGGATTTCTTTATTGTGGGTAGCAGAAGAAGAAAAGACATGAACACAGTCACAAAAAGTCGGTGATAGAACAAGCTTTTCTTGCATGCCTAATTGCTTCCTCTAAGATGCTATGCTGACATGCTAGCTGACTTTTTCCCCCAAGATCCAACCACAAGTGCACTAGAGCACGACAAAACTCACCCACATAGTGCCCCCTGGTGGTCTCCCTCTGCCAATAAAATGTGTAAACCTCCTGTTCCTCTTTAGTCTGCATCTTTCTCCTGTATTCTGGGAAGCCAGCTGTAATAAGTTGTCTAGAGAAAACTTCTATATGCTACACAAGATTTCAGAGTGTATTTGAGTGTTTTGTAGTGCAGAAATTCCATAATATTTTTTAAACTTGAACTCTCACAACCTCAAGCTGAGGGAGGGGTACATTTTGGAGGAGGGAAGAAAGAAACCATTCTTTAATTTCTCATTGAATCACTCCCCCCCCCCCCTCTCTCTCTCTCTCTCTCTCACACACACACACACACACACACACACACACACACACACACACACACACACACACAACTGTGTTTCCTCTCATGAATATTTCAGAAAACTGTCCTGGCCAGAGTCCTCTTTCCAGTCTTCCTAATAATTTCTTGAATGCAAGACCAGCATTTTGGTGCTTTATGTGAGACAACTGAGCAAGGCAATTCAATAGTTATCACGTCATTCCTGCTACCCATGAGATCTCAACATAAGCTTTCAGAAGTGGTCAAGGCATGGTCAAGGCTGTCTGGCTGAGGATATGAGAATCATATCTTATGTTTCTACATAATTTCTGGCACACTGGCCTCTAGTCTTGGGGCTGGAATCCAAGTTAGTTCACCCACTTTGTTCTCATTGTCCTGACAATTCTGAAACCTACACATTGCTTGCCAAATACTGATCTTGCTTTAGAAATGGAAGAAAAGGAACCATGGCCATCTATGGCCTCTTTGTTATCCTTTGTTACCAATTGTTTTCTTTGTTTCATTCAAGCCTCTCAATGCATGATTGTCTTTGTCTTCTTTATTTGTGGGCCATTTCATTTCTTGTCTCATTTGGCTATTTCTTCTGGTCCTTTTGTTGAATTCTTTCTGCTAATCTGCCATAATCCATTCTAGACTTGATTGATGATACCCACTTTCAGTTACAGCAAATTTCCAAAATTTTAACTGTTATTTCATCCCTAAATTATATGATATCAAATTGATCTTAACCATTTAAAACCCAGCCTTAGGGTTCTGTTTTTAATATACAGTCTGACTGAGGCTTAAACTACCTCTTAGAGGTCTGGCAGTTTTAGAGGACTCATTAACCGTATCTGCTCTGTGAGGCTATAGGTGCTGATCAGAGCTAGTTACTACCCAGACATTGGGAAATGTTGGTATCATTTAATTAATAGTGCTTATACTAGTCTGAAATCTGTCAAAAGAAAAAAAAGAAACGGCCAAAAGAAATCCAAAGTGAGTATATGCTTTTCAATAGACACTCTTTACTTTTTTCTAAAATATAACTCTCTATAAAAGTGTCTGAATGGTGACATGCTTACGTTATGAGGAAAGAAAATAAAGAAAGACGAGTAAGACATTGTGTTACTAAAAAGTTGGGTATACAAGAACTCCAAAGTTTTCAAGAACTGATTTGAAAATAGTCATGGAATTTGTGGGAAAATGGGTGGGGTATGAAGACAGGAGTCCCTGCATTGCAGAGATGTTTATCCTTTGCTGTCCTCAATTCACACACTCCTCGTGGACTTTTTTCCACACCACCATAACATAACATCAGAGAGAAATTAAAAGGAATGATTTGATATATCACATGGTTTCACAGGTGTATTCATGACTTTTCTTGTGGCTAAAACTTGACTCCTGACAAAGCCTCTGAAGGGAAGGTCTGTTTTAGCTTCTCGTTCCAGAGGACATAGTCCAGAGGAGGAGTAGAAGGCAGCTGGTCATATCGCTTCCATTGTCCAGAGTCACTGGAAGACAAACACATGTGCTCAGTTCACTTTCTCCCTCTATTAAGTACACCTATGGAATGGTATCACTCACCTTTAGGGTGTGTCTCCCAGCTGCAATGAACGTAATCCCTAGGTAATCCCTCACAGGCTTGCTCAGAGGTTTGTTTTTTCCAGTGACACAAGTTTCTATCAAGTTGACAGTATTGACCATCGTAAGGTTCATGCTTGTTTGGTCCCATACCCTTGGCCAGACTGTCAGAGCAGTAAATGCCTGTGTCACTCAGGAGCTTCTTCACACATATAGGACAGAACATAGAGAGACTAAAGGAAGGAGGTATGTGTTAGTTAGGGTTCTCTACAGTAACAGAACTTATAGAATGAATCTCTCTATATAGAAAGGGGATTGCTTATAATAACTTACAGGCTGCTGTCCAGTTTATCCAACAATGGCTGGCTATGAACAGAAAGTCCAAGAATCCAGTAGCTGCTCAGTCTATGAGGCTGGATGTCTCAATTGGTCTTCAGTAGATGTTGGAAGGCCTTGCTGGTCAGAGGTCACAGTCTATCATGGCTTGGCAGCTTTTTCCAAAACTTAGCAACAAGGGGATCCCACCTTGTTCTCTACCTGCCCTAATCTGGAGAATGTCCCTGGACCTGGAGGACCGACCTTATCTGAAAGCTCTGTCTAAGCCAGATGACTGATTTATCTGTAGGGTAACCCTTGGCAAGGTTTCCTGTTAGAAACCGATCCTGCTGCACATAGGAAGCCTTATGATAGACTGTGACACTCAATGCAAATTAGGGTTTGTCCCCAGGTTCCTCAAGCCTATATCTGGAATAAACCTGAGCTGATTCACTGAAGTCATCTCACAGAGGGCTTTCTTCATCACACTACAGCCATTGGAACCCTGTTCCCTGCTTCTGCTCCCTCTACTCTTGGGGACCAAAGCACCAACAATCTGGAGCAAGGAGCAGAACCACACTGTACCCTGGAATCCTGAAGAAGTAGGCCTCTAATGCCAGTGAAGGGATAGACTTGTAAGCAAGGCATGGGCAAGCAGGCAAAAAGCAAAGGGTTTCTTCTTCCATATTCTTATGGAGACTTCCAGCAGAAGGTGTGGCCCAGATGGAAAGGTATGTCTTCCCATTTCAAGACTGTATTAAAGGCATGTCTTTCCCCAGCTCAAAAGATCTGCACTAAAGGCGTTTCTTCCTATGTCAACGATCTGGGTTACAAGTGGGCCATCCTACCTCAAATTAAGCCAATGTCCTTTACAGTGTGCCCTCCATTTTTGGGTTTTAGTTAATCCAGATATAGTCAAGTTAACAGCTAAGAACAGCCATTACAGCGGGAGTCTAGAACAATCTTCAAAGGCACACCCCCGGGAACCACATCCTCCAGCTAGGATCGACTTGCTTAAGCCTCTCCCTCTGTCCTAAACAGTGACACTAGCTGGAAAGTGACAGGCCTTCAACACACGAGCCTGTCTCATATCAAATCATAACAGAGTTTAAGCCCTTGGCCAGGGTCTTGAGATGAAAGTATCCCTGTCTTGATGGGAGGAATGTCTCTGCCCTTCTAGGCTGGGATTTGGGATGCATTTTCTTTCTCATGGGGTCATCACAGCATGGCGTTTCTGTTTCCTTGCACTGTTAGGACAGGACTTTGCTTCAGCTGCTTAGCTGACTAGTTGTCCCTAGAGAAAATGCAAACTGAATCTTAAATACATAGCTCCCAACCTGAATTCTTGGAGCACAGCCCATGTGAAAGCTAAATGGAGCCTTTATGCTTAGAAGTTGTCAATGAAATCCTTACTTTCTTCTCTCCAAGCTCTCCAGAAAATCCAGAACATTTTGACAGCCCTAGCAGAAGCCAGCAGGAAGCCAGTAGACACTGCTCTTGAACTTTTGAACTCGGAAGCTGCATCTATTTTCTTAGTTCTGTTTATTGACTCTTCTTTGATCTCGTCTTATTAGAAAGATAATGCCCTAACATTTTAGCATATTTAAAATAAACTGATCCAATAGTCCTCCAAGGAGCTCAGCTTAACTTTAGCCTTTTCCGATCTCTAAAGCTTTTTACTGTGCTGTGTACTCACCTTCATGGAAATTGTCTGTTAAATAATTCTCCCTAAGAGGGAGTTTACTTTTCTGAACACACTTCAGGCAGGAATATTTATATTTCATTTCATCATTTGAGCGAGAATCCTGTGAGTGCCTTTGAAAGCTTACTCATAAAACTAAAGGGCCAAAAGAAATGGAGAGTGCTGTGGATCCAGTGCTGAGGACTGAGGGGTAGAGCAGGGCAGAGCCCTCTGTTCAGAAAAGGTTTCAAGTTTAGACTATTATTAATCGTAAAAGGAGAAAGCAATGTACGGTAATGTATTTAAAATAAAGGACCAAAAGATGGCCATCTAGCCAGGGTGGTGATGCACTCCTGCAATGCTAGCTCTGGGGAAGTGGAGGCAACAGGATCAGATATTGCAGACCTGTTTTAGCTACATAGTGAGTCCGAGGTTGCTCAGTGCCTCTGTCTTTAAAGCAAAAGAAAATGATCGTATACTGCAAACATTTGACTCCCCAACCATGTCAATGTAGCACACTTTGAGTTAATATTTATATGTCCGTGTAGCACACTGGAAATTGATGAGTTGATAGCATACTACAAACTGATATAATATATTAATTGATATTTATTGTAAAATGTTATTAATTTAAAAAGCCATCCTGCAATTATCTTGTCAATATCAAGACAGGTGAACTTTATTTTTGCTTTTCAGTTATGAATTTTATAATGTAAACATTAAAAAGTAGCCATATTAGTGAGTGCTATTAATACCTTTGAAATTCTTCCTCACCTTTGTCATCCAAATATTTTCAAATGTCATCCAAAATTTTCTTGCACCTCTGTCCATATCTTTAAAAAATATGGCATTTTTATCATTTGTGTGTATGTGTGTGTGTGTGTGTGTGTGTGTGTGTGTGTGTGTGTGTGTGTTTACCTGTGCATGCCATGGCACAAGTAGAGAAGGCAGAGGACTACCTGTAGGAATCAGTTCACTTCTTCCACCATTTGGGTTGCAAGGACTGAACTATGGTCATCAGGCTTGATGACGAACACCTTTATCTTCTGAGCCATCTTATCAACCTGTGCTAGCCCTCTCTTACCTACTCATGTTATCTTCATCCAGAGTTGGCACTGATTTCCTTGTACCAGTGAACATGTTTTATCCTGGCAGTCACCTCATTGGTTGAGGATGCACATGAGTCATATGGTCCAGCTTGAGTGATTTGAGAGATGTTATATTCCTTCTCTGAAGAGATCTGAGAAAGGAAATGGATACTTTAGACCATAAGAAAAAATGAACCATAAAACAGCTTTAGATCAGGACTTTAGGAGCTAGATTCCTTCATCACACATTCCTGAATTTACCAAATGTGAGCCTGATGTATCTGAGGAGCTTTCGTGGGTGTGGTCGGCAATTCTTTCCCCTTTGAAAGTGGATTTAAGCAAAGTATTCAGCTGTTAGTCACATAGTCTTAACGGTTTTTTACAACCCTGAAGTGGAATTTCTTAAATATTTAGTATTTAGAGTTCTTATTTAAAAAAAATGTGAAGTAACAAAGGACCAACTCCGACTGTTCCAGGATGTGGAAGTTGTGAGCCTGGTGCCCAGCACCATCTGGGGACTGTTACCTGCAGCAGCCTCTGTAGTTTCCATAGAGCCAGAGACCCTCAAGAAGTTCCCCCAGATCCCAGTGGTTAAACGGACTGGGATGTTATGATACTGAAGACTAGGTATCCTCACCTCTGCTTTACATTTTTAATTGTATTGAAAAAAAGCCAAAGTGTTGAGAAGTGTGTCCTAAATACAAGTAAATTTTCAACCAGTGGCTCTCACCAGAGCTACAATCCAAGGTAAGATAAAACTTGGTGGAAGCCATTGATGCTACCCAGTACCTCACAATGCACAGGGCAGCGACTCCATTCCCCCCTAACAAATGATGCTCTCTAGCTCTGGGTGTTCACTACACCAAGCTTGAAAAACAATGCTATTTTACCACAGATGGTAGCAGAGAAATGCATGCTGTAGGTGGTGCCTCTTTCTGACACTTCAGCCCAGTTTCTCTCTCTCAGTATTTCTCTCCATCTCTTCCATGTGGAAGGGGGCTGAATTTTGGCAAGCTTCCTCATTAAGCTTTGATTTTTCTTTATTATTAGAAAAGTTGATAAATGTTGAAATCACTCTAGTGTTTTAAATATGTTAGTACAGTTAGACAGTCCCTCAGCAACAGGGACAATGTTTTCTGGGAATCTTGCTCCCGCTTCTTTTTAAAAGATTAAATGTCTAGGAAGCATGCTAGTTTTTATTTCCCTGAAAGACTCCAAGTGTAACACTTTTCCTGCTTTGTAGGACTCACCTTGGAAGGGTAGAAACGGAGGAAAAATTCACATGTCATCTGTACAAGGAAACACTCTCCATCCTTGGTAATAACATCACTTGGGTGCTATACAAGGCTACATAAAGGAGTGAAAACTCATGATCTAGGCATAATTTACAGACTACCTACTCCTGGGGTTAAACACTGTTGGACAAGTCTGGCTACTCTAACAGGCCACTCATAGCTTATCGCTTTCCCCTGGTAGCATCTCGAGGCTAACAGACCTGTGGAGTATTTTGGGAGTTTCCCAGCAGCTGCCTGGGGTGAAGCTGCCAGTTTTAATCATTTACCTTCCCCCCCATGTAAAGACAGCAAAGAGAATCAGCTCAGCAAGGCTGAGGGGGCATGAAATTGTGTTAAGCAACACTCACGGCAATGACTAGATTTGCTATTTTAAAATAAGTGACTAAATGTCTTCTTCTTTTTTTGCCCCCCTTGAAATTGTAATTTTCCTGTGCTGTTGAGTGTAAAGGTGACCGCGCTGTGGTGGGATCTCAGCGGTTTGTAGTCGACAGCTAATCAGGTTGATTCATTTGGCGAGGTGGGCAGTGAGCTCAGTTATAAAACAGAATTGAGTTCTTACCTCACCGAGCTATAACACCACACATTTTCCCCCCTTCCTGCTCTTTGAAGGAACAAAACAGTCATGCAGACTCTTGAGAAGAATGTTGTAGATATGAGGTGTTACCTGTGTAGCAGAAAACACAATCAGCCGTGGAAAAAAAGCTACTTTTCCTCCTGAGTTTGCTCATACTCTTTCAGTAACTGGTGCAGCTGCGCTTGCTAATGGGAGTGGGAGGTTTTGCTAGGGCCCATCCTGACTTTATTGTAGTTTCATCCCCACAGCTAGTGGACTGTAAAATGCACATTTACTTACTACTAATTGCATCAGAGCAGACCAAAGAGGCAGCAAGGGCTCAGTATTACCAACATTCCCCACAGGATGGCATCCATCAGTTAAAGACAAAATTTGCAGTTTAGTAGATCTCGTGAAAATTGAGATGGATCAAATTTTCCATCAGGTTTTACAATATTTAGGGTTGATTTTGATACACACTTGAACTTGATCATAATGAGGGAGGAGAGAGCCAGGAGCTGGTGCTGATGAAGAGATGGAGTCCATGGTTTGTGCAAAGGGAGAAATGGACTCAGATTGAAGGCAGGGCTGCTAACAAATAGAGCTTAGCATTGTAAGAGCCCCAGATCACCAGAAGGCCATTGACTGAATTAATTTATTCTCCTCTGTTAGAAGATTAGCAACTATCAGGAGAGCAAATCAGAACAAGAGGAGCCTTATGCTAATTAAAGAGGGAAACACGAGATGATGGTTTTCTGATTGGATTAGGTAAAACCAGAGGATGCTAATATTTCTAGTGTTTTAAGGTTGGGAGTAATAAAAGTACAGTATACAATGTTTTTTCTACATGATCGTAGACAATGATCTTTTATGTTTTTTTTTTTTTCTTCTAGTGTAGGGAAGAGGTCTCACCAGAAAGGAGTAATGTATTCAAGCAAGGACTAGAACAAAAGCAGGAGGCCATGATGCCACTGAGAAAGACCATAGCCAGGAGGAAAGGAACATAGGTGCTTGGTTTGAAGCTGTGCAGAACGCTTTCAGATTTCTGTTGAAGACTAATAAGAATAGCAAAGCTTTCTGTGGTGTGTGTGTGTGTGTGTGTGTGTGTGTGTGTGTGCTGCACATGTGCATACACATCCCCGGAGGAGAGATGTCGACCTTGAGTGTTGCCAGTCAGGTGTCCTATTCCATGAGGTTTGTTGTTGTTGTAACTATTATATATTTTTCAGTTGATGTTACAGGTCCTCTAACTGACCTGGAACTGTCCATTAAGCTAGTCTGGCTGTCCAAAGATCCTAGGGCTCTCTGGCTATCTCCGCACTCCCAGCACTAGGATGACAGGCACCACACCTGGCTTTTTTAGGTGGGGGTCAAGCCGCGGTCCTCATGCTCGCACAAGCCCTTTACTGACTGAGCTATTTCCCCATGCCCCCAAATGGCGAAGTTTCCTGGTGATTATTTATTCACTTTCAGAGAAAGAGAAGTGTGAACTGTGCAGTAAATAGACTTGGGACAACTTGACAGGCTGGAGGAAGCTGGGCCACGCTTGACGCTGTCATGGAATCAGAGCGTCTCACTTTTCCTCAGCTTCCATCCACTGTGGTGCTTCCTTGAACGTTGCCAAACCCCGCACAGTGAGTGCCACTCTATTCTTCAGAGACAGTCTCCCTTTGTCTTGCTGCCCCTTTGCCCATCACATCCTTAGGGTCTTTTATGGCTAAACCTGTCAAGCACACTTCCCCATCAACTTTGAAAAGACACCGAAGTACTCCTGGAGGAATTATCTTCTCACTAGGGACAGTGAAATCACAGTTCATTTTCTCCACTACCAACTGCCATTTCATTTCAGCTGCTAAGTGTCTGGGAATTCCATTACTGGGGACAAATAAGCTTTTCTATATGTTCATCGGTTTGTGAGATATCTAGTACACACTTCACAGAAAACAAGGATGTTGTCTTCTCTAGATTAGCCTAATTCTCACAAACATAGGTGTTTTAAGTTTAAAAAGTCAAAACACGGAAAGAAGCTATTAGCTACAACATATTTATGTCTGAAGAATCTTTTAGTCCCATTTATAGACACAGTGAACTGTATCTTTGGGAGACCATGTGTAAAGCACTGGTAACTAGCCAGAAATGTAGAAATGCTGGTTGCCAAGGGCCTGGGATTCTGCATTTTATCTTCACCCCTGCCCCCAAAACCAGTGTTTTGAATGTACAAGTCACTTAAATCCTGAACAAACACAGGACATGTCTCTGCAAGCACATTGAATCTGGAAGACCTGATGGCATGCATGGCTGTGACAATCTTTAAATTCAGCTGTCCCACTTATGGTTGCCTGGTCTGAGAACTGTAATAAGCATCCTGTACATACGGGAATGTGCTAGTGCAGTGTGTTTTAAATCTCTTAGGGGGCCGGTGTTGAAGGATGCTAAGAGACAACACTATTATGTGTTATGAAAGCTAAATCCTTTCAGCTGCTAAAAAAAAAAAAAAATATTTTTTTTTGCCGTGTGTCTTCAAAGAGTTTGCTACCAGTGTTTTGAACTAGTCACCTGTGACAGCTAGGCATACCCAGTGCCTGTCTTCCATGTGATTATTTACAAAAGAACAAAGTGTCATCAGGCCATGGAGGCAATACCTTCATCTTCCTGAATCCTAAGTTCTATGATGACATTCTGTTAGGTAAAGAAAAGGAAAAAAAAAAAAAATCACAGTCTTCTCCTTTTGATATTATCAGCATGTTAAACTGTAGGTGTGAAAGGACCTTGACATCTCTGTTAGTAAATAAACAGAGTGGTTACAATTGTTCTGACAAGAGGGTATGGAGGACTGTGCTCTGGCAGGTTCCCTCTCTTTGTCTCCCTGCAATCTCTCCAATTTGACAGGCCAATTGCAGAGGCCAGTGAAAACATCCCTGTCTCTTTCAGGTTGAGAGCATTTGCTCAGCATCTATGAGGGTGACTTTCATGCTGGCGGGTGTCAAGTCACACAACGCGACAAGAGGCAGCCGTCCTGGGCTCAGCCGTCACTTTCTTGTGAGAGCAGCTCTGACACGCAAGTGGCCAATTAGAAGCTGAAGACATTTGACCATCCCTGGCAGCTGCTGTTTCTGATGGTGGTACTACTCATTAGACAACACGGGCAGTCAGGAGAGAAAATGGAGACAGACCTCATGTGTTCTCGGGAGACAAGTGTTCACTTCTGGAACTGGTGCCTGCAGGTTGTTTACCTTGAAAATCAGAAACATTCCTTTTCCCACTCTGTTAACATACTTTTTACAAACACACACACACACACACACACACACACACACACACACACACACACACACACACACACACACACACACACACACGATCTGGGGCTTTCTATTATACAATTGACTGCATAACTTGTTAACCTAACTCTTGCAGCCATTGCCCTGTGCTACTTGCTTCCCTGACACGCCCCACTTGTGAGAAGAGGATAGGACAATAAACACACACATCCTTAGTTCACCAGGTTCAAATCCAGCATTTTGAAGAAACCATCCACGAAGCTTTTGCCTCATGCAAAGCTACGCAGACATCAGTGCCTTAGACAATTGTCACATTGTTTCACCATCTTGCAGGTTAACCACTTGACCACTTGGACTGGCTCAGCTGGGAGATTCTTCTAGTCTATCCTGGGCTAACTTGTGGTGTGTGTGTGTGTGTGTGTGTGTGTGTGTGTGTGTGTGTGTGTTCACCTGCTAGTCTGACTTCTCACTGACTCTTCTAGGTTGATTTCAGTTGCTATGATAAATTTCTGTACCATGTAGTGTTTCAGCCTCTAGTGAACTAGCCAGGACTTTCTCCATTTTGTCTTGGTAGACTTCCAAAGAAAACAGAGAAGAGTTGTAAAATGTCTTGAGGCCTAGGTTTAAGGTGAGCTACCATTTTTTCTGCTACATTCTACAGGCCAAAGTAGATTACTAGGTAGGTGTAAATTCAAGGGAACAAGAGTAAATCTGCTTCTTGAGAGGAAGAGGTAGATATTCAGTCCCAGAGGAAATGAATTTAGTGTCAAGGAACATGTCATTTTTGTAATTTATTGTAAGACATTAAAAATAACTTATTGTAATGTTTCTGTGGATTGCTTTATAACTTAGACAATTCTTAATTATGTTTTATTTGCCTTTTGCAAGTTTAGATCTGTTATGCTTCTTATCTCCAAGAACTGGGGTCAATTTTACCTAGGTCTCATTTATAATTTGTTGTATAAAGCCACATAATTATAGGGAAAAGTTTATATTACAAATATTACAAAAAAGAGAAGCAAATTATACCTTTTTTTTCTGTTTTACGTGTGTGTGTGTGTGTGTGTGTGTGTGTGTGCCATTGATGAGCTCAGGCTTGGACAGACCAAACACAATCATCATAGGAAGTCACCTCTTTACCCCACATGTACGAACCAAAATAGACGCAGCCTGCTAGTTTTTCATAGAGTCCAGAAAGCCGTAAGTATGAGAGGAATTGTCCAAAGAGGTAGATCCCTCCACCTCCTTCCAGGAACCCAGCTTTGTATTGGATAGAGTTCTGGGGCCTGATGTTTGTCAGTTTTAAATCTAGATGTTGAAACCCTGTGCCACAGAATGATGGCATCGATCAGCAAGGGATTTGGTGGTGGTTAGACTAAAGGGCAGAGCTCTCATGAATTACATGAATGCCATTTAACAGAGGTCCCTAGAAGCTGCCTGGGCCTTTCACACTTTGAAGATAGCACCCGAGAGAAGGTGACATCTCTGAGGCACACCACACTCACCAGGCATTATGTCACTGGTGCTTTGACCTTGCACCTATGAACTCACAGAATTATGAGAAATAAACTCATGATGTTGATCCCCAGGTTATGGAGCTGCAGTATAAATAGCAGCCCAAACCCAACTGAGATGTATGGGTAAACACACTTAGTTTATACAGTTGGCCTAGGAAGAAGCAAAGTATTAATGGATGCTAGATTTCAGCAGAATTTTTAGGTCCCTAAATTGATGAAATTAACTATACTCTTTATCTTTGGAAAAGAAGGAGTAGGAGGAAGTACAGTGTTCTATTTTGCTTCCTTTTGTGAACTTGATATAGCCTAGAGTCATTGAAGGATCACAGACAGTGGCTATGTTTGTGCAGAACTGTCTTGATTGGTGATCGTAGCCCACTGTGGGAGGCATCATACTTAGGCAGGTAGGCCTGGGCCATATAAGAAAGACTGCAAGCTGTGTTCTTCTATGGGTTTTGCTTTGAGTTCCTGCTCAGTTTCCTGCCTTGACTTTCTTAAATGGTGGTATATGACACGAAAGTGTAAGCCAAATAAACTATTTCTTCCCCAAACTGCTTCTGGTCAGAGTGTTTTCCTACAGCAACAAAGAGAAACTAGAAAAGTAGGGAAGAGTAGCCAGTGGCCTCTGGTCTGAAAAAATACTGAGTGTGTGTATTGTGTGGGCTTGCTCCAGTGAGCTATGTCCCCATGTCCTTACAGTGGTCATCCCAAATGACTCCTGGTAAAGAAGCTGGGTGCTGAACTCAGGCTGTATTTATCTTTATTTTACTTCATTTATTTTTTTTCCTAGGAACTAGATGGTACACATTATGCTTCATCCTAGCATTTACAGATTTACGCTCATGCATCAGTTCAGATGTTATCTCTAAGGCATAATCCCTGAGATCAGGGAGCATGATGCAGCATTATCCAGCAGCAATTATTTGCTCAAGCGTTTATGATTGTTTTCTCAGAAGGTGGCCTCTTTCTCTCTGAAGGAAATGACAAAATTGTTGATGAGATTTCGATTCAAGGGCTGGAAGGTAACTTGAAGTCTAACTCTTATTCACTGGCAGATACATTTTTAAACTGAGCCTCAAATCAGAGATTCCCCCTCTCCCAAGCTGGATTCTGATGCTTTGTTTAACAAAGCAAATGATGAGTCCAAATTATTCATTACCATATTCATAAGTAATCTATTTAGTAAGACAGTATGGAGATAATAATAAAAACAAATATTGAATGAGGCTCTTCCCATGTCACCCTTTTCAGCACTTACCCTTTGTCAGTTCATTGGTAGTCTGAGATAAATGGTTTGAAATTAATGGGCACATACTCTCCTGTGAAGTGAGAAACTAAGCAAGGTGAAATATGTTGTTAGGTTCCCAGTTAAGCTTTCTGGGTGTGTGAAAATGCTGGAGAAAGAAAAAAATCTTCAAATTTATTTTAAATGAACTTTGAATGCTCAAAATTTATTGTGTTTAATTGTCTTGCTTAAATACAAAAGTCATTTGTATCAAAATAAAAGGAGTTTGTTAATAATACTGATGTGATCTTTTCTTTTTTCTTTCTTTTTTTTGTGGTGTCTCAGTCTAGGCTGACTTCAGACTTGCTACTGAGCCAAGGCTAGTCTTGAATTCCAGACACTAATGCCTTCACTCCCCGTGTTGGGGGATCACAGTCATGTACTAGTGTACATGGTTTCTCTGTGCTAATTTGTCTAATCTACACTGTTCACATTTCATTTCCACCCTTTGTTTTGTGTCTTTCTTATCCTACTGATTGATTTTGTTTTATTTTTTGGTATTCCTACTATCTTATGAAAGTGCAGTTGGCATGAAGGCAGGTTGTAATCATGTAATCATCAAGTGATCATCTGGCTGTAGAAGGGACTAAGGCATGTACACAGCTGTCACTTAGAGCTGCCTCTGAAGAAAAGCAAACCTGCCTATCTCTCTGCATCATGATGGCAAAACTTTTCTGCAGGGTATGAGTTCTTGATATTGACAAGGCAAGGCAAGGAAAGACCCTTTCCCATCCTTTATTGCCCCATCTTAGAATCATCTCAGAAACAGCCAAACTTACTTCTCTGTGGTAGGGGCACCAAAAGAAGCACTCAATTTACCTGTTCCTTGTGTTTTTCTTTATATGAAGTAGGAAGAGGAAAGATATGCTAACATGTCATTATAGGGCATACGCTTTTCTGTTTTCAAAGGGGTTTGATAAATACCTAAGAAAAGACAGCCAGGGCACTCATTTGGGAAGAAGAAACGTGGAGGAAATATTTAGATTTGTTGGAAAGGAGAGAGACAGGGAGAGAAAGACACACACACACACACACACACACACACACACACACATGCACGCACGCACGCACGCACGCGCGCACACACACACACAGAGCGAGATCGAGAGCGAGAGCGAGAGCGAGATGGGGTGGGGGAGGAGATTAGGGATAAAATTATTCGTCTTTGACTATAAAGTGAAAAATAGAAGCATCTTTACAGTGATGCTCTTGGGAGGGTCACTTGCAATTTTTTTTTCAGAAAAATTCTTATCTAAATTTTATAGGACACTCAAATCTGGAATCTGCCCTACTTAGCAGCAGTGTTTGAATTATCCATGCTCTTTTCAAAAAGGAAATCAGATTTGAGCTGGTTTGAATAAATAGGTTCCACCAACCAACCCACCAGTGATGAATATCAAACTCATAGCACTCATGCAGAGGACATCAACTTTAAAGTTGTTTTTTTTCTTTCATTTTACTATTATTATTTTTAATTAAAAATTCATATAATATATTCTGATTATACTTTTCTCTCCCTCATCTCCTCTCAGATTTTCTCCACCTCTCCACTCATCCAACTTCACATCTTCTTCTTTCTTTTTGTTTTTTTGAGACAGGGTTTCTCTGTGTAGTAATGGCTGTCCTAGAACTCACTCTGCAGACCAGGCTGGCTTACAATTCACAGAGATCCGCTGGCCCCTGCATCCTGAGTGAGTTCTGAGGTGTGCCACTACTGTGTATCCCTATGTCTTCCTTTTCTATCTCATTAGAAAACAAACAGGTAAATAAAAACCCCAACAAAACACAATAACAAATAAAAAACCACAGAAACAGCATATTCATGCACATACACACCATAAAAATACAACATCTGAAGTCATAGTATACAACAAAAGACCAGTAAGATAAAACATGTCCAAACAAAGCAATGTGAAACAGAAAACAAAAAACAAACAAACAAACAAAAACTCTACCCATGTGTTTATTTGGTGTTGGCCATCTGCTGCTGGGCATGAGGCCTACCTACCCTTCAGTGTGATTTGTATACCCAGTAAGACTCTGTTGGAGAAACTAAAACTTTTTCTTTTACAAGCAGTTGTCAATTGGATATAACTTCTTGATTAGGGATGAAGGCTCTTATCTTCTTCACTATCTCAGCCTTGGGACCCTATCTGGCTTGTGAACTTTTGTTCACAGTATAAAGAAACATCTATAGTTTCTATATCTAATGTTGGGTTATTTTGTAACTTTTTAAATAAGAAACTTTTTAAAATTTATTTTACATACCAACCACAGATCCCACTCTCTTTCCTCCTCCCATCCCTCTAGACTCCCTGTTCCTAACCCAGCCCCCATTCTCTCCTCTAACAAGGCAAGGTCTCCCATGGGGAGTCAGCAGAACCTGATACATTCAGCTGAGGCAGGTCCAGGCCCCTCCTCCTGCATCAAGGCTGTGCAAGGTGTCCCACCATAGGTAGTGGGCTCCAAAAAGCCAGCTCATGCACCAGGGATGGATCCTGATCCCACTGCCAGGGGGCCCCTTAAGCAGATCAAGCTACACAACTGTCTATCTTATGCAGAGGGCCTAGTTCAGTCCCAAGCAGGCTCCACAGCTATTGGTCTAAAGTTCATGAGTTCCCACTAGCTTGGTTTGGTTGTGAAAGAGACACCATAATAGAAGGAGACATCATGGGGATAGGGAGAAACTGGGTGCTAGGAAAGTTCCCAGGAATCCACAAGGATGACCCCAGCTTAAACTACTAGAAATAGTGGAGAGGGTGCCTGAAGTGGTTTATGCCAGTAATCAGACCAGTGAATACCCTAACTGTCACCATAGAGCCTTCATCCAATAACTGATGGAAGCAGATACAGAGATCCACAGCCAAGCACTAGGCCATGCTCCAGGAGTCCAGTCTATGAGAGAGAAGAGGGATTCTATGAGCAAGGAGCATCAAGATCATGATGAGGAAAACCTACAGAGACAACCAAACCAAACTAATCCTGGGTTTTAACCTGCCCTTCTTGATAGTGGCTTTTCCCCTTCAGAGACACACACTTATTCCATGTGTTGAAAAGGGCCCTTTTGCTCATCAGTTTCCATAAGAAAGTGGAAATGATAGACAAGGGAGGTGGGAAGGTGGGAGAATAAAATGTAACCACAAAGAGCTCACTGCTGAGAACTAGCCTGCAGCCCACCACACTACCAGCATCTGGCACTCCTCCACACCCACAAAACAATACTACTTTCAGCGAAAGAAGGAAAATCTCACTGTTAAAAGCAATTCTATAAATTCACTACGAATAAACAAGAACAATTGTCTGGCTGCCAATTACCATCAGAAAGTGTCCACTTGCTATTGAAAGAGCTTGTTTAGGTCATTTTGTTTTCTTCCCATGGCTGGTGTAAAAAGTTGTACACATTAAACCTGCATTGTGTTTCAGAACTTGCAAAAAATGCTTGTCTTTACAGCACTCTATTTCAATTCTCTTGATTGCTCAGCATAATTAAAATAAAGCCTTCAAACACAAACAGCTTGTCAAACACTTCTGGAAGTTTCTCCTGACTCAGGCCTTCAGTGGGAAGAACACATTGTAAACATTACAGACACTCTTCCTTTAATGGCATATCTGCTGTAAGAAAGCAAGGTTTAAAGAAACTTTAAATAAATCCAGTTGCGCACTTCTTGGCTCTCTGTTCCCATTTATAAACTGCATAGGAAATATGTAGGAAATAGGAGTGATCGTGTTGAGTGTGGTGACAGCGATGCTGGTGACGAAACTGATGACAATGTCATAGAATTTCTCGTTATCAAGTACTGTCAACTCTGCATGAGTTCCACTTTTGTAGATGTAAAATTCTTATTGAAAATATAGAAACACTTGCGTTTCCACGCTGATTTTTTTCCTGTGTCACTATTTCTTGAACAATGTAGTGTAACATCTATTTGCACAGCATTTACATTTTCCTATAAGCAACTTGAAGATTATTTAAAGTACATGGGTGCAGCACCAGCACATTTCATGGGAAGGACTAGAGAACCTGTGGAGTGTGGCATCCACAGGGATTCCAGAACCAGCTCCCTATGAATCCTGAGGTTAACTGTGTGTTGTGACTTGGCACTTTTAACCAAGAGTCTGTTTCTGTAGCCAGTTCTGCTGACTACTAAGTTCATTTATTATGTTTGTGTGTTCTGTATTTTGAAAGGGCACAGTAGAGATGGCTCATTTCTGTTTTGTGGCACCTGGGATCTCAACAAGGCTTAAAAGCTGAGAATTCTCTCTGGGAGTTAATAGACATTTTCTATTAAGAGCTTAACTAGAACAATATTTTAGTCTGTTGTGCTTGATATTAAAATACTTTAGACTTGACAATTTACAAACAGCAAAATTATATTATTCTCAGTTATAGAAGCTGGGAAGTCTAAAGTTGAGAACAAGGAGACTTTATGTCTTGTGAGAATTTGTTCAGTGACTCATAGAAACCACCTATTGCTGTGTCCTTTCTTGGTGGAAAGGGACAAAGATCTCAATCAGAGATTTTTTTTTTATAAGGGTGATAATCCCATTCACTAAGATTCTGACTTCAGCAGGCAGGTGTGGTGGCTCATACCTTTAATTCCAGGATTCAGGGAGGCAGAAGTAGGTTGGTCTCTGTGAGTTTGAGGCCAATCTGGTTTACATAGTTAGTTTTGGTCCATCTGGGATTACACGGATGAGACCCTTTCCTTTTTTTAAAAAAGTTCTTGACTTTATAGCCTAGGTATGTATACTTCAAAGACCCAACTTTTCAATAGTAATATATTTGTCAGAGACAGGTTCTGACCTGTCAAAGGGTTCTTGGAGGGAGGAGAGAGGAATGAGGAAGTATTAGAGAGAAATATTGATGGAGATGATGAGAAAGATAGAGATACAGGATAGCTTCAGGAGGGCTCTGGGTTAATACCTATTTGCTCCAAATTTAATCATGGAGGGGTTTTTATATATCAGCAAGGGTAGGAGCAAAAGACCTCCCCCAATTAAGGGCCTCTCTGAGTCCTGGACAGGCTCACAGCATGGTGGCTTGCTTCAAAAGATGAAAGTGTTAAGAAGCAAAGAGGAGTACTATCATCTTTTATGATCTAGCCTTTAGATTTGAGCCATGTCATTTCTGTATTCTTTGTGTTATGGAACTTATAAAAGTTTATTTATAGGAAGTAGAATAGATGCCACCTTTTGTCAGAGGAAGTCCACCCTCATACTAAATGAACACATATAATATGGATTGTATTCTACACATCTTTTGTAAATAATGCTTTATAGAAAGACATGATTTTTTGTTAAATAATGTACTTAAAACTTGTTATTTAGATTTTACAGCAGTGATCTCATCTCTAATTCATGCATAAGAAACCTGAATATAGAGGTAGTAAATGAATTGGGTAAAAAAAAATTCATAACATACATCAAAAAGTCAACATTTTGATTCAGGACCTTATATCCCAAAGACAATATGCCCACTTACTTTGAATATGAACATCTTTTTTTATTCTTAAAAATTCTCAAAATAAGGTTTGTGGTAATAATGAGGTATGTATCAGAAACTAAAATGTACTCAGAAAATATTTCACAGAAAAATACAGTGAAAAATAAAGAGGAATAAGAGTCAGCCTCATTATTCTTGTAACTAAAATCCATGAATAAAGAGATTTATCGTTGTATTGTCAACTATGGTTGTCAGATCCCAACTGCACTGCAGCTCTAGTAGTTGGTCCTGCCATTGACTGACCATTTCCTGTCCTAGTAGTCTATGACTAAATTCTGTTACCAGCACCACTGACTCCAGGTGTCTGAGTCACTTTCTCATCTATATTCCTGAGTGTTTCCCATGTACACACTGTGGGAGATGTAGCTGAAGTTTTCCTATGTCTCTCCTGGCCTGCGGTCTGGACAAATGTCTCTCACAAATCTCTCTCACTCACCAGTCCCACAGCCACTTGGACCCAAGTAAACACACAGAGGCTTATATTATTTACGAACTGTATGGGCATTAGCTCAAGCTTATTACTGACGAGCTTTTACATTTAAATCAACTCATAATTCTTACTTATGTTTAGCCACGTGGCTTGGTACCTTTTCTCAGTTCTGCCTTCACATCTTGCTTCCTCTGTGTCTGTCTGGCAACTCCTGACTCAGCTTCTTCTTTCCAGAATTCTCCTTGTCTGCTTATCCCACCTATACTGCCTTCCTGGCTACTGACCAATCAGCATTTTATTTATCAACCAATCAGGGCAACACATTCACAGCATACAGAGCGATATCGCTCATCAGGGAGATGTTGTGATTTGGTCTGCTAGTCAGTATCTAGTCTCCAAGGATGTCTTTCCTGGGTCAGCCTTTTGGAATCATAACCCACTCCTGTTGTAGTCAGTGGTGGCCATTGTTTCAGACCATGTGACAAAATTATGCCCATTGATTTTAAAGGACAAGTCCTAAGCTACTTTACTAACAACATGTGGGCCTTACAGTCAAAACATCAATGATTATTCAATACTGAAATTTTAATTCTAGGGAAGATTTTTTTAGAGTATGTTAACCTCCAAGGAAGCGGAAGCAAAGAGTAGCAAACATATTTTTCTAGTTATTTTTTTTTATGAACTTTTAGCTAGTAGTCTTCACTAAAGTTCTTTTATAGAATTGTACTAATCAGAGTTCTGAACAAGAACAGAACCAGTAACATGCACACACAGACACAGACACATACATACACACACAAACAACAACAACAACAACAACAACAACAACAACAACAACTAGCATATGTTTACAGCATAGGAGGGTGGATAGTCTAGCAACTTCATCTGCACACCAGAGGGGCATAGAACCTTGTGGTTGCTCATCCCAACAAGTTATTACCCTCAGCATCCCCACTCTGATACTGGAGGCCTAGAAAGGTCTCAGGATTGATGGTACTGAGTTTGACATCAAAAGAGAAGAAGCTGGAGACCCACAACTGGGAAATAAATAAGACTTCTGGGTGCACAGCCCCAACTGTAATTTTGGTATCACATCCTTCTCATGGCTCAGGGATCTATGGGGGAGAGAAGGCAGGAAGATAGTAATAGCCAGAGGTGGTAGATTAGTTCAAGGACACAGCATTTCCCAGATGTAACAGGGCAGCTGCACATGTGAACTCACAGAGATTAGGATGTCATACACAAGGTTAGGGCAAGCTCAAGGCAGATAGAACCCAGCATGGAGAAGAAGAGGTGGGCACATAATTTCCACCACTATCTGAGGCACTACTGCCATTTGATTGCTACTGGGACATGGAAAGTCAGCTTTCTTTAATGTTGTGATATCTCATTTACTGGCCACACTCCAGAGCAGGTCTCACATCCAGGAGGAATTGCTCAACCCCAACTGGACTCTGTGGGCCAAGAAAGAGAGAAGATTAATTGTCTAGGTAGATGCGAGAGGATCTGGGAGTAGTTGGGAGAGGGAGATGAATAAGATCAAAACACAATGAAGCACTCACATAATGAATAAGAATAATATTGAAAATGAAAGTGAAGAGTCTAGAGTCCAATATTCATGGGCTTTAGCAACGATAGTAGGTGGATTAATCAAGGAAGAAGGGAGCTTGAGGGCTAGTTAGCCTCTTCTCTTCCTTGTGTGCTTCCAGCCTGTTGGCTGGTGCTCCCACACTGAGAGCAGGTCATTCCCCCAAGTACTGTTACATATATCAATTTTCTCTGGAGAAGCCTGCACAGACTCACCCATCCTGGTGCCTCACTAATTCTAGGAATCTCTCAATCCAGTCAAGTTGACACTTATCACCATAGTGTCATCACAAATAGCCTCATTTATTTCTTTCTTTTTATTGAAAATAGATTTTTTTCACATGTAATATATTCTGATCCTGGTTTCCCCTCCTTCTGCTCCTCCCAAGTCCTCCCCCACATCCGGATCTGCCCCACTTCTTTCTCTCATTAGAAAAAAAATAGGCTTTAAAGGGATAATAATTGCATGAAACAAATAAGACAAACAAAAACTCACACACCAGAATAGGACAAATCAAACAGACAGAAGGGTGGGGGAAAAGCCCAAGAAAAGGCACAAAAAACAGAGACACAGAGGTCTACCTGTTTGTACAATCTAGAATCCCATAAAAACCAACCAAACAAAAAAACCTGAAAGCAATAATACATACCCAAAGAACCTGTAGGGTAAAGAGAGAGAAAAAATACATACATAAAATAAAAATTAAAAAATGAGATGAAATTGAAGAAATAAAGGAAAAGGAAAAAAACTTTGATATGCAAGTGGTTGTCAATTGGAGATAGCTTCTGGGTTAGGGCTAGGAGCATGTGTCTACTTCTCTTTTAAGCTCTAGGACCCCTGAACATAGGCCTTGTGCATGTTGCTTCAGTCTTGGTGATCTGTGAGTTCATATGTGTGTCAATCCTGTTGATTTTTTTTCTTTTTTCTTTCTTTTTTTTTGGTGTCCTCCATCCCCTATGGCCCTTACATTTTCTGCCTCCTTTGCAAAGTTCCCTGAGCTTGAGGGGAGGGATTGATGGAAACATCCATTATAGGGTGGTGTATTCCAAGGTCTTTAACTCGATGCATAATGTCTGGCTGTAGATCTCTGTACTTGTTCCCAACTGCTGTAGGCAGAAGCTTCTCTGGTGCTGGCTGAGCAAGGCACTGATCTATAAGTATAGCAGAATGTCATTAGGAGTCATTTTATTGCTACTTTATTTCTTCCTCTTCCTCCTCCTCCTCTTTCTCTTCCTTCTTTTCCAGAACATTAGTGTTTGATTTTTTCCCTTGGTCCCTGGGCTATCTAGTCTCAGTTCTTGGTCAGCAAAGCAATGTGGGGTATGGTTTCTATCTGTGGAGTGGGCCTGTGTCAAATCAGATATTGATTGGTTACTCCCATAAGCTTTGTGCCACCATTGCTGTAGCATATCTTGCATGCAGGATGCTATTGTAGATCAAAGGGATTGTAGATGTGTTGGGTTTTTTTCTAACTTGCTTTTGAAATTTTATTTATTTGTTTATTATTTCTGCTTATTTGCATATGTTTGTATGTATGTATGTATGTATGTATGTATGTATGTATGTATGTATACATGTATATTTGGTTCAGGGGATCAAACTCAGGTTGTCAGGTTTGTCAGTAAGGGCTTTTACCTACTGACCCATCTCATTGGCCCCTAGTTTGCTTCTGATTGTTCCAAAGTATGTCTTAGTTCTGTGGCTGTACTATTGAAAGAGTTAGCTGCCTATGGTGGGACAACTTGCACAGTCTTGATACAGGGGGAGGGGCTTGTACCTGCCTCAGCTGAATGTACCAGGCTCTGCTTTTTCCTTTGGTAGCATGCAGAAAGAACTTCTGGCACCATGAACAATTTACCACAGGGGTAACAGCTTTTTGTAGGCATGAGTGAGACTTCTCTATGTTCAATGATTTGTGTAGGTGTTGTCTTTAGCAATAAGGCCTTGCTGTCAGTTTGTGGAGAGCAACCTATAGTATTGGCAATGGCCTGGGTGGTTTGGGGGTTCTCATGGGACCTCTTTGGTCAACAACTCCATGATAACCTAATTCTGGTGTTTGAAGCTTCATTTGGTGACAAGATATGTCCAGTTAGGGCTATGTTACTCCATTATTTGCCAATTTCATTTAGATTCTGTAATATATGTATATATATTAGGAATATTGAGAATCTTCTCCTTTATTAGGCTTCCATACTGCTCACATAGCCTATGATTTTATCGGTCTATCCCCAGGTTCCCTCCCTTGCCACCCTCTTTCTTCCTCCTCCCCATTTGGTCCCCCACATCCATCCATAACTATCTATCCTGTTTCCTTTCCTAGGGAGTTATCTGACCTACCACCCCAGTCCACTATGGTATATCTAACCTCTGTGGTTCTATGGGTTATAGCTTGGTTATCATTGACTTAACAACTAATATCCACTACAAGTGAATAAATATAGTATTTATCTTTTAGTGTCTGGGTTACCTCACTCAGGATGATTTTTAGTTCCATTCATTTACCTGCCAATTTCATTTGCTTTAAATGAGTAATGTTCCATTGTGTAAATGAACCACATAGTCCTTATTCATTCCTCCATTGGGGGACATCTAGGTTGCTTTCTATTTCTGGCTATTGTGAGTAGAGCAGCAATGGACCTGGTTGAACAAGTGTCCCTATGGTAGCATAAAGCATCCTTTGGATATGTGCCCAAGAGTAGTATAGTTGAATCTTAAGGTAAATCAAGCCCCATCTTCCTGAGGAAAGACCACACTAATTTTCATTAGTTGCTGTACAAGTTTGCACTCCCACAGGCAATGCATGTTTATACCCCTTACTGCACATCCTTGCCAGCATGAGCTGTCACTTGTGGTTTTTATCTTAGGCATTCTGACAGGTATAAGATGAACCTGCCAAGTAGTTTTGGTTTGTATCTCCCTGAAGGCCAAGGATGTTTGTAGCTAGACTTTCTTTGGACCACCAGCTCTCAAATAATGTCACAGAGACTTATTAAGCATGAAAGCTTGGCCTTAGCTTAGGCTTGTTCCCAACTAGCTCTTAAAACTTAAATTAACCCATTTATATTAATCTACATATCGCCACATGGCTCATTAGCTCTCCTCACATGGCTCATTACCTCTCCTCTGTATCATAAGTGTGACTTCCTCTGTGTCTCACTGGCAAATCCCTAGCTCTCAGATTCTTCCCCTCAGTTCCTTTCTCTCCCCAGAAGTCCCATCTATCCTCTTCTGCCTAGCTATTGGCTGTTCAGCTCTTTATTAAGCGAATCAGAAGGTGCCCCAGGTAGGTGAGGATGGACAGATACATCTTTACACAGTGTTAAAAATATTCCATAACAGATGTCAAACATTTAAATGTTTCTCAGCCATTTGTGTTACCTCTGTTGCATGTTTTCTGTTTAGATCTCTACCCCATTTTTAACTGGGTTGTTTTCTTGATATCTATTTTTTGAGTTCTTTATATATGTTTTAGATACTAGACCTCTATCAGATTCATAGTTGGTAAAATCTTTACCAATTCTATATGCTGCTACTTTGTTTGAATGATGGTGTTCTTTGCTGTGTAGAAGATTTTTGGTTTCATGATTTTCCATTTATTAATTGTTCATCTAAGTCCCTGTGCTAATGGTGTTCTGTTCAGAAAGTCCTTTCTGTGCGAATGAGTTCAAGGCTATTCCCCACTTTCTCTTTTATTAGTTTCAATGTGTCTGTTTTATGTTAAGATCTTTGGTCCATTTGGTGTTGAGTTTTGTGCAAGGTGATAAGTATAATTCTATTTTCTTTCTTCTATATGCAGCCATCCAGTTCAACCAGAACCCTTTGTTCAAGATGCTATCTTTTTTTCCAGTGTGTATTTATGGTTTCCTTATAGAAAGTTAAGTGTTCATAGGTGTGTGGATTTATGTCTTGGCCTTTCATTCTATTCCATTGATTGACATGTCTGTTTTTATGCCAACACCATACTGTTTTTTTTTTTTTTTTTTTTGAAGCTGAGGATCAAACCCAAGGCCTTGCACTTGCTAGGCAAGCACTCTACACTGAGCTAAATCCCCAACCCCGCTGTTTTTATTAATATAGCTCTGCAGTACAATTTCAGGCTGGGGATAGTTGGGGATAGTGATACCTCATAGTTCTTTTATTATTCATGATTGTTTTAGTTTTCCTGTTCTTTGTTTTGTTTTTTGGGAATGTGTTTCCACATTAAGTTGAAAATTGGCCTTTCAAGATCTGCAAAGAATTGAGTTGGAATTTTGATAGGGATTGCATTGAATATGTAAATTGCTTTTGGTGGGGTGGCTATTTTTATTGATGCTTGTATTAACCCTACTGATTCATGACTATGGGAGGTCCTTCTACCTTCTGATTTCTTCTTCAATTTCTTTCTTCCTTCTGCCTTAGCCAGGATTTTTACTGCTAAGGCAAAACACCATGACCAAAAAGCAAGCTGAGGAGGAAAGGGTATATTTGGATTATACATCCATATTGCTATTCATCATCAAAGGAAGTCAGCTCAGGAACTCAAACAAGGCTGGAACCTGAAGGCAGGAACTGATGCATGGGAGGCCATAGAGGGGTGATTCTTACTGACTTACTTCTCATGACTTGCTCAGTCTGTTTTCTTACAGAATCCAAGACCAACAGCCCAGGGATGGCACCACTTGCATTGGGCTTGGTCCTCTCCCATCAATTACTAATTAAGAAAATGCCTTACAGCTGAATCTTATGGAGGCATAACACTACAAGCTTGTGTCAATTTGACACACAAAACCTGCTAGTACAACTAACCCCTTGTCAACTTGACACACAAACACATCACTATTAGGCCACGACGCTTCCTTTCTTATTCATCCCCAAGATCTCACATTAAACATATAAACAACTTCAGTTCCACAGTCTTTACAGATTCAAACCCATTACAATTTCAGTCCTTTTGAAAATTCCAATTTCTTTTAAAATCCAAAGTCTTTTAAAATGCAAAGTCTCTCAATTGTGGGCTCCAGTAAATAGAAAATAAAGCAAATACTTTCTTACTTCAAGAGGGAATCCGGGCACAGTCACAGTCAAATTAAGGCAAAACCAAAGTCAAACCATCCAATGTCTGTAATCCACTTATGATCTTCTGAACTCCTCCAAAGGGCTTGGGTCACTTCTCCAGTTCTGCCCTCTGAAGCACACACAGCTTGTCTTCTAGGCTCCACCCGGCTGCACTCCACTGCTGTTGCTGCTCTTGGTGGTCATCCCATGCTATTCACATCTCTAAAACGGCTGGGGTCCCTTGCAGCAACTGCGCTGCACTTTCACCAGTAGCCTCTCATAGCGTCTCTTTCTGATGTCAAGCCTCAACTTCTTTGCATGATCCTGAAGGATTCCAGGGCCTTCACCTGCCACTGAAACTGTACCTTCACCAGTGGTCTCTTCTGGCCTCTCACAGTGCCAAGTCTCAGTGGCTCTCCATGACTCCTTCACGCCCTCAAAACCAGTACCACCTGGGAGATTCTTATACATTACCAAGTCCAGCAGCTAACACCGTACAACTGTGGCCGACTCTGGAACATAGCTTCTCTGTGCTCTCAAAAAACACTTTCCAGAAGATTTCACTTCAGTGATGCTGGTCTCCTATTAATTGTGGCTGACCCCTCAGCCCCAGCTAAGCAGAATGAGAGACTCTTAAATCAAAATAGCAAATGGCTCTAACAGAGTCGTCAAACTTCTCTCTAAAACTTCAAAAGTCGGGTCTCCATCCTTTGCACTGCTCTCAACAATCTTGTCTCCAAGTTCCCACAGAACTTCCCATGGACCTCTCAACACTCAGTGGCTTTTCTAGCCCAAACTTTCAAAGTCCTTCTGTAATCCTTCCATAAACACGGTCAGGTCTGTCACAGCGGTACCCCACAATCCTGGTATCAACTTCTGTCTAAGGGTTTCTGTTGCTGTGAAGAGACACCATGACCATCATAACTCTTATAAAGGAAAATAATTAAACTGGCTGGCTTACACTTTTAGAGGTTTAGCCTTTTATCATCCATAATGCCATATGGTGGTGTTCAGACAGACATGGTGCTGGAGTAGGAGCTGAGATTCGATATCTTGACCTGCAGGCAATGGGAAGTGGTCTGAAATACTGAGTGTGGCTTGAGCATATATGAGATCACAAATCCTGCCTTCACCGTGATACACTTCCTCAAATAAGGCCACACCTACTCCAACAAAGTCACACCTCCCAGTAGTGCCATTCCCTATGAGCTTATGGGGGCCAATTATATACAAACCACCACATTTAGGTAAATATTTTTTTAAATCATACAACACTTGCACTTGTTTGGTTAGAGTTACCCCAAGATATTTTGTATCATTTGAGGCTATTGTAAAAGGTGGTGTTTCCCTGATTTTATTCTTAGTCTGTCACTTGAATATAAGAAGGCTACTATTTTTATGAGTTAATTTTGTAGCCTGATACTTTGCTGTAAGTATTTATCAACTGTGTATTGAGTGCTTTTAATTTTTTCAAGACAGGGTTTCTCTGTGTAGTTTTGATGCCTGTCCTGGATCTCACTCTGTAGATCAGGCTGACCTCAAACTCACAGATATCTACCTGGCTCTGCCTCCTGAGTGCTAGGACTAAAGGCATGTGCCACCACAGCCTGGCCTCAACTGTACATTGAGTGTTTTTAAATATCATTTCTAGTTTAGTCTATTTGGTGTTCTGTGTGTTTCTTGTACCTTGATAAGCATCTCCTTCTTATGTTGGGGAAATTCCTTTTATGAATTTGTTGAAGATATTTTCCGTGCCTTTGACCTGGGTTTCTTCTTCCTCTACTTCTATTATTCTTAAGTTTTGTCATTTCATAGTATCCAAGATTTCCTTGACATTTCATAGTGTTCAGATTTTGTGCCTACTTTTTTTGTCTTTGATACCTGAGATTCTTTCTTTCATCTCTTGTATTCTGTTGGTGAAGTTTACCTCTGAGATTCCTGTCTGAGTTCCTAAATTTTTTATTCTCAGATTTCCCTCAGTTTTTTTTCAAGGTTTATTTATTTATTATGTATACAGTGTTCTGCCTACATGAATGCTTGCAGGCCAGAAGAGTGCACCAGATTCACTACAGATGGTTGTGAGCCACCATGTGGTTGCAGGGAATTTAACTCAGGACCTCTGGAAGAAGAACCAGTGCTCTTAACCTCTAAGCCATCTCTCCAGACCTCAGTTTGGGTTTTTGTTATGGATTCATTTCCGTTTTCAGATCTTGAAGTTTTATTCATTTCCTTTCACTGTTTGTGTTTTTGTAGATTTCTATAAGGGGTTTACTCATGTTCTCTTTGGGGACCTCTGCCATATTCCTAAAGGCTATGGTGCTTGTCTTGTGCTTCATCTATGCTGTAGTTCTCAGGGTCTATTGTGGTAGAGTTGCTAGGCTCTAGTGGAGACATATTGTCCTGGCTATTATTGGTTGTGTTTTTATGGTGTCATCTAGGCATCTGAGTTTGGGAAGATTATAATTCTAGGTGCTGATAGTTGGACTTTGTTACGGGGGTATTCTGTTTCTTGGTTTCTGTTGCCCTCTCTCATTCTTAGAAAGCTTTATTGGTTGTGTTTTACCTGTAGGTACTTCTGGAATCCTGGCAGGTGTGGCCACTGGCAGTTTCTGGTAACATTGTTTCTAGTTATAAGGAGCAGACAGGAATAGAGATGGGCTTGGAGAGGGGCATTGATGTGATCTACAGGGGTGAGGAGGACGGAAAGCATGGTGTTCTGCCAGGATCTGCTCAGTCCTTTGGGAATGGTACAGACAGTGTAATGAGGCCAAAACAGGAAGTTGGATACAGAGCAAGGTATTGCATTTGGAGGAGAGGAGTGATAGTGAATATCTGAGGCTCACCTTCCTGCTTCACTGGCCTACTTGCTTCTCTGGCAGTCTTGGATGGCAGATTCCCAGGGAATGCCTACTAGAGTTGAGAGCTGTGATAACAGGATGCACAGGGAGAAGGTCAGAGGAGAAGATCCGTGTGATCCACTGGAGATGGAGGTAGAGAAGTATGGAGGCCACAGCAGGTGGTCTGCCATAGAGCTGAGGATGAGACTGAGAGAATAGATTTAGAAAAGAGGAGGGAAGGGTTAGGATGTGCGGTTAGCCTACCTACTTCACTGGTTGGAGTGGCTAATGGGTTCACACGGCGTGCATGCCTATGTCTGGGGTTGGGATCATGGGATGAGTGGAGGAAGTCTAGTTTGGAGGAGAGAGGTCTCAGTGGTCAGAGTTGGGGCAGAGTGGAAGGCAAGGATGCAGCAAGCATTCTGCTACTAGTTGGTGACAAGACTAGGGGATTGGATTTGGAGAAAAGGGAGAGGTGAAGATATGCAGTTATCCCATCTGCTTCCCTGGCAAGGGTCCACAAGTATCCTCCTACAGCAATCCCTACTCACTATTTCTCAATAACATTGAAGAACACCATCGACAATTTGAAGGGAGATCTATTTCCTTTGGTACCACGATTATTAAGATCATCTAGCAGAGATCCTGGAAAAGCACTTGTCAAAATTAAGAAGAGAACCAGTATAGAAACCCTAGTGGACTATAATGTGTACATTATCATTGTCTGATGTTACAGTGTGATCGTCGTGGAAGAGGGAAGATCTCTATATTCTTGCATAAATGTATGATTAGCCACCTATTAGGAAAACTAAGTTAAAATATTCAGATATCTAGAGAAGATGTCTATTTCTTAGATTTTCTGGGAGTATATGATGTCAGAAACAGTTAATAAAATTTTGACTGATGTAGGATATATAAACTAATTCCAAACAGAGGCAGAAGCAAGAAATATTGGAACGTGATTGGATAACAATTAATTGATTTGGTTGTTATTTTCAATTGATTATGCCTGGAACCTAGTTTCTTCTGAACATTTCTTAAAAAGTTATCCAGAGGAAAAAATAGAACAAAATCAATATTCAATTCAGTTGTCACAGATACTTTATTGCCTTTGGTTACTAATGCCATCTGTTTGGAAGAGGTGAGCAGACATCACTGAAAGCTCCCATTTACCAGTGACAGAATCTAGCCATAAAGCTGACTTTTCTATTTGTGGTTAGAGTCTAAAATGCTGAAATAGACGATCATAAAATGTGCTTTGTTCCTAGAAAATCATGCAGTTATGTGACTTTTTACACATTACATCTTTCCCCCTTCTTTCTTTAGGGACTTTTCTCTAACTTAATTCTCATCTTATACTGAACAGATCCCAGTAAATTATAACACAGTGTAGTCTGTTAGCAAGTTTATAAACCTCAGATTCATATATAACATCTTATTTCCCCCTACTTTCAGTTTTATACCTGCTATTAAATCTTCTTGCACCTACCTCCACAATATGCCTCAAGTCACACCCTTTATATTAATCAGAACTGCCACTTTCTTATTATAATTCTGCCATGCCTTAGCTATATAACTGAAAATAACCCCTAAATTCATCTTTCTGTATTCTCCCAACCCTTTCTAATCTATTTTCCATACAGAATATCTAGAAAAATATATTTAAATATACGTCTTAATCCCATATTATTTCTTTTAAAAATATTTAGTTGCTAGAGGGATGACAGAATGGTTAAGAGCACATATCATTGCAGAGGACTGGGATGTCATTCCTGCACCCATGTTAGGTGGCTCTCAATTGTCTATAGCACCAGCTCCAGAGGATTCTACATCTCTGGCCTCCATGGACACCTGCGCACGCGCACGTGCGCACACGCACACACACACACACACACACACACACACACACACACACTGTGCTTAATATTCATTGTTTAATTTGTGTATATGTGTGGGTACACAGTGCGTCACAGATTGCTAGTGGATGTTAGAGGAAAACCTGTGGGATTTGATGCTCTCCTTCCAACATGTGGCACCTCAGGATGGAACTCAGGTTGTCAGGCTTGTCATCATGTGCCCTTATCTGAAAGCCATACCACTAGCTCCCAAATTATTACTTTTTTTTAACTTAAAATTTTTAAATGGGTTCACAGAATGCTTAGAATGAAATCTGAACCCCAATTTTTGACTTATGGCTCTAGGTGAAATACCTTTTCTGGTAAGATCAGGTGTAGGGGAGGATCATTTTCTTCTGCTTTATTAACATTCAGATAACTGGAGGAAGAGTCCAAGGTATCTACACACTTACCTCTCCCTAGGATTGGTTGCTGTCCTTGTTGGTTTCATATGTCAACTTTCCACAACCTAGAATCCTGTGAGAAGAGAATCTCAACTGAAGAGTTGTGCAGTTCAAGTTGGCCTGTTGGTGTGTCTGTGGGGGTACTGTCTTGAATTTTAATTTGTGTAGGAAGATCCAGCCCACTGAGGGCAGAACTATTCCCTGTACAGGAATTCTGGATTACATAAGATAGGAGAAGGATAACTAAATTGAAAGCTGAACAAATGCTTCCTTCCTTGTGTTGCATTTTGGTCAGGATGTTTTATCACTGCAATAGGAAAGAAAGTGGGGCAGTGCTACACCTTCTTCAAAGGTAACAGTTCCAAGCTCCATGTCCATCTGGCTGCTCGTTCCCTGCTCCTATAGGGCAAGAAGAGACAATGCTTTCCAAGTGTTAGTGGTACTATAGTTATTACATATTCCTTCGTCCTTTGTATCATACCCAAGCCTTCTTACATAGCCTTCCACCAAATTTCTATGAGTTCACCATATTCTATGTACAATCATTTTCCTGCTAGGAACCTGGCTGATAAAGCACCTGGTAGGAGGGGTGGATCAGAAAATAAGTTCATTAATTGGATACTTCAACACTTTTGAGAAAAATGCAGGTAAAGTTTACATGGGGAAATAGGACATTAGTGACATGTAACTTAGAGAGTTATTATCATTCCTCACATTTTCCTTGTATGGCCTAGGCTTCTGTGTGGTTAGTCAGAAGACAAGAAATGTAGAAGTAGTGTGCTATGCCTTTGAACCTGTGTTAACAGTAACAATTCTAATGATTGCACATCATCTGGCCTTTTCTGAAGACTCTGGATATCATATGTGATAAAAGGGACAAATACAAGGTTATGAAAATCCAACATTCATAAAAATGAGGAACATTTTTTCATAATCCAAAATGCATTCATTCAAATTTCAAAAGTTCCCATAGTCTTTCAATTTCAAAGACTAAATTCCAAAGTCTCTTCTGAGACTCAAGGCTGTCTCTTAAGTGTAACTCTCAGTAAGCAAAAATAAAAGCAGAAATTATATACTTTCAACATACAATGACACAGAATGCATACTATCATTTCAAAAGGAAGACAGGGGACATGGTGAAGAAATTCTGGATAAAAGCAAGAACAAAATCCATCAGGGCAAATACTGTAACTACATTTCATTCATGTAAAAGGACTTATATGTCTCTAACCTTTCAGCTTACTGACTGAAACACACATATCCCCCCGCCCCCTTAGGCTGGATTTACTCATTTTCTACAACTCTCCTCAGCAGGTATTCCATGGCTCTGACTGCAGATGCTCCAGTGGCGCAATTGGTACTTAAACAACAGCGTGTGCATGAGGAACATTTTTTAATGGAGCTTATCCTTCTTGAGGTGACAGAAAACCGAGTGGCTGGATCTAAGCCCAGGACCTAAGCACTGCAGAGTAGCAGTACCAAGTCACAGCTTAATCCCATGGGGATACAGAATCTTATCTTCTGTTGTCTTCTAATCCTATCTACTCTCCTCAAATGAAACATTTGACTACTGCCAGAGTGGGTTGTCTCACAAAGAAGTGCCAAAGCTGTTTGCATTTATGACTATCCATGAGAGCCATGCTCATAGTAAAAGTGAGCTAATAATGTGTAGCAAATATGAATATATATGCTTCCTTCTCTGGATGGATTTTAATGATGATCCAATGGTCACAGGATCATCTGTTTGTATTAGCAAGAATCAGGAGCATGTGTAGGAGTGGTCTCTGTGGTTGTTAGATCAGGAGGCATGAAAAGCATTGATTAGACACAAATGATATTATTTACCAATGGAGATTATAGAATTTAATATCTTGGATCAAGCTTTTATGGATAATTTAATCAATTCGACTGACTAATTCTAAGCTTGTCATAAAAATGATGGAAATGGTAAAATGTTTTTGGTCTGTAGAGGAAATAACTGATAGGCCAAGAGAGAGCATAAACAATATTCAAGCCACTTACTACTACAAAATTCCCAGATACTCCTCTAACTGTATCTGTTTGTATTGCCAGAGAAACTCAACAAGGCTCTAAATTGCCTTTGTCAAGGATTATTATTTGGAAAAACTATGGCTTCTAGACTCTGTGGGCTGGAATTCATGGTTGTGACATTATTTAACTCACTGTCATTAATGAGATACTGACTCCAGGTTCTGAGAACTTCAGGAATGGCTAGGCACTTCTCTTAACAAGAGATTGGAAAGCTACAGAACAAATCCCATTTTCAATATTCTGACATCCTTAGATTAATTTCTTTCATCCAATATAAAAATAATCAAATTCTTGGAAATAAAAACCATTATTTTTTAACTGTTGATTTGAAGAATTTGATTGTTCTTTCAGTCACATTAATTAAAAATTGTTTGCTAATTTCTTTGAACAGTGTTCAACACAAGCCTATTTATATGTATATGACTAGGAACATACCATCATGGTTTTAATACGAAATGTCTCCCACAGGCTTGTGCATTTGAATTCTTGGTCCCCAGATAGTGTTAATGTTTGAGGAGATTTTGAAACCTTATGGAAATAGAACCTGGCTGGCTGAGGTAGGTCATTGCACATGAACCTTTGAAGTTATACTGCAGTCTTGGTTTTGGCTTTATTCTCCCTGCTTCCTGATGTGTCATGGAGTTAACACATCATCCTGCAAAGCTCCTTTCACCACAGATGGAGCCACTGTGGCCACCATGTCTTCCTCTCCATGATCGATTGTACCTTCTATGTTGCAAACCCAGATAAATCTCTCCTCCCTGAAAGTGTTTCTGTCAGGTATTCTTTCACAGTAGTGAACAAAGTGAGCAATATACACAGACAGACAGACAGACAGACAGACAGACACACACACACACGTATCTATTTTGTACAGAAATTAAACTGAAGTTGAAAGAGGGCTGTGGATGCAGGAAAGATTACATTTGTTCTTGATAGTCTCTGAAAAGAGGCATGGATGGTTGGCAAGCAGTTGGCTAGTTATTATAGAGTGGCCCTTTCTCTTTCTGAAAAAAAAAGTGATGGGCTATTACTATGTCCTTCAGGAACTCATAAATTATATTTCCTGCGTTAGTAAATTCTTTCAGTACTTTGTGATATGTCTTATTGGGAATATGATAATGGATGGCTTTCATCTTTTAATGAAATCTTTGATGTAAAACTGTTTTGTTACCATGCTATCGCATGACTATAATGACCAAATAAAGGATCACATAAACAAGTAAATAAACCGCTTATATTAAAAATTAAACAAAACTTGCTTTTCATGTGTTATATATTGGCTATATTTTCTAGTAAATAAAAGTAGATTTTTAGATTATTTTTTGGGGTTTGGGGATGAGAGAATATGTACACTAAGAAAAACAGTATACACTGATATTATGAATAAAGATGAATAAAATAGAACAAATATATTAATGGTAGTCTTATCAAGACACTAGATTATAGTTTATAGGAAAATATTCATCAATATTTAGAATGTTGAATGTGATAGTGAAAACAATGGAAAGAGAGAAGTATGACATTTGATGAAAAGTATATCCTGGGCTCCTATGTGGTAATGGCCTCATATAGAATACTCAGATCATTACCACGTATCCAGGCAGTTGGTATATACTTTCACAGATGAGGACACTAGGTTTGGGAAGGCTAACTTATGTTCCCATGGTAATGATAGCTAAGACACAATTGAAAGTCCTATAACATTCTCTCAGTCCATAGTACATGCTAAACTAACTCGCATTTATGGTGCTTTGAGAGAACTGTAATTTCATAGAAATAGAAGAACCAGGGTGAGCAGCCAGGTTCATATGCCGAAAGAGGTATAAAACTAAAGAAGGAAAGAAACTTAGAAGGTAGAACCTAAGAGTCTCATTTAATTAATAAGGATAACAAGGCCCACAGAATAGAAGACAGGATGCATATTATGTGGCTTTATCTCCTTATTAGCATGGCTCTTTATCCCTTAGTTTTCTTATCTGTAAAATGGAGACATTTCCATAAAGATTCACAGAAAGCTCAATGCACATTCACTGTTCCAAACAAAACAGCCACTTTCTTGACTAACAAGAAATAATGAGTAATTAGTGTTGACTTCACTGTTTCTGTGTATCAGGGTTGCTACCTCTGAAACCTTCTCTCATAATCTCCAGATGGTTTCTCCATATTCCCCAAACATGGCTTCAGTTATGGGAAAGAATTGGACTTCTCTGTTCCCCTTAGCAGGAAGAACACAAGCTTTCCCAGAAAACCGTGTCAACGCTTTGTATCAGTCTCATTTGCTAGAACTAGAGGGACCATGTTGTCTAAATAGATATTTAGTATAGAGTTATAAATAGGTTTATTTGTTTGTTTTTGAGACACTGTGTCACCATGTAGGCCAAGCTGGCCTCTGCTGCCCCAGCCTCTTGGGCACTAGGATCACAGACATGCCAGCTGTAAATGGATATTTGCTTAGTCAACAGTATTATTGATTTATATTAAATATGCAACAGTAGTACTGAGTTATATAAAATATGAGTCACACTGAAACAGGAGCTGGGACAGAGATGAATGAAAACTGTGAGGCAAAGAGCATGCAGTGTGATGGTTACATTACATTCTATATGTCGAGTGCAGCACTATGATTATTATTTCATTTATTTTTCAAGGTACCATTGGAGAAAGTGATTGTCTGAGATCCAGAGAAGTAAAGTCTTACAAATATTTTGTATATAATTTGAACTAAGTTTTCATTGCTTTGAACGTTGATTTGTGATTGGGACATAAAAAACTGAAGAATGCTGTATACTGGTACATGTTAGTGTATGAATGTTACTAATTCAAGCACTACAAAAATATAACAGTTGTAAAATGTTCACCGTCTTATCATCACAACAACCCTGGCTCATTCTTGGCTCTGTTCTGGAAGTGTGCAAATGGAGTCTGACAAGTTGACTACCCTGCCAAATTTGCTTAGCTAAAAAAAGTGAAGGCTGAGTTTGGGGTCTACATTTTGTCTAACTCCAAAACATCTATTGCATCCTATAAAACAGGTTCCAGTTTGTAAATATATGTTAGGACAGTTTTGTCCAACATCCTACCTAATGTGATGATTCTAGAAGTATGTGGAACATATCAACCTTGCAAAGACATTTGGCTGCTTCCCTGTTTCCCTGCTTGGAATGTCAAGACAGAGTCCCAGGCAATGGAAAATAAATGTCTGTAAGTTCAGGGATGTCTGACCTGGGTCCTTCATATTGTTGATGATTGGTAATTGTTTTGAAGTCACAGACCCAGGCTTCTTAAGCCTTTTTCATGATAAAAAAATTATATGTCTCTACATATGTAGACATTTAAGGTAAGTATAAAAATCAAACATATACTTGAACATGGAAGACCTTTGCCCCATGCCTCATCTGCCACATGGCAGCACAGGGTGGAGAGAGATGCCCATTCTGTATTAACGCCTAAGGCAGGTGGGAGAGTCAACCCTGAAGTAACAAGAGTAGGGAGCTGTCTCTGACCCCACAGGCTGCAATATTCAGGAGAGCAGGTCCTGCACCTCTCCAGGGCAATATAATAGAGCCAATCCTGTTAATGGAAGTGTGTGGGTGAACCAGCCCCTATGATGTGAGCATGGGAGAGCTGCCCCCCCATTTCTTATCTGTCCTGTGGCAGCATGGGCAGGGAAAGATGACCTCCTCCTACCCACCAACTCCTGAGGCAAGAGGGAGAGTTGGTCCTGAGGTCACAAAAGCTGGAGAGCAGGCTCTACACCTTACCTGGGCAACAAAAATAGAGCCAACCCTGTTGGTGGGAGTGTGGGTGAGCAATCCATGAAGTATTGAGCAAGGAAGAGCTGTCCTCATTACTCATCTGTCTTGTGTCATTATGGGTGGGTGAGAGCAGACCTTTACCACCCCTCCCACCAGCCCATCAATGCCTGAGGCAGGTGGGAGAGATGGCCCTATGGTCATAAGAATGGGAGAGGTGTCCCTGATCCCCACCAGTTGAAACACTTGGGAGAGCAGGCCCTGCACCTCACCAGGGCACCATAGTAGAGCCAACCCTGTTGGTGGGAGTGTGGGTGAGCCAGCACCACAGTTGTGAGTATTGGAGAGTGTGGGAGTCTGGCTCTCACCTTTTGAAGGGTTCTTAGGTGGAGGAGAGAAGAGTTAAGAAATGATAAATAGAAAGAGAGACCTAACTGATGAGAAGAAAGAAACACAGGATAGCTTTGGGAAGGCCTTGGTCAATACCCAACTCATCCTTTATTGAAGAGGAATTTTTATAATATGCCAAAGGGAGGAGAAAAGTCCTCCCCTTTGCAAGATCAAAGCACTCTGTACAGCCAAGTGCAGACCCTTCCAAGCATCAGATAACCACACCCGTGATAAAATCATCCCATTATGCAGCCTTGCTGGGTAAAGCTCAGATTCTTTGACCCTGAGTAATTTCTCACTAGGAAACCTCTGTGGGCTCCCACAGGAAAACTGTCTCCATTACCCATATTCCTTGTGGTAGCCTGGATGGGGGAGAGTTGTCTTCCCCCTATCAATGCCTGGGGCAGGTGGGAAAGCTGGTCCTAAGGCCATAAGAGCAGAAAAAACCGACCCTATTAGTGCAGATGTAAGTGAGTCAGCCCCGAAGCTGTAAACATTGGAGAGCTGTCCCCATTTCTTATCTGGTGGACTAACCCTACAGCTGCTCAGACCCAGACTCAGGATTATGACTTGGCCTGCCCCAACATCTACCCCATTTATGACCTACTGGAGGATGTGAAAGAAGCTGACCTGCAGACCCAAAGGGGCAGGATCTCCACAACACAGGGCAACAACAGGATACCCAGGAATAGTCCTAGTGAGAACCCAGCATCAATAGTGTCGCAGAAACCAGAGGCCTCAAACCAGACCAATGGCTCTTTGAAATCAGCAAGTAAAGATAATGGACAAAGAGGGTTGATAGTGTGACTTACTGTTTCACACTGCAGCTTCCATGATGAGGTTTTTAATTTTTTCCCTTTTTTAATTTTTGTGTCTTAAATTTTATTTTATTTGAGGAATTTTAGGGGCAGAGGGCAGATTTGAAGGGACAGAGAAATGAATGGGATCAACATACATGATGAAAAAACTCATAGAATAATAGAAAAAGATCCAAAAAATTTTTATTTTAAAACAAGTCTTTCTAATATAGATTATTGTAGCATTTATTAATCACAGAAGCATATTGACACATTAATGATAAGCGTATGCTCTTCTTTTAAGCATAAATAATTAGATCTTGAGGGGGCCTGAGAAGATGGTTCGGTAGTGATAAGCACTTGCTGCTCTTGCTGAGCACTGGATTTCGGTTCCTAGTACTTTAATTCAAGATGTTCTCTTTCAGGCTTTGAATGGCCACTCCATGTAAGTATGTGGTGTACACACATACATGTAGGCACACATAACATACACCTAAAATAAATAAACTCAATGTTTAAGGAATTCAACATACAGCTGAGAAGGTAGCTCAGCTGGTAAAGTGCTTGCCATGGGAGCCCGAAGACACGAGTTGGATCCCCAGCACCCATGTAGTTACGTCTCTGTTGCTGTGATGGAATTCCCTGACAAAAAGCAACTTTGCAAAGAAAGGGTGAAGACACGGTGTCAGCAGCATGAGGTCGATCGGGCAGAGTGACATTTCCACAAGAGCAGAAATCTTAGTGCCTGCTCTAGAAACACTGCCATTCACAATGTACCAGAGTCTCATGTCTGGCCTAAGGTATCTTGAGCAGCGTTTTTAGCACCATGGCAGGTATATCAGGGGATCCTTTTTGTGTGTTCAGAACCCAGGCTGCAGCAAAGTGGTTCCGTGAGACGCGGGTGAGTACTTCTTTCTGAGTTTGTTTTGAATTACTTTTTCATCGTTGCATGGTCAATAACTGTTTACTCGAGTCAGGTTTTATTTATTTATTTATTTATTTATTTATTTATTTATTTATTTATTATTTAATTTATTTTTTTATGACCCTCAACCTATGGGGACATGGTTGAGAGGCTGGGGAATGGAGGATGTTGCCTAGAAGTCACTTGTTCTCCCCTTCTTACAACTCTACAGCATCACACACCTTAAAAAAAAAAGCTTTTACAATACAAATAAAACAGTAGAATACAACATAAACCACCCAAGCCAGTGAAACCCATCACACTACTATCCTGTTCCTCTGTAGACCAGTAGTGTTAACACTAGTGTATTAGAATACTCAACAACTAGCATCTGTATAGAAATAAGAAAATCAAGACTGAAGCCTGGTCTTAGATGATAATAACTGTGCTAAACACTTACAGAAAAGACCCAATGGTCACTCTGCACAGGGGGTGAAGGAATGGGACCAGGTGTCCTCCCTTATTTGTTAACATTGAAGAATTCTTTGAAAACTCAAGCACTTCAGAGACAGGTATAGGGTTTCAGGGGGACAGATTTACACAGTTAACTAAGCAGAATGAAACCGTGTACCCAGTGTACACCAAATGCACCCAGAAAACTGTCACTCTACCTTACAGCAGAAAGCAGAGGTGGGGGAAATTTCTAAGCAGTGTGAGGTTTTATTTCCAGTGAAACTGTGATAAATTTATAAGATAAACTCTGTTCTTAGAGTATCAAGGTAAGATTAAAAAAATTTCTCAGAGCTTTTATCAGTGCATCTGGCTGGTTGGTTGGTTTTAGTTTGGGCTCACAGGTGAGCCTTCTCTCTAGTGAGCAGGAAAAGTAACTTCATGCAACATTAATATCAAAGAGAGGGGTAATTAGGCATTTCTGAATATTTCTGGTTATCTCCAGGTTAATAAATATTCCTTTCTGTAGCTTGAAGCTATGAAAACAAGCCATTGTATTACAATTTGTAACATTTAGAAATCTTTTTTTTCCCTATAAGACAAACACATACATAATGAACCTTTGCGTTTTCTAGAATAATTCAAGTATTTAAAACTTTGCTGCAGGCTTCTAAAAGCAACATTTTCAATAATGACATGTTTTCTTTATTCTAATGATAATAATTACAAGCAGTAGCAATAACTAACATAATGGGATGTAATCACTTTGTGCTACTAGCACAATGAACTAACTGAGACAGGTATCTTCATAAAAATTATTTAACTCACAGTTGAGAGGCTCAGTTTTCAAGATGATAGGACTCATTTATCTATCCTTTGGTCAGAGACATTGCCCAGTAACCATGACAAGAGGATGAGTCAGAGTGACCAGTCACATGATACAGTGGAGGAGAAGGAGAAGGACTATTCTGGAAACCAAGACTTTTACATGGATTGTCATTGAAATTCAATACCCAAAGCATAGCACTGGATTATTTTTAAGTGCTTGACACTAAATACTTTACTAGCCTAATTTTACTTCATTTCAGAAAATTATAGAATATTTACTCTTACTATTATTTCACAGATGAGATAAATATCCCAACAGATAAATTACTTACTCAAAATCTCACAGTTGGGGTTAAGAATGAAGCTTAGTTGGTAGAGTGCTTGCCTAGCATGCACAAGTCACTGTGTTTGACTCATAGCATCACATAAACTGGCCGTGATTTTGTATGTCTGAAATCTCAGAACTTAGTACATAGCCAATTGGAAGGCAATTTGAAATGAGACCATTTCAAAATATAAGGAAATTGATTTAAAAAAATCTTCACAGCTCAAATGCAGAAAATAGTCCAGAGCCTTAACATACAACAATGATAATAACGCTAGAGAAATAGATTGCCCAACAGTTATGGAATCTAAAACTACAGTTTTAGAATTCTCAAAGAACATTTGATTATAGAATTTCTTCATGAGAAATGCTCATAATTATAGCTCTTACCCCTTGGTTAATAAAGTCTCTGGAACTCTGATAAATGATGATGATAGCGTGTTGCTACTGAAGGAGCAAGACACTGTAAGAGACAGGACACAGTGGAATGTTTTAGATCGTGGGGGTGTTCTTTCACAGGGGCTCATGGGACCTAATCTGTTCCATGTTCTCTTGTATTCTGGCCATTAGGTCAATGGCTTAGTTGTACTATCTGATCCTTCCATGAGGCACTGGTCTCAGATCACAGCCTATCGCAAATGTACCTTCCTTACTTAATCAGAGACAAGAGCCTTTGAAATGATGAACCTTTTTTTCTTCGTGTCTTGATCCACCTTAGGCAGCTGGCTAACACTGCATTTCGGGCAGGCACGCCATCTGCAGATTGTGCTAAACACAGACTCCCTCCTCAGGGTGTTTGCACTTGCTGCTACCTCCATCACCTCAGTGTTGACTAAGATGTTTGTGGGACTCCCTGACATGCTCCAGTTTCTGCTCAAGGATTCTGCTCAAGGATTACCAGCCCCGAAGGGCATTCCCTGACTACCTGTCAAAAACGCTGCCTTAATCATTTCTGGTTTCCAGTCTACTCTGTTCTTTCCCCATTTCCCCGGGTCCTGCTTTTCCCTTCATTGTTGGGATGTGGCATTGACATTATACTACATATCTTCTCTTTTCTGTCTGATGGCAATATGGGAGTGCTTATTCAATATCTGTTTTATACTATTATCATTATTATTGGTGGTGGTGGTGGTGGTGGTGTGTGTGCATGTGTGTGTGTGAGCTCACATGTGCATCCCATGTGTGCAAGCCAGAGGACACTTTTGGGGAATCATTTCTATCCTCTTATCATTATGTGGGTTTCAGAGATTGAACTCTGGTGGCCTTGGCTGTAAAGTGACTTCACCTGCTAAGTTATCTGACTGGCCCACATTCCATACTTACGGAATGAACAATTTTTCTAAGCAGGGGAATAACATCAACCTTGAATATTCAGGTGGTAGAGAAAGGCAACTTATTTTCAGATGTTTTAGAGAGGCAATTAAAGAATATTTTTAGTGACTAACTTCTATCATAATTTTTGTTTAGTTGTGATGTCTCTTTTTTTTGTGTACTTCACAACCTAAATTTGCTTGACAGTTTTCATAGTATAGGGCAGTTGCTTGGCAAAATGTCCAGTAATTTGTTGTTGTTTTTCCTTTGGTCCTCATTTTGAGTCCAATATTTTTTTTACAGGAGTATTATACAGCCTTGGTATTGTGCCTTCCAGTCACAGTCATATCCTACCTAGAAGAACATAGTCTGAATTTGTTCCACTGTTGACGGTACTTTCTTAGATCCTTTGGATCAGATGCGATTACTGTGCTGAAAGCATCACTGGGTTTCTTTGTAATCTGGGATAATGTGCTGCATGAAACTGGCAGACTGTGGGGACCCGTTTGCTCCTATTTAAAAAGCCAGTACTCTTTGTTAAGAAGAACTCCCCCACCTCTGCCCTCTATGTGTTTAATCACTTCTCTCTCATGGCAGCACTTTATTAGTTCCTTTTCTTAAGTGGGAAAATTGTCCCACATTTTGTCAGTGGGGTCCTTCTCTTTAGTCCCTCCACTTCCATTGCTGTTTCTACTAATCCTTGAGTGCTTTTTGCTCTCTGACAGAATAAGAACCTCTAAACACACCAGTGATTTTCCTCCTGCATAAGCCATTTCTTCCAGAAACACCATTTTCCCACTTGGAGAGAATGACATTTGGACATGAAGATATTGGCACAGGGTGAGCTCCTTAATGCTTATGTGGGCAAGAACAGTGTTCACTTCTGTTCTGGCCACCCCACACCCACTCCTCCTCTCTTGTTCCCATTTGCTTCATTTTGGATTTTATACGACTGAAGCATGTCCTCTCATTGTATTGCCGTCAGTGAAGTATCCAAGTTCAAAGGCCTGAAATGCTAAGTGCTTCCTAAAGGTTGTGGAAGGTAGAGAAGCCCTTCCTTTTCATCTGACAGCATGAGAGCTCTCACATCCCACACGCCATCCAAGCTTTGCTTCCTCACTTCTGTCTGTTGTCTGAGTTTTACAGATGTTCGGAAGTATCTAAAATAAATGGGGGTAATCAGGGAACCCCAATATCTGGAAGGTGAAGCCAATTCTTACCTGTTTTGTTTTGTCATCTGTTCCATTTTGGATTCGGGGAACACATTCAGTCCTTCCAAACAGCATGTACTTTGCAACACCCTGGTGACTGGCTTCAATTCCATCTGGTTGAGTCTGATTATTTTGTGGCAACTGTTCAGACTTATAGACCCAGCAATTAAAAGAACTTAGACAGGTTAATATTTATGTACCCTTTAACCACTTGCTTCTAAAGACCTCTTAGTTCTTCTACAAGACATTGTTTCACTGAGGGGACTATTGTTATTTTAATGGGACATGTTATGTATGCATAATTCTTTTAAAAGATTTCTCTCCCTTTTTCCTTTTGGAGCTGTCAGCCCTTCATTTACGAGTAGAAGATTAACTGTAGTTTGTTTTAATTGTTCCACCTTTGACAATGGCAAAAAAACAAAACAAAACAAATCCCAGCTTTATTTTTCCCCATTAATGTTTCTGTCTGAAGATCAAGGGAGTCTGCAGCTTGTTCTAGAGTAATAATTTCTATTGGCCCAAGTCCATTAACTGCAGGGAAAACACCTGGCGAGGCGGTGGGTAGCAGCCTGTTCTTGTTAACCTTTCAGCCTGCACAATAGCCACCAGCAGGCACCGAGTCAGGGCCTCTAATAAACTGGCATTAAAGTGCTGACAGCTAATAACTTTTTATGGGTTTCCAGACCTAAATGAAAGAAAATGTTCTGATTAATTAGAATCAAAGAATTTTTCAAATTCCACAACCCTAGAGTTGAATACATCTTAGACATGGAAAACAGAAGAAAGATCAATGTGGCCTTTCAGAAGATATTTTCCACAAACAAAACAGACTTCCAAACATATAAATGTAACTATTTTAATATACTTTAATTTTTAGCTGCTACACTCTTATTATTTTTTTAGTAAAAGAGAAAGTACCTAAGAAACTGAAAATCTAGCATACTAGCTATAGATAGATAGCTTTAGCTAAATTCTTTCAATGTGCACAAGAGTTTCTACTAGTGAATTATGGAAAACCTTTAATCCCTAATAATTGTGGGAGAAAGGAACACTTTGGTGGGAGAAACATTTTGAGAAGCATATGTATATTCACTTATTCTCTGCTTTGCTCACCCAGGAGAAACCCAGTTTGCAAGTTGACTGCCATCTCTAAGGGGAGTCTGCTCCCCAATGGTTATGTGGAACCTGAGGTGGGGTTAGGATTTCCAGGAGGGAGCAGGGGTGGCAGAATACAACCTTGGACTTTCAATGACCTAGACAGATCTCCTTTCTTTGTAGAGACAGGAAGTCAATGTTTTATTGTTAGAGGCAACAACACCAGCAAAGACAAGGCAGAGATAGAGGGGGAAGCAATTTCCACCACTGTCAAAGTTCAGGAAACTGAAGTCAAGAACAGCATCATAACCCTCCATGCTAGTTTGTGTACAACATTCAAATGACCATGGGGATAGTAGTGTTACCAACTTATCAAGCCTGTGTCCCCAACTTTTTTAGGTTTCTGTGGACAAACACAGAGTACAATGCAGAGAGCCAGTAGCAATGGCATAAAAGCCATTGTGTAGATCCATAGGCTGAAACTTACACTTTTCTATTGTAGAGTTTCTGGAATACACAGTTTTCCTAAAGGGCACTTTCCCATTCAGGTGACTTTATGGACCCATTTAGATGGACTCTTAAGAAGGACAGCAGTATGTCTAGCAGAGATAAAGGTATGTCTGGTTCTTTATGACAAAGCCTCTGCTAAATGGCAATGTCATGAGCTTTAGGTGATTCAGAATATCATGTCTCCACCCAGGGCCAGACACAGATCACAGATCCTTTGACCAAATGACTGTATCAGAATAGATTCCAAAAAATTAAAGAAGAAATGAAAATGCTTCCATGAAAGTAGCCATGCTTTAGCAGAAGGAAATAGCTTGTCTCAAGAGAATGCTTTCACCTCCACCTTCATCTCCTTTCAAATGACGTCTCAAATGGTAAATAAAAGCAATTGTGGTGCATGGTCCTTCCTTCATATTAGTATGTTACTAGGGACCACAAGAAGTGAGTCTCAGAAGCTGATCTCAAGGGAGTGGTCAATTGATGCCCTTCACGTATGTTCTACCAATGTCCAAAGTTCAGACTCATCAATTTTTAGAATGATGGTGAGTAGAGACCTCATAAAGGAAGGCAAAAGTTTTACCAGACTCAAGGCACCATTCAGTCTTAAAGAGCTGCTGAAAGCTGTGCCTGCAGTGGTTTGAATGTCAATCTCCTCCCAAACTCATCAGAAATTACTTCAAAATTTTAACAATACTTCTGTAACTGGATATTTTATGATGTCCATGACCATGACCAATGATGAGCAGTGACAAGAATTGAATCTTTTACGTTTTATTTTATTCAAGACTGAATTAATGAATAGTTAGACTAGTGAATCCATAAAATTGAACTAATAAGTGAAAAATTGGGGTTTGCAAAAAAAGTCAGGTGATGTCATATTCCTAAATGGCTTAGTGAGCTGGTCTTAGGTAAGAGCTGGCTCATGTGGAATATGATGTATATAGTATTCATTTACTCATATCCCTTGTGTGAAATTTTGTAGCAAGTATCCAACACATCAAGATATTACTACAACCCAAGCCCTATGAGACCTCTTGGCAAGTTATTTTCATTTCATCATAATTAAAATGACTGACAGGGCACTAAAGGGTTGCCAGACATGTTTTGATTCACAGTTTCAAAGGGTTCATTCCACCATGGTGGGGCATGGTGAAACAGCCCAGTTTATGGCATTGGGAGTGTGAGGTGGTGTTTGTCCACCCCAAAGAGCACCCAGAATCAGAAAAAATTATGGTAGGAACTAGGAACTGGTCTAAGCTTTGAAGGCCCACCCCTAGTCACCTGTTTCCACCAGCTAGTTCTCACCTTTATGAGTTCTACAGGTGCCTAAGATACTGCTGCCAACTGGGGACCAACCATATAAAATGTGATCCTGTAGGGGAATATATGAGACTCAAAATATAACTATACGTGTGTGTGCGCGCAAATGCGCATTCCTATTTTCCCTCCCACTTCCAAGTTGATTGGTGACCACATTTACATTTTGGCTGAGCTGACAGCCTCACTCAGTTTGGTCCTATGTAGAGACTGATCACTACAAAACAGTGGCAAACCTCATTTATGTATAATAAAAAATGAACACCTTACAGTTAAATGTCTCAGCTGTTTTGAAAACAATTCTTTATTGTTATAAGGGGTACATTGTTAATAGAAATATTTATTTAAACAACCATTTGCCTTTGAAATATGCTGTCATACTTAGGGTTTTTAGTTGTGAAGAGACACCATGACCACGGCAACTCTTATAAGGAAAACATTTAATTGGGGTGGCTTGCTTACAGTTCAGAGCTTCAGTCCATTATTATCATGGCGGGGAGCGTGGTGGTGTGCAGGCAGACGTGGTGCTGTAGCTGTAGCTGAGAGTTTTACATCTTGCAGAAAACAGCAAGTTGACTGAGGCACTTGGCAGTATTCTCAGCATAGGAAACCTCCTCAAAGCCTGCCCCACAGTGACACACTTCCTCTACCAAGGCCACACCCACTCCAATAAATTCCTATTAGTGCCACTCTATTAGATTATGGGAGCCAGTACATTCAAACTACTACCTATGTGCTATGGATTCAGATGCAAACCACCCGTCAACTCGAAAGGGGATCACATGTGAGTATATGGTGTGTTACTTCACATGTGCTTTTGAAATTTACATTATATTCTCTCTCTATCAGAAGGAATGGGAACGTATAAGAACTGGTAGTGGCTGAAAATACATTTAGCTTTGTACACCAATTGGAAAGGAAAACCACCCATTTCTCAAGCTTAATCACTAACTTTAGCATTATAGCTAGCTGGCTAAGAATTATCATTTTGCTCTCAGCGTTGTAGAGCAATGGCCCAATATCTGAGCGTTCCAGTGAACTAGGCTCGGTCATCTGTCTTGATATGCCAGCCAATGAGAAAAGCAGAGGGGATGGGAAAGAAGGAAGTCCCCAGTAGAGTAGCCTTACTGAGAAGGACAGCTACAAAGAATTAAGGAAATTCCACGGCTTAAGATCTGTCATAAGAGGCTAAAAGGACCTGTAAGACCTTATCAAGGAGCAACAAAGGTAAGGACTGGATGTCCGCATAGCTGGAGAGATTCACAAAGCAGCTAAGTTTGCTCTAACCAGGGCCTAGTTGATAATTATTTTAGGAGTAGCCTTGCAAAGCTCACAGATGGGGACAGTTTGCTAATCTGGGTGAGGTGATGGCTCCTGATGGCATATGGTATCTTTCCAGAGTGATCTTTTTTGGAAGACATTGGCCATTGCTTGGGGGAGCTAGTTCTGGTCTTTTGTAACAAAAAAAAAAAAAAAAAAAAAAAAAAAAAAAAAAATGTTATCAGATATGTCCTTCCTGTAATCCAAGGCAACTGCAGAAGGGAGTGACTTACAGTTAAAAAAAGAAAATAAAAAAAGAGGATGGAGTACAAGAGAAAAACTAATTAGTCTAGTCATTGCCTGGGCTCTCATTTAATTTCACTTATTATGTCACATCCATCCTTGAATGGAGACTCTTTCAATGCTTGTCCCAGTGGTAGAGGAATCTTTTGTATTTACTTAATGACTAAAATATCTCTGCAAATAATGCCATCACAATCGAAATTTTAAAAACAATGACAGTGAAACTAATATGAATAATCATGTTTTCCCTAGAAATTATGTAGCTTGTAGCTTGTGAGAGAAGACAAATGAACTTACTTATGGACTTTCAAACCTGTGCTCCTAAAAGCAAATCCAAGACTGCAACCTCTATATGTCCCTATTTCCCATGTTTCAAATATATTTTTGAAACTCATGGGTTGTTTTTGCTTGTTTAAAAACAATTATTGAGTTTTCTGTACAGGCTTTCAGCCATTTGAACCTGATTTCTTTCTTCTCTACCCTCAAGGTTAAATGCCCCTAATTCCGTGGTGCCAGCATCCCTCCTGGTAAAGGGGACATGGCAAGGTAGCGACCGCATATCCAGAGTTCACCTTGAAGTTATGTGATGTTAAATCAGTTTGACTTAGGGATGTTTTTCACCCCAAGGTCCTTTTTATTCTGTCATACAATTTTCTGTCAAGCTAAATGATGCATTTAAATAGAATGACCAAAGATAATGACTGTAACAAGGGAGAGGCCAGGACAATTGCTGTTGTAATGTCATTCTGATCTGGATGACCCTGTTATGTTGAAGTCAGGATATAAAGAATGTCAAGTTATGGTAACCTACTGATGTTCCTCAGCCAAATGATGGAACTCTCAAGTGGAATGGCATTTTCAAAAACTTGTCCAGTGGATATTTGTTACAAGACAGGTTGAGCAGTGATCATGATACTAACTGGAAATAAAATATAAGAACAATTACCTCAAGTTGATCACAGACTATGAGACATTAAAATCTGTTTTTCATGGAGCTATCTATCATGGCAAAACATTTTAGGAGTACAGAATTGAGACCAGAAAATAGACTTGGCCATAGTAAAATAGAAAGAGCAATTGACAAGAAATGTTTTCCAAAGATTCAGTTGGACTTTTGTACTGGAAAAAAAGCAATTGCACAACATCCAGAATACATAACAATGTAGTGCCATCATCTCTTTTCTTTCTCTCCTCCCTCTCTCCTTCTTCCCCCTCCTTTCCTTCCTGCTTCTTTGCCTCCTTTTCTTCCTACAGGATGAAGACATGGAGACCAGGATTATCTGCCTTAATTACACAAGGGGAGCTCTTCAAATGTTGCTTTTTATGTTTCAGGTTTCTGTTAGATGGAGCTAATAACCACAGGTAGTTGACTTACTCCATCTCCAGGAGTAATGGGCAATGCTGCACAGCATCTTTCTGACACAGCTTTATGCACTGTTTCCCAGTTTCTCTTCGTTCATGGACCACAGGGAGAGAAAAGTCTTGTTTCTTAAAAGTTGTTCCATGACATGCTACATATTTTCTTATTTTTAAGTAAAATGTCCCATAATCTCCCTCTTAATTCTACAGTCCCCCTTTTAAATTTATAATATGACCACAAGATTCTAGTTAATTGAGTCCGCTGAGACCAGAGCTTTATTTTGTAATTCTTGTATACGCTTGTCTTTTTTTCCTTTATAAGTAAAGTAGTGCTTAGTTAAATGACTGGTGAAATTTAAAGGGACTCAAGTGTGAGGCTGGCAATGACATAAGAAATGGAGGCCAGAAGTTCAATGTGTGGCTGGTGGCTAGAGAGAATTTGGTGTCTGGGGTAGAATTGTGGAGGAATCCCAGTGATAGCCTATCATTTAAGACAAATGTTTTAACCTTTTCATTTCCATCAAAATGCACCAAGTAACTATTATTGGTGAAATTATTAAGGCCACTCCATGTAGTTAAAAGAGGGTTTATTTTGTGGGGTAACTTACAAATGAAGGGATAGGTTGTAGGGTCTGGCAAAGGTATGGCGCAGTCTGGCGGTGTTCTCTGGAGAACTCTGCTCGGTCTACCTCCAGCGTCCAGTCCAGGGTCCCAGAACCAAGAGAGACCTCTCCTATTGATCCTGGGTCTTCTGCTTCCTCTCTTAGCCCCACCTTGTGGGCGTGACCATTTCTGAAGCCTCAATGGGGGTTGGAACTTCCAGGCCAATGCTGGGATGGCTACCAACTACAAACTATCTTTCTTAAATGTGCTTTTTGCCAATATATACTTTTCATATTAGTGGGATATGCAATTTGCTATTATTTATTGTGGTGATTTTTTTTTTTCTCTAACAAATAAAGCTTGCCTGGGGATCAGAGGAAAAAGCCAGCCATTATACTTAATGCAAAGGTCAGGCAGTGGCAGCACACACCTTTAATCTTAGCATTTGGGAGGAAGAGATTCATTTCTATGAGTTCAAGGCCGTATTGGGAACAGAGCCAGACATTGTGGTACATACATTTAATCCCAGAACTAGTTAACCACAGAGGTCTGGAGGTCTGTACAGACAGACAGGAAGTGGTGTAGCTGGGCAGAAAGAGGAAGTAAGATGGCAGGGCACAGAAAGGTATATAAAGCATGAGTATATAGGAAATAGCTCTCTAGGAAATATCTCCACTAGGAAATAGCTGAGGATTTCCTAGTGGTAAGAACTCGTGGCTGGCTTATTCTATTACCCTGATCTTTTAGCTTTCACCCCAATATCTGGCTCCAGGTTTATTTATTTTTTTTATTAATAAGACCTTTTAAGATTCATGTTACACTTTATATCAATTTTGAATTTCCTTTTGGTTTTGATATTGTAGTCCTTTACTATTTATTTAACTTTTTTCTATAAGGTTGATTGAATGTGTTCTTTGACAGCTTCACATGTGTAGAAAGTGATTCTGAATCCTGCATGCTGTGTAATGTCGTTCTGTATGCTGTGAATATATTTGCTCTGATTGGTTGATAAATAAAATGCTGATTGGCCAGTAGCAAGGCAGGAAGTATAGGTGGGATAAGCAGACAAAGAGAATTCTGGGAAGAGGAAGGCTGAGTCAGGAGTCACCAGCCAGACACAGAGGAGGCAAGATGACAAGGCAGAACTGAGAAAAGGTACCAAGCTACGTGGCTAAACATAGGTAAGAATTATGGGCTAATTTAAGTGTAGGAGCTAGTCAGTAATAAGCCTGAGCTAATGGCTGAGCAGTTATAATTAATATAAGCCTCTGTGTGTTTACTTCGGGGACATGAGTGGGAGAGATTTGGCCTGACTGATGGCTGGCCGGGACACAGGAAAACTTCCAACTACCGCTGCATCCTCACCCTTTTTCACATCTCTTTTCCACATTTGTGCCTCTCTTTTCTCATGTAACCCTTTCAAGTTTACCATGCATCATCTGTGTGACCCTGAGTTTGAAACGATCCATTAGAGCCTGGTGGACTCCATAGTGCCTCTTGTGGGCACAATTGAATACAGTGACAGCTCCTCCCCAGAATTCATCAGCAAGAAGGATTGAGCCCTTCCTTGATTTATGACTGGTTATTGACAGGTCCAGTCTAATACTGGCCAGAGCCATTGTGAGGTCATGAGAGTATTGGCTACATAATGCCTAGAAGATAGCAGCTCTTTCCCCTATATTCTGGTACACACATTCCTTCTGCTCCCTCTTACATGATGATTCCTGAGCTTTAGATAGTTATTATTTATGAGTAATGAGAGAACAATTTTGATGTATTGATAATAGAATTTAGAAAAAGCTTGTAAGAAAAAATCCCCATATACAGGGCATCCAAAAATGTGGATTTAATATTTTAAGTAGTAATGAGTGAATTACAACTGTATTTCAGAAAACAAATGCAAATACTTGTATCTCATGCTATTTGGTGACTTCTCCCATTGAATTGCTGACATTTTCAGTCTTGCTTAAAGAGTTACAGGAAATTTCATCTCAAGTCTCCCTTGTAAATTTGGTATAGGGACTTCTCTATTTTCTGAACTGCTTCTTTTTCCTTCCTTGTACTCACCCTGCTCACTCTCTTCCTGTCTTTCTGAGCTGTGAGTTTTGCCTCTCTTTTATTCTCTATAATCCAGTATTTCTCCAAGTGTGGTTGTTGCATGCCAGTTTCTTCTAAGATTGAAACATTTCATACTTCAGGGAAGCTGTTTAAACAGGGAGATAGGCAACTCAAAATATCTTCAGGAAGTTCCTGAAACTGACCAGATTCACTAGGCCCCTCCCTCATATCCTAAGCAATAAAGCTACTGAGAGTCACTCTCAGACTAGTCGTTCTGCAAAGAAGACTCTGAAACCAGACCAGCTGCCTAGAACAAGAAAAAAAACAAAACAAAACAAAACAAAAAACAAAAACACTGAGCTGCCTGGAAGAGGTTAGACCAGAGTCACTTGGAAAGGCATGCTTGCTACATCTTGTTGAGCTGCCTGTAAGCTGTGCAATGTGCTTCACGTTCCCAGCTTTTATGAGCTGTCACCCATGCCATGTTGGGCTTTGATGATGCAGCTGTCTTTGAATCATTTCATATCCTATGTGTAACTCCTCACCCATATTCCTGTAAGTAACCCCAATAAAACTCATTGGTTCACCAAGTTGGGCTTTGGTGCTATCTGTACTTTGGTCTGTCTTGGGCTCCCTATCTGGGGTGACTAGACATGTGTATTGTATCTCCCCAGGCAAAGTCTTATCACCTAACAGGGATGCTTGGCCCATCTGCAGATACAGCCACCACCCTGACAGTCCTGCTAGAATATTGAGACCAAATCATCTGATCCCAGTGTGTGAATCTAGTGCCATCTAGAATCCTAGTGTAGAAATCCTACAGAGAAATCTGATGGGGGCACCCCAGAACCTGCCTTGGAGCAGTGTTCTCTGTGAGTCTTTTCTACACCAAATTTCAGATCTGTTTCCTTGAACAACTGGCTGTCGGGGTTCCCCCACATCCAGTCTTAGATGCACCGAAATTCTTCCTAATCCCCAGTCGTACATTAAACTTCTGGGTCCCATTGTTTGTCCCCCTTGAGTTTCAGGCTTACCTCTGACCTCAGGGAGTTCTCAACACTACACAGTTTGGAGGACCCGTTCTTCCTGCATTTGGGGACCCGTTTGTGCATCTTTCTATGGTTGGCATCAACTGTATGTATGCCTCTGCCAGAACTAGAAACTGAGGGCTAGTTTTTATCTTTTCTTCATTGTATCCATCCACTCACAGACGTGTGTTTGTTGTGTCTAATAGCACATTTAGTTCCCTCTAGCACCAGTTTTTGAGTAGCTTTGTTCTGTGCACTTACAATATTTCTCACTTACAATATTACAACTGTGACTTTTAATGTTTCCTATGTCTCTATTAAGTTCAGATCATTCCTATGCAAAGCTATGAATTTATTCCTTCCAGTTTGATAAAAAGCTTTCAGTAGCTCCCATTTTCTGGAGTGTAAAATGCAAAGGCCCCAGTGTGGCTTACAATATACCTCATGACCTGATTGTTGTCTAGCAAATTTATTTCTGCTTATGCTTTTTTTTTTAAATTTTCTCTTTACCTCTCCAGTTTATTTCTTACTACTCCTTATTTCATTGTTTGGTCCTTTTATTTTACTGACTGGTTCTATAGATAAGTTCTTTAGCTTTCCCAGCTGTTCCTTGCCTCTGGGCCTTTAGTATAGAATACTTGTTCTTTCTGAACTCTCCCATACCCTCCTTACTTTATCACATCCATTTGATGATTGGGTCTTTCTTCTGGAATACTTTTATCTTTACTTCCTATTATGAGTGCCATATAATAGCAAATATTTCAAGCAAAAAGCAAGAAAGAATAGATCTGGCCAGGACTATGCTAACAATTTATTTTTTTCATAGTATTTTCCAGAATTGGGCCAAATAGTTACCTGTAGCTGCAAGGGAGGCTAAGGACAAAAGCATTGTGCTAAATACACACAATATAAGATCAGTTCAGACAAGTCATGATTCATCACTTAAGAAAGACAGATTGCAGTTGAGAACAAAATTGAGATATTACCAAGAAACAAGATGGGATGGCCTAAGGGGAGGTGATCAGAGACTCTTTCCAGATTTTCCCTTCTCGATTGACAGCACATACAGTTGTCTAACCAGTCTATTCCTCAGACCAGATGCTCTCCTGTAGCACAGGCAGGGCTGTTTCTGAAGTAAGAAACAAAGGCCTCAGGCTCTCCTAGTCAAGGTTAACCTGTCTGCATGTCAAGCTTGCTGCCTCTTAAGGGAGCCTCTTGCTGCTTGGCATGCTGCTTGTTTCTGGAGCTGCTTAGAAGGATTAATTTGGCTAGTGCTCCAGAGAATTTGGAAAGTAAACAACTGTTTCTCTTTTGTCAATATGGCAATTAAGAACAGGGAGATTAAAGAAAGAGAAGTAAATGCAGCTTTTATTTCTACAGTAGACTGATAGGCTTGGTGAGTCACTGAATAGGTAATGAGTACTGAGGAAAGATGTTGGATTAACAAACCCAGCTCAGTGATGCAGTCCTCTCCGTGCTCAGTGCTCAGCTTCTTCCCACCCCCCACATAACCAAACACGGCATAGACAGAAAGCTTGTACATTTCATGATGGGATTTTGTTTTCATTGACTGTGGAATAAAACTCATTTTATGCCAGGGATGGAAATGTGCATGAAAATTTGGCTTCCAAATTTTAAAGGAGCATTTTTTTTTTGCAGCCAGGTCTATGCCCTTTTTGAGTTTATTATGGATGAGGAAAATGTAAATATAAATTTGTTATTCAGTGATCCAATGGCAGTACTGCTCATTAACACAAAATCATATTTGCACACAGTGAGAACTTGTTCCAACCTTGTTAGCAATTTACCTGTCAGTGATCTCCTCAGATCTCTTAATCTTTCAGGGACTGTTTCTTTACTCTTTCAAGAGTCAAGATAATGCTTCCTGCTCCAAGGACTCATTGAGGGCCCTGTGTGGTACTTCAAGGAGATAGGGAACTATCACCATGGAATATGCCACTTTTATATGCTGATTACTTCCATCTGAGAGCACTTAAGGAGCAGCAAATGTCTGGAGCTCCCTTATTTGCTAAAGATAGATCCTCCAAAAACGAATTCAATTGTCATGTACCCCTCTAGGGGAGTTCTGTCAACTAGGGAAGATAACTCACAGGAGCAGAGGCACCATCCTTAGACAGACTGTCAGAGAACATTGACTGTTCTGATGGGCTCTTCTGGGACAGGTTTTATTACCTGAGAGATTGTATCTGCATACGTATATGATCTTTACTCATCAAAAACTTCCACCCATCCTCCCCAGAATAGGAACAGTGTGAATTCCTAAACTTAACTGATACCATTAAATGCCTTGTACTTACCAATGGAAAAAAACACAAACAAAATACTTCAGTTTAAGGGCTGGGGATTTGGCTCCATGGTAGGACACTTGTGTAATACATAATATTGTTGGGGTTTTTTTGCTCTTTTGAGGGGGCCTGCCACCCAGCTCCCAAATAAATACACACAGAGACATATTCTTACTTACAAATGCCCAGCCTTAGTTCGGTTTATTTCTGGTTGGCTTTTAACTTAAATTATCCCATATATCTTTTTGCCTCTGGGCTTTTCCTTTTCTCTTACTTCTCTAAATCTTACTGTAAATCTTACTCTTACTCTGTGGCTTCTGTGTAGCTGGGTTTTGGCCCCTAGAGTCTTCCCCCTTCTCTGGCTCCTAGCTCTTCTTCTTTTTCCAAGATTTCTCCTATTTATCCTCTCTGCCTGCCAGCCCCACCTAGCCTTTCTCCTTCCTTGGTATTGGCTGTTCAGCTCTTTATTAGACCAACAGGTGTTTTAGACAGGGAAAGTACAGAGTTAAACAAATGCAACATAAATAAAAGTAACATACCTTAAAATAATATTCTACAACACACAGAAATTCCTGGGTTTAATTCCAGCATGGCAAGCAAACAAGACAGAACAAGGGACACTCTGGTTCAAGTCATATTTGTGCACATGCTAATGACAAAAATGCAGTCCTTCCATATCAACATGTTCATTGTTAGTTCACTTCTTAGACTCAATTATTGGACCTTCAGAAATAATCTTTCTCTTTTCCACAAGCCCAATTTAGAGCCCATCATGTGATAGATATCCAATGAACACTTTTTTTTTTTTTTTTTGAGCTGAGGATCAAACCCAGGGCCTTGCACTTGCTAGACAAGCACTCTACCACTGAGCTAAATCCCCAACCCGTGAACACTTATTAAATTGAAGATAGCATTGGAAATCAAGTGATCCATGTATGTAGAAGCATTATAAATTACCATACATATATAAGCAGGAACACACCATCAAAGGCATTCCCTCTCTCCAGCTGAGAGCTCCAGATCATTTACATATAAAGGTCTATGTGATGCCTACATGCTAGTTACCATACATGATTTACTTTTTCAGAAAATTGGGTGTGTAAGAGGATCCTAAGAGGAAAAGGATGTTTTATCAGGGGATCTGTGTCTTAGAAATGCACCAGGAGATAATACAAGGGGTTATTGTCGATTCTGGTAGCTCTTTAGATCAGCAGCAACCAAATTTGATTGATGATAGGGATGAGGATGCTGTGGTAAGGACTTAGTCGTTGTGAAGCAGTCTTCTGTTGATTAAATGGTTAATGTTAAGCCATTGAGTTGTAATTAATTAGTATCAACAACAGTACAGTGACTGTAAACAAGGGCAATGCTTTCATTCAGAAAAAATAGCTTTCATTCAGAAACAAACATGGATGACATTGAGCAATAGACTCACCTTGTTGTCTGTTCTCTGTCTTTCAGTGCTGTAGGCTTTTTGATTAAACTGTTGTGAGGCTGGCTGTCATTGAGAAAAGCAAAAAAAGAAAAAAAAAAGAAAAAAAGAAAAAACACAGAAGGAATATTGGGATTGTCAGATTCTTGACTTTATGGCTCCTAAGTACATTTTTGTGGTTTTCCATAAAAAATATTTGTCTGAAAGTGGAAGGATGCTTGAGAAAGAATAGGAGGTGTTTGGTTGAGCACCAGAAGTTGGGTTTGGGAACTCACATTAAAAAGCACAGAGTTTGGGATGGGGGAGGCAGGTCAGTGGGTAAAGTGCTTGGTGCAAACATGGGGGTCTGAGTTCAGAACCTCAGCACAAATGGAAAAGCCAGGTGCAACAGTATACGTCTGTAACCCTACTACTGGTGAGGGAGCTGTATATAAACGACTCCTAGGACATTCAACCAGTCTCACGTCAAACACTGAGAGACCCTGCCTCAAAAAGTAAGGTGGAGAGTAATAGAGGAAGACACTCACCTGAAGTGTGTGACTTCCAAACATTTATGCAAAGGGTAAGTGCACCTGCACACACACACACACACACACACACACACACACACACACACACACCCCAAAGAAAATCCTACAGTGTTTGAGGGAAATGAACAGTGAACCATTTTTTTTTGTCCTTGAAGTAATGAAGAGAATTTTAATTGACGTGACTGGGATTTATGCTTATAGGATCCTAAAGACGTCATGGCTGTACACATATGAGGAGCTAGAATACATTTTTGTATACTGGTCAGCACCATCTCTGGCTTTGCTTTAAATTATGTGACTTTAAAAAGAAAGCGACTATATCAATTAAAGGGAAAAAAGCCCTCATAATCCCATTAGTTCAGCAGCACATATTTCAATATTTATCCTGCTATTTTTCTATGTATATTGATGTATGCTTATATGTATTTATATCTGCACTTGTACCTATACTCACAACTGTACTTACATCTACTTCTATCCACACTTGTAACTGTAGATAAATATGGTTCTAAAAGTAGTGCATCCTAGGGCATTCTGGGAGGAAGGTGACAGGTACACGGGAAAAATTCACAGCTGATATTTACAGCGAAACTAGGTCACAAGCTCTTCCTTTGAGTCCTAAAATATAAACAACTGGGAACAAGTTATTGACTATCTCATAGCCTCTGTAGCAACAACATCTTACTCTGAGGAAACAAGAAGGGACCAGTGAGGTGACTGAAGTATTTGAACACAGGAACACACAAAATAACTCGAGAAGGGCATGGGATGATCAAAAAGCAAAAGACAGCACTAAGTGTTTTCTCTAGTTCCCACAGCACATGGTGTCAGAATCACAGTGAGGTTGGAGGAGCTGGGAGTCTCCAGATGATACAACATATGAAGATTCTGTGCTCTATAAAGTTCCTTGAGAATTTTATAGACTACATTTTGATCATACTCATCTTTCTCCCACAAATATGCCCAGATCTGCCCCCACTTCCCAACCCAACTAAATTCAAATCTTTTTATTTTTTCTCTACCAAGGCTGATTTGTGTAGTCCAAATTTTCTTGGATGGGTGTCCTTCCACTGGAAAATGGTTGCTTTAGCGAGAGCTACATTCTAGCAACTAACAGTTGCCCATAGCTAAGGTTGAGACTTAGGGTCTAACTACCTTCTCCATGCTGGGATAAGGAGGTCTGGTTTGGGCTCACCTACATTTTGTTCATGCTGGCACAAACTCTGTGAGTTCATGTGTGCAGCTGATCTGGTGTGTCCAGGAGAGACTGTTTTCTTACACACATCTACTACTACCTTTCACTTTTAAAGTCTTTCTGCTCTCTCTCTCTTGTAATGATCTGTGAGTCTTTGAAGGGGTGGGGCAACAAATATATTCCATGTAGGGATGAGCACTTTCATCCTCTTAATTTTTGCGTGTTGATCACATGGGGACCTTTTTATTAATCACCACAGACTGCAAATAGGAATTTCTCTGATGAGGGTTCCAAGAGCCAAGGGTATGTAAGTGTAATGGTAAATGATTAGGAGTTGGTTTAATATTATATCACTTTGGCAGAATAATTGTAGTAGGATCTTTCCTAGGCTTTATGAAGGTTCTTGGCTTGATAATGGTGCCAGGTATATATTTCATCTTGTGAATCAGGTCTTAAATCCAAGCAGAAAGGGATTGATTATTCTCATTATGTTCATGGCCCTATTGCTTCAGTGAGTATCTCCTGCCAAGCCAGTCATCATCATCATCATCATCATCATCATCATCATTATTTAAGTTTTCCTTTTTTTTAACAACTCCATGGCCCTCAACTTGATGGACTCTTTTTCTTTCAATATAATCTATATTTAATATATATGTATACATACATGTATATATTCACACACACATGTAGCCTGAGTTCATAACTCAAGCACATATGTCAAAGTCAGGTACAGCAGTAGTCATTTGTAGCCCCAGTCCAGGGGGAAGGTTACATCAGCTCTAAGGAAAAACAAAATTCTGGCCTTTGAAGGCAAATGAATGAAGCTGGAGAGCATGTTAAGAGAAAAAAAAAAAAGAAGCTCAGAAACACAAATCCATCTATCTCCTTTCTTTCTTTCTTTCTTTCTTTCTTTCTTTCTTTCTTTCTTTCTTTCCTTCCTTCCTTCCTTTCCTTCCTTCCTTCCTTCCTTCCTCCTTCCTTCCTTCCTTCCTTCCTTCCTTCCTTTCTTCCTTCCTTTCTTTCTTTCTTTCTTTCTTTCTTTCTTTCTTTCTTTCTTATTTCTGATATGTTAGAAGAAATCAGTATAAAAGGGGAGTCAGAAAATGTAATAAGCATGATTATAGGGCTGAGTATGGAATTTTATGCACCCTGGGCACTTAAACTAGTATAAAGCAAAAAGGCTTATCGGTGAAATGGCTATTTCTAGATATATAACATGATATGGACAAGTTGGGAAAATCTGTTATTTTAAGTGATAACACAGCTAGTTGACACTGTACTGTTTATTTTCAGAGCAGAACCTTGTGCTCTACCACTGATTAAGACACCCCAGATCATTAAGTGATTTTCTTAAATATTTACTTTGTTGCCTTTTGCTTTTAATTTGTTTTATAAATATGTTAACAGACCTTCAACAGAACCTTAGTGATAGAATTTTTGTTGTAGCAACAGTTGTTTCCTTAGGATATCAAGATTTCCATTTTAGACATATTTTAATGACTTAAAGTATTTTATTGATTCTGTAAGGATTTTGTAAAATATAGTTTGAACATATTCATCCACCTCAACCCCTCCCATCACTTATCAACCTTTCAACTCTCATCTTTTCCTATCTAATTTTGAGGTTTCTTCTTATTTTTATTATTATTTTGTTCCATTTTTCTTCTTTCTCCACTAAGCAGCTTGTGTTGTCCTTCTAGGCTTGGGATTGATGGTTTTGATTATATGAATAAAGGTTTTGATAAAGAATATAAATGAACAGGCAGATGAAAGAGATGTATAAGTAGGCCTTGGCAGGGTGCTAATTACCTACCTATGCCCTCTTTGCCCTGCCAACTTGTAGGCATCTCCATGTGTTGAACATTTCAGAAGCTCTCTAATCCCTACCTTTTAGGTTTAGGATGGAAGATCATTAAATAGTCATTGAAGATTACATAATTGGCCATTTTTTTTTTTTTTTTTGTCAGAGGGACTGAAAGATCCAGTGTCTAGTCACAAGATAGTTTTCATGGCTACTACCCCTACTCTGGCTCTTCAGAAATCCACCAAGGGAAACCTGGGTCAACCCTACAGGGCTGTGAGGGAAGGGCCAAGGGATGCAGGAACATAGGGTCAGGTGCGTCTATGACTCAGAAAATCAAAGACCATAGTGACCCTGGGTCAGGAACGAGGGCCAGAGGCCAAATGTTATAACAAAAGATTGCTGTATTGCCCCCACCAACAAGGGGTTCATATCAGGATCAGGGTCTATACATGTCACTGTAACACATATTTGTTGTTCCCTTTTACTTCTGTAGTGCTTTTTATTGTTTATTATTCCGTTTAGGTGTACTTCTAATATAACTTTAAATTGTTCTTTTCATTATTTTAAATACTATGGAAGGTGACAAAATCAAAATAAAATCCAGGTCTGGTGGCACATACTTTTAATCTCAGCACTCAATAGACTGAGGTAGAGCATACTACCATTTCAGGTACACCTGGGCTACATAGCAAGTGCCTGGCCTTCTAGGCCTGACAAAACAAAGCATACAACCCTACCTCCCAAATCACACACACATAAATTAAGTTAAATAAAATACCATGTCTTATCTGAGCTGGTTTATTTAATAAAATTAATCAGTCACTAAGGACTATCAGTTATTTCAAAATATTCAGAATTTAGTAAAATAGGTAACTAGAAAAGCATTTGTGCTGATGAACTGGTCCAAAATGCCTATTCATCTGTTTCTGCTATTAAAAGCAAACAAGTAAATACAACTTTAGCTTTGGTTTAGATATTTTTCTGGGAATAATTGACTACATTTTAGAACAGAAAATTCCCCATTGAAACCATATGTGGCACATACTTAAAGTGTGTTTCCTAAGCTGCTGTGGGATGGGAGATTTCTAAAATACAAACCCTGATATTGAGGTCTCCCACTGCAGCCGTGGTGGGGGATGTTAGAATTGGGCAGATACTCATTTAGTTGACTCTCAAATACCTGAATGCTGAATTTCATTCAGCCTAATTGGAACAAAGGGATCGGGTGGAAACAGCTGGGTATGCATGTGCTGTAATTGTTAAAGGGAGAAGTAATTTCTAAGTGTCTGATCTACAAGTCTTTGTTAATATTCTCAGGATATTTCCCAGTAGACAATTTTAGTTTTTTTTTAAATATATATTTCTAGACAGCGGCACTTGCTATTTTATTTGCCAGGGTAAAATATCATGGCTGAGTATCCAAGGCTATATTTATTCTTTGTTTTCATCTATCCCTCATCTCTGTCCAGTGAAGTGTTTTGAATTTAATACAGTGTTATATGTATATATTAAAGGTTTCCAATCCTTCATATTGTTCTTCTCTATCTTGCTATTTTCTTCTATTTCATCATATTTATCTCACATATTAAGCTAATTTAAAGGGTAGTTAATGAATGTGTTTTAAAATGTAGAGAGTCTCTGCTTTCTAACTTTGTATGAACATGTTTAGCTGCCCCCACCAAAGTGAACTACATTCTTTCTAACTCTTGTAAAAAATAAACCTTCCCTACATTAAGTTGTAACTTATCAGATATTTGATCAAGTGTTTGGTATAGAAACAAGAAAAATAAAAAAAAAATCAGTATGGAGAACAGACAGCTGATGTCATATCCTTGGCTATGTGATGTTTAGCCTTTTGGAACTGGTTTACACATGTGAATACTTATGTGTTTGTGTACAATTTGTATATTTGTTTGCTTGTGTACATATATATATATATATATATATTTATGTGTGTGTAAGAAGGCAGGTTTGTGTGTGTGTGTATGTCTGTATTTATGTTTTTGTGTATACATGTGTATATTTATGTGTGTGCATATGTATATTTACATGTGTAAATTTATATACACACAAAGATAAACTTACACAAACAGAATGTGGCAGTGGTGTCCACATGGTATTAGTCCTTCATGCATGAGATGTGCAGGATTGAGGGGTCGTGGAATCTTGTATCATCGTTTCTGACAACTGCTGAACCTAGCAAATATGTAAAAGGTTTTCATTCTCTGCAAGGATGCCTTGGAAGGCCTTCGATGAACTTGAGAAAGTGAAACTTGGGTCATGGAAACTCGAGAATGTTGGAGATGTCAAAACCATGGGACATTCACCAAGGAAAGCTGCAGGCACAGAGGTTATCTGGGCCAGAGAGTGTTGCAGGTGGCAGAGCTACAGGACCAGGGTTTCCCTAACTCTTTGGACCTGCTGGTAATACAATGTATAGAGTGTCTGTATAGTCCCAGACACTCTATACAGAGCTAGGGATTTACTGTTCGTTTTCTTTGGTTTTTGTTTTGACTTTGATCCAGTCTTTCTCTGCAATGCCCACATTCTGTCATTTTGGAATGATAATTCTTATTCTGTGCCAGTATGTTTTGGAAATGGATTTTTTTTTTAAATTTTATTTTATAAGGACTCACAGTTAAGAACTTGTCATGACTCTCAGATGATGTTGGATTTTGAAGGGTTGGGACTATGAAGGACTGTGGAAACTTTTGAAGTTGAACTAATTATATTTTGCATTATTATACAGCCATAAGTCTGTTGGGGGACAGGTATGGAATATTGTGGCTTGACTATGAAATATCTTTATAGGCTTGTGTGTTTGATTTCTAGGCCTCCAGCTTATGGCACTATTTAGAAAGACTGTGGAATCTTTGGATGTGGAACCTCTCTAGAAGAAGTGGGTCATTGGGGATGGCCTTGATAGGAGGTGGGGTCTCTCTAGAGGAAGTGGTCCCTGGGGCTGAGCCTTGAAGTTTTGTATTCCAGACTCCTTACCTACCCACTCAATTCTTCTGCTCCATAGATGAAATAGCAGCAGCTGCCTTCCCTGCCTCCTGCCATGCTTTTCCTAGGGACTGTATCCTTTGTCACTGTAAGGAAAAAGAAACTCTTCCTTTCATTAAAAAATAGTAGCACATTTCTGGGACTCCTTTGACCAATAACTTGAAGGGAAATATCCCACACTTGATACTGGTTTATTCTTTGATAACCTATGGTTTCTAGGAGGGGAATTATCCTTTTATGTGGGGTAACTCCAATTAAACTTTTCTCCCCAAATTATCCTTATTCCCCCTTTCATATCACCTGTGTCTACTATTCTCTGCCTAAACTCTTTCGCTCCTCTCCTCAAGGGCTTCTTTCTGGTTTACTGGCTGCTATAAGGTATTCTAGGTTAAACCACAGATCTAAATATCTGAGGCTAAGCTCCATAAATGAGAGAGAACATACCTTATTTTTCTTTCTAGGTCTGGGTTACCTCGTTCAGTATAATATATTCTGGTTCTGTTGGTTTGCTTGCAGATTTCATGAATACATTTTTATTTTCTTTACAGGTGAGTAAAATTCCATTGTGTAAATATCCATTTTCCATTCATTTGCTGGGTAACATCTAGGCTGTTTCTATTTCTTAGTTATTGTGAATGGATCCACAATGAATATGGATGAGTAGATATATCTAAACTGGCATATAGAATGCTTTGGACATATGTACAAAGTGGGATAGTTGGATATCACCACTGCTTTTTGTTGCCCACAAAAACTTGATGTTAAGTTTTTATTTTTTGAAGACTCCATACATTTCTATCACAGGGCTTAGGATAAAAAATCAGACTTAAATGGACCTGGAAGTTTCTTACTTGCTGGCTAGCTTTCATGGTGCTGGGAGGTGCTGTGTAGCCTACTGGAGGGAAAAAGTCATTATTAGTCTTAGCCAGCTGTGAACCTTGTGAGCTATAGTAATGATAACCTTAGCCTTGTGATAGATTTCCATTGGTGTAGTGGAAATAATAGTGGCATAGATGTTCTTGGGGTAGTACTCATTTTACAATGAAATTAAACTCCAATTCACAGAAGGGAATGCAGAATGGATAATGCAAACCTGGCCAAGAACCTATGGCTGAGGAAGTCATACACCTCCTGAAAGAACAAACTGTCACTATATTGGACATGGTCTCAAACTGCTTTCTAAGTATTTGTCCTTATATCCATAGACAAAACTCCAATGGATATCTCTAAACCATAAAAATGTAGGAAGTACTAATCAGACTTAAAAGATTCTAAAGGAAAAAAAAAGATGATATTGTAGCTGGAAGTTTTCCTGTGTTCTGGCCTGCTGGCAGTTGGGACAAATCTCTCCCACTCTCGTCTACCAAGTAAATACACAGAGGCTTACATTAATTATAACTGCTTGGCCATTAGCTCAGGCTTATTACTGACTAGCTAGTATACTTAAATTAACCCATAATTCTTATTTAAGTTTAGCTACATGGCTTGGTACCTTTTCTCAGTTCTGCCTTGTCATCTTGCTTCCTCTGTGTCTGGCTGGCAACTCTTGACTCAGCCTTTCTCTTCCCAACATTCTCCTCATATGCTTGTCCTGCCTATACTTTCTGCCTGGCTACCGGCCAATCAGCATTTTATTTATCAACCAATCAGAGCACACATATTCACAGCATACAGAACAACATCCTACAGCATGATATGAAGTTAGGAGAGGGATGAAAGGAAGTTCTTGGAGAATTTGGAGGTGGGGAGGTATCATAAGGATACAACCAAAATACATTGTATGCATGTATGAAAATCTCAAAGAATAGTGTAGCTAGAGTTTTCTCTCTGGGTCCTGCCAAGCCCCAGAAGTCCCATAGGCCACTTATAAAATACACATACAGACACTTATATTATTTAAACTGTTTGGCCTAATGGCTCAGGCTTCTAGCTATCTAGTTCTTACATCTTAAATTAACTCATTTCTATACATCTATACCTTGCCACATGGCTCATGGCTTACCAGTATCTTACATGTTAGTACTCACGGTGGTGGCTGGCAGCATCTCCTCCAGACTTCCACCTCCCAGCCTCTCCTCTCTGTTTGTCCCGCCTATCCTATACTTCCTGCCTAGCTACTAGCCAATCAGTGTTTTATTTATTCACAGCATACAAGACATCCCACAGCACTTCCCCTTTTCTGTTGTTTTTTTTTTTTTTAAGGAAGATTTTAACTTTAACATAGTAAAATTACATATAAAAACAGTTATCTAACGGGAATTACAGTTACAATATCTAGTCTATTTGTATTTGGCAAAATTAAAGAAGATATCCTATCTATCTTACATTTGTGAGTCTAAAGTTTCATATCTAACTTATCTCTTATCCTAACTAAGGAAATTATAACTATCTAGTCTTCAACTACATCAAAGACTTCAGAAGGATATAATATTACCTGAGAAATGGGAGAAGGATACAAGCAACTTTTGAGAGTCTTGTAGGGTAGACAGAGAAAGCTGGCAGCCTGGACAGTCATCTAATGTTCCTTTGTAAAGATGGGGCATTTGTCTTCAGTCCACAGGTCTAGAGTCTCTCAGTCACTTCTCTCCATGTCCTGTAGAATGTCTGGCAGTTTCCTCCATGAAGCAAAAACCTGAAGGACCATTTTGCCAAGCAAAGTTCAGTGGTCACCTTCCTATGGGTCCTGCATGCCCAGTCAATACACTTTTTTCAAGCAGTCCAGACAAGAACAGTTTCTTACCCAAAAGGGTATTTTTGCCAAGGTTAAGATAAACTTCATATGGAGTGTCTTCGATGCCCGTCTTCCTCTCTGAAGTAAACCAGTGCTGCCAGGAGCAGCCATGTCTCACTGTCCAGAAAGTCTAAATTTTTAAAACATTTTAAATGTCATATTCTGCTGGGCGTTGGTGGTGCACACCTTTAATCTCAGCACTTGGGAGGCAGAGCCAGGCGGATCTCTGTGAGTTTGAGGCCAGCCTGGGCTACCAAGTGAGTTCCAGGAAAGGCACAAAGCTACACAGGGAAACCCTGTCTCGAAAAACTAAAAATAAATAAATAAATACATAAATAAAAAAATAAAATAAAAAATAAATAAATGTCATATTCTGTAGGTCTTTCAAGTGTTTGAAGATTACCTATCTATCTGAAATATATCTATGTATACCTAGAAGACTTAACTAACATGGCTACAAGTATGATTATCATAGATAGCTAATTATTAATCTATTTCTTAATTATCCATTATAATCTTAAATGAGCTGTGCAAACATAATACCTTAAATAAGAGTAGAAATATACATACAGTATAATAAAATTAACTTTAAGTTTATATCAATAGACTCAAATCTATAGCAATGTAAAACATTTTTAAATAAGTTGTTGCTCTTTAAAAGTAGGTTCAACAATCTACCCTTTTATCTTATCATATCTATATCCTATATATCTATATTATATCCCCTTTTTTCTTTTAGAAAGATATTTTAGTTATAATTAACCTGTTTAAATAAAAACATTGGTTTTTCTCTGTCCCACACTAGAATACTCTTCTGTTATGGGACACAAGGATCTCTCAAACTTTTTTTTTTTTTTTTTGACTATGCTTGGGTTTAGAGAAGAAGTAAGATAATTCCATCCCTAAAGCCAGTTTGGTATATTTGGGAATTTGGGAATATATATAATCTCGTACTACTTTCTGCTGGAGGGGGGCACTGTATCTTTTGGGGACACAAAGAAAATTTTAGGATTATAGAGTAGTCTGTGAGAGTGTATTGTCTGAGCCAGTTGCCTTGAAACCATTCTGGATGTTGGATCATCTGTGCCATGGTGTTATCAGAGACCTTTCAGGGGGTCTTGGCTGGTCAAACCTGATGTATCTTAATCTGGAACAAATCCATAGCCTCTGGCTTTCTGTGGAAACAAAAAGCAGAGCCTCCTTTCCAAAGCAACATATTCTTACATCCAAATTTTGAAGTCAAGTTACCTTTAAAATATACATATTGGCTCAATTCAACAACTTTTACAATCAATTGTTTTTCTGCAGTTAAGAATCCCAAAGACAACACAATCCAGAATCTCTGTGTAATATCCATCTTTATGTGGCTTATTTTTTATACTACCTTTACTGTCTCTTTAAAGACTTTATTCTTAAAAACTATTTCTTTATATAACTGTATATATTTCTTTTTCTCTTTCTTCCAAACCTACATACATTTTTACACACATTGTAAAACATTTAAAGTCTTGTTCCATCTGAATCTGTCTTATTGTGAGTCTGTTGTTTTAAACTGCAGCATTACTAGGCCCAGCTAGCTTAGTCGGTAGAGCATGAGACTCTTAAATCTCAGGGTCATGGGTTTGAGCCCCACATTGGGCGCCATTTGTAGCTCGAGTTTTTCTCTCCAGGTCCCTCCAAGCCCTGGCAGTCCTGTAGCCCACTTATAAAATACACATACAGACACTTATATTATTTAGCTGTTTGGCCTAATGGCTCAGGCTTCCAGCTATCTAGTTCTTACATCTTAAATTAACCCATTTCTGTAAATCTATACCTTGCCACATGGCTTGTGGCTTACCAGTATCTTACATGTTGGTACTCATGGTGGTGGCTGGCAGCGTCTCCTCAAGACTTCTACCTCCCAGCTTCTCCTCTCTGTTTGTACCACCTATCCTATACTTCCTGCTTGGCTACTGGACAATCAGCATTTTATTTATTCACAGCATACAGGATATCCCACAGCAGAATAGATTAAATAAAATTTTAAAACAAAATCAATTTATTGTCATCTTTTACAACTAAATACTTTTGCTTAAAAAATCAGTTGGGACGTTTTAGTGGAAACATATTCTGGATCATCAGTTTATATGAAGCAGAAAGAAAATACCAGTATTACCTAAGCCATGGCATTCCAATGCTCACAAAACGTTTCACAGCTAGAAATTTTTGTAGCTACTCAAAATGTGAATTATCTTGCACTGCAATTCATGTAAAACAAACAAAAAAATAACCCCCTGATTTATTATGGACTACAAAAAAATTAATACGGGTCCTCTAGAATTATATGCGGAAAGTGCATATTTTGGTTTTTATAGCTGGCTTTCTGTGAGCATGGATGTGATTTTGATAAAGTGGTACATGTTTTAATACTGTTGCATTACTCTTTCGCATAATGTATATGCTTGTTTTTCAGTGGGAAGACTCTACAGACAATACTACTTGAGAAAATGGATGGTATCAATTTATCAAGGAGCTTTAGTAAAATAATGAGGTTCTGATTATCAGAATTATCTTTAGTCACAATATGATTCATCTGTCCTTGTGACCTGTTTTTTGCCTTGTTGATAGATGTTTGCTCTGATAGACTCCCACGCACCATTCAAAGAAGTCTTTACAGACCTTTAATAAAGATTTTAAGTATTAAGCTCCACTACCAACAAGTGCGACCATCACATTGACTGTCCCTTCACATACTGTGGACCATCAGAGCCATAAACCCATTAAATTATCTCACTCTATAGGCATGTTGAACCTTGGACATTGCTACACAATGTTGCTATTTACAAAGTTCATGGTCAAGAACTGTGTGATCAAGTTACAAAAACATCAGAACAAAGTTTTAGAATGTTTTAAGCTTATAGTTTTAAGTCTGTTACGTTTTGAATGCCTGACATTGGGGCAGTTGTAAGTTCTAAGGGAAAGTTATCCTGGCAGGTGGGAGCCAAGGAATACCACAAAGTCACACTGCACAACAAACCTCATACAAGAGATTTAGTGGGAAAGACAGAGGAGGGTGGCTGCCTCTGCCTGGGTGAAGAGCAGCAGGGAACTGAGCAGAAGTCAAGGGGGCTAGAGAGATGGCTCAGTGGTTAAGACAGGGTTTATAGAGGGTTTCTTGAGTGTGTGTGGAGCTTTCCAGGGTGGCCTGGGATTGGTGGGAGTTTTGTGGCCTCATATTTGGGCAAGCTCATGGATTGGTGGCATTCTGTGGCTTGGTCCTAGGACAAGCTCGAGGATTGGTTAACTGTTGTTTTGACCCTGGTCTGAGGCTTGAGGTCAAGTCAGAGGCAGGGTTTTCTTTCTCTAGCCCTTTTACCCTACAGCAGTCTATGCCTCTGTCTTGTGGCATCATTTTGTCTTCCCTCCCATCGATTCTTAGAACCTCCTTGAGTGGATATTCCTTCATTCTCAGCTCTTTTAATTTGATCCCTACTGAAAATTTGCAATTAACTGGCTTTGTGGGTAACCCACCCGTAGGTCACTGGCTGAGCTTCTTATGGCAATAGTAAAGGACAGCCCATCAGTCACTGTATAAGACAGTTTAGTTCCCACTCTGGAAGGACACTGACTGCCATCACAAAGGACTTGGGATTCTTCGGATTCACACAGAAATGTCAACTCCAGAACGTGGCCCTTGTCTAAGCTGGCTTCTGAAGTCTGGGTAGCAGAACTTAGAAGCAGAGGGATAATCATGGGATAGCTACTTCTTGAGCTCAGTTGGTTTCCACAGAGTTGTCGCGTCCTGCTCTGGCTCATAGTGTACTGTCCAGGACTTCTCACATGCCCATACTAGGTTGAACAGCAGACTAGGTGAGTTCTTCTTTATTCTGCTGTCTAGGTTTCCAGTTAAAATGGCGGAATGATAGACCGAATGTTGGGGGTCAACTAGTGCTTCCGTTACTCCTTGCTGAAAATTCTTGACTTAAATAAATTAGTTTTGTTAATAAATTATAATGTACTAAATGAAAATAAAACTGAGTAAAAATGACCCAAGGTCTAAGAACATTTAACAATTTAGACTCCTATTCCCCCTTACGTAGTTTTTTTTTTTAAGATGTGAATTTATGCTTGTTTATCTTATGTCCAGGTGTCTCACCTGCATATTTGTAAGTTCACCTCTTGAGGGCAGTGTCTATAGGGGCCCAAAGAGAGTGTTGGCTCCCAGGGAACTGGACTTATAGATGGTCTGCAGCTGCCACATGGGGACTGAAAAGTGAACCCCAGTCCTCTGCAAGCACAGTGAGCCCTCTGACCTGCTGAGCCATCTCTCCAACCCCACCTGTACGTTCAGATCCAGGCATGATTTATATATTGTTAAAATTAGTAGTTCAGTAACAGTTCTTTTCTCATTTTGTGCTGTGAAGTGCTTTTTTATGTTAGTATAGAACTTCATTATTTATTATTAAATATATAGTGAATATTCTGCATATATTATTTTTCTTTTCTTAGATTAATTTTCTTAACCTATCTACCCACCCCACCCAAAGAATGGCTTGGTGAAAGAATTAGGATTATTTAATGAGTTTTGAAGCACAATAAAAATGACTTTCTAAATGACATTAAATCATCCTTAAACCCCAATATTCCATCTACAGGAATAGCAAGGCTGCCATGGTTTGAAACCAGGTGTGACATTTTTCCTGTCAAATGTTTGCAGAAAAGTTAAGCATGGAAGCACATACCTTAATTTTGAACATTTGATTCCAAACTCTATCTGAAATGAGAATAATTGAAGACATGAATTATCATGAAATTTAGCAAAATCTAACAAACAAATTCCACCAATAATTCCCCCTTCACATTCTCTTTCAAAACGAAAATAAAATGAATAGTTAAAATTCACACAAAATATCAGTGCAATGCAAATATTTGGACATATACATTCAAGGAAAGGATTATTTTAATGATTATTCTCTGACTAGTTTCTTCTCAATTAACACACACACATACAGACACACACTCACACACACACACACACAAATACACACGAGTGCATGCACACATACACTCTGATCCTCTAGGTTCTAACTCTTTGCTGTGATTGTGTGGTTCAATCTATTAGAAACTTGCAGTACCTGTCCCTGCCCACACTCGACTGGAGGAATCACAATTTCACAGTTTCGTTCCCTGTCATAATGAGTTTCTGGCTCCGGACATGCAGGGAGAAATCCCAAACATTGGCTTCTCAATAGGGAAACAGTGAAACATCAGAGGAAACAGAAATTAGATCAATATATAATAATAATACAACAGCTCTAGAATCGTTCCCTGTACTCATATGTATGTTGCTGCAAATATATATATTTCCTTCCCACATCATTTCTGAGCAGAAAATTGTACAAGTTTAAGTTGGAGGAAGCAACTGAGAAATGTAGGTAGCATGCATTATTTATTTATTGTGTCACTGGGCTTCTTTTATTAACTAGGATAAGAAAAATTATCAGGACCAAGATTTTAATCAGCCATAACATTTATAATGCAAAACTATTTTATGAGTAAGATTTTTATTTTAAATCTGTTAGTAAGAAATATGAAAATAAGCCACTATAAAGACTATAAGATTGAATACAGGGTAATAGGACATATTCAATGTACATTTTGTTGAATTTATCAAAAAATATGGTCACAGGTCAAATAGAAGTATCTAAAGCCATTTTAGCAAATTGATGTCACATGTACATGTGACATTCTTCTCTCTAGATGGGTGACATATGCAGATATGACATTAGACTGGTCACCGGTGCTCCTTTCCCACAGATGGATGATGTGTACAGATGCAACTGAGTTGAAGGCAGTAGCTGGGGTCCCTGCTGTTCCTTCCTTTATTCATTCTTTGTCCCTGGGCAGCTTTCTTAAGCCAGAGGAAATTGATGTTGGCACTGTGTTCCCCTGTGTAGACAGTCTCTGGATTTAACCATGCTCAAGTTGATACTGCATTCATATATATATATACATATATATATATATGTATATATATACACACGTATATATACATATATGTATATATATATATATATATATATACATATATATATGTATACATATACAGACACACACACACACACACACACACACACACACACACACACACATATATATATATATCTTTTTGGTAGGTAGGTATTAGTATTTCTAGTACATAGCACATATACATGAAGACATATTCCCCCAAAGGCTTCTCCATTTTGACACTTCAGTTTATTATAGTTGAACTTTTTACTGTGTTGGGAGAATTCATGATTCTTCTACTTCTTCTTCTTCTTCTTCTTCTTTTTTTTTTTTTTTTTTTTTTTTGGTTTTTCAAGACAGTATTTCTCTGTGTAGATTTGCACCTTTCCTGGAACCCGAGTTGTAGACCAGGCTGGCCTCGAACTCACAGAGATCCACCTGCTTCTGCCTCCTGAGTGCTGGGATTAACGGAGGTGCCACCACCGCCCTACAATTGTTCTTTTTATCTTGTGGCTCTGGTGATAGAATGTATAGCCTCGGGCATGCCAAGTTTTTCACCACTAAACAATACCCTTACCACAGCCACCAGTGTTTTGGGAGTAATATCCTTTGTGTGCCAATAGGAAGTGGACTCACTCTCTAGGAACAGCTTCCTGGCTCTGACCTGATTCACCAACTCTCACTTGCTTAGTGGCACTAGTTTCAGAAGGAGATCCCAAATCCAAAGGGCACTGGGCTATTCGTTTCCTTATGATATTGATAAGTGCTGGGAAAGTCAAAACCATGAACGTTCATTGGCACTGTATCCATGGGAAGTAGGAGAAAAAGTTACCTCAAGTTACTGTCCAGAAATGGGGCAGCAGTTGATGGCCACTTAAAAGCAAAGTTCCCCAGTACTGTTTCCTCAAGAAGGGAGGTAGGGAGGTGTGTGTGTGTGTGTGTGTGTGTGTGTGTGTGTGTGTGTGTGTAGGTAGGTAGGAGGTAGTTCAGTGCAGCGCACCTCTCTAATATACTCAAGGCCCTGGGCCTGATCCCCAGTCCTGAGAGCAAAATAGGAGAAATATACGAAGGGAGAGTTGAGATTTTAATAATTGTTATTTTCCTATTTTTATTTATTTGAGATCTGGAAACTCAGCAAGTTGATAGTGAACCAGTTACCTTTGCAGACAGAAGAAAAGGAAAAAAAAAATCATGGCTCTTTTTATCTTGGTATGTTAGACAGAAATCTATAGAGATCCCTAAGCAAGCAGGTATTTGCGAGGGGTGGTGATGGTGCACGCCTTTAATCCCAGCACTTGGGAGGCAGAGGCAGAAAGATCTCTGTGAGTTTGAGGGCAGCCTGGGCTACAGTTCCAGGAAAGGTGCAAAGCTACAAAGAGAAAACCTGTCTCGAAAAACCAAAAAAAAAAAAAAAATAGAAGAAGGTATTTTCAACTGATACTGGGTGACAAAGGGAGGAGTTTTCTCCAGTGTAACTGGGCATATCTCCTACACTCCAGGGCAGGTCCTATGCCCAGCAGTAATTGGCCAGCACAAAATGGACTTGCCTGTGTGTGTATGTGTGTGTGTGTGTGTGTGTGTGTGGCTTGTGTGTGTGTGTGCGTGCGTCCGTGTGTGTGTGTGTGTGTGTGTGTGTGTGTGTGTGTCTTTGTTATTGTTATTAGTTTGTTCATTTTAATTTTCTTTCTTTTTTTTTTTTTTTGAGAGAGAGACAGAGTAAAGATGGGTGGATAAAGAGGAGCATAGGATCAGGAAAGAGTTGGGGGAGGGAAAGGTATATCATTAAAATGTAATAGTATGAAAAAATAAAATAAGATAAATAAAAAATATGGGGGGCCCTCAAAATTCTCCATCTTCTAGGGCACACCATCTTCTCTTCAGTGTGAATAGAGTGGATGCCACTTCTGGATTTAGGTAGCATTATGTGACAAAATTGGAAGACTGTGCTGACTGATTAAGGATACAAATCCGGTGACTTTGAGTTAATTACAAGGAACGTCACCCTGGGAGGGCCTGATCGAATCATGAGTGTCATTAAGAGATGCCTATACCTCTCTAGCATTAGACATTTAAGCAGCATAGATGTCCAAACTGCCATTATATAGACAGGGCAGGATGTCAGGCAGCAGATGGCTTCTGGAAACAGCAATAATGCATGGATGACAGCCAGACACAAAACCAGGACCTCCGTCCTATAGCTATAACGTGCTGAATTCTGCCAACAACCAACTATCTCGGCCAAAGACCCCAACTTGCACAAGCACTCAGCACTATGTAGTGCATTGATTCCACTGTTAAGGCCTCCCCAGAACAACCCAGTTTGCTAAAATATGAACTCATAAAGACTGCAACAATACCTCTAAGTTTGCAATAGAAAACTGATAGATTTACCTTAAAATTATCTCCTTTTTCTTTTCCAATAATGGAAAAAAAACCCACACATTTTCCTTTAAAGTTGACTATTTCCTTTGGGGACATCTTGATGTACTATATCTTCAACCTATATTGTAGCCGTGACTCTAGAAACCATGTCTGGTCTTGTTTAGCACAAGCCTACATCTTTGTCAAGTCCTTCTTCAAGTATCTCCTCAACTGCATCAAGAAGAGTCCTTGTCTGTAAGGATCTCTTGAATTCATCATTTCTCATTCACTGAAAACTGGCCTGCCCCTACTAATACACAGGGACTTTCTTTGACGCGCTTGCCTGTGACACTTTTTTGCTACTAAGCACAATAGACACTATTTTGTTATTGCTCTTGGCCAGTCAGTAGTGTCAGCAATTTCTCTTTCAAACAATTTATTTTACTTTGAACACATTTTTCTCCTTTTTTCAATGATTTCTCTTCTGTACTGAATGTTAGTAATAGAAGGCATCAACACTCACTTTCTTCTTAATAGAACTCCTCTCCCTGAACAATAATATCTGTTCTCTTTATTTAATTTGCCATGAACATATGGTAATCATCAATCTAATTCCAAATATTTTCTCCTTATTTTAAATACACATGTCCATTAGCTTAAGAATGTTTTGGTTTTGGTGGCCAATGGTCATTCTCTCATATACATAAAGATCAACTAACATCTTGCTGGGTTTGAATTTTGTTTCATATAGCCCTGATTTTGGTGGCTATCACCACCATTTACCTATTTAGGCAGTCTGAGGAACTTGATATCTGTATTAGCTAGAGGTCTCAATAGGATGACTTTCTGCTGACTGAAAGGCCAAGGGTCTGGGACTTCCTCAGTCCACAAGACTGGATGTCTCAAAAGTCACAGTATGGTGCTGGAAACCCACAGTATTCCCAGAGAGCTGCTGGTCTTCCATTCACTTTGGTATGGGAAGAAGTTGGTTTGAATACCACCGAAAGACTGTCTTAGCAGTAGGATCAATAAACTTGCCAGCAAGAGAGAGTGAAGGAAAGTACAAAAAAAGCAAAAGCTTTCTTTTCCCAAGTCGTTTTGTTTGGGCTGCTCTCAGAAGATTTGGTCCAGATTTACTGTGGGACTTCTAATCTCAAAGAATCAATCAATGAAGTCCCTCACAGGCATGTCCAGCTGCTTAGGTTCCAGATGTAGCCAAGGTAACTAAAATTAGCCATCACAATATCTTACACTAACCTCCTGTTAGACTTGCCTTTGTCTTATCACTGGCCGTTAATCATTTACCAAAATCTGCTCAGACTTAGTATTCTGTTCACATTTAATGTTTTATTCTTCCATCTGAAGCCACTGATATTTCCCAGTATTTCACGATGTCCATTAAAGTTATTTCTGTTTTTAATCTAGATAATTTGTTTCATTGCATTGTCTGAAGTAATTTTAGAATACATGTATTTGATTAATCACATTCAATTGAAAATTTCATGTATCATTTTTTGTTCTGTGTATAATTCCCAATTCCAGCAGGGCACATCAACCCGGCATCTCCTTGCCCTAATGGCTGTCTCTCGTTACTTTTACAACTCCATCCTTGATTCTAGCCACATTTCTTTTAGTACTCTACTTAAAACTAAACAAATCCTGGGTTATACATCTTTTTACTACCATCTATTCTGCCTGGAAAGCACTTCCTTCTTCCTTCCTTCCTTCCTTCCTTCCTTCCTTCCTTCCTTCCTTTCTTCCTTCCCTTTCCTCCCTCTCTCTCTCTCTCTCTTTCTCTCTCTCTCTCTCTCTCTCTTTCTTTCTTTCTTTCTTTCTTTCTTCAGTTCTTCCTTTCTTTCTTGTTTTGTGAAGGAGGTGTGCTTATTCCTGACCATTAACTTAAAGAGTCCACCTTTGCTCCATTAAGCCTGTCTTGGGTATTCTTCTATCTATGATAGCACTGTGCTCTGTGATCTTAGACTGAATTGGAGATGAGTGGGTTTTCTTTATTTTACATAACATCCATTTAGAGTTATCACTTCCTTCCCAGACCATCAATCCCAGCACAATGCATGATGCTCCAGAAAAGAAAATCATTATTATGTCAATAAGATGAATTAATATTGTAAAATGTACAGTTTTACACATGTTGAGAAGTTCCTGATTTCCATGATAATATATCTCATACAGTAAGGCTTTTAGCACTTCCACAGAGACTTCCCAGAGGGGTTGAGGACACCAGGAGAACATTGCCCACAGAATTAACTAAGCAGGGCTCCTAGGGGCTCACAGAGACTGAAGCAATGACACGGACCTCAGACATGAGTCTGAGCGAGGTCCTCTGTGTACATGTTATGGTTGTGTAGCTTGGTGTTCATGTGGGACTTCCATCAGTGGGAGTTGGGGGTGTTTGACTCTTTTGTCTACTCTTGGGACCCTTTTTATCCTACTGGTTTGCCTCCTCTAGCCCTGATATGAGGGTTTGTGCCTGGTCTTACTGTGCCCTGTTATGCCGTGTTCAGTTGATATCCCTGGGATGCCTGCTCTTTCTTGAAGGGAAACAGAGGAGCAGTAGATATGGGGAGAGAAGAGGTGGTGGGTACCCAGAGAGGTGGATGGAGGGGAAACTGTGTGATAGTACTTTCTCATCAGGATCTCCAGCTCACAAATAATGACATGGAGACTTATTATTAATTATGACTGCTCAGCCTTAGCTTAGGCTTGTGCCTATCTAGTTCTTATAAATTAATCGTATTTTTAAAATCTACATCTGGCACATGGTTCATTGTGTAACCTCTGTACTCCCCATCCTGCTTCATTTTCCACATCTGGATGTTCACTCAGCCTTTCTTTTTTTCCAGAATTCTCTCTCTGCCTGGAGGTCCCACCTTTACCTCCTGGCTGTTAAGGCTTTTTTTTTTTTTTTTTTTTTTTTTTTTTAAGACAGGGTTTCTCTGTGAAGTTTTTGGTGCCTGTCCTGGATCTTCCTCTGTAGAACAGGCTGGCTTCAAACTCACAGAGATCCATCTGGCTCTGCCAAGTGCTGGGATTAAAGGAGTGTGCCACCGCTGCCCAGCTGGCTGCTCAGTTTTTTATTACACCAATCATAGCAATATGTCTTCATACAGCATTCAAACATCCCACAACAAAACTGTGAATAGGATGCAATGTATGAGAGAAGAATAAATAAGAAAAAATAAAGTTAAAGCAACTTGAGAAATGAAAGAGAAAGCTATTCAAGTCTAAGGCATCATGGTTATAAATAATCATATCTAATTTTCCCACTTTGAATTTGTTTTTGGTAAATTCATGGAGTTTCCTCCACAGCATGAGAAACATTGGGTTCCAAAGAAAGCTTAAATTATTTGGGGACAAATAAAGGTGTCTGTGGTTTGAATATTTAAAAAAATATATCAAAAAACACCCCACAAAACAATAACAATAAAACAACAACCAAGAAAAAAAAAAAAACAAACCCACAGAGGGATCACTGTGCATTCAGTACTCCCTAAGCCTGACATTATGTAGCCAAATCCAGTTCAGACATTTTTTTTCTAAAGAACCTTGAAAAACCAAAAAAAAAAAAAAAAAAAAAAGAAAAGAAAAGAAAAAGCTGGGTGGTAGTGGTGCATGCATTTAATCCCAGCACTCAGGAGGCAGAGGCAGGCGGATCTCTGTGAGTTCGAGGCCAGCCTGGGCTACAAAGCAAGTTCCAGGAAAGGTGCAAAGCTACACACTTGAAAACCCCCCCCCCCAAAAAAAAGAAAAAAAAAAAACAAAGAAAAAACCTTGACTTCTTGTCTTGTCTGCTTTCATAATTCAGTTCCAATGTGGATTTTTAAATATTATGTGTGTGTGTCTGTGTGTGTGTCTGTGTGTCTGTGTGTATTGCTAGGGCACACATGTGGAGATCAGGTGATGAAAATTTGGAATTGCTTCTCTCCTTCAACCTTATGAATTCTGGGTATTGAACTCAGGTTGTCAGGCTTATAGCCAAACAGTTTTACTTTCTGAGACATCTTCCTGTTTATAGAATGAAATAGACCTGAACACTATTTAATAAAGACCAAATATATTAAGATGATTTTGCTGTTCCAGATTTTAATTTCCCAGAGTTCCATGTTGTTTTTTTTTCTTCTTCTTCAAGCATTGTGTCCTCTGCTTTTTCCCTCTACAGTCTTTGGAGATATAACAATGACTGTTTTTCTTCCTTGATGTCAAAGAATCTTCTTTTATCTGATTTTTCCCTGGGGTTACAGAGAATGATTTAGAATAAACTAAATTTGACTTGATTCTTGACTTGTTCCTGGAAATGTCAAAGTTCTAAATTGTATTCCTCTGCAGGGGATTTTTAATGTCCTGACTTACTTCCAGACTCTGTTCTGAGCAGGAAAACACACTGCTTTCCATCTGAGTTCATTGAAATAGTGCAAAGTCTGTCTGGAAGTATTGCTTAGTGTCTCTTCTTCCCTTGGAGCAGCTCCACCCAGTGAATGCCGCTGTCTACAGAGGCAAACCTCTGAGCCATGAGCATAGATGAAATCCACAGTCACATCTTCCCTGTGATGGTGTGGATAGAGAGCACTGGGCAGATGCTGCAGGGTGTTTACATGATGTGCTCCTAAGTTGTTCTCACCAGCTATTATTTCAGAAAGGCATCACATCCCTTGCTTTTGTCAGAAGACTTTTACATAAAATTATATTTAATCTTTCCATTTGTAGAAGAAAGCTGCTCAGTTTGGAACATGTTGGTCTCTTTGAAATGTTTCTGTTGAAAGCGGCACGCTTTTGAAAAGCCACATGCATTAGGCTCTATTTTTAATGTTCTCATGACGGTTTCCACACTTTCTGGAGCATGCAGTATCTAAGCTTCTGCTGAAGCATGTAATTACCAAAGATGACTTAACATCTGGCATGTGGCACATGGAAGCAGTGTCAAAAAGGGAAGATTGGCAAGATGGAGACAGTCAAGTGAGGCATATCTGAAACTCACGGGCTCCGCCAAACACTCTCCCTGGGACTATAAAAAAAAGAGAACCTGATTCACAAAGGGTGCTCATTTAATTTTTACAATGGTCTTCATCAGAGATATCAAAGGGCTGTTTTTGTTTGTAATGAAGACTGTTTCTTATGGACAATGACCTTTAATTTGTTGTCTGTATTGTTCGGTTTGCACCTTTGGATCAGGGCATTCATTATGTACAGAAGACCTATATCCATGCATAGTTAAAAATGAGCCTATAATTTCACCAACTATACTAGATAGGAACCCGCTGAGAGATTATTAAAATGTGTATTCCTGAGCTTTGCTTAAACAGAATGTTAATCCTAGTATGCTAAGAATTAAGTCCAAAAACCTTCCGTTTCTTAGAGTTGGATTAGACTGAAAAGGAAAGACCACTATTATAACTTGAAAAAATGCTAACTTTCTATCTTTTCAGTCCAAGTAGAGCTTGAATGTTGGATTAGCTATATCATAACAACCTCCTGGAACATGACAGAATGCAACAATCACAGATCTACCCTTATGAGTGAGGAGTGAGACTTTGCATTTGGATGAGATCCTGGGGAAACTAGCATAGGTAATGCTAGATTTAGGTACAGCTGAGTAATTCATTAGACACACTGATACACAGGAAAAAGAATGGGGGATTGGACACAGACAAGGAAATTATAGATAGGAGAGGGTAATATTCAGGAAATGATGAAGACTGGAAGCTGCTTACAGGATGATCGGGGGATGTTTCACAATAATTCTAGAGCCCTTTGCTTAAAGTGGAAAAGAATTTAAATGGTAATCATTTGTTTAAAGACATTTTGTAATTCATTCAAGCTTTAGTTTGCACAAATTATTTTTGATAAATTATTTTTGATAAATTATTGTGATGTATCTATCACACTTTAATATTTAGTAATTACAACAGACCATTTCTGGGTTTTTCAAAATATGTACAGATCGACACAGTTATAGTCACTGAATAATTCAAGGAGAAAACATTTCCAATACCCCTCAGGTATCAAGATCTGTAAGTCTGGCTACAAATCTGAAAGAAGATTAAAGTTACCAGCAAAACCTAAGTGCAATATTCTCTGAATGAATTCAGTCTAGTGAAATGAGTTTGGTTATTTTAAGCTTCTATCAAGCAGAATAAATTATATTAAAATAAATTAAATCATATAACCTAATGAAGGTATTTCTAGTCACTTAGCAAGATAACTCTTACAAGCTAAATACTGAAAGCTGTGTATCTAATTGATAAAAGCACATTTATTATTGCATTAGGGACATATAAAGTGGCCCTGTAATGTTCCCACCACACAGGGTTCTGTCTCATTAATTCCAAGAAGACACTGCACAAGTTTTATGCTAATTCTGACAAATTAAATTTCTTAGGGTTTTAATTTGGATTTTGCAATCTTTCTTGCAAAGTAACCATTTAACCTCACAAATGTTAGCTTTATAATAATTAATTGTAATTCTCACATAACCAGTAAGTTATAATCGCTAGGTAGGCTTTTATTTAAAATATACGCTCATTTTAACAAGGAAAAAATTTTTTGGAGTAGTATTTCTGGGGTTAATGAATGTGGCCACTTTTCCTAAGTACATTGAGAGAGGGTTCCCATGGGACAATGGATGTTGCCTCTTTTCCTAACTCAACTCTCCTGGATCCTCCTTTCAAGGGTAGTGAGGAATCTGGGATCATTTTTGGAAAAAGCTTCACAGAGTGCATTCTAGTTTTGATGTACTGATTTGGACAGTGTTCTTTCTGCTCAAGGAAGAGTGATAATAATGCATATTTGTTTGCTTATGACACATTGGTTTCCCAAATTTCCGTAAGGGGAAGAATCACCTAGGGTACTTACTAAACTGTCATCTACCAAGGCTTTCTCTGGAGATTCTGGTTTACTTGAATTGGGATCCAGCACTGGGATTTGTGTTGTCAGGGACCTGAATAAGTTCCAACACGAAGCATGGCTGTAACACCGTATTCTAACTAAGAGGCAGAAAAAAAAAATCTAGAAACATTTGTGCACAAAGTATAGATCAATACTCTCAACTTTAGGTGTTCATTAGAAATCCTTGTGTGGGCACACACGTGTGTGTGTGTGTGTGTGTGTGTGTGTGTGTGTATGTGTAAGTATATGTGTGTGTATGTGTGTATTCACATTTGTGTCTATCTGCATACATATGTGCATGTGAATATATGTTGCACATGCATATAAACTCTAGAAGGAAAACTCTGGGTCATTCCTCAGGAGGACTTTTAAAAATTCTTCCTTTTGAGATATGTTCTCTCAGTGGCTGGAAGTAATGAGGCAGGATATGCTGGCTGGTGCACAAACCCCAGAGAGCTGCCTGCCTCTGCCTGCTGAGTGCTGGGATTACAAGTATGCCTTACCATGCCTGGAATTGTTTTATGTTGGTTTTCTGTATTGAAATCAGGTCTTCATGCTTCCAAGGCAAGCACATTACTGCTAGACTAGACCCCCAGACTAGAAATACTCTTCTAAAATCTTGATGATCACAAACTTCCAGACCAAATAAGTCAGAATCTGTATAACAACACTCTAGTGTCAGAGTAAGTAATCAAGAAGCCACCACAGAGAAGGTGGTGGCACAGTCATATTATGCTACCAGAAATAAATTATAAAAATTCATTACTTATGAGTTGTAACATCTAGTGTTTCTAATCAGTAGGTCCACAGTAGTATACCCACCACCAGTTTTATGTCTAGCAAATTATAGGTGGAGTTGATACTGCAGGCTGAAAACTTCTTTGTGAACTGAATGTTCTGTGGGAAGGTAAAGATAAAATTGATTAAATGGAAGTATACTAGGACCACAATGGACTGAGCCCAGGACTGAAAAAACTGTTCAACATCCTACCTGCCTGCCTGCCTATCATGTGCTCAGGTAGATTAGATGTGTGTGTGTGTGTGTGTGTGTGTGTGTGTGTGTGTGTGTGTGTGTGTGTGTGTGTGTGTGTGTGTAATACTTACAATAATGATAGATGACAGACATGGTTTATTATTTTCACTTTTGAAGTATGGGAATTGAGGCACATGGAGGTTAACTTGTTCAAAGTTAGGAAACTGTAGACCTGAACCAGGAAAGTTGGAGTTCAGTTGGGATCACTTCAGTGTCGTGATGATTAACCTTGGTTGTTGTCTTAGTTAGGGTCTCTATTGCTGTGAAGAGACACCATGATCAAGGAAACTCTTATAAAGGACATTTAATTGGGGCTGGCTTACAGTTCAGAGGTTTAGTCCATTATAAACATAGTGGGACATGGTGGCATGCAGGCAGACATGGTGCTGGAGAAGGAGCTGAGAGTTCTACATCTTGGTCCACAGGCAGCAGAAGGAGAGACTGTTTCACTAGGCATGGATTGAGCATATATGAGACCTCAAAGTCTGCCTCCACAGTGACACACTTCCTCCAAGAAGGCCACACCTAACAGTGCCACTCCCTACTGGCATATGGGGACCATTTTCTTTCAAGCCATAACAGTTGTCAACTTGAAACATTGAAATGCAAGCCTATGGGCTCTGAAGAGGGATTTAATGACCAGATTATCTGTAGGCTGAAGACCTACCCAAAGTGTGGGCAACATCTTTTGGTAGCAGCCCAGATAAAAGGTCAAAGAAGAAGGAAAGCTTACTCTTTGCCTGCTTGCCTTCACTATCGCTGGTAAGTTCACATGATCTGTCACTGCTGTGTTCTATTGCTGACACCAGAATTAGCCACTTCAGGCTTATAATGTAGACCGAACCCCAGCAGCTCTTCAGGAATCCGCTAGATCTTCAGCAACATATTGGAACTGCTTAGGCATTCAGCATTGCGGAATGAGAAGCTACTAAACTCTCAGCCTCTCCAGTGTGAAAGAACCATTGTGTCATTACTCAGACCATACCATGTAAGACAAGCTAATAGATCCCCTTTTAATATCTATACTTACTCTATCAGTTCTGTTACTCTAGAGAACCATGACTAATCCAAGAGTCCAGGCAGTTACCCAGTATTATACTTAAGGCGGTGAAGATGGATAGTAGCTGAGTGTAGCTGTCCACTGTACACCAAGAACATAGATGCTTTGCTTTCAGCCTTCCCATACATAGAAATTGAGAGATGTATGTTAATGGAATAAATATCTGACAAGAGCCAAAAGAAGAAATGATAGAAATAAAGGTGTTCATAACTAGAAACAACTTGATATATATTAGGAGAGGACCAATGTAAGAGTTAAAGATATAGTGGTTTGGTTGTGCCTAAAACAGTATGGCAATACCAGATGTGAACATACATCAGGAGCATATTCCATAATTACAGAGAAAAAGGTAGAACAGGAGAAAGCTATTACACACACACACACACACACACACACACACACACACACACACACACACACAACTTAGGTCAGTACCGCTGTTTCAATTCATCCACAGGTAAGAGAATGTTTAGTTAGAAAAACATGCATTTGTTTTCATTAAACTATCAAATTTTTACTGGCTATACGCTAAGCACTCAAGATTTGGCAGAGAACAAAGAACTGTTTTCTATTGGGAATCTTCTTATGTTCTAGTGAGGTGAGTGAGAGTGAGCATATATATACAAAGAGTAAGGTGTTGATACTTTTGGGAAAAATAAAGTCGAGTAACGGGGATGGACTGTGATGAGCATGGTGGATGTATGTGAAAAAGTGACGGGGGAAACATTTGCTCATGTAAAATCATCAAGGACATCCTCTTTTATAAATTGATAACTGAACAGAAATTTAGAATCAATGTAATGTGAAGAACAGGATAATATATAGCCTTAATCAGAACCCTAGAGTAAGGTACCTTATGTAAAATGAAACTCTCCTGCCCATATCATCTGTCGACAGCCTAGTGATGTTTTTTCCTTGTACCCGAAGAGACCAACAGGAAAACACTGCCTGAACATTGATTGCTAAAGGGTAGGATGGATATGGCCTGTAGCTGGCAAATTAGACAACATGCTTCTCGGGAATGCGCTATAAATGTGTGTCTCCTGCCATTGGTCCATATGAACATGTTTGTGTGTGTTTTATTCCCAGCTTTGTTCATCATATAAGAGGAAACACTGAACATACTCTAACCTGTGAACAGAAACGTTCTCTACCAGTTTGTCTCACGAAGATGCTTCTTTTGACCCACAAACACATTTTGCTTCTATTGCTGTCCAGGTAAAAAGCAAAAGCACCTTGTGTTACCCAGCCTCGTCACATTCTTCATGAATCTCTGTGCTGTGTTCCTACTGAAAATCGGAAGGAGAAGTTAAAACACTTCTGGTTTACAACAGATTCAGGAAATGGGTTTTGGTGCTTGTTTTTGGAACAGAGCCATTATACAGGCGAGGATGACTGGGAACTTGTGATCCTCCTGTTTCAGCTTCCTCAGTGTGTAGATTATTCCACCACTCCTGCCCGGAAACAGATTCAAAAGCCTCGTTTAGTCAAACAGATGCATTAATGTGAAAGAGTCAAGGACAGACACTAACATTTTTCTTTTGTGTTGGTCTCCTTGTCCTGGGCCAGGATAACATCGTCCTATGACAATTGTGGAAACCATTGCACAAGACGCTACAGAAGCAGTTAGATGGGCACACTGCCTAAGCTCCCCTGCGGGTGGCTTAGAATTCCTGCCAAGCAGAGAGAGAGAGAGAGAGAGAGAGAGAGAGAGAGAGAGAGAGAGAGAGAGAGAGAGGGAGGCACTAGCACAGGTTTTTGAAACTTCAAAGCTCTCCCCAGTGATACACTTTCTCCAACAAGGCCATACCTCCTAATTCTCCTAATTCTTCTAATCTTATCAGAGAGTTCCACTCCCTGGTGACTAAGCATTTAAATACGTAAGCCTATGGGGGACATTGTTATTCAAACCAGTACAATGCTATGCAGCCAAGCAAGTGTGAGTCCTCCACTAAGCTGTACAGCCCATCTGAAATCCTTTCCCTGATTCAATGACATCATCATGAGAATAGAGCATAGGAGAGAATGTGCAAGCATGGTGCAACCATAGTTCTATGGCAAGCACAAGCTTCTTGCCATGGAGCTAGTCCTCGGCTGGGAGGAAATGACTTAAAACAGGTACTGTACCGGAAGGTGAGATGGGTTCAGATGGAAGGGCATCTGAGAAAGGATGTGATTATGCCAGTCTCAGGAGAGATTCTGGCAAGAAAATATTGTTCTGAGCTCTCGCTCAGACTTCAGAATGACTAATGCTTAAATTGCTGTGTCTAGAGAAGGAAACCTGACACCTGCTGAGTTTTTCCTAAAAACTCTACTTCATAATTTGCATAAAAGAAGTGATGCCATTTTTGCTGTCTGTTGAATCAGCCTACTTGAAACTGGAGCTACAGTTTGGCTCACATGCTGTAGCTTCTACTTTTCACTTTGCACTGTTTTAAAGTTCTACAATGAAATGTAAAAGGAGGAAATTACCCAGACTTAAATGCATTTTGAGTGAAGAGAATTATACATTTTAAATTATTTGAGCAGAATGAAATTAAGTAAGAAATGAACTAAAAATAAAATAGCCAGGAAATCAAAAAATATATTTTTTGAAGTTAAAGATAATAAATGCTCACAGCATGCATAATAGCTTAATCACTGTCAGTGTCCATGTGCCAGGAGTTCTGAGGAATTTTACGAATATCTCCAAAACTAGGACAGGCTGTAAATATGGAGACCAACCATCATAATAAATACAACCTGCTAGCTTCTACTTCTGGCTGGAATTGAGTAAATGTTCCACACTTCTCTTCCACCATAAGCAACTAGGAAACTAGACACAATATGGGAAGCAGGTGTTTCAGACATTAAACAGATGGCAACATGGTACTGTCATCCAAAAGAAGAAGAAACCAAGCAAGACGAGGTGTGTAATTTTTTTTTTTTCCTTTCTGCCTGGAGGTCCTTTCTGAAAAGCATCCATAGCACATTAGGATGTGGAATGTGCACCCAAGTAGAATACATTGTGCTGACTGAATTTTACAATAAGCTTGATGATGAACTTTATTTGTCAGAGTTAGGCAGAATGGAAACAAAAAATTGAAAAGAATTTTCCTTAAGTATTAAATGTATTTTGTATCCTTTTTTGTGTTTACAACCTTTGCAGTCACTGGAGAGACCTAAGGCTGCTTATGAATAGTTCCTACTAACTTTTCCTAATAGGTGCTAACCTCTTTAGTATGAATTTGGTAAGCTTTTATTTATAGCTATGTTGCACACACAGGGCTATGAGGTCTAAATGGAGGACATATTTCCAGTGAGGGTTGTGTTCACCTCTCCGCTGCAATCCAGGTCATGTAATAAATCTGAGACGATTTTCATACTTTCAGTTCCAGATTTTACCAGTAATGATGAAGGTAAGTTCCAGGTGAGATTTTATGTTTAGTGTTTTTACTCTCATTCTCTTCTTCAGCAGCATCATCCACCATCATCATGATCATCGTCATCATTGTTAGTGGTGGTTCTACTTAGGAGCCCTGGAAAATATCTCAAAATTGCCACCTTTTTCTCTCTACTGCAGGATGGAGCATTCCCATACACACTGTCATTACATGGGGTTGGATTGCATTTTGTTTACTCTCAAGGACTGACCTCTTTGAGGCTCCTATTTCCATGTGTCTCCTAGTTACACATTTGCAGGTCTATTTTAACAGTCATAATGTAGGAGTGCCAGTCTTCCTGCATTCATTATTTATTTCTCATCATTTATTTGAATATGAGTGGAGGACTGACATAATTTGTTAGCGCTTTTAAAACTCTGCTACTATTAAAATCTTGTCTACATGCCATGCATACATAATTTCATGCCATCACGGGTGAAACACATATCCTCTCAAGACAATACTCTTTGGAATCATACATTGAGAACATCTCATGTTACAATTTAAAATACAAGTCGAGAGGTTTAGGATAAAATGAAATTAAGGTGAAATGTCAGTACAATAGCTGTAATTTCTGAGCATTGTAATATAACTGTAGTTGCTCCTTGATGGAATCTTGGGGGCAAGTTTTACCATTCAGACATTTTCCACTCATAACTAGAGATCGTCTTATTAAGAATAAACAAAATAGACATTGGTTCCCTTGCTAGTGATTGGTATTATTTCACACTGTAAGTAAACTAATGGTTGGAAAGAATAGTGATCAAAGACAAGTTTATGCAAGGAGGTTCCTCTATCGATGTCTTCTGAGTACTGAGTTCAACACTGAGTCTCTAGGATTATATTATAAATGAGTTAAGGTTTCATATTAATGGTACAAATCCAAAGAGAAGTATTTTAATTTAACCAAGAAGTTGCAGTATAATATTTAGAATCACATAGTATATGTTTCCATAACATAGCAATATTTTCTGCATTGAGTATAGTTTAAAACTTACTACTATAAAGTCTTTAAATGTCATTACTTAGAGAAGTATTTCAAAATGTTTTAGTAGTAGGCTTTTAAAGGGGAATTTTATAGCCGGTGAACTGACAATATGGGGCTTTTGGTTTATGGATCAGATTTCCTTATTGTGTATTTTCTCAAAAAAATTCAGTTATATTTTTTATGAACTTATACAAAGGGAATAGCAAGCTGTCATTTTTTTTCTCTTATTTCAAAATAGAGGATTTTCCCTGTTCATGCATTACACTGGTTCTCTGTCCCTTTTACATTATTTTTTATTTAACTGTGAAAGACATTCTATACATGCATACCATGAATTTTATTTCCTTCATTGGATATTAAAGAATTTGTATAATTGCCAGTAAAGACAGAACTGTATATGCAAAGAGTAAAAGAAGAACAAGTGATTTTTTTTTTTTTTTGCATAGGTCTAATCTATAAAGATGGCTAATGGTAGAAGCAGAAAGTATGGCAGATAGATCCTAGGACTTAACTGCTCATCACAAAATCTATCTAAATGCCCAAATATGTTATAACCTAAAACCTCCTTGGAAGTGTGACTAGCATTCCCTCGTGAACTGGAGTGATTATGGAAACTGAAATTTGTGGTGCTAGTTTTCTGTGAAAAGACTGTAGCTTCCTCAGTCATAATGGTGTGCCATTTATTGTTTCATAAGAGCTTACAATAAAAAACTAAAAATTATTTATATAAAGTATTATAATCTCCATTGCAAAAATCTTCGACAATACTATGCTTTTCTTCACGGATGTATAAAGTCATGTAGTGGGTAGCTTTTATGGATATCTAATTGATTTTATGGTTTACATGAATCAATAGTTGATACACTTCAGCCAACTTTTCTACATTGAGTGCATTTCTCTCGTATCTTGAAAAGTGAGTGTGATTGGTGGGCATTTCTATTACATATGGTAAATTTCAAACAGGCTTCTTTCTTTTAAATGAAAAACTTATGTGTGTCTGTGTGAGGGTATATGCACTTGAGTGCAGGTGCCTTTGGAGGCTATATGAGAGTGTCTGGTCCCCTGGAACTGAAGTTACAGGTGGTTAAGAGCCACTTAACATGGATGCTCAGATCGAAACTTGGGTCCTCTGGAAGATCAGCAAATACTCTTAACCACTGAGCCATCCCTCTTGAAAATAAGAATGGTGCAGCTGACTAGAGATTTGGGTCAAAGATCTCTCTACATCTTTTCTCTGCTCTCTCCCAACTCTCTCCTTGCTGAAAGATTCACTCATCCTCTGTGGTGTTTCAACATCATCCACTTTTGTGAATCAAGGGCATTTTTCAGCAGGGGAAATTTACTTATGATTCACTAGGAATCCAGGGATTATACATGAGAAGGCATAGTTGCTTTCTACAAGGGAAGTGAAGCTGAGCATGTTTGTCTCTGCCAAGTCCTTTTGCTTTCTTTCTTCTAGCTTACTCTCAATGGTCTTTGTATTTTTGCAGGAAAAGAGTCAGTAAGGACTTTCACACTGGGAGAATATCGTCCAACCAGAAATAGGCCTGAGACCTTGGCAGGACTATGATCTGTCAGCATTTAGTCCTTGGAAGAGTGGCTGTGACTATACTTTTCAGTTGGCTATTTTATTCCTTCTTCAGATTTATTCTAGAACACATTCATGGGTGTAAAAATGTCTACATAGTTTTATATTACAGTTATAATGATATTCTGATAGTAGTCTTTGTAACATCACGAAGTTAGGATTCTCATATTGACAATGGCCTCAAAGTTCCATCCAAGTATTTTATTGTATATCTTTAATATACCTTAGATAATTATAAATTATGATCATATCTTATATGATTTTTTGCATATTTTACAAAAGGACATTGTCAATATATCTATATGTATTTATTAGTGTTCATATATAAGTTGTATAGGGAGGGGGAACATTCCACAGCACATGTGCGGAGGTCAAAGATCAACTTGTTGGGATCCACTCTCTCCTTCCATCATGTGGGTTCTGAGGATTGAACTCGGGATATCAGACTTGGCAGCAGGCACCTTTACTCAGTGAGCCATGTGTTGGACTTGTCCTATGTTCTCTAATATCTAAATATATAGAAGGAGTAAATTCTGACTTTCAAAGTAACTGTATTTTTATTATACTTAGTTAAAATTTCAAATTTGTAAATAAGAGCCTAAAAAGTTCTGAGAACTTTTCATTAAGATGAATTTTTCTTATTAAAACTAAAACTAGGTCTCTTGTTTTCAATTGCCAGTTTCCACGCAATGCCATTCCCAAGATCTGGGACTAGCTTACTGTTTAAGAAGGGCGCCAGGCAGTGACTTCACATTAATAGCGAACAAATTACCATTTAGTTTTCTGTTACAACTGTGAAATTGATGTATAAAAGTACAAAAGCAAATGATTTCTCTCAGTAATAATACCATGGTAATCTTTTGAAAATAAAATTTTAATCCAGATCTTATTATAAAGAATGTATATCAACACTCCAGCTATGATAAGAATGCATTGTTTGTAGAAAATTGTTATTAAATTAAATTGTTCTGACTTATGTTGTAAATCAATTTTATTTAACCAAAACCCCATCACACTGACAGAAATCACATCAGCAATAATAGAAGGGAAGAACGGCAAGCTACATAGTCGGCCTCAACTCCAGGAAGGTCAAGAGACCAACCTTGGATTAATATGAGGAGGCCTTCATAACTTAAGAGAGTCCAGAAAACACCCAAGTCACCTGGCGATCCTAACTGTGATGGAAATCATGCACGGAAGGGGGCATTATTGTAAATCTTTGTCTACATGACAGATTTACATTTCCTTACCTCCATAAAATTCTCCGTTAATGGCACAACACCTATTAAGCTGAGATATTTCTAGGTGTAGTACGTCATGGTATTTTCCTGTACAGTTTACATTATTCTTGGCATTTCACTGCCTGTCTCATGAGATGGCCAAGAAGGAAAATATAGTAACTTGCACTCACATCTCAAGGACAAAAATGCTGTGTCTTACCACAGGATATGTTACAAAACTGAAAACCAAATATTGAGAATAATAAAGTTGAAAAATGAGAAACCCAAAGGCTAAGGGGGAAAATAGTTTCTTTCTTAGAATAACGTTTTAACACATATCAAATCCATCAAATTTCTAGGCTGTAAGGTGTTTCAGAGGTGGTCAAACCACATTTATAATGGCTCATTCTTAGAGAGATGAGAATGTGCAAAATACAATCTTGTACATAAACCCAGTGTTAGACTTTATACTTCCTCTGGCCCTTCTCTATAGAAACCCTGGGCTCTCAAAAACATTAGCACAATACTCCTGCAGTGCCTTGAAAAAAGAGTGGGTTTGCATGAGAGAGGCTATTCAAATGTACAGGCAACCTTCTGAGCAATGTCAGCACGTCAAGAGCCTGAGATAATTTAATTTTTATTAGCATGTGGCTGGGGAGAGGAAAATAATTTCAACACTTTTATTTTTTGCCTTTTTTATTGAAAAAAAATGTTTCATACAATATATTCTGATTACCCTTTTTTCCCTCCCTCAACTCCTCTCAGATCTTCCCCGTGTCCCGCCTCGCCCAATTCCATGCCCTTCTTTTCTCTCTGTTTAGAGGCAAACAAAGAAACACGCACACATATCCATAGGCACATCCACAGTTACAGAGGCTCACATACCCAGAGGCACAGACACACACCACAAAACTCTTAACTATGCAAGCTTTGCAAATTCTCGGATAAAAGAAACCAAAGTAATAGTTGCAAGAAACTGTTAAATTCCAACTCATTCTGAGTAAATTTTTAGGTTTATGGTAGGATATTCTGCAAAGTAAAGTCTGGGCATCGCGTGTGAGCCCAAAAGGAAACATGAAAGACATATTTCTGCATTTCAGAGCTGATAGAGATTAATGGTTTGTTTTTGTTTTTGCTTGTGTTTCCCCAGTGAAAGTTATAATTTTCTGTGTTGGAGCTGCCCATGGACTGAGGCAAGGTCATGCTGATATCCAGTGGTAGAGCACACTTTAGACACAGATGTTTGCTTTGTGCTCTGGGGAATTCTCTGAATCCATTAAGAAACAGCCATGCTTCTTCTTTGGTAACTGGCTTCAAGAGCAGAGTAGAAAATGTTATTCCTTAGCTTTTAGATTTTTTTTTTCTTTAGTTTGGCCAAAGAGAAGCACAGAAGATGAGTTCTTGAAGTTTTAAGGAAATTTTCAGAAAGAACAATTGTCCTTCTTTCCTAAGTAGTAGGTATTACTGTGTGAGCAACTGTTTTGCTTGGTGCAATATCCTTTTCATTTTACATTAGCAATAAAAGGCTCTGTGGAAAAGCCTCATGTGTGACAATATGGTCATTACACAATGCTTTGGATATATGGTATTTATTGATGTTACAAACCATTGGAAACAGCTGTATAGATCATGAGGGAGAACTCTATTATAATGGCTAGTAATAGTTTTCCACAATAGGAGCTTGGAAAGTATTTGTTATTTGCTATGCTTCTTTTGTAGAGGGGTGTGTGTGTGTGTGTGGTGTGTGGTGTGTAATCCTGTATCTAAGATAATCCAGTCTGGACCATGAATAGTCTGAAAAAATTAATATGCTGAAGTGTTGAATTGTTCCATGCACATCATTATTTAGAGGTTTTTACATAAAAGGAGTTTCTAAGGGCTGTGTTGCAGGCCTATTCTCACTGCAGAGCAGAGCAGGGAAGTTCTTATATTCTTAACAATTAGCAAGCAGTGTGTGCTTCCTTCTGATTTACAGAAAAACTACAAGAACATTCAGAGGAAACTGCCAATGCTTCAGATTCTAGCTAAATCATGTCAAATGTGCTTTACAGAGACTCTTCAGCTCTGCTGGACAGAATATTCTATTACAGACTGTCTGTGTACCCTCCAAATGCATATGTCAAAGAACAACTTCTAGTATAACTGTAGTTGAAGACAAGATCTTCATGAAAATAATCATCATTAAGGCCATACACAAGGGACCTCTCTTCCCATTGGTTAAGTATCCTTATAAAAAGATATATTAGTCTCTCTCTCTCTCTCTCTCTCTCTCTCTCTCTCTCTCTCTCTGTCTCTCTCTCTCTCATCCCTGAAAAGCCCCGAAATGCTCTCTACAAGTATACAACCATATTACAGCTTGATCTTGAACTATCTAGTGCTGTGGGATGTTCTGTATGTCAAATGTGTTGCTCTGATTGGTTAAAATAAATAAAGTGCTGATTGGCCAGTATCCAGGCAGGAAGGATAGGGTAGGTGGGACAAGGAGGAGGAGAATGGTGAGAAGTGAAGGCTGGGGCTGAGAGACACAGCCAGCCACCGCCATGACAAGAGATAAGGTACTAGTAAGCCACGAATCATGTGGCAAAGTATAGATCAATAGAAATGGGCTAAATATAAGAGTAAGAGCTAGACAATGATAGGCCTGAGCTAATGGCCAAGCAGTTTAAATAATATAAATGTCTGTATGTTTATTTGACAAGTGGGTTGTTGGACTAATAGGGCTTGGCGGGGGCTGGAGAGAAGGTCTTCAACTACAATCTAGTCTTAAGAATTATAAAAACTCCTAGTGTTTAACCCAGGTCAAGATCTATGGCATTACTGTTATAGCACCCAGAACTAATACATTTACCATTTAAAGTAAAACTGTGATTGATAAAAATCTAAAAATAAAAAAAAAACATTATATTTAAAAAAGTTTAAACTTTCAGTTAGTTGTTTTCTCTCCTTTTTACTTCTATCTTTTTGGATCTTAATTTAGCCCTTCATAGATAGCAAGAGATGGAAATATTCGTGGGAAAACTAGACACAACAAACACAACTTGTACAAAGAAATACGTTATGCTTGTTCTAGGAACCCAAGCTCATTGCAGGCCAACCAAAGAGAAACATGACATTGAAGCAGCATTCAGGCCGTTAGGGGCCGACCGTGCATGTGAGTTCTCTTGTTCTTGCTACAGCTTGTCTCAGGTTTATCTCTTGCCCAAACACAACAAACAAAACGGCTTCAGGAACAGCCACCATTTCACCGAGAACCCTTCAAAGGCACAAGTGTTGAGTTTCTCCAAGATGAGGAGTCATGTTTTCATAGCAGAAAACCCTAATTTAAGTTGGAAATATGTTGGAAAATGTCATTTCCTTTGCAACCCAAACAAATTAAGAGAAAGGGAAATATCATTTAGAATTCATAGCGTGAGAAATTTTGAGAGTCGTAGGAATTTGGCAAAACCTAAAATATTGCTTGGCATTTATAAGATAAGTATTTTGGGAGTCTAAATTAAACTTGTGGCTAGATATATCTGAGAATGTGTTAATTTGGCACTGTATCTGTTTCTTGCTGTAATTAATGTCCTATGAATTAAGCACTTGTTGTGTATATAACTTACTTGTCAAACCAATGGCAAACTTCGTGTGTGTGTGTGTGTGTGTGTGTGTGTGTGTGTGTGTGTGTTTCCACAATGCCATGATTTATTGAGTAAGAATAAATGCACAAGTTCTACTACAGTTTCATTGGCTGCAATTCACCAAGAGTACCAGTTTATCTCAGAAGCTGACTGTGGGAAAATATGGGCTTCTTTCTCTAAATATCACTCACTATCGTCAACTATCAAATCATTTATTACACAGTACACGTATGTATGAACTTAGGTTACAGAATGCCTACAATGGGATCAGATAGGCTTCAGCAGAGTTTGGAGTTCAAAGAGGCCATACTATAGGCAGGCAGAATCCTAACAGAAATGCTAAATATTTTAAAACCGTGATCATTTCTCTGTAATGGAGCTTACTGAGTGCTTACAAAGCTAAACATAGAATAGCAAAATTTACTTGTGTGGTATTTGTTACTACTGTGATGTATACCATGTCCCACTCGAAGGGCCAAAGGCAATGCCTTGGAAGTTTAAATGTGGGAAAACCATTTAAAGAAAACCTCTTTCATTCTGTAGATGACATAGATTTTAATATTTTATATTGTCACCTGTTGCCACTATTATATTTCCTTTTAAGTCTCTCCTGTACAGGTTGGATGGTTCAACTTTGTTGGTGTTCCAATTTTTACTGTGAGTCCTTGAAAGAAAGATGAGCTCTTCATGGATGGCAGTGTTTGTAGAAACATGGAAGTAGAAGCCATTACTGAAGTAGTACAAATCCATCGTTTGAAGGCAGAGTAAGAAACTTAAACCATTTTGCTTATGGCAATTGAACTCTATTCCTATAGAAGAATCATAGCTATTGTCATTCTATATTTCTCTTTTGTATGTTTAGTAAATATACTGTGGTATATATAATTTCTATTACATTACTTTCATCTCTTTCCTTCCTTAAAGAGGATGGGCAATGGGAAAGAGAAAACTGAGACCTGATTTGGCTGAATGGAGGATATTGCTTGGCAATCTGATTTGGTAGTTGTTACTAGAAAGTGAAAACAATGGAAAGCAGGTAGACTAGTTTTAATATCTATTACTTAGGAAAAAAATGTATCTGATTTTAGGATCTTTTGGAAGAATTACTTTGGATATAATTCCAAAGTAATAAATATATTTACTAGGATGGATTCCTAGTAAACAGTAGAAATACTTGTCAAATGAGCAAATAAACACATAGGAGCTAAATAAATATATAGAAATACACATGAAAAACATGTTGATACTGGTAGCAATATATGCAGTGCTGACTGAGTAAGTCAGGAATGGAAGATTCAGAATTTACTAATCTTCTTGCCTTTCTACCATAAGAAATAGCCCAGACTGGATGGCTTATAAATGAAATAAAGTAATTATGTCACAGTTCTAAGTGTCCAAAGTCCATGAACATGGTGTCATCAGCACTGGTTTCCTGTAGAGTTTTCTTCTTGACTTGCAGTTCACATCTTCATACTGAATCCTTACACTCTCTCTGTGGATCCAAAAACGAGAGAAATCTCTGCTGTGTCTTCCTCTTCCCATGGTCCTTTTGGGCTAGGATCCCACCCATCCTGTGACTTTTCTTTGCCCCCAGTCAAGGTATTCACTCCAAATATAGATGCCTTGTGGGTTTGAACTTCAATATGTGAACCCAGAGAGGGATACAATTCAGTTCATATAAGACAAGGACACTTATAAGAACTGTCAGCAATACCCTTGGAGCAGCTCTTGTCTAGTATTCACATATGTGTTTCTTCATATACTTCACCTTGATAATTAATATTAAAACTATAAAAATCTCATTCAATCAAACATCTGCAGATGAAATACGAGAAATGTTAAGTTATTCAGTGTATCAGCATTCCAGTCTTTCACATTTCTTCTATTTACATTCCTCTATAATATTTTCCATCCAACAGTAATGAGCTCAAACCCCTGTCGCCCAGATTCAATGTTTGTAAACTAAAACTCATTTCATAGTTTATTTGAATTCACTTGAATGGTGTTAATTCAAAGTGGGGGATTGAATAAGCTTGGTTTTCGTATTCTCAGCTGTTTAGGTAGATTTATTTATTAGCTAATTGTCTGAGGCAAAAGGTAGAGCTTAATTGAAGAGCACCTGTCAATCATGCTAGAGGCGGGCCCTGTTGTAGAAGCCCCAAACCACAGAACATTGTTGTTTTTCTCTTTTATGTGAGTGACCCAGCAAAATTATTAGAATTTACACTGCCTTTGGCATAGTGTTCACAATCTTCTCTCTAATTTCAATTTTAATATAAAAGCAAATAACTCCATGCCTGTAAGGGCTTGAGATGTGGAGACTTACTGTCTTTGGCTGCTTGAATCTATTATTGTTTACAAAAAGCACAGCATTCCTTTATATTATGAGAAACCACAGATTATGTTAAACTCTACTACCACCACCTCTGAAAAAGAGACTACAAGCATTATATTATAAATATGAAAATTTTCTAGTAGAAACAAACTAAAAACAACAACAACAACAACATTGCCTTAAGTAATTTGTTTGGTTTAAAAGAAGAACTGGAAATGTTGAACCATATATGGTTTGATTATGATGTTCCCTTGTAAACTTACCATACTGTGTTTTAATTATAATCAATACATATCTCAGACTAATGACTATTATTCTTCAAGTTGAGGTAGTCAGACTATTTCTAATCTCATATTGCATGACCTGTATATGAGATGTGTGTATGTATTCTGAAAGCATATACATTTTGGGATTCATGAGAAAAGCAGCAAATTTGAGATCACGACACAAGAAAAGGACCCAAGCTCTTTTGCACTGTAATGAAAGTAATTTCTTTCATTTGTCTTTTTTCCTTCCTGACTTTCTTTTTCTCTTCCACTAACTGTGATAAAAAACATCATCTGCTTTTCCCCATTTGCTCACATGACTCTTCACTAAGCATCTAAAGTGAACATATTTCCCTGAACATTTCTCAAGTCAATTATTTCTAAAAGTGCATGTTGTGTCTCTTTCTCCCACACATGTAAAAGGAATATACAGGAATAGCTTCAGACTTACTTTGTGCTATTTTCAAGCAAATTTTAAATAATTGCAGTAAGTAGACTTATGATTTGTAACTCAATAATATGCATCTTATTTTCTTCTGCTATTTTGAAAAGGGCATTGATTGTAACTAAATACCACACCCCACAGTTTCCTGATACATATAAATATTTCCTCTGTATTTATTCTTCTCCCTCATGTTACACTTTGTATTCATTAAAACGCAAGTTATGACTGGTTTTGAAAGGCTGTCTGAATAATTGTTTTGGAAATAAAAATTATAGGTAGGAATTATTTGAAAGTGGAAAAATTTGAAACCAGGGAAAAGTTATACTGTTCTTTCTTTCAATTTTTTAAAAATCCTCATTTTAAAAATCTTATTTTGTCATAGTTTTGTGGTTTCTCAGATGGACATGGGAACACACATAGTTTTAGAGAATACATGCCTTTTATATTTAAATCATACAAAGTAGCCTTTGGCCAACAACCTGCTTTCCTCTCTGTCTTTGCTCTGTGATTTCAGTTACAGGGACAGGCCAGGGCCTGCAGCTTTTAAGTTCTTAGAAAGACTAGATTCATGAGGTATGTGTCCTAGAACCACCCAGGTTATAGGAATATGGTCTAAGTTCCAAGTGCTCTATTAATTCTGCTTGAGCATGCTGTATTGGTTGTAGGGAAAGGCTAATTGTATTGTGTGATGCAGAAAACTAAGACAAAAACGTTAGAATGATAGGATTGCCATGCCTACAAAGATCTGAAATAAGTGTGTACTTTAAAATTGTTCAATCAATGTTTTATTGGAAGTCATCTGATGTGATTTAGTCATCAAGATCCTTGGATCAAATACAAGGAAGAAATTTAGCTAAGTGAAAGTAAAGATTGATGGGGAAAACGATTCAGTTTATAAAAGAAAGAAGTGTAGATGTCAGACACTGGACATAGAAGCTCAAGCTAACATGATTGCGTCTTGTGGGATCTAATGTCTATGTGTAGAGGTTCCTGTCTTTTAGATTCCCTCATGTGGAAATATTTCTCTAGACTAAAGATGAAAGGGGAATCTTCATCAAAGTTTCCATTTAGAAATATCCTAGTTAAAGTCTCTTATTAAGACAATTTCAGCCATGCACCTAATTCTGAAAGAATCCCTGGGCCAGAAGAATGAGCTACCGGGATCAGCTGCTTGTGGATGAGATAGGCAGGCCTTCATATTTGGTAGTGAAACACAAGGTTCTAGTCATGGTGGTGGTGGTAATAACAAATATCCAGGAAACTCCCATGTCTGTAGTAACTACATATCTCATAAATTTATAATTTAAAAAGACTTATGTTTTATATCTAGTTGTTTTGTCTATGTTCATACACCCTGGTTCCCTTTTCTAGATAAGTATCAATCAAAACTAAATCCAGATCCCAATCTGGACTTTGGGCAGATTCTCAAATCAGATTGTCCTTTGTCATGATGCAGCTGGCTTATGTGTTGACGAGGAACTGAAAACCTCCATGTATTTCCATTCAGGTAGTAAAGTGGACCTTCTCACAGTGGGCCAACGAGCATTTTTATCATGATTTTTTTTTTTTCTAGGTGGTCCTAAGCACCATAGGCTATTCTGCAGCACTCCTGGGCTGTGGCCACTAGATGTCAGTAGCACCTTCCCAACTGTTTGCCAACTGAAAAATTATCTCCATCATTGCAGATGTCCCTTGAACACTACATCTGCCAAGGTGTGAAGGGCCACTGAGATAAGGAAAGTTGTGAAGTAAAATATAGTTATCAAGATACAGTGCCCCTCCATTCTCACTGGACTGAGCTGGTGCAGCTCTTTGGGTTTGGAGTTTGACATCAGCATGTAGAAGTTTTATAGCAGTGGGTAATATGCTTCTGACATCTCATTTTCTACAAATCAACATGGTGACAGGAACAAACCATGGAGTGGATGGTTCCATGAACCTTTAGCATAGTGACTTACATAATAAATGGCTTTTCCACTAAGGTTATTACTGCTTTGGGGCCAGGAAGAAACATTAATGCACGTCTACACATTGGCTTACTTTCCTTATAGCAGAATGAGTGTCTTGGTTAAATATTTTGATGTCCTGTTTCTGACCATGGTAAAAATAGATTTTTCTGAAAATTTTTATAGCTATTACCCAAGAGATATCAATGGGGTGTTATCAACTGAAGGCTAGCCTACATATGGAGAATGGTTTATCATAACCATGTGGATTGTTTGCAGTTACACAATCATTAACTATTATTACTGAGCATGAGGGTAGTCTTTCAGTAAACTCTTCCCTCCATCCATCCATTCATCTTTTCTTCCTCCCTGCCTGCTCTTTTCTTCCCTGTTTTCCTTTGTTCCCATTTTCATCATTATCTTCCATTTCCCTTTTACCTTTTTCTATTTTTCCTCCTTGCCACTCTACATACAATTGCCTGTAAATTTCAGGATAGAAATTTGTTAGCAATAAATAACACTAGAATCCATCAGCCAGGATCTTTGTATATAGATACCTCTTTAGCAGTTTCTCTATCATAGCAACAGGTTCCACATTTTCCCTTTCTGTGAAGTCTGAGCTCAATGTCTTTGGCCTGAATCAGTGCATAGAACAGAACTAAGCAATGGGCTAGAGTGGTCAGGCAGACCTTCTCTGATGCCCAGGATCTGAACTTCCTTTGATCGTCAATGACTCAAGCAAGTAATAGTAGAAAGAAGAAGGAGAGAACTTACTCAATGTGGCCATGTTGGAAAGGGGGAGGAAGAGATCCTGTTGTTCCCCCAAGTCAATCTTATTGGTTGTGGTGTGAAGTTGAGGTTGGACTAAAAGTGAGGAAATTTGCATAATGAAGCAGTCCTGGTCGAGGTGTGGTCTTGCCCATTTTTAAAGTACTGGTTCAGCTCCAGTACCTCAGGCAAGGTGGTCTAATAAATTGTAAATATTTTTCCAGAAGGGAAGGACTAGACTCTATGTAGAATGAGGCTTCAGCCTTTTCTTTCACCCAGTGTGAGATTCCAGGAGAAGTTCCAGTATCTCAACAGGAGAGAGGCACTAGTGTCAGACCTACAAAGATAGTTAATTGCTCAGCACACATGAAGCCATGAGACCAATTCCAGTACTACTACATAAAACAAAAGGACAGAAAAGGCTAGATGTTTTAATTTTTATGTGGACTAATGCTATGGTAAAATTCAGATAAATAACTTTCTTCCACCAGCCCCTTTCCCCCTCTCCCCTTTTTCCTTCCTCCCTCCCTCCCTCCCTCCCTCCCCCCTTCTTCTACTTTTGTTTTCTTTCCAGATATCTTTTGCTCTGACAGTAGTACTTTGTTGCTATCTGTGTATGACCTAACATCCTTGTGGTTATTGGATAAGTCCTTTTGGAATTTATTTACAGACTTTTAGCTTCTATAACATTGAGACCTATCAAAGAGATTTCCTCACATTTTTATAACCCCCTACCCACTCCTTAATGTACATGAAAAATAAGCTGATTTGTGACATTGTTCTTTTACTATAAAATAGTATTAAACTGTAGCCACATAAAATTTGGGGTGACCTTAATCTGTGTTCTCTCATTGTGGTTGATAATCAGAGATGAGAAATGAGTTTTTGAGCTCACACTTTATTCATTACTTATTTTCCTTTTTAATGTTTTTATTTTTCTCTATGTTCTTTGTAGGGGATTTTCAATATGTATCCACACTGGCCTGAACTGACTGTTCTCTTGCTTCAGCTTTTCCAGTCCTAGCACTATTGAATGGTACCACTGGGGTTTCCCAGCTTAAATATGGCCTTTTGAGTTATATCTTTCTTGAAAAAAAAATCTGTTGATGGTTTCGTGTTTTATTTGCTTGGTAATGCCCTGACTAGCTTTACAATTAATCAATAAAGTTATCTCCTCTTTCTTTGTACGTGCTCTATTAACACTGGAAGTAAAGAATCTTCCCTTTGTAAGAATCATGTTGTTTTCCACAATAAAATTATCTTTCAATATTGAGAAATACAATAAGATTTCAGAAAGGTTAACAAAAGATTTAGTGAGAGGAACAAGAATGTTGTAGTTCATGGTACTGTACAGCAACTAAAATTCTCATTCAGGAATTTGCACAGTGGCAAATTCTGGTGGGTGGATAGAGTGGCCTTGTAGTTTGAGAATGGTGTACACTGTGGGTGATCTAGACTTGCAAATGATAAAGATATTCACTGATGACAGATATTATTATCTAGCTCCTATTTCTCCTTCATTCTTGATAGGTGATTGTTAGGTTTTAATTATGTCACATATTAGTGTATTCATATTAAAATTGTATATGGTCTCTGAAAGCCTCACGGAATCTCAGGCTCTAGCCCAGAGGAATTGACACTGCTTTTCTGGACCACAAAGGTGTTAGCTGTGTTAAGCTCCATAGGCAGTCATAATATAGGCAGGAAGACTTCTTATCTCTCTTCATGTCATACAGAGTATGAAAATGAATATGCTTTCCTGACTATTTGATGATGGATCTGATTCTGCTTTTTTGTTATAACATGACCTCAGGACACATGAAATCCCTGGGTTCTGAATGACACTTAGTACTTGGTCTAGAGAATTAATGTCAAGCACTCTAACTTTTACCTGTGTGGAATACTAAAGCATAGGGGAAATGTAAGTGACCTTTGTGTAGTGTGGGGCTTGAATCATAAATCCTGTTTTGGGTCAAGCCAAGAAGTCCACATAGAGACTTGGTAACTCAAGTCTGACTATTTTCTGTTTTGGATGGTGGTATGAGGTTTATAGTTTGGGGTCTACAGATTAAAAAAAACCAATCTTTTTCTTACTGAATGCTTGTAGTAGGTTACATTTGAATGTCTGAGTATTAAAAATGTTGTGGATATTATGTCTTGTAAAGTTGAAGGTTGTTCAATGTAGCTTAAGTTTGGGGTGAGTTAAACATCATAAAATGTCAAACATAGACCTCTAAATGAGGGGCTTTCATACCAAAATGTTCATACAGAATGGCGGTTGTTGTGACAGAGGAACATTTAATAAGTATTCAATTATTTTTCTAACCATGTGCTTGTCAGGCAGAAGATATTTCTCTGTGGTTAAAGCACTTGCTATGTTAGTTTCTAGACTGACACTCCATCCCCATCTTCCACACATGTAACTGGGTGTATTAGCATGCACTTGTAGTCTCAGAATTCAGTAGGTGAAGACAGATGGATTCCTTAGGCTTACTGGCTAGTCAGCTTAGGGGGACCTCAGGTCCCAAAGGAAGATCCTGTGTCAAATATAAGGCAGATGGCTCCTGAGGTTGACCACTGAGTGACAAGGGGGTAGACCTATGGGTCTCCACACAACTGACTCAGCATGTGTACATTCATGCCCACATGCTTCCAGCCCCTAAAAGTGCACTCATACTTACTATGTGGCAGACAATTTGTTAGACATTTTGAGAGAAGTAAAATAAAAGGAGTTGTTATGATAATAGATGTGGAAAAGACATATGTTAATTTGTATGTGAAAGATACTTAAATTATACTGCGTAAGAGACAAAATGCTGATTAGATGGTTAGAGTTCTCCAAATCTGAATGGTTATCTATGCATCTGACTTGAAAAGCAATGAAAATGAGTATAAAGATGTCCCTGGCAACTGTACAACCCCAGATAGAGTTTTGTAACCTCTGATCTTAAGTTTCAACTTGAAACCTCTAGTTACTCCTCTTTAATTTCTAAAAAATTATTTATGTGTGTATGTTTTATCTGCACATATGTCTGTGTACCATGTGCAGCTTGGTACTCACAGAAGCCAGAAAAGGACATTGGATCACCTGGGATTAGAGGTCCAGATGGCTGTGAGCCACCTTGAGGGTGCTGGGACTTGAACTCTGGTCCTTTGGAAGAACAGCTAAGTGTTGAGCAATCTTTCTGTCCCTTACTTTACTTCTTATTTGCTTCCACATTCTAAACTTTGTCTTGCTCATCTTGATTAACATTCTGTTTTCCCTTGTTCCTCATTTCCTACATTCCTTGGATAACACAGGTCTCTTTCTAGACATAGATCTCAAAAATAAGACTAGACATGTTTTTTTTTTTTTTTTTCAAATATCTTTCAACCAGTTTTGAAACCATTGTGAGTTGGCTTTTGTCAGTTCACCTGACTACTGACCACTAATTGTGGTGATATTTTATTTGTGCTGAAATGTGGTGATATTTTATTTGTATGTTAATAAATACAGTTTGCCTGGAGATCAGAGGAAATAGCAAGCCATTAACACAAAAGTCAGGCAGTGATAGCACATGCCCTTAATCTGATCACTTATCAGGCAGGGGCTCTGTGTGTTCAAGGTCATACTGGGGAACAGAGCCAAGCTTGGTGACACACGCCTTTAATCCCAGTACCAACCATAGAGACCTGGAGGTCTGTACAGACAGACAGTGACAAGGAAGTGAGGTAGCTGGGCTAAGAGCCAATGAGAGGGCAGAAAAGCAAGGCAATAAAGGTGCAGGTTAGACAGGAAGTAGCTCACATTTTGGAAGCTACAAAGCTGGTGAGGTGAGGTGGTTGGTAGTTCTCACTATTTTCCCCATCTCCAAGGCTTTCACCCCTATATTTGGCTCCATGTTCGACATTCAAACTATTTTATGAATTTACATGGATTTTAGATATTTGCTACACTTGAACTTTGGAAACAGCCCTTGTATTACTTTTCACAATTGAACATTTATGTATTGAAAACTCATGATAGGAATTTAATTTTCATATGATGTTAAGAAGCTGTTCATTGATATCAAACAATTCCTCAAGATAGATTTCAAACAGGAGAATGTTTTTCTCCCTGGGAATATTTGACAATGTCTGGAGGTATGTGTGTGTGTGTGTGTGTGTGTGTGTGTGTGTGTGTGTGTGTGTGTTTGTGCATGTGTGTGCGTGTGCTCACGTGTGTGGATTTGATTGTAACTAGGAAATGTTATCCTGATAGCTATTGGGTAGAAGTTAGGGATGGCACTAAACATCCTTCAGTGCATACCCCCTTAACAATGGTCTACTGCTGCCAGGCAGTGGTGGCGCACGCCTTTAATCCCAGCACTTGGGAGGCAGAGCCAGGCAGATCTCTGTGAGTTTGAGGCCAGCCTGGTCTACAGAGCAAGATCCAGGACATGCACCAAAACCACACAGAGAAACCCTGTCTCAAAAAGCCAAAAGCCAAAAGCCAAAAAAAAAAAAAAAGACCCAACCAGTACATTATTGAATTTTTAATGCTTGCTTGGAAGACATGGTATTATAATTTTTATCTAGGGAAAAGATAATTTAAAAGCATTTATTCTTTGAGTCCTTTTTTTTCTTTCGCCATTAATGTATTGCTTCTGAAGCTCTAAATTGAGCAGATTAAGTGATTTCCTTTCTAAAATGTTCAACTACCTATAACCACAAGTCCTTCCCTTAAGTGCAAGAGCAAGCTGTCTTTTCAGTAAGTTATGCGACATTCTCTTATGAAGAAAATGAATACCCTGCAGATAAAATATGTTCTCATTTCAAAATAAATTACACATTTAAAGGCTGAACAACAATTTTCTAAGTATGTTTCTTCTGTACAAATCAAAATTCTATTTCTGCGTTCACCACATAGTTTTACCAGTAGTACTGGGGCCTGATTTCTTTGTCATCAAGGGAATGTGGATGGATGTAAACACACACTTTCCAGGCTGCTACAAATCTGCATTGTCTGTATGCATGCTTCTGTATACTGGTGTATAGTGTGTGTACGTCATAATGTTTTTAGACTTTCTTTCTTGGTACCTAATTTAACGCCTTTCAAGGAGTATTGTGGTATTGCATAAGGCACTTAGTCACATCTGTGCTTTTTAAAGGAAAACATTGTATTGTTGGAGATCTTCACAAATATACTGCTCTATATTCAAATACATGTTGTTCCTGCCATTTGTTTCTGTTTATGAAACTGACAGAGAGAAGTAAAATTCTCTTATAGGATGCTCTTCCAGCTCATCAAATTTCAATTATAGTTCTTCCATCCCAAGTATGCTCCATAGTTCATTTGCTACTAGGTTGTCTCATAATAACTTTCTGTTTGCTGTGTCGCAGAAGTGGTCATAAATTTTTCTTTTGTTCTATGTCTGGCATGTTATCTGGCATAAATAAAACATATAAAGTGATGGTTTCTAAAATGCAGGGACTCTCCTTGTTCATGACAAGAAATTTTGGGAGATAAAGATTGACCCTTATTGAATGCACTTTCTCATCCTGCTAGCCAAACACTCTACAACTCAGATACTCAGATACTCGGCTTGGTGGTATTGCAAACCCAGCCTGTTTCTTTTCTTTCTTCCTTTCTTTTTCTTTTTCACCTTTTTATCTTTCTTTCTTTCTTTTTTTTTTTTTTTGTGTGTGTGTGTGTGTGTGTGTGTGTGTGCACATGTGCATATGTGTCTTGATTTAGAGTTGCTTCGGTATTTTACCAGTGGGGTATTCATGCACACTAGTCTATCTCTAGTCTCTCCTTCTGCATTCCTAAAAGGATCTCACATATTTTGACATAGCTAGCCACCAGTCTACCCATTTGAAGTGGATGCACCTGAAGCCTCAGGGCCCATGAGATGGACTAAGACAATTGTCAGAGAATCCTTTCCAGAGAACAGTTCAGCCATCCTTAAGTAAACCAGGAACACTTGGGATGTTTTGTGGGGTTATTTAGTTATTAACTAAGGGATTTTTGTCTGATGAAATGAGGAGAGGATTCTTCCCCATGTTCACTGTACAGGAACCAGGCAGCAAAGCACCCTGCTGCCTCAGCTGCTGGCACTCATCTCCTATTGCAGAGGAAGCCTTTCTAATAATAGAACTGAGCAGAGTAGAGAGAACGGGTGAGCGACAGCAGAGAAACTGAGCTGGGGTTGCACCACATGGCACCTGGAACCTCTCCTGCTTTTTTGTGTACGCTGTGGAGTATGTGAGAAAATGTCTGGGTGTATTTTTAAGCCTGATGCAGCAATGCTTTTATTTTTCTTTAACTCATGTAACAGAGTGATAGAAATCCCCAACCATCATTCTCTTTTTAAAAATATCATTCCCATGAGTTGCCTTTGGCTTCTTTAAGACTGTAATCACTCACAATACATTCAGTTCTTTCATCTCTGGCTGAACCCCAAAATGTCACTTAGATCTCTCCTACTCAGAGCCCTGCTGACAATGTCTTTTAGTCCTTAATTTTTCTCCAAGTGACTTATCAAAACTCATTTAAAACAAATACCCTCTTCTAAGAGAAATTCCAGTGCCAGTTGTTAAGGCAGTAAAACTTTCCCATTTTCTCAGTCCTTTTGGTCCTTGAGGATGTCAGTTATGTAATACTAAAGGAAGCATAGAGGTGCTCAGGTGCTCAGACCCGAGATGGATTGCTTTCAAATATTGGCTTTACCAAATGACCTTGGGCAAGGCACTTAACTATTCTACATCTCTGTTTCATTTTTTAGAACTAGGACAATGACCCACAGGCTAGCTGCAGCACCTCAGTTTTTTTGTTTTTAGTTTTAACAAAATAAAATCACACTTATTAGATTGTGTGCAGTGCAAGATCAGTTGAATAATTACTTGTGCAGATCTTGTAAGGCTGACAAAGCCTGAAATATTTCTTCTTTATCCTCCTACCAAGAATATTTGATCACTCCTGCTCTAGAAGGTAGAGCTAATAAAAAGCTCATTAGATTGTTGGGGGACTTCAATGAGACACTACACATAGATGCTAAGCAGGTCAAGCTGCATCTATAAACCTGTCATGAATGTTACCTGCCATGCTGTGGTTGCTAATGACAATGATGCTGAGACAGAGGTCAACAGGGGTAGGTCAGAAGCCAGTGGAACCAATCAATACACTTATCATTCACAGCAGTTGAAAACAGTGATTGCCAGGAGGACATGATATAGGTTCACTGTAGGGTGGAGAAAGGAATATTTATGTCTGGAGCAAGTCCAGGTGGGGACTTAATATAAATTAAGGCTGAATGGGTTTGTGGCACCCCAGGAGATGGAGACACTTTAAGTATTACTGTTGAAACAGACAAAATAAATGTTATTTTAAAAATCATAGTTCATTGCTACTGTTAATTCAATAATAGCAACTGTGTACTAAGTTGCATTCCAGGAGCGTATTTGCCTAGTGTGTGGCCAGACAGGGGAACAATGAATAGAGCTCCCATTTCCCCTAAGAGGTTTATTTGTCATGTCAGAGTTACTCTGGTCTGGTGCAACACAGATGGTGTTGTGACAGCACAAAATGATGAGTGCCACGTTGTTCTTCTAATGATCTTCTCTCTGCCATTCATCTTCCTGGGCTACCTTGAATCTCTGCAACATGCCTGATTTGAGGATACAGGCACCTAGTAGGGGAACTCAAAGAAGATTTGATTCTCTGGTCATCTTCCTGAGTATTTTATGACAAGATGTCATTGAAACCTAACACAGGTAATAATGCTGATGACAAAAATTTGTTTTTCAGCATTAGAAGTTACCATAGTTTTATACCGAAGAAAGTTTGCTAAGTGAGTTTGTCTCTATGACATTTTTCCTTATGTGACAATAAAAGGTGAGTGTTATTAAAAACGACCCTTGTACCTTGTGATTATTTTTCTTTAGTTCATTTCTTTTATTGTTTTAATGATCATGTGTGTATGTGTATGATATGTGTGTGTGTGCGTACTTATGTGCCATGGTATAAACATGTGTAGAGGTCAACCGAAAATTTTGTGGAATCAGTTCTCTCCTCCCACCTTTATGTGGATTTTGGAAATCAAACCCAGGTTACCAGACTTTCACAGCAAGCACCTGTACTTGCTGACACATCTCAGTTTTCTTTTTTCAATTTTTAAAAAATATTTGTTCGCCGGGTGGTGGTGGTGCACACCTGTAATCCCAGCACTCAGGAGGCAGAGGCAGGTGGATCTCTGTGAGTTCAAGGCTAGCCTGGTCTACAAAGCAAGTTCCAGGACAGCCTCCAAAGCTACAGAGAAACCCTGTCTCGAAAAACCACACACACACACACACACACACACACACACAAAATTCTGTTCAAATCTACATTGTATGTTAGACATAATCCCTATCTCCATAAAACTTTTTCTTAATTACTTATGAATGATATAACAGTATTTAGAAAATTAATTAACCAGTGTAGCAGTGTACATGTCAACAGAGAAAACATAGTTCATATAATGAGAAATATCATGTTTAAAACCTGGTGTTATATTATTATACATTTGCAAACACCAACTAAAATTGTTGTAACTGAAAGTTTAGGAACACAACAAATTACATTAAAATTTACATTGTTCTAAAATTCACTGTGCAGCTTTCCCTTTTAAAAATATTTCTATAATTTCTGCTTCTTTAGATAATGAAGTAAATATTGCTTCAAAGTTTCCACCATCTCTTTGAACAGTATCTTGAGAATAATGGTGTCTTAGTCAGGGTCTCTATTGCTGTGAAGAGACACCATGACCACAACAACTTTTATAAAGCAAAACATTTCATTGGAGTGGTTTGCTTACAGTTTCAGAGGTTGATTCCATTATCATCATGGAATGACATGGTGGAGTGCAGGCAGACATGTTTGTGGAGAAGGAGCTGAGAGTTCTACATCTTGCTCTGCAAGGCAGCAGCAGGAGACTGTGTTCCACACTAGGTGTGGTGTGAGCATATGAGATCCCAAAACCCATGCCCACAGTGGCACACTTCTTCAAACAAGGCCATACCTACTGGAACAAAATCATACCTTCTAATAGTGCCACTCCCTACAAGGGTTGTTTTCAAACCACCACAAATGGTGTCTTTAAGACTAACTTAGTTTTAATTTGGAATTTTAGACTCCTCTAGAATCTAAAGTACTCATTAAAACATCCAAAATAAGTGCCAATCTTAACCTCCAGATTGATCACATGCTTAAAATTTAAAACATTTTAAATGGGTAATTAAAACAATCCCATATTGGTAAGAATTATGGCAGCCGAAGGCTTTCACTTATGCCAATTTTAGGTTTGCTAGAAGTTACCCTGAGCCACATATTAAACTTTGCTCATGCCAGATTTTAAAGTGTGTTATGAATTAAAGTAAATACCTTAAAATCACAGATCTTTGTAAATGGATTTGATTTTTATGCTATTAAGTGTATTTGAATCCGATTTTCCTTTGGGTAGATGAGGACTTTTGATTTAGACTAAGGATCCTGTACTTCTTAATTCTCTCTGGTTAATTTCCATCTTAGAGATCCTATTATGGTAGAGCACTTGGATGGGAAAAAATGTGCTTATTGACTTTTGTTTTGAACATACTTCTTTTTCCAACAACTAAAAACAACAAAACAAAACAAAACTCAAATATTCTTATGTAAGTTCTAAAAGTTCTATGCAAACTATTGCATAGAAATAGTTTTGTTTTGCTTTTGTCTTCAACAATAAAAATTGCCGTATTTTGATTCTTAAATGATGGCTTGCGGCTTTTGACATTATTAAACACATCTCTGAAATGTACCTCTTGAATGGGCTGGGTACAGATATTGCAGCCATCCTTTGGGTATGACTATGGTCAAGAAGTAATGTTTTCCATCTCAAATACTGTTTGGGATGGGCTGAACACATTTGTCCTTCACTGTGAGTACACGTCACTGTGAAAAATGACTCACTTATGTATTATCATTTTTTCATACAATATACTGAAATATTTTTAAATGACTTGATGAAATATAAATATAATGAAAGATTGTATCAATTTTCAGTACTGAATCTATGTTAGTGTGGGCATGACATTTACCATCTACTGGACATTACTGGGACTGGCATCCCAACACAGCCCATTTTAGTTTGTTTGTTTGTTTGTTTGTTTTTAATTACGCAGTAGTATTTCTCCTTGTTAGAAACAGAAATGAGGCTGTGTGAAAGTCAATTCCTGTATGTATGTTCTAGAGTTTCCTACAAAAGAAAAATATTCTTACTCCCTATCACCTATTTCCAGTAATGAACAAACCCTAAGATATCATACATATGTCCTTATACTTCACACAGCAAAACTCTTATTTGCATGCTTGTTATAGGCTTTATTTCATTTATGGATCAAATGTTTACAATATAGTAGCAATTAATAGCAACTAATCCATGCTATGGATGTTCAAGTAAACATCTGGGCTGTGTCTGTAAGTAGGCACTCATTTCTCTTTGTCTGGGTGGACACCATTGTCAGAGTAGAGTCCTTGGACTCAGACGTGGAATGGTGTACGAAAGAGCATAGGAGACTCCTTCCTTCTATCACTGGACTGTACATGATTGAGGAATAAACTATCAGCTTGTTGGTTAATTTTATTTATTTATCTCTCTTACAGGTGATCAGTCTTACTAATTAATATAAACACATCTCCTAAAAGAAAATTACATCTGTGACCATAAATCTGGCTATATCTATATCCACAAGTAGAGAAATTGATTAATACATTTGAGACTAAGTTTTTTAATCTGTAAAATTTATAGGTGATAAACACCTGCCTCATATGGCTATAGCAAGGATTAAATGACAGGAATTATGTGAATGTATTGAATAAATTTCAAATCCCGTGACAAATACTCAACATATTTTAACTGTTGAATGTGCTGAATTTACTGTTTTAATACTATGAATATAAGCTGATCATTAATTCATTAATGATATGAACGTTGGTTATATTTATTATGTGAGATTCAGATGACTTGATTATTGCATTAACCCTGTGATGTTTGTGTACATTAGCCTGATTCTATATGTGTCCAGTAGATACAGCTCCAAACTATCAGTTGTTTGTTTTTTTGTTTTGTTTTTTTAGCGATTATGGTTTCTTTTCCCTTTTAGACTGGATTATATTCTTCATTTAATGAAAATGTTCTTAAACATGACCTTGATTTGTATCGGGTGGGGCTCACGCTCTGGTGAGCCTGAGGCTGTCAGAAGCACCTTGTGTCAGTTGTTTCTCTTTTTCCCTTAGAGGTTCCTGGGGACGGAACTGGAGTCTTCAGACTTGGCAGCGAGAACCTCTACCCAGTGAATGGTCTCTTCAGACCTTTTTCTAAGCTTTAGTCACCATAAAGGTAATGGTTGCGTGTTGATTGGCATATCACACTGACTGACATCCACAGATTATTATTATTTTATTATTTCTATTTTAAATTTGTCTTTCATTTTAGTTATGAGGGAACAAAGGTGATCCAAAGATATAAAGCTGTTGTTAAATTAAACACATGGAGACTTACTATTCCTTATGAATCCCCTGCCTTAACTTGGCTTATTTCTTGCCAGCTTTTCTTACCTTAAATTATCCCATCTACCTTTTGCCTGTGGGCTTTTATCTTTCCCTATTTCTGCATACCTTTCATTACTTCTTACTCCATGGCTTGCAGTGCAGCTGGGTGGCTGCCCCTGATGTCCTTCTCCTTCTCTACTTCCTCTGTCACTTTTCTCTCTTTTTCTCTCCTATTTATTCTGTGCATGCCAGTCCCGCCCATCCTTTCTCCTGCCTTGCTATTGGCTGTTCAGCTCTTGATTAGACAATTGGGTGTTTCAGACAGGCAAAGTAATACAGCTTCACAGAGTTAAACAAATGCAACTTATAAGGGAATGCATCACACTTTTGCATCATTAAACAAATATTCCACAACAAAAACAAATGTAACACAGCTTAAAATAATATTCCACAAAAAAGTAACTTCAAATTCTATTCTCCATGTTGCATATTCTTATCCTTGATGAAAGTAGAGTTAAATCATGTTAGTTTTGTCATTTTGTAGTAATTACCAGTACAGGATTATATGATAGTTGATGCTGAATGAAATTTGGTGACATTTGAGATTCTAGATTAGAGTATTTTCCTTGGGAAGGACTTAATTGTTGTTTCTGGAAAACTAATAACTATTAAGTTTTTCTTTAAACTGTTGATGGTACTTTCATTTTTTTTTTCACAAAAATACAAGATGTAGTATACAATATTGCCAGTAAAATTTCAACAAGCAGCAGATTTCCATTTTAAAAGGGCTTGTTTACAATAGTGCAATTCTTCAGTTTCTCTCTTCACAAATCCACACTAGATATGTGTCATGACAGAATTTAAATATCTAAATAATCACAATTCAATTTTTATGATAGCAGAGCTATCTATGCAGAGTTAGCTCTTCTGCAATCCAGGGTTTCAGGGCTTGCTGCTGACAGCATGCTTGCTCCTGCTCCCTGTTTTCCAACACCCCAGGCTCTGTGCATGCACATGCAGCTACCTCTTTTAAGTGGCCTTAACTTCACAACATTGCTTTTTGCTTCTCTCCAGATTGAGTATAGATCATAACTAGACAAACAACCAATTCTTCCCTGAGAAAAGCAGGTAAAATAACAGGCTTATCCTACTTATCATATGTCTTTGGGGATGGAGCTTGGCTTTCAAATTCTGCTATAGTAGCCCTCCAGTGCTTCAAATAAAAACTTTAAAACGTGAATACCCGGAATGTCATCATAGAGCCTTTCTCCAGTAATTGATGGAAGCAGATGCAGAGATCTACAGCCAAAGGCCAGGCCAAGATCCAGGAGTCCAGCTGAAGACAGAGAAGAGGGATTCTATGAGCAAGGAACATCAAGATCATGATGGGGAAACCTACAGAGACAACCAAACCAAACTTGTGGGAACTCTTGAAATTTAGACCAACACCTGTGGAGCCTCCATGGTGTGGTGGTATTGTGTTCCCCAAAATATTGTGCACCCTAATAAATTTATCTGGTGTCAGAGAACAGAGAGCCACTAGATACAGAGGCTAGAATATGGTGGCACTCATGCCTTTAATCCTAGCATTTCAGAGACAGAAATCCCTCTGGATCTCTGTGAGTTCCAGGCCAGATTGGAAACAGCCAGGCATGGTAACATATGGCTTTAATCCCAAGAAGTGAGCCTTTAATCCCAGGGAGTGATGGCAAAAACAGAAAGATATATAAGGCATGAAGCAGAAACTAGAAGCATTTGGCTGGTTAAGCATTTGGCTGGTTAGGCTTTGGAGCAGCAGTTCAGCTGAGGTTCATTAGGATAAGGACTCAGAAGCTTCCAGTCTGAGAAAAAAGGATCAGCTGAGGAACTAGCAAGGTGAGGTGGCTGTGGCTTGTTCTGCCTCTCTGATCTTCCAGCATTCACCCCAATAACTGGCCTTATGTTTGATTTTTATTAATAAGAACTTTTAAGATTCCTGCTACACATGGGACTCGACTAGGCCCTCTGCATAAGCGAGACAGTTGTGTAGCTTGATCTGCTTAAAGGGCCCCCTGGCAGTAGAGTCAGGATCCATCGCTGGTTCATGAGCTGGCTTTTTGGAGCCCACTACCTATGGTGCAGCCTTGATGCAGGGGGAGGGGCTTGGTCCTGCCTCTACTGAATGTACCAGGCTCTGCTGACTCCCTTGGAGGCCTTACCTTCTTGTAGGAGGGGATGGGAGGATTGGAGGTCAGGCTGGAGGGGTGGGAGGAGGGAAGAGGGGGATCTTTGATTGGTATGTAAAATGAATAATAAAATTTCTTAAGGAAAAAAAAAACCTTTAAAATGCTACATTTGTCTTTCCTGAATTTTTTGTATGGTAGGGAACATTGGTATGAAAATGTCCTTCATGGCCATTATGCACAGAAAGGCCAGCTCATTCATGCTATATGAACTACTCACATGCTGCCAAATGCCTCTCATGTTCATTTTCAAATACTTACTTGGTTTTCCTCTAACCACCACTCACATGCACACATAGACATTCACCTCTGTTTCTGCCTTTAGTCCTTAATTCTATTCCCTCAGTTTTATTTCCTTGTTTCAGAAAACCTGTCCATGCTTACTAGTTCATATGGAAACTACAATGCCCTCAGCTCAAATTGCTCAGGTTAATAACTCTGCTAAAAAACAAATCCAAGTCCCCATATGTAATTAGCTATCAAGATGAATCAATATTGCTATCATATGAGGTCTGTTTACATTCAGACTCATCTTCGATATGACTTCTCCCCTGTCTTATTTATCCTTCTTCTCAAACTTAAAAGTGTCTTCAAAGAAAAACACAAAAGAGACAATAACAATAATTGTGCCCTGATATATAATCTATGTAATATACATAAAATTTTGATGTGATGACAAATGAATTACTTAAAACCTCAGCACAGGTTCCAGCAGTGACACTGTCTTTTCACCCTGTAAGTCCTGACTGCATTCTTAGGTGTCTGTAATTCTTTGTATGGAGTGGAGGCTCCATGAGGAGCCTTGCGGTGTTAATGTATTTGTTCATGTCATCGCCATTCAGGACTTGTGTAAGCAGCCATGATGAGACTTCACACTAGCAACTTCCCTGAGTACACTTATAGTTTGAAATTAAACTACAATGATATCATTCTGCCTCTTTTCTACCCTTTTCATGTATCCCTTGTTCTCTGTTAAATTAATGGCCTCGTTTTCTTTAATTGTGGCTAAATATATGTGCATGCTTGTGTGTGTATGGGTGTGTCTGTCTCTGTGTGTGTCTCTGTGCGCAAATGTGTGTGTGTGTGTGTGTGTGTGTGTGTGTGTGTGTGTGTGTGTGTATTCCTAAATGTACAAATACAATCCGCTCATTTTGTATAATGTTACTTTCATATTTATGATTTCAGGGCTGACCACTTGGTATTGGACAACCAAGTTGGGTCTCTTCCCTGGAAAAGAGTATTTTCCTTACTCTTGAAGTGCCTTAAAAATAAATAAAATAAACTTATGCAGAAATAAAAAAAAGACTAGATTACTGGTGAGGTGGAATCAAAGCTACCTTGCCAAGCTCTGAGCCCGATGTTGCACCAGCATCACTGGTCCTGACTTTCTTAAAAATATCACTTATAGACCTCCACAAGATTTGACTCATTTTCCCCTTATGAGCCAAATCTGAGTCAAGATGTGTGCAAGAAGAAGCCTGTCATAAGACCCAGAGTCTTATTTTACACTTTTCCTGAAAATACGTGCTTTTCTAAGTGGTTACTAATATAGAGGCCAATTAGTGTTTAAGAGTAAAAACTGAAGTTCCCTAAAATGTCCCTGTGTTCATCTTCTATATGCATAATTTAGTAAGTTTTCCATAGCAAAAACTATTTTCTTCAGTTGTCCCTCACCTACAACATTTTAAGATATTTCACTTTGGAGGGACAGAAGATATGCATAAGTATAATAAGCCAATTTAGGGAATATTTCAGAAATTGTAAGACAACTGATGTTCTTGGAGCTCTGAGGATGAAATGGTTATTCTTTACAATTATGAAAAATAGAAAAGGACCACTCAAACAATCACTACAGGTGGCTGGGCAGTTAGGCTGCTGTGAGCCATTTGGGGATTTGTGCATTGTACTGTGGAGAGGCAAGTTGCTGTATTCTATTCCAATTCATTGATGTAGTAGTGGATTTAGGTCCCATTTGCTCATAACCTCTGAATTGCTCATAGTTCTGCAACTTTGATTGTTTTTAAATTTTTACCTATCTATCTGTCTGTCTATCCATCTATTTATTTATTTGCCTTTTCATATTCTGTTTTAGGAAATGTTTAACGTGAATCCCATCAGTGGGAGAGAATTTGGTTCTTTGAAGAGAGCAAATAACTTGTGATATATGAGCCAATTGATTTGGTGAGGGTCAGGCCTAGCATTAAAAGTTTTACTAGTTTTTCCACAAGGCTTGAGAAGCTAATCTGTCAGGGAAGGTGTCTTATACTGTCTCCTGTGGGAGCTAGCTGCACTGCACTCCACACCCACTTGCTGTGACTTTCTCTTTTTTCTTTCCTGTGTTAATGAAGGAATTCGGGATGGCTATTCATCATGGCTCCATTTATTTCTAATTCTTAGTTCTTATTATGGAAAATATCATTGGAAAGACATCATACTTTCATAGATGACTAATTCCCGACTAAGATAGATCACCTATTGCTTCATAAGTAACATCTGGCATCAAAGATAATTCCATTGACTCGAAATCTCATAACATGTAACATCATTAAATTGAAGAAAAGACTGTCATTCTCTTGGCTTATCATGATACATTCCTACCAGAAAGTCACATAAAGGTATTTTATACTTCTCCCTAGAGACCTATGAAGTAGAAAACATGGTTTTGAAGATGTTTCTGAAATTTTCTTCTTGTGACAAGAGGTCTGTGAACAATGAAGACAGAGGTACAAATCTGAGGCATAGAGTGCTTCTCAGAGTGGTTTCTAATTGTCTAGTACTCCTTTGACTGATCTATAACCACATGTACCAAAAGAAGAGTCAATTGATTTCTAATGAAAAATATGTTTCCGTAGATACATGGTCCATAAACATTATCACTTTCTCGCCAGATACTAAATTTAAGTGGGGAAAAATATCTCATGAAGAATTACATCATTGACAGATTTGAATTGATGAGAAAGCTTTGCTGTTTTCTGGGAATAAATCAAGAAATCATTATTTTTTATACAATCTGTAATGATGTCAGGTCAATGCTGGGAACTCTGTCAAGTTTATATTAGGTAATTGTTACTTTAGCAATAAGAAATAATTTCACATGAACTGAAACAAGTTCTAAGTTATCTAATCTAGTAATGAAAAATTAAAATGATGAAGTAAGTGAAATTTTCTTTAAAGACAATTTTGTTTGAATTTGGTTTGCAATTATGGAATTAAATGTTCTCAAGAATTTTGTTTACACACAATATTCAGTACTGTATTGTTATTTTGAGAACTGCTTTCTTTGTAATCTTGTGTGTGGTATAGTTGAAAAATCATCCCCATATTAATTTTTTAATGGAAAAATATTATTTTGAATAATTAAAGCACATAAAGTGAAGAGGTTAGCATAAGCTAAAATACTTTCACTTGTGATAATCCTGTGAGTGAATAAACTGAAAAATCTATAAAATGCATGCACAGTTGTTAAAAAATCCACCCTGTTTTATCTAAAACAACTAACTGGTAATTTATCTTCCTTTGAGAAATCAATGAGACTTCCTCAGAAAGAAGGAAACAGATGAATTCATACATCATTCATTTTTATGAATAGGACACTGAATTCTAATTAGATTATCCCCTAGAGTTTACTGTATTTTAAAATAAGTTATCCAAGAAAAGTTATCTACACAAATATATATTTTCATTGACTCAACTATTTAAGTTCATTTAATATTGGGTGACTTTGCTTGAAAAATAAAACCAAACTGAAAACAAATAAGCAAAACTCCTGAACTCTCCAAGGGCTTGGATAATCAGACACACTCAGAGTTTCCCCTGAACAACAGCACCAAGGAATGACTTTGAAACCCTTTTGTTTTTGAGTTTTAAACAGAAACAATGCACAGAGTATCTGGTTAGTACTTGAAACCCTGGTGATAATCCTAGAAGCAATGAGAATTCATATTTTTACAAAGCCTGGCTGTCTGGACTTCTGTCAGTGTTCTACAGACAATATTTTCATATGTTTACAACAATGCCATGATTTATCTGTGTGGGTGCTGGGGTGCAGAGAGGCTAAGCAAACTATTCAGGGTCATGCAGCAAGTGCATGCTGACTGTCTTCTTCCAGCCCCCATGAGTATGGGGGCTGGTGAGATGGCTAGGTGGTTTTAAAAACACTTGGTGCTCTTGCAAATAACCTACTTTGGATTCCCAGCACTCACAACAGATCACTATACAACTCCCAACTGCTTGTGACTCCAGTTGAGGGGATCTGACTCTTCTGGCAACTGTTCACATGTGTTGTACATACAGATAAAAAGGCACACAACATATATACATAAACTAAAAAAAATGAGCTTTGAAGACCAGATTTTTACATTATTACTCTATAAATTTCCACTTAATGCAAAGTCTTTGAAAAGTTAGCTTTTTGTGAAGGTATGGATTAGCTTGTAGTAGAAGACTTAGCATTAGCTTTATTTAAGTAGGTTTTCTATGTAAGGAAAACCTGTGTAGACTTAAAATACCTCTGTTAAACAGGAGAAGGAAATTTTGAAGGGGAAGGTCCCAGGTACTTGTGTGGTCACAATTGTGATGGAAATGACATTGTTTGCTGCCTGCAAGGCCCCAAGTTAGTCTGCATTTCACACACACACACACACACACACACACACACACACACACACACACAATGCAAGCTTTCTTAATTTAAAAACATTATTGTTAATATTTGTAGTATAGAGCTTTGCCTGAGTTGAGCAATTCCTACCACTGAGTAAAACCATACCCCTCCCCATTTTTTGCTCACAACAGAAAGCAGTGATCAAAGTGATCAATGTACTTCTTATATAATGTAGGTTCTAGAGGGAGATGCCAATGTCCAGACGTTTAATTTTATGTGCAGCACCTTGTTCCGGAAGATGAGGACTTCTAACATTGGAGGCTCTGGAAGTTTTGAGTTTATCAGTTGGTGATAGTTACATCCTCTGTTCTGGAAAGAGATTCCTCATTATCTTCAAATATAATGTGGTATCTTCTGGGGTGATAGAGGAAGGTATTTCTAGAGTTGTTACCCTGAAATCTAAGGAAGTATCTCTGGAAAGGAAAGCAAATGCTTTTTATCTTTACAGTCATTGAATGCCTCCTCTTCTCTACAGAGACTCACTGCCACGACTAGCTTTTATAAGTATGTTCTTGGTTTGACTGTTTGAAAGTATGTAGAAATTAAAGAAATTCATAGAAATTTGCCTCAACAGTAATTCCTTCGTCTAGATTCAAACCACTCATGTCTGTAACCCATGGTTTGGACTTTAGCTCATACACTAGTAAACTACTTATTATTTTATTATTGTATTTGTTTTGGTGAGCCCGTTAGCTCTTAGAAAGCTGTGGTTACAAGTACTCTATTTGAGAGTATGACTTGGACAACTGGAAGAAGAGATTAACCAGTGACATAGGAAGGAGGGAGAGGAAGCTTAATGCAAGGCCATACTTTAAAGTGCTTCCATGGAACCCTTGTGAAGCATGCCCTGCCCCTGGGTGACCATTTGCCTCTTTGTGGCTTATAGTGTAATGATACCTAGTATAGCATGCATTGTATCACATTTGTAGCACGGATCTTAAAATGTCTTATTAATACAAACAAACCTAGACCAAGGTATTGGAGTGAATGCTGGAAGATCAGAGAAGCAGAACAAGCCACAGCTACCTCACCTTGCCAATTCCTCAGCTGATCCTGTTTCCTCAGACTGGAAACCTCTGAGTCCTCATGTAGAATGAATCTCAGCTGAACTGTTGCTCAAAAACCTTAAAAGCTTAACCAGCCTAGTTCCTGGTTTTCACACCTTATATACCTTTCTGCTTCCTGCCATCACTTCCTGGGATTAAAGGCGTGAGTCACCATGCCTGGCTGTTCCAGTGTGACTTTGAACTCACAGAGATCCAGATGGATATCTGCCTCTGGAATGCTAGGATTAAAGGTGTGTGAGGAATGCTAGGATTAAAGGTGTGTGCGCCATCATTTTCTGGCCTCTATATCTAGTGGCTGTTCTGTTCTCTGACCCCAGATAAGTTTATTCAAGTGCACAATATTTTGGGGAATACAATATCACCACCTTTCCCCCTTTTTTTGTCTAAAATTAAAATAAGCTTATAACTAATACAAGATAAACTATGTCCAATAAGTATATACAATATATACAGTCAAGATTACATTAATGATGTCCAGTCCATTAACATTTGACAGATTCAGACAAAAATTTTCATTACTTATCCTATTTAAAACAAGTAGCTCATTTTTAAAAGTAGATTCAATTATCTCCCTTTTTATCTTATTATATCCATATTCTCTTTTTTCATAATAGATTAAATAATCTGCCTTTTGTCATTTTTATATCTTCCCCTTTTTCTTTTTAGAGTAGATTCAATGTCTACCCATTTATCCTATTATTTCTTTATTTTTTTTCCTCAGAGTAGTTTCAATGTTCTACCTCATATCTATATTCTCTTTTTTCTTTTTCTTTTTTTTTCAAACAAAAACTCTGAATATAATCTCCTTGTTCAGCTTTTTTCCTGACCATTAACAATTAACAACTAGTAACCAACCATCATAAACAATGACAATATCCATAACTCATTAAACAACCAAAAAACCTCCTAACCCACCTCTTGGGAATGTGGGCACTGTTTGCTTAAAATTACTTCCTGATTTTTGGGGATGAAGGCATCTTTAGGGAAACCTGAAAAGAAAATTTTTGGGTGAATTGTCAAGTCCTAAGAGAGTTAGCTGTGTCATTTGTTATCCAGGCTCTGCATAATGGGAAAGTGCAGGGCTTATCTCAAGTCCTTGTTCGAGTAGTCTATGAATCTGGATCATCTCAGCTAGACATCTTGAAATTGTCCTGAGCAGTTTGTAGTCCAAAGCCGATCTTTCCTTGGTGTTAATCAGCTTAATGGCTTTACCATAGTCCACGTGGAATCATCATTGTGGGGTCCCTTCATCCTTTTGAAGATTCAAAGTTGCTGTTAGATGTGGTCATGGTTCACTTTAGAATGAATTTCTTTCTTTCTTTCTTTCTTTCTTTCTTTCTTTCTTTCTTTCTTTCTTTCTTTCTTTCTTCTTTTCTTTTCTTTTTTTGTGTGCCTCCTCTGTGGTTTGGAACAATCACAGTCTGATAAATGTCTGTCTCTCAGAACCATGAATGTTCTTCCCTAGAAGAGAACATCTTCACAGCAATTTCTCCCCACCATTTGTCTTGCCAAACTTTTCCAAACTGACCTTTGCCGATGCTTTCTTATAACATGATGGTCCTGGAATTCTTCTCTGAACAAGCAGCAGTAAACCCTATGTCCCAGGTAGCAGCATCACCACAGTCACCAACAGGATGAGAAGCAGCCAGCATCTTGGAGCAGCAGCTGTTGCTTCCATGTTACCACTGCTGCCATTTGTGGCTTGGCCCCAGCAGCAGCTTCTCCTTAGCAAGCCTTTTAGGCTGGCCTCAAACTTGGGATTCTTCTGCCTCTGCCTCTTTCAGCAAATCCTATGGGTGTGCACCATCACAACTGGCCAAGTGTAGCTCAGGCTTGAGCCCTCGAGGCCATAGGCAAGTAGCTTTTTTGAGAATTTGTACCACGAATGTTGGGTGCCAGATGTAGCACAAATCTTAAAAGTCTTATTAATACAAACAAACCTGGACCCAGGTATTGGGGTGAATGCTGGAAGATCAGAGAAGCAGAACAAGCCACAGCTACCTCACTTTGCCAGTTCCTCAACTGATCCTGTTTCCTCAGACTGGAAGCCTCAGAGTCCTCATCCAGAATGAATCTCAGCTGAACTGTAGCTCAAAAGCCTAAAAGCTTAACCAGCCTAGTTCCTGATTTTCACACCTTATACACCTTTCTGCTTCCTTCCATCACTTCCTGGGCTTAAAGGCTCCTGTTACCACACCTAGCTGTTTCCACTATGGCTTTGAACTCACAGAGATCCAGATGGATATCTGCCTCTGGAATGCTAGGATTAAAGGTGTGTGTGCCATCATTTTCTGGCCTCTATATCTAGTGGCTGTTCTGTTCTCTGACCCCAGATAAGTTTATTCGGATGTACAATATTTTGGGGAACACAATATCACCACACACATTGGCTTATATATTACGTCTTAATTCTCTTTTATCGATCATTCTTTTATTTTGCTTCCATGCCCCTATATGAAGCATTTCCCTCTTGATTTTTGCTTTGGAATTTGGTTTCTAGAGACTTATGGCTAAAACAAAAGTGTTTTGTAATTTTTGTAATTTTTTATTTTTTATTTATTATATTTGTGTTTTTAATTTTACATATCAGCCATGGGTTCCCTGGTCCTCCCCCCTCCCGCCCCCGCCCTCACCATCCCCCCAGCTCCTCCCCTCCATTCCCATCTCCTCCAGGGCCAAGATTCCCCTGGGGATTCATTTAAACCTGGTGGATTCGGTACAGGCAGGTCCAGTCCCTTCCTTCCAGGCTGAGCAAAGTGTCCCTGTGTAAGCCCAAGGTTCCAAATATCCAGCTCATGCACTAAGGACAGGTCTGGGTTCCACTGCCTGGGTGCCTCCCAAATAGTTCAAGCTATTCAATTGTCTCACTTATCTAGAGGGCCTGATATAGCTGGGGACTCCACAGCTCTGGTTCATAATTCATGTGTTTCCATTCGTCTGGCTATTTGTCCCTGTGCTTTTCCAATCTTGGTCTCAACAATTCACACTCTTACAGTCCCTTCTCTTTCTCTACAATTGGACTCCTGAGCACCACCTGGAGCATCCACTTTCATCAGTTATTGGATGAGAGTTCCAGCATGACTGTTAGGGTGTTTGGCCATCTGATCACCAGACTAGGTCAGATCAGGCTTTCTCTTGACCATTACCAGCAGTCTACAGAGGATGTATCATTGTGGATTTCTGGGGACCTCTCCAGCACTCTGTCTATTCCTGTTCTCATGTGGTTTTCATTTATCATGGTCTGTTATTCCTTGTTCTCCCTTTCTGTTCTTGATCCAGCTGGGATCTCCTGCTCCCCTAAGCTTTCTTTCCCTCAAACCCTGCCCTTCAGTACTCCCACTGTTGTCCAGGTTGTTCATGTAGATCTCATCCATTTCTCTGTCATTGGGTGATCCCTGTGTCTTTCCTAGGGTCCCATTTTCTAGGTAGCCTCCCTGGAGTTGTGTAGCAGTCTAGTCATCTTTGTTTTACATCTAGTATCCTACAATGAGTGGGTACATAACATGTTCGTCCTTCTGAATCTGGGTTACCTCATTCTGGATGATTTTTTTTCTAGATCCATCCATTTGCCTGCAAACCTCATGATGTCATTGTTTTTCTCTGCTAAGTAGTACTCCATTGTGTGTATGTACCATATTTTCTTTATCCATTCTTCAGTTGAAGGACATCTAGGTTGTTTCCAGGTTCTGGCTATTACAAACAATGCTGACATAACATAACAACAGACAATGAGGAAATCCAGAGAATCATCAGGTTATACTTCAAAAACCTCTACTCCACAAAACTGGAAAATCTAAAAGAAATAGATAATTTTCTGGATAGGTACCACATACCTAAGTTAAATCAAGACCAGATAAACCATTTTAATAGTCCCCCGTAAGGAAATAGAATCAGTCATTAAAAGTCTCCCAACCAAAAAAGTCCAGGACCAGATGGTTTCAGTGCAGAATTCTATCTGATCTTCAAAGAAGACTTAATACCAATACTCTTTAAATTGTTCCACACAATAGAAGCAGAAGGAATATTACCAAACTCCTTCTATGAGGCTAGAATTACCCTAATTCCTAAACCAAACAAAGATGCAACAAAGAAAGAGAACTACAGACCAATCTCCCTCATGAACATTGATGCAAAAATACTCAATAAAATGTTTGCAAACAGACTCCAAGAACACATCAAAACAATTATTCACCATGATCAAGTAGGCTTCATCCCTGGGATGCAAGGGTGGTTCAACATACGAAAGTCCATCAATGTAATACACCATATAAACAAACTCAAAGAAAAAAAAACACATGATCATCTCACTAGATGCAGAAAAGGCATTTGATAAAATCCAACACCCCTTCATGATAAAGGTCTTGGAGCGATCAGGAATACAGGGAACATACTAAACATAATAAAGACAATCTACAGCAAGCCAACAGCCAACATCAAATTAAATGGAGAGAAACTCTAAGCAATACCACTAAAATCAGGAACAAGGCAAGGCTGTCCCCTCTCCCCATAATTATTCAATATAGTACTTGAAGTTCTAGCCAGAGCTATAAGACAACATAAGGAGATTAAGGGGATACAAATTGGAAAGGAAGAAGTCAAGCTTTCCCTATTTGCAGATGACATGATAGTATACATGAGTGACCCTAAAATTTAACCATGGAATTGATACAGCTTATAAACACCTTCAGCAACATAGCAGGATACAAGATCAACTAAAAAAAAAAAAAATTAGTAGCCCTCCTATATACAATAGACAAAGAGGCTGAGAAGGAAATCAGAGATACATCACCCTTTACAATAGCCACAAATAATATAAATACCTTGGGTTACTCTAACTAAGCATGTGAAGGACCTATATGACAAGAACTTTAAGTCCCTGAAAAAAGAAACTGAAGAAGATGTCAGAAAATGCAAAGATCTCCCATGCTCATGGAAAGGCAGGATTAACATAGTAAAAATGATGAACTTACCAAAAGTAATTTACAGATTCTACACAATCCCCATCAAATTACCAACACAATTCTTCACAGATCTGGAAAGAATTATACTCAACTTCATATGGAAAAACAAAAAGCCCACAATAGCCAAAGGAATCCTGTACAATAAAACAACCTCTGGAGGCATCACAATCCCTGACCTCAAGCTCTACTATAGAGCTACCATTATAAGAACAGCTTGGTACTGGCATAAAAACCGACATGTGGACCAATGGAATTGAATTGAAGACCCTGACATTAACCCGCACACTTATGAACGTATAATTTTTGACAAAGAAGCCAAAAATGTACAATGGAAAAAAGAAAGCATCTTCAACAAATGGTGCTGGCATAACTGGATGTCAATGTGTAGAAGGCTGCAAATAGATCCATATCTGTCACCGTGCACAAAACTTAAGTCCAAGTGGATCAAAAACCTCAACATAAATCCAGTTACTCTGAACCTGATAGAAGAGAAAGTAGGAAGTAGTCTTGAACACATTGGCACCGGAGAGCACTTTCTAAATATAACAGCAGTAGCACAGACACTGAGAGAAACAATCCATCAATGGGACCTGTTGAAACTGAGAAGCTTTTGTAGAGTAAAGGACACATTCAACAAGACAATGTGACAGCCTACAGGATGGGAAAAGGTCTTCACCAACCCCACATCTGACAGAGGGCTGATATCCAGAATATATAAAGAACTCAAGAAATTAGACATCAAAATGCCCAACTGTCCCATTAAGAAATGGACTATAGAACTAAATAGAGAATTCTCAACAGTGTAATTTCAAATGGCTGAAAGACATTTAAGGAATTGCTCAACATCCCTAATTATCCACGAAATGCAAATCAAAACGACTCTGAGATACCATCTTACACCTGTCAGAATGGCTAAGATCAAAAGCACAGAAGACAGCTTATGCTGGCGAGGATGTGGAGCAAGCTTGTACAGCCACTTTGGAAATCAATATGGCGCTTCCTTAGAAAACTGCAAATCCATCTCTCCCAAGACCTAGCTATAGCACTCATGGACATATACCCAAGGAATGCTCAATCATACCACAAGGGCATTTGCTCAGCTGTGTTTTGTAATTTTAAGATCACCCCCATAAGTCTGACCTTGCATGGCCATTATTTTAAAATAATATTTAAAAAATCAAAGTAACATTGCAAGCACAGTCTATTAAATGACCTTATCATTCTCTCATGTAGCAAACTTCTTAAGTGCCAATCTTCTGCCCTTCTGCCCTCACTGCCAATTTAATCACAGAAGTAATCATTTTCCTCTCTTTAGCAGTTTTATTTACTTCAGCGTTCTCTCATATAGAAATCCAGTTTTAAAAACAGCAATTTCAGTCAGTGCCTGTTTACTCCTTATTAGCATTTTTAAGTGTTTTGGGCTTATTCTTTTTGTTCACCCCATTTACTTATTTATTTTTCTTTTGAATAATAGCTGTCCAATTTTGAAATTTACCCAGATTCATATACTCACATTCTAAAATTTCCAAATTCTCCAGCACAATCTATGAGATGCTAATGACCATATTTTCAACCACCCAGTATAGTAAATGTTGTATAATTTCTATAGAAATCCATTTTCCAAAATGTCTACTTTTGTCTTTTATTTGTAGTACTTGACCTCTAGGACTGATGTGCAAATGCTATCCTGGCAATTTCCTTATTTGTCTGTTATTTATTGAATCTTTTATTTATATGTTTAGTTCTCTCACTATTTCTCTGTCTGTCTGTTTGTCTGTCAGTCTGCATATGCTTGCAGTTGCCCCCAGACTCCAAGAGATCTGGAGCAGGCATTCTAGGCAGTTTTGAGTCTTCCAAAGTGGGCGCTGAAGAATGGACTCTAACCTTCCAGAAAAACAACAAGTAGTCTTAGCCACTGAGACATCTGTTCAGCTCTTTGAATCCATTTTTTTTTTCTGTTTCTTTGTTTCACCCTCCACTATTTTATGGAGCTTATTATACGGCTTTTTTTTTTTTGTTTGTTTTTAAAATGAAAGGTGACAACATTGAGTCCTTTTGAGACAGGTCAACTGATAGCACTCATCTAGATTCCAGGATGGAGAGAAAAGTCACTGGAGTTTGCTCAAATTACTTTGATTTCCTCTAAGCCAGTAAACAATAGTGGAGAAATATACAGGGTTTAAACATGAAGTTTGAAGGAAAATATTTATTGCCCAATTGTCCTCCAAGTTTCATGGTGAATGCAGCCTACACATGGTGTGCTAACCTTGGGGTCATAAATGTTATGAACCACATGCTTGCTGCTTTTGATTCTATTAGCTTGGTAGAATAGGTCACGTCAACATTCAAGGGTCTGCTCACGGCTTTCTTGTTTTATTTATTACTGGAGCATTTGTCCATGGCTAACCATTCTTGCTTGGCAAAAATGTTTTCATCTTCTCTATGTGTTTCACCAATAGATTGGCTGGATAAGGTATTACAGATTGAGAGTAACTTTTCATCAGAGTTTTAGAAGTTTTGTCTGATTCTCTGTTAGCATCCAGTTTTGCTGGTCTGTTTTCTGGTGCTATTCTTATTTTTCTTTATTACTATGTCAGTTTTCCCTTTTGTTCTCCCACTTAAAGAAATGTATCTTCTCTCTAATCCATTGAGTTATTTTATTTGTGAGAATCCTTTAGTCCCATCTTTCCTCACTACATTTCTAGCAGTGTCAAGGTTAGAAAGAAGGAGATGGATAAGAAATTTTCTGCGTAGATGAAAGCTAATAATTACTCACCTTCATTCCCATCAGAGAGTTTACTAAAGAATCTCCTGGTTTCTCTTTCTCTTATTGTTTCTTTAATCAGAAATGAATGTAGGCAGAAGTTTCTCTGTCACACCTAGCCTTGCTGTCTGGACAAATCTCTCTCACCCAATCTCTCGCAGCTGCTTATAAAATAATCATTCAGAGGTTTATATTAATTACACATTGTTTGGTCTATGGCTCAGGCTTCTTGCCAGCTAGCTCTGACAATTTAACTCAACACTTTCCTATTAATCTATGTCTTTCCATCTAGCTGTTCTTTCACATTTTGCTTCTCCTGTTGGTGGCTTGGAGTATCTGCCTCACTCCATCCTTCTTTTCCCTGTGTCTTGGCTTGAATTTTCCTCCTGGCTCTATTCTACCCTACTAACGGCCAATGAAGATTTATTTACTAACCAATGGGAGCAACATATTCACAGCATACAGAAAGACATCCCACAGCACAGAACCATAGAATTTAGAGCAGATTTAGGTGCCAGTTGATAGAAAGAACATGTTAATGATGAAGTCCAGAGAAGACTCAACATAAAGCATAAGAATGACAGACTGGTGGTGAGCAATGGGACGGTCTAAACTGTACAATTTAGACAAATGGAATGTAAACGTGTGTGTGTGTGTGTGTGTGTGTGTGTGTGTGTGTATGTGTGTGTGTGCATATACACACTTCTGGATACACAGATGCCAGTGCATATGAGGATACTGTGCATGTGGAGGCCAGAGGCTAGCCATGAATGTTGTTCCTGAGGATCTCTGGTGGTTTGAGTGAGAACCACCACAGGCTTATATATTTGAAGTTTGGTCTCCAGTTGGTGGAACTGTTTAGGAAGGATTAGGAGGTGTGGCCTTGTTGGTGGAAGTGTCATTTGAAACCTCAAAGCCCAAGCCTTTCTTAGTTAGTTCTCTCTCTCTCAGCTTCCTGCTAATGAATCAGAGGTTAGCTCTCAGCTACTTCTCCAATACCATACAGGCCTGCCTGGTACCATGCTACCCACTTTGACAGTCATGGACTCATCCTCTGAAACTGAAAGGTCCAATAAATTCTTTCTTCTTTAAGTTGTCCTAGTCATGGTGTAGTTCTTCACAGCATTCAAAAAGCAACTAATTCAGAAGCCATTCAGCTTCTTTTTCTTTCTTTTCTTTTTTTTAAATCTTTCTTTAGACAGGGCTTCTCCTTGGGACCTGGGATTGTCTAATTGTACTAGGCTGGCTGGCTAGTGAACACCATGTATCTACCTCTCTGCCTCCCCAGAAATGGAATAAAGGCACATGCCACCATGCCTGCTTTTTATGTGGGTGTCAGGAATCAAACACAGGTCCTCTTGCTAGCACCACAAGCACTTTACAAACTGAACCGTTTTCCCAGGGCTCCCAAATGCAAATTTATAAACATTATAAATATGTGAATAATCATCATCATCAATAGATTGGAGTATAAAAAAACCCATAAGTTTTCCCATTTCTCTACCTTTATTCTATAAAATAAGAAGTGGCCAAGTCTCCGTGTAGTAACTAAAGAAACAATAGATGGGGTTATATCTATAAAAATTTAACTGTAACTTTCAAGGTGATTTGAAATTAACAGCAGCATCAAAAATGACAGTAAAGCAGCAGGAAATGAGAATGTCTTATTCAGTTTTTATGGAAGTAGAAGTGTACCATCACTATGGGAAGACGTATGGTGTTATAATCAAGACACTCAATACACACTACCATGTAATCTAGCTATCCTGACCCTGGGTGTATATGGAGAGGATGGAGGGATACTTTCCTACATCTATGCAATTGCTACACTGTTCACAAGAGCTAAAAACCCAAAACAAACAAACAAACAACAAACAACAACAACAACAAAAAACCCCACAACCAGCCTACATGCACACCAAGAGGTGAGTGGATAAAAATGTATACATATGCCCACTGTGAGTCATTCAGTTCTTTGGCAAATGAGCCCAGGATGTACAACATAACTGATCAAGCTAGAGAAAGCAACTCAGTAAGCAGTGTTCTTCCAGGGTCCTGCTCCTAGGTTTCTGCTTTGAAACTTCCCACAGCTTGTAAGACCAATAAATCCTTTCCTTAAGCAAGTTGGCATTGATCACTGTTTTATCTCAGCAACAGAAATAAAACAGAAACCTATTGCTTTGTCAGCTTATTTTAGAAAAACAATGAAAAATAAAATTTAAATTCATTAAAATGAATGAATATGTCATTATCCACTGTAAAAATCATAATCCCCAAATTCTTTTGGATGAACACATTTCTTTGTTATTAATGTTTGCTACCACATCCCCATCATTTTAGGAAAGTTGCACCAATTGCTTGTTACCCTTCATTGTAACTCCTTTGAATGAAAGATCCATGTAGTTGGTGAGAGAAGGAGACACTGGAGAAGACAAAGTAGCTACCGCTGTTGCTAATTTTCATAATTTTACTGGAGAGGGGATATGGTTTTCATCAAAATTTGCCACTCATTCATTTATTTTCAGAGCACAGTATTCAATTGATTTAACATTATTCTTGGGTTTTCATTGGTATATGGAACTTTCTTTGGCAGTTTGGCCACACAGGAGCTTAACTTTATCTACTACACACTTACTAATTCTAGTTGTTACATTTGTAAAATGGCACCATTTTAGTTACCTTCAGTATTTTAAGACAAAGAAAAGGATCCATGGGATGATTTGTTAACCTCAGAGAGTGGGAGATAAAATAGAAATAATCAAATATAAGTTATCTCATTATTCTTTTCTGGTGTTCTCACTAGCTAGTCATGGGCTTAGTGTCAAAGTCACTCGTGCTGTGGATACAAATTTATTTATTTCCTGAACAAATTTGGGGCAGAATTTATAGAATCTCAAAGTTTCCAGGGACCTGAGCAGTTGAATGGCTTGTCCAACCTCTGTGAGTCTATTAATGACAGAGGAAGAGTTAACAGTGGGATTACTGGAGTGACATTGGGTACCCAATTGCTTTCTTCCCGTAAAACCACATTTCTCAAATTTTGTTGTCTGATATTCTTAGGAGGATCATTAGATAGTTTTTCAAGTGAAGTAACAGGTAGAAATATGCACTTAAGTATTCTCCTCTTCATCTTCCCACTAGGGTGTTCATCACTTTAGGGTTGTTTTTGTTAAAGCTATTTAGTGATCATCTGAAACCACAGAATATTTATATTATTTTGTGTAGTCAGAAGTTTTCCTGTGTCCCAGGCACTCTTGCAGCCACTCAGACCCAAGTAAACACACAGAGGCTTATATTACTTACAAACTGTATAGTCTGTGGCAGGCCTCTTGTTAGCTAGCTCTTATATCTTATATTAACCCATAACTATTAATCTATGTATTGCCACATGTTCCATGTCTTTACCTGTGTCCCATTAGATGTTGCTCCTTGGGCAGATGGCATCTCATCTCTGCCTCTCCTGGGGCCAGAACCCATGACCCTGAGATTAAGAGTCTCATGCTCTACAGACTAAGCTAGCCAGGCCTCACTCATTCATTTGGGCTTAGGTAAAGAGACTAAACCAAGGGACTACTGTCCATGGACCGGGATCAGCAATAATCAGGAGCCAGGACACAGCCTACCTCCTCTAGGAGGCAGAGGGAAGGGGACTAAGCGGTTGTCAAGCATAGTCTTCCCTGTCTGCAACATAGTAGTAGCCAGGAGGCTGGGCCTGCATCTAGATGAGGACAGTGAGGGGCAGGATCAGAGGCCAGGGTGCCTTCTTACCGTCATTCTGAAAGTATATCTCAAGTGAGAAATTCCCATTGTCTTTCTGATACAAATAATTGGACTTATTGGAGTGATATTGGAGTGCCCAATATCTTTCTTCCCTTAAAACCATATTTCTCAAATTTTGTTGTCTGATATTCTTAGAAGAATCATTAGATAGTTTTTCAACTAAAATAAAAGGTAGAAATATGCATTTAAGAAGTATTCTCCTTGTCTTCTTCCCACTAGGATGTTCATCACTTTAGGGTTGTTTATAGTGATATTTTATTTGTGCTGAAATGTGATATTTTATTTGTATGTTAATAAAGAAAGTTTACTTGGAGATCAGAGGTCACATAGCCAGCCACAAGCAGAATTCTGGCAGTGGTAGCACACGCCCTTAATCCGATTACATGGCAGGCAGAGTCTCTGTGTGGTCAAGGACACAGCCAAGCGTGGTGACACATGCCTTTAATCCCAGTACCAACCATAGAGACCTGGAGGTCTGTACAGACAGGCAGTGAAGAGGAAGTGATGTGGCTGGGCTTAGAGCCAATGAGAAGGCAGAACAGGAAGGCAATAAAAGCACAGGTTAGACAGGAAGAAGGTCTCTCGCTGGGGAAGCTGTAGTGTGGTAGCAAGCTAAGGCTAGTTGTGGCTATTCGCTGTTTCTCTGATCTCTTTGGCTATTACCCCTGTATTTGGCCCTGTGTTTCTTATTTAATAAGACTGTTTAGAAATTTGTCTACAGTTGATTCTGTTAAAGCTATTTAGTAGTGATCATCTGAAACCACAGAATGTTTTTTTTTTTTTTAAGATTTATTTATTTATTATGTATATAGCATGTATGACTGAAGGCCAGAAGAGGGCACCAGATCTCATTACAGATGGTTGTGAGCCACTATGTGGTTGCTGGGAATTGAACTTAGGACCTTTAGAAGAGCAGTTAGTGCTCTTAACCTCTGAGCCATCTCTCCAGCCCTGAATATTTGTATTATATTGTTTGAAGCTTGGTAAATGATGGTGAGGTCATTTCTGTCCCTGCATTTCCACAAAGAAGTCAGGTACAACCTGGCATCCCTGTGCTTCATGTTCAACATCTTGAAAGTTGAAAACAACAGTTACTGTCCAAATAGTAAGACAAATTGTTTATCTCATGTCACTGCTGTAGACTACCCTGTGTGAAAATGGTGATGGTCTATGGCAGTCATCACTGAAGTTCTGGTTACAGGAAAGGAACTCAAGGTCCTTTCCTCTGGGCAGTGATATCCAGTCAGCAAAGGGAATGGCTATGTATCCCATTGTTTATATTTTTCTTCATTTGCATTGTAAAGCTTTAGGAGCCTGTGCTGTGATACAACAGTGTAGTTCATAGTCTATTGGTATTGCTGTGACCAGTCTTCTGAGACGCCTGCATGGACACGATCCTGCAGGTAATGGGCTGTTTCAGTTCTGCTTGGAGTGTCATCGGTTTCTCTACTCCAGCAACAGCTGCATTTTATTGATGTCATTTGGAATAGTAAAAGGGAGAACACTGATATTCCTTTCAGTATTCCTTTCCAATAAATAATTCGAATAAGTGAAAAGGATGGCCTGATGTTTTCAAAAACAATAGCAAAGCTGATAGCACGTTTTTGTAAATTGTGAGCATATTCACAAATCGGGCATTTTCCACACACTAACCACAATCTGAATGTGATTTGTCAGTCAAGTTTATTTTTGGTAAATTAATTTTCAAAAGCAAAACAAGCAGATGTCTCTGTAACAAAATGGGAAACAAAGCCATACAAACAAAGCTGTTTAGATTGGGAGAAGATGTAAGGTTATCTAATTCAGAGGTTGACAGCTATCACCTCTCTGTCAAATTTGTCATTGGTGTGCTTTTATAAGTAAAGCCCTACTGTCACTCAGCTACCTCCATCCATTGATGTGTTGTCTGTTCACATACGGGTTACATGAGTAGAGGGGATTAGTTGTGACATATACTATATGCATCCCAAAGTCTAAAACATGAATGATTTAACCATTTAATAAAGGATCCTTCATCTAAAGCAAGAATTTATAGCCTTTATAGAAGTTTTCTGAAAGCTTTTGAAAAATGTGTAGATACCTGGACTTCAGGGTTTACTTTAGCTGAGATGTATAGGGCCCAGAGATTCCTAGGTAATTTGATTGTACAAGAACTAAAAGTCACCATCAAAATTCTACGATACATTTGATTACCCACAAAGTACATTACTTTTTTTTTTTTTATCAAGGGTAAAGGCCAGTGAGAGAGAGTCAGACTTGTCATATCAGACAAGACCTCAGGTTAAAAACCAATGCATGTAATGACAAAAATGGCTTCCATCTTTCCTTGTTTGGCTAAATGAATGAGCTGCCATGACTTGAAAGTATTCTACAGAATCTGAAATCCTTGTAAAATTTATTTATTGTGTTTCAGAGGAAGGAAAGATCACTTGGAGTTGAAGTTTCAGAGAATATATCACAAATAACTATTTTGAACTGTGCCTGAATGCTTTAAGCATGGGTATGAATGAATCTTTCAGATAAAGACCGTGCAGTGATCAACTTCTAATTTTCTCTACCAGTCTGTCAGATGGGTTTAGGAATAGCAGTTTATCTTTTGTAACTTGCTTTATTCCGTCATCTCATGAAAAATCTGTGATTCAGATCCCACTGGCACTGTCCAGAGCTGAGTGTAGCATAGTGAACAATGTTGACCTGTTAATATTCTTAGGGAACTTCTCATGTAGTGACAATATAACATTAACTATAAATACTCTCCAGTAAGGAGGTATAGGGTATCCATAGGTTGTAAAAGAGAATTAATTACATTACTCAGCCTTATATACTCTCAAAGTATTTTCAAAGTGAATATATCATATTTGGGGAAAATTAGAAAGATTAGTATGGTGTGGAGGAAAATTATGAGAAATATAAATGCTAGGAATGACAACTTTAGAATGAGTAGCATATAGTACAAGATGGCATGGTGGACGTGGAGAATGATGAAGAGTAAGATTTGAAGATATTTTCATACCATATTGAGTGACATGGACTTCCATAAGATATTGGAAAGTCCTAAAGGAATTTTGAATTTTGTATGACATGATCAGTAGAAAATTTTATATTGATATGTGGGGAAACAATTCAATATGGAGCAAGCCTTGGAATAAGAGGTCCAGTTTTATGTCTGGAACACACTCTTAGAGGCTGTCTAAAAGAAATAATCCAGTGAGATGAGGAAAAAAAACCATGAGTTTCCAAGCTAATTTAAAGGTACAATAGATACACACCTAAGTGACAGCTTGTATATTGGCTGTAAAGAGAGAACTTGGGATGACGGAAGGACTGGCTTTACCTTAGGCAGGGTAAAGCATTTAGACTGTCAAGACATTGACCTATAGCATTTACCACTTGAGTTTTATATCTTTCTTGCCTCAATTCTGCTACTAAAATACCATAAAATGTCTCTAGCTCTACTGAGACCACCAATACAAAGTCAATTTGCTTCATGACCCTTGAGAGGGCTGATTTTGAGGATTTCATTTTGTAAATGTCTGTGGGCTCACACTGAAATGAGCTGTGACACATTCAAAACCATTTTGATATTGTAAAACGTTGAAGGCAAGGGCATTTGCATACTTCTGTCTGGCAGTCTCAGACAGGAACTCCCTTTACCTTAAAGGTCCATTCATCCTTCCAGTGATCACATTTAATGTATGACTCATATTCATTCGACTGCTATACTTGGAGCATTTAAAGGAACCATGGGCCATTTACTTCCTTTAGAGATTGTTAGCAATGCTATCCTGGGGATTTATGCTTCCTTTACCATGTTTCGTGAACTGTGAGGTGGGTCTTTGCTATTCATTTATCCTAGTCTGGGAAAAGCAAAAGCAGAAATAAGAGGAAAAAATGGTGAGCAGAGCAATGTTTGTATTTATCGTTTGCACATTTAGCATCGGCAAAGCACTATTCTGCATTCAAATGATAAATATTCAGCAACTTGTGTATCAGCTATAGAATTATCCAGTGAAAAGAATAGGTTTTATCTGCATGCATATTGATTCGTGGGCAGTCATACATCATTTTTATTGAAAACAGCACATGGCTGGGTCTGAAAGCAGTGTGTTCTTGTGCTGTCATGCTATGCTAGCTTGAAGCTCTCGGACTCTATACTTTGTAAAAATGTCTTTCTCATATTCACAGCCAAACATCATATGGATCTGGATAAGGGGATGGAAACAAGCTTAAATTAGCTAACCTATTTTAAAAATGTAATTTCTTCCTTCCTGTGCTATATTTTCTACTAAACTGGAAAGCCCCCGGTAATATCACAAATCACTTCCTCTCCATATGTTGATTTCTTTCTTACATTTCCAAGCAGAGTAGATGTTTGATCTGTAGTTAAAGTGTTCACTGTGTTTCCTTTTCTACTCCCTCTCACCCTGAACTGTCTAACAGCCACGTTTTCTTAGGCATCTTGTGTAAATGATGATCCAATTTTCTATCGCTTTACATTGTCCCCTTGCTCATCTCCAAATCTGTCCTTCTTGCAGAATTGTTGCTTTTTTGGAAGGTTTTGATCTACCTAAAATTTTATACATAACCCTAGAAATACTTTTCTTTCCTGAAGTTAAGTCTCATGTAATCTAATTCGCATATCATCTCTGTATTTCTATGTGCAAAAATATGCAAAAGAAACAGTCCCTCTTCTAGGTTGTTTGGAGAAAAATCCATGGCACTTCTTATGTTGAGAATAATTAAGGGACAAACATATCTGCTAATTAAGAACACAACAGAGAATGCTCTAGCGAGTTACTGGAAATATTTATATTGAAAATGATGTGTGTGAAGAAAGTGAGGGATGGATAGAATTAGAATAGAAAAGGAGAAATAAAAAAGACCTGGGGGAAGGGAAAAATATGGCAGCTACTTCCAATAAAGAAACTGTCTTGAAACTGGGCATGGTGGCCCATGTCTTTAATCCCAGCTCTTGGGAGGCAGAGGCAGGTGGAGCTCTGAGTTCAAGGCTAGCTAGTTCTACAGACTGAGTTCCATCCAGGATAGCCAGGGCTACAAAAAGTAACCCTGTCTTGAAAACCAAAAACCAAAGCAACCAACCAAAGAAAAGGAACTGACCTGAATGAACAGGCTAAGAGATGGTTGGAATCACGGCTTGATGCAGTCATATTTATGGACCATGAGGAAGTCTGGCTTTCTCAACTCAGTAAAATGTTTGTCTTTAACAACTGTGATTGATGCTTTGATAAACTAGCATTGTACTATGTGAATTTTAAGTTTTATTTGTCTTGATTATTTCATTCCAGATCCTGGGCCTTGGTACCATGCAAGATCTGGCTTTTGTTTTCTCTATTTTATTTAACTTGCTTTAGTTAGTTTATACTATGCTTTGTTCCTTAATAATGTAACAGAGGACTTAGTTTAAAAGATACAATTTTATTTTGTTACTAAGCACCTCTGGTACTTGAATAGTTACTACTTTCAATGTACATGACCTCCCTCTAACTTTTTCTTTTATTCTTTGCTGTGGGATGTTCTGTATGTTAAAATGTGTTGCTCTGATTGGTTAATAAATGAAACACTGGTTGGCCAATAGCTAGGCAGGAAGTATAGGCAGGTCAAGGAGAGAGGAGAATTCTGGGACATGGAAGGCTGAGTCAGAAAGACGCTGATAGCCACCACCATGAATAGTGAGATGTAAGCCACAAGCTACATGGCAACTTATAGACTAATAGATATGGGTTAATTTAATATATAAGAACTAGATAACAAGAAGCCTGCTGTGACCATACAGTTTATAAGCAATATAAGTCTCCGTGTGTTTACTTGGTTGGGTCTGAGTGGCAGCGGGACTGGCGGATGAGAGAGATTTGTCCTGACCCTGGGCCAGGCAGGACCAGAAAAACTCCAGCTACAAATCTTATGTATTATAAATGTCCAAAAGGGAAATAATAAATTAGTGATGAAAACATAGCACATTGTACGCTAAGGTACTATTCAACTTTAGTAAAGATGTAAAATTTGTCATTTGTGACCTCACTGAAAAACCAGAAAGAATTTTACTAAGTGAAATGAGGTAGACACATGTGGAACAGTAAATTCAGCATGAACTCACATGTGGAATCTGAGAGGTAAGCCATGAAAAAGAAAGAGCAGGGTGGTGTTTAGCAGGGGATGCAGGATGAGGGAGGATGGAGGAGGCATTGCACACAGGGCATAACATTTCAGTTAGGTAAAAGGCGCCTGTAGTTCACTGTGGAGCCTGTACAATGATGCACTGAATCCACACAGATTGCTGAGAGCAGAGAGTAACATCTCACAACACATATACAAAGCACTGACTGTACTAGGCTCCTTGACTTAGCCATTCCACAATGAATACATCCCAAGCATCATGTTGTAAGCATAAGGACTTACAGTTATTTTGACAATTAAAAACAAAGGAAAAAAGACATATAAACTGCATATAATGTGATCAAAATCTACAGATCTTAAGTTTTGAGAAGACATAAAATATCTAAAACATCATCTTGCAATTGATAAATGTAATGTTTTATCAGTTATTTGATAAAGGTGAGATAGATGGGTCTCAGTTTAGGTATTTACAAGCAAAAACATAACACGAGGCTAGTCAACCTGCTATTTAGGGAGCAGGCCCTGTTATTTATTTATTTATTTATTTATTTATTTATTTATTTACTTACTTACTTACTTACTTACTTACTTACTTATTAATTATTCCCCATTCCTCATTATCTATGTTCTAACAGCTCTTTTACCCTTTTTGGTTTATCTATTACTCATTTTCATCTCAAATTCCACTTTGATGACAAATATATCTAATAACTCCCTAAAGCCATCTTTCCATAACTAAGCTATGCTGCACATACCATCCGGACTGTTAACCTTGTAAGGGTTTATTTTTTGCTATTTTACATGTATTAATGCTTTGCCTGCATATATGTCTATGTACTAGGCGTATGCCTGAAGTCCTCAGAGGTCAACAGAGAACATCCCCTGAAATTAAGGCTTACAGATAGTTATGAGACACCACAAAGATGCTAGGAATTGTACTTGGGTCCTCTGCAAGAATAATCTGCTCTTCACTGATGAGCCATCTCACCAGCCCCCAGATTATTATTTTTCTTATTTATTCTCAGAACAAACACATTTCAAATACACAAGAAGATAATAGGGCAGACTTGTTTTGTATTCCCTAGAGTTTGAAAGGTTGAGGTGGGACTGCTCCTTGAGTTAGCATTTTCAGGGAAGGTATCTTTGGGGATGTGATGAATGCGCATATGACACCTTAACACATACAGGACTGATGGTGAAATGAACCGATTATGTTGACGTTGGAGAAGAATGAAAGCAGGTGCCATGAATGTAAAGACTCAGTTGGGGTTGAGCTTGATGTTCCCAGGAGAGAGAAATATGGAAATCATACCTTAAATAAATGGAAATAAAGATGTAGGAACGTTTGACTATAGGATAATAAAGGGTAAAATTTAACACATGTTATATTTATACTTAAGATTTCTATGAAAGAGCATATTTTCAATATACCCTATTTAATCCAAGTTTCCCAACCTATCTTGATGTGCTTTGGCATTCTTGTTTAATTTTGGGATTGACATTGCTAAGGGTTCACTGGAAGTTATACATTCTGAAAGAGTTGATCAATTTCTAACCTGTGGTAAGATTTTGGCTTGAAGCAAATTTATTACTTACCAAAAATCAAAGCAAATTTTCATTCCTTTTTAATATTTAAAATGTGATAAAACTTGTCTTTGTTATTACGTATTCCAGGAGGTTTAGGCTGTTGTAGGTAGGCAATGCTAAATGGAGGAAATGCTAATAAAATTTAGCCATGGGTTCATTTCATGGGAATATAAAATAGATGAGAGATTTGTTTCATTCTTCAGCCTAGGCTGGCGAATTTTGTAGCTTTTAGATGTGAATTTGAATTCTGGATATTTTCTTTACTGACTCGTGTTAACTTAGAAAAATTTAAAAATCATATGCCTTCTTTCCCTTCTTCCATAAAATGAAAGATCGTTTGATGAGTGGCTTATAAGGAATTAATGAGGTGAGCTGTGTGGAAGGATTCTGCTAGATACTCAGCCCATACTGTACTTACGACATGCTTGTGTGTGTAGATTAGAACATTAGCACACATTCACTATTCTCTTTATTTATGACATGCTTGTGTGTGTAGATTAGAACATAGGTGCATACTCACTATTTTCTTTTTCTATACTTTTTAAAGAGCTTCTTATGTACTGGATAAGAAGCATTCTTCTTTTTTTCTTATTAAGATTTTTTTTTAATTCATTTTACATATCAACCACAGATCTCCCTCTTTTCCCTCCTCCTGATCCCCAGCCTTGTCCCCAACCCACTCCCCATTTCCACATTCTCCAGAGCAAGGCCTCCCCTGGGAGTCAGCAGAACCTGGTACATTCAGTTGAGGCAAGTCCAAGCCCCCCCCCCCCCCCATATCAAGGCTCTGCAAAGTGTCCTGTCATAGGTAATGGGCTTCAAAAAGTCCACTCATGAAGCATTCTTTTTTGAAGCAATGGTCATTGATGGGATTTTGGGAAGTGATTGGATCACAACAGCTGAGTGTGCCAGTCAATGGATTAACATCATCATTGATCCAAACTTTGAGGAGACTATTGGATAGTATGGAGCTGTGGTAGGCAGGACCTGGGTGGACCTGGGAGTGTGTCTTTGAAGGACATCTTTCTTGGCTCCTTTCTCACTTTCACTCTCTACCTTTAATTTTGCTTTTTAGTAAAGAAAAGCGTGTTTCCTTCACCACAGCTTTTCTCCATGGTACTTTTTGTTTTGTTTTGCTTTTTATTTATTTATTTTTTTCTTCCTTACTCTATGGGTCTGGCCCCAAAGAAATGGATACATCATACTAGGACATCCTTTCTGAAAATGTGAACCCAAATAAGCCTTCCTTCTTCTAAACTGGTATTCTCAGGTTTTTGCCACAATGGCATGGTGAGCATGCCTCTTAAAATCTGCAGATGCATTTTCCCCACAGAAGAAATCCTGTTCTGCACGACTGGTGTTGAACAACTCCCAAATCACTGACATTTGGATCAGGAAATAGAGGAAAAGACTCGTCATCAGCTGATTATTAAGCTGCATATTTCAGAGAATACTCTTACTGTATTGCTGTATTTTCAGTCCTCTCTTGGAAGTTTAGCTTTCTATGGGATGCCTGTGGCAGTTTTGCTACTGAAGTTCACAACTAAAGAGATTCTTTGAAATGTTCTCTCTGGTTCTCTTGGCTATAGAAAGCCTTGAGATGGAAGCCCAGGAGGCCTCTCGTTATCTCGGCTCTTTTGAATGTGTGAATCTGTCTCGAGCACCCATTATTTTCTACTCACTCCTGTTCTTCACTGTGCGGAAATTGGCTAAAGCCTTAGATGGCCCTAGCACGGACACTAACAGCAGTATTCTCTAGACAGCCTTCGACTCGGAGAACTTAGATTCTGTCGAGGTTCTAACTCTGCTGATTCTTCATTTTTCTTTTTAAAAATTCATTCTTCTCTCATACAATACATCCTGACAGCAGCCTCCCTTCCCTTTCCTCCTCCCCAGGCTCCCCCCACCTCCTCCCTTTCCAGACATTGTTACCTGGTTTTCCTTCAGAAAACAGCCGGCCTCCTGGTGATAGCAACCGACCACTGCATAAAAGCATGCAATAAGACTGGCATAAACCTTCATATCAAGTTTCCCTGGAACAGGCAAAACAGTCAGAGACCACCCCACTCCCATTGTTAGGAGTCCAACAAAAACCTCAAGCTAAACAACCACAGCATGTATGCAGAGGGCCTAGCGTAGACACATACATGCATCATGGTTTTCATTTCAGCCTCTGTGAGCCCCTGTGAACCCTGCTTAGTTGAACCTGTGGACTGGACTGTGTTCTCTTGGTGTCCATGATCCCGCTGGCTCCTACAATCCTTCCTTCCTCTCTCCTGTGGGGTTCTCTGATGTCTGCCTGTTTGGACATGGGTGCTGTGGATATCCCTCTGTACAAATAAAATGCTGTTTGGCCAATGGCTAGGCAGGAAGTATAGGCAGGACAAGAGAGAAGAGAATTCTGGGAAACAGAAAGCTGGAGGGAGACACTGCCAGCTGCTGCCACCATGAGAAGCAACATGTAAAGACACCGGTAAGCCACAAGCCATGTGGCAAAGTATAGACTAACAGAAATGGGTTAATTTAAGATAGAAAAGGTAGATAACAAGCAGCCTGCCATGGCCATACAGTTTGTAAGCAATATAAGTTTCTGTGTGCTTTCTTGGTTGGGTCTGAGCGACTGTGGGACTAGCGGGTAAGAGAGATTTGTCCTGACAGGGCCAGGCAGGAAAACTCCAACTACAAATGGCGCCCAACGTGGGGCAAGAATTTCCACCTAAAACCTGAGAAAAAAGATTCTAAGACAGAGCTAAAAACAGCTTCCTAATTGTCTCTCTCAAGTTAGCGGCAGACTGCCGGTTTGAGCTACTATGGCGGGTTCCTGGCGTGTGTGTCTGACCTACAGTGTGGCGGGAATGAGGAGTCTACAAGCGGCACTTTACTCTGCTGCGTGGTGGATTTAGCCTTTGCTAGTTTAAAAAAAAAAAAAAAAAAAGATTTCTGGGCTATGCACTGCTTTGACAGAACTCCTTCTGATAGTTGATGGTACACATGGCTCCAGACCCAGAGCTGGCGGTAAACTGTACCACCGCCATGTTGGGAAGCTGAGGTGGGCGGAGTCAGCAGCCACAGCGGCGTTTCAATCTTACAAAGATGGATATTACACAGAAAATCTGGTTTGTCTTGTCTTTCGGACTTTTAACTACAAAAAAAGATTTGATTGTAAAAGCTGTTGAGTTAAATAAATATGTAAATTTTAAAGGTAACTTAACTTCAAAATTTGGATATAAGGATATGTTGCTTTGGAAAAGAGTCTCTGCTTTTGTTTCCACAGAAAGCCAGAGACTGTGGATTTGTTCCAGATTAAGATACATCAGGTTTGATCAGCCAAGACCTCCTAAAAGGTCTCCGATGACACCATGGCCCAGATGATCCAACATCCAGAATAGTTTCAAGACAACTGGCTCAGAGGTTCACCCTAATGGACTACTCTATAATCCTAAAATTTTCTTTGTGTCCCCATAAGATACAGCGCCCCCCTCCAGCAGGAAGTAGTAAGACAAACTACGCCCACATTCCCAAAATTATCAAGCTGGCTTTGGAGATGGAATTGGCTCACTCCTTCTCTAAACCCAGACATATTGCTAAAAAAAAAGGTTAAGAGATACTTGTGTCCCAAATCAGAAGAGCCCTCTGGTGTGGGACAGAGAAAAACCAATATTTTTCTTTAAAACAGGTTGATTATAAACATGATCTCTTTCTAAAGAAAAAAAGGGGATATGATATAGATATAATAGGATAAAAGGGTAGATTAAGGAACTTACTTCTAAAGAGCAACAACTATCTATACATTGGTATAGATTTTAGTCTATTGATACAAACTTAAAGTTAATTTTGTTATACTATGTATATATTTCTATTGTGTTTAAGGTATTATGTTTGTATAGCTCATTTAAAATTGTAATGGATAATTAAAAATAGATTAATAATAAATCATCTGTGATAATCATACTCATAGCCATGTTAGTTAAGTCTTCTGGGTATACATAGAGATATTCCAGATAGATACGTAATCTTCAAATACTTCAAAGACCTTCAGAATATGGCATTTAAAATATTTTTAAAATTTAGACTTTCTGGACAGTGAGACATGTCTGCTCCTGGCAGCACCGATTTACTTCAGAGAGGAGGATGGGCATTAAAGACACTTCATATGGAATTTATCTTCACCTTGGCAAAAATAGCCATTTGGGCAAGAAACTGTTCTTGCCTGGACTGTTCGATCACCTGGACATGCAGGACCCATAGAAAGGTGACCACTGAACTTTGCTTGACAAAATGGTCCTTCAGGTTCCTGCTTTACAGAGGAAACTGCCAGACATTCTACAGGACACTGAGAGAAGTGACCAAAAGACTCTAGCCCTGTGGGCTAAAGACAAATGCCCCAACATTACAAAGGAACATTAGGTGACTGTTCAGGCTGCCAGCTGTCTCTGTCTACTCTTACAAGGCTCCCGAAAGTTGCTTACATCCTTCTCCCGGTTTTCAGGTAATATTATATCCTTCTGATGTCTTTGATGTGGTTGAAGACTAGATAGTTATAATTTCCTCAGTTATGATAAAAGATAAGTTAGATATAAAACCTTAGATTCACAAATATAAGATAGATAGGATATCTTCTTTAATATTGTAACTGTAATTCTTGCTTGATAATTGTTTTGTTATATGTAATTGTACTATGTAAAAGTTAAAACCTTCCTTAAAAAAAAAAAAAAAGAAAAGGGGAAGTGCTGTGGATATCCCTCTGTACAAATAAAATGCTGTTTGGCCAATGGCTAGGCAGGAAGTATAGGCAGGACAAGAGAGAAGAGAATTCTGGGAAACAGAAAGCTGGAGGGAGACACTGCCAGCTGCTGCCACCATGAGAAGCAACATGTAAAGACACCGGTAAGCCACAAGCCATGTGGCAAAGTATAGACTAACAGAAATGGGTTAATTTAAGATAGAAAAGGTAGATAACAAGCAGCCTGCCATGGCCATACAGTTTGTAAGCAATATAAGTTTCTGTGTGCTTTCTTGGTTGGGTCTGAGCGACTGTGGGACTAGCGGGTAAGAGAGATTTGTCCTGACAGGGCCAGGCAGGAAAACTCCAACTACACATGGGTCTCTGCATCTGCTCTCATCAGCAGCTGGAAGAAGCCTCTCCGATGAAGATTGGGATAGGCACTGATCTTATGTGCACAGTAGATTATTACACGGCCAGGATACAGAAGCTGGATAACTTAGACACATAGGGTAGAACAAAACAATACTTAAAAAAAAAAAAGCCAATGAAATGATTCCTAAAGATGCTCTGCTGTATTCATAAGATTGGTGCTGATTATTTTCAAAGGATCTTTAATTTGAGATAAAGGAAGGTACCAGTGGATGCATTTTCCTACTGGAAAAATAAGTATAAAAAGTCAATGAAATTAAAAGGAAACTTGGAGAAGACTAAAATACAGGGACATGATGTCATTCTCAAGATTACAGAATGGATTAAACCTTTGGTTTATATTACTAGGTCTGCAGTTGGACTTGACTACTTTAAGTATGTTCAATTTTATTTTGACATACATATTTATAATTTTAATACCCTCCTCTGTAGCCTATGATAACCTCAAACTCAATATGTAACCCAGGTGATACACCTGTGGTAGCTGCCCCAGAGCTCATAGGCATGCACCAATACCATTAGTGCTGGGAGGTGCTTAGATTCCTATTAGCATCTTCAAAGGGTTTGTAAGCACTTGATCTTCAGTGGTGCCTTGCTTTAAACAATAATGCAAACTGCCTCGGCATTTTTAATATTTGCCAGAGAAGCAAACTTCATTCCATGTGAGCAGATGAGACCTTAACCAGTGCACATGATTAATTGTTCTAGTAAGAGAGTGTGGGAAGTCCCAGAGCTCATAGCCTATGAATAGCTGTGTGCCTTCCTTGGGAACTAAGTGGAAAGGCAGGGGCAAAGTGGAATCATAATGTAGCTGGAGTCACTTCCCATGTGAACATGAGAATAATAATAAGAGGACTAGGAATGATGACTAAAGGGTCTGAAAAACATACACAAGAAACTCAATAATCCATTCAAATCAAATAACCTTGCTTTTTGCCAGTGCTGAGAATGAGCACCGGGCCCCATGCATGCCAGACAAGCATCTACCAGCTGACCTAATGCTCCAAATGTTTTACATAAGCTGCTGTTCTTGGGAAAGTTCTCATCACTCCTCATATCCCCCTGCAGTGTGAGGGAGTGGCCCATTCTTAGTGAATTTTTCCTTCTTACAATCACATAGCTTGTCTTTGTAACCTCAATTGTCTTATCATCACGGTGATGAGAAGGAAGTTGTGTACAAATGTACTTGCACATTTTCCAACTTCCTGCGACGTTTGTAAATGGGCTAAGAACACCTCATCACCACTTTTTCCAAGCTTGCTAGAAGCTTATGTGGAAATACATAAGCTGCGTGTCTAATAATAATATCCTGGAGATATATAACACCTATAGATATATTAGGTGTTATAAATATAACATCTAAAATATCCCGGAGAATAGAACACCTATAAATTGAGAACTCAAAGCAGAGAAAAGAGATACTTTCATCAGCCTTGTGGCCCTGTAAACATCTAGCTTCCTAACATCCATGTGAAATGTATAGACTGTCCCTGAGGTTTGACTCAGGACATACGATACCTGTTAAATTCACAAAATCATCCAACCTATAGCTCGCTACTAGTGATGATTTTGTACTCTATTAATAAGTCAGATAAAGTCCTCACCTTTAATAGAATCAATGGCTGTAAGAGAGCTCAATACAAATGGCAAATTTTGAGTTTGTTATCATGGCAATTTTTCCAGTCACTGATAAAAATTGTGAATGAAACCTATCTTAACTATTTTCAAAGAACACCAGTAAACCATGCAGGTTCCCCTTCATGCCACAGTGGGGAATATGTAACTCAGATTGCTCAGCTGTGGGCCCTGAGGAAGACAGTTTTCTTGTTTGCTGCTTGTAATCATGTTCCTACCAGCCTTCACCCCCAGCATTAAATGGGTTCAGATCAATCTCTCAGTTCCTGTCCATTGGAATTCCTGTATCTTCCTCATAGATCATGTAGCTCCTGAATGCCAAATTTTCCATTTGTGCCATAATTCTAAATAAAACGGGGTGCTTAGAAGTGCTTAATCTTTGCCCCAGAATCAGGCACATACATTTTCAACCTTTATGTAGGTCCCTGATCCTGTATTCACTAACACATTCAATTTCTTTTCAAAAAATACATTTAAAAAATTTGTATGTATGTGTTTGAACTTGTGTATGATCCTGTCCATATGCAGGAGAAAGAGTCAGATCCCTGGAAGTCAGAGTTACAGTGGATTTTGAGCTTCCCAGTGTGGGTGCTGGGAATCAAACTTAGGTCTCCTGCCAGAGCAGCAAGCACTCCTAACTGCTGGGCCGTCTTTTCTCAGTAGATCCACTTATGTGCTCATGATGGTTCTCTCTATATATTCTCCCTTCATACATAGATCCTTTTATGTCATCTTTAAACATTTCAATGTGTTCTACACTAAATAGTTTAAAACATAGTTCTTACTCATCAGGTTTTACTATATATCTTTTAAAAACATATAAAACAATAATTATATATTATATATGCGTATATCTATCTATCTGTCTATACACAATAATAATTAAAGATGTCATGAAGGAATTGGAGGAGATTGGAAGGAGAAATTGGAGCAGAGAAATGGTGTAATTGTATTTTAATTAAATTTAAAAAATTAATTTACTTATATTATCTTTTAACGTGAGTCTGTGCATTAAAAAACCCTCTTGCATCATTTACTCTATTTATATACTAAGTGTTCATAATCTTGCACTTTGAAATAAGTACTATTAGTCTTGATTGTCACTCTCTAAATTATTTTTTTCTAGTAATACATAAGGAGTTCAGAATATATTCTAGAGATATATTAGAGTTGTGACTTCATTGTTAAAATTTGAGCAGTGATTGTTAAACTAGATTTTAGGGCAGCTTCTTCAATGAGCTACTGTGGTGGTAGGTTGGAGGAGGCTAGTGGAAAGACTAAAGTTGGAGATGATTAAACTACTGACATTCTGATAGTGTTACCCCATTCCTATTGCATTTCCTACTGTTAATGGAAGAGTGGTCTTCTTATGTCTTTGCTAATAGTTTACCTGTGAAGAAATGGCTTCATAGGTTTATTCTTTTATATTTAATTTTTGATAGAAGTAAGACAGAAAGCTCAATAAAAATAATACTTTACTATAGTTCATGTTTACCACAGAAAACATCCTAAAGACCACACACACTTCACTGAAACTCTGTATCCTGTTGTAAAAAGTCACAACCACATCTGCCCAGTTCCATCCCAGAACAGTGAGGTAGCATCAGGGGGCTTCTTTTGGCTTCAGTAGCTTTTCTGATCTTCCAACTTGGAAGCAGTGCAAATGACAGATGACAGCTGTTAACAGGCTTCAGAAGAGATGAAATATTTGAGGGAAATGAGGTGATGTTTGTTGACTGCTGTGTGACAATTTCAGTTCACACTAATGGCATGGCTTCTTAGAAATCACTCTCCGCTTTCAAAGAAAGGGACTGTGTAGCATGTCTTACAGAGTATTTCATGGATGGTTGGAGGAGCAGATCATCTGATTGCTGTTTTGGTGGCAGATCACTTTTTTTTTTCTTTTGAGAGTCAAAACACAATTAGATGTTTATTTTGGGTGTTCACATATAAATTTCTATGTGAAAGCATTGCCTTCTTAATCTGAGTAATGAAATAACTAAGTTTTTAAAAAGGAAGAGATAATTTGCACTTATGTAGATCCATATAGAAATGTATTGCAGAAATGTATAAACCCCAAGCCAAACCCTGTATCAGGAGCTTCAGAAGAATCATCAGTGAGAATGTGGATTCTGACTGTAATCTCCTGTTTACATTGTTTGCTTGTGGTCCTCTGCTTATGTATTTTTCACCAGCACCACAAAAATGCCAACATTGTATTCATAGTGTCTAATGCATTTTCCATATGGCATATGCATAGCTCCCATACCTGAGCTCTCCTAGGAATAAAGACTCTGTGTTCATTCTGCACCAGCTCTCTTTGCTCCACATCTTGAAAAACTTAGATTTCACAGCAACTAAAATCTCTAGTTGTTTATGTCCCACTAAGGATCACCCACTACTTTTTAAAAATTAACTTTTCAGGTTTGCATACGCAGCAATAGGTTTGCAGCCTGACATCTCCACATACACCTCATTACAGTGTGTTCTCACTTTTCCCCTCCTCCACTGACCTCCTTACCACGGGTCTTCAACTAATTCCCTTTTTCCTCTTGCTTAGGTTCCCTTGTGTTTCCATATCATGTGTACTCAATTACCTTATTTCCAACTTTGCAAAAAATTTCCTCCTCCCTTCTTATAATCTCTCTTGTAATTTCATGATCTACTCATGCACATATAAATAAACACACATATCTGCTCTTACATATTAGTTACTATTCTTGTTGTAGTAAAATTTCCTTGTGAAAGCAGTTTAAGATGGAAGGGTTTACTTTGTTTTGCAGGTCAAGGGAATGTGGAGGGAAATTCCAGTTCTAGGAGGTTGAGGAGGCTGGTCACAATGCATCTGTAGTCAGGAAACAGAGAAAGGTGGATACTCAAGCTCATGTAGCCTTCTCTTTTTTTATACAGTGCAAAACACAAGCCCAGGCAATGGTGCTACTCACTTTCAAGATGTATCTTTTTTGTCTCAGTTAACCCAATCAAGATAATCTCTCATTGCTTGCCCTTAGGCTAGTCTCTTTGACCTATCTAGCTGACAATATTAATCATCACAATATACATCCACTTATGCATTTAAGTTTAAGTTCTGTATGTAAGGAGAAATGTTGTATTTGTCTTTCTGAGTCTAGCTTATTTCAATCAGTACAATGATTTCCGGTTGCATACATTTTTCTAAATGCCACGATTTCATTTTTTTTTCATGGCTATATCGAATTCCATGAGCCACATTTTATTTGTGTATTATCTTGTATGGTCTAATTTCTCATATTTTCATACAAATATTTTTCCTCTTCTGAGACTTCACTTTTTTTTTTTTTTTAACGCCTAACTTGAACGTTCCTCACTGTTCTTGAATTCCTACTTAGATGGCATGTTTAACACTTCTCTTAGGGTCCTTCCTGACTTGTTTTGTAGGAGGAGTTTCACTGAAATGTTATCTGGTTTTTAAACTCTCAGGCCACTTAAAACATTCTGTCTCAAATTCTTTCATTGCTGCCTGGCCTCCGTTTGTGCATATCTTCTTTGATACTGGATGATCAACTCAATTGATTAATAACTGTTGGCTATTTATTGCTGAACCTGTAACTGAGTAGAATAGAAAAATCCTTCAGTCTTTGCTTTTTCTGTGCTTCTATTACAGAACACATGGGACTAATTAATTCATAAGATTATCTAGCTCAGAATTCTGGAGCCTGGGAATACCCAAATTATAGTACCTGCTTTTTACAAGCATCTTCTTGCTAGGCCATCCCATGAAGAAAGGTAGAAGAGGAAAGAATGTATGTGAACCTGAGTGAGCAAGATGGTACACGTTTACAGTAACTATCCCACCCCCCATAGGGCATTAATTGATTAATGATAGGAGGGCTCTCATAACATAGTCACCTCTTTGTAGACTCCCCATCTCTGAGTACTGTTGAACTGGGGACTGAGTTTCCAACATAGGAACTTTAGAGGACCCATTTAGACCACAGTGTCTTCAAAATAATTTCCAGATTAATACTCTGAAAAAAATGACCTTTTATGGAATATAATGCTACTTACTCCTTGAGTATGAAGATTTCTCTTCACACATTTTATTTGCTGATCCTCTTAGTATTTCTAGTGGTTGATATACATAGATTACACATTATATACAATAAAAATGTGTGAGAATCAAAAATAACATGTAATAAGATATTTACACATCCAATTTTATTGTGACACTCTTTTTTTTTTTTTTTTTTTGGTTTTTCGAGACAGGGTTTCTCTGTAGCTTTGTGCCTTTCTGGAACTCAGTAGCCCAGCCTGGCCTCGAACTCACAGAGATATGCCTGGCTCTGCCTTCTGAGTGCTGGGATTAAAGGTGTGCGCCACCACCACCTGGCTGTAACACTCTTATAATAATGATATTATACAACCAGTCTCTGGAGGTTGTTGCCTGTCAACAGAGGAATCAATAATGAAAATATGGTGCATACACAAATGGAATATTCTTCAACTATAAAGATAGGTGAAAATATGCCATTTGTAGGAAAACAATAGGAACATGAGGTTTTTATGTGAAGAGAACCCAAACTCCAAAAGGCAAATATTACATGTTTTCTCTAATATGCAAGAATATATATTCTTTTAAAGATGTGGAAGTATAAGTGAGATTATTTGAGGGAAGGAAATCCAGCAAGAGGGGCCCAAAAGAGGGCGGTTAGACATGAATATAGTAAAAAATACATTGTATTTATGTATGAAAATGCTATAATGAAATCCATGACTTTGTGCAATTAATTTACACGAATTAAAACAAAGTTTCTTTGATAATTGGTTGGGCTCACATGAACTGTAATAGAGTAAGCTAAGACTATTTTATTATATCCATATTTTGAGACTGGTGTACTGTATGATACAGTGGATAGTTCTGTATGACTCAGATGGTTCCACATTTAAAAAAATAGCTTACATTTTTTTAAAAATTAAGTATTGTAACAAAGAGTTGGAGTGAATTTCACAGTTGTTTTGACTTTGAGATGGCTACAGTTTGGGTAAAACTGATACAGGGAGACTAACTCCTTCCTGAGAAGATATTCTGGGTTTCATCACCATACTTTGCTTTTCCAGCTCATCCATTACTATATTGTGAAATCACTTCACAAGTGAGTGACCTATAGTTCAAGGTTACAAGAATCTAGTCTGCTTCCCATGTGCAGTTCTGCACTGTAATTTTTTCCCTTTAGATACAGACACACAATCCAAATAGTTCCAAAACATACCATGACTATCAGGATTCTTCCCTTCCTCCTCATGTTTCCCTCCATCTTTGATCCCTCCCTTCTTTTCTTCTTTCTCTCCCTTCCTTGCTACTTGCTTCATGAATAAAATGTCTGACACAGCCAACCTTTTAAAGAGCATGTCCCCAAGGATCTCTGTGGAGTCAGAGTGGTGGTGGCACTCAGATGTTACCACTGACTGATGTTAATAAAGAACATGATTTTTTTCAGAACAAATTTATTCCCAAGCCCCTGGATATGCCTCCCAGGAGCTCAACACTAGCTTGATAGGCAGGTGTCAACTCTGAATAGACACATGTAACCACAAAGTCAGTAAAGACGGAGGCTGCTGTAGTCCAATTCAGGGGATAAGAAAAGAAGAGGGAAGTTTGTGTCTGCTTCATAACACCTTCCAAGAGAAATCAGTAGGTTAAAAGAAAGACTTCTGGAAAAGATTCCACAGAATGGTCTTTACTGCTTGTCATTCGACCCCTGTGCAGATCCTTTCAACATAGTGATAGCGAGCATCTTTGACTATGATCCGTAGAGATGCACTTCCTGGATTAAAGTCAGGTAGTGGTATGAATGACTTCAAATTGATTTTCTGGATGAAGGCTTTTGCAAAAGAGGGAGGAGGTTTGGCAAATGAGAGACAAGAAATTTGGGGATGGAACAACATACACAGGTGGGTAAGAAGACAAAGAGTGGCACTGGTATTATATATAAAGACAAACCTACCTATTTAAATGCTCCGGGGCCAGAGTGCTCTGTTTACAAATATACTTAAAGAATTGCCCAGGGTGAATCAACTTGATAGAGGACACTGCCATTGAACTGTGACAGTGATCCCTTAGAGGAGGTGACATTGTGCCTATACATCCTTGAAATTGGCAATGAGGAGAGTAGAGAAAACTGTGAGAAGGTAAGACAGAAGTGCTGTGTCACAAAACACATCCAAATGAGAGTTAGAGATTTTAGAAAAAGATCATCACTACCCATTAAGATTATGGGTCAACAAAATAGTACTGAAGACTCACAGAGCCTGCTTTGGGCTTAAGTTTGAACTTACAATTTCCTTTATCTTTATTATTTTTGTTGTTGTTGGCTGTAAGTATAATATATAGCATTCTTTTCAGATTCTGGTCTACACATGGTGACAATTCCAGAGCTGGCCAGATTCCTACTGAAAATCAAATTAGCAACATAATATTTTCCCACAAAGTTCTTTTCCTTTCCCAGATTACTCTGTATGTATTTTTTACAATGTGAAAACTCCCTTTATTTTATTCCTAGTCCCTAGTAACTTACGTATTTTTTTTCCTGCTAATGCATGTAACTAATAAAGCATCACACTACATAGAATGCAGACAAGGTTCTTTACAGTTCTGACAGTTAAAACGTGAATAGTCAATAATAAAAATGCTGCATGCATTTTTTAGCAGCAGCCATGAGCACCACACTGCCATCTGAGTAACTGCATTTCTGACTGTGATCTGATTTGCTTAATGTCAGTTGATGACAACTAATAACAAGAAAATCACTCAGGGCAACACCTTTTGTGGTTCAATGAGATCATAGGCTCCACTTTGTATAGAATTTATTCATAGGATTATTATAAAAATGGGTATCTGATGTCTATTCTAAAAATTTCTGCAAAAGAAATAATAAATTTTTGTCCAAATGTCTACTAATGACAACACGTACTTGTAAGCTTGGGTTCCCTCTTCTCTGGTCTGTGGATCCATTTAGACATTGTTGTAGTTGTCAGAAGAGTCGATTCCGGCAAGTTTTTCAGCATTGATGCATAATTTTCCAACTACTACTTCCTATAAATCTACTAATTAAAATCCTTTCTTAGTTTTAACTGATTATAATTGAACAAACTGTAGCAGCAACTTCCCATTAAGGATATTATAGCTTCCTAGATGACATGATTCCCCACCCCTTTGGCAGGACCTTGATCCATATTTGGAGAATGGAATAAAAGTGCCTGTATCTCAGCAACGGGGAGTATTGTGTGTGCTGTCATTCTGATGGGTCTGGAGCAGGGCTGTACGGGTAAGACTGCCTTTGAACAATCAGGAAGGCAGAATTCCTTTCTGCTCTCCAAAGGCACCTCGCTCATTACTGTGACTAATGATTAGAAAATGAGCTTGGAGGGCGGAGAGAGTCTGCAGATCTTTCAAGACTCCTGTTCAGGTTCCTCCTCCATTGTTAAACTTTCCAGTTAATTCCAACCCCCTGTAAGCTCCATGATCAGAATGCCTGTACCCCTTATTACAGTATTCTCTCATTGTGACTTCTACTAAGGTGCAGTCTCCAACATGATGTAAGTGTTGCTGTCCTGTGCTGCAGTATTCACTGGGAGTCAGAATACACCCCCCTTTCAACTCCTCTTGTCTCAATTATGGGATCTATCAAAGGCTAGTCCATAGATTACAGCCTAGTTGAACAAATGAAATATAACCATTACCAAGTGTTTATAAAGAGCTTCAAATTAATGCGATGTCTTAATTAGCACAAAGACCAAATGAGCTGATTATTTACCACCTGATGGATGGACATTGCATTACAAAGAGCATACTACTCAAACTTGAAGCCTATGGAATAGGTATTGTCAACACAGCAACTTTTTGGTGTTTAGTGTTACTTTTCTTCTTAAGTTTGTTTCCTTGAAGCATTTGAAAACAATGATTGACTGTTGTTCAGTGTGCTCAGGAATGTGACAAAGGAATGAGGCAATGCCCTAAGGAGTGAGATAATATGTAACTGCTTGCTGAGAAAACCCAAACCAATCTAAAACAGGAACCAGTGAAATTGTAGCTTTACCAACAGACAAAAAGTATCCCATATTGACACACTAGGACAACCTCACAAAGTGTTGTCTACTGAATGGGAAATTAGAAAGGAAATTTTCTGTCCTCAAATGGAACAGCAATTGAGTACAGCGTTGCTGGTGTCTAGTGATGTCACCTTTGTCTGGATACTTACAGTCTTTCCCTTCAAATGAACTCAACACTTTCTGCTTGTTCATTTATTTGTTCATTCAAGGATTATTTTTTGCAGGGCCCATTTTATTCTGGGAACTTTTTAAGGAGCTAGAGGATTTAGCATAAGGCAACAAGACAAAATTCTAGCTCTTATGGGTATTATTATAGTATATGTAGTTGTGTTTTTTTTGCATGTGCGTGCGTGCGTGTGCATGTGTGTGTGTGTGTGTGTGTGTGTGTGTGTGTGTGTGTTTTGGGGAATGGTTAAGTGTAAAAGTGCATAAAGTATAGAATGTGAACATTCTTTAGCAGCAGCTATTATTACTGCCATGTACCAAGAACTTTCTTTGCATTATTTCTCACAATATATTAGTCCATATTTTATTTACTTATTTATTTATTTATTCATTCATTTATTTATTTTTATTTTACATGACAGTTCCCCTTCCCTCCCCTCCTTCTGCTACCCCATCTTCCTCCCCATTACCTCACCCCCCCATCCACTCCTCAGAGTCAACAAAGCCTGGCATATCAAATTGAGGCAGGACCAAGCCCCTCCCCACTTCATCAAGGCTGAGCAAGAGACCATAGGGAATGGACTCCAAAAAACCGGTTTATGCACCGGGGTTAAATCCTGGCCCCACTGCCGGAGGCCACACCAACTGCCCAAGCCACATAACTGTCACCCACATTCAGAGGGCCTAGTTTGTATCAGGCAGGCTCCCCAGCTTTCAGTCCATTAGTCCATATTTTAAGCATTAGAAAAGAAAGGAATTGGCTTGGTAGGAATTGCTATTCAGAAATGTATAAGTGACACAGCCTAACTTAACTATTCACTCTTAATAAATGTTACTTGTTAACAGTTTCTTGACATTGCTCTTCACAATGTATGTTACTATCAGACTTGTACTCGGTACAGGCACTTTAGGAACGATATCATTCAATATATGTTAAATATGGATGCTCCTGGGCATATGATGAATGAATCTGATGATCTTTCAGCTTTTCTATGCCAGGAAAGCAAGAGGAATTCATTTTGAGAATGTATTTAAGATTTTGAGTTTTGATCTTTTCCTGTCCTAATGATTCTACATGCCAGAAAGCTTTTGTGATACAAGACAGAAACATGGAGCTATCACCTGCATCCAGAACAAAATCTCATAGTCGTGGTTAAACAATTGCTATTTTACAATGTGCTGTTGCAAAGGTGTGTTTGGTTGCTAGGTTAAGTACTCCATATATTGTACTATTTTTGATGTTTTCCGTTCAATATGAGTTTATGGGAATATAACTACATTGTAAATTAAAGAGGAGCTCTATGAGTTGCTGTGGCAGTGAATACATGTTGTTCCTATCGGTTAATATAAAAAGCTGCTTTGGTATGGTAAGGCAGGACAAGGGCCAAGCTTCCAAATGGAAATACAAAGAGAAGAAGGGAAGAGTCGGGGAGAGTGGAGCCTGCCACCCAAGGAGCAACATGTCATCAACAGTCCGGTCATAGCACAGCCATGTGGCAAAACATAGATTAATAGAAACGGGCTGAGTTAAGTTATAAGAGCTAGCTAGCAAGAAGCCTGAGCCATAGACCAAACAGTTTGTAGTTAACACTAAACCTCTGAGTAATTATTTTATAAGTGGCTATGAACCACGGGTGGGAGAAATTCATCTGGACCTTGGAGCTGGGTAGGACTGGAGAAACTTCTGTCTACAATGAGTTTTATAATGATCAGCTGTTTTTGTTTATATTTTATTATCCAAGTTTTCTTATTGTCAATTCACATACTCTTTGCCAAGTTAGTCTTTTTAAAAATGTCTTCTGTGTTCCGTGTGTGTGTGTGTGTGTGTGTGTGTGTGTGTGTGTATTTGGTGCTATTGCTTTCATGTGTGCGTACGCATATGTGTAGGGACATGCTTGTGTGTTTGTGTGAGAGCTTGTAGATGCCCAGGATTGATACCACAAATTGTCTTTGATTGTTTTTTCCATCTTATTCATTAATGCAATTTCCCTCAGCTTCCACTGATGATCCCCTTTTTCTGCCTTTCAACGCTGAAATTATAAGTGACCACCCCACATTCCCATGGGCTTCTGGGGACTCTGACACCAGTCCTCATGTTGCACAGCACACACTTTAAATTCTGAGCCATCTCCATAGGCCCCAAGTTAGTCTGTTAAGGAAGAGAAATGAATTCTGTGCCCCAGAAGACTTGCTTTATCATGAAAGGCTCAAGTGATACATGTTTAGCTGAGGTATTGGTAGAACTAAGGTTGCTAGCTAACTGACCAACTGGGTCTCCTGGCCAGATTTCCTTGTCTCAGTGAGGTGTGGTCAGATGGGCAGTAGCATTCAATTTCATGTGTTGGAGTTTCTGCTAGCTCTCTAGGGTTCTGCGAGGCATCCCAATTTTCTTCTGCCTCAATCATATGATCTCTAAACCACTTTTGCAGAATTGCGAAAGGTGCCTCTGGTTTCTCTGATCATTTAGCTCTTCTTTGCTACATTATCCACTCATATAGTGATAAAAACATTACACATGATTACAGATGCAAAAGGGTGACTATTGTGTGTGTAATGAGCTATAAGTGAATTTCCTCTTGCTACAGAAACTCCTTCAGAGACAGTATGGAACAGGTGTGGGGAGGGTCGTTCTTTATCTTATTACTCAGATAATTCTTATTGATAATTATTAATTCTTAGTTGACCATCTGATATATGATGAGCAAAATAATGCATGATTAAATAAAAATGTCAGGGATAGGGGTGTAAATCAGTTGGAAGAGTGATGATCACACATGAACTTCTAGGTTAATGCCTGAAACTCCAGTACCTGGGAGACAGAGGCAGGAGAATCAGAAGTTCAGTGTCATTCTTGGCTATACAGCAATTTTAAAGTCAGCCTGGGCTATGTGAAACCCTGTCACAATAAATAATACTTTAACAAACAAATAAATAACAATAGTTCAAACTGATGAATTAAGGTTCTACTATGTAAAATAGACTTTGAGGTATTATAATATTATGTATATTTGATAAATATCCCTTAGAGGCCAGTGCATGATGCAAATACTTGAAAAGCTGAGAGCATATTTGGATGCTATGTGGAATGTTCTATAAAGTAATAGCTTGCTTTTGTTCACTTTAGTAAGACTCTGGCTTCTAGGATATGGCATATGCTGGGTCTTTGATCCGTTTCTGTGAAGTGAGTAAAGCATTGGAACTCACATCTGTGAATATGAAATGAGCACAAGAATGGCAGCAATCAGTCCTCTAGAAGTCTAAGTGCCCATGCCTAGAAAACCTTACAGCTAATAATACCATCTAAGTGTCGTTGCAGAGGGCATGGTATTTTACACGTATCATTTCGTTTTGAACTTAATATTCCTGGGAGAAAGGCAGTAGCCAGGTGTCACTCATCTTATAGATGAACTGGCAACAAGAGATTGACAAAACTTTTCCAAGTGCTTTAGCTAGTGTTTGGCAAAGCAGGGACTCAGACTTCTGGCCCTGTGTCTTTTCTCAAGTAGAATTGTGTCACTCTCCACTTCCCATTAGCAACCCTGTCTCACTAAATTATCGCAGGTTACTTAAGATACACGTTGCCTTTATTTGTTTTCCTAGAAACTGAAGGATCATCTTCAGATCACTATGCCCATCATTCAGGAGGTGTCTGTGACCCCTCATGGTTTCAACACTCATCTGAGATGACATCAGCTCTCTAGATGACATTGTGGCTTTGAGACTCCGTGTACGTGGATTGTGTGTATCTGTGGATGAAAAGGAAGAAACAGAGCAGTAATACAAAACCAGGCAGGGAAACACACCAGTGGACCAGTCACTCACTTACAAATGGTTCTTGGACAGTGAATGTACAAGCTATAAAGAGGGATAGGATGCGAAGTCTGCCCTAGTTAGCTTGCCGATAAAAATTGTCTCTTAAGTGTGTTTTAGTCCATATGGTAGAGCGCATTTCTGGCACGAGTGCTTTCTAAACAGCAGGCTTCCTTGTAGGGACTGGAACAGATTTCACAGGTGATAACCTGTCTGTGCCCTAGAGCAGGTGCATTATTCTGCAACAAGAAGCTGATGCTTAACCTTTGCCTGGCCTCAGAAGCCCTTAGAGGCAGAAGCCAAGTAATTTCAGATATTTCAAGTTAATGTACCTTCAAGTCTCCAGACTGCTCTGGTCTGCCTTGAATATTATCTATTTTGTGAAAAGTCAAGCCCCTTAATAGGCAGGTAAAGTCTTTAAGGAAGTGAACCAAGAGAACTGTGATGGTCTCTCTGTGACCCCCTGGGCTGCTGTTCTCAAGCTGCCAGATGGAGGGTTGTGTGTCTTCAGCCTATGCTAGTCCTGAGGAATTGTTTCTGTTGCCTTGTGCTGGGTAACTTCTCCCTGCATAACTGACAAGGCAAAGTGACATGCAGCAGATTTGTGGGTTTCCCAGATCGGGAACTTTCTAGAGGAAAGATACTGATTTGCTGAGGAGGGTATGTCCCTTTTTTTGTGTAATTTGACTCCATAACAGACCTTTGCCTCATGTGTCCCTTAAATTATCTCAAACTAGATTTCTGAGAGTAGTCTTCCTTTTGTGATGATAGATATAGCATGGCATTCCTGATATTACAGTTATAGAAACTCTAAAAATCATCAAAAGGCCACATGGTTAGGCCACAATGCTCATTTTTGAAATATCCCTTGAGGCAGTGAAAGCTGAACCTTTTGGGGCATAGCTTGGGAATCCCCTTGGTATCATGCAGGCCAGGCTGATGGAAAACCTGATTTTCCTTCATCAGCCCATTAAAAGATCCCTTTCATATTTGCCATTGTTTTTGATATTTAAAACCTTCTATATTTTCATTGATATGGTGGTACATATAATCTTACTGGCATTTCAGCATTTCGTACATATAACTGTTTTTCTTTCCACATATGTTAGGCCTACTTTCCAAATGAAAATATAAGGTATTCGGTAGGAGTCATCCAAGGCATCTGTCTACAGGACAGGTACAGATCTATATGATGTTAAGGGATTCTTCTCAGGCCTGGGTCTCTTCCTCCATAACTGAGAAAAGTGAAGGTTGGTTGAAGGGTTAGTATCTTTTTCAAAATGTTTTAATGAGCTGGAGACAAAATTAAAATGATTCAGCCAGTTCCTGGGTATTTTGTGCATCAGCCCACTGTCTAACCAAATTTACACATCATGTAAGTACTTGAAGTGTATGTATTGACTTGTATGATGCTTATTCAGATAGCCTGAAGAAGCTCTTTTTGTTTTCTTGCAGGGGTAAAGATCTAATCCAAAGCCTTGTGCAAGTTGAGCAAATAAGCTGCAACTGAGCTACATCCTCAGACTTTTGGAGCAGTTATTCTTGATGGCTAGCCCTAGTGTTGGGTGGCTGATACTCCAGTAGGTATATTAATATGAATTCATCTGTACTCACATATGTATGTATTTGTCTGTATAGATTATAAAATAGAGGTTTGGAACTTTATGTCATGTGAAAAGGATACTCAATTATGGGGAATTGCTTCATTTTAATAAAACACCAATCATTTTCTCATGTTAAGTGGTAAGGAATCATGAAAATGATGAAGTCTGCTAGGAAAATGATCTGGAAGGTATCTACATTAAGAGGTAATAAAAGTAAAAATTTAATAGGTTTGGGAGATGGCTGGATCTCCAGAACTCTTGTAAAAACTGGACAGAGCAAAGTGTCTCTATCACCCAAACACTGATTGGAAGGGCAGGATCATATTTGTCCACCTAGCCTAGCTGAACTGTTGAGCTTCTGGTTCAGTGAAAGATCTATAAGGTGAAAAACAATTGACAAAAGTACCTGACATTACACACACACACACACACACACACACACACACCAGTCAACATTCAGATGGAAGATTTATTAACTTCATATAATTTTTTTTGCTTCAGTTGGTGAACTTCAGTTACAACAGATCAACAATAAGGATTCTTTTGGAGCTGTTGGTTGGATTCCTAGTCACTGAGTAAACACATGGACTTAGAGGTGCATCCCTTATTCCATGCATTGTGACGACATGAGCAGAGGTTCTAGGGTCAAAGGTTATTTTTATTATCTGTGCCTTGATCTTTATGTTCTCTTTATTCAGAATAGAACAGCATTTCACAACTAGTGAGATCCATTTTTTTTTTAACTTTTATTGACTGTTACAATTTTTTTTAATTGTAACCACACTCCAATGTAGATATCTTGGCACTGATTATAGCTGAAGTTGACAATTTTATTTATGAAATCGTTTACTTATTAAACATTTTCCTGACCTCTATTGTCCAGTTTTCCAAATAATCTTGAAATAAGTCCAAGAGATTTGTATTTTCACAGCTGTAATTTTTTAAAAAATCATTTATTTGTAGATGTAACTGTCTTATTAAATAAGAAACACAGAGCCGAATACAGAGTTAATAGCCAAGAGGTCAGAGCAATAGCTGAGAGCTGAGAACTATAGCATGAATCTTAGAAGGTCTTATTAGTAAAATCAAACCCGAAGCCAGTTATTGGGGTGAATGCTGGAAGATCAGAGAGACAGAACAAGCCACAGCTTCCTCACCTCGCCAGTTCCTCAGCTGGTCTTGTTTCCTCAGACTGCAAGCTTCTGAGTCCTTATCCAAATGGGTCTCATATGAACTGTTGCTCCAAAGCCTAAAAGCTTAACCAGCCAAATGCTGAACCAGCCTTATATAATCTTTCTCTTTCTGCCTCTACTCCCGGGGATTAAAGGCATGTGTCACCATGCCTAGCTGTTTCCAATGTAGCCTTGAACTCACAGAGATCTGCCTGGTTCTGCCACCTGAGTGCAGGGATTAAAGGCATGTGCTACAACTGCCTATACTCATGTTTAAGATTGTGGCCATCCTGTTCTCTGACCCCATATAAGTTTATTTCGGGGAACACACAATATTTCAGAGAACACAATACCACCACATTAAACCTTACCCTTCACTGCTGCTGTTGTCTTTCATCTCTGCAAGAGGCCTACTTCCTGTGTCCTATCTTTTTTTATAGACTTTCTGTTCTGCTTTCTCATTGGTTGTAAACCCAGCCACATGACCTCCTTGTCACTGCCTGTCTGTACAGACCTCCAGGTCTTCTGTGGTTGGTATTGAGGCATGTGTCGCCATGCTGGCTGTATCCTTGAACACACAGAGATCCTGCCTAGCTCTGCCTACCAAGTGCTGGGATTAAAGGCATGCACCACCACCACCCAGCTTCTGCTATAGCTTGCTCTGACATCAAGGCAACTTTATTAACATACAAATAAAATCACATTTAAGTACAAATAAAATATCACCATATTTATTTTTTGAGATTATACTATAAACACATCATTTCCCCCTTATTTTTCTTCCTTTATAAACTTTCTTGCTCTCCTTTGAAGTAATGGTCCATCCTTTTCAATAATTTAGATACATGTACACACATCTATATTCCTAAATACATAAATGCACCCTACTCAGTCTGTATAAAGTTACTCGTGTGTATGTTTTCAGGGCTGACCCTTTGATATTAGATAAGGAATTGGAACTCTCCTCTCTATATTTTTATTAGCTAACATGAGTAACTTTTACAAAACTATTATTTTCTTATTGCATTATTTATGAGTGTGTATGCATGCAATGTCTACTCTCAGCACAAATGTGTGCCTACTTTATACCTGCTACTGAATGTCCTGGTTAATCAAAGCAGAATATTAAAATGTTTTTCCCAAAGCATCTATTTATTACAGCAGTTCTCACCCTGTGGGTCACAACCCCTTTGAGAAACACAGATATTTACATTATGATTCATAAAAATAGCAAAATTATAGTTGCGAAGTAGCAATGAAAATAATTTTATGGTTGGGGGTCACCACAACATGAGGAACTGTATTAAAGGGTTTCAGCATTAGAAAGGTTGAGAAACACTGATTTATTAGATTGCCTTGGTGCTTCAAAATGAAATATCATGATTCTTTTACTTCATTAAAATATTTATATCACATTGAGAACAGAGGATCAGTCCTGGGACACAGGCAACATCTAAATGGCTGTGCTTGGAGTTTTCCTAAAGGTATAGAACCATCTTGTAATTTATTCATATGAGATTTGCATAATTTATATTAAACTAGTATTCCAAGAAACTGAATAGAGTGGTCAGTGTTAAATATGTTGTAAACAGAGAAGTAAATTGCACCTAACAAATCCTAGATTAGTACTCAAACTGTACTGTCTCCAATATATCTGTATTTTAAAACTATACCTAAAAGGATTTTCAAGTTTTGTTTTGACTATTTGATAACGACTGAGTGGGAATCTTTTCACAATGAGGTGATGCTCTTGGACATGGAGCAGATTGCTGTTTATTTCAGGTCAGGGTGATGGACATATTTAGAACAGTTAAAGGGCTCTACAGGTTTGAGATAGTCAATGAAGGTGTTTTATATCTGAGGAACATCCTTTTAAGTAAGAAGCTGTTTTGATAATTAGCACTGCACTGTACAAAAGGAAATTACAGAGCATATTAAGTTAACATAACCAAAGAACACATATCACTCCTAAAAAGCACAGCCCCTTGAGGCAGGCATAAACAATTAGCAGTGAGGTCACTCTCGGGCTAATAGTGTATTTGGATTATAAGACCTGGGTTTTAAACAACAGGGTTCAGTGCTCCAGAGTAAGTTAACCAGTCTTTCACAAGAAAGCAACAGAACTTCTGCCATTAAACAGTGCTTTTCAGCTCCAAATAATGACCTTTTCTACATTAATGGAGCCCTGAGAAAAAACTTGCTCTGAGGAAAAGCTCTTGACAGTTCCTGAGCACTCAAACTTCTTTGCAAGGAGCTCTCTTTTTTTGTTTTTTTTTGTTTTTTTTTTTTTTGATATAATGATCTTCTCACTTATAAGTGGTCTGCTAAAAGATCAACATTACATTTTACAACCTGATTGAAAAGAGAAATTATCTCACAGTTTGGACCAGGACAGCTGGGATTCAAAAAGATTTGCATTCCCCGGGATTCAGGGGTAGTGTCTAGATTTCTCTGTGAACTAAGAGCTCAGGAGGATTGAAAAAAAGTTCACTGAATAATATGAGATGTTAATAATATGGAATATACTAGAATATCCTTTAACTGATTTGATTTTTTTTTTGTGGGGGCAGTGTGACAATTGGGGAAAATGCAAGTTTGGTTTCATTTATTTATTTTTCATTATTATATGCTATCAATTAAAGTTGACATAGCTTGTAATGCCATTTAATTTGATCCAGTTTTATAAATTAATGCACATATGAACCATCCCTTTCAAATCAATGTTTCATGTGTTACAAAAATAACTCACTGCAGTCTTAGTTTTTTTTTTTTTGTTCCAATAAATTCTAGACACTTCATTTCTTCTGTGTGCTCCTTCTTCTTAATCATGAAAACAGAGAACTCAATGAAATTGTAAATTGTCAATTAAAAATAGGGGAAAATCTGGGGGAAAAAAATACAAATCTTGGCTTTACATCACTCAAAGTCAAATCCAGGTCCATCTCTGGGAATATTTTTGATATATGCTTCCCTCTTGACTTGACAATACTTGAGTGTGCCAACTGGTTTTTGCTCTAATGATCATTTTCTTTGCCATGTCTAGAGTTCCACCCAACCATGGAGCTCAGAATAAAAATGATTCAATCATTACATTTATTGGAAATACTTTCCAAGTTCTTTTTCCATCCTTGAATCGACATTGTCAAAGTAGTGTTAATAATGACACTTGCATGAATTTGAAGCGAATACCTTCAATGTGTTGTGGCATTCACTGTTCCTTCCTTTCTCCACTAACAACTGCATCAGCTTGACATGAGTTAATTAGTTACAGATAACAATACATGCTGGATAACAACTATTCAATCCACATTCCACCATCAAACTCAGCCCAACTCCACTTTACTGTGGTTGCTCAGATATCTGCAGTCTTTCCCATTTCAGACTGAGTCTTACAAACTACCTCATAGAGAAATACACATGTATCTTGGATTTGTACATTTTTATGAACACATACATGGATATTTGTCAACATTCCTCATAACAAAGCATTATTTATTTTTCCAGTTAAACAATGAAGTCCTCATAGTCAATTCATGAATAAAATTATCAAATGGGGTACTACATTCTTTAGTATGGTGTACCTGCCTGCATGGTGCAAACACATACTCCCTTGCGGCTCTCATATGATAGCTGTGGCAGCTCACTAGTCAAAGATGGATGAAAACATATTTCTAGAATTTGTAGTCAGTTTTCTATCTACTTTGCCCTCAAGACCACATATTTATTGTTTATGTTTTTAAAAGACACTTTGGAAGTCTATGCAGTGACATTATTACTAATATCTTCAATGTTAAAATAGGCTTTCTTCTTTATTTTTTATAGTACTTTTTTTTTTACTGAAAATAAATTTTTCCATAAAATACATTCTTATCACAGTTTCCCCTACCCCAACTTCTTCTAGATAATCCCCATCAACCAGTAAATTGTATTATCTGCAGTCACATCTACAAATTCAAGCTTTTATTGTTTTATTTTCAGCTTAGAAACTTGTAATTAGATGGCTCTAGTCACCTTAAAAGGAATGGTTGCCCACCATGTTGGCAAGAAAGAACAGCTTTAGCAAATTCTAGTTCATGATGATAATAGTAATTACTAAGTGTACAACTTTCTAATAAAACTATTTGACAGCTTAACATCTTTGTGGTTTTTTTCATTGTAAATGTCAACACTTACAATAGACATCCTTAGAACACAAACTATTTCTTATCCCTTTACTTTTCAGTTGGGCAAAATTTTATTCCATCTATATTCCTCCCCCAAATTAGTGGCAGTTTCTTAGAGCTAACATGATGATATGTTTCTAGGATATTCAATCATCACACAGAAAAGAAAAATAACCCTACTCACCAAAGTGTTCTGCAGACATTCTGATAATTGAAGAAATTACAGCTGTCAAGTCCAAGACATTTCAGTGAGAAGAAACTTATCTCCAATAGTCTGACTTCATACTACTATTTAAATTTGTGCTACATTCTATTTAAATGAATGTAGCTATATATGCTATATATTTCAAAATTCACTTTATCATTTCACAGTTTTATACATTTATACAATAAATTTTAGTCCTTTTTACAACCCCCCTCATTACCTTCCTCTCCTACTGAACCCCTTCTCCATTCCAGGAAGTGCCCACCTGATATTCATCTCCTATGTTTGTTCCATTGAGTTTAATTCGTTTCCTGTCCACACATGGGTGGGAGATTATTTACTGGAACAAATTCAAGTCATCAGTAGGCATATCACTACTAAATAAAATAATAAAATGATGCCATCTCTCCCAATAACCATTAATTGCCAGAAGTCTGTGAAGGGTAGGGTCAATAAATTATATTTTAAAATGCTTTTAATTCAATCTAGAAAAGAAACCCAGGATAAGGAATATTTTTGTCATAATTTTGCTAAACAAATTTCCCAATATTCAGTAATCAAATAAAATTGAAAATGAAAGTCATATAAATATCCAAGTATAAATATAAATGTATCAGTGTATGCTAGCTTTTGTAGCACCAACTACTTACCATCTCTCACCAGTTCATCTTGTATAAGATGGGTAAGATGGCACATTATGCCTTTTCTCATTTTGCTCTTGTAGATTCAGATGTATTATATTGGAGTAAGAAGTCTCTTTACTGGGTGGAATAGAGTTAGGAGTCATCATATTTAGGGCTGCATTGTGTTTTTCAGAAATAAGAGAAAATTTGCATGGATAAATAATTGATGACTTGAGCCATGAAGGAATATATAAAGCTAATTATTTTTGTAGTCCTAACTGTGTTATAGATTTTTCATTTTTTTGTGGCAAATAAATATATAAAATATATGTGTCAGTGAAACTGAAAAATCCAACAGGAAGTTCCACAGTTTCAGAATGACTATTCAAAAATGGTTAGAAGTCACTGAGGTATATAGATTTGGGTCTGGTTAATTTCACTGCATGATTTTTTTAGTTGTATGTTTTTTTTATAATAAGGTTTTAATAAACTAAAAAATAGAAAAGTCATATTTCCTGCCATAGTAAAATAAGTGATAAGTGACACATGTATTTATCATTCATTTCCTATGGGTTCTAAGCCTCAGCTCCTGTAGCCAGCTTGAGACATTGCTGAAGAGCGAGGAACAATGGCTGCTCAAGTCCGTCCATCCACTCTGCAACCTGCTTTAAGAGGGAACTCTGAGATATGCAAGCATCCATTCTGCAACCTGCTTTAAGAGGGGACTTGGGGACATGCAGACACCACTGAGTTGGGTCTGGCCAACATCTTATTTTTTTAAAGTAGAATTTATACAGATATATTTTTAACCTTAAACATTGTATATTTTCATAGATGCATAATGTATATTTGTTAATATCTATACACTAAATGATTATAAACATGGGAGGTAAGGTATATACATTTTTAAAAAGTTAGGTATGTTTGCATATTTTGCAGTTTAGGTATGTTCTTCCTCATCTGCAGGTTGGAGTGCCTTACTCCACTCTTCAAACTTAGAATGGTTTCACTCACACATTGTCCTGGAGGAAAATTCAGGTCTATAAGGACTTTTGCTCATTCAGTCTCAACTTTTCTTTTTCTGTATCATGTTAGAAATCCTTAAATAATCAAATTAAATTCAGGTCATTTCTAAAAATGAAGTCCTTATCAATATTCTCAGTGCTTGATTAGAAAAGGTGTCATGAATTTTGTCCATCATAAATGATTCCACAGGCAGGTGTCATTTCCTCTGTAAATACAAGTTTCTCTTCCTTTGGCAAGAAACACATGCCTCAGGTGGCTGAAGATACCCTTTGCTCAAGGTTGTCGCTGGATATTTAGACTTCTGTGAAATCCACCTAAAATAAGACCTATGGAAAAGTGAAATTGACAACCAGCAATTTCATGTTCAAGGTCATATGACTTATGCTACATTTGTCCTCATCTGCAAGTAGACATGACAATATCTAATTTGGTAACCTTATAGGTTTGCTATGAGTATCAACCCCAGTAAGACCATTGCCAATATGTAGATACATACAAGCTACATTCCAAATGTCTCCAGGACTGGCTGTAATTTTCTCAAGGTCTTCACCAGGAAAGGGAATTCTGACATACAGTAGTCAGTCAGTATTTGGCAAGATGTGGGGGATGAGAAGGGCTTTCCTCACTCAGGGCTCACAGAATCGACTGCTTTCTTGGCTGTTTCCTGATTCTTCAGAGTCTGCGTGTGATTTTGTCTGTGTGCTATCCTTTTAAAAATAAAGTTGATCCAAATTTGTGATTGTCTGATTTAATTATTTATTTAAAATTTTTAAATGTGTGGGTCTGGTGAGGATATAATCTCTCTGAGACTTTGACTACTTAATAAACTATGAGCTAAAACAGAATAAAATGATCTAGAATCAGAAAGTCACCAATTTCATGAGAAGGAGAATCATAAATCTTCTTATAAAAATTGCAGTCTTTGTATACAAGCCTGGTGGATTCCACTTTTGTTGTCTGGCTCTCCCAGAGGGCTCTGATGTGAACCATCAAGGGATCTCCTATGCTGTACATGTGTCAAGGGGTGCATTTCTATGGGAACCATGGCAGCCCTCAGTGATGTGGGTGAAGAAGAGCCACCTTCCTGACACACCAGAGAGGGGACCCTCTGCAAATGCACTCTGTGGGCAGACAGCTTAGCCCTTCATTCACTTCAGAACACAGCCCTTACAATTTTGACTTTCGAAGGGATAGAAAAGGAGGCTTCCTAAGGACACAGTTTGGCAGGCTATGGCTGTACTGAGTCTCTGGGCATTGGATGCCTGCCAGAAGCATTTGCCCAGCACTAATTGCAGAGCACCTGAACTTTTATCCATCATCTGTTCTGCTGCACAAAACTTGAACACTCTGATGAATGCTTTATATTCTTCCCAGCTTCTCTAGGAGAGAGGAGAATCTTTTCATTTAATTAGGTTATTATTTTCCATTTTGAAGCTTCAATAGAGATTAGAAACAGGTGCCAATTTCTCTTCAGCCTCTAGGCCTAAGAAATCAGAGTAACTGCTATTGAGGAAGGAGAGAAGATAAGGCCCCATCAGCAAGGCCATTAACTTGCCTCTACCTCTGAAGCTCAGAAACAGATGTTAATTACCCAACAATACAGCCCTAACTGAAAACAGCTTCATCAATGCCTGTGCTTTTGTTCATTCCCCATTAATGCTCTCCTTACTACCCAGGAACACACCCTCTCCTCTCTTTTGCTCTTATCTCTCATTTCGCCATATCCGTTTTAATATTGGAGTCTGTGTTTGCTTTTAAAAATTCCTGACATTTCTGGTGTTCTCTTTTCTTAGTTTGTTTGGGATGCTATAACACAAATATCATAAATCGGATGGCTTGTAAATGAAATACATACACACATACAGACACACACACACGCACACACATATGATCGAACTTGATTAGGGTATTTGTGGAAAGCCTGTTTTCTGGGTCACATGTGGCACCTTTCAGTTGCGTTCTCATGCAGAGGAATGTATTTCTTTTGTGAAGCTCTAATACCTCTCACCAAGGATTCACTTTACTCATCTAATCAGCTTTCAAAGATCCTACCTCCTAAAATTATGACATTGTTGGCTATGACTCATGGAAACTCTGGAGGACTTTCAGAGCCTCTTCTCCCTGTACAGCTAGTAACATTCAAAAGATTTAAATTTACCAAGGTCATTGTCTGCAGCAGAGGTCCTTGATACCACTCATATTACATTTGTGAGGTAGGATTCTTTTCTGATACAAGATCTTCCCTTTCCTTCTCTACCCAAAGTTTATAAGATTATTCCTAGCAAGCCAGACAAAAGAAAAATAAGCTTTTCAGACATTTACTTGAAAAATTCAATTTAAATCTCATTTTATTAAACAACAGGAGGCTTTTTATTTTACAACATGTTTTAGTCTTGAGACATAAAGACCCTGAGAGGAAACTAAACATATTTTGTGGGACTAAAGACTACTGTAATAGCTTGTTCTGATTATGGTATTTGTGAAGCATCTAATGCATTGATTGGCCTTAAGCCATCTTACAGCTTTGAAAAAAAAAATTGTTACAATTTTATTAACTTATTTAGTGCTGGGGGAGGGGCACGGGTATTGTATGACACACATATTTTCAGGTGTTTGGGTCTTCTTCTACCACTTTGGTCCCAGGAACTAAAGTCACATAGTTAAACGTGGAAGTGTAAGGTCACAGAGAAGGCGGAAAGGAGAGGAGGTGATGAAGACTCAGGAGCAACACAGGCTTTCTTCTGGAAAGAGACTTCTAGAGGGAGTCTCTAGATCCAGTACCAAAGGCAAGAAAAAGAAGAATGAAATGTTTCTCTTCTAGTTCTAGTGTTGCTAGGCGTAACTAGCTAAATACAGTGTAGAGTGGATTAAAGAATGTTGGGCAACCAATAAATATTTTTCCTGGTCAGCTATTACTAGGGACTGGGGGTCAATTGGCAAGGAGGACAAGGATTGTTCTGGTTATTTTCATTTCAGGGATTATTGTATAATCAAATTGGAGGTGCTTTACAAAATGGCTTGACCATGGCTAATAGGCAGCAAGTGTCTCTATTCACTGAACCACCTCAGTGGCCCAAGTCAGGGGACTTCAAAGAGCAGCAGAAACCTGAAGCAGAGGGGTATTGAAAAATGCATTTTGAGTGGCAGGAATTCGAAGTTGTTTGCTGGCTGTGAGCTCAGCCCAAGCAGAAGGAATTGGGTTCAATCCACAGATGACATATTTATTGGAAGGGCAATACAATAAAGCTGTAAATGGTCGTTTTGTGAGATAACTCAAAGGTAGTGAAAGGACAGTCGGAGTGACTTAGGCAGTGGTCCAATTCTCTGGAACAGGAAAGTAGAGACTGATATAGTGTGAAGTTGCTTCAGGACTAGAGAATCAGAATCAACCGTTTACTTTTGCCCGAAGTAAGATGAAGTTAAACACTAATTTCTAGAGGGGCCAAGGAAGCTGTGTGAATCAGCCTAGTGACCTGAATATGAAAATACTGGAAGCATTGTTCTTTGTCACTAAATTGTATTTTATTACTTTTGTAGACATTTAGATACAAGAAATTTCACTTTCTTATAACTTTATGAGAGAGAAAATGTCTGTCTGTGAGTACAAATTGAAAACACTGCCTTAAGCCAGGGAGCTCTTGAAGGTAACAGTGGTTACTGCAGGTCCAGGGCTCTGTAAGTTATAGGTAGCCCTCATACTGTCTGGCCAGAGGCTACCATGTGAAGATATGAGCCCAGTTCTTCCATTTATTTTCAAGAGAAACTAGATAATTTAATATTCACACAGAAGCTCAAGATTTTTAAACTGCAGTTTCTAATTCAGCTTTTATGAATTATTTTTGCCAGTATAGATATTCTTCAATCCAAGAGTTAGGTAATTATCCCAGCATCATTTGTTCCCAGCCCATAGCAGATTTCTGAGAGGCAGAGAGTGATGCTGATTTACTTTGCCCTCAACCCTGGAAGATAACTTCCTAGTGAGTTGATAAGCAACTTCTTTTATCTTCTACCTGGAGCTTAACTGATTATTTCTCCTTTGCCCCTGGTCTCTGAAAATTTTCCTCAGTACCTCATTAGAGGAAGGTGGCAAGTATTTTATAGGAAGAACAGCATTTTAATATACACATATCAAATCGCTGTCTCCCAAATGTAACACTTATGTGACAGTAAATGACCAGTAGACAGGTTCGACAATATAATCTGGAAAAGGGCTCCTGCTGGGTAATAGATATTTCAAGAACACTAGAATACTTCCTATGGTGTAATTATGAAGCAAATTAAGCATTAGAAAGACTAGACTATTTACCAGTTCTTTTTGTGGAAATGAAAGGATAGACAACCAACAAAGAACACAACACAAAGCAAACAAAACACCCAACAAATCACACGGGGGTCTCAGAAAATGTTAGAAATGGTGTGGTAAGCCTAGGCTGTTTCTAGAGGTCTTTCAGTTATATCTCCAAAAGGATATATGTCATGATAAAATATTTCAAGTTAACTGCATACAATGGATGTATCAGAAAGGTCTTCATGCAGCTTCAGCATCTGTTCATATATCTATGAAACAAATTTCAAGTGTGTCTTTGAAGATTATTATAAGAAAAATTCAATAATGGCTAAACACTTTGAGAGTGTAAGTGTCTTAATGGGACATTGTGAGCACAGGTTACTGAGTGCCTATGATTTCAGAAGGCATTAAACTTCATCATCTATGCTAAAGCATTGCAGCTGGTGTATGATTTGTGAGATATTTAATAATTTCCCTTCCCTTATCATCTGTCCCTCTAATCAAATGAAGAGGCCCTCATGTCATCCATCACATTTGTGGTATTTCTTATAAATCTGATTTTGAATCTCCCACATTCCAGTTATCTATGGCTACACCCAAACCACCCAAACCTATTGGTTGAACATAAGAACAATAATCCATTTGTAAATTGAATCTGCAGTCATTTGTGGCTTGCAGAGGTGTCTGATCTCTGCTATTGTACTCTGCTATCTCCACTATTGGGTCTCAGTGGGAGCTAAGGATTCACTTTAAAGTGGCTCCTTTTGAAGCTGTCTGTTAGTAGTGAGCTTTGCCAAGCTTAGAAGCAGAGAAAATTGGATTCTTTCTCTGAGGATGTTGTGTTTTCTTACATCCTGATGGCTTTGTTCTAAAAGCAAGTTTCTCTGCACCAGCTCCCAAGAGTAAACTAGATGAAGAAAAAGCTTCACAATTTCTGTTGGTCATTTGTTCATAGAGTCTATAGAGGTTTAATCAGGAAAACTCCAGAAGTAGATAAAGATAAAGTGTTATCTATCTATCTATCTATCTATCTATCTATCTATCTATCTATCTATCTGTGTATACTATATACCATATACATCTTATATATGCTGTATAATATATGGTATTTTATATTTTTCTATCTATCTATCTATCTATCTATCTATCTATCTATCTATCTATCTATCTATCTATCTATCTATCTATCTATCTATCTATCTATCCTCTATCTATTGATAAATTATTGCTGTATAATATATGGTATATTATATTTTTCTATCTATCTATCATCTATCTATTGATAACTTTATGTATTACATACATCATATATATGCTGTGTACTATATGGTACATTGTATTACATATAATACACTTTTTTATACATGCCTACTTTTAAAATTTCATCTGCTGCTACTATCTTTCACCATCTCAACTACTCATGCCCCCTTGTCTCTCAGCACTTTGTTATTTCATGCTGGGATCCCAACTATGTTATTCTTGTCTTCTTTTCCTGAACTCACAGAGTCTAATCCACTGGGCAAATCTTATTTTCTTTGTTATTCACAGGGATTATATCATATTTAATGTCTTTCCTAGCTGTCTTTAGCAAGTAACTGGCATTAAGGATGCTTTCCCATGTTCACTAAAATATTAACTTTAGAATCTTGTCTCTTGGTTAGTTCTTGTAATGTTTAACACAGAGTATGGATGTAACAGTTATTTGCTAAATGAATCAATTCTATAAATTAGTGAGTAAATTATTGAGATATTGAATCTTTAGTAGACTTTGAATCTACGTAGTCTAGTATTTGTATCATTTGAGCCAGTTGCCCTGAGTTGCTTCCTTTATCCTGTTTCTGTATCTGTCAAAATAGGTACTCATGTCTGTGTTGGAAGCCATGCAGATATGGGGCGGAGGTGTAATGGAAACTATGTATAAAAGCAACTTACACATAAAGTGCTATATATAAACTCAAGTTATCAGTGGAATGCTAATTCTTTCCATGTCACATGCCCCAGCTGATAAGGTTTTCATTTTGAGTTGCTGACAAGGCTAAATTCAAAGAGAAAAATAAAATCTTTGTATTGTTTTAATTCCTGTTCATAATTTTATGGATTTTTCAGACCTTTTTTTTTTCTTATGGAAGCAAAGCTTTATTCCAGGATTAAAATTCGCACCCTTGTAGTGCTGTGTGGCTATCCCAGGAGGCAGGGTGTGTTCTGCTGGTGTAACTCACTTGTCCTGAGTTGCAAGCATTGTAAGAAAAAAACCCCTCAGCTTTGCTGGCTCTAAAGAGTGAAGAGAAGAAGTTATCTCACATTTATCAAGTTGGTTGCAGAAGAGTGCTCAGCAGGATCTCCTCCTTGAGCAATGGTCCTTGTGATAGTGCATGCAACGCCATTCTCTAGCTCTAAAATGATTCTGCCTCATTTGAAAGTAAGTAGCTCCTTTCGTTGGATGAAAAGGAGAGTAAGAAAAAATGTTTTCTGAGAAATTAATGATCTGAAAGGCCATGTTAGGGAGGTTTAAGGAAAGATGCATAGGGGGTTGTGTGAGAGGAGACAGTGAGTCATATGCCTTTCACAGTAAATGGACTAAGAGATGCTGCCTTTGTTCCAAGGCAGGTGAAATTCACATAGAAATAAAAAAAAGAAAGAAAGAGAAAAAGAAAGAAAAAGATGGTCTTCTCAGAATACGTAAGAGCATCATAAAGAGACAAAATGTAATTCAGAAAGAATGGATCCAAGTGTGACAGGGATTTTTACAGTGTATACAAGAGGAGTTTTTGCAATTCAGTGAGACAGCTCTAGAGAGAGCATGAAGTGCAGACATGCTGTAAATTCTAGAGGAGTGCAAGGAGAGCAATGCATAAAAGGAGGAAAGACTCTCCTGCAGCATGGGTGGGCAAAGGGCAGGTGATTCCATGCAGCACTATAAGGTCGTACTTAGAAACTGAGTAAGAAAGGCATGAATTCAAAGTGTCACAGAGTAGAGCCAAAAAAAAAAAAAAAAACCCATTCAACATGAATAACAACAACAAAAGTCTGATTTGAGAGTCTGTATTAAGCCTAGTAGAGATTGCCTTGAGCATCCCCTGTTGTATTTTTCACAGAACTTTTATATTTTTGGTTGTGAGCCTAGTCTTTAATGGCTGATCCATCTCTTACATGGAGCTTTGAAAGTCAAAGGACACAGAAAAACTACATCCATCTGATTGGTGTTTCAGGGGCAGTAAAGCAAGCAAGCAGTTTGACAGAAGCCCAAAGCATGCAGTTAGCTGGGATATTTCCACCCTGAATTTCTAGAATAGTGTTGATTACACTCCCAATACACTTTACATTGCAGTGGTAGAATAGGATCAGTTTCAGGTTAAACCAATGAAAGCTCCAGCTGAGGCAAGATGGAGGAATCTGCCCTCCCCCCAAAAATTCTCAGCAGCAAACAAGAAAAAGACTAAAAAAGGAGAGCCAGATCTTTTTAGCCGTGCTAATAAATCACATTTGCTCTAGGACAGAAATTAAAGGTTGTGTTGGACAAGAAGGCAAAGGCTCAAATTTTCAGAATACTTGCATCAGTCCAGGCCTGTTTTGTAGGGAAGGTTTTATTTACCCACGTGTGCTGCTGACTTGTTTTTCACTAAGCCTATGCCCAAGTTTCTCCAAAGTACTTGAAGTGATGTCATAAGAAACTACTATAGAGAGTACCTGGGCAACCTGAGATAACTTTTCAGAGTTCCCAGAGGCTCTGTCAAGAGTGGTTTCTACATAGAAGTAATAAAGCTTGAAAAGTCAATACTCTTTTCCTTGAGATAAACAAGGGGAGAGCTTTCAAATATTTTCTTCTTTTTATGAATTTCTTACCTATAGAGAGTGAAAAATCACTTTGCATTTCTGATTCCACTAATATGTCTTATTCCTATTTTACTGCAGTAAGTGATGTTCAAATCCACTTGTATATTCTTATATAGCACCTCAAATTAAAATAATATAGGTTTTCTTTATTAAAGGAAAAGCACTCTACACTACTTAGTTATGTTTCCTTGTATCTGACTGTATTCATGTTGGATGTTCTAGAGAATCATGGTTCAAGTCAGTAGAAGGTAAGACTAAAATTTATTTCATCTTCTACAAATTATTTGTATCATTTTTCCGTTATTGCTCAGAATATTTTCTGTATTGATTCATGCAAGCAGAATTAGTTTCTCATAGTTGATACTCAAATTGAAATAAATTTCTAGAGTGGTACTTGGTCAGGTCACCCACAGTCACCAAAATGCAATGGGAGACAAGTAGGTCCAGTGTGTGTGTGTGTGTGTGTGTGTGTGTGTGTGTGTGTGTGTGTGTGTGTGTGTGTGTGTGTGTGAGTGTGCTTTAAAGATTTTTTTTTTAGAAAATGTATCTTTGTGTGTATGTGAATGAGTGCAGTTGCTCTCAGAGGGCGGATAAAGGTGTCCTTTGGAGCGGGAATTACATGCGGTTGTCAGCTATATGAAACAGGTGCTAGAAGTGGAACTCAGGTTGCCTGCAAGTAGTACATGTTACTAATCACTGAGCCATCTCTAGAGCCTGAAGCATGTGTACTTAAGATCTGAAGTCTCACCGTGTTTCCTATACTGAAGTAGAGAGGCTAATCACAGATTTGATCCTGTTGTCGATCAGTATGTCCAACTTGGTGTTCTCCTCCTGGGAGATCATTATATTTCTACCAAACTCAGGTAAGACATCTAACTGGTAAATATATTATATCCTTAAACTCTTTGCTCAAGGAAGACTCCTGGATAACTGTGGCCACATGCATACAAATATGTAGTAGATGTTTAGAAATTACATGTGTAAGGCCAGTGGGTGAAGGAGCTTGCTGTGCATATCTGAGGACTGGGTTTAATCTCAGAACCCCTTGTGAATAAAGAGACCCAGAATCCATGGTTAAACAAGAGAACTGACTTTTATTTCTCTTCAATACAGGGTTTCTCTTTGTAGCTTTGCACCTATCCTGGAACTCGCTTTGGAGAGCAGGCTGGCCTCGAACTCATAGAGATCCATCTGGCTCTGCCTCCTGAGTGCTGGGATTAAAGATGTGCGCCACCACTACCCGGTGAGAACTGACTTTTGAAAATTGTTCTTTGCCTCCACACAAGATTTGTGACATTCATGTGCTTCAATAACATACTTGAAAACAGACACATACACTCACAATAATAAAAATATATGTGCATTTCACATTACCTATTTAAAAGAGCTTTCCTAATTAAATATACTTGGCAGACTAAAAATAATGTACACTTGAGAGATGGTTTTCCAACAACTCCTCTGAATACAGTTACAGATCCAGTCACCCTTCTACAGTGTGAGTCCCGTATCCAAAGTTTCGCTTTCAGTTTCCACAATGAGCTCCAGTCCAAACTTTTGTAAGTGCAAAATGCAGGGAATAAATAAGTCTTGGTTTTAAACTGTTCTGGACTCTGTGTATCAGGAAGTCTTGCGAAGCTTGGTCCTCCAATAACAGAGGTCAATGTGAATCACTGAGCTGCTCAATGAATCTAAACTGTACATGGTAGTTATCTGCTGGTTACTCAGCAGCCATCTCTGTTATCAGGTAGACTGCCATGGCATTACTTGGGCTCCTGTAGCCCTTACTTTATTTAACAAGAACCTCGAAGCACAAGACTAAGAGAGCTGAAAATTCAGATACAATGAGGATCTGTAATGTTTCCTGATAACCGAAAGGGCAAAAATCCATCACTTAGTGATATAAAATACATGCTAAAGTTTCTAGGATCAGGGATAAGAATTAACCTGCTACTTGTGAAGTGGGGAAAAGGATGAAGAAACACATCGTAACTTTGTTGTAGCACTTAAAGTTGCAGAATTTATAGCCAGAGTGAATAGTAAATAATTAAAATTGAAAAAGGAATTCAACTTGTATATTTATGTGAAAAACACTATCTGTGATTTTCAGTATGTAATGGGAGCCTTAGGATGTATTTCTTTCTTCTTTTTTCTGTTTGATGTTTTATTTTTAAATTATATATAGTTACATTATTTTCTCCCTCTTCTCCTCTCCTCTCCTCTCTTCTCGTCTCGTCTTGTCGCCTCTCCTCTTCTCTCCTCTTCTGTCTTACTCCAATCCCTTCCCTCTACCTCCTCCACATAATCTTGAAATCACGAATAAAGTCATTTTTAATCACTGAATAAAGAAAAATTATTTAATTTTATTTTTATACACATACACACATACCTAAATATATAAATACAACCTATTCAGTCAGTGTAATGTTAAATATATATATATATATATATATATATATATATATATATAATTTCAAATGTACACACACACATATATGTATACACACACACACATACACACACACACACACACACACACACAAATATATGATTTCAGGACTTGCCACTTGGTATTGGACAGCCAATTAGGCGCTCTCAGCATTCCTTAGTTGTCTATAGCTCTTCATCTGTGGGGGTGCTCTATGAGGTTTCCCCTTCCATGTTTATTGGTGTACATCCTCATGTCTTGTTCAGGAAGCCATATTATTGAGTTAACCTGGGTGAAGCTTCCCTGCCACAACTAGGAGGCATGCTCTCCCATCAGCATTCCTGGTCCTCCAGCTCTTACAACATTGTTCAGCCCTCCTTCTGAAATGTTTCCTGAAGCTTAGGTGCTTCAGATGTGTTGTAGATGTATCCACTGGGGCTCAGTCAATTTGATTGGTTGTTCTTGCATTTTGACCAGGTGTTGCTGGGAGCCCTGAGACCTAGTTTCGGATCAGTATGTGAGTATTCCACTCAATATTTGTTACTCATGTGCCATTATGCTATAAGCATTGTATCATTTGTTAATATCTTATCCATATGTAATTTTTAAATGACAACATTACTTCTATCCTATTTTATTTTTCAGTCCTATAAAGTCACACTGTTAATTTTCCAATTTTCTGTTCACATAAATGCTCTGCAAGTGGTAGTCACCATCATCTACTCAGCTTCTCAGTGTATGCATGGACCTTTGTATAGGACAAACAGTGAGCTACATCATGGATCCCACAAGCACAACAATCATTCTAACATATTAATTTTTGTTGCTAGTATTCCTATGGAAAATCTGGCAATTCATATTCTCAAAATGCTTGTGTCCATCCCCTGACACATAATGTGAACAGAATATGTTACCAGTAAATATATAATTCAGTAAATTTACACAGGTGACAGTAAATATAAGTAAAATTTCTTAAAGCACTTTTAAAAAGCTTTTTTGAAATTATAGTTTATTTACAGCATTTCCTCCCTCTAACTCTTCCCATGTACTACTCACTGTTCTTCTTTCATGGCCCCATTTTTCACTAATTGTCATTGCATGCATATATATTCCTAAATATAATCTGTTCAGTTCAAATAATGTCCCTTGTATGTGTGTTTTCAGGGCTGACTGTTTGGTACTGGACGACAAATTGGTGTGCTCTTCCCTGGGGAGGACCACATCTTTTGCTCTGAGCTTTACTTGGCTTTCTATCGTATTTTGTGTAGGGCTGGAATATTGTGGATTTTTCCCCATCCATTTTGGCATGTTCATTGATGTCATCCTTGTTTAGCTATACCATTCCTCAGCATATGCCCAAAACACTCAACACAATAGTCCATAAATAGTTGCTCAGCCATGTTCATTGGTGCTCTATTCACAAAATATAGGAAATGGAAATACTCTAGACAGCCTATCAATGATGATTACATAATGAAAATACAGTATGTGTATACTATGGGATACTCTGAAACTGTAAAGAAAAATGAAATAAGAACTTAAAAAAATAATATTAAGGTTGCAGAAAAGACTACAAACAGCTAAAAAAAAAGCTGAACATAATGAATGAAGATATATTAAATGAAAATGCAAGTAATTCATAATGTACATGTGAGTTTACAAAGATTTTTGAATAATATGCAAATCTACACAAGAAGTAAACCTCAGTAGTTGAGAATTATGATATCAGAGAAGAAATGACATGTCAAAGATATAATTGGATAAAATAAAAAAGAAAATGATCATCTAGGGAGAGTTGTGAATCATTCCTTATAGACCAAGAGGTTCAGGATAGGAGGTAGGATAGATTGAGATTAAGGAAGAGACCATATCAAATACATATATTAAAGCAATCAAGATATATGTTCTACTCTGCACCCAATTTCTTTCCCAAGTGCCTCAATCCTGTCTTTCCCTTCCTACACATAGTTAGACTTTTCCAAAGTCAGAGACATGATGGATGGTTGTGTAAAATCTGGGCAGACACAGAGTAAACACAAGATCTTTTTCCACACACAACTGCTCTCTTGAGAGGATTATATTAACTGAAACTTGTCTATTTTTACCTTTTGATGTGTTGTTTTAAAAAGTTGCAGAGTTTGCTGGAGAATATTACTCTCTTTCACTGATTATAAACTTTGCTGATTGAGAAAAAATGCCTCAAGGTTAATAAGTTAATCTCTTATCACATAAAACTTTAAATGTATTTTGTGATCATGTTCTAAAACATGCTTAAAAGCACTTTATTAATAATAGCTGATATCTTTAGATTTTAAGGCAGGTCAGTAATGTTTGATGTGATGGTTGAATTTCATTAAAATGTAAAAATCATTAATCTACTGTAAATTTGATAAACACATTTATTGTTGTTATAAGAAAAGCTTTTGGAAGTGTGGAATACATAAAAATAATGCATTTCTATTTAAGAGAAAATGCTTGTTTTATGTTAAGATAGGTATGTTCTGGTAGAACATAAGTGCTTGAGAGCAAATGAGTCATCAGCAGTTTAGCTTAGATTCTTCACCAACAGTTCTGAGGAAGTCTGGCAAATGGATAGCTCTTTAGGGGACATAGACTCTCCTAGAGCTAACATCACATGCAGAAGAGTAGAGTGTGATCTGGGGTGGCTAGATACTATATTTCAAAACTCTAAGAAGAAGAGGATCTCTATCAACCATCAAGTCATGCCATGCTCAGGAATGGTCCCAGGGACAAAATACAATTCTTATTTCTAGGCTACACAAACATGAGTACTCATAAGTTGTGTTTTCACATTGCAGAAGTCCTATATATAGGACATGAGAGGCCCTACCAATTCCAGCCGATGGCTTTAGGCTCTTACAGATTGCGTTGTAGCTTTGACAATCCTGATTCTTCCAGTTGGAAGGCATCTGGGACTAGTAGAATTTGAAAATGTTCACAAAGGAAGTACATGAAGTACATCTCAAACTAGTCAGTTCTACTCACACTCTGTGAAATTCACATGGTTACTTGTGATTTCCCATTTTCTGCAGTGTGGCTCATTCTGAGGCCATAACCAATACTCCCCATTTTACTTACTCAAGCGTCTATCTCATCCTAGGTTTACCACACTCTCACTACAAAATTTCAGCTCATCTAGGTTGTTTACTTAGTAAATTATCTCATATCTTTGCCCTAGAAGCTTCAAAGCTTTTATGAAAGTTTTTACCACATCGTGGTTGCAATTGTTTGCTCACTGTCATTATTGAACACATTATTGAGAGATCCTCTTATGAATGGTGTTCTTAGTGCCTTGCCAAATTGTCAGTGTGAGTTCTCAGTTAGCACAGTAGCTTCTTTTGTTTTTGACCTCTTAGGCCAGTGGTGTGAGGATCCCACATTGTTAGAAATAGCTTAAGTTCGGTGAGTACCCTGTTGTATTTCCTGATAGATGGACTCCTTTCAAAACTAGGGTGTGTAAACTGAGAGAACATATGATGGGGACTAGGTAGTGTAGATTCTGTGTGCATGTAAATGAAAATATTGGATGCAGTGGACAACTATATAATAGTGGTTTATTCTTTTTGCACCTGTCTATGCTAGCTATTGGGACACATTAACTGCTTGTTACTCAACAGCAGCAAGTCTGATCAGCCTTGGAGAGACTCAATACTCTTGATCCTTGAAGACTCTTCTGGTCTACATCTAAGGCACATTTCTTTAGCATTGAATATTTGGTGAGAAAAGATTGCTGACAAAGATGGCTACTGACATGGCTGAGATTCTTCTCCATCACACATTTTATTTTGTATCTTATTGAGATAAATGAAAATACAAAAGTAGAGTTATCATGTAAACTGCTTAAAACCCTGAAATTAGGAGGCTTTTCATTCAGCATTGTCATTTAAAGCCATTCCCGGAGGGAGTGTGGTACTGTAACATTCAATCTGTGGTGTCTTTGTAACTTGAATGTACATATTTCACTTCTTAGTCAGCAGGTTCTAGAACAATCTTCTCAAAGGCCAAGTGAATGTCAGAGTTAGCTGAAGTAGAACTTGGATTTTCTGTTGTTTAAAGTGTGACTTCTGGATCTGCTCAGGCAGCACCTTGATTGGTTTGTTTCTGTCACACCCCATTCTGGTCTGCTGTGTGCTATCACGGGCAGCTAATGTATGCAGTCTCTATGCTTTCTGGATCACACCTTCAGTTCCTGCTATGATCCACTAGCATTATGGTGGCTATTTTGTCTATTACTGGTTTTTTCTATGACAAAGAAAACATAGCCTTGCTCCCAGATCCTAAACTCTGCAGTGACTTGTATTATAGCTTTTTCAGAAAGGTCACCAAGCTGTTATATCCACCATGGATATTTCTGTCGTCAGATCTGCTAGGTCATATGATCTGAATGTCACGGCAGCTTGCCCTGACTTTTTATGGTAATGTCTCTTGTTCTGAGTTCTGTTAAAAACTGTTAGATTCATAACTCATTCGATAAATAGGCAAATTTATTTTGTCAGATATTAAAAACAGCCACTGTTTGATAGGTTTCTTTATCACAGGTGGCACAAAATGCAATAATTTGTTTGTATCTTAGACAGTATCTCAATTTTTCTCCTAACTCGAGCATTCATATATTTCATTATCAGACATGCTTTCAAATGCCTCTCAATCTTCATGACATTTATTTTTTTGTATTCTGGAAATTCTGTCTTACTGCCCAACATATCCATTCAATGTAGTTTTTTTTTTAAACATCTCTCAATGAATACATACCATTGTTTTGAAATATCTAGATGGTCAAATTCCCTGTGAACAATATGATTCCATGACAGAAAGTGATAAAATAGTCAATATAGTTTAGAGAAGTGAATATGTATTGCTACCCTTCTAATGTAAATGAGAACATCTCTCTATCTTCTTTATTGACAGAAAAAGCAGGTAGATCAAAATGGGATATGATGGGAATGACCTATCATTAATATTTTAAGTCTCAGAGGGTATGAATAGTCATTGAAATGGCTTCTGGGTTACAATATTCTGGAGTTTTAATATAGTAATGACTTCAGTTCATGCTAAGTTCTTCTATTTACTACAATATGCTCCTTACACTATGAGTTAGACACTTAATAACAATTCAGTATCTTATCAATTCAAATATCTTATCTGGAGAAGAGACTTTACTATTGAATCAGTTGGTGGGAATATTTGAGGATTGTAATACAGAATTTGTATTTGTTTTCTGGTCTACTAAATTTCCCCTCACAAAGCAGTGAGTAAGGTGAGCTCCAACCCAATGCGAGTTCTGTGATCATAAGAAGAGGAAATTTGGACCTGGTTTGATTCAGAGGGAAGATCTCTAAAGACACAAGGTAGAAATAACCTTCCAAAGAAACAGTGGTACCTGGAAGTTGTGTTAGTCTTCTCAGGGTGATAGAAATGGCAAGCTGCTTTTCTCCATCAAAGAGAATAGACTGCTTTGACTGCTTCATAAGATTCAGAGATACCCAGCTTTAAAGCTTCTTAGTATTTTCCAGGAAAAAACAAACAAACAAACAAAAGCAAAACTCTGCTTCATTTCCTGAGAGTCATGTTCTTCCTTATTAGGGCTCTGATTTTGCCTCAAAGCCCTGTAAAGACCATGTATCAGTCCATTTGAAGCCGTACCACTCTCCCTAAAACCTAGGACCCAATTTTCATCAGAGCATATCCTTAAGTTTAGGACATTCTGGTCTCCACTCCATGTATTCCTTGAGCAGATAGGCCAACCTGAGCTTGTCTTCTGCTTTTTTTCCCTCCAATGTTTCCAAAGCAATCAGTTAAAAGCAGCTAAAACCATTCTGTAACATCTCATCCTGTAAAATGACACAATCCCCAAGATCTAATTTTCTGCCTCTTTCCACTTCCCATCCACCAAAGGTGAGACTCTGAACCATTGTGATGGTATTCAGGGTCCTGCCACATTTGCCCTTAGCAATCTAGAGCTTGATGTAGCTCAAATTTCCTTCTAAAGCTCTGTTACAGCAATCTAACTGAGGCAATGATGATTTTTGCTGTGGTATTGAGAAAGCAGAAGCTTAAATGAAGACTTGCAGAGAAAATAGGAGTGAGGTATAGGACAGAAAAGCAGAGGAGGAGGAAACGCAAAGCTAAGGATGCATTATTAAACTGGCCATCTGTGTGAGGAACCGCTTCTTGATTCCATTGAACTTTATGAAGTGTTTTATGAAAGGTGCTTTAGAATTACCTGCCTGGGGAATTAAAGAAAGCATTTCTCCCTTGGCTCTCGACTTGCTTTGGGGAGGGATGGCTTCTGGGCATTAACTCTCCCACACTTCCAGCCTGGTCACATTTACGTGCTGAGCAGCTATCTGCCAACATCCCACAATGTGGCATTAAAAAATCTTGACGTCAAGAGAATTGAAACAATGACCTAAACTTGCCCCCGTGTGAAGCATATCAGAGCAGGTGGCAGGATACATCATGGAAGCATTGGCAGGAGGAAGAAGGCCAGGGACTGTTGACTGTGGCAGCATGGAAAGTTTTTTATTTAAAGCACCATAATTCGATTTAGACCTATCACAATTCAAGTATTTAGTTTGAAAATTATTCTGCTTATGAAAAACTCATAGAATTTTGCCACAATGTACATTTCTTCTTAGACCTAGATTGTAAATCCTGGAAAGAGTTTATAAAAATATGTAATTTTGTGGATTCTCAATATGCAAACAGTGTCAATGATTTTCATGTATATTAAGTGTCTCTTCATAATTCTTTGTTCCTTCTAAGTTTTACAGTTCCTTTTGTCTATCACTATAATTATCAGTGATTTGTACCTAATGTAGACTGCACAAGAGCAAGGCATTTTTGCTAACAGAATATTTCATAAGAGGTTTTTTTAAATCAAAGCTCCTAAATGTGGGGAACAAGCAATTCTGAGAGGCACTGTAGGAATGATGTGACAGCACAGCTAATGAAATTATCCACAAGCTTGTACCATAGAGCATCCAACCAATCAGCATGGTTCTTGCCCAGAGCTAGACATCAAGCCATTTTTCTGTCCTCTGTCTACCTTTCTAGAACTGATGGGTGGTCACAGCAGGGACTTTCCTTACTCATTCCAATGTACTTTCTAGAAAGTCACACACACTCCTAAGTGCTGTGGAAAATCTTTTGGTATACTGTGAAGATTTGTCACTGTGATTGGTTTAATAAACAAGCTGACAGACCAATAGCTGAACAGGATAAAATTAAGCAGGAAAGGCAAACTGAGAATGATGGGAAGGAGAAGGGTAGAGTCAGAAGAGTCACCAGCCAGATGGAGAACAAGTCAGACAAAATAGAATGGAGGCCACGAACCTTGGAGCAGCACATGGGTTTATAGAAATGAGTCAAGTTGTAAGAGCTAATTAGTAATAAGCCTGAGATATTGGCCAAGCATTTACAATTAATATCAGCATCTGAGTGATTATTCAAGAAGGGCTGTGGGACCAATTGCTACAATACTTCATTGTCTTGAAAGAATCTGTAGTTCTTATATTGCCCCACCAATCAACTCTAAGTCCTTGCTTTGTGGTTCAAATTGAAAAGTTAGCTATTCAGTTAATCCAGTTACTTATGAGATTACAGATGACAGTGGGAAGTAAAGAAGGAGAGTCAGCCTCGGCCTAGCATCCTATGCCAAGCATACTCTCATTTCTGAATTAACAAGTCTTGATTTCATTTTGATTGCTTTTGAAGAATTATAAAACCAAGTCAACTCATTAGCGCCCACAGTCCTTCAAGACTTCCACAATCTCGGTTTCCTATTAGCTATTCAAGAAGGCATCCATCTAGTTCTAGAAGAGGAATTCTGCAACATTGATAACCAGTTTCAACATAGTGAAAACTCTGAGAGAATATATTGCCAAAACTTTATCAGGGATGGCTTGGAGAGATGGCTGTCTGTGTTATTATGCATTCTAGCACCACTTATTTACAACTGTCTGCTCCTAGTGTTTGATTCCAGTATTTTAAACCTATGTGTAAAGTTTGTCTCTTCTAAGACACAACAATTTTCAGGTCCAAATGTGCATCAAAAATTGATTCCAATGAATATGATGAGACAATCCATTGTTTACTCCTTGGCTGTTACAACAAGTCAACAGACATTTCTATTCCACTTATGCCTAGTCAACAGCATTGTCATGAAGCTCCTTGTGGTCCCTTGAAAGACCAGCAACAGTAGACAATATTATCTTCATGATAATGTTCAGCCTGAAGAAAATCCAGAAGACACCTAAGTTAGTCCTTGCTACTCTGTTGAGGGTCGGGGGCCAGAAGGAAAAATAAGTCTAAGGGCCATTGTATGAATAGTGTAACTCACCATACCCAATAAAGACATTATAGCCTAATGTCACAGGGGTGCCATCCTGTAAACACCACCCTTAACCATAGTCAAACTGTCCAATCAGAATCTCCTGTACTTGCATTGCTAGAACACAAAACTGAAGAGAAAGCCTTCATATAAAATCAGCTACAGTCTACTATCATATGGCAGGTGGTTTTTTTTTTTTTTTTTGCATGTATATCCAGTAAACTTGTTCATGTTTTTAAAGCCTAATCTGACTTCTATGAATTCCTTTACAGCCAAGATTCTAACCCACCACAACTTGCAAATGTATAGAAGATTTAGCTGCTTTCCTTGGTTTCATTAACTTTCTTTAGAAATATACTTGGAGTTAAGATACTATTTGAGAGCCTGGCAGGATTGCTCAATGGTTAATGGCACACAAGCCAGGGACCTGCATTGTAGGGTTGCTGAAAGCACTAGGAGTCTTCACCACTCAGTTGTCCATGTGCTGAACACTTAAACTCAATGGAGATCAAGTTGGGATAGTGGCTCCAAGTTTGCCATCTTAGGCCAACTAAGGTTATATGATATGAACTGCTATGGGGGTATGCGAAGGTGAACAAGACTTATTAAGAGTTATTTCAGAGAAGTGAGAAACTTAAGTGGAGTGAGAATTTAAGGAAGAGTTGGAGAAGAATTTCCTTAAAGGGAACAGTTTCCTAGAGAAGAAAAAATGTTGAATTTCCTTTGTTTGGGGCTTTTATAGAGCAGTAGAAGAAATTTGATAAAGCGTGAAGTGATCTCTAGTGAGGTAGGTAAGTTCTTTGGGCTATCATGGGCTGAGTCAGTGGAGGGCCCACATGCTCTGTACCTGTACCCTGGCCCAAACAGGGAGGCAATTGTGTATTAATCGTTTCCCACTCAGTTTGGAGTTGTCTAAGACCTTCCTTTTTATCTTTGCCACTGGCAAGTTATTGGACTTGGCTATCTGATAGCTTTTGGTCAATTGACCAGTCAGTGTTGCTACCTTCCAACTTTGTAGGCATCTTGATAACTGCCAATCATATGCAGCTCTCTAACTTTGCTAATGGCTGATCCTGACTAATGTCTGGCCATTAATTACTGGCTGATATTCACCTCTGATCTTCTGGGTATCACAAATGCTGTGAATAATAAGCTCTCTTTGTTCTTAAAGTAACTGTATCATCCTTGGTTAACTCTTTGCTAACCAGATGATCTGGTTTCTCTTTCCTGAAATGGGGAAGGATTATTAGAAGCCATCCTTACAACTAACTTTATTATAATCAGTTACAGTAGAAACAATGTATTAAAAGCAGGAATATGTTATAAGTAATACTGCCTAGCAAGTATTTTTTAAAGAGTAAAAGTCTCATGGAAGTTAGCTAGCTAGTTCGCCATCATTGGCTTTGCTTCTTAAATCCCATCTTTCTCTTATCTTGTCTGGTTATTTGTAATGCGTCTCATTCTTAGAGCTGTGGCTTCACTGTTTAACCTTGTATGCCATTTAACCTTCATATGCATTCTCACAGGACCACAGGTGGGGAGCTTGCAGTTTTCACCATGGGCCCTTTTCCCTTGATACTTTCTTATAACTAATTCCTGCCTCACCTGGAACCCACACAAAGGTTGAAGGAAGGAATAAACTCCAAAAGGTTTACCTCTGATATCCACAGATGTGCCATAGTACATGTGCCCCAATCACATAAAAACATGCTATATAATAATAATAATAATAAAAACCATCACCAGAACAATAATATTAGATTTGATCTGAGAGTATTTTCTCTTCATAGTTTATAGTACTGCATTTCCAAGTGATCAGGTATGAAATAGGAAATACTACCTGATCAAAGTCAGTGATGATAGTTCATGTCTCATTTATCATTATTGGCAATCTCTCTGGAACATTGTCAGTATTCAATAAACAAATAAATAAGTTTGCCATTTTTCATTTCCATGGGTTTATTTTTCAATTTTATATGATTTTTATGACTTCTCACCAGAGAAGTTTTATGGAATACAGTATGAGAATTGAGTCTGAGATTTCAGGGATTTAAATATGTCCTATTCTATACATATTGAGCAATTCATCTTCCTTCAACCCTATTATTATCTTTTTTCCCCCAGTGCTGTCTCATTGCCAACTTACCTTTGCTTCATTTTCTTTTTTCCTGTGGTGAAAGGTTTCTCTGAGTAGCTCATAATTAGAAGCCAAATGATTTTCCTTCTTAGAGTCAGCTGAAAAGACCTTCCATTTTCCCTTCTTACAACTGAAAGCATTGTTTCTGACAGATCCATTTTCCTATTTTACTTCTGAGACCTAATATGATGTAATACTCAACACCACTATCTAAATCTTTAAACTATAACTTACAGGTGATGAATCACATATGCTTAAAATATACCAATTAAATTTTCCATATGCATGCCATGAGAACATCATTCTAGTCAGGATAATCAACACATTCATCACTACCAAAAGTTTTCTTGTGCCTCTTTTGAATATTTCTTTTTTTACTCTCTCTTTCTCTCCAACTATCAGGCTATCTGCCTTCTATCATACGTATTGATGCAAACTTTTTAGAATTACACACAAACTGGAAGTGTGTCTTCTGAATTCGGTTTTGTTTGACTAATATAAGTTACCAGAATTATCTTGAGAATCACCCACTTTCCTTTATTAGATGAATAATTGTTCCTTTTTACACCTGAGAGTTTTTTACTTCTGTGAATATACAGTAATATTTTTTTTTTTAGTCATTAAACTGTTGGAAAGCATTTGGGCTGCTTCTAATGTTGAGCTATTGCAAATGAAGTGGCTAGGACCAGTAAGATGGCTCAGAGGATAAAGGTGCTTGCTGCCAACTCTGGTGACCTGTGTTTGATCTGTGGGTCCTACATGCTTGAAAGAAGGAAATGATTTCTAAAAGTTATCCTTTGACCTCCATACTCTCATACAACATAAATTAAATAAATATATAAAGAAATAAATGTAATTAAAAGATCAGGTAACATTACTGGAAAGAGAATACTTCAGAATTCTTCCCAAGCATCTGTTCTTTGGTTTCTCTTGGGTAGAATTTAGCAAGGGCTGGCTAGATCTTACGAAATATATTTCTTAACAAAACTTCTAAATTGCTCTAAAAATAGTTTCTACAAAGACTATATGGAAGTTACCATTGTTCCATATCTTTCTTAATTCTCATTATTCTAAGATCTTAAATTTTATTAATTTTTGACAAGTATTTAACAAAAAAACTTCATTCCTAATTATTAAGGACAATATTGTCTTCTACGCTATTTCATAGTGCCATTTTATATCTTGTTTTAAATGTTTTTTCTTTTCTATTTTTTTATGAGTATTTTATTTTTATGTGTATGTTTGTGCACTATGTATGTGTGGTGACCTTAGAGACCAGCAGAGGGCAATGGATTTCTTGGAAATGGAGTAACAGAGGTTGTGGACTGCCTTGTAGGTATTGGGTATTAAATCCATCCAGGTCCTCAAGAAGAGCAGTCAGCGCTCTTACCTGCTGAGTATTTATCTCTTACCTCTAGAGGCTGTCTTCTCACTGTATTTGCCATTTTTTTTTATTGACTTTTAAACATTCTTTTGATATTTAATGTATACATTATTTATCATTTATATAGGTTTCAAATATTTACTTTCAATCTGACAGTAAGTAGTGACATTTTACTCTTTTTAAGCACTTCTCAAAAGATCATGTACATTTAAATTTAATGAAGCCCAATTTATCAATTTGACTTATGGTGGATCATGATTTTGACTTTATATGTGAGTTCTTAGATTAATCTATGACACAGTCTTTCCCTTATATCCTAAGATTTAAATATTATTGATTTTTGTTGGTATATTCATTTGTTTGTCTGGTTTAATAGTAAGCATTGAAGTACAATTTTAGCTTAGTTTGCATTTCAATATTGTCTTGGATAAAATGACATTTCACAAATTTCTGTGTAATTATGAAATAGTACATAGTGATGAATAGCATAGTGATTATTAGGAAAGATATATAACAATGGTATCTTCCATTACTGTGTGGAGAAATATTTTCAATAAAGCTTTTCAATTTCATATTCACTCTATTATTATTTTATTATTGTTTATTGAAAAAACTTCTTAGGTTTTTATTTATTTATTTTGTTTTTTTTGAGATATGGTTTCTCTGTGTTGCTTTGTGCCTTTCCTGGAACTCACTTTGGAAACCAGGCTGGCCTCAAACTCACAGAGATCTGCCTAGCTCTGCCTCCTGAGTGCTGGGATTAAAGGCGTGTGCCACCACCACCCAGCCTTCTTAGGTTTTTATTAGGATTATGTTGATCTATAGGATCAATCTAGAGGAAACTTATTTCTTAACATATTATCTTTTATCAAGTTAAAAGACTAACTCAACAATTGCTATATATAGATTTTGGTTGTTTTTACGTGATGTGGTAGTTTGAATATAATTGGCCCCCATAAGCTCATAGGGTACATCACTATCAGGAGGTTAACTTTGTTGGAGTAGGTACGGCATTGTTGGAGGAAGTGTGTCACTGTAGAGGCAGACTTTGAGTTCTCATACGTGCTTGAGTGATGCCCAGTGTCTCCTTTCACTTCTTGTTGCCTGCCCATCAGGATGTAGAACTGAACTCCTTCTCCAGTACCATGTCTGCCTGCATGCTGCCATGTCCTACCATGATGATGAAGGACTGAATTTATGAAGTGTAAGCTATCCAATTAAATGTTTCCCTCTATAAGAGCTGCCATGGTCATGCCATCTCTTCACAGAAATAGAAACCCTAACTAATCAGAAGTTGGTATCAGGGACTGAGACATTGCTATGATAGGCTTGACTACATTTGTTTGGAGGAATTTGGACTTTCGTACTTTGCATTAGGAAACCAGTGGAATGCTTTAAGTAGTGTTTAATGGGCTTTACTAGTAGGAGCATGGAAGACAAAGGCACTGAAAATGATTTTGAACTGATGGGGGCTGGATTAAGAGGTTTCAGAAGAGAAGAATTTTAGTATGTTGCCCAGAGATCATTCTTGTGACATTTTGGGGAAGAAAGTGGTTGCCTTTTGTCCTTGTCCAAAGAGTTGGCCTCAGGCTACAGTGAAGAGTTTAGGATTAATTCTGTTGGCAGAGGAAATCTCAAAACATCCTAGTATCAACTCTCTTGTATGGTTATTGGAGCAAACTCTAATGAAGATTTATAATGAAAAGGACCAAGCTGAGAAAGGAAAAATCCAAGAGATAGAACAAATTGAGGAGAAAAGGAGTATCAGGAAGTGGAATGGAGCTAAGCCCTTTGTTCAAAGAGATAAACAGATTAAGAAATGAAATAAAAGGAGTGGTGATCACAAGGGAAATTCCCACCCAGGTAAGTTTCCAACTCATGAAAGGGAATTAGAGAAAAGATTAAAGTGTGGTGTGGTGTTGCATGCCTTTAATCTCAGGCACAGAGGTGCTGGTGGATCTCTGAGTTTCCACAGAGCAAGTTTTAGAACAGCCAAGCTTAAGCAGTAAAGGAAACCATGGAAAACAGAAAGCTGATAAAAATGTAATTGAAGGAGGGGGTCATGTTCCACCCCCTGTAAGCAGCAGTTTTGGATATATGGTTCTGAAGTTAAGGATGGAAGACAGAGGCTATGGAATTTGCCTCATCTATGACTAATGAAAGCTGCTAAGGTCAGGTGTGTGTTAGGGGTGTCCCTGAACAGAGGCTTAGAGAGGCTATTGCATGAATCTGTGAAGTTGAAGTATGGATTGCCTTGGAGAACTCAAGATGTTGGAGATGTTAGAGTCATGGGATACCTGCTAAGGAGAGCTGCTAACAGGGAGTGGAAACAGCCCAAGAGAAAGAGGTCTGTTGTAGTCAATAAAGCTGACAGGAGTTGGAGATCTGAAGAATCCTTGGACATCAGACATAGTGATGCTGTTTGGAGTTTGCCCAGCTGGTTTTTGGACATGCTTTGGTCTAGTATTTCCTCCCTAAATTTTGGAATGGTGATGTGGATCCTATTCCATTATATGTTGGAAGTATGTGATGTGTGTTTTAATTTTGATTTTATAGAGGATTATAATTAAGAAATTTTGTGAATCTCAGAAGAGATTTTGAACTTTAGAGCATGAGGACATTTGAAGTTGGACTGGTGCATTTTTGCATTACGATATGGCTACACACCTTTAGGGACAAGGGAGTGTAATGTGGTGGTTTGAAAGAAAATACTCCCCAAAGGAGTAGACTTATTAGGAGGTATGGCCTTGTTGGAAGAAGTGTGTCACTGTGGAGGCAGGCTTTGAGGTCTCATGTATACTCAAGCCACACCCAATGAGACAGATCACTTCCTGTTACTTGTGGGTCAAGATGTGTTGAATTCTTCTCCAGCACCAAGTCTGCCTGCATGCCACCATGTTGCACCATGATGATGATGGACTAAACCTCTGCATGTGTAAGCCACCCAATTAAATGTTTTCCTTTATAAGAGTTGTTGTGGTCATGGTGTTTCATCACCACAACAGAAACCCTAACTAAGGCAGTGACATCTAACATCCTAATCATGATATTCTGCCACTGGTTCCACAAAGACATATCCGTCTCATAATGCAGAATAACTTAATTATATCTATACCCTGTGTGTTAATCAAAAGATAAAAATAAATCTTATGTATGCCTTTATTCTATTTCTAAGGATTCTCAAAGTCTCAATAATCCTAGAATTTCTCAAAATTCCATGTCCAAAGTTTCCTTTGATACCAAAGGCAAACTCTTAGCTGGTGAGTGCCTATTGAAAGAAAATCAAAATTTAAGTTATATACTCCTAACATAGAAATTGAAACTTTGGCCAGCAAAATGAGAAATAACTCAATATCCAGCAGGGCAATCATTAAATTCTCCAGCTCTATATTCAGCATCTGGGCACATGCTATCTCTCTGTAAGCTCCATGACTTTTGAAGTGACTTCTCATCATAGACTGAAGCACATATGTAGTTAGAGTTTCCTGCCTGGCCCAGTCAGGACAAATCTCTCTTACCCGCCAGTCCCACAGTCGCTCAGACCCAACCAAGAAAGCACACAGAAACTTACATTGTTTACAAACTGTATGGCTGTGGCAGGCTTCTTGCTATCTACTTTTTCTATCTTAAATTAACCCATTTCTGTTAGTCTATACTTTGCCACATGGCGTGTGGCTTACCAGTGTCTTTACATGTTGTTTCTCATGGCGGTGGCTGGTGGTGTCTCCCTCCAACCTTCTACTTCCCAGAATTCTCTACTCTCTTGTCCCGCCTATACTTCCTGCCTGGCCACTGGCCAATCAGAACTTTATTTACACAGAGCGATATCCACAGCACTTCCCCTTTTCTTTTCTTTCTTTTCTTTTTTTTTTTTTTTTGAAAAGGAAGGTTTTAACTTTTACATAGTAAAATTATATATAACAAAACAATTATTAAGCAAGAATTATAGTTACAATATTAAAGAAGATATCCTATCTATCTTATATTTGTGAATCTAGGGTTTTATACCTAACTTATCTTTCATCATAACTGAGAAAATTATAACTATCTAGTCTTCAACCACATCAAAGACCTCAGAAGGATATAATATTACCTGAGAACAGGAAGAAGGATGCAAGCATTTTTCGGGAGTCTTGCAAGAGTAGACAGAGACAGCTGGCAGCCTGGACAGTCACCTAATGTTCCTTTGTAAAGTTGGGGCATTTGTCTTCAGCTCACAGGGCTAGAGTCTCTCGGTCACTTCTCTCAGTGTCCTGTAGAATGTCTGGCAGTTTCTTCTGCAAAGCAGGAACCTGAAGGACCATTTTGTCAAGCAAAGTTTTGTGGTCACCTTTCTATGGGTCCTGCATGTCCAGTTGATCAAGCAGTCCAGGCAAGAACAGTTTCTTGCCCAAATGGCTATTTTTGCCAAGGTGAAGATAAACTCCATATGAAGTGTCTTCAGTGCCCATCCTCTTCTCTGAAGTAAATCGGTGCTGCCAGGAGCAGACATGTCTTACTGTCCAGAAGGTCTAAATTTTAAAAATATTTTAAATGCCATATTCTGTAGGTCTTTGAAGTATTTGAAGTTTACCTATCTATCCGAAATATCTCTGTGTATACCTAGAAGACTTAACTAATATGTCTACAAGTATGATTATCATAGATGACTAATTATTCATCTATTTTTAATTATCCATTTCAATTTAAAATGAGCTATAAACATAATACCTTAAACATGATTAGAAATATACACACAGTATAACAAAATTAACTTTAAATTTGTATCAATAGACTAAAATCTATACCAATGTAAAACATTTTAAACAAGTTGTTGCTCTTTAGAAGTAAGTTCCTTAAACTACCCTTTTATCCTATTATATCTATATCATATCCCCTTTTCTTCTTTAGAAAGAGATCGTGTTTATAATCAATCTACTTTAAAGAAAAATATTGGTTTTTCTCTGTCCCACACTAGAGGGCTCTTCTGATTTGGGACACAAGAATCTCTTAACCTTTTCTTTTAGCAATATGTCTGGGTTTAGAGAAGGAGTGAGCCAATTCCATCTCCAAAGCCAGCTTGATAATTTTGGGAATGTGGGCGTAGTTTTTCTTACTACTTCCTGCTGGAGGGGGGTGCTGCATCTTATGGGGACACAAAGAAAATTTTAGGATTATGGAGTAGTCCATTAGGGTGAACCTCTGAGCCAGTTAGTTGCTTCAAAACCATTCTGGATGTCGGATCATCTGGGCCATGGTGTCATTGGAGACCTTTCAGGTGGTCTTGGCTGATCAAACCTGATGTATCTTAATCTGGAACAAATCCACAGCCTCTGGTTTTCTGTGGAAACAAAAGCAGAGACTCCTTTCCAAAGCAACATATCCTTATATCCAAATTTTGAAGTCAAGGTACCTTTAAAATTTACATACTTGTTTAACTCAACAGCTTTTACGATCAAATTTTTTTCTGTAGTTAAAAATCCCAAAGACAACATAAACCAGATTCTCTGTGTAATATCCATCTTTATAAGACTGAAACGCTGCTGTGGCTGCTGGCTCCGCCCACCTCTGCTTCCCAACATGGCGGCGGTACAGTTTACTGCCAGCTCTGGGTCTGGAGCCATGTGTACCATCAACTATCAGAAGCAGTTCTATCAAAGCAGTGCATAGCCCAGAAACCTTTTTTTTTTTAAATAGCAAAGGCTAAATCCACCATGCAGTAGAGTAAAGTGTTGCTTGTAGACTCCTCATTGTAGACTCCACGTTGGGCGCCATTTGTAGTTAGAGTTTCCTGCCTGGCCCAGTCAGGACAAATCTCTCTTACCCGCCAGTCCCACAGTCGCTCAGACCCAACCAAGAAAGCACACAGAAACTTACATTGTTTACAAACTGTATGGCTGTGGCAGGCTTCTTGCTATCTACTTTTTCTATCTTAAATTAACCCATTTCTGTTAGTCTATACTTTGCCACATGGCATGTGGCTTACCAGTGTCTTTACATGTTGTTTCTCATGGTGGCGGCTGGTGGTGTCTCCCTCCAACCTTCTACTTCCCAGAATTCTCTACTCTCTTGTCCCGCCTATACTTCCTGCCTGGCCACTGGCCAATCAGAACTTTATTTACACAGAGTGATATCCACAGCACACACACATGGTTATTCTCTCATTTTGGGTCAACTAGTTTTCTAAAGCTTTACTTGGCAGAAGTTCCATATCCCTGGTATCTCTAATTCCCATAGGTTGCCTTTGAGAGTTTAGCTTCATTCACATTGCTGAATGCATTCCATCTCTTAGGAAATCTGACATCCCTACCCACCGCCTAGGCTATTAGACTTTCTTTTTAAGTCTTGGTAGAAGGCTTTATGATTCATAACTTTGAAATTCTACATGTCCATAAAACTGGAATCATGTGAACAATTCCAAGGTCTTCCTCCACTGTGAACAGAAGCTACCTGACCCCCTACACCTATAGTGTGACTATAATAGCCTATGGGTACAAGCGTAGCTAAACCAGTGAAATACTTTGCAATGTGGCCCTGTATAAATAGGATGTCATTTTGCTCTCTTCTCAAAGCAAAGTCTAGCAAATGAGTTTAAACCTGTATGCCCTTGAGTGTGTCCTAGATGATTATTGAGATTTCCTCAGGACATCTTTTCTATTATCCTGATGCAAATCTTTGGCTTCTTTTTCAGGGAGCTAACATATTCAGCAATCATACTCTCCTTGGCTTGGAACTTTACAAACACTTCTCTGGGAAAACTGCAATTTGCTTGTTTTGAATCTTTCTGCTCTTCTTCTCACTCCCTTTCCTCAGTGAGAAGATTCTGTATGGCATCTGTACTGCTTTGAAACTTCTTCCATTTAGTTTATTTTTTATTTTTTAAACTGAGCCTCTCCCAAGGTCTTTGGAACAGACAAAAGATAGAAATAAAATGTGTTCCATTTTGTACAATTCCTGATACACCCTTCCTTTCTGCCTGGAACCTAGTGAATACATTATTTATTTATTTATTTATTTATTTATTTATTTATTTATTCATTCATTCATTCATTCATTCATTCATTCATTCATTCATTTATTTGCCAAGTGTACTCCTATCAGAACTTTAGTCTTCAAAACTCTCACCAAGAACCGTCTATTAAACTCTGTCTAAAGCATTTCAAGCTGTTTCTTGTTCAGTTATCCAACTTTTTTTGAGTCTTTGAACAAGTCAATTTTAAAGCCTTCTGGACAGGTATGGTTCTAGTAATGAACCGCTTTTGATACCATATTTCTCTGCTCGTAGATTTCCATCACTTTGACAAAATGCCTGAGAAAAACATATTTCTTTTAAATATTTATTTTGTTTCAAGGTTTCACAGATTTCCATTAATAACTTAGCCTCATGCCTATGGGCTTGTATTGAGGCAGAAGATTATGGAGCAGTGTGCATGCTGGAGTAAAGCTGTTCATCTTGTGGTAAGCTGGAAGAGAAGAGAGCAGAGGAGAGGAGCAGGGGTAGAAGAGAAGAGATGAAAAGGGAAAGGAGGGAGAAGTGAGGTGAAGAGGGGAGGAGAGGGGAGATATGGGAGGAGATGGAGAGGAAAAGGGGAAATGAAAAAGACGAGGGCAAAAGGGAAAGGGGAGAGTTTTTGGAGATCAGACATACTCTTCAAGGGCTCACATTTGGGGAGCTGCTTTCTTCCATTAGGACCTGTGTCCTAATGAATCTACATCTTCCAATAGTACATGTCATTATGAGGCCATCAAAATACTAGTCTACTGATAACATCAAGTGCTCCAGATCTACTAGCTTTTTTTTTTTTTTTTTTTTTTTTGAGCTGATGATCGGACCCAGGGCTTTGTGCTTGCTGCTAGGCAAATGCTCTACCTCTGAGCTAAATCCCCAACCCCAGATCTACTCTCTTTCTACCAGTCTTACCTCAACATTTTGTACGGGAGAACAAGCCCTTCTATGTGTACATGTTTGGGGAACATTTCTGATCCACACAGTTACAGTAGGTGTGGAACTATTAATCTTACATTAAAGTGAACTTTGCTTGTTTATTACATATAAAAAAGGTTAGTTCATTTTCAAAAAACTTGGGAAATTATTGTTGTAGCGTTATTTTTAGCTTTATACTATAGATTATTATGTCACTTGACTGTTTTCCTTTAGATTTGTTTCTTTCGTGCATGTGGGTATTTTGCCTGCATGTATATACACACAGAAAATGCATGTCTTTTGCTTGCAAAAGTCGTAAGAGGGCATCAGATTCCCTTGATAAGGAGTTAGGGATGATTGTAAGCCACCATGTGTATGCTGGGAACCGAACTTTTGTTTTGAAAGAGCAGCTAAGGCTCTTAACAATGGAACCTTCTCTCTTAGTAAGCCCGACTTCTACCATTTTTTTGATGTTGTTCTTTTTATGCTCTGTTTAGGGGGATAAAAAGGGTATTAATTTTAACAATCTTCTTAACTGCAATTATTTCCTCCTATTCATAGGAGATGTGTTTCATGTTCCAATATCTCCAGTGGATGCCTAAAATAATAATATTGAACCTTTTGTATGTATTTTTTTTATTTATTCTGATCATAGACATTAGTAACATTAGCAGAGTTGTCTTTTATTTCTGTAGGTCAAGGACTTTTTTCCTTTCACTTGAATGAACCATTTGATTACTTCTCTCTCATGTGTCTGAACCACCAGCGTCACTAGTCATACAGTTCTACACATGCAATTGAGTAAAACAAAGGTTCCTTGAACATGCTGTTGTGATGGAATAAGAGTCAATCCTATGATGAATTAGCAATGGATTTATGGATAATGAGATGGCCCATGACACAAGCTGGAGGGATCAGAGTAAAGAGGGATTTCTTGATGCTTTCTAAAATGTCACTTTTAGGTAACTTTTAGAATTTTCTAATCCTCTTATAGAAATTTCCATGCAATTTTTTTAGTTGACTATGGGTAGTGGATTTTAAAAACTGAACTAGCTTATATTTTGATATCAATTATTTTCTGCTTAATTCTGCTTAATTTGCTCTTTATTATAGAATTTCTTCAGATGTCAAATGAATCCCATCATTTGCCAAATCTATCCTTCATAGTTTACATATATATTTCTATGAATTTCCACCTCAATCCTTTAGTGGTATCCAACAAAACAGGCAATATAAAATTGCAGCTATCTTGATATAAATAATCTTACCTAGAGACACTCAAGTATATGAAACCAATTTATCATTGAGTATTTATCTTTCCTATATGAGAATTTTGATTTTGCACTCAACCCATTATATGTTTCTAGAATTAAAACTAGTATTAAATCAAAATGTTCTTCCCTTTATATTCTCCTTACACAACCTAAGATATCTGAGCTAATTCAAACCCTATACTTCATAAGTTATAGCAATTATTTAATTCTGCATTTGACTTTTGTTGATCTCTGGTCTTTACTCTGCATTATTCCTGCCTTCTCCCCCACATTCCCTGATAAGAAACATCCCCTAATTTTTGTTTCAGAGTCCAAATGATTTAAGCGGAACAAGGCAGTGAAATGGAGCTAAGGCCTGTGTTCAAAAAGATAAACAGATTAGTAAATAGAATAAAGGAAGTGGTGACTTCAGGATAAGATCCTGCTAAGTTTTCAATTTTTGAAAAAGAATTAAAGAAAAGCTTAAAGCTGGGTGTGGTGGTGTATTCCAGAGATAGAGGCAGACAGATCTCTGAATTTGAGATCAGCCTCATCTACAGATGCAGTTTCACGACAGCCAGGCTTAGGCAGCCAAGGAAATCATGGAAAAACAGAAAGCTGGTGAAGACGTAATTCAATAATGGGGCCATGTTCCAGTCCCAGCAAGCAGGAGAACTTGGCAGCTTCAGCCTGAGGGTCTGTTTTAAGGATAGAAGAAAGACATTATGGAATATTCCTCCACAACTAAGGAAAGCTGCTAAGACCAGGCATCTGTCAGGTGTTGTTTGTTTTTGCTCTTTTGGGGCATCCAGCTCCCCAATAAATCACACATGGATACTTATACTTAATTATAAATGCCCGGCTTTAGCTTGGCTTAGCCAGCTTTACTTAACTTTAATTATTCTGTCTAGCTTTTGCTTTGGACTTTTACCTTTCTCTATTTCTGTATACATTTCATTATTTCTTACTCTATGGCTTGCTGTGTAGCTGGGTGCCTATCCCCTGATATCTTCCTCCTTCTCTGGCTCCTAATTTTTTTTTTCCTGCCAGATTTCTTCTGCTATACATTCTCTCTGCTTGCCAGCCCCGTCTGTCCATTCTCCTGCCTTGTTATTGGGCATTCAATTATTTATAAGACCATTAGGTATTTTAGACAGGCACAGTAATAAAGCTTCACAGGGTTAAACAAATGCAACGAAAGTAACACACCTTAAAATAATATTCTATAACAGTTTGGGGTGTCCCTGATGGAGGCCTAGAGAGATCATTGTGTGACACTGTGAAGGTGAAGCCTGGATTGCCTTGGCGACCCTAAGATGTTGGAGATGCTAGAACTGTGGGATATCTACTGAGGAAAACTGCTAATAGGGATTGGAACCAGCCCAAGAGAATGAAGTGTAATGCAGTCAAGAAAACGGAAGGGAGTTGAAGATCTAAAGAGCATTTTGATATCAGACATGGACAGGCACAGTTTGGAGTTTGTCCGTTTGTTTTTCAGTCTTTCTTTGGACCAGTATTTCTTCACTATGCTCCCTTCCCTACATTTTGGAATGATAATGTATATGCTGTGCCATTATATGTTGATGTATGTGATCTGTTTTTTTTTTTTTATTTTGATTTTATAGGGATTACAGTTAAAAGATTGCATGAATCTCAGAAGAGATCTTTAACTTTGGACCTTAAAACATTAAGACTGTGATAGACTATGAGAACTTTGGAAATTGGACTAAACACATTTTGCAGTGTAATGTGGTTACAAGTTTCTGGAGACCAGGATGTAGAATGTAGTAGTTTGAATGTAATTGACCCCCATTAGGACACAGGGAGTGGTACTATTAGGAGTTGTGGCTTTGCTGCAAGAGCTATGTTGTTTTTGGAGGAAGTGTGTCACTGTGGTGGAGGGATTGAGGTCTCATATATGCTCAAGTCATGCCTACTGATCAGACTACTTCCTGTTGTCTATGGGTCAAGATGATCAAGACGTAGGACTCTTAGCTCCTTCTCCAGTACTGTAACTGCCTGCATGCCACCTACCATAAGATAATGGACTGAACATCTGAACTGTACGGCACCAATTAAATGTTTTCCTTTTTAAGAGTTGCCATGGTCATGGTGTCTCTTCACAGCAATAAAAACCCTAAGACAAGATGGTTTTAAAGCCATCTCTGTATGTAAAGTGCAGGACATAAATTAAGCCAATAAGGAACTTTACTTATTCACGATAAGCTTGTTGCTTAAGCATGATCCATTTATGTTAAACCTCAAGTTACTTGTGGAATTTCCAAGAAAAAGATTTTTCTCCTTTCAAGATTATGCTTAATTCCACACCCTACTCACTTTAGAAATAGCATGTATTCGGCATACAGTTAGAAATGTCTTACATTTTTACTATATGAGGAAAGTCAGCCTGACAACTATTCTAGCATAAAGAGAATGGGAGGGCTGGGAAGATTTTAGTAAAACAAAATTGAATGTGGAGCTCACACTGTTTGAAGGATTTTATTGTTCATGATTCTTGACATGTGATTAGTAAGTGTAGTGTGCATTGTTTAAAGTACTTAAGTCAGCTGTCTGTTATTGTAACTAAAAGATGAATAATCAAATACCATAATTTGCATAAATGTGTTAAACTTTGAATGGAAGTTGTTCATGAAAAGAAAACTGTATGTCCATTATGTAAGGGAAAGAAGTAGATGTTAATAAATATTTGCCATGTATTGATCTGACTCTCCAACTTATTTTTCATAGGTCATCTCATACTTTTCTACTGTGACATTCCCTGCAGAAACAGAAGATTAGATCTTTTGTCTTCATGATCCATATTGAGTAAAGTGAACCAAAAATATCATATCTTAATCTCATAAAACTTTAAAAACTGTTAACTTATTCAGAAAAAGAAATTGTAGATAACACTAAGAATCTTGATTTGAGATGAAGTTTGTGAAATGCACAGAATAGGAAACAACTTGAAGATACAAGTGATGCTGCTTTAAGCTAACAAATTCTAACAACCACCAGGGACTAGAAGAAGCAACAAGCAGAATCTCTCCTAGAGCTTTTGGGAGGAATTGCCACAAAACTGACAACTCAGTTTTGGATGCCTTATCTCTAGAAGTGTGGGAAAATATATTTCTGTTACGTTAATCCATCAAACTTGTATTAATTGATGATAACAAGTGGCCTCAGACAACTAATACAAAGTTGAAAACAGAAAAGTGGCATAGGTTTGATCAACTGAATACTTGGACCATGGTCTTTGGTGTTTTAAGTAATACAAAGATAAAGTATAATGAACTGGTAAAGGTAAACTGGTAGGTACTTGGCATGGCTTCTCTGTGCATGGTGAAGATGTGTCCTGCAAACTCTTGGCTGTCTGGTGCAGGAATCCTATCTCTACTGCTTTACTAGACAAGCTTTGTGTTTGTATATATAGTATCTTCTTTTGGTTACTTTCCAAATTCATCTCTCTAGAGTCCCATATATTTGGAACACATTTTATGTCTTCTTTTTTTCAGGCAAATTCCGTAAACCAGTAGTTTGAAGCATGAATCTATTTAGTCTTATCAATAAAAACCAGGGGTCAAATACCAGGGTAATAACCCGAAATATCAGAGAAGCAAAGGGGCAGCCACTAGTGATTTCTTACCTGTCAGATCCTCTTATTTGTCTCCACCTGCCTTATCTTCCTGTATCCACCTTGAGATTGCTCTGGGAATAAAAGCATGCACCACCACCACCCATTTCTGTTTCTATTTTAGACTGGTTCAATCCTGTGAAGCCTGGGTGGCCTTGAATCTTCCTGCTTCCTCTTCCTAAGTGCTGGAACTAAAGGGGTGTGCCACCACTGCCTGGCCTCTATGGTTAATTAGTGGTTTGCTCTGCCCTCTGATCTTCATGTAAGCTTTATTTGTCAGAATACAAACAAAATACTATACAATATTAGTTCATTTTTTTCACTGAAATTACAAATTTATAATTGTCTTGAACTTTTAATGTTCTGCAATTTTAAGTATAGAAATGGGTAACAGATTTCTATTTTTTCCTTTTGACTAATAGCTAAGTATACTAAATGCTTTAGAGTTAACAATGCCTGAGTACTTATTTCTCTTTTCTACAAAGTAAAAATCTAACAGACACAACTTTTGAAAATTACTACAATAATATAACCCCTCACTCTCTAATATGCAAAATCAACACCAGAATTCTCACTGGAGTGCTGTTTTGAGTTCAAATGTCAAATGGACCTGCCAATCACATTTTATTCTAATATTCTTTTCTACTCCAGCATTTATCTCACTCTTTTATCCACATCTTTCTGCACCCAAAAGACTATTCCTCTATTGGGCACTGCCAAATTAAAAAAGGGTCTAGTTCTCATTCTCAAATAGTACAATTTTCTTTCATGTTCTTATGTAGCTAAATGTGTGTACCGAAGTTCAATATGCCTTGGGGAAACAGTGAACTTTGCAGTAATTAATTGAAAAAGTTTTAGATTTACACAGGACATTTTTCAAATATTTTTTTACGTTTTAGAAATGTTTGAAGACTAAATAAACAGGATGGACATTTGCATTACTATAATCCAAAGAAGGTTCTACTTGTTTTAAGCTTAGGGCTTAGCTTTTTTAAAGCTATGTCTACATACTATTGTATGTATTAATAAGAGTTCTCTAGAAAAATAGAGCCAAAAGTGTGTGTGTGTGTGTGTGTGTGTGTGTGTGTGTGTGTGTGTGTGTGTGTGTGTGCAGCTAGAAGGACAGATAAATAGAAGATAGATAGATAGGTAGGTAGGTAGATAGATGATAGATAGATAGATAGATAGATAGATAGATAGAGATGGATAAGTAGGTAGATAATTTATTAAGGGAATTGGTTTTTACAGATTCTAAGAAAAGTCTTGACATACTGTCTGAAATATAAACTGGGATGTTTGAGCTTGGCTTTGATCAGACCAAGTTCAATGGTATGAAAACTGTGGAGGCCACTGATGTTAATGTGAGTTCTGAGTCTAAAGAGTAGAGAGATTGTAGCTATGATAGCCAAGTACAAGGAAAGGGTGTATCTAAGCTTTTTATGAAAGAGAGAGTCTGATTTTCTCCCTTTCCTCTGTGCTGACACCCCACCTTTCACCACAGCACATTGAGTGACGTGCACATTGAGAGTGGATCATCTTTAAGTCCACTTAGAGTCACATGAAATTTCCTCACAGATATACTTGAAAACAATACATTGGCAGTTCCTTAGATATTCATTTGTCCACATGAAGTTGACACCTAAAATGAACCACCAGGCAATAGAAATAGCACATTTTTCTAGAAGAAAATCAGTGCAAATAATAGGTAAGGGATAGCAATAACTAACTGCCTGACTAATGAAATATTTTGGGTTGGCTGCTTACAGTTTTATATCAAAGTGGATTAGGGACAGGCTTTAGTTTATTTCTCTTTTGTACCAAATAGAATTCAGAGGGAGTTAATTATAACTTTGTAAGCCTTTTATTCCCCTACTCAAAAAGTCATGTATTCCTGATAAAAAAAGAAAGTAAATATATCACAGCCTGACACTCTGAAGCCAAATAAATAGATTCCATTCTTAGCTCTAGTCCCCTCTCAAAGGCCACACCCTAGATGCTCTTCAGGAGCACAGTGTTACATGTCATGTGACCTTAATGCTCAGAAAACAGTAAAGTCACCAGTGTTACTTGAAAAAGAAGAAAACTTGACATTATATAGTGTTCAGCTGACGGCTGAGTAAGTATTGTGTCATTGTTATCAAGTGTGTTAAAACAAAATGTCTTGTAATCTAGTGGCAAGCTTTTATACTTTTAATGTTGTGTCATTTAAGTGTGAGTCCATGATTATATGCGAACACATCAAGATTGATTGTACGTGTGAAAACATTGGATAATAGGAACTGATTAACTATACAGACTGAAAATGAAAATAAGTAAATATCCTTTATTGATATTTTAAATAAAAATCTGACCATAACACAGATAAGTTGTGGGGGTATATTATTTCTTTTAAAGGAAGTTTTGTGGTTTTTAAGGTAATGGAAGTGAGAGGATCTTAGAGATTAAATAGTAACCTGAAACTTTTTCATCATAATATAATGATGTCAGCATATGGTTCTACATGTCACATAATTTGTAGCAGAAGTGACATTAGTGTGCAAAGTGTCTAATACCTTCTTTTTTTTTAACTTCATAGGGACACACAACAGAATATTTTTAGATGAGCAGTTTATTGAATAATAATATCAATGTATTTGCACACTGTGATGGTTTATTGCATCACAATATCATCAACATACTTGCACACTGTGATGGTTTATTGAACGAGAGTGACCTCCATAGGCTTTCATGCTTGACTGTTTGGTTCAGTTCTCAGTCAGTGGAACTCTTTGAGAAGGAGCTGCAGTCTTGCTGGAGGAGCCATGTTACCGGGGCTGAGCTTTGAAGTTTCTAAAGCCCACACCATAACCAGTTTCTCTCTCTCTCTCCCTCTTTGCTTCCTGCCTGCAGATCAGGATGCAAGGTTCTCAACTACTGCTCCTGAGGCATGCTTCCTGCTATGATGATCATGGACTAGCCCTCTGAAACTCTAAGCAAGCCTCCTATTAAGCACTTTCTTCTGTAGGACTTGCTTTGGTCATGGTGTTTTTTTCACAGCAATAGAACAGTAACTAAAGACACACACTGCATTTATAAATATTCCTTGGAGCTGCTTTGCCTCACGGTTTGAAGATACACTCCATCACTGTGAAGAGTGTATGACACCAGGAGAATTAGGTAGCTGACCCCTGCATCCCTAGTTGGAAAGTAGAGAGTTGTGAATAGGCTCTCAGCTCACTCAGGCTCTCCCTTTCACTGAGTCAAGGACCATCTACTTCCACACATCTTTAGTGTGGGCGTTCCCTCCTCTTTTAACCCAACCTAGAATCTCCCTCACAGACGCACCCTCAGCTTCGTCCTCTCGATCATTATCAGTTCTGTTAAGCTAACAACCCAACACACAGAGAACACAATTTTTCTTTTTCTGCTATATGAGATGGAAGAGGATACCCATCTATGAACAGCGAGGTAGGCTATCATTAATCATTAGATCTCCTGATGCCTCCAGTTTGAACTTTCCTAAGCCTCATAGCTGGAAGAAATAATTATTTATTATTTAAATTACCCAGCATATGATATTTTCTTTTAGTTGCTCAAAGTGATTCAATACTCAATATGTCACAAGCATCCAGGATCCTGGGCAGAGGTCTCTGAGGTGGAGTTCTGCTTTTTGTTTCTGGTTATATGACATATGGCAGTAGATAACTTTAGGAACAGATTTCATATTTGTCTCTGAGATTATGTGGCCGCACAGCCTTTCTTCTGCCCTGAACTCTTACTCTACAATACAAATTTGTATCCTCTAGTGTGTCCTTCCACATCTCTGTAGATAGTTTCTTTCATCAATCAGTTGGCAGGGCATAATGCTTGGTGAACAGTTCTGGCCTCTACAATCGAATCAGAATCACCCTTCATTGCTCACTGCCCACATGATATCTCCTGTCAGTTCCTGACCAAGACCTACCTGCCGTTGTCCAGCTGGCCATAGCCAGGCACATGGAGCCTGTCATGATAACGGTGTATCAGAATTACTATGGAGTGATTGTGACTATTTACTTGCTTTGGACATTTTCTAAGGATGAATAAATATATATTCCATAAACATATATAGCTATGTACATGTATATATATACAAACAAATGTTTTTGAGACAGGGTTTCTCTGTGTAGTTTTGGTGCTAGTCCAGGATCTCTCTCTGTAGACCAGGCTGGCCTCGACCTCAAAACGATCTGCCTGGCTCTGCCTTCCGAGTGCTGGGATTAAAAGTGTGCACTGCCCTGCTATGGCTATATTTTAATATATGGGAATGCTAACTAAATGAGATATATATTTATTTGAAGGTCATAGCATATTCAGGGAAATTATGTGATATACATAAACTGATTTCAGTCGCATGTGGACTTGGTTCCTCCTTTTATATTTAGAGGATTCCTAATACCTCGCCAAAAAATGCTTAGTGACTGAACTTTTCCTAATTAACAGTAACTTATGCTCAGAAACCAGGAGAGCAGGCAGTGGTTTTGAGGAACATCATATAAGCCAGCATGAAAAGATGCACTGCTAATTGGTAGAACTTTAGTCAATAGCATCTCCATAAAAACATTTTGTTTTTATTTGAGGCTTAAAGTCTTTAGTAAGTCCTTGTGGCTGGTGAGTCCCAGGTGCTACACTAGGCTCTTGGAGAACACCCATGAGGATGAGGGGGTTTGGCTGCCTCTTTGATCACACCTGCTCCAGCTTTGCATGTTACTTGCTCTGAGTACTTATTTTTGTCCTCAAGTTCCTTTGATTATTAGGAATCATCATGCTTGAAAAGCCAGCTCGGCTACTCCTCCACAGAGTGAGGGAGGGAAATGGCACATTTTGCAAATTTCAGTGCTTTTGAAAGGAATAATGAAAAGGAGGTGGTGCCGCTTTAGAAGGCGGGCTGCAGATGGAACAAAAGGTTAACTCCAATTTCTGCTGAAAATAGAAAGTAAAAATAGTAATGATGATCTATACAAGAGTAGAAAACACAGCAAAGTGAAGTTATTAATTTAGAATCAGCAACTTCTTTTAAAATAGCCTTCGGGTATTGAAAAGGTTTTATTTTACAAATTGGCAATCAGTAGGCACATCCGACAACTGGTTCATTGTGTCTTTTTTTTTTTTTTTAACCAATTGTTAGCATCTGTCATCCTTTGGATCAACAGAGGAACCTCGATGTTCTGGGATAGTTTCTCTGAGGAAAAGAAAAATGTTCCAAATGTTTCTCCATTTTTTTTTTTTAAAGAACCCAAAGCTTTGCTCTGTACTCAGTGACTTTCTGTGATCTCTGTGGCTGCTTCCCACTTTCTCCATCACTGTAAGTGAGTCTTCTTGCTTCTTGATATCAGCTTTTTGTCTGCTGGGGACCTCGCTTGATAATAAAAGGTAATATATATATATATATATATATATATATATATATATATATATATATATATATATTGCCCTTCATTATATACATAATATATAATCTTCACAAAGGTTGTAAAACTGCAGATAAGAAGTTGCTTTCCTTGGAGACTTCTGAAAAATGCAGGAGGGGTGTATGAATGGGAATACAAGTGAAATTCAGGAATCCATTCTGAGCATTTCATACGTATGGCTTTGAAGAGCAGCTGAGCAACCTGAGAAGACTGGCTAGTTATTCCATGTCGAGCCTTAACTCCAGCCTGTGCTCATTGATGAATAGCTTCAGATCCTCTTGAATTAGAAAGAAGAAAAACAGTAGCAAGAGCAAGAACAACAAGAAAGCCTAGCTCTCTGTTTAAGAAGAATGACAAAGATTGGAACTGTATGGAAGGAGCCAGGAACGACATAAATGATATAATAAATATGCTAGTTCACACTTGATAAAGTTTCTTCTGTTATGACCAGAATGTTCATTTAAAACCACGTTGAGAAGTGGTGTCGCAAGTCTTCCAGGCAGCAGTCTGTTGATGGGAGCTTGGATGTCTATGCTCACAATTATGATGGCATGGCAAATATAAAACATTGCCTAAAGCGTCCTCTTTCATTAATAAAATATCCCAGGTGAAGATTTTCTGTTCGTGGACTCTTTGAACAAATAATACCATAAGTCTGCATGAGACACGACTATGAACCAAGTGTTTTATATGTGTACCTGGCACTTTTGAACAGGACACTCATAATCACATTCTGAAGTACAGATATTGAAATCCCTGGTGTGGATGAACTTGTTGTTTACAAAGATATTGCGTTTTGAATAATATTATTGTGGCAGACAGTGCATGTTTTCCTTTAGTCTATTCCCTGGATTTTTGTTTGGCTGTTACGATCACTTGCCACTTTGCTTTGTGACTACTACAGAGTTTTGGCTAATCAAGTATAAGCATCCCTGTCATTTACAGTTTCTAAACATGTTCTCGAAGGCCATAGACATGACTTTGTTTGCTCTCCTCTTTTTCTGCTTGCTGAAAAGGAGGTCTGAAGTGGGGGAAGAGGTAGGAAACAGTGTGTTCATTGAAGATGAGGGGGTGGAAGTCTAAGACAGGGGAACTAAGCTGGGAGGGCATACCTTTGGGCTGCCAGATAACTTAGCGGGTAAAGATGCTTACCTCTAGAGGATTCAGGCCTGATGATCAAAATTTTGTCCCCAGAACTCACCTGACAGTGAAAGGACAGAACCAGCATCATATAGTCACCTTTTCATCTATGATCCCATGCCATATGTGTCCCTTATAACAAAATATATACTATTATATTTAAAAACAGAAGCAGAGCACATACTTGGTTAGCTAGATTATTTCGAAGCTTAGTTAAAAAACTTGTTAGCCATCTTGGGTTTTTCAAGTTGTCGGATTTTATGGGAATTTAATTTCATGTTGTAAATATAATCCAGATATTTGCTTATTGTTATAGTAAAGAACTACCTAATATTAGCACATCTACTCTGTGTGAATAGATGTGATCTTGGATGTAGCCTGTTAACAAAGGTTTCTTCAAGAAGTCAACCATTGACATTTCTATGTAGGGTGGGTCATATTGTGAAGTGGACTCATGCTTTAAGTACCACGTATTTTCCAGAACATTCCAAGAATTAATTTTTATGCAAGTACAATATTTCACATTGTAGCACTTGAGAGAGACATGAATGAAGCTATTACAATCTTCTTTAAAAGTGGGTGAAACTGGTAAGAAAAGTGAGTTGGGATGAGAAATGGAGCGGTTAGCTAGAGTCCCTCTCCAATCATCAGTCTGTCTCATTTACTTCCTTCCGCTGGATTCTTACAGTAAAGCTCCCATTTCTTTCCAACAGCTGGTTGTCTTATCTCCTAATGATATACAACACATTACAAAATGCGACTAGTCTAAAAATTCTATTCTGTAAAGATAAGCATATAGTTTGGAAGATGAAAAATGCTGACGACATGATTACATTCTTGTCTGTTTGGATTGTACAGGATCATTAAGCTATTCATCATTCTTTCTGTGGACTTAATTTGGGGACTGGGTACAGGGAGACAAAGTAAGCAGAGAACCAAGTAAATTTTATTTGGTAGACAATGGGTTTGACCCCTGCTGATCTACATGTTCCTCATCTGAATTGATCATGGAAATCTTTTTTTTTTTTTCCTTTTCAAGACAGCGTTTCTCTGTGTAACTTTGTGCCATTCCTGGAACTCACTTTGGAGACCAGGCTGGCCTGGAACTCACAGAGATCCACCTGCCTCTGCCTCCCAAGTGCTGGGATTAAAGGCGTGTGCCACCACCGCTGGCGATAATGGAAATCTTTAGTGACATTGCAGGTCATTATGGGGCATGACTAGCTCTGAACCTTAAAACAAACAAAAAATTCTAAAGATGTTTTTATTTCTTTTTCTTTTCAAGTAGTATATTTTGTCCTTGCTATAAGCTTTGGAAAGGAATTAAAACTTGTCTTAAATCCCTTCTACAACCCATATAATAATGAAATACTCCTCTATTTATTAAAAGAATCTAATGACAGTCTGTGTTGGGAGTGCAGTCTTGGCGATCCCATATAACAGTGCAGGTAAAATCTTTTGCATGGGGACTCATGTGAGTACTATTTGTTCAGCAAGTGATTAATATATGACAAGAAACAAACATAGGTAAGAGGAATACTTGGTAAGGTTAATAACTTCTTTGATTAAACAAAACAAAACAAAACAAAACAAAACAAAACCTCTAACTTTTCATTCAAGGAAGAAAAGTGTTTGGAAGGAAAATGTTTAAGTGCAGCGAGTCTTGAGGACACTGGTTCTATCTCACAGCAGCACAAAATTAATTTGCAGCAGTTTCACACACACAGCAAGTATGAGAACACAGTTTTGATTTCAGTGAGCCAACTGGATTTTCAAAATGAATTCATGAACTTGTGTTCCTAAGTGACTGAAACTCACAGAGCCCTTCTGAGTTCACCGACTTTTTCTCTCTTGGGTGGAGGCTTGAATGAGTGAACAATATGGCTAAAAGTAGCCATATTGTTTTCTTCTCTCAGAATTCAAGGGTTTGTTTTTCAAAAACAAATAAAACTGAAGCAAACATGTTAGGGTAAACTGTGAACCTGAAGTTGGTATATTGTAAGTTAGGAAGTTCCAAGTTTGTCTTTCACATTAGGGAGTTTTCTGAAAGTCCATGGATGGATTTAGTAAATTCAGTCTCTGTTTCCATTTTCCACTAAGAATAATGGTGATTCTGCTAGTGGTTTTTTTGTTTGTTTGTTTGTTTTTGTTTTTCGAGACAGGGTTTCTCTGTGTAGCTTTGCGCCTTTCCTGGATCTCGCTTGGTAGACCAGGCTGGCCTCGAAATCACAGAGATCTGCCTGCCTCAAAAGGCATGCGCCCCCACCTCCCAGCTCTGCTAGTGTTTATTGAAAGACTACAGAATTAGTTTCATTAAAAAGAATTCATTGTGCCAGGCAGTAGGGACGCATATCCTTAATGCCAGCACTCAGGAAGCAGAGGCATGCAGATCTCTGAGTTTGAGACCAGCCTGACCTACAGAGCGAGTTCCAGGACAGCCAGGTTTATGCAGAGAAACTCTGTCTCAAAAAAAAAACAAACAAAGAAACAAACAACAAAAACCAAAAACCAAAGGAAAACACCCAGAACAGGAAGAATTTGTTTTAACTCTACTAGGGAGTTCAGAAAAACTCACTGAACATGAGTTTGTACCTTTAGGAACTTATAAAGTATAAAAAGAAATGATAAAAAATTAAGTGTTGCTACTGAAAAAAAAAGTAAAAATAGTAACATAAGCAATAAACTCAGAATCTCAATCTACTTTTTTTTTCTTAACACTTGTTATGAGAAAGGACTTCATTTATAATTTCTCATATTTTGGGGTCTTAGAGTGAAATTATAAAGCAAATTCATATTTTCTAGAGTGAAATTATAGAGTAAAAAAAAGAAAATTAATTATTCAGATGATGATGTATTTGGGCTGTTAGCATTTAGTTTCTCCATATGAACAATCCAATCAAACAGTCCTCATCATGCTTGGCTGTCTGTTAACGCAGTAGAAAGCAGTTAACTGGTGGGAGCTGAACTCTGGGTTGTGGGAACCATTTGCTCATCTGATTTGCTTGATACCCAAATCAAACAAAGACACAGTTGCTGAGTTGTTCATTTTTATGTTTCTTAACATTGTTCTGTATCAGAGGTAAATGTTACCATGACTTTCTCTCATTTATTCTCTAGAAAAAGAGAAAAACACAAGAAATATAATAAACAGATTGTACCTCCTACTTGAGAGACTTTTTGGTAACTTTATCAGCTCATATTGTATTTTGAACTAACAACAAAGCAGTGAATTTATTTTACTTATGGTAAAAATGCACTTGCATGCTATGGTTCCCAATATTTTTCCTCTATAAACTTAATTTCCTAATGCTAACTTGTAACTGGCCCTAGAACACAAAAAGGGAAATTATTTCATACAAATACAAAAATAAAGTTGACAGTTTATATTTGAAGGCATCTACCTGATGATAGCTGAGCCAACACAGTAAAATATTTCAAGATAAACTTTGGACGTATGGGTTATTTTTTTCAAATTCATAACAAAACTATTCAAAAAACATCATTTTCTGTCTTTGCAGACAACTATACCTTAAATTTCTTTCAGATTGACTTCAAGCTTGCATAAGTAATAATTAAGCAACCCACAGTAGACTGCATTGTGTTTTTCTTTGTTCTTTTTTAATCCACTGGATTTCTAATTCTGCTAAGAAATGAGATCTAGACCAGTCTTGTTCACATACAAAATTATTCAGGAAAGTTCAGAAAATGATAATTGTAATTTCAGTGAAGTGGAACATAATTATGTGACTATTTTAGCTTTAATAAAATCAAAGGTAGAATGTAATTTTTTGAAGATGTCTCTAGGATAAGCTTAGAAATTATTTAATGACTGAAAAAATAAGGCAAAAAAAAAAAAAAAAAGAAAAAGAAAAGAAAATGGGGGTGGGAGTTCCCATCTTATTGACAATTTCTCATCAAGTACTGAAACCAAGTTCCATATATTTTAAATTGTCTTCTGACTTTAGAAAATTTCAGGACATTGACTACAAGCAAATCAAAACCAAGAGTAAGAAGATACTCATGTGTAGTCCCAAACATCCTTCTGATTGTTTATATCTGGTTATCTTTTATATCTGGTTATCCTGATGTTGTTTTTTTGCTTTATTTAGAAAAATCATTTCCTTTATATGTTGAGAACAAGGTTTAATTGCACCGATTCCCATTCCCTTTCCTCCCTCCAAACTCTCAAATATACTCCTCCTTGCTCTCTTCCAAATTCATGGCCTTGTTTTTCATTAATTATTGTTATATTAATTGTTGTTACATATATATGTATTCTTAAACACATAAACACTCCCTTCTCTGTCCATATAATGTCACTTGTATATATCTTTTCAGGGCTGGCAATTGGGTATTAGATAATCAGTTGGCATGCTGTTTCCTGGATAAGACTATATCTGCTGCTCTCAGCCTTTCTTAGTTACCTGTAGTTCCTTGCACAGGATTGAGTCCTTGTGAGATTTATCCCCCGTCCTTATACTTTGTCCTGTCTATTATTGCTGTCCTTGTCTAGCTCCTTTTGATACTTTATAAGTGTAGCTTCTGACATTGCTAGGAGACACAATCTCCCAGCAACAGTGCTCTGGCTCTTACAGTCTTTGTTTCTCTCTTCCACGGTGTCCATTGAGCCTTAGGTATAGAACTTGTTTTCTAAATCTGTCAGTTGGAACTGGACTCTATAACTCTGATTTTGGATGGGTTGTGCTTTACTGTAATGGTCTCTGTCTATTGCAAACAGAAGTTTCCTTGTCTATTTTAGTCTTTCTTTCCCCAGCAATCTGAAAACCTTTATCTATATTTCTCTATCTGTCTGCTTTCTTTTCCCCCTCTGTCCCTCCTTCCCTCCCTCCCTCTTTCTTCTCTTTCCTTTTTCTCTTGTTCCCCATTTCTCTTTCCTTCCTATCGCAAAAAGCGATAGTTCTGAGCCGGGCAGTGGTGGCGCATGCCTTTAATCCCAGCACTTCTGAGGAAGAGGCAGGTGGATCTCTGTGAGTTCAAGGCCAGCATGGGCTACCAAGTAAGTTCTAGGAAAGGCGCAAAGCTACACAGGGAAACCCTGTCTCGAAAAAACCAAAAAACAAACAAACAAACAACCAAAAATCATAGTTCTGTTAATTTTCTTTCTGCATTCTATCTAAATTTTTGTTACTCACATATTTCACACAAAAAAAAATCTGTCTAACTACCATGACAATTAACAGTAGTAGAAAGAGAAGCTTTTGTGTTATGAATCCTGTTCCTAGGGGGATGTTCTTCAAATTATTTTTTAAAAGACTCTGCTGTTTCTTCTTTCATCATGTGAACTAAGAATAAAAGCTGAAGAGGGAATGGACCCTTCATTTCTATCTTATATAAAAAATGTACCGTGGAGTGCAGTTGTATTTCTCTATGGAATGCAGTTAGTAAGTAAAATATTAGCAGCAGAGGGATAAAGATTATATAGTGAATAATCAGTTTTAAGAATTCTGTTTAATTCAATTTCCTGTCTTAATATATTTAGTAAAGCATAGGTTAAGCTGGTGCAAACAAAAATAAACAAATTCCAAATGTGAGTAGTAAAATAAAAAACAAATAAATAAAATCCTTCTCATGTCAACAACAGTAGTGAACAGTCAGAAGAGGGTGATGAGTCTTCTTGTCTTGAAATGTTACTTCCATCTTGATTCTACTCACGGTCATTTATCCATCCATAAGATAGATGGGATGGGCCGAAGTAACAGTGCATATTCTCTATGAATTCTAGAGCTGGTTGTACTATCTCTTGCCATTTCCCATTTGCCTCCACTTTGCCAACTTTGTCAACAGGCATGAAGCAGCTCTGTTAAATCAAGGGAAAAATGGGAGTTTTCTTGTATTTCAAAAAATTTCTTTGAAGACAAATTATAAATTATTTTTTATACTTAAAGTGTATATAGCTTTGAACTATGACTTATTTCAACTGTATTCTAGGTTAGCTAGTGACATTAAAAATAATTTTGATGTTCTATCAAATAGATATTTTATAGAGTATGTAGCTCATGATTTTTATGTCTCTGGATGTAGCAAAGAGGCTATATTTTGTTTTAATTTGGTCCACATTTATGAAAAAAATCTGACAATTACTTTCAGGGCCTTATTAAAATTGGACTTTGCAGCTAAATTGTACATTGATTTTCTTGCTAGGCACCAAACTCTCTCTCTCTCCCATGGGCCTTTACTGTCTAGAACCTTCTTCTTTTTAAGCTTTTGCAGGGTCTGCCATCATATCCCCCATGTCTCTATTCAAATGTCACCTTCCTAATAAATTCCAATTCCCCCCTCCCTCCCCCGTGCCAAATTTTACTAGAAGAAATGACTCATATATAGAGAATGTTTTCTATAGCTTTATACATTTTTTTTAAAGATGAATGTGCTTGATATAGGTATAAACATCTCAAAGCATTAAAATTGTCAACAAAATTGTCTAAATTTCAAGTCTTAGATATTACTTTCCTTATTTTGTTTGTTTTTTTTTTGTGAATTTTATTTGTTTGCATTTCAAAACAGAATCCATTGTATCTAAGGATGAAATCCTAATCCTTATGTTTCTGTTTTCTGAGAGCTGATATCACAGATTGTACGATCAAACTCAGTTTTATGTGATCTTTGGCCTTGTGAAGGCAAAGTCTTTACCAACTGAACTACATTCCATGTTCCTGACATTTTTATTAGTATGTAGTGATTTTTGTCTGTTCTGACAGTATAGCTGCTATTTAGAGTTTTCTTAGGTGTTCTTGAGGCTAATAGCAAAGCTCTCATTTCATGGTGTCATCTAGGCTTATTTTCAACATGCTAAAAAATAGTTCAAATGATAGTTTCATTCATGCATGTCATTCTCAATTTAAACATGCCTTATAGGAGCTAATTACTGTGAAGGTATTGCTTTTGTCTTAAATCATCCCAATATTATGCAGTATGTGTTATGTGAATACCAATTAACACTAAGCTAGCAGTTCTGCACCTTGACTAGTCTCTACTACCATACAAGGTGATTTTGAAAATCCCCATGGAGGGAATTGCAAACTAGTTTTAGGTGGTAAAAGCATTGATTTAGTTACACAGTCAACACAGCTCTGAACATTGTCTAAACAATGTGTCATTGAACATTTTTTTCCTCTGGGTGTAATTGTTAAGAACACTTCAAATTGATAATTAGGGAATAGCAAATGGTATTGTCATGGGAGTCAGTCATCAGGTAGTAAAAACTTAACTTCAACTTTATTATACAGCTTAAGTGCTTAATAATCTATTGAAAATGACCTCACAAAAGGTAAAAATTTTAAGAATTTTTTTATTATATTTTGAAAAAAATCCACAAAAGCTTGTGCAGATGAGAAAAAATCTGTTGTACAACATCAACTAACATTTTGTACTTTTTCTTATCTCAGTAAATTAGTCAGGAAATTGTAGTGTCTAAAACTTTTCTCCTACAGGGGGGAACACGCTGCTGTTCACAGTTGCAATGAGTCTTGCCTCTCATTCTCCCATCACACATTTCAATGACAAGAGCTAACATTTGTAGTCTTTCAGGGGCATCTCAGAATAATGCCTCAACAATAACCAGTATATTAGCAATTAGCTTTCTATAACCACTTGTGCATCATACCTGGTGTTCACTAATTTGAATGTATGATTTAGTTTTCACACCAGTACTTGGATATGTTATTATCATATTTATGTGAAAAGTGAAAAAAAATGTGTCAGAGAGTGTGGATTAAGCTCAACTGTTTTATTTTAGAATTCTGCATCTTCATAATAGCATTGTATTGGTGCAATTAAAGCAGAGCTGGCAATGTTTCCTCAGCATTAGTGCTCTGTATTGTTAGGAGAATTTTCTTGATTGCATAGCTCACACTTACAGAGATTGTCACCTGGATCTTATGTAGGTGGATACTTGCTCAAAGAACTGAGTGTAATGATTGATTCGTTGTTGCTTTCTTTACAAATCATTAAAAGCACACTTGGTTTTATGTATGTGAAGACTTGTATGCCTTTTTGTCATCATTTTATATTTGATAGTTCAGGGATGATGCAACAGTGCTTTGTTTATGAATTGAGGTGCACTTTAGCACTGGATTATTTAACATGTATGGAGCTCTGGGTTTCATTTGAGTGCTGGACAAAAAAAGTGAAAAGGAATTCTTCTAGAATGCCCTTTAAATCATCTCTCGCACCACTCACACCTTATAACCTCTGATGAAATCCTGTTGGCCTTCTATTATGTTGGGAATGCTTACATACCCCTTGAATCTGGACATTGTTATCGTAAAATCTGTTGAACAAATTGTGCAACCACTCTACCTACAGTTCTTTTCTGTGTAAAATAGATGTACTTTGATGTTCTCCAGTGCTCTGGTGCTTATTAAATAACCAAGTGAAAATGTGTGTGGAGATTATATGGCTCACAGTAGTTTGGAGGGGACACATGAATGGAAATAGCATGGTGCCAAAGCATAAAGAATACTATGAAGGACAGGCTGTGAAAACCCCAGGATTCTTTTCTTTTAAATTCATAGTTTCAAAATTGATACATGATTACCGTTTATAATTATGTGTAAATGGTATATGTAAACTCATATATATATATATATAAACTTATGTATGAATTGGTATATATGATATATACTGTATATATATATATATATATATATATATAAACTATAAATAGCATATATATGGTTTTCTAGTCTCAATTCCATTGCTGTGTTAAAATGTCATGACAAAAAACAACAGGAAAGAGAGAGAAAGACAGTGGAGTGAGGGACTGAGAAGTATGGAGAAAGGGGAAACTGTGGTTGGGATGTAATATATGAGAGAAGAATTTTAAAAAATGAGGAGAATAAGGTTTCTTTTAGCTTATAAATTTAAGTTTCTGGTCCATTATTTCAGAGAAATCATTAGAAGAACTTCATACAATATGTCACATTACATCCACAGGAAAAAGCTGAGAGAAACAAATGCATACATGTTTCATACTCTGCTGTCTTTACCCTTAGATAGTCCAGGGCCCCAAAGTAGGGAATGGTACCAACTGCTGTAAGGCTGGGTCTTCCCACATCATTAAGGCAATCAAACCTGTCTCTCACACAAGTAACAGTATGCAGACTGAACACGTGTACTTGTGTATTTATGACTACACAACATTAATGAAAAAGATGCCAAGAATTTGAAACAGAGAAAGGGAGGACATATTGGAGGGTGTGGAGCGAGGGAAGCCAGGGGGACATTCTGTGCTTGTAATCCCAAAAAATAAAAGAAATAACTAAAAGTTATAAAAACAAAAACAAACAAAATCTCAATCCCTACTGATATGCCCTTAATTCAACCTAATCTAAATTCTCCATCGAGAAAGCACTTTCTCTAGCTTGTGTCCAGCTGATAATTAATCTAACCATCGTACACGGTATACTGAACACACTGGGATAGTTAGTTCATCTGTCATCGAAAACACTCATAATGACTTTGGGTCAAGAGCAGAGACACCTATCTTGGTGACTTTGAAATATTCATTGTTGACTGTTGTCACTCTGCCACACTGTTAGATGCCAGACATTGTTCTTCTTCCCGAACCTCTCGTCCTTTGACTAATCTCTCTGCCCACACCTCTTCCCCAGCCCTCCCTGTTGTCACTGATAACAGTCCCCTCTACTTCCCACAAGCTAACAGGCTTAGGTTCTATAGATGAGCCGTCCCTCACCATTTCACTCTTGTGTGATGTCCAGGGTCCACCTGGGCTGGAGGAGCAGTTCCTACCGGACATACAAAGAGAAGATGCCTGCACTTCACACCAGACAGTCTCACTTATGCCCCGTGAGCCCTGGGCAAACATTCTGTTCAAATATCAGGGAAGCAGGAAAACAGAAGGCGGCTTTGTGAGGCATCCTCCATCGGAACCTGTTTCCTTGAAAGGCTGCTGCTCTGTCTGGTTTATCTGTTTGGCGCATGCATTGTCATCCTGCGAGGCTGCTTTGCTCAGTCACTTTCACTCGCAGCCTTTTAAAGTGGATCATCTGGGTCAATGCCAGATCATGTCTGTAGTTTTTGCTGTTTAAAGGTGAAAGTAAACATTCTGAGAGCTAGGAAAGAGCAGTTTAAATTATGTTTTAAACTATGCAGTGACACTAAGGAACTTAGAATATGATGGCAATTAGGCAGAGAGAGAGAGAGAGACTCCCTAATGGAAATCTCATAGATTTGACTCTGTTACCGTTCCAGCTTCCAAATAGAGAAGCAATTTAAAATATACATTTTTTTTTTTTCATTTTTAGATGGTAATGGAGTGCTATGACCCCAATATGTAGAGTGGCTCTGTGTGTGTCTTCTAAAGAAGTGGGGGAGGTAAGGGGAAGATAGAAGGGAGGGGAGGGAGGAGTAAAGAAGGTAGAGAGCAAGAGAGGAAGAGGAAGTGAGGGAGGGAAAGAGGGGGTAGACCTGGCTGTGTTAAAACAGTCCACACTGATTCAGTTGATTACAGACATAGTTTCCCATTTCTTAAAGGACTGGTTCTTCTCGACTGTAATCAAATTCATGCCACAGAGTTCTTTTAAACAAATGCCATTAGACAGATAGCCATCTAGCTGCCAGTCTGCTCAAAGCAGAGGCAGAGATGGAATGCTGTAAGCTACTCTGGTCAAGAAATTACTAGAAGGTGCACTGGGCTGGGTGATCTGCACACACACGTATACATCCACATGCACAAGCACACACACAGAATGAGTGAGTGAGTGTGTGTGTGTGTGTGTGTGTGTGTGTGTGTGTGTGTGTGAGAGAGAGAGAGAGAGAGAGAGAGAGAGAGAGAGAAGAGAGCGAGCCTGTATGTGTCTGAGCAGAGATACTGCTCTTTCCACAGAGCTCTGAGAATTGCACTATTTGTATTCACCTAGGTAGCTTGGTTTTTTCAAATGACAGATGACACACCACACAGCACTTTTTTTTTTCATGTGCTCTTGTCTCTAGCCATGGGAGGCATGATCCATTCAGGAATGCAATTCTGGGTTTCTGGAGCAAATTGCTGCATAGGGGGAGAGGCATAGCTCCTATGCCTTAATAACCCAGCCAAGATAGTCAGTCAGGAAAATGAAAATTCCCACAGAAGCCCTTAAGCACACTTCTCTCTCCCTGATACAATATTCAGCATTGACAGTTGGAAAAATAACAATGGTCTTGGAATGACCGAATAGAGTAAGATATGGCTATTATATGGTAGACCGTTACAGTCGTAGATATTCAGATGACTGGAGAGTTTAAAGCACCAGTAAACACGAGAAGATCTCTGATTGAACATATGTCAAACCATTCTCAGGGAGAGGGCAACCTTAAGTGCCAAGTGTCAGTCTCGCTAACAGACAGCAGAACCACTGTGGGCAAACACCTTGAGGACTTCAGTGGGATTTACAAAGTCTTGGTTAATAGCAACACGTAACAAGTTTGTGCTCTTTTTATACTTTATTCCTCATGCTATCCTGAACCTGTCTCCTAAACTGCTTCCCTGGTAAAACATCTGCTACCTGTCATAGGTCTCACATTACTGAAAACAAAGAGAAATGCCGCCTTCCCAAGTTTTTTTTTTTTTTCTTTTCCCCTTGATTTTCTGATTTTCCTCTCAGTACTTTGAACCACCATTCTGACCACCACCGCCTCCTCAGCACCTTCATCCAAGCAGCTGAATGAGGCTGGAGAAAAACAGCTTTGGCTTGGCTTCAAATTCTTCCATGACTCATCTCTGTGGACTCTTTGTGCTACAGCAGACCACACTACACACTTCTGACTTGCTCACTCCTTACCCTTCTAGGTAGTTATGGAACACATTTTCTTTCCTTTTGTTTGATAAATAGACCTGAAAATGCCTTTTCATGATTTGTACTTTTACTGATGGTCACATTTGCTTTTTCATTTAGAAAATAGACAGATAAAAGCTTCAGAAATCTCTCACCACTGCACCCATTGGCTTGTATTTTTTTTTCACACTGACTCCATCTCCTGCTGCTTTACTCCTGTAGCATGACAGTCCTTCCTCCTGATCTTTGAATGCTCAGTCGAGCACATTGCATTGCCAGTATCCAGCTCTTCTTCATTAGATTTTCCTCCCTGACTGCATTATTTCCTTAACATACAGATTTCCTGAAATGGCCCAAAGCCAGCCAAAATAGTCAGAGACAGCCACTGCTCCACTGTTAGGAGCCCCACAAGAGGACCAAGCTACCCAACTGTCAGTTATATGCAGAGGACCTAGATTAGTCCCATGCAGGCACCCTCGTCAGTTCAGTCACTGGGAGCTCCTTTGAGGCACGCTTAGTTAATTCTGTGGCTTTTCTTGTAATGTCCTTGACCCCTCTGGCTGCTACACACCTTGCTTCCTCTCTTCAGTAGGGTTTTTGGAGCTCAGCCTAATGTTTGGCTGTTGGTCTCTGCATCTGTTTCCACCAGTTGCTGGATGAGGCCTCTCTGATTAGATTTGTAAATAGATATTTACTCTGAGATGTCTTTGTGTATGGGGGGCTCTGATGGGATACTAAGTAAAGCTGTTTTGGCCTATGGCAAGAAGGCTCATAGACAGACAGGAAATTCAAGCAGAGATACAGAGAGCAGAAGGGCAGAGTCAAGAGAGCCTCCAGCTGCCGCCAAAGGAGCAACAAGATGCCAGCAGACTGGTGGCATCATATAGATTAATAGGAATGGATTAATTTAAGATGAAAGAATTAGCTAGCCAGAAGCTGAAGCCATAGGCTGTGCAGTATGTGATTAATATAAGCCTTGGAGTGATTATTTTATAAGTGTCTGCATGACCGCGGGGCCGGGTGGGACTGAGAAACGTTCCGGCTACAGACATTATTTAATTTGACTTTGTCATGAAATTTCTTATTTTCTCCATCTTTAGTGATTGAAAGTTTTGAGGAGTGCATTAGTCTGGGATGGCACCTGTGGTCCCAGCATCTACAAGACACTACGGACTCTTCTATTTATCTATCTCTATCTATGTATCTATCTATCTATCTATTTATTTATTTGTTGTGTATGATGTGCTTGACCCTTGGCTTTTACAGTTCTTCCTCCCTCTCTTCAGAAGGATTCCATGATCTCAGCCTAACATTTGACTGTGGGTCTCTGCATCTCTTTCCACCAGTTCCTGTATAAAGCCTATCTGATGGCTACTCGGCTAGGCACCAATCTATGAGTATATCAGAATATTGTTAGTCATCATTACATTGATTTTCTTCCCATTTGTGTTTGGCTCTATCTTAGGTCTGTGGGCATCCAGCCTCTGAGTTCTGGCATTCCACGAAGTGCCAGTGGTGGGCTCACTCTTGTGACATGAGTCTCAGGCTAGACTAGCCATTGGCTGGCCGCTCCCACAATTTCTGTGTCATCCTTGTCTGAGCACATTCCATACACAAGACAGGCTAAAGGTCGAAGGTTATGTGGCCTGGTTTTTGACCCAATCCTTCCACTGGCAGGCTTGCCTGGTCACAGGAGGGAGCCAGTTCAGATTCTTACCTGAGGTCATTCCTGTAGATGCTTGGAAGATTCCCATGCACTATGTTTCTACCTGACCCTGAAATGACCCCCTTTTCTAGTCAGCTCTTTCAATACTCTTCCCTCATACATGCTACCTGAAACCTCATGTTTTCCTTCCCACCCACCCCCAGTCCACCCACGAAATCTCTTCTGTTTCTTGTCCCAGGGAGATCCAAGTGTCCCCCTTGAGCCCTCCTTGTTACCTAGCCTCTCCCTATTCTTTAGCACATTTTGTGCACACTTCCAAGTGCTCAGGATCTAATCTAAGCCATGCTTCCCTGTGTTTGATACAGGGTCCAGTCTTCTCTCCTCCTGTCAGCAATGCAACCAACAGCCATTAAGAGATTGCTCAAAAAGCTGCTGACCTCAGATGAACATTTGTGTAATTCATTCTGCCAGCTCTTTTTTTCCAATCTGGGTCTGACATATTCCAACAAATTCCCAGCCTCCCTTTCCTCTAGCCTTTTCCTCCAAAAGCTGATTTCAGTTAATAACTCATTGTTTGTGGTCATTGAGCTAAGGCCTATGAGAGGGCCTTAGTTTTATCTTTTAACAGTCATACAGTATACCAGAAACTTCATTAATACCTGTCCTTAAAATTTTACTCTGAATCTGTTCATTTCTTTCCACTTGACTATCACATAGGCTAAACTGATTCATCTATCATCATCCCTTGTGTGAATTTTTGCTATGCTTTCTAATTGGTCTTTTTCTCTTTTGCTTAGAGTCTGTCTAATGCAAGCTATGTTTACAATGGGATCCCTTAGAATATAAATTACATAATATTGTGCAAGGGAGCTATAAATAGTCACATACAAGTCTCCTTAGAGTCATGCCTGGATCACATGGTAGGTGTAGGCTTAATAATTTAAGAAACATTGCTTTCCAAAGGCTAAGCACAATTTTCTATTTGCAATAGTAGTATATACAGAGTCAAGTCCCTCTACATCATAACTATAAAAATGGAAATCAAGTTAGTGAACACCTGACAATACTGGATGGGGCAGAAAAAGTAAGAGTGATGAAAAAATGGATTCAGATGCTCACTAAGAAAGGTTTCGTGGATTATGGCTATATTCATTATCTTGACTGTGATAATGATTTCCTAAGCATGTATATGTATGTATGTATTTGTGAACATATATTTAAAATGTTTTAAGTTTTACAACATATATGTACTTCACTGAGTACAAATTATACTCCTAAAATAGTTATGGGAGCCATGATATTCTTTTTAGCTATCATGCATGTTAAATGAGGAAGCGCATGCAAAGTACTAGACAGGAGACTAATTTATGTTAAAGTGTGCAATAAATGGTGACTATTATAACTTTATTATCAACAGTAAAATAATCCTGCACTTTGCTGCCTAGAGATATGTGATACTAATTCAGACGTGGAGACAGGAATAACCTCTTTCCAAAGGTACTTGTGCTTTTATGGTAGATGCTTAAGAGTTTTTAGTTGTGAAGAATTCTAAAGTAGTTGCTTCCAATATTAATAAACATAGGTAACATATAATTACACCCAAACAAAATGACAAAAATTAGCGCCCATTTTATAAAATATCATGAAAGCAAATTTAATTCCTTGTTTCAATATTTTTGATCTGTCCCATAAAATAGAATCCTGTGAAATTACCATGGATATAAAGCTAAGGCCACTGAACAGCAGGAGCCGAGGGTGTGATCTTCCTCGAACGGGGCATTGCCTGGACTCTGGATTGCATCTTGCAGTCATGGCAGAGAGAAAGCAAACTCTCCTCATTGTTCATTACTGACTCCCCTTCTGATTATCTCATTGTTATATTTCTTATCAACACCTCAGTTCAGGAAATTTTGATTATATTGTGTTGCAATTGGATTTCTACTTTAAGGATATCTATTTTTGTCTACCAGACTTGCCACATGGCTCTCTTTATCGGAAGTTAGTTCATTTAAGAAGAAAAAAATGAAAAGGGAAAACCAGTGGCAACAAAAGTCTAGTGTGACTTCTGACCTCTTTTTTCAGCAATCAAATCAGATAATACCACTTTTAATTAAAACAAATGTGCTAAAAATAACAAGGTTGCCATGGTGCCATGGAGAAATAAATTCAATTACACTTTATCTGACAGAACTGGAACATCATTAAGAATATTGACTAACAAAGAGAAAAAAACATTACCTTTTTCTTTAATTTTTCCCTCATTTTTAATGTTCACTATTAAGTTCACTTTAATTTAATACACATACATATATATTTTTATTTATTTTTTTATTGAGAAAATGTTTTCATTCATTTTGCATACCAATCAAAGATCTCCCTCTTCCTTCCTCCCCACCCCAGCCTCCCCCTATCAAACCACCTGTATGTCCCCCAATAGAAAGCCAAGGCCTCCTGAGACTCAGAGACCAGCCCTCAGCTCCCATCCACCCCGGAACTCCCATCTGGACCAGAGAGACCCTCTGGTGGACACTACAACCTCAACACCTTGCCCCCACACCCTTTTGCTGGAGACCCCAGCCACTTCTGGAGACTTAGAGACCAGCAACCAGCATTCCATCCTGCACTGGAACTCCCATCTGGACAAGAGGAGCTCCCATCTGGACAAGATAAGGAGACCACAGGGACTTCCTGAGACTCAGAGTCCAGCTCCCCAGCTCCTATCCAGCTAGCACTCTCATCTGGACCAGAGCTCCCATCCAGCCCAGAGCTTCCATCTGGACCAGAGAGAGACTCCCTAAATCTGTCAGCTCTGTCTGGACCAAGTACACTGATAAGACCAAGAACGAACACAAGAGGAGATGGGCAGACTTCAAGGCAGAAGTACACACAACAAAATAAAGAGCAATACAGCATCACCAGAACCTAGCCCTTCTCCAACAGCTAGACCTGAACATCACAGAATGGAAGAAGAAGAAAACAACCTTATAAGTAACATCATGAAGAGACTAGAGCCTTATATAGAAGAAATAAAAAATAAAGTGGAGGAACAGACAAACAAAAATGGGAAGAATGCTATAAAAAACAGAGGAAAGGACAATTAAAGCAGAAGAAAACAATAAGTCCCTGAAAGAAAATTATGAAAAAGCAATGAAACAGACTAGGGAAACAGTCCAAGACCTGAAGAGGGAAATAGAAAACATGAAGAAGACACTAGCAGAAAGAATGCTGGAAATAGAAAATCTGAGTAAACAAACAGGAACTTCACATGCAAGTATAACCAACAGAATGCAAGAGATGGAAGAGAGGATTTCTGGTGTTGAAGATACGGTAGAAGAAATAGATTCTTCAGTCAAAGAAAACACTAAAACCAACAAAGTCATGACCCAAAAAGTCCAAGAAATTTGGGACACCATGAAAAGACCAAACCTATGAATAATAGGGATAAAGGAAGGAGACGAAAACCAACTCAAAGGCACCGAAAATATATTTAACAAGGTCTTAGAAGAAAACTTTCTCAACTTAAAGAATGAAATGCTCATGAAGAGACAAGAAGCCTATAGAACACCAAACAGACTAGACCCCTCAAAAAGTCCCCTTGCCACATAATAATTAAACAACTCAACTTACAGAATACAGAAAGAATATTAATGGCAGCAAAGGAAAAAGGCCAAGTGACTTATAAAGGGCAAACCATCAGAATAACACCCGAATTCTCAATGGAGACTTTGAAAGCCAGAAGGACCTGGACAGATATAATGTAGACACTAAGAGACCATGGATGCCAGCCTAAACTAATATACCCAGCAAAACTTTCAATCATCATAGATGGAGTGAACAAGAACTTCCAAGACAAAACCAGATTTAAACAATACTTATCCAGAAACCCAGCCCTACAGAAATCACTAGAAGGAAAATTCCAACCTAAGGAAGGCAGATACACCCATGAAAACACAGGCAATAGATAACACCACAGCAGTAAACCCCAAAGAAAAGAAGTACACACTCACTACCACCAAAAAATAAAAATAATATCAAGAACGAACAATCACTGGTCATTAAAATCCCTTAATATCAATCTACTTAATTCACCTATAAAAAGACACAGACTAACAGAATGGATATGAAAACAGGACCCATCTCTCTGCTGCATACAAGAAACACACCTCAAATTCAAACGTAGACACCTCCAAAGAATAAAATGCTTGGGAAAGACTTTCCATTCAAATGGTCTTAAGAAGCAAGCTGGTGTAGCCATCCTAATATCCAGCAAAATAGACTTCAAACTAAAATCAATAAAAAGAAATCAAGAAGGACATTACATTCTCATCACAGGAAAGATCTACCAAGATAAAGTCTCAATTCTGAACATTTATGCCCCAAACACAAGGGCACTCACATATGTAAAAGAATCACTACTAAAGCTTAAATCACATATAAAACCCCACACATTAATAGTGGGAGACTTCAACACCCCACTTTCACCTCTGGACAGATCAGCCAAATTGAAACTTAACAGAGAAATAATGGTCTTAATTGAAGTTATGGCTCAAATGGACTTAATCGATATCTACAGAACATTCCACCCAAACAAAAAAGAATATACCTTCTTCTCAGCACCCCATGGAACCTTCTCTAAAATCGACCACATGCTTGGCCACAAAGCAAATCTCAACAGATATAAAACAATTGGAATAACCTCATGTGTTCTGTCGGACCACCATGGTTTAAAGTTAGATTTCAACAACAGAAAAAACTACAGAAATCCTACAGTCTCATGGAAACTGAATAATGCTCAACTGAATCACCCATGGGTTAAGGAAGAAATACAGAAAGAAATTAAAGACTTCCTAGAGATCAATGAAAATGAATACACCACATACCCAAACTTATGGGACACTATGAAAGCAGGGAAATTCATAGCACTGAATGCCCACATAAAGAAGCTGCAGAAATCTCACTCTAGTGACTTGACAGCACACCTGAAAGCTCTTGAACAGGAAGAAGCAAAGTCTCCCAGGAGGAACAGATGCCAGGAAATTATCAAATTGAGAGCTGAAATCAATAAAATAGAAATAAAGAGAACAATACAAAGGATTAATGAAACAAAGAGTTGGTTCTTTGAAAAGATCAACAAGATAGACAAGCCCTTATCCAAACTTACAAAAAGACAGAGAGAGAGAGCATCCAAATTAAGAAAATCAGAAATGGAAATGGGAACATAACAACAGACAATGAGGAAATCCAGAGAATCATCAGGTCATAGTTCAAAAACCTCTACTCCACAAAACTAGAAAATCTAAAAGAAATGGATAATTTTCTGGATAGGTACCACAAACCTAAGTTAAATCAAGACCAGATAAACCATTTAAATAGTCCAATAACCCCTAAGGAAATAGAATCAGTCATTAATAGTCTCCCAACCAAAAAAAAAAAAAATGGACCTGATGGATTCAGTGCAGAATTCTACCAGCTCTTCAAAGAAGACTTCATACCAATACTCTTTAAATTGTTCCACACAACAGAAGCAGAAGGAATATTACCAAACTCTTTCCATGAGGCTACAATTACCCTGATTCCTAAACCAAACAAAGATGTGACAAAGAAAGAGAACTACAGACCAATCTCCCTCATGAACATTGATGCTAAAATACTCAATAAAATAATGGCAAACAGACTCCAAGAACACATGAAAACAATTATCCACCATGATCAAGTAGGCTTCATCCCAGGGATGCAAGGGTGGCTCAACATACGAAAATCCATCAATGTAATACACCATATAAACAAACTCAAAGAAAAAACCACATGATCATCTCACTAGATGCAGAAAAGGCATTTGACAGAATCCAACACCCCTTCATGGTAAAGGTCTTGGAGCGATCAGGGAATATAGGGAACATACTAAACATAATAAAAGCAACCAACAGCAAGCCAACAGCCAACATCAAATTAAATGGAGAGAAACTCTAAGCAATACCACTAAAATCAGGAACAAGGCAAGGCTGTCCCCTCTCCCCCTACTTATTTAATATAGTACTTGAAGTTCTAGCCAGAGCTATAAGAAAACATAAAGAGATTAAGGGGATACAAATTGGAAAGGAAGAAGTCAAGCTCTCCCTATTTGCAGATGACATGATAGTATACATGAGTGATCCCCAAAATTCAACCAAGGAACTGATACAGCTTATAAACACCTTCAGCAACATAGCAGGATAAAAGATCAACTCAAAAATATCAGTAGGCCTCCTATATACAATAGACAAACAGGCTGAGAAGGAAATCAGAGATACATTACCCATTATAATAGCCACAAATGATATAAAATACCTTGGGGTTACTCTAACTAACCATGTGAAAGTCCTATATGTCAAGAGCTTTAAGTCCCTGAAAAAAGAAATTGAAGAAGTTGTCAGAAAATGGAAAGATCTCCCATGCTCTTGGATAGGCAGGATTAACATAGTAAAAATGGTGATCTTCCTAAAAGCAATCTACAGATTCAATGCAATCCCCATCAAATTACCAACACAATTCTTCACAGATCTGGAAAGAATAATACTCAACTGCATATGGAAAAACAAAAAACCCAGGATAGCCAAAAGAATCCTGTACAATAAAACAACCTCTGCAGGCATCAATATCCCCGCCCTCAACTCTACTATAGAGCTACCTTAATAAAAACAGCTGGGTACTGGCATAAAAACTGACAGGTGGACCAATGGAATTGAATTGAAGACCCTGACATTAACCCACACACCTATGAACATAATTTTTGACAAAGAAGCCAAAAATGTAAAATGGTAAAAAGAAAGCATCTTCAACAAATTGTGCTGGCATAACTGGATGTCAATGTGTAGAAGGCTGCAAATAGATTCATGTCTGTCACCGTGCACAAAACTTAAGTCCAAGTGGATCAAAGACCTCAACATAAATCCACTTACTCTGAATCTGATAGAAGAGAAAGTAGGAAGTAGTCTTGAACACATTGGCACCAGAGATCACTTTCTAAATATAACACCAGTAGCACAGACACTGAGAGAAACAATCCATCAATGGGACCTGTTAAGCTTTTGGAGAGCAAAGGACACAGTCAACAAGACAAAGCGACAGCCTACAGAATGGGAAAAGTTCTTCACCAACCCCACATCTGACAGAGGGCTGATATCCAGAATATATAAAGAACTCAAGAAATTAGACATCAAAATGCCCAACAGTCCAATTAAGAAATGGGCTATAGAACTAAACAGAGAATTCTCCAAAGAGTAAGTTCAAATGGCTAAAAGACATTTAAGGAATTACTCAACATCCCTAATTATCTGGGAAATGCACATAAAAACCACTCTGAGATACCACCTTACACCTGTCAGAATGGCTAAGATCAAAAACACAGAAGACAGCTTATGCTGGAGAGGATGTGGATCAAGGGGAACTCTCCTCCACTGCTGGTGGAAATGCAAGCTTGTACAGCCACTTTGGAAATCAATATGGAGCTTCCTTAGAAAATTGGGAATCCATCTCTTCCAAGACCAAGCTATAGCACTCTTGGGCATATACACAAGTAATGCTCAATCATACCACAAGGGCATTTGCTCAGCTATGTTCATATCAGCATTGTTTGTAATAGCCAGAACCTGGAAACAACCTAGATGCCCTTCAACTGAAGAACGGATAAAGAAAATATGGTACATATGCACAATGGAGTACTACTCAGCAGAGAAAAACAATGACATCACAAGGTTTGCAGGCAAATGGATGGATCTAGAAAAAATCATCCTGAGTGATGTAACCCAGACTTAGAAGGACAGACTTGTTATGTACTCATTCATAGGAGGATATTAGATGTAAACCAAAGATGACTAGACTGCTGCACATCTCCAGGGAGGCTACCTAGAAAACAGGACCCTAGGGAAGACACAGGGATCAGCCAATGACAGAGAAATTGATGAGATCTACATGAACCACCTGGATGACAGTGCGGGTAATAAAGGGCAAGGTTTGAGGGAAGGAAAACTTAGGGGAGCAGGAGATCCCAGCTGGATCAAGAACAGTAAGAGAGAACAAGGAATAACAGACCAAGATAAATGATGACCACATGGGAACAGGAATAGGCAGAGTGCTAGAGAGGTCCCCAGAAATCCATAATGGTGCATCCTCTTTAGACTGCTTGCAATGATCGAGAGAAAGCCTGATCTGACCTAGTCTTGTGAACAGAAGGCCAAATACCCTAACTGTTGTGCTGGAAGTCTCATCCAGTAACTGATGGAAGTGGATGCAGAGATCCTCAGCCAGGCCCGAGGTGGAGCTCCAGGAGTCCAATTATTGAGAAAGAGGAGGGACTATAAGAGTGTGAATTGTTGAGACCAAGATTGGAGAGGCATAGGAACAAATAGCCACAAGATTGGCAACACATGAATTATGAACCAAAAGCTGTGGAGGCCCCAGCTGGGTCAGGCCCTTTGGATAAGTGAGACAATTGAATAGCTTGAACTGTTTGGGAGGCATCCAGGCTGTGGGACCGGGACCTGTCCTTAGTGGGTGAGCTGGCTGTTTGGAACCTTTGGCTTACACAGGGACACTTTGCTCAGTCTGGAAAGCGGGGACTGGACCTGCCTGTACTAAATCCATCAGGTTTAAATGAATTCCCAGGGGAGTCTTGGCCCTGGAGGAGATGGGAATGGAGGGGAGGAGATGGGGGGGACGGCAGGAGCCTGATGGGGGAGGACAGGGGGAACCTATTCTTGATGTGTAAAATTAAAACTCAAATATAATAAAAAGTTTTTTTAAAAAAACCAAATGCTTATAGCATTTATACTTATACAAATAAGTACATTTTTCATTTCTTTTGTATATAGTTTACTAAAATTGATTGCTATGACTGTGCCTTAGTCAGATTTTATTCAATGTCATGAATGCTTTAATGTTTTTCTGGAAAATATAAACCTTCAGTGCTCTCTCAAAAAACAAAACAAAACAAACATACAAAAAAAGCCAAGGCGTCCCATAGGGAGGCACAGCCAGTAGAGGTAAATCTCAGCCCCTCCCCTTGCCTCAAGGCTGCATGAGGTGTCCCATCGTAGGTAGTGGGTCCAAAAAGCCAGTTCATGCACCAGGGATGGATTCTGATCCTACCACCAGGGGGGCCCCCAAAGCAGATCAAGCTACACAATTTTCTCACCATGCAGAGGGCCTAGTCCAGTCCCATGCAGGGCTCCTTCTTGTGGCTTGGGCCTCAAGGTAGACCTGTCATTGTTGGCCATGCCCACAAGCTCTGAGCTACCATTGCTCCAGCACATCATGCAGGCTGGTCAGGTGTGGTCAAGTGTTTTGTGGCTCTGTTGGTGTCCTAGTCCAATGACTGGAGACTTGCATGGTTACAGAAGATGGCTGGTTTCAAGCGCTGTATCCTCCTTTACAGTCCTCACTTGGGTTACCCTCACAGGTCCCAGGACATTTCCACCACACTAGGTTTGAACACCACCCCCATGAGATTTGTGTCTAACCTTATTTCATCTTGTTATGCCTTGTTCAGTTGCTATCACTGGGAAGCTTGTTCTTTCCTCAAGGGGAATGGAGGAGCAGTGGATCTGGATGAGAGGTGAGGTGGGAGGGTGGGGAGAGTGGAGGGAGAAGAGGTTGTGATCAGGATGTATTGTATGAGAGAAGAATAAATAAAAAAATAATGAAACAGTGAATACAGAGCACACAGACCTCCCCTTGATTAAAACAGCCACTGATTTTATGAGGAAGTATTCTTTTCCTTTTTTTTGGAGCTGAGATTTGAACCCAGGGCCTTGTGCTTGCTAGGCAAGCACTCTACCACTGAGCTAAATCCCCAACCCCGAGGAACTATTCTTGTGATGGTCTTTAAAACATTTTGTTAAGAAAAATGGTCGCTAAATATTAATTACACATTCAATATTAAATATAAGGGTAATTTTCTGGGATATCTGACTAGTCTAGGGTTGGTTTATATAAGCGTTAAGTCTTCTTTTTAGACTTTCCATATAGTATATGATTATCTTATTTTCAGTAGTTATAGTTTTGACTTATACAGCCCAGGTTATATCTACAAAGAACCTGTAGGGTATTAAAAAGAGAAAAAAGCCAAAAAAAAAATAGAAATAAAAGATAAAATTTTAAAAAGCCCTGACACAATATTATGAGTCAAGGAACCTTCGTAGATGCCATTGACTTCGTTTTCTCTTGATTTCTATTGCTGGGGCACGTGGCCTGCCCTTAAGAGCAGTATGTTTCCCCAGTTAAACTCCCTTGAAAAAAAGGAATTTTTATTTTCAAGTGGGGATAGCTTCTGTGTTAGGGATGGTGGCTTGTGTCCATGTCTTTGCTCAGCTCTAGGATGATCGCTGGTGCAGACCCATGCAGGCCTTATGCAGGCTTCCTATCTCTGAGAGAGTTCATCTGTGTGTCAGTCCTGTTGTGTTTAGAGGGCCTTGTGTCTTGGTGTCTTTCATCCTCTGTGGCTCTTATACTCTTTCTGTCTTTTCTACAGGGTTCTCTGAGTCTTGAGGAGAGAGATTTGGTAGAGATGTCCCATTTACAGCTGAGTTTTCCAAGGTCTCTTGCTCTCTGCTTATTGTCTGACTGTGGGTCTCTATTTGTACCTATCTGCTGACAGAGGAAGCTTCTTTAATGGTAACTGGACAAGATACTATCTATGAGTTTAGCAGTATGTTATTAGGAGTCATATTATTGCTAAGGTTCCTAGAGCAGAACAGTGGTATTTAGTTTTACCATAGGATACATAGTCTCAGGTTCTTGGTCACCTAACATTATCTGGTATTGGTTTCTTCTCATGGAGTGGGCCTTAAATCAAGTCAGATATTGGTTGATTACTCCCACACCCTTTGTGTCATCATTGATATAACATATCTTGTAGGCAGGACACTATTGTAGATTGAACAGTTTCTAGCTAGGTTGTTTGTACCTCCTCCTTTGGTAACATGCAGAGCATCTTATGGGACCAAGAACAGTAGTCAGTAGGGGTGAAGGCTCTAGGTAGGTACCAGCTTGACTTCATGTTCAATGAGTTGTGTAGGTATCTTCAGCAATGGGGTGTTTCTGTCAGTTTGTGGAGAACATATTATTATCTTGCCAACAGCCATGTTGTTTGGGGGTTCCCATGGCACTCTTTTGGCCCAAAACTCCATTAGATATAACTCAGTCTCATTACTTGAAGCTTCATTTGGTGACAAGAGATGTTCATTTGGGGTTCTGACTCACCCATTATTTGGCAATTTCATTTAGATTGCCTTCATATGCTTATGTATTTTAAGAAACTTCTATTGTATTAAGTTTCCACACTACCCCCCAAACAGCCCTTACATTTTACCGTCTCTGCCCATATTCTCTACCTCATCCTCTTATTCCCTTCTCTGCACTTTATCATTCCATTCCAATCCTCCTTCTCCCCTGTCCATCCATAACTATATGTTCTAGTTCACTCTCCTAGAGAGACTTATCTTTCCACACCATAGTTCTTTACTTTATTCCTAATCTCTGTGGTTCTATAGATTGCAGTTTGCTTATCATTGACTTGATAGCTACATCCTCTTTCAAAAGAATATATAGCATATTTTTAATTCTAGGTGTGGGTTAAGGTAACCACTTTTAACATTGGCATATTTATTTAGCTTAATCTTCATCATCGTATTTGTGTGTGGGTTGGGTGGGGGGGTGGTGCACGCATAATACACAGGCATGTATATAGAGGTAGAAGACAATTTCCCAAAGTAGTTTTTCTCCTTCAAACCTGGCATCCAAGTAACAAACTCCAGTCACCTGGTTTCCTTTGCAATCATGTTTGCTTGTTGAGCTATCTCACTGGCAAGCATTGTAAAAAATATTTATTGCAAAATGCAATCTTAAGTAACTTTTTTTATATTCATATACTTACATGTTTTTCTACAATTTTCAAGTTATAGAGTGCAATAATATCATATATTAAATTTTGACTTTAAGAACATTTTTGTTCTCAGAAACATTTAAGTTCCTGTGTTGAGTGATAGGTATATTTTATTTTTTAGATGTGTGGTGTGGCAAGGTATTATGCTTCATATTTTCATTTGCCATGCTTTATTTATTTTATACTGGCATAGCCTCAAAAGGAAAATTTGTGTTTATAAAGTATTACATATTTTTAGTGAGCTTTTTGCCTTTTATCTTATTTAAACCCTTCAGTTTACTTGTGCAATAGGTATGGCTGCTACTATCTGATATATGAACCTCGTATTTATCAAACCCTGGTAGCTTGTGCTAAGGAAATCTAACTGAAACCCCCATATTCTTACACTTGTTTCATTTATCTTAGTTTGTTGGGTTTTCCTTAAACAAAGCTAATGGCTGTCACTTGTCTCAAAATTTGACGATAGCAATAAAAATGAATACCATCTATTCTCATGTTTTGTATTTTTGTATGTCTTTCTATACATAAGCAAATGAATTATCATTTGTTTAAATATACAGAGATAATTATAGATATAACAGATATACACATATATGTGCAGCTGAATGATTGAGTGTTCACTGAGAATTAAATCACTTCTCAGTATATCTTACAAATATACTTGGAATGGTTAGAGTCATATTCAAACAATTTATTGAACTGAGAAGGATAGAGTTACTCTGTGTGCCTCAACTTCTATTGAACATGGCAGAAGAGCTGAGGACCAAGAGATAGAATATTGGGTTTAGGATTGATTGGGGTCTTAACTAATCTTAAGGCAGCCATTTCATCTTTGGGTCCCCACAGACTGGTATACATGACGGAGATATTCACAAATACTTTAAGTAGTTGCATTGTCAGAAAAAAACACCACACATACACATGCAGATACACACACACACACATACAGATACACACACAGATACAGACACACACAGAGAGAGACACACACAGAGATATACATACACATCCTTTCTTTGTATAAAACACATCAAGTCCACGTTTCACTACCCACATACTTCTAGTGGAGTGTTGTTGACCTACCAGGGTCATACCCTTAAAGAAAACAGATTTGCCCTCTCCAAAAAGCTATCTGCTATCAAGAGCTCCTCAAGTAGGGATGGGGTTTCTTGCTCATATCCCCTCTTTTCAATTGCAGATGTTCAGAGATCCCTTTATGAAAGCTCAGTGAATGTGTTTGAAAATCTGCTTCAATCCGCATGGATAAACTCTTATACACAGAGGTTATGAATGTCTACTTTAAAGATAAATTGTCTGGTTTTGTATACTGAGTTTTCCATTTACAAGCTATGTAACCTTAAAAATAATTATTTAATATTTTTATATCTCAATTTCTTCACTTATAAAATAGTGACAATAATGGCCTCTGCAATATAGAGAAGGGGCTTTAAACAGTAATATATGCACATATACATTTCTAGCAATATATATCTATAGCATTGCAGGTAATAAATAAATGTTTTTATTTATAGTTCTGAACACACAGTGGCTTCCCAATATATAGAAAAATATTAGTCTCAGTTTTATTCAAACATATTACTATAGTTCTTATATTTAGAATATAAATATAAATAAATAAAATTCATTATTGAATATTCTTATCTCCAATTTTGCAGCATAGGTAATGGGTGATGTTCTATTCATAGGTGATAAGTGAACCATTCTAAACTAGGAAATGCCAGTTACAACTCAGAGTCCACAATAATCTTGGATTATTTGATTCAGGCTCTAATAGCACAATATCACCAACATCTTTCATTCCTCAGGAGTAGTATACCAAGGATGTTATTTATTCATTGCTTATCCAATAGAACATGCTGGTATGTTGCTAGTATGTACTATGCTTACACTTATCACCAGAAGCACTAACAATTTACAAGAAGGTTCTGAAAATTAAAAAATTTAGGATCTCCATTTTTGGCAACTGAGTAAGACACACACACACACAAACACTCACATATTCTTATATACACATAAAAACATTTCAGCATTGTAGTATAAGATATTTTCTAAAAATTAAAGGCATTGCATGAAAGTCTTTTATTTGAGGCCACTCATGAAATCTGACATATCTAACTTCCTATAATTATGCTGTCAGTCCTACATCACTGTTTCTAATTATATTATTTGGCAGCTTTTCATCTTTTTGACATTGACTAGATTACAATAAAATGATAAGGATAGAATATAATTTCTGGCAGATCGTATTTCATGGGTTATGATTTTTGTGCAATGTTTTGAAGCTGAATCCTAGAAGGAAGTACTATTGAAATGCTACAGCCGTCTCAGGAGTAAACTGTCTTTGTAAGAATCATAGCTGATGATGTTGATGAGTTGTCTTTCCTACAAAATTGACAATGGCAGAATGCTCAGTGGTTAAATGTGTATTCCACTGCTTGTGTGGTTTATTCATCTGTTGACCTCTCCGTGACACAGAATTTCTAGCTTATAAAATGTTATCATGACATTCTTTACTCATAGCATGATTGTGTAGAGTAAATTAATTAGTGTGTCTGGAGTAACCATCAAACAGTAAATATTGGCTAAGAGATAGCTCAAAAATAACTTTCAGTAAAGTATATGCCTGGGGTAGCTTCTTCTCCTATAAGGATTGAGTGAGTGCATTTGACATATGAAAAAGACATTTCTGTGTCCCACCCAGTCCACACCTGCTCAGATCCAAGTAAACACACAGACTTATATCAGTTAAAACTGCTCAGCCATTAGCTCAGGCTTAGTGTTGACTAGCTCTTACATTTAAACTCAGCCCATTTCTGTTAAACATTCCTCAATCAGTACCTCCTTGTTTGCATTTCATGGATATCTGAAGGGGTTGATACACTCCCCTTCCTTGTTTTAAAGAACAGCATTTGTAAAATTAGCTGACAAATTAATGCATTTCAATATGGCGTTGCATACTTGATTTATTCTGATTTGACCCCCTCTCTCACTGCCCTCTACTGCTTCTTTCCCAAATCATGCTTACCACTCCACCCCAATAGTCTGTTTTCTGCTTTTGTCACACACCCTGAATCACCCTCTTTTTGTTGCCTCACTCCCTTAAGATCTCTTCTTCCACAAACAAACCATGCTACAAAACTGTCACCCACATGTGGAGGTCCTGGTTTGGTCCCATGAAGGCTCCCCAGCAGTTGGGCTGATGTCAATGAGCTCCCGCATGCTCAGGTCATCTGTTTCTGTGTGTTTCCCCATATGATCTTGATCCCACTTGCTCCTATAATCCCTCTTCCCTCTCTTCGACTGGACTCTCATAGCTCATAGCTTGACCTGGTACTTGGATATGGGTCTTTGATCTCAACTGAACTTACCAGGCCTTGTTGACTCCCCTATGGGAGGACTTACCCTTTCTGAGGAGTGGATAGGCATGGGTTGGGGGAAATGTGGGGAGTGGAAGGAGGTGAGGGTTGGTATGTACAATGAATAAAAAGATAAATTAATTTAAGAAAACATTTCTTCTTCCTTTCTCATGATCTGTTTCTAGTTTCATGTCTGCACACATACAATTAAATCTTGGTTCCTCTTATGAGGACCCAAATGATTTTTGTTTTGTTTTGTTCTGTTCGCCCGCCCCCACCCCCGAGTCTGGCTTATTTCACTTAACATAATGATCTCTTGTTTCATAAAATTTCCTACAAATGTCATAATTTTGTTTGTATTTATGGCTGACTGTATGTACCACATTTTCTTTATCTGTTCTTTTGATAGACATCTGGGCTGGTTTTATTTTTTAGCTATTGTGAGTAGAACTTCAATAAACATGAATACCCAAGTATATCTGTGAGTAATTAAAATATGTTCATAGGTGCCCAGGAGTAGTGCAGCTTGTTCCTGTGGTACTTCCACTGTTAACTTTTCGAAAGACCTCTGTTCTGACCTCATAGTGACAGTCCCAGTTTATATTTCCACTAGTAATATAGAGTGTCCCTAGTCTCTTACATCTTCATCAACACTTGTCAGTCATTTGCTTGATGATAGTCACTATAACTGGAATGAAACAGAACCTCAAAGTAGGTTTAATTTGCATTTTCTTGGTGGTTAGGAATATTGAACTGTTTTCAGGATATTTGTGTTTCTTATTTTGAGAACTGTTCATTTCATTTACCATTTTTTTTGATTGGAAGATTTAGTTATCTGCTCTTTAATTTCTGTAGTACTTTATTCTAGATATCCTAGCTTGTGTAATGCTGTGGAATATATCATAAAAACTCAGCTGGTTATGGCAAAGTCACTACCTGGAGGGATCAGGGAATTCCTCCAGAGGAAGCCAAATTCCAAGGAGCTTTTGGTGTCATATATCAGCTATATTCTGTTATGAAAATCATGTGTGCCTTCACAGTTTTCCCAATTGACTTTTCCCTAAGAAGGGCTAACAGTGTGGACTGATCACTCTCTGGACATACACATTCCAGGTATTTGGAGAACAGCCTCAGGAAAGGCTTTCTCTGGAATCAGACATCTCCCTTAGCCACTTTCAAGGACTAACAGTGATAACAGCCCACATGCAAGTCTCCTGACTTAAGGTAAATTCCACAAGGAGACACTACTTAGGTCAGGTGGATGTTAAGTAAAAGCTTTACACAATTTAGCTCAGACCCTCCATTCTTAACTTCCTCCTTTCCCAAACCTTACCTCTAGTTCCAGATCTTCCTTTAACTATCACCAGAGGTATTACTAGGAACTGAGCACACTTTCCCCCCACCCTGAAGATAAATGGCAAATAGCTTGGACAGATAGGAGGCACAGGAAAAAAGACAATTTTATTAACTCCTATTGACCTAGCAACTTATAGATTCTTAACATTTTCTACTAATCATGTTTAAGACTATAGTTGAGCACATAAGATCCCTCTTCTTAGATATTACCCGATATTAGCCTTTTGTTAATTCATTTCCCATTGGTCACTTCCCTTTGGGGTAGCAAATGATAATTAATGGTTATTGCCTCTCTCTGTGATTCTCATCACCCCTCTGTTTGACCCTGGAAGCCTGGCTTTGCACTGCCAAGGGAATACTGCTTGTAAGTGTATATATACCAGGACTTCCAGGACACAAGGGACAGAGAAGAGAAAAGAGGATGGAAGAACTAGATAGGTAAGAACTTGAGAGGAACAAACTGAGATGGGTAAGAACTAGATTGAAGGGCTAGAAGAGAGTACCAGAGGAATGAGATGGAAGATGAGGAAGAGCCAGATGGGGAAGAACAAGATGAGGAAGAAACAGATAAGAGAGAAGGAGAAGGGAGAGGAGCTGATATGGGAAAGAACTAGATGGATGAGAACCTAGAAGGGGCAGAACTAGATGAAGGAATTGAGATAGAACCTGGAGAGGACAACAGATAAATGTAAAGAGAAATTGGGCAAGAAAGGAGCCAAAAATGAGAGCAGCATATAAGCTTGTAGAGAGAGAACTGACATAATAACAAAGTGTATGGACTAAGGAATTTTGTGTACATAGATTCATTTCTTTTGTTCAAAGATTAATTATCAGCCAGTTGTAGATTCTTCCTGGACCCTGGGAGGGGACTACAGAGGAGCTGGACCCCCGTAGTCCCCAGTAGTGTAAGGCTGCTGAAGAATTTTTATTAGTCTGTAGCTTATTTCTTCACATTTCTAAATGTCCCCCTCACTGTGCAGAAACACTTTATTTTCATGTAATCCCATTAGCTAACTCTTGGTATTATTTCTTGAGCTACAGGAGTCCCTTTCAGAAAATCCATGTTTCTTCCTGTAACTTGCTGTATGTTGCCTATGCCCTCTAACAGTTTCATAGATTTGGGGTCTTATGTTACATTTTTAATCCATTTTGAATTGAATTTGTACAGGGTAAGAGATAGTAATTTCATTTCACTCTTCTACAAATGGATATTCAGATGTTCCTTGCATAATTTGTTGAAGACACTATCCAATGTATATTTTCAAATCTTTGTAAAAAATCAGGTGGTTATACCTCTGTAGGTTTGGTTCCGGGTACCATGATGTGTTCGTTGTGATGGCTCTGTGATAAAACTCAAAATCAGGTACTATGATACCCTTAGCATTGTTTCTGCTTGTTTATCAAACATGTTGGTTGAGATCGATTTTCAGTTTAAAGCCCTGGGTGGCCCTGGAACTCAACCATATAAACCATGTTGGCTTGAAACTCACTGAGGTCTATCTGTTTCTGTCTCCCAAGTGCTGCAGTTAAAAGCATGTGTCACTATATCTTGCCAGGACTCCTACTTTTGGTCAGGATTACTTGGTTATCCTAGATTGTTAGTATTTACATATGAATTCAAGTTTTGATTTTATTCTGTGAAGAAAGTTGTTACAGTTTTGGTGGGATTTCACTGAATCTGCAGATCATGGTCACTAACAGCTTTTCCCAATATTAATCCTGCTGATCCATGAGCATGATGGCAAGGTGGGGATTCTGTATTCTAGTGTCTTCTTCAACTTACTCACTGCTTTTAAATCCTCATTTCAGAGCTCTTTTGTCTCCATGGTTAGGTTTATACCTAGGAATGTCTTGACGCTATTGTGAATGGGATTGTTTTCCTGATGTTTTCTCAGTGTGGCCATTATCAGAATAGACAGTTGTTGGTTAGGTGGTTTTCCTATCCAGATACATTGTTGAATGATTTTCTTTCTTAGTTCTAAGACTTTAGTTGCAGTTATGTTGTTCTCATTTCTGATTTTTGTGAAAATACTTCTGGTTTTCTCCCATTTAATATACTTTTGCATTTTTAATGCATTATAAAGTTGGAGTTGTTTCTTCTTTTTTTAAAATTTATTATATTTATGTTTTAATTTTACACATCAGCCATCGGTTCCCCATCCTCCCCCCTCCCGCCCCCGTCCCCACCTACCCGCCAGCCCATCCCCTCCATTCCCATCTCCTCCAGGGCCAAGACTCCCATAGGGATTCACTTAAACCTGGTGGATTCAGTACACACAAGTTCAGTGCCCTCCTTCCAAGCTGAGCAAAGTGTCCCTGTGTAAGCCCAAGGTTCCAAACAGCCAGCTCATGCACTAAGGACAGGTCTGGGTCCCACTGCCTGGCTGTCTCCCAAACAGTTCAAGCTATTCAATTGTCTCACTTATCCAGAGGGCTTGATCCAGCTGGGGGCTCTACAGTCTTTGGTTCATCATTCATGTGCTTCCATTCGTTTGGCTATTTGTCCCTGTGTAGACTACTGGCTATGGTCGAGAGAAAGCCTGATCTGACCTAGTCTGGTGATGAGATGGCCAAACACCCTAACGGTCCTGCTGGAACTCTCATCCAATAACTGATGGAAGTGGATGCAGAGATCCTCAGCCAGGCCCCAGGTGGAGCTCCAGGTGTCCAATTGTCGAGAAGGAGGAGGGACTGTAAGAGCGTGATTTGTTGAGACCAAGATTGGAGTTGTTTCTTCTTTATCCTACTGTCATTAGGACCTTCTTATACAAGACCATTGAGCTTTGTCAAAAGCCTTTCCTTCGTATATTGAGATGGTCCTGTGAACCTCTCATGCTACAGTACCAACCTGCCAGACAAGCTGTACCCACTGTGCAAAGTAGCATGAGTGTTGCAGGGCTAGCCAACTGCTCTTGGTTGGATTTGAGGCCTTTTCCACAGCGGGGGAAACTCATGCCTGGTACTGGAATATGGCTTTCTCTCTGCCACAGTGTATTTACCCCTTTGTCATGTCCCTGCATGTCACCCAGTCTTTCTCCAGTTTGCTCTTATTTTAGCTTGTGTGTCTATGTTTGGAATCACTTTGCTGGAAACTTAGGCAGACCTCAGGAAGGAATTAGCAACTTAGTGTGGCTATATACCAAATGGCAGACAGATGCTCCTGGCTTTGTCTCTATGGAGGACTTGCAGATCCTACCTCAGTTTCTTTGTTTTCTCTGAATCGTTTATTATTTCTTGACACTGTCCCACTGTCTTCCTAATTCCTATGTGTGACCATGATATTCTTTGGCTCTTTCTCCGGTAGGAGTAGAGTCTAAACTCTTTAATCTGGACTTTCCTCATTCACCAGATCACACAGAATTGGCTTAAGTTTAGCATCTTAACTAAAAGTCCATATTTTCTTGAATGCCACATTAGTTTGAGACAAGCTCTCTTCAGAACTGTTCAAACTACTAACCCTTATAATAAGTAGCTCTAGCCTATATTGATTTTATTACCTTTATGTTGTTCTTTTTTTGTGGTGACTAATGACATCTATACTATGGCAGGTATCACATTAATTATTTCATATATGATATCTCACTTTGTTCTCACGGCAACCCTGGAATCAAAATAGTTTGTTATTAGACTATATTTTGTAAACTGAGGCTTAGAGAGTTACTTTTCCAAAAATATCAACCTATATATGAATTGGGATTTATTACTCTCAAGTTTTCATCAATAAGATGTAAACAAAAACAGCAACTAGACTTTCAGTAACATTAATCTTGGGATTATTTCCCATGAGCTGACAAGAAAATGGAGAAGCAGCCTTAGTGTGGAATTATGAAACTGTCCTGGAAGTCTGTAGCCCCATGTCTTATTATCCTCACAAGTGTTTTTACATTGTCAAATTTAGAAAGCAATCAAGACTTAGAAATGTTGTGTAGTTATTTCCTCCAAATGGAAACATTTCCTGGAAGGAGGAAGATTGCTCATAATATAGAGAAAGCTCCCAAATCTTATGAGTCCCAGGAAGCTCAAAGAACTTACAAGACTCAGAAATGCCTCACCATTGCTCAATGACCTTGAGAAATAGTTGCTCAAGGAGAGGAGTCTGTTGTGGAGTTGCCTATAAGATGGACAGAGAGCTCCAAGGATGAAGCTCATCCATATGACTCACTTTTATGACTCATCCATCCTTGGAAGGATCTTCTTAGTAAGTAATGTTGTTGTCCAAGAATTATTAAATTTCTGTAATTAACCTCTTGTCTATGCTTCTCTAAGCAACTTCAATAAACTCCTTTGCTTAGAATGCAAGTCTTGGCTAGAAACATTCTTAGGTTTGTTGCTCATGTTCAATCTAGAGTGAACCGATTTGATCTTATTATCTCCATAAACAGTCACAGAAGATGCCTTCAGATGTCATGGTCATTTAATGCTGTAATGTGATAGGATGAAAGCGTGTCAAGTAACTTACAAGCAGAGGTACCTAAAGGAAGACTCATGCTCCTTACTAGGTGTAATTGATGTACTAAGAATCAAGAAACAAGAGGTAATTATACAATTATACTCCAAGTCTATTTGTGAAATAGCATAAAAATACAAACAGACATATTATATATATATATATATTGTGTGTGTGTTTGTGTGTGTGTGTGTGTGTGTGTGTGTGTGTATACTAGAAATTTGAAAGACTCTTTTGTATGCCAATAAAAACAATTTTGTACTTTAAAGAGAACATTTAAAAGCCTAAATCCATGACCTAGACTTTTCCTTAAATCTGTGTTTCTCAACCTTCCTAAAGCTGAGATTCTTTAATATATTTCCTCATGTTGTGGTGGCCCCTCCATAAAATTATCCTTGTTGCTACTTCATAACTGCAATTTTGCTACTGTTATGAATCACAGTGCAAATATATGTGTTTTCTGACATTCTTAGGTGATCCCTGTGAAAGGATCATTTGATTCCCACCTCTCCAAAGGGGTTACAACCTATAGGTTGAAAACGCTGCCTTAAATGGAAATGTGTGTGTGTGTGTGTGTGTAGTTGCATGTACATTCACATGAGAGGGAGAGAGAGAGAGAGAGAGAGAGAGAGAGAGAGAGAGAGAGAGAGAGACTGGGTTGAGAAAAGGAAGAAATTTTGATCACTTTTTCTACCATTGTGAAGGGATTTATAAGCTCTTCTTGCTAAATTCTATGTATGCTATGTTGAATGTACTTTATTATTAATTACTTTATTTACATCAGAAGTGATTTTAAAGTTGTCTATTTTCATTTTGATGTATTTTTAAGTGTATGTATATGTAAGTGTATATCTATATCAACATATATTTGTATATATATTTGAAGTTACAAAAGAACATTTCTTCAGAAGGAAAAGAGGGAGTACTTCTTGCAATTGAAATTTAATCTTCATTTTATACTTTTGAGTCCATATTCTTTCAGTAAGTAATCAGGTTATACAATATCTTTTTTTAAATTTCTGTTTTGTTTGTTCTATGAGTTTAAGAAGTAAAATATAAAAACAAGGCACTGATGTGTTTAATGCTATGGAATTAAAATACTGAGTGGATTATGCATGTGGATATGTATATTTGTTTTTCTTATAAGAAATGCAATTTATGTTGCCTTACAGTGCTTTAAATGGGACAATTGAAGAGCACATGTCCATCAAGGAGCTCTGGTATGCAGTGTGCCCTGGGCTAGCCAGCTCAAACAGATGGCCCTTAGTCTCTAGAAAAGGTCAATTGATTTGTGCATTTGGCACATAAATAGGCAAAGATATTTCAAATTCTGTCCTAATAGGTGGCTCACTGCATATTTTCTGAAAATTCAAATTTAATTATATGGTTCTTTTAAATTCACAAGAGAAAACCCTAGTATCTAACTTTAAATCCTGAATGAAGTTTAAGTTTATAATCTGAAATTTAGCATTGAAACTGTAGGACTGTCCCAGTCCATTCTTTGGTCTATTCACAAATCTTTACTTGACTGTGCAATGGGTCTCTTAACCAAACAGCAAGTTCACTCAGTTCTCTTAATCTGATCTAGGGCTTTGCTTGACCACAGACCATTGTTCCTCCTACAGAGTTGTCAAGCTTGTGCAAGACTTTTACCAGCTTGGTTAATAAAATTGCTCTTTCTTTTACATGCCTTTAGCCCTTGCTGTGCATTTCATTAATTTAACTTTTAACATTTTAATGACGTTAATTTTTTTAATGCAACTTTTCTGTTCACCATGTGGTGTGTTAAAATTGGGCCTCCTGTAATTCCTTTTATGGACAGGGGGGAAATAATTGGGCCTCAGCAAGCATTCTAATCAGGTCATTTTCCTTGTGTAATGGAAGAAAAGAGCAAGCCTGAGGCTTTGGCCTTTTTTCATCAGCTCCTATGCTTCTGGGGGCTTCATTAACCACTGAACCTTTAGGCGTATGTTCCCAAGTAAGTAATTGGAGAGGTATCAGTGATTTATTTCTTGTTTTCATATGCACTTTATAATGCTTACTTGCAAGTAAAGTTTGAAACTAAGGTGGATCCTCATCACACAGCACCAATCCTCTGCATCTGGTTTAACTTTTTACTTCTAACATCAATTATCTGTCTAATATCACTGAGCACAGTGGTTCTCAACCTTCCTAATGCTGTGACCCTTTAGTTCCTCAGATTGTGGTGAACCCCAAACATAATTTTTTTGTTGTTACTTCATAACTGTAATTTTGCTGTTGTTATGAATCATAATGTAAATAATTTTGGAGAGAGAGGTTTGCCAATGGGGTTGTGACTGACAGTTTGAGAACCATTGGCTTAGACTATCAAATACAGCCAGGCAGTGGTGGCACACACCTTTAATCCCAGCACTAGGGAGGCAGGGCAGACAGATCTCTGTGAGTTTGAGGCTAGCCTGAGCAACAGAGTGAGTTCCAGGACAGGCTACAAAGCTACACAGAAAAACCCTGTCTCAAAAAAACAAACAACAACAAAAAGCAATCCAAGGGTCTGCCAAATAACTTTCTTCATAATAAAAACTGTCTTACTATGTTTGTACAACTGAAATTATGTCACATAAGTAAAGTTGCCTTTCATCCCAGTTTTCGACATCTAGAGTGACAGAAATTTGTTCAGGAATATTATTTTAAGGTTTCTTAATTTTGTTTATGTTGCATTTGTTTAACTCTGTGAAGCTGTGTCACTGTTCCTGTCTAAAACACCTGATGGTCTAATAAAGAGCTGAATGGCCAATAGTGAGGCAGGAGAAATAGGTCAGGCTGGTAGGCAGAAAGGGTAAACAGAAGGAGAAGTCTGGGAGGAGTAGAAGAAGTAGCCAAAGAAGGAAGAAGAGGACTCCAGGGTCCAGCCATCTAGCTACACACTGAGCCATGGAGTAAGAGAAAGACTTACAGAAAGAGAACAGAAAAATCCCAGAGGCAAAAGGTAGATGGGATAAGATAAGAAAAACTGGTAAGAAAGAAGCCAAGGTAAGGCCGGGCATTCATAAGTAAGAATAAGCCTCCATATGTGATTTATTTGGAAGCTTGGTGGCAGCTCCCCCTCCCCACAAAGACCAAAGGCCAACCAGCTACAGGAATTACCTTCAGAGCAGGCACAGTAAGCCACGCTGCAGGGTTCCTGGATATTTCAGAGATTCTCTGTGGTCCTTCTCATTATTTTCCTGCTCATAAAGACACTTTTCCTCCAGGGTTGAAGTCATCCTGAAGTAGGGGAACTAGAAGATAAAGGAAGTACACAAACACTTACTGACTTACTTATTCTATTTCATTTGATCTTGTTCTTAATTATATGTGTGTGTTGGGAATGCCATGGGGGCCAGAAGAGCACATCAGAGTCCCTGGGTCTGGAGTTACAAGCAGTAGTAAGTAGCCGTAGGTGGATGCTGGGATCCAAACTTGGGTCCTCTGTTCTTATTGTTGTATTTTGTATTTCACCACAAATAAAAACCATGCTCTGATAGAGCAGCAGTTTTCAAGCTGTGCATCACCACTCCTTTGGTAAACCTCTATCTCCAAAAATGTTCACATTATGATTCATAACATTAGTAAAGTTACAGTTAAGAAAAAGCAACAGTAATGATTTTTTGGTTGGGAGTCACCAACAGCGACTGCCATGAAAATCCCACTTCTTGCACTTTATGCATATCTTGCCATGTTGGTAATTGTCATGGTTCATAGGTATGGGTAGAGCTGTTCAATTGCTTTCTTCCCCTGGCTTCTTACCTAGTATTTTCTGAAATCATGAAAGCTAGACTACCAGAAAAGCAGCTTTCTGATCAGATCCAACTCAGATGATCCTCATCCTGTTTCCTAAGTGTGTGGTATCTTCAGCAATAGGGGCCAACCCTTAAACTCTGAGAGGTAACCGAGGGCTACATCATTAATTTATATTGTTTTGGGAGTCAATTGAACTTCTCTGACAAACTATTTCAAAGGAGGTTTCTTCTGCTTGGTCCTGGGGTTTTTGCTAGTCTATCATCCTTGGGAAAAGTGTCTTAAATTCCTTTAAGATACATATGCACACATACATGTATATTCATATATGCATGTATGTATTGTGTATAATTTTAGATAAATATGTATTATTCACTGAGGTTTTATCAAATGACCTTGGTGTTACCTGTCCCTAATACCCCTCCTCATCCTTCTGTATGGACCTCCTTCTCTTCTCATTTCCCACTATTCTGTTTCTCACTTCATATCATCTGTACTTTGCTGTTTCTCTCCCAAGCTCCCCTCTACCTATGGTCTCTGTATATGTTCTTGGTTTCTGTGGTTACACCACAATGTTTACTTACATACACCTGAAAATTTGGAGTTAGGAACAAATAATAAAATAGAAACATGTGGCATTTGTCTTTCTGCTTCAGGTTACCTTATTCAATATAATATTTTCTAAGCCTATCCATTTATCTGCCAATTTCATGATTTCATTTTTTTTCTGTAGAAGGATGAGATAAGATGAGCATCCATTACACTCAGCAAAAATAAGGTCCAAGAAGATCAAAGACCTCAGTTTGAAACCTGAAGGACCCAAAGCTGCTTGAAGCAAACATGGCAGTATGCTACAACATCTAAGTGTAGAAAATTACTTTCTGAAAACAGACTCCATTTACTTAAGAACTAAGGCTAACAATTGACAAGTGGGACCTTCTGAAACAAAAGCTCTTCTCTTTAGCTAAAGAAACAGTTAAACCAGTGAAGGAGAAACCCACAGAACTAGTTCAGTCTCAGCTAGAGGACAGATATTCTGGAAAACGACTTCCAATTGTATGAATAGAAATATTGTTTAAAAGTTTTGTCTCTCTCTCTTTCATGTGTGTATGTGTATATGTATGATATGTATGTGTTTCTCTCTGTGTATGTCTGTGTGAGCAAATCTGTGTGTGACTCTATGTGTGCTCACAAGTGTAAAGGTAGGTGAGTTCATGCCATGGTACATGTTGGACATCAGAGGACAACTTCAGGTTGTGCTCACCTCATTTGAGACAGTCTCTTGTTTTTCCTCAGTGTTCCAGGGCAGTTGTCCTATGAGCTTCTGTGAGTGCTCACTCCTGTCCCTGCTGTCCTATGGAAATGCTGGAATTACAGACAGGCACCCTACTGCATCTGGCATGGTTCCTGGAGATTCAAACTCAGGCCTTCAAGCTTGGAGGAAAAGGATTTTACCTACTGAGCCATTTCCCTTCCCCAAGAAGTGTATTTTTGCTATTGCACAGATGAATAAGAATACAAACTTTAAAATGTGTCGAAGTAGTATCTAAATGACATGGAGGGTATAAATGTACATGTGTAATATTTTAAGTTTAGCAAGTTTCCTTCAACTTAAAACAATTTTATTGAACAAAGGTTAACAATCTAATTTAAAATATAAAAATGTTATTCATTCTTTAGTAATTTCAAAAAAAATCTACTAGATTGTTTACTTTTAGATACATTTCAAGGGGAAATGATACTATGTTTTTGCTGTTGTTGTTTGAGGCTAATGACAAGGTATCATAGAAAACAGACTCTAAGTTAATAATAGTTTGCAAACTCAAAGTGGGTTATGCAATACTACAGAAAAAGAGGGTTTCTACTCTTTTCTTGGCTTGATTCTGTCACTTAATTAAAAATGGCTTTGGAGACCCTTTCTCATTGAAACAATGACAAAATAGGATCTTTAGAGGTTTTAGCTAAGGTTGTTCTTGAAACTTACCAATGGAACATGGCATGCCATGAATCAGTATTAACTTGTATACTATAACTACTTAAAACAAACATGGTACATTCTCTCTGTCATTAGAGATCTTAAAAGCTCAGCTACTTCCTGAAGGTAGAGAAGTAGAGATCATTTAAACTTGATATTTTCTTTCTTTCCATGAATTTCTGTGAGAAACTGACCACTAGAAAATTAGCTTCATTTTATCCTGGAAATAGTGATGCAATTATAATCTATAGTTTTCTCAAGTGGCACCTGGTTAAAGAGGATCAGTGTAATTTGCCTTTGTATACTGTGGTGATTGGGTCACGGGTAGTTAAATTAGAGTCAATAATGATATTTATTATGAACGTGAAAGCCAGAGATCACAGTCAAAATATCCTCCTTAGAACATTCCTTTAATATGAAGACTTCATCACTCTTTAATCATTTTAGTTACAGGAACTACTACTATAGGAATGCAGGTCAATCAATTCAAACTATTCTGTAGTATGTAGTATGTTACAAAATACTGGAATCTTAACTCAAAAGTTCTACAGTTCATCTACATATGTCTGATGTCTGTTAGTAAAAGTGATTATTCTCTATCCACATATTCAGGAAAATGAGCCCTTTCCATATAATCATCCTGCCATGTCTGTAGCAGGAGAGACTTAGATTTATTATTATTGGGTTTTAACTGTATTGGTTATATATAAATAAACATATTGATACTATTTATAATTCATTAGAGTCTATTAGTTTTATCACCCTTCTGTACATTTACTGGTCTATAACTACAGGCAGAAAGGCTAGGGATTGTAAAATGATCTTTGTAATGTTTTATGAACATTGAGTACATCTTCAACATAACATCTCCTGTTTATGTAGCACAGGTTTTATACAAAGGATTGGAAGAGCCATTGGTTTTAAGATTTTTACTTTGTACTTGCCACTACCCCACAGGCAAGGATATACTAATGGCTTCATTAATGACCTAGAGTAGTGAGAGCATGCACTAAATTATAACCAAAAAATTGTTCCAAGATACAGCCTTCTCCTTTCATTTTGAAAATGTCTCTCCCTGAATTCCTGGTCACATCTCACATTTTCTCCAGTGGCTGGAGATAAGGAATTTCCATTTTGGAGTTCACTATCTCATCAGCAGGTTTTTCCCATCGTCTGATATGCAATCTTGGGAGACCTGGAGACTTGAAAGCATTTAGAGAAGCTAAATGCTATCGTCACCATCTCTTTACATATCTTCAGGTTCAATTGCTTTTTACCAATATTTATTCCATCTTCTTCAGGCTAAAAATTGTTCTTCCACTCAAAGAGTAGAGAAGTAAAATAGAATTTTTAGAATTGCATTTTGTATAACCTGTTCAGTTTATAATAACTTCCCTGATATAGTACAGATGACCTCTTTGTTCTTGCTGTGAATATTACTGTAGCTTAAAATGTTTTATTTTTCCAGGCACAAATATCAAATTATTTTTTATTCTAAACACTGTATCAGCAGGCTCATGTTTATTTTTTATTTGTGTTTGGTGATATATTTCTTGCCACCTCTTTTTGATGCTCATATTTAAAAGTCATAGCCATCAAATAAGGTTTTGTGGGGACAGTGAAAGTTTTCAGATACTTTCCATAATGAGGGTGTTTTTTGTAATTTCATAGGTAGAAATTCAATTTCCCATTGCTTCTAAACCCTCTAAACTTTTCTATGTCAGAGTTTGAAGCCACATACCCATTTATTTCTGTCATTTCCTTGTTGTCTTTCTTTTCTTATGGTTAAAGTAACTATTTTCCCATGGTCATTATGATCTCAATATGTCTAGAATATTTATAGTTCTCAATAGATGGTTTTTGAGTAACTGAATTTAGAATTAATCAAGGACAACATTCCTTTTTTTCCATAAGAATCCTATCAATATTAAAATACTTTCTCTCAAAAACTGAGTCGTTTGGCAAGCCTCTAGACACTGTGATGATGTGGCCTCAATGCAACTCTTTAAAAAACAGTTGAACTTTAAATCAGATTATTTTAAAAACTTCTCATGATCTTATTCATGGACCTTAAATTTGTAATAAAATGTTTTGAATTTTGCACAATTAAAGTATTATTAAACTCAAACACATGTTTAACATCCACATAAAATTCTTGTCATTCTGTAAGTAATTTTATCATATGAACTTACAGTATTAAAAATCAGATTTGGATAATCAAAATAAGAAAACATCAAAAGAAAAAAATACATCCAGTCCTACTGTCATTAAGAGCAAATGATCTTAAATATATCTTTTGTCTCTGTTTGCCTAAGATTTTATTAAAGCTAGTTTGTACTGAGTATGTAGTGATTTTTACAAGCTTAACTCATTATCACTGAAGTTCTACAAATTTCTATCAGAATAAAAGGGACAAAATGTATTAAGTTTAAAGAAGTAATTAAGTCAATATTAGTCATTATATCAATAAAAAACTTCCAAATTCATAATCAGCTAACTGTAATTTTATTTTCATATTATAAAACTTAGGTTTACAGAGCAGATTTTTTTTCTGCCCCATACTCCCCTACCCATTTATTTACAAAATCCAAGATGTCTGAATACTTCTGGCTATGAAATTTAAAAGATAAATCCTAATCAGGCACACTATAACTCCCCTTTATCTTTCTTCTGAGTAATCTATTTCTTGAGTACATACTTTAATAGCTTCTGAAACTCTTGCAGTTCAATAAGGAAAAAATTATAATCTGTTAAAAAAAGACTATGAACTTGAATAGATATTTCTCTAGAGAAGACACACAAAAGCAAACAGATAAATGAAGAGCTAGATGCTTTGACTCCTCATCAGGGAAATGTAAATCAAAATCACAGTAAGCTATCACCTCACTCCTGTCAGTATAGCTATTATAAAAATACAAATGATGCAGCCTCTATGGAAACAGAATGGAGGCTCCTTGTAAAAGCCTGCCACACCTGCCCCATCTTAAAAATATCTGAGTATCTAAAAGAATTGAAATTAAACCCCTAAAATAGAACAGCATCAAAACTGATGTTGAGTGTATGACAAACAAATCCTCAGAACACTTTTCACAATAGCCAAGATATAAAACCACCTAAACGCCCATTATCAGATGAAAGAATAAGGGAATATTCTAGATGGTTCCAACTTGATAATACTCACCCTAATAAAGCAGCAAGCTTAGCAATGTACTATAAGAGTATGAACTCTGGGACATTACAAGGAAGGATATAAGCCAACCATAAACAGACAGCAAACAATACAAAAGAACTTTTTCTACAAAACAATACTGAATGGGCATACTTTTATCCAGTTTCTAAAACACTGAAATCTGTTGATCAGATAAGAACAGTGGATAAAATTCAGCAGAGGCTAGAGGAAAGATATGTGAGACAATGATGCTCGATTATTAAATTTCAGCTATGTTAGATGAATAGGTTCTACAGATCTGCCGTGTAACATTGTACCTAAAGGCAATAATCAGATATTCCACACTTAAAATTTGAGAAAAGACAGACTTCATGTTAATCTTCCTTCTTACAATAAAATAAAAATATAAGGACTAGTTTAAATGAGAGAATTATTGTAATGATGAATATATGATAAATACTATTTTGTTAATAAGATATAAATATACATCCACCTTACAGTTTATTAAATTATTTTTAATCTTACTCCTTAGTTTGCATGAGAGTTTGTAGTGGACTTTAAATTGAAGACAACTATTCTTCAAATTTGTAGGCAGTTTTCTAACACCCGTAGTTAAAATTAATAAGTCTGAAATTACTTAGACTCATTGGTTCTGATTGCCTTTTCCACTAGGAACAAGGAGAATAATTTAAATCTTTTGTTCTTTAACCAAAAAGATTTTGTGATAAATGATGATCTTAAGGAATTTCTTTACTATTTATCAACACATTAATTGGATTTTTGTTACTCTTTCTCTCTCTCTCTCTCTCTCTCACACACACACACACACACACACACACACACACACACACATTACATTATTCTTTTGATTTTCTTCCTTGTTCACTTAGTACCTTCATATTTAGTGAGATGTTTGTTGGCAATATCTTCCGGGAAAGAGTCCTGTACAGAAAATGAGTTGGAATTCCAAATGTCATACTCTCATTAAGAATCAAACAGAGCTGGAGAAGGAAGACAGAGTCTGAGAAAAGCTGAAGTAGACTGGGTGGACAATAAAACTTGACTAATTGGAAAACTTTAGAGCAAACATTTCCCATCACGATATTCTGAGACAGTCTCCAATGATTGGTGTTTTACAGCAGTCATATTGCCCAGTCTCTCATATTCTACCTGGAAAAAATGCCTGGGGAAAAAAGGGAGAAGCTGTTAACAGACCCTGAAGGAGCAGTCTATTGGAGGCTCTCTGCAGGTCACGTTTGCTGCAGGTGGATACCAGGTCCCTCACTAAAAGTTGGTCTTATAATGCTCTCCGTGTCTATGTTATACACACACACACACACACACACACACACACACACACACACACACACACTTTGGAAATCTGTTAATAGAATAGTTTCCTTCATTTTTCAGGACTATTTGAATATATTCTTCAGAGAGTCAGTTTTCAACATTCCTGTAGTAAGTACAGAAAGAAGGCAAATTACCTAGACTTTTGCTTACTTTGAACTTGAAGTGGAAAATAAGTTCTTTCTTACTCTTAGCCATGAAAAGGATTCTCTCACTTCCAATTACATTCTTCAAAGTAGATCAATATGGGTCTACGTTCAAGGACTTACTGTTATCAATACACCAAACACACCAAATGCATCCAGTCTTTTAGAAATTTGTTGAAGTATTATCAGTCTACTGATGCTACACATATAGATCTTTCAAATTGAAGTATAACTTTATACATTTTAATCTCTCAAAAATTGAGGTAATAAGAGCTCATTTTAAAAACTCAGGATGCATATGGCAATTAGAATTGAAAGTTCTTTATTTAATTTAAAATGAACTTAACAGTATTTAAATTGTCTTTGTTGACAAAAAAACTGCATGAGTCTAATTGTATGATATATTTGGAATAAACAAAATATCAATAGAGCATAAAATGGTAGTTTAAAGGATTTTCTGGTGGAAGCAGAAACAGGGATTACTTGTTGAATCATTTTAGAATGTGAATAAATTCTACAGATATGCAGCATAGCACTTGGCTAAAGTTTAAAAAACATCTATATCGCATAGTTGAAAATCTGTTAATCATATAATGGTCTTGCTAATTGCTTTTACTATAATAAAAGTAAAACAAAACAAAAAGATTCTATAAATGATTAACATAAACAAACAGAACAAAATAAGCAAAAAACCCAGTCTTAGATCTCATAGATTATGACCAGTTTATGTGACCCTGTTTTTATTACACTTCACATCAACTTTCCTTATTATTAGAAATAAGAGCACAATTAAAGTGACAATTTCAGTTAGCATAATTTAAGAACTGAGTTCCCCAAAAACATTGATTCCAGAGAAGCAGTGACCCATGTCCACATCTGTTATTGTCATTATTGTTCTCAAGCTCATTGCCCTATCTTGGCTTGCAAACTTTGAGGATACTTTGTGGTAGGATTCATCTATGCTTCTTCTGTTAGATTGATAGTAGACAGTGGGAGGAAAGAGTTTTCATCTTGTAATCTGTGGAAAAGCATCTTCAATTGCTTGAAGTGCCTAACGCGTTTCACTTCTTGCTGTATGTGTTTGCTCTATCATCCATTTCCCTCAATTTTCCAGTTCCTGATAGCTTAATAGGTATAGGGAAGGGTAAGACTCTCTGTTGAGATTTGGAGCTGAGAGAACAGTGTTACTAGAAATTACAATCTCTACGTAGCCATGTGTATTTCCCTCCTCTCCTGTCATCGACAATCGAATGCATGCTAGCAGGATTTTTGTTACTTTGAATATGCCATATTCGTAATATTAAAAACTGATTACAAACCCAAGAGCAGATGTGAGAACAACAGACAGGAAGGAGCAAAGACAAGAGGAGCACAAGCTGTGTTATCTCGTTTACATAACACCCTAGAAAATACAAGCTCATTTTTAATTACAAAATCAGAGCAGGAACTAAATGGAAATGGAGATAGTGTCAGAGAGTAAAGTGGGAAAGAGAAAAGTCGAAGGATATGAGAAACAATCATGGGACGTTAGTATTTCCAATAATTACTGGGGTGTGCATGCAAGATAAATATTTTCAAATGCACACGTTAAATATATGCAGTGTATCGTATTTCTATACATGTAAATAGAGCCAGTGAAACTGCTAAAATAATATTGCAAGATGATTGCTGTTAAACAACACTAGTTCCTTTGGAGTTAAATACAAAGATCTAAAAATGAAAATCGCATCAAAATCTATTCAAATATGTGCCTAAAATGTGTGCCTAAAAATTTCAAAATAACTCTATGGAGAAGGCTATGAGACTCAAGACATACAGATTTAAAATGTAACAAAAGTATACACGTTATGATAAAGTGACTTATGTTCCTATATGAAGAAACTTAAAGTCATGTAGGAGTTTCATTTCCTGAAAATGAGATTTTTAGAAGTCAGGCACTCTGTGTGATGCCATGACTTGATGTAAATTTTACTCCATCAGGGGTTACAGAATTTCACTGAATTGTGCGGTGTGAATAATGGCAAATGTCTTTGTGTACCTTGCATCAGCTGTTAGCAACCAACAAATGTAACCATTGTATATCAAGATTAATGTCAGACATTGAAGCATAAAGGAGTGTTCTGGAGCCCAGAGTTTAACAAGTGTGTCTTTCGGTGTTTCTGTGCCTCTGGGTAGTCCTAAATAACCAATTGTACTAACTTTGACCTCGAAAAAGAGAGATCACTAAAGCTACAAAACTTTAGAGAGGACTAAACATTTCCTTTCCATTTGGCTTTGAAAATATGCGAACCATTCCTGTATTAAAAACTATAGATATGATAAGCTTGATTTAGAGTGCAGGTTAGCTTCTTAGGCATGCATTGGTTTAATGGACATGCCTTTATTGTGCTTCTTTGTGTTTATATCTCTACTATTGTGATAGTCAACACATATTTATATTTCTTAGCAAAAATGATTTTAAAACTATAAAATTAAAAGCTCCTCCATTTTCTAAAATACCAAGCTATGCTAAATTTACTAAGTCAGGATCATCCAATCATTGGAACAAAGTAATCTTTGATTTTTGTTAAAATCATTTGAAACATACTTTCAAGAATATCCCAAGACATGGGGTCTTGATGTTGCTGCTTTGCACCTCTTATGTCTGCATGGAATCTCCAGACGGAAAATTGTCCTACTGTTAAGTGAATGAGCCTTCGCTTCAGAGAATCCATTTCCTCCAAATAAGGATAACACACCAGAACCTCACAGAGGTAGTTTTGTGGAAGATTATAGCTATCTTACAAATGATGTAAGCTATATACTTTTATATCTGATGAACAAAGAGATACAAAGAATAATGTAGAGAAAGGAGTAATGTGTCTTTTTACTGTCATGGCTACTGGAACAGAACTGGCTACAGTTACTAACCATCTGAAAAATTCTAAAGTTTGAATGCTGATATCAGTTTTATTTTGCATATTTTAGAATTCCAAAATATGTATTCACATAAATCTAGTGGGAGAGTGTATATTTTTACTATTTTCTTCTGTTAATGCTGTAATGGGAATTCTTGGCATGCTACATCAACAATCTTTTACTGATTGATACCATGTCTGAATTTTCATTCTTAATATTCATTAATAAATTGTGTTGGAAACTTTATCCATTTAGTACAAATGTGCCAATATGCAAATTGTATATGCATTTTGAAATTATTTAAGAATTAATTATTCATCTGTTTTCACTAATACCATTAGAATATGGGAAATTTCACGTTCAAAGTTTCAAAAGTTTTGTTACATTTTAAGATTTACTCTATGTATTATTCTATGATATCTCAGAATTCAAATATTAGTAGTCCTTAAAATGGAGTGATGTGAGGTTTTGTTAGCTTCAAATCATTATGACAATGGACTTCATGGGTATCATAAAAGCCTTCTTTAATTCCTTTGTTTAAATAGCTTAGAAATATTTACTTAACCATTTTTAGTAAGTGGTATGAGTTTTAAATTTATCTGATATCTCTCAGAACAGTTAAAACTGAACAACTTATTCAAGGCTTGTAGTCTAATTTTTGATAAGGGAAATGGACCAATTAAACATGATTTCTTTGACATATTTGTAATACTCAGTCATATTGTCTGAAGAATCATTAGGCTGCAGGTCTGATTAATTCACCTTAAATATGTTGTTATAGAGGTAACCTGGTCCAAGTTGTTCACTATCAAATATATTAAATCTAGTTAAACAATTGCAGGGCTATTTCATTGGCAAGCACACTTTTATAATTTCTTATTCATTTTCCTACTCACATGCCGCATGTTTCTTTCTATATCATCATTGGTTGAGCTGTTCCAAAGTGGAATGCTAGATAACAGATACGGTATAGCATGTACCCCTGAGTAGGTGAAAAGTTGTAGTGATACTGTGCAGGAATGATCTCAAAACCTATGCCTAAGGATCATTAATATTAATATATGCAAGATCTGAGATTTATGTTTAGTTCTAGGGTCAGAGTAGCTCTGGCTCCCAGAATTTGGAGAGGATACATGGTAGATCAAAATACTGTGTGTGAATGTTCGTGTGTGTGTGTGTGTGTGTGTGTGTGTGTGTGTGTGTGTGTTGATGTTATCAGTTTAATTTCTTGAATACTGGAGATCTGCCTTATGGAAAGGACGCTGTTTTCACAGAGTTGTAGGCAATTAAAGGAAAGGAACCAGGTTTACATACTTTTTTTCTGTGCTCAGGATTTTGCCAAATACTATATTACATAATCAGTATGAAACAAATAACAATTTTTGGAAATGAAAGATGATTCCTACTTTGTTACATGACTAACAATAGGAATATTTTTCTGTATTTCAGATTATACTGAGTTTAAGAGAGCAATGAAATATTCCTTTGGATTATAATGTAAGCAGAAGATATTAAGTAACCTCTTTATGACAGATAGATTGTTTTATAGGTGATCTTGAAAATCTAAAGAGTTGTTTCAACTTTTAATTCATTAAAGGCTTTGTATCATAATACATAAATATAACTTGAAACCAGTGTTATTATGACCCTTGATAGAGCAATATCTAATAATTATAAAGAAATTAAGTTACCTAACTATAAAATTATTAATTATAAAAGAAAAACAAAAGATGAACTGAATTAGGGATGATCAAATAAAGCAGGTCACTTGCATTACTGAGTAATTTCTTAGCAAGTAAACGAATTATTTAATAGTATATTGAGAAAGAGAATTGGCACATATCCTATGATAGGACAGTGAAATTACATGAGTTTTTTAGGCATGTTAAGGCAAACTGGCTTTTATTTTATTAATTCACTCCAATAAAAATAAGTTCTGTTGCATAGAAGGTGTTAAAAGTTGATTTGATTATCCATTACCAAATGGTCAGCCTTAAAAATTATACATAGAAGTTACATTATACAGACTATACATATATGTACAACCTGCTCAGTCTGTATAATGTATAACACACACACACACACACACACACACACACACACACACACATACATACAGATATACAGATACATATACACACATATATGTATAGATATGTAAGCCCCGATGCTTACTTACCAGGCCAATGTTACCTGACATGGCTGTGAGGAATGAAATCAAGCTTGGGTTGGAGGGGTCATAGCAAGACTGAGCCTGTGACAATTTCATTGAGAACAATTAAACTTTTTATACCTTTATCAGAAACAGAATGTAATGGCAATTTCTTGTATCAATACAGTTGTAGTTGCCAGGATATAATATGTTTTCAAGTCATACAGGGTGCACAAGATCAATTTTCAAGACCAATTATGCTATCAAGCTTCCATGTTTCCTTGACTTCTATGGAACATACAGAGAAGCACAAGGTAGGTTGAACACTTCACCGCCTGAATGAGTGCATTGGTCTCTCAGAAACTGGAAGGCACATTGGGCCCCAGGAGAAATGGACTCTAACCTGAAAATCCTATGATGCATGCATATCAAGGCAGCTAGGCCAACTCCATATTTCCCTGCATAAATTCATACAAACATACATACATACATACATACACACAAATCTATCTATCATCTATCCATCCATCCACACCTCTCTCTCTCTTTCTCTCTCTCTCTCTATATATATATAATCTATCTATATATATATATAATCCCAAGGGGAAATGATGTAACTATATTATAATCTCAGAAAATAAAAAAAAGATTAAGATGTTACATTGAGTTGTGCTTACAATATATGGTGATATGGTGTCTGGAGACAAATCTGCAATGTATATCAATGTCTAATTAAGCTTCAATGATCTATAGTCATTTTCTGTAACCCTTCAGTCTTTTGCCTGGATCATATAGGTTGTGTTCGGAAGTATAACTTCTGCTTCAGTATGGTTCTTGATGGTGTGCTAATCTTTCTAATTCCCTTATAGATATTTTATTTCATATGAAAATAGTTATTTTTATTTCTTCCTAGCACACTATCTTGACCCTTGTGAGGATACTAACAGAATTCCATTAAATATACAGTATATATCCAGTCTTTTTTTAAACTATGCTTAGAAAAACTTAAAGTTGACCAGTGATATATGATGTTGTTTTAGCTTTCTGCAAATAAGCATGAATTAAGAACCAGTAACTAAATAAATTCTGAAGAATAAGTATACCTCTATACTCATTCTGGTAAACAGTGTTTATTATATTTTAAACTGAATACAGCTGTTTTTAATTAAGCTGATTAGACTAAGTCTTCAGTATGGAATGGTTTCTGAGTTTAGATTGACTTAGATGTGATAATATGCTGTAAGTCTTCAAAATGACAAATTGAATTGGACTTTTCCCAGAAAATCTAGAATTTTTCATTCTCTGTATGTCAAGATGCAATTATGTAGATTTATGGGAACCAGAATATCTTATTTCAGAAGTCATATGTAATTATCAATAGCTAATTTCACAGGCTATTTTTAATGGCTATTTCTATGGCTCAGAGGATGAACTGTGTTCTTACTGTGGGTTATCGTACAATGACTCAAACCTTTTCTTTGTTCAGAACCTACACCTTCACTCTACTGCTCTAAAACCCCATTGTTACCATTGCTATCACAAAGTGAACCTTGACTGCAGTTTTTCATACTCATATTTCTTATATCAGAATGTAATAACCAGAAAAATAATCTTGAATGTTTATGTCTTCCTCATGAAGGCATTTTTTTGAGATAGGGTTTCTCTTTGTAGCCCAGGCTGTCCTAGAACTCACTTTGTAGACCAGGATGGCCTCAGACTCATAGAGATTTGCCTGCCTTTCCCTCCAGAGTTATGGGATTGAAGGTATTTATCAACACTGCCTGGCTATAAAAGCATTTATTAATATCTTTATTTTAAAATTTTTATTACTTTTATTTTATGAACTCAAATGTTTTGCTGACCTTTATGTCTGTGCACAGCTTTCATGCCTGGTGCTTACAGAAGCCAGAGGGGGCGTTGAATCCCCAGTAACTGGAATTACCAGTGATTGTAAGCTACCATGTAGGTGCTGTGAGTTCAACTCAGGTTCATAGGAAGAACAGTCCATGTTTGAGCCATCTCTTCAGCTAGATTTCTTAATGTCTTATTAAAGGAATGCATAAGATGTCTACCACTGATTCAAAATTGACAACTGAATCAGCCTAAAAGAAAAAAAGTGCTTGTTTTGAGTTGTACATCACAGGTTTCAGTCCATGTTCACTTGACCCAGCAGCTTTGGCCCTAGCAGCAGCATAATATATCATGACAAGTGTCCATTGTTAAAAAGTAGCTTTACTGTTAGTGAGCAAGAAGAGATGAGAGGCTATTAAAATTGGGTGGGAGAAGAAGACTCACATGCCCTCCTTGGGTAGGGAGAAGAAAACAGGGGCCTGCCTGGTAGCATTAGGACCCAGCAGATGAAGGACACTCACATATCCACCCAACCACCCACCCACCCAATCCACCCAGGGTTATTTGTCATGAGCAGTAAGGAGAAAACACTAGCCTGCTAGATGCCTTGTGGCACGGGGTTGACAGGCACTATTATGGTGAGTAACTATATGGTGGGGTATAGGAGAAAGAGAGACAGGATGGTTCGTGTTTTGCGGGGCAAATGCACATCTGAAGAGGTGAAGGCAGTGAGGAGAAGAGAAAAGAAAGACAAGACTTATGGAGTTCCTATATCCCATGTAATGGCATCCTTGAAATGACCGAACTTCCTTCTCTGCAGGTCCTATAACAAGAAATTTCTATTACTTCCTGGTGGCACCTTTTGTATAGGTATTTCCTCAAGACTGATCTCTCTGTATAAATAAAATACTGTTTGGCCAGTGGCCAGGCAGGAAGTATAGGCAGGACAAGAGAGAAGAGAATTCTGGGAGGTGGAAGGCTGGGGTGGGGAGACACTGCCAGCTGCAGCCATGACAAGAAAGATATAAGGTACCGGTAAGCCACCAGCCACGTGGCAAAGTATAGATTAATAGAAATGGGCTAAATATAAGAGCTAGACAATGATAGGCCTCATCTAATGGCCAAGCAGTTTAAATAATATAAACATTTGTGTGTTTATTTTATAAGTGGGTTGTCAATCTAACAGGGCTTGGGCAGAGGCTGGAGAGAAGGTCTCCAACTACAAATGGCACCCAACGTGTTGGCAAGAGTTTCCACCTAAAACCTGAGAAAAAAGATTCTAAAACAGAGGAGCTAAAAACAGCTTCCTAGTTATCTCTCTCAAGTTAGCAGCAGCCTGCCAGTTTGAGCTACTATGGCGAGTTCCTGGCATGTGTGTCTGACCTGCAGTGTGGCGGGAATGAGGAGTCTACAAAGGGCACTTTACTCTGCCACATGGTAGATTTAGCATTTGCTAGTTAAAAAAAAAAAGTTTCTGGGCTATGCACTGCTTTCATAGACCTGCTTCTGATAGTTGATGGTACACACGGCTCCAGACCCAGAGCTGGAAATAAACTGTACCACTGCCATGTTGGGAAGCTGAGGTGGGTAGAGCCAGCAGCCACAGTGGTGTTTCAGTCTTACAAAGATGGATATTATGCAGAGAATCTGGTTTATGTTGTCTTTGAGATTTTTAACTGCAGAAAAAGATTTGATTGTAAAAGCTGTTGAGTTAAACAAATATGTAAATTTTAAAGACACCTTGACTTCAAAATTTGGATATAAGGATATGTTGCTTTGGAAAAGAGTCTCTGCTTTTGTTTCCACAGAAAACCAGAGGCTGTGGATTTGTTCCAGATTAAGATACATCAGGTTTGATCAGCCAAGACCACCTGAAAGGTCTCCAATGACACAATGGCCCAGATGATCCAACATCCAGAATGGTTTCAAGGCAACTGGCTCAGAGGTTTACCCTCACCGACTACTCCATAATCCTAAAATTTTCTTTATGTTCCCATAAGATACAGCGCCCCCCTCCAGTAGGAAGTAGTAAGAAAAACTACACCCAATTTCCCAAAATTATCAAGCTGGCTTTGGAGATGAAATTGGCTCACTCCTTCTCTAAACCCAGACATATTGCTAAAAGGTTAAGAGATTTTTGTGTCCCAAATCAGAAGAGCCCTCTTATGTGGGACAGAAAAAAAAACCCAGTATTTTTATTTAAAGCAGGTTGATTATAAATGTGATCTCTTTCTAAAGAAGAAAAGGGGATATGATACAGATATAATAGGAAGAAAGGGTAGATAAAGGAACTTACTTCTAAAGAGCAACAACTTGTTTAAAATGTTTTACATTAATATAGATTTTAGTCTATTGATACAAACTTAAAGTTAATTTTGTTATTCTGTTTATATATTTCTACTCTTGTTTGAGGTATTATGTTTATACAACTCATTTAGATTGTAATAGATAATTAAGAAATACAGATCAATTAGTCTTCTATGATAGTCAAACTTACAGTCATGTTAAGTTTTCTAGGTATACAAAGATATATTTCAGATAGACAGGTAATCTTCAAACACTTCAAAGGTCTACATAATATGGCATTTCTATGCATAATCTGGTTTATCATTAATTTCATGCAATTATGTAGGAGATCTCAAAATATTGATGTGTTTGTGTATTTTAATTTCCTAGAGGGGAGATATATACTGAATATGACAAATGCAGTTCCAGTCACAGGAGGCCCCGTATTCATGTGCAAAAAACTCCTCCATTGCTTTAATTGTTTGGCATTAATATCATGTCTATTTTCAAATCTTATTTTGCATTAAAAAAGAATAGCATAGTAATGTGATCAGCCAATGCCTTTAATATCCTGTGGAATATAATCTACTAGTGAACTTCTGCTGGTAAGATTGACTTGCATTCTAAATGCATACAATATCTGTCATAGCTATATTGTATCTGTAATTTGTCAAGCTGGGTATTTTCTACTTCTCCAAATCCAGTATCAATTTCCTATGGTTTTCTGGATCAGGAGTTGATACTATTCATGCCATATATTTTGCCTTCTCTCTACTGGATTATGGTCTTAAGAAGCAAGTTGGTGTAGCCATCCTAATATCCAGCAAAATAGACTTCAAACTAAAATCAATAAAAAGACATGATAAAGGACATTACATACTCATCGCAGGAAAGATCCACCAAGATGAAGTCTCAATTCTGAACATTTATGCCCCAAACACAAGGGCACCCAAATATGTAAAAGAAAAATTACTAAAACTTAAATCACATATAAAACCCCACACATTAATAGTGGGAGACTTCAACACCCCACATTCACCTCTGGACATATTGGCCAAATTGAAACTTAACAGAGAAATAATGATCTTAACTGATGCTATGGCTCAAATGGGCTTAATCCATATCTATAGAACATTCCACCCGAACAAAAAAGAATATACCTTCTTCTCAGCACCCCATGGAACCTTGTCTAAAATCGACCACATACCTGGCCACAAAGCAAATCTCAACAGATACAAAACAATTGGAATAACCTCCTGTATTCTATTAGACCACCATGGTTTAAAGTTAGATTTCAACAACAGGAAAAACTACAGAAATCCTACAATCTCATGGAAACTGAATAATGCTCAATTGACTCACCAATGGGTTAAGGAAGAAATTAAAGACTTCCTAGAGATCCATGAAAATGAATACACCACATACCATGAAACAAATGTGTTTCATGGGATACTATGAAAGCAGTGCTAAGAGGGAAATTCATAGCACTGAATGTCCACATAATGAAGCTGGAGAAATCTCACGCTAGTGACTTGACAGCACACCTGAAAGCTCTTGAACAGAAAGAAGCAAAGTCTCCCAGGGGGAACAGATGCCAGGAAATTATCAAATTGAGAGCTGAAATTAATAAATAGAAATAAAGAGAACAATACAAAGGATTAATGAAACAAAGAGTTGGTTCTTTGAGAAGATCAACAAGATAGACAAGCCCTTATCCAAAAGACAAAGAGAGAGTATCCAAATTAATAAAATCAGAAATGAAAAGGGGGACATAACAACAGACAATGAGGAAATCCAGAGAATCATCAGGTCATACTTCAAAAACCTCTACTCCACAAAACTGGAAAATCTAAAAGAAATGGATAATTTTCTGGGTAGGTACCACAAACCTAAGTTAAATCAAGACCAGATAAACCATTTAAATAGTCCAATAACCCCTAAGGAAATAGAATCAGTCATTAAAAGTCTCCCAACCAAAAAAAGCGCTGGACCAGATGGTTTCACTGCAGAATTCTACCAGATCTCCAAAGAAGACTTAATACCAATATTCTTTAAATTGTTCCACACAATAGAAGCAGAAGGGATATTACCAAACTCCTTCTTTTATTTATTTATTTATTTTCATTTTTTTAGTATGTGGTTTAATTTTATACATCAGCCATGGGTTCCCCTGTCCTCCCGCCTCCCACCCCCAACCCCACCTTCCACCCAGGCCCTCCCCTCCATTCCCAAGTCCTCCAGGACCAAGACACCCCTGGGGATTCATTTAAACCTGGTGGATTCAGTACAGGCAGGTCCTGTCCCTTCCTTCCAGACTGAGGAAAGTGTCCCTGTGTAAGCCCAAGGTTCCTAACAGCCAGCTCATGCACTAAGGACAGGTCCTGGTCCCACAGACTGGGTGTCGCCCAAAGAGATCAAGCTATTCAATTGTCTCACCTATCCAGAGGGCCTGATCTAGCTGGGGGCTCCTTAGCCTTTGGTTCATAATTCCTATGCTTCCATTCATTTGGCTATTTGTCCCTGTGCTTTTTGCAATCTTGGATTCAACAATTCATGATCTTGCAGTCCCTCCTCTTTCTCAACAGTTGGACACCTGGAGCTCCACCTGGGGCCTGGCTGAGGATCTTTGCATCCACTTCCCTCAGTTATTGGATGAGAGTTCCAAGACGACTATTGGGGTGTTTGGCCATTTGATCACCAGACTAGGTCACATCAGGCTTTCTCTCGACCATTGCCAGCAGTCTACAGAGGATATATCATTGTGGATTTCTGGGGACCTCTCCAGCACTCTGCCTATTCCTGTTCTCATGTGGTCTTCATTTATCATGGTCTGATATTCCTTTCTCTCCCTTTCTGTTCTTGATCCAGCTGGGATCTCCTGCTCCCCTAAGCTTTCTTTCCCTCAAATCTTTCCCTTCATTACTCCCACTGTCGTCCAGATTGTTCACGTAGATCTCATGCATTTCTCTGTCATTGGGTGATCCCTGGGCCTTTCCTAGGATCCTGTTTTCTAGGTAGCCTCCCTGGAGATGTGTAGCAGTCTAGTCATCTTTGTTTTACATCTAGTATCCTCCTATGAGTGAGTACATACCATGTTTGTCCTTCTGAGTCTGGGTTACCTCACTCAGGATGATTTTTTTCTAGATCCATCCATTTGCCTGCAAACCTCATGATGTCATTCTTTTTCTCTGCTGAGGAGTACTCCATTGTGTATATGTACCATATTTTCTTTATCCATTCTTCAGTTGAAGGGCATCTAGGTTGTTTCCAGGTTCTGGCTATTACAAACAATGCTGATATGAACATAGCTGAGCAAATGCCCTTGTGGTATGATTGAGCGTTCCTTGGGTATATGCCCAAGAGTGCTACAGCTGGGTCATGGGGGAGATGGATTCCCAATTTTCTAAGATAGCGCCATATTGATTTCCAAAGTGCTTGTACAAGCTTGCATTCCCACCAGCAGTGTAGCAGAGTTCCCCTTGCTCCACATCCTATCCAGCATAAGCTGCCTTCTGTGTTTTTGATCTTAGCCACTCTGACAGGTGTAACGTGGTATCTCAGAGTCATTTTGATTTGCATTTCCCAGATAATTAGGGATGTTGAGCAATTCCTTAAATGTCTTTCAGCCATTTGAACTTCCTCTGTGGAGAATTCTCTGTTTAGTTCTATAGCCCATTTCTTAATTGGACTGTTGGGCATTTTGATGTCTAATTTCTTGAGTTCCTTATATATTCTGGGTATCAGCCCTCTGTCAGATGTGGGGTTGGTGAAGACCTTTCCCCATTCTGTAGGCTGTCGCTTTGTCTTGTTGACCGTGTCTTTTGCTCTACAAAAGCTTCTCAGTTTCAACAGGTCCCATTGATGGATTGTTTCTCTCAGTGTCTGTGCTACTGGTGTTATATTTAGAAAGTGATCTCCGGTGCCAATGCGTTGAAGAGTACTTCCTAATTTCTCTTCTATCAGGTTCAGAGTAGCTGGATTTATGTTGAGGTCTTTGATCCACTTGGACTTAAGTTTTGTGCACAGTGACAGATATGGATCTATTTACAGCCTTCTACACATTGAAATCCAGTTATGCCAGCATCATTTGTTGAAGATGCTGTCTTTTTCTATTGTACATTTTTGGCTTCTTTGTCAAAATTATATGTTCATAGGTGTGCAGGTTAGTATCAGGATCCTCAATTCGATTCCATTGGTCCACATGTTGGTTTTTATGACAGTACCAAGCTGTTTTTATTACAGTAGCTCTATAGTAGAGCTTGAGGTTGGGGATTGTGATGCCACCAGAGGTTGCTTTATTGTACAGGATTCTTTTGGCTATCCTGGTTTTTTGGTTTTTCCATATGAAGTTGAGTATTATTCTTTCCAGATCTGTGAAGAATTGTGTTGGTAATTTGATGGGGATTGCGTTGAATCTGTAAATTGCTTTTGGGAAGATCGCCATTTTTATTATGTTAATCCTGCCTATCCATGAGCATGGGAGGTCATTCCATTTCCTGACATCTTCTTCAATTTCTTTTTTCAGAGACTTAAAGTTCTTGTCATATAGGTCCTTCACATGGTTAGTTAGAGTAACATCAAGGTATTTTATATCATTTGTGGCTGTTGTAAATGGTGATGTATCTCTGATTTCCTCCTCAGCCTGTTTGTCTATTGTATATAGGAGGCCTACTGATATTTTTGAGTTGATCTTGTATCCTGCAATGTTGCTGAAGTATTTTATTAGCTGTATCAGTTCCTTGGTTGAATTTTTGGGGTCACTCATGTATACTATCATGTCATCCGCAAATAGGGAAAGCTTGACTTCTTCCTTTCCAAATTGTATCCCCTTAATCTCCTTATGTTGCCTTATAGCTCTGGCTAGAACTTCAAGTACTATATTGATTAAGTATGTGGAGAGGGGACAGCCTTGCCTTGTTCCTGATTTTAGTGGTATTGCTTTGAGTTTCCCTCCATTTAATTTGAAATGGGCTGTTGGCTTGCTGTAGGTTGCCTTTATTATATTTAGGTATGTTCCCTGTATTCCTGATCGCTCCAAGACCTTTACCATGAAGGGGTGTTGAATTTTGTCAAATGCCTTTTCTGCATCTAGTGAGATGATCATGTGGTTTTTTCTTTGAGTTTGTTTATATGGTGTATTACACTGATGGACTTTTGTATGTTGAACCACCCTTGCATCCCTGGGATGAAGCCTACTTGATCATGGTGGATAATTGTTTTGATGTGTTCTTGGAGTCTGTTTGCCAGAATTTTATTGAATATTTTTGCATCAATGTTCATGAGGGAGATCGGTCTGTAGTTCTCTTTCTTTGTTGCATCTTTGTTTGGTTTAGAAATCAGGGTAATTGTAGCCTCATAGAAGGAGTTTGGCAATAATATTCCTTCTATTATGTGGAACGATTTAAAGAGTATTGGTATGAAGTCTTCTTTGAAGTTCTGTTAGAATTCTGCAGTGAATCCATCAGGTCCTGGTCTATTTTTTGGTTGGGAGTCTTTTAATGACTGATTCTATTTCCTTAGGGGTTATTGGACTATTTAAATGGTTTATCTGGTCTTGATTTAACTTAGGTTTGTGGTACCTACCCAGAAAATTATCCATTTCTTTTAGATTTTCCAGTTTTGTGGAGTAGAGGTTTTTGAAGTATGACCTGATGATTCTCTGGATTTCCTCATTGTCTGTTGTTATGTCCCCCTTTTCATTTCTGATTTTATTAATTTGGATACTCTCTCTTTGTCTTTTGGATAAGGGCTTGTCTATCTTGTTGATCTTCTCAAAGAACCAACTCTTTGTTTCATTAATCCTTTGTATTGTTCTCTTTATTTCTATTTATTAATTTCAGCTCTCAATTTGATAATTTCCTGGCATCTGTTCCCCCTGGGAGACTTTGCTTCTTTCTGTTCAAGAGCTTTCAGGTGTGCTGTCAAGTCACTAGCGTGAGATTTCTCCAGCTTCATTATGTGGACATTCAGTGCTATGAATTTCCCTCTTAGCACTGCTTTCATAGTATCCCATGAAACACATTTGTTTCATGGTATGTGGTGTATTCATTTTCATGGATCTCTAGGAAGTCTTTAATTTCTTCCTTAACCCATTGGTGAGTCAATTGAGCATTATTCAGTTTCCATGAGATTGTAGGATTTCTGTAGTTTTTCCTGTTGTTGAAATCTAACTTTAAACCATGGTGGTCTAATAGAATTCAGGAGGTTATTCCAATTGTTTTGTATCTGTTGAGATTTGCTTTGTGGCCAAGCATGTGGTCGATTTTAGAGAGGGCTCCATGGGGTGCTGAGAAGAAGGTATATTCTTTTTTGTTTGGGTGGAATGTTCTGTAGATATTGATTAAGCCCATTTGAGCCATAGCATCAGTTAAGTCCATTATGTCTCTGTTAAGTTTCAATTTGGCCAATATGTCCAGAGGTGAATGTGGGGTGTTGAAGTCCCCCACTATTAATGTGTGGGGTTATATATATATATGATTTAAGCTTTAGTAATGTTTCTTTTACATATGTGGGTTTTCTTGTGTTTGGGGCATAAATGTTCAGAATTGAGACTTCATCTTGTTGGATCTTTCCTTCGATGAGTATTTAATGTCCTTCATCATCTCTTTTGATTGATTTTAGTTTGACGTCTATTTTGCTGGATATTAGGATGGCTCCACCAGCTTGCTTCTTAAGACCATTTGATTGGAAAATCTTTTCACAGCCTTTTATTCTTAGGAGGTGTCTGTCTTTGAATTTGAGGTGTGTTTCTTGTATGCAACAGAAAGACAGATCCTGTTTTCGTATCCATTCTGTTAGTCTGTGTCTTTTTATAGGTGAATTAAATCCATTGATATTAAGTGATATTTATGACCAGTGATTGTTCGTTCCTGTCGTTATTTTTTATTTCTTGGTGGTAGTGTGTGTGTCCTCTTCTTTGGGGTTTACTGCTGTGGTGTTATCTATTGCCTGAATTTTCATGGGTGTAACTGCCTTCCTTAGTTTGGCATTTTCCTTCTAGTGCTTTCTGTAGGGCTGGGTTTGTGGGTAAGTATTGTTTAAACCTGGTTTTTTTCTTGGAAGGTCTTGTTCACTCCATCTATGATGACTGAAAGTTTTGCTGGGTATATTAGTCTATCGTGGCATCCATGGTCTCTTAGTATCTGCATTATATGTCCAGATTCTTCTGGCTTTCAAAGTCTCCATCGAGAAATCAGGTGTTATTCTGATGGGTTTGCCTTTATAAGTCACTTGGCCTTTTTCCTTTCCTGCCCTTAATATTCTTTCTTTATTCTGTACATTTTTTTATTTAATTATTATGTGGCCAGGGGACTTTTTGGGGGGTCTATTCTGTTTGGTGTTCTATAGGCTTCTTGTATCTTCATAGGCATTTCCTTCTTTAAGCTGGGAAAGTTTTCTTCTATGATCTTGTTAAATATATTTTCTTTGCCTTTGAGTTGGTTTTCTTCTCTTTCTTCTATCCCTATTAGTTGTAGGTTTGGTCTTTTCATGGTGTCCCAAATTTCTTGGACAATTTGGGTCATGACTTTGTTGGTTTTAGTGTTTTCTCTGACTGATGAATCTATTTCTTATACTGTATCTTCAACACCAGAGATCTTCTCTTCCATCTCTTGCATTCTGTTAGTTATACTTGCCTCTGAAGTTCCTGTTTGTTTACTCACATTTTCTATTTCCAACATCCCTTCTGCTAGTGTCTTCTTCATTTTTTCTATTTCCCTTGCTTTTTCATGATTTTCTTTCAAGGATTTATTGATTTCTTCTGCTTTAATTGTCCTTTCCTCTAGTTTTTTTTATAGCGTTCTTCCCATTTTTTGTTTGTCTGTTCCTCTACTTCATTTTTGATTTCTTCTATACAAGTCTCTAGCCTCTTCATGATGTTACTTATAAGGTTGTTTTCTTCTTCTTCTTACATTCTGTGATGTTCATGTCTAGCTGTTAGAGAGTAGCTAGGTTCTGGTGATGCTGTATTGCTTTTTATTTTGTTGTATGTACTTTTGCCTTGACGTCTGCCCATCTCCTCTTAGGTTCATTCTTGGTCTTATCAGTGTACTTGGTCCAGGGAGAGCTCACAGATTTAGGGAGCCTCTTTCTGATCCATATGGAAGCTCTGGGCCAGATGAGAGTGCTGGCTGGATAGGAGCTGGGGGGCTGGACTCTGAGTCTTGGGAAGTCCCTGGGTTCTCCTTTTTTTGTCCAGATGGGAGCTCCTGTTGTCCAGGTGGGAGTTCCTCTGGTCTCTGGTCCAGATGGGAGTTCCAGGGCAGGATGGAAGCTTGGGGCTGGTCTCTGATTCTCAGGAAGTGACTGGGGTCTCCCGCAGATGGGTGTGGGAGCAGGGTGTGGAGACTGCAGGGCCTGCCTGTAGTCTTGGAAAAGGGGAGCCTTCCTGCAGGGCCCACCAATTGGCCAGAAACTGGGGCCAAGTTGGTCAGGTCCTCCCTGGATGGCCTGCGTCCAGCGGTGGGACCTAGGATCAGATGCCTCTCTGACTGTAACCCTAGGCACTCCCCAAACTCCTTCTATGAGGCAACAATTACCCTGATTCCTAAACCAAACAAAGATGCAACAAAGAAAGCCAACTACAGACAAATCTCCCTCGTGAACATAGATGCAAAAATACTCAATAAAATACTGACAAACAGACTCCAAGATCACATCAAAACAATTATCCACCATGATCAAGTAGGCTTCATCCCAGGGATGCAAGGGTGGTTCAACATACGAAAGTCCATCAGTGTAATACACCATATAAACAAACTCAAAGAAAAAAATCATATGATCATCTCACTAGATGCAGAAAAGGCATTTGACAAAATCCAACACCCCTTCATGATAAAGGTCTTGGAGCGATCAGGAATACAGGGAACATAGTAAACATAATAAAGACAATCTACAGCAACCAACAGCCAACATCAAATTACATGGAGAGAAACTCAAAGCAATACCACTAAAATCAGGAACAAGGCAAGGCTGCCCCCACTCCCCATACTTATTCAATATAGTACTTGAAGTTCTAGCCAGAGCTATAAGACAACATAAGGAGATTAAGGGGATACAAATTGGAAAGGAATAAGTCAAGTTTTCCCTATTTGCAGATGACATGATGGTATACATGAGTGACCCCAAAAATTCAACCAAGGAACTGATACAGCTTATAAACACCTTCAGCAACATAGCAGGTTACAAGATCAACTCAAAAAAATCAGTAGCCTTCCTATATACAATAGACAAACAATCTGAGAAGGAAATCAGAGATACATCACCCTTTACAATAGCCACAAATGATGTAAAATACCTTGGGGTTCCTCTAACTAACCATGTGAAGGACCTATATGACAAGAACTTTAAGTCCCTGAAAAAAGAAATTGAAGAAGATGTCAGAAAATGGAAAGATCTCCCATGCTCATGGATAGGCAGGATTAACATAGTAAAAATGGCGATCTTACCAAAAGCAATCTACAGATTCAACGCAATCCCCATCAAATTACCAACACAATTCTTCACAGATCTGGAAAGAATAATACTCAACTTCATATGGAAAAACCAAAAAACCAGGATAGCCAAAAGAATCCTGTACAATAAAGCAACCTCTGGTGGCATCACAATCCCCAACCTCAAGCTCTACTATAGAGCTACTGTAATAAAAACAGCTTGGTACTGTCATAAAAACCAACATGTGGACCAATGGAATCGAATGGAAGACCCTGATATTAACCCGCACTTATGAACATATAATTTTTGATATGAAGCCAAAAATATACAATAGAGAAAGAAAGCATCTTCAACTAATGGTGCTGGCATAACTGGATTTCAATGTGTAGAAGGTTGCAAATAGATCCATATCTGTCACCGTGCATAAAACTTAAGTCCAAGTGGATCAAAGACCTCAACATAAATCCAGTTAGTCTGACTCTGATAGAAGAGAAAGTCGGAAGTAGTCTTGAACTCATTGGCACCACAGATCACTTTATTAATATAACACCAGTAGCAAAGACACTGAGTGAAACAATCAATCAATGGGACCTGTTGAAACTGAGAAGCTTTTATAGGGCAAAGTACACTGTCAACAGGACAACCTACAGCCTACAGAAAATATGGTACATATACACAATGGAGTACTACTCAGCAGAGAAAAACAATGACATCATGAGGTTTGCAGGCAAATGGATGGATCTCGAAAAAATCATCCTGAGTGAGGTAACCCATACTCAGAAGGATGAACATGGTATGTACTCATTCATAGGAGGATACTAGATGTAAAACAAAGATGACTAGAGTGCTATGCAACTCCAGGGAGGCTACCTAGAAAACGGGACCCTAGGAAAGGCCCAGGGATCACCCAATGACAGAGAAATGGATGAGATCTACACAAACAACCTGAATGACAGTGGGATTAATGAAGGGCAAGGTTTGAGGGAAAGAAAACTTAGGGGAGCAGGAGATCCCAGCTGGATCAAGAACAGAAAGGGAGAACAAGGAATAACAGACCAAACAAATAATGACCACATGAGAATAGGAATAGGCAGAGTGCTGGAGAGGTCCCCAGATATCTGTAGACTGCTGGCAATGGTCGAGAGAAAGCCTGATGTGACCTAGTCTGGTGATCAGATGGCCAAACACCCTAACTGTTGTGCTCGAACCCTCATCCAATAACTGATGGAAGTGGATGCAGAGATCTTCACCCAGACCCCAGATGGTGCTCCAGGAGTCCAATTGTTGAGAAAGAGGAGGGATTGTAAGAGTGTGAATTGTTGACACCAAGATTGGAGAGGCACAGGGACAAATAGCCAAATGAATGGAAGCACATGAATTATGAACCAAAGGCTGTGGAGGCCCCAGCTGGATCAGGCCCTCTGGATAAGTGAGACAATTGAATAGCTTGAACTATTTGGGAAGTACCCGGTCTATGGGACCCAGACCTGTACTTAGTGCATGAGCTGGCTGTTTGGAACCTTGGGCTTACACAGGGACACATTGCTCAGCCTGTATGGAATCCACAAGTTTTAAATGAATCCCCAGGGGAGTTTTGGCCCTGAAGAGATGGGAATGGAGGGGAGGGAATGGGGGAAGGTGGGGCTGGTGGCGGGAGGGAGGATGACAGGGGAACCCATGGCTGATGTGTAAAATTAAAACACAAACATAATAAAAAAATCTAAATAAAAAAAGACAATGTAATGCACTTTTGTTGTAGGCCATAAAGACATCAGGCTGGAACTTGTGTAGAAGCTCCCTCTATATTCTTTGTTTTCCTGTTTGCTTATTTTGTTGCTGGTATTGTTGTTTATCCTTGTTGGAAGGCACTACATGGAAAGTTGAGGAAGAATTGTTATTTATCATACTAGCTGGATATGGACCTGTGTGGGAAGCTACCAACACACCAGACAAGATGTATTCACTGTTGAAACAGTTTCATTGTTGTGGATACAGTCAACATATTTCCATTTAATTTAGAACCTTTGACACAAGAAGAAACTAATATTTTGGCAGTGTAAATAAATGAAAGACCAAAGACCTGTAGCTGGAGAGGTCCTACTTGGGAGGTCGTTGCCATTATTTTGTTGAATTGGTACATCACACCTGTAAAATTTTCTTCTAATGACTTGTGGTTGTGCCATAGAAGTCTGCTGCTGTCAGTTCCACTCATGGAAGGAAATATATATATATATATATTTGGCAGTGGCTACTGCAGATACTCATAACTGTCCATGTTGCTAAGAATAAGTGACTATTGCTATACCATAGTGGCCCAAAACTCATTTGTAGAAGGTTTAAAATAATCTGAAATTGTTTTCATTCATCCCAGGCTAAAGGAATATTATGGAAGGGGAGCAGAAATAATGTAGGAACTTCTTAAAGGGGTGAATAGTTAGTTGTCTGGTTTATTTCCTGGAAATGAAACATTCTCTCTCAGGGTGAGTAGTGAGGATTATCAGATTCAGGAAGATAATGAAACTGATGAGACTCAGGAAGCTCAGAAAATCACAAGCTTCACAAGGGCCCTCTACCATGACAAGAGCAGTGATCAAGAGGGGAGTGTCTAATGGAGGTGACTGAAAGTTGTGCAGAGAGATTCCGGTATTCATCTTTGGGAGTATTCCTGAGTGCTACAACTACCACTGAATCACTCAAGTGAAGTTACTCTTCACCTTGTAAATAACACTTATAAACTCATTAGTTTACCATACTGGAGTTGGATAATTTTTTTTGTCTATCATTTGTGCACCATGTGGTGTTAATAGATGTTTGTTTTTCTCCAAGAAAAATTATGCAACATCATAGGTTAGAGGTCAAGTCTTCAATACATATATCTTTGGGGAGGGAGTCACTACAGTAGAGTATGTCTTCCCACAAATACTGGAGAGATGAGAGTAAGTAGTAGATGGGAAGATTCCACATAATATTTCCATTTGAAATCTAATGCCCTATAAATGATAACATCTTCCTTTGCATTACATGGGAGCTTTTCAACTTCATTAACTATAGCTGTCTACTGAGGGAAGAGTAGAATTTGTCAACCTAGCAGAATATTAATGCCATGCATGGGTGCTCAAGCCCACATACAAATTTGGAAACCAATCTGAGTGCATCCATGCCAATTAATTAGAAACTAATGAGTCTTAAATTATAACTGTGGTCTAATACACCGAGAACCAACTGTCACACGTGGTCCATAGTCTCCCACAAATATAAATTTGTGGAGAATTAAAAACTCATTTGATGATCAACTAAAAATAAGCAATAATGACTACCTCCCTAGAACAGAGGGCACTGTAATCCTAAAAATACATGTTATGATCAGAGATATAGATACCTCAGAGGGGTACCTCTAAAGGAGAAAAAACCCATGTAAAATGTTTCAATGCAAAACTCATTATCTATAAAGGGATAATTCCAGAAGTTATGCATCACCCATTAGTAATACCAGATGTTGCTTGAAAAATGTCTTTATAGAAATTAATTATTCAAATCTTCCTAGGCTTGGAGAGCTCTTGTAATATATCTTATCATACATAATTTTGTTAGAAGATGTTTTTGTTGGAAACCAGTTATATTTTGTCTGAATTTGACACAGATTCCTTCATATGATATTTATATATTTTATAGACAAGGCTATGTCTTCCTAGTATAGAACTTGTATCTTGCAGTCTACAGTATGCTGAAGTATAATCCCTATTATATATCTGGAAGAAAGAATGGGAGAAGATCAGTTGAAAACTAATTTTTATCATCATATATACCTAAGTGTTCCAGGTGCAACTACATCTTGAAGAGGAACTGCTTTTTTGTTTAAGTACAGGGAGACAAAGGAAATCTGAAGCCTCAAGATTAGCCTACCACCAGCAGAATTACCCGACAGGGGAGATAGACTCATTGCTGAAGATAAAGGAGATTCACCTTTGTCTAATGATTCAAAGTCTTTAGAGGGAATTTTCTGGAGTCAGACTCAATGCCTCATGTCTGAGGCTATGCCCAGGAACTCATTCTTCTGTAATTTATAGGCCCCAGACTTTGAGACAAGACATCACTTCAGAGAACAGCTGCTCTAGAAGTCTATGAGAGCTGTAACAGTTCTCAGACATGAACAGTTGCTCTGTAAGGGACAGCTCTTAATCAGCATCCTGGCATGGCTGAAAGAGAGCTCTGAGCTGTAATGGCTCTCAGAGATCATCTGCTGTTACTGAGAGTTCAAATTGTTTCATTTATGTCCCTCGTGGAAATCTGTCTTAAGTTATTTTATCTGAATTGACAAGAAATTACCTCCTGTTTGCACCTGTCTGCTCACCCTATTCTTTAACAAAGGTGGAATAGGAACCTGGTTAGAGACAGGACACAGGACATGGTTTCCACCCACTACCATTTTCAAAGTGACTTTTATTTCATTTTCCTCTAGCACAGAGGTTACATGAAAACTCAGGGATTATGTGACCAATGTAGAGACTTACTATGAGCATATTTTCTAAGATGTGCCTGGGATTACTTATTGATAAGACAACTGGAAGTAGGGGACATACTGAAATTAAGATAATTCTGAAGATGGTTTATTTATAAACAATTGAAACACAATGTTTGGAACCATAGAAAATCTGATGTCATAGAATATAACTTTCTAAGTTTGTTCCATCATTACCTTCTTTAGGTAGAGGTATCCAGAAGGAGTTGTGTAAAATCAGCTACTTTGGGCACATCAATGACTTTCTTAAATGCTCTAATCCTTAAATGGCTTAAAAGGAAATTAAACAGAGGGTTTAAAGCCTGACCCTACACAGTATCTTCCAAGTCAGTGTCCCTATATATGGGAGACCCCTTTGCTGGACATAGGAGGTACAAAATGTTTGATGAAGTATAGCTATAGACCAGCCTTTTTGGGAGACAGAGTTGGATAAAGATCTGAGGTGCAAATGGAAATGTGAAGTTGATTGATTATTTTATACTGTGGAATCCTAAGTATATTTAATTCTTTCCCAACTAAGTTTATTGTTTATTTAAACCATTAAACATTTATTAAAACTTTAAAAATACAATCATCCAACTTCCTAAGAACTCTCCTCACAAAAAAAAGAACCATTAGCACACACTCTGTGGAGTTGCTATAGTAACGATCTAATTTATAAAAATAATGAATAGTTTTTAGTATCCAGCTCCCAGTACTTGGGAGTGTCAGGAGTTTCAAGGTCCTTTGCTGCTACAAAATGAGTCAGAGAAGAGAGAATCAGGCAAAAGCAAACCAAACCAAACCAGAAGACTATCACTAACAACAAAATAATACCAAGGCTCACTTCTGATGAATTTTACATTTAGGATTATGTAGCCCAAATTTGCCAAATACTTTTACTAGTTTAAGTGCAATTGAAGTGCTAAGACAGTATGAGTAGTAACACAACAAAGAGCCTTGGTCTGCATGGAACTCACTGGGTAGAATGGTCTCAAACTCTGAAATCTCCGTGTGCCTTCCAGCTCCTCCTGTGCTGACTGAAGGCAAGGTTGTCATAATTTTTTTGCAGATAACAGTTACTAGAGAATTGAAAAACAGAACTTCACTTTAATACTTTATGTCTATTTTATATATTTTTTCCTTTTTTTTATTTTTCAAGACTGTGTTTCTCTGAGTAGCTTTGGCTGTCCTGGAACTCACTCTGTAGAACAGGCTGGCCTGGAGCTCAGAATTCACAGAGAGCCACCTGCCTCTGCTTCCCAAGTGCTGGGATTAAAACAGTATGCCATCACTGCTTGGCTTAACTTTTTTTGGGTAATTATTATAATTACACCATTTTCCTTTTCCCTTTACTTCCCCCAACTGCTTTCATTTATCTTCCACAATTCTCTCCATCTCTGACTCCCTCCCTCTCTTCTCTTCATCTCTTCCTCACACACACAAACACACACATGTGTACATCACCTGTACAAATATAACTTCAAGGCTGACAGTTTGGTATTGGATAATCTATTGTCTTTTTAATGTATACAAACATAACTCTAGGTTCCAAGAAGAAACTTAGGTTTCTGCAGTAGATGGATCAACAGAAATGAACTGTCATTTCTTCCCCCAATCATTCTTATGTTAATTACGTATTCTGAATTAAGATCTCACTTTGGGACCCAAATTGCCCTGGAGTTTATTGTGTCATAACAAGCCATGTGGCCTTGGAATTGTGGCTCAGTCTCCTAAGGGCTGTGATTACAGGCATGAGCCACCATGACAAGATGCCTCCTCAGATTTAAAGCCAGAAAAGGAAAGAAGTTTGGGGAGTAGCTTACTGTTCACCAACAGGACTGAAACTTCATTTAAGCTTTGACCGAATCCATCCATGCTGCTTTATGTCAAAACAAAATTAAAAAATAAAATAAATATAGCAAAGACACCAGAAACTGAAAAGTGTGAGGGTAGTTGAACTATTTGGTCTTGACAAGTATATTACAAATGCTGTGAGCAAGATAAATGCAAACAGCTCAGGGACTGATTTGGAGAAGGTATTTATCAACCTGAAATGATTACCCTTGATATAATTCAGTTGTTCAAAGTGTTTATTATTGCAAGGGAAGAATGCAGAGTTCTTTGCAGAAAAGAGGGTTGAAATACAAGTTTTGATTATACTTGCTTGAAGAAAATAGTGATTTGTCTATAATTGTATTGGCAGCACTGCATTTTCATGGAAAACTCAAAAGAAGATTATATTTGCATTTCTCAGCACTCTTATTTTGTCTTTCAAGGTTTCTAAGTTTACTCTGTGAATTTGTACTTATTAAATTTTGGCCATAATATATACATGTCAACTATAATACTGTGAAATAAAAATTGTTATTAAAATACTATGTTTGAAAAAAAAACTTAACAAATGAGAAACAATGTACTCAATAGACTATTATAGAGAATGTTTAAATATTTTGAAATGATCACTATAAAACAATGTCAATAAGTAAATAATAACCGAAATATTCAGAATTTGGTCATTTAATGATAAAGAAATTCTGGAAGCTGGAGAAGAAAGTTTCAGAGTCTGATTTGTTCAACCTATGGAGAATGATGAGAACCCCTGTGGATGCAGGAATCTGTCCATGGTGCTGAAAATGTGTGCGACTTACACAAGCATGTTCTTTGTGGGACTCTGAATACCCAGAATTTTCCTCTTCACTACATCCAGTTCATGATTCCATTTTCTTCAGCCCACACCACTAATATCAGAATTACATAAGCCCACTGTGCATTTTCTAAGCTCCTACCCCTTTCTGTCACCTTGTACATAATTAAGACCTTGAAGAGAAAACTACTGATTAACATGTTGTCTTAGTTAATCAGTATTGAATACCATAAAGTACTTAAAACATTTAAGCTTATTATTGATGCAGGAGGACTAACCATGAGTTAATAAAATTCCAAAATGCATATAAGTTTCCACTACAGTATAGGAAGCAATTGGTCAAATGTCATGGATGAGTGCAAATAGTATCAACTGGTCACCAAGTTGCTTTATAGTTCCACTAACAGCAAATTTTGAGCAACAATATACTGGGTAGATACACTATTGATGGTTGCTAAGGAAAACTTGAACAATTACTATTGGTTGATTGAATTGATAAGGTTATACCCAATGTCTGAGTCTGTGCACAGTTTCTGTCCCTATTGTAAAAAAGTGTTTTATTAATGATAATGTGTTACAGTTAAAGAAGAATAAGAGCTAAAATGCAGATAATAGTTTGTCTTTACACTGGATTATTAAAATGCTCATATAAAATGACTAATTGGTAAACACAAATATAAGAATTTTCATGGGTCTAATTTGGAGGCATAGACATAATGCCCTTCATCAAAGCCATATTTCATCAATCTTCTAGTTTTCTTTCCTAAAATGCCTAATCCTTTTGTCAAGACAATAGCTGTTGTCCATGGGCCAGTGCAGATCACAACTAGAAGACCACTTCTTACAATTCAGTCACCCAGCTTGAAGTTTTTCTTAATGGAAACAGCTTTTTAAAATCATTGATAGAGCTATGATATCTGAGTTAGATACACCTTGGTAATAAACCCAGAACTTTACACTGCATCATTAGAAAGTTAGATTTTGTTTAGTTTGGCTCTGGATAGCTATCCCATGTGAATCTTTATTTGTTCCATCATTGGCATTGATGGAAGCTTGAATTATGATATTTGGTATATATACTTTAGTATTTGATGTATCAGACACACACATTCTGGACTAGAACCTGTTTCTTTTATATTCTTTTCTTGATAATGAATTGGTATTTTATACAACTAAAATGTGTGCAAATTAATGGGTATGAGTGAATGTAATTTATAATTATAGGCTTGATTTTACTTGTCTTCTGCTGTTATCTGAAAAAAAATTTCAGCTTTGAAAGGACTTTAAAGTAGTTTAAAAGAACTTGTCAAGAAAAGGAGATTTAATTGATGAATGGGATATAATTTGGCTTTATAAATTTAAGTGATCCTTATATCCTCATCATGAGTACCACAAACCATTGACACATATCAATGTTTTTTTTTTTTTTTTGTCTTTTTGAGACAGGTTTTCTCTGTGTAGCTTTGGTGACTGGCCTGGATCTCGCTCTGTAGACCAGGCTGGCCTTGAACTTATAGAGATCGACCTGGCTCTGCCTCCAGAGTGTTGGAATTAAAGACGTGTGCCAACTCTACCTGGCTCATACCAATTATCTTTGAGAAACACTTACATCCTTTAATTCTTAAGAACATAGGCTTTGTTATTTGAAAACTTCTTTCTTTTTTGTAAATTATTAAATTGAACAATTACAGTTATTACCTTGCCTATAGGTAAATATTATTAGGTTATCATGTTAGAATATAGAAACATACTAAATAAATAATTTTTCTTAGTTATAGACTAATAAATGTGCCTTTCACTTTGGAGTGGATGCCCTGAATGTCCAAAACCCTAAGCATATATATTTTGAATGATTTCATTCTATTTGATATTTATATGTCATTGAAAGCTATATTGAAGATTCATGAGCTGAACCAAATGGATTTGGTAATGGAACCACATCTGGAAGACTAATTATAACTTGGAATCACTCCCTGATTAAGCTTGAAAAGATGTGCTCTCAAATACTCATTAAGCTAATTTTGAAAAACAGTCAAAATATATTCATCTTTCTAGTCTCAGTGGCATTATCTATCTCTGTCATTTCCTAAGGATGTGGATAGACCACCTGATTTGTTATTTTTTTGTAGAAAGGGAGTTCTATGGATCATATCTTTGCTATTTCTACCATAGTGATCCTTACTCATAGGGTGTGAACTCATGTACAACTTCTTTTTTTTGAGTTTGAAATCCTATGATAATGTTAGGGCTTCAGAAAACAGCAACTGAATGATTTTTAAATCTGTTATCTTTTAAATTATTTCTAATATTCCAAAATTATTTGTAAAATAGTTCAGTTTTATATTATTTTATCTAAGCATTCTATCCCCAGTGATGATAGAATCAAATTTTAGAATAGTCCTAGAATTAATGAGATGATGTTGGGGATGGAGAATAAGTGATATTCTTTTATGATAAGATTTTTAAGTGGGGGTTACATACAGCTTTTCATAAAAAAGACTGCTTTAGTTGTTCATAGATATTAGTGCATTCCACAAAGCCTAGTTGTTCATACAGACTCTACTGTCAGAATCTGAGTTTTCCAGACCAATGTCATCTATATCTTCTACAAATGTGAGAGCAAGGCTGGAAATTCAGCTGCCATTGTAAATCAGCAACAGTCAGGATTGATCTTTGCATTTGGTTTTCAGTGACCTCTCTGTAACCACAGGTGAAAACAGATGTTTCAACACCATTGTAGAAAGACCCTAGACTGAAGTCTATTACTGGAGCTGACAACATAGAATTTGACTTCATACTCTTTTTAAGCTGCCAAATGGCATTAAGAACAATCACAATGCTCTACAGATCATGCATTTCTCAGTTATAAAAAAAATGTTTTTTGTATGTTTTCTTAGATATGCCATAACAAAATATCACAAAGCCAACAGAAATTTAGTATGCCAGTGTTAGGGAGGCCAAAAATTTAGAACAAAAGCTCTGAAAAAGAATATACTGAAACAGGCAGGGCATTTTGTTCTTGTTTTCTATTACCTCTGGTGGCTTGGCAACAGCCTTTAGTGTTTATTTATAGCAGAAGCATCTTTTCCACTGTTATTATATCATGCATTCTCTCTATGTATATCTCTATTGTACACAAAGTCAGTCACATTACACTAGATGCCAACTTTTCTCTATAATGACTACATCTTAATTCATTGTATATGCAATTACTATTTTCAAAAATGTTCACATGAAGAGGCATTTTACATATGGGCTTCAGAAATATTTGCTTGGGTTATAAAACTCAACCCAGAATGTGCTTTATTATTATTATATAAAAATACAGGCATAGATTTTATAAACCTAGGTTATAATTTAGCTAGTAGTTTTCTATACATGGAAACAAGTCTAATAACTGATCATAAGTTTCTCTAATTTCAGTCTCAAATGAGTGCATGATCTAGCCTTGGTTTTCATCATTCCTTTACAAATTCCAAACCCCACTTCAAGTACTAGTTTTGTGAAAGTAAGATATCTTTATTAGAGATACATTGTGTTACTTTAGGATGTTTAAAGAGCATGCAAATGATTTTAATACATAAGAATGCTCATCTAACAAACAGAATGATGTTGTGTGATACTCTTCTTTGGGATATACAAAACTACCATCTGCTTACTCAAAAGAGACTATTGACAACAAACAAATGTAAGGATGCCACTGAAGCCCAACTTGGCTAACCAATTAGGTTTATTGAGGTTACTTACAGGAGTATGGGTTAGAGGTAATTGATGGAGCAAAGAATAGCTCCAAGTCAGCCACATCACTGAAAGCCCAACCCAGAAAGGATGCTGGTTCAAGAAAATGTGTACCTTAGGGCTATCTATATGATTTTCAAGCAAAGTGATAGGTCAGAGAATGACTTCACCTTAGCTTGACTGATCTCTGTGTTTTCCAAATTCTTTACCTGTTATATAACCTACAAAATGGAGAAGTCCTATGTATCTGGTCAATTTCAGGGATTTCCTGAGCTTCTCAGATGGTTGTTTCCTAAATCTTAACAAACATCCTCTTCAAACTTCCTGGGTCTTAAGGAACTTTGGAAGAATCATTACACAAGAACTAGACAGCAACGCTTAATATTTTGGCATGACAACAAGCTCAGAATAGAACTAGAATTACAGCAGAGAAAATTTTACTTAAGGATTTGCTATGCCCACCTATGCAACTGAATCTCTCTGATCGAGCTGATGGGGCTGTAGATTCAGTCTCTCTGTTAATCACTTTTTGTCTTAAGATCCAAACTCTAGTTGAGACCCCACTGGGTGATTCTGACTTTTGCACAATGTTTTAGCTGATATCAACCAGCTAGGTGAAATGACTTCTAATTATTCATTCTCTCTTTCTCCCTACTTTTTGCTCTCCTTCTGAACTGGCAACCTCACCTGTACCACTAAATCTAGTTTATTCTGCCAACATGAGAAGTAGATTTTCCTTAATGTTGTTGGCTCAGCAGTATACTCATGTCCCAAATCTTCATTTCCAGATTTCCTGTGGTGCCTTATAATATAGAAAACATAATCTAAAAATTGGCAGATTTCTTGTTTTTTTTCCCCCTGTCACATTTCTTTGAGGCAAGAAAAGGAGCCAATAAAACTTCTGAGTGTAGTGAAGTGTGAAAGAGTATAAACATTGGTAGAAAGCAAATGCACTATTTAATAGTTTTTGTCATGGATATTTTATTTTGTAGATAAGGAGGCAGAGGTTTGAAGAGGACAAATGATTCACTTCAAGTTAAGCTCATTAAAATGGTGGATTTAAAATGTAATTCCATTGTGACTGTAATATTAGATCTTTTCACTACACTGATCTTTCGTGCTTACAAAGTGGAAGTTTTGAGCTAACATATGAAATTATTCAGTGTTGAAACACACATCAATATTGACAAGATACAAGTTATTTTTAAGTTTAGCTGCAGCTAGCTATCCCAATTAAAGACCCAGAAAACTACTTCATATATATTGGCAAACTCATCCCAAACCATTTAGAAAGACAAAAGACCAAGTCTCATCACCGCAACTCCAAAGGAAAACAAAATTCGAACTGGTTGGTGGATAATAAAATAGATAAACAAAACACAGCACAGAATCTGTAAACAGATCTGCAAATATTACTTTATCTTGACCAAAAAAACAAAGCGCTTTTGGAACAAGACTTCCACATGAAAGTGAAAGACATCCCAGTGACCTCACAGATCTTACAACAATTGATCCAAATGGCTTACAAATCCAAATATTAAATTCACAACCTTAGTAGAACATTGTGTATTTGAAAATGTGGGTGATTTTTGGTAAAATGAGGATTTTTCTCAAACCAACACCACATTAACCAGTCAGAAAAAAATATACTGATATGTTGGCCTTTGCTAAAACTAACAGATTCATTCAGAAAATTACTTTATGCAAGTGAAAAGAACACATTCTGGGAGAAAAATCTGCACAAAAGATGTATCTCTTAAAGCACGGGTGTTGAAAATATAGGAACAAGTCTTAAAATTCAACTACCAGAAGATAACTGGATTTTAAAAGGGAATGTAGATTTCTTTTCAAAATATTTTAAAAAGAACTCATTGAAGATTTTATCTATCTATCTATCTACCTATCTACCTATCTACCTACCTACCTATCTACCTATCATCTATGGAAATACATATGAGCAAAAATATTCAATATTGCATATCTATAAAAAAATCAAAGTTCTACCTAAAATAATAAAATCAAAATAAATGATTTCCATTATTGGGGGAGTGGGTTATATATTAGCTATAATAAGTGGATGTTTAGATTATTTCTATGCTCTAGATTTATTTTCATTTTCTGTATATTAGTTGTGCATGTATGTATTTTACAATCATAAAATCTCATAGGTTGTTCAACACAGTGTAAGCCTCAATGCAAAGCTATTGGCTCCAGTTAGTCACAATATATTGGCTGATTGATTGCAATGTGTGTATTAGGTCAATTCAAATACGCTTTCAATAGAGTGTCATATATGGGGTATATAGAGTGCTAAATGAGGTATATGGGACCTAGTTTTATGTTCCATATTTCCTGTCATTGTAACACTAATCTAAAATATGTCTATCAATTAAAATATATAAATAGAAAGTAGCAAGAACATGTTTCTATACAGCAAAATAATGTGGAAAATATGTACACCAGAGAAACTTAGGTGATTGTTCTATGTGAAATACTTGGCTGTCTTAGAGTCAATGAAAGGTGAGTTCTATGGGCAAAGCTGGACCAAACAGCCTTCATGTGAAGTTAAATGATAGGGGGTTAAGAACCAGAACTACTGCAGCAAGAGTTTGGAAGATGGCTGTTAGAGATTTCTGACTCATTAAAGAACATTACATCTCAAGTTAAGAAGCCAACTAATTAAGAGCATAGCCATTCACATGAACCAGAAGTAATACCTGTCAAGAGGTCTCTTGTGGAAATGTTCTTTAGTGGTGTAGTGGTGACAGAAATGACATGTTTATCTCTGCCCATTTCTATCACCTCTTTGCCTTAGTTCACAGACTAGGCTCCATTATCTTCATCCACATATGAGCCCTTTCCTCACTTTAAAAAATATCTTTGCTTTTGCTACCACATCTTCCTGTCTATGTCCATGTCCCCTAAAAAAATCATGGGGCATATGAAGAGCCATTAAGTTTACATTTTTTCCTAATAATGAAAAGTATTTCTAGCCTGACATTTAAATCTTTCTTTCCCTTTGACTTGATTTTCTCATGTGATGTGAGATAAGGTCTGATTTCATTCTTCTGCAAATGTATGTGTTCTTCTGTAGTTTGCTCAGCACTTTGGGAGAAAACTTCTTTTTCCTTCTGGCATGTTCGTTGTACTTTGGTTTCATTTCATTCTTTGATAGTTTCATATGTATGTATAATAAATTTTAATCATTCTCACCTCTCCTCAAATTTCATCTCTCATCTGTACTCCCAATCCTGATAAAATCATTTCTTCTTCCCAACGAATCTGGACCCTCTCCTTTATGTTCTTCTTTTTTTTTTTTTTTTTTTTTGGTTTTTCAAGACAGGGTTTCTCTATGTATCTTTGTGCCTTTCCTGGAACTCACTTGGTAGCCCAGGGTGGCCTTGAACTCACAGAGATCCGCCTGCCTCTGCCTCCCGAGTGCTGGGATTAAAGGGATGCGCCACCACTACCCGGCTTTATGTTCTTTTCTTTGTGTGTGACTCACTGAGTTTAACTAGAAGTTCTTGCCTGATCCTGGATGGGAGGGCATTTCCTGGAGCAAGGACACCTTATCAGAAGCTGTACCACTGAAGGCAGCAACAACAATTCCCTGAACACTCATGAACACTCATCAGTCCCTTAGAGACGTGTGGGACCTCATGTGCTGCCTCTACTCCCCATAACTATTAGTAATATCAAACATCTCACATATAATATTTTTAATTATTGTAGAAGGAGTATCTTCAGTTTGCACAGCTCTACATACCAGGCTAGCTGGTCTCCAAATTTTTAAGTATTCTCCTGTCACTGCTTCCCATCTCACATGGGAACATTGGGATTAAAGGTGCATGCTAATGTTCCTTGCTTTACATGGGTTGTGGGGATTTGAATCAAGATCTTCATATTGGTACTGCAAGCACTTTATCCACTGAGCCATATCCTTAATGCCTGTATCATGGTTTTGATACATTTATCTGTATTCACTAGCATATCACTGAATGTCTTAGAGATATTAGAAGCCACTTAGTAAATGTTCTGTGGTTAATTTAGTCTATAAATGTTGTCTCTGTATGATGTTATCTCTGACATCAGTAGCATCTATGATTTTATTGGTTATCTAGATTATAAAAGTTCATGAATTTTAGAGGTTGGTTGCAGTTGGTGTTGGGGCTTATAGCAGTGGTAGCAGGTTTTGCTGAGTTGTCAAATATAGACAATGTCTTCTCTATAGCTAGGAAACAAGCATAGATAGTACTAGGATATTTTGGCAAGAGCATCTATAGACTGATTTCTATTTGTCTTGGAAGAGATGCTTTGAAAGCCTTCTGAAGCATGTGCAGGTAACATTTAAAAAGCATACTCCTCATTTTGTTGGATTATCAGGTACCCTTCACTAAGCCTGATAGGTTGCTGAAGCTTTAGATAAGGCATTTGAATTTCTGGATTGCAGGGTCTCATTGTGCATATTCCATTTCAAACAAGAAGTGCTTTGGTGAAGACAAGATTACTAATGATAGCCTTGGAGCTGAAATAACACGGGTGTACTCTTCCCCCAGGCTCTCTGGAGAAACATGAGTTATGCTCAGTGCATCTGCACTGCAGCTTCAGTTTCAAGGATGTGATAGAGGAAGAAGTCCTTCTCTAGGGCTTACAGATGGGTATAGTTTTCACAAGGGCTGGAACAAATACTGGTACAGTACTCCACCTACAGAACTCAGTTGTAGGCTTTCTCAACTTCTGTTGGACCATAATTGGTGAAGTCAGGAATTAGCAACAGTAGGCACATTCCAAAGGTTGTGTGCTCAGAAAGAGGTCTTCTGCACTGCATCATTTTCTGAGCTCCCTGAACCTCTTAAGTTTCTTTAAGTTCCTTGTCTTATTTAATTTCCTCTTGCATCAGGAAGGGAATGTTTTGAGCTATAGCTTTGAGGCTATAGCTACACAATAACACATTTTGAATAGTGTCATTTAAGAATATGAGCAAAATTATACCTTTCCAAAAGGCACTTACATTTTTATTGTAAAAATTGGTTCTTTAAATATGAGCTAGTTATTGGTCTTTAACTTCATTTCTTTAAGAAACTGTTATCCACACGTTGGGCGGTGGTGGCACATACCTTTAATCTCAGCACTCAGGAGGCAGAGGCAGATGGATCTCTGTGAGTTCAAGTCCAGCCTGGTCTACAGAGCAAGATCCAGGATAAGCACCAAAACAATACAGAGTAATCCTGTCTCAAAAGAGAGAGAGAGAGAGAGAGAGAGAGAGAGAGAGAGAGAGAGAGAGAGAGAGAGAGAGAGAGAGAGAGAAAGAAAGAAAGAAAGAAAAACTTAACAGACAGTCTGAAGTACAAATACATATAAACCGCAGCTCTTCACACATAGACGTGTCTGGTGTCGCACAGTTTTAGATATATTCTTGAGTACATATTGGGTAAAAATGAAAGCTGTTGCATAAAATGGCAAAGATACTTTTTGAGTACTTATTTAAGGTTATGAACTCATGTATGATTTTCAAAATAGACAAAAATAAAAGCTGCAGTACATAATTAACTATAAATTGAGTTATCAATGCTCAGATAGCATAACTGATTAAATGAAACATGACTGTATGCGCTTCATATTTTTGAGAGTTTATTGCCATTATTACAAGAAAATTAGCATTGCAATGAGATAGTACAACCTAAGGGGCTTGTTTGCCTTCTGTAGTTCTAAAGATAATGGAGGCTGAAAGTTTGTCTATTATAGTAAATAGAACTCCTCATTCATTAAAAATCTTTGTGTAATCTATAAAATAATAACATGATTCAAGTTAATTTTCTTTCTTTGAATTATATAAGATGAAATGGTGAAAGATATTTTAATAAAACATGTAGGCTATCTACTAAGATCAGGAGCGACAAACGACATTTCAAGGGTGTGATGACTAGTTTATGCCAACTTGACACAAGCTAGAGTCATTAGATAGGAAGAAGCCTTGGTTGAGAAAATGGTGCCATAAAGTTGGTCTGTAGTCAAGCCTGTAGGGCATTTTCTTATTTAGTCATTGATGTGAGAGGACCCAGATCACAGTAGGTAGTATACCCTCAGCTGGTGGCCCTGGGATATAAGAAAGCAGGCTGAGCAAGCCATAATGAGCAAGTCAGTAAGATGCACCTCTCTACTGTCTCTACATCAGCTCCTACCTTCGGATACCTTCCCTGTGAGAGATTCTGTCCTGCTCTCCTTCTAGGAGGAACACTGATGTGGAAGAATAAGCCAGATAAACCCTTTCCTACCCAAGTTGATTTGTTATGGTGTATCATCACAGTAATAGAAACCCTAAGACAGATGTTGGTACCAGGGTAGCAGGTCATTGCTGTGACAGACATGTTGTTTTGGGGAGGCTTATGGAAAGACTTTGGAACTTTGGGTTAGGAAAGCTATTCAGTGTTGAGAGTACAGTGAGTAGGAGAAAGGGCATGAGTCTATCAATGAAGTAAATATGTAAGTGGAAAAACAGAACTGAAATACTCTTGTCTCCACTCTAATGCTACCTCGAGAGGAAGGGGAGTGGAGTGTAAAAAATTAGCCCTTTGTCATAGTGACTGATGAGGAATAGGTGATGATGTAAATGTATGAACATACAGAACAGAGTCTGGCACACAGTCAGTGCTAAGTATTACATTGTATTTACAGTCTTCAGACTAAGTACTTGGGAATTGAAAGGGAGGCCCAATGTTAGCATCAAGGACTGATATTCATAATAACAAATATTGTGTCTTACCTTGTTTTTGTACTGAAATAAAAGGAAAGAAAAGAATACACACAGAGAAGGAAGGAGAAAAAGAGATAGAGATAGATGATAGATAGATAGATAGATAGATAGATAGATAGATACATGCATGCATACATACATACATACATACATACATACATACATACAGTCAGTCAGTCCCTCTTCTGTATTATGCTAACACTGAGATTATGGATAAGTTACTTGTGCAGCAGAATTGTTAGAAGCTCTTATTAATAAAATAAACTTGAAGCCAAGTATCAGGGTGAATGCTGGAAGATCAGAGACACAGAACAAGCCACAGCTTCCTCACCTCATCAGTTCCTCAGCTGGTCTTATTTCCTCAGACTGCAAGCTTGTGAGTCCTCATCCAAATGAATCTCAACTGAACTATGTTGCTCCAAAGCCTAAAAGCTTAGCCAGCCAAATGCTTAACTAGCTCTGGTGTCTGGTGTTCATGCCTTATATATCTTTCTGTTCTCTACCATCACTTCCTGGGATTAAAGGCTCTCTTTCTGGGATTAAATGTGTGAGTCACCATGCCTGGCTGTTTACAATGTGGCCTGGAACTCACAGAGATCCACCTGGCTCTGCCTCCTGAGTGCGGGGATTAAAAGCGTGTGCTACCACTGCCTATCCTCATGTTTAATATTGTGGCAGTCCTGTTCTTTGACCCCAGATAAGTTTATTTCGGGGAATACACAATATTTTGGGGAACACAATACCACCACATTTCCCCTGTTTTTGTCTAAAATTTAAAAAGCTTATAACTAATACAAGAAAAATCATGTCCAATATGTATATACAATATACATAGTCACGATTACATTAACAATGTCTAGTCCATTAACATTTGACAGATTCAGACAAAAATCTCCATTATATATATTAACAATGTTCAGTCCAATAACATTTGGTAAACTCAGACAAAAAAAAACTTTGTTACTTCTTCTATGTAAAACAAGTAGTTCCATTTTAAAAGTATTTTTTCTTTTCATAATAGATTCAGTAATCTACTTTTTGTCATTTTTATATCTTCTCCTTTTTCTTTTTACAGTAGATTCAGTGATCTACCCATTTACCCTATTATTTCTTTATCTTTTTTCTCAGGGTAGATTCAATGATCTACCTCATATCTATATTCTCCTTTTTCTCTTTTAAACAAAAACTCTATTTTTGGGTTAATTGTCAAGTCCTGTATCATTTGTCTAGCTGCTGCATAATGAGGAAGTGCAGGGCTTGTCACAAGTCCTTGTTCACGTATTCTGTCAGGCTGGATCATCTCAGCCAGTCATCTCAAAATTGTCCTGAGCAGTTTTTAGTCCAAAGTCGATCTTTTGTTGGTGTTAATCAGCTTAATGGCTTTACCATAGTCCATGTGGAATCGTCATTGTGGGATCCTGTCATCTTTTTGAAAATTTCAAAGTCATTGTTAGGCGTGATCATGGTTCCCTGTAGATTTTTTTTTTTTTATTATTAGTGCCTCCTCTGTGGTTTGGAGCAATCACAGTCTGATAAATATCTGTCTTTCAGGACCATGAATGTTCTTCCCTAGAAAAGAAAATCTTCACAACAATTTTTCCCCACCATTTGTCTTGCCAAACTTTTCCAAACTGACCTTTGCTGATGCTTTCTTGTAACACGATGGTCCTGGCAATTCTTCTCTGAACAATCAGTAGTAAACCCTTTGTCCCAGATAGCAGCATCACCACAGTCATCAACATGATGTAAAGAAACCAGCAACTCAGAGCCACAGCTGCTGCCTCCACAATTCCACTGCCACCGTTTGTGGCTGGGTCCCGGGCGGAAACTTCTCCTTAGCAAGCCTCCTAGGCTGGCCTCAAACTTGGGATCCTCCTGCTTCCATCAGCAAATCCTACCAGCGTGCTCCACCACAACTGGCTGAGTGTAGCTCGGGCCTGAGCTGGGGCTCACAAGGCCGGAGGTAAGCCACTTTTTCATGAATTCGTACCACGAACGTTGGGCGCCACATCTAGTTGGAATCTTAAATGCTAACACTAAGATTACAGGTAAGTTACCTGTCTGAATTTCTCACCTGTTTAAGATGTGTCATCACCTAACAAGTGATACATGATAAATAAGGTACTCTGCATTTACTAAAAGAGAAATGTAAACATCAACCAAGTCACAAACCCTTTGATCTACATCAGTGTACTACATGCAAGATATGCTAGGGCAAAGGTGGCACAAAGCTTGTGGGAGCAATCAACCAATATCTGATTTGACTTAAGAACCATTCCATAAGATGGAACTTATACCTGACACTGCTTGGGTGACTATGAATCAAGTATTAGATAGTTCGGGGATCTATGGTAAAACCAAATAATACTGGTCTAAACAAGAAAAAAAGACAGTGATAAAATGACTCCTAAGGCCATTCTACTATACTCATAGATCAATGCCTTATTTAGCCATCATTAGAGAAGCTTCCTCCTACAGCAAATGGGAACAAATGTAGAAATCCGCAGTCAGACATTATGCAGAGAATTAGAGGCCTTGAAACATTCAGCCTTCAGCGTAATGTCTTCATCAAATTTCTACCCTCAGGGCTCAGGGAATACTGTAGATGAGGAGGAAGAAAGAGTGTAAGAGGCAGAGAGGATGTAGGACACCCTAGAAAAAGGCCTTCTAAATCAGCATGATCAATGCTCATATGAACTCACAGAAACTGAAGCTGCAGGCAGAGAGCCTGCACAGGTCTGCACCAGGTCCTCTGCATATGTATTATGGCTTCAAGTTTGGTGTTTATTGTAGGATTCCTGAGTGTGTGAGCCAGTGGGTCTCTGATCCTTATGCCTTCTTTTGGGCTCTTTTCCTTCTATTGGTTTGTCTTTCCACTTTGATGTAATAGTTTTGGTTAATCTTATTTTTATTTTATTTCAAAATGAATGAACAAGTGATTGAATGAAAGAAAACCTACCAACTAGGATAAATCTTAACAACTGAACTGTTTCATTTATACCTGCTGAGAGAAAATCAGTTTTCTCCAATGGAGCGACAATGGGCATAATAGCCACTTAAGGACAAGCCTCATGTTCAGAAGTGGTTGATCAATATATTATGGACTCCACTGATTTTGGGGTACTTTTATTTGGTTGTAGTTTAGTGATTTTAAATTTCTTTTTGGGTATTTTTTTAATTTCATACTCTTTGAGGAGGTTTGTTGTATGTGTTTTTAGAAAAAACTTAAAGTTGGGTGGGATGGGAGGGGAAAGGATCTGAAAGGATTGGGGTAGAGAATATGATCAAAATACGTTTAAATCTAAAAATTGTTTAAAATACTATAAATGAAAAAAATCTGAGACTTCCTTAGGTTTTTTGGGGGCATACCATCAAAAGAAATTCAGAGTTCCTGACTCTTTTTCTTTCTCTTCCCCCCTCTTTCTCCCTCCTTCACTTCTTTCCTCCCTCTCTCCCACCTCTCTTGTACCTACTCTCTCCCTCTCCTTCCCTCCCACCCTCTTTCTTTGTTTCTTGGCTAGAGATGTGTGCACTCAGCCAAGGATGTAATCCTGTCATGATATGCTAACTTTGCTACAGGCCCAAACATAATATTAGACTTGACACTTCAGATTTATCAGTCAGTATAAATCTCCCAACTAAGCACCAAAATTATAACAATGCTCACTTAATGCTTCTTCCTAAGCATGCTTTCCTGACCTTGCATCTGATATATATTTACTAATTTTGTACTAGGTGCCAGGAATATTTTTTTTCCTCTAAATATATGACTTACTCAAAATTATGTGAAGACCTAGATTTTCCCTGGGCCAACAATAGGCTTGATTTATGTCTTTTGAAAAGCTCTTTCTCCTCCAGTGCACCCTTTGTCTCAGCATTAATCCCCTATAAGAATTTGGAAAATTCATCAGTTGTTCCTTCACTGTGCAAAATAGTGACAAAACAGAACATAGACAGTTTTGTTCTAAAGTTGTTCAGTCTGGTGAATTAAATATACAACCAAATAGGTATTCAGAATTGAAGTGATATTTTTATAATAGAAAGTCATGTATCTTTGCACATCACATAGGAAACAAATACAGGAGAATGACAATTACCAAAAGGTGTGTAGAAGTTGGTCCATGGGAGGGAAGTTGTAGTCAACCAGGAGTATGAAGTTTTCATATGCCATTTGCACCATTGTGACTCTAGGTAGTGTTTTTGGTTTTAAATATAATTTAAAATAAATCAAAACCAAAGGAAATAAACTGATACTAGCCCATGTCTCAAATCTAAATGATGGAAGTGATTCGGATGCAGACGGGGAAAGGAGGTGTGGAGGGTGGTGTAATGGACGAACAGGAGTACAGATGGCAGGACAGAGCAGCTGTGGAAGAGTGACTCATCAAGAGAAACTATGATAGCTTCCTAAATCTCAGAGAATCTTTCTGTGACTAGATTATCATGTAAATTAAGGAATTATTTAAAGAAGTTGGGGAGAGTAGTAGGTCATATAAACCATGTAATGTTTATTAAACTATATTATTACTGGATGAGGGATGGGCTTCAAGTTAGTAAATGACAATATTGGATTTATTTTAGAAGTATATATAGGCAAATTTCTGTCCCAACACCCAATTCCCAAATAACTGGCACAAAAACTTAATATTAATTACACATTCTCAGTCAATAGCTCAGGCTTGTTACTAGATAACTCTTATATCTTAAATTAACCCATATTTCTTATCTATGCTTTGCCACATGGCTCAGTACCCTTTCTCAGTACAGAATGCCATCTTGCTGATATCTGCATCTCCTTATGACTCCTCTCTCTGCCCTTCTTCCTCCCAGCATTCTTAGTTTAGCTGTCCCACCTAACCTTATCTTATTCAGCTACTGGCTGCCAACTTCTTTATTAAGACAATCAGAATAATGCATATTCACAGAGCACAGAAGGATTATATCACAGCATTTCCCCCTTTTTTCCTAATTAAAAAAGAAAGTTTTACTCTTAACACAGTGAAACTATATAGAACACAACAGTTATTAAATAAGAATTACAGTTACAATATCCAGTCCATTTGTATTTGGAAAATTTAGAGAAAATACTCTGTTGTCTAATCTTATCTTTGTGAGTCTAAAGTTTTATACCTAATTTACCTTTTATCATAACTAAGGAAAACTTTAACTCTAACTATCTACTCTTCAGTTCTGTCAAGGACCCCAGAAGGATGAAATGTTATCTAATGACAGGGACATCTGGCTGCCCAGACAGTCACCTAAAGTTCTTCTGTAACACTGGGGCATCCATCCTTGGCCTATCAGCCTAGTATAGATGATAGACTTTTTGTCTGAAGCAATAAATTTTGAAGTATTGTCCTATCTTGTCTTGGCAAAGTCTGGCAGTCACTATTTTGCATTCTGCTGGTCAAATTTGGTCAGGATATACTCAGCAGTCAAGACAAGGGCAGTTTCTTTGCTCATATGGCTAGCTTTTTCAGTAAAGAAAAAAATTCCATATGGAGTTTTCTTGATGACCATCATCTTCTCTGAATGAGAGTGGTGCTTCCAGGAGCAGACATGTCTCACTGTCATGAAAAGCCATAGGTTATTAAGCATATTAAATGCCATATTCTGTAGGTCTTTGAAGTGTTTGAAGACCATCTAGCTAAACATATCTGCATAACATTGAAAATATAGCTATGTGACTGCAAGTTTTATTATTATAAATGGTTACCAATCTATATTTTTAACTATATATTGCTATTTAAAATGAGTTGCATAAGTACAATACCCCAAACAAGTAGGAGCATACACATAGTATAATTAAAAAATTACTTTAAATTTGTATAAATAAACCCAAATCCGTACCAATATAAAATATTTTAAGATTAATAGTTGTTTTAAAGTTGGATTAAGCCAGGCAGGGGTGGTGCACGCCTGTAATCCCAGCACTCGGGAGGCAGAGGCAAGTGGATCTCTGTAAGTTCAAGCCCAGCCTGGTCTACAGAGCTAGTCCAGAACAGGCTCCAAAGCTACAGAGAAACCCTGTCTCAAAAAACCAAAAAATAAAAAAATAAAAAGTTGGATTAAAGTAGATTCAACTATCTACCCTTTTATCCTATAATTTCTATATCATATCCCAGTTTTTTCTTTCAGAAAGAGATATTTTAATTTAACTGCTTTGTTGAACTTTTTTTTTTTTTTTACTATGACCAATAACAATTTGTAACCAACCCTCCTTAAATGATAATAAATATCCATTGCCCATCCCTTTGTGAATGTGGAGGTCATTCTCTAGACTACTTCTTGTAATTTGTGGGTGCTGGTAATATTTGGACCCAGAGAAAATTTAGGATATTGGTTAAGTCTTGGCTGTAGTAGTCTGTGATGCTGGATCATCTCAGCCAGCAGCCTTGCAACTATTCTGGATGTAGAACTCAGAGCAAACGGCAACAGAGGTATTTTGAGATTTTTGGATCGTCTGGGCCATCTCTTTATATTTATGTCTCTTCTCCTTATTCTGAAAATACATAAACTTTTAAAGGTAACTTGCATATTTGTATTAATACAAGTATATACAAGTCACAATGTGCATAAGTCAGCCAAAGATTTTTTTTTTTTTTTTTTATGTTTGACCAGGTAAAGTAGACATCACATGTCTTGCAGTCTTTCTAGGTTTCTTTAATTTATGTTTATAGCTAGGATTTTCAGGGATCCTACCTAGATCAAACCAGATCATCTTTAACTTAGAACAAATCCATAGCCTTTTATTTTCCATGGAAATAAAAGGAGAACCTCTTTCCAAATGTAACATATCTTTTGACTTTCATTTTGAAGTCAAGACATTTTTTTAAAATATATGTTGGTTCAATCTAGAAGCATTTATAATCAAATGTCTCTTAGCAGCTTTTGCTCCTTCCTCAGCAGTCAAAAAATTCAGACATAACACACTAACATACAGTATCCAGACTCTCTGTGTATTTTGCATGGCTTTTTAAAAATTACTTTACTCCCTTTTTAAGGAATTTACTTTATTATTACAAAACCATACTTTTAAATCCATGGCTGTATATACTCTTTGTCTTCTCACTCCCAAGCCTATGTATAGTTTTTTAAATACACCATAAACTGTTCAGAGGCTTATTTTTTCTGTCTGGATCTGTTTTTATCAAGCATCTGTATTGTTTTTGCTTGCATTATATGAATTTTAAAGTGCTATGTCAGCTGCTACCAGTGTAGTTTAGATTAGTGTATGGCACTAGTGCATAACATCTGGCTCTTCTTGCAGGCAACTGCCAGGAGACATCTTTCTGAACTGTGGCCCTTGTGAGAGACTATGGGAACCAGCCAAGTGGCTTAGCTCATGGCATGCTGGCAGGAATCAGGCTGGCAGCTCAAGTGTACTGGCAGTAGCCAGGATACATGTTTCTACATCATGGCTGGCACAAGAGACATGAGACTGGGAAGCTGTGCCTGGCTCTGGTTTCGTGTGTTCAAAACCCTTTCCTAAGCTCTCTCAGGTTTTATGTGGACATAGATGATGAACATTTGGGTGCCATTTGTAAGTGGACATTTCCTTCCTGCCCACCAGTTCCCAAATAACCAACATGGAGACTTAATATGAATTACAAATGCTCAGCCAAGAGCTCAGGCTTGTTACTATCTAACTCTTCCACTTTCAAATTAACCCATATTTCCTATCTATGATTTGTCATGTGGGCTGGTACCTTTCTCAGTATGGCATGCCCATCTTGCTTCCCTTTGCATCTGCTTAAAACTCTTCTCTCTACCTTTCTTCCTCCCAGCATCCTCAGTTTGGCTCTCCTGCCAAACCTTGTTCTGATCTGCTACTGGCCAATCAGCTTCTTTATTACACCAATCAGAGTAATACATATTCACAGTATACATAAGGGTTATTTCACAGCAAATATCATCTGTTAAGAATCAACTGAGTGGTAGAATAATGAATAAGATGAAAGGATTGAAAATCTGCAGATGTAGTAGTTGGAGACAATGGTGACATGATTGAAGCAGTTTGACAAGAAGTCACTGAGTTCTTTTTTGTCTTTTCTTTCCTAATTTTTTGTTTTTTGTTTTGTTTTTTAAGATGGGGTTTCTCTGTGTAGCCCCGACTGTCCTGGAACTCACTCTGTAGTTAAGGATGACTTCAAACTCACAAAGATCTACCTGTCTCTGCTTCCCACATACTAGAATTAAAGGCATGTGTTGCTACCATGGCCTGGATATTTAGTTTTATAAACTTTTTAGTTTGCAATGGACTCTGAGTGCCCTGAAGCAGAAGCCATGGAGTTTTGAGAAACATACGTTTGTCCTGCAAACACAGAAGAATGCTTACAATATATGATGTTTAAGTATTAAGTTTGAATTCATGAATTACTGAAAGTTGGAAATTATTATGAACAAAAATATATAAATAAATCAAGAAGAGTGACTGACTGGAAGTTAGAATAGGATAAATATAGATAATAATATATTTAGGCTAAGAACACAAGAAGATGATTACATCAATAACTGAAGGAGAACTCAATGAAGAAGCAAGAAAAGAGATAGAATTAGCATTGAGTAGATGCAGTTTTGGATATGTTGACCTTAAAAGAACTGAGGTGTTCTAGCATATTTCTTGTGTATGTGTGCACTCATGTATACTCACATATATATGTATGAACGCCATAAGTTATCTTGAGTGTTCCTTAGGAGCTATACACTATGGTTTTCAGACAGGATTTATCACTGAGGTTTGGAGATTATTCATTCAGTCTCCATAATCTGGGAAAATCCCATTAAAGAGGACATGACAGTTTATAGAGATAGTTATAAGACCAAAATAGAGATTGACACATTAATTAAAATGTATATGGAGCAGATTGACTCAAGAGGAAAGGTAACACCACCAGAGGAGAAAGTTTTAACAAGTTATAAGAGTTAATGTCACAAATCCACAGGTTGCAAAGACTAAGACATGGAACAATAGGTTTCCTAGAATATATGATAAAAATCAAGAACAATGGGAATATAGAATACCTGTGATTGGAAAACATATAGGATCTTCAGTTAACAATGAGGGAGGTGGCATTTAAAAGGTAAGTTTGGATTGGGGGATTCATTTCTGGCAATTGAAGGTGTTTAAACTATTGTCAGTTATCTTTGAGTGACAAGGAAAGAAGCATATGGAAGAAATAATCTAAGAGGAAATGCCCTGCATGGATTACTCATCTCTGTGGCTGTAGGACCAAAGACTGTGATGATTCTCCATAAGCATTTGGTAGCTGGCTCTGCTCAGATTGTGTGTGTGTGTGTGTGTGTGTGTCTGTGTGTCTGTGTGTGTGTGTGTGTGTGTGTATGTGTATCTTTCTTATACTAAAGCATTTTATAAATGATATATAGATGACACTTTAATTGTCATCATGTAAATGAGCTGATTTATGACCATTGCCAAGTTATTTATCCTTTCAAACATCAACTTTTTTTATCAATAATTTATAGGCATGTTGTGAGATTTACATTTATATAGTCAACTCATACATAGCAGCTCCTGAATGGACAACAACAAATCATTACTGGATTATTTTTATTTTCCATTTTTTTTAAGTTTACAAATCACATGTACATTAACTTTTGTTTAAAGTTGTCTTTTGAGTTACTGATTGTCTATAGAGTAATTTCCAGCCATTCTAAATATTTAAGCTCATAATCTCATTTATGCTCCTGTTCCAAACTCTGGTACTCACATTACACTTCATAAAATCCATTTCAAGGGAAAGAAAAATCAAGATACTGTGTCTCTGGTTGTCAGAATTCAATAATTATCCCCAATATTCCTTACCTTCTTATATTAGCTTATTGGAGTAATCCCTTTTCTTTGAATGAAGATGGGTCAGCACATTCTTGTAATTGTTCAACCTTGAAAAGACACTGGGGTTTACCTCTCTTGGACACATATACTATTTGTTTTCTATTGCTTTGTGAATTTTGCAAATTTTTCAGAATGAATCCACTTCCGAGATCACTGTGGCTGCTGCTCCGATTCTTGGTATTCTCAGATTTGGGATCTTTTTCTCTGCTGACTAAGATGCTGTGACTTCCTTTTGCTGATGAAGGCTCTCATCTGCTATCATGGCCTGATCCATCTTAAGACACATGGCATCCCCTTGCTATGCTTCCCATTCTACCTCTTTCATGCCCTCTTTTATTCTTAGCTAAAGACAGCTTTCTTCTCATTACAAACTATCAAAGATCATAACCATACATATAACCCTAACCCTCCTCATTTCCAAGTCAACTGTGCCATGTAAAAGTAATAATCACAAAAAGTGACATGCCAACATATTGGAAAGCACTTGGGACTGATGTGAAATTTGGGGAGCCAGGTTAGAATTGTAGATGAAATTCTAAGTTTATAGTTTAGCCTGGTAATAGAGATTCCATCACAGACCAGGTTGTGTAATGGAAAGATCCACATGATGGTGCTGTAAGGCACCCTCTAGGAACTAGGATCAGTCCTCTGGTCCTAAGCAAGGATGAGTCCTCTGTCACATATGTAGAAACACAAGAGGGAGAAGTCCTCTTGCTATGATAAAGGATTGCCACAAGCTTGGACAGCCTATCTCATACCTGGATTTCAATCCTGGGAACTCCTAATCTAAGGACCCAGCAGAACTGCACCAATACTCATGATCCTCAGAAATGGTGTTTTATTTAAAATCACTAAATTTTGGTAATTGGTTATTCAGTATTAGAAAACTAGCACATGGGATTTGTGCATATACATACATCCTGTCTGGGAAAAGCTGGAATTGGGATCACAAGTCTGCAGCTTAACAGATAATGGATAGAACCGATGAAGATATTCTCTTGATTGGTTTAAAACACCAAGAATTTATTTCTCACAGCTTTCATTTTTCATTAAAAGCTAGGAGAAGCTCACTGGGGGTGATTTTGTGCCTGGGAGAACTGCATGTTTCTAGAATTTTCATTCATTCATTTCCTTCAGGAGAACATTACTCAGTGAAGTAGCTTAGCATCTGTAATAACCTGAGAGAGACTCCAGGGCAACAGAATCCACAAAAATCCTTGGCAATCAAGACATAAAACAGCTTGTTTCTTCCAAAGATTGGGTAATTCAATCATCTTCCAGAAGGCCACCAGCAGGAGAATGATGGAAATGACACATTTCCTGTTCATGGAAGAGAAAAAGATGTAATTGGAAGGAAATAAGACAAGATGTTCACAGATAAAGGAGGAAATATCTTCTGGCTGAAAACACTGTGTGCTGGTTTACTCATATACCAACAATAAATCTCTGCTTTCATTATCACCATTAAAGCGGGGTTAGAATTAAATTTGAAACATTTCTGCATTCAGTAGGTTGGTGGATTTTTACTTATTTATTTATAGTGTCTAGAGGTGGATCTATAAAGAATAAAGGTTAGTCACTTTAGCAGAACAAGGAGCTGTTTATCATTTCATAAACCTAATAACTGAGAATTCCTAAGAACAGCACTGAGCACTCGGGCTGCAGTTATAACTACACCACATACATTCTGGCATTTAGCAGCAACTTCGATTTTGTGATTAGCAAATACACTGCCTCGCCTGTGCTTATTGGACTATATATTCTTGATGTGGATTTGGTGCTTTGGTCTGTAAAATCTTTTACAGGTTGTATTAATCACAATCTCTTACCCAAAGTGTGTTTTGACATCACTGAAGAATCAATATGAGTAAGTAGATGAGGGCAATGTCTAATGCAATGTTTGCACTCGATTTGTTAAATCATTGCCTTTCAGGGTTAGGAGGAGACCCGCTAAGTTCACATGTTCCAGTGAACATGCTTGGAATTGCTTTGCTTCTCAGTATGTCATTTAAAATTAGAGCCTGATGCTGAAAACCTAAAAAAAAAAGATTTATAGTTTTATAAAAGGTAATTAAACAGTATACAAGCTGGTGATAGTTTGTATGTTTGTGGGGATGGTAAAGAAAAAGGAATTTGTTGAAAAATGATATTTTACTAAAATAACAGGAAAACTTATGTAAGTGTTGATCTATATTGTTTTCAATGTCCATTTGAATGATGTTTTAGAGTATGCCAAGTAAGATCCTATAAACTTACTGTGGTGTGGGACTTTCTCCTCTGCCAAATCATGTAAGACAAGCTAGTGCACAACCCACAAATTGAAAGTGTTCATTTATTTTCATTTAATATATGTTAAAAAAATATTTAGCAGAAACCATGTGACCTACAAACCATAATGTCTGTCTGTTTTCAGGAGTAAAACATTTCTTGACCTCTACTTCACCAATAAATAAGGCAATTTGCTGTTATACAGTGTTAGAAAAATTATTATATAAAACTCACTCTTTTTCAAGAGTACAGAGTTCCTATGACACAGAATTATGTATTAGAAGGTTCCTTTGTTCATAGTTCTCAAGGTTTGAAGTCTGAAGTCTGAAATCATTGTCTCCTCATGCTTATTTCTCTTGATCTCCTTTCAGTTTGTCTCCTTGGCTTACAGTTGCTAACCTCCTTTCACACCTCTTCACTGGGTCTCCCACTGGGTCTCTGTGTCCATGCTTTGTTTTGTTTTTTTCTGCAAAGAAGCCAGTTATCTTGCTTTATGCTATGCTCTAATGAATTTGTTTTAACTTGGTTGCCTCTGTAAACACTCTTTCTCCAAGACTGTTGCCTTTTGTGATACTAAGTTTAAAGACTCCAGAACTTGAAATTGGGAAACACACAATTCAGTACATAACAAAATTCTCCATTATCTTTCACGTGACTCAAATGAAACTCAAAAATTCATGAGTAGATTATATAACTTGCTCACATTTAAATGGTGAATAATCACAAAAATATAATGGGAACCCATTGTTTCCTGCCATAAGGCAATTATATTTTTGTTTCCACACATATGCATTTTAGATCCCTATTGCTTGTCATGCATGTTTTTATGGATAATATTCTTCTTTATACAGAGAAATAAAAATATATAAATGTTTGCAATAAAAGATGAGAAGTAATTGAATTCCAAAATATTAATATTTTAAGGTTTCATCTCTTCATAAGTGCAGTTTGCATCCAAATTATTTATAGCTTATAATGTGTATGTCACTTACCACAGTACTGATAAGATTTCAACTTTCCTCTCTTCCCATGTTAGAACTGGGGTATCAAATGTTACTTGCCAGGATCCTTCTGCAGAACCAATTGTTGATTATAGTTTGTATGGGTCTAATTTATTTATTTTTCAGGGAAACAGAAAGTAGATAATAATAACTGAATCTATAGCATAAAATGAAAAGCATAAAAAATTAATAGAAGCTTATACAACAAAATAAAATCATTCTTGATAGTTTCCCTCCCTATAATACAAGGAAGAAGGAAGTTCTTATTTGCTATTTACAACTTTTACAGATATTCACTTTGTGTGTCCTTGTTAAGCTGGGGATTTTTGTTTGTATTAGTTGCCTTTCTGACCAGTTAGTTCTAAGTCAGTGAAATCTCTTCCTCATTGTTACTATTAAATATGCTTGGGCTTCCTCGATTCCATGTATGTTCATCAAGGTCCTTAGCATCAATGACAGGGAATTCATTGCATCAACAGAAGTAATTTCTACAAGTTTACATTATTTACATGCTTATCTGAATCTGTCTAAGTAGATTCGCTTTGAACCAAAGTGTGATGTCTACAAAATCCTGGCTTCTTGCCTCCTGCCTTATTTTTCTCCTCTGAGATAAGGACTTGTCTCCTGCTGAGCTAAGCTGTATGGTAGGAAGGTTTTTATAGCTCTTCACTTTTGGCAAAAAGAGAACAGCTTCGAAGTTAAATCTAAACTGTGAAGTCTCTTCCTCTGCACAGATGCCATGGATTTAATTATATCTCCTTTGATAAAATAGTGAATGTCTCCTCTAGCCACTACCTTGTACAGCTTTATTGTTTAAGTACAGAAGGCTTATATTTGAAAAATCTGTGATATGTAAGTTCATTGTATTTTTAAGTAAATAATTTTAGAAATAGCACACTTGAAATGATTGGTACATGTAAGTGGGCCAGACTTCTCCCTTTGACTTTAATAAATAACTGGCCTTTCTCTGCTGAGGCTTACAGAGTAGTAGAATTCTAAGCAAGTTAATGTGTAGACTAAATGCTCTTCCTTGAACTTTACAGGCTTTCACTCCAAACACTTTCAAAAAATGTCAAAAGTCTATATTGCTCTTTAGACCTAAGCACTTCCTTCTAACTGAGAAAATGGCTTCTCTACACAAATGTAAACATTCCTTCATGGCTCTTTTCCCCTTCTATCTCAGTAAAAATTAAACTATTTGTTTAATTTAGTGAACTGATTTGTTTAATGCTGTTAGTTTCAGGTGCAACAAGACTGCCTACATTTGTTCAGTAAGTGGGCTTGCATATGGTAATTTATGTTAATAAGTGCTCTTTTGCAACTAGGGATTTAGGAACACAAAATAATTCTGTGCAGAAGGACATTTTTCTTCTTAACCTCAATTTTACTCACTAAACAGGACTCCAGAGCAGTAGAAAGATTTTCTTTCCTTGAAGATTCATGTTGAAACTAAATAGCCTAGCAGCAGAAGAATATGAGACTTCTGCCTGTGGCATTGCACACTTCAGACTACACTCCACATGAGAGAACTCATTCCAGACAGCAAATGCATTAGTCAGCTTTCTATCATTGTGGCAAAAAACAAGAGCAAAAGCTGAAAGGAGAAAAGCTTCTGGTTCCATGGTTCCTGGGGTCTCAGTTCATGGTTGGCTACATGACTGCCTTGTCATAGGCCTGTCACACAGTGAAGCAAGTCAGCTTAGTACACAGCCAACAGGAAGTAAGGAGAGAAAAAAAAAGATGGGCTGAAGACAAGATATGATTCCTGTGGTCATGTCCCTAAAGACCCACCTTTTTTGAGTATATTTTTTTCTCTAAGTGTTTATAACTGTCTGAATTACAAACCTAAAAATGGATAAATCCTGTGATGGCATTGGACTCTTCAACAGATACATGCACTCATGAAACTATAGGTATAATCAAGAGTTAGTTGCTTCCATTAACCTGAAAGTTTTGCTTATATACTTTGCAATTAATGCTTACCTGTTTTCCAACCCCAGAAAATGGTTGTCTGTTTCTCTCCCACCATATTTCTTGATTAGCTTGTTGTAAATCTTATATTTTTTTCTTAAATGTCCATTCAAATATTTCATTTCTTCCTGGATTTTTTCTTACTAGTAACTTTAAAATTACTCTCTAGCCCGGTGGTGGCGGCTGCACATGCCTTTAATCCCAGCACTTGGGAGGCAGAGGCAGGCAGATCTCTGTGAGTTCAAGGCCAGCCTGGGCTACAGAATGAGTTCCAGGACAGGCTCCAAAGCTACACAGAGAAACCCTGTCTCGAAAAACCAAAAAAAAAAAAAGATTGCTCTCTATTATTCCAGATATCTTTGATCAGATATAGACTTTAACATCTGTAACACAAATCTTAAAATATCTTATTAATAAAAAACAACCCGGAGCCAGATATCAGGGTAAGAGCTGAAAGATCAGAGAAACAGAACAAGCCAGCCACGTTCTTACCTCTATAAAATCCTCAACCTCAAGAAAAGAGAGACTTCCTATTTATGCATGCCTTATATACCTTTCTTCCTGCCATCTTCCTTCCTTACAAGTTCTGGGATTAAAGGCGTGTGCCACCATGCCCAGCTCTATTCCCATTGTGGCCTTGAACTCAGAGATCTGGATGAATCTCTGCCTCCCAAATGCTAGGATTAAAGGCATGTGCTACCACTGCCTAACCTGTATGTTTAATATAGTGACTAGCTTTGACCTATGATCCCCAGGCAAGCTTTATTGGTGTACACAATATATCACCACAAACATCTTTTCTCTTAACCTATAATTTTTTTTTTTTTTTTGACCAGGCTGGCCTCAAACTCACAGAGATCCACCAGCCTCTGCCTCCTGAGTGCAGCTACCCCTTCCTGGCCTATAATTTTTTTTTATTAAGACATGCTTATTAGTCTTTCCTAACAACTCTCTCTATCATATCTGGCCTAATAAATTCTGTTTTGAGACATGTAATTACTTGAGCCTGTACATACAGATGCACACAGTCAGATATGGCTATGTTAGATAGAGATAGAATATAAAAAACCATGAGTGAGTTCCTTAGTGACCTTAATGGCAGCAGAAATATCTTCTATGCTCCTTGGGATACTATACCAGTCTTGACTTGATGTTTTCCTAAGTAGGAAACACCATTTACTTTGGCTTTACTAATAATCCTTACTGATCAATAATATGCTTGGGATAATCATTTCAACTTTTTTTTTTTTTTGAGCTGAGGATTGAACCCAGGGCCTTGAGCTCGCTAGGCGAGAGCTCTACCACTGAGCTAAATCCCCAGCCCCATTTCAACTTTAAAAAAAATTATTTCTGAGATTGTATTATAATTATATATCTCCTTCCCCTTTTCTCCCTCCAAACCTCCCATCCCTACTCTCTTTCAAATTAATGCCTCTTTTTTCACTGTTAATGCATACATGTATGTTATGCATATGTATTACTAAATACGGATTGTTCTTATCTTCACCCTTCATTAAGGAAAATTCCTTTTGAAATAGATGGAGACCACTATAGAAAATCACAGGCAGGTCCAGTCCCTTCTTCCAGGCTGAGCAAAGTGTCACTGTGTAAGCCCAAGGTTCCAAACAGCCAGCTCATGCACTAAGGACAGGTCCAGGTCCCACTGCCTGGATGCCTCCCAAACAGTTCAAGCTATTCAATTGTCTCACTTATCCAGAGGCTGCTCCAGTTGGTGTTGAGCTGAATCCCCAGGGGAGTCTTGGCCCTGGAGGAGATGGGAATGGAGGGGAGGGGCTGGGAGGAAGGTGGGGGCAGGGGCGGGAGCGGTGAGGACAGGAGAACTCATGGCTTATATGTAAAATTAAAACACAAATATAATAAAAAAGAAAGACTACACAGAAAAATGAAGTAATTCAAATAAAAGAATTACTTATATTTATACTTTTAAAAATTTATAGTCTTCTAAGGTTAAATAAAGGTTGGAATAAAATGGGTAAAAAAAAAAAAAAAAAGAAAACCACAACAAATCAAAATACAGAGCTGTAGAGTCCAGCCCCAGTGGATACTTCTATAAAATAATCCCATACTTAGGGGTCCAGGGACATTGTAGAAGAGGGATTGAAGGACTGTAAGATGTAGTAGATAGCCATCCCAGCATTGGCCTGGAAGTTCCAACCTCCATTGAGGCTTCAGTAATGATCACGCCCACAAGGCGGGGCAGAGGAGGGAGTGGAAGACCGAGGAGCAGGAGGAGGTGGCTCTCTTGGTTCCGGGACGCAGGAAGAGACCGAGCAGAGTTCTCCAGAGAACACCACCGGACTGCCCTGTACCTTTGCCAGACCCTGCAACCTACCCCTTCATTTGTAAGTTACCCCACAAAATAAACCTCCCTTTTAACTACGTGCAGTGGCCTTAATAATTTCACCAATATCTGGCGCCCAACGTGGGGCAAATTCCAAAGACCCAGGCGGCTCCCTCCCTCAGCCTCCTCCCGGCTGGCGGCTGGCGGCTGGCGGGCACCTAAACCCGCCTGCAAAGTTCCATTTAACCAGGGGACACCTACACGGTCCCATTCCCGAAAAAGGGAACAGATAATCCGGTCTCAGTTCCACAGCTTAGCCCCTAGACCAGCGAAAACCGCTGTGAGTGAGGCATTCCCACTCCTCCCTGAGTGCCGGCTCCCCACCATCTTGGCTCCTGCCTTCAGCTGCCGCCAGCCAAGGTCGCCAGCAGGCCTTGCTTTGGAGCTATACCAATGCCTCCTGCTGGCTGAAAAGTGCTACTGCACCCCCCAAAACCATGGAAAGGTAAGCTTCTTTCAAGTAAAAGTACTTGATAATTTTACACCTTAAAACTGACTAACAAATTTTGAGTAATTCTTGTAATATGGCTGACAACATTACCTCACAAGAATTTAAAAACCTTTTTGCCTGTATGATGAATGACATTTTCCTGGAAATATACGACCTCCCTAAGACATATCTGGCCTGTACCATTTTGACATTCATTGTAATAATTCACACAGTGTTCAAACACTGGTTTAATAGTAAGAACAAAGATGAGTCATTATTGGGACTGATACAGGCTTTAAAAGTTAGCAATGAAGGCTTACAGAAAAAGATTCTGTCTATGGAATCTGCTGACCAGGACTTACATAAAAAGATTCTCTTTCTGGAATCTGCTAACCAGGAATTACAGGTTTTAAAAGATAGCAATGAGGACTTACATAAAAAGATTCTCTCTCTGGACTCTGCTAACCAGAATTTACAAAACAAGCTTGTACCCAAAATTGCTTTTATTGATAATAAATATGAGTATTTAATGGATAGAACACTAACTCTCCAGAGTGAAGTTGTAGCTACTCAGACACTATATAAGGAAGAAAAATTATCATTACTTGATAAGATAAGGTCCATGGAATCATGTGTTTCAGAAGAACATAAAAACTTCCATGATTCCATGAAAAATCTGGAATCCCTTACAAGAGAGGAGGTTTACTCCCTGGAACAGACCCTAGGAGCTCGTTTACAAGCCCTGGAGGAAACTCTCAATAAACATGACAAGGGACCTAATAAGCAGAAGGGCAAGACCATACAGGTTGTAACATCTCCAAATGGCTCTCATACAATGGCTTATCCTGTTATCATCCATGAGAAGCCAGCAGATGACACACACCCCGAGCCATATACGACATATACATTACAACCAATTTCAACAAGGGACTTTAAAAATATAAAGGAAGCAGTAGTTACATAAGGGATACACTCCACATATGTAAAACAGATGTTAAATTCGTGGTCTACCTCACATAGAATCATTCCAGATGACTGGCATCAGTTAATTTCAGCTGTTCTAGAATATAGCCAGCAGTTACAGTGGAAAAGCTGGTTGAGAGAAGAGGCAAGAAATTTAGAACAACAAGGTAAACTCAGAGGTTTTGAGATCTCCCAAGATCAAATACTTGGTGAGGGATGTTTCGCTGACAGGAATGTACAAGCCATTTATGATGAGCATACAATATCCCTATGCCGTACAGCAGCTCTAAATGCTTGGGAAAAAATTCCAGAACCTGGAAAATCAACTGAGGTATACACAAAGATATTTCAGGGACCACATGAACCCTTCACTGATTTTTTACAAAGGCTGAACACAGCTATAACAAAAGCTGTATCAGATAAAGAATTAAGAAAAGTATTAACTGAGTCCTTGGCACTCGACAATGCTAATGCAGAATGCAAAAGAATACTTACACCATTAAAGATCAGATCAGATCCTTTGAAAGAATGGATTCAGTATACTAATGGTGTTGAATCTTTTAACTACAGTAATGAGGCTTGGATAGGAGAGACAAATCCCAGAGGTGAAAGAAGGCCCCGTGGTACCAAATGTTTTAAATGTGGTACACCAGGTCATATAAGTAAAAACTGTACATGGGGTAATCCTAGAAGTAATACTCCTTCTAGGAATAGCCTAAACAGGAGACCCCAACCACCTCCTGGATTATGTAGAAGATGTGGCAAAGGCCGACATTGGACCAGTGAGTGCAGATCAAAAATAGATATAAAGGCAACCCTTTACTGGCGGGAAACGCCTCAGGGGGCCTCTTGCAGGCCCCCAAATCAAATGTGGTAAGAACATTCCCAGCCACTGTGGAAGACATTCCTTTCCAGGACAACTGAATAAACCAATGCCTATTGTAAAAACCAATACTGCAATGGATGATAAAACAGCTCTGATAGATGAATCACAGTTTACAAAGAACACAATAAAACAAATATTTTGGCAGACTTCCATAAATGAACAAAGACCAAAGCTTAGAATTCGAATTAATGGCTTGGTTCTGGAGGGCCTGGTTGACACAGGTGCAGCTGTGACTATAATTACACCAAAATCATGGCATCCAAATTGGCCTCTTCAAGAGGTAGATGTCCAACTTTTAGGAATTGGCACCCTATCTCAGATAAAACAGAGTTCGACATGGGTTGAATGCATAGGGCCAGAAGGACAGAGAGGAAGGCTGAAGCCATATGTAGCGAATGTAGCAGTAAATCTATGGGGCCGAGATCTGTTACAACAGTGGAATACCCAGATTAAAATTCCTACACTCTCAGAAAAGGAATACAGGCCAATGCATGTTTCTAGGAATAATATCATAACATGCTATAAAAACCAGTCACCAACCATTCAGGCTGTACACAAACAGAGCACAACTGCTGTTGAACTCTCAGAAGTACCAACTGCCTTACCTTTAAAATGGCTAACTGATAAACCTGTCTGGGTTGGACAGTGGCCTTTGACAAAAGAGAAGCTACAAGCTTTAGAACAGCTGGTTCAAGAGCAGTTAAATGCTCAACACATTGAAGAATCTACCAGCCCTTGGAATTCTCCTGTATTTGTTATTAAAAAAAAAAGTCTGGTAATTGGAGAATGCTGACAGATCTGAGAGCTATTAATAAAGTAATTCAGCCAATGGGCCCCCTACAGACTGGGATGCCCTTGCCCTCTCTGCTACCCAAAGAATGGCCTATAATAGTTATTGACTTAAAAGACTGTTTCTTTACCATACCATTACAAGAAAATGACAGAGAAAAATTTGCCTTCACAGTTCCTAATTATAACAATTCTCAGCCAGTCAAGAGATATCAATGGAAGGTCCTCCCACAGGGAATGTTAAACAGCCCTACCTTATGCCAATACTTTGTGCAAAAACCATTGGAGATAATTCGTGTAAAGTTTCCACAATCCATAATTTATCACTATATGGATGATATCCTATTAGCTGATCCAAAGTTAGACACATTAGAAAGCATGTTTGAAGAAGTAAAAAAAGTTTTGCCTCGCTGGGGACTGCAAATTGCTCCTGAAAAAATACAAAGAGGAGATTCTATTAATTACTTAGGATATAAGATAGAGTTACAAAAAATTAGACCCCAAAAGGTACAACTGAGGAGAGATCGATTAAAGACTCTTAATGATTTTCAAAAGTTGTTAGGAAGCATTTCCAACTTATTGGGTATCATGGGAATACCCAAAGATGGACTACAAAATTTGGCTAATACTCTAGAAGGGGACAAAGAATTAAATAGTCCTGGAGAATTATCAGCCGAAGCTGAGAAGGAATTGGCTCTAGTAGAAAAGACAATTTGAGAAGCACATGTGGATCGTGTGGATCCAGAACTTAAATGTATTCTTGTCATATTCCCTTCCAGACATTCCCCCACAGGTATTTTGATGCAGAGGGAAGATATTATATTGGAATGGATATTCCTACCACGTAAACCAAATGAGAAATTAAAGACTTATATAGAAAAGATCTCTGATTTGATTCAAAAAGGTAAATTAAGACTTCGTCAGTTGACAGGAATGGACCCAGCAGAAATTGTAGTACCTTTAACTAATGAGGAAATTTCATCACTATGGAAAGATAATGAATACTGGCATAGAGCCTGCAGTAACTTTTTGGGAGAGATTAACAACCATTATCCCAAAAGCAAGAGGATAGAATTCATAAAGAAGACTGAATGGGTCCTTCCTCACACTGTACGACATAAGCCAATTTCTGGAGTCCTCACATTCTATACTGATGCAAGTAAATCAGGGAAAGCAGGATACAAATCAGGAGACTTAAGTAAAGTGGTACAAAGTCCATACAGCTCTGTACAAAAGGCAGAACTGTATGCCATTCTTATGGTACTGATGGACTTCACAGAACCCCTCAATATAGTCACTGACTCTCAATGTGCAGAGAGAGTTGTTTTACACATTGAAACTGCTGAATTTATTCCTGATAATACAGAATTAACTTCATTATTCATACAACTGCAGGAAATCATCAGAAAAAGGGAACATCCTATATATATAAAACACATATCAGATCCCATACAGGTCTGCCAGGACCTCTAGCACAAGGTAATGATGAGATTGATCAGTTACTAATAGGTAATGTGCTAGAAGCCTCAGAATTTCATAAGAAACACCATGTAAATAGCAAAGGTTTGAAGAAGGATTTCTCCATTACTTGGCAACAAGCTAAGGATATTGTGAAAAAATGTCCCACTTGTTCCTTCTATAACCAAACTCCATTACCTGCAGGGAGCAATCCAAAAGGTATACAAAGAAATAAAATTTGGCAGATGGATGTGTTTCATTTTGCAGAATTTGGAAGATTAAAGTATGTACACCATACCATTGACACCTATTCAGGATTTCAGTGGGCAACTCCTATGAGTTCTGAAAAGGCTGATTCTGTGATTACACACCTATTAGAAGTTATGGCCATCATGGGAATACCTGTACAAATCAAGACAGATAATGCCCCAGCATATGTCTCCAATAAAATGAGACAGTTCTTTGCTTATTACAATATAAAGCATGTTACAGGTATACCACACAATCCCACAGTCCAAGCAGTCATAGAAAGATCTAATCGAACTTTAAAGGATATGCTAAATAAACAGCAACAGGTAACAATGACTCCTAGAAATAGATTGCATAGTGCTTTATTAACCTTGAATTTTCTCAATGCTCATGAGAAAGGAACAACAGCTGCGGAGAGACATTGGACGACAAACAAAACTCCTGAGCTAAACCAACTGGTTTATTTCAAAGATGTGTTGACCTCAGAATGGAAACCTGGATATGTCCTACGTTGGGGAAGGGGTTTTGCTTTTGTTTTCACAGGAGAAGAAAAGCTATGGATACCAACAAAATTAATAAAAATTCGATTTGAACAGGAGAAACCCCTTGATGAGGAGAAATAAAAGATCATCCACCAATGTGACATCTCCTCAGGTTGTAAGAAAAATTTAACAATCAAAGGTTGGGGTAGGCTTCTGTTTTGTCTTTCCAGGATAATGGAAATACCCATCTTCCAGAAATCATAAGGCCTTGGATATCCGGATGTTTACAGCAGAAAGAAAGAATCTATTGGTACCAATCTACACAGGCAATCTCTGAAGTCTCCAGAAGGAAGATGGGGCCCCAACAACAACAACAACTCTACTCAATCCAGAATGACACCATGGTAATCATCATCATACTACACTTCTTGCCAGAATTTCAGACAATCTTACCCATTACTCTAAGAGTTGCTGCAGAATCTACAGTTAGTCTAACTGAGATTTAACTATCTGAGCTTTCTCACAATACCCAACAGAGATACCATCGCCCCCTAAACAGCAGGAAGCAATTCTAAGAAAACGATGCCCCTTATCCCTTAGGTTTCATATTTCTCAGGGTTATGGATAATGGTTCTAGGGTTGGGGGTAGAAGAAATGGTCAAACTCAGTACTCTCCTTAAGGAAAGAAAATATGTCTCAAAAAAAAAAAAGGGAAAAGAAGAAATGGAATGGATATGTATAAGATATTATGGTAGACTATCACATACATTAATAAACAAATTTAGTAATATAGCAGCCTTTGCACTGTTATGAATTCTTATATGTTGATACAAATATGAGCTTTTTATATTCCTATTTAAGATAATTTGTATATTGATACAAATGCAGAACTATGTTTGTTATATTGTACACATATTTTTACTCTTATTTGAAATATTTGTATATTGATACAAATGTGAATTTATGTCTGTCATACTGTATGTATGTTCTACTTCTGTTTAAGATATTCTGTATACTGATATATATTTAGGATTATTATCATATTGCATATTGCACTATACATTCCTACCTCTGTTAAAGATATTTTGTGTATTGTCACAATTTGAAGTCATTGTCCTTTTAATGTACAATTGCTTACAGACTGTTTGCCTTATTTATAGGAAGCCTTAGTCCTTAGGTTGTTTAGGTAGATGAGACTTACAGAGTTATTGTCACCTATGCTTGTCACCTCTATAATTATGTTAGTTAGGTTATCCAGATTTGTAAATACATAGGTCAGATGGACAGGTAATCTTCAACCACTTCATGGACCTAGAGAATATGGCATTTAAATAATTTAGAATTCTGTTGAGGTGAGACACAATTGCTCCTGGCAGCACCAATTTGATCCCGAGAGAATGTTGGGCTTCTAAGACATTTCCATTTGGAAGTTTGTCTTCTTGGCACAAAATGGCCTACTGGGAAAGAACTGCCCTTGCCTCAACTGCTGACAGTACAAATGCTGTCCTTTCTGGACAAGCGGGACACAAGGAAAGCGACCACCATACTTTGCCAAGACAGGGTAAGATGGTCTTTCAGAATTCCTGCTTCTAAAAATGGTCTGTCAGATACTCTAGGCCTGTAGCCAATTTGAATGCACCAACGATACTGAGAAACGTTAGGTGACTGTCCAGGCTGCTAGCTGTCTCTGTCTACTCTTGCAAGACTCCCGAAAGTTGCTTGCGTCCTTCTCCCATTTCTCAGGTATTATTATATTCCTTCTCAGGTCTTTGATGAGGTTGGAGATTAGCAGTTATAGTTTCAACTTAGTATATATACATATATAATATCTTAGATAGAATATATTATGTATTAGACTCAGGTTCTTTAGGATAGGATACCTTTTGGAATGATCTTTGTAACATGCCACCTACCCATGCTCTAGACTTCCCTGGATTTTACTATGTGTTTTTTGCTTGATATTGTTTGCACTTATTGTAATTCCAACTTATCTAAGTCATTATCCCTCATTACTCCTGGACAATATTTGATAACCATCTCTTTGTGTATAGTCTTGTATTATGTTAGAACTTTCTTATTTAGACAAAAGGGGGAGATGTAGTGGATAGCCATCCCAGCATTGGCCTGGAAGTTCCAACCTCCATTGAGGCTTCAGTAATGATCACGCCCACAAGGCGGGGCAGAGGAGGGAGCGGAAGACCGAGGAGCAGGAGGAGGTGGCTCTCTTGGTTCCGGGACGCGGGACGCAGGAAGAGACCGAGCAGAGTTCTCCAGAGAACACCACCGGACTGCCCTATACCTTTGCCAGACCCTGCAACCTACCCCTTCATTTGTAAGTTACCCCACAAAATAAACCTCCCTTTTAACTACGTGGAGTGGCCTTAATAATTTCACCAATAGTAAGATACAGAGAATCAGGTTTTTTGTGAGTCTGTGCATCCTAACAATATCAGAACCTAGATCATCAAAGTCTTGCTAATATGTCAATGTTTAGGTGTTGTAATTAGACAGGATTTAAATACACAGGAGGTGGGTATTATGACCCAATGGAACAACTCTGTTTCATATTTTAACTATAACTTATTTTATTAGCTGGTATCTGATGTTAGTTCTTGACTTTTAAATGGTACCTGATGATGCCTTAAGTCACTACATGCCAATGTTAATAGCTCTTTCTATAACGCTTGGAACACCCATGCATTCCTCTTTCTAAAATTCATTCAAACCAAATAAATGACAAAGAGAAAGAATCACACCGCACTGTGCACTTCGCAAAGATTTCAGATTTCTAAAATTGACACCACCTTCAACTAATGGTTTCAAGACATAAAATCTAGAGCAGTTTGGAAAATTAGCATAGCTAATGAATTCATACTGGGACTACTTAATCAATTCCTTCTTCATTTTAGTCCTGGGCTTTATACTGGATTTTTTTCAGTACACATGTTGAATATTTGTCTTTGTCAAACATATAACCATGTTCTATTAGCTATCATCAAAGTTTCCTGCAGATTAAGTTTTTTGGGGGTACCTTTTTATCTTGTCATTCATTGCAATAGTGTCTTTTATTCTGCTTCCTGGTCCAAACAACTCCTGCATAAAAATGAGGCCAGTTCTATGATTACCACTCCTTCCATTGACTCTAGCTCATAGGGTGAATCATGCTGAAATCATTGATGCTGAGTCTTCTCTTATCTAAGCATTTATAATGATCTTACTGGATATTCTGAGAAAGTGTTTGAGTAGTACACTTGTTACCTTTTGTGGGGAGATGCTTTTGAAGTTTTTTCCAGTGCATTAAAAATGCTAGCTTTTACTCTGAAATGATGGATAATTTCTGTCAGTTTCAGTGGTCTGTTTATATTCAGTAAACTGAACCAATGGTCTCAGATTCACTCATCAAGATGTCTTTATCACCCGTGTCTCAGAGATTCTAACATTATCATAATCAGACCCCTGATTTGAGAACACATATGAGATTCAAATATATCTGTATGTCTTTCAGCTTTTCAGTGTCACTTAAACACACACACACACACACACACACACACACACACACACACACACACCTTTGATTATAAACATATATGCATACTTACTGGAAGTCCTCATTTTTTTCTTTCTCTGTGAGCCATGAATAAAAATTATCAATAGTCAATTACAGTAAAATTATACTAATTGCTTTCTCTACATTTCTAAATGCCTGCATTATTCTCCCTGATATAACTCTTCTCAAGCTTTGCGTTCCCTTCCATTAGGACATTTTTTCCCCTATCAACTAGAACTGAAGGCTTTGACATTGTCTTGCTCAGGGCACTGACTACATCTGTTTTAGCTGATCTCTCTGCTGTGATTACAGTGAATTAACTTGTCCTAAAACCACGTTGTTTCCTGCCTTTTGGTATTTCTGCTGTGGGTTTGGTGTCTCTAAGAAGTATATGCTGAAATGATGTTATGCGTCTATGGAGTCATGTGAGGAAAATGACTGTAAACAAAACTGGGAGTTGTACTAGAGAAGGAGATGGGTGGTGATTAGAGCTAGCAGAATGCATGTCTGGACTTAGTGAAAGAATAAAAGTGGTATAGTAGAGTCCCAGACTACAGAATATTTCCAAGAAAGTTTCAACCAGAATTATGAGGCATGCTTGACCCTAAGTCACCTAAAGCAATCACTGCATGACTCACAGGAATGAGTTCCTGCTAGTCTCCTACACAAAATTGATAATTTGGTAGGAATAGCCTCAGAATAAATGTTTTAGTGGAGACTACCCATTAGAAACATTTCTCACTACAGTAAATCTGAGGTGACTGTTTTTCCACTGTGAACATGTTAATAAAAAATATATCATGAGGCTGGAGAGATGGCTCAGAGGTTAAGAGCACTGTTTGCTTTTCCAAAGGTCCTGAGTTCAATTCCCAGCAACCACATGGTGGCTCACAACCATCTGAAATGAGATCTGGTGCCCTCTTCTGGCCTGCAGAGATATGTGCAGACAGAACACTGTATATGTAATAAATGTATAAATCTTAATATATACATCTTGGAAAAGTTATTTTCACTATTATAAAGATGTTACATATACAAACAAAAATCAATTACTTAATTTAAACATTGCAATTCATGTAACTACCAAGAGATTTGCTGTGTCTGTGATCCTTGAAGGCCATGCCTCTTTACTAAATATGGGAAAGGAGATTTTTAGAGTGGCATTGTGAATCATGCACTGAAATATTTTCAATTGGTTTTGTAAATTTAGAATGCCATTTAGGCAACCAGCTGGATTAGAAAATTTATCCTGAATGGCTGTACAAGTTTACACTCCCACCAGAAGGGGAGGAGTGTTCCCCTTACTTCATATCTTTTCCAACATAGATTGTCTTCAGTGTTTTTGATCTTAGTCATTCTGACACGTTTAAGATGGTATTTCAGAGTTGTTTAGATTTGCATTTCCCTGATGACTAAGGATTTACAACAACTCTTTAAGTGTTACTTTACCATTTGAGATTCTTCTGTTGAAAATTCTGTTTAAATCTATACTTCATTTTTTTATTGGAGTATTTGGTATTATGAAGTTTAATATCTTGAGTTCTTTCTCTATTTTGGAGATCAGCCATCTGTCAGATGTGGAGTTGGTGAAGATCTTTTCCTATTCTGTAGACTATTATTTTGTCTGACTGGCTGTATCCTTTGCCTTAGAGAAGATTTTCAGTTTCAGGAAGTCCCATTTATTAATTGTTGCTCTCAGTGTCTGTGCTACTAGTGTTGTATTCAGGAAGTCATGTCCTGTGCCAATGCATTCAAGGCTATTTTCCACTTTCTCTTCTATCAGCTTCAGTGTAACTGGATTTATGTTGATGTCTTTGATCTACCTAGACTTGAGTTTTGTACAGGGTAGTAGATATGGATCTATTTGCATTTTTCTATTTGCCAACATTCAGTTATTCCAGCATCCTTTGGGTTTCTCAGAAAATTGGGACTCAATCTACCTCAAGACCCAATCTTGGGCATATACTTAAAGGATGCTCAATCATACCACAATGACACTTGCTAAACTGTGTTCATAGCAGCATTATTCAAAATAGCCAGAACCTGGAAAAAACCCAGATGCCATGTCCCTCAACTGAAGAATGGACAAAGACAATGTGGCACATTTACTCAATGGAGTACTACTCAGCAGTAAAGAAAACAATGACATCATGAAATTTAGAGGTAAGTGGATAGAACTAGAAAAAGTTAACCCAGACCCAGAAAGGCAAACATAGGTCTTGCAGTGGTGGTGCATGCCTTTAATCCCAGCACTTGGGAGGCAGACACAGTTGGATGTATGTGAGCCCAAGACCAGCCTGGTCTAGAAAGTGAGTTCCAGCACAGCTAAGGCTACACAGAGAAACCCTGCCTCAAAAAAAAAAAAAAAAAAAAAAAAGACAAGCATGATATGTACTTACTCATAGATGGATATTAGCTGTAAAGTAATGGATAAACCAGGCTACAAACCACAGCCCCGGAAAAGCTAGGTAACAAGGAGGGCCCAAAAAGAGATGCATGGATGTCCCTGGGAAGGGGAAATAGAAGAGATCTCCTAGGTAAACTGGGGGCAGGGTGAGGGTAGGTGGGGATGCAGATATGGGAACTCAAGGGATCCAGTTGGGTAGATTGGGGGTGGGACAGACATGGATAATAATGAAAGAAATCTTGATAGAAGTGGCTATTTGGGGGTTAGGGAGAAACCCGGTGCCAGGGAAACTCACAGGAATCCACAAAGATGACCCCCCCCACTATGACTCCCAGCAGCAGTAGAGAGGGTGCCTGAACTGACCTTCTCCTGTAATCAGATTGGTGACTATCCTAATTATCATCAGAGAACATTCATCCAGTAGCTGATGGAAGCAGATGCAGAGCTCCACAGTCAAGCACTGGGCTGAGCCCAGGGAGCCCTGTTGAAGAGAGAAATAATTTTATGAGACAGGACAGGTCAAGGTTATGACAAGGGAATTCACAGACAGCTGACCTGAGCTCCTGAGAGCTCACAGACTCTAGACCTACAGTTAGGGAGCGTGCATGGGACAGATGTAGGCCCTCTGCATATGGGTGACTGTTGTGTAGCTTGATCTGTTTGTGAGGCTCCTAGCAGTGGTATCTGGACCTGTCTCTGGTGCTTGAGCTGGCTTTTGGGAATGCAATCCCTAAGCTGGGTTGCCTTGCTCAACCTTGACGTAGGGGGAGGAGCTTGGTCCTGCCTCAACTTGATGTGCCATGCTGTGTTGACTCCTATGAAAAAAGGAGTGCATGGGGGGGCAGTAGAAAGGAGGCAGGGGGGTGAATGGGAGGAGAGGAAGAAGGGGAAACTGTGGTTGGTATGTAAAATAAATGAAAAAAATTAATAAAAAAATTTTTTCCTGATATTTGAAGGTTATCCATTATATAGAACAAGATTCCCAAGCAAAGAATTTATAGGATTTTCTGATCTCCACACTAACAAGTTGTAGATATCTGAAAAGACAAAATATCAACACCAACAAAATCTTAGTGATAGAAGAAGGGTCTGTTTTTTGTTACCTTAATATCGTAGGCTCAAATTATCTGAAATTTTTTTAAAAAAACTTTTTTCTATCATCTATCTTTCTTTCTCTTCTCCTACCCTCCTTCCTTCCTCCCTCATTCCCTTCCCCTCTACCCCTCCTTTTCTTTGTTTTCTTCATGCCTGTGTAAATTTCTACTTCTCATTAGGAAATAGCAGCCTCTTATTTCAGTGCTTACACACACAACTTTGCTTCTTACTCTTTTCTCTTTGGTCTTGCTCTTTCATTTTTGTTTAAGTTGATGATAATTGAACCTCAATGTAACAGTTACAATTAAATGATAAAAGAAGGGATTGGCAAAGCTGACCTAAGATATCAATCAAAAATGTTATGGGAGAGCTGGAAACTATAAATGAACTTAATGTAATAAAGTTTATTACTAAGAGAAATATAAGATAAGATCTAATAAGCATTAAGGGAGTCTGGATGTGAATAAAATTTTAATTAGGTTTCTTATGTTTTCTGGGCACATTAGTACACTACCTCCACTAAATTCTTCTTCCCTAAATCAAAGAAAGCTTTCAGTAACCTGGGAATTCTTTAATTGGGAGAATGGTTCCAGGTTACATAACATCATTGCACTAATACAAGGCTTATATGCTCTCCTGTAAATTGCACTAGAAATCACTGGAAAATGGAAATTATTGAAATATATTACAACACTATTTGATGTAAGATAAAATTCAATAAGATCTAATCTGTTTGACATTTATAGTTTATAGTCTGATATCACACAATTAATTTCTGCTTTAAAAAAGCTCATTAATAGGGCTTTCCGTTTTTACTAGACTCCAAGACTGAGGTGCTGATTTCAATAATTAATATAAATTCATCTTCTCTTCCTCTCTATATACCAGTGTGATAAATTGTGTACCCTAATAAACTTATCTGAGGATCAGAGGACAGAGCCAGCATGTAGATTAGACATAGAGGCCAGGAAGTGCTGGCACACACCTTTAATCCTATCATTTGAGAGGAAGAGATCCATCTGGATCTCTTTCAAGTTCAAGGCCACACTGGGAACTTGAGAGAAATAGAACCAAGCAGTGGTGACACACCTCTTTAATCTCAGGAAATAATATGGCAGGACACAGAAAGGTATATAAGGCATGGGTAAACAAGAACTCACTCTCCTGAGGCTGAGGTTTTCATAGAGGTTAGGCAGTGGCTGAATGTTCTGCTTCTCTGATCTTTCAGCTTTCACTCCAATATCAGGATCTGGCTATTATTATTATTATTATTATTATTATTATTATTATTATTATTACAAGACCTTTTAAGATTCATGTTATACACACTGACTGGTTATCCAATACCAAATTGTCAGCCCTGAGAATACACATCAAATGACATTTTACAGACAGAGCAGGTTGTACTTAAGTATTCAGGAATATGTATGTATATGTTTATACATATATGTACATAGTATATAGGAGTGAAGGGGAAATGATGTCATTATAATCTAAAGAAATTGGAAGAATTAATTGAAGAACTTCACTATTTGAATCGGGGAGGACCGTCTAAGTCTTCAACCATACCTAAAGAACCATTGGAAGTTGATGGCTTCTGGAGAGTGGAGAGTGGCTTTTCTTTGAGGATGTGGTTGCTGGTAGGTTCTCCATATCCCAGTGAGTGAATACATATTCATGTGCCCTTGGGTGGCACTAACTGGACTTTGTGAGTTAATAAATATAAATATAAATATAAACATAAACACAAACATAAATACAAAAATATAAATATAAAATACTCTCTGCTCTTTTGTGTGGTTAAGAAGTGACCTCTTAGTTTCTTGCTCTGGCTCTCTGCTGTCATGCTGTCTCAGGCATTATACACTCTTCCTCTAGAATATTTTAAAACAAACTCTTTTTTAATAAATAAATGAGGAAAATAGATAATGAGGGCATGAAGAGGGAGGGAGAAGTGATCCAAGACTCTGGGAGGAATTTGTGGGGGAAATGGGATGGTAGCTCTAATCAAGAGACATTGTATATGAGTCTGAAATTTTTAAAGAATAAAATAATGCTTGTTTTTATAAAAGAATATTTCTAAATGAAAGTACAAAAGCTATTTGTAGATATGGGGTCTTTGGACAATAATTAGAATTAGAAAAATATGCAGAAGGTAGAAACTTCATGATTGGTATTGACTTTCTAACAGAATGTAGGGAGATCAGATGTACATGTGTATATTCCCTACCTCTTCCTATTTCATATTCTCTACCATTTTGGGACTCTACTAGCATGAATGCTATCACCAGATGTAGCCACATGACCTGAGACATCCACAGATGAGCCAAGATAACCATTTTATTAAACTTTACAGTCTCTAGAATATGTTTTGGGAATATAAGATAAATACCTATAGATTTATCTCTTATAATACATAGCAAATGTTACTGTAATATTTGATTTTATTATTCTTCTAGAGTGAAAGATAGAGGAAGAAAGTAGGAATGAATTAAAGAAAGATAAGGAAAGAAGAAAAGAAAGGAAGAGGAGATAAATAGTTAATTAGAAGATTTGTAGATTTTGTAACACAAGATCTTCCAGAGATGTTGGTATCTACCTTTGCATGTGAGACACTAGTGGAGGCTTACAGAGGGATCTGCATGATGAGCCCATTGTAGTCGGGGAAATTTACAGTTGTTGCTTTGTCCATGTTCTCTAGCTCCATATAATTTCACTGATGTTCTGATTTCCAACTGCTGGTTTCTGGATCTCACTACCTGAAGTTTACTTGTGGAGATGTGCTTCCTTCCCTTCTACCTAAGATGTACATAACATGAGATTATTATTCCTCATAACAGAATTCATACAACAATTGAACATAGCTAGTATACAAATTCATCATCTCTATATGGGCCATATCAGGAGTCTGTGTTCTTAACTATGAGGGTTAAGCTGCAATGGTCAAAGTGGTGTGTTTTAGTGAACGTATGTGTCACATGTGGTTGTTTCCCCTTTCCTTTGTCAAATTTCTACACCTCTACAAGTGTTTTCTTAGATAAACTCATAAAATTATTTTCATTGAGTCTTTTCTATGTGAAGGAACCTGTGGATTTATCTTTCTGTGATCTTCTAGTGTTTTAAGATAAAACACCCATGCTTGTATTCTTTCTTGTTTTTTACACTGACAGTATTTTCTGTAAGCTGCTTATAATCTTGGATGTTTCTTTTCTTTTGTTCAGTTTTTTTTTACTATAAAACCTTACCAAATATTTATGGTTATAGATGATTACTTTCAATATATATAATATATTATATATATGATAATGGATATATCCATTATCATATTGAGAATATGTGTTCACTATAGAATTAAAAAACAGTGTGCCATAATAAAACTATGTGGAAACTGTGGCTTGTATAAAGAGAACAAGCCACCTACCTGACCTTGTTCTTTTCTATAATGAGGATTGCACTCTCTACAAGAGACGGCATGACAGAAAAGAAATAGGAGCAAAGATGCAAGGGGGAATACACACAACAGAATTTTCAACTCCACATTCCCTCTGGTGATGTGCAACGTGCACTGTGCTCGGCTATGATAAAAACAACACCCCTATGTTATTTCTTCAGAGTGCTGCTAAATCCCACAGCAACTAGTTGGGAAAAAATTATAGGATTGCTCTGGCCTCTGAGAACGATTTTCAGTATCGTGCCAGTATTTGGATGGCTTCCGCATTTACACAGAGGCCTGAATGTCACTGTAGATCTCTTGATTTCAGTTTGCTGGTACTTAAAGTGAAACCCTTTCCAAAACACTAGGAAAATATACAAGTATCCGTTGATGAGGTCAAAACTAAATCTTTAAATAGTACAAGCCAGTCAATGCATTGTTTTCTCTGGCTGCCATCACAGCTTTACTCCTGTCATTAAAAAGTGACATCAGAGAATCATTTTGATTACACTCAGAATTTTAGGGTGGTTTTCCAGAGTGTTTAACCTATGCAAAATGAGAGAACTTCATCTCTTTTGAGAAAGGACATTTAATGAGCTAATACTAGATTGGTGGAGAAATCATGGAAGAAGTATGTGGTATATAAGACTGTTTATGGTATGTGGACCTGCTGAATCAGCAAGCTGCTCTAGCTTGTCATTTTGTTTTAGGTGTAAACAATTCAAAAAATGAAATACTTGTTAGATGATGTTGTTAAAACTGATGCTTTCTAATTTAATTGAGTAATAGAAAATCAAATAAACTTCTCTTAATTAATTTTAGTTAATATCTTTAACTTTTTGAGGTTACTGATTTCCATAATTATTTTGGTTAAAATTAAAAGCTGCTACCTTATTATATGCTTGGTGTCCCAGTATCTGACATAAAGACTTCTGATCTTTGATTTATTCTCTTCTTTGTCACCCATCCTCACATATGAGTCATGAATGAATTGACTTACTTTTTTTTCATGAAGCTGTTTCTTTTTTTTGTGAATATGATGGAGACTAATAGTCAAAAAGGAAAAGCAGATGAATCATCAGTTAATAGGATTTGTTTATAAGAGATGAGTAACAGGCCCACTACAATTTTTTTGTTGTTGAATAGATTTTTACTATCATTCAAATGTATTTTAGCAAAGACTTTTTCAGATGAGCACGAACATGATTATTTATAGAGTGTGTGTGTGTGTGTGTGTGTGTGTGTGTGCACGTGTTGAATGGAAAACTGAACTTTTCTCAGCATTTTGTGTCCTCCACATGAAAACAGATGTGGAAACATTTAGAAACATCTAGAAGAGCAGAATTGCCATGAATAGGTTAGCACATTAGATTAGAATGCTGCTTAGGTAGAATGTAAGTGAATATTTTCTTCATTTCCTTCCTGGTTCCACCCTCACTCAGTACCACAAGGACCATCTGACTCCTTCTAGAAACCTAGAAACTTTGATTTTGACAACTCATTTTTTGTTACTAACAGAACTGCCCTTTTCTCAGAAGACCACTTTTCTTTCTGGTATTTGTAGCCATGATTACCACATGAGCTGAAACTTTGTGGGTGGAAATTTTATTTTCAAATCCATTCAAATCAATCTCTGATTAGGCAGGTTCACAGTGTCATAAGAAGCACATTTGAAAGGGAAAGCCTCATAATCATCCCCCAGCCTACTATCTTATTTTCATCAGGCCATCATTTGTAGGTTAACCAGCCATGAGGAAATAACCATGAGGAGGCATAAAGGTTGCTGACTGAGCTCTTGGAAACTGAAAGGTCTTCTGCATAGAAAATGATAAAAACTAGAGTTTAGTATCTAATGGAAATGCAAAAATACCTGGTATTGAAATTAATACAAGAGTGCTTTATGATTTAGGCTATGCATACTATATGCATGGAAAATTTCATGCTAAGTTAATTTCCCCAAACATATACTCTCTTCCAGTTTTTTTTTTTTTACTCATTATTACTTTTTTCTTTTATGTTTATTTTAAATCTTATAACAAGGAATCATTATCCAGATAATTCACAATGCAGTACCAGCTGAATTTTTCTTTTATCCATAGACAGGTTTCTTTCAAACCAGTTTGCCTCAAATTTATTTATTGTCCTGCCTTTGCTTTTGTCTTCCTTACAGCAGTAGAAACTGAGAAGGGTCACAGTTTATGCCCAGTTTTTCTCTCCATCTCCCTTTTTACAAAATTTCATTCCTTTGAACTCATTCTACGGGACATTTATGTCTTGAAAAATGAGACAGACTGTGTTAAGCACTGTTCATTACCACTGTATTCTTCTGTTTTACCATTGTAAAATATACTGAATGCCATGTTCTATTGTGGATGTGTCAACACAAAATGAAATAGCAGTTTAAGGCCTCTGTTCATTTCCTTTCTATTATTCTACAAAGTATTTCATAATATGAAATACTTTCAATTCATGAAAGAAAATTAAAAGCCTGTATCATTTTCTTCTTTCAGCAAAATAAGACAGTAACTTTTCATTTAACCCTCTTTTCTATTAAAAAAACACCCTAAACCTAAAAACAAGTTTTATGGTTCTCTGTGTTAAGGACCCAAAAAACCCCTATGATACAATGCCTGCTATTATCTTGGGAAATTAGCTAAACAGCCTTCAAAGGCTTTCTTCCAAGCGTTCTGAATTCACTTCTTTGAATTCTGAATAGCAATTTGCTGGCCAAGCAGCTGTATGAATCACAGAGAATATACTTTTTCAATCAGAAACGATCCTTGACATCCCTGGTTCTTCTGTCTTTGTCTACCTGTATCTGTGACTGTGAAGAGCTATAGAAATTGGCTTCATGGGACCACAAGTTTCTTTTTCTTTTTCTTGGAGAGTTGCCAAGAGCCCTAAAGAAACTATGTAGGCAGGCAAAGTATAGTCCACTGGGTAATGTGTTCAGGGAATATTCACAGCAAGGAGACTCTTATCAAAAACGTGACTAGTAGAGGAGATGTAATACTGTGGCCTAGAATAAATAGAAATTAAGGTTTCAAATACGGCCACTTGACATACATTCTGGGCTCTTTATACACTAAATGAATTAGAGCAGTGCTGGTTACTACTTTAAAGCCATCTTAGCTTTTGATGGAGACTAGTACAATGAAGCAACCAAGTATTTTTTATTGTTATTTATTTTGTAATTTTCAGGATGAGTGATAAAAAGACTTTGGGAAAATGAAAAAAAAAATCAAGATCATCTGGTATATTAATGGTCCAGTCTGGACATACATATCTGGCAATTATTATTTTGGTGACAATTGAAACTATAGAAAGATAATTGGATCTTGAGTTCCCCAACATCCAAAGGGTCAGGAAAAGATCCCAGGCTAGCTAGGAGACCAGTGTATGTCCAGAGTATGTGGTGAACCCTGATGACACAAAACTCAAGGGAAGATAAAAATATATCTGAGTCTGCTTTCTAAGTCTTGACTCAATCTACTCATTCCTGTGTCTTCCAGTAGCTGCTCTCAGGAGATTCTGCTACCCATAATGTCTCTCACACAGCACCTCTTGTTTTACTTTCCCATTTTCCATCCAATCTTTAAAACAGGTTTTGTGTTTTTAAATCAAAGCCTTATCAGGTCATTTCTTTGCAGAGACTCTTTACAAAGCTTTTACATTTTTTTTCTTAGGAAAAAAGTGAAATATTTGACACACATGACAATGTCTTGCAAAATTTGGACACTGGGTCAATCAAGATGCTCAAGAAATAGATGTGCTTACTTTAGAAGCTTAGCACCTTGAGTTTTGTCCTCAGATCCCACTGTGGAAGAAGAGAACCAACTTGCAGTTGTGTCTTCTGGCCTCCAGGCCTATAGTGATATTTTATTTGTATTGAAATATGATTTTATTTGTATGTTAATAAAGTTGCCTTGAGGTCAGAGCAAGCCAGAGCAGAAGCTAGGCGGTAGTGGTGCACACCTTTAATCCCAGCACTTGGGAGGCAGAACTAGGTAGGTCTCTGTGTGTTCAAGGACACAGTCAGCATGGCAGACACACACCTTTAATCTCAATGCCAACAATAGAAGACCTGGAGGTCTGTACAAACAGGCAGTCATGAGGAGGTCATGTGGCTGGGTTTACAACCAATGAGGAAACAGAACAGAAAGTCTATATAAAAGAAAGGACACACAGAAGTAGGTCTCTTGTGGAGAGGAAGGACAGCAGAAGCAATGAAGGGTAAGGTTTTCCACTCTTGCTCTGACCTTGTGGTTTTTAACTCTGCAACTGGTTCTGTGTTTCTTATTTAACAAGACAGTTACATCTACACAGGCCTATGTCATAATAGATGTATACCTGCTCTCACAAATATATCACAACACACACACACACACACACACACACACACACACACACACACACACCATGGATTGGAAAAAATAATGAAATATTTGGCCACTGACATTTTTTCCTTAGGCCTATTGCACACCACTGTGACCTCTGTACCAGTCTTTACATCCTCAGGTCCTTCAAATGTTCTAAGCTCTTTTCTGTGCTCTTGTCTTCAACAAATTCTGTGTGGACCAAACACTAGTCACTTCCTCACTTACTTCTGTATACATCCTCTTTCTCACACATATAGAAAAGTTCAACTTCTTTGACATTGTCCTGCAATTTTATCAACAATGTTCCCAATTGAGAAATACACACTAAAGTTCCCCCCAATACAAAATTACGAAGTACCCATTGCACAAGACAGAACTCATGCCTGGTATCAAACTTGGCCAAAATATATGTCTGGTTAGGTTATAGGCCCTAGAAGCAAACCTCACATTATTATTATGCTAAATGAATACAGTATGAAACTACCATCTAAGTTCTATTCTTTATATCTAGAGATTGGTGCATTTCTCAGCCCTTCTCAGAGAAACTTCTTTTGGCAGGAGATGGTGATTAATATAAAAACCTATAATTAACCTATGTGCAGAGAATAAGAGACAATGGCATTATCTACTTAAAATAGGGCATTTTATTTTACACCCCTGCCATCAAGTTTGAGGGAACTTGTGGAAGAAATCAGAGAACAATTGTAGGTGATGGATATCTAGAGTGAAACAGAACGTTCTGGACTTCAGGGCCTTTGCACACATGAACTCGAAGGGACTGTGATTGCATAAGACCCACATCAGATCAAGGCAGCTCATATTCTGGCGTGGATGAGAGAATTTGTACCACCCTGATCTAAGGAGTTATTGGTGGTGGATGGCTGCTGGGGTAGGGAAAGTAACTTTCTTCAGGCACGCTACCACTTCTCCGCACACTCTGGAAGATGGTCCTACACCGGTGCACATACAGGCAGCACCAAGGTAACTCAGGGAGATTTTTAAAAGTGACCACGTGAAGTTGGGAGGGAAAAGAGTAGGAGATTGAGGAGAGAGAATGTAGGTCTAAACAAAACACATATGCACATGTGAAATTCTCAAATAATAAAAATTTCTTACAATGTTTTAATTGCATTTTATGATTTTTGTATTGGACCTCATCACCGTCTTTGGCCACAGCTAGCCATATGTGGCTGGTGTACTCTCGGGGTAGTGTGTCTGTTAGGACTCAGGTATAAAGTCATCTCCACAGGGAGCTTTTCCTCACTCCTATTGTGTTTATCTTTGTTATTTTTGTTACAATTTTCTGAATCTTAGCCTAGACTCTACACTCCAGGAAGGCGATGCTGGTACTTGCTTATGTCTCTTTTCTCATTTCCTGGCACAGTGCCTCACAAATACAGAGCTGTCAGTAAGTTTTCATTGTGAGATTATGTGAAATGTTGTTTTCATCATTGACAGTTTTTCATATGCTTCTAAATGTTCCCCCAAACTAGAAAATTTGTGAACTGTTTAGGATGTCTGTGTTAGGGTGATAGGATATGTTGATACTAACTGGATACAAATATAGGCTACTTGTGTATTTTCTATCATTAAAAATTAATTTTTTTCCGGAGAAACAAGGTCAATAAATGGCAAATTTAAGTTTATGCAACTGTTTTCTGAGGTGGCTTATGCTGGTTGTCAACTTGACATGAGGGAGTGTGTAAAGAATGGTAGTTGAGAAATTGCTTCCATATTGGTCCATCGGTATGCCTATGGAACATTTTCTTGATTGCTCATTGATGGAGAAGAGTCTACCTTCTGTGAGCAGGTTCCCTTTTGGTGAAATGGCCAGGGATTGTATAAAGATGGGAGCAAAGCAAACCAGGTGAAGGGAGACCATATGCATTGTTCCTTTATTGTTTCTGAATCCAGGTATCAGCCTCAAGTTCTTACCTCTGCTTTGATTATAATCTGTTAGATAAGTAAAATATTTGTTGTCCCTGTTGCTATGTTTGGTGTTTAATAACAGTGACAGAGAAGCAGGCTAGAATACCTTCCATTCTTTTCTACATCTTTTCTCTTCTTTTCTTTCTTTCATAGATATGTATAAAGTACTCTGTTCCCATATTATGGATGATATAAACTGTATATTTCTATTATTTTTAATATTAAAAATGAAGGAGTTAGAAACATTGGGGTTTTATATTTTTGAAATGTTTTATATGTATATATTTACATATCTTTATATTATTTTTTAAAATCATCTTTCTTTTAGTTTCAATCATTACTAGTTTTTTATTTTTTTAGATATTTTTGTTCTCCACAGTGATGGAATACAGAAATCTTTTACAGATGGTTGTAGTTTAAGTGAATCCTCATGGGATAGGTTGAGTTTCAGAGATCACTAATCTATTCAGGTGAGAAAGGGTCTTGATTGAATCTGGTAGGCTACCTTCCATAGTTCAGGTGTCCTGAAAGCCTCTTAATACATGCCACACTTTTAATAAGGTAACATCATTTCTACATGACCAGAAGAAAATAAGAAGTGAATGCTGTGTTGGGAAATAATCATTGACGTCATTTTTAAAAAGTTTTTTGAGACAATGTCTCATTATGTTGCTGAGGCTGGCCTGGACCTTGCCATATAGTATTGGCCTCAAACTTCTTCCTCAGCCTCCTAAGTCTGAGGATTATAGGCATGAATCACCATTCTTGGCTGTTTTCTTTGTACTTAATCATACCAACTCTACTCTACATCTAAACACCTGAAGCCCAAAGATCTGAAGAAACAATCATTTTGTTAGCCCTTCATGTCGGAATCACAGTTTTGATGGAGCCCAGGAAGAGCGGCTTGCATTTGGCTCCAGGACTGGGGAAGCACATGCTATGTTCTAGCCTTCTGGAAATGCATGGAGAATTCTGGAGTGCTGGCTCTGGTTGTCCATCTCCTAGCTCTATCCATCAATATACTCTGAAAGGAACTCTCAAGGTGGCATTTCAGATCGCGCATTTGGTGCTTGTGACAAGAAAACTGAAAGAACTGCAGTGATTAAATACCCTTTTCTATGCAACCTCTCCAGCTGACTGACAGGACCACATCAGGAAAGCAGGACTCCTACACAGCTCTGTCTGGTTTCCTCCTGAGAGAATATGCTGAGAAAAAAAGGTAGATCCATGCAAAACCTATTCTTACATTTCAGTAATACATCACTTTTACCGTTATATTATGTATGCATAAGGACAGTCCATTCTCTGGAGACAGAGTGTGGCTACCAGTTTATTTGATTTACTAAAGGGAAACTTTGGAGATTATCTGCTCCATTGCTTTGGGACTTTATTTTCTCATTTCATGTATTTTCTCAGCCCATTTATCCATACATGTTGATAGAGATCCCAACTAAGTATTGCTACCTTGTTATCACCCTTGAAAATAAAATCAATGTGTTTAAGGTACTTATTTGGAGAAAGTTACATTAACTTTGTGAAAAACTTGAGTGAAACTAACTATTGGTATGATTTGATCTGCTCTTTGGACAGTAATCTTGTCCCTTATATTTAAATATTTACTATTATAAAACAAAAATACTAATATTTACTATTCTACAGCATTATTATCAAGTCTAGAATTGTTTCTGGACCAAGAAAGCTACAGAAGTAGAATTTTCAAATTTATAAAAATTCTATCCTACTATTGTATATACCAAATGCAATATTTCCCACTAATCTTTATTCTTTCTTGTATTCCTATTGAGTTTCAGAAGAAAAATAGTGAAAATAAACATCTTTTTTTTTCTTCTCCTGTTTTTTTGTTTATAGAAACTAGTGTCCTAAAGGAGACCAAGCTATGCCAGACTGTGAATGTATCATTACAGCTCTGGTAGATGTACAAGTGGTTAACTGGTGAAAATTTGTAGACTATCAGAGAAAAATAGAGGCAAAATCACCCCTGATCGATCACAGCTTTTGTTTGTCTTCTCTCTGAGAGGTAATTTGAAGCTCAGGCTAAGTTTGCATAACATTAAGACAATGCTTTAAAGTATGAAAGAAGACAATCACCATAGTAATTTCTTTACTATGAGCCAAACTGAGACAAATAAATTGCATTTCATTGTATGGATGAACTCAACACAAATTAACGGCTATTCATTGAATGTCGTTTGAAAAAAAAAATCAAACACTGGGAATAACAAGGTATGTGTGATGTAATCTTCATACTAACTAGTTTCCAGTCCAGAATACCAGATAGGTACACAGACAAATAAATAGGACATCCTGCACCATGTTCTCTTCAGTTCTCCAGGGACCTAGGTGTAGGAGCTCTTTCTTTGGCAGGCTGTGAGAAGTGAGTCCCAGTTATAAGGAAAGGTGAGATTTTTACCTTCCTGTTTCTGACCATGGGACATAAAATGTATAAGCCCAGAGAAAAACCATTTTCAAGTAAGCAATTTAAAGTTTCTACTGGTGTCAGGTCTTGAAAGAAAATATGAAGAAGAAAATAAAGAAACATCCAAAAATATCTACAACAAAGATAAAATGGATCAAGAGTGGAACATATCATTTAAATGGATCAAAACTACTTTAATTTTTGATGCTAATATGGATAACACAACAAAAATCAGTATTTAATTTTTATGTGTCTTATTTCCCCAAATGCAGTAGTGATACAGAGGATTGAAGATATCAACATTCACTGCCAAAAATATATTGATTTTAGCTAAGAAAGGATTAAAAAGTCTCCTGCTCCAAGATATTTTGAAACTTTTGACATAATAGTCGTGAGACAATTTCATAGGATTGAAAATCTAGTAACACTTCTGGCAGGCTAGAAAAATTATTTTGTCTTTGTTTCTTAGGAAGATGCTACCTTTGTCATTGACACCACCTGGTAGGTAGAGTTGAATGAAATGTCAGTTGTCTTCTGGCTTTCCTTTTGACCCAAAGATGTGTAGCTCCTATTGGCTCTTTTAAACCACTGTTCTACTGGTATGTATCTACAAGACATAAACATCACAAATGTTTTGAGGTGATGGGAAAACTGAAGGTAATTTTTCACTCAGTTAACAGTGACCAGAACTGTAGTTGAACTAAGGCTCAGACTGCAGTCAGGGAGGATATCTGGGTGATTTTCCCAGTATATTAGTTTTTGAAAAGACAATAATTTTATCTCTGCCCCAAACCTATTCCTAACATTATTATATGGTAATTTATATTGATTAGTTTTAACTTTTGTAAAACATTAAAATATATAGTGACTAATAAACATGCACCCATATTTATTCCCTTTGAAGTCTTTCAATGCGCATCTGTTGAAACTAGAGACATCTTATACATTTTTCAAGGATTGATAGACCCAGTGTTTATGAAAGATAAAATAGGCGGCTGAACCACCTTCCTCATGCCATCGTTCTCAGTTTGGCATTCCTGCCTAACTTTTTCCTGCTTAGCTATTGGCCAGTCAGCTTGTTTATTTTAAAAATAAATAATATTCAAGAATGGTAAAAGTTCTCATAAAAACTTAGAGGTAGGAAACATATATTTAAGTCATTTAAGGATTATGACATCTCTCAGGCATTTTCAATGGTGCTTCCTTGTAGTATGAATCTTAATAGGTCTTATTAATAAGAACAAACCTGAGGCCAGTTATTGGGGTGAATGCTGGAAGATCAGAGAAGCAGAACAAGCCACAGCTATCTCACCTTGCTAGTTCCTCAGGTGATCCTTTTTCCTCAGGCTGGAAGCTTCTGAGTCCTCCTCCACATGAATCTCAGCTGAACTGTGTTGCTCCAAAGCCTGAATGCTTCTCCAGCCAAAATTCTTAACCAAATGGTTAACTAACTTAGTTCCTGGTCCTCATGCCTTATATACCTTTCTCTTTCTGACCCCACTCCCTGGGATTAAAGGTTGGGTTTCTGGGATTAAAGGCACGGGTCACCATGCTTAGCTGTTTCTAAAGTGGCCTTGAACACACAGAGATCCACCTGGCTCTGCCTCCCAAGTGCTGGGATTAAAGGCGTGTGCTACCACCGCCCAGCTTCTGCTATGGCTTGCTCTGACCCATTTTCTAGCCACCATTTTTGGCTTTGTTCTGGTGGTTGTCTGTTCTCTAACGCCAGATATCTTTGTTTTGGGGAATACACAATATTTCAGGGAACACAATACCCACCACACTTCCTGAAAGTCAGTAGTGAGAACCCACATGGTAAGAGAGGCCTGACTCCATCTGATTAGTTGTCCTCTGTAGCTGGAGTTTTCTCCAGTCCTGCCTGGCCCATAGTCAGGACAAATCTATCTCACCCACCAGTCCCACAGCCGCTCAGACCCAACCAAGCAAACACACAGAGACTTATATTGCTTACAAACTGTATGGCCGTGGCAGGCTTCTTGCTAACTATTTTTATATCTTAAATCAACCCATTTCTATTAATTTATAAGTTGCCACATGGCTTGTGGCTTACCAGTGTCTTTATATGTTGCTTGTCATGGTGGCATCTAGCAGTGTCTCTCTGCCCTCAGCTTTCCTGTTCCCAGAATTCTCTGCTTGTCCCACCTATACTTCCTGCCTGGCTCCTGGCCAATCAGTGTTTTATTTATTAACCAATAAGAGCAACACATTAACACACAGAACATCCCACAGCAGTCCCCTGTACAATGGCATACACACACTACCCACACAAAAAGAAAATGAACACGAAGAAAACAAACCCTCTCTTTCCATAGGTAATTATTACTGACAGTATGTTAGGGCCATAGTTTTGTAAACAAAGCTTATTATTGAGTGAAAGTTCAATAAATGTTTCATGTATTTAATGCAGAATGAAATACATAGAGGAAGTACACTTAAACTCTTTATTTTATCAGGTGGCTGAATTCTTTCATAAACACTGGGTCTATTGAGCTTGATTAAAATTTAAAACAAACCAAACAAGATGTGCCCTGCAATACTTTACAGGATAGTATTCTCTGATGGGAATTCACACTTTCACATCCTATTTCTGTGATGCCATTTTAATTACATGTCACTACCTAAGCAATGGGTTAGTGGGTGATTATGCCTACAGGAACATTTGGCAGATGATGGGAGGAGGACAGAAGGATATTTGAAATTTATTATGATGTACTTGTGCACTAAACATGGCATTCTTGAACAAGGACTACCTTATTGTCAACTTGTCACTCAAACTAATTCCTGATCTACCACAAGATTTTTCTTGGACAACACACTAGGTAAGAAAATTGTGCTGTGTTCGAAAGGTCAACAGTGTAATTTATGGTAAAGAAATGAAGAGTGGGTCACACTGTTTACTGAGAAACTGAAGCTGGTCCTTGTATCTCCTGTTGTTCATAGGGAATGGGTGCATACCTATTGTTGAGATAAAAGGGGGAATGAGACAAATGATAAAATGCCCTAGGTCTGGACAAACATCCATTGCTGGATTACAATGTAACCTTAGCACTCTGTTAGTTTTTATATATATTTTCTGAGTCATAATTGGCAAATTGTTACAGTTTTACTAATATATTAAGTAAACATATCTTCTTTTTGTTCCTAAAAAACAACAACACCTGCCCATGTGTTTCTCACATTTTGGCATGATTATCTGAATTAACCACAGTTGTCTTAGTGAATCTAAATAATATATGATAACATGAGGCTAGCAGAGAGTAAGGAAACTAATTCATGATCATCACATTATTACCATCTTAAGGATAATGGAAAGGAAGCATGTTTATAATTTCATGAAGTGAAAAACAAACTATCATTGTTGTGGAATATTTGTACACTGTGTGGAGATGTGTCAGTGTGACTGATTTAATAAAGACCTATATGGCCAATAATAGCTAGATAGGAAGTGGCTAGGTGGGACATCTGGGAACAGAGAGGACTCTGGGAAAAAGAAAGGCAGAGTTGCCGGCAAGATGGAGAGGAACAAGGAGGTGTAAGTTGAGAAAGAGGTAATGTCTACATATCATAGCTTCAACAAATGTTTTTTCAAAGGTCACATTATGTACTCCAGGAGAAACAAGAAAAGGAAAAGTGTATTTTAAAAGAAGGAATGATCTTAGCAGAAAAACAAAAATTTCAACAGAAATATATAACTTATTAATTATGTGATCTTTAAAATCCATTCTTTAATATGTGGCTGTTAACAGTAACTATGATACAGACACTGTGCTTTAATCCAATGCTAATATGTTAATAATAAATCCTCTGTGAAAATAACAGATTCAAAGCAACAGTTGAAATGCTTCTCTTTTTCCACATTCTGGCCAGCATTAAAAAAAAAAAAAATAGGGTATAGAACTAAGTTGAGTTCTCAAAAGAAGAAACACAAATGGCTGAGAAACATTTAAATAATATTAACCATCTTTGGTCATCAGAGAAATGCAAATTAAAACTCCTTTGAGAGTTCATCTTACTCCAGACAGAATGACCAAGATTAATTAAAGAAATATGAACCCTTTCAAGATACAAGTACTTCCATTTGCCTGTCATTAAGAAGGGAGAATCTTTAGGACTCAGTAGACTGTACTCCCATGTTAGATATCTGTCTTTAATTAATTAATTTTCCATGTTTGATTGGTTCTAGAAAATTTCTTAGTTGTTATTAAATGATTGGTTATTTGAATCTTATGGGTGACCAGATATTGGCAACATGAAAAAAAAAATCTATATTCTGTTTAAAATGTCAAGTACATTCAGAGAGTTATTGAGGAGATCTATGCGATTTTAAGAATGGAAATACCTTATTAAACAGATTGGATTTGGAATTCTGGTGAAGGTAAAATGCCTGGAAAAATGCCAAGGGACCAAGCACTCTCAAGTCTCCATTTATTACAAGATGTCCATCATAATATATATCTACACAGTATTAATTTTACCAATCCTTTCAAAATTTTAACCGTAAGAGGTACAAATGGGCCAAAGATTTCAAAGACTCTGAAAAATATATTGTTTATACCAGTTTTTCTCTCAGATGAAAGATAATAAGAGTCCTTGATATACAAATTTGGGGTAGGAAATTTTATAAGGGTTATGGTTCTAGACATCTTGGATAGAGTGAAGATTCCCATTGTGGTGATATTTTTATTTGTGCTCTAATAAGTAAAGCTTGCCTGGGGATCTGAGGAAAAAGCTAGCTTCTATATTAAACATAGAAGTCAGGCAGTGGTAGCACACTCCTTTAATCCTAGAATTCAGGAGGCAGAGATTCATCCTGATATCTGTGAGTTCAAGACCACACTGGGAACAGAGTCAGACATGGTAGCACATGCCTTTAATCCCAGCACTAGTTAACCATAGAAGTCTGGAGGTCTGTATGGACAGACAGGAAGTGATAGAACTGGGCAGAAAGAGGAAGTAAGATGGCAGGGCACAAAAAGGTATATAGGCATGAATATACAGGAAATAGTTCTCTCTTGGCCTGAGGGTTTCCCCGCATTAAGAACTTGTGGTTTGGCTTGTGCTATTTCTCTGATCTCTCAGTTTTCACCCCAAAATCCGACTCTGTTTGTTTGTTTGTCTGTTTACTAATAAGACCATTTAACAATTTGTTTCACACCCACTCATCAGAATTCATATGTACCATGAATCACCACTACAAAGTATCTCAAACTAAATGCACAGGTCTATGTTTTCTTTCCTTTTATGAATGATAGGGGATCAAACTCTGGTCTTTATGCTTGTACAGCAAGCTCTTTGCAAACTGAGCTATACATTTCTTCACTCTGACTGCATACACATATGTATGCCTTTCAAATCCTTAACTTCATGAACTGTATTTCCAACTCAACCACTGCCCCTTGGACACTAGGAAATTTCTTTACTTATAACAGAATTACATTATGACATTTCAATTTTCCTAAAGAAAATGTAAAACCATTGTGTGAATAGATGAAAAGAAACTCTTCTCATTATTCATGTGTTATCATGCCCTGGCCAGTGGGGTTTCTACAGGGGTGACCCACCTATGGGAGCTAATGAAAGGAACAGCGGACACAAGAGATGACAGCAAGACAGGATTCTGATCAAGCTGCAAATTTTATTTTCCTCTGCAAGGCTTATATAGCATAGGAGGGGAGGGGGCAGGAAGGAGGGAAGGGGAAGGGATGTGGAAGGAGTGCAGGACATGGGAGACATGCAGATCGTGCAACTGCAAGATGTCAGCTAAGTTCACTGGTCAGGGGCCATTTATTCTGTTGCTAGGCTACCTGACCATGGAATGCTCTTTACATTCAGTTGTCATGGCACCTGACTGTGGAATGTCTTCTTATCTTTGGGAGCCTCTGGTTAGTAAACAGGTGTTACTGCTCTGGGGAAGGGGCAGTGGGCATATGATTTATTCTCTGGCCTAGCTAGTACTTTTCCATGGTTCATGTTTGGTTCCTGACATCTTGGTCCCTGACATTATCATATATTAAGTTGTTTAGTATTATAGTAGTAAATTACTGAATGAAAGGGATAATTTGATTTCTTTGAGGTATAGTTGCTGTTTCCCATAATTTTGGCAGAATTTGGTGTGTTAATCATAAATTATACACACTATAAATTGTTTACCATAGAAATTAGTTTTCAAATGAAAGCCACTTAAAGACACCTGCTTACCTGGTATTCAAATGCTGTGTGTTATTTAAAGTTGTAAACCAATTTGTCATGCTCTGAGTTTCTAAAAATGCCTGCTCTGGAGTGTAACTTTCCACATCGTGGTTGAAGAAGCAAACACACTTCTTAAAGAAGAACTGTGTGGAAGTAGATTTTGCCATGTTATTGTAAAAGCAGAACTGGCTAACTTTAGATCAATGGATATCTCTGAGCAGTAAAGCCCCTCTTGAATACAATATATCAAAAGCCCACCTACTTCCATTTAATCATTGTGTGCCCTCCTTTTTCTGTTAACTATTGAGTTTATCATTTGCTATCTTACTTTCAGATTAGGGCCTTAGACCATAGCTCATATTTATGAAATTATTTTTAGGAAAAAACTATGACAAAGAATGTAATACCTCCCAAAATGTGATGTACAATTTTAAGGTCATATTTATATATAAAATTCAGAGGAACTGGCTTATTTAATGTCATCTTTAATATACAACACTGAGTAATTTTAAGAATGGAAGGGATTTCAAACGTAATGGTTTTCTGTTCCTTCTTATGACTTGCAATTTTATATTAGATTTAAAAACTACTATTTATGATTTCCAGTTAATTTATCCATTGTCAAGCAATTTTCTCTACTTTAGAATATTTTAGTTTTCTAGAAACTGGCTGGAATTTTCTTTGTATTATTTATACACACACACGCACGCACGCACGCACGCATGCACACACACACACACACACACACACATATATATATATATATATATAAAAATTATTCTTCCATATAACATAGCTTCAAATATGTGAAGATTCTTACATAATATCTTTTTGAAATTAATATAGTTAATCTTTTCTTTTTAATATTAAATTGAATATGTAACAAGAATGTTTCTTAATTTCTTAATATTCTTATCATTCATTTTGGTATTTTCTATATTTAGTCAGAGGTAACTAAAATAAAGAACTAATATGCAATTTTATATCTGTATAGTTAAGGTTTTGGGGATCAGTCTTCTGAATAATGTGCAAGACACTGCTTGTTAGATTATTAATATCATAACCAACCATTCTTATTGTTCAAATATAGCTATTTCCTGCAGTTAGTGTCTTCAATCTATGACCTACTGAATTAAGTCCCATGGGAAGAAAAATGAGGTTATTCTTCCATAAGGTGATGTTCAGCTTTTAATGTCACATTTTTATGTATAAAATTCAGAGTTTATTTAAAGTGGTCTTGAATGCATAACACTATGTAATAAAAAGACTGGAAGGTATTTCAAACATCTTGGTTTTATGTTCATTCCTATCACTTGAAATTTTGTATGTGACATAACAACTATTTTCTGTTAAAAGAGTCATGTCTTGTCACATAAAATCGACAGAGGTAATCTCCACTCTACTTCAGGTAGAAATACTACATGCACATTTCCACTGAATGAGGCCAAAGGGATTCTGTGTAGGATAGATGAAACATCAGGATATAGAGCAGAAAAAGACAGATTTTCCCATGAAAGTAGGTCCTTGGGGCTTTTAAATGTCTTATCACAGTATATACATGAATGAACATTACGAATCTTCTGAAAGTGAATAGAGATTACTAATACGAAAAAAGGGTATCAACGTGAGATGTGTCAGTTGATTTTTTAACCTGATATTCATTATACATCTATATTTTACAAACAAAAAACTTCTTTCATGGTCATTTTGTTTGTTTGTTTTTTGCAACAGAAGAGTTTTGACTCATTTAGAATTTTTTCCCCATGTTTTAAAATTTACTTTCAAGATTAATTTAATTGCAATATTTCTCAATCTTCTTTCCTTTCTCCAAACCCTCCCATATGCCCTTTCCTTCTGTCTTTCAAACTCATGGTCTCTTTTTTCACTAATGTTATTGATGTGTGTGTGTGTGTGTGTGTGTGTGTGTGTGTGTGTGTGTGTGTGTGTGTGTTTCTAATGTAACTTGTTCAGTCTGTATAATACTCACTGTATGAATGTTTTCAGGCTTAATCATTTGTCGCTGGACAACCAGTTGGTGTGTTTTTCCCTGGGGAAGGCCACATGTAGGGGTCCCAGCTTACCTCCATTGCCTATAGTTCTTTGTGTAGGGCTGATCTTTTTATAAACATTTAATTCGAGATGTTAATAATGGTACATTCCTGCCATTTTATCATCCGGCAGAATGCACCTTATGGCAAATGCGTTGAGGGCTAAGTCACTCATCACAGTCTGTGTCATAGGTTCCTTTCACTTCCTGGTGTTGGTTGTTTAAAATTTACTACCAAACATACTCATGTCTTGGCTTATGCGACATCAACTGTGGATAGCTTCAGGCCATGCATCTCTGGCAGAAATCATCAAAAAGTGATATTATGTTCTTCAATCCATCATGCTGCATTGTACTATTTCCGTTGTGTACAGAGTTCTATTTAATTCTTTGATTAAAGTAGCAAATTTCAGGGTGGGAGGAGGGGCATCTGTGGTTGGTATGTAAAATGAATAGAAATTTCTTAATAATATAAAAGAAAGAAAAAGGTAGCAAATGTCAGGTGCCCAACATGCCACTATGTTTCCTTTTCTGAACAATTACTTCGAATCTACTCCATTTTCTCCTATATTCAAAATTTAAGTAATTAAGCATGAATACGTAATTTCCTTTTTGTTTAATGGATACTGATTACCTTTTACATGACTAATAGTAGTTCTTAAAAAAATCATTGTCTGTTTTATTTTAGCACAGAATTGAACCTAGAGCTTCATTAATGCTAAGCAAACTCTTTTCCACTGAGTTAAATGTGTGTCTGGGGAAGCAATGTACCTCCAGGTAGTCAGGAAGCAAGGCCAGGAACAGGGCCAGGGTCCAAAATGTAACCTTTGAAGGCACTCCGATGACTTCTCACAGCTAGGACTTGTATCTTGAAGTTTTCAGTGCCTTCCCTTAATGTAAACAGCTTGTGACCAAGCTTTCAGCAAAGTGAATTTTGGATAACGTTTGAATGTCAACTAAATAAGAGCTCTTGGTAAATGAAAATGATCATTAGATCTGCAATGAAGATATTCAAGGTCTGATTTAGGACCTGGAGCTGTTTCCCAAACGCTCATTGGTAAGATTTTTTCTTTCTATTTAATTTTTTAAAATTTTTTACTAAGAAATTTTTTATTCATTTTACATACCAACAACAGATCCCCTTCTCTTCCTTCCTCCTACCTCCGTGACCTTCCCCTCACCCCCAAAACCTACTCTCCATCTTCTCCTCCGACGACATGGTAAGCCCTCCCAAGGGGAGTCAGCAGAGCCTGGTGCATTTAGCTGAGGCAGGTCCAAGTCCCTCCCCCTGAACCAAGGCTGTGTGAGGTGTCCCACCCTAGAATGTGGGCTCCAAAAAGTCAGCTCATGCACCAGGGATGGATCCTGACCCTACTGCCAGGGGGCCCCTTAAGCAGATCAAGCTACACAATTGTCTCACTTATGCAGAGGGCCTAGTCCAGTCCCATGAAGGTAAGTAAGTTCATGAGTTCCCACTAGTTTGGTTTGGTTGTCTCTCTAGGTTTCCCCATCATGATCTTGATGCTCCTTGCTCATAGAATTCCTCTTTCTTCTCTTCCACTGGACTCCTGGCATTCAGCCTGGTGCTTGGCTGTGGATCTCTTCATCTGCTTCTATGAGTACTGGATGAAATGTGTTTTTTTCCCCCTTCTTTGGGGTTTGCTGCTATGGGATTATCTATTGCCTATGTTTTTGTGGGTACATATAATCCCAAGTGCTGGGATTGAAGGCATGCGCCACCACTGCCTGGCAAAAGCTACAATAATTTAAAAGTGTTATTCACTGTCATGCAGCTACTGAGTGGAGTGGAGATTCTTATTCCAGTCTATCCAACTGGAACTGTTATGGCCTTCATTATGTAAAGAAGATAAATTTACTAGAAGTCATCTTCATACTGAGCTACACATTTGGTGTGTGTGCTTGTAAAACTAAGATTATGTATAGTTTCAAAATTAAGGGACTTTTATCATTATAATTATAATTACAACTATACAATAGTACACCAAAGTGCTATTCATCACTCAGACAAAAACACTATCTGATGTTTTTATGAACAACTTTATAAATACTAAGTAAATGGAATGGATATTGGTATATAACTTTGTATCATCAGGATGATATAATATACTATATCTTATAACCATGAACAATGTGCCTATATTTCTAAATAGTTTTTCTTAAGGTTTTTATGATTGTCCAAGATACAATTTATGAATATATTTTATTTACCTATTTACCTACTGGCAATACATAAGTTAGTCTTATAATCAGTGTGATTTAGTACAGAAGACTATTTTATTAAGTATTTTGTGTTTCTATGATATACACACTATATAAGCATATTGAGAATGCATTGAATTTAACACTTACTGAACCACTCTCTAACTTACAAAGAATAGCCAATAATTTAACAAAATTTGCATGTCTCTTCTTAATGAATTTTGTATTGTCGTTTGGAAACTTTCTTTTATCTTTGCTTTGTATAATGGGAAAATTGCATGTCTATTTCTCCCGAGAAGTAAATTACCAGTTTTTTATGCTTTCTAATTATGTAAATTTATCTGCATTACATGTCTTTTTCTATAGCATGTTTTACACTGTTTCTTTTACCAGTCTTATCAAATATATAGCTTGGTTATTTCTATTACTTCACATTATAGATATGAGCTTATGAATATTTTAAGTTACATGCACAATATACCCCAGGACGAGATAACATGTGTGTTGGGATTGCTATAAACAGGTGAATGCTATTTTAAGAGTGTTAAGAATGGAATAGTAGGGGAGGATATGGAGCCTGATCTGGCTATCTTCTTTTACCAGGCTAGGCTTCCTGTGGTGGGGCTAAGACACCAACTCCACCACCTAACCTAAAACCCACAACCTCCTGCCTACCAGACACCCTGGGGCAATGGTAGCTCAGAGCTAGTGGGAGTGGCCGATTAATGACCCATCTAACTTGAGGCCCAGACCAAGGGAGGGAACCCATTCCTTATACTGCCTAGAGGGCCAGGATATGGGTGCTGGGTAGACCAGAGACTTAGAGTCGAACCAAACACTACTGCCAAAAAATAAAAGTAAAAAAATAAATCAACGGAATGATTGCTAATGGTAGTCTTCTACACTCATAGGATCAGTGCCTAGTCCAATGGTCATCATGTGACTGGAGCAGATGCAACGACCCACAGACAGACTTTAGGTGGAGCTCAGGGAACCCTGAAGAAGAGCGGGAGAAGCATTCGAAGAGTCAGAGGGGTGGAGGACACCAGGGGAGCACAGCCCACAGAATCAACTAAGCAGGGCTCACAGGGGCCCACACACACCGAAGTGGCAGTCGCGAACATGCATCAGTGCTAGGCCAAACGCATACATGTTGTGGTTGCTGTTTTCGTGGGACTTCTAACAATGGGAGCAGGAGTGTCTTTCTCTCTTTTCCCTGCTCTTTTTCTGAAGGGAGATGGAGGAGCAGTAAATCTGGGGAGGGAGGGAAGGAGAGGGAGGCTGTTCATGAGAAAAGAATAATAAATAAATAAATAAATAAATAAATAAATAAATAAATAAATAATAAATAACCAAATAAATAAATAAAAAACAGAATGGAATTATTTAATTTCATGGTAGGTATAACTTTAAATATATTAGATAAATTACCACTATTTGTAAAATGTTTAATAATTTGTACCCAGAGTACTTCTACATTGTTGAAAATATGCTTAACATTGACAGATTCTAAAATATTTTTTAATATCTCAGGAGATAAAATGCCATCATCTTCAACATTTGATTTGTGTGGTCCTGATTCCAAAATTAATATGCTTGACTCTGTCTCAGTTTTCTTCCCCCATGGGTTCCAAGCTACTTGTTTTTGCATATTTCCATTTTTTATTTTATAGTTGGGATTTATTTCTTATTGATTTCAATGTTTTCCTTATGAACTCTGAGTGGAAATGCACTCTCCGTTATACTTGCAATTTCATATACTTATCCTTCATTCTGCTTTGATGGCTTTTCATTAATAACTTCTTAGAGAGAAATGTAGTTGAACATGCCAGATTTACACTGTCTGTGCTTTATAATATCATGGTTTAAGAAATTCGTATTTGATATCACAAAAATTTTCTTTAAAATACATTGAAGTTTTATTTTCCATAAATAACACTTTACTGTATTAAAGATTCATTTTTTGAACAGTGAGATAAAATTACACCTTTTATAACAAAAATTGGAAACAGAAATTGTTTTCTGATAAGATTAATATTTTCATTTAACAGTAAGTTATTTTGATAACTGTCTTCTCATTTATTTATTGGTTGGTTTTAAGTATGATTTTTAAATGCTCAAAATTATTATGTAGTTTTATTTTTACTTGAATTTAAAACTTATTATTATTATTATATTTGTGTTTTAATTTTACACATCAGCCATGGGTTCCCCTGTCCTCCCCCGTCCCGCTCCCACCCCCACCTTCCCCCCATCCCCTCCCCTCCATTTCCATCTCCTCCAGGACCAAGACTCCCCTGGGGATTCATTTAAACCTGGTGGATTCAGTACAGGCAGGTCCAGTCCCCTCCTTCCCAGGCTGAGCAAATTGTCCCTGTGTAAGCCCAAGTTTCCAAACAGCCAGCTCATACACTAAGGACAAACTCAGAAGGACAAACATGGTATGTACTCACTCATAGGAGGATAATAGATGTAAAACAAAGATGATTGGGTTGCTACACAACTCCAGGGAGGCTACCTAGGAAATGGGACCCTAGGAAAGACACAGGGATTACCCAATGACAGAGAAATGCATAAGATCTACATGAACAACCTTGACGACAGTGGGAGTAATGAAGGGCAATTTTTGAGGGAAAGAAAGCTTAGGGGAGCAGGAGATCCCAGCTGGATCAAGAACAGAAAGGGAGAACAAGGAATAACAGAACAAGATAAATGATGACCACATGAGAACAGGAATAGGCAGAGTGCTGGAGAGGTCCCCAGATATCCACAATGATATATCCTCTGTAGACTGCTGGCAGTGGTTGAGAGAAAGCCTGATCTGACCTAGTCTGGTGATCAGATAACTAAACACCCTAACTGTCGTGCTGGAAGTCTCATCCAGTAACTGATGGAAGTGGATGCAGAGATCCTCAGCCAGGCCCCAGGTGGAGCTCCAGTTGTCCAACTGTCGAGAAAGAGGAGGGTCTGCAAGAGTGTGAATTGTTGAGACCAAGATTGGAAAAAGCACAGGGACAAATAGCCAAATGGATGGAAGCACATGAATTATGAACCAAAAGGCTGTGGAGCCCCCAGCTGGATCAGGACCTCTGGATAAGTGAGACAATTGAATAGCTTGAACTGTTTGGGAGGCACCCAGGTTGTGGGACTGGGACCTGTCCTTAAAACTTATTTTTTTTTTATCATGATCAATAATATGTTCTGTATTTCAGGAATAATTTGAAAGTTTTGTATACTATAATTGTTATCATAACCATTGTTATTGTTCATGGGATTGAAACCAGGCCCTCATGCATATTAAATATGTGTTGTCTCCCTGAATTACCTTCATGCCCTAGATGACAATTAATAAATCAGATGGATATAAGAATGAAATGCACATATATGTGTTACCTATAGTTATTTCTAGTTGTGTCTCTTAGGACGATTTTGGAGTAGAGTAGAATATGAAATTGCAGACTTAATAAAGTTAAAGATCTTTCAAATTGCATGAGAAACATTCTATCCATTGAACAGCATACAATAAGGCTCATATAGTATAGAACAGTGCTCACTCTGACAAACACTCAAGATATGATATCAGTCTTCTCAGACATGGTACCTCTATTTCTCAGGCCTGTACACTATAATGAGAATTTCTGTAACTGGGTTCAAGTCACAGGATTTCTAATTACATACCCAATTTCTCTGAGTCATGATGATACAGGACTTCTCAGTCTCTCTTTCATTTGAGCCAGTAACTCCTATCTTCATATCTACACACACACACACACACACACACACACACACACACACACATACACACACACAACACAACACACAGCACAACACATACACCACAACACACATACATATACACACACATACACACATATACACACACATACACACACACTTACACGCACATGCACACACACATACACACACACTCATACACACACATACATATACACGCATACACACATACACACACATACACATACACATACACACACATACACATACACATATACACATAACACACACATACACACATACACACACATGCCACATACACCACACACCCACACATACACACACATACACACATACACACATATACACACACATACACATACACACACATACACACATACACACATACCCACACATATACACACACATACACATACACACACACTCATACACACACATACACATACATACACATACACACATACACACATACCCACACATATACACACACATACACATACACACACACTCATACACACACATACACATACACACATACACACACATACACATACACACATACACACATACACACACATACACATACACATACACACATACACACACATACACATACACATACATACATACACACACATACACACACATACACATACATACATACACATACACACATACACATACACACATACACACACATACACACACATACACATACACATACACACATACCCACACATATACACACACATACACACATACACACTACTGGCTCCAATTATCTGGAAAAAACCATTTACTTTCTAATGATAAACTTTTAAGATGTTCAGATAACTAGAAAGAAAGTAGAAAATATACTATTGATAGTTATTAGCCAATGTTAGCCCATATTTTAAATTTCATGTACTTAATTCAGAATAATTTTAATTTCTCTCTTAAAACATTATATTTTATTGTCTTATCATTCTCATTTCTGTTTCTCAGTACTGTTATCCATGCTCCATATCCCTGGCAAATTCACATTTTAAAATATAAAACTCAGTATCTCATATAGCCTATGTAACAAGAGCCAGATTGCTTAGCAGTGCATCCACAGCTGTCCCCAGGAACATTTCACTTCTTCATGATTTACCTTTCTGTGGAAGAGCCATCTTAATTTCCTTATTACATATGTGCTACAACACGGTGTCTTCACCCTATCTACTCTACACATCCTTAGTGAAGGTCAACTTGTCATTCAGTCCACACACAGTTTAGTTACTGTTTTCTCTAAGAACAACCTCATTATTTCATCCAGGAATAATTAATTTTTCTTCCTCTACAACTTTTACATAAAATATATTATAATTCTACCCAAATCTTTGCCATTATTTACTTGCTTGTTAGAAATCTTTTATTAAACAAAGAAATATGCTTTCTCATCTTTGTTTCCTCAAAACCTGTCACACCACTAGATGTTAGTGGATGAACGGACAAATGGTAAATCAGTAAAACATCCAATACCAGACAGGAAATACAAGATTTTATCTTAATAAGAGAGGTTAAAAGTGAAGATGCCTCAAATGCTACATGAAACACAGTCAATTTATTATTAGAGGAACAATTTCCTTAGTAACCATCCCAATATTCAGTTGGGCATCTATTTACAATTACAGTAACACTAGGAAGTCAGTAGAGTTTAGTATAAATTTCATATGGCAAAAGGGTAGAGAACATTAATTGTGGCCAAGAAGCAGGATGGTGCTAGGGAGAAAAGGCTAGATTACAAAGAGAGCATTAGTCTCCTGTCCCCACTCTTTGTCAAGCAGAGGGAACCAGTATTTTCTAGTTTATAGAAGAAAGTAAAAGCTTGTAATAGAAGAATGATGTAAGCTATAAATCATATATCGTATTCCAAACACAGAGACAAAGCTAAGGATTGTCTTCCCTTTAAGTTTTATTTTATTTTGGAATATTGTAATGTCAACACAGGCTGCTGAGGAATAGCACATCATATCAGAAAACAGGACAGAAGAAAGGCGATGTCTCAGAGCAATGGTGAAACTGAATATGTTACTATTTGCTGAAGTTCTTTAATGAAGACTTAGGTTTGCCTTTTACATTAGCAAATGGCAAGTGTCACTAAGAAAATTATCTAATATGTCTTGGTGAATTTAAAAACCTCACAGAAGTTACTCTTTATCTTTTAATTAAGTGGTCTTTTCATGTTAGTACTGTGTTGGTGAATTTGCATGCTTAAAAATTAAATTGTTTTTTCTCCAAGCGGGTAAATTAATATTCTAAGGCCAACTAGTTCTGTTTAAAACATTAAAATACATTTGCAAGTAATAAAAAACATACATACATCCACTGACATATCCCCCTTGTTGACTAAAATTCATTTTTACTGGATGTCATTATGTGAATCTGTAAACCAGCATTGATAAGGTGAGAATAGAAGGGTCAGAGATTTGAGAACAATCTGGAGTGTGTCATTATTCCCAGGCAAGCTCAATTTATATAGCAAGTTCTTCCTCTTTTTATTCCCCTCCTCTCTCTCTCCTTCCCCTTTCTGTGATTTTATTGGGTGAAATATTTATTTCACAAAATTGCTATTTTAAAATTTTTATGTTCCATTCAGTGGTATTAAGTATACTTACAATGCTATACAACCATTGCCATTTTTTATTTTCAAATTTTTCATTTTCCCTCACTGAAACTCTGTATATATTAAGTTACAGTTTTTCATTCTTACGTACCCCTTCCCTTGGCAAGCACCTTACATTGTTCCCCCTTTTCTTTCCCGTCCCCTTTGCTCTTTCTTTTCTCTATAATCATCTCCCCTCCCTTCCTCTTCCCGTCCATTCCTTCTCCTCCACTTCCCTTTTTTGTTTATCTCTGCCTTTTCTTCTTTTCCCCTTCCCTATGTGCTATGAGCCGAATATATATGTAGAAGAAATTCAGCTGATTATGACAGAGCATTTACCTGGAAGAGTCAAGGGATTTTCTGGAGAAAGCCAAGACTCAAGGAAGTATTGGTACTATTGGCTTTTGAATGTATCAGCTTGAAGGGGCCCCAAAATAGCTTGACCACACAGCAGCCATGACAGGCTTAGGGGCCTAGATACAGCTTCAGTGATGGCCAACTGGCAGGCAACACTCAGATCCAGGAAAAGCCTTAAGCTGATATCACCCAGGGATCCACCAAGGGGTGAGGAAGTACCTGACATTCCAAACATTCCAGCCATTAGATAAGGTGGCTAGATGTCTTTGAGTCCAGCACACACCTATTTTTTGTTTTACAGGTACTCCTAGACAATTGTCACCCTTTCAGGGTCCTGAACCCTGGAAATCCCCTCACCCCAACCTCTGCTATGATAAAAACTCTGCCCCAACTGAGCTCAGGAATCTCTGCTCTCACCACTGTATTGGACAGAGGGACCAAGCTCTGAAGCTTGAAATAAAGGCTCTTTGCTTTTACATGTTGGATTCGGTCTCCTTGCGGGGTCCCTGTGATCTGGGGATAACATCAGCTGTTTTCTGCTATGAATTTCACATGTGCTATTATAGCTTCCCCAATTGATTCTTTTTCCTAAGAACTTCTACTGTGGATTGATCATTCTTTGGGCACAGTTTTTCCCTATATAATTAAGGCATTTGGATAACAGTCCCACTGGCAGGGCTTCCTTTTTCTAGGCTTTTTGTTTCTCTTTTTTAGCATTAGTATCAGACGTGTCCTTTTGCCAGCATCCAAGGCCAGGGCCAGCTCAGGACCAAAGCATTTTATCTGAAATACCTTTCAAGGACAAATGGCAGACAGAATTAGCATTCCAGACTATCTGTTAATCTACTGAATTAAGGTAAAGATCCATATAGAGACACAGACTAGGCCAGGTGGACCTTAGGTACTATATAGCTTTATTCCTTGTGCAAATTAAGCATTAGCCCTCCTTAGGTCTTTTTATATACTAAGTACATCAAGCTATGACACAGGCTTCCTTAGCTACCCCTATCCTGCCAGAGAAACAGCACAGCTGAGTTATCCTGAGACAGTTAAAACCCTAAAGAAAAATAAGCAGTTTTATTTCACTCATGATTTATACTAACATTGCAGACTCTTAACATTTTACCTAACCACTTCTAGGAAGGTAGTTTGAGCACATACATTCCCTTATTCTGATATATTAACCGATTTTAGTTCTTGGTTGACCCCACCTCCTTTAACCACTTCCCTTTTGGGTTGTAAAAGAAAGCCTGAGAGTCCCTGCCTAAGGTAAACTCTTATCTGCCTTTATGACCCTGTAAGAATCACAACCTGGGTGACCTTGCCTTGGCCAGAGAATTGCTGCTTTGTATGAGTACATAACTGAAAACCTCAGAGCCTGGTGAGGCAAAGAATGAGATGGAGGATGAGAAAGAACTAGATGGGAGAATTAAGGTAGAATTTAGAGAGTACAGCAGAAAGATGTTGAGAGATCAGGCAAGAAAGGAGTAAAGTATGAGAGCAGGACTGAAGCTGTGTAGAGAGATTTTGACTCCGAAGAAAAAAGTACACGAACTAAAGAGTATCTTGCAAGTAGATTCATTTGATATTCCTCAGATTAGTATCCCAGTTACTTGTAGAGTCTTCCCCAGGACTCTGGGAGAAATCTCCTCAGGGAAGGCACCTGAGGGGAATTAGATAACTATGTTTATGGATGCCTCTCCAATTCCCTATATTTCTGTATTTCACTAGTGTAGATTATTCTCATCTGTGAAATGATTTGCCCTCTCTTGTCTGACTTATTACCATTCATGTAATATCTTTAAAATTCATTCAGGTCTTAAAATGTATCAGAATTCTATTCCATTTAAGTCTAAATAATGGTTTGTGTTAATGTACCACATTCTGGCTTCCATGACTGACATGACTTTGGTGGTTCATGTGACAACATATTGAGAGATATGTCAAAAGAAAGGAAAAAAAAAAAGACAAGAAAAGAGGTTTATTTGACCTTACAGATGAGATTTCATTCATTATTGCTTGGCTCCATCACTATGGGCCTATAGCAAGGCTGAACATCCTGATGAATAGCAACGGGCAGTGCAATTCTGCATACCTTATAGAATTCAATTAGCACACGGGATATGGGTGTCTGGTGATTCTAATATGTTGTGCCCCACTTTAGGCACCAGATGTGGTTGAATCTTAGATTTATTTATTTATTTATTTATTTATTATTTATTATTTATTTATTTATTTATTTATTTATTTATTTATTTATTTATGGTTTTTCAAGACAGGGTTTCTCTGTGTAGTTTTGGTTACTGTCCTGGATCACTCTCTGTAGCCCAGGCGGGCCCCTGAACTCACAGAGATCCACCTGGCTCTGTCTCCTGAGTGCTGGGATTAAAGGTATGCGCCACTACCACCTGGTTTAGTAGATGGCCTTTTACTAAAAAACCCAGAGCCGAACTGTAAGGACTATGTCTTTAATTACGTCATCAGCCTGTGATGGTGTCCCAGCCTAAAAAGCAGTGGGGGAGGGGGGGCTCTGTGCGTTCCTTTTCTCTTTCTGCTCTCTTCCCTCTGCATGGTCTCTCTGGTCCTCTCTCTCTCTGTCTCTCTGTCTCTCTGTCTCTCTGTCTCTCTGTCTCTCTGTCTCTCTCTCTCTCTGTCTCTGTCTCTCCCATGGCTCATGAGTGACTGTTCTGTCACCAATACATCCAGCACTCTGCTCCGTCGGCATGGCCGCAGCTTAACCAACAAAAAGTCATCGGTTCATCAAGATGTTAGAATGCAGTAGTAAAATGAATGAAAGACATGGGCTTCAGAAAGAAAACAAAAATGAGCTGAGATAATCTGGTGGTGGGAAATACTAGAAAAGTAAAGTGTGTAAATAAAGTCTATGGTCAAACCTTACCCATGAAATTAAATTGAAAGTGAGACTTACAGTGAAATCTACATATATCCTGAAAGTATTGTTGGACCTGGAATATCCTCCAAAGGTTCCTGTGTTAAAGGCTCTGTTGGTGAACCTTCACCAATGTAGGGAAAAGTTTAGATGAGGCCATGATAGAGGAAATTGGCCCTTGGATTATGCCACTGAAGGGAATTTTAGTCTCTGTTGGTTATGGTGGCACTGCTCGTGGCTGGCCGCAGAGTGGGGAATACGGTAGGGAAGGAGCGAGTGCGGAAAAAGAGCACAGAGGGCAGGCTCGCCTTTTAGGCTGGGATGCCATCGCAGGCTAGTGACGCAATTAAGGACCTATCCTTACACTTTTTATGGAGTTACTAGAAGGGCTATTGGTGGAAGATACTTGCAAAATAAGGAATGACTCAAACACAGCTACAGCACTGAGAAACCCTGCACAACATGGGTGACAAGTCGCAAAAGAGGAAACCCTGAATTTCTCTTTATAGTTTCAAGCAGCTCAACGGACTGAGAGTCTCTTCTCTCTGTAGTTTGGCTAGTTAGCGTCTCCTCCCCTGGTAGCTGTTTCTTCCTTTTGATTCTGTTGGGAAGGGGTTATTCTTCCTACTTTTACAAGTTTCTGTTCTCCCAGACATGGACCTTTTGTTTACTTTCTGAGTCTCAGGAGCCTCCTCCTCCCTCACATAGAAAATGCTTTATAACAGGTGTTAGAAACATTTCATCAGAAGCAGAAAAGGCATTCATTCAAAAATTAAATAGTTTGATTAAATAGTTGTGTAGAAATTACGTTTCAATTGTTAAACTCTTCTAGGCATACTTTTCAATAACAATTATAAAAACCTTGGATCAGTATAAACATGAAATAATTTTATTCAGACTGAGGGCTTTCTAAGTCTGAGACTTTATGCTCATGGGTGATGTTTCATACACAACCCCTCACAGCTTGCCTACTGGTTTCTAGTTATCACTAGAAATATCCATGCACTAACAATTATTGAAAAAAAGAGGGGATGGATTTGAAGGCAAGCAGGGAAGCATATATGGAAAGTTTGGAGGGAGGGAAAGGAAGGGATATATGTTATAATTATATGATAATTTCAAAAATAAAATTAAAAAATGATTTAGCATTCTTTAAACATAAAGTTATTTTCTTAAATTAATGTCACGCTTAGATAATAATACTTGTAGGGGAAAATACTTTCGTTCCAAACAAACTAAAAATGACAATTAGTCATTCGGGCTATTTGCCAGCTGGTGCAAATACTGAAGGCTGGCCATTCTTCACTCTAGTGTGATTCAGCAACAAGTAAGAATCATCTACTTCCAAAAGGTCAAGTGCATTATTAATCAAAAGCTAATTTACTACTTAAGAATTCTGTATAGTTAACTTACACCCAATAGTTCTTGATTTACTTGGCTTACTTGGAAGATTTACTCCTTGGAAGTTATTCTGCCATTAAATCCCCTTTGAAGACAGCTTCTTCTACTAGGGGAGCAAACATCAGTAAATCTACATAGATCTAAATCGGGGGGGTATTATAGTTACCTCCAATAGATCTTGCTTTGGCTATTATTATTGCTTGGCTATTATTAGTAGTATTAGTATTACTATTACTATCATTGACATGCTTATCACAATATCTATAGAAGGTGAAATGTGTGTGGAGATGAAAGTCCTAGGATCTTTTAAGGCTTGCCATTAAAGAGTTAGCTAAAATGAATGACTTTCAGCTTCATGAATTGGGCACTTTCACAATTAGTTTAGTTGAACCTCAGTTTATGGTAGGAACGTGTCTTTTGTAAGACTTTCTCCTTTTCATTTACTCCAGATTTCACCACAAATTTTCTAAGCATATCATTATACCTGATTTATTTTTCAAAAACTGTTTTTGATATATTTAATTTTCAATTGTATGCATATGTGTGTATCTCTGTGTGAGAATGTGTATGTGTGAATGCAGATGCCTCTGTAGTCCAGAAAAATATCAGGTCCCTGGGACCTGGAGTTATAGACAGTTTGAAGTTGCCCAATGTGGGTGCTGGCAACTGAACTTGGGTCCTCTGCAATAACAGCACTTGTTCTCAACTGCTGAAGCCATCTCTTCTACCTGCTTCAGATACTTTTAAAATCTCCCTATGGTTCTATTTTGTTGCCTTTTTTTGTTTGTTTCACACTTTAGTTCATTTATATAAAGGACTAGATTTATTTCTAATTAATCATCTTCCTGCCTCACATTACATTTCTAGCATTCATGAGTTACACTAATTCTAGAACCTGTTAGGCTGTCAAGATATATATCCAGTCTTAACATTCTTGAAAATTAGATCAGATTCTGCGACACTCTCAAGAATGAAACTGAAAATTGTTCTTAGCACACTGACTTTATAGGTATCACTTAGAACTGTGGAGATGACTGGGGCTGAAGAGAGGTCTTAGCTATTAAGAGCACTATCATCTCTTCCAGAGTACCCAGATTAAGTTCTCAGCATCCTCATGGCTCCTTCCAACCATCTGCAACTCCAGCTACAGAGGATCCTCTGCCCCATTCTGGCCTCTCCCTGCACCACACACACATTGTGCCCTTGCAAAGACTCATAAGGATAAAATTTTAAACAGGAATAAAATCTTGTAAAAAAAATATGTTTGCCCCACCCTGGGAAATGGTAGAAGAATATTTACCTCCTGGAGCCTTCCTCCTCTAAAATGGAAACTTCTTGGAAGTTATTCTGCCACTAAATCCCCTTTGAAGACAGCTTCTTCTACTAGGGGAGCAAACATCAGTAAATCTACATAGATCTAAATTGGGGGGCATTATAGTCACCCCCCAAAATACTTGACCTTTAATGAAATAAGCATGTTTCCAAAATTCTTTCCAAATAGTTTCTTTTAGAAACAGATTTATTTCTTCTCATAGAGGCCTTGTTCCTCTTTATCTATAGCTGGTACATAAGATATTCACCATTTGTTAAGATTTTGCATGCTTCTGTAGGGACAAATAAATGCATGTTTCTCTTGTTAGTCTGCCTTTTATCAGTTTAATTTGAAGATGCCCAGAAAGTAAACTAGGAAGACAGATAAAATTTGCTCATCTCTGATAGCTATACACTTTTTGACTATGATATATGGGACTTAAGGTTAAATAACTTCCTTCTTCATTATAATAACATAGTAATTTAGTATCTGCAGATTACAAGGTTCTGTATAATGATTATCTCACTTGATTCTTACAATCGTATTGGGAAGTGGACATTAGAATATCTTTAAGAGTCACTATGGCAATGGAAGTAAGAGGAATAGCTTTCCAGAGTATATTTGCAAGAGGGCTTAGGTTCTTTTTACTTCACGGTGCTGCAAGTTTCCAAGTGATATTCATGTTTTAGTTTCTTATATTAGAAGAGTACATTCCATTCAACAGCAAGTTGAACAATCTAAATTTATTAGAAAATATAATAAGAGGTAACATTTATTGTGGGTCTCCTAGGTATCAGTCATTGTACTAAAATGTGCCTACGACTGCTCTTTTGTTTGCTTTTTTGCAGCTATCTATCTAGGTAATCTGCAATAGGAGTTCACACATGTGTTGTGCTTACCGTGTTCTAGGACTATTTGTCATGCTTCCCTAGGTTGTCAATGAATAATTAGAAGATTCTGCAAATCAGCCATGCACCAAGTCATCACTAAATTTTGGAGGTATCCATAGTAAAGGAAGAATTTAAAGAATTAATCAAAGGTCACATGGTTATTCAGTAGAAGAGGCAAATTGCAACTTCAGAGACCCATCACCGGATTCCACATGCTTCACGTCATGGTGCTTCGGTAGGTGAGCCTGCCACCTGAGAAGCGAGTGTTGAGTAAACTGTTTTCATGCTTGTGTCTCTCTCCAGAGCACATGCAAAGAAAGTGGAAGAAAAAGAAGTAAAGCATTTGCTAGATAGCTTCTCAGCGAGATGTGAATATGGGCTGAACGGGTCTTACATTCCAGTTAAATATGGTTTGTTTTTTTATACTTCCTACACACAGCTGTCATATGCATACTCAGTGCTAGCTGTAATAAACACTCAGGCTTTGGCAGAAAAAAGTGCCTTGATTATGTACATTGTAGTTTTTGTGAAGATACTTTTTAAAACCAAAAACATTTGAAAACCAGCTTCCCTCCTATACCTAGATATCCTAGGCAGAAATTCCCAAAAAAATATGGAAATTTCTGATTCAAGAAAAATTTAAGATAAAAAATAATGATATTCTTTAATAACAGGACAGTTTTTAAGTGCACAATATATTTAGGCCAATATATCCAAGAAGCCATCTTGAATTATTTGTAATTCTGCAGAACCGTGTTTTCTGTGAGTCTATTCTTTCACTCTATTTATACTGAGACTGTATCAGAAACTTATTCTATAATCTTCTACATTTCTCATCAGAAATCAATGAGTACTCAAAAACATAAGAAGATGCTTTACTGGAGAACAGCTGGATGTTTGAGTCTACCCCAGTCTCTTGCACTATGCTAGGTTACCACCAGGATAAGCTCCTTAAAGCAAAGGGGCACATCCTATCTGATTTTACATTCCTCAGGTTTACCAGATATATATGTGTTTTTCCCTGCTTGGTTCTTATTTCACTCAGAAGCTTGCATGAAAACCTGGGATAGGAAATGTATGCCCAGTCACTGCTTCACAGACGCTTTACCAAGCATGCTCTGTATGATACATCTCTTAGCTGGATCCATCCTAAGTTTAGACACACACTCCTCTATTTGTAATAAAAAGTGACACCACCAAGTATCATACTCCATCAACCCCATGTTATTACTAAACACAATGATGTTTTTCTTTCAAAACCACTACCCTTAAATATGATCTCTTCTCATCTCCACTTCCTACAAGTATTTTTGTCTAACGTATTATTGTAGCTTGTCCTCATTTGCATGCCCAATAAACTGCTTTAATTATGGTGATGTGATTATTAACACCCAAGTTATAAATTTTAGATAAGAATATATCATTTTTTCCTTACCATATACTAGTTCATGTATAACAACTTTCTTGTCATTTCTGAGTTCTTAAATAGTTAAGATATAGCTTTTTCAGTCATACCATGGAAATGAAAACTACAAACATTGAGTTGGAAGGCATGTAGTTTAGGTGTGGTCACACAGATTTTCTAACACTCCCATTTAGTCACACATATGCAAGTGGCAGGAAGGTTGCTTTGCTGTAGGAGGAAATGGATGGAACACATCTTATCTTAGCTCCTCCTTTCGACGTTCTATTATCATCCCTCTGGAGAAGGTTCAGTTGAAAATCACTTTGTCAGCTGCATCTCTATATAGAACCATATTTGTGTAGTATTTTTCCTACTCTACCTAGTTACAGCTATGGGCTGTTACAGTTACATTTCTATGGGCTTCTTTCCTCTTTCTTGTCCATGTCCTGATGATGGCCAGTTTTCTTTCTCTCAATTTTTATTAGAAGACCTTTGTTGTTTTTATCAAAAGCCTTCTATTTAACTATTTAAATAGTTAGGGACAAAAATGTAACACCTAGCTCTTCTTTTTTTTTTTTTTACTAAGAGTACAATATGTCATTTAGACAGACATATGGGGATAGTAAAATACCTTTTTTTAAAAATTATTATTTTTGTTTGTTTTTTGAGACAGGGTTTCTCTGTGTAGTTTTGTACCTTTCCTGGATCTCACTCTGTAGATCAGGAGATCTACCAGGCTAGCCTCGAACTCACTGAGATCTGCCTGGCTCTGACTTTCGAGTGCTGGGATTAAAGGCATGTGCCACTGCTGCCTGGCTAAAATACTTTTTTTTTGGTTAAAATATCTATATTTAGGTCTGGTCTCCTTTCAGAGATTAAAATCTCCAAATTCAACTATCAAGTAATTTCAGGGATTTATGTTGTGACAGTCACACTGAGGCTTTGTTTTTCAAAGTATAAGTAACTATCTTAGTTAGGGTTCGTGTTGCTGTGAAGAGACACAATGACCATGGCAACTTTTACAAAAGAAAAGACTTAAATGTTTCAGAGGTTTAGTTCATTATCGTCATGGTGGGGAGCATAGTGGTGTTGGCTACATCTTGATCAGAAGGAAATAGGAAGTGGACTGTGACCTGGGAGTAGACTGAGCATAAGACAACTCAAAGTCCACCGCATAGTCACTCACTTCCTCCAACAAGACCATACACACTCCAACAAATCTACCCCTTCTAATAGTGCCACTCATTATGAGGTTATGGGAGCCAATTACATTCAGACTACCACATTCCACCCCCGGTCCCCATAAGCTTATAACAATATCATAATGCAAAATTTATTCCAACTTCAATAGTCCCTGTAGTCTATCACAGTGTCAATAGTGTTCTTCTGAGATTCATGCAATCTCTTAACTTTAATCTCCTGTAAAAATGAAATCACATACTTCCAACATATACATTCCAGGGTATACATTACCCATCCAAAATGTAGGGAAGGGAGCATAATGTGGAAATATTGAATCAAAGCAAGACCAAAAAGCAACTGGGCAAACTCCAAACTCTGCATCTCTAATTTGTTGTCAAAATGCTGTTCAGGTCGCCAACTCTGTTCCGTTCTGTTGACTGCAACACAATACTTTCTCTTGGGCTGGTTCCACTCCCTATTAGCAGCTTTCCTTGGCAGGTATCCCATGACTCTGTCATCTCTAACATTTTGGGCTTTCCAAGGCAATCTAGGCTTCAACTTCCCAGCTTCATACAGTGGCCTTTCTACTAAACCTCCATTCAGGGACATCTCTGACACATGCCTGTCCTCAGCAGCTTTCTTAAGACACAGATGTAAATTGCATAATCCTTCTATCCTTAGCTCTAAAGCCAGAACCAGATGACCAAAGATGCCAAGTTCTGCTGCTTGCTGGGGATGGGGCATGGTTGTTCAATTATATCTTCACCAGCTTTTAGTCTTTTGATGTGTAAGCTTGGTTGTCCTGAAATTTTTCTCTGTATACCAGGCTGGCCTTAAATTCAAGAAAACCACCATACCCTCCCTTCTTAGAGCTGGGATTAAAGATGTACACTACCACACCCAGCTCTAAACTTTTCTTTAATTTCTCTTACAAGTAGGAAACTTAGCAGTTGGGACCTTGCCCTGAGGTCATCACTCCTTTCATTCAATTTCTTCTTACATTCGTCTCCTTGAACACAGGATTCAGCTCTATTCAACTTCCTGGTGCTCCTTTTCTCAATCTGTACATTTTGTATTTTTATTTTCTCAGATTGCTCCTTTTCATTATCAATCTTCATTAGAGTTACTACTAATTACCACTTGACAGAGTCTATACTAGTCCATTTTTAGATTTCTTCTGCTAATGGAACTAATCCAAAACTGTTCACTTTAGCCTCAGGCAGACTCTTCAGACAAGTGCAAAAAGCAGCCACATTTTCCACCAAAATATCACATATTAATATGCTTTTCCCCTGTAACCTTTTGCAAAAGGCCCCCACAGTTCATGAAATAACACTCAGCACCACTATCTTCTATGGTAAGGCCTATCACAGCAATACCCCACTCCTGGTACCAACTTCTGTCTTCCTTGGGGTTTCTATTGCTGTGAAGAGACATCATGACCATGGCAACTCTTACAAAGGAAAGCATTTAATTATGGTGGCTCATATTGTTCCAGGTTTAGTCCATTATCATCATGGTGGGGAGCATGGTGGTGTGCAGGCAGACCTGGTGCTGGCTACATCTTGATCAGAAGGAAACAGGAAGTGGACTGTGACATTGGGCATAGCTTTAGCATAGGAGACCTCAAAACTACCCCCATAGAGACACACTTTTTCCAAGAATGCCATACCTACTCCAACAAAGCCACCCCTCCTATTAGCGTCACTCCCCATGAGCTCATGGGGGCCAATTACATTTAAACTATCACCACAGGACCCTTTCCCAGAAGTTACTTCCACAGTCAGCAGCACTAAAGTTCACCTATGTGCCGGAGCTAGACAATCAAGCCTCATTCTTTCATGTTCATGCAGATTTACACTTTTATGTAAGGTCTCAACATTTTAATTCAGGTCTTCATTTTCACTTTGAATAATAAAAAGGTCTCCTGATTTGTATTTAAGACTCCATTATTTAATTTTCTTCTAATCAGTTTTCCAAGTGATTAACAGACCAAACTGATAAGATTATGAATCTGGATTCACTTAGTTCCTATTCATTGCCTCATGTTTTGTATGATTTTGTTCAAGGTCAATAAGCTGCTAAAAACAAGTTAACTGACTTCTTAATTCCAATGAAACTAAAATTTAGTTAAAATTAATGTTTTTTAGATTTTTTTCCAAGTATCATTAGACTCAACAGTATTATGAATCTATTTTAAGCACTTTATATGACTAGAATTTTTGAGTCAATATTTTTGTGTAATATTACACATAATTGCAATATTGAAAATCTTATGAATTTACCAAATGATTTAAAAGTATAACTTACTGAATAGAAAATTGATAACTTAGTGGAGAACAATTTAGGGCATGTTATAAAATATTACTTACATAATCCTTTTGAAAAAGATGTGTATGAAATATTTACAGAAAATGTTAAATGACAAAAGGAGAATGGAAAAAGTGATTTCCTTTTATTAGCAGATGACTTTGTGGTATTTTTATTGGCATCTATTTGCCCAGGACTTTCGGGCAGCTATATCCAACACATAACTCTTCAGAATCTAGTTGAGCCTTTTGCTATTTACTGCGATCTATCTTCATTCTTCTAGTTAAAAAACACAGTTTTCCCAGAATAATTATTCTCTCTTTAGCATTACATGTATCAGGCAGAAATAAATACTAACAGCTTGCCTTCTCTCATACCATATAAAGCTATCATTACCACTAGGTACAATATCACAGAACGATTTGGTACTCTAAATTTGACACACAGAGGTTTGACTTTTAGGAAAATAAAGAGTGTGTGTGTCCTTGTGTATTCATTTCTTGCTGTTCTGAAATCTTGCCAAATGCTTTTTTCAGGCAAATCACAGCTTCCATATGGGAACATAAATGGACACTCCAATGTAGTCTTGCAATGACTGATGGATGAGATGGCAGCTGTCACCAACAAATCTCCTTAATGCTTTCATGTAGTCTCCATTTAACCACTGAATGTACCACCACACTGCTTGAAACTCATCATGGCTGCCAAAAGTTTCACTGTCTTGTTACAGCCTTTGTCTCTCAAAGAGATTTCTCCCCAGGCTTGTTCAGTACAGAGACTGTACTGTCTTGCTCCTAGACAGAATCAGAATTGCTCCATCTGATATTGTTATATTACCCTTTCAGAGGTAGGTGTATCTCAGAGTCATTCTTATTAAAGGGGACCTTATAATTTTGACCAAATGTATTCTCAAGTTTGGATATGTTATAGATAAAATCAATAGAGGAAAAAGAGCATGGCTCAGATATTAAAAGCCAAAATTTCTTTGATAAAATTTTTCAGTTTCTTAGTATTTGAGAATTTGAGGTTTTGTTGCTTATAAATCAAATAGCCTTTAATAGGTAGGACAGCTCAGTATCTGTAGGCTTGTTTTCAAACTTCTCCAACAAGATTATGGTTTTCCTTCATAGAAGGTTATTTTACGGATGCTCAGGCTGGACCCACTTTCTACTGAGCTATATAACTATAGTGGTGTTCAAAGTTTTGAGGGTAAAGGATGAGACGCTGATGTGAGTCCAAGCCTTTCATGACACATTTTAGAGAAAGCTCTTCATTTTGCATCACAAATATTCTGCCTTATGAAGAAAAAGCTCTGAAGTTTCTTTGTGACAGTAGCCTTTTATTTCCACAGAACATTATATCTAATTAGCAGACAGAGTCCAAAAGAAGGAAATGTTGAGAGAACAAAATATTGAGGGTTTACAGCAGCTGTGCACTCCAAGCCTTGGAAGTCATAGAGGGCTGCTGGTGAGAGAACTGGTTTGAGCCAGATTTTAGCACCTGTTTTGAAGTGAAAACCCTTGTTGAGTTATTTGGTAAAATCTTACCCTATGAAAGTTTCTTTCTATTTTTCATTCAGTAATAAAATCACCCGGTAAACTTTAATGGCCCACATTTCTACTCTCATCCAAAGAAATATTTCTATATTTATTACATCCCTTGAAATTCTTATAAATTTTTGTGAGAAGTGATAACTCACCAGGCAGCTTCGGCTCCATCTCTACTTTTGTGTTTTCCCTTGCCAAGTGGGTTTTACAAATGTTACCAGGAACTATAATATCCGTGAAAATGAACTGTTTCCTTTGTCTCTCCTACCCCTAAATCAGCCCCATTTATTAGAAAACAGTCTTTTCATAGTCATTTGACTGTATATTAAGATATTTGCTTTTCAGTTTTCTTTTTATGTGTATTGGTATTTTGTCTCCTTTATGTCTGGGTACCACATACATTTGCCTGGTGCATGTGGAGCTCCATAAAAGGACATTGGATTGTCTGTACCTGAAGTTTCAGAAGGGTTTGAGCTGCTGCATGTGTGCCTGAATTGAGCCCTTTTCCTCTGGGAAAAAAAAAAAAAGCAACAACAACAACAACAACAAAAAGCAAGTGTTCTTAACTACGGAGCCATCCCTTCAGCCTCAGTGTATTAGAATGCCTTTTATTTCCTTCTTCTTCTGCTCCCTCTTCTTCCTTACAGCCAAACTCCTTGCTTTTTAATCCCAAGGTGGTTTGTATGCTGTGACTATACCAATACATTTGTTCTCTGAATCCAATTTTCTCATAAATACTTTTTTGTTTTTAAATTCTCAATCTTTAAAAAAAGGTTTGATTTGGGCCCAGAGGTAGAACATTTACCTAGCATATTCAAGGACCTGCGTTTGCTCCTAAGAACTGAAAATAATTGATTTATCCTTTTTTTTTTTTTTAATTTTTGGTTTTAGCTTAGGGAAAGGGGGGATGTTGTAATAAAACAATCTCAAAAATAAACACTAATAAAAATAAAAAAGAAAAGGATGATAGCGACCAAATGAGAGAGAGATGATGATGACCATGTAAAGTGATATAGATTAATTAATTAGCATTCTTTGGTCATTGTACTAGGGACATATGAACTTTAACATCACAATGTATTCCATAAGCATTTGCTATTATTTTTCAATTAAAAGGATAGTTCCTATTTCTTGATACTTAACTCCAGATCCCATCAAGTGACGGATTTAAAACATTCACCCACTGATTGTTCTTTTCTTTCTTTTTTCCCCACCAGAGCTGAGGACAGAACCCAGGGCCTTGCACTTACTAGGCAAGTGCTCTACCACTGAACAAAATCCCCGACCCCGATTGTTCTTTCCTATTGGTTCTATTTTTTTTTTTTTTAAAGTACTGGGGTGATAACTAGGGCAATTGTGGTAGGCAGTTGTTTTTACCATTGAGATATATTGTTTTTTGATACAAGGGTTTTCTGTGTGGCTAAGGCTGGGCTTTAAATTAATATCTGCGTGTTTCTTTGATATGAGTGTTTATATCAGGGGAGTGTGCTATGATACCTGGCATCTACTGCTACTATGGTGTGAGTCTCACAGACTTACATTTATTAGCCATTTTCAAGTTATCTAATTTATACTGGCCTATACATATTTGGGCTCCTATGGCAAAGTGCTATGAACTTTGAAACTTATTAATCACATAAATATATATCTCACAGCTCTGCAGGCCGACAATCCCAAAGTCAAAATACCTGATGCTTTGGTTAATAGTGGAGGCACAGGGTTTATGGCTGGTGCTTTCTTTACAACGATCCACACAGTGAAATACAAAGTAGCTCATGGGGGTGGTAGGGTTGACTGTTTTCTAGAAGGACATAGACACCATTCAGGAGGACTCATCATAGCATATAAATATTCTGAAGGTCTTACCTCCTAATACTATTACATTGATAATAAGCTTTCAGAATATGATTTGGTGACAGGGCATGAATATGAAGACATTAGCTAGCAGTAAACAAATTCAGAGAAATGATCTAGGTAAGGCATTTGATGCATTTTCTTTTTATCAAGGAGACGCCAGGGGATAGATACTGAACACACTAGACCAACAGGTAGCATACATCCTTTCCTTAATACCATTCTAAAGGAACTATGGAGAGCTGATGTGGTTTAAGTGAAAAAAAAAAAATCCTGCATAGGCCCAGGCCTGTGAACACTAAGTCTTCAGTTGGTGGCACTGTTAGGGGAAGTTTATGAGATATGGACTTACTCAAGAAAATGTGTCACTGGGTAAGGTTTTGAGAGAATATAGTGTCACATTGTTTCAGTTTGCAGACTCTGCTTGTGTTTGTAGGTAGGGATGGGAACTTTCATCTTTCTGCTCCCCCCAGCATGCCTGTCAACTGCCACACATCCTTGCCACAATGAACCCTTACACTCTGGAGCTACAAGCCCAAATAAACTCTTCCTCCTGTAAGGTGTTTGCTCATGATGTTTTTAACATGGCAACAGAAAGATAAGTACTACTTTTTTTCTTTCAGAGCTGAGGATCGAACCCAGGGCCTTGTGCTTGCTAGGCAAGTGCTCTACCACTGAGCTAAATCCCTAACCCCAACTACTACTTTTACTAGCTCATTATATGGCTTTCTGTATTTCCCACATATACTTTCTGTTCCAATTATTAATTAATTCTCCTTCCTTTTGGGATATTATTTCTTTAAATATAGTAGATTTATGACTCTAAATGTAGTGGCAGTTTGCCTTGTACTTAACAAGAAAACATACTGCACTTTGTATCTGGGCTGTCCAATAAATATACAAAGTATTATTGAATCAATTAATTGAAAACAACATTCATTGTTGATAGTAATGAAAATTTTTCTTTAGATCTACACATCTAAAATGTTGGAAATTCAATATCATACTTAAGATTTATAAAAATATAGATATATAATATCAATCTTTGGAGATTTTTATTTAGTACGTTATGGAATGATAAGGGTTTTTTGAAATCAATAAGCTTAAAAATAGATTCCCAGTTTCTTTCTTCACTTCCTTAACTTAATAAGTATTATATCCAGAGAACAGATGTTAGAAGTTTCCTTTTTTATAATCTCACTATAAGATCCTTGTTAATTAGTTATGTTGGAGAAGTTCTCTCACATAACATCTTCTGGATTTAAATGTTAGCCGTTCAATTTATATACTTAGTTAGATAAATATGTATTAGCAGTTATGGTTAGTCTTCTCCTTTACAGCAGGCTAACATTTCTGTTTCCCTTGACTTCATTCATTTCATCTGTACTACAACACAGACTTATCAGGTAGGTGTCTCAGAGACAATGTAATTAAAATCCTACAAAACATTCAAACATACTGGACTGTGGAAATCTTAAATGCTAATGAAATAGTGCTAAAGTGTTAGTTGAGCTTTATTTTTATAACTTTAATTTACAACTCAAGATCTTACACTTAATTTGGAGCCAATGCAATGTGAAGCCCTCTATGCCTCAACTCCACACTAAGGACTACAGTCAGCTGAGGAGAGCTGGAGGCAGAGGAAATAATCTTCCCAAGGGAAGAGCCCATCAACTAGTTATCCAACACCAAATGGTCAACCCTAAAAATGTATATACAAATACTATTATGAGTACAGATCATGTTGTATTTATGGATATATATGTATGTGCATATATGAATGCAATACAAATTAATGACAAAAAGAAGAAGCATGAACTTGAAAGAGAGAAAGGGAGAGTATATAAGCAAGGTTTATATGGCAATATAAAAAATTTTTAACAAAGCCTTTGCACAAAATTCTTAAAGTTGTAACATTGTAAAATACAAAATCAAAGACTGTGAAATTTTACATGAAGTATAAACCAATTTCCAATGCTTTAAAAGTGTATTTTTAAACATATATTCTTCATATTTTCTTTATGTGGTAGGTATTGTGTGAGAAGGTAGAAATTACAGGAATGAATAGAGCATACATAGTTTCTCATCTCATGCAATAAAGAGTTCAATGTATATATGCTCTAAAGCGAATCTTTACATATATTTTTGGCATGCTAAGCCAAAAAAATATTAGAAGAAACATTTGCTAAATTTTATTGAAAATAATTGTAAAATAGGTAATATTCTGTGACTAGCTTTTTCATTTAGCATAATGTTTTCAGGTTTTGTCTGTGTTGTAATGCCTAACAATATTCATTTGCTTTTTTTTTTTTGCCAAACAGTAGTTGATTATGTGCACATACTACCTTTTTAATGGTATTTTTATTGGATCTTTTTGTAAACCAATTTCTACAGCATAATATAAAATGTCTTTACCAACAACACCTACAATTGGGCTGGAGATATGGCTCAGAGGCTACAACATTTATCACACAATATTGAGAACATAGAGTCTAGATAATCAGAACCCACGTAAAAGTGGGATGTATTCTCTCAGCCTTCTGTAAAAATGATGATTCCCACAAAGGGATTGGAGGCAAATATGGGAGAATTGTTGGAAGGTCATAGGCTGGCTAGCTTGGCATATGCAACAAGGTGGAAGGCTGTAGTTGTACTCTGATATCTATACATATGTTGACACATGCATGGATCCTAACAGACACATACACAGACACATATTATGCACACATACATATGCATAAATATGAAAAATAGACATACAGAATTTAAAATGAAACCCACCTAGAGTTACAGGGGACAAGAACACATACTAGATAATTCAGCTCCTAGAGATTATTAGGACTAGAGCCATGTCTCCTTCCAATCTCTGGCTTCAGGTCTCAGGAGTTCACTTGGAGGTGAAATAACAGCTCATAATGGCTTTAATTTAAAGAACATTAAATAACAAATGTCCTATAGTCAGGAGAATTGTTCCCAAACTTATCAGCATCTTATACAAGATGGTAGTCTCAATGAATCTTGTATCATTTTGTCAACTTAAGGCTTCTTAGTGGAATGGTAAATGACAGACTCCTAGATTCTGTAGTTTTGTTTCTATGGGTGAACCACATGTGCCACAAAGGAAAAAAATCACACTACCCTGGAAAATGTATGTTAAGTTTCCATTTGATGAATCAAATCTTCTGTAAATCTTTAGATTATGGTCATGGCAAAGGCCCTGGATGGTGAACAAGCAAGTATGTATTCTTAATATTGGTTGATTAATGCTGAAGTACTTGCTATACATTCTAGGATAGATAGGTCTATCTGCATACAACTTATCACTAACAAAATGGAAGGTCTCCTTAAGGGATGAGTCAACTGTTGGTATACATTGTCAGTGTGTGCTATAATATTTATTTGTAAGTTCCATTTTTGTCCTCTGGTCATTGTATTAGTGTCTGCAAGAAGCATGGCAGTGTTAGTGCTCTCAATTGCCCATTATTACATACCCTAATGTGATGACATTTCATTGATGAATGTTCCTTACACTTTTACTGGGAAGATGTAAACAATTATCTATTTACTCCAGATGGGAAACCAATAACAGGCCTGAGTAACAATACCACCAAAGACAACTTCATGAATCACTGGATTATATTGGGGCTATTTACAGGAATATGGTTAAGATATTATTTAAATGAGTATAAATGACTTGAAGAAAGCTACATGAGCAAAAGCTACCACAGCATGAACGGCAGCTTAAGAAAACTGGAAACCTGGGATGTATTTAAGCATTATGATGACAGCTGAACATGCAAGAGTATCCTTTAGAGGTTGCTCATCTGGTCTTTGCTTTTTCTAGGCAGCTCAGTTTTTCTGAGAGCATCTCTTACCAGTCATAATGAAGCTCATATCTTCTAGGGAGGGAGGAATATGTTGAATCTCATCAGTTTTGGGGACTTCCTGAAACCACTGAGTTGCTTGCTTTCTGTGCTTGATTGGCCTTTCTATAGGATGAATTTTTTTTACTTCACTTTAAATATCCTGTTGCTTTTCTTCCCATTTAATATTTTCTGTCTTTTTCTTTATTCTGCTCATACAATATATCCTGACAAAAGCTTTGCTTCCCTCCACCCCTCTCAGGTTCTCCTCCCCTTTCCAATAGATCCACTGCTCCTCCTTTTCCCTTCAGGAAAGAGTAGGCCTCCCATGGGTATCAACCTAAACACAGCATAATAAAATTTGATAAGACTAGGTACAAAACCCTCCTATCAATCAGTGGCTGCCCAGAGAAGGAGAATCACTTTTCTTCTGAGATGAATCTCTAATATGTTATTCAATCTCAAGTGGTCATCTCTAAACACATCTACATATCTACAACATTAAATTAAATCAATAAAGTGTGTGTGTGCGCACACACACACATAAGAATCATAATTAAAGAAGAGGAGGTCATGAATTTGAGAAAAAGTGGAAGGACATAGAATGGAGGGGACATAGTGAAGTGTAAAAATGGTGTAAATGCAATACATATTTATAAAATTCTCAATAAAATAAGTTGCAAAAGAGATAAAAGGGAATTTTACTGAATACATTTTTACTACATATAACATAGGCATGAAAGTTTTCCCTACTATGATCCAGTAGGAATCTAAGACTTGTAATCCAAATGGCCTATTTTCTGCTTCCAAGGATATGGTTAGGTATACGACATACTGGAATGTATTTTCAAGAAGAATGCCTGGACTTAGTTAGTAAAACAGAATTGGGCATGGAAAGACTGACATTGGAATAAATGCTACTCCAACAATAACAATTAATGTATCTGAGGCCAAATCCTGATAACAGGATTTGAGAGAAGGGCTTCAATACTTTCATCCATGATCAGAAAAAGAAATGAAGAACTTCTTGGAAGCTGAAGGTGTGAGATATTTGATCCTACTGAGCATATCTAGGTGATGCACCAAAACTTTAGCTAATGCATTCCTCCTAAATAGTTGTTTTAGAAGACACTGCTCTAACCTATATTTTTAGCAATTCTTTTACTTTCTCTTGCCCCTTTAAGGTATGAAAATGTTAGAGAATTATACAAGACTTTAAATATTTTAACTTTCTAACTCGACCCAATTGAAAAGAAACTGATTTCAAGAGAAACCAGTAGGGAATAAGGATAGGGAAAATAATTCAGCTAGTATGGTTCAGGCAAAGTTCCAGAGAAGTGGGTTCTGTTAATCCTTCGGGGGTGACTCTGAGGTAATGTAGTTCTCAGGTGATGCCGTGGTGCTTTCAAAGTCCACATCTTGATGATATTAATTAACTGGAGCATCAATTCCCCAGATTCTAGCTTCCTTATTTGAGGGTAAACAGATTGAGCAACTCCTGTACAGGATGTTAAGGAGAATCAGTGATGTGTGTGTGCTACAAGAGGCAGAGGCACAGCAAAACCAGGGTGGAAAAAATGGCAGGTATTAGAAGAGAACAGAGACACATTTGGAGCAGAAACCATCATATGAGCTTTTGGAAGTCACTTGAGTTCCCTCTTTCAACTGCCATTGGTGCATACAAATATACTTGTTTTTACATATTTATTTTTCACTAGCAGTTGGAGCTACTAGAACACTCAGTTATCCTATTTTTTCCCTATTAAGTATCATGATTGCTTGCTTTTCCCCCTTGCTTAGGATATTTCACATTTACTTTTCCCTCAGCTGAGGCAGATGATTAAGGTTATTTTGGTATTGATCTATTATATTGATTTGGAAAATTGGAGGACACCCATGAGACATTTTCAGTGTGAGAATGTCAATTGAAGGCTTGAACTGTTTGGATACATTTCAGCTTTCATGATGAATAAACAGGATACAAGAGCTCACAAAAGAAGATGCGACCTTTGAGAACAGAAACTTCTAATTAGGGGAGAATGTTGCATTCCCAGGATGGATCATCCTCATTCTAGTACTCATATTTCTGCTTCTTGACTTAGATTGTCTTTGCTAAATTACTTGTAACAGAACTTGGAACAAAACAGTAAAATACTCAAATAAAAGAATAAGGTCTTTGTGTGTGTGTGTGTGTGTGTGTGTTTGATTTATAAATATTTTAGTCAAAGGTAGTTCTTGTGAAATATTTCATAGTCTTATTCCCACTAGGTAGAAAACATAAAGGCTAAATTAAATACTCTGACACTTTGAGATCCAAATGCACTTTTTGTTTCTTATTTCAGAATCCTAAATTTTCTTGAATTTAAAAGGTGTGATGGCTTTTCATATTTTGTGTACATGTGTGTGGTACATTTGATCAGGTGTGTGTGTGTGTGTGTGTGTGTGTGTGTGTGTGTGTGTGTGTGTAGACTAGATAAAAGTGCTTGGTTTCTTGCTCCAACAATCAGCACTTCATTCCTTTGAGAAAGTCATTCTCACTGAGAATTGAAGCTCGTCTGGCATCCAACAGACCCTAATATCTCTTGCCTCTAGCCCCCACAGTGCTAGATGACAGGTTCACATGTGGGCATGCCCAACTTTTTACAGGTATGCTATGGATATGAATTCTGGATATGATTGCCCAGCAAGCCCTCTCGTCTCATGTAAGAGAGTAGGTGCGTTTCTCTCTTTGTGACTGCCTTGTTTTCATGAACACAATTACAAATGGTAGATTTTCACATTTTTCAAGGTCTGAATAGGATTGTACTGTGAATGTTTCCTTGTGTTTTGTCAGTATCAAACGAGATTAGTTTTCTTCATTTTCTTCCATATAACTATTTGTATTGAAACACTACTGAATTTTAGGAGTTTATTTTCATATCCTGCCACTTCAGGGAATTCATTTATCATTTATCATCATAGAAGTTTCTCTTTTTTTGCAGTGGATAAAAGTTATTGCAGAGGCCAACAGTGGGTTGAAGTGCAGAAGGTAAGTGATTATGGAGCTCTCATATATAAATAGCACATCTACCACACACTCCTTCCACACACTCAGGGCTCCAGAACATCATGGAAGAGGGGGCAGAAAGACTGTAAGAGTTGGAAGACTAGGAGAAATATTGAAAAACTCAAGTTCCAATGAATATTCAACAGCTGTGGTTGACTACACAAGACCTGCATCATTCATACCAGTGAACATTCCCTCACAGTTCAACAAAGGACACACGAGGCTCCACTTCTAGTGCAGGACCAATAGACAAGAGATGGCTAGAAGGAAGGAGTGCCAGATTTCCCTCAGGGACATAGCCACTGTAGGTTGCCTATTCTTATGTGCCACACCAATTTGCTGACTTCCCTTGTTGGTGGATTGTCACCTGTGAGTTGAAATAAACCCCTTTCTCCCCAAAGTGTCATGGTAACTATCAGAGAAGCCAGAAAGCAAATTAGGATAAAAAGAAAAAAAAAAGTCTCTTCTCCAAAAAACCCAATACAAAATTTCCCATACCTTAATATTTTCAGAAAACTATTGTGCTCTTTCCATATGTAGTTTTAACTACTTCAGCTACCTTTTTTTTTTTTTCATTTTAGTAAACATACCTAATTAAAGATTCTAGTTTTTAGTGTCTGAATTTAGATGTCATATGATTTTATCCTTCCTTCCCCTTTTCCTTAAATACTTTTTTAGAGTTACCTAACATTCATATTCAAGGCATCTTAACCACTTGAGCTGCAAACAATGTTTCTTTTTACTATTTTTACAAATATGCCAAGCCACCAGTACAGCTAGCTTCAAGACACTTTTTCTTTTTTTCCTTTTTTTTAGGAAATTAAGAAAGGCTTTCTTTTTTAAAAAAGATATTATTATTATTATTATTATTATTATTATTATATTTGTGTTTTAATTTTACATATCAGCCATGGGTTCCCCTGTCCTCCCCCCTCCCACCCCCATCCCACCCCCACCTTCCACCCATCCCCCCCCTCCATTCCCATCTCCTCCAGGGCCAAGACTCCTGAATCCACCAGGTTTAATTTTCTTTTTAAAGATTGATTGATTGATTGATTTAGTATACAGTGTTCTGCCTGTATGCATGCCTGCACTACAGGCCAGAAGAGGGTACCAGATCTCATTATAGATGGTTGTGAGCCACCATGTGGTTGCCGGGAATTGAACTCAGGACCTCTGGAAGAGCAGTCAGTGCTCTTAACCTCTGAGCCATCTCTCCAGCCCCAACACTTTAATTTTCTTAAAAGGAAACCCTCTATCTCCAAATAGCTGCCAACCTACTCTCTGACTTTAAAGAATCACTTATTTTTGGTTTCATTTATAGTAAAATTTATTTCCAGCACTTCCTTTTTAGTCTAGAAGAGTTTCCAAGTGGATTCCAGTTTTAAAGAGGACTAAGGTTTTGTGGTCTGAAGCCCAAGGCCTTTTGTTCTTAGCTTCTGGTAGATTTGGGTCTGGATGGAGGCAGCTTTCTTTGGGGATGCCATCACTTGGGAGTATAGTCAGTTCTAGTGAATGCCAGGAATTCTTGGGGAAGTCCGCTCTCATTTGGCCACGCCTCCCGCCACACCCTCTCTTTCTCTGCCTCCTACTAAACAGGTAATAGAAGCAGAGGGGTTTAGTACTGGAAGAAGCTGTTGAACATGCTTGTGTTTTGTGATTCTTGGGGCTACTCTAGGGACAACTTTTGTTTAAGATAGTTTCAGCTTTTAATACAAAATTTCTCCTGGTGCTGTTTCAATTTCCTTTTTGGTTATTTCACGTGGAGTCTGTGACATTAAAAACCATGAATTCCCTGACATCTTTGGTAATCTAGTTTTTGATATTCTTTTATTTGGGAGCAAGATGGTACTTAAAGTATTTGGTAAAATAATTGAGATAATTAATTATCTAGTTACAACCACAAGTTGATGAATTATCAATATCGTAACAAATACAAACACATTTTAATAGTTTTGATTAATTTTTGTAACTTGCAAAGTTCTTCCTCTTCCGTTGTATTTGTATTTAGCCTAAAAGCTCATCAGATTCCATTATATACTCTATTTTCCTTTCTTTAGTATTTTTAAGACTAATAATAGAACTAAATTAATATAATAAATAAATTTCAAAATTAGCTAGTTTTATTGACAATGCAGCCTTAATGGTTTTAAGCCATTTCCTCTTCCTGCTTGTTTCGTGATGATATGTATATTCCACTAACATTTACAATTTTACTGCCAATACGTCTAAAAATAATTACTAGAGAAATCAGTTCTCTAACTTCTGTTCTTTATTCAGTGATACAAATATGTTTTGGCTCTGTTTCATCTCCATTATCACTTATGATGAACAAATTCCCTCAGAAGACTTAGTCCTTCTTTCTCCAGACCATGTTCTGAGATTTCAGAGTAATGCTATTTATAGGGAGAACCTTAACTAGAGGGTAATTCATAAAAAGTGAATCATTTCCAAATGGCAGTAACTTATATACTGTTTGTAACAAATTGCTTGCAACGCATGCTTGTGACTGATTACAGTACACCTGCTGCCACTGTACTACAGCTAAAAACTACTGTTTCACAACAAGTTGACCTTTTCAATGGATTTTCTAAAGGATTTGTGAAAATCTTACATCGTAACAGAAGCTCCCTCTGTATGTTATGAAATGTCATCATAATTTGTCTTCCCTGCTGTAGGAATTTTAGTCACCCATGGGAATTGCCTAGCTGCAGGAAGAACATTTTTGTTCTTTAACTTCACCAGAGAATGCTTTTTCCCATTTGTTTATTTGTTTAGTTTTATAGAATGCTCTTGTGGAAACATACTAAGCATAATACTGTTAGGTCACAGTTTGCCTTTGGTACCAGCCTCATATATAACACATGGAACTTTGAAATGCTGGTGTATGGGAAGTAATGCTATTAATAGATGATATTCTTTGATTCTGGTTTCCACTAACCTTTCTTGAACTTTAGGGGGAAAAAAGACATGCTATTTTTTCTTAAAAAAGAACTTCCCATTTCTTAAAATTGAAAAGTATTATTGTAAGGTCCAAATAATTTTAGTTTTAGCAGAAATAGGAGAGGAAAATAGCTTTATTTTTCAAGTTGATTTACTGGTGCTAAAAGGAACAAATTCTCTCTCTCTTTCTGTCTCTCTCTGTGTGTGCCTATCTGTCTGACTGTCTCCTTCTGTTTCTCTCTGTGTGTCTGTGTCTGTATCTTTTCTTTCTAACTCATTGCATGGTCTTAGCTTTTAAGATAATTTTTCGTTCATGATAAACCATTTTCTTCTATGCTTATACAAACTCATCCTTTCCTTTAACATGTGTTTATTCACATAATTTTGGTTTTAATTTTTCTCAGAACAGCATGCCCACCAAAATACATTATTATAAATATACATATCTTTGCTACACAGCAATGAAAAACTTCATGTTTTGTTAGGCAATGAAAATGCTACTATTGTAATTAATTAAAATTCATGTTAGAAATATTCACTTGTTCTTATATATTAATGAAAACAGGGACTAAATTATGAAGATTAAATTCTAAGATAATAATGCAGGTTTACTCTACCACAGGAGGAGTTTTTAATTTTTATTTCTAAAATTTAGGTGCTGGTAAGGTGGCTTGATGGGTTATGGTGGCTGGCACCAAGGTTCATGAACTAACTTTGATATCTGGGACTCATGATATAAGGAAAGAACTGACTTAAATAAACTGTTCTGTAACCTCTACACATACACTGTGGCATGCATATACACACGACACAAATAAATTCATAAATAACTGCTAGATACTAAAATATTAAAACATTTTTCTTATTTATTGGATTGCTGTGGAGAGAAATCATGTCAAAGACAACTGAGGACTGGGATGCAGTTTCTGAGCATTAGCTCATTGTCATTATGTCAGAGATCATGGTGGCAGGCAGGTAGGCAGGCAGGCAGGCACAGTGCTGGAGAAATAGCTGACAGCTTTACATCCTGATAAGAAGTCAGCAGGCATGCATGGTGAGAAAGAGACATCAGTCCTGGTGTGTTCTTTTGAGACCTCATTTAAACCACCACAACATTTAACAGGACTTGTAGATAATAGTCATGTTAATCACCAGTGTATATTTTTTAGTGCTTGCTGAAAAAAGTAGGGAGGTTAAAAATGATAACAAAATGTTATATGAATTCATACAACATACAAGAGTGTTCATCAAACACTGTTCATGACCGACAAAAATGATGATAATCAAGAGGTTCATCATCAGTATGATGAATACCATTAGAAACAGAAAAGAAAAAAGTAAAATAACACTGGGAGTAAACGTGAGTGCAACAAAACTTTGAATGAATGAAACAAACTTCTGTTGACTTATTCACAAAATGTGCCCATGTATATTAAGGACATAGGTTGACACTGGGCACCTTCTACTTTATTTACTGAGATAGCATGCCTTGCTAAATCTGGAGCTTACCAGTTTGATTAATCTAGCTAGCCAGCTTGGCTCACGAATACTGTGATTTATTATGTGTACTATTGTGGCCCTGAAAATGTGGAAAACATTGAACAAAATGGTTATTACTTGCCAACGACTAAACATCCTCCAACGTCAGAATAATTTTGTTCAGAATTTCAACTATTTCCCTGTGTTTGTAGTGAAAACTGAACAATATAATTGTGTTCCACAGAGGTCCTCAGAAGGCACTCAGGCTTCTATGGAAGGAGACTGCAAGCTCTGTTCAGTGACAGCTGTTTATTCAGGGAATAACCACTTTGACTGGGGTAGATTAATCATCAATCAATGTGCCGTTAACTATCGTGAAGGAAATGAAGTGCCCTTTTCAAGTTTCCATCCTGGGCTTGTCCTGGGGTTCAAATGACTTAGAAAGTTACTTGATTTTCTTTCCCTCATATTGGAAATGCAAAATTTCTTTGATTTTTTCTCTTTTGTACACTCTGTGTTCATTCTCAGGCTCTACTTTCTGACAAAATGTCAAATAATGAAGGAAGTAGGCTTATTAAGTGCTGCTTTTATGCCCTGCCACCTGGAGATAATTCTGGTTCTGGTTTAAGACCAGATTTCTGCCAGGATCTGGAAAAGGGCCTATTTGGCCTTGGGTCATACTCAAGCTGTGTCAACTCAAGAGCTTCAGATAGATTTGAAAAGGAAGTAGAGTACAGAGTAAGCAATAAAGAACTCACCCTGTGTGGTTGTCTGAGAGAATCCACTTTGAACAATTTAACTCTCATCAAGAATTTCCTCTTAAGGATACATAGCAAACCAACATGTTATATATGTTCAGACAACACACAATGAATGGTGTTCATAAAACACTGTTCACAACTGACATGAATGAAGCTAACCAAGATGTTCATCGGCAGTTTAATGAATAGTATTACAAATAGTAAAGAAAACACAAAAAATGAACACTGCTACCGCAGGAGAAGTGAATGACTGAAATAAAATTGTGCTGCCTTATTGCAGAAAGAATGTACACTCAAATTCTATTTTCACAATGCTTAACAAGCAAAGCTAATCTATGCTCATAAAAGGTTTCATTAACTTTGGTGAGGAAAACTAAGTAGAATGTGAGCCAGGGAAAATTTTGTTACTTTGTTACTAGTGCTATATTTCTGGATTCGAGGCTTTGTGCATGAATGTTTTCACTTTGCTCACAGTTGTGGTACTGAACATAATTTTTTATTTGCTTGGATGAAGGTGATACTTCATTTAAAGTTAAATAAGTAATTCAGAACACAATAAATTATTCAATTGGCATATTTGAATTTTTTTATTCTCAACCATAGTAGTATATATCCACGTGAAGGTAATTTTAAAAAGTTTCATTGCTATTTAAAAGAAAGGGAATATTGATTCCAATTACTATGAGCACCATGACTATGCTGCATTTGTGGGCAACCACTCAGATTTCTTAGTGGACAGTTATCCAGTAATCAACTATAAATAAATGCTCTGTGATTGAGATCATTTTGAGATGCAATTATGTACTATAAACAATCGACTTTATTGGTTCTCAACTAAAATGAGGAACATGCTGTTTGAGATATATTTAATAACATGGTGAGACCACACAGGTATCTCTAATGCACTTGCTCATAACTCACATTTCCTATGTTTGCCCTTACAAATTACTGTATTTTAACTTGTGTAATAAATACTCATAGAGAGACACAGACACAGTGGATATACACAAACATACACACTCTCTCAGACACCCACACATGCATAAACATACCCTAAAATCCAATTGCTCAGACTTTACTTGATGAATATAAGATGCTGATGGTATCAATTGTGTTCACACATCATTTACTGCCTGCCCAATTGTTTTCCTGCCAGAAGTCAGTGAACTAACTAAGTGCTGGAGTTTCTAGCCAGAACATAAATCTTATCAGGCATCATATGCCTGCCTGGACCAAATTTGTCTTTACTATCTTCCAAATTTAATATTATCCATTAGATATTTAAGTAACACTTGGAGGTGACTGGATGTGGCAATGCAACTTTTCAGCCAGTAAGACCTTCTTGGCCATTCTGGGATAATTTAAATGATTTCTAATTTTAGGTCCAGAAAAGAGTTAATAAATTGAGGAAAAAAGAAAAATATTTTATGTACTAATGAAAGTATATTTATACATGGTTTATTATTGATTCAAAATCTGCTAATAAGAAAGAAGCCACCCAACCCAAGGAAATTAGCTACACAAAAACACAGACAATAGATAATTTCACACTAGCAAAACCCAAGGAAGGGAAACACACACACACACACACACACACACACACACACACACACACCCCTACCACCACCACCAGCACCAAAAAAAAAAAAAAAAAACCCACCAGGAATTAACTAGTTATTAATATCTCTCAATATCAATGGACTCAATTCCCAAATAAAAAGACACAGGCTAAAAGAATGGATACAAAAACAGGACACATCCTTCGTCTTTATACAAGAAACACCTCAACTTCGAAAATAGACATTAGTTTAGAGTAAAGTGTTGGAAAAAGATTTTCCAATCAAACAGGCATAAGAAGCAAGCTGGTGTAACTATTCTAATATCTAACAAAATAGACTTAATACCAAAATTAATCAAAAGAGATGAGGAATGGCATTGCATACTTATCAAAGGAAAAATTCATCCAGATGATGTCACAATTCAGAACATTTATGCCCCAAATGCAAGGGCAGACACGTTTTTAAAAGAAATATTATTAAAGCTTAAATCACACATCAAAACCCCAAAATTGGGGTTGGGAATTTAGCTCAGTGGTAGAGTGCTTGCCTAGCAACCACAAAGCCCTGTGTTCAGTCTTCAGCTCTGGAAAAAAAAATTAATAGTGGGAGACTTTAACACCGATTCTCATTAAATGGACAGGCTGTCCAGACAGAAAGTAAACAGAGAAATAACAGAACTGACAGATGTTATGAATTAAATGTACCTAACAGATATCTACAGATCATTTGTCCCAAACACAAAAGAACATACCTTCTTCTCAGCACCTCATGTAACATTCTCCAAAATTGCTGATATGCTCAAACACAAAACATGCCTCAAAAGATTAAAAAAATAATTGAAATACCCCCTGTCTCTTATAAAATAATCATGGATTAAAGTTAGATTTCAATAACAACAGAAACTCAGAAAGAATTCAAGCTCATGGAAACTGAGCAGCTCTCTATTGAATTACCAGTGGGTCAAAGAAGAAATAAAGAAAAAAATGAAAGACTTTCTAGAATTCAATGAAATGAATACACAATGTACCCAAACTTACTGACCACAATGAAGGTGGTGCTAAGAGGGAAGTTCATAGCACTAAGTGCCTACATAAATAATTTAGAGATTTCTCATACTGCTGACTAAACAGCACACCTGAAAGCTCTAGAACAAAAAAAGAAGCAAACACAGACAAGAGGAGCAGATGCAGCAAATAATCAAACTGAGGGCCGAAATCAATAAAGTAGAAAACAGAGAACAATGTAAAAAGTCAATGAAATAAAGAGTTGGTTCTTTGAGCAATCAACAAGATAGATAAACCCTTATCCAAACTAACTAAAAAGCAATGAGAGAATACCCAAGTTAACAAAATCAGAAATGAAAAGGTTAAACACCTGTACTCTTCAAAAATGGAAAAGAAATTGACAATTTCTTTTGATAAATACCACATACCAAAATTTAATCAAGACCAGATAAACAACTTAAATAGACTTATAACCTCTAAGGAAATAGAAACAATCATTTAAAGTCTCCTAACAACAACAAAAATCCCAAGCCGAACATTTTATTATAGACTTTCTCCAGACTTTCAAAGAAGAGTTAATACCAATACTCCTCAAAATATTCTACAAAATATAAACAGAAGAAACTTTGCCAAATTCAAATTCGTTTTGTGAGGCAACAGTCATGCTGACACCTAAATCACACAGAGACTCAACAAAGAAAGAGAGCTACAGGCCAATTTCCCTCATGAATTTGAAGAATACTCAATAAAATATTCTCAAACTGAATCCAAGAACACATAAAAGGGATCATCTACAATGATCAAATACTCTTCATCTCAGAGATGCAAGGATTTTTTAACGTACAAAAATCTGTCATTGCAATCTACCTTATAAACAAACTGAAAGAAAAAAACAACATATGATCATCTCATTAGATGCCAAAAAGGCCTGTGACAAAATCTAACACCCTTTCAGGATAAAAGTGTTGGAGAGATCAGGGATACACATAACTAAACATAACAAAAGCAATATACAACAAGCCAACAGCCAACAACAAATTAAATAGAAACTTAAAGCAATTGCACTAAAATCAGGAACAAGACAAGGATGACCACTCACTCCATATCTATTCAATATAGTACTTGAAATTCTAGCTAGAGCCATAAGACAACTAAAGGAGCTCAAGGGGATGCAAATTGGAAAGAAAGAAGTCAAAGTATCAATATTTGCAGAAGATATGATAATATATATAATATATATTATATATATACATATATGACCCCCAAAATACTTCCAGGGAACTCTTCAGCTGATAAATATCTTCAGTGAATTGGCTGGATACAAAATTAACTAAAAAAAAAAAATCTGTAACCTTCCTATATACAAATAACAAATGGGCTGAGAAAGAAATCAGGGGAACAGCACCCTTCACTTATAAATAATATAAAATACCTTGGTGTAACTCTAATCAACCATGTGAAAGAACTGTGTAACAAGACATTCAAGTCTTTGAAGAAAGAAATTGAAGAAGATAATAGAAGATGGAAAGGTCTCCCATGCTCATGGATTGGTAGGATTAACATAGTAAAAATAGCCATCATACCAAAAGCAATTTACTGATGCAATGTAATCCCTGTTAAAATCCTAACACAATTCTTTACAGACCTTGAAAGAACAATATTCAACTTCATATGGAAAAACAAAAAACCCAGGATAGCTGAAACAATCCTGTACAATAAAAGATCTTCTAGAGCTATCACCATGCATGATTTCAAGTTCTATTACAGAGCTATAGTAATAAAAACAAAATGGTATTGTTATAAAATCAGACAGGTGGATCAATGGAATTGAACCAAAGACCCAGATATAAATCCACAAGCCTATGGACAACAGATCTTTGACAAAGAAGCCAAAATTGTACAATATAAAAAAGAAAGCATTTTCAACAAATGTTGCTGGTATAACTGAATGTCAGCATGTAGAAGAATACAAATAGATCCATATCTATCATCCTGCACAAAACTCAAATCCAAGTGGATAAATCACCTCAACATAAACTCAGACACATTGAACCTGATAAAAGAGAAATTGGGGAATAACTTTGATCACATTAACACAGGAGATAACTTTCTGAATAGAACATCGATAGAGCAGACATTAAAATCAACAATTAATAAATGGGACCCTATGCAACTGAAAAGCTTCTGTAGGCCAAAGGATCCCACCAATAGAACAAAACAGCAGCCTACATAATGGCAAAAGATATTCACCAACCCCACATCCAACAGAGGGCTGATTTCCAAAATATATAAAGAACTCAAGAAAGTCGACATCAAAAAACGAAACAATCAAATTAAAAAATGGAGTACAGGCTTAAACTGAGATTTCTCAGCAGAAGAATCCCAAATGGCTGAGAAACACTTAAAGAAATGTTTAACATCCTTAGCCATGAGGGAAATGCAAGTCAAAACATCTCTGAGATTCCATCTTACATCTGTCAGAATGGTTAAGATAAAAAAATCACAAGTGACAGCTCATGCTGGAGATGATGGGGTGCAAGGGAAACACTCTTCCACTGCTGGTGGGAGTGCAAACTTGTGCATATACTTTGGAAATCATTATGGTGTCCTTCAGAAAATTGCTAATTGATCTAACTCAAATACATATACACAAATGATGCCCAAGCATACCTTAAGGACACTTGGTCAATTACATTCATAGCAGTGCTACTCATAATAGCCAGAACCTGGAAACAACCTAGATGCCCCTCCTCCAAAGAACAGATAAAGAAAATGTGTTACATCCACACAATGGAGTGTTACTCAGCTGTAAAACACATTGACATTATGATATTTGCAGGCAAATGGGTGGAACTAGAAGAAGAAAAAAAAAAACTCGAGTGAAGTAAACTAGATCCAGAAAGACAAACATGGTATGTACTCACTCATAAGTGAATATAGTTGTAAAGTGAAGATAACCATGCTATAATCCACAGATCTAGGGAGTGTAGGTAACAAGGAGTGCTCAAGGGGGGAGGGACATTCTCAGCTCTCCAAGAATGGCAAAAAGAAGAGATTTCAAGGGTAGACTGGGAGTGGGTGGGAATGGGAACATGATGATTAGGTTAGGGGGGAGTGGGAGGGGAAGAGTACTGAAAGAGATGACTAGAAACGGGGGTCATTTCAGGGTCATGTAGAAACCTGGGACAAAGGAAACTCTAAGGAGTCTATACAGAAGATCCAGCTAAGACTCCTAACTATAGCAGATAATAGCCTGACGTGGCCATCTCCTGTGACCAGGCAAGACTTCGAGTGGAAGGATTGGAACATCAACTCAGCCACATAACCTTTGACATACCTGTCCTGCCTATGGAATGTGCTGGGATAAGGGTGGCACAAAGATAATGGGAGTAGCCAACCAATGACTGGGCCAGCCTGAGACCCAGGCCATAAGAGTGAGCACACTCCTGACACTACCTAGAATCCCAGGACCAAGACACATAGAATTGAATCAAACATTACTGGGAAAAAAGTCAATGTAATGATGCTTAATGATATTCTGCATTACTCATAGATTGGTGCCTAGCCCCAATTGTCATCAGAGAGGCTTTATCCAGTTACTGATGGAAACAGATGTAGACACCCACAGACAAACATTGGACTGAACTTGCAGAATCCTGCTAAAGAGAAGGAGGAAGGAATATAGGAGCCAGAGGGGTCAAGGACATTACAAGGAAATCCACAGAATGAACCAATCTGGGTTCATAGGCGCTCACGATCTGAACTGACAGCCAGGGAGCCTATATGGGGCTGATCTAAGCCTTCTACATATAATGTGACAGCTATGTAGATTGGTCTTTTGTGGGACTCCTAACATTGGGAACAGGGGCTTTCTTTTGAGAACCTAGTCCTTACACTAGGTTGCCTTGCCCAGCCTTAATGCAAGGGGAGGGAGGAGCAGAATGGGAGTGAAGGCAGAGGAGAAATGGAGGGGAGGGGATGGCAAGAGAGGAGAAAGGAATAATAGTTTTTAAGGACTAGAACTTTATATCACATTTTCAAATGAGCTGCGCAGGTACGATACCTTAAACAAGAGTAGTAGCATATATACTAAATAACAAAATAACATTTAATTTTTATTAATACACAAAAATCCATGCCAATGTAAAATATTTTAGATGAATAGTTGTCATTTTATCCTATATTTCTATATCCCCACTAAAGTTTGACAAAAATACATAACCCATCAAATGACCAAAAACCTTTTACTTCAACTCTTGGGCATGTGGGCATTGTGTTCTTTAGACTGCTTCCTGTTGTCTGGAGGTGATAACATCCCCAGGGTACCCTCCAGAAATTTGAGATAATAGTCAAGACTTAAGAAAACTAGCTATAACATTTGTTGTCCAGTCTTTGTGTAGTGGGAAAGTATAAGATTTATCTGAAATCCTAGCTAGAATAGTCTGTGAGGATGGACCATCTCAGCTAGCAGCCTTGACATTTGTCTGAGTGCAGAACTCTGAGGAAACAGTGGCACTCTGAAAGACTGGATCACCTGATCCACCCATTTTCAATGGTATCTGGTCTCCTTGCTCTGAAAACACACAAACTTTCAAAGGAGACATACATCTTTGCATTAACACAAATATGGGCAGTATGTTATACACAAGCCAGACAAAGATGAGTTTTTATTTTATGTTTCAGCACATAAAAAAACATTTGTCAACTTTATAAGTTTGTTTGGACTGTATAACCAAACTTATATCCATGCCATATGAAAGAATTGTATGTAATAATAAGTCATGTGGACTCTATAATCAGCAAGATTAATCATATCTCATTCAGTCTCAGAGATGTTCCCACATCAAGGGATCAGCATATATGTCACCTATCTTGTAGTTTTTCTAGGTTTATTTCTTTATGTATATAGCCAAGATTTTCAGAGATCTCCCTCAATCAAATCTTGTCTCTATTAATTTTGAAGGAATCCATAGCCTTTCATGTCCTATGGAAACAAAAGCATAACCTCTCCCCCAACACAATGCATATTCTGAATTCCTTTTTAAATTTAAGGCATCCCTAAAGTATCTAGGCTGGTTTAATCCTGTAATTCCTTTTATAATCCCATGTTTCTCAGCAGTTGTCATTTGCTCATCAGCATTCAAAAAAGGTCAACAACAAAATATCATACATGATTCATACTTCCTATGTATTTCCCATCTTTACATGCCTTATATATTATCTATTTATTTATTTGTATTACTTTACTCTTTCTTTAAAAACCCTATTTAATTATTTTTTAAACAACTTTTTATTTTACTGCCTATACCCATTTTCGTTTCTTTCTTAAACACCTATACACACTGTAACATGTTTAAAGTATTTTTTTCTGTTTGGGCCTGTTTTACTGTGCACCTGTATTATTCTCTGACTGTGTGAGCCAAACCTTAAACTGTGGAGGCCACTAGGCCTTCTGCTGTGTGGCTTTGGTGGTTGGCTCTGCCCCCTCCTTACTTGAAAATTTGCCAAATAATTATAAGTAACATCACTTAAAATGAAAGCTATACATAATTGAAATAAAATCTTAACATAATTAAACAAATGGATCACATCTTGGCATAGTTAAACAAATATTCTGCAACACGAGACATTTGTTTTTCTAAACTGTACTTCATTTAGTTTTCTATTAAACACACACACACACACACACACACACACAAACACTCACACTTCAATTGATTGTGATTGGGTGAAACATCTGAGATTGGTTGAAACATCTGAGATTATGTAGATACAGTGTATATTAGAAAAGCTCATAGGGCAAGCTATATACAGTATCTAAATCCTGTGATTGAATACTGCGTTACTTGTCTAAACAGACAAGAATAGAGAATTATTCCTGTAAGAGGAATAATTACTGAGAGTGGGTGGCATGGTGGTTTGAAAGAAAGTGGCCACCAAAGGAGTGGTACTATTAGGAAATGTAAACTTGTGGAGTAGGTGTGGTCCTATTGGAATAAGTGTGCCAATTGTGGAGGGAGGATTTGAGGTATCATATGTGCTCAAACCACGCTCAGTTGAGAGAGACCACTTCCCATTGCCTGCACAAGATATAGGACTCTTAGCTTCATCACCATGTCTGCTTGCATACTGCCATGTCCCAACATGATGATATTGGACTAAACCTCTGGAAAGTAAACTTACTAAACTGTAAACTACCCCATTAAATGTCTTCCTTTATAAGAGTTGTCATGGTCATGGTGTCTCTTCACAACAATTGAAACCATAACTAAGAAAAGAAGTCCCCCAAGGTCTATTGCCACCTTTTCTGGATTTATAATGCATTTGTGGTTATAGAAGGGATAGTTGTATCATGTTAGCATAATTATGACCTGGTTAAATATATAATGCATTTGTAATTATATATGGCATAGTTATGTTTAGGTATTATTATGACCTGGTTATTGTTTTCATTTGGAAAGTGATCACAACATTATTATGTGTCAAGTTGACAAGGGTGGATTGTGATGGCTATTCTTGCTTGTCAACTTGACTATATCTGTAATAAACTATAGTCCAGAAATGGAGGTCAAACTTGTGATCTGGATCTTGAGGCAGGTAGACAAAAGTTTTTGATCCGAATCTTAAGGTGACATAATACAGACCTTTAATCCATATCTTGAGGTGGGAAGGTACATCTTTAATCTCGGCCATACCTTCTGCTTAAAGCCTATATAAGGACAATGGAAGAAGGGAGATATTTTTTGATTTTGCCTGCTTGCCCTTGCCTTGTTAGCACATCAATTCCTTCACTGGCATTGGAGTCTGTGGAGGCCCACACAGAATTTCTAGTGTGATCTGGGCTTGCTTTACCCAGCAGGGCTTCATTAGAGGATTGCTTGACCATGTATGTGGTTACAAGGTGATTGGAAGGGTCTGTACATGGCTGTGCTCGGGGGAAGTCTTTTGCTGCACCTCTTGGCATTCCTATAAATAGCCCTTTAGAAGAGACAGAAAGGGCCTACCCAAGGCTATCCTGTGTTCTATCTGTTTCTCTCCCCTCTGTCCTTCTATCTAATATCTCTTATCTCTCTCTCCTCAAGAGCGCCTTGTCATACAATGTGGGAGCTGGTCTCCCAGCTGAGCTCACACAGGAGCATATATTGAAGTCCAGCTGAGACACCGAACCTTGTGGGTCTGAGCAACTACTTGGTTCTTGAACTTTCCATTCACAGCTAGCCACTGTTGGACGGCAGCCTCTAAGTTATTCCAATAAATCCATATATTTATGTATCTAAAGAGAGAGTGATTCATTCTGTAAGTTCTGTAACTCTAGAGAACCTTGACTAACACAGACGGTCTATCAACATTTAGGAGGAAGTTTCATGTATTATGATTCCTCCTGTATGGAAAATACAGTCTGACGATGAGAAGAAGAATATGTGAATGGTTGTAGACTGGTGGTTTCACATTCAATGGACAAACTGGTGGACTGGAACATAAAATTTTCAACAGAGACAGAGACTTTTTCAAGCAAAAGAAAGGGGGAAATTATAGCATACTGCATGGTTTGAACCATTTGATCACATATGCATTTCAATAATTATGATTTTCCTAAAAAGCTAGTGTCTAGGCATTCTAGGCACCCTATATATTTAAAGAGAATTGCTCAGAAAGGGGCACTGTGAGTCTTAGCGAACCATGGACAAGTAGCATTTCACAGGGTTGGGTAGTTCCTCTAACCTGGGCAATAACAGAAACCTCAGTATGTTCAGGCAATGACAATTTACAGAAAAGACTGAGAATTTGCCATGTAAGGCTTTAGAAGACTGAAGAGCTCCAAGTGCCTTCCAGGCACCAGTGAGGTAGAGTCTAGGCAGGAATAATGCATGTTAGCATTTCCCATAAATCTTCCTCCCAATTTACAAAATAAAACAGAGAAAGTTTGTGCCTATGTTACCGGGACAAAGGTTCATCAAATGCAGACAGATAACATCTACACAGTGAACACTAAGCATCTTATGTTGACACAGCTCAGCTTTTCTAATATATATGTATAAAGGAGAAAGTGTGTAGTGGTAGGAAACAATGCACATAATAAATACATTAAAGATTTGACTTTGATTCAATCTCTCAAGAAATCTGGCTGTATTATTATGAATACTAAGATACCACAGGCACTGTAATTTCATCTTTTCTTTTTTCAAGATGGTATTTACCTAAGGAACTAAGCTAAGTGAGTTATTTTACTATTATATTTACAATTTATTTTTATCTTATGTCTCTAAAATTATAATCTTATATCAGCCTGAATTTTTTAAATGATAATTTTGTAGACTTTTTTGTCTTTTCTTTTTGTTCGCCTTGAACTCCTTTTGCATTCAAGGGTAGCATTGAACTCTTTCTTAATCCTCCTGCCTCTGGCTTTCATGTGCTATGATTTTGTGATTGCTAGAATGCTTGGACACACTGTATTTTGTTTTCATTTTTCTCTTATAGATTTTTAAATTTCTGGGTATTAGAATCTTACAGGCTTGTCTTCTATTGTGTTTCAACTTTCTTAGCTAGTCGACCTCAGATTTGTTGTTTTCTCTTAATAAAATTAGAAACAAATCTTTTAAAAAGGCATCTACAATCACTGCTTCATGAATGTTAGAACATTCGATGCCATTGCCTTTCCTGTTAATGGGATTCTAATTAGACTGATCAGTTTTAATTAGTATGCTGTCATGTAGCAATCTAATGAAATACTGTGTTGAGGAAAATTGATCTGGCCTTGATGCTAATTACTCTCTTAGAGTCTATGTTTTATCAAAATGGGAATTGATTGTTTCCAGGCAACCAGAGTTCTATTCCCCTTCCCTTGTCTTCTTGTGTTTATTACATACCACTTATATTTAAGTTGTCTCTTAGATTCATAACATGTTCTCATCCTTAATTCATATTGTGTCTTCTTTCTTGATTTAACTCCACCTTGAACTCCAGTGTGTCCTGAAAGGAGCAGGTTTATCACTAACCAGAGGAGGCATTCCTCAGGTAAACCTTTTCTGAAATCAAAGTTCAAATCAGTCTCCTGATCCTGAGGGCTGGCTCCACTTAATGCTGGCCAAAGAGACCCTGGTCAGCCTCCATGAAAATCAAAGTCATTATATCAGGTTGTTCCTGGAACCAGAAATTTTGAAGCTGGTAACAATAACAATACAAAGGAATATCTTTAAAATTTCATATGTGATTTATTTGCTGATGTTTTCCCAAGGTAGTATGTGATTTTAAATGTTAGATAAATATTTCTAATAATCAGGAAATTGGTTTCCTTCACTGTGAATCAATTCTTCCTAAAATCAGAATAAACTGAGATAAGTGGTATTTTCTTATATAGTAAGGAATTTGGAAAGAAAAACCTGGAAATCTAACAAAGGATTTAAGGCTCATATTTGCTCCTTAACTGTACATTGAGCATGTTTCTAAAATAAAATTGCAATTGCAACAATTTAAATGAATCCTCTTGTGTAAAAATGACCTTAATTGTATTTTATTTTTTCCCCTTTTAAATATACTTGGATTTAATGATGATTTAAATACAAGAAAAAGTAGGATTTAAATGTAAACATGCTATGTCCTAATCTTCATTTTTTTTGTATTATATTTCCTGGTGGTTACATGAGACACTGAAGAACTAGATTGTCTAGCCAACTTTTCTTCATGTGGTTCTCAGGAAATGAATAGAAGCTGTAGAACATTTATTTTCAGATATGTATATTGTATAACTCTACATATTAGTTTATGGAGCTCACAGTCCCTAAAATCATTATTTTAAATGTCCTAAAAGTATTTGGAGAATGCATGAATGATTTGATATAAATTCTATGTTTGCTCCTAAGAACCAACTAAATATAACTTTTTGTGGGAGATTAAATCAATTAATTTTGTTGAATCACTGACATATTCCATGGACCAATACCCTTGTGGTTTTTTAGGCACAATGACTAATCCATTAACTATGTTGTTGGTGTGCAGTGTGGTAGCAACTCATGCTTGTATGAAAATTGGTCCAATCATTAAGTGTCTTGTTTAGGTCAATCAATTCTTGCTTCAGATAAGGCATTATCTTTGAAGAAAATGGTAGCTAAGTAATATTTAGGCATTAGCTCTTGTTTCATTATGCACTATCACTTTGAGTATCCCTGCTGAAGGCAGTCTTTTTCATCTTGAAAATATAAAATTGTTTCTTCTTAGAATATGGATGGTTTTTAGATAATGTAATAATTATATGATACATGATATTTGATTTAATAATCTTACATTTGTTCAGAAGTTTTACTATGCTGTTTCACTATAGTTTACTGATGTGCTGTGGTCTAACTTTGCTGTGTTTCACCACAGGAATATGGAAGAATCAGTATTTAGAGTATAAAGAATCCGTTCCATTATACCCATTGATGTATAACTGATAAGTAGGTTCAAAGTGATGAAAAGTTTGGTAGAATGTAATTTTATCATAAATAAAGTCTAATAAACATGCACCAAGTGAAGTTTAACTATAGTTTTGATGTAAACTGAAATATAATAATTTTTAAGTGAACAAAAGATATTCTAAATTCCTCAGTTAGAGGACAGGATGCTCTATGAGAAACTGCAGGAACTTAAGCCTGAGATCATTACTCCAAAATCTTTGAGGATAGACATTTTGATTTGTTCGCAGCTGATGCCTGTCTTGCCTGGTCTAATCCTGTGTGAGCTTGTTTACTTTTGTGTAAGCACAGTGATGGGAGTTAACAAGCTGCCACTTGGAGAGTCTGGTCTGTGTCTCTTAGAGTCTCTGCAGGTCAAATACTGTTGGGAAAGCTCAACCTAGAATGCATAAAGGTGGAAAATGATCCCTCACTGGCTTCTGTGGTTACAAACTAGGGAAAACAGCATGGTGAGTACTCATCTCTCCAAGTCTTTTGAGGAAGGGACTCTTTCCCTCTCGTAGTTCAGGGATGGATTATTTGGGAAAACAATCTTGGTGGTATATGAAAAAAGGTTTGACACAGAGCTTGAGCTATAAAAACAAAAGACTTCCTAAAGAGAGGTCTTTATACTGCAGAGTACATAATTAGATCATTGAGGAGAGAGTCATGTTTTTCAGCCAGATTAAATATATGACTTTGGGAGCTGTATGTAAAATACACTTGGGGATGGAAAGGTAATAAAATTATCTTTGGAATTATGAAAGGAGGTATTTAGTTTTGAATGTCATAAAAGCTTGGGGGAACTAGGGATAAGCTAAAGCTTAGATAAAGAAAATTTAAATTAGGCCATTCTAAAATATCATTTTTAATCATGTAGCTTTTTACAAAAAACAAATGGTCAGAGAACTTAGTGATCATTTAGTGATAGGAAAAGGAAGGAGTAAGATATTCAAGCTTTGAGCTGTCAGAATCAATGAAAGGGAGGATATTAAAATTTAAAGAAATTTTGGAGTGTTGCACGTGATTGTGCAACTTGATTACTAAAATAAGATAGCATGACTTGAGATAATCAAGGATTATGTTATATTTAAGACTGGCTGAAAATGATGAGAAATGTTCCCACTTTTTCATCTAGACAGAAAAATAGCCATCTTCACAGAATGAATTTTAGTAAGCGGTAGTGGGGACAAATAAATTTGGTACAATTTTATATGTTGCCAATTCTGCTTTTGCAATGTGCAAGGCAGAAGAGCTGTTGAGAAAGTCTTCTTTCATTTCTGGGAACCAGCTATTGCCTATCAATTCCAAATCTCATTCACACATAAGTAGTATTATAATCAACATTTATATAGATTCTAGAGCCTAACATGAAAAAGAGAGAGAATGTAAACTTTCATTAATGTGTTTTGAGCTGTTAACACAGATTATTATAGGCTGAATGGTTTATGAACAACAAAACATTTTTCATCTGATGCCTGAAGTCCAAGGACATTATAGCAGTGAGACTGGTTGCTGGTAAGGCCTGGCTTCTAGGTTGTAGACCACTGGATTCCTCTTGTATATTTAAACATAATACAAAGCAAGTGAATTAGACCAAGATAAATTCTGATAAGAGTAGTAATCCACTTCCTCAGGATCTCTTCCTAAGGTCCAAATTACCTGTTGAGTGTTCCAGTACTTCACTGGCCTATGAAGTAAAGCTAAATAAATGAAATTACCAACAATTTATTTCTTTACTTTTTATTCATACTTATTATTGGAACAGGAGTTTCTCCGTAAGTTGCCAAACTACATATTTTAAGTTTCACAGAGATGATATTTAGTTTCAAATGATACAGATACACCCCCTAAACCCCCCTACACACTTATTTTAAATTACACATATAGGTGATATATATATGTATGTAATATATATATATATATATATATATATATATAGTATAGTATATGTAGATATATATATGTAGTCCTAATGTTTGACTTATTGACTCTTGTAATAGATGTCATTGTGTAGAAATAAAATTTTAGGTATGGGGAGAAATGAAAAAAGGTTGAAAATATAGATATGCATTTTCCTTTGATTATAAGAAGCTTAATAAAATTATGCCAAATTTATTTCCTGAGACTGCATAAATTGTGGCATACATAAATAAGAAATGGAAGATGAAAAAGGACTTGAGAGAGAGAGATTGAGATTTACAGTCTCCTTTTGCAATTTTGTCTTCACAGTAATACAAGAAATGAACACAGGAATCTATGTTATGTTAATCATTTCTCAAATGATCATGAAATAGGTAACTTTTTTCCATTAACATTTTTCAAAGACTCATCTCTCTTACTTGATAAATCTTTGTAAAAATATTTCATTTTATCATTTTTTTCACAGTAAAATTTTAAATTACTTTTATTTTTGAAAATACGATGTGAAATTTAGCTATCCCTGCTACATTTTCAATTTCATTGTAACTTTTCCTATTATATATGACTATAAAGGAACTTGACATTTCTAGGTAGAATCAGGTAAAATATCATCAAAAACAGCTAATAACAGAGCCTGCCAGTACCTGACTGGACTAAGAGTTCCAGTTTCAGGCCATTTTGGCAGGCAGACCTCCTGCACACAGGTCAGACTACCACCATCCCCCATCACACCCTGTGACCCAAGCCCCACCTTTCCCAAATCCCACTCACCCTCTGAGACTGCAACTGTTCCCTGAGACAAAGCCTGCCAGCACCCCACTGGACTAAGAGGCTAGTTGGCAGGCAGACATCCTGCAGACAGGTCATACTACCACCATCTACCACACAGTAAGACTGCAGCTGCTCCTTGAGACAGAGCCCACTAGCACCAGTTGGACTAAGAGCTGCTCCCTAAAAGAAAAAGTCCATCAGCATCGACTAGACCAAGAGCTCCCACTGGATCAAGAGTACCAATCAGACCAAGAGAGGCTCCCTCAGACACAGACACCACTTGTACCAAGTCGAGAAAGAGATGCCAGTGCAAAAATAGAGTCAACAACATAAAAACCAATATAGCTCCATCAGAACCTATATCAGCAAGACCGGAACATCCCAACACAGAAGAAACAGAAGATAAATACCATAAAATGACTTTAAGAAGATACTAGAGATCATAAAAGAGGAAATGAAAAATTCCCTTAAAGAAATCGAGGAAAAGTCAAACAAAAAAATAGGAAGAAATCAGTAAATCCCTTGAAAGCCAAGAGAAAGCAATTAAACAAGTGAAGGAAACAGTTCAAGATTTCAAAACTGAAATGGAGTCAATAAAGAAGACACAAACTGAGGTAATGCTGGAAGTGGAAAATCTGAGTAAATGAACAGGAACTACAGATGCAAGTATAACCAACAGAATGCAAGAGATGGAAGAGTAGGTCTCTGGAGTTAAAGACACAGTAGAAGAAATAGATTCATCAGTCAAAGAAAACACTAAAGCCAACAAAGTCATGACCCAAAATGTCCAGGAAATTTGGGACACCATGAAAAGACCAAACCTAAGAATAATAGGGATAGAAGAAGGAGAAGAATACCAAGTCAAAGGCACAGAAAAGATATTCAACAAAATCATATGAGAAAACTCTCCCAACCTAAAGAAGGAAATGCCTATAAAATACAAGAAGGTTACCGAACACCAAATAGACTAGATCCAAAAAAAAAGTCTCCTCACCACATAATAATCAAACCACTAAACATACAGAATAAAGAAAAAAAATATTAAGAGTTGCAAAGGAAAAAGCCAAGTAATATATAAAGGCAGATCCATAAGAATAACACCTGGTTTCTCAATGGAGAGTCTAAAAGTCAGAAGGTCCTGGACAGTTGTTATGCAGATACTCAGAGACCATGGATACCAACACAGACTATTGCACCAAGCAAAACTCTCAATCAACATAGACAGAGTAAATAAAATATTTCATGATAAAATCAGATTTAAACAACATCTCTCCACAAATCCAGCCCTACAGAAAGCACTTGAAGGAAAAATCCAACCTAAGGAAGTCAGATACACCCATGAAAACACAGGCAATAGATAGTTCCTTACCAACAAATACCAAAGAAGGGAAGCATACAACACTACAACACTTCCACCAAAAAATAACAGGAATTAACAATAACTGGTCATTAATATCCATAAATATCAATGGTCTCAATTCACCTATAAAAAGACACAGGCAAACAGAATGGATACAAAAACAAGATCCATCCATTTGGTGCATATAAGAAACATACCTGAACTTCAAAGACAGACACCATCTCAGAATAAAAGGCTGGGAATAGATATTCCAATCAAATGGATTTAAAAAACAAGCTAGTGTAGCTATCCCAATATCTAATAAAATAGACTTCAAACTAAAATCAACTGAAAGAGATCAGGAAGGACACCACATATTTATCACAGAGAAAATCCAACAAGATGAAGTCTCAATTCTGAATATTTATGCCCCAAATAAAAGGGCACCAACATTTGTAAAAGAAACATTACTAAAGCTTAAACTGTGCATTAAACCCCATACATTAGTAGTGGGAGACTTTAACACCCCACTCTCACCAATGGACAGGTCTGCCAGACAGAAACTTAACAGAGATATAAGGGAACTAACAGATATTATGACTCAAATAGACTTAATAGATATCTACAGAATATTCCACCCTAACACAAAAGAATATACCTTCTTTTCAGCACCCCATGGAACCTTCACCAAAATCGACCACATGCTTGGTCACAAAGCAAATCTCAACAGATACAAAAAAATTGAAACAACCTCCTGTGTCTTATCAGACCACCATGGCTTAAAGTTAGACTTCAACAACAACAAAAATTACAGAAAGCCTACAATCTCATGGAAACTGAATAATGTCCAATTGAATCACCAATGGGTCAAGGAAGAAATAAAGAAATTAAAGGTTTCTTAGAATTCAATGAAAACAAATACAACATACCCAAACTTATGGAACATCTTGAAAGCAGTGTTAAGAGGCAAAATCACAGCTCTAAATGTCCACATAAAGAAGTTGGAGAAATCTCACACTAGTGACTTCATAGCACAACTGAAAGCTCTAGAACAAGAAGCAAACTCATCCATGAGAAAAAGACACCAGGAAATAATCAAATTGAGGACTGAAATCAATAAAATATAAACAAAGAGAACAATACAAAGAATCAATGAAACAAATTGATCAACAATCAACAAGATAGATAAGGTCTTATCCAAATTAACCAAAAAGCAGAGCGAGAGCATCCAAATTAACAAAATCAGAAATTAAAAGGGGGACATAACAACAGACAATGAGGAAATCCAGAGAATCATCAGGTCATATGTCAAAAACCTGTACTCCACAAAATTGGAAAATCTGAAAGAAATGGATGATTTTCTGGATAGGTACCCCATATCAAAGTTAAATCAAGACCATATAAACTATTTAAATAGACCAATAAGGAAATAGAAATGGTCATTAAAAGTCTCCCAACCAAAAAAAGCCCAGGACCAGATGGTTTCAGTGCAGAATTCTACCAAATTTTCAAAGAAGAGCTAATACCAATACTCTTCAAATTGTTCCACACCATCAAAACAGAAGGAACATTACCAAATTCTTTTTATGAGGCTACAGTTACCCTGATACCCAAACCACACAAAGATGCAACAAAGAAAGAGAATTACAGACCAATCTCCCTCATGAACATTGATGCAAAGATACTCAATAAAATACTGGCTAACTGATTCTAGGAACATATCAAAAAAAAATTATCTACCATGACCAAGTAGGCTTCATTCCAGGGATGCAAGGATGGTTCAACATATGAAAATCTGTCAATGTATTACACCATATAAACAAACTGAAAGAAAAAAATACACATGATCATCTCATTAGATGCTGAAAAAGCCTTTGACAAAATCCAATACCTCTTCATGATAAAGGTTCTAGAGAGATTAGGAATACAAGGAACATACCTAAACATAATAAAGGCAATTTATAGCAAGCCAACAGCCAACATCAAATTACATGGAGAGAAACTCAAAACGATTCCACTAAAATGAGGAACAAGACAAGGTTGTCCACCCTCCCCATACTTATTCAATATAGTACTTGAAGATCTAGCTAGAGCAATAAAACAACAAAATGAGATCAAGGGGATATAAATTGGAAAGGAAGAAGTCAAACTTTCCCTATTTGCAGATGATATGATAGTATACACAAGCGACCCCAAACATTCTGCCAGTGAACTCCTACAGCTGATAAACTCCTTCAGTAATGTGGCAGGATACACGATTAACTCAAAAACTCAGTAGCCCTCGTATATACAAATGAAAAAGGGGATGAGAAAGAAATGGAAACATCACCCTTTTTAATAGCCACATATAATATAAAATACCTTGGGGTAACTCTAACTAAGTAAGTGAAAGACCTGTATGATAAGAACTTTAAGTCTCTGAAGAAAGAAATTGAAGGAGATATCAGAAAATGGAAAGATCTCCCATGCTCATGGATAGGTAGAATCAACATAGTAAAAATGGTAATCTTACCAAAAGCAATGTACAGATTCAATACAATCCCCATCAAAATTCCAACACAATTATTCACAGATCTGGAAAGAATAATACTTAACATTATATGGAAAAACAAAAAAACCAAGGATAGCTAAAAGAACCCTATATAATAAAGCAATCTCTGGAGGCATCATAATCCCTGACCTCAAGCTCTACTATAGAGCTATAGTAATTAAAACAGCTTGGTACTGGCATAAAAACCGACATGTAGACCAATGGAATTGAATTGAAGACCCTGATATTAATCCACACACCTATGAACATATGATTTTCAATAAAGAAGCCAAAACTGTACCATAGAAAATAGAAATATTCTTAAACAAGTGGTGCTGGCATAACTGGATATCAACATGCAGAAGATTGCAAATAGATCCATATCTGTCACCATGCACAAAACTCAAGTCCAAGTGTATAAAAGACCTTAACATAAATCCAGTTACACTGAACTTGATAGAAGAGAAAGTAGGAAGTAGTCTGGAACAAATTGGCACAAGAGACCACTTCCTAAATATAACACCAGTAGCACAGACACTGAAAGCAACAATGAATAAATGGGACCGTCTGAAACTGAGAAGCTTTTGTAGAGCAAAGAACATGGTCAATAAGACCAAATGACAGCCTACAGAATGGGAAAATATTTTCACCAACCCCACATCTGACAGAGGGCTAATCACCAAAATATATAAAGAATTCAAAAAGCTAGACATCAAAATACTGAACAATCCAATTTAAAAATGAGTTACAGACTTTAACACAGAATTCTCAACAGAAGAGTCTCAAATAGCTGAAATGCATTTAAGGAATTGCTCAACATCCTTAGTCATCAGGGAAATGCAAATCAAAACAACTCTGAGATACTATCTTGCACCTGTCAGAATGGCTAAGATCAAAAACACTGAAGACAGCTTATGTTGGAGAGGATGTGCAGCAAGGGGAACAATACTCCATTGTTGGTGAGAATGCAAACTTGTACAGCCACTCTGGAAATCAGAATGACAGATTCTCAGAAAATTGGGAATAAATCTTCCTCAAGATCCAGTTATACCACTCTTGGGCATATACCCAAGGAATGCTCAATCTTACCACAAGGTCACATGCTCAGTTGATAATGTTCATATCAGCATTATTTGTAATAGCAAGAACCTGGAAACAACCTAGTTGCTCCCTAACTGAGGAATGGATAAAGAAAATATGGCACATATACACAATGGAGTACTACTCAGCAGTAAAAAACAATGATATCATAAAATATTCAGGCAAATGGATGGAACTAGAAAATATCATCTTGAGTGAGGTAACCCAGACTCAGAAGGACAAACATAGTATGTACTCACTCATAAGTGGATACTAGATGGGAGGGAAGGGATGGCCAGACTGCAACCCACAACTCCAGAGAGGCTAGCTAACAGGGAAAGACCCTAGGTGGGACACATGGATGACCCTGTGAAGGAAAAGTGGATGAGATCTACATGAGTGAAATGGGTGTGGGGGGTGGCAGAGGGTGATGAGAACATAGGGAAATGGGAGGGTCAAGCTGGAACAGGGACAGAGTGGGAGGGCAGGGAGGAAGATACCATGATGGATGAGGACATCATGGGAATAGGAAGAGGCAGGGTTCTAGGGAGGCTCTCAGGAATCCACAAGGTTGACCCCACCTTGTTCTGCTGGCAGTGGTCCAGAGGGTGCCTGGACTGGTCTGCTCTGGTGACCAGACTGGCGAATAACCTAGCTGTCATCATAGAGCCTTTGTCCAAGGACAGATGGAGGCAGATACAGAGACCCATGCCAGGCACAAGGCTGAGCTTCAGGAATCCAACTGATGAGAGAGAGGAGAGATACTGCAGGCAAGGGATATCAAGATCATGATGGGAGGATGTGCAGAGATGACCGGCCACACTAGCGGAAGCCCATGAACTGTGGACTGGTGGCTGTGGAGCCCCCATGGGACTGGACTTGGCCCTTGGGATACAGAAGACTGTTGTTTGGCTTAAACTCTTTGGGGAGCATCCCGGAAGGGGGATTGGGATCTGTCCCTGGTCTATGGGCAGGCTTCTGTAATCCAGTGCCTGTGGTGTGACACCTTGCACAGCCATGGTGCAGTGGGAAGGGGCTTGGACCTGCCTAGGCTTAGTGTGCTGGGCTCTGCTGACTCCCCATGGGAGACCTCAATTTGGGGGATGTGGGATGGCTTGGGAAAGAGGGCTGGGAGGTGGTAGGAGGGAGGAGGGGTTTCTGTGGATATTATGTGGAGTGAATAGAAAATGTCTTCATAAAGAAAAATGAAAAAATAATGAATAAGACGTTTTCTGAGAAAATAGTAGGATAGGAGACATTCTAATTTGTATTTTCTTCACAATTTTTTAGATGGTAAAAAGTAGGCCTTACACCTTCTCTGACTATAAATATCAGAAAGCTAAAAACCTGTATTTACTAGATTCCCTTTTAGATAAATTTGAAATTGCAAAGCAGATTATACCAAACAAAATTGTTCATGTAAAAATTTGACTGTAGAACTGAAATTAATAACCTTATCTTACTGGAGATATTGGATTTCTCTAATTCTTTATTCCTTCTGACTGTCATGGCTCGGACACAGGTGTCTGGTAGCAGGGAGACTCCCCATTTAAGAGTTCAGTAACAAGGTCACAACAGTTAAAGAACAGTCACAATGGGAGAGACCATAGCTTGCTGGTTCCCATGGGATATCTGAGCTGTTCATGAGTACTGCCAACAATTTTAACGTGTTATTCCAAACACACATTTTGATTGCATTTTTCCTGCTTTATGAATTTGGTGAGACTGTGCCACTTGCTTTAATCAATGGAATGTGAAGAAAATTCTATGAATCACTTCTAAGTAGAAGACTTGAAAGATGACCTCTGATTTTTCTTATTTTTTTTCCCCATGGCACCAACTAGGGAGTTAGCTGATCTGCAATGCTCAGTTTTTGCATGCACAGATGCTTCCTGAGTTGGTCTTCCACACATAAAGACAAGTATGCAGTAGCAGTAAATGTACAATGGTTTTTCCACTGTTACCATTTTAAATCACCAGGAGAGTGGTGACTGTTACCTTAGCATGGCCTAGACTAATCATTGCACAGACATTCATACTACATTTGGCATGAACTTTAAAAATGCAAAACCTGGACAGAAGGGTTGTTCAAAGTATGAGTCTGGATATTAATAGTTCATGCTATCTACCTGCAAAGAAACATGTGAAAGGATATTGGAGGAGCATGGATGATCAGGCATATACTTGATGAACTTGTAGAGAATTAGCTAGCAAAGTTAACATGGGTTGTTTTTATTGACTTCTATTGATTATGGTTTGAAGTCATTCTGAGGAAGAGTTTACCAAAAAGTAGCTTAGAAAGAATAGCATAGAAATCCAGGGATTTCTAGAATTGGAAGGGCAGATATTTCTATGGCTATCGGAGTCTATGTAGAAAAATAGAAGAGAGTTTTATTGGCAAGAATCAAATTAAGGGGTGGTTATCACAACTGTCATTATAATCTCTGAATGGATTAAAGCATCCCAGATTTAAGATCCAATTAATAGCTTGGCCGAGTAAAGAAAATCTTTAATTAGTTAAAATGTCTCATAGAAAATAGATTAAAATATATCTCAGTCACAGAGCTACCATGGTCAGGGTTCATAGCTTCACAGCTGGGTTAAAGATGGGTTGGTGTTAAGAGAGAAACAGAATTAATGCTGTATATTTCCAATGTGTTCTGAATGGTCAATTTGGCTATTAGTATTTCATTTTGGTTGACATGAAATGACCTGTCTACTAATTTATTTTAGGAAATTGTCTGCTACAGCATACACTAAACTAAAAACTAAAAGTTTAGCAAATTTAAAAGGCTTTTATTATCGTTCTAAAACTTCTATAAACAGCAACTGGACTGGTAAAGGCACTAAGCACAAAGAAGAGAGTATTTCTCAATTCCTGGAAAAGGACAAAGGGAAACTTTGTGAGGGACCATAGAACTGATGACAGGAGGTATAGAAAGGATATAAAGAAGTTCATTGTGAACTATGAATTTCTTCAGGGCAGTGTCTTCTGTTTTTCTATTCTCCTCTTCTCAAAATGAGAGAAATATTGTGATGTAACTTGTCTGGTGGAAGACACAATCTGACTTTTTTTCCCTCTCTGGATTATAAGTACCTCCACTGGAGCTTGATATGGAGACCAAAATGAAAAACAAAAGTCATGAAGTAACTACATGATTCCATGAGATTTGAAGTCATTAGATTTTATTCATTTCTGTTTTAATTATGTGTATATTTCTGTGTAAATGTATGTCCTGTGTGTGTAGGTGTCCTTGAAGGCAGGAACAGGGCACCAGACTTCCCTGGAGGTGGAGTTACCACTGGAAGTGAGCCACCTGACATGGGTGTTGGGACCAAACAAGACTCGTGGAAACTTTTAACTGCTAAGCCCTTTAAAGATTTTATATCAGTCTTAAAAGGACATATTGTTTGTAACTCACCATTTTTGCCAGGTATGCTTCCATATCTAACATATGGATGTCATTCTCAACCTAATCTGTGATTAGGGGTAGAATCATACTTTCTACAATTTATGAGGCAGTGGCTTCAAGGAAAGATCCAAATATTTCATACAAGATATTGATTAAAGGGCATAGCAGGAAGACTGACTCTCTGTATTATAAAGGTGTCATGGGCATGGTGGTACACGCCTTCAACCTCAGTACTCAGGTGGCAGAGGCAAGTGAGGCAAACTCTGAGTTTGGGGCCAGCCTAGTCTACAATGTGAATTTCATTACATCCTGGGATATGCAGAGCAACCCTGTCTTGAAAAACCAAAACCTAAAAAGCAAAAAACAAACCCCATAAACAAACAAAAATAGTGTTACATTGCTCATTAGGAATGTGGAAATAAATGAAATTTATTGATGGATAGTTCTATTTAAGTTGTAATGAGATAATAGATCAAAATATAATATTGATGTATATTCATACTGAACCATGCAGTCATGTCACCATATACTCTGAGAATCTGGGGTTATATGAATAATATCATAAAGTCTCATTTAAAGGGCTTGGAAGATGGCTCAGGAGGTAAGAGAGTTTTAGATGAGAGCATAAGTGCCTGAGTTCAAATTTCCAGCACATATATAAAAACCTGGATATGGTTATGTGTGACTGTAACCCCAGGGTTGGAGGACCCTCAAACTTTCTGGCTAAAAGGGACGGACTCTGGATCAAATGAGAGACCCCGAGACGTTGTCTCAAGGAAATAAAGGAAAGAACAATAGTGGAAGACATCTAGTAGGCTGCTCTGGCCTTCCTATGTGTATGATGAGTGCACACAAGCATGCACTCTAGAAAATGTATCTCATGCATATACCACATGAAAACCACACAAGACACACTCTCTCTCTCTCTTTATATATATAAAATTTAGCAAGTCCTTGTCCTTGGATGACTCTGAGATAAAGAGAAGTCTAGGTTGTTGGCACTCCCATGGACAGAAGGCAGATTTTTGCACCAAGGTTGCATGAGCAAATGAAAGTAAACTGAAATGGAAATTTGAAGTTGTTTTGGGAATGAAACGATGCTCACTCTAATGAGGCTGTAGAGAATTATATGACACATTGAGGGGATGCTATCTAACAGTGGCCACTAATGATGTAAGAAAAGAGTTATGAGTTCCTGTGGTGAGAACCAAGGTTTTGTTCACTGTTCAGAGAGAGGCTGACTTGTCCTCATTAATGTCTAAAGTGGTTCCTATGGGATTAAAACTAGGTGACAAATATACACCCAAATCTTGGTTCTGATAAAGAATCTCATTTTAGATCATCTAGGGAATTTCTTAAAGTTAAAAAAAGGGATTTAGAGATTGGCTTTTAGAAACTAGAATACTTTTAGAAACAGCTACTAGAAACACGAATAACTGGCAAATCTAAGAGATCTGAAGCATATTAAGAGGAAAATAATAATTATGGATATAGCAACAGGATACAACATAGCCAGTTCAAGAACAAAACCTATAAAGAGTGTAATTTTATCTGGGGGATTGTAAATTGACCACATAACAGTATTAAATCTTTAACTTCTGAAAAAAAAAAAGAGATAACTATACAGGCTTATTGTTGTGAAGAGAAAGCATAGAACAAGATGAAATGTATTGAGTTTTGTATTAAGACAAATACCACAAGTTGTAACCAGCCTGAGCTATCCAGTAAATTATATGCTGCACGTGGTTGTCTAAATGAAACCATGTCTTCAACAGCACAAAACAAATCAAAACAAAGCAGAATATTTGGAGTATTCGATACCCTATTTCTACTGACTTTCCCCCCTGTTCTTTCAATGCCCTCCCTTATATTCCTTTAAAAAATCATTATCTCTACAATGTCACCAACATGTTATGCATTCTCTTCATGCACATGTGTCCAAAGTTCTGTTTCTTTCAAAGACCTTTGCAGTGGGAATGTTCTGTATGTCAAATGTGTTGCTCTGATTGGTTAAAAAAATAAAGTTCTGATTGGCCAGTAGCCAGACAGGAAGGATAGGGTAGGTGGGACAAGGAAGAGGAAAAGGCTGGGAACAGGAAGGCTGAGGGGAGAGATACTGCCAGCTGTGGACATGACAAGAAATAAGGTACTGGTAAGCCATGAGCCATGTGGCAATGTATAGATGAATAGAAATGGGTTAATTTAAGATAGAAGAAGTAGATAACAAAAAGCCTGCCACAGCCATACAGTTTGTAAACAATATAAGTCTCTGTGTGCTTTCTTTGTTGGGTCTGAGGGACTGTGGGACTGGCGGGTGAGAGAGATTTGTCCTGACTGTGAGCCAGTCAGGAAAAAATCTAACTACAGACTTTGACAAAGGAAGTCATGTCTCTTGAAGGAGAACCTATAACCTCCACTGCAGTAAACCAGCATAATCTCTAGCTATAGTGTAAATATAAATATTTATACTCACAGATAAGTGTATTCCCTTCCTTTAATCAAGGAGTTTTACTGAAAATTACAACAGGTCAAAAGACAGAGTTCTAGAACCTAGTCTCAAATGATCCATCTACAATACACCTATTGCACATAGGGCTTGGGGATCATGCAGAAGAGGTGTTGGAGCAGAATGATCATAAAAGCCAGAGGAACATGGAGTTATCTGTGAGACTGTCCTTTAGTTTAACATGTGACTTCACACTTAATGAATTGCTGATTTGCATTTTGATAAGAAAAAGGAATTTCCAATTTATAAATGCTGAGTACTCAATATATTTTCACTGTTTCTTAAATAAAGAATTGTTATTTGATTTTTTCTTTTTCTTTCATTTATTTGTTTATTTATTTACTTACTTATTTATTTTTTTGTGACAGTGTTTCTGTTTTAGCAGCCCTACCTGTCCTGGAACTAGCTCTGTAGACCAGGCTGGCCTTGAACTCACAGAGATCTACCTACCTCTGCCTCCCAAGTGCTGGGATTAAAGGCATGCACCACCATCTGGCTGAATTTTTTCTTTTGATGTTAACATCTAGAGCATAGCTGTTTTTTTTTTTTAAATTATAAACAACTATGTAGTTTGTTCTGATTATGAGCATGGAAATACTGTTGTGACTTCATGTGACAGATTCATTTCAACCATACTGATGAAGTGCCTATTTCGTGTTAAGGTTCTTCTAAAAAATTTAAACTTATATATAAATAATCTCACAGATTATTGCACAATTTATCAATGAACGAGGATAGAAGACAGATTGATAAGTGACAGATAGTCTGATAGATGATATTTAAATCTTATTCCGGCAAAGGGTACAATAATAATATAAATAACGTACTTTGGAAGATGAAGGGAGGAAATCATATTTTCAATCTTTGTCAAAGAAACTTTCAAAACAGAAGATGGCAATCAGCTGTTTGTTGAAAGATGATTCACTAGATAGATTACTGACAGAAGTAGGGAGTAGAATTTAGCAGACAAGGGGAAGCAAGGGGGTGTTTGTGGGCAGAACTGAAGCTGGCTGGAACAGAACCTATTTGAGAAGATTAATAGCAACTGGGCAGAGAGGATGTGAGAGACATTGAAGGAAATCATAGGAGGATTTGACTTCACTGTGAAAATGGAGAGCCATAGAAGATATGCCAGGTAAGAGGCAACATGAGCATATAGCTGTTTTAGAAATTTAATTCTGATAAATTAGGGAGAATTAATTATAAAAAGAGGGAAATTTTTCTTAGGAAAATCAGTTGGGAAATAGTTATTACTACTCCAAGAGAGAATCTGAAAATGTGATTAAAATCAAGAATGAAAGATTGATCTGAAATATGGGTTTGGAAGGACATAGGTTTGACGTTTGACTTCATGAAATAAGGGTTTTGAGGGACATTGATTTGACGTTTGACTTCATTGATGTAGTGTTAGAACACCTAGCTTTTGGGGATATTCTCATAACTCATATGTTAGACTTCTGAGTATTTTAACACAAGTTTTTCAAAAAGTTAAAGGACTTTCTCTTATATTTTCAAAAGAGCATATTGAATATAAGTTTACCTTTATGATAGTCAGTAATATGATTGTTCATTATTCTGTTTTCTTGTCCTTCCTAGCAGTTCATTTTGAGATTAATGCTTTATTTTTTCCTTGTGTTCACAGTCTGGTTTTTCTTTCTACAGTGTTAGAAAAGACTTCTATAATTTCTCCTATATTCTTTCTACTGAATGATAGTCTAGAAAAATCAGAAAAATGCAAAGGAGCTACCCCAGTGAGTGTGAAATTAATTAACAAGAACGAGAGAAATATGGAATGTTTCTATGAGGTAAAGAGCAAATGATTGAGTCTTGAGGTTTTATGACAAGTTGAGTGTGTGTGTGTGTGTGTGTGTGTGTGTGTGTGTGTGTGTGCACTTATATTTATGTGTATTATGAGACATTACTAGATTAACTTTGATCTTAAGTGTATATTAGAAAAGTTTTATATAACTTTCTTATGCATGCACACATATTTTATGTTATAGTGTGTACTTATTCCCATGCTATATTTAAAATTACATATCCAAATAATGATAAATATGTAAAACTATATTTGTACACACTTAATTAAGTAAACTATCATGATTTTTTGTAATGTATTTGTCTCAAAGTACACTATCAATATAGATATATATGTACTGTCATGAGCACAGTATTACATATTAGACATTAGTAACCATAATCTGCAGTCCCAATCCAGTCTACACTGTATGTATGTGTGTGTGATTGTGTATATGCGTGTGTGTGCAAGTGTGTATATTTGCCCATGTGTATGTGATGACATACACATGCACAATTGTCAGCAGGTGTTTGAATAACAGAAGTGAATACCTGATATATTCCTGAGTTGTTCTCTGCCTTCTTTTCTGAGGCATGACATTTCACTAAACCCAGAACTCACTGATTCAGCTAGACTTTCTGGCCAATGGGTTACAGAGATCTTCCAGTCTTTATCATCAAAGCCCTTAGCCTTTGGTTTACAGGTGTTCACTGTTATGCCACCTTTGCTTGTCAGGGACTGCAACTCATTATCTCTTATAACAGCAGTTTATTAAGAATCTATCTCTTAAGTATTGACCACCCATTTTTTATCAACCCTAAAATTTAACAATATTATTTCCTGTTTGTAAAGGGCTGTTAAAAGCAAAATCAAGGAAATGAGACAGCATACCTCTAAATATTTAACACCTTTATAGACAAATTAGCAGGCTCCACCTATGAATAATGCCTTATTTGCTGTCTTATTAAATTATACAAGGCATAGAGTCATGGATGCATATATGTATCCTTGCCAGTAATTTGGGCTAATGCATATTCATATTTCATATCTGTGATTCTGTGATAAATTAAAATTTTCATGTGTCAGAAATGTTCCTAAAGATTTTGGAATTCAGAAAAGGGGAGTGAGACAAAAAAAAAAATTCTGCAAGAATAAATAAAATAAAAAAGAAAAGCCATTTATACAGAAGTTCAAATAGAATCTGTCAAGAGCTCCCTGTAAAGATTATCTCTCATTCATTTCTTTATCCTTGTATACACATAAATTAATATTCCTTTAAAAAAATCATTATATGGAGATAATGTGGTTAACAAATGTTCAACTACCTGGGTTGCTAACTAACTAATATTATATGAGTAATTAATGCCCTTTAAAATAAGGAATTCACTTACAGAGGCAAAATGGAAGTTTTATTGAATTTCTGAGGAAGAAGTTCTATGAAAAATGAGTGGTGTGGTCAATAGGGTCTATTCTCCAAAATGACACAAACTTTAAGTTTATCGGCCTGTTTCCAGTGCTAAAACTTACTGGTAGGGGGTATAATGCTGTTTTGCAAGGTCCATATTAGTCCTAATTATATTTTTCTGCAGTATACTTGTTTATTTAATGAAGAAAATCAATCAGTTGATGGGAAGATAGGCAGTACTATATGTTCAGTGAAGAGACTTGCAATTTGATTCTGTCTCCGTCTTATGATGTCATCATCCCCTCTAGCTGGCCCTCATTTAAGGATGACTGTTCATTGCACTGCAGTTTTACCTCATTACCAAACGAATAGGACATCAGAGCCCTGCTTAGAGAAATAAGACAACATATAATAATAGCAATGGTGCTAACATATCATTAACAGTTTATAATTTAGCTGTATATTTGTTCTCCTGTCAATGAAACAAACGTTCTACGTATCTGAGAGTTTGAGACAGCTGGAGTGCCAGCTCTCTGAAATGATAAATTAGGACATAGGGACAGGTGCTCACATCTCTGGACGGATGTTGTATTTGGCACGCATAACCTTTTCTGAGAAACGGACTTCTGAATGCTTGGTTCTTTTTCATATTGGCTATTATCCACTCCAGTTCTTTCCCCTCTTTCTCCCTTCCCTTCTCACCTCCTTTCCTCTCTTCCTCTTGTTTCTTTGCTTATCTACTCCTCTCTAACCCCTCTTCTTCCCTCTTGTCTTCTCTCTCTTTTTTTTAATACCAAGTATTTAAGTATGGTGAAATTTCTATGCAGAAAAGAATCCCTTCTGTAATTTCTATGTAAATCTCTCAGGATTGAGCTTGATAGGAAAATGTCTGTCTGTTTGAAGCTCTACTCTAAAAAAAAGTCTGTTAATTAATAGAAGTAGCACCCTGACCATTGTTTTGTCAAATCAGTAGATGGACTCTACTGAAATAATCAACCATTGAGAACTAAATACCACAGACAGGCCATAATTAAATAATTACAGAATGATGACACCCAAAGAAAAATGTCTTGTCTTGTCTTGAAACTTCTGAAGAATAAAGGTATTCCATCATTTTTCTTGGCAGAGTATTTGAGGTTTTAATTACTTTCTGATTCCACTGAAGTACTATGTGTGTGAATGGTGGTCTTTTCTCTCATATGGATTTTTAATTATCATTTTTAATTTTTTAATTGTTTGAGAATTTCATGCAGCTTATAATATGTTTTGATTGAATCCATCATCATCCCCTTCTCCCGAATACCTCTTCACTTTGATTTTCTCTCCAACTATTTTTCTCTCCCTTCATTTAGTCTTCTTCTTCTTCTTCTTCTTCTTCTTCTTCTTCTTCTTCTTCTTCTTCTTCTTCTTCTTCTTCTTCTTCTTTTAATCCATTCATTCTACTTGTTGCTTCCTGTACACCCATGGATGTGAAGCCATTTTCCAGATCATGAGTACTAACTTCTCAGGGGCCACATCCCTGAAGGAACTGGACTATCTCATCCACATAAGCCATCAATTGCTAAGAGCACCTCAGATAGGGATGAATTTCATCAGAATCTTTTCCTAGCTGGGCTGGAAATCTGGCTAGCTTGATCTGGAGCAGGGCACACACATGCAGTCACAGCTACTGTGAGTTTGTGTGTGAAATTGTGCTGTCAAGTCTGAAGAATACCTTTTGGTTGCAGACATCCAGTACCTCTGATGATCACAATGTTTCTGCCCTATTGTTTTAGAACTTTGGCTTTGATTAAATGGTCCTAGTGAAAGCTACCGTGAAACTGATGGGAGAAAGCAGCTCATCTAATTCTATCCCTTAAAATCTACATTTGTAATGTAAAAGCTTTCAAATTCTAGGAAGTTGGACTATATGTATACACACACAGACCAGAGCACACCAGTAAAGAAAGATATGATTTTATATTAATTTTTGGAACCTTGTTCTCATACTGGACACCTTGAAGTATTGGTGAAATTATTAAGGCCACTCCACGTAGTTAAAAGGGAGGTTTATTTTGTGGGGTAACTTACAAATGAAGGGATAGGATGCTGGGTCTGGGAAAGGTATGGCGCAGTCTGGCGGTGTTCTCTGGAGAACTCTGCTGGGTCTACCTCCAGTGTCCAGGGTCCGGGAACCAAGAGAAGCCTCTCCCCTCGATCCTGGGTCTTCAGTGTCATCCCTCAGCCCCTCCTTGTTGGTATGACCATTACCGAAGCCTCAATAGGGGTTGGAACTTCCAGGCCAAGGCTGGAATGGCTACCCCCTACAGTGAAGAGAGAAAAACTGTCAAGTATCCTGGGTATAATTTCACTAAACATGTGTTTTAAACCTCATTCAATTCACTCAAGACAAGATCAGTAACTAGAACTATACTTTTCAAAATAAAATTTCTTCATTGGAATACACAAGTGCTAAATTTCCACACTGAGGATGAGGCCACACCAAAAAGGAGAGTTATTTTTTTTTTAAATTTAGAGTTGCTCAAGGGAAGATGTACCACAGAACTTATTTTGTGTATAGCTATTTCTGGATAAAGTCAGCAGACGAATTAAAATGTTAATGTTTAAAGCTTTGTAACTGTCAATTGTCCATAAAATGATAAATACCACCAGAAATATGGTAATAAAATGTCCAACAAAATTATAAAGGGCATATTTCTGTGAACATATGCTTGGAAGGATATTATAAATTATATTCTCACCATAATTGTAGGAAGAAACAGGAGATTTTTTTGATTTTTATTTGAAGATTAAGCACATAGGCACTTGTCCATAGCAGATTTCAGAGACAGTTTCTATTGTCAAATATTCATCCTTAAGGACTCATTGTTTTAGACTAATGATTTTATAAATTAATTTGATTACTAATTATGTGAAAAATGTTAATTATTATTCAAAATGAGGAAATCAAGATTATGATCTGAATATATTTCTTCTGTGTTTTCTATGATGCAGATGTTTACCACCATTACTCCTTAGGTGTTGTATGTTTTTCTTTTCTGGTTGTCGTTTGCATTAGAACATTGCCTCAGAAATAAGGCTCTAATATTATGAGACCATATTTAGTAAACTGGAATTTAATAGTTTAATTCAGCCTTAAATCTTCCTTATGATGTATTTTAAAAGATATTTATTTTTACTTGTGGATTGTATGCATGTGTGTGCATGCATACACATGTACATGACAATGGAGGTCAGAGAAGCTGAATTCCTTGAAGCTGTTGTTACAAGTGGTTGTGAGTCAACAAATACTGGCAATTGGAACTAACCTGAATTTACCTCAAGACACTTTGTGCTCTTAGTCACTCAGCCATATTTCAAGCTCTCTCTCTGTTATTTTTATTCTGTGTTAAACAATGGTAATTCCCTATAATATTGGCCAAAATGTCTTTATTGTATCTCTTAATGATAAATACTTCTTTTTAAAAATTTATTTCATTTTAAATTTTGTTCATGTTTATATATCTCTGCACACTGGAATGTGTCTATGCACACTCTAATACAGGTGGCCTTGGAGGCCAGAGATATTGGATACTGTGGAGCTGAAGTTTTGTGTTTATATGGTGCTTGATGTAGTTGCTGTAAACTGAACTTGGGTCCTCTGGAGGAGCAGTATTTTAACTTACCAGCTGAGTAATTTTCTCCAGCCCCAATAATTATATGTTAACAGAGTAACATTTCTTTTTTTTTAAATGTTTTATTCATTTTACATACCAGCAACAGTTCCCCTCCCCCATGCCTACTCCTCCAAAAGGGTGAGGCCTCTCATGGAGAGTCAACAAAGCCTGCTACATTCAGTTGAGGCAACACCAAGTGCCTTCCCCCTGCATCAAGGCTGAACAAGTCATTCCAACATAGGGAAAGGGCTCTAAAAAGCCAGATCATGCACCAGGGATAGATCCTGGTCCTACTGCCAGGTACCCCTCAAACAGACCAAGCTACTCAACTGTCTCCCACATGCAGGGGGCATAGGTTGGTCCCATGGAGGCTCCACAGCTGTCAATCTATAGTTCCTTTGTTCTCAAGAGCTTGGTTCAGTCGTCTTAGTAGATTTCCCCATCTTGATCTTGACTCCCCTTGCTTATATAATCCCTCTTTTCTCTCTTTGACTGGAGCTTGGCCTGATGCTTTGCTGTGGATATCTGCATCTGCTTCCATCTCATAAGTGAGTACTAGATGTGAAGCAAAGGATAACCAGACTACAACTCACAGCTCCAGAGAAGGTAGATAACAAGGAGGACCATAAGAAGGACGAAGGGATGCATGGATTGCCCAGGGAAGGGGAAATAGATGACATATGCTGGGTAAACTGGGGGAAGAAGGCAGGCAGTGGAGGCGAGGGGATGAGAATATGAGGGAACTAGATGGTCAAGCTGGGGGAGGGAAAGAGTAGGAGAGCAATGAAAGAGATATCTTGATAGAGGGAACCATCATGGGGTTAGTGAGAAACCTGGTACTAGGGAAATTCCTAGGAACTTACAAGGATAATCCCAGCTAAGACTACCAGCAATAGGGGAGAGGGTGCTTGAAGTGGCCTTCCTCTGTAATCAGATTGGAATAACATTTCAATAAAGAAATACAATTTTATTACCTATAAATTTAATCTACAGGTTTAAATTGCCAATTCCCTATCATGGTTTGATGCTGACCTTTTTTCAAAATGCTTTTATAATAATCTTGTGAAATCCTAAATTATGTCAGAGAATACATGGACATGTTGGCTAGTTGTAACAGGGTGGCATCTCATGAAAACAGAAGCAAATATTGTGAAGAATTTAATGGAAAATAACTACTGTAAGAAGACAAGGTCAAAGGTAGTTGAGAGGGAATAGCTTTGAGACCTTGGAGTATAGCCTATGAAGTCTCTGATGGCCCATTATTGAACACAGAACAAAGACTGCCTTTTGGAGGGGTCATATGCCAAGGAATTGGTAAGATTCATGTGTAGTTTGTTGTTCACTTATTGGCTAAGGGTCATGTAAATGCACGTTTCCATGTCCAGATAGCCTGGTCCCAAATAAACACACAAGGCTTATATTATTTACAAATGCTCAGCCAATAGCTCAGAGAGTTTTCCTGTGTCCTTCCAGGTCCATGGTCAGGACAAATCTCTCTCACCTGAAGTCCTGCAGCTGCTTATAAAATAATCACTTAGAGGCTTAATATTATTTAACACAAATTATATGGCCTATGCCAGGCTCCTTGTTAGTTGGCTCTTTCATCTTAAATTAACCCATTTCTTTTCTTTTTTTTACAAGTGGAAGCTGCTTTATTAATTATTTTATAACCACAAACTCATACAGAGGATGATGTCCTGTACAAAACACAACAGATTCAAATGAGGTGTTCGTTTTGCAAGGCTGAAGAGTCAGTCTCTGGTATTTGGAATTTAGGATGCAGTCCTTGGTTTTGGATGGATCACTGCATGTTTGGCACAGTCCGTGCTTTTAACCAGATTTGAACAGAAGACTGGCCACCTGACCCAGGTAGAAGTAGATGAAGTGTTTGGTTTCACCTGTCACATAACTACCGAAGTTCCTCCCCACAATGCATTGCCAAGTGGGGTTGTACTTCTTGTCAAACTCCTTCTTGATATGGGCCATAATATCCTACTCCACGTTATACTTCTCCAACTCCTGACTCTCACACTCTACTGAGTCCTGTTGCATTTCCTCCCACATGTCTGCATTTTTGATCACTGCCTTCCTGACGCACATGCTTACCATGAAGCAGGGGCCAGCTGGCTGCTGCCAGCTCCTAGGGAAGGTGTTGGCGCTGCTCAGGCAGCTGAGGAGAGCTGGTCGCTACCAAAGCTGTGGCGCATCTCAAATTAACCCATTTCTATTAATCAGTTTTGACATGTGGTCATGGTGTTACTGGTCTCCTGGCACCTTGCTGTTCCTTCAGCAGCAGCTGGGGTCTCTCTCTCCTCTCCTTTCTTCTCTTTTTATATGCATGGATTTCCTGCCTACCTCTAAGCTGCCTTGCCATAGGCCAATGCAGCTTTAGTTATCAACCAATCAGAGCAACACATATTCACAGCATACAGAAAGACCTCTCACAACACTCAGGCTTGTTACTAGCTAACTCTTACACTTAAATTAATCCATATTCCTTATGTATGCTCTTCCATATGATGGTACATTATTAGCATGGCACGTTTGTCTTCTGTTCCCTCTGTGTTTGGCTGGTGACTCCTACTCTGCCTTTCTCCTTCCTATCATCCTTAACACGGTTGCCCCGGCTATACTTTCCAACTGGCTACTGACCAATCAGAGTTTCATTAAACTAATTCCAGTGATGAATCTTTACAGTGCACAAGAGGATTATTCCACAATATTTCCCCATTTTCTGTTTAATTAAAAAGGAAGATTTTAACATAGTATGATTACTTACATAAAACAAAAGCAGTTATCAATTAACAATCAGTTATAATCTCAATTATAGTTGGCAAAATCAGAGAATGTATCTTATTATCTATCCTATTTTTGTGAATTCAAAGTTTTTTAAATTTTTATTTATTCATTTGTTTGTTTGTTTGTTTATTTATTTATTTTTGACAATTCACTTTTTATTACATAGCAGACATATGAACTAACCAGAGTAGGGTGACTACCTCCACTTTCAAATATGATAGTTCTCTTTTCTCCAAAAGGTACTGGAATGGCATGTCAGTTTATTTCAGAATTAGTTTAGAGCAAAGGAGAAACAATATGAAGTTATTTCTCAGAAGCTAGTCAGTTTCTGGTGAAGGTCACAGGGTCATTGCCAACACCACTTTGAGAACATGTATTATGACTAGATGATACGAAAGTAAGAGAAGAGTGGCCCCTAAGCATTTTCAGATTGCAAAGATGGAAAAACTTCCCAAGGGCTTTTGTGAAGCTTAAGTTCTTGATAAGTGGGAATATTTTCTGTGCATCCAGGAAATGTAAACAGTACACTTTTGGTGTGGGTAATTGCTTTAACATTGGGTACTCCTTTTAACAGATGGAATATGGGATTTTACCAGTTTCTGAAAATTGTCTTGACTGCCTAGTTGCCTTTATTCACAATGTTTAGAAAAATATCAAGAGAATATACTATTTAGTCCTCAATTCCATCTAAGACTCCAGAAGGGTAAATGTTACTTAATGACAGGGACATCAGGCTGCCTGGATAGCCATTTCTGTTCACTAGCAGTCAAACATTTTAAAGACAACACAATAACACAAAACAACCAGATTCTCTGTGTATTTTTCATCTTTATGTGGCTTATTATATGTTTTTCTTACTCTATTCCTTTTTAAGGTCTTTCTCTACCTTTTTTCTTTTCTCTCCCAAGCTTACATATAATTTTCAAACACACTGTGACGAATTTAGAGGCTCTTTTTGTCCAAATGTGTCCTTACTATGCATCTCTGTAACCTTTTCTGTCTGCATGAGCAAAAACCTGCAGTGTAACTTATATCAGTGAGTTGGTGCTGGCTCCGCCCCCTTGGTTTCCTAAGTCTCAAGGTGGAGACACATTTACCACCAGCTCTGGGAACCATGTTTATGGCTCCAACCCTAGGAAGTTTCTAGGTCCATACCACCACTGAGTAGCATGCCACCAGCTACTCATGAACACCATATATGTGTTTGGTAGTAGGACCACTTTTTTTTCCTTCAAGAATTAACAAGTTTATTTGTGTCACAGCACCTATGGTTGCTTTCCACTCCTACATAGTTATCACTTCTAAGGCAATGTGCAGTTGGCTAGATGGAAATGCTGAATCTTAGAGGCCCTCCAAATCTGATTCCAAACAATTTTTATTCAGTATACTACCAACGCAATTCTAAAATAAAAAGTATCTCATGAAGTGCAAATGTCCAAAGGAATTAATCATAAACTACCTTTTAGCCTCATTTAGGACAACTGCATTAGTTAATTTCCTGATATATGTCACAAACACCTGAAAAGAATCAACCTAATGGAGACAGGGTTTATCTTGCCTCATTGTTTGATGGGACATTACAGCATGTTTGCGGGAGGCAAAACTGGCTTATGCTATGGTGGAAGGAGAATAAAGCTGCTTGTTTATGTCTTTATGGATCAAGATGAGGATCGAGGCTTCAACACCCACCCAACACCCCCTTATTTAGTTCAGGATTGTAGGCTATGGGCTGATGCCAAGTATATTCATAGTGAGTCTTTTCTGAAAACATATTTAAATATTCTTTAAAATGTGTGCTGAGATAAATCACTAGTTGTCTCTTAAATCAACAGTTTAGCAATGAAGACTGTCACAACCATACCAGGATTCCTACTGCCCTTTGCCTATTAGTCTATCTTCTTCCTTGACAATTCAATACTCTTGACTTCACTCAATATGGTTACTACATGTAGGTTGTGTGCAGTCTACTAGACCTTTAAAGAAGAGCTTACATAATTGTTTCTCATATTTTTCCATAATATAGAAAATTAAAAAATATTTTATAAGCTTTCTATGAAGTAAGCGTTACACTGATTGCAAAATCTGATAAATACACTATAAAAAAAACAACATTACAGGCATTTCTAGTCACACACACATACAGATTTTGAATTAGACTTACTAAGGAAATAACTCCTATACTAAAATATTCTAACTATTGGAGAAAGAAATTGAGAAAGGCACATCCTCCAGTGCTTATGGATCAGTAGAGTCAAAATTGTAAAATGGCCATACTACAAAAAATAATCTACAGATTCAAAATAGTTGTGACCAATTTAGTGTACATCTTCTCAAAATTAGAAAAAAACTTTAAAATTCACATGGAAACACGCACACACACACACACACACACACACACACACACACACACAGACACTTGATAAGCAAAGCAATCCTCAGCAAAAAAGAACAACACTGATTTCAAACCATGGAGCACAGAAAAAGTAATGAAATAGCATGTAATTAACAAAACTAAAGAAAATAAAACAAACAACAAAACAAAACCAGAAATGTAGATCAATGAAACAGACTGCACGAGCCATATATAAATCCATACAATACAACTTCCCAATTTTGTAAAAGATAACTAAGTGTTACATTGGAAAAAGTAAACAACATTGTTAATAAATGTTGTTGGATAAACTGGCCTCTCATAGGTAACCCATGAATCAATAGATAACCCCAAACTCATGTACATATTAATAATACTAGCTGAATACAGTAGGGGATATATAATTTTTAAATAAAAGAGAGGATATAAGTTGGCAGGGGCATATGCTGGGAGTGTTTGAGGAATTTGAAGTGAAGAAGCAAGAAGGAAAATTATCAAAAAGCATTGAACACCTATTAAAACGCTCAAATAATGAATTATAAACAAAATTGGTTTATCGTTTATTTATTTGTTAAGCTGAGCTTTATTCTTTAGTCTATAACATTTTAAAATATTGAAGATCTTTTTAATGTTTATTATATGACTCATATTGTTATTTCTATTAACCCCTGGAGGTATAATATAGCTATTGAATGAGGTCTGGGCAAAAATGCTACATAGCTCTTTCACTAATCTATATATCTTAATTGATAATTGAGCATTGATAATAGTTTTTGTTCTAGACTTTGTTCAAGGTTATTAGTATAAAAAGTAGTCATAGAAGATAGAAATAGCGTTGTTGTCTTCCATGGAAGAGGGCAAATTTATTTTAGACTAATACGATAAAGATAATACTTCCATACAGGGCACACATTAACCAGATATGTCAACAATTATGTTAAGAATGAAGGGTTTTCCAAGCTCAGGGTCTCAACTGTGCTGTGAGGCATCTGCTAGGTCTCTCTGCATGGGTGCTTCACAGATTTGAGTCAGAAGAACCGATGTAAACATGAAATTAATAATGCCTGCTGTATTATTACTCGTACATTCTCTGTCTCTAGCTAAGAAGAGAGCCATGTCTTCTATCTACATGTGTGACATTGTGACAGGCTACCTTATTAGTTCACAATCAGGGCAAAACTTCAGTACCCTCATGGTTCTTGAAAATGATAGAGGCTAATAAAGTTTGCTCAATATGACTCTACAGACCTAATTTAAAACGAAGAGTCGGAATATTAAAGAATGTCTAGTGAGAAAGTCAACTGAAAATAAACTAGCACAAATATACTGAGGAAACTCATCTGCTGCCTTGAAACTTAACAAGAAACTTAAGTTGGGGACAAGGGAATTTCCTTATTTCACAATCCACATTGTCAATATCTTTGTTTTCTAAGCTGTCCTTGGCAAAACACTTCTCTAGGAGAATGTCCCTCAGTAATTTGTGACCAAATAAGTTGCATGGAGAAAACAGCATCAGTGCACTTTATATGTTGCTTAAAAATTCCCCAAACATTGACATTTAAGCTCTCTGTGAAATCCTGCAACGAAGAAGCATATTTGGTGCAGTTTACACCTGAATTTCCCAGATTAATTTGATAACAAAACTTTTACTAGCATCCTGTGGATCTGTTGTCTCACTGAAAACATTTTGAGAATCACTGATTGGGACAGATACCTCCTCTGAGGCTATTTTCAAGTCCTTTGTTGAAATCTTTGAATAAACTCTAGTTTAAAAGATTTTTACCTGTACTTAAAAAAATAAAGTTTTTGAACTTACACATGAGCTGTAGCAATTATTTAACCATAGATTCACACTAAAATTACCAAAGTGATGTTAAAATTTTGATGTGTCTCGATATCCCTGGACTAATCTAAGGCGAAGCCATTATATATTACTGGAATAGGATAACATCTTAACTAAGGCTTTATTGCTGCTACAAAACACCATGACCAAAAAACAAGTCATGGAGGAAAGCATTTATTTGGCTTACACTTCTATACTGCTGTTTGTCATCAAAGGGATTCAGGACAGGGACTCAAACATGGCAGGAACCTGGAGGCAGGAGCTGATGCAGAGGCTACAGAGAGGAGCTGCTTACTGGCTTGCTTCCCATGGCTTGCTCAACCTTCTCATAGAGCCCAGGACCAACAATCCAGGGATGGCACCACAAACCATGGGCTGGGCCCTCCTCCATTGATCACTAATTGAGAAAATGTCTGACAGCTGGATCTCATGGAAACACTTCCTCAACTGAGGCTTCTTCATCTCTGACGACTCTAGCTTGTGTCAAGTTGACTCAAAACCAGCTGGTACAGATGGTAAGGCAGAAACCCATACAAGTACTAAATTAGCATTCAGGCTGTATCATTTAAGTTAATGTAGCTGAAATATCAAAATACCACATGTTAATCATGCCATCTCTAAGTTGCTGTATAGAACTTGGGTTGTTGTATTGAACAGGGTAGATATAGAATATTTATGCCATGCCCAGAACCTATTCCATATTGGTAATGTGTGCATCTTTGAGTTCTGTTCTTACATGATTACAGATAAATCAACAGGGTGTTATTTGTTTTTATTAAATTGGCCAGTGGGTTTCCCTAGGTAGGAAGAAAGGCAGTGTAAGCAGAAATATGGATTTACAATGTGTGCATATTTTGTTTGAATAGTAGCAATAATTTCCTTTGTTTTGTTCCATTACATATATAGTTTTCTCATATTGTGGACTATTACAAAGCTGATAAAAGGAAGATTTCAGGAACTTTTAATAATTATTGTCAGTAGGTACAGGTCTCCTTAATTTTGCTTTTAACCAGTGACTATTGTTTTGGTTAGTTTCTCCAAAGGATTTTCTCTAAAGTCATTATTACTTATTCCTTCCAGAGATAAGTTGGACTCTTCTGGCTTCTTGTCCCAGGGGAGAAACTGTGACCTGTCATTTAATAATTTCATCAACTGCTTCTGACATATCACTTTATAACCCCAAATCTGATTCCAAACAATTTTTATTCAGTACACTACTAACTCAATTCTAAAATAAAAAGTATCTCATGGAGTGAAAATGTCCAAAGGAACTGAGCTGATTTTCTTTGGCATGAAAAATGGTCTCATTAATTTGTTAAATAAGCAAAAGAAAAATTTAAGTTTGTTTTACATTTCTTTTCTCTTGTTTTAATTATATTTTTAATTACTTAAAACAAATTTCATTTGTATATATTTTGATCATATTCTTCCCCTCCCTTCCTCAAGTACTTGCAGATTCTTTTTCCATCCCTACCCACCCAACTTTCAGTTCTTTATCAAGAACATATGAAAATTCAATGCAATAACAACATATCCCCCAAAACCAATAAAACAAAACCAAATCACATCCCCAAAATAAAACAGAAACACCAAACTGTAAATCAAATAAATGAAACAACACAAAGAAACTGTGGAGTCCAGTAGTTCCTTCTGTGTTAGTCTGCTACTACTGAACTTGACACCTGGCCTAGCTTGAGTGGTTGATTTACCCAATGTCACTATATTGGAGAAAACTGATTTTACCTCTCCCAGCAAGTATAAGCGATAGTTCAGTTGTTAAACTTTACCTTTCCATTAATTCATTTAAAAATAGAACAAAATAAAATATAATAAGATAAAGCAAAACTATCACATTGAGTTTAGACAAGACAAAGCAAAAGGAAAAGAGCCAATGAGAAGGCACAGGAATCAGGGATCCACTCATTCACACGCTCAGGAATTCCATAAAACCACTACACTGGAAGCCATAACATTTAGACAGAGGAGCTGGTACATATGCATGCAGGCCCTAAATTTAAGTTTTTCAATACTGATTTTAATGTTTAGGAATCAGCATAACTGCAATGATAACAGTCCATATTTATCAAACACATGCCATTGGATGAATGACAGGAGACACCTGAATACAGTCAATCCTTACTTTCTAAAGATAACGCTTGTTTTCCTTTATTGAGATAATGTCTTGCTATGTCACCCTGGCTGATCTCGAACAAACTCTCCAATTTTGGCCACCTCAACCTCAAGTCAGTTGTCCTACTTCAGGCATGAACCACCATGCCAAGTAAAAAATGACAGTTTTCACTTCAGAAATCAGTGCTTTGCTGTACAAAGTTGCAATTGGATGATTTTTTCCACGTGGCATCTGAAAATGGAAAATACTTAGAGGAAGGTTTTCAGATTCTGATGCTAGTTAATTAGCCATAACTTTTTAATTGTACGTGAAATATGAATACTTACCAATAACAGATGCTGAGGGCCATTCTTAATACCCCAATATTATATCCATGTTGTTGTCCTTTATGTAGCTAGCTAGAGGAATTAAATGACCCATTTCTTGATTATATTTTAATTCTTGATCTGTTTTTATTCATGAAAAATTTGTAACATTTTTAAGATGAGAGGTCAGTACTGATTGAATTCAATAATTGTATCAATGATAGAAATTATCCCCTTTTTGCAGCAAAATAGTGGGCAGAAATCAGGGTGAAGACACTTTCCTAAATGAACTATATAATAATAGCTTCAGGGTTGGGGAATTTAGTTCAGTGGTAGAGCACTTGCCTAGCAAGCACAAGGCCCTGGGTTTGATCCTCAGCTCAAAAATAATAATAATAATAATAATAATAATAATAATAATAATAATAATAGCTCCAGGACACATAGCATGAACATATTGAAAATGTTCTTACAGCAGGCTATTGTTCAGCATGCTAAGGGCTTGGAAGTTATTACTCTGTCCCAACAAGCTTAGAGAAATTATCAGAAAAGTTAAATTGCATTAGAATAATTATGTACTGAAATTGGAGTGTCAGACAGGCAAATTCAGAGAATCACAGTATTTCAGTATGCTAGAACATAGGTGAACATCTGTATATTTTCTACAATGCTATAATTTATCAAATAATAATAAATGCACAAGGTTCAGTGGTTTCAAGAGCAAAAATTTGTCTAATAATCCTAGTTTTCTTGGTAAAAATTAGTTCAGGTGAACTCAGTTTAATTCATTCTAATCTTAATTACTAGTGTTAATTCTCATACACATGTTAAACACCATGTCATGTATCATACAGTAATATATATAATATACATATATATATATATATATATATATATAATCCATTTATTAATATATCTATCTATCTGGATAACTGAATGGATACAGAAGGATAAAGAGGCTAGAGAGAATTTTAAGAGGTTTAAGATGTGCTGATAAAGATGTGCAAATGGAGTCTGTGTGATAGAAGTACTTACAAGGGTGCGGTAGTGAATGATTGTTGTGGGGAAGGTTAGGATAGTGTGGCAATGAGAGGAAACAGAGTACATTATATACCTGTAATAAGATCATCAAAGAGGAACACACACAGGTGATATGACAGGACCCTCAAGACCTGTACAAACTCAATCAGACAAAATCCCAGCATAGAGGGCAAAGGCAGTCATAAATGCCCACTTCTAGCTGAGTAGCTGTCAACAATTGATAGTTTAGAAGAGAAGAGGCACATGTTTTCTTAAATGGGGTGACATCCAGTTGGTCTACCACAGTCTAGGACAGTCCATTCTACCATGAATAACTGAGCAACAGATAATGACTTAGTGGGGCTCTTAGTAGGGTTTCTAATGCTGTGAAGAAACATTGTGGCCAAAAGTAGGTTGGAAAAAAGGGGTTATTTGGCTTATACTTCCAGATCATAATCCATCATTATAGGGAGTCAGGACAGGAACTCAAGCAGGGTAGGGACCTGGAAACAGGATCTGATACAGAGACCATGAAGGTGTGCTGCTTATTGGCTTACTCTCATATTTTGCTCAGGTGCTTTCTTATTCAACCAAGAGTCATCATCCCATGGATAATGCCACACACAATGGACTATGCTCTTCACCATCAATCAATAATTAATCAAATGCCCTATGACTGGATCTTATGGAGGTATTTACTGATTTGAAGTTCCCACTTTTCAGATAACTCTAGCTTGTATCAACTTGGCATGAATCTAACTAGGAAAGTGGGGTTAAACATAAAGAGGTAGAAGAAGAACAAAAAGAAGAAGGAAGAGAAGAAGAAGTGTAGTTAGAGTTTTCCTGCCTGGCCCACAGTCAGGACAAATCTCTCTTACCCGCCAGTCCCATAGTCGCTCAGACCCAACCAAGAAAGCACACCAAAACTTATTTTGCTTACAAACTGTATGGCCGAGGCAGGCTTCTTGTTATCTACTTCTTCTATCTTAAATTAACCCATTTCTGTTAGTCTATACTTTGCCACATGGCTTGTGGCTTACCAGTGTCTTTACATGTTGCTTTTCGTGGCAGCGGTAGGCAGTGTCTCTCTCCAGTCTTCTACTTCCTAGAATTCTCTACTCTCTTGTCCCACCTATACTTCCTGCCTGGCCACTGGCCAATCAGAACTTTATTTACACAGAGCGATATCCACAGCACTTCCCCTTTTCTTTTTTTTAAGGAAGGTTTTAACTTTTACATAGTACAATTACATATAACAAAACAATTATCAAGCAAAAATTATAGTTACAATATTAAAAAAGAAAGAAGGAGAAGGAGGGAGAGAATAAGGAGAGGAAGAAGAAGAAGAAGAAGAAGAAGAAGAAGAAGAAGAAGAAGAAGAAGAAAAGGAGAAGGAGAAGAAGGAAGAGATAAAAACTGAGTGTGTATGAAGGTAAGAGTAGATCTGGGAGGGGCTGGAGGATGAATATGATGAAATACATAATATAAAATCCTCAAGAAATTAATAAAATATTGTTTTTAAAAGTTATATAGAAATAAAAGATAAGGAATCTAGACCAATTGCAAGACAAAACCTGCCATTTTAGAATCATATCACTGTGAAATGGAGTTAGACTTGAACTGAAAATACAGCTGAATATAGCTTTGAAGTAAAAAGGCCAGCTAGGTTGCAGATGGACAATAGATCAGGTAGGTGAATAGGATACAGGCAGATAGAAGTTGTGTAGGCCATGCTAGCATGGAAGTAAAGGAGAGTTAGGAATTTTCTGCCTCCCAATCTTTGATATACATAGTAGGTATCCCATAACATGTTAGTTTGGGAGGGACCTTGCTATCTTATTGGGTGTTGATCTCTTTTTGTGTCCCAGTCAGGGACTCATGCCCTTGTCCTTTTTTCCCTTGGTCTGATGCTTGTGGTGAATTCTTAGGTTTAGTTTCTCTGATATGGTTTTAATCTGTCCATGTACCTTTGCAGTCTCAATTTACTCTGAAAAATTTATAGGATACTACCATTTCTACTCGGAGAAATAAGTAAGTAACAGTTTGTACTTTATGGGTTCTGTAGGACAAATAATTTTTTTTTCAGGTATACTTACTCAAAAATCATCTTCCATCTTCAAAATGAAGTCAAAGTCTTCTTAAAAAATGGAGTTTCTCAGGGTAAAGTCATGTAATAGGTCCATGCACACCCTGATTTCCGTAAGAGAGACAAGAGAAAAGAAAGCCTTGTAATTAAGAGTGCAAGGAGAGAAAAACCTGCATTCCTACTGAATCACTGGAAGATCCATGTAGACAAGTCTTGTTAGTAAATATGACCAACCTCACAGCGACGGAAGCTGCTGCACTGTGAGTTTTACCTCTTTAGTTCCGTGAATTTTCATAGAGGTGGGTGAATGCTTCCACGAGGAGTAAAATAGGATGAGGAAAAGAACATGTCAGCACACTGTCATCTTAATACGTAATCCCGCAGCAGAAACCGCTCATATATAAAATTATATATCTACAATAATATGTATATATACCATTGCCTCCTTTCTTAAGAGCTAAGCTATCTGTGAGTGCCAATCACTTAGCTAGATCACTGCTCACACGGCTGATTTCTCTGAATATATGCTAACTAGACAGGGAATAATTATATCAATAATGATCTAAGGTACTTATCTTCCCAGAAGTCCCTTCCTTGGTGAAGTTTTTTTTTTTCTTCTAGAATCCAACTCAAAAAAAGACATGAAATTTTCCTCTTAATTTTCATTATTCCCTTCCTTTCAGCAGCTGTTGAGATTCTCAGCTGTTTGTTGTTAATATCTTAAATTGTAGCAAAGTTATCTAAAGCTTCCTTCAGAATCTATTTATAAAATGTGTTTTATTAATGAGACTAAGGATCCACAAGAAAAGGACCAAATTCTCTGGTAACCTATCCATTTACCTATTATTAACTCCACCCCTTATTAATATATTACTAAAGGTTATTTATCATGGCTTATTTTACCATATATTAAATCTGCCTACCAAAAATATGAGTTATAAGTAAACTAGAATGGTATTAACACAATTTAAAGAGAAATAATAAGCCTCAGAAGTAGGCTCAGATATGACAAGAATGTTGAAACCTTTGGACCAGAAATTGTAAAGCCATGTTATCCCATGATAAAGGTTTTAAAGCAGAAAATAATTAGGCATAAGAACAGGTGATGTAAGAATTGAACTAGAAAGTCTAAGAAGAAATATTTTAAAATGCAACATATGAAAAACCCACTATAATTTACATGAATCATGTATTTGATATTTATTGGTAGGTTGTCTATGACTAAGAAAAGAATCTATATAATATATATTTAAAAATTCAAGCAAAAAGAAAATAAAGTCTGAGAAATGAAACTGAATTAGTAAGAACTAGGAGATAGCTTAAAATGGTGCAATATACTCACTCAGAATGGGCATTCTATGAGGAAGTAAAAGAAAAAGGAACAGGACATATATTTGATGGAAAAACCAAGAGTTTTTCCTAGTTAACGTGTAAAACTAACAAAAATCCAGGAAGCTCAGAGAACACCAATGAGAATAAGTAAACAGACAAACACACAAAAATATACTGAAAAAATAAACTATATTATATAAAAGGAAAAGCAAAGCAAAAACAAAGCCTGGGAGGGACCCAAAATTGGAGGAAAGATGCCTTTGCAGTTGAAAAAGAAAAACAGTAATGTAGTAATTACATTTGCATTTTTAAAAAACCCATTATCATCTATACCTTGCTTTGCTGTCTGCATTCATGTTCCTGGATTTGTCACTTTTGATGGTGATTTTTAAACTATAAGCTACATAAACCTTTTCTTTTCTCAAAGTGGCTTTTGTTCAGTGTTTCATAATTGCAACTGAAAAACAAACGAGAACATAATATCACCATGCTTGAAAAACATTTAAAATACACACTTAGTGAACCTGAACATATTTTATAGACAGAGTGATAATCAAGCATCAATGAGTATTGGACAGTTACATCAAATGCATATTCTGAGTAGTAATTATGACTGTTGTAGAGGTCACTTATTCTTAGCAGTAGTGGGCATATGATAAATGTCTATCTTCCTCTAAATGTGTAAGAAATCTAAAACTATTCTGAAAAAACTTTATTAAAATGTTTCTTGACAGCCGTGGAGCCTGCATGTGACTGGACTAGGCCCTCTGCATATGGGAGACAGTTGTGTAGCTTGGTCTGTTTGAGGGGCCCCTGGAAGTGGGATCCAGATCTATCCCTGGTGTGTGAGCTGGCTTTTTGGAGCCCATTCCCCATGGTGGGATGCCTTGCTCAGCCTTGATGCAGGGGAGAGGGGCTTGGTCCTGCCCCAACTGAATATACCAAGCTTTGCTGACTACCCGTGGTATATACATTTTCAGAGAAGAGGATGGAGGGTGGTCTGTAGGGGGATCAGGAGGAGGGATGAAAGGGGGATCTGTGGTTTGTATGTAAATGAATAAAAAATTCTTAAATAAAAATATAATAATTTTGCTACTGTAATCCTCATAAGAGTTATAGCAATTAAGTCATAAATTTACAGTAACAATAGAAATGTACTTGGCCATGAAAGTTAGTAAATTATAGTAACGGGATTATCAATAACGTTACCAACTTTGGTTTAATGCTACCCTCCTATAGCATCATACTTCTTATGGAAAGTGACTTAGCAGATAGTTCCTTGAAAGTATGAGAAGTCTAAGTGTGCTTGTAATTGAGAAGATCTTTTAAATCTATGTAAATTAGGTTTTAAAGCTACTATGGTGTATGTGAGTGTAAATGTGTATATATAGTAAATACCCACAAGGGAATATAGTGTTGATTTGGTAAGTGTACAATGAATGTCTTTTGTTCAGGATACCTACACAGTTAAACTTTTAATCGAGTGTGGAAAAGAATAGGAAACTTCTATGAAATAAGACTAAAGCTGTCTTATAGTGTAGAGAAATGATGTTGTAATTTATTCTAACTATATGATGTTGTTCTTAAAAATTCAGTAAAGATTATCCCTCACATAAATTCTCAGGAGCTTTTAGATCAAAGAACTGTAGACTGAAAGGGAATGGCCTTATTAATCATTTCTCTCAGAAATACACTTCTGCATGCCATAACCCACGTGAAAATCACTGAAGAACAATCATGTAGTGTGGAGAGACATCCCACTATATGGTAAATGATGCTGCACTTCCAGACTCAGCTCATTGTAACTGTAACAGTTAGATGATATTTGTATGTAAAGGAATACAGCATAAATCCAACAAAATGATCTGCCTCGCTCAGGATATGCTTCTTTCTGCAAATTGCTAAACTTTGTGACACTGTATTCTTAAAACCTCAGTTGCTAAAGTTACTGATTTCCTAATTGTAAATATCTCTGCTGTTTGTAATACATCGAACTTCCCCTAACTAAAAAAAGGAGGAATATCGGACTGCATAGTCTTCATCTTTTTTCTCCCTCTCTCTGCCTAAGGAATGAAGGTTTAAGAGTAAGATTTCCTTTTAGTGGAAATAGTCGATATTTTCTGGGTCAACCCACCTTCTCAACAGCTCACTGCCTTTAAAGCTTTATCACCACTCTCATTTAGCCAGGTACTATCATATTGCCCCAGTTCATGATCTCTTCTAAATCTTATATTTGAAAAAAAAAGAAGCCTCTCTTTTCTCAGTTCCTGCCTCTCTCCACCTACTCCATGATGCCCACCTTGCCCATCTTCACCTTTCATGACATCAAATTCAAAAGGCGTGTCTGTTTGTGATTTTTTTTTCCTCATGCGTCAATATGAAGCCCACACACTGAGTGGGCTATAAAGAGCTCAAAGTGAATTTATTTATGCCATTGTTCTTACAAAACAGATCTGTTGCTAACAGGTCCCAGGGTATGCATATGTAATTCACACAGCTATTAAAAGAAAGAAACAAATGCGGGGCCCTGAGCTGCAAGCAGAGAAATCAAGTGCTACATGGGGCAATAAAGGAGCTGAGCCTGGAAGTTGGCATTGACAGCCAGCATTGGCTGCTATTTAGAATACTAAACATCTTCAAGAGTACACAGCAGTATTTAATTTCTAGGTAATAAAGGAACATTGCTACCTACCATCATTGAAACTCCACATGGCAAGCAATTTAAGGAGATGAAAGAAAGCAAAAAAGGGATTCCTTATGCTAATATTTTGCTTTCTCTCCTCTAAAGAATAATAAGGCAATGGTTTCATTAGTAAAGTTTGTATAAATATTGTCAATGTACCATTTCATTATCAGAAAAGATGACTCTACCTTTAAATGTCATCTAAGATAACCAAAGGTCCAAATGGTCCTAAGCCACCATGTAGAATAAATTCTTCATCCACTTCCTCAGAGAATCTATCCCTAGCTCGTAGAGATTGGTTATGTCCTGGAGAAACTTTTAAGTGGTTTCAGATGTAGGGCAAATGGTTTCATCTAAAGAATAACTAAGTGACGTCCAAAGCAAATTCTATCACAGGGAACCTTGTCACTAGCTTGGAAATTGGAGATCTGGTCTTAGAGAAATCATTATCTGGGCCCTGTGTTGTGCCCTGCAACACTGGGAAGGCAGATGGTATACTGATCTTCCCTCTCAATGCAGTGCTCATGAGCAGGGAGGGGCAGGGAAGAGAGAAAGCGAGCCATTCCTGGTGTGCACACTAGTACTCTCAACACTTTGGAGGTTGAAGCAGGGGTGTTGCTGGCCTAGACTATGTAGCATGACTCTGTCTTAAAAACTAGGGGAAGAACGGAACTATAGTGAACGTGATTGGCATCACCTCTGTTGCAGCTGTTGTTATTAATTCACACCTTCACTATCTCCAGAGAAGAGCTTCTCCATCCTTATGTCACATTTCTTTTCTTGCTCATTCACACTGTATGCTTCCCTCCCTGCCACTTTACCCCCACCAAATATTTTGCTGAGAATAATGATTATTTTGCCATTTTTGAAGTCATTGTTCCTAAATTAGATGTAAACTTTCATTTAAAATTCCCAGAAATTTCATTGGCAAATAGGCAGAGAGAATGTGTATTGTTCAGATGTTCACAGATACTGTGAAGCTGTTTAATTGTGCCCTGGTTATCTCCTCATGTGAGTCCAGTGTGACAGAACTCACACATGCACAAGAGACATGATTTTATGAATTACAGAGAGGTAGCATGAGGCAAAATGCCTAGGATCTACCATGTGCTGGTCCCTCAAACCTCAGAAAAACTGTCTGCCTTCAATAAAAGGGAAAGAAGTTTCTTTTTCCAATCCACATAGTAACTGATAGTAATAAAACATTGCAAATTTATTTACTATATATAAATGTATTAACAACAAACATTCCAAACTCTGTACTTACTTTTATAAGATACAATTTCTTTATGAACAGCTGAACTTTTATCACCTTCCAAGCTCCAAATCTTGTGAACAAGTCACCAAGCCTCTGTAGCAAGCACGTGCAGGAGAATATTGAAAATTAAGTCCACGAGGAGCAGTATGTGATTCAAAGATGAAAAAGAAGCAAGAACATTCACTCTAATGTGGTACAGAATTAGATAGCTTACACAGGTTAAGCATAAACAAAATGCTAAGTGAACTAGAAGAGGAAGTAATGAAGAGAGAGCTTCATTGAATGAATGTTAACTGAGGTGCATTTTAAATGATGAATTTTTGTAGGCAAGGAATTTACAATAGATGCAAGTTTCTAGAGAAACAGGAAAGCAGTCCCTTGTGTGTATGACCAGTATTTGAGTAGGCTGTATGGAGAATAGAGTTTTGCTCACCAATTGTGGAAGTCTATTATGGTTTACACACAATCCCTTGCCTTCTTCTCTCAATCTTGTTCTTTTTTTTTTTTTTTTTAGTAAAATCTATATCACATTTTGCATTTTGTTGAAGAAGTGATTGATTTCTAGATGGTTAAATATGCACAGCCACAAACATTTCCTTTTGGGTTTTTGCACTCAGGTTTAAAGTACCTTTTCTAGCTTACTATCCAATTAGGTGAGTTCGCATGAATCACTTCTATTTCTTTGCCTTTGACCTAGGGACACAGTATGTGGAAACAAAAAATTATTGTTTCCAGGGTCTTTATAAGTTTAAAGAATTTGTTTAAAATTTTAATACAGAATTCACAAGCCCGTGTGAGATATAACAATTTATCAATGGTAACTCAGAATAATTGATTGAGAAGGGTCACTCAGTTTTCTGATTAATGTATGCAAATCTGCATAACACAAAGTCACCACACTCTACTGTTAATGCCAATGTACTTTGCTGGATTTTTATTATCACATGTGTCATCTTTGGGAGAGATTGCGGAGTGAGAGCGAGAGACATCTGGAGAGAAAAACAGAAAGAGAGAAAGAGACAGACAAGAAACAGAGAGAAGGAGAATAGAAGCACTTAGGTAACCCACATATTGTTCTGTAGATCTTGATTCAGGGTTGATTTCTGTTCATTCTTCATTCTGATCTCTGCCTATACCATCCATGCCACAGTGGGCTCACTGTGCTGAGTGTTTTTTATTATGACAAAAGATTTTAAAGTAGTCTGTTTTGTGTTACTCAGTCATTTATAAACAGACAACTCTAAATGAGATAAGATTAATCAACATATAATCATCAGGAGGAATGGATGTGTATACATGAAAGAAAGCATCCTTGACATGGGAGCTATCCTGATGATCATCATGCATGACAAATCAGTTGGACATTAGTGATTTCACTGAAAACTAATATTCAAAGTGATTGTTTGACTTATGAAATGTAGGAGGAAAGGAAGAAGGGAAGAAAAAGAAAGAGAGAAAGTGAAAAACGGGACAGAGCATCACAATTTTTGTCTCTGCATAGCCATATACATGCTCTCTACTTACAAGTAGTTCAGTGACCTCTCTCTCTCTCTCTCTCTCTCTCTCTCTCTCTCTATATATATATATATATATATATATATATATATTATATATATTTATTTATTTATTTATTTATACATTACAATCTCAGCCTGGCTTTGTGCATCCTACTTTCATGAATATACAGTAGGACAACCCTCTCGTTGAAATACAGGGCACAAGCTGAACTACAGGGAAATTCACAGCTCTGAGCTCCTACATTAGAAAACCAGAAGGACATTGAATTCAACACAAACCAAAGATTCGAAAAAACAAGAGCAAACCAAACTGCAATCCATTCAGTGGGAAGAAATCAGAGATCAAGAATGGTCTAGAGCATCAGTTCTCAAGCTGTGGGCTGCGACCCCGTGGGTCACATATCAGATTTCCTGCATACCAGATATTTGCATCACAAGTTATAGCAATAGCACGATTACACTTATGAAGTAGCAACAAAATAACTTTATGGTTGTGGTCACCACAACCTTAAAGAAGGGCTGCAGCATCAAGAAGGTTGAGAAGCACTGGTCTAGAGGGGAGGAAACGGAAGGAGGAAATGAATTTGTATTGTAATTGTATTATAACTTCAAAAAGAAAAATAAATAACTAAAAAAAAAATAAATGAATGGTAAAAGAAAGTAGAAGTAAACCTAAGGGAACAAGGAGTACTGGTGGGAAGAAAAAGGATAGAGAATTGGGAGAAGAGCAGGGGACCTGAGAAGGCCTATGCTAAATGTACAATATATACATACATATATGGAAACTTAAAAATAAAATGATAATGAAAGATAACATATTTCTTTGAAAAAATTCAAGACAGAAATCAACGAAACAGAAGCAACTGAAGTAATATAACCATCAAGAAATGTAAGAGCTGGTTCTTAGAAGATAAAAGAGATCAACAGAGTCTTGACCCAACTGACCAAAAGAAAGAGATGAGCTGAACTAACAGAATTGAGGAAGAATGTGAAACATTTAGACATCAAAGAAATTTGAGATACCTGAAGTGAATACTCTAAGTTATAAAATCTAAGAATGGAAGAGTTTACTAAATTCATCCAAAGACTAGCCAAGAAGAGGTTACCAATGTAAACAGACACATAACAGACAAAATCAGAACAGTAGTGAGATCTGTTAAGATACAGAACTACACATGTATCCCTGCTGGCTCACTCCATCCACACCAGAGTGTACTTCGCCTTTCCAAAGCACACACTTGATGATGAGCTCTTTCTCTGCCTCCTTCCTGAGAGTCTATGGTTGCTATGGTATGTGTCCTCTGCCACAGAAACTTAGTCAACTACAGTTAGATCTTTGGGTGCCTCAGGCTGGAAGGTACCAATACATCACATACTATGTAGATATTTCAATCATGCAAAGAAAATTCCTGGTTTTGATATGGGTATAATACAGTAATCTTGCCATTTTAATTTTAGTAAATGTCTCAAACACAGTAACATTTATGGAAAAGCAAAATAGTCATTTTCACTTAGCTATTATCAGGTTTTCATGAGCATCTTACATGCCATGTTAGTGATAACCACATTGCATTTCTTTTCCAAATGGAGAGAAGTTATTCATTCTGTTCTTTTGTGGGAGCTGGCTTCCCTGAGGTGTTTCTTCCTCTTTTGTTTCCTCAGATTTATGAGTCTGGCAGGCCTTTCTGTCTATTGCTGAAAAGACCATTGTGCCCATGTACACACCATCCTGGCAAATAATTTATTTCAGACTTTCAAGAACATTCTTCTTTCACCCTCAAAACAGGGTTTTTTCATTTCAGTCATTAGTCCCAATCTTAGCAGTGATTCCACAATGTCAGTATTTATCTTCAGTAAAATAGAAAAAAAAAGTTCTAGCTAAGGGTACTTTGATGTAGAAAAATAGAAAGGTGAGAAAAACTGTCCTGGATTTTCTGTTACTACTTGCAAAATTTTGTTGGGGTAAAGTATAATTTTTTAAAACATAATTTTCTCATTTCTTTTTGTTCTCTGTTTGTTAATTTTTACTTGTGACTTCAAAAGTTATATTAAAAAAATCATCTCCCTATCAGCAGAACATTTGAGTATTTCATTCATTCAAAGGATAACATTATTTTAGTTATAGGGAAAAATCTTTTGCTTTGGCTTACCTATGGTTATCTGATATACATGTGTAACTGCACATCTTTAGTGAAAGAATAATTGTTATAGATCCATTTATTTTTATTGCCTGAATCAATGTGCCTGAAACATAAGTTCCTATTCCCTATTCATCTTATCAATTACAGAATAACCTTCTATATGGCCAACTCTGTGTATTGCTACAGACATCCTTTGAAGGGTAGATGAGACCAACTTTGAGAATGTTATAGCTCATTCTTTTATAACCAGAGAAAATGTAGCTGGTTTTGACCTTAAAAATAGTCTTTTCATAAAATCACTCAAACAGGAAGATGATTCTTTAACCTCCCATTCTAAAAGAAAAGCTAACTTTTAAAGAAATGACCAGAGAGAGCTTGACCATAATCCATAATAATTTGACAAAGGTACACATTTATCATTTGATTTGGAGGTCTCAGATTAAACTTGTGGTGCTGACATTTTACAGAGTCAATGGATATTACATTTTGCTTTTCTTGCCTTGATAATAGCTTTGTGTGTGTTAAAATAAACTACATGGGGATTAAGGGTCTGGAATGTTGAACAGGGAAGATGAATCTCATTTGTACAGGCAGAGGAGTTATTCCCACACTATTTCTTTGTCAAATCTTATGGAAAGTAGCTGCAGGTCTTATGTATTATGTCTTATTATGTCAAATAAAATATAGACCTTTATTCAGAAATAATATATATTCCAGAATATTAGATAAAAATAATAATTTGTCTATTAACTATAATCATAATTGCTCAAAAATAGTTTGGCTAATTGTTATAAAAGTAATATATTATTCATAAAAAATTATTTGTTAAGATGACTTTGCAAAAGTTTCTTAGTCTCTTTTGTACTTTTTTCATCTTAAGTAGTATTTCTAAAGAGTAGTATTTTGGTGACCACAAAAAATAAAATAAAATAAAATAAAATAAAACCATATTACTTATACTGAAAGTTCCATAAACATGCTGACATTGGGCTGGAAAGACAGCTCAGCTCTTAAGAGTGCTTGTGGCTTTTCCCAAGGACATAAATTTGGTTTCCAGCACACACATCAGTTGGTTCAAAAGAGCTTATAACTTCAATCAGGGATACGCTGCTCTTCTCTGGTGTCTATGGGTACCACTACCTGTCCCCCCTCCAAAAAAAAATAAAAAAATATTGGCAATGAATATTAAATTTCTGAAAATAATTCAACATTTTAGAAAAGACTTTATGAGTGGGGGTCATTTTTTTTCAAAGCTGTCAGCAATACCATGCATTTTTCATTACTATAGCTCTGTAGTATAGCTTGAAATCAGGGATGGTGATAGCTTTGGATTTATTTGACTATGTAAGATTTTTTTAAGCTATCCTAGGATTTTGCTTTTCTATATCAAGTTGAGTATTGTCCCTTCAAAGTCTGTGGGGAATTCTGTTGCCATTTTGATGGGGATTGTGTTGAATCTGTAGATTGCTTTGGTAGGATGACCATTTTTACTATGTTAACCTAACCAAAACAGTCAGGTTGATCAACGGAACTGAACTGAACACCCAGAAGTAGGGAGAATTTTCTGTCCTTCTAGCCAGCTCCCAAATAATCATAAAAGACATATTATTAGTTATAAATGCTCAGTCAATAGCTTAAGCTTGTTATTAACTAGTTCCTACAACTTAAATTAACCCATACTTGTTTTCTACATTCTACCACTTGGCTCAGTGCCTTTCTTCAGCATGACGTTCTCATCTTGTTTCTCACCATGTCTCCTGGTGACTCCACCCTTCTTCATCCCAGAGCTTTCTCTTATTTGCACGTCCTTCCTAACCTCTTTTTGCCTAGCTTTTGGCCACTTAGCTCTTTATTAAGCCAATGAGAACAATACATCTTACATTGTACAAAAAGATTATTCCACAACATTTTTGTTTAATTAAGAATTAAAATTTTTCTCAGTGGTAGAGCCCTTGCCTAGCAAGCACAAGGCCCTGGGTTTGATCCTCAGCTCCAAAAATAAAATAAAATAAAATAAAAACCTATATACAACAAAATCAGTTACCAAGTAAGAATTACAGCTACAATATCCAGTCTATTTGTATTTGGAAAATTTAGAGAAAATACTCTATTATCTATCTTATCTTGGTGAGTCTAAAATTTCATACCTAATTTACTTTTTATCATAACTAATGAAAACTATAAGTCTAACTATTTAGCCTTTAACTCCATCAAAGACCACAGAGGAATGTAATATTACCTAACAACAGCAACAGCTGGCTGTGTGGACAGTCACTCAAAGTCCTTCTGCAATACTGAGGCATCTATCTTTGGCCTACAAACCTAGTATATCTGATAGACATTTTTTAAGAAATAGGGAATTTTTAATGACTGTCCTACCTTGTCTTGGCAGTCACTTTCTTTTGTGTCCTATTTGTTAACTTTGGACAGCATACTTTCCGCAGTCAAAACAAGGGTGATCTCTTGCCCAATGGCTAACTTTTGCCACATATAAAACAGACTCCCAGGGCTGGAGAGATGGCTCAAAGGTTAAGAACACAAACTGCTTTTCCAGAGGTCCTGAGTTCAATTCCCAGCAACCACATGCTGGCTCACAACCATCTGTAATGACATCTGGAACCCTCTTCTGTATACATAATAAATAAATAAATCTTTAAAAAATTAAAAAAAAAAACAGACCCTATTCAGAGGTTCTTCAATGCCCATCATCCTCTCTGAAGTAGATTGGTGCTGTCAGGAGCAGACATGTCTCACTGTCATGAAAACCCTCAGGTTATTAAATAAATATTCTGTAGGTCTTTGAAGTATCTAAAGACCATCTATCTATCTATCTATCTATCTATCTATCTATCTATCTTTCTTTCTTTCTTTCTTTCTTTCTTTCTATCTTATCTATCTATCTATCTATCTATCTATCTATCTGTTTAATCTTGAAAATGTACATAATAAGACTACAATGATGATTATGATAGATGACTAACTACTGACCTTCATTTCTTCATTAATCATTACAATTTTTTTTTTTGGAGCTGAGGATCGAACCCAGGGCCTTGTGCTTGCTAGGCAAGGGCTCTACCCCTGAGCTAAATCCCCAACCCCTTATACATTACATTTTTAAATGAGCTGCATCAGCATAATATTTCAAATAAGAGTAGAAACATAAATACAGTATAACAAAATAACTTTAAATTTTGTATCAATAGACCAAAATCCATACCATTGTAAAACATTAGAGGTTAATAGCTATTCAAAAGTAGAGTACTCAATCCATCCTTTTATCTCACATTCTTATATTATATCTCCCCTTTTTCCTCTAGAAAGAGATCATTGAATCTATCTCTTTTGTTTAGTTTTTTTTTTTTTTTTTTTTTTTTTTTTTTTTTTTTTTTTTTAGCATGACCAATAACAACTTGTGACCAATCCCCCTAAAGGACAATAAACATCCATAACCCACGGAATGACCAAAAACCACCCATCCCACCTCTTGGGAATGTGGGAACGTTTTCTAAACTGCTTCCTTTTGTCTGGATGTGCTGGCACCTTTGGAGACCTTGAGAAAACTGGGACAATGGCCAAGCCCCGGGAGATTCAGCCTTATTATTCACTGTCCAGTCTGTATGCAATGGCAAAATGCAAAGTCCTGACTCGAGTAGTCTGTGCGGCTGGACCATCTCAGCCAGCAGCCTTGGAGCTGTTCGAGATGCAGAATTCTGAGAAGCCTACAACAGAGACTACTCTGGTGGATCACCCAGGCTGCCTGCTGGTATACTTGTGGTTATGCCTGTGCTTGTGACCCTTTACCGCCTACTAGATTGCCATAACCTCGTATTTTTAGCAGAGAGTATAAGTGCAGGGGAGAGACTGGGTGGAATGGAGGGTCGGAAACCTGTGTTTGTAATGTGATGCATGAGAAAAGAAAAAAAGTTAAAAGGAAAGCTATCAGTAGGGAAGGATCAAAGAATGTTTGATGTCACTTAATTAAAAAAAATCGAAGGACCTTATTTTCATGAACATTACAAAAAAGTACAAATAATGCTTCATTAATTTTGGTAAATTGAAATACATTTGTATAGTCTTTTATAGGGAGAGACTCACTTTTATATTTGAATTTTAATAATGTTTATTTTCTTGACTCCATGTTTTCCAAAATTAACACATGGCTCAGTTTAGAACATTTCATGTGTCACTAAGGTACTTTTTCTTTTTGGGGGAAACTTGTCTTGCTCGGGCATGGAGCTTTGATAAGTATGTGTTTATATTTAGTTAGCAGAAATTATATTTAAGCTTGATATATGTCATTTGAATAGCAAGGACATGTGGTTAGGAGTTTAAAATAACACTGTTACTAAAAATACAAGATTCATATTAATTTTAAACAAGAAGAAATGATGGTAATTCATATGAGTGGGGAAGTAGGTAGACACATGCATGGCAGGAAACTTTGGCAATGTGAAAAAAAATTCTCTTTGTGTCCCCAAGTCATCTACAGAGGTTAAGAACTACACTCTTGGGCTGATTTAAATTACAGAAGGAAAAGAGATATTCTTAAAGAGGTAAGCAATAGCTTTTCTGGAATTGTTGATTTCATGCCTGCTCTCTCCAGTGGGGCCTCTTTCATTAATTACTTCCTCTCATGTCTCTCTCAAGACGACTTCCCTGCCAAGCCCTCCATTCCTAGTTTCAAGTAGATGCTGCACAGAAGCTGTGCGATCCCACTCATTTGGCAACTGCAGGAACTTTCAGGAATTGTGAATCCAAGGGAAAAAATCGTAACAGCCATTTATCAACAGTGTTTCTTCTTTGTCTTCCCATGAGCATTACAATTTAGAATAGTCAATTGTAGACTTCAATGAGTTTCTCAATTTCACATGTGATACAAAACTTCATGACCTTCCAAAATTCAAGTCACTTCTTTGCAACACTCGGAAGAGTGGGCCCAATACCTAACCTGGGCAGTATTATATTTAGACCTGACGCCTGTTGAAGGAAGCACAGGTGATTTAGCAATGTGAATGCATATGGGAGATCTGGCCCCACCCTTCATCCACCCTATGGTGGAGAGGGCTAGGGAGAAATGACCTCCCTCCTCCCTGCCCCTTGCCACCTGTGGCAGGTGGGAGAGCTGATCCTGAGGTCGTGAGTATGGGAAAATTGGCACACACACCCCTCCCCCGCACCCCCCAACAACAACTTCCAGGAGGGCAGGTCCTGTACCTCTCTTGGGCAGCACAATAGAACTGACCCTGTTGGTGGGGCACAGATGAGTAGGCCAGGAGTCGGAGGACATGAGAGCAGGAGGACTGACTCCCCCACTTCTCCAGCATGTGGTGGCATGGATGAGAAAAAATGATCTCCATTCCTGAGCACCTTGCCACTTGTGGCAGATGAAAGAGCTAGCCCTGGGGCCATAAGAATGGGAGAACTAGACCTGCCCCTCGACAGCTACAGAACATGTGAGAATGAGCACAGCACCTCACATGGGCAGCACACTATAGTTGACCCTGTTTGCAGAGTGGGGCACAGGTGAGCCAGACATGAGAAAAGGAGAGCTGCCCTGATCCTTCCCTCATACGCCATGGGATGGCAAGTGTAAGGGAAATATGCTGCCCCCTCCCCGCCCCTGGACGTGAGCATGGAAGAGGTCCTTCCCCTCATCAAGGGCAGCAATCCAGAGATTGGGCCCTGCACCTTACCTGGGCAAAACAGTAGAGCTGGCCCCAGTGGTGGTGTGAGTGCAGGTGAGCTGGACTCGAGGGTGTGAGGACAGGAGAACTGGCCTTGCTCCTTGCTCTCTGCTACAACGGGTGAGCTAGCCAGAGCGGGGCTGGAAAACTTGCTTGGGTGGTGATGATGAGGGAAAACTGGCAGGCTGACCAACCCAGCTTCCACTCAGGCCCAGATCCAAGACTATGAGGTAGCCCACCCCCATACTCACCTCTTCTGTGAACTTCTGGAGCATGTGAAGGGGATCCAATCCTGCAGATCCAAAGCTATAGGTTCTCCATGACACAAGGCAACCATAGGATATCCAAAAGGAGTCCTACTAAGAAAGAGCCCAGTATTGAGGCTATAGTGGAAGCCAGAGGCCTTCAACCAGACCAATGACTCACTTGTAATGAACACACTTACAAGTCAAGATGTGTGGACTAGGAAATACTGACTCGCTTGGGCTGCACTACAGTGAGATTTTACTCACTTTTTGTTTGTTTTTGTTTAGTTTTGTTTTTTATTTTTTCATTTTTAAACTTGTTTTGGGATGTGGAAGTTGCAAGGGCAGGGGGTGGAAGCAAGGGTCAGAGAGATGAGTGGGATCAAGATGCATGATGTGAAATCCACAAAGACTCCATAAAAATTTAAAAAAGAACTATACTTTAAACATATTATTGTTTTAAAAAGATAAGACTTAATCCTCAGTTTGGAATGACCTTTTCACCTTGATTAACTTTGTTTTTATGTTGCCTTAATAATTGGTGAATAATGCAAAAATATGGAAGCTTTCAGATATTAACTTCTAGTCTACTTTTGAGAAATGCAAGCATAAATTAGATTTCATCCTACAGACAGAAATCAAAATAGTAGAGTGTCCCATGACCTTGAATGAAAAGTTCTTTTACCAAGTACAGTGTATTGAGGCAGAAATGACTTGCCAATTTTATTTCAATCAGATTAACACCTTTGATTTGGTTGTGCCATTGGCATGTAAAATTACTCTAATTTGCTATAAAACATGACATAAATTAGTTCCAGAAAATAAATAATTATTCACTCCCTGTCCTATATAATGTTTATTATTTTTCACTTGAGATAAAGTATTTGAATGTGTTTTTGTGAAGGGTGTATATGTATGTTAACTCTGTGCTGTTGCATGCACTGATGTGTGAGCATGCATGCATGTGTATGTGTGTGTGTGTATGTGTGTGTGTGTGTGTGTGTGTGTGTGTGTGTGTGTGTTATTCTTTAACTTGGTTCTTAACTGAGGATCTTTAACTGAATCTGTAATTCACTGTTGCTGCTAGACACGCTTGGCCTTTAGCCTGTTGGATCTGCCTGTCTTTGATGCTCATCTAGCTCCAACTGGGGGATGAAAAAACATGTATCAGGATGCTGACTATCTGAACTTATATTTCTATGCTTGTACATCAGGCTCTTTACCTACCATTCCTCAGTCTTGAGATACAATTTTAAACCTGACAGTTTTTGCCTGTGCTCATGAACTCTCCCACTAGCAAGGAAAGCAGGTCATAAGAAAATTAGCAATCACATGGGGTATTATTTATGAATGCATAGCTGTCCTGATCTCACATCTCTAAATATACCCAATTTCTATTATGTTCTTTTTGAAATGCTATTCAGAAACTGAATGCAATATTCCAAATTTGATCAAATAAGCTATGTTTTATTGGAATGTTTATTACTGGTCATTGCATTAGTTTACTTACTAAGAGTACTTACCATTTAAAATAAAATTACAGTTATAAAAAATTTCACATAATACATGTCACTAATGAAGAATTGAGAACATGTTAGTGAATCTTCATGCATCCAGAAAAATCATAATTGCCTTCCTCCTCTTTTTCTAAATACAGCATAAGTCACAGAAATTTTTGTAGAAAGTACATTATTCTACTATTAGGGCTCTTCCATTTGCCCTGCTTCTTAGGTGTGATTTGACTGTCAAAGCAATGGGAAACTTTAATTTTGCAAATTTATGATTCATGTCTTTCAGTTTTTCTTTATGAAAGTATTTGTTGTGGAGCTAGCTCTACCTTCAGATCTAAACCATGTTGTGCAATACTTTTCCAACTAACCCATTTTATTCAATTTGCATTTAATTTTATAGAATACTAGTTTCAAAGTGAGCAATACAAATCCAAAGCCAAAATCCTAGAAGGCAGTTATTGGGAAAGAAACTACTTTCTTAAATATTTAAGGCACAAGAATTTATATGTGATGATGGTTTTCCAAAAATTTCTCTTGTACAGGTAGGAGTGTTGTGGTTGTAATCAAGCATTAGGCTAAGGAATTTATGGTGTTGCTCTAGTTACAACTTATTCAGCTCTGTGAAAGATGGCTGAAATAACATTTACTCAACAAGTAGGAACCACCATGTTACCGAACACAACTTACAGAAATGAGGAAAAACTTCTAAGTGGTAATAATCATATTAATAACAACAGTAACAATATTTACTTGATTGGTTAGTTGAGACTTTTTAGTAAAAATAAAAAAATATATATGCAAGAAGTAACAGAAGAGGAAGCTTAAGGATTCATTGGATCCCTCTCTTATTATAGCTGCTAAGATGCACGATTCCTTTTCATGCAGATCATCTGAAATTTATTGTAAAACTTTTGTCAGCTGAAAGCTATCCACACCTACCAGACATGTTGTTAAGGGAAGGTGCCATCTCCTTTACATATTGACACAATGCCCAGAACAAGTCATCTTTAGGATAATGGCATTGTTGTTGCTATCCCCAAAAGTGACATCAAGTAAGTGGTAGACAGATTTATTTGACTTGTAAATGCACACTTGTCTAGCTTCCTCTCACATGCTTGTGTTTGCTTAGAGAATTATATCTAATTATTCTCCCCTGAGGTACTGCACAGGCATTAATGCCATCTGCAGGGAAGTGACAAGACTGAAATCACCACTATTTCATGTGTATTTGGGGTAGCTATCCATCCTTGGAATAGTTTGTTCTGCAATGAGCCAGTTGTAATTGCAATAGGTATTGCAAATATTAAGAAGTGCTCCAAATCCCTTAATTATATGAATGTATCATTCTTTGTGAGATATATTTATTGCAGGTTTTCAAAGGAGAAATTTATCAGTTGAACACAGAAAGAAGGAAAAAGGCTGGGCAGGGGCTTTGGATATTCTAAAAGTGTTAAATCTTTTGTGGGCTTGTTTCTGTGATACTTCGCCAAGAAAGACTGATATAACATCAGAGTTACACCTGGAAATATAAAGATTGCACTGGCTACTGAGGTTCCTGAGAGCTTACTGGGCAACTTATATCATGTCTCTTCGATATACATCTTTGCTAACTACTCATCCAAGGTTAAGGTACAATTCATTGAAGAGTCACTAGTGTTGTGTGTGTGTGTGTGTGTGTGTGTGTGTGTGTGCATGCTATGAGGAGGGGGGCTAGGGTTCATAAGGATCAATCATACTTTGTCTTAACACTGCCAATCTTAATGCTTTTTCTAACCTTCATCATTCTCTCCATTATTTGGCAAATGGTTTATTTTGATCCCATTTTCTGTTGGGATAATCTTTTCATAAACTGTGTAAAGATGTGTCATTGTCCTTCCTCACCTGCCTAAGGTACCTTCTGATGTTGTAATACAGAGCTAAATGGTCAATGTGAAGGTGGAGGAGGATATCCAGGCAGGACATCCAGGCAGAGATAGGAACTCTGGGAAAGAATCTGAGGTGGCAGTATTCACCATCCAGACAGGGAGGAAGTCAGTCAGACATATGGTACTGAGGAGAGGCAACAAGCCACATGGCAAATTGTAGATTAATATAAATGGGTTAATTTAAGTTTTAAGAGCTAGCTGGGAACAAGTCTAAGCTTAGGCCAACCTTTCAAAATCATAAAAATGTCTCTGAAATTTTTCAGGAGTTGGTGGTTCAAAGAAAGATCTGTTGCATTTGGCACCCAATACAGGGCAAATATATGCAAGCACAGGGCCTGAGGAAGCTCAGAAAAGTTCTTGTTTTGGAGGTAGAGGCAACTTCCTAGCAACCACAGACTCTCAAGCAGGGTTAGTGCCTTCATTACATCATCTCAGTCAGGCTTGTGAGTGCTCTTGCTGCATGTAACCGCCTCTTTCTGTCTGGTTCGACACAGCGGGTGCCTGGCCCATTAAGGCTTTGCTCACGTGGTCAGAGACAAGCTACAGGCTGAAGGTGTGCAGAAAATTTCCAAAGAGGTACAGTATGCTTAAACGTGTGCTTAAGTGCTGAAGAAAGAAAAGAAAATGTGTATAGGAAGTCATAAAAATAAATACTTTGAAAATAATAAAATTAAATCTTTAAAGAGAGAGTAAAGTAATATACAAAGAATAAGCCACATAAAGATGGGAGATACCATAACACCAGACATCTGAATCCTATAAAGTGCTTTATTAATTTTTTTTTTTTTTTTTTTGGTTTTTAGAGACAGGGTTTCCCTGTGTAGCTTTGCGCCTTTCCTGGATCTCACTCTGTAGACCAGGCTAGCCCCGAACTCACAAAGATCCACCTGCCTCTGCCTCCTGAGTGCTGGGATTAAAGGCATGTGCCGCCACTGCCCGGCTATTAATTTTAATTTTAAAAATGCTAATGAACAAAAAAATGCTGAGAGATATTGGATTGTGAAAAAACTACTAAATTAAACCAGCACATATATTTTAAGGACATTTTAACTTCAGAATGAAAATCAAGAAATGTCTTCCATTGGGGGAGAGGTTATTCTTTTGTTTCCACAGAAAATGAAAACTATGGATTTCTTCAAAATTAATATAGATCAGATTTGACTGAGTAGGAACTTCTGAATATATTGGGCTGCATACATAAAAAAAAAAAACAAGAAAAATTACAAGACAGGTGACATATAGGCTAGTCCTTCTACATGGGAACATCTTTGAGATTGGATGAGATATGATAAATCTTGTTGTCTCCAGAGTCATCAGGACTCATTACATGCCATTCTTTCATATGACATGGATGGAAATTTATATTACAGATTGGTTATACATTCCAAACAGACTGAAAGTTGACAAATGCCTTTTAACTGAAACATAGAACAGAAAATTATCTTTAGCTGACTTGTACATATCACATATTCTATACTTATGTTAATGCAGATATGTATGTTATCTTAAAAAATTTATGTGTTTTCCTAACAAAAGGACCAGACACCAATGAAGACAAGTAGCCTGAGTAATCAAGCCTCACAGAATGTCTCTGTTGCCATTTCCTCAAAAATCTGCACTCAGGCAAATTTCAAAGTGGCTAGATAAGATGATTCAGCCTCACAGACTACTGTAGCCAGGGCTTCAGGATAGCTTTGTACTTTGCCATCACACAGAGACTGGATAACAGGTAGCTCTCCCAGGAATGGGACATTATCTCAATTTTCTCAGGGTCCCCTAAAGATGCTATCAACTCCAGGCAACAGGAAGTAAATTTAAGAACAAGATGTCCACATTCCCACAAGAGGTGGTATGGTGTGTTTTCGTCATTCAGTGGGTTATAAGGGTTTGTCTTCATTTAGTTGGGTTGGTTACAAGTTGTTATTAGTCATGATCAGGGAGGAAAGTGAACAAAAGATGTAAGACTAAGGGATTTCTTCCTTCCTTCCTTCCTTCCTTCCTTCCTTCCTTCCTTTCTTTCTTTCTTTCTCTCTTTCTCTCTTTCTTTCCTTCCTTCTTTCTTTCTTCATATTTTCTCCATCTCTTTTCTCTCCTCTCCACTAAAAAAAGGGGGAGAAAAAATGAGAATAAAAGGGTAGATTATTGAATCTACTTTTACACAAAAAGCAACAACTCGTCTCAAATATGTTAGATTGATATGGATTTTTATATATTGATACAAATTTTGTTATATATATTTTGTTATAACATACTCTCTATATGTTTATATTCTTGTTTAAGGTATTGTACCTATGCAGCTCATTTAAAAAATATAATGTAAAGTGCTAGCCCTTAAAAGCTATTATTATAAACTCTTTAGAATAGTTAAGAAATGCAGGTAAGTAGTTAGTCATCTATGACAACCAAATTTGTAATCAGGTATTTTTTAAGGGCAAAGAGAGATAGAGATATTTTAGATAGATAGGTGGTCTTGAAATACTTCAGAGATCTGCAGAATATGGCATTTAAGATGTTTTAATAACATAAGGCTTTTCACGACAGTGAGATACATCTGTTCCTGGCAACAACAATCTACTTCAGAGAAGATGATGAGCACTGAAATACCTCCACATGGAGTTTGCTTTCAATGTAGCAAACCTAGCCACTGTGCAAGAAACTACCCTTTCTTCAATTTGCTGATAGCATCCTGTCCAAATTGGACAAGCAGGTCACGTAGGAAGTCAACTGCCAAACTTTGGCAAGACAGGGTTGGTCAGTCCTTCAAAATTCCAACTTTATAGAAAAGTCTGTGAGATATTCTAGGCCTGTAGACTGAAGATGGATGCCCCAATGCTGCAGAGGAAATTTGTGTGACTATCCAGGAAGCCAGCTGCCTCTGTCATTTCTGTAGTTTTGGAGGTTGCTTGTTCTGCAGTTCCTGTTTATTTAGGTAAAATTATATTGTTCTTGGGTCTCTGATGATGTTGAAGACTAGATAGTCATAGTTTCACAGTTTTCCTTGTTATCAAATTCAGAAAAGTAACTCATAAAAGAGATGAAAAGTTAATAAAGATTGAGAGACATAAATGCTTAAGTTATTTATCTATGAAGATGTTTTAAGGTGTAAAAGATATTTTTGGGTTGATAATATAAGTTATGATAGAAAGTGATTTAGGTACAAAACGTTGGACTCAACAACATAGCATGGATAAGAGAGTACTTTCTCCAAAGTTGCCAAATACAAATGAATTGGACATTGTGAATGTAATTCTTATCTTATAATTCTTCTTACTGTATATAGTTTATCAATATTAGAAAAAGAGCCTTTTGGGGAACGAAAAAAGGAGGTGTTGGTATAATCCTTTTGTAAATTATGTAAAGATTTGTCTCTGTCCTTCACCCCCTGCCTAAGGCACCCTTAGATTGGTTTAAATAAGAGCTGAATGGTCAAAAGCTAGACAGGAGAGGATAGGTGGGACTTCTGGGCAGAGATAAGAATGCTGGGAGAGAATCTGAGGTGGGAGGATTCACCATTCAGATGTGGAGGAAGTCAGATATGAGCTTTGTGGCAAAACACAGATTACTGTGAACAGATTAACTTAAGTTTTTAAAAGGTAGTTGAAAACAAGTCTAGGCTATGGCCAAGAATTAATAATTAATAAAAAGTCTCTGTGTCATTTTTCGGGAGCTGGCCATCCAAAGAAAGACCTGTTACACCCCTCAATATTCTCCTTGTGTCTAGTTGTCTTACTAGTTGTTTAGAAAACAAAGAATCTGAAGGAATAACTGTTTAAGTTATGGAAGAGTGCAATCTGAAAATGGTGAGGAGAGACAGAAAATGCTGAATCTCAGAAATCACATAGTCTAAGATGACCAGTAATAGTTGGTGAAAGAAAGCAAAAGTGTTGTCTACTTTAAATGAAATTCATTACAATTAATGTGCAGGGGAGGCTATGAAACAAGAGTGTGTGACTTCCCATCCTGAACTCACTTCTCAACAAAAGATAATCCTGACTGTCACCCAGTAAATGACAGTGACAGCATTCTTAAATGAGTGTTAAGGAAAAAAATATAGTTTATCTTGAATGCCTTGTCTACTGTCCTGCACACAACATGTATTTGGTAGGCGGTTAATTTTTAATAAAAGGTGTGAGAAAATGAGCAAATGAAAGGTATTTTGATACCTTTGCTTATTCAAATGAAAATGCCAAAGTAGGACAACACTGAACTTGGTCAATGGTAATAATTCATATTTTTGTAACCCCAAATTATTAATAGCAAATATTCATTTAATATTATTTTGAGTCAAGCTATTCATTCTTCCTGAGAAGATGCTGCTTCCCTTGGCAGGTAGCATTGCATACTTTCATTCATTTATCTTTGCTTTTACTTTCTGATTTTCTGTGACTATTTATGGCATTTCAAACCCATGTAGCAGAAAAGACAGTGAAGGTTCATGGAAATGAGAGTCAGGTCAGACAATGATTAAATATAGAATGCTTCATAAAAAAGAATAAAAAACAAACACATCCGAGTGGCCTTACAATATTTTTCAGTGAAAATTCGAGACTGTAGTCAGAAAGAAGAGAAGATCTTGGATATATCACAAATTGAAATACAGGTAATACTTTAACAATTGCAAAAAATTAGGAAAGTGTATAGTTCTTGATTCTCTTTTTGGTTTTCCATATTCTAACCTAGTACTGCTTTTGGAAGTTATCTTTTTCCCTGAATCATGTATATTCATGGTGTGTTTCTACACATGGAATACACATTTCTACATGTATATGCCAGGTGTAGAGAAAGACTGCAAAAGACAAGGAGCTCCCCCAACTTCTTCATCATCCTTCATTACTGTTCTCAGAGCTTCTAAGCTCATTTTGTAGTGTTCACTATAAATAGGGTACAAATTAAGCAACAGTTTGCTCATCAGATTTATAGTATTCTGAGGAAAGAAAGCAAATGTGCCAGTGAAAATAGTACTTTAATGTTGGGAAGACATGTCTCCTCTAAGTTCTAGTGTTCTGAAACTAACTAACAGCTGACAATAAAATACTTTGTTCAAAACTTTTTTTTTTTTATGGTTTTTCGAGACAGGGTTTCTCCGTAGCTTTGGAGGCAGTCCTGGAACTCACTTTGTAGACAAGGCTGGCCTTGAACTCACAGAGATCCACCTGCCTCTGCCTCCTGAGTGCTGGGATTACAGGCATGCACCACCACAGACCGACCAAAATATCACCAAGACTTTTTTTTTTTTTTTTGAGCTGAGGATCGAACCCAGAGCCTTGGGCTTGCTAGGCAAATGCTCTACCACTGAGCTAAATCCCCAACCTTATCACCAATATTTTTATTTTGAGACAGGGTTTCTCTGTGCAGTTGTGTCCCTTTCCTGAAACTCACTCTGTAGCCCAGGCTGGCCTCAAACTCAAGGAGATCCTCCTGCCTCTGCCTCCCAAGTGCTGGGATTAAAGGCATGCACCACTACCACCACTAAAACGTTTTATTTTTTAGAATAAACATCAATTTGATAAAGAGGTCAGAAGTGTTACATTATGAGTTATGGAGCCATGTGACAAAGAGAGAAATGTGCAGCATACTCTCAGGTTTGGAGGGGATAGAAGAACCCCACTATAAATTCTGATAGATGTGAAATTCACAAAACTTGCTCAATAAAATATAAAGTATTGTTTTCAATAATAACAAGAAATAGATAAAATGCAAATTTAGCTTTGTAAAATAAAGATTAGAGAGGATATTTGGATCTAATATATATATGTATATATCTATATGTAAAATATATACATACACATACACACATATGCACAAATTGGTTTTGTAAGACATGGTTTCTCTGTGTATCCCTGGATGCCCTGGGACTCATTTTGTAGACTAGGCTGGCTTTGAACTCACAGAGATCCACCTACCTCTGCTTCCCATATGCTGGAATTAAAAGTGTGTGCCACCACCACCTAGGCTTAAATCTAAAATATTAACTGTCACTTTAAATATAAATACAGATGACAATTTTAAAAAGATGATTAAATGTTCATAATTCAGTAAATACAGCATGTGAACATTGCCTCAAAATTAGACCTTGCTTTATAATAAATTGAGATTTACCAGGTATAATAGTACCACATTGGAATCTGTAAGCTAAGTAGCAAGTTCATTTGCCTTGTTTGAAATGGCATTCTAAGAAACATATATTGGTAGGATCCTCTTCTTATAAGGTAATCAGGATTTTCCCGAGTACAACACTGAAGCATAACCCCTTACCTTCAGAATAAATAATTTTGTAGAGAAAGCATTAGAACTTAATCTCTCTTCTACAGAAAGATAGACATTTGAAACTATGCTATTTTTTCCAGTTATAATGCAATGGATCTAGTGAGATCACAAATATTTTGGTTATCATTTCATGCCTTTATTGTTAAACACTGGGTCCGAACTTCAATTTCAATGCTCTGACTCATTGACTCATAAGCCATCAAATGTTTGGGTTCACAGAAAATTTGGATTGCTCTGTTTACACTTCAGCACCACAGAGACCTTATTTTCTTGATATCTTGTGAGTTTTATTTAATAAGAACACAAAAGAGAATTGGGAATGAAGAGAAAATGATCAACCTTGATTTTTGCTATTTCTATATGATGTTATCATTATCTTAAAATAAATCTGTAAAAATATCAATTTTGAAAGCTCGCAAATGTCAATATTACTGAGTAGTCTAGGCACATAGAGATCACAAAAGAATGGGAAAAATACAAAAATCTATTTTCATTCAAATTCTACCATTTATGTATAATGCCATGGAAGCTAGTGAAATAAATTAAATTATGCTGCTTTTGCTTATTGTTAGGTAATATAGCTAAGACCAAATTAGCATTTGTTAATTGTTAATAAATAACTACAATGTCAGGACCCAGTTATTTTCCAGAAGTCAATCAGTTATTTTGAAAAGTCTAGTTTGGAGCCATTCTGGTATCATCCAGGAACTTATTAGCCAGAAACAGGGCAAAAAGCAAGCATTAAATTCTGGTCAATCAATGTGATGACCAACATTTCTCACCATTATATGATTTTTTTAGACAACATTAAATAATATCAAAATAGTAAAAATCAATGGAACTACTTAAAATCATTTTTTCTACTCTTTGGGTAGGCTGTTTTGATATTATGTATTTCAATAGTTTGATAAAAACATTTAAACCATTATTCTCATGAATTTTTGATGACTTGATGGATGATTATTCACTGATCTTTCACATATTCTTTCAACAAGTGTCCATTGAGTGTGGCATACTGTACAATGTTCCAGGATCTGTGGATACAGCAGCAACTCAGTTTCAACTATAGCTGGGTAATGCCGGGACTCAACAGGTAAACACACCATAAGATGGCGGTAAAAAACTATGGTGAACGCAAGCAAGGCCAAGACAAGCAACTTGGAAGAGTGGCATCCCAAAGACACTGGCAACAGCACCATGTTTCAGTGTGCAGCTATAAATCACTCGGATGTTGTGGAGAGGATAATGCTGGGCAGAGGACTGAATGAAGACAGTGGCTTCCAGGGAACATCATACGTGACATATGAAAAGCACAGCACAGCTAGGACAGTGACTTTAATAGTGGAGGCAGAAAGCAGAAACAGGATAGGGCATCTGAACAGTGATAGAGCGATCTGCATACTTAGCCTGAGCCACACCAGAGGGAGCAAGGGTGTAAATGTTCTTCTTCTTTTGTTGCTGTGTTTTTACTCTGGAAAGGGTCAAAAGGCCTTAAAAGAGAACAACATAATGCTTAAAGCAGATGAATTATTAATTATGTGGTGCACATTTTATGACAGCAACTAATTGTTCTAAAATTAGTCTAAATTTCCTGACCTTGGAGGAACTGCATTAACTTATAATTATCTTTAGAACGTTTTTTTGTTACACATTTAATGCCTTGTGAATCTGAAATGCAGTAAGAATGTTTTCAAGAAATAAGCTTGATTATATCCTGTAAAATAAAGAATGTCAAATTTAACGTTGATGAGACATTTATTTCTCTAAGTATTAATTTTGATCTGATTCATAAGAAATTTGAAATAAAAACAGTGAGTGCCAGGAGATAGCGTGTCCATGGTTGTATGCTTACCTCAAATTTTCTTTGCTTTAAAAAAATGTGTGTGTGTATTACTGAAAACAAAATTTTTATACAATATATTCTGATTATGATTTCCCTTCTGTTTGTCAAATTTTCCAAGATCCTCCCCACTTTCCATCCACCAAAGTCCACACTTTCTTTCTCCCTTCCTTTAGAAAAAAAGTCAACCCAGAAGAAGCAAAAGAAAAAACTAAATAAAGAGAAACCATGAGAAACATAATGCACACATACCAAAAACCTGTAAAAAACAAAATTGATAACCATAAGAGAAAATTTAAAATTCAATAAGACAAAAAATGCCTCCAAAAATCAACACGTAAGACAAAATGTCACAAAATATCATCGAGTTCATACTGTGTTGGCAGTGTATGGTGCTTGTCTGTAAGAGTAGTTAATATACGCAGTGATATTCCATTATAGAAAACTATTTTTCCTTTACAAGTGAATATCATAATTAGGGGTGGGAGCTCATGTCTACTTCCCCCTCTGACCTGTGAGCTCTCATCGTCCTGAACCTGTGTAGGCCACAGTCTCTGTGAATTTATGTATGTCAGTTCAATTATATTAATAGGACACTGTTGCTCAGTGTCATCCATCCCCTTCACAAAATGAAGATGCTTTATCCTATTTTTCCAGTTAACAAATGCAGAAAAATTGAAATTAGCTTGGAAATTTGAAATCTGTGGGAACATTATGCTCCCCTAAAAAATGAACAATATATTTTGTTCTTCTAAACACAATAAATAGCAACTAAACATAACATTATATCATTACAAAATATAAATTTCTGTTTTTCCCCCTTGAAAATAGATTTTTTTCCATAAAATATATTCTGATTTTGGTTCTCTCTCCCCCAACTCCTCCCAGATCTTCCCAACTTCTCCATAAATAAAATTCACATCTTTTCATGCTTTCTTAAACACACACACACACACACACACACACACACACACACACACACACACACAACAAACACTGGAACATGTAGAAATCTCTTAAAACCATAACATATAAGCAAAAGACCAGTAAGGTAAGAAATAAAAGAAAACATGCAGATCAAACATTATGAGACAACAAGGAGGTTACAAAAGTAACATTCAATGCATTCTGTGTTGACCCTCTGCTGGTGGGCATGGGGCCTGGCATTAAGAATGGTTTACACCCTGTGAGACTCTATAGAAGAAAATTAATTTTTCACTTAAGTGTGGTTATCAGTAGGGGACAGCGTCTGGCTTTGGGATTTGGGCTTGTATATACTTCTACCCTCAGAGATGGGATTCTATCAAGCCCAAACTTGTCCAGGCTCCGTATATATTGCCACACTGTCAGTTCATACATGCTTTGGTACTGCTGTATTTAGAGGACTTGGTTTTTTGGCATCCTCCATCCCCTCTGGCTCTTATAATCTTTCCATGTCTTCTTTCAGAGGGTTTCTTGACCTGTGAGGGGAAGAAATGGATAGAAGCATCCAATTTGGAACTGAGTTTTTCAAGGTTTCTAACTCTCTGCACTTTGTCCAGGTTGGGTGTCTGTATTTATTTTTATCTACTTTAGGAGGAAGCTTCTCTGATGATATCTGAGGAAGATACTGACCCATGAGTATACAAGAATATCATTAGAAGTGAATTTGTTCCTATAGGTTCCTTTAACATAAAGTAGTATTTGGTTTTCCACTATGTCCTGGCCTATCCTCTAACATTCTAAAGTTAACAAACCTTTTGTAGGTGGACAACTACTACACAGCCCATCCTTTTATGCTGTTCTTTTAAAATTATTTTTATTTCTTCCTTTGGATTAATTATTTTTGTTGTTCTATGTGTTCATATCTCCAGTGATCCCTTCTTGAATAACTCTATGACTGAATTCAATACTGAATTATTTGTCTGCAAAGGCTCTCAGTAGACAGTAGTTCCTGCTTCTAAATGAGATAGTTTGATTCAATGTCAAGTTTAGTTTGTAATGAGGTGAATAATGATATTAAATGAATTTAGCTTATAGTTACACTTGTAATAAGAATATGGGTGAAACTTCCTTCTGACTATACTTTACATCACTGTGAGTTCTGTAAGGTACAGCCTATGTATTTTGTTTACTAATGTGTTTGAAATCCTTAGAATAGAACTTGCTTAAAAAATAAAACATGCAATAAATTCTGTTTAATGTAACTAGTGACATCAAGTGAATTTTTTTCTATTTTTGGTTTTTTGAGACAGGGTTTCTCCATGTAGTTTTGGTTCCTGTCCTGGATCTTACTCTGTAGTCCAGGCTGGTCTTGAACTCACAGAGATCTGCCTGGCTCTGCGTCCCGAGTGCTGGGATTGAAGTCATGCACCACCACCACCTGGCAACCAAATGAATTTTTAGCAATATGTACTCCAGTCTTTAGGAAAACAATATAAAATAATTAAAATTTCAGTTATGTTTCAATTCCTATCTGATATTGTATTCTTTTATTTAACTTTAATTGTAAAACTGTATTTTAGGCAGAGTTGTAATGAGAAGCCTACCATCATAAAATAAAAAAATAAGTGAAATATCATTGCATGAAATTCTTTTTTTTTTAATGTTGGCACACCAACTAGAAATGGAAATTAACTTCAAAAGTGAGACAGAAATGAAGGAAAGCATAAAATTATATAAAAAATCACTGCCATAATTTTTCTTCTTTTAGAAATAGACTGATTGTTTTAAGTCTAGATCACTAGATCACTCAATCATGGTGTATTGACAATTACATATCTATGTGATTTTACCAGAAAGGAGGGAGAAAGAGAGAGAGAGAGAGAGAGAGAGAGAGAGAGAGAAAGGAAGAAGAGAAAGAGGAAAAAGAAGAGGTGGAGGAGGGGGAGGAAGAAGAGGAGAAGGAGAAGACTGGAGAAGACTATCATCAAAAATTCTCATATTCTGGAAACCTGCCACAAATTTGTGGCTATCCAGTTTCTTCTGTACCAGCCCCACTGAGCTCACTCTCAGAGGGCTCCCCTTTTCCTAAGTGAAGCAGTGTCTGCAAATCTCCATCATTATTTCTGAGCTACGGTAAGGACATAGAAAGGTTACTTAAAGTGTCCTGACTATGGCAGAGACAACAATGATAATATATTAAAATTAGTAATACTCATTTTACCAGTACTTATTTATTTTTTAATCCAATGAAATCAACTTTAGGGGAAATTCCATCACATTTCTGCTATGAATCCATTAGCAATTCCAAAATGTCTATGGGAACCTGAATTGTTGCTTATATTCTGACTATCCCATTCATCACTATTATTGGTTGGCATCAATTATTGAAGCCCATTTGAATACTTATTCAAAATATGATTTTCAATTTTTCCTATTTAAAAATATGATTAAATGAAGTTATTATTCCTTCTTTATTTTCATTCAGTGTTCATAATGACAGTTTATTCTTTAGAAGCATCTTATCTGCTATTGTTTTTCAAATCCTTCTACAAAATGTATAGCTTTTTTCTTCTAGGTGACCTTGTGTTGCCATTAGAGAATGAATCTGTGTTTTATTTACCTGAATGAAAACAAGAAGGTCTTGTCTCTTGAGCAGCTATTCAGTTTAGAGAAAGCCATAAGTCAAGAAGGACTGTGTTCAGATGTAGTCTGTCACTGTTATGTGAAGACGGGCCTAAGGCAAATCATGGAACAAAAAGATTCCTCATACATGTAGCAGTGAGAAGTCACACATGATAGAAGAACCAAGAAGGCCCTTTAGTGTGATTGTTGTATTAAAAGTACTTGGATTTCATACAATAGGACCCCATATCATACCACCTCAGTTAGAGAAACACATAATGAGAAGTAATAAGACTTTTAACTTACCAGTAATTTTCTAAATACAAAAATATGGTTTGTTTTCTGATAAATGGGAAACATTTCATGGGATTTTAGCTTTTTAAAATGTCCCCCATTGTGATTTTCATGACGGTGGTAATTCATAATGTTTCATAGTTCTTGAGAGAAGGTGGAGACAATTCACATTTCTTACATTTTCTTACATACTTAGAAAAGCATTCAAAATAAAATAAAATTTTATGTAGACATTACATCTAAATAGAACAATTCTGTGAGATGCATTTTATTTTCTTTTTCAAATGTACTGATGCTTGCAGGTACACTGTGTAAGCCATGTGCTTAATAATACTGTTTCTTTGCTGTGATAAGACTTTAATGTCATATAGAACGCCAACGTACACAATGTATGATAACCTTATGATTTTAAGTATAACTTGTATTTTTGCTGAATATTTTTTTTTTTTTTTTTTTTTTTTTTTTTTTTTTTTTGGTTTTTTTTTTTTTTTTTTTTTTTTTTTTTTTTAGACAGGGTTTCTCTGTGTAGCTTTGCGCCTTTCCTGGAACTCACTTGGTAACCCAGGTTGGCCTCGAACTCACAGAGTTCCGCCTGGCTCTGCCTCCTGAGTGCTGGGATTAAAGGTGTGCACCACCACTGCCTGTAGCTGAATAGTTTTTAATGTTTAATAATTTGTTTTTTTTTTCTGGAATTGAATTTGACAGATTAATTTTCCAAAGGAACAGAATATCCTCAATTGTTTTAGCTCATTTCAGAGTATGCTAATCTTTAAAAATAAAATTTATTTGTTTTGTATTCTCTTTTCAATTTAGTGACATGTTCTCTTCTATGGTCTCTGATTAGAAACCTTGAGAGAGACTCATCTTGAAGACAACAGAGAACCTGAGAAAATTGCAACATAACAAAAAACATAGCCACAGGGAAAATGGTCTTCATTGTGAGGTGTCAGATAAACAATGTTATAGATGTAAATTTGAGAAAGAGCAAACACTTTTCTAAAGTGCAGTCCATTCTCCTTCTGATTTTCTGAGCCCTATTTTCTTATTTTATCTTATCGGGTCATTCTAGTTGTACTACTGACTACTGTTCCCCTAAGCTACCTTTTTCTTGCACTTCACCTCTCTGGGGAAAAAAAAAATGATGAGAATTGCACACTCAATGCATTCTCTCCTTGACAGGGATATAGATTTCCTAGAAAATCCTATGAAACATAGGCATGTGCCTTAATGAACATTAAAGGACTTCTTTGTTGATATAATTTCCTAATCTGCAAACAATCATTGTCACCACTCCATTTACAGATTTCCTATATCAATCTGAGCCTTACTACCTCTGTAGGAAGCAGGGGAGATCTGCACTCCAGTATCCCAGATTTTCTTCCTTTTTGTCTGTGGTAACAATAATTTATATTTTTTTAAGTTTTAGTCAAGTTGAATCTGGAAAAATTATGATTCTTATAAACCTGCTAATCAAAACCATTCCTTTGTGTCAGTTGGAAATTTAAATGAAGTGATGCCCAGGGCACAAAACAGGTTGTCTTGGTAATTACCTTCAGAATTAGAACAGATCATTTTTTTTAAAAGATCACATATTAACATGATAAATAAAGTTATTATCAATGTATTCTCATATTACATATTCTCATCAATCTCAAGACTGATTCTACCTGAAATATTTTGTCCCAGTAGCACATTTTAAATACTTTTGTACCACTCAAATATATTTGTAAAAAACAGGTATCTGGCTATGCCTCATATTAAATTTGTTGAAATAGTTTCTACATTATTTGTCAGAAGAAAATTCAGCCTTGACTCAAAATCACATGTTTTAATTTCTTCCTTTCTTGTTCAAAGAAGAAATTATTAATGTGATACAAAAATAGAGGAAGGAAAAATCAGTTTAGAAAAACCTTCACCAAACTTAATTTCTCATCTCCACTTTTAAGCAAAGGATTTGATGTGCATTTTAAAGAAGGGCTTGGGCACAATTGCGCTAAGCCAATATTGAAGGCCAGAAAGTGATTATTAACAAACATTATATTATAAAAATACAAACAACTGATTGTTCTGCATATTCTTCAAATTACTTCTTACAAATACAGAGTCATCCAGCAAAACTGCATACAGAAAAAAGGTTGGAATGAGACTCTGAATGATGCCTTCCGCTACCAATACAAGAAATAAAGGATTCACATGGTTAGGTAAATGACTGTCTAAATCTTAGCTTCTTTTCTTCCTTCCTCCCTCCCTTTTTTTTTCTGTCCTTTAGTCTTTCTAATTTTTATTAAAATATGAAGTATTTGGAGTAAAACCCACTTTTCATAAATGAGTAGCCTACAGAGGAATTACTTTCTTGAACTAGAAAAACTCATTATTAAATAAATAAGGATGTTGAAACAAAGTCTCATCTCTAAAAAGGCACTTGATTGTAATGGGCTCACCAATAATTATATAACACAGATAGACTAAGGAAGACATTGAACCATTCACCTGTCCATGACTAACTCTATCCATCTCAGTGGTCTTACACAATAAGAATAGGCATGATAAATCCTTGAGGTTTCAACTAGGGTTTTACACTTTTACTATCAATTACTTTTTTCTGCACTTATCCTGCACGCTCATACACACACACACACACACACACACACACACACACACACACACACACACACACACACACACACACACACACACGAAAAAGAAAGCAATGATAGAGTTGCAAATACGAAAAATAGCTTTATATCATATTTCATGAATCATGTATACTTCTGTGTGCACTGTTTGTTCTTTAGAGTTATGTGTTTATATGTGTATAAAATATCTGTTACATAAGATCAGCCACAGTGGTTCATGCCTTTAAAACAGGCAAATCTCTGTGAGTTCAAGACCTACCTGGTTTACACAGTTCATAGTGAATTTTAGGCAAGCCAGGGTTTCCCAGTGAGACCATATCTCAAAAAAATAAGTCTATTCAAGTCCAACTAAAATAGCCTTATAGGACCAAACATTCTGTTCTTCACAGAACCATGAAGCAACGATGCTTATGACATAGTCAATATCTCCTACTGAATTTTAACAAGTGTACACAGCCTTGTAACAAAAATTTAGACCAAGGAATAGTGTATAAAAGTTTAGATTTCTACAGCTGCTAAAGAATATAAAAGACAGAAGAAATAGACAGGAGTCTGACTTCAACAGATGAGCTGTTTTTTAACATACACAGCAAGGGGCAGCGGAAATTGAGTGGTCTACCAGGGGAAAAAGTTGACTGTGACCCTTTATAGTGGTGGTGTAAAGGCTTGGGAAGGAAGGAGATCTTTCAGCCGCTGTTCACATTGCTTTCCTGCAGTTTCTCCTTTTGAAATTGTTTACTTGGGAGCTGGAGAGATGGCTCAGCAATTAGGAGCACTGGCTGCTCTTCCAGAGGACCTGGGTTCAATTCCTAGCACCCACATAGTAGCTCACAGCTGTCTGTAACTCCAGTTCCAGGGGATCTGACACCTTCTCACCAATGCACATAAGTGAATTTAATTAAGTTATAAAAAAAGAAAGAAATTTTTTACTCTAGGTGAGACAGATATCCTAGGGAGACAGGTTGTCTCTACAGATATTTCTTTCTGTGCTGACCAATAGTATTGAGTAAGGTCATCTGTACTATCATAAAATTATTGTTTTAACACCAAGGCACTCTATCAATGAGTAACAGAGATAATGAGTACTTACGTTATAATTTTTAAAAATATAGAATCATTATTTAAAATACAAGAAAAACAAAAAGACTTTAGTTATAAGAGGAAAACCATATTAATAAATTTAAGTAACTAACCAAAGTAACCACATTTCTAGGAGAAAAAGTGAGATTTTTAAATCAAAAGAATAGTTTGAAAGATAAAACATTTAACCTCTATAATAAACCAGATATTCAGATGCTGTTGAAATCTAAAGTCCATTTCTTGCCATTTCATATAAATAGATGTGCTCACATATCACTAAAGATATGTTAATCTATTTGCAATAATATATACTCAACCTGTTACAATGAAACACCTTGAAGAGGAAATAAGTGATAAAATATATTGTAATTTTAGATAAAATCTTAATTAATATCATGAAGTTCATTTTTAGATGATGCAAATCAATTACTATAGTCTATCTAAGAGTTATAAAGGATATGTATTATCACTTTTGACTTATCATTTATTCATGGGACTATTCTTTCACTGCTAATTCTGTATTTAAAGGTCTCAGATAATTATATGAACCAGATACTGTGATAAGAGTTTTGACAAAAAAAAAAAAAAAAAAAAAAAAAACTAGTGCCATGGTCTGTATTCATAAAGTTTCAGAATGTATTAAAGAAAGAAAATTTATAGGTAAATTTACTTCTATTATTATAATGTATCAGTTTGCATTTTCTCTTAACCAGAACAAGAAAAACCAGGACTGGGAAAGTAGGGGATGGTAATAAAAAAAGTCTTCCAAAATCAGATACTTAATTTGAAGTATCAACAACACTGAAGAATTATGCAGATCAATTGTATCTGAAAAATTACAGTACTATCAAGGAAGAAGCTAAGTAAGGACATGGGAGAAAGGACCATACTGTGCCTGGGACAGCTGGTTTGAGTGGGCGATGAATAAGAAATAAGAATTTAGATGTGACAAGGATCTTTGGAAAACATTTCTTGCCCTTTTTTCTATAGATATGAAGGAATCTTTAGAAAGCTTAATAATAAGTGTGATACTAGCTGTTAATACTTTGAAGGAAGTTTTTCAGAGCTATATATAAAAGGAAACTGATGCATCCTCACCCCTTGTTGAGGAAACTTCTTATTGCAGAACCCAGTCCAAACTAATACATCTAAAACTCAACTGCATCTAAGGATCAGGAATCATGGAGGAGGAAGAGGGATGGAAAGACTGTAATAGTCAGAGGAACAGCATGTTCTCTATGAGATTGTGTCTTGTAGGTACACCAATAAATTATCCTTAACATGACTGCCTAAGCATAAGCTAAACAATGATGATACTGGTCAACATGCTAATGTGGACAAGGAGAAATCCCAGGAGGAGTTAACAAAATGCAAGAACTACAGGCAACTAGAGAGTATTGAGATCTACCACATTCTATAACAGCAACTCAAATGTATAACTGTGACCTGCTTACCTAACATTTTGTACTTTCAGCAACTTCATCCTTTTTATGATGTAAGTGGCCTTTTTATGCTAACTCTTCTACAATTATCTCCAGTTTTATACTTTCACATGAAGACGGAGAAATAGTCTTCCCAAGAGAAAGGTAAATAAATTGGTTATACATTAATACCAAATGGTTAGACCTGAAATCATATTCATGCAATTGTTATATACAGACTGAGCAGGATGGATTTAGGCATAGACCAACACTTAAAAAATAGGTGGTAAAGAGGGATTGAACTGGGTTTATGGAAGGACTTGGAGGGAGGAAATTGAAAGAGAACAGATATAAATCTATAATAACCTCCAAAAATAACAGATATTAAGACAAAACAAAACAAAGCAACAGGAATTGAGGAAGACAAGCTATAGAGTTATAGAGAAGCAGCTGAAGAGTTTGCTGGATAAATCCAGGAACACAAGAGGAAATGCACTAACGCAGAGACAATAGAAGTAGAAACTGATGAATGAATGAGGCAAAAATACGTTAGAAAACAAAAATTGAGACCAATGTTTGAGCAAATGTTAGTTCATCTACTTTCTGGAATATAATTAGAATGCCTCTGGAAGAGGGTACCACTGAGATGCAAAAAAAAGAAAGAAAGAAATCCATTCCACATGGGTTTAGAGAGGAAGATGAATTCACATTTGGATACTTTGATATTCTAATCACAAAAAGATGAAAAATGTCTAGCATATTTATTAACAATGCTATGGGATATTTGTACACTGTGAAGATGTATTGCTATGATTTGTTCAATAAAAAGCTGAGCAGCCAATATCTAGACAGGAGAGGTAGATGGGACTTCTGGCAGAGAGAGAAAACAGGGAAGAAAAAAAGGCAAAGTTTCCAGCCAGACACAGAGGAAGCAGGATGGGCAATATAGACTAAAGATAAGCCACGTAAAAGAATGTAGATGAAAAGATAGGGGTTAACTTAAGTTATAAGAACAAGTTAGCAACACATCTAATCTAAAGCTGAGCTTTCATAATTCACAATAATTATGTCATTATTTGCAGGCTGGTGGTCCCAAAGAAGAATTACTACTACATAATGTTTAAAATTCATGTGAAAGTACAACACTGTAGATAATTTTAGATGATCCAGCATAAAAAGTCCACTTGCCATACTGGGAGATAATTTACCAAAAGTACAGAATATGAAATAATAAGGTCAAAGTAAGAAACTTGAGAATGCCATGTCAGGATGTTGTAGAGACTCTGTGTAATGTTTTCCCATGACTATTGCAGCCACAGAACACATAAAATACAGAGAAGATGAGACATTTTTGACCTTACCATGCATAGAGTCTGTGATGATATATTGTGCCTCCCCAATGTATTGTATACCCTAATAAAACTTATCTGGGGTCAGAGAACAGAAAAGCCACTAGAATAGACATAGAGGCCAGACAGTGGTAGCATACACCCTTAAACCTAACACTCCGGAGGCAGAGATCTTTGCAGGTCTCTGTGAGTTCAAGGCCATACTGGAAACAGCCAGGCATGGTGACACATACCTTTAATCCCAGGACTTGAGATCTCATGTCTTGTTTGGGAAAGACACATGATTTGATCCCAGGAAGTGATGCCGGGAAGCAGAAAAGTATATAAGGTGTGAGGACCAAGAACTAGAGGCTTTTAAGCTTTTAGGCTTTTAGCAGCAATTCAGCTGAGATCCATTCAGGTGAGGATTCAGCAGTTTTCAGTCTGAGGATTCATGGAAACAGGATCAGATGAGGAGTTGTCTAGGTGAGGTTGGCTGTGGCTTGTTCTGGTTCTCTGATCTTTCAGAATTCACCCCAATATCCAGCTCTTTTTTTATTAATAAGACCATTTATTAATTTGTCTTACAAGAGTTCATAACTATTTAACCTGTTCTATAATTTTCAGTATCACTAACATTCAGTATGGTGTTTTAGATATTATACATAGATTACATGTGCATATATAGCTCATATATATGTGTATATATGTGTACACACATGTGAATATGATTTAAATGGAGCTGGTTCCTAATTTGGAAATAAATTTAATATTCTATGTAAATGTAAAAATAAGAAATATGATTTCTTATAAATTTATAAATTTTCTTGTACATTTATAATATACGCAAACACACACACACACATGCATACACACACACACACACACACACACACACACACACACACACATACACACACACTGCATATACACATGGTTTCTTCCATGATTTTCTATGTATCCAATAGCAACAAACAAGGCCTTCTGGGGAAAGCCTTCCATAAGGACTGAATGATTCAGTAGAGTCAGTGTGTTCTGGTCCTCTGAGGATACTTTCTTTTGTTTCAAATCACTTCATATCTCCTAAGTGTCTCCTTTGGTTAAAATACATTAATTCAAGCTCTTCCTAAAAATTTCTTTTCTTTTTGGTCTTTTAATACATCACTCTTCTTACATTTAACTACAGTTTTTCATCTGGTCTTGGTATGGTCCTGAAACAAATGATTGTTAAACTCTCTTTTTGAGGGTGGCCACTTCTTGCTTTTCATTCTTTTACAGAGTATTCATTCTCTTTCATTCTATCCTATCCTCTTTCCTCTGGACCATTCTTGCCTATGGATTAGGAAATTTTACATAGTCCCTAGAGTTCCTTCACTGTCTCTGTTTTAGTAAGCTCTCTGTTACTCAGACAAATCTCTGACATAATGGACTTCTAATGCGTAAGGTTCAGATCTTTCAGTCCAGGGTCAGCCGATTTCAGTGCTTTAGGTGAAGTGGTGATACATCATGGTGGTTGTTTCTTTAACTCATGGCCAAAGAGTGAAGAGAGAGAAAGGAGGGAGGCAAGGTCTCACAATCCCCTCAATTACTTGCACACTAGAAATGATAGTTTCCCTTCCTGACAATGATACAGTTCCCATCACCATTCCTTTAACAGAATTACCTTTAGGGTTCAAACTAGAGAAATCCATCCTGTCACCAAAAGCTTCATACCCATTTCAACACCAACAATAACCTCCACCTGCCCCCCACAGATTCTGAAGTTCCACATTGATCATGAGACAGGCATTGAAGGTACACACTGAATCCCAAAACAAGTAATAAAGAAATAATGAGGGGTTAAAGAAATCCCAGTCAGACAAACATTAAATCTCTGTGCTGATATATAAAGCATCCAAACTGTGGTGGAATGTGGACTGCGGGCTCTTATTTTATCTATTTTTGTTTTGTTGGTGGTAGTTTTAAAGTCATGTGTTATTTTATGTTATACATGACAATTTACATATTATATAACTCTATAATAGAATAATAGAATGATGGAAATAATTGTGAACAGAACAGAAAGGGAAAAAAAAAACAATTATAAAACTTCTACCATAGAAACAAAAAGTGATTTAATAAATGGGTCACTGGGACAAATGTATTCATGAATTTGTCAAGTCAAATTCTTACTGCCCTAGTGATCAATGGAATTAAAAACAAACAAGCAAATAAACAGTCTAACTGTTGTTTGCTGTTGCTTTTGTTTTCTTTGAGATAGGGTTTCATGTAGTCCAGCTGGCTTTAAACTTACTATGTAGGTGAAGGTGACCTTGAGCTTTTGATCTCACATCTCCACCTCCTTAGCACTAAAACTGCAAAGGTTTATCACCTCACCTCTATGGTTTTGCTGGTGATAGCACATAAGGACATTTACTTGGATGGTTTTACATGTTGCCTGCAGCTTCTCACAGTGGAGGTTACATGTTGCTGGAATCTACATCTTCCTGGGGTCACTATTGAAGTTGTACCCATCTCTTACAGCTTTGTGTCTTGCCCTGTCAGAGACTGCTTATAGCAGCATGATATTTCCACACTGCCTGACCTCCCAGGCTTTGGTTCACTCATATTGGAGGTCTTCAAACATTGCCTTATCTCTGAGTCTTGCCTTTGGACTCTTGTTAACAGCCTCCATCTTACCAATCTCCTGTATTTTGCATGCCTGCAAAGCAGTATTGTGGCAATTTTCCTCCCTGGTTGTATTAGCCACATTTCTGTTACTGTAAAAAACAAACAAACAAACAAACAAACAAGCAAACCTGTTTGAAATAATTAATTTATTAAGAAAAAAGTTTTATTTCATCTACAATTTTTAGAGGGTTTGGTCCTTGGTCGATTGCATCCATTGCTTTCCTTTCGGCTTTACTTCAAGGTAGTCCAAACACAGTTAATGTAATCTTTCTGTTTATGGACAAAGAACAAAGAGTGGGAAGACTCCAGGACTTCACACCTTAGTTTAAGGGCATGACCTCTAATGACCACTCTGACATTTTAACAGCTGCATTTCCCAATAATAATATCCTGGGGATTAAGCACGTAACATTGTAAAATTAAATATATAAACTATGTTACTGTTTAATCTCACTGGATCCATGATAAGCATGGACCTTTCAAAGGATAATGTCCAGATACAAATGCCAAAGAAGAGAAGTTTAAATGATATAATGAAGAGCATCACTTCTTTCTTTCAGCTCAGCAGACAGGTTGGATTGCTAGCCAGGTGCTCTGAAGTTTAGGTGATTTTCCCCTCAGAGCACTACCTTATCTTGTAGCATAATGGATCACACGTCCTGTTAAAGCCAACAAAATAGGACTGTTTAAATAGAGCAAGGTTGCCTCACAAAGCATATGAGGGCTTCACTTGCGCTGCTGAGAGTAGCATCAGTAAGTTATCACTGGAGAGCAATCGTGAGAGGCATCAGATGGGTCAACATTAGTCCTACACAGCATCCAGAAAATGACAACCTTTATCTTCAAAGCTTCACTGCAGTTGAAAACAGACTTTTAAAATGTACTCTCCAGATTGGGAAACTGCTTTGCTTTTTATTACTTTTGTTATGTGTTCATTTGAAGAATTTGTTCTCAGGTCCATGTCTCCAGTGTTCCGAGTGAGTTGTAGTTTGTTCCTTAAGGGTCTGTGAGTTAGAGACAGTATTATGAAAAACGAGAGAACTTTAAAGAGATAGGGCCTAGCAACAATTCTTTAGGTCTCGGCAAGTTCCATACAGGAGTGTTCTGTTTCTGGCCTTCCTCAGAGGGGGAGTTTTTTTTAGGTACCTGAGCTAGACCTTCAAAGTGGGGTTCATACCTGCTTGCCCTGCTGCCATGCACTAACTTGATGCTATAAACAGTGCCGTTAATCACACATTAATGTGGTACAGCTGCCAGTGTCTCCCCAGAATGAGCCAGCTCTAATGCTATGTCCACGAACCCACAAAACTGAGTTAAATTGATCTATTCTCTTCAAAAGTATCCAGCATGAGGTGCTTAGTTATTATAGTAGTGAAAAGTTGACTGAAATATCCAGCTCCAAGAAATTTTAATTCTATTTTGAGACCCTCCCTCCTTCAACTTTGTCTTTCTTCAGTTTTAAGGCACCAAATCACCATGTTTGACTGTTTAATGTGATATAACACTCCAGGCACAGTCAGAAAAGCAATGAGACATTTGGTCCAATAAAAATGAGGTGAAGCTCACCAGGGAGCATGTCAGTAAAACCATACGGTAATTTCCCACTTGAAATTCTGACAAAAACCCACCCTGGCAGAAACCTTGCATATAATCTTATGAGAAGTCCTAAAGTAGACATCTATTTGAAGTTCTGTTCAGATTTATGATTCATAGAGACCATATAATAAAAAGAAATTTTAAGATAAGTTACTATGAAGTAATAGATAACTTAAGAAGCTCCATTTTTAACTCCTGTGACAAAATGACTTAACATGTCTCTTTATTTTATGTATGCTACAAATAACAAGATTATCTACATGTCGTTTTATATGCATCCATTTCTTTCATTTCTTCTATTAACTCCTTGATTGATATTTTAATGAGGGCATCAAGAGTTGTAGCCCTGGATACTTCTAACTTTTTCAGGAGAAAGAATTATAACTATCTGCAGATACATCATACAGTTCAATTTCCAGAACATTTTCCATCAAGATAATGCTTCACTATACACCAGTTCTGTGGTCAGGTCGTGAAGAATGTTTTCTATTTATACTGGCTGAACAAACAGGGAACACAACAGTGCAGTGCTATCCATATGGCATATGACTTGGTTCAAATCTATATTCCACTTCTGTTATTGTGTCTTAAATTTTTTGTTCAATAGTAATTAAGTCATGTTACTATTGCAAAAGGTGTCCCCCACACATGGATTTTGGAATCTGAAGTCTTAACTGTTATAAATCATTGCCAAAGAAAGTGAATCAAAGATCAACTTTTCAAAATAGCAGTTCAAAATATCTATTCAAAATATTCAAAAAGAAATACTTTTGCATAAACAACTGCACATAAAACTTGAAGTTCATGATGCATATAGTTAAATGTCTTGATTGAAACTAACTCTGGCAGCAGTCATGACAGTTGGCATATTGTAGACAGTCAGCCATGTATGTGTTGAATTCAAGCTAATAATTTGTCTTTTTTCACACATTCATTTTTATGGTTCTCATAGAAGTTAGTAAGTCAATTGATTAGAGTTTTATATACAGAAAGTTGCCTTTACTGAATGTAGGAGATGTTCCTTTCATTAACAGCAATGTAAGTACTACTGTATTTCAGAACAAATATTGACAAGTAAACATTTTGGATAGAGGTGTTAATAAAGCTGTTTTACAACAGGCTTAAGTATAAGAGTTGAGCACTGAGACAAGAGAGATGTTTTGAATTAAAATGACACCAGAACATTGGTGAATACTTATTTAAGGGAGAGACACAAGAAATATTTTATCAGTGACCTAAAACATTGATATGTTCTCCAAAAATCATCTATTCATTGTCATATATGTCTAATGCATGCCTTTATGATTTTGATAAAATAATTAAATTACTTACAATTTAAGATTAAGTATTATATACTTAATATTTCTTATTCATATTTTCTCATGTTGGCAGATTACTTTGGCCCCAAAGTCATGTATCTTAAATAAAACTGGGCCTCACTTGCTTCCACATTTGGGATTACACTTTTCTCTGATTTATTCATGCTTCCTTGGAGACTACATAGTTACTCCCCACCATGACAACAAAATAAGGATTCTAATATAAATAATTCACTTGCTTCTTTATGTAAATATGACTATACTCAGGTGACCAACCCCATATTAAACCCTTGGCACTATGCTGTTACTTTTTCTAATTGGTGTTTCTCTGAGTTCCTAATATTGAATTATTTGTTTTAATTGTTAAAAAGATTACTATTTCTAATTTTACTCTATAAATTATTTGCCAGCAGTATATTAATTTTTAGGAATTAGTTTTTTGTCTTTCTATATAAAGTCTTATTTTATTCTATTTAATTTGCTTTTTTATAATATTTGGCTATATTTCTAGAGTACTTGGACATTATCATTGAGGATAATAGAAAATTAATATAATACAGTAGAATATAGGCTCCTAAGATAATAGATTAAGTTTACTAGTATATACATATTTTCCTGATTCCAATACAATTTCATAATTCCAAATATTTAGTAAGTTATATTTTAGTTTAGCCATGTTTAAAGGCCAATTATTCCATATAGTTTTCATTTATGAATCTGGCAGAATAAACTTTTATATATTATCAACAAAATGAACACTTGAATATTACCTGGTCCAGTATCTTGCAAGATGTAGTAAATATTCTTTTTAGAACTTGATGTCCTATTAGATGTGAATTGTATTCTGGGTAATTGTTTAGTAATAACCTCTGCTAAATTGTATGGAGCCTTTACTATGCTTAAAAGAAAACATAGATGTTCCACACTCTAATATTATCATCATTCAAGATAATGAGCCATACAAACCAGTCCATTACCAATCTAAAAGCCATAAATGTCAAAGTAAAGAAGTACACAATATTCTGGCCCCAAAGAACAAAGGACAAAAGTAATGATAGTACCTCTTTGTATTTGCCTTCTATCATGCCATGCATAACAAATGATGCCATAATTGTAGACAATGTTATTTTAACAGGTTATCAAGGGAAAATAGTGAAGGAGGTTAGTGGGTATTTTGATTACTGCTGTGAAAAATAATTCAAGCACATTAATTTAAAATAGCTAGCACAAGGAAGACAGCAATTTTAAAATGTATTTGATTTTACCTTTTCCAGTTTTACAAATGGGAGATTTCAGTATTTATCTAATTCATTGTATCAGTCACTTCAGCAGACTGCATGAAAATGATGTCTATTTTACCAACTGCAAATATCAGAAAGGACTGTAAATAAGCAATTCCTTCCTTCTTCCCTTCTTTTTTCCCTCCTTCCCTCCCTCCTCTCTTCCTTTGTTTAACACAATTCTTTATTGATTCTTTGGGAATTTCACATCATGCACTCCAATCCTGCTCACCTCTTAGTCCCTCCATGTCTGCCCCGCACCTCTGCAGCATGCCTCCACCAAATTAATTAAAAACAACAACAACACAAACAAGCAAGCACCTTGCTCTTCTGTCTTTCTCACACCTCTTCATTCATTCTAGTGGCATTGGGAGCTGTGGTGTGTCACTCAGTATACCCTTTTGTCCAATCAACCCCATCTGCAAAATTTTCATTGCAATGAGTCATTGGACTGGTTCAAGGCCTCTGGTACATCATCATCACTGGACCCTCACCAAAACTCCTCTTGGATATCCTGCTATTGTCTTGAGTCATAGAGATCCAGCAGATATTGGTCAGTAGGACCATACCCTTTATGAACTTTAGCAGGTCATATTATGGTGTAGATGTTAGAGTGGGCTAACCCAAGGCCCATAGCTCGTCAATCTGGGCCACTGGGTCAATCCCCTCAGGTGAAGGCCAGAGCCAACTCTTCTAAGCCCTAGCCATTGGGGCCAGCTCTCCCAAGTCGGTGGTGACAGGTAGGGCCAACTTTCATGAGTCTAGGAGCCAGCTCTCCTATTGGGTGGGTGGGGGACAGTCCCCAGCTGCACTATCCAGTGACAGCAGGGCCAGCTATCTCAAGCCCAGTGAGGGGTGGGACCAACTCACCATTGCCCTCAGATTTAAATATAGCATGGTTCCTGTTACCCACTGTGGTAACACAGGCTGTGGACATTATCACAGACCACAGGTATAACAGGAACATAGACCCAGACACGTCCTTGACATTAGCTCTGGTAGACATCACCATGACTCCAGTGGATCCACAGATCACTCAGATCAGAATGGCCCTGGTGGCAGCAAGGCCCTTTGATACCAATATAGTCTCAGGTATCTGTCCAGACCCTGGTCATTTGCATGGCCTTCAGTGGTTACTGAAGCTATGGACATCAACACAGATCCTGGCTGCTTCAGAGCCACAGACCTAGATAAAGCTCCCCAGCAGCAGCCAGGGCCTGAATGTCATCATGTCCTGCAAACATGATCCTAGTCAGCAGTCCAGGCCCAGATGCCACACTGGTCCCATGTGGCAAGGTGAAGGTCAATCAATATCAGCCCATTCCTCACTGCCCTTGCCTCTTTAGAAGCGCCTCTTACCACAACACATCGGCCATTCTGTCTGTCTTTCCCACCCATTTGTCAACCATATACTTGCTTATCATAATGGCACCCACCACCTGGTACTGCAAGGCACCTGGGATTCCTGTGGATATTTTAGGTTGGTCTGACCATGTAGACTCAGGCTGCCTCATGAGTGTCTTTTGCCTACCTCAAATAATCAAATAATCACTTTCTAATTAGGTATTTCAAATAGTGTAGTGGAAGACACAAAGGTTGAAAGAGATAAATGTATTATGCACTTATAAATGTATTATTCATTTCCCTAGTGAAAATTTACTCCTAAAAGTAAAGCCAGTGCCCTCTCAGTAGCCTTACAGTTCTTATAGGTCTGTGTCATTGTGAGCTTTGAAAGTTTTGAAGCTCCAGAGATGTGTTCACAAACACTACAAATGAATAGATGTGACTTAAACCCCAATCCTTCAACTAACAAGTGAAATACTTTTAAATAAAGTTTTTTTTACAAACAGTAATGAAGATCTTTAGTCTACATAAACTATGTGAAATACAAAGATACTCAAGAAGTTCTAATTTAACTAAGGTTGTTTTGTGGTTTAAATTAAGCTCACCCAGTTTATCCAGAGCTAAAAAATCCCTTTTCTGTAGAGCTGATCTGTAGATCCATTGTACATGACATATATGGTATTTGAGCAAGCTCCGAGTATCAAGGTTCCCCTTTCATTTTTGGTTTAATGGCATGTTGTAGAATATTATTTTAGGGTGTGTTACTTTTGTTCGTGCTGTGGAACATTTGTTGAATGATGCAAAGCTGTGTTATATGCTTTTATGTTGCATTTGTTTAACTCTGTGAATCTGTGTTACTTTCCCTGTCTGAAACACCTGACGGTCTAATAAAAAGTGCAACAGCCAATAGCAAGGCAGGAGAAAGGATAGACAGGGCTGGCAGGCAGAGAGAATAAATAGGAGAAATCTGGGAGAAGAAGATGATCTGTGTTTAATTTTTAACACCTACATAACAATGCAAGTGTAGTGTCACCTGCTTCTTATCTTGCCCTGGAGACACAGAAACAAGAGGTCTGTTGGAGCTTCCAAGCAGAATACTGCAGCCTAATTTGGGATCTCCAGGTTCCATTGAGAAATACTGTTTCTAAAAATAGCTTGGATGGCTCCTGAGAAGTGACACATGTGCTTGGTATCTTGCCTCCAAATGCACATGCATAAACCTGAATGTGTATCAGCATGTATGTTTGCACTCAACATAATAAGAATATGCATGTACACACACCCAATATTGGTAATATATGTATAAATTTTAATTTTGACTTCTTTGAAGAGAAGTATTTAACAATAATTGGAAAATTGAATAGTTCTCTTAGGTTATTGAATAAAATTATGGTTTAGCTGATTACTCAGGTTGTATTTGTATAACATGCAAGTGGACAGGTTTCTTTTCTTAAGTCAAATTCAGCTTTAAGTGAGATGTCCATAAAGTGACTAGTTTTTTGAAATAACTCATTTTTAAAGTAGTTACTAATTTTTGTTACACATAGCTTAATTTTGATATTCAAAACTTATGCCTCTATAACTCATTGAATTAGCACTATCAAATGATATGATGCGGCAAAAAGATTGAAATGACTGTGATGTTATTTTTCATAAAAATAAAGATTATCACCTCATGAGACATTTTAGTTTATTGAAGAGTAATTTTCAATAAAAATGGCACTATGGCTCCTTGTATGTTTTATTTTTATTATGTAGAGTTATTTATCTCAGGAGAAGCAGCAAAGAAAAATGGCATTTATCATGTAAGTTACTAAAATATGTCATTTTTTCTATATCCTTGTATTAACAGACCTAAATTAGTGAACTTCTGCCTCTAGCAGGTGGAAAAATTAGGGAAGGATAAACCATAAGGAATCCAATCTCCTTAAAAAGCAAATGCTGTGGAGCTTGCACAGGACTAGACTAGGCCCTCTGCATGGCAAGACAGTTGTATAGCTTGATCTGCTTGGGGGCCCCCTGGCAGTAGGATCAGAATCCATCCCGGGTTCACAAGTGAGCTTTTTGGTGTCCACTACCTATGATGGGACACCTCTTACAGCCTTGAGGCAGGGGGAAGGGCTTGGACTTGCCTCTCTACTGGTTGTACCTCCTCATGGGTGAGCTTATCTTCTTGTGAGAGGCAGTAGGGGGTGGGTTGGGACAGGGAGGATGTGGGGGTAGAGGAGGGAAAAGTGGCATCAAAATTGGTGTGTAAAATGAATGAAAAAGTTTTCTTAATAAAATAAAATAAAAGGTGTTTTAAAAATATGTTTATTTATTAAATTTTTTTCATTTTACATACCAACCCCAGTTCCCCCTCCTTCCCCTTCTCCTGCATCCTCACCTCCCTCCCACTCCACCCCCATCCATAAAAGCAAAACAAAACCCCCACAAAAATCTGGTCAGCAAGATTTTTGTCCTACTTTCTTGAAGATCAAAAAACATGCCAGTTTTCTAATTCTGTTGCCTGTGGCACAGATGGGGTAAATTCATCATTTTAGTGTAAAGCTGACATGCTTATGAATTGAGATCTAGAGAGAGTTAAAATGTAACATAGTCCTATCTCTACTGATTTTGAAAATCTATAATAGCTTGTGAAATCAAAGCCATCAAGGTTCAGGAGTAGCTATTTAATTTGTTGCTGTTTGTTCCATTTCAGTCTTCTACATATTTAATCTAGGGCAAACAGAATTATTTTTAGACTTTGTAACAATCTTGTAGCAACAATGAATGGGTGACGCCTCCCACCTCTGAGCCTTGTAAGGAGTAGTAAAGTGATATAGATATCAGATTTAAAGATATGTATCCAATAGTCACTTACTCTCAGCATTTTGACCAGTTATGAGTCTTTGTATTCTCTGCTATCTATTCAATAAAGAAACTTCTTTGATCACTGTGTAAGCACAAATATTTACAAGGCAGTTTGTCACTATGTCCATTTAGCAGAAAAACATATCAGTTTCCTCCCAGGATCTTAGACTTCCCTACTCATGAGTGTTTGGTGTGGGACAGAGAAAAAGCAATATTTTTATTTAAAACAGTTTGATAGTGGGTACAGTCTCTTTCTAAAGAAGAAAAGGGGATGTGATATAGCTATAATAGGATGAAAGAGTAGATTAATGAACTTACTTTTAAAGAGCAACAACTTGTTTGAAATGTTTTACATTGGTATACATTTTAGTTTATTGATACAAATTTAAAGTTAATTTTGTTATACTATGTGTATATTTCTACTCTTGTTTAAGGTATTATGTTTATACAGCTTACTTAAAATTGTAATGGATAATTAAGAAATAGATTAATAATCAGTTATCAATGATAATTATACTTGTAGCCATGTTAGTTAAGTCTTCTAGGTATACATAGATATATTTCAGATAGATAGGTAATCTTCAAATACTTCAAAGACCTACAGAATATGACATTTAAAGTTTTAAAAATTTAGACTTTCTGGTCAGTGAGACATGTCTGCTCCTGGCAGCACTGATTTACCTCAGAGAGGAGGATGGGCATTGAAGACGCTCTGTATGGAGTTTATCTTCACCTTGGCAAAAATAGCCATTTGGGTGAGAAACTGTTTTTGCCTGGACTGCTTGAAAAAAACTTATCAACTGGACATTCAGGACCCATAGGCAGGTGACCACTGAATTTGCTTGGTGAAATGGTCCTTCAGTTTCCTGCTTTACAGAGGAAACTGCCAGACATTCCACAGGACATAGAGAGAAGCAATTGAGAGACTCTAGGCCTGTGGGCTGAAGATAGAACCTTGGATGACTGTCCAGGCTGCCAGCTGTCTCTGTCTACTCTTGCAAGACTCTCAAAAGTTGCTTGTGTCCTTATCCCATTTCTCAGGTAATAGTATATCCTTCTGAGGCCTTTGATATAGTTGAAGACTAGGTAGTTAAAATTTCCTTAGTTGGGATAAGAGCTAAGTTAGATATAAAAACTTAGACTCACAAATATAAGATAGATAGGATATCTTCTTTAATTTTGCTAAATACAAATGGAATAGATATTGTAACTGTAATTCTTACTAGATAACTGCTTTTTATATGTAATTTTACTATGTTAAAGTTAAAATCTTCCTTTAAAAAAACTGAAATGTGGAAGTACTGTGGGATGTCCTGTATGTTGTGAATATATGTTGCTATGATTTATTGATAAATAAAACACTGATTGGCCAGTAGCTAGGCAGGAAGTATAGGATAGGTGGGACAAACAGAGAAGGGAGGCTGGGAGGTGGAAGGTGGGAGGAGACACCAGCCTGCTGTCCAGGGAGCAGCATGTAAAGGTAGCAGGTCAAGCCGTGGAATACGTAGAGACATATAGACAAACAGAAATGGGTTGAGTATAGGTATAAGAGCTAGACAACAGAGCAAATGGCCCAGCAGCTTAAATAATATAAATGTCCATGTGTTTATTTTACAGATGGGCTGCGGAACTGCAGGGGCTTGGCGGGACCTGGAGAGAAACACTCCAGCTACAGGTGTTTGTCAGGTTTATAAAATGAGGCTTAAATTCCTTCCCGTGGAGTGGGCTTCAAATTGGATGATACAATAGGTCACAATATCTTATATGTCAAAGAGAATAAAACATGACTCCCTCATTACATTTTTGAATGTGAAAATTTCTTCTAGAACAGTGGCAAAAGAAATTCCCTTAGTGGCCACAGAGAAATAAGGCACCACATTTTGTGATACAAAAGTATATATGGTCACATGACAAGGATCTGTGTGGGAAGTCTGTGGAACTTCAGCTGGCTGCTAAGAAAAGAATGTGGACCCAACTCCTACATCAACAAAAAGGTGAATTTTGCCAAACACTTAGGGAGATGAGAACCAAGGCCTTCCTCAGTTGAGCCTCTTGTAAGAACACAAGTATGTAAATATCTGAAATAGTAAAATAGCAAGTGGAAGATACAACTAATGCAGTTGTAGACAAGAAGTAGAAACAATTGTTTTAGCTCTGTAATGTTTCAAACTCTCACTCCTGGCTGAATTTAAATCACCAGTATTATTTTGCATTTGTGTTATCAATAACAACAACAACAACAAAAACAAAACACAAAAATAGGTTGAGCTGGAAAAGGGTTATTTCTGATAGTATTGAGGCAAAGATAGATGTGTTCAAATTAATGAGGTATGTCTTTGGGGTGTTAATTATAATATTGTGAGAACTTTGAAGAAAATAGTTCAAGAATATGCCAAATGGAAATGAAGAAAATAATTCACTCTTTCACTCAATAAACTGAAACAGATGAAGATGGTACTGATTTCAATGAGGGTCAGGAAGAAATTTATGTAAGACATTAAAAATAAGTAATAAAGCAAGGGGAGAAAGTTCTTCATATATTCTGGATCACATACCCACGTATTCAAACAATGCTGATAAAAATGTGCAATTTAAAATTACATATATTACATATTACATGTGCTTCATTCTGTATATACTCTTACCTTGTAATTGGGTTTTAAACAATAGAGTGTAACAACACTTTATGCAGAGTTCAAATTAAGTTTATTATTCACTAATTTTAGATGATAAACCAGATTATTTAGCCATATGAAAGGATGTTCGCAGGTGATATGCAAATAGCATTTTATGCATTTAGGAACTTTAGCCTCCTCAAATCCCAAAAAGAACGTGAATTCTGAGGCATCCCTTTTCCCAATAACAAGAAACAACTGTAATCCCAATAAATGTGTTAAGACTTGATTATGTGCATACCATATGTTGCAGAAAATAGGAACTCTGGGCCAAATTCTTTTTGATAGTGTCCACCTGTATTCAATGCCCTCAACACTTTGACCCAAGAGCAAAAGTCAGTGTTACTTCCATCAGATTGTCTCTGCTGACTGGAATGCTGAATAAGTCCCAGGAATGGAGCAGAGATGGTTCACTGGGACACTACATGACCTGGAACTTCTGGAATTCTCGCTCTCTCTCTCCATCTCCCTCTCTCTCTCCCCCACTGTGTGTGTGTAAGTGAAGGAGCAGAATTCAGCAAGAAGTAAAGGAAGTAAAGGAAGCTTATCTGATCTCTTCTCATGCTAATATTACAGTATTTTCTAAGTATGTACGCATAATGTTGAATACTCATGCCCTAACCCAATGTGTATTTTGAATAAAGTAAATTGAAGTTGGAAGTTTATCCAGTCCCACCAAGCCCCCAGAGTCCCACAACCCACTTATAAAATAATATCACTCAGAAGCTTATATATAAATATATATACATATAATTATAATAAGTGCTTGGCCATTAGCTCACGCTTATTACAGATTAGCTTTTACACTTAAACTCAGCCCATTTATATTAATCTATATGTCACCACATGTTCTGTGGCTTTACCTATGTGCCATTACATGCTGCACCCTGGGAGGTGGGATTGCATCTCCCTGCCTCTCATTTCACTATCTCCCTTCGATTTTTCCACCTGGCTCCATCCTACACTGCCATAGGCCAAATGGCTTTATTTGTTAACCAATCAGAGCAACACATTTTCACAGTGTACAGAAAGACATCCCACACCACTTCCCCTTTTCTGTCTAATCAAAAAGGAATGTTTTGACTTTAACATAGTAAAATTACATATAATAGAACAGTTATCAAGCAAGAATTGCAGTTACAATATTTAGTCTTTATATTTGGCAAATTAAAGAAAATATTCTATCTATCCTATATTTGTGAGTCTAAAGTTTCATATCTAATTTATCTTTTATCATAGCTAAGGAAAATTATAACTGTCTAGTTTTCAACTATACCAAAGACTCCAGAAGGATATAATATTGCCTAAGTAAATAGGAAATGCATTGTAAGCAACTTTCAAAATTCTGAAAATGACAGAGACAGCTGCATGCCTGGACAGACATCTGAAGTTCCTCTGTAATGTTGGGGCATCCATCTTCATCCAATAGGTCTAGAGGTTTTTAGTTACTTCTCCCTGTGTCCTGTAGAATATTTGGCAGTCTCCTCTGTGAAGCAGGAATCTAAAGAACCATTTTTGCCTTGCAAAGTTCAGTGGTCATTTTCCTATGGGTCTTGCTTGTCCAGTTTATGTAACACATTATCAGCAGTTCATGAGAGAGCAGTTTCTTACCTAAATTTCTGCCAAGTAGAAGATAATTTCCTCATAGAGTGTCTTTAATGTCCATCTTTCTCTTTGAGTAAATTGGTGCTGCCAGGAGCAGACATGTCTTACTGTCCAGAAAGTCTAAGTCTTTAAAACATTTTAAATGCCATATTCTGTAGGTCTTTGAAATATTTGAAGATTACCTACCTAATTGAAATATATCTATATATACCTAGAAAACTTAACTAACATGACTATAAGTGTGATGATAATAGATGACAAATTATTAACCTGTATTTCTTAATTATACATTATAATTTTAAATGAATTGTACAAACATCATACCTTAAACAAGAGTAGAAATATACATACAGTATAACAAAATTAACTTTAAATTTGTATCAATAAACTAAAATCTATAGCAACATAAAACATTTTAAATAAGTTGTTACTCTTTATCCTATTACCATCTATATCATCTATAATATAATCAAAAAAGAGATTGCATTTATAATCAACCCCCTTTTAATATAATAAACAACCACTTCCTGCTGGTTGAGGACACTGGCAATCTAATGGAGATCCTGAGAAAATTAAGACTTATGGTCAAGTCCTGACTAGAATATTCTGTGATGCTGCATTGTCTGAGCCAGTTGCCTTGAAGCCATTCTGGATATTGAATCACCTGGACCATGGTGTCATCAGAGACCTTTCATGGGTTCTTGGATGATCAAACCAAATTAGCCTGGAAGCAATCCACAGGTTCTCATCTTCTGTGGAAACAGAAGCAGAACCTCTTTTCCAAAGCAATGTATCCTTAGACGTAAATTTTGAAGTCATTCTACCTTTAAAATATACATATTGGTTTAACTCAGCAGCCTTTATAATTAATTGTCTCTCTCCAGCTAAAAATTCCAAAGATGACACAATCCAGACCCTCTGTGTAATTTCCATCTTTACATGGTTTATGTTTCATATTACTTTTACTGTCTCTTTAAAGACTTTATTTTTTAAAAACTATTTGTTTTTATAACTGTATATACTCCTTTTCCTCTCTCTTCCAAGCCTATGTACATTTTTACATATAATATAAATTATTTAGAGTTTTATTTCACCTGAATCTGACTTATTGTAAATCTATAATCCTTCTCTGACCAGGAGAGATTTTAAACTGCTGAACTGTGTGTTTAGGACTAAAGTGGCAGCCTTGGCTGCTGATTTCACCCATTTCAGCTTTTGAACATGGAGAGGTAATTCACCTCCAGCTCTGGGGGCCATGCTCTCTGCTAACTCTGGGAGGCAGTGAGTCCATGCCTCCATTCAGCAGCATGTAGCCCAGAACCCTTTTTTTGTTTTGTTTTGTTTGTTTTGTTTTTGTTGTTATTGATTTTTTTGTTTGTTTGTTCTTGTACTAGCAAAAGCTAAATCCATCATGCAGTGCACTGTGCATCTTGGAGACTCCACTGTGTACTGTGGTGGGAATCTGCCATGCTGCTTAGCTTATGGCAGTGGGTGGCCAGCTTCATCTCACAGGCAGCTGTTGGGAGAAGATTCTCTATGTTGTTACTGGGATAAGATTATGAGACTAGGAAGCCTAGTGTGGATCTGTTTCTATGCATTCAGAATCTTTAAACTTTCTTAGATCTATGTGAATCAATGCCCAATGGTGAACGCCAAATTTAATAGGAAGTTTCTCCCATCCTTGGTGAAGTGCCCTGCAGTCCTACAGCCCACTTATAAAATAATCACTCAGAAGCTTATATTAATTATAACTGCTTGGGCATTAGCTTAGGCTTATTGCTGACTAGCTCTTACACTTAAACTCAGCCCATTTCTATTAATCTTTTTTCTCCATGTGTTCCGTGACTTTACCTGTATGCCATTACATGCTGCTAGCAGGACAGCAGGAAGGTGTCTCCATACCTCTCCTTTCTCCTTTCACTTTCTCCCTTCCATTTTCCCATCTGGCTCCCTCCTGCTCTGCCATAGGCCAAACGGCTTTATTTGTCAACCAATCAGAGCAACACATATTCACAGCTTATAGAAAGACATCCCACAGCAGTAAATAAAAATGAAAATATTAACAATAAAGAGCAAAAGAAATGACTTCAAATGCAAGGGTCTGTGTGGGACAAAGGTAGTACTGCTGGTGGGAATGCAAACTGGAGCAGATACTATGGTAACCAATGTAGCAGGTATTCAAAGAGTTAAAAATCAACCTATCACATGAGACAAACTTACTACTCCTGGGCAAGTACCTAAGGAACTCTGAATCCTCCTCTGGAGATAATAAGCTCACCCATATTTGTTGCCATTTTATTAACAATAACAAAATGGGCAGAGAATGGGAACAGCATAGGTTTTCATCAAGTGATGAGTGGATAATGAAAATGTTTGTTTATACAATGAGATTCTCATTTTAAGAATGGACTACAAAGCCAACATCTCTTTCTCTGCCCTCTCCCTGCCCCCCCTCACCCTTTATCTGTGGGACAGATGGAGGCTACAACAAGAAGATGACAAAAGAAGGAAACAAAAAAGAAAAGAAACTAATATCCACATGCCATGCCTGCCAGCAGACCAGGCAGAACACCTGCCCAGTGGTTTTAAAACAGTCTAAAGGTAACTATCTCCTTCATCCAGCATCCACTTTCTTCCCCTTTCTCACCCATCTGTTACTTTCCAGAAATGGATGTTCTCATTTTGTTTGGCTCTAATTATAATTGGAGAAAGCCATCTATGTCATTTAACTTTTCTATTGATTCCTATTACCAATAATCATCTGTAGCTAAATTGTAGAAACATAAGGAATAGGCTTTCCTTCCTATTGCTTTTACCAGAAACGTGGCTTATCGGCAGATTTTCAGGACAGTTTCCAGGGGTCATAAGTCAAGGACAATTTAGTCTGTTATTCAAACAGAGAAATGTCTCATGCAATAGAAAAGACAAAGAGGAGTGAACCCAAACATTTCTCCTCACAGACAGAACACTATAACTTCCTCATCAATTATAAATTGATTTCCTAAATTACTCAGGATAAAAGCAAGCTTGAACTCCAGAAAAAAAATCTTTTTTTGTTGTTTATTACAGATATCTTTATGTCAAGTGAGGTCCAGAAAAATATTATTTATAATTCTGTGCTTTCTTTAAAGAACATTTAAAAAATTTATCACTTCAAGTTGTCTTCTAAAAGAACAAATAAATAATATAGTTGTGGTGAATTTTCTTTCCTAAAATAAAACCATTTCATTTTTATTCCTCTTTTGCTGGATAGGTTCATCATTGGTAGATCAAAAGTTCATAGCTCTTATATTATCTCACAATATATTATTTGAAGTACAAATAAAATGTGTTTTATGTGGTCAGCTGTTTGCTCACATTGCATGACTTGATCTCTCCCTCAAATAGAGATGGTGCTGCCTTCAGAGCTGGGAGTTTTGAGAGCCTGAGCTAGTTAAGCTGCCAATGGCCCAGAGTTTATAGACCTCTGCTATTACCCTGATAGATTCTATCCAGCACATCCAACATTTTTTTCAGGGTAGCCTGACATTTACAATCCTGGTAAATCATGGAAAAAGGAAGGTATTCTAGTTCACTTTTCCTTTGTAATGTTATTCAGACATGACTCCATGATTATTTTCTTATTCAGCCCTTCAGGTATTAAGAACATTAACCCTCAAGAAAGGGTTTGGCTATTTGAATAGGTAAATGGCTCAAAAATATAAAAGATCTGTGAACTGGGTATTATTTTTAAAGTAAATATATATAATTTTCAAATAAACTGCAACCATGTTCTTTTCTGGTATTTAAAGGAGAGCATTTAGGAATAAAGTAAAGCAAGTTTTATATGAGTTTTCAGGATGATCATTGACTTACTAGGTGAGTATAAGTCTTCTTTTTCCAGTCAAACATCTGAGAGTTATTCTCATACCATGTGATGCACATGTGATAATATTTTAAAGTAAGTAATTGTAAGTCTTTTGAAAACACACAGTACCCTAAAGGATGTAGATGTAGGAAAGGACTTTCTGAACAGAACCACATTTGTAAAGGGAGTAAGGTGAGTAATTGATGACTGGGACCTCATAAAACTAAAAATCTTCTTTATAGCTAAGGACACAATCAAGTGAAGAAGAAATATACCAAGTGGGGAATGAATCTTTTCCAGATATGCATCTGGCAGAGGATTAATATCCACAATGTGCAAAAGAACTCAAAAGGCAAGGAGTCGAGGAAACAACCAAAGTGAAAATAGGCTATGTATATTAAAGGAGAATTCTCAACAGAAAAATATATGGCTAAGAAATGCCTCAAGAAACTATTCACTTTCTGAGCAAAGTGACTAGACTTGCCTGTACTGAATCTACCAGGTTGAGCTGAATCCCCAGGGGAGTCTTTGCCCTGGAGGAGATGGGAATGGGTGGGCTGGGGGAAGGCAGGGGGCGGAGTGGGAGTGGGGAGGACAGGGGAACCCATGGCTGATATGGAAAACTGAAACACAAATATCCATATAAAAAATAAAATTTGAAATTAAAAAAACTGTTCACTTTCTTTAGCAGTTGGGAAATCCAATTTAAAACACCTTAGAGATTTCATCTCACCTCAATGAGAATGGAGAAAATCAAAAAAAATTGTGATTTTGTGAGTGTGTGGAAAAAGCCATTTCATTCACTGTTGGAAGGAATGCAAATTGATGCAGCAACTATAGAAATTAATATGGGAATCCTCAAAAAATTAAAAGCAAATCTCCCATATTACTCAGCACATGACCTTGGCATATGCTGACCAAAGATTGGACATCCTACTCTGCAGATACTTGCTCAGCCATGTTCATAGCTGCCCTCTTCTCAATAACCAAGAAATAAAAACAACATAACTGTTCTCTAAAAGATAACTGGCTAATGAAAAGGTGCAACATGTACACAGTGGGATACTATTCAGCTATAAGACAAAATGAAATTATGAAATTTACATAAATGGATGGACCTAGAAGAGATTATATTGAGTGAGGTAACTCAGACCCAGAAAGACAAATACCACATGTTCTCTCTCATTTGTGGTTCTTTGCTCCAAATCCTCAAATATGAGTATACAACATGAAATAACCACAGAATCCAGGAAAGCATAAGGAGCTATAGGTCTATGTGAAAGTGTTTGAGAGAAGAGTAAGATGATACAGGTGATGTAAAGTCAGAAACAAAAATGAGTGGGGATTCCCCAAATGCAGAGGGGGGGAAGACCTTGATACAGTGAAAGAAGGGAAGAGTAGGGACAAATAACCCCATGGTTACTTGATAAAGCCTCAAGAAATCATATTATTTTATATTTACTTAAAATTTAACACTATATATATTAAAGAAAAAATATATGTATATACATATATATAAGTACACACAAACATATATATATATATATATTTATATATACATATATATGTATATTTGTTCATTATCTAAGAAATACACACACACAGACATATAAAATAATTATTGTTTTGTTGTTGTTGTTCAGGTACATGGGAAGTTCAGCTACATGGGTTAGAAATGCTCCCCACAAGAACAATAGACTTACAAAAGCCCCAGTACAGGCCATTGATGCACAAGAAATCTCTTTTCAGATGATGTTCAGTTTAGGCCAAGTTTCTCTGAAAACTGTATAGATTACTTACATGGTTCTTAAGTTGCCTCTCAGGGATTTAGAGTGAAACCCTATTTTGAAAACACACTGAAGACATAGCACTCAGATGAATCTATCTGGATCTTACCTGAAAGCTCCTTTTCTCCAGTCCAGTTTCTAGGGGTTCAGGATAAAAAAATGAACTAGGGGATTATACAAGCTACCAAGGGAGAAAAGCAATTAAACAGACTTACACAGCTGCAAAATCTGTGAGCCATGTTGATCACTATCATGGCAAGATATGCATAAAGTTGCAAAAGGTGCCACTCACATGTTTGTGGCAAGCAAGAGCTGTCTTATTAGAACCAAGATCCACCCAACAGGAAGAAAATCATACCTAGTACTGGAAACCTACCCAACTTCCATGGACTTGTGAGATGATGTACCTCAGAAAAGAATCTACTACTGCCCCTTTACTAGACCAGCATAATTCCCGACTCCATTATAAATTGTACCCTTTGATCTAGCCCGGAACTCCCATCTTGATCAGAGGAGAGTGCCTGGGGATATAGCGAGAGGCAACTGCCACTGGGTCCCACCGCTGGACACAGGACACTTCGGGAGGACCTGACCAACTTGGCTCTAGTTTCCTGCCAATCAGCAGGCCCTGCAGGAAGGCTCTTCTTTTCCAAGACTGCAGGCAGACACTGCAGTCTCCATACCCTGCCCCCACACTCATCTGCCGTAGACCCCAGCCACTTCCTGAGAATCAGAGACCAGCCCCAAGCTTCCATCCTGCCCTGGAACTCCCATCTGGACCAGAGACCAGAGGAACTCCCATCTGGACAAGAGGAGCTCCCATCAGGACAAAAGGAGAGCCCAGGGACTTCCCGAGACTCAGAGTCTATCCCCCCAGCTCCTATCCTGCCAGCAGTCTCGTCTGGACCAGCGCTCCCATCAGGCCCAGAGCTTCCATCTGGACCAGAGAGAGGCTCCCTAAATCTGTCAACTCTTTCTGGACCAAGTACACTGATAAGACCAAGAACAAACACAAGAGGAGATGGGAAGACGTCAAGGCAGAAGTACATACAACAAAATAAAGAGCAATACAGCATCACCAGAACCTAGCCCTTCTCCAACAGCTAGACCTGAACATCACGGAATGGAAGAAGAAGAAGAAAACAACCTTATAAGTAACATCATGAAGAGGCTAGAGCCTTATATAGAAGAAAACAAAAATGAAGTAGAGGAACAGACAAACAAAAAATGGGAATAACGCTATAAAAAAAACTAGAGGAAAGGACAATTAAAGCAGAAGAAAACAATAAATCCTTGAATGAAAATCATGAAAAAGTAAGGGAGACAGTCCAAGATCTAAAGAGGGAAATAGAAAAAATGAAGAAGACACTAGCAGAAGGAATGTTGGAAATAGAAAATCTGAGTAAACAAACAGGAACTACAGATGCAAGTATAACCAACAGAATGCAAGAGATGGAAGAGAAGATCTCTGGTGTTGAAGATACAGTAGAAGAAATAGTTTCATCAGTCAAAGAAAACACTAAAACCAACAAAGTCATGACCCAAAATGTCCAAGAAATTTGGGACACCATGAAAAGACCAAACCTATGAATAATAGGGATAGAGGAAGGAGAAGAATACTAACTCAAAGGCACAGAAAATATATTTAACAAGATCATAGAAGAAAACTTTCCCAACTTAAAGAAAGGAAATGCCTATGAAGATACAAGAAGCCTATAGAACACCAAACAGACTAGACACCCCAAAAAAGTCCCCTCGACACATAATAATTAAACAACTCAACTTACAGAATAAAGAAAGAATATTAAGGGCAGCAAAGGAAAAAGGCCAAGTGACTTATAAAGGCAAACCCATCAGAATAACACCCGAGTTCTCAATGGAGACTTTGAAAGCCAGAAGGATCTGGGCAGATATAATGCAGACACTAAGAGACCATGGATGCCAGTCTAGACTAATATACCCAGCAAAACTTTCCATCATCATAGATGGAGTGAACAAGAACTTCCAAGACAAAACCAGATTTCAACAATACTTATCCACAAACCCAGCCCTACAGAAAGCACTAGAAGTAAAATTCCAACCTAAGGAAGGAAGATACACCCATGAAAACACAGGCAATAGATAACACCACAGCAATAAACCCCAAAGAAGAGAAGTACACACACACTATCACCAAAAAATAAAAATAACAACAGGAATGAACAATCACTCGTCATTAATATCCCTTAATATCAATGGACTTAATTCACCTGTAAAAAGACACAGACTAACAGAATGGATACAAAAACAGGACCCATCTTTCTGCTGCATACAAGAAACACACCTCAAATTAAGAATAAAAGGCTGGGAAAAGACTTTCCAATCAAATGGTCTTAAGAAGCAAGCTGGTGTAGCCATCCTAATATCCACCAAAATAGACTTCAAACTAAAATCAATCAAGAGAGATGATGAAGGACATTACATATACATCGCAGGGAAGATCAACCAAGATGAAGTCTCAATTCTGAACATTTATGCCCCAAACACAAGGGCACCCACATATGTAAAAGAAACATTACTAAAGCTTAAATCACATATAAAACCCCACACATTAATAGTGGGAGACTTCAACACCCCACTTTCACCTCTGGACAGACTGGCCAAATTGAAACTTAACAGAGACATAATGGACTTAACTGATGTTATGGCTCAAATGGACTTAATCAATATCTACAGAACATTCCACCCAAACAAAAAAGAATATACCTTCTTCTCAGCACCCCATGGAACCTTCTCTAAAATCGACCACAAGCATGGCCACAAAGCAAATCTCAACAGATACAAAACAATTGGAATAACCTCCTGTGTTCTATTGGACCACCATGGTTTAAAGTTAGATTTCAACAACAGAAAAAACTACAGAAATCCTACAATCTCATGGAAACTGAATAATGCTCAACTGAATCACCAATGGGTTAAGGAAGAAATAAAGAAAGAAATTAAAGACTTCCTAGAGATCAATGAAAATGAATACACCACATACCCAAACTTATGGGATACTATGAAAGCAGTGCTAAGAGGGAAATTCATAGCATTGAATTCCGACATAAAGAAGCTGGAGAAATATAGTGATATTTTATTTGTATTGAAATGTGATTTTATTTGTGTGTCAATAAAGTTGCCTTGATGTCAGAGCAAGCCAGAGCAGAAGCTGAGCAGTAGTGGGGCGCACCTTTAATCCCAGCAGTTGGGAGGCAGAGCTAGGCAGATCTCTGTGTGTTCAAGGACACAGCCAGCATGGCAGACACATGCCTTTAATCTCAATACAAACCTTAGAAAACCTGGAGGTCTGTACAAACAGGCAGTGACAATGAGGTCATGTGGCTGGGTTTACAACCAATGAGAAAACAGAACAGAAAGTCTTTAAATAGACAGGACACACAGAAGTAGGTCGCTTGCGGAGAGGAAGAACAGCAGAAGCAGTGAAGGGTAAGGTTTTCTGCTTTTGCTCTGACCTTGTGGTTTTTAACTTTGCAATCGGGTCTGTGTTTCTTATTTAACAAGCCAGATACATCTACAGAGAAATCTAATGCTGGTGACTTAACAGCACACCCAAAAGCCCTTGAACAGGAAGAACCAAAGTCTTCCAGGAGGAACAGATGCCAGGAAATCATCAAATTGAGAGCTGAAATCAATAAAATAGAAATAAAGAGAACAGTACAAAGGATTAATGAAACAAAGAGTTGGTTCTTTGAGAAGATCAACAAGATAGATAAGCCCTTATCCACACTAACCAAAAGACAGAGAAAGAGCATCCAAATTAACAAAATCAGAAATGAAAAGGGGGACATAACAACAGACAATGAGGAAATCCAGAGAATCATCAGGTCATACTTCACAAACCTCTACTCCACAAAACTAGAAAATCTAAAAGAAATGGATAATTTTCTGGATAGGTACCATATACCTAAGTTAAATCAAGACCAGATAAACCATTTAAATAGTCCAATAACCCCTAAGGAAATAGAAACAGACATTAAAAGTCTCCCAACCAAAAAAAGCCCTGGACCTGATGGTTTCACTGCAGAATTCTACCAGCTCTTCAAAGAAGACTTAATACCAATACTCTTTAAATGGTTCCACACAATAGAAACAGAAGGTATATTACCAAACTCCTTCCATGAGGCTACAATTACCCTGATTCCTAAACCAAACAAAGATGTGACAAAGAAAGAGAACTACAGACCGATCTCCCTCATGAACATTGATGCAAAAATACTCAATAAAATTCTGGAAAACAGACTCCAAGAACACATCAAAACAATTATCCACCATGATCAAGTAGGCTTCATCCCAGGGATGCAAGGGTGGTTCAACATACGAATGCTGTGGATATCGTTCTGTGTAAATAAAGTTCTGACTGGCCAGTGGCCAGGAAGGAAGTATAGGTGGGACAAGAGAGAAGAGAATTCTGGGAAGTAGAAGGCTGGGGAGAGACACCGCCAACCGCCACCATGAAAATCAACATGTAAAGACACTGGTAAGCCACAAGCCATGTGGCAAAGTATAGACTAACAGAAATGGGTTAATTTAAGGTAGAAGAAGTAGATAACAAGAAGCCTGCCATGGCCATACAGTTTCTAAACAATGTAAGTTTCTGTGTGCTTTCTTGGTTGGGTATGAGCAACTGTGGGACTGGCTGGTAAGAGAGATTTGTCCTGACTGGGCCAGGCAGGAAAACTCTAACTATATACGAAAGTCCATCAATGTAATACACCATATAAACAAACTCAAAGAAAAAAACCACATGAACATCTCACTAGATGCAGAAAAGGCATTTGACAAAATCCAACACCCCTTCATGATAAAGGTCTTGGAGCGATCAGGAATACAGGGAACATAACTAAACATAATAAAGGCAATCTACAGCAAGCCAACAGCCAACATCAAATTAAATGGAGAGAAACTCAAAGCAATACCACTAAAATCAGGAACAAGTCAAGGCTGTCCCCTCTCCCCATACTTATTCAATATAGTACTTGAAGTTCTAGCCAGAGCTATAAGACAACATAAAGAGATTAAGGGGATACAAATTGGAAAGGAAGAAGTCAAGCTCTCCCTATTTGCAGATGACAAGTTAGTATACATGAATGACCCCAAAAATTCATCCAAGGAACTGATACAGCTAATAAAAACCTTCAGCAACATTGCAGGTACAAGATCAACTCAAAAAAATCAGTAGACCTCCTATATACAGTAGACAAACAGGCTGAGAAGGAAATCAGAGATACATCACCCTTTACAATAGCCACAAATGATATAAAATACCTTGGGATTATGCTAACTAAGCAAGTGAAGGACCTATATGACAAGAATCTTAAGTCCCTGAAAAAAGAAATTGAAGAAGTTGTCAGAAAATGCAAAGATCTCCCATGCTCATGGATAGGCAGGATTAACATAGTAAAAATGGTGATCTTACCAAAAGCAATCTACAAATTCAACACAATTTCCATCAAATTACCAACACAATTCTTCACAGATCTGGAAAGAATAATACTCAACTTCATGTGGAAAAACATAAAACCCAGGATAGCCAAAAGAATCCTGTACAATAAAACAACCAGTGGAGGCATCACAATCCCGACCTCAAGCTCTACTATAGAGCTACTATAATAAAAACAGCTTGGTACTGGCATAAAAACTGACATGTGGACCAATGGAATTGAATTGAAGACCTTGACATTAACCCGCACACCTATGAACATATAATTTTTGACAAAGAAGCCAAAAATGTACAATGGAAAAAAGAAAGCATCTTCAACAAATGGTGCTGGCATAACTGGATGTCAATGTGTAGAAGGCTGCAAATAGATCCATATCTGTCACCGTGCACAAAACTTAAATCCAAGTAGATCAAAGACCTCAACAAAAATTCAGATACTCTGAACCTGATAGTAAAGAAAGTAGGAAGTACTCTTTAACGCATTGGCACTGGAGATCACTTTCTAAATATAACACCAGTAGCACAGACACTGAGTGAAACAATCAATCAATGGGAATGGAGGGAGGTGCTGGGGGTAGTGTGTGGGTGGGGGCGGGAGAGGGGAGGACAGGGGAACCCATGGCTGATGTATAAAATTTAAAACACATAATAATAAAGAAAAAATAAATAAAAATAAATTGTACCCTTTTACCTACCGATAAGTGTAGCTACCTTTCATCAAAGAAGCTTCTTATTACAGCAAATGGAGACCATCACAGAAATCCACAACTGGATACAATGTATAGGTCAACAGATCATGGGGAGCCCATCCCCAGGATATCTATATTACAGCTCCTGCATCTGTGGTTCAGGGACATAGCACTGTAAAGGGTGCAAAAAGAATATAAGAGCCAGAACACCAAGACATATGCTGTGATACAACATCTCTTAGAATGGCTGCAAAAAAAAAAAAAAAAACACCTGAGCAATGGCAATTATCAATAGACGTATTAATAGAGAAGAGGGGAAATTTCTCAGGGTCTCACCTATCGACAAAAAAACCCCAAAAACCCTGTTAGTGACTAGTGACCAATGGAAGGAGAAGTAGCCAAGGCTGAGCCCTCTGGTGGTATTGTATTCCCCAAAATATTGTGCAGGCTAATAAACTTATCTGGGGTCAGAGGACAGGATGGCCACAATATTAAACAGAGGTTAGGCAATGGTGGTACATACCTTTAATACCAGCACTTGGGAGGCAGAGCCAGGTGGATCTCTGTGAGTTCAAGGCCACATTAGAAACAGCCAGGCATGATCAATCATGCCTTTAATCCCAGAAAGCAAGCCAGGGAGTGATGGCAGAAGGAGAAAGATGTATAGGGCATAAAGACCAGAAACTAGAAGCATTTATCTGGTTAAGCATTTTGCTAGTTACGCTTTTAGGCTTTGGAGCAGCACAGTTCAGCTGAGATTCATGAGAGACCATCCAGTCTGAGGAAACAGGATCACCTGAGGAACTGGTAAGGTGAGGTAGCTGTGGCTTCTTCTGCTTCTCTGATCTTCCAGCATTTACTCCAATAACTGGCCTCAGGTTTGTTCTTATTAATAAGCCCTGTTAAGATTCATGCTACAGAGCCCCGTTACTGATTGTCCAATTCAGAGTGATCAGTCTTGTAACTACATACACACAAGCAACAAATGTAGACTCTGTAGATTTTAGTTACAGATATTTGTACATATCTGTGGATACAAACATACATAATTATGTATGTAACAATAATAATCAAAGTAAAATATTCTATAAACTTGAAAGTGCAGGATCATAAGAGATCTTTGAAGGAAAGTAGCTGTGAGGGGATGATGGAGGAAAGAGAAGGGGAAACCAATGTGAAATTCAGGAATGCATATATGTGTGTGTATAATAAGCATATATGTAACAATGAAAGAAAAGCTGACATGAATTTGAAACAGAACAATTATGGGTAAATAGGAGGGCTTGAAGGAAGTAAAGACAGGGTGCATTATGTAATTATATTAAAATTTCAAAAAATAAGAAAATCTATATGAAAAAAGAAAAAAACACAAATTTCTTTATCACTTACCATTTTCTCCTTCTTGAAAATTCCAAACAAAGCATATTTGCCCTCAAAGAGAGTATAGTTGAATCATCATTGTATCTGTGAGCTTTTGTGTTATATCAGGGGCAAATGTTTTGCTTGTTATTTAATAGAAGGCTTAACATTATTTGTACGTTTTTCTTACACACATTATGCACATAATCAAACCCATAGCAAGTGACTAATTGCAACAATGCTCCACATTGGAAAGTATTTCATACCAACAGAAGTAAGTCACAGATGCAGTCTGTTTTATCTATGATGCGGGCCTTGAAGACAGGAATAGACTTCTTTTACTTTAGGTTGTCTAATCTATGAAGTAATGGTGTGAATGTTTCTGATATGTAAACGGGTGGCAAGTGGTGACACATTCCCTATCGTAAGGACTGACACATTGAAAACATGAGAGCTTAGCAAGAAAAACAAAAGAAAAGTAAGCATGGCTTTCCATGGTATGGTTTTTTAGAACAAACATTGAGGAAAAGGAGTGGGGGATGTATATTTTATGCTTAATATTGATGAGGTCAGGAGAACTGTGTTGGTGCTGACCGGACAACAGGGTGGGATCTCACAGTCATAACCTGAACTTGGAGGCTTGGCAATGGCTCTCTTTTAAGATTCTTCTTCTTAGTTGTAGCTGATCTTCCTCTAGGGTTAAACCAGATTTTCTCTGGTTCAGGAGTATGTGACTTACTATTAGACAGGGCAGACCAGAGAATTTCATTATTACCAGTTCTTACATCCAAAAGTGGTTCAGCTGGGCAAGGAAAAACAGTATAGGTTTTATGGATGCCCAGAAGGAAAGGAAGTTTTGTTTCTACAATCTTGCTCAAGAAAGATGTATTTTACTTTTTATTAGTTTCTATAACTTGTTTCAGGGACGAAGAAAGGCTGAGAAAGCACATGGGAGAAATTGAGAGAGACCTGGCTGACCGCTTTGAAGGGCAACCAGCATTCTTCAGTCAAAGTATTTGACTGTGCAGATGGCCATAACAGAGGCTACTGCTTCCTTCCCAAGAGCCAATTTTACTTAAACATTGTTAGCTGTTATGACCAAATGAAACACTGGTTTGTAAGTATAGACAAAATAGAAATGGATATGTTAAAAGTAAATGATTACATATAAATAAAGCTGAGATTGTTTAGAAATGATTTGGGATGAATCATAAATCAAACTCTATTTTAGATAAACAGTGTGGAGCAAGAATCTTCCATTATTGCTTCATATATTATGAAGTACTATTTTTCTGCTAAAGCAACATCCCTGACCGAAAGGTCCTTAATATTCACTTGGCTACTTTTTTTTTTTAGTTTTTTTTTTTTAATTATTTTATAATTTAATTTAATTTTACATATCAGCCATGGATGCCCCCGTCCTGCCTTCCCTCCAGCCACCCCCACCATTCCCATCTCCTCCAGGGCAAAGACTCCCCTGGAGATTCAGCTCAACCTGGTAGATTTAGTACAGGCAGGGCCAGTCCCCTCTTTCCAGGCTGAGCAAAGTGTCCCTGTGTAAGCCCAAGGTTCCAAACAGCCAGCTCATGCACTAAGGACAGGTCCGGGTCCCACTACCTGGGTGCCTCCCAAACAGTTCAAGCTAATCAACTATCTCACTTATCCAGAGGGCCTGATCCAGTTGGGGCTCCTCAGCTATTGGTTCATAGTTCCTGTGTTTCCATTAGTTTGGCTATTTGTCCCTGTGCTTTTCCAATCTTGATCTCAACAATTCTTGCTCATATAATCCCTCCTCTTTCTTGCCAATTGGACTCCTGGAGCTCCACCTGGGGCCACTTGGATACTTTTTACACAAGGTTCATCCTAACTTTGGGTTTTGGGCCTTTCTTACAATATTACTTTAGAAAACTTTTAGATTATTCCCTTTCATGATTTAAAATGGTAAAAACTTCTTTTTGGTTAATTTTACAAGAGAAGAATGTGATCCCAAGTAAACCAGAGTCATTGCTTTGAAATTGGTCATAAAAGAATATGATAATCATATTTCTCATTTTCTGTGAGTGGGGAGATAAAACCAGACAGAGGTCAGGGGCCACTGGAGGTAACCATTGTTTCCTGGACATGACAGGACTTTGAAACTTATGGAACCAGATTAGTGTAGTTTCCACCACAAGATATAAACACAGTCACATTGTACATGGAAAAGGGAGAGACTCAAAGAGTCCCTGTTCCTAACTGAGAAGCTACAGATAAATGACGATTTCTGGATTAGAGACATTCAGTTGTCTTTCTGATTATGGGCCCTGGTAGGTCAATCTCTATCCAGAGGATGCTCCACATCTTTGTTTATAAAGGTATCAAAGATTGGACTTGAGTTATCGAAAACGTAAAGGACAGAAAGTTGTGAGAGAGTTGAGAGGTAAAGGGGCATTAGAGGAGCCCAGAGGTGGAGGGGAGAATTAACATGATCAAAACGTATTTTATGAAATCCTTATATCATCAATAAAAAGTTGTATTTTAAAAGTTATTAATGAAGATTTACTGTTTCAGAAAAGTGTTCATATTTAAGTAAATTAAGCTTTCCCTAGCCTCAAGGTTTATTCAGTTCTTAGACTTGTTGATACCAATGTTATTTTGGAAAGGGTTGATCTTGCTCATATCTTTTGCATCAGACACTCATTAATTTGTGCAATAGTTGATTGTTGAGGAAAATGTCTTAGATCATTTATTATTTGTGTGGGCACATATGTTATGAATATTTGCATCACAAACTAACTTTTTTTTTTTTAATTTTTAGTTTTGCAAGACAGGGTTTCTCTGTGTAGCTTTGCACCTTTCCTGGATCTCACTGTGTAGACCAGGCTGGCCTCACAAAGATCTGCCTGCTTCTGCCTCCCAAGTGCTGGGATTAAAGGCATGCACCACCACCGCCTGTCCTTTATTTTTTGTTTAAGGTTTTGTTAAATTTTTAGGCCTAATCATTTAAGGATCTGCTAAGTAATGAGTTGAAGGAAGACACATTCAATTTAAGCATAAACTGAATTATCTGAATATCAGTTTCTTTTAGGATGTATAATTTGGGACCTTCAACTATTACAACTTCTACCACCAACTCTAAGCTATTGGGTGGTTTATAAATATCACTCTGAGATTAAGGAAAGGGTAGAAATTAAGCATAACAATTCAAGTATCATTTAATTTTATGAAACTGATTTAATCCCATACTATAATGTCAAGTATGATTGTTATGTCATAGAAGAACCTCCACGTTGACTTTAGAATATTAGCTGTTAAGGTCACTGCTGTGATGATTTGATGGTTGAATGTCTCACTAATGCACATGCTGAAAGCTTGTTCCCAGAGTGACCCTGTTGTATAATAGTAGGTGTTCGATGGGATGGAGTTTGTAGGGGTTGGGCTATGCAAGAAACTGTCATCCATACCTATTGTTTCTCTGTGGTTAGAACACAGTTGTTTATGAAGTGGAGTTAGCTTGAACCCTCTCAATAAAAGTTTGCCTGCCAGCCAGATGGCACAGTGATTAAGGTGCTTGCTGCTCAGTCTAACGGTCTGCATTCAATCCCTTGAACCTGCATAGTGGAAGCAGCGTTCCTTACCTCCAAGTTGTTCTCTTTTCTCCTCATGAACACTGTACATAGAGTTTACATTATTGTAAAAGCAAACTCTTTTGAGGAAATCGTATTAAATACATTGTCATTATTATAGCCTGAAAAAACATTTTTGAAGTTCTATATCTTTCTGGTTTAAAATACACCAATAGAGAAGCTCTCTTGTAAACCAGATTTGATATCTCTAAAATAATTTGAATAATTAGACAAAAATTTTAAACACTGAGTAAAATATCCAGGCATGGAAATTGCCATGACCAGCCTACCTTCATGAAAGTATATGTTAATAGATAATATTTAGTAAACAATATATGAGAAGATATTGTGAATATTCAAAATGGTAAATAAATTATAATTAAAATTTATCCATAAGAGAAAAATCTTAATAGTTAACTTTATGAGCAAGTAGAATAAGAAATTGGATAAAATACTTACTTTTTTTTCTAATTGAAAAAACTATGCTATAATTTATTTCATATACTTTTGTAAGTATGCAAAATACACAGTTTCTTCTTTAATGTATTTGTTTAAATCTTAAACAATTTATACATCATCTTATTAAGAACAGAATGTTGTAATCTTCCTTTATAATTCATTATTTCTCAAATTTGAAATCATGTCCTGCATACCTATAGAATATTGCACAGCACGTTTTCCCAGGAAGAGCTCAGGCATTATGTTGGACATTCAAGAGTGTTAACAATTTCACTTGATTTGAAACAACTAGACTGAAGTTTCAGGCTTATACTTTGTAACTCTATTACCAGGGTAGCATTTTTGGCTTCTTGATCCTTATTTTCTTCACATGTGAAATGAAGACTGTTCTTGTTTCTTTTCATCCTAATTTTTAAAAAGAAAGTATGTTTCATTTCTTTGAATTTGCATTGCTTACAGTTTCCCCATGCCTATGTAATTTAATGCAATTTATATTTAGTATAGTTGTTTATACTTACCTTGATATTCATATAGAACCTGTCTGAGAAGTCATGCCCCAATGCTCAGTTTTATATTTTTATTTCGGTTGCCTTTCTCTAGTTCTTCTTCAGGCTTAAACATTTACAGTCAAGTATATAATATTATCAAACTATTGAGGTATAATAAGCAAGTTCTAGAGAAGTTAAATAGTACATGTGTATAAGTTAATGCTTCATAGACTCGATAATCTTTCTTTTCTTAAATCACAACCATATATAATCCATACTTTTTCTTCTTTTTCCAGATCCCTCCATTCATATGTATAACCATGCAAAAGTTTATACATCATATACATCAAATATAGTTATAGAAAACTGATCAAATCAGGTAACTCAGAGTGGTCTGTTAAGACAAATTGCTAAATGGTCTTATTAATAAATACCTGGAGCCAGATATTGGGGTGATAACTGAGAGGTCAGAGGAGCAGGAAAAGTCACAGCCAACCTCATCTTACCATCTCCTCAGTCCCCAGAGAGAGCTACTTCCTGTATACTCACTCCTATATCCTTTCTGTGTCCTGCTATCTCACTTCCTCTCTTTCCCCAGCTACATCACTTCCTCTTTCTGTTCAGCTCTATCATTTCCTGTCTGTACAGCCCTCCAGACCACTGTGGTCAACTAGTGCTGGGAACTAAAGGTGTGTGCCACCATGCCTGGCTCTGTTCCCAGTGTGGCCTTGAACTCACAGAGATTTGGATAAATCTCTGCCTCCCGGATGCTAGAATTAAAGGCGTGTGCTACCACTGCCTGGCTTCTATGTTTAATATTGTGGCTGACTTTTTCCTCCAATCTCCATGCAAGCTTTATTTATTAGAACACAAATAAAACATCATAACAGCAGTCTTATTCCTTGGTTGTAGAATCAGCTTGCCTGCTTTGCTCACCACATATTGGAGCAATAGCATATAATGTATAAAGATGTAGTCATGGATGTTATGGAAGAAGTATTATTCCCATTATCATCTCAACATCATTTTATATTCATTAATACTCACATATATCTAAGTCATGGAAGAGATGGAACTTCTAAAATTTCATAAAGCCCATACCCATCAGAGCAGAGATATCATATTTCAATATTCTGTTGTGATTCAGTTTAGAAACAGTTATAGCTTTTCATAAATAGCATAGTAATATGGTCATTGGTGGTATCTGGTGTTCAAAAGGGAAAAGTAGGTTGATCTCTCCATCTGAATTGTTCCTTTAGCAATTTGAATGACTAAAGAGAAAGGATAACTTTAGCAGAGTTAGATTTTACTCAATGAATAGCTAAGGAAAACAGGAATTTCCAGAAATAAGGTATTTGACATTGGTACATTCTTCTTAGAAGTTATAAGGTCAAATATTGCTCTGCTAAAAATATCGGTAACAAATTAGCACAGATAGGGTGGCTAAAGGCAACACATATTGATTATTTTGTCTTCTGCAGGTCAGAAGTTCACTTGAATGTGAGTGGGCTAAAATCATGGTGCAATCAATGTTGTTCCTTTACAAACAGGAATAGCCAGTTAAATAATCTTAATATTACACACCCTGACACATGGATGCCTTCCTTTATTATATAAAATCTGTGATTAAATTGGCCAGCCAGAATACATGCTTTCTATAATTCTGATTCCTAATATTAATTGTATTAAAAATCTCATCTTTTCATCTTTGTCATATGTTATGCTCACACATTCTGAGGTTTGGCCAATTGTGTTGTAGAGTTTTTTCTACCTCAGGTTCTCACACAGCTTTAACTCTCTTTGACATTTATTTTATTTAATGGGATTAGAGAAAACGTACCAGCCTAAGTTTGCTTCAGGACTGCTTTCCAATGAAACAATTTTGGAAGCAGAATCAGTAACTCTTCTCAGTGTTGTAGAAATAAGAATCCTTTTTCTCATTCAAGAGAGATGGATGAGTTAGGTTATCTGCATTTGATAGAGTGACTACCCATCCCTGAAAGTCTGGTTCTTCATGCAGTGGGGATAAGGATAAGGTGGAGAGAAATGATCAATTACATATAAAAATGATGCTCATTCTAATAGTTATTAAATAGTCATTCAGTCTTGGGATGTGGCTGGAATTCCCAGGTTCTAGAAATATTGTAAAAGCCAATTGCCAGGGGAGTAAGTTTTTAAAGACTGTGTTTTCCCCAACTTGAAACTTCTTATAGTGGTCCCTAGTTCTGATACAATTTTCAGATAGTTACTAGACAACATAGAAGCACATGGAAGTGTTGGATGCCTCAAAGAGACTAGCAATGAAAATACTTAGGGAAATGAAAAATGAGAGATGTCACAGATATAAAAAAGTAAGTAATTTTATAAACCATGAATACAATGAGAAATTTAAAATACTCATTCTGAAGTGACCTACTAAAATTTGGTGTAAGAATCCTCTCCCCGATTTTGCTCAGAACTACAGAACTTAGTCTCAAATCAAGTTGATGGCAGAGTCATGCTCTCTCTGAAGGCGTGTTGAAATATGTTTACTCCAGACTTGTAACTTCAGATGGCATACATATATCCCACTATTTTGTTTCTGAGATGACAGAAATTTTGACAGGGTGAATGTAATATTCAATTTCACATGGAAAAATAGGAGCCAAATTTGACTTAGACCTCACCATTTGGAACTAGTTTCTGAATTCCACTTGGTAAAATAATAAAGTCTAAAATTAAAAAAAGAAAGGGGGCAGGAAGAGGTGGACAGGGCCTTTCTTTTCTTCTCACTTTTGTTTCCTACCAGTGAATGAAATTCTGCAGTACTGCCTCAAATCTAAGGAATTCCTTAAAATCTGTCTGCAATTGATTACTAGTGCTATTTCAATGTAATACCTTTCAATGGTATTACAAGGAGTTGCTAATGGTTGTGGTTGATGGTGCCCAACTCCTGCATCATGTTCATGCCATAGCCACTGTTTATCTCTAGTTTAATGGCCTTTTGTCCACTTTAAGAATGGCCTGACTGCTTTGTCTAATCTTTTAATCTATCACATTGTGTGATATGACTCCCCAATACTGACAGTCTGTGGTCATAAATTCCACCTCTGTAGTAAGTAACATACTGTGCAACTACAGACATAGAAACACATAACACTGTATAAGAATAGTAGGACAAGCTCTTTTCTGGCACTTTGGAATTTATGAAAATGGAGTTTCAAATTCAAAATAAAAGGTACAAGATGACTTATCACTTAGCTCTCATAAAAAAATGTTACATGAAGATGTAAACCAAGCTGGATGGTGGTGGCAGACATCTTTGATCCCAGCACTTAGGAGGCAGAGGCAGGCGGGTCTCTGTGAGTTCGAGGCCAGCCTGGGCAACCAAGTGAGTTCTAGGAAAGGCACAAAGCTACACAGAGAAACCCTATCTTGAAAAACCAAAAAAAAATGTAAACCAAGTATATTTTGTTAACAGTCTTACAGAATGTGAGTCTCATATGTAATATAAAGTGATAGCAATTAACTCTTACAATGGTATTAAAAACAATTTCTCATTAGTTTCTTTTACAGATATTGACAAATTACAATGAAATACACATAAGAAAAAGTAATAATGAAATTAATTATTTTGTGACTGAAATTAGTTAATAAAGACCAGAAAAAAATTTACAAAGAGCAAATTTGAATTACACATAGAAAATTAGTGCTGTTTCCTCACCATAAGATGACTTACTAATATTTTGTTAGTTTGTCACAGCATACACATTGTATAGCTATTAAGGTAGATTAAATATATAAGTATGTGTATTTGTAACACATATTTGTAATGCATTTTTAATGTAATTTATGTGTTTTTCAAAGGAGTTTTTGGCCTAAATCTATCTTGAGTGGCTATTCCAAAGTTTATTAAATAATTTTACAACAATCTAAGTTATAGTTCATCTCTATTTTTAAGTGTCATAAATATACTATTCTATATTTTAATTATTAAAACTTGTCCTTTTGCATTAAGGAGTAATCTCCTATATTCTCAGGTAGATCAAACATATGGTATGTTCAGTGCCTTTTGAATTTACTTAGATATTTTCTGCTAGTGTTTGAGATGCAAATTTCACCCCCAACTCATTATTTATGATTAAAGTTAAGGTAACATTAAATTTTCTAAAGAAGCAAAGTTTTAAAATTATATTTTAATACTGGAATTATCATATTTATGATTTATAAGAGTAACTGTGGGAATCGAATCTGTGAAACATTCTAGTCAGAATTGATTTATTTAGCCACTCAACAAATGTAGGAATGTTTACCAAATTGTGATGGAAATTCCTCTGGAAAGTGCAAATGAGGGGTTAGCACAAATATATCACAGAGATCATTTAGAAAAAAAAAATGATTTTTTTGGGAAATACAGAGACCTGCTACATAATGAAATCAATTATCAAAGTCTTAAAATCAAATGCCAACTTCTGTGAAATTTTGGAAAAGAAACAACTGGATAACCAATAATTTAATTGCGGGAAAAATCACGGAAACATTAGTTTCTGAGAATATGTGTATGTGTTTTCTTAGTGTCTCACATATCTGTTCACAAGGGAGAGATTCATTTAAAAAATGATTTCTTCCAGTGTCAAAATCTGATCATCACAACTGGTTTAAATAGATGACCAGAAAATCTTTACAGGAGCTAGTGAAAATATAGGACTACGTTTATCTCTAATGTTATCTGGTTAATTTCCCTTATACCTACTCTACAAATTAGAAGCTTCTTTGGAGCCATTAGTCCAGGCTTGAAACAAAGTGATGGGGTTTTATATCTATCATTAGTAAACTGGCTTGAACAGAAAAATCCCGAGCTAATTATCAATCTATTTACATGTCTATGTTTTGCTCTTTTCTGAAGAGGATTTGAAGTTATTTATTGACAAAACCAATAGAAGTTTATAGTTCATTTAGAATATTCAAATTATCTCCGAGGAAACAAAAGCCATGAGTCTTAAGGTCAGGATTGCTGGTCTGAACTTAAGAGTGTGTCTGAATTTGAACTTATTCCAATTGATTACCCGTTGCTCTTTCTTTGCATTTCAAAGCAGCACTTTGAGTCTATGTTCATCAAACATGACTGGTCAATCACTGTAGAAATATTGACACCAAAATCCAAATTATAACACTTTGCAAATATGTCAGAATTTCATAATGAAAAGGAGCAGTGAGAGTTCCCAGTCTTGATCTGTGTAAAGCTGTGCTTAAGCCAGGCTGTGGTTCTCACTCTGTTCCTAAAGTCCCTAGGTCCTGTAGCTTACAACTTTCAGCCTGTACTCTACAGCTTTTATCTTCTGACTATCCTGCAATTCTCACAGCTTCTCTTCCTCTTGCCAACGCCTTTGGAAAACCATTTTAAAGAATTTGAGCCTGAGAAGCATTTAAAGCCTGTATGCTGGGAGGTTTGGAGATAAGAGAAAAGCTGCTGGATGATGGACTCCTGTGATAGAAGGCATGTGGCAGATGCGCTCAGTGTTTACTGAGAAATTAGCTTAATTTAAAACGTCTTTTGTTTTCAGGTAAGAACTGTTTATTATGTATTTATTTTCTGGTTTTGTACAGGATAAACACATACAACACTGTCCTTGGCTAAGATGGAAAATTAACATTCTGATAAATACATTCTGAGTGATCCTTGCCAGCTGTTTGCTTTCCGTTTGAAATCTTGCTCATTTATTTTCTAAACCAATTACATGACAACCATGAAAATGAGTGACATATATGAGATCCAGAACAAATTAGTTGCCCTCCCAATGAAGGTTGTTGTCAAGATGAAGGCAAAATTCTTTTAAAATACTCTCTCACTCATGGAAGTAATGTGAATATATTATTTTCTACTACATTTTGATTAAACTCCAAGTTTTGTTATTAATTATGTATTAATTTGAGGATTAGAGATATTTTAAAGATGTTATGATGTTGGGAATATTGTTCTTTGATAATATTAAAATATTATGATATTTAATATAATAAAATTAAAATATTTTTCACAAAATATTAATCTTTGTCCTGGACATATCATCCCTAATGGCGTTTCCCTCCTGTCTTTTATCTACATACATCATAGATTGAGCTTGTCAAGTACCTGCTTCTCTTCGAATTCAAGAAAAGTGTTGGTCATACAGGAGCCCACTGTGCAACTGATTTATTGATATATTTTCAAATAAAATTCTTTCACATGTCCAAACAGTGAACTTCCACAGTCTCTGTATATCATTTGTTTCAAAAATCCTGTGCTTTATACATTTATAAGTGATGTTTTAAGTCTTTCCAGGTATTGATTTATCATTATCCACTGAGGAAATGGTGTGTTATTTAGTTATTTAATCATATGGGATTATTACATTATTACAGCTGCCAAAGAGCTTACTCTATGGCTAGACAAATGAATCCAGCTCTTAATGGTACACCTCTCTAATGCTGTGAGTTCATGCAAATAACATAAACTATTTTTTAACTTATTTCACAGCAGTAATTGCACACAGCTTGTCTTTTAAAAGGTCTCAAAATAATCAATAACTTTATTCTTTCTATATTTTTCTTTTATATATTAAAATTGTAGATGTAACCATATTGTTAAATAAACACAGAGTCAATTGCAGAGTTAAAAGCCAAGAGGTCAGAGCAATAGCTGAGAGCTGAAAAACCTTACCTTTTTCACTGCTGTTCTGTCTTTCCTCTCTGCAAGAGACCTACTTCCTGTATTTTTCTCTTTTTTTATAGACTTTCTGTTCTGCCTTCTCATTACTTGTAAACCCAACCACATGACCTCCTCATCACTGCCTGCCTGTACAGACCTCCAGGTCTTCTATGGCTGGTATTGAGATTAAAGGAGTGTGTCTCCATACTGGCTGTATCCTTGAATACACAGAGATTCCCCTAGCTCTGCCTACCAAGTGCTGGGATTAAAGGTATGTGCCACCACCGCCCAGCTTCTGCTATGGCTTGCTCTGACCCCCAAGGCAACTTTATTAATATACAAGTAAAATCACATTTCAGTACAAATAAAATACCACTATAAAAATATTTATTTTTTCATTTATTTTATGTAGGTGGATGTTTTGCCTATATGTATGCCTGTGTCCCATGTACATTGTAGGTACTCAAGGAGGCTAGAAGAGAACTTTAGGTCACCTGGGAATGGTGTTATAGACACTTGTCAGCCATCATGTGAGGGATGGGAATTGAACACAAGCCCTCTGGAAGAGTAGCTAGTGTTTTTAAGTGCTGAGCCATATCTAGAATCAGAGATCTTCTTTTCTGTTCTTTTTTCCTAACAGTACACATGAAATTATATTTCTTTCAAAGTTCTAAATGTATTATATCCATAATATATACCCATGCACCCAAGCATGTGTGTATATATAAATTTTCTTTATATACCTAGAAAATATTTGGCATGAGGAACTGATTTTTTAAAATGTGGTCATTCTTCTGATTTGATTTTTCCCTCATTATGATTAAATGTGTTAGATGCATGAAAGTCACGTCTAAATTCTTTTTTATCATTATTATTTTCCCCTTTAATTGAAGACAGATTCTTTTCTCATATAACATATCATGATTATGGTTTCCCCACCTTCTGCTCTTCCCAATTCCTCTGCTCCTCCCCTTCCATCCAAAATCACTCTTTGTCTGTCTCTCATTAGAAAAGAGCAGGCTTTAAAGAGATAACAGCAAAACTAATAAAATAAAGTAAAATGAGATAAAACAAAAATCATCACACTGAAGTTGGACAAGGCAAACCAACAGAAGGAAAAGAGCTCAAGAGAAAGCATAAGAATCAGAAACCCACATGTTCATACACTCTGAAATCCCATAAAAATAATAAGCTGGAAACTATAATCTATGAGGCCAGCCTGGGCTACAAAGAGAGTTCCAGGAAAGGTGCAAAGCTACACAGAGAAACCCCGTCTTGAAAAAACAAAAAACAAAAAGCAAAAAAGCAAAAAAAGAAAGAAACTATAATTTATGTGCAGAGGACCTTTGCAGACCCATGGCAGCGCTGTGCTTGCTGCTTTAGTCTCTGAGTGTGTATGAGCCTTGTTCTTTTGACTTAGAGGAACATGTTCTCCTGTGTCCTCCATCCCTGCTGGCTCTTCCTTCTTACTTTCTTCCAGTATCCTCACCTGCAGTGTTCCCTGAGCTCTGAGGGGAGGGATTTAATGGAGACATCCCATCTAGAACTGGATGCTTCACGGTCTCTCTTTTTCTGCAAAACATTTAGCTGTGGATATCTGTATTTGTTTCCATCGTCTGCATGATGGGCTAATCTATTAATCAAAGGGATTTATAATTTCTATAACATAAATTTTTATGATGGAACTGCTTGTGAAAGAACATGGAAGTTGCCTGACATCAATAAACTTGACTTTTATGGAGGAAATTGGCTTCTGTATACGGTACTGAGTAAGTTTGATGCCACATCCTGAAATCTAGTTTTGTAGCATTTCAAGGCAGGATGTGGACAAATATCTTTTTACTACGGACTGAGCACACTGGCCACAGAAGCAGTTAGTTTATTAATTTTTCTTACAGAAGTTACTTACAGTAGTATATATAGATCAATATATAATAGTATATATTACTGTTCAGTTTTATGTTTTCAACATTTAAAAACACATTTCCACTTTTCCTTTCCTCTCAAATCATTGTTGGTGTGTAGCATGAATCTTAAAAACCTGAGGCCAGTTATTGGGGGTGAATGCTGGAAGATCAGAGAAGCAGAACAAGCAACAGCTATCTCACCTTGCTAGTTCCTCAGGTGATCTTGTTTCCTCAGACAGGAGGCTTCTGAGTCCTCCTCCACATGAATCTCAGCTGAACTGTGCTGCTCCAAAGCCTGAATGCTGAACCAGCCAAATGCTTAACTAACTAAATGCTTAACTAACTCTGGTGCCTGGTTTTTACGTCTTATATATCTTTCTACTTTTTGCATCACTCCCTGGGATTAAAGGCTGGGTTTCTGGGATTACAGGTGTGTGTCACCATGCCTAGCAGTTTCTAAAGTGGCCTTGAAACTCAGAGATCCAGCTAGCTCTGTCTCCCAAATGATGGGATTAAAGGCGTGCAACTTCTGCTATGGCTTGCTCTGACTCATTTTCTAGCCACCATTTTTGGCTCTGTTCTAGTGGCTGTCTGCTCTCTGATCCCAGATAAGTTTATTTCGGTACACAATATTTTTGGGAACACAATACTACATTTCCCCTGTTTTTGTCTAAAATTAAAAAAAGCTTATAACTAATACAAGAAAAATCATATCCAATAAGTTTATACAATATACACAGTCAAGATTACATTAATGATGTCTAGTCCATTAACATTTAACAGATTCAGGTGAAAAACTCCATTAATATATAACAATGTCCAGTCCAGTAACATTTGATAAACTCAGGCAAAAAAAATTTCAGTACTATCATATTTAAAACAAATAGTTCCTTTTCCTTTTTTAAAAGTCATTTCAAAAATTGATATTTTTTCTTATCATATTCATATTCTCTATTTTTTCTTTTCATAAAAGTTCCAATAATCTACCTTTTGTCATTTTTATATCTTTCCCTTTTTCTTTTTAGTGTGGATTCAATGATCTACCCATTTATCCTATTATTTCTTTATCTTTTTTCTCAGGGTGTATTCAGTGATCTACCTCATATCTATAGTCTCCTTTTTCTTTTTTAAACAAAAACTCTATTTTTGGGTTAATTGTCAAATCCTGTATCATTTGTCCCGCTGCTGCTGCATAATGAGAAAGTGCAGGGCTTGTTTCAAGTCCTTGTTCAAGTAGTCTGTCAGGCTGGATCATCTCAGTTAACCATCTCTAAATTGTCCTGAGCAATTTGTAGTCCAAAGTCGATATTTCCATGGTGCTAATGGCTTTACCATAGTCCCCATGAATTCATCTTTGTTGGGTCCCATCATCCTTTTGAAGATTTCAAAGTTGCTGTTAGGCGTGGACATGGTTCCCTTTAGAATTTAATTTTTTTTTTTTTTTGCCTCCTCTGTAGTTTGGAGTAATCACAGTCTGATAAATGTCTGTCTCTCGAAACCATGAATGTTCTTCCCTAGAAGAGAACATCTTCACAGCAATTTCTTCCCACCATTTGTCTTGCCAAACTTTTCCAAACTGACCTTTGCCGATGCCTTCTTGTAACACGATGGTCCTGGCAATTCTCTGAACCAGCAGCAGTAAACCCTTTGTCCCAGGTAGCAGCATCACCACAGTCATCAACACAATGATGAGAAGCAGCTGGCAACTTGGAGCCACCATTTGTGTCTGGGCCCTGGCTGAAGCTTCTCCTTAGCAAGCCTCCTAAGCGGGCCTCAAACTCAGGATCCTCCTGCCTCTGCCATCTTTAGTAAATCCTACCAGTGTGCTACCACAACCAGCCGAGTGTAGCTCGGGCCTGAGCTGGGGCTCACAAGGCCACAGGCAAGAGGCTTTTTCATAAATTCGTAACACGAACGTTGGGCGCCATTGGTGTCATTAGAAATCATTTTCTCTAGAAGCATGAGTCCATCTGTGCTCTGGTTTATGTGTGTTTTGTAAGGTCTCCTGGGATGAAAGAATGACATCCCTTGTACCAATATGAAGGCTAGGAGAAACTGTGCCTGGAGCCTACCTGAAGTGGGCAGTAACTGTCAACAGGGAGTGCCTTCTTTTGGATAACACCAGGTAGTTATGATAGATCCTTAGAACTCATGAGAATAAGTTGATATGAAAAATCCCCATCTCTGATTCCCTGTCTTGCCATTTGCTTCCTCTCTCTATGATGCAATAGAGACTTCAAATGAATGAGTCTGACTGATCTTCAACTTCTACTTCTGAAATTGTGAACTAAAAAACCTCTTCATTATACAGTACCTAACTTTAGGTATTCCATTATAGTAAAGAACACTACTATAACCAGAGGTGATATTTTTGATGATTAACTCTTTTGAATTTGCAATTTTTGATGACTTTCCCCCAATTCCTTCCCTGTAAATTTGTGACTTCATTTTTTTTTAACAAGGCCAAGAATTTATTAAATCTTTATCCACTATCAACTCCCTAGGGATTGCTTTCCAGAATAAGAGTAGATAATAATAATAGTGATAGTAATTAGTTTTGTGTTATTTACTTGTATGTAAGTGTATGATGCTCTCTGAAACTAATGCTTCAAAACAATGAGGTACAGATTAAGAATTAAATATGATAAAGGCCTTATGGCTTCAGAATGCTGACCTAGTATACAAATGTAATTTTCTTTTTTCTTTATTAAGAAATTTTTCATTCATTTTACATACCAGCCACAGATCCCCTTCTCATCCATCCTCCCACTCCCCCTCCAGCCTTTCCCTTCATCTCACCTTCCATCCCTTCCATCTCATCCTCCAATAAGGTAAGTCCTCCCATGGGGAGTCAGCAAAGCCTGGTACATACAATTGAGGCAGGTCCAAGCCCTTTCCCCTGCATCAAAGCTGTGCAAGGTGTCCCGACCTAGGTAGTAGGCTCCAAAAAGCCAGCTTGCACAGTGATAGATCCTATTCCCACTGTCAAGGGCCCCTTAAATAGACCGAGCTACACAACTGTCTTGATATGCAGAGGGCCTAGTCCAGTCTCATGCAGGCTTCACAACTGTTGGTCGGAAGTTCATGACTTGATTTTCCACTAGTTTGGTTCTTTGTTTAGTTGTCTTTGTAGGTTTCTTCATCATGATCTTGATGCCCCTTGCTCGTAGAATCCCTCTTCCCGACTCCTGGAGCTAGGCCTGATGCTTGACTGTGGATCTCTTTTTTGTTTATTATTGTCTATTAGTTAGTTGTTTTTGTTTTTTTTTTTTTTTCATGGAGAAGCAAATGTAAAGAAATTGCAATAGAAATTACAGTATTCACTGGGCTTTATGCATGTTAGTAATTATTATTTTCTCAAGGACATCTACATAGTTCCATATTTTAAGTGGCCAGGCTTAACACATGTTCAATTAAAACATTAGAAATATAAACTTCCAAATATTATCATTGTCATGATGCCTTTCTCCAGTTTTTGTATCAGATATTCTTGAAAGGTTTTAGTTATTTTGAAAATCTACTCAGGGACAAATACTACTTACATGGGTAAATTTTTTTCCCAATATGTTAAAAAAAATTATAGAGCACTACTGCAGACATTGTCATGAGTACTTTTTTTTTCAGGATGACAAAAACATATTTTGGAAAATCTCCAAATAGGTATCAGTTTAAACTCTAAGTTTCAACACAGGAATCATTTTCATTGGGAATTGATAGAAAAAAAGAATGAAAAGCATAAAAGGGAAGAAAACCTCATGCTGTCCTATGGATAAAACACTCAACCTTCCAAAGGCTCAGGTTCACCTCCACAGGATGGTCAACCAAACTCAAAGTCTAGGATGTACTTGCCTGTTTGTTTTATTGGTTTATTTTCCTGAATCATATGTCAACACTAAAAGTTCAATCTGAACATTCTGTCTGTCTGTCTCTCTGTCACTTTCCCTTCATGCCCTGCCATGATTTGCCATTCACAATGAGCTTTTTCTAGGATTTCTTTTCCTGGGTACATAGATGTGGCAAATTGCCTACCAAATTAACAAGATTACCATAAATCAGAGAGAGAGAGAGAGAGAGAGAGAGAGAGAGAGAGAGAGAGAGAGAGAGAGAGAGAGCCTCCAGTCACTTATTCACAGGAGATTTGAGCTGCCTTTACTCTAATCCAGGTTGTCCTGCTGACATTGACATCTAAAGTGAATGTGATTCCGCTTCAGCGTGACTGAGCCCTGACAACACATTTGAAAAGACCCTGCAGAAAGCTCCTGTCAGATTTTATTTAAGCAAGACAATTTGACTAAAGATCACTTGCTGATGTGTGACTTCTAATCAGTCTAGCCTTTAGTGAGAAATGGAGCCCCAGCCCATGCTCCTGCCAAGCTAGGATATCCTGAGATGTGTGATGAGCTTGCAGAATCAGGCTCCCTCCTCTAGCTGTATTCTTTCATCTGTTGGAAAGAATCCCTCACTCTGCTGGATGCTTCCTTAACCTACTTCCAGTTCCAGTTCACTGTCACCATGTTCGTCATTAGCTAACAAACAGTAAATTCCCTGACTTAAGATTTCTTACATGCCAAATTGTAATGCCTAAAAAGGTGACCTATAAATCAAAGTTGGCTTTTCATGGTCAAAACAACTGGATAAAAAAATAATGTAACAAAAAAATAAATTGTTGCTGAAAAAGGGAAGTAAAAAATATTCAATAGGAGGAATGGGAAATGAGAAACCTGTGAAAGTAGAATTTGTCACAGTTATTCCTATACTGATACAGGAAAGACATTTGCACACACACACACACACACACACACACACACACACACACTCTTAAACTTTGTATTTTGGGGGGTTGTTTTTCCCGGGTCTATGTTATAAGGATTAAAGAAGTGCCAGGTTCTGTCCTCTGAAGACTAAGCCTGATGCATTATAGGAAAGAAAGCTCCAGCCCGCCTATTTTACAGGAATAAGTGGGAGACACTCTCTTCTCTAGATTGGCAGGTGGTAAATTGTGTGGGCAGATGCTTGGCTGTATTTAATTTTCTTTCTGGGAATTTGCTGTTGCAGTGACCTCTGATACATGTTATTCTTGCTATTCTGGGGAACCAATTATTACTAATCAAAAACTTCCTTCAAAATTGCCTATATAACATTGGGTTGTCACAAACATTTGAGAAGTCATTGATGTGAATATTGTCTCTATTATTTCATGAATTGTAAATAAAGATGATCAGTTTTCTTTCATATTTACACTAACATTATATTATTCCAATATACACAATGGGGCGTTTTCTTTATCAATATGAAATGGGAAAGAGCCCAAAATTAGATATAAGGATTTGACTGCAGGACTAGCTTTTAAGGAACTCTCTCTCTTTCTCTCTGTCTCTCTGTCTCTTTCTTGATCTCTCTGACTCTCTTCATTTCCATTTCCAAAAATGTTTCAGTGATTTGAATGTGACACTCAACAATAAATACTTATCTGTAGCTAGAGTTTTCCTACCTGTCCCAGAGTCAGAACAAATCTCTCTTACCCGCCAGTCCCACAGTCGCTCAGACCCAACCAAAAAGCACACAGAAACTTATATTGCTTATAAACTGTATGGCCGTGGCAGGCTTCTTGTTATCTACCTTTTCTATCTTAAATTAACCCATTTCTGTTAATCTATACTTTGCCACATGGCTTGTGGCTTACCAGTGTCTTTACATGTTGCTTTTCATGGCGGCGGCTGGCGGTGTCTCTCCCCAGTCTTCTACTTCCCAGAATCCTCTTCTCTCTTGTCCCGCCTATACTTCCTGCCTAGCCACTGGCCAAACAGCATTTTATTTGTACAGAGAGATATCCACAGCACTTCCCCTTTTCTTTTTTTTTTTTTAAGGAAAGTTTTAACTTTTACATAGTACAATTATATATAACAAAACAATTATCAAGCAAGAATTATAGTTACAATATTAAAGAAGATATCCTATCTATCTTATATTTGTGAGTCTAAGGTTTTATATCTAACTTATCTTTTATCATAAATGAGGAAATTATAACTATCTAGTCTTCAACCACATCAAAGACCTCAGAAGGATATAATATTACCTGAGAACCGGGAGAAGGATGCAAGCAACTTTCGGGAGTCTTGTAAGAGTAGACAGAGACAGCTGGCAGCCTGGACAGTCACCTAATGTTCCTTTGTAATGTTGGGGCATTTGTCTTCAGCCCACAGGGCTAGAGTCTCTCGGTCACTTTTCTCAGTGTCCTGTAGAATGTCTGGCTGTTTCCTCTGTGAAGCAGGAACCTGAAGGACCATTTTGTCAAGCAAAGTTCAGTGGTCACCTTTCTATGGGTCCTGCATGTCCAGGTGATCAAGCAGTCCAGGCAAGAACAGTTTCTTGCCCAAATGGCTATTTTTTGCCAAGGTGAAGATAAACTCCATATGAAGTGTCTTCAATGCCCATCCTCCTCTCTGAAGTAAATCGGTGCTGCCAGGAGCATACATGTCTCACTGTCCAGAAAGTCTAAATCTTAAAAATAGTTTAAATGCCATATTCTGTAGACCTTTGAAGTGTTTGAAGATTACCTATCTATCTGAAATATTGCTGTGTATACCTAGAAGACTTACCTAACATGGCTACAAGTATGATTATCCTAGATGATTAATTATTAATCTATTTTTAATTATCCATTACAATTTTAAATGAGCTGTACAAACATAATATCTTAAACAAGAGTAGAAATATACACACAGTATAACAAAATTAACTTTAAGTTTGTATCAATAGACTAAAATCTATACCAATGTAAAACATTTTAAATGAGTTGTTGCTCTTTTAGAAGTAAGTTCATTAATCTACCCTTTCATCCTAGCATATCTATATCATATCCCCTTTTATCTTTAGAAAGTTACATTTATAATCAACCTGTTTTAAATAAAATATTGGTTTTTTTTCTCTGTCCCACACCAGAGGGCTCTTCTGATTTGGGACACAAGAATCTCTTAACCTTTTCTTTTAGCAATATGTCTGGGTTTAGAGAAGGAGTGAGCCAATTCCATCTCCAAAGCCAGCTTGATAATTTGGGGAATGTGGGCGTAGTTTCTCTTACTACTTCCTGCTGGAGGGGGTCGCTGTATCTTATGGGGACACAAAGAAAATTTTAGGATTATGGAGTAGTCCATTAGGGTGAACCTCTGAGCCAGTTGCCTTGAAACCATTCTGGATGTTGGATCATCTGGCCATGATGTCATTGGAGACCTTTCAGGTGGTCTTGGCTGATCAAACCTGATGTATCTTAATCTGGAACAAATCCATAGCCTCTGGCTTTCTGTGGAAACAAAAGCAGAGACTTTTTTCCAAAGCAACATATCCCTATATCCAAATTTTGAAGTCAAGTTACCTTTAAAATTTACATATTTGTTTAACTCAACAGCTTTTATGATCAAATCTTTTTCTGCAGTTAAAAATCCCAAAGACAACATAAACCAGATTCTCTGTGTAATATCCATCTTTGTAAGACTGAAACACCACTGTGGCTGCTGGCTCCACCCACCTCAGCTTTTCAACATGGTGGTGGAACAGTTTACTGTCAGCTCTGGGTCTAGAAGCAGTTCTATCAAAGCAGTACATAGCCCAGAAACTTTTTTTTTAACTAGCAAAGGCTAAATCCACCATGCAGCAGAGTAAAGTGCCGCTTGTAGACTCCTCATTCCCGCCACACACAGATCAGACGCACACGCCAGGAACCTGCCATAGTAGCTCAAACCGGCAGGCTGCCGCTAACTTAAGAAAGACAATTAGGAAGCTGTTTTTAGCTCCGTCTTAGAATCTTTTTTCTCAGGTTTTAGGTGGAAACTCTTGCCAACACGTTGGATGCCATTTGTAGCTAGAGTTTTCCTACCTGTCCCAGAGTCAGAACAAATCTCTCTTACCCGCCAGTCCCACAGTCACTCAGACCCAACCAAGAAAGCACACAGAAACTTATATTGCTTATAAACTGTATGGCCGTGGCAGGCTTCTTGTTATCTACCTTTTCTATCTTAAATTAACCCATTTCTGTTAATCTATACTTTGCCACATGGCGTGTGGCTTACCAGTGTCTTTACATGTTGCTTCTCATGGCGGCGGCTGGCGGTGTCTCTCCCGTCTTCTACTTCCCAGAATTCTCTTCTCTCTTGTCCCGCCTATACTTCCTGCCTGGCCACTGGCCAAACAGCATTTTATTTGTACAGAGCGATATCCACAGCACTTATCACTAGTACTTTCTTCCTTGGAGACTTGATTGATAGATAACTTGACATTTAATATCAATTAAATAGTTTTCTTTTCAGAAACTACTGTGGTTGCATGCAAAAATGAGGGCTGTTAAAGAATCATAGTTGCAGAGATTTCTTGCATCACAATGATAGTAGTATTGAATGCAGATCCCTATTGTAGATTCATTGTGGCCTCTCTCCACATAGCTTAAGACACCATCAGAGATTTAATATTCCATCCTATTTCTTAACAATACAAAAATATTTCCCAGAATACTGCAGTGGGCCTTCTTCCATTAAATTATAATTATCATTAAAAAGAAAAAGAGAATTTACTTTCTTTTTCTCTAACCTCATCATTCCTTCCTGGATACTCTGACAAAAAAAAAATCATCCTCAGGACTGTATGTCCACACAATCTGAAGAAAAAAAGAAACAAGCCTTAGTAATGATCTAAGTTACATCTTTGCTACTCCAAAACCTCAGAAGAATGTATGCATTTTAAGCCTATTGAGTCATAAAAATCATATTACATATAGGATAATGTATTATGGAAAAAATGTCCTCAGACATATTTATACATCAGATTCACAAGCAGAGGAATAAAGGGAACATAACCATTTTTAAAATGCAGTGAACCTGAAGGACTGAGTTAAATTGTGTACATAAATCATACAATACTTGAATTTTGGAAGACCCTGCTGCTTAAGGTTGAAGTCTACCATCTTCAGGCAGCTCTTTGAGGTAGGTGCAAAGTGGAAGACTTGCTCCCATCAGCAGAGTCTTTTTACCCTCTGCCTGCCCTCATTTGGAATCTGTTCCTGAGCCTGGATTCCTGACTTACAAGAATGGCCTTTGACACAGCTCCCTGCAAATGCTCTCCCCCTGCCACCCATATGATAATTAGGATGTGCTCCTCTCTGTATGATGATGGGACAGTGCAGCCAAATGCAAACGAAGCATACTAGGATCGGTCCCGTCCTATATATTCCCCTCACTCTGGAATGAAGTTGAGCTCACTCACTGAAGGAGAGTCCCAGAAGGCCATTTCCATCACATCCACAGTTGTCTGAACCCTGTTCCCACTTCTGTTACCTTTGTCCTCATAGCCTTGTGACCAACAGACCATGAGGAAAAGGGAGACCCCCACACTATTGAGGATTAGTGATGTTCTCTGTTGTAGACTTGATAATGAGCAGATGGGAGGGTGGGTTACCTGTACCTGTCTGGACATGATTCATCTTAAGCTTCAGTTAAAAGGCAGATAGTTGGTCTGCTGTTTTTCTGGATACTAAGTTATGCATTTACAAAGCTATGTACTTCTGAAATTTGTGCAACTTCGATGTCTTCCAGACAATCATTATAATGGGGGTGTTAGCCTGTTGTGGTTATATTTGAAACATAATCTAAAGACTTAATAAATAAGGCAAGGATTAGGTCATTTTACCCACTTATTTTATCTATTATTTTAGTTAAGTATTGCCAATGGTCTATGATTGTGTTTTTGAACTCAGCTGAAACAGAAATATATTTCTTTAATTTCTTAAAAAAAGAAGAAATACTGAATTGTTCTAAATATATAGACACACTTTAATTCCTATGGAAAAGCATAAGTTACAATGCTCTGAACTCATAGACTGATTTCACATATGAAAATGATATTGTACTGAGTCAATCCAGTACCAAAATATTGGTGGTCTACAATAAAAATAAAAAATGTTGTGTGTTGCAGTGGCATTGGAAGTTGCAGTGTGTCACCAAGTATACCCTTTTCCCTAATCAGCCTGATCAACTTTGCTTGTGAATGTTCATTACAATGAGTCATTAGGCTAGTTCAAGGCCCCTGACTTCTGTTACAACATCAACACTGGACCCTCATAGAGACTCTCAGACATCTTTTTGTTGCTCTGGATTGTGGGGGATCCTGTGGCTATGGATCCACTGGGCTGGCACATTGCTTCACTCCAGCAGCTCCTAGATGGGGAAGATGTTGAGCCAGACCAACCCAAAGCCCTGGTTCTTGGATTGGCTGGTGGTTGAGTTGTTCAGCATCAGCCTGCCAAATTTCCTAGCCTCTGGGGCCAGCTCTCCTGCTTTGCCCAGGCAAGGGGCAGGACTGGCTCACAAACAACACTCTGAGGAGAGATGGGTCTAGCTCTTCCACACCCACAAGTCCAGGGACAGCTCTCTTAGGAGGGGCAAGATGGGCTCTCCAGCACCTATGCCATAGGGGTCAACTCTCCCAAATCCACATAATCACCAATACTACCAAAGGGTGGCTTGTGGGTGGCACAGCCAGTTCAAGATGCTCCTCGAACACCAACATGGCTTTTGACTGTTTTACAGACCCCAGACAACTTCATAGACTTCAGCGGTAGTAGGACCACTGACATCAACACAGACACTACTAGCTGCATCAGGTCCACAGGCACAGATAAGGGCCTTGGCTACAGCAGGGGCCCAGACATTACCATGGGCTCAGATGGCTGTGCAGGACTCTCACATGAGGGTGTTCCTTACCACCACACTGCCCCTGCTTCCACCTCTCCACAGTGCACAGACAGCTCAGCTTCTTCTTCTCTCTCATCTCTCCATGACATCTCTTCCTTCTGTTGTGCCCCTGGGCACAGCTGACATGAAATTCTTAATAAACTAAAATGGCTGAATAAAAATAGGATCATAGTTATGCACATAAAATAGTGGTTGCGAAATGCACAAACATTATAGTAATATATTGTTTTACTTTAAAAGTGTTCTTGAAAAGTAAACATCTAGGAATTGAAAGTTGTGAGTTATAGAAAGAAAGATTCCTAAACTCTGAAGGAAAGTTACAAATGTAATAGCTATGTATTTTGTTGTATCAAACGAGGAAGATTGAGGGAGACTGATACATTTAAAAGTGTATGTTGTATATTTCTACTGAGTTCAGCCACTTGCAGTTTTCTGAATTAATGTAGCATTTCTCAGGGGAGGCATGGTGGTTAATTTTCATAGTCAACCTGAGAGAATTGGAAATCACTAGGACACACAGCAGTGTATGAGGACATTTCCAAAGACATTGAAACACAATGAAAGACCCACCCTGAAAGTGGGAGGCATGGTCCTATGGACAGAGGTCCTCAGCTGATTAAAACCTGAGGAGTGAGTTGAGCATCATTATTCCAGGTGGTTTTTTTTTTCTCACATTGGTAACAGTATCAACTGCTCTCACATATCTGCCATCATGCCTTTTCTGACATCAAGGACTGTACCCTCAATAAGTGAGACAAAATAAATTCTTCCTCTCTATAGGTGTTGCTTGTCAGGTCTATGGCCACATCAATGAGAAAAGAAAATCTAATGTGGAGAATATCCTCTGTCAGTATCATGCATTCCCTTGTGGAGTCTCAGGTTAGAGTGTACACCTTAATCCCATTTATTTTATTAATGATATTCACTACACAATACCTTTCCTTTATTTTTCATTTCGTCTCCTTCCATTAGCCCATATGTATTTAAAATGAAAAATTAATAAAAAAGACAAATATTGGAGAATACTGTATATTAGCTATTCCTACATTTAAAATTTCTAGAAACCAAGGATTGTTGTTTTAATGCTTCTTTTGCAAATGTTAGACTAAAATTAACTTACTGTTTAAGAACAGATCTAGAATTTCTTAAAGGTATAAAAGTGGCTTAAGGTCAAGGTATTAAGAAGGGCACAGTACACATAATATGTATTTGATTTCAAACAACAGTTATCAGAGTGTCTAAGTTCCTAAGTATTTTTTCTGTAGGGACAAATATCTAGCTTCTATATTTTTGAAAGGAAATTTGAGAAATAACCTAGAAGTAATTTTATTCATTGTGCAAGGTGTTTGGTTTCATAAAAATCATTTCTTTCAAGTATGTTATGTATGTTGACCACATTCAGGCCTCATAGTCTCCTTCTTCTCCCCTCCACATCCCTGATATTTCTTTTGTTCCTCTATTTATGCCTCTATCTATCTATCTGTCTGTCTATCTATCTATCTATCTATCTATCTATCTGTCTGTCTGTCTGTCTGTCTGTCTGTCTGTCTGTCTGCCTATCTATCTATCTATCTATCTATCTATCTATCTATCTATCTATCAATCTATCTGTCTACCTACCTACCTATCATCTATCTGTTTGTCAATCTATCTCTAATCTGGGGCTTATTGTGACTTTATCTCTCTGTGAAAACATAGGCTCTACAAAACAAAGAAATCATATGGTATTTGTCTTTCTTTTCAAATCTGGTTTCTTATTATTATGAAGATCTCCAGATGTATCAGTTTTCCAGCTAATGACAAATCTTCCAGCTAATTTTAACAAATGAAAATACCTTGGAACTATTATTTAGTGCTTGAGGTGGCACATGTTTCTTTGTTTTAGATTCTCTTTTGTTTTATTTATTTATAATATTATTTTCTGAGGAGATTCACATTTTGAACCAATACATATTTAATATCACACATTATACAGACTATGTTTGCTGAGTTAAGTAGAATTTTCTGAGGAAAATATTGTATTGTTATTTCTGCTAGGAATCTGTGTGGGAAAGTATGGCTACTATCTTTCCTTTAAAACTGATTCAAACTGTTATAACAAATAAAGCTCACACCTAGGGTGGATCTAATGTTTCTCTGACATAAAAATCCTAAAATATTTTTACATAAACTAAAAATAAAAAGATGTTTCTTCTTTTTCTCTTCCCCAGGATTTCTCTCTTTACTACTCTCTTAAGTCATAAACCTAAGTACTTTTCATGAATTCTAATATAATAATCCTCATACACTTTTAATAAAACATGATGTTAGACTGTGTGTTACTGATTTACATAGAAGTTATTTATACATTACTGAGTTATCTCTCTAGCTTAAACAACAAATTTTATTGACATTTATTTTTATTTAGAAAAAACCTTAGATTGTAGCATCAATCTTAAATGGTCTTATAAATAAAATCAAACCCAAGGGCAGTTATTGGAGTGAATGCTGGAAGATCAGAGAAGCAGAACAAGCCACAGCTTCCTCATCTTGCCAATAACTCAGCTGATCCTGTTTCCTCGGACTGGAAGCCTCTGAGTCCTCATCCAAATGGGTCTCAGCTGAATTGTTGCTCAAAAGCCTAAAAGCTTAACCAGCCAAATGCTTCTAGTTTCTGGTCTTCATGCCTTATTAACCTTTCTGTTTTTGCCATCACTCCCTGGGCTTAAAGGCTCACTTCTTGAGATTAAAGGTGTGTGTCACCATGGCATGCTGTTTCCAATTTAGCCTTGAATTCACAGAGATCCAGATGGATCTTTGCACTAGAAATACTAGGATTAAAGGTGTGTGCTACCACTCCCTATCATCTATATTTAATATTGTGGCTGTTCTGTCTCTGAACCCAGATATGTTTATTAGGATGCACAATTTTTCAGGGAACACAATACCACCACATCAGAGGACACACATTTTCCAAACCAAAATTTAAAGGCCATACAAAACAAAACAAAACAAAAACAAAAACAAAAAAACAAACAAAAAAACCTTACACATTTTAAAGAACCAGAAAACAACTCAAGAGATTTTAGCAGGTGATGAACACAGCTAGATACATATTTAAAAAATCATAGTATTAATACTATATTGGGAATGGAGGATGTGAGTATAGCATTCAGCCAATAATTCATTAAGAAACACTGGTTACTTGTCCTATGATACACATATGAGATTTCTATAGCATTAAGAGCACATTGTGGGGCTGTAGGTGTGGCATAGTTGTAAAGTGTTTGCCAAATTTTTATGAGGACCAGGGATCCATTCCCCAAAATGCCAAAACAACAACAACAACAATAACAACAACAAAAAATGACATTTTGTTTGAATTGATCTATTAACTGTAGAGGCATAGATGATGAACATGAAAAAAGATACAATGGTGGTTGGATGGCTATGTAAAATAATGAATATTTATTAAAGACAAACAATATTGCCCAGTTACCTGTGTGTACCTTATATAAGTACTTTACTTGCTATTATATAAGGAGACACACAATTTGACAAGCAAATTGCTACAAATCTGTGAAGAGAACACAGCTCACATGAACATATGAGAGCTAATTTCAATCCTCAGAACCTATGTAAGAAACTGGGCATGGAGACTTACATTGCATTTTCAGTTCTGGGGAGCAGAGATAGGCAGAACCCTGGGCTCACTGCCCAGCCAGTCTACCCTATTTGACAAGCTCCAGACCAGGGAAGATCATGTCCCCATAAACAAGGCAGATGTTTTTTGGGAATCATAACAAAAGTTGACCTATATTCTTCTCATGTACATGAATTCATGAGTGCATGAATACACACATACACACACAAAATGAAATAATTTGATAGTGTAAAAGATTCAAATAATAGAAAAAGAAGAGGCAAGGCTCAAGTCATCCACTTCCAGCTACATCTGTTTACTGTTGAGAGTGAAGAAGATAGTCTGTGGAGATGGTTGAAGGTGTTAGGATGACAATAAAGAAAATTTCACTGCATATATACATAAGTGACATTTTTTTTTTCTTTTTGACAATGTAACCAGCAGAATCCATAGGAAGACTGGTGGCAAGAAATGTCCTAGCTTGACCATAGAAGAAATACTTTTAGGGCAGATGGCCTTAAAATTATTCTAAAACTGAAACATATTATAACCCAAGAAGAGGGGCTATTTAGCTTTTCTGGGAATGTTAGAAAAATGATTTTGCACTCTAATACTCTTTGGTTTCATTCAAATTCTTTCTTTAAGTAATATTTTATTACTTCCTTGAGAATTTTGTATAACTAGCATGATTTATGTTGCTGTGATAAAGATCATGAGAGAAAAATGGGGGAGGAAAGGGTTTATTTCAGTTAATAGGTGGAGATGTCTTGAAGGGAGGTCAAGGCAGGGATTCAAGGAATGAATCTTGGAGCAGAACTGAAGCATTCTAGGTCACAAGGGAATGCTGCTTCCTGGCTTGTTCCCATGGCTTGCTCATCCTGATTTCCTGTATTCCTCAGGATCTCTGCCTTGTGATGGTACCTACCACACTAGACTGGGCCTTTCCCATCAATCATTAATAAAAAACATTTACCATAGTCTTGCCTACAGACCAGTCTTATGGGATCACTTTCTCAATTGAATTTCCATCTTCATAGATGACTATACCTTGTGTCAAGTTGACAAAATAAAAATAAAAATAAAACAAAACACACAGTACAGTATATTCACATTCTCTTCCTTAGGGGATCATGGTACAGCTTGAGGCACACAGGCCACAGAAGTGGCAGAAACTCAGAGTAGGCATTACTTGGTTCCAAGTTGAGAATCTCCAAGTCTGCTGGAAGTGCCCAGCAAGCCCTCCACAGACAGGGCCACAGCAGTACACACCCATGGCCAGGGACAGGCATGGATCACAAGTGTCACATTCTACTCCCTAAAGGACATGGAACTTCTAGGGCTGTCACCAGAAGCAACAGGCATGTCCATGCTATGGGGATGGAACAGCAAACATATGGTCTCCTTGCAAGGGATCACAGTGGCCTAATGGGAGGAATATTCAGCCCGGAGTCTGGGGAAAAGCTTGAAGAAAAGATGTGACGTGAGAACAATGTAAATTGGATTTGGAAATCTGGTGACACCTTTTGTTGTATAATTTCCTTATGAATATTTTCTAGCTGAAAATCTTGCAAAAATATACTAATTGAAACTGAGGTAATAAGTTCAACGGTTAAATGAAATTTTTATTTGTAATAACTATCAGAAGTATATTTGCACAAATAAATATATGTTCTCCAGATATCTTAAACAATTGTGTTTTGAAAGTAAATTTACATGATTTAAGCATACTATAAATAATTTAAAAGTATAGCATCAAATTATTTATTAATATAGTTATTCCTTCTAGATATGCATTAAATATATTGGTAATTAAAAGCAAGGGCACATGTAATGAGTAATTTATGACTCTTAATCCTCTTTCATAAAGTGTTCAAGTGTTAGCTTCCTTATAAATCACCAACCTCTTGTATCTATTGTAACCTGTGAATATATGTGTGTGTGTGTGTGTGTGTGTGTGTGTGTATGTGTGTGAGAGAGAGAGAGAGAGAGAGAGAGAGAGAGAGAGAGAGAGAGAGAGAGATTTAAGATTACAGTCCCTACTCCCCAAGTTCTGGGCTTCAGGTTTTATCCTTACGTGTATATAGCTAAATACATAACAGTAGCATAAAGAAAAGTTATAAACTGTTGTAATACTTTCCTTGGACAGTGGAATTATAGCAACTGCTGTCATTATGGATTCATTTAGTTTAATTTCTTTAAATTTAAATTGACAATACTGACAGCCCAAAGTGCAAAATACATAGGAAAATAATTCATGCCAAAATATCATCATATGTTTACTTGACAAATTACATAAAATTTGTAATTTATAAGAAAATTATATAAAAACATCTGAGTATCTTTACACTTCCTCTATTTTTATGGAGGTGATTATTTTTGGGACAGAGTCTCTCATAATTCAGGCTGGGCCCAGAATCAATATATAGCCAAAGATTACCTGGAACATCTGATCATCCTGCCATCCTGCTTCAACCTCCCAAGTGCTGTACTGATTGATAGCCATGTCACACCATTCCTGGGTTACTTACTGTTTTTTTTTTTCTTTTTTTTTTTTCTTTTTTTTTTTTTTTTAGGATACAACATGGTGTAATCCGATTTTTTCTATGATATGTTAGAAAGTAATGCAAATGCAAAGATACTAAATTTTAGAGCTATTTTTCCCTAAATTTCGCCCAGGAAGCAAAAAGTAGACTTCATAGAAATTTTGTTTTTATAAAAGCATGTGAGTAGTTTAGTGATAATTATTGTGTATATCATTGATATACATCATCATATAAATATATATTGATATTTATATACACATATGTGTACATTATATACTAATAAATATTCAATTTAAGATACTACTATTACTTTTTATTAGTTATTTCTTACAAATGGCTAAAAGGAAATAGTTTCTATTTACTCCATGTACATATAGGGGAGCTGACTCCACCTCATTCCCTGAGGTGGGTAGCACCAGCAGTCCAGACTGACCAGCTTGCCTGCCATCCAGGTCCATAGGCAGGCATTGGGTTGATGACCCACACTAGCATCTATCCCATCTAGGACCTACTGGAGCTAGTGAAGGGACTGGTTCTGTGGAATGATACCCTCAAGATCTCCAAGATTTGTGGCAGCCACAGGAGTTCCAGATAGGACCCAGTGATGATGGTGAACCAGAAACCAGAGCCTTTGAACCAACCAGTGACTCATTGCAATAAACATTTGCCAGTAAAACTAATAGGACAAAGAGGTATACTTTATGGCACACTGAAGACTCCATTGCCAGCAGGATGACTGAAAAGATGCTGGAGAAGCAGGAAAGAAAGAGAGAAAAGAGATTTTTCTGTTGTGGTGGTTTTGGCTTTTTAAAATTTTTGTTTTGCTTTTGTTTTGGTTTGCTTGCTTGCTTACTTTGACTTGTTTACTTTTGTGAGGGGCATGGCAGGGATGAGGGGAATCAATAAAGAAGTTAAAAAAAGAAGGCAAAGAGGTGTTGGGTAGATGGCTAAGTAAGTAGGTAAAGTGCTGGCTACAAAAGCATGTGGACCCAAGTTTGGATGCCCAGATCCTTTGTGCAAAGGCTGAGCTTATGTTAAATATCTGTAATGTCATTGTCAGGACCACAGGGTAGACATCCTATCTTAAATCATAAATTTCAAGTCCAGTTGTTCAGTGGTTGTTTGAATGAGTATGCTCTCCATCAGCTCATATATGGCCTCCAGCTGGTGGAACTGTTTGGGAGGGATTAGGAGGTGTGGCCTTGTTGTAGGTGGTGAATCAGTGGAGATTGACTTTGAGGTGTTAAAACCCCCAACCATTCCGAGTTAGCTCTGTAACTTCCTCCATGTTCTGAATCTTGCAAGATACAAACTGTCAGCTAATGCTCCAGTGCCATGCCTGCCTGCTTGATGCCCTACTCTACCATGAACTGTCAGCACCAAAATAAATGCTTCCTTTTATAAGTTGCTTTGGCCATGGTGTTTCATCACAACATAGGAAAGTAACTTAGACAGTCACTGTGTCTCAAAAAAAAAAAAAAATGCAATAGGTAGCCTGGAAGGAGGGGACTGGACCTGCCTGTACTGAATCCACCAGGTTGAATTGAATCCCCAGGGGAGTCTAGGCTCTGGAGGAGATGGGAATGGAGGGGCAGGGCTAGGGGGAAGGCGGAGGCAGGGGCAGGAGGAAGGAGGACAGGGGAACCCATGGCTGATGTGTAAAATTAAAACACAAATATAATAAATAAAAAAAGGAGAAAAAAATGCAATAGCCAAAAGTGATAATGGAAGAGACCTGAAGGAGACTTCCGACTTCCATGTCCCTATGCACCTGCACATACTAATATACCACACAGACACACCTACATCTACAACAATTAAAATATGAAGACAAAAATAATATCAAAAGGAAAGGAGGGGTTGCACCTATGAGCAAATGGTATGTCAGTGATGACAATAGATTGCAAGACTTTCACTCTCTTTTTCACCTAAATCACTCTGCTCTAGTACAATTACTTACATATGTTACGATAAAATAAAAAAATACATAAAACTTGGAAACTTTCTGCCTAACACACTGAGTATTTTCATGTCTAGAGTAAAATGTTCAGTAAAGTTCTCCCCTTCCCTGGATCCTTTAGTAATATGTTACTTAGTTGTGTGAAAGTCCTTTTTTAATCTTTAAAATTAATTTGTTCTCTGAAAATTTCATACGTCTGGATCATATCCACTGCTCCTCTCCCTTTTCCACGTCTCCAGGAGCTTCTCCTTATCAAATGTCCCATCTCGCTCCTAATTTTATGTATTTCTTTGTTATGGACTCTTAGTAACTTATTTTAAAGGGTCCAGTGATTAATAAAGTGCTGTCTTTTTTTTTTTTTTTTTTTTTTTTTTTTTACTTTTTAAGACAGGGTCTCTCTGTATAACTCTGGCTCTGGCTGTTCTGGAAATTACTTTGTAGACCAGACTGGCCTTGAACTCACAGAGATTCTCCTGCCTCTGCCTCCTGCTGGGATTAAAGGCATGCACCTTCACCACCCAGCAATGGTATATTGCTCATTAGTTAATAACATCAATGGCAGGAAAAAATAGTCCACAGAGATTTTTAGTATAAACTGGTATTTTCCAAGGTCAGTGTCTGACAATCTTGAAAGTTGCTGGTTATTGAGTAAGCTGAGGACAGCATGGCCAGACATCTGTAAAAGGAAGGAGAGAAATAGAGAAGTGAGATTCCCTATAAGTAGTGTTACAGAAATTATCTCTGAAACTTTTTTGTAAGTAGTGTTGTTTCATTTTACTGTGCTAATATTGAAGAAAAATTGTGAATATATGTAGATTTTGACAGACAAAACTATTAACTAAACTTAATAAAGCAACTAAACGCTATTTTCAAAAAAAGTCTACAAAAACTTTTTGTACTATATGTGAAGACAGCATTTTACAAATCAAAACTTTCAAATATTAGGAAATGGAGACCTCAGAGAAGATAGAATCTAGAGAAAGATACACAGAAAATGTATCTTTAAGAGTCTCTTCCAGACTGATGTATTAATATTCTAGAAAGAAAGACCCAGTGAACAAAATGATCCAGGCACTTTACATTCAAAACCTTTCTCTGAGGCCTTCTGTAACAACCTAGGACAATGATTTTCAAATTTCACAAGCTAGGTAGCTTCCCTTTAGGATTGTGCAGGGCAACCTTAGTACAATTTATGTCCAATTAAAAATGCTAGACCAAAGCAATAATCATACTCTATCCTTTTATACATTCTTCACTTTAAAAGTAATCCAAATTGAATAGCTCTCCTACTCAGAATTTGGATCTAACGCATGTCAGTGAGGCTCCACTCACAGCCCATTCTTGTAGTTCTTTCACATGCTCTTGGTTTGTTTGGTGGGTGGGAGGGGCCAAGAGAATTTATTTTAGATGGAAAGTCAAGTGCAACATCAATTCTATACTAAGTAATATAATGAAACATCTTTTTCAGAGTTCAGATGTTTCATTTGTATTACCTCTGAGAGACAATTTACGGTTATTTCCTTAATAGAAATGCTAGGTGAATATTTTCAGCTGATGTAAAAACCGCAAGTCTGCTGTCTAAATACCCAGGTTTTTATTCTCGTCATCTATTTCCTTTCTCGACACATGTGTTCATATTTAGTAAATGTGTTCACCCAGTTAAACTAGTACTGAATTTTACTGAAATACATCCACAATTTCACCCAAAGTCTTTCTGCATAGAATCATAAAAAGCAAACATCTCATTTAAGAAACATGGAATTATACCAGATATGACACAATAATTGTAATAAAATTTCTTCCTTTTACTATGATACTACATATTTATATGATATCAATTTTAACTAAGTAGTAATATTATATACTACCTTATTTTCCATATGAATTAATATTCAGTTGATTCTTATTCTTTTTTATAATGTAGTTTGGGTATGTATTCAATAGGAATATATTGAAAATTGCTCTTTGCCTTTCTTATAGGTCTCGAAACATTGAAACTATGTATCAAAGATATTATAAATGTTTTTAGTGTCTATAATATTTTACCAAGGAAGTCCACAATTTTATTTTACTTTCAGCATAGAAAGAGCCTTGTAATGAGTTAGGAAAAAATACGTTTATCCTGGAACCTTTACTTAGGAGAAAATTGCTCCATAGGACAGCAATGAGTGTCTTCTTCCTGAGTAAGGATTATCCCCAAATCTCCAGGTCAGCCTTGCTTTCATTAATGCTTAGTAACCTGGGCATGACTGCCTCCTGTCAACAATGAATACTGACTGAGAAAGGCAGTGTGAGCTAATCCTCTATTACATTTAATTCAAGCTTATACTGAAATTTCAGTCCCAAACAGCTATGGAAAATTTTTCACCCTCAAATAAACCATAAGCTTTGAGATTTAGGGTCCATGATTAAGATAAGCTTTTATCTGATAGTCTCCCGAGAAAGGATTGGCCTCTGAACATTTGTGTAATTTAATGTGAGTAGTAATATACAATTGCTGATTGATCCTCCTTTTTAGGGCAGAGTATTTGGCTCCTAACCAGATTCTTAGACTCTGTAGTGTCACCTCATGGTAGTAGCTTCCTCCTCTTTATTCTTAGAATCATTTTTTCTCCATGTTTCTTTGTGAGACCAATTTCAAGATAATCACAGGAATAACAGTACCACGTATAAATGAACTAAACAAGTTGAATTTAAAACAGCAAGACTCAACTGCATGATGCCTCTCAGAAATCCAATTAAAATATTAAAACATAAATTGCTTGAAAGTAAAATAGTCTCAAAATAGGCCTCAAGCTAACATGACATCAGAAAGATGAAATGTTTGTAGTAACGTCAGACAAAGCTAACTTCAGACTGAAGATTGTTACTGGAACAAGAAAAACATTTCAAAAATGATAAATAAAAAAAGATGCATTCTTTAAGGATACAGTTTTAAACAATAATATGTTTACCAACAGAACACTGAATTTCATAAAAAATACAGAATTGGAAAGATAAAATAAATGTATGATGTTGTTGAAGATATATATATATATATATATATATATATATATATATATATATATAGCCAATACAAGAAGTAGACAAGAATAACAGTAAAACCAGAGACTTTATCAACTTTTATCACCCTATGCTGCAATGAAAGGGAGCAAATATTCCATTATTTTACACAATGCATTCTCCATAAAGAGCCAAATTCAGAGTGGAGACTGGATAAAAATTGTCACTGAGTTCTTCACAAAAAGCTAGAAGGAAAAAATGTAAAAATTTCTCATTTCCTCAGTATAGGACTGATATACAGATAATATAATGATTTGAATCTTAGACATCAAGTTCCTGTAATATTAAAAAATTGTTACTTGAAATTCAGTGCAATAAAGTATAACAAACAAAATCAAAATAATGGAAACACACACTTTACTGAACTTTAAATCTCTATTCTCATGAATGCTTAAGGATTTGTTTATTTATTTTTTAGTACTTTATCATATGAGATAGGCGTGGTGGCACACGCCTTTAATCCCAGCACTCAGGATGCAGAGGCAGGTGGATCTACTTGAGCTCAAGGCCAGCCTGGGCTACAGAGTGAGTTCCAGGACAGCCAGGGATTACACAGAGAAATACTGTCTTGAAAACAAACAAAGAAACAAGAGCAAAAAAAAAATCATATCAAAACATTAAACTTGTTTTTGAAAAACCAATGACAGTGCAATAATTGGGGATATAATGAAATATCTAGACTGTAAAAAAAGTAAGCCCAAGGTAACTATCCTGTTCCTATAAGAAAAAACCCTGGAAGGATGTGAAGCAGCATGTTAACCTCCATGAAATCACAGTTGTACACTTGTTTCATTGATTATTATACACTTTGCAGTAAGAGTTTGGTATATTTGCAGCAAGAATTAAGCTTTCATTGTCAATTATGAGGAATATATTGTTTATTAAATAACAGGACACCACACTAATAACTTTTTTTATGAAGAAATGTTTTAATTCATTTTACATACGAACCACAGATCCCTCTTTCATCCCCCCTCTTACTTCCACTCTCCCTGCCTTCTCCCCTCCTCCAAAAAAGGTAAGACGCCCCCATGAGAAGTCAGCAAAACCTGGTACATTGAGTTAGGCAGGTCCAAGCCCTTCCCCGCTGCATCAAGGCTGTGCAAGGTGTCCCACCATAGGCAGTGTGCTCCAAAAAGCAAGTGTTGGTTAAATCAGCACTGCTCCTGGCTGGCTGCCGCCCGCAGTGGCCATGTAGCCATGTGGACCGAAGAGAGTGCTGCAGGAGAGTCATGAGCCATAGTTACCTTTTAGAGCTTTATTGGGAGAGAGGGAGGGAGGAGAGAGAGAGAGAGAGAGAGAGAGAGAGAGAGAGAGAGAGAGAGAGAGAGAGAGAGAGAGAGACAGAGAGAGAGAGACAGAGAGAGAGACAGAGAGACAGAGACAGAGAGAGAGACAGAGAGAGAGAGACGACAGAGAGAGAGACAGAGAGAGAGAGACAGAGAGAGAGAGACAGAGAGAGAGAGACAGAGAGAGAGAGACAGAGACCCTGCTCAGAGGGAAGAGAGGGTAAAGAGAGAAGGGAGGGACGGGACACAGAGGGCCCGTCTGCTTTTTAGGGTGGGCCTTGTCCCAGGCTGATGGCTGTAATTAAGGACAGAACCATTACAACCAGCTCATAAGTGATGATAACGGCAGTTACTTGGATCAGGTACTTTGTTTCCCTCATACCCAACTGATGTAGAGCTTAAAGAAACTGGCAGTTACTTCTAGCAATGCAGTGTTTTCTTAGATGTGACTCTAAAAGAATCTCTGTGCCATCACTGAGAGTAACAATTAATAAATGGAACCCCCTGAAACTAAGAAGCAAAGGGCATGGTAAATAATGACAGCCTACAGAATGGGAAAAGGTCTTCATCAAATTCCCCATTTGACAGAGGGTTGATCTCCAAAATATATAAAGAATTCAGGAAACTAGACATCAAAATATCAAACAATCCAATTAAAGAATGGACTACAAAACAAAACAGAGAATTCTCAACAGAGAGATCTTGAATGGCTGAAAGACATTTAAGGACTTGCTCAACATCCTTAGTCAAATCAAAACAACTCTGAGATCCCATCTTATACCTGTCAGAATGGCTAAGATCACAAACACTGATGACAGCTTATGTTAGAGAAAGGGGAAACACTCCTACACTGTTGGTGGGAGTGCAAACTTGTACAGCTACTCTGGAATTCAGTATGGTGGTTTCTCAGAAAATTGTGAATCAATTTACCTCAAGACCCAGCTATACCACTCTTGGGCATATACCCAAAGAATATTCAATCCTACCACAAGGATACTTGCTCAACGATGTTCCTAGCAGCATTATTCATAATAGCCAGAACTTGGAAACAACCGAGATGCCCCTCAACTAAAGAATGGATTAAGAGACTATGGTATATAATATACACAACAGAGTACTAATCAGCAGTGAAAAACAAAAACATTATGAAATTTGCAGGTAAATGGATGGAACTAGATAATATCATCCTGAGTGAGGTAACCTAGTCTCAGAAAGACAAACATGGTTTGTACTCACTTGTAAGTGGATACTAGATGTAAAGCAAGGATAACCAGACTACAACCCACAGTTTCAGAGAAGTTAGGTCAGAAGGAGGACCCTAAGAGGGATACATGGATCCCCTTGGGAAACGGAAATAGATGACATCTCCTGAGTAAACTGGGGGTGAGGCGAGGCAATAAAGAGTAGGGGATGTGAGATAACATAAGGAAATGGGGTGGTTGAGCTGGAACAGGGATGGAGTCAGAGAGCAATGAAAAAAGTATCTTGATAGTGAGAGACTTCATGGGGATAGGGAGAAACCTGGTGCTAGGGAAGTTCCCAGGAATCCACAAGGATGACCCCAGCTTAGACTAATAGGAATAGTGGAGAGGGGGCCTGATAGTCAAATTGGTGAATACCCTAACTGTCATCACAGAGCCTTCATCCAGTAACTGATGGAAGCAGATGGAGAGATCCACAGCCAAACACCAAGCCAAGCTCCAGGAGTTCAGTTGAAGAGAGGGAAGATGGATTCTATGAGCAAGGGGTATCAAGATCATGATGGGGAAACCTACAGAGACAACGGAAACAAACTAGTGAGAACTTTAGACCAACAGGTGTGGAGTCTGCATGCGATTGGACTAGGCCCTCTGTATAAGTGACAGTTGTGTAGCTTGGTCTTTTTTAACCAGTCCCTGGCAGTAGGAATAAGATCTATCCCTGGTGCATGACCTGGGGTTTTGGACCCCATTACCTATGGTGGGACACATTGCACAGTCTTGATGCAAGGGGAGGGGCTTGGACCTGCCTCAGATTAATGTACCAGGCTTTGCTGACTCTCTATGGGGGCGGCCTTAACTTTTTGGAGGAGGGGATGGGAGGTGGTCTAGTGGGGAACGATGGGGGAGTGGGAGGAGGGATGAAAGGGGGATCTGAGGTTGGTATGTAAAATGAACAAAAAATTCTTATTAAAAATGAGCTAAAACAGAGTCTCTGTGCCTATTAAGCATAGTTTGCTTTGACTTTTAAATCTGATTTTGTGTAGAATTCATTTTTTGCTTCAAGTACATCCACATAAAAGCTTCATTTGACCATGAGGCCTTCAAGTGGCTTATAAAGTAAATCTCTCTAATTACAGAGGAAAGCAACATGTGTTGACAGCCATGCTATTTTGAGGTAGTGACAACCCTGGGTGCCTGCCACATTCTGACGTTCAAGCTGCAATAGTTAGTATCACATGTTCTCTGTATGGGATTCACAGGAGACAAAAAGATAACACGTATTTTGTAAGGTTTGTGCACTCAACTGTGACATAAATCTCCACCTTTTACGCATATTTTTTCGAGGCAAAAATCTCAAAGCATTAGCAGCTGACCTGTATTTGCTGGTACAGGGATCCTCTCTCCTCAAGATTAGTATGAAGTTTCTGAAAGCACAACAGGCTGGAATGAGGGAACAGGGCTTCTGGCTGGCTTCTGATTTGTGTCCCTCTCGACCTAACTGAAATTGGATTCATTTTCTCGGATAATCCATTTATTCGTTGTTACAATTTTGGGTTGGGATCTAAATTCTGTGTGTTTTATTTCTAATGCGCTTCTGGATTTAACAATGAATTAAAGTACTAAGCCTTAAAGTAATTTCATTCCTCCCAAGACTCTGACTTCTGCCTGTTACCAAGGCTGTTTTTCATATGGTATTGAATTCTCAAGTGTTTCTTGAATTGTCATCATCAGAAGCAATATACCATTAAAGGTATCTGAAAACTTCACAGGTATTTGTTTATAAACAACTTCCCATCATTTAACGGGTATGATGACAGACAGATATATAAATGTTTCACGTTTATTATCTCTCAAGTATTTGTCTACCTTTTCTTTCTTTCTTTCTTTCTTTCTTTCTTTCTTTCTTTCTTTCTTTCTTTCTTTCTTTCTTTCTTTCTATACTTTCTATACTTGCACACACCTGTGCCCTCACACACAGACTCTTCTTTAAAAGGCCCATATGTACCTACTCTTGTCATGCAACAATTCTTGGGTAGCAAACTACATATTGTCTTAGAACTAATTAATTTTCTGGCTTCATTAATGAAAGCAAAAACTGTTGGAGATACATTTCTATGTTTTTCTCAGATTCCTAATTTGTTTAATGCAGTTTTGAGAAGTTAAAAGTATCACAGCTAATTTAATTAAAACAAAATTTGACAAAAGGAGCTGGGTGGTAGTGGCACACATCTTTAATCCCAGCACTCAGGAGGCAGAGCCAGGCAGATCTCTGTGAGTTTGAGGCCAGCCAGGTCTACAGAACAAGATTCAGGACAGGTACCAAAACTACACAGAGAAACCCTGTCTCAAAAAACAAACAAACAAACAAACAAAAATGAAAACAAAAAACAAAAAACAAAATCTGACAAAAGATTTATTTGCATAGTTTTATGACATATGATACACATATGGTTTAAGTGTTATAAATGAAATGGGATTTCATTTTATATTTAACATTAAATTTCAAGTTTTTTAAATCAACAATTATATGTTTAACTCTAAAATAAACATTTTATTTGATTCCAGTGAGTTTTCAAATTGATTAAATAAGCATTGCTTTTAAAATTTTTCCAGACATTGAATCTATAGTGACATATTTTAAGTTAAATTTCAGAAAAAAAACAGAGAAATTATTTATTCTGTCTTATTCATTTAAGTGAACTCCCATACTAGCCAAGTTAAATGGTTGGTAAAGTCATATTCCCCAAACACCCTCTAATAATCACTGTTTATCTCAACACAAATGTGGTGGGCAATGCATTGTGCTATCTTATTTAGGATTTGCACCACTTTGACACAATGACCACAGCACCTCTTTTATTTTTTAAAGGTTATTATTGATTTTTTTTGTGTGTGTGTGGATTTCACATCATACATATTGATCACAATCATCTCTCCAACCCTTTGTATCTTACCTCTACCATCACAACACCCCTGCTAGTAATAAAATAAAATAAAAACAAAAAACAAACACAAACTCAAGCAAAAGTCTCTGAATGGAAGCTGTGCTGTAATAGTGGGTCACACAGTATATCCTTTATTTCATACATCTTTACTTGTAAGCATTCACTGAAATGAGTCATTAGTCTGATTTGAGGCCTCTGCTACTCCCTCATTACTGGACCCTGAGATACCATCTTATACCCATCACAATGGCTAAGATCAAAAACACTGAAGACAGCTTATGTTGGAGAGGATGGGGAGCAAGGGGAACACTCCTACACTGTTGGTGGGAATGCAAGCTTGTACAGCCACTTTGGAAATCAGTATGGTGGTTCTCAGAAAATTGGGAATCAATCTTCTTCAAGACCCAGCTACCACTCTTGGCCATATACCTAAGGAATGCTCAATCATACCACAAGGATACATGGTTACTTATGTTCATAGCGGCATTATTCATAAAAGCCAGAACCTGGAAACAACCTAGATGCCCTTCAACTGAAGAATGGATAAAGAAAATGTGGTACATATACACAATGGATTACTACGCAGCAGAGAAAAACAATGACATCATGATGTTTGCAGGCAAATGGATGGAACTAGAAAAAAAATCATCCTGAGTGAGGTAACCCAGACTCAGAAAGACAAATATGGTATGTACTCACAGAGAAGGTAACCTAAGCTTCTCATGGAAACCAGCACAGAAAACCACAACTGGACACAATTCAGGGATCAATAGATACTGGGAGAGAACCCCAAATGGATACATTTAAATCACAGCTCCTTCATGTGTTGCTCAGGGAACATCTTGGAAGAAGTGGAAAGAGTATGAGTCAGTATAGCAGGAAGCTTGCTATGAAACAGTCTCTCCTAGAAATGTCTACACAGAGAAGACTGTAGCAATGGTGATATCAGTGGCACTCCTAATGTGGAAGGGGAAATGTTTGTGAGGGCCCACCCCTAGACAAAGAACAATAGGCAGTTAATGACTACTGACTGGTACATTTGCCTCTCCCAAGGATTACCCATTTTGAAGGTGTCCACATTTCTGATTTCCTTTTGTTACTTTGTCCTTTTTGACTTGTCAGATTCTACTCACATCAACTACATATTTTCTTTTTTGGGGAGGGGATGATGGGGGACCTTTGAGAAGGGTTTTTTCTGTGTAGCCTTGTCTGCACTAGGCCTCCCTCTGTAGACAGCTGGCCCTGAACTGATAGCAATTCCACTTCCTCTGCCACTGGAGTGCTGGGATTAAAGGCATGTGCCACCACCACGTGGGTGATATTTACTTTTGTATTGCTATTAATTCAATTCTTCCACCTTTGTTTAGCTCTTTACTGAAATCTTATCACAATATTATGGGAGAGGAGATAAATGAAGTTTTTAGGCCCACAGACCTGAAGGTGGCAGACAATTTTATTTTTAATGTCAACTGTTTTAAAAATGAATTCATCCTAATATATGTTTATGAATAAATTTCAACAAGAACATTTCTTTGAAATTAAACTTTTCTTTTTCCATTGCTTTTTAGTTTTAGTGATTTCCTTGTTATGTGGGTTTTCAACTTTTCAAATGACTGTTTTGTCTTTAAAACCATTACCAAATTGAAAGGCTGTAGACACATTTCAAAGAACCACAATTTTAATCTTATATGAACCAACGGCTGAGGAGCCCCCAGCTAGATCAGGCCCTCTGGATAAGTGAGACAATTGAATAGCTTGATCTGTTTGGGAGGCACCCAGTCTGTGGGACCAGGACCTGTCCTTAGTGCATAAGCTGGCTGTTTGGAACCTGGGGCTTACACAGGAACACATGCTCAGCCTGGAAGGAGGGGACTGGACCTGCCTGTACTGAATCACCAGGTTTAAATGAATCCCCAGGGGTGTCTTGGTCCTGGAGGACATGGGAATGGAGGGGAGGGGCTGGGGGGAAGGTGAGGGTGGGGCGTGGTTGGGGGGAGGACAGGGGAACCCATGGCTGATGTGTAAAATTAAAACACATAATAATAATAAAAAAGAATTAGCATACAGACAAAAACTACTGTAATAAACTCATCATACAACCATTAATGGTAAAATATACGGTATAAATATATTTACCTTAAGAAATTTAAATTTAGACTTACACAAAATCATTCATTCACCATGTCACTGAACAAATAATTTCAAATCTTAGAGCATTACAATGAAAGGATGAGTTATAAGGAATAACAAAACTCCACACCTTACAGTTTAATGATATAACTTGAAAATAAAACTTAAGCTATTAAAATTTAACTCTTTAAAATACCAGAGAGTATGTGCACAAAGAGAATTTCCCCATACTGTCTTTAAGCACAGGACTTTGGATTAAATATTGTAAAGCACTAATTATTTACTGAGTTTAGCAGTAGTTATGAAACGTGGCTACTCCATTATGCTAAAATTCTACCCAAGGAAATGAAAACTAATAACCTTCCAAAGTAATGAAGGTTTTGTGAATTAGGTTTGCATTAATCATAGAGAAATTAAATGAAATTTAAAGGCACTCTATCATTGTTTGCTAAAACAATAAAATTACCTGAACATGCAGTCATTAACAGCTTTGAAAATTTTGCTTTGTATTAATTCTATTCTGTTGGGATATAATTACAAAAGTTTTTAACTGTTAAATTATTCTGAGACAGAGAATTTTATTTTATAAATACTTTGTTTGAAATTGGACTGGGGTCAGTATAAACTAATGTATATTTAGACTGAGTTTAAGTATCAGGTTACTATTATTCAGTTATGCACTGCTATCAAATACCATTACATTATGCTTGGAACAAAGGATCTTTACTTCCAAATTCATGTAGGTGGAGCTCCTATGATCAGTTTTTTGAAAGGTCAGAAAAAGAAGATATTGTACCTCCAAATTTAGATGTATTTTTAGTAATCTAACAGAAGTGATTTTTGTTATGGTGAAGAAGGTTGAGTTGAGGAACAACAAAAAAATCCATGAGTTAGAATATTGAAGACAATGTCATGTTTCTCAAACAAATTAACATACACTCCAAAAGATTGTCTTAACAACCCAAACTGAAATGCAAGTTTAATTGTATGTTTCTAATTTGAACCCTGAGGAAACAAACCGAGGAAAGGAGATTGACAATTAAAAGTCTCCATCACGACCTAAAACTCAGAATCACCCCTTGGATCAAATGTTTTTTTCTCCCTTCTTCAGGAAAGGACAGGTACAAACAGTCTATTTTAGTGTTTCTTTAGTCATGTAGATCTCAATTACACAGAAGAGACAATCACCTCTCAGAATTACTGTTGTAGGACAAGAGTTAGGATACAAGGAAACTGGGGCCTATGCTGGGAAACTTTGCTCAGCCTTGGGGCAGGGAGGAGGGGACTGAATCTCAACTGAATCTACCAGGCTGGGCTGAATCCCCATGGGAGACCTTGCCTTGGAGGAGGTGGAAATGGAGAGTGAATTGGGGGGGAAGGTTGCGGGGTGGGAAGAGGGAAGACAGGGGAATCTGTGGCTGATATGTAAAATTAAATTAATTATAAAATAAAATATTTATTAAAAAGGTAATTATTAATTAATGTGAAAGTTACAAATAATACATTTGTTTAGATACACATTTTAAATGACTATATTTTATAATACTTAGCTGATGGTATCATACATCTTTAAACTTCAGGTTAACTTGTATTTTTTCCTTGAAAAAAGATAAATGCGTAACTAAACATTATTAGATATTGATTCTGGACTAACAAAACACATTTTGTTATAAGGACATACACTTAAAATAAGTGATACTTCAACACATTCTTCCAAGCTAAATGTTAATTGGACAATAACAGAACTGCTTGGAAGTATACTTGTTTTGGAAGACGACAAACACACTGAAGTGGCTTAACAGCAAAGCGAAGTTTTTATATATAAGAAGAGTTCCACTGAGCTAACTCAAAACAAAGAGCATTGGTCAATAGCTTCCTTAGAGATGCTCACAGTAATACATAGGCAAAGTCTGGGCTTTGGCAATGGTGCAGATTTTGAGAAATTACTTGAATAGTGTCTGTTATAAGTGTAGCTATTGGAGAGTTCCATGGTCCTTCCTTCCTAGACTTCTGACTACGTTTCTTGTTGGATTTGGAATGACTCTGTTGCATTAAGAGAATGGAGTATTTTTTTTCTTTTCTTTCTTTTTTTGGCTGAGAACCTAGCCTTTATTGACTGAGCCATCTCCTCATCCTTCAAGGAAGGGCGACTTACTCTAAGGGCCATTTGAGGGGTCCTATGGAAACCCACAGTCAGAACAATGTCCAGGAATGGACTTGTATGAGGAGAGTTCTGAGTGTTTGTGAGAAAACTCAAAAAAAAAAAAAAAAATAAGACAAGAGTCTTGTGACCTTAGTTTCTTTATAAACATGGAATTGTTCTTGGAATGTGGTGTTTTTGGAATGTGTTTTTGTGACCTTCCAAGGAATATTGGATAGGAATGAGTTTACTTCAGATTATTTATTACAATAGGCTATTGTTATTTGTTCATATGCCCCTATGGAAAAACATGTTTTTTGCCACATGCAGCTTGTCTTTGTGATTGTCCACTTTACTCAGGTGATTCTCCTTAACCTTCAGAGTATAAATTTCTGATGTTCTGAATGAAGTTGACTATTGCATGAGATTTTAGTTTGCCTCATTTTAGGCCCCATTCTCCAAGGTTCCACTGCCAACTATAGCAGTAAACACCTACTACTATAGACGTTTCTTTAACTATATATGTATATGAAAGAAATCTAAATGGAATCTCTAAACCACAAAGGAGTCAAATCACACCTCGACATTTTTGCCACCAAGTAAAACATCCAGTTACAAACGGGTTATATCTAAGTGAAGGGCCTCATTGCAGATCCCAAACAACTCAGACTATTTCCAAGGCTATTGGTCACTCTCCACAACCTGCCTTAAAGCCTATTGCTTTAGACAACAGTTACATACCTCACTAAATGCAGAGAAGTTGAACTGATGCTTGACTACAGCCTTCAACCTTGTAACTAATGTTCATAGCTATAGAACATATTGTACATGCTACCAGGGGGAAAAAGTAACCAACAATCCCACTATAAATCAAGTGATCTACAGGAGTGACTGCCCTGCAAGATATACTGGTACAAAAGTAAGACAAATGTGGGAGTAACCAACCACTCTCCGATTAGATTTAAGGCCCACTCCAGAAGATGGAACTCATGCCTGACAATACTCAGGCAACCAAGAACCTAAGACTAGATAGTCCATGAATCTAGGGGAATATAAAATACTATTGTTTTTTTAAGGAGACATAGCAATACAATTACTCCTATCATTATTCTGCTATATTAATAGATCAGAGCTTTGCTCAGACATCGTCAGGGAAGCTTTGTCTTGCAGTACTTGGAAAGTAACACAGACATTTGTAACTGGACAATGTGCAAAGGGTGAGAGACTTTGAATACTCAATTATAAATGGAATGTATACAACAAACCCTTTCCCTTAGGGCTCAGCAGTTTATGTGGAAGAGGTGGCAGAAAGATTGTAAAAGCCAAAGAGCATAGATAGACCAAATAAATAACGGTTTCCAGACACAACATGGCTGACACACATGTGATTTCACAGAGACTGTGGCAGCATGAATAGGGCCTTCAGAGGTTCAAGGGTGCACATTGTAGAGAGGGAAGGTGGAAGCAAGTACCAATTCCTAACCAAGAGGCTATCTCTAGTTGATATCCAATGGAGAGAAAAGATTCGGTTTCTTCAATGGAATCTCACTGAATATATGCATAAGAGTTGATCCCATGCCCTGTAGGAAACGGCCAACACAAAATTAAGTCAATGGTATTTCCATACACTTTTGTCTCGTATCACTTTATTTGGACATTTTTGGTTGTATTGATGTTTACATTTTTGTGAGTTTTCTTAGAGTGTCTCTCTGTGTGTCTGTGTTTGTATTTGTGTATGTATATGTTTTTTCTTGTTCTGTCTCTGTTTTTTTTTTCTTTTTTAATTTGTTTTGTAAAGACAGAGAGGGCAAGAGGAGTGATGCTGTGTAGATGGGGGGTTCAAGGAGGAGCTGGGGAGGGAAAACATGATAAAATGTATTGTCTGAAAAAGTATTTACAATTAACAAAACTGAAATAGGAAAAAAATAAAGAACAGAGAAGTCTGAGACAGGGACACTTTGGGAATATAGCTTGAATATATATGTTCTTGCCTTCAATGGTACCTCTGAAGAGTTGAAATTCTCTAATCTAAGGAAAAAGGCCTGCAGAGGCCAGTCCAAGCCCTTCTCCCTGCCTCAAGGCTGCAAGAGGTGTCCCATCATTGCCTCTACTGGATGTGCCTCCCCCTGGGAGGCCTGGCCTTCTTGTGGAAGGGGAGTGGGAGTGGGGTTGGGAGCAGAGGCTAGGGAAGTGGGAGAAGGGGAGAGGGGGATCTTTGATTGGTGTGTAAAATGAATGAAAAAATTCTCAATACAAAAGAAACGGCAAAAAAAGTCCTTAGCCTCCTCATTCTTCCCCTGACATCCACTCCATCTTTTCTTTCTTTGTTTCAACTCCGGTTTTTTCCTTTGTAATATTTTTCCTTTTTAGTCTTCTCTAATTTTTATAACTCACTTAAAGGTATGAATTTTGATATAATTTCAGTAACATTCAGTTTCATATATTTGAATCTAGATCGGGATTTCCTTTTTCACCAATGGGTTACTTGGTTTATGTTATGTCATAGTAAATACATAGAGTTTTTCAGTAGACCTGCTACTCCTACTTAGTTCAATTGCTGTGCAGCCCGGGAAGTTATCTTGCATAGTTTTAGCCCAGTGAATTTACCAGCAGTTGTTTTATGCTCTAGCATGTGAGTTTCTGTGTGACTGAAATGAATTTGCATGGTGAATTTTCCAATGTAGTTTTATGAATGTCTGTTAAAAGAACATGATTTATATTATTTTAAGTCTTCTCTACCTGTATCAGTTTCTCGATTATCTATTGCCATAACATAACAAAGTTGTCATAATTATTGCTTTGTCTATCTTTCTAACTCTGTCAGGTTTCTCTTTGTCTTTATGGAAGCTATTCATTAGGTACTATAATATGTTTCAATGTTTCATGTCTTTGTGGCTGAATGTACTTATCATCTTGAGATTCCTATATCTCTGGTCAAACTCTTTGTGTGTAAATATATTCTAATTGGTAGTAAATTAACAAATTCACTCTCTTTAACAATAAGGTGTATCAATCCCTTTCAGTTACTTTCAACCTGTCACTGCATTTAAAATGTTTTTATAGATAACACTACTTACTTAATTATTTCACCAATTTAATCATTTTAATTTGATTGTTTAAAGAAGTATCATTTAATATAACTGTTACTATTATTGACTTACATCTCTTATTTAGTATCTATTTCAATTTTTCTTGTTTTAAATTTCTGTTATTTTTCCTTTGATGGTGTAACATAACTTTCAGTCTATTGCAAGTTCACCTTAACAAATTCCTTGCTTTTTATCTTACATCTAGATGTCAGAGTTTCTAGCCCTCAATTTTCATTATCAACTTAGAGTTAATATTGTATCATATCAAATAAACATATAAATTTACTAACATACACTCATTCTGCTTTCATTTTATGTCATCATTTTTAAAAGAGAAATTAGACAAAATATTTTCAAAAATACATGAATTATTTTGTTTTGCTATAAGTGATTGTAGTTAACTTAAGAAAAAAAATGTGCCTAGTATTTTCCAGTCATTTTTTTCAAGTTAACATTTTTATTAATTCCCCAATTTGTAAGTTCCTGCCCATGTTTTTACCTGAAGAACTTCCTTCTGCTCATCTTTTTTTATTTACTCTTTTACAATTGTTGGTGTGTGTGTCTGTGGTGTGTGTGTGTGTGTGTGTGTGTGTGTGTGCGCGCGCACGCGCGCGCGCACGCACGTGTCTTGTCTCCTCTACCTCTTTCTACATTATTCTTTTGAGACTGGATCTTTCACTGAATCTGAAAGTTTATTCTCTCTCTCTCTCTCTCTCTCTCTCTCTCTCTGTCTCTCTCTCTCTCTGTCTCTCTCTCTCTGTCTCTCTCTCTCTGTCTCTCTCTCTCTCTTTTTCAGAGATGAGGACCAAATCCAGGGCATTGTGCTTGCAAGGCAAGTGCTCTACCAGTGAGCTAACTTCCCAACCCCAAGGAAAGTTTGCTGGTTCCAGCAAATCCCAACCTTCCTCTTGTTTCCTCCCCCATCACAATGCTGAGGGTTGCATGCTCTTGTACAACATACAACTATATCTGTGGGTTTTTTTTTTTTTTTTTTTTTTTTTTTAATATGGGTGCTTACTCAATCTCCCATGCCATGTTCAGCAGGCACTCTTATGTACTGAGTCATCTTTTCAGCCCCAACATTGATTTTTGTTTCTTATATATTTTCTTGAAATTCATCCCTGTTTCTATTTCTGTTTTTGTAGCTAATGCATCTGATTGTTGCTCATTCAGTAAATTGTTGTTTTTTTAAGTTTGTTTATTCTTCAAATGTTTAATGGTATACAAAGGGAAAGTTATTAGAAATTACCTTTTCAAGCACTTCATAGAGATAATTTTGGTATATGTGACTTCCTGAGTTTTATTATTTTTCTTTTTTATACCTTATTGTTTCTGGAACTTTCATCATCAAAATAATATCTGTTCTCTGCTAATGTTCTACATGTAAAATATTCTTCTTTGAATTTAGCGTTATGTCTGTCTTTTAGTCTGGATTTTTTTTTAATTGACTCTTAGTTGATTATTTTCTTTTAAGCGATGTCTATTAGTTACTTACAATGTAGAATTATTTTATGATATATGTTTTGTTTACAGTATTTAAATTTTATTTCCATAGGTTACATTTGAATATGAAAATAATATTTTCTTTTTTCTGAATATACTAGCTATGTTTACATAAACCCTTGGTCTTATATCTCTAGTATGTAGTTGTTAACGTTATTCACTGTGACTGTCATTTTATTTATGTTAAATAATTCATGAGTAGACTATATATTCACATAAGGATATCTATTTATCCTTAATGAGAGAAGAATATACTAAGATCATCTAGCATATTGGATTATATATTTATAGCAAGGAAAGAATAGAAATCAGCTAATCTTTTGCCACATCCACAAGTCTCACATTACAGGATAAATACTGAAGTAACCATTTGGGATGCATTAGTAGCTGTTTGTTGTATCCTCACCACAGAATAGCAAGCTGCAATTATGGTCAATATAATTGCTTATATTCCTTTTTTACAATTACTGACAACTTAACATGCAAGAAGATTACTTCAATTCATAGAATTATTGGTCTTTGTTAGCCATCATATTCAATTTTTATGACTCAAAGGCAATTTAAAACCAATAGAAGAAGCACTCGACATGTATTTCTGGGGACCTCAAAACTTAAGACCTCACTTCCCTTTAAAGCCCTGGCAATATAGATGATTTCTATATTTGAAGTTATACTCTGCCCAACATGAGCTTCAAATTTGTGCAGAGCTGACCCCAAATAATGATGTTGTTGACAACAACTTCATGCTTTATGGGGTTTGGAGAAAAACGAAAAGCTGGATCGATCTGCTTTCATCAGATCTGGCGCCCTGTAGGCTTCCTTGAATGAAGTTCTTTGTCCCAGTGTGGGAAGAATGTGGGGATGAAGAAGGAAAGAAAGAGACCTTCCTCATCCTTTTTAATATAGGGCCTTTGAAAGTGACTCAGCGAGGCAGAAACCTCATTGTCTCCCTTGGATTCAGATTGTGGAACAAGCCTTCAAAAAATGGTAAATTTCAAAGATAGATTAAAATAATAACACCCCATGAAAATCAACAAATCTGGAAAATTAAATTTCAGGGCTAAAGCCCTTGCCATCTAATTATGTTGATTGTTTTCCAGAAAAAGTATTAAAATTCCTTCAAATATGTGTATTTCCAAATATGCATAAATCTAAAAATGAAAGCCTAATATTCAAGTTAGAGGTCATATTTGTTTATTAAATAAATAAAACTCACTTGGTCCTCACATGCCCTATAATTTTATGCATGTTGATTCATATGGAAAAGTTTTCATATATTGTAAAATTGCAGCTTTATGAGTTTGTGTATGTACCTATGGTAGCAAATATAAGCAACATCACATATACAGTCACACAAATACACATAATTTGGTCTATCAAATGTTAGCCTACATCATATTGATTTTAACTTTGTTATCAATTTAAAAGATTAATGGCTTTTCACATGAAAAAAATCCCTATTTTCAACTTCTTCTGGAATGCATTCATGTGCAAATTTTCAGGCCAACAATTTAGTGTGTTAAAAAAAAATGCTGTGATTTAGTTCTACTGGTCTGAGATTACACATTCTTTCTGTAGTCCCTGGTTTTGTCCTCTTCTAGAAGTGGCATGTTAGTGTCCTTATGAAACAGTCTGCTTATTGCATTATGAATCCAGAAAGAGATTTCATTCACATCTCTGTTAAGGGTTGAAAACAAAAAATCAGTGTTCTGTGTGTTTCAGACAAAATGTCTTAAGCAATGCTCTCAGTGGATGTTAAGAAAATTCAAATATATCTATGCATGGGACATTATTATGGTAATAGTAAAGATATGATAAGAAGCATCCTGTGCTAAGACAGAATTCAGAAATGCCAACTATAATAAATAAGTTAATATATTAAAAACATTACAAGATTCTACCAGGCAGGGTTTGTTTCCTACGTCACAGTGCATGGGAGCCCTATTCTTTGGATACACATAGCTGAACCACAGTTAATGTTTGTGAAACTGACACTCTATAGTCATCAGATATGATATGGTGCATATTATTATCACAGCAACATTGGCAGAAGGCAGGTCCTAAAATGACCATATACAACTTTATAGCCCCTAACATTACTAGAGTTCTAGCAAATGATTTTGGGGTCACCTGTCAGGTGCTTTTTCCTAGAATCTGACTCAAGAGAAAAGGATTTTTATTTTCTGGGGGCAGTTATATAAAGCAACAAAATAAACTCAAGATCCATAAAAAAATTCTATCCAGATACAGCCACTTGATATTTAACATAAGTACCAGAAAGGGATGTTGGGAGAATAAATGTAGCCTCATTAAAAATGATGGTTAAATTCTGAGTCTATACATAATATGACTGAAATTGTGTCATGTGCCTTACATTGATTAAACCTAATTTCAAAACGATCAGAATTCTTAATTCCCTGACATTATTAAGATGAATTTTATCACTCTACATGGTTAATACATTTCTTGTTTGAACTGTTACTAAGCTTTTGATTATTTGATTCCAGTTAGTTATATAATCTTTACAGTGCTAGCTAATTCACTCCATACTCTCCTCTTAGAGAAAAACAATATGTTAATATATAAAAGAGCAAAGTCAGGAAATATCAAAAATCCAGTAGAAGGCTTTTTCCTAATCACAAATCCCTATAGATATTATTGACTATGAAGTAATACTTGCTGTTAGAAAAATACTTTCTTACTGTCTTTTTCAACACATTTTTATGAATAACTATAATCTCCCTCTCACACACATACATACACACACTTACTTTTATGAATAAAGTGTAGTTTGTATTCATACATGTGCTGGTGTTAGCATTTTTCGGAGCTTGGGACCCACTGAATGTTCTGTTTCACAGTGTAATCTCCAGGCCCCCCAAATGTGTTTCACATGCCTTTCTGACATTTCTAATCCTCTCAGCTTTGCCTTGGGTCTTGAGATTCAAGGGGATATCTAACAAGACATGAAAAATAAAAATAACACTTACCTTTATGAGATTTAAAGCCTGGAAATGAGTATCTTTGTCATTGGGAAGACTTGTTGCGTTAGTAATATCAAGTTCATATGAAGAGTTTTGTTAATTATTTGCTTGGATGACATTAGGTTCTCAGTTGTTTCAATTTAAAACACAGTGAGGAAAAAAAAATAACTCACTGTTGCATGAAACCTAGAAGCAGCAAGAGTTCATGCACTGAACTATAAGGTCGGCTAAGAGTGAGTACCAGAACTTGAGAGAATCTGAGCCTATGATTATATTGCAGTGGCCTTGAAAGCTGCTGAAGGGTAAATGTTAAAGAATTGAATGTAATAGTAATAGGTTGGGAGATCCACATTTCTTAGGTCTTACTGAAAAGATAAAAATACACTCCAAAGAAGCATCAGATTAACACCCTCTTAGTCTCCATGACTGCCTACTCTTGCTTTCTCATGTTAAAGACTTCATGTGCAATTCTGTCTAAATATAGCTTTGATGCCATTAAGCCCTTGCAAATGTCCTTTTATGGTTTAGAGCAAATGTTTCAGCAACTGTGATGTTAAAGTAGAAATGTGTCCCTCTATTGGTTTATTATTTAGGAACACACTCCTAAACTGATTCAATGTGTAAACCTAAATGGTATTTCTACCATCTGTATGTTACACTTATTTTTTTTTAAATTCTGATGGCTATCTTTTTTTCCTCCCTTTTTAATTTATTATATTTGTGTTTTAATTTTACACATCAGCCAGGGGATCCCCTGTCCTCCCCTCTCCCACACCCCCCCCTTCCCCTCTACCCCCTCCCCTCCAATCCCATCTCCTCCAGGACCAAGACTCCCCTGGGGATTCAATTCAACCTGGTGGATTCAGTACAGGCAGGTCCAGTCCCCTCCTTCCAGGCTGAGCAAAGTGTCCCTGTGTAAACCCAAGGTTCCAAACAGCCAGCTCATACACTAAGGACAGGCCCTGACCAATACATCACAGAAAGGTATCCTGTGCCTCTTAATGGTATTTCTATTCAATGATTAGATTAAATAAGTAGAGATTATATATTAGTATTTTAGTGCTATAAAGAATTTTACAACTAAACTAATATATGACAAGAGATATAATATATATTAAAATGAAGAGTTTCAATATGAAATGTTATTTTTTCTTTTTTTGTTGTTTATTATATTTGTGTTTTAATTTTACACATCAGCCATGGGTTCCCCTGTCCTCCCACCTCCCGTCCCTGCCCCCACCTTCCCCCCAGCTCCTCCCCGCCATTCCCATCTCCTCCAGGGCCAAGACTCCCCTGGGGATTCATTTAAACCTGGTGGATTCAGTACAGGCAGGTCCAGTTCCCTCCTTCCAGGCTGAGCAAAGTATCCCTGTGTAAGCCCAAGGTTCCAAACAGCCAGCTCATGCACTAAGGACAGGTCCCAGTCCCACAGCCTGGATGCCTCCCAAACAGTTCAAGCTATTCAATTGTCTCACTTATCCAGAGGGCCTGATCCAGTTGGGGGCTCCACAGCTTTTGGTTCATAATTCATATGTTTCCATTAGTTTGGCAATTTGTCCCTGTGCTTTTCTAATCTTGGTCTCAAGAATTCACACTCTTACAGTCCCTCCTCTTTCTCAACAATTGGACTCCTGGAGCTCCACCTGGGGCCTGGCTGAGGATGAGAGTTCCAGCATGACCCTTAGGGTGTTTGGCCATCTGATCACCAGACTAGATCAGATCAGGCTTTCTTTTGACCATTGCCAGCAATGATACATCCTCTGTAGACTACTTGCAATGGTCGAGAGAAAGCCTGATCTGACCTAGTCTGGTGATCAGATGGCCATACACTTTTTTTTTTAAAAAAGACATAACTATACTTTTATAATTTTTAATAGATATATTTTGACTGATATAATCATTTTGCTTTAATCACTGTGGATTATAATCTATAATACTATAATTACACTAGTTATGAACTGATTTTAATAATTAAGTTTTGAATGATTTCCCCTTTTGTTTTATTTTTAAAAAGGTATTTTACTTGGCATAAATATAGGTTAGTGTTACATATAATAACTATAGTAAGTGTAGTATTTAATGAATATGTAACACAAATATCAGACAGTATTCAGACAGCATTTACATTTTGGTTGTGTTTGAAGAATGCTAAGATGTGTAAAATTTTGAACATTTTGATGCTAGCCACAAAACTGCTATGTTTGCTTCTTATAGCATAGATTTCTTTTATTGTAAATGATCAGATCTTATAAGTGTTGCATCCACAAAACATATTCCTTATTGCCTGCCTACTTTGTTTCAATAAAACTGAATCGTGTGATGACTGACTGGTTTACTTAGTTCTATTTGGAAACCAGTCTTTAGTGAACAAAAGATTCTCAGATTTCTGTTGTGCTTTATGATTCCTGAGGCCCATCCCCAGAGTTTATGGTGTTTTAGGTGTTTGGCTGGCTTGAGAATCTACATATCAATTAGCATCCTGGAAAATGAACCCATACTTGACATTGCTTGGGTGACCAAGATCCATAGGCTAGGTAGCTCAGAGAGTATGGGTAAAACCAGGTAAAAAAAACCAAATACTACTCATCCAAAAAAATATAGTGATAAAATGACTCCTAAATATATTCTACTATATTCATACATCAGTTTCCTTATTCAGATATCATGCTACCTTCTGCAACAGATGGGGGTCAACAGTCAACTATTACAGAGAGAGAGAGAGAGAGAGAGAGAGAGAGAGAGAGAGGAACACTCACATACTCAGGTCTCAGGTCTAAATAGGATGTCTCCATCAAATCCCTCCCCTCAGAACTTAGGGAGCCCCAAGGAGGAGGAAGAGGAGGTGGGAAGAGCGTAAGAGCCAGAAGGGATAGAGGACAACCACCTATGGCTCTGAGCAAAGATCTTATGAACTGATAGATACTAAGACAGCACTGCACAGATCTGCATCAGGTCCTTTGTACGTATATTCTGGCTTTCAGTTTAGTCTTTGTATGAGACGGCTGAATATGTGACCAAAGGGGCCTCTGACTCTTCTGCCTTTTCTTGAGTCGTTTTTGCTTCTATTGGTTTACCTTATCCAGATACGATGTGATGGCTTTTTGTTTTTATGATACTATATTTTATTTTGTTAAGTTTGGTTCTTTTCTCCTAGAAGCCTGTTCTTTTCTAATGACAGAAAAAAAGGGCGTGGATTCAGATGGGAAAGGAGGTGGGGAGGAAGTGGGAAGAGTAGAGAGAGGGGTAATTGTGACCAGGATATACTGTATGATAAAAGAATTTATTTTAATAAAAGGATTAAGAAAGTGATTGTTTTAAAGAGGGTCTCAGCTGATTAAACACATAAATATTTAGTAATTTTGGTATTCTTATTTTTATTAATGAAATTGTAATATTTATTATTAATAAGATATTACAACTGGGTGGGATAGTAAATTCAAGCAATCCCAGTATTTATGGGGATGAGGACAAGAGAATTATGGGTTCCAGGAAAGTATGGACTTCACAGAAGTTATTGTTTGAGAACAGAGAATCTCATAAAGATGCATTTATAAATTACTGAAATAATGTGTTAAATTCATCCCTTAGGACAGGCACAGGGTGCATGCATCAGAGAAAAGGTCATCATTTCTCATGCTGTACTGAGGCAGGAAACTTTTTGAACTAGATGATACTTATGATGGAATCTTCAAAGAAAAGCCAAAGAACTGTTTTCAAGAAAACTGATGGAACATGATGATATCAGGGGAAGAATTAAGCAAGGTCAATGGGATGTCCTTCATTTGTGGAAGATGAAAACAGACAGAGAATGCATAGTCTGGTATGAAAGAGGATGTAATGAGGAGGGCAGGGAAAGGAAATATGGCCAAGAGGTGTCACAGTATTGCACAAACAGTTGCAGAAAATATATCACATGCATATAAAAATTACTATTCTTGTGAAGACTATAGGTAACAGCAGCTAGTCTTATAGACACGCAATTCCTTCACATGATCATCTCCAAAGGAAGCAGAGATGGCAAGGTCTTACCTATCTCTGTCAGTTGTAATTGTAGCTTAAAGGTGGCATTTGTATGAGAAAAGGTTTTGTGTCTCTGATGCTGTTAACAGAATGTCTCCTGTTAGGAATTGCCCCTAAGAGAGCCCAACTCCACAGATCACAAATCTTAGATCAACTTAGAAGTTGAAATCAGCTATAGGTACAATGAACCTTAGTTCACACAACCTGATAGATAGATGGGGATGGATAGAGCATTTCTATGATGCCATTCTTGATATCCTAGATATTTTCCTTCTTTGTATAATGTCTGTATATTTCAAATTACCACAGAAGCGTCACACTTATTAAGGTGTTTACCTTATAGATTTTTTGTATTGTTTTGTTTTGGTTTTTTCGACACAGGGTTTCTTTGTGTAGCTTTGCGCCTTTCCTGGAACTCACTTGGTAGCCCAGGCTGGCCTCGAACTAACAGAGATCTGCCTGGCTCTGCCTCCTGAGTGCTGGGATTAAAAGCGAGCACCACCACCGCCCAGCTTTAGCTTATAGTTTTATTTGATAATTCAATGATTTGCTTTGTACTGAGTGCTAGGTAGGAATATTAATGTAGACTAATATGTCTTTGACAAGAAGAATGGTGAGACATCGATACTATATAAAACTATATCCATTTACATGTACATAGTATCAAGGAATGAGGAAGGTCTGTGATTTCACTGTCGTAATTACAAAAATTAAATAGACTTGGATCAATTTGAGGTATGCGACAGTAACAAAAATGATGAAAACCTTTATGTTATTTCTCTAACTACTCATGACAAATTACATAATCAAATACAGAAATTTGTCATTAAGAGCCAAACAGTAAGTTGTTTTCATAACTAAATTCATCAGTGCAGAAAAAATGGAGAAGAAATACAATGTGTTTGGAATGAAGGGGAGGACAATTGGTGGTGGAGGAAGAACTGGATCTTTTGCACCTACACATAAAAACAATTGCTGAATTTACTTCTTGAAAACTGGGATGACCATTACAGACAATCCATCTGCATGCAAGTATCAACATATTCTATATTGGGATTTAAATATGGGATTTCAAAACTGTCGTTTAACTTGCTGACTCAAAACAGAAAAAAGTACCAATAAATGAATTTTATCATGCTATGAAGACAGATTTTTGCAATTTCTGAAAAGACCTCAAGCATACTTCTTCCATTTTTATACTGTATTTATGTGAAGCAGAATTATCATCATCAGCTATTATATAATCAAATTATGCATCAACTCTGAAAAAAATAAAGATTATCTTTTTCTGCATTAACACATATTCAGCCATTTATTTATCCTGTAAAAATAAGCATATCATCTCATTGTATACATATTGCTCACACCCTTTAAAATAGTAAAATCATGCATATACTAAGTTCTAAAATGTATTTCTTTATGTTTTTCTTTCTTTGAGACAGGGTTTCTCTGTGTAGCCCTGGCTGTCCTGGAGCTCCCAGGGTGGCCTCAAACTCAGGGATTCACCTGACTCTGCCTCCCAAGTGCTAAGATTTAAAGTATGTGCCACTAGCTGGCATCTTTATGATTTATTATCAATGTTTGATTCTATATTTATTTTATAGGCTATATACTCTGAGTCTCCACAAATTTCTCAGGCAAGGTGTGAGTGAAAAATATTGAGAAGGCTTGTCTTATCTAATGGGTTGTTTATCATGAGTCAAGTTCTTCCTTGCTCACATCACTTAGCAGTCTGGATGGTAGCAGCTTCTTCCTAGGGAGGCTCGGATTTGGGATACACACAAGCTTTGGGAATGGCTTTGGGAACCAGCTTTCTGCTGACAACATGGTCTCCAGATTGATTCACTGACCACTCTTTATGATGTTAGTGTTACCCCAGTGAAATGGAATCTGTCTAAATGGTGTAAGCAGACTGCATATTGTTTACCATTATGTTTAAAATGTGAGAACAGGTGCTGTTCCTGCTTGTAGCCTATCCTGCACCTCAGCAAACCCAGGTTAATTCCAGCGAAGGCTCTTCATAGAGCAAGTCCTAACACCGGGGCAGAGAAGACTAAACACAGTCAAGAAAGGGCCAAAAAAGAGACGAAAGATTGATGTGGCATGAATCCTGAGAGTTAACATCAAGATCTTAAAAATCAATCCCCTGCTTTATTCGGACCTTGTGGGATTCGCTAAATACAGAGGCAATGTGATGGAAAGTCCCTGTTCTGAGCAAGATGAGAGGCGTTCAATTCTTCTCTGACTACAGATAGATAGCATGGAAGGAAAAGCCGTGAATCAGTAAATACAATGATGGAGAAAAGCAGAGGAGAGCCGATTTTCCTGTCACTTCAAGCTTTTCCTAGAGATGAATGATAGCAAATGCAGACTAGAAAGCTCAAAGACCATGCTATTGAACACAGTGAAAAGGAAGGCTTACAGAAGTTAGCCAGCAGCGCTTGGTGCTGGAAGATGCAGCAACTGAACTCCATTTGTGCAAAACACATCAGCAGCTGCATTTTCTCTTACACATCCCTGAACTCAGGAATTCTCTAAAGACTTTTCAGTTATCACACACAGTCTGGGAAAAAAAAAAAAAACCTTTTTATTTCACAATTCTTTTCTTTTTAAATGTTTCCCAGAAACACTCGTTTCTTTAGGAGGATAAACTTGTTTGTTTATTTTCTTGTTTGTTGCTAGTTTTGTTTTTGTTTTGTTGACTCAGAAGATCAATAAGATTATTAAGCAAGTACTAAATTTTTAGATAAACATGTAAATGAACGGAAGGATCTATTTAAATCATTTTTTTCAGAAATAAAGGAATGTTCTAGTATTATCTTAGGAAGCAAATTATTAAGCACATTTTTATTTCCTATGGAATTTTTTCACACCTTAAGGTAACATGACTCCCTTACCCTTCCCTCTCAATCACCCCCCTTCTCCCAATTCCTCTAACTTTTCTGCCACAAATATTGCAGTTCTTTTAAATTCAACAAAATTAATTCTTAGAAGCAAACCCTTTTTTAGACTGTGTATTTTGAAACTAGATAACAGTCAACAGGGAGAAAATAATCTAAAAGCAAAATCTTATTCCTCTTATTCCAGTTGTATCCCCTTGCAGTCCCAACATAACATTACACATGGCTTTGCCCTCTTTACTACTTCCCCAATGCCCTTTTCATTATGTCTAGATTGGAAATCATGCATATAGTAGTGGTAAAGCAGAATCTCACTTGGGACAGACTAAAAATAAGATTCCTTCCTAATGAAGAGAACAAAATTTGAAAAATATTGAAAATACTTTTTAATTCTATAAAATGTGCAATTGGTTTCAAAATATAAACTGTATTAAAACACTACTATTGGAACATGGTTTCTATTTTTTTTTTTATCAAATGAGATTCTTCATGTGGACAATCAATGGACTTTCCTGACTCATATAGACTGCACTCCCTTCCCAGGATTATGACATCTGACCATTCTCTGCCTTTTAACTCCATTCTCTTTGTAGAGATCAGTAATGATTTCATAATTTTGATTTTATTGATATGAATGTAAACTTTCCTTTTTCAAATACATTTTAATATTTTAAAATATGCCCTGAAAGGTAAGAGTCCAATCCTTTAGCATATCTGAGCAAATACAATCTATAATCTTGCTCTAATGTAATAAAGAAGGTCTCTGATATTTGAGAATAAGAGAGGAAGCTTCTGTGTTTCAATGAAATTGGGGTTATAGAGGTGAACAGACAGAAAAATAGCTATGCTTTGAAGCATGTGTGTATATGTGTGTGTGAGTGTGTGTGTGTGTGTATGTGTGTGTGTGAGTGTGTGTGTGTGTGTGTGTGTGTGTGTGTGTGTGATCTTAGTTATTAGCTTTTTATGTTTCAAAGTTAGCGAAACTGCTTAGACAAAATGTTGTTCCTTGTTGTCAATTTATCCTTTCCAATTAGAGGCACCTAGCAACAAGGAATGACAGAAATTGGGGAGAATGCTTAGGCTGGTCTTTCAGTAGCTTACTGTGCTTCTACTATTTATTATTACAGAAGTTGATGCTGTCCTGCTACATAAAACAAGTACAATGAAAAACATTTATAGTCACATAATGCTCAGGTGTTAAATTTATGTACCCAGTATTTTGCTGAACATTTTTATCATCACAATTTTTATTAATTACATCATAAATTACTGAAAATAAGTTTCTTTAGAAACTAGACAAGAAGGTGGAAGAGGTATCTTGTCTTGCAAATATGAAGATCTGAATTTGATTCCCCAGGACCCACATTAAAATAAACCATATTAGTGTTATGTGCTTGCGATTCCAGTGAAAAGGAAGCAAATCTTCGGGGCTTGTTGAAGTGACAACATATGCTATTTGTCAAGCTCCAAACAAAGGAAGAATGTGTTTTGAAAATACTGGGTCAATAGTACCCATAAATTTTACCTAATTTAGTGTAGTTGAAAGGTCTTCTCACAGAACTTTGAGCTGGAGATCTGTGGTATCTGGTACCAAAATTTTGAGCCTGTAGTTTTTGAATCTTGGAACATTGTTGTGAAATTTTGTAATGGAGACAGGCTGTACTTACTGGCTTTCTATGCATTTTTTTATTTCTTTATTATCATCTTCAAATACTTGTCTGTAACCAGCTCTTAATTCACACAGTGAAAGACAAATACACAGTGTTTTGTCTAGTTTCAAGTAAATGCCAATGAAATAGTCTTAAGTATAATTACAAGAGGGTGACCAAATCAACTCTCCCAACTGATACTGAAGAGCTGAAATGGAAAACCAGGGAACTCAGACACATGAGCACAAGTGTACATATTGTGCCATAAGGCTTATTTTTATTATTACAACTTCTTTGATAACAGAGTTACAAGTTTACAGTTCAGTGAGGATGTTTGATTCAAAGGTTGGTATGCTCAAGGTTATATAAAGGGCATCAATGTTATTTTTTTTCCATAAAAACATCCGAGGCATGGAAACTTGATTTTTCCTAACTATTTTCTAGAAATTGAGGAAGGTCACAGGTATTCCTGTGTTCTATCCACATTTGCTGACATTCCAAATTCCCTTCCTAAGAACAAACCAAAAGTTTCAATGCCAGTCTCACAAGGCCATTATATCCTTACATAATCTTAGCTCAAAACCCAATAATGATCTAATTGTGGAGAATAATTTAATTATTTCATATAATTTCTGAATATACACATTACTTATTTATAAATTTAAAGTTATCATTGGAGATGGAAATGGAAATAATTCTGGAGAGGGAGAGGAAATGAAATCCCCTCAAAAATTTGAACTTGCGAACATGCATAAATTTGGTAAAATCTATTGATAAAATCAATTTTCTACCATACACGTAAGGGTATAAATACTAAAAATGCAGTATTATTGGTATAAAGCTAGAACATACTTACTAAATTTATGTATGATTTGGGTTCTGAAAAATACTCTATGTTAGTCATCACTCAGTTCACTTTTGATGATATGTCATATACAGGAAGTCACCTCTCCAACTTTCCTCATCATGCTGTGTAAAGGGACAAACACTTTCTTCTCACTTCTTGTCTTTGTCTATTCATTTGTTGGTTTTAAAAAATGCTATAAAATTTGTGGCTTATAAAAGTAGACTTTTTATTCCACATTTCTAGAAGGTAGGAATTCTATACTCAAGAGAATGGCAGCATATCAGAAATGGTTTCTTCTTTTCCATTGTCCTCTGGTGGCAAAAGCCATGATAAATCCCTGTGTTTCCTTTTGAAAAGACCCTAATTCCATTCACAAGGTCAAAGAACTCATTATATAATCAATTCCTCAAAGGTCCCACTTCTCATAATATCTCCTGACATTTGTTCTTGTGAATTTTGGTAGTATATGGCATCTATTCCATCTATTCCGTAGAATCTCTCTTATCTGTGTGCATTATAGCCCTCCCACAATACCGCTTTAACTCATCAGGTAGTATGTGTTATTGAGTGCATGGGTCTCTGCAAACTTCATGGCCAGCAGAGTGAACAGCCATGAGAGGCAACAAGGCCTTTTGTCTCAGCATGAATCAATGGCCAGTGTTAGTTGAAATTTCATGAGTCTGATTCTATTTAGTTTATTTTAGACATGTATAAGTGCAGCACAATTTGGTGAAATTTATTCTCGTGATAATTAACTTAAACCATGTGCACAACAAAGCATATGTAAATCTCCTTGAGAAACAAAGTAAGCTAAATACAGATCTGACTTGACTATATCAAAACTTTTGTCTAGACCATAAATATAGATTTTCTACATTAACAGGGGAAAAAATTTTACTATAATGGTCTAGGGGCAGTTCTCAGGCTGGAAAAGTCTGTGGCCACAAAGTTAGAACAAAGGTTATCAGGTTAGGAATCACTTCCACTTCAGCTTCTGGACAGATAACAATTAATATATTCCTTCTTGTGAAGGAACAATCCTGTTATGGCTAACGTTCCAGGATCTCCTAGTGCTATTCTGTGAGCACAAAGACCTCTGCACCACCTACTAGTGAGGATCTGAAGTTGGTACAAAATCACTAGGTAAATGATATAAATGAATTAAGAGCAAATCTTTTCCCAACCTAGAAATCTTCCTAATAGAGAAAGAGATCAGCTTTGTTTATGAAAAACTATAAAATGAAAGTGTGATGAACATCTCAGGAAACCCCCTGAAAGAATGGAAATCAAAACTCTTGATTTAGATAAGCAGATATGACTCATTATAAGTCATAATAGGATGTGCAGTAGTTAATTCTTAAGTAAACAGACTTGGGTGGTATCTTCTGTCAAATACAGGTGATCCCAACTTTCCCTAAAATTGACTGACCACCTTGGCTTTGTGCAGAGGGGGAACAGCAATGGCAACATTTTCAGAAGTGGCTGTGCATCTCGGTGAAAGGTGCACACACACAGTCAGGGCTGTGGCTACTGCTTCTCCTTGTTGTTTGTTTGTTTGTTTGTTTGTTTTGAGAAATATTCCCAGCTATTGAGAAAGATAACCCTGTACGATACATTTGTTACATGGTAAAATTAGTCTTCGAAGGATTTGTATAAATCCCAAAGGCAGAAAATATTTGCAGTTTCCTAAAGCAAATAACAAGGAAAAGAAAAGTAAGAGTCACTTCAACCTTTAACAGAGAGAATCAAACATATTGTAAATTTATATATTTGTCCTTAAGATGGAAATATAAGAGAGTGGTGTATTTTTGTTTCCTTGAGAACATTGTTTTGCTTTTTTTTTTCCATTTTGTTCACTGAAATGATTTTCTGTAATGTCATAGTGTGTTATTTCAATTTTTATTGTTTCTTACTCTTTTTAGTTGTCTTTTTCCAAATAAAAGAAACATATATTCATACAGTTATATAATTGTTTATTCAAAATTTATTCTCTTTTCTCATATTTATTTCCATTCAATAGTTTTGTGTTTGACTATATCCTATTGAGAAAAAGCCATTTTAGAAAGTCAAATTAAAATCTCTGTCTTGTACAATGTGTGATCAAAGTCACATTAATCACAGCTCCTGCAGAAATTCTGGATTCTATAAGTATTTTGTGAATAATAGCTTGTCCTATGAGGTATCAATTATTAAAATAGAGATTGTAAAATATTCCATAATATTTTACATTCGTTCATTTCATTGCATGAGTTTTAGTTGTGAAACAAAGAGTGGATGCTGCCAGGCGGTGGTGGTGCACGCCTTTAATCCCAGCACTCAGGAGGCAGAGTCAGGAGGATCTCTGTGAGTTCGAGGCCAGCCTGGTCTACAGAGCGAGATCCAGGAAAGGTGCAGAGCTACACAGAGAAACCCTGTCTTGAAAAACCAAACGAAAACAAAACAAAACAAAAGAGTGGATGCTAATTTCAATGAATTTTCATGTCCCCAAATTATTTGGACTGAAACATGAATCCACTGATGGAGCTGATGTTTTATAATACAAAACAAACCCCAGGGCCAAGAGCTGTAGAAGTACACAATTCCTTATCCTTACAAAAGACTTAAAGGAAATGTACATAAAATATACAATATATTTTTAAGGAAAATTGTTATATTGCATAAGTAAGATACCAATTTTGGTAGAAAACTCATTAAATATATTCTCCAAATTAAATACAAATACTCTAAAAGGAATAATGAAGGATCTAATGGCATAACTTCAATCATTTAAATATTGCAATGCCTTAGATTATACAGCAAATAAAATAAAATTTAATCATATAAATAGAAACATTTTTGTTAGCAATATAATATTTTAGAAATCACACACCTTTGTTTTGATTTTATGTTATTCAACCAATTACCTTTTCAACTAAAATCATTAAGGAAGACATAATTCCATTAATAGACATATTCAAAACAAGCTGGAAACAACTTATTCAAACTAAGATTATCTGACTCTAAGTCTTCATTTCTTTGGAATTGCATCTTACTCTTTGTATATCAGAAGACATTTCTTCTTGACTGAGGCTTAGTCTTGCCAAGTACACTATCAATGAATTATCATCTCATCTCCACAATATGTTATTATCAATGATACATCCATAGTCTTGTCCTTCAAATTATTTCCCAGATAAACTATTTCCAGCACAGTCTCCATTAACTCAGCAAGGATTACCTTTTAGAAAGTTTTTTCAGGAGCTTCTCCACTAAAGATTTTCACTATTTTTTCACTATTTTCCTTTGTGCATTTTTTTTTATAAATGTGTATCCACAATTCTTCAGATGCATAAATCTTATTATAGTATTAAAGCAAACACTTGCCTTATTAAAAGTGACTGATTGGAAACCCATATTAAATAGTGGAAGTCACTATTAAAAGTGACTAAGTAATTCAATGGAAGCCGTTAGTTTTCTCCACATTATTTCTACATTCACTATCCTCAGCATCAATGAATGTAAGATCAATGAAGCATTGGGTCCATAGCTAGAAAAAAAAATTAGTTGTCAGAATTCCCCCTGTGTGAATGCCAAGAATTACAAGTGCTATTAGAGAATAGAAGTATATTTCGTTATCATGAATAATATGATCTCACTAGGAAAAGTATTTCTTCAAATTATGTATTCAAATTACTCATATTCATGTAATATATGTATCATAGTTTGGGCTGGTATTATGATGAAACACCTTGACCAAAAGCAAATTATGGAGGAAATGGTTTGTTTGGCTTACACTTCCACATTCATAGTCTAATACTGAAGGAAGTCAGGACAGGAACTCAAACAGGGCAGGAGCCTAGAGGCAGGAGCTGATGCAGAGACCATGAGGGGTACTGCTTTCTCATCATGACTTCTAGGCCTGCTCTCTTATAGATCCTAGGAACACCAGCCCAGGAATAGCACCACCCACAGTTGACCAAGCGTTCCCCCATCAATCACTAATTAAGAAAATGTCCCATAGCTGAATCTTTTCTTTCATTTTTTTTCCCTGTGGCTTTCCCATCATGCATTCCAATCCCATTCATCTCCCATCCCTTTGTATTCCTCTGCTCATGAAGCACACCCAAATAAAATAAAATAAAATTTAAGAGAAAAGAAAAAGGGAAAGACATATCTCATCTTGTAAGCTGTAGTGTGGCATTGTGAGTCATAGAGTATATTCTTTTGTCCATATCTCTTTACTGGCAAGTGTTCATTGCAAAGAGTCATTGGTCTGGTTCTAGGTCTCTGCTTTCTGCCACCCTGTTGATACTTTGTGTCCTCATTGGAGCTCCTTATGACTATCCAGCTGTTGCTTTGTGTCAGAGATCCTTCAGCTTTGGATCTGCAGAACCAGCTCCTTCATGTCCTCTAGAAGATCATAGATGGGGTGGATGCTAGAGTGGGCCAACTGATAGCCCTGGTTCTGGGCTGGGGAGCTTGCAGGGTTGGTCAGCTTTTCAACTCTCCACTATCATCACCACGGACATTGGACATCGTGGCTACAGCAGAGCCACTGATCCAGACATGGACCTTTTGCCCAGACACAGACATCCTACGGTCCCAGGTGGCAAACAAGTCACCTACCTCAGCCTGCTCCTCACCCTCTTCACCTATTGAGATCTGCCTCTCTCCACAAGACAGGAACTTCTCATTGTCTCTTTCTCTCAGACCCTACCCTATATTTGCTCACCATAGCAGTGCCTGACTACCCAGTGTTTTCTCTGGGCTGTCTGGGTCTCCTTCTCTCATCCTGTCTCGTGCTGGGCAGGTCGTGTTTTCTCCTGGCTGCCCCAGGCAGGCACGCACAGCTGAATCTTAGGGAGGCATTTTCTCAATTGAGATTCCCTCCTCTCAGATGACTTTAGCTTGTGTGAAGTTGACATAAAACCAGTCAGGACAATATGTGGACCTGATAATATATCACCATGTATTTCTTTACAAATCTGTCTCCATGCTTTTATCAATGGTCAAATAAATTTATACAGACAGCCAAAGATGGTGTTCTGAAGACATATATTTATATATGATAATATGTAATAAGTGTTCATATAATATACATCCATATAGAATGTATACTTATATGTGTATGTGTCATTTAATATACACATATACATATATTTCTATATTCACAAACTCATTAAAATTATGTTAAATTATATTATTTTAATATATCATTATTTTATTTAATAATTATGAAATGAAGTTATATTATTAAAATGATGCTACCTAACCATAGTAATATTGTCTTTTCTACTTTTAGCACCCATGTTTGACAGCTTGAAAATCAATGGTGAGCAGAACAAGTTTCATGTTAGACAAAACCATGTAAATTTTGCTTTATGAGGCCTGGAAACTTGTCTCCATGGCTAAGAACACTGGCTACTCTAAAGAGACCTAGTCTTTGGCACCCACAATGTAGCTCACAACTGCTGTCATTTCAGTTTCAGGGGATCTGAAGCTCTCTTCTGGCATTCATGGGCATGTCTGTGGTGCACAAACTTATATACAGGCAAAACACTCATAAAGTAACAAAGTGATAATTTAGAAATAAATTTTGATTTATTTTTAAAATATTTTATGCTCTAGAAGTCTCAAAATACAGTAAAAACACCAATTTTTGTGTTTGTACCACATTTGAAATACTGATGCAATTTTCTAGTATATGAAGTTGATTATTAAATTGATTTTATATTTATGTTCAAAGTAACTCCATTAAACTATCAAATCCTTTTGTATCCAGCATTATGTTATTTGTTAACATATTTCTTCATGTATTTTATCACACAAATATGGAAAATACTCCAGTTATATATTCTTGGTTTGCATCACAAATTCACCTAAATTTGGAATATTATTAATTATGTGAACAGGTTTCTAATTCTCTGACCAGCTTAATATACTTTTCCATTCTTATCATAGGTTGATTATGACACAGAATCCATAGTGGATTTATATTTCTCTGACTGAAGAAGGATCAAGACAAAGATTACACAGGCTTCTAATTGACTTTACTAATTTGCTACGGCTGCATTACAACTCTTACAAATGGCATTGCAAACTGCATTACAAACACTTTAGTGATTTCAAACCCCAACTCTAATACTGCTTCTGAATTTCATGCAAGCAGTCATTCAGCAGATATGAATCCTCTTCAGCTAATTTCACTCTGATGTTTTCTAGTATTTTTCGCACCATTTTTTGAAAATATTATTCTCCTGACATGTTTTCTATTAGCATTCTTGTTGAAAGTATGCATCACATATTGATTAAGGGAAACACTATTTGAGTCATTTGTATTTAAGTTGCCAACTACTAGTTGGCAAAAGATAAAGTCTAATAATTATGTGTATTAGGGTTACCATGTAATTTTTAACGTACACGTATGCAGCATTCAATTTTTATTTGTTTTTTTTCCTTAGTTGTTTCCAGTTTTTAATTAGGTCTATGAGAATTTTGTACAATGTATTTTGACTAAGTTCATCCATAATCAGACTCCCCCTACACCAGTTATTTTTCCCCAACCCACCCAGATGTGTCCTTTTTATTCTAACCCATCAAGCCCAGTTCATGTTATCAGTGTATTCTTTGATGTGTAGCCTTCACTGGAGGATAGTCTACACTAATCAATAAGCCCTGTGCTCAATGAAGTGGGCGGTTCCCAAGGATGGTATCCAACTTTGACCTTGGACCTCCCCATGTGTATATACACACATGTGCTCACTACAAGAACATGTATACACACCTGTGCCTACTATCCCCGGCACAGATACACACCCATATACAGTAGCTTCTCTTTACCTTTAGTTCACTCACTACAGCTCCAGTTACCCATAATCAAGCACATTTCAAAAATGCTAAAAGGGGAAATTCTAAAAACTAAAAAAATTCCACGCACTTTAAACTTCAGGCCATCACTTTGAGCAGCATACATCTGAGGTCTCCTATGTTACCCACCTCTTCACACTTAGAATGTGAATCTTTTAATTTTCATTGTATCCACTCTTTTTCTACTACTTCCCTGTTAACTACTCAGTAGCCTTCTAAACATTGGATCAATTATCTCATCAGAACTCCTGGGTAATCCTTATGCATAGGATAGTGCTCTGTCTTTCACCTCACATCACCTTACCATGGAGATGTTATTATACAATCTCACACTATCGTAAAAAGGCTGAGTATGTGTACACAGCAGTGAGTTTTGGTGCTGTATATTCACACGACATTTCCTAAAATATGTTGTTATGTTTGTTCTATTTCATTGGCAAGTATTGTCAATTCCTTACAGCATGTAATTGATATATTAAACTTCATAAGTATATGAAAATGTACTACATTTGCTAGCTTGCAACTAGCTATAATTTCAAGAACTTCACTGAAGTTATGGAGTATTTTTTGCATCCAAGAGCATAGGCAGTTAACAGAAGGAAAGGATAGGGAACAGGTTGAAGCCCTGGTTATTTGTTTGGCTCTTATAGTATTTCTCAGCACTAGTCTGATATCAAATAAGAACCACTGGGGAACTTGTTAAAATGCGTGACTTGGGCAATATCGATGCCAAGTAGAATATAATTTGTAGAGGATGTGGCATTTAACAAGTTTTCCAGGTATTTCTTATGCAGAAAAATAGTGCCAAAGGGATCTAGAGTAAACAATTCTCTTTCTTTATTTCTCCTGCTTACTTAATATGCTTCATGTGAGGAACATGGGCTTATAAGTGATTGCCTGGACATTTCTTCTGGGATTTGCAATACAGATTTCACAACCAAGTCATCACAAATTTAGAACTGGATTATGTTTTGACTTTTGTGCCTCTTGTAAATTTTTCTCCCCTTTGGCTATTTCCACTCTTTTTATTAATATCCAAGGGAAAGATAAAGTTGGTCAATCTGAACTTACAATATATCGATAGGCTTTGTATAGCCTGCTCTTTGTAGAGTACTGTTTCTGGAAAAGTGAGAACAAGGGTTGTTTAACGTGAAAACTCAGATACTGTGGACACAAAAAATATTTTGAAAAAGGTACTCAGACACCTATGTTTGAAGAGTTGGTGTGATTTTGTTTTGCTCAGAAGATATATATTATATACTTGTTCTTTGCATATTTAATTTTTCTAATGTATTGTAAATTTCTATTTTTTAGGCTCTTGATATGGAATTATATTATTTAATTTTGCTTGATAGTTACAAATCTAGATAATTTATACCAACAACTGTGATTTTTTTTTAAATCTTGCCTGTAATCACCATTGGAATTTGTGTATGTTTTAGCATTTAAGAGGTATTGCTTTATACAAAATTGTAGTATATATTCTACATTTAAAAAACCTTATGGATACCAGTTTTCTATGATATTAAAAAGTGTTCAGACTGATATAAAAATCATCTACAACATTTAATTAATTCCTCTTTGCACCTTGACTAATAATTACATATGTAATCTCAACATTGTAGTTCTCTTTTCATGTTCAACTATGGAACATTATTTCCTATTTTCCCCCAAAGACTTAGCCTTAAAACTTGCTATACACAGGACACACTAATTTTCTCTGTATCTTTTCAGTTTGGGTAAATGTATGACCAGAGCAAGCACAAACTCGGAAAAGCTGAATAATTCTTCACTGGATGTATGCAACACATGAATCAAAAATGTAATTTAAAGATGTCTTAAAATTGAAATAATATGAAAATGCAATATATAGCAAAATCTGTGTGACACAATGAAGGTAGTTCTAATAGGAATGTCATAGCATGAAGGGCCCACATCCAATACCTGGAGTGCTGTGGATACTACCAGAATCTTTTTTCTTTGTTTGTTTTGTTTTGTTTTTGAGAAAGAGAGAGAGAGAGAGAGAGAGAGAGAGAGAGAGAGAGAGAGAAAAAGAGAAAAACAAAATGAATTCAGGTTGGTCAGAAGGAGACAGGAGCTAGAGAAAGGAAAAAATGTGATGAAAATGTATTGCATGAAACTCTTCTGAAAGCCAATAAATTTAAAGGAAAACAGAAAAAAAAATCCTGCAGAGATTTTGTATCAATTGCTGAATGAAACATCAAATGCTTTAGTGAAGCAACAAGAAATAATCAAAGGCAGTGCTAAAATCAATGAAGTAGAAAAAAAAACACAATAACTTAATAAAATAAAGATGGTTCTCTGAAATAAATGACTACAATTAATAAAAATTTACCAAAGTTAAACAAAAATGCAAAAATAATATAATTATAGTTGAGAGGAGAGACAATACAGATACAACAAACAGCAAAGAAATTCAGAGAATGATAAGGATGTATTTTAAAAAAATATGTTCCACCAAAAATCTAAAATGCACAGATGAATTTTTGCATATTAATAAAGTCTAAATGAAAATTTAAACTGAGCCACCATAATAACTAGCAAAAGAGAAACAATGAAAGAAAAATTGTAACTCACAACTAAAATGAGACCAGGGCCAAACGTATTCAGCCAAGAATTCTGTCATACTTTCAAAGAAGTAGTAGCAGCAATACTCCTCACCTCATCCATAATATATAAACAGAAGGAATAGTTGCTCATTCTTTTCATTAAGTCACTATAACCTTGATTTCAAACACACACACACACACACACACACACAGACAGAGACAGAGAGACAGAGACAGAGACAAAGAGACAGAGACAGAGAGGATGGATAAACTGTGTATTTCTTTTACATTTTGAGGGCTGATGGTTCACGGATGAGATGGTGGACCTGGGAGGAATGGGAAGTAATTGTGATCAGGGTGCAGTGTATGAAATTCCCAAATAATAAAAAATATTATGTTGAATAAGAACAAAGACCTAGTCATTGAAAAAAAGAAATGTATTGAAAAATTATAGATCAATTTCCTTTCTGAGTAAATTCATTTTTTATTAAGGAATTTTTTATTCATTTTGCATACCAACCACAGATCTCCCTCTCTTCCCTCCTCTCTCCCCTTCAGCCTTCCCCCATAACCTATCCCCACTCCCCTATTACCTGCTCCAACATTGTATAGCTTCCCATGGGGATTTAGCATATCCTGGAACATCCAGTATAGGCAGGTCCAACCCCCTCCTCCTGCATTAAGGCTGTTCAAGGTTTCCCACCATAGATAGTGGGTTCCAAAAAGCCAGCTTATGCACCAGGGATGGATCCTGATCCTACTACAGGCCTGGGGCAATTGGGAAGGGGAGGCATGTTCAAGCAGATCAAGCTGCACAACTGTTTCACTTATGCAGAGGGTTTAGTCCAGTTCCATGGAGGCTCCATAGCTGTTGATTTAAAGTTCATGAGTTCCCACTAGTTTGGTTTGGTTGTCTCTGTAGGTTTCCCCATTGGCTCCCTCTTTTCTCTCTTCGACTGCTCTCCTGGAGCTCAGCTTGGTGCTTGGCTATAGATCTCTGCATCTGATTCCATCAGTTATTGAATGAAGGCTCTATGATGACAGGGTGTTCACTGATCTGGTAACTGGGGTAAGCCAGCTCATGCACCCTCTCTACTATTGCTAGTAGTCTAAGCTGGGGTCATCCTTGTGGATTCCTGGGAACTTTCTTAGCACCAGGTTTCTCCCTATACCCATGATGTCTCCTTCTATCATGGTATCTCTTTAATTGCTTTCCCATTCCATTACTGTTCCAGCTTAACCATCCCATCTTCTTATGTTCTCATTCCCCTATCCCCTACCCTCCATTGCTCCACCACATCCCCAATTTACTCATGGAGAGCTCTTCTATTTCCCCCTCCCAGGGCAATCCATACATCCTTCTTAGGGTCCTCCTTGTTAGCTATCTTTTCTGTAGCTGTGGGTTGTAGTCTGGTTATCCTTTGCTTATGTACCACTTATGAGTTGGTACATACTATGTTTGTCCTACTGTGTCTGAGTTATCTCACTCAGCATGATAATTTCTATTTCCATCCATTTGCCTGCAAACCTCATGATGCCATTTATTTACTTATTTATTTATTTTACTGCTGAACATCATATTTTTTTTATATCCATTCTTCTATTGAGGGGTATCTAGGTTGTTTCCAGGTTCTGGCTGTTATGAATAATGCTGCTATGAACATAGTTGAATATGTGTCCCTGTGGTATAAATAGAATGTTCCTTGGGTATATGCCCAAGAGTGGTGTAGCTGTGTCTTGGGGAAGAACGATTCTAAATTTTCTGAGAAATCACCATATTGATTTCCATAGTGGCTATACAAGTTTGCATCCTCACCAACAGTGGAGGAGTATTCCCCTTGCTCCACATCCTTTCCAACATAAGCTGTCTTCAGTGTTTTTGATCTTAGCCATTCTGACAGATGTAAGATGCTTTCTCAGAGTTGTTTTGACTTGTATTTCTCTGATGACTAAGGATGTTGAGCAATACCTTAAAGGTCTTTCGGCCATTTGAGATTCATCTGTTGATAATTCTGTTTAGCTCTATAGACTATTTTTTAATTGGACTGTATGGTATTTTGCTATCTAGTTTCTTGAATTCTTTATATATTTCGGAGATCAGCCTACTATCAGATGTAGGATTGGTGGAGATCTTTTCCCATTCTGTAGGCTGTTGTTTTGTCTTATTTACCATGCCCTCTACCTTACAGAAGCTTCTCAGTGTCAGAACATCCCATTTATTAATTATTGCTCTCAGTGTCTTCAATTTGATTCCTTTGGTCCACATGTGTTTTTAATGGGTGCATCTAACTTCGTTAGGTTGGAGTTTTTCTTCTAGTGTTTTCTGTAGGGCTGGATTTGTGGATAATTATTGTTTAAATCTGGTTTTTTTTGGAATGTCTGTTCACTCCATCTATGACAATTGAAATTTTTGATGGGCATTGTAGTCTGGGCTGGCATCTGTGATCTCTTAGTATCTGTATTATATCTGTCCAGGACTTTCTGGCTTTCAGAGTCTCCATTGAGAAGTTGAATGTTATTCTGATGGGTCTGCCTTTATGAGTCACTTGTCCTTTTTCCTTTGCTATTGAGCAAATACTTAATGAGACACTTTCAAACTGAGTTCAAGACTGCATCCCAAAGAGCATCCACCATGATTAAGTTGGCTCTATCTTATGAATACAGGAATAGTTCTGTGTATGAAAATCAATAATTTTACACCAACACATGAACAGGCTGAAAGATAAAACATACAAGACAACAAACACCCACCGACATTCTAAATGGAGATAAACTCAAAGCATGTCCACTAAAATCAGTTATAAGACAAGGGTATCTATCCCTCTTCTCCATTCCTATTCAAAATAATACTTGATTTCTTAATTAGAACAATAAAACAACCAAAGAACATCAAGGGAATATAAATTAAAAAGGAAGAAGTCAAAGTATCTTTATTTGGAAATGATATGATTTTATACACTAAAGATATTAAAAAATCCACCAGGAAATTTCTATAGCTGATAAACGCTTTAAGCCAAGCAACAAGATAAAAAATTAACACACAAAAATATAGCCTCTCTATACACAATGATAAAAATACTGAGAAAAAATCAGAGAAACAATACTTGTTATCATAGGTGAAAAAATTAACTTGGGATAACTAAAACAAAGTACTGAGAGACTTGTAAATTAAAAACTTTCAGACATTGAAGAAAAAAATGAAGGAGACACCAGAAGTTGTAAGGACCCACCATCCTTTGGGATTTGTAGGGTTAATATTGAAGAAATAGTCATTGTACCAAAAGCCAAATACAGATTAAATGCAAGTCCCATCAAAATATAGACAATATTCTTTGCAGAAATTCAAAGATAATCTTAAACTTCGTTTGGAAATATACAAACACACAGAAATACAGAATAGCTAAAGCAATTATGAATAACAAAAAATAACTTCTTGAGGTATCACCATCACAGATGGTGCATACTACAGAGATATCATAATAAAAACAAAATGGCATTCACTTAAAAACAGGCATGTTGATAAATTATATTGAATTGAAGAACAGATATAACTCCACATACAAACAGACACCTGGTAATTGAAAAGGAAACCCAAAAATACACACTGGAGAAAAGATACCGTCTTCCAAACATGATGTTATTCAAACAGTATAAATGGATGTAAAAAAATTAAGTTAAATATATGTGTCTAACCAGACTACAATCCTCAGCCCCAGAAAAGTTAGGTAGCAAGGAAGACCCTAAGAGAGATGCATGGATCTCCCTGGGGAGAGGAAATAGATGAGATGTCCTGGGTTAACTTGCAGTGGTGGGGGAGTAGAGTGGAGGGGGTGGGGAATGGGAACATGAGGGATCACTATGGCCGAGTTGGGGGTAGGACAAAGGAATAGAGTAATGAAAGAGATATCTTGATAGAGGGGGCCATTATGAGGTTAGGGAGAAACCGGGTGCCAGCAAAACTCCCAGGAAACCACAAAAATGACCCCAGCTAAGAGTCCTAGCAATAGTGGAGAGGGTACTTGATCTGGCCTTCCCCTGTAGTCAGATTGGTGACTACCCTAATTGTCACCATAGAACCTTCATCCAGTACCTGATGGAAGCAGAGACAGAGATCCACAGCCAAGCACTGGGCTGAGCTCTGGGAGTCCAGTTGAAGAGAGGGTGGAGAGATTATTTGAACAAGGTAGCATCAAAATTATGATAGGAAAACCCACAGAGACAGCTGACCTGAGCTTGTGGGAGCTCATAGATGTTATTGAGTGGACAGCTAGAAAGCCAGCATGGGACCAGCCTAAGCCCTCAGCATCTGTGTGATAGTTGTGTAGCTTGGTCTTTTGTGGAGCCCTTAGCAGTAAGACAAAGACCTATCCTTGATACATGAGCTGGCTCTCTGAAACTTATTCCCTATAGTGGGATGCCTTGTTCAGCCTTCATGAAGGGGCATAGTAGCTTGGTCCTCCCTCAACTTGACCTGCCATATTTTGTGGATTCCCAAGGGAGCCCTTACCCCATCTGAACAGAGAAGGAAGAGGGGTAGGGTGGTGATGAAAGGGAGGTAGGGGTAGAGAATAGGAGGAAAGGAGGAGGGGAAACTGTGGATGAGGATTTAGCTCAATGGTAGAGCGCTTGCCTAGCAAGCCCAAGGCCCTGGGTTCAGTCCTCAGCTTCAGAAAAAAATAAAATAAAATAAAACTATATATATGTATGTATATCTGTCACATAAAATTCAACTCCAAATGGATCAAAGATCTGAAATAAAGCCAGATATGCTAAGTAAAACAAAAAAAGGCAAGGAATATTGTGTTTATTGGCTCAGAATAAGACTTTCTATACAAAACTCCAGCAGTACAAGGAGTAAGAAATAAAATGAATTAGAATCACAACTTAGGGCATTATTTGCATTATGAAATTTTATAAGAATTTATTACTTTGATCATTACAAAAAAAAAAATCTGAAACGGCTTACTATGCATTACCAAAATAGTGTGAACACTATTTGTTCCTGAAAGCATATTATCGACTGTACTTTCCTATATCCAATAGGCAGGCTTTAGAAAAAAGTCATTTTAGGCCATCCTAACAAAAGCATTCTGCAGATTCAATGATATCCCCATCAAAATTCCAATACAATTATTCACAGGCCTTGAAAGGACAGTTCTCAGTTTCATATGGAAACACACACACACACAAAGCAAAGGATAGCTAAAATAATCCTGAACAATAAAAGAATTGGTGAAGGTATCACCATTTTTTATTTCAAGTTGTGCTACAAAGCTATAGTAACAAAACCAGAATGGTGTTGTCATAAAACAAAAACAAAAACAAAAACAAAAACAAAAAAAACCAGACACATAGATCAATGGAATTAAATTGAAGGCCCAGATGTAACTCCATACTTCTTGGACATCTTATTTTTTGATAAAGAGGTCTGACAGATTGAATGGCTCAATCTATGTTTATCCTTTGCATAAAACACAACTCTAAGTGGATCAAAGACCTCAACATAAAACCACATGCACTGAACCTGATAGAAGAAAAGTTGGGAATAGCGTTAAACCCATTGGCACAGAGATGACTTTCTGAACAGAACATGGATTGTGCAGGCAACTAATAAATGGTACTTCCCAAAATGGAGAAGCTTCTGTAAGGCAAAGGACACTGTCATTCATACAAAAAGGCAGCCTACAGAATAAAGACTTTTTAAAAATCAACCACACATCTGATAGAGGAATGCTATCCAAGTTATATAAACAACTTAAGAAACAAGTTTTCAAAAACTCAAATAATCCAATTAAAAATGAGGCACAGACCTAAACAGAGAATTCTCAATATATGAAAATCAATTGCTTTAGAAACTCTTTTTAAAAATGTCATATGACTCACACACACACACACACACACACACACACACACACATTGTCAGCATCCTGAACAAGGCAACCCAGAACCAGAAGGGCAAACAGGCTTACTTATAAGTGGATATTAGTTGTTAAGTAAAAGATAATGTGAGTGATATTTTGTTTGTGCTCTACTAAATAAAGCTTGCCTGAAACCATTAGTTAACCACAGAGGTCTGTCGGTCTGTACAGACAGAAGACAGGAAGTGATAGGACTAGGTGAAGAGAGGAATACAGGGCCGGCAGAGAAAGGATCTTGGCTCCTCTTTTGTCTGTGGAGTCATGGAAGTAGGAGGTGACTGGCTGCTCCTTTACTTCTCTGATTTTTCAGAATTTACCCTGATATCTGACTCTGGGTTTTTATTATTAAGACCAATTGCAGCAGGACTCCAGGGACCCAGACATGTCCCTTGGTAGCAGTTTGGGCCTAGTTGCTGCCTTGGCCCCATTGTTAACAAGGGGCCGTTACATCAGCAGGGCTCTGGCAGCAGCATGGCCACCAGGCCTCTATTATTCTAAATAATATTAATACATTTAAAAGAAATTTAAATTGTATTCCAGGGAGAAATTAAATCCATTTGTCACATTGACAGAGAAAAGTTCAGGTAAGTCATGATAAATGAAGAAGACATCATGGGAATAGGAAGAGGCAGGGTGTCGGGGAAGTTCTCAGAAATCCACAAGGATGACTCCACCTTGGATTACTGGCAATGGTCGAGAGGGTCCCTGGACTGGTCTACTCTGGTGACTGGTCTAATGAATACCCTAACTGTCATCATGGAGCCTTCATCCAGCGACTGATGGAAGCAGATTGCGGAGATCAACTTCCAGGGCTAGGCTGAGCTCCAGAAATCCAATCAATGAGAGAGAGGAGGGATTCTGTGAGCAGGGAATATGGAGCTCATGATGGGAAAATGTGCAAAGATGACCAGCCACACTAGGGGAAACCCATGAATTGTGGACTAATAGCTATGGAGCCCCCAATGGACTAGACTAGGCCTCTGAATATGGGAGACAGCTGTTTAGCTTGAATTATTTGGGGGGCACCCAAGCAGGGGGATTGGGATCTGTCCCTGGTGCATGGGCAGGCTAGTTTTAGCCCAGTGCCTAGGGTGTCACACCTTGCACGGCCTTGGTGCACGGGAGAGGCACTTGAACCTGCCTCAGCTGAGTATGCCAACCTCTGCAGACTCCCCACGGGAAGACCTGACTTTTGAGGATGGCGGATAGGTTGCAGGGAAGGCTCGGGGGTGAGAAGAGGGAAGAGGAAAGAGGGAGGATCTGTGGTTGGTATGTAAAGTGAATAGAAAAATTTCTTAATAATAAATGAAAAAAAAAGGTATAAGTAAGTCAAAAGTCACATATGAAATGACAGGGAGGAAAATCACACACACACACACACAACAACAACAACAGGTGAACTTGTAGATGTTATTCTAGTACAGACATTTTATTTCACACTGAACATGTGATTTTTCTAGAATTCTCTTAATTTCTAAAATGGAAATTAGATAGCGTCTTTTCATGTCCAGATTATTTGAGCATGTAGGTCTGCTTGTAAAACATACTTGTGAAACAGGTTTGTAGACAGTGTTATATGACTGAGACTGAAGTTTGAATCCAAACTGTTGCTGCTAATCAATGTATGTAGTAGCAATTTTCTATATATGATCAGGTACAACTATTCTGCAGTGACACTAAGAACTATTAAATAATAAAGCATGCATTGTTAAGAATGTTAGTACGAATCATCTATTTTCATTAATTTTTAAATAACTGAATATTTATGATAATTAAAATATGAAAAAAAATAACTCTAGGTTACATCGAATCTTAGGAATTATTGCTAAATGATTTACCTTTAATATTATACACCAGAAGAGATGTTTATATGGACTTTATTTTTGTTTTAAGTCAGCTACCATAACACCCTTGCTTCTGGAAAGTTGATGTCTGCAACATCAATTAAAACATTACTTAGATATTTGACATCAAGCCTCACAAATCCCAGATCAGTTTACCTGTTGCTCTACCTAATGTCAACCAATACCTAGTCAGTGTTCAAAATTCATAAATGTATAATAGGGCTTTTAGTCTATTAATCAGCTATTTAAAATTTTAAACCATATGTGCTTAATTGATTTCTTCAACCATAATATAAAATTTTATGTAGATTGATGTTGGCTCTAGAATGTCTGTCATGTATGAATTGAACGTTGGTAAGACTTTCATTTTAGATATTATGTTGAAGAAATGATGTCTTATTCATGTTTTCCATCAACCCCTGTTCTGAGATTTTATTTTATGCTCATATTTTAATTTGTTTTAATTTATTTGCTATATTTTATGTGTTTATATATCATATGTATTTCATATTTTCCCTTAATATTGGTTCTTATACTTGCTATATTTCCTGAAATTTGATAATTAAACATTGGTGTGATTCCCAATGTAATTTCCTGTCTTCTACTTCAGTGAGAAACTAGAATCATTCAATAAAGAGAAAACTCTTCTTGTCAGCAGTGTATTTATTCCCAAACACAGTGCAGAGTGGCAGAGTGTTATATGTACATCTTATTAATTATAAATGAGCTATTATATGTATTTGGTATAAATTATAAACTAACATTTATTATTTATTCTTTCATATAAAATTAGAGAATATATATTATCAATGATATTTCTCAGTTTGTAAAATATTTTTCCATTACAAAAAATTATTTTTGATCAGTTCTAGGTTTATAGGCAGTTTGATGACTTTTTCTTAAACTCCAAACTAGCTGGAGTTTCATCAGCTCCATCAACTTCCTGATTCAGTGTGCTGATCCCTGCTAAAACTTAGGTGTTACATTTTTAGCATATGCTAAATTGTATATTTCATTCAGATTTCTTTAGGTTGTACTTCAGCTCTTTTGTTCTCTTCATGCCTTCCTCCCAGGATATCAAGACAAATGTCATGTTTAATTATTGGATCCCCTTAGGTTTAACTTTGTTGTTTCAATTCCTTAGAATTTATTTGTCTTTGATGACTGTGGTTGTGGGTTTTGGGAAGAAAGATCACAGAGTGAAGTGACAATTTATCACAATATATTGATGGTACATAGAGCAATTCATGTATGTTTTCTGTAAACAGTCATGAATTTTCCAAAGTGACTTCATTTGATTACTGAAATTACTTAGATATCCATCTGTGTACTTTCAAGACTCAGTAGTTTATTTCTTTTTTTTTTTTTTCATGAAATAACACTTTTCCTTTGCTTAGTTTATGGATCAACCCTGAAGTGTCGAATATCATCTTAATTGCTTACAGGTTTTTTTTAACAGTAGCTTCAATCATAGGTAACTGTGAAAGCACATATTGTCTATCAATTCAGCAGCTACTCAGGAGGATTATATGCTGTGAAACGTTTCATCTTATAACACTGTCTATGAAAATTGTCAACAAAAAATGTTACATTCCCACCAGAAGTGGCTGATTTCTTTCACATCATTTTTCATACCTCTGATCTTTGCAAGTCTTAAGCATTATCATAGATATGTATTGGTGTCTCATTATTGTTTTATTAGTGTCACACTAGTAATAAATATTATTTGATGAATTTTCATGTATTTATTCCATTTTAAACAAATATTTTCCTTCTGGGTGAGTGACAAAATTGTTAATTAAGAATCATTTGTATATTAAATGTATTTATCACAGAAGTTTCTAATTTTCATAAAACACAATGTCAACTGTTTTAGTGGATTTTGTTTTTACTGTTAAATTAAAAAATGTAAGTTTAAGACCACCTACACTTTCCATATTTTGTTTTAGAATATTTCTAGCTTTATGTTTTACTCTACATATTATCCATTTTGTAATATGAAAAATTTACTTTACATTTCTCTGTAAGTGGATAGATAGATTGACAGACAGACAAACAGCTATCTAAATGCCCAAATGCTATTTTCTGAAAAGATTATCCTATCACTATTCAATTGATTTGAGGCCTTTGCCTATAGCATTTAACTATTTTTCAAGGTATACTATTAGGTTCTATATTCTAATCCTTTGATATATGTATTTTATGTATTTATGTATTTATTTGTTTTACAAATACTATACTTCGTTGATTGATATGCTTTTATGTTGAATCTTGATATTTTGACAGTGAAAACCCATAAGCACTTCTCGATGTTGCTGACTGGTATCTTTACTTTTAGAGGCAGAACTGCCATTAATTATTTGGTTTAGGACCTGGGCATGGAGAGAATGAAGAAAAGACAGATCATGTACACTTGAATTGGGATGAGATAAGGTTTTGCTACCATTACTGCAATCTGGATAGTTCGTAGGTATGCTAGGTACAGTCCAGGGAGAGGTGTTAGCTAGACTTAGAGTCAAGATGTCTGTAGGTGAGCCATGTCAGGCTATAATCATCTGAGTGGAACAACAGGTAAACAAAACCACAGCAGCCAGTTTTTGTATACACGGACACTCAGACTTTCTTGAGGAAAGCTTTGCCACCCTCCGTGAGCCTAGTCCCTAAGTGTAGTACCTTATTTACCATAGACCAGCTGGACCTAGAGCCCTCAAGAAGTTTCTTCATGTCAAAACACACATCAACTCAAGGCTTTACTCACTGGTTTTCCTTAGCTCCTTGTAAGAGAGTTTGAGTGATGGACTTGGGTGATATAGGGGACCACAGAGATTAACAGATAATTCATACTGATATGAAGAATAAGTTACACATGTACTACATTCTCCAAAACATGCTGAGCATATCTAATTCAAGTAATGATATTTGGGAAACAGAGGAAGTATGACTTAATTTGAAGATAGTTTTATGTTTTGGGTATCACAGATTCTAATGAAAGGGTACCAAAGTGATTCTGACATCACTGGAATTCTGGAAAACTGATTTTCTGAAGCAGGGAGTAAATAAGACAAATAGGTTTTTATGAATCCAAAAACTTAAGTAGAACTCCCATAAAATCAACAAAGTAACATCTTTTTCCTTCTATTCAGATTTTAAACTATTGAAAATTCTTTTCTTGAAATTTATCATACAAAGAGATAACACTGAAATTTTTTTTGATTTTTTTATTATTATATTTGTGTTTTAATTTTACACATCAGCCATGGGTTCCCCTGTCCTGCCCCCTCCCGTTCCCACCTCCACCTTCCCCTCATCCCCTCCCCTCTATTTCCACCTCCTCCAGGGCCAAGATTCCCCTGGGGATTCATTTAAACCTGGTGAATTCAGCACAGGCAGATCCAGTCCCCTCCTTCCAGGTTGAGCAAAGTATCCCTGTGTAAGCCCAAGGTTCCAAACAGCCAACTCATGTACTAAGGACAGGTCCCAGTCCCACTGCCTGGATGCCTCCCAAACAGTTCAAGCTATTCAGTTGTCTCACTTATCCAGAGGGCCTGATCCAGCTGAGGGCTCCACAGCCATTGGTTCATAATTCATGTGCTTCCATTCGTCTGGCCTTTCGTCCCCGTGCTTTTTCTAATCCTGGGCTCAACAATTCATCCTCCAACAGTCTCTCCTCCTTCTTGACAACTGGAAACACAGAGCTCCACCTGGGGCCTGGCTGAGGATCTCTGCATCCATTTCCATCAGTCACTGGATGAGAGTTCCAGGCAGACTGTCAGGGTGTTTGGCCATCTGATCACCAGACTAGGTCAGATCAGGCTTTCTCTCGAACACTGCCAGCAGTCTACAGAGGATGCATCACTGTGGACCTCAGGGGACCTCTCCAGCACTCTGCCCACTCCTGTTCTCATGTGCTTCTCATCCATCATGGTCTACCATTCCTTGTCTCCCTTTCTGTTCCTGATCCAGCTGGGATCTCCTGCTCCGCCAAGCTTCCCTTCCCTCAAACCTTGCCCTTCATTTCTCCCACAGTCATCCAGGTTGCTCATGTAGATCTCATCCATTTCTCTGTCATTGGGTAATCCCTGAGTCTTTCCTAGGGTCCCCATTTTCTAGGTAGCATCCCTGGAGTTGTGTAACAGTCTAGTCATCTTTGTTTTACATCTAGTATCCTCCTATGAGTGAGTATATACCATGTTTGTCCTTCTGAGTCTGGGTTACCTCACTCAGGATGATTTTTTCTAGATCCATCCATTTGCCTGCAAATGCCATGATGCCATTGTTTTTCTCTGCTGAGTAGTACTCCATTGTGTATATGTACCATATTTTCTTTATCCATTCTTCAGTTGAAGGGCATCTAGGTTGTCTCCAGGTTCTGGCTATTACAAACAATGCTGATATGAACATAGCTGAGCAAATGCCCTTGTGGAATGATTGAACATTCCTTGGGTATATGCCCAAGAGTGCTATAGCTGGGTCTTGGGGGAGATGGATTCCCAATTTTCTAAGGAAGCGCCATATTGATTTCCAAAGTGGCTGTACAAGCTTGCATTCCCACCAGCAGTGTAGCAGAGTTCCCCTTGCTCCACATCCTCTCCAGCATAAGCTGTCTTCTGTGTTTTTGATCTTAGCCACTCTGTCAGGTGTAAGGTGGTATCTCAGAGTCATTTTGATTTGCATTTCCTGGATAATTAGGGTTATTGAGCAATTCCTTAAATGTCTTTCAGCCATTTGAACTTCCTCTGTTGAGAATTCTCTGTTTAGTCCTATAGCCCATTTCTTAATTGGACTATTGGGCATTTTGATGTCTAATTTCTTGAGTTCTTTGGATATTCTGGATATCAGCCCCCCTAAAAACCAACATGTGGACCATTGGAATCGAATTGAAGACCCTGACATTAACCTGCACACCTATGAACATATAATTTTTGACAAAGAAGCCAAAAATTTACAATGGAAAAAAGAAAGCATCTTCAACAAATGGTGCTGGCATAACTGGATGTCAATGTGTAGAAGGGTGCAAATAGATCCGTATCTGTCACCGTGCACAAAACTTAAGTCCAAGTGGATCAAAGACCTCAACATAAATCCAGTTACTCTGAACCTGATAGAAGAGAAAGTATGAATTACTCTTGAACGCATTGGCACCAGAGATCACTTTCTAAATATAACATCAGTAGCACAGACACTGAAAGAAACAATCAATCAGTGGTACCTGTTGAAACTGAGAAGCTTTTGTAGAGCAAAGGATATGGTCAACAAGACAAAACAATAGCCTACAGAATGGGAAAAGGTCTTCATCAACCCCACATCTGACAGAAGGCTGAAATATTTCTTAAATACAGTCACTAGGGCAGTAACTCTGACTTACGGATCTGAACTGAGTGGACCATCACATTGCATTTGGGTTACCAATTTTACTTTTGTTCCAAAACAGAGTGGAGAATTCTAATTCTTTGATGTATTCATAGAAGAGTTTTTTTTTTTTTACAGCTATAAATCACCCTTTCAACACCAATGTAATAGATTCCCTTTAAATCTGTATTTAAACATTGTTGATCTCATTAAAATGATGTTTATTTTTTTTTAAAGACAGACTTGAGACATATCTTGTATTTACAGAATTTCTTTTTATTAGATAACTTAGAAAGAATGTCTGTCAAAGCGGAAAATTCATTCATCTTTTGAGTTGACCATTGTATCCATCAAAAATTTAGATTGCAATAACAGCTTTTAAAAAGATATTATGAAGCCATCGTGGTAAGTTGACCAGAAGTTTGGAGCTCTGCTTCTTTAAGAATGATGCTGATTTGTCATTTTTCTTCTAAACCACTCAGGCAATTTAAAAAGTGAATGCACTGAGATAAATTAAAATTGTATCAGATGAATTATTTTCTAATCTTTAATAGGAAAAGAAATTGGTTGTGGTCTTAGAACTTTCATTGATGTCACTTATAAATCTACGTTGTTGATAGTGTTAATTCAAGGATAGTACAGCATCACTAAAGAGGGTATTCCTATTCAGACAGGAAGTATTGGACATATTAAATAAATATATAAGAATTTGTTAAGTAATTTTCATATGTAAGAGAGGACAGAAGTCATGGAGGATATAACCAAAGAACAGACGGCCACCAAAATTTCACAATCAAGTCTGTATACTTGAACAAAGTTCCTTAAAAGTGATTTTTTCAACAAATTTTAATCTAAAATATTGTTTCTGAAGTTTTATTATTATTTTATTTAAAAAACAAAACCAAACCAATGAAAATAAAGTCAGTATAAAATATTAATGAGGAATATTTACCATTATCTTTTGAGATCCATAGATCCTACAGAACATAAGAACGACAATGTGACCTGTGGGAACCAATGAAAATTCTTCATTCATATATTTCAGATACTATCCATTAATAATAAAATAAATCATACTTTTCTTAAACAAAATATTAAGTAAAGCATCCCTAAAGCCATTAAGTAAATTATCTCTAAGATATGACACCTCAGTTAATTTAATAGACTAATTTTCAACTTCAATAAATAATGAAAATTATCTGTCAAATATTGTCATGTGGAATTCTTCCTAGAGTCCTCATATCAATAAAATGAGAAGCTGTGAAGGTAGTTCAGTCATTAAACTTCTTATCTTTCTCATGGGACTATAAGAGTGTGAATTGTTGATACCAAGATTGGAAAAGCAAAGGGACAAATAGCCAAACTAATGGAAACACATGAATTATGAACCAAAATCTGTGGAGCCCCCAACTGGATCAGGCCCTCTGGATAAGTGAGACAACTGTTTGGGAGGCACCCAGGCAGTGGGACCCAGACCTGTTAGTGCATGAGCTGGCTGTTTGGAACCTTGGGCCTATGCTGGGACACTTCGCTCAGCCTGGAAGGAGGGAACTGGACGTGCCTGGACTGAATCCACCAGGTTGAGCTGAATCCCTAGGGGAGTCTTGGCCCTGGAGGAGATGGGAATGGAGGGGAGGGTTTGGGGGGAAGGAGGGGGCGGAGGCAGGGTGGGGGAGAACAGAGGAACCCATGGTTGATATGTAAAATTAAAACTCAAATATAATAAAAAATAAATAAACTTCTTATCTTGAAATTAGAAGGAACTGAGTTCAGGCCCAAAAACAAAACCCCTTGTGCTGGTGTGTATAATCCCAATTCTAGATGGAAAGAAAGAATGCATCACTTCTGCCCATTGGACAGCCAGCCATAGCCTACTAGGAGAGTTCTAGAAAGCTGGGAGATATTGTCTCAAAGAACAGTCAGTCACATTTTATGTAAGACACCCAAGGTTGAAGTTTAGCCTTCCCAAGCATTTGTTCATGTTCATGTGCATATGCCCCTGCATTAATGTGAATACACACACACACACACACACACACACACACACACACACACACACACACACACTTAGGGAAATTCAGGGAAATTCAATTAGTTTTTCCGTAGAATCTTTTGGAGCTTTCTCTGTACTGAGATAATTCCTGTGTCTTTGCCTGTTCTGCCCTGGGAAGCACAGCCAGAGGATGTCACTTTCATTCTGGTTTGTCTTAATAGACTACTTGGACACCTGGAAGCTGAGATCTCTTTTGAATTCAGGTGAGATCATGAGACTACAAAACATACAGACAAATGATAAACCCCTAACACTAACAAAATAAACAGAAACTAAGACCAAAACCAAAATCAAAACAAACAAAAATTCCTCAGTGACTTCCACAAAAGTCAGCTCAAAATATAGGTTTCAAAAGGAGAATAATGTCATAACCATGTGCTTCAGAAGTGTTCTATCTAGCTTTCCAGCCAACATAGCTGAGAAACTTTTAGGGAAATATACTTGATACTTATTGAAGGAATTTTCAGTAGCAGGTGATATAAGGTGCTATCCTACAGTGTGCCTTACTGGAAGCATCTAACAAGACAATGGAGAAATATAGACACAGTTGCCTAACTTCAGATAATATGAATCACTCCAGTCAGCAGCAGACTGTGGAGAATTTGAATTTTGGGAATGTGTGGGATCATAGGACAGTCTAAGGCTCCTGGGGTCTTATAAGCCAAACTGATGTGTTTTACTTCAGAAACTCTAATACTGCCTCCTAGTCAGTTGGTTACTGATAAATAATTCTGTCAATCAATAATACTATGTATTATTAATTATTATTATTTATTAATTATTATTATTATTAATTATTATTAATTGTGGATTACCATGCTTATGAAGTTCTGGCTAGGACTTTCAGAAAAACATGGATGGTATTTTATTTTCTGACCAAAGAAGTTATACCTCTTTTTAATTTCCAACCAATTTGAAATAGTCACAGTTCATATCATTAAATCTAGTTAAACCAGGTTACACCAAAAAGTTCTTGTACATTGATCATTGAGTCATACTCATGCTTAGGTATATCAACATTGCACTGACAAACAGTAGAGCTAGATATTCAGCTATCAGACATTTGCTACAGGGGTGTTTTTCTCTGATTAATAATGTTTCATTTTGATATTGGTTCTAAAAGTCTCATTGCAATCTTGCTTTTGCTACTTCAGGTTATACAAGGAATAGAATTTCTGAGGATTCTTTTTTTAAAAATATACATCCATGGTAATGATTAACTCCTCAATATGACTGTGGTTTCTTACACCTATTTTGACAGTAATATTATAAGTGTCACACCATTGCAAGGTATTTATAAATCATTTATGATAATACCTGCATACTTTGAACTCACTCTGTAGATTTGTGTGATATTTAAATTAACAGTATAATGACTATAGCAATTGTGAGTAGCATAAAATGATTAATAAAAGTCATATTTTGAGGGTATAATTAAAATATATAGAGAAATATGGGTTTATACAGTATATGAATGTTTATGTGTTATATGCATGGTTCATCTTGTCATTATTGCATAGAATCTTATGAGTTCTCATCTCAGTGATAATCATATTCCAAATAAGAAAACTATACAGATTCCCTTAAGTGAATATTGATTGTATAGACAACCCTCCTTTACCTAATTTTTTCATGTTCTCCAACCCTACTGCTGAAATGGTGACCCACCTAATCATTCTAGGCAAATGTTTCTCAATATTCAAATTTCCAGAAGAAACTATTTCTCTAGACACTATTTTCAGATTATTTTTTCTCTAAAGAAAGTCAGTCAACCCAATACTCACATTCTCAGATCTCCCATTTTGAACTAGCATTGATTGTTTAAAAAGGCATATTAATCATGTATAGCAATTATTGAAAATACCCATATGTCCTGGGCTCTACATGTAGACATTTACAAATGCTCATTTATTTGTTTTCAAAAATATTCATTTTTTATTATACATGCATGAGTGCATTGGATATATGTCTGCTAACTGTGGAGTTCAAAAGAGATGATTGAATCTCTGTAACTGAAGCTATAAATGTTTGTGAGCCACCATGTAGTTACTATTAAGTGCTTCTGGGTCTTTTGAAAGAGCAGCAAATACTCTTAATCATTTGAGCCATCGTTTCAGCCCCTTACTTAATCTTCCTAATACACTAAAATCCAGTTACTATTTTCTTCCAATTTATATTTGTGTAAGAAAGAATATACACATATGAACAAGAAACTTTTCTTTTTGAAGGTTTTTTAGTCTCTAGGGAGAAAATTCAATGTTCCAGCATACACATCCTTCTTTCAGGAATCTGTTTTTTAGAATTAGTATCAGGAGTCTCCAAATCAGAAGTAATCACACTTTCCATGTTTCACTTACAAAGAGCAGCTGGCTCATAAAACTACAATTACATCTCTTTCTTGCTTTCATTTTTCGCCATTAATATGGCACACATTGTTTAGCAAACAATACCACAGGTATTTTTAATTAACTAAGTGAAACTTTAAGTGAAAATTCTTTGTAGCAATTTGAAATATAGAGAAATAAACATAGTAGATATCTTTTAAAGCTGATGCTTTTATGTGAAATGGTTTCTATATTTGTCTCATGTTGTGGCCTCAATGTTACTCTGAAGAACCAATAAAGCTGATTTTTTATCTCAAAATAGTAAGGACATAATTAGTATTATATTGCACTTCCTTGTTACATTAATAAATCACAGAAGTTTAAAATTGATGTATCATTGAATAAATACAAACTGTATTTTTCATCTGTACCATTCTACCCATAAAGTTGAAATAATTGGTTGTCTGAGTTCATAAAATTTCTACTAGATGGATGGGTTAGAGTCACTCCATAGAATCAATGTCACATATACCATGTGGGCTGATGGATTTTTTTTTACATCAAACTGTCATCTTGTCTCTGATGTTACATTATATTTGCTGCCTCAACAGTGACTCAAATAGTTATTTTTTACAGCTGGTGTCCCACTGCAAAATAACTCACTATATTTTGATCACTCAGTTAACTGTTTATTGCTATCCAAAGGCTTTAGATTTTCATCCTAAGTACAAGTCTGAAATTGTTTAGCAATTCTTTATTGGTGGTACATATTAAAAAGTAGACTGACATATATTAATCACTCTATATTTTGAAATATTTTAGAAGTCTGGTTAACATATTAATGTCATATTTTGGTTTGTTTTCATTTATTTCTTTAGAGTAGTTGCCAACCAGCTAAACATGATGATGTTTTATTATAATTATTTCCAGAGTTGTTTCTTGAGTTCCAAATACTCCGGGATTTTTTTTTTTAATGTGTGGAAGTTTATGTTCACAACCAAGAGAACACATACATGTTAAAACATCAATTAAAAACAAAATGTTAAATAAAATTGTGTATTTGTGATTGATGAGGGGTGCTTTCCTCTTGAGAAACATGCCCAGATTCAGGTAAGAACACATTGCATTCTTTCATTTTATTTTATTTTTTATATAATTTAATTAAATTATACATATCAGCCATGGGTTCCCCTGTCCTCCCCCTCCTGCTCCCACCCCACCCCTGCCTTACCTCCAGCCCACCCCCCATTCCCATCTCTTCCAGGGCAAAGACTCCCCTGGGGATTCAGCTCAGCCTGGTAGATTCAGTACAGGCAAGTCCAGACCCTCTCCTTCCAGGCTGAGCAAAGTGTCCCTGCATAAGCCCCAGGTTCCAAACAGCCAGCTCATACACTAAGGACAGGTCCGGGTTCCACTCCTGGGTGCCTCCCAAACAGATCAAGCTATTCAGTTGTCTCACTTATCCAGAAGGCCTGCTCCAGTTGGGGGATCCACAGCTTTTGGTTCATAGTTCATGTGTTTCCATTAGTTTGGCTATTTGTCCCTGTGCTTTTTCCAGTCTTTATCTCAAGAATTCTTTTGTCCCCCAGGGATTTAAAGGAGAATCTTGAAAAGTGTAAAAGTATGGTGCAGTGTACAGAATCTAAAATTGTAACTTTTAGAAGAAGAAAAAGAAAAATGATTCAGGATTTGATCAAGAGTCATGACTATAGCTATGCATGTGAGCCAATGTTTTTGTGTGTGCACTTATTTATATGTGGGAAATTTAGAATATAATAAAAACTAACAAAGTTACAAAAAAGAAATAAAATGATTTCAGTAAAGAGAATTGTATATTTTATGAATCATATTTCCCTGTATTATGAATTATATCAATTGTATTTCCCCAGTATTTCAAATGCGACATTAATGTAATCAGGTGTCTAATTTGAAGTTTATAGATAATAAAGAATTTTGGTAGTAAACAAACACAGGCTGGGAGACTTATTATGTTATTTTTGTAACAACACAGAGATAACTGAGCTCTGTGCTGAGATGTAGTGTGTATTAATAAGAAAGGATGGATTGGTTCTGAAAGAATTTAAATAGAGAATTAGTAACAGTTGATAAATTACTAAATTGGTTAGGACGCCAAGTAACAAAAAAGGGAGCATACTCCAGGGTGATAGCTCAGCACTTAGCATCGGGGTAAAGAAGCTGATTGTCATAATACAGGGAAATGATAATTCTGTTAATAGGTTGAGGTAACAGAATTTGGGGTACAGATTGTTACTGGTATGAAGAATTCGAGGCATTCATTACATATATAGTGGGTAGGCAACAGCAGCACTTGAAGGTCTTGCTGGAGATTTAGGACATCAGTGTAGATTAGTAAACCACAGAGCTGGGTACCAAAGTTGTGTCAAGATGATCAGGAGGACAATTATCAGAGCTCTAAATCAATGAGGAATTATGGACTGTGTAGATTGCATTAGTCATTTTTAAATTAGAAATGATGTTACCTTTTTCTGCATTTTTGCTTTTCTAATTAAAAAATAATTTATGAACATTTCGGGAAATCAATATGTATGCCTTTAAATTATTCTTTTAAAACAGCTGTAAATTTGACTGTATTTATGTATAACATATTGACCCTTTCACTTACTAACTAGCATTAGAAATGCCTTTGCATGTCATGAAATTACAACAACAAAAGGTGCAGCAGAGAAAAAACTCTTCAACTTCTAGATTTTCCATGACTTTCTAAAGGACTCACTTGCTACCACTTAACTCCTGTCAGTGCTGGTTCCTGTCTCTAGAATGCTGCCATCCCTTCATCTGCATGGCACTGTTGTCCCATTTCTGACTACTTCCCACCTTCCTTCCTTCAAACACCAACAAAATAAAACTCTTCTCTGATACAGTGTAGCCACTTTGATCTCAACTGTCAGCACTCATTGTGCACCCAACAAAGATACTAAATTAGTCGAGTTGTCTGATATCTTATATAAATGTATCCCTGTAGTTTGTTCATTTTTCTGTATAGTTTATACTTCTGTTATAATGTTCTGGAATTAATTTTATGTATGGTAGAATGTCAGCTTTTGTTTGTTTGTTTGTTTTGCTTTTTCGAGACAGGGTTTCTCTGCATAGCTTTGTGCCTTTCCTGGAACTCGCTTGAATATCAGCATTTTAAAGCTAAATATTAATCCATGGTATGTAAATAACTTATTTATCACCATACCAATTAATAGCTGCTAAAGCTAATTCCTCTTTCTGATATTCTGAAAAACAAAAATTACATACTCTGAGGAATAATTTGACTTGTAAATATATCTTTTAGGTGTCAATTTTTATCAATTTGCTATATGATAAACATATTATGCTCTCTTAGATGATAAAGATATCATGCTACAGGATAAGCATGCACACCTATAGTTCATTTCACGTTAATATTTTGAAATACTGTGTGATGTGCCAAAGACAGATCCAATTAAATTTTGAACACTACTGACTCCTTTTGCTGTGCAACCCCTTTCAGAGGTATTTTGTATCATTCTCACATTAAATTCAATGAGATAATGTCCTTAAGAAGGATGTGAGAAGGGAGTATCTTGTTTATTTTTCTTTAAAATTTTTTCCTCCTTTTAAACCTACAGGTCCTTTTCTTATATATTATGGCTTCTGGTTTTGTGTTTCTATAGGATTCCTGACGGTGAAGTAGAGTCAATCTTTGTATCTATATTTGTTTTCTTGGTATTTTTTCCTCCTGATTTGTTTTTAAATTTCTATCATTCTGGTGAGTTGGTTTTATCCTACTGTATTATATCACTACATGTCTGATAAACAGAAAAGGAGTGGATCCAGATGGGAGAGGATGTGGGAACTGGGAGGAATAGCGAGCATGACAGGAAAGTGCAATCTGGACCTATTACCTGCAAAAAATAGTCTATTTATGATAAAAGAAAATAATAAAAAAAGAAGAACTACCTTAAATTTTGGAGATATGAGTAGATATATTTATGAATATATTTGTCAAAATTAAACTATGACCTTGAAAATCTATGACCTTAGAAAATTACACTTTCATATTTATGAAAAGTTAAAATCAAAGTTATGCTTGTGTTTTCATATATTGGCTATAATATATGAAACACTTAAAATACAAAGTTTACTAGTTTTAAACTCTCACAAATATGAAAAAATAGTGAAAAGTCACAGATGACCTATCACCATTGCCATTCTTCTCAGTCATGAGTTGGACTGGGAAGTACATTAGATGGAGGCTGAACAGACTCGGAGTCACGTCTTGCTATCACTATGTCTGAATTAACAAACAACACAATTGGGCAAGGGTCAGTTTTATTCATCTTCATTTGATGAGAGCTTATTGTGCAACTTCAAGTTTCATATACAGGTAAGTTCCTGACTCTGCCAAATCTACAGGATACTGAAAAACAGATTTGTTCTCATGAGAACCCAGCTCTACAAGTTTTTTCCAGTATAACCAGCATAATGACAACTTATTATTATTTTTTATTGTGGAAGATGGAACCAGGATTGAATTGTGTGACTAAGAAGACAAAGATCTAGTCTCTGTCACCTCTCACTTTCAAAATAAAATATGAGGAGAAAATAATAAAACATCGTATTTCCTCAGCTTGACAGTAGAAGGAAACAAAGTTGGAAAAAAGATCAGCAAGGAATCCTAACTGCGCTTTTCCCTTAGCTATGTAGAGGGAAACCCTGGTGCAGACTACAGAGCAACGATGGCAGAAACATTATTGAAAACCAAGTAGTACAGTCCTAATTAGCTGTGCAAAACATACTAGGTCCATCTGTCCCCAACCTACTTGTGGTTGGTCATCATGCCAGGAGCACTGAGAAAAAGGATGGTAGAGTAGGTTCTGTAGATGTAACCATCTTGTTAAATAAGAAACACACAGTCAATGCAGAGATGAAAGCTCAAGAGGTCAGAGCAATAGCTAAGAGCTGAAAACCTTACCCTTCACTGCTGCTCCTGTCCTTCCCTCAGCAAGAGACCTACTTCCTGTGTGTTTGTCTTTTTTATAGCCTTTCTGTTCTGCCTTCTCATTGGTTGTAAACCCAATCACATGACCTCCTCATCACTGCCTGTCTCTACAGACCTCCAGGTCTTCTATGATTGGTATTAAGATTAAAGGCATGTGTCTCCATGCTGGCTGTATCCTTGAATGCACAGAGATCTGCCTGTCATGTGATCTGGATTAAAGGTTTATGCCACCACTGCCCAGCTTCTACTATGGCTTGCTATTAGCTCTGACCTCCTGGCAATTTTATTTATTAACACACAAATAAAATCACATTTCAGTACAAATAAAATATCACCATAGGGGTCCACTGGGATACAAGGAAATGTTATTGTCGCTTGTAATGTGTGAGCTTCCATACACCTGGCATCAAGTGCTGATTAGTAGAGGTTGCAATGCAACCTGGGACACTGTTGTCCAATCAATAGGTTAACATTGAAGTGCATGATATACAGACATAGAAAAAGTCTAACCATTTTACTTTTGTGATAGTTGATTGACAAAGACCACAGGGACACATTTACTTTTTTGCCAGATTCCCAGAAAGTCTCCATTAAGAATATAAGAATATATTACAGTCAGGGCTCTGGAATCCTTATTTCATTTTAACCCCTCAATAAAGCCTGTTCTATTCTCTCTCTCTCTCTCTCTGGTACTTGCATGTTTGTGTTTATGTAAGTGCTTCCTGGGCATGCCCCGGTCTCCACAGATGTCAAATTAAGGTATCTTTTATTCTGATCCATTGTATTTTGAGACAGCTTATTTACAGAATCAGAAGCTCATGATTTTGGCTAAAGCAGCTATCCAGAAAACTCTTGATCTACCTTCTTCTAGCCTTTCTTCCCCTGGGAAAACAGGCAAGTCTTCACAACCAGTTTTGGAGATGTAATTGCTAGAGATTTGAATTCTGGTATGCACTTTTGTACAGTAAGAAGTTTATTATTGAGCCACCTCCCTAGGCCTCAATTCAGTTGTTGATAGAAATTATCCTATACAATTTTAAAATGTCTTGAAATGTGATGATCCATTAGTCTGAACCTAGACCCCTGGAACATGCTTATACTGTTCCTTTGCTGTGCTTATATGTTATAAAATTAAGCAAGTGATTTAAGCAATATTTCAAGTAGACTGGATATCATGTCTCATTTTACAGGAGTAACAAAATGTTTGACCAGCAGAAAAGTAAAACACAATCTGCCTTTGTGTTCCAAATTAATAACTTTAAAAGGATTTGGGTGTCACTTTCAAAGTCACAGTGTCACATAAATAATACCCTGCTGTTTGCACCTCATATGCAAGATGCAGTACACAGTGTACATTTGACAATGATGTAATAGCTCTATAAATATATTGACATCACCTAGAATAAACAGTGCTCTGTTCCAAGGGAGAAATTTCACCCACTATCCAAAAGCTCACTTCACATTGTTGCTAGAGAGATTGTAGAGGAAAGAACATTCATTTAATGATCTCATAGTTGAGGAAAATAACTCCACGTTAAGTTAAACATAGGGCTCCATAAAAAATGTATGTATAGTAAGGGTTTCTTATCATGAATAATCTACCATATTATTTTACCTTTATGAATATTGTTGCTCTATGCTTTTTGATATTTTATCAGTAAGCCCTAAATCTTAATGATAATGAGTAAAAGTAGAATGTAATTGTGAAGATCAGTAAGTCCTATCATCTTTAAATATGATTATTTAAGTACATTTTGCTGTGTTCTCTTACTATTACACAAAATCTCCTATAATAGTAAACTATTTGATTATATGTGATACATATAACACTAATGTTTTCTTAGAGGTTTACATGAAGTGATTGATAATTCTTTGTTTGATAGTCTATGAAACTGAGTAGTTCATAAGACCATTTATCAGAAAAATACTATTAACAGTTTTTGTAACTGAATAATATATGTGAAATGTTAAAGGGTTATTAAATATTCTAAAAGACTTCAAGATATAATTTTTAACAGTAAATCTAATTCCATTTGTGTTCAAGTACACACATCAAATCTATTTTAAAATACTAATGCCTGCAGAAATTCAGTTGAATAATGAAAGAAGATAACATTATAGTGGAAAACACACATAAGATATAACCACTTTAAAAAGGATGCATGTAGGCAGTATAACAAATTCAAGTCTGGTGGCTGGAGTATTTCCATAGTACATATTGAAATCTGGACCTTTTTAAAAATTACAATTCTTGATATTAGATTATATGTTTAGTGGTGATGAAACAAACCCTTGAATCAATATTAGAAATAGTTGGTCAAATATACAAATGTGTGACTAATGGTAGTTATATCTGAGAAAAGCTTGGGTGAAGAGATGAACTAGAGGCAGGAGAGTTAATTGTGTGTGAGGGAACATGGAGGTTAGTGTTCCAGAAGAGACAGTTCTCTTGCTGTAGGCTACACTGTGAACATCTGTGTCCAGAAATTAAGTGTTTAGTAATCAATACACAATCATTATGCTTTTTTGGTGTCTTTTATACTGTACTCAGATTTTCTCCCTTTAAATGTAGAAAGAAAATGAAAGCAATGCCAACTAAAATAAATTTCATTTGTCTCTTATTTTATATTTCAAACTTAAGTTTAAGTGTTGAGATTAAAACTCTGCATAAATAATGCCACTTATGCATAAAGAATTATTTTCAGGAATTTCTACTTGGAAACTGCTTCTGTTCTGGATACTTAGGATGCTGGCCTTCTAATAGATCTTTGATTTTAAGATTAAAAAATAATAGTTCCATTTTAAATTTTGATTTCTATATGGAATTGGAGTCTAAAATAACCACTTGCCTCATACAGTAAGTAACACAAGAAATTGACTTTATGTGTGTATAATGAAATATAAGCCTAAAACTCTATGTGCACTGTTAAAATATTGGAGAAGTAAGGGTTAATAAAAGGGTATAAAATCAAAATTATTGTCCTAGATGGGAGAACTAGAACCAAGATGTGGAAAATAGAGTTAATAAATTTTCACTCAACATAAGGAAGGACTTCCAGCAATGAAAGCTAGCCAAGCATAGAAAAGGCTGCATCTCAAATAGTCAGCTTCTTGTCATTGGAACTATTCAAGCAGAATCCAGATATATGGCTATCATTTGGGGATGGTGTGAATGTAGTGAAAAGTGAGATTATGTGACCTTTAAAGTCTCTTCAAACCCTGTTATGGTCGTAAGTAGATACCTGATTTAAAACAGTTCTCCTTTAGTGTAGCAACGCTAAAATACCAAGTCCAGTATACCTCCAGAAGAAAAAGAATAAACTGAAGGATTTGTCGTGATTGAGGAAAACAAGTATATTTTCTGAAATCCAGCAGCAATGAGTTGCAGAATGAGACACTGCAATGAATCAGAGCTTGGCATCAAGAAGACATGTTGATCTAGTGCTTCAGTCCTAATCCATAGGGAGCTACTTATCAAACATCAGCAATCGCTGTGAAGTGTGCTAGAATGGATATGCTGCCGACCTCACAAACACCAGGTTAAGTCACTGTCAGTAGCTGAACACTTGGTTCAATATAATAGAAGACAAAACAAAAAAAAAGGGCATGATTTTCAACCTCCCATCATCATTCCAATGGAGGGTTCAGCTACTCTTCTTTCACTTTCAAAACTAGGATGAGAAATGGAAAGGAGGGTTAGAATATATTTAAAGGAAGGACTTTGGGTTGACATTTATCAGGCAGTGTCAACCACACTCTGGGGTAGGCTTGAGATAAAACTGGATCAGACTTTTGGTTCTTCATGGTGTCTTGGTCTATAAGGGGTGGCACTTTGCTAGGCTGGTCTACAGGGTCAAAGCAGGCATTAGCTTGCCTCTGCTTTCCAAGTGAAAATGAGAGCAGGAGGACTTACAGGATTTTGCGTAGGAGGAGAAATGGTTATTGAATGTCTAAGCTTCTTTTCCATATGGCTTCACTTGTTTGAGTGCATCAATAAAGATCTCAGTTTATCGAAGGTAGTCTATTCTTCCTCTTTCTGTGTTTGAAGGAAAGAATTCTTGTTCCTCCCACCTGGAGAGTGAAAAGAGAACTTGACTCTGTGATCAGCTTTGTTAATTCAGCCTTGAACTCCATATATAAGCAATTAGGACATTGATCTCAGTTTCCATCTTACTTCATGACTGATGCTTGTAGCCATTTCTTTTCTATACCATAAGCCATATTACACATGTGCTTTGAATACGTGTGTGTAGTTGTATATAGGAGGCTGAAGTGCCCCTTCTCCACACTCCAATGTCCTGGTTTAATAAAACAAGTTCATTCCCAGTAACTGAAAATTATTTGTAATGGTTACTTTAGCAAGATATTTTAATTGTTTTCAGGTTGTCTCATACTGAAAGTAGATTTGACTTGATTTTTCTAACAAAAAGCATAAAATAAACTATAATGAGACAAAGCAAAAAACATCACATAGGTTTGGATAAGGCAAACCAAGAGAAGCAAAAGAGCCCAAGAGAAGGTGCAAAAATCAGAGACTCACTTGATTTCTCTATAAAAACACTGTACTAAGAGCCACAATGCATACACAGAGGACCTGGTGCAGAACCATGCAGACCTGTGCTTGCTGCTTTCATCTTGGTGAGTTCATTTGAACTTTGCTCAACTGATCTATTTTTGATAATTTTCATAATTATAAATTCTCAAATGCTTTTTTATGACCAATTTTACAATTTGAGGCATAGTCAAAGAACTTTGGAGTAGTAAGGTGACTCATTACTCTATTATCATTATAGGATGGCACAAATGTGTGTGTATCATTTTCAGTTGTAGCCATAATGGTTAACTGAAACACACACACACACACACACACACACACACACACACACACATAGACAGAGAGAGCAATTCTCTCTCTCTCTCTCACACACACACATGTAACAAATATAATATAAAAAAGCTATTAACTTGAGATTTCTGGGTGCATGGGATAGGTTTCAGGGAGCTTAGTAGGGAGGAGTTGGAGAGAAGACAGTTGGCAGATGTGATGTAGCGCCATTTTAATTAAAAGTGTTTAAAAAGAATATGTTTATCCAAGAACATTTAATAAAGTATGAAACATTAAAAGGTATATACTAAAATTACTTATTAATGTTTGATGTACTTGTTTGAAAAATCACTTTCATAAAACCAAGTTCTTTCTGGAAAGTAAAATTGAAATATTATTTATAATATTTTGAATAATACACTTATCAGTTTATTTTATTCTGTTGAAAAAATACCTTATATTTAGTTCTTTTCAAATAAACTCTCAACTGGGAATGTGTGTTTAACTTCAAAGCTTATTATCATATACAAAAACATGCCTGAAAATAGATCTATATATTGATCATACTTTTTATTCAATACTCCATCTTTAAAATACCTATTTTTCCCATGCATTTCAAAATTAGAGTAGGATTTACATTGGGTGGAAATAAAAATTTATATCAAATGCAACTAAGTTATACAATTTTTAAAATATAATCGTTTTCTTACTTGAACATTTGAAATATATTCTATCTTTTAGAAACTTGTGATAAAATATTGTTGCCACATTACATTATAACCTACATTACTTAACAAAGGGCCTGGGTTTAATTAGAAAATAATCAAAAGATTCTTTTGGTTTCATACAATTCTTACTGAAGCAATAAGTGTTTGACATTATTATCATGATAATAGTGCTATTTTCTGGTTAATTTTCATCTGTATTGGTTAATTAAAACAATATGAAATGATTAATAACAAAACATTCTATTATTTGTTATGTGAATTCAGCGAATAACACTGAGTTCTTAATTCTACATGAGGAATTAGAAAGTAAATGGGCAAAAAGTCATAATAAAATATGTTTACTAATTATTGATGCAAAAATACAAAATAAATGAATTTGATGACTAGTAATCTCAGTCAAAATCCCAATAAAATAAAATTTTTCATAAGAGTTGTTAACTCTCCTTTCTTTTTTAATCATTAAATTTATGTATTTGGCTTTAAAGTAAAGCAAGTGGAGTTTATTAAAAATGAAACTCATAAATACTAGGAATTTTTATCCTTCACATTTTAATAATTGATTTTCACCACAAAGATTCTGCAGTGGACTCCTCTAGGCATCATTAGAGATAGCAAATGTGACAGGTCAAGAGTTACAGTGTTACATGTTCCTTTTCAAAACAATTTTTAGCATTTGCTTCTTGAATGTACCACACCATTCACTTAACAACTATCAAGGATATTTCCCACTTTCTTTTCTATCAAATTCACAGTGTGTTTGGTTTTATTCTGAAGTCTTTGATCTATTTGGAGTTGAGTTTTGTGCAGGGTGAAAAGTACGGATCTATTTGGATTCTTCTATATGCAGCCATCCAGTTTGACCAGCACCATTTATTGACTGACGAAGCTGTGTTTCCTTCTGTGTGTATTTATGTCTTCTTTATGGAAACTCAGGTGTCCATAAATATGTTGATTTGTGTCTATGTTTTCGATTCCCTTGACCAATGTGTCTGCTTTTTGTGGCAATGCCATGCTAGTTTGCTTACTATGGCTCTGTAATGCAATTTGAGGACTGAGCTAGAAATACCTTCAGCAGTTCTTTGATTATTAAGATTTGTTTTAGCTTTCCTGTTTTCTGTTTGTTTGTTTGTTTGTTTGTTTGGTGTGTGTGTGTGTGTGTGTGTGTGTGTGTGTGTGTGTGTGTGTTTCCAGTGGAAGCTGAAAGTGATCTTTTCAAGATCTGTGACGAACTGTGTTAGGAACTTGATGGGTATTGCAAAGAATCAGTAAATTGCCATTTTTGATAGAGTGCGGGTGATTGTGTAATATCTGACAAGCCAGGATCTCCATTTTCACTACATTAATCTTACCAAGACTGGGCGATCTTTCTTCTTCTGATATTTTCTTCAATTTCTTTTTTCAGTATTTTAAGGTTGTTATCATTCATAGTTTTCACTAGCTTGGTTAGAGCTACCTGAAATATTTTTTGAGGCTATTTTTTTTAAAATGAATATATTAATTAATTTTTCTCAGCCTGATCGGTTTCCCCTACAATCCTCCTCTTCTTCCAGTGCTGCCGCTCCCCTCTACTCATTTTCCTTTCCCTTCAGAAAAGGGCAGGCCTCCCACTTACCAGTCGTGGTATATCAAGTTGCAGTGAGACTAGGTACCTCCTTTCCTATTGAGGCTGGAGGAGACAGCTCAGTAGGAGGAAAGGGCCCCAAAAGCAGGAAACAGAGTCAGAGACAGCCCCTGCCCCCTCTGCTGGGAGTCGCACAAGAAGACCAAGCCATAGAGGTGCAACCCAGTTACAAAAGGCCCAGATCAGTCCCATGCAAGTTCTCTAGATGGCAATTCAGTCTCCTTGAGTCCCCATGAGCCCAGGTCAGTTGACTCTATGTGTTTTCCCATTGTGTCTTAGGTCCCTCTGGCTCCCATAATCCCTCTTCTCCCTCTTCCACTCGATTCCCTGAGCTCCACCTAAAGTTTGGCTGTGAGTCTCTGCATCACTTTCCATCAGTTTTTTTGGTGAAGCCTCTCTGATGACAATTGGTCTAGACAAGGGTCTATGAGTACAGCAGATTATCATTAGGAGTCATTTCGTTGATTTTTTTCTTTTTTTCCAGTTATATTTGGTTCTATACTAGGTCTCTGGGCTGACCAGCCTCTGGGTCCTGTCCCTCCAGGCATAGTCAAGGGTGGTCTCCCTCTCTTACTATGGGTGTCAAGCTGGACCAATCATTGGTTGGTCATTCCTATAATTTCTATACCACCTGTGTTCCAGAATATCTTGTAGGCATGGCAAACTGTGGGTCAGAGAGTATGTGGCTGGATGGAATGTCAAATGTACAAATTCCTTGATTTCTTTCAAAATTTGTTTGTCATTTGTAATATAGAAAGACACTGAATTTTTAGTATTTTTTTGCTGAAAATGTTTATCAGCCATATGAGTTGCCTGGTGGAATTTTTAGATCTCTTCTTCATACAATCATATCATCTACAAATAAAGATATTTGACTTCCTTCTTTCCTATTTGTATTCCCTTGAAATTCTTCAATTGTCTTATTTCTCTAGTGAAGACTTCAAGTACTATATTGAATAGATATGGAGAGAGTGGACAATTTCATCTCTTTCCATATTTTAGTGGAAATACTTTAAGTTTCTCTCCACTTAGGTTTGTGTTGGCTGTGGTCTTCTCAAAATTTCCTTTATTATGTTGAGATATGTCCCTGTATCCATAAGCTCTAGAGATTTTATAATGAAGAAATTTTTGGATTTTGTCAATCCTGTGATGTATTGTTCTGATTCTCTGTCTTCATTTAAATAAGAAGGACTCTTCTGATCACACTGAGTCCATCAAGATAATCAAGATAACCGTATATCATGTGGCTGAAAATTTACCTCCACCTGCAACTTCAGTCTGTCTGTCTGTGTTCTTGAGTGTATGCAAAGAATATAGGAATAAAGACACTGACCACATATCTACCCTATGATAACTAGAATTAATATAGTTTCATAGTATAACTTGAAAATTATATATTAATATTGTTCTTCTAATGGCTTTTGTGGGGATAGGTTTTCCTCTATTCTTATTGGTCCCTAACTCCAGGTTTTCAGGAAAATTTCAACTTTGTGTGTCTTGTTAATTACTAAAAGCAAAATGTTAAGAGTTATCCTTTGATTTTAAGTTCCCACCATTTTATCTTATTTTCCATTTATATGTACAGACATAGACTTTTAGTATTTAGTTTTGTTTTTCTGTTTAATTTCTTGCAGTAGCTCTATTTAGGCATTTCTATTTTATTTAAGTTTCTTCTGGGCTTACACTATGTATCTTCAGTTTATCAAACAGCACATTCAAATTACAAACACTTCACTTAAAACATAAAGATACTTTTAGATATATTTCTCTCTCCCCTTGTTCTCTGCTTTTATGGTTATATGATTTATTTTCACCTGAGTTATAAGTCTCACTGTGCATCTGTACAATTTTTTACCTAATGGTGAAATGTGATTTCAAGAAATCTGTTTTACAATTTTATGGTTCTAAGGCTCAAAAATCATTTCCATTTACCATATTATTTTAATTATTAATTCCTTTAACTACTTGTAAATATTTCCATATTACCTGAATCATATTCCTTTTACTTTTATGTTGTTCCTATTTCTCTTGGTAATGACAATTTTCTCTGAAAATGTCATTATATAACTTTATTAATACAAACGTATTTTGTACATAGTACTGTACATAATAGATGTACAAGTTTTATTACTTGCCTCTTGATTTGTATAATTTTAATGAAAATTTCCATTTATTTTGCTTTTGTTTCCTTTCCTTTGTGTATATAATAAATATTTTCTTTGATCAATGATTTCCAGAGTTTCAATGTATCTTTATATCAAGTTTTTAATTTTTTTATACTTTGATTTTAGTGTGTGTGTGTGTGTGTGTGTGTGTGTGTGTGTGTGTGGTATATGTGTGTATGAGTTAAATGTGTGTACTAATGCTTGCAGGGACATGTGCACATGTGTGTGAAAGCCAGAGGTCAACACTGGCTGTCTTTCCCAATGGAATTCCACATTTTTTTCTTTTTACAGACAGATTATCTTATTGAACGTGGAGCTCAATAATTGACATTGGCTTGCTTGTTAATGAGCTCAGGGATCCACTTGCTACCTCAGTGTGTGCCATCTGTCTTGTTCTTTATTTGGATGCTATAGATCCAAACTCAGATCTACATGCTGGTGAGACAAAAGCAATCCTGATCCGGCCCTGCCTCCAGCCATATACTTTTATTTTTAATAATTTTTGAGTTGTAGGTTTATATTTCTCTTAAAATTATAATGTTGATCGTCATGCTTTCGAAGGTTTTTTTTTTCTCATCTTATTGCAGATACACACATAGTAAACTGTTTTCCTCAGATCTATGAAAAATTCTCTTTTTAGAGTCTTCCCATTTAAGTGTTATTTAGAATAGTTGCTACTTGATCCAAGTTATATATTCTTTTCATTTATTATATTTAATCACCTATTATGATTATGTACTAATATTTTCATATTAAATTAATATAGTTCTAGCATATAAATTCATGAATTTTATGTGTTCTGTGTTTTTCACTATCTGATTTTTTTCATTTAAATTCCTTTTTATATTTTTCATAGCTATCAGGATTTGTTTGATTATTATCAGTTCTGGTTTCAATTTTTACTGAGGTTTCTTCTTTCTGTTCAGAGATATAATTTCCAGCTCAACAAAATTATAACGATTGTTCAATAATGTAAATTTTATTGTTTTATATCTAGATTTTTTTATGTAAGACAATAAAGTTTTATTATACACGGAAGCAAATTAATTTGTTTCTTAGGTCACATTTTTTCATGTCTTATTTATATACCTCATTAGCATAGTTCTAGACTAGATATCAGTTCAACATTCATTAATTATGACTCACTGTGTCTTGGTTGTTTTCAATATGCTGTATCATGCCTGTTTGTTTTAAAGCAAAACATTATCTAAAATTTAAATCAGTAGGGTATCAAAGCCATTTTTAGGTGTCAGCCCTTCAGGTCTAGCTACCTTACACCCCCTGACATGTGGCCCCTGCTTTGAACCTAAGTAAGTCATTGTTTTTTGTCAACCCTACACCAAACCAGTGTCAGGTGACAAACATGATGCGATTATAGATTTGACACATTTCCTTAATCATGTTGAAATACTATAAAATTACACCAATATTTTATAGAGCACAGCTAGTTTGAAACAGTATCTGTATTTTTGCTTTGTTTTTTAGTTAATTTAGTGAAGCCAGGGATAATGTCACAATTGTTTGTATCAGTCTTGTTTTCTGACATATCAATAGATCTAATCATAAAAAGGAGACACTATGTAGAAACAATGTTCTAAATCTTAAGCTTATTGGACACATTTTTCATGCTTTCTGTAACAATGTTATACTCTTTTAAAGTATGACATACCTTAATAAGGACAATAAAAAGTGACTATGTCCCTTCGATAGTCATAACTGTGTCTTGGATCTATAGTCTTCCTAAATTATCTTTCTTTAATGCCAGTTTCTTAATCGATGTTAAATATTTTTCTTAATTGATCTCCAAATTTACTTCATTTTAAAAATTTTCCTAAATGCATATATCCCAAGAATTGGAAATCAGAATGATTGTGTGTCTTAGTCAGGGTTTTCTAGAGCGGCAGTTCTCAACCTGTGAGTCACGACCTCCTTGGGGGTTGAATGACCCTATTCCAAGGCCATCAAGAACACAGATGTTTACATTTCAATTCATAACAGTAGCAAAATTGCAGTTATGAAGTTATGATTGGGGGTCACCACAACATGAGGAACTGAATTAAATGATTGAATCATTAGGAAAGTTGAAAAGCACAGAACTGATAGAATGAACATATCCACACACATATATATGTATAGATCCATGTATATATATATACACACACATATATATACATTTATACATCCATATATATTCATATACACACACACACACACACACACACACACACACACACACATATATGAATATGGCGATGGTGCAGCTAGGCAAACAATGGTTGTCTACCAATGGAAGGTACAAAAGAACTGTAGTTGTTTAGTTCACAAGGCTATATCTCCCAATTGGCCTTTAGTATATGCCAGAATCCCAAAAAAGCAGGTTCTAATGCCAGTAAAGGAACAGACTTGCCAGAGAATGGTAAAGAGAAAACAGGCAAAGAGAGCAAGCATCCCTTTTCCATGTCATTTATATAACCTCAAGCAGAATGTGTGGCCAAATTAAAGGTGTATCTTCCCACCTCACAAGATCTGGATATAAAGTGGGTTTTTCTTCTCACTTTGAATAATTTGGATAAAAAAAAAAACCAAACCAAGCAACCAAATAACAAAAACAAAGTATATCCCTCATAGGTATACCCAGCTGCTTTGGTTTTAGTAAATTACAGATTTAGTCAAGCTGACAACCAAGAATAGCCATGGCCTTTTGTGTAAGAAAAGAATGTACTAATTCCTTTTGTCTTTCAGATGAAAGAAACCATTTCAGAACTATTCCTATGCTCATTGGGCATGGCCTTCTAAGTGAATGAGTGAAGGCATGGAACTGAAAGAGAAATGTTTCATTAATTTTTATGAGACATTTTAATGAATCAACCAAGATACTATAAGAATAGGTATTTTATAGTTATTATTGGTAGCTGTGACTTGCCATTTTATTGACCTATGAGTGTTGCCTTATAGGTGTGTACAATTAGCCCCACAGAACATTGTCTTTGGGTGTGTGTGTATATATATATACACATACACACACATGCAGATGTGTGGGCCTGTGGAGAGCATATATTCATATATGCAGATATATGTGCCTATGTTGGCCAGAAGTCAACATTAGATACCATGTTCAATTGCTCTCTATATTCTGTTTTTGAGACAAGGTCTCTCACTGAATCTAGAACTTTCAGATTGGCTGGATTGTCTTGCCAGTGAGCCCCAGGGGTACTGTACCTCTCCAGCATTGGGCTAAAGGCAGAAATCACCACACAAATATTTTTTACGTGTGTGCTGGTGATTTGAGCTTTACTCCTCAGGCTTATATAATAAATATCTCACCCATTGAGCCACAGACTCAGTTCTCAGAATGTTCTATTAATGTTAAAAATGGAGAGATGTTATAAGGGTGTATACTTGGATTAGCTCTAGGTTTATTACTAACAAAAAAGCATGGTTAATAGAGAAGTACCTATAAACCATTTGAATAAAAAGTTACTCAAAAATTACTGTTTAGAATTTGAAGGCAGCTAATTTTCTTTCTCTTTGCGGATTTCTGGTAAAACACTTCCTTACAGCTTCTGACATATCAGAAGGTTTTATGGGGATACTAGTTTTACAGTGAGTGCAATTACTGGTTATATGTTATCTCAAAGAAAAATTTTAAGTTAAAATGCAAAATAATTCAACTATAATGCTTTAAGAATATATACTCAAAATTAAGCAATTTAGATAATATGACAGTATATACTTTTGTTCTGAGAATAAATGACATAAAAAGTCTCTTACTTAAGACTAAAAAGACCATTAACCAATATTAATGCTAGAGATAAAAGTATTAAGTGCAAAGCTACAGGAAACCTATGAGACCTTCAGTACATATATAGCTAATGCCAGTTTGTTTTAATAACTTTTTAATTGCATGTTAATTATTTATTCATTAAATTGTTTATTCTAGTACTTTATCTAAAGTCTCTGGTGGCTCTGGCTGAAAGAACTCAAGCCCCCAGTCACTTGTAAACAACCGAGGAGGCGTTTTTATTGCATTTAAATTAGTTGTGTTGGGAAAACACGTGAAAGCATATGTGGAACCTTCAGACTTCCTGAGCTTTGTCTACTCCCTGAATCATAAGCTTTGGCATTTGAATGTTAGCTCTGAGACGAACACAGTTCTACTGACTAAACATTTTCACAGGTTAAATATTAGGATATTTGAAATCTTAGTAAATGCATCACTAGGAAGGGATGTACAATGTTTAGAATCAGAGCTTTCAATGAATTGCAAGAATAATTAAGCAAATCACACACACACACATATTATTATATGTGTCACTTGAATCATGGCTGTGCTATATAACAAATGAGAGATATAGTGAAAATTATAGCAGTGCCACATTATCATAGGATATATGTAAAATATTGCAGATATACAAAGGAGAGGGCCAATATTTAGAGATTAATATTTAATCCAGCTTTTTAAGTATTATCAGGACCTAGCCTAGATTACACCGTTATTCCTAGCGATATTCTTAGAGATATTAGAGAATCTGCGGAACAGGAAGGTTATAGGGAATCGAAAGTTGGGCTATTAAGACATGAAGGAGGAGCGACATGAAAATAGCAATGAACCTGATCAGCGGGCAGTACCATGAGTCAGAAGTCCAATTTTGTTTGCTTGAGAAAATCGAGGCAAATCTGAAAATATCCTACAGCAAAACTGCACCTTATTATATACATCAGAGGTTTGTCAGCATCTGCTTTAGAGAAATGTTCGTTGTTCTCTATCATGACTGGATATGTGACAAGTAGCTGTGACTGGTTGGTATCTACAGCAAACATCACCAGAATTTAGGAATCTATAAACTCTCACTCAGCTATGTGTAGTTGGTTGTTTTACTTACTCTTTTAGTGCTTTGCTCTTTTGGGGGCTTGCCACTCAGATCCCAAATAATCACACAAAGTCTTATTCTTATGTAGAAGTGTCCAGACTTAGCTTGGGTTATTTCTAACGAGCTTTTCTTAAATTATCTCATCTGCCTTTTGCCTCTGGGCTTTTACCTTTTAGACAGGCAAAGTAACACAGCTTCACAGAATTAAACAAATGTAACATAAAAGAATGTGACACATCTTTGCATCATTAAATAAGTATTTCACAGCATAAAGAAATCTTGAACTAATATTCCATAACATTTTCCCCTTTGTGTCTAAATACAATTTACAGGTTTTAACTTTAACATAGTGAAACTCTGTAACTCTCCATGCCCTTTTTCTTTCTTCCTTAAGCCTATGCACATTGTAAAATACACTGGAACCTGTTTAGAGTTTCTTATCTTTTTTTCATCTGAACCTCTTTTACTGACTATCTATAGTCTTTTTTGAGCATGTGAGCAAACTGTAAACTGCTAAGTTAAGCTGGGTCCTCTGTACAGTTCCACCAGCTGGTTCTTTTGGCTTCTAGGTTCAAGAGAGCCAAGCCTGAAGCTCACAGTCCAGTTGGAGGAAAGTTTTATCAGAAATTGCATTTAACTTCCCAACTCTGAAATGCCAGTGCCCTGCACTGTGACAGGTGTTCTTTACTTATTTTGTTTGTTTGTTTGTTTCTATTTAGCTTGAAAAAGGCTGTTCAAGTGCTCTGCTGTAAGGCAGTTTCTTTTTTGTTTTGGTTTTTCGAGACAGGGTCTCTCTGTGTAGCTTGGTGCCTTTCCTCGATCTCGAGCTGTAGTCCAGGCTGGCCTGTCACTCACAAAGATCTGCCTAGTTCTGCCTCCCGAGTGCTGAGTGCTGGGATTAAAGGCGTGCTCCACCAACTCCTGGCAAGGCAGAGTTTCTTAAAGGAGACATATTCGTCTTCTTTTTTCTTTTTCTTTTTCTGTTTTTGTTTTTATTTTGTTGTTGTTTGTTGGTTTGTTTCTGTCAGCTTTTTCAGGCCCTAGGGATATTCATGCCTCAGAGCCTCAGGTTGGCTTGCCAAAATGTAGTTCTTTTTTATTCTTCACTCTTTGCTCTTTTTTTGTGACTGTCACCAAGTTCCAAATAAACAGACAACGTCTTATTCCTACTTATGAATGCCCAGCCTTAGTTTGGCTTATTTCTACCCAGCTTTTCTCAACTTAAAATATCCCATCTACCTTTTCTTCTGGGCTTTTACCTTTCTCTATTTCTGTATATCTTTTCTTTCCTTCTTATTCCTTATCTGATTATGTGGCTGGGTGGCTAGCCTCTTCTTTTTTTCTTTCACTCACTTATCTCTCTTCCCAGATTTCTCCTCCTATTTATGCTCTCTACATGCCAGCCCCACCTATTCCCTCTCTCCCACCTAGCTATTTGCCATTTCAGCTCTTTATTAGACCAATAAGGTGCTTTAGACAGGCAAAATAACATAGCTTCACAAAAATGCAACATAAACAGTTCAAGATATTCAATTGTCTCACTTATCCAGAGGGCCTGATCCAGCTGGGGACTCCACAGCCTTTGGTTCATTCATGTGCTTCCATTCGTTTGGATATTTGTCACTGTGCCTCTCCAATTTTGGTCTCAACAATTCACACTCTTACAGTCCCGCCTCTTTCTCAACAATTGGACTCCCGGAGCTTTACCTGGGGCTTGGCCAAGGAGGATCTCTGTATCCACTTCCTTCAGTTATTGGATGAGAGTTCCAGGCAGTAAGACCTGTCCTTAGTGCATGAGCTGGCTGTTTGGAACCTTGGGCTTACACAGGGACACTTTGCTCAGCCTGGAAGGAGAGGACTGGATCTGCCTGTACTGAATCTACCAGGTTTAAATGAATCCCAGGGGAGTCTTGGTCCTGTAGGAGATGAGAATGGAGGGGAGGGGCTGGGGGGAAGGTGGGGGTGGGGGCGGGAGGAGGGAGGACAGGGGAACCGATGGCTGATGTGTGAAATTAAACACAAATATAATAAATAACAAAAAAGGGGGAAAAAGAAAATAAAAAACCACAAATATAGTAAAATTTAAAAAAGCAACGTAAAAGTATGCCAGACATCTTTGCATCATTAAATAAATATTTCCTAGCATAAACAAATGTAACACATCTTCAACTAAATATTCTACACAGGTATGACAAGGTGCCTGCAGATATCCAGGAATGAAAGCAAACCATCTGAAGAGAAGAGAATGAAAACCTGGTGCTGATTGACTTCATCAACCTGGGTAAGACTTCTGGGAATCTAATACCAGGTGGCTTATTGTCAACATATTTAAAGTAGTACCATTTAGGAAAAGGTGTTCAGGCAATATAATCAGTCCAGTCAGTCCAATTCCCAGTGTAAAATGAAGCCTCAGGTGTAACAACATAGAAACTCATTTTCAAAGTACATGTGACCCTGAAGATGGGTTCTGTAGCCTAAAGGCCTAAAATCTAATGTCCTGTCTGATCAATAACATAGAAGTCAAGAGGCTATAAAGTACATGTGATATCTTTCCTAAAGATGTGCCATGGTCTAGGGAGGAAAGAATCTGGGATAATCCTTCTCAGGAGTTTGAGTGAGGTCATCCTCCACAGATAGCAAAATGTCATCAGGTCATTAACAAACTCTGCTCTCTGCTTTCTGGATGGAATGAGGTATTTAATTTTTATGTCTTCCATTTAGGAGATACCCATGTGTTATTAACATTCCTGGTTCTCCTAGTGCTTCTCTGTGAATTCAAAGACCTCTATATCCCCAACACAGGTAAATATTAAAACTCAAGACATGAAGCATCTTTTCTTAGAGTTATACTGTTTTTACACTACAGTAAAGACTAAAGCTCTTAAATAGGACCACTGCAAGTCAAAGACTTTCTGTATTTCATTTTGTAGATAAAAATCTGAAAGCTAACATATAATGATGTGCCTATGTGTGTGTACACACCCCTGTATATAGAGTACATAGATGGTTTATATATATATAAAATTTATATAACATTATATATTTGTGACATTTACATATATTATAATTGATAATATATAGCATTATTTTAGAAAATAAGTAAAATTAATATGCCAATTAGAAAAATAAATAAATAAATAAAACCTGACTTAAGAATAAAATAATACAGGCTGTAGTGGTGCATGCCTTTAGTCCCCACACTTAGGAGGCAGAAACATGTGAATCTCTGTGAGTTAGAGACCAGCCTGATTTAAAGAGATTTCCAGGACAGGCTCCAAATCTACACAGAGAAACTCTGTGTCAAAAACCAAATATGAAAATAAAAAATTTAAAAAATAAAAATAAAATAATGATGTAAATATTGAATTTCTGGCATTAAGCAAGAGAAAGTAGTAAATGCCATGCATAAGAAATAGTGAAAGTCTAACTGTGAAAGGGCACTGGGGATATCCAGGGGTGGGACAATCACTCTGGTGTGGTTCTTAACTGAGAGGATGTGGGTAAAAGGGTAATAAATTGCTCCATATGCTCTTTAAAATTTACCTTATTGCTACAAAGAATCTATTAGCTGATACAAGGGGTTTTAAGAACATAGAATGCATTTTGATGATGATCAAGAGACTACTTCTATGTTCTTTCATATCCAAAGTCTCTCATGTACCTTATCCTTTCTAATGGAGCACTTGGCAAGAAAGCCTGGAGAGCTGATAAGCAAATTCACCGGTTTCTTAGGGAGAAAAATCTATTTATTGGTGCATAGAAAATCCAAAGAACAGAAAGCAGTATAAAAATTTTCAGATTTACCTTCTTTAATAATTGGTGACATGACCTGACCTCAATATTCATGGCAAAATTAAATTTCTGACATATTGGAGCGCATTTAAGTCAACAAGGTCAATTACAAAGGCGTTTTTAAATCATGGAGAAAACTCAGGAACCATCTGCACATATCTATACATTGGTGTCCAGAGACCAGGAAGAACAAAACATCAGTAAGAGAATGAGTGGGTCTCTGTGTGAATCCCAGTTACCGGAGAAGAGTGGTTTGCTCTCTGGAACATTTGACACTAACTTGGTACTCTATACAGGTAGTCACAGCATTTGGAAGACATTGTTCCTTGTTATTAGCCACTGCTACAGTGGTCAAGATATCTGGGGAAAGTTATAAATAATCTGTAAAACTGGGAATTTGTATCAGTAGACAGCATAAGATAAGTATTTTTAGTATGCTAAATTTGAGAAAACTAAGATCTAAATTAGATCAATTAGGTAATATCAAGATATAAAAGCGATGAACTGTTGAGTACAGTGATTTCAAGAAATTATGAACTACAAGAAATGGTGGATGTACTTGGTGGGATTTAGTTGAATATGAAATGATTCCAGCTAAATATTTAAGATGTTCAAATGGTTTTATTCTGAAAAACAGTCATGTTATCTGAGACAATGAGAGCTAAAATATTACTAGACACTTGGTAAAAATGCTATGAGACAGTGTAATGTACATCGAGATAGGAACTCCAAATTTCTGGGGTCTATGAGTTCTGCTTTAAGATGATAGTTAACCTAGATCAATGTCAGGATCCAAAGCAATTTCTACTCTTCTTTTCCTTTGTCTTCTGTCTTTGTGCCCTTCTAACACAAGTTGATGTACTTACTCAAACACACATGTCCATAATTGTGTAAGTACAGAAATATGATCCAAACACTAAGTTCTGAACAATACAAAATTTAAAGGAGCCAGAAATGATTGATTTAGTAACAGTGCATTTGTAAACTCTCTGAAGGTGATTGGAAACATGTTTTTGTTCGCTGACAATATAAACCTGAAAAACTTTCCATAGCCAAGACCCAAGATTCTACATAATTTTGACATAAAAACTGAAATTTTAGGTGCTTATTAATATGACTAGAATATTAGCAGAAAAATGTGAATATGTATGGCTATAATCAAGTCCAAATTTTCTTTACTTAAAGTCTTTTTTTTTTTTTTACATTTTCTTGTTTTAATATGAATCCCTTTTTTTCAAGATAGGTAGATATGACATGCTTTGTGTAACTTTATACAATATTTTTCTTTTGCGTGTTTGTATGTGGTCATATTTGTTTCCCACTTACCTAAGTCTTGCTTCTAGTTGATCTCCAAGTTATATTACAGTTTTCGCTTCTCACTGATGTAAATTTATGTTGTTCTAAGCCACACATTATCTATGACAACTGAACTAACATTTTGAATATCATATTTCTCAGTTAGATTGACATAAAAATTTTTGGCCAGATTGGATCCACCCCCTTTTTTTTCAAGGCTTTTGATGCAAGGTGATCTGGCATTTTGAGAAACTAGGAATCTAGAAGAGTTTGGATTAATTGAACCTGAGTTTCTCTGGTATTTCTTTGTTTTGACAAAAATCTCATTAGTGAGCAATATGACTCACTTTTCAAAATACTGCTGCTTTAGAACTCAAAATAAAATTTCATGGACAGATTTAAATGTTTTTCTCACTTTATTTACTAAGCCTACTACTCATTTAGAATTAAACTCGAATTCACAAGTTAAATTTATCTCCGTGCTCTCAGACCTTTCTCTCTGAGATGAAATGTTTAAGTTATGACATCCAATATGCTTCAGAGTATTTAGAGATGATGGATGTTTTACACATGAATACTCTGTTCGTTGAATTTTTAGGAGCAAAGGATGTGATTGACAAACCACTGATCTGCAGAACTGGCCTGCAGATATAAGTAGATACACATTCCTTTGAGAGCTAGAAACTCCTTCCTACAAATCTGAAAATATCTAGTTCTTATTTATTAAAATCTCAGGTGCAGTGTGTTTAAATATTTATAGTGAGGATGTCATTAACTAATATTGCATTGCAGGGAAGCTAAGAATCAATGTCATATGACCTACAAGAGCAGATCTGAAAGGCAGTCACTTGCTATGTGCTCCAATGACATGTAGCAGTGTATGTAAATAAAGCAAACAGCAAACAAAACCGGAACAAATGATATTGACAGCACTAAAAGTACAATAAAAGATTGATCTACTGTCTGCAAACAGTTCATAGAACTATCTTTGAAAGAGCAGAGTAAAAAAACATACTTGATGGAAGAAAGTATGCTATTATAAATGAATTATAAATTAGATCTTCTTAGTAATTCATTTGTTATTTATATATTTTAAAAGAAAACATACACAGACATATGGAGGTATATTCACAGTATGTATATATGTATGTTTGCATAAGAATAAACACTCATGTAGGTTAAAAACAATAACAGAAAAGAGTTAAACAATTTAGGTTTGCTCAAAGACATAAAATAAAATCGCAAGATATTATCATATTATACTTACATGTATCATTTGAAAGCTGACAATTATGTTGCTTAATGTTTTGTCAAAATATTGATTTATATAACAAAAAGTAAACAATATAGAATAATGAACAATTAAGATTTTCTTACATTTTTGGTTTAATGGTTAAATCTATGTTTATAACATAAACCCATGCTCTCTTAGAAATACAGTATAATTTTTTTCTTTCAGGTATCAGATTCCTTAAGCTACAGTAATTGAGTCATTAATAGACGTTCTGTGCTTTTCAGTTTCAAGTCTGATACAAAGTCACCATCACATGAAAAAGCTAATTTAGGGACAGATTTAATTTTAAAATTACCTAGGGTTAGACATTGCAATGTAAGGTATTATAAATACAATACAAAATTCATGTTAAGCACTATAGATACTTTTCTTCAAATTTAAAAAACATTTTTGCAGTGCATAGATTTCAAAATGAAGAACTAATCAAACATGTTCCTTAGAATTATAAAATTACACCAGTAGCATAGACACTGAGAGAAACAATCAGTCAATGGGACCTGTTGAAACTAAGAAGCTTTTGTAGAGCAAAGGACACGGTCAACAAGACAAAATGACAGCCTACAGAATGGGAAAAGGTCTTCACCGCCCCCACATCTGACAGAGTGCTGATATCCAGAATATATAAAGAACTCAGGAAATTAGACATCAAAATGCCCAACAGTCCAATTAAGAAATGGGCTATAGAACTAAACAGAGAATTCTCCACAGAGGAAGTTCAAATGGCTGAAAGACATTTAAGGAATTGCTCAACATACCTAATTATGCGGGAAATGCAAATCAAAATCACTCTGAGATACCACCTTACACCTGTCAGAATGGCTAAGATCAAAAGCACAGAAGACAGCTTATGCTGGAGAGGATGTGGAGCAAGGGGAACTCTCCTCCACTGCTGGTAGGAATGCAAGCTTGTACAGCCACTTTGGAAATCAATATGGCGCTTCCTTAGAAAGTTGGGAATCCATCTCCCCCAAGACCCCAGCTATAGCACTCTTGGGCATGTACCCAAGGAATGCTCAATCATACCACAAGGGCATTTGCTCAGCTATGTTCGTATCATCTTTGTTTGTAATAGCCAGAACCTGGAAACAACCTAGATGCCCTTCAACTGAAGAATGGATAAAGAAAATATGGTACATATACACAATGGAGTACTACTCAGCAGAGAAAAACAATGACATCATGAGGTTTGCAGGCAAAGGATGGATCTAGAAAAAATCATCCTGAGTGAGGTAACCCAGACTCAGAAGGACAAACACAGTATGTACTCACTCATAGGAGGATACTAGATGTAAAACAAAGATGACTAGACTGCTACACAACTCCAGGGAGGCTACCTAGAAAACGGGACCCTAGGAAAGACCCAAGGATTACCCAATGACAGAGAAATGGATGAGATCTACATGAACAACCTGGATGACAGTGGGAGTAATGAAGGGCAAGATTTGAGAGAAAGAAAGCTTAAGGGAGCAGGAGATCCCAGCTGGATCAAGAACAGAAAGGGAGAACGAGGAATAACAGACCATGATAATTGAAGACCACATGAGAACAGGAATAGGCAGAGTGCTGGAGAGGTACCCAAAAATCCACAATGATACATCCTCTGTAGACTGCTGGCAATGGTAGAGAGAAAGCCTGATCTGACCTAGTCTGGTGATCAGATGGCTAAACACCCTAACTGTCGTGCTGGAACTCTCATCCAATAACTGATGGAAGTGGATGCAGAGATCCTCAGCCAGGCCCCAGGTGGAGCTCCAGGTGTCCATTTGTCGAGAAAGAGGAGGGACTGGGGGAGCGTGAATTGTTGAGCCCAAGATTGCAAAGAGCACAGGGACAAATAGCCAATCTAATAGAAGCACATGAATTATGAACCAAAGGCTGTGGAGCCCCCAGCTGGATCAGGCCCTCTGGATAAGTGAGACAATTGAATAGCTTGATCTGTTTGGGAGGCATCCAGGCAGTGGGACCAGGACCTGTCCTTAGTGCATGAGCTGGCTGTTTGGAACCTTGGGTTTACACAGGGACACTTTGCTCAGTCTGGAAGGAGGTGACAGGACCTGCCTGTACTGAATCCACCAGGTTTAAATGAATCCCCAGGGGTGCCTTGATCCTGGAGTACATGGGAATCGAGGGGAGGGGCTGGGGGGAAGGTGTGGGTGGGGGCGGGAGGGGGGAGGACAGGGCAACCCATGGCTGATGTATAATATTTAAAACACATAATAATAAAGAAAAAAAAAAGAATTATAAAATTAGTGTATTATTTGTACACAACTAAGGAAATAGTTCAATATGTTACAAATTTGTTATATTTTATAAACTGGTGTAAAAATAAATAATGTTAAAAATTACTGTATGGAACATAGTAAAAACCTAGTGTAGATACAACTGAAGTTCTAGAAGAGTAAGAGAGAGAAAATGAGAAAGAAGTGTAGAACATAGACTTAAGCTTTTCCACATTCAGTAGAATGAAGTTTCATGTTTAGATTTCCCAGGAAATAACAAATAAAAATGAAAGAACACCCATATATATGTATTATATAAAATTAAGAACAGTGTATATTTAATGCAACATGAATAGAAAGTTTTCTCACAAAAGAATGAAGAACTAACATATACTAGAAAATAGAGACAATAAAATAGCACTTTAACACATCTGTGAAAAATTAATTGACTATATACGGGTGGTTAATGAAATGATCATTCAAGAATAACACTTGAACACGAAGGAAATAACCAGTCAAATGAAAAGAGGCCTTATAGAATTAAAGAAAACAAAAACAAAAATGAAACTAATAAAACAAAACAAAACAAAAAACCCATACATCTAATAAGACATTATATCTAAACTATATAAGCAACTTAAAGAGCGAAATCAAATAATACTTTTTTAAATGGAGATAACATGAGACATTTTTCTGAACAATGCATGGGCATGGTCAATGGGTATATAAAAATCTTTGAACATCACTACTCAAGAGATAAGTGAAAATATAAGCCATGGGACCTCAACTCATAGTGATCAAGATGTCTATTAAGGAGATGGTGGAAACTGTGACAACAAGCTCTCTAAACCAACATGAGCAAAGCTCATATGAATTCACGAGGAGTTGAGCTGCCACACATAGGGCATACAGGTGTCTGCACCAGATCCTTTGTGTATACATTAGGGCTTCCAGTTCAGTGTTTTTGTGGGATTCCTGAGTGTGTCAGTTAGCAGATCTCTGTTTCTTGTGCCTTTTCTTGGGTTCTTTTTCATCTGTTTGTTTTGTCCAATTCTTTTGGGCTAGATTTTTCTTTAAGTTATATTTTTATCTATTAGGAGCCTGTTTGTTTCCTAATAAGAAACAGAAAAGGATTGGATCCATTTTGAAGGGGAGGTATGGAGAACCTGGGAGGAATAGAAAGAAGGAAAACTACAACCAGGATATATTGTATGAAAAAAGTGTATTTTCAATAAAACGAAAAAAAATATGTTTCAAAAGATGAAAAGTGAATTTTGGGTGAGCATGTAGAAGGAAAATGTCCTCATGCAATACAGGTATGTATGTGAGTGATGAGCCCATTTCCTTTGGTGCACACCCAGAAGAATATTGGCAGGTCACACTGTAGTTTTATTTTAAATATTTCTAAGAATCTCTATCTTGATACTCCTAATGGTTTTATCTATGTATATTTCTGATGATAGAATGAGTCTATTGTTCGTGTGTGTGTGTGTGTGTGTGTATGTGTGTATGTGTGTGTTGTTTGTTTGTATTAAATGATAGTAGTCAGTTAGTTCTAATAGTAATGGACGTTTAAGAAAATATAATCAACATTAGCTTTTCTGAAGCATCCCAAAAGAGACAAATTTCCTGTTCCATTGGTTGAAGCATTGACATTTTAGGCAATGACTTAGAGGAATAGTACAGAAAGCAAAATCTTGATTTTTCATTTCAGTGAACACGGATGTAAAAATATACAAACACACTACTATATACAATAAGGTCAATATATTAACATATCCAAGAATACTTGATGTATTTTTTAGGTTTTCACTTAGATGTGTAAGTTTGGTTTAGTTTTAGAGAATTCAAGTACTTATAAGAGTTATATTTAATGAATAAAAACATGCTAATCCAATACAGATTTTCACATCTACTCATTGAATGTCTAGCAAACTCTAAAACTGAGCAGTACATGAATTTTAAAATATCTTCAAAAATCTAAAATACTCATTACTCAGAATTATGAAACATTTAAAATCTTGCCCTTGAAGAATTGAACCAGTTTTCCCGGTTCTGAATGCCCAAGCTGGTTCTGTGAGATAAGACAAGGAAACATATCTAGCTAGAAAAAGTCAGTAAACCATCAATTTACTTATAGTGTTGAAAACAAAGGAAAGCTGAGAATCTGCAAAGAGAGGCTGGAATTCATTAAAGAGTGGATACAAGACTTCTGCATCTGAATATATTCAAAATTAAATCAGCTCGTTTTGTATTTATCTCCAACAACTTGAAAAGAACATTTTAAAGAATTCTAGGAGGAAATGTATAAGTTAAAGGCACCAAAATAGAGTAAAATAAAAATGTATATTCAAAGGCTTTTCCTTGATTATTCATATCTCTGTAATTGTCAGTTACAGGAGAAGAGAATAGTAGGGAGGAAATAATTTGCACAAAATAAGACTGTATGGAGCTTAGCAGTATATAGAAAAGAGGGACAAAGAGAGGTTTCTGCAATGGAACAATGTTTTATATCTCACTTCATAGTAATTGCAGAAGACTTCTCCTCTGCTAAACATCCCTCACATATTTTATGTGGATTTTAATATGCTCTTACATTTATTCATTTTGCATTCCACATAAAAGGCAGAGACAATATGTAAATGAAGATTAAATTCGCCCACTGAACAACAGGTTGTTTGCAAAATGAGGTGAAATACAGTCACTGAGAACTGATTGGCATCCATTCCTGGGAAACTGTATTTTCAATGCACAGTACTGTTGAATCTATTTGAGCTTAGGTTGTCTTTCTAAGGCTGCACCTTAGAAATAAAGAAACAAGTTCCCTCTCCGTGGGTAGAAAATGGGGTTTCATAAGAACAGTTTCATTCTCATGAATCAGTTATTCTGCCTGTGCTGGGAAAGCAAGAGTGGTCATTGAGAGGGCTGAAACTAACATTATCATGTGGAAGGACAGAAATCTTGACAGATACATTGTAAAATTGATAATCAATCAAAGATTTGGACATCTCCCAAAGATAAGGCCATAGCAGATGGTCATGAGAATAAAATACAAGTTTCTGGTTTCCTCTGTAGAATAAAAACCTAATGAGGTTTCTTGTTAAAGCTTAGAATGAAATCTATGAATTACAGATAATATTGTTTACTCATTTGATTAAGAAATAATTATAAACTAATGTTTTCATTTATTTTAATTCCTTTCTGTTATTATTGTTTTTGAGACAGGGCCTTACACTTTAGCCTAGGCTGACCTAGATCTTCCTGTGTAGCATAGACTCCTTCAATTCTGGGCCCGCTCAGCCTCAGCCTCAGCCTCCAAATTTGTAAGAGTAGAGGAGTGTATCACTAAACATGGATATTATAAATTTTATTTGCTTATATTGTTGATCTGACACAATATACATCTTCAGTTATATGAAAAATCACATTTTTTTCATTTAACAGTTTATACTGAACTTCTAATAGAGTCCAAAAATTTGTTTAAGTATTGATACAAACATCTTTTCAGGCCAACATTTTTCTCTGTAAATTTTAGCAGGGCCTCTTTGCTAACAAATTATTTCTAGGTCTCTGTGAAGGGTGATGCAGATATGAAAAAGTAGGTTTTGTGAAGGAATACAATGGCTCTGAATCCTTCACCGTTACCACATAAAACCACACTGGCAGTACAAAATTCAAAAGGTCACCGAGGAACTCTGCTTTAAAAACACTTATTTTCACTCAGAACACAAAGGCAAAAAATAGTAAAGATCAAAAGCTTCAATGTTCTTTTTTTTCTAGGGCATTGCACCCTAATATAAGCTTATTGCTGTCTGATGGTCTAAACTGCTTAATTTACTATTATATTAAAATATATCTTAATAGGAATGCAATGTCCACATTCTTCAGTGTATTATGTCTTTAAGAAGTGAATAATTAAATTTAAAAATCAATAATTCTTTGTACATTCTAATGTTTTGATGCTAATAATGTAGCAGATCAACATTTTAAAATTTTGTCTCATGGGCACAATGTAAAATCCCTATTTGGTCATCAACATAGTTATATTAACAACATATGTCAATTGATTTGACTGCACAAAGAAAATGCTCTTTTCCCAAATAGAAATAGGACAAATGAATGTTTTAAATGATTTTGTGAATGAGTTTGTTTAATAGGAGAATCCAGTATCTCCAGTTGTAGAGCCAGCCAATAATTTGATTCCAGAAACTAACCTTTTGATATGTCTGTCCTATGGGATACGTCATTCACAAATGATTGCTTTGTACAAGAGTTCTAGCAGGACACACTATGGGAAATTTTGCCTCCCCCAAATTGACTTTGTTTATAAAGAACTTTTCAGATATTTTAAAAGTTATTTCTTCATAGAATATCATTGCTCTTATATTGAACTGACATAGCATTTCTCTACCAAAAGTATATGTATTTTTGTTTTAACATCTACTAATTATTATTATTATTATTATTATTATTATTATTGTTTAGTAGTAGTAATATTGTATGTCTGTGTATGTTTGTGTCTGTTCATGTGTGTATGCCTGTGCATGTATGTGTATGCCTGTGTGTGTGTCCGTGTGTGTGTCCGTGTGTGTGTGTGTGTGTGTGTGTGTGTGTGTCCATGCATGTCTGTGCCTATGTGCATGTGTGTATGTGTGTGAGTGTGTGTTGGTATGTCTGTGTGTGTCTGTGTCTATGTCTGTGTTTGTAGGTGTGTGTGTTCATGGGTGAATGGAGGTCAGGGGATTGGTTATCACCTTTCTGCATGTGAGTCTTGAAATTGGAACTCCTGTTCTCAGAATGGTGGTAAGTACCTGTTCTGTGGAGCCATCTAGCCAGGGGCTCTAAAGCAAGCAATAATATTCTTTTAAAGCTTCATCATCTGAGAAAACATGTAAACTTGGGGTTAAATGTTGACCTGAGTTTCATAGTGTGTCTATTGCAGCCATGGAGGTAGAAATAAAAGAGAAAATGTGATGTTATTTGAATATATGTTTTAAAACCAAACAGCATCTAAATGTTTACCCAAACCCACAACAATATTAAAATTGATTTGGAGAAAGCATTTCAATTATGTTTACCTCTACAGAATTTAGCGGCATGAAAGAGTTAAAATGGGTGACTTGATCCTGTTTACATTTACATGTGTCACTCAGCATGTAAATTTAAATTCCAAGTGCCTGCTACAAATTCATTAAAAAAGGGAAGCCTTGTAACTTTGTCAACCTACTTCCATTCATATTTATATTAGCTTCCATCAGAATGTAAAGGAATACTGAATGATTCTTTTGTCTACAGTTCCGGATAGCTAGACAATACAAGTGCTCATAGTTATTCATAAGCACAGAAGCATTGTCTGAAACAGTATATAGGAAAATCTGCATATATATTTTATGCAGAATTGTGTAAAAGAGTACACTGCATACAGCAGAGATTCTCAGATGTTAGTTATATCAGAGCCACTAGCAGAGGTGATAAAGTGGACTCTGTACTCCTTACAGTTCCGGTCTAACTGCTTGCATTTCTAGTGTCCTCACATAATGTTGCTAGTGCTAGGTCAGAGAAGATACTTTGAACAACACTGTCTTGTAAGGTTTGAGCTAAGATTCCAAATTTAAAATATTGCTTTGTTCTCATCATCTCATCCTTGTTTTTAAATATAATCTCTCTGTAGCCCAGGGTGACCTGGAACTTCCTATGTAGCATTGAATTCGCATCTGCATACCATAGCATCCCCAGCTACAATAACACAGGCATGAACCAACACACCCAGATAGAAGAAAATTTACAAAAGGTGTAATGGTTCCAAATTTCCTTTCATTTGGGGACTAGGAATCTGAGGCGCAGGTCTGAAAAACTGAGACTGAGTATATAAGTTAGGACACACCATACTGAAAACATGCTGCTGATGTTTCGTGAGGCTTCTGGCTTCATGGGAGTGGGAGGAAAAGTTGGTGGAAGATTGCACAATGACTTTGAAAGGAGATAAGCAAGTATCTTAGACTACAAAAAAACATCCTAAATTAAAACAAAAGATAGATTTGAAGCTCTGTTTTCAGCTACAGTTTTGTGTAGAGATCAGTGTGGTAAACCTGGTCAAAAGTCCATAGCTCGGGAGCTCTGGACTCTGTGGTAGAACCTATTATTGTTTTGCTCAATGGTTATGCTGTCCTACTGTAGCCTAAGAGCTCATGTTTATGCCATCATTTTGAGATGTTTATTTCAACTTTAGTCTGAGAAGCTTCTTTTTGCAGTAGGTAGCAGTTAACCGATTAATTCATAACTGGTAGAAATTACTAGAATAAATATCAATGAGTCATGGCTATGACGGGGTAGAATTCCTTAGATTAAATGCAAGGAAATCTGCATAATAACAGCACTATATTTGGAGAAGTTGCCGTAAGTGAATATAACTGATATTGTAGCACATGCCTAATGGAATTAAATAATTGTGTAGATGGATGGCTGATGTTAGGAGCCATGTTTCTTACAGTTTGAGAATAGGTCACCAATAAACAAGAGGAGTCATAATTGAAGGAGTGACATAATAGAGTGGGATACAGTATCGCTCAGAATAATAAAGGGACAATGTTCTAATGTCAAATATCTATACTTGTAAATATATTGGCTTATTTCCTTACTTGCCATTCTGCATGGATCAGAAGTTGTTGCTAGAATGGAAAATTCTATAGTAAAAGTGTAGAAAACAAAGGTGCAAATCATTGTGTCTAGTTATACTGTATAATAAAAGAAATTAGAGCTCTTGGAAAAAATGTATGCTTCTTGGACTTGGCTGAGAACTACAGAAGAGAATGGAGTCTCTCAGAGCATTAGAAAGTAAAGAGATGTTCATTAAAAGAGAAAATTGAAAACAACAACAAAAACAGAACTAAAGAGATTATTTCAAAGAAAACACAAACCAAATGGGTCTGCCACAGTCCAAAACTGGAATCAAGTTTAGCCACTAATTATAGTATGAATGCAAAGAATTAAACAAGAATCTATTAATCCTCGCTGAGGTAGATATGAACGAGGCAAATTTATTTTGTAGAATTATATACATATGCATTCATTTGGAATGCATCTATGTATTTACACACAAACATACATACATGTACACACACAGACTCACACATACACACACACATACACACAAACACACAAGCACATATCCATTCTACACTGAAAGAGGACAAGCATATGTGCTTATTCTTATTTATTTATTTTTGTCTTTCTTTTTGTTTTTGAGACAGAGTTTCTCTGTGTAACAGTTCTGGCTTTCCTGGAACTTAGTTTGTAGACCAGGCTGGCCATGAACTCACTCAGAGAGAGCCAGTTGCCTCTGCCTCCCAAGTGCTGGGATTAAGCACCCCGTCTTTTTTTTTTTTTTTAACTACCCTTACTCTTTAATTCAGAGTTGAGGATACCAACTTCTTTCTAAAGTGTATTGTTTAAATTCTGACATGTTTGAGTGATTACTTTTAAGAAACCTAAGAAATGTTCCTGTATTCTGGTGATTATGAACGTAAATCATCAAGTTAATACTACAGATTTTCATATTATATAAAAATCATATTTTATAGCTCCAAAATTCTACCAAATAAACCTTAATTCCATTCTAATGAAGTAAACTCCCAAGAGAAGTCAATATGCAAAATTACATAAGAATTAAGCCTGAGAAACTGACATAAAGAAGATGACTTTTTTGCTGTTGTTGTTTGTCAAGACAGGGTTTCTCTGTGTAGATTTGGAGCCTTTCCTGGAACTCACTCTGTAGACCAGGCTAGCCTAGAACTCACAGAGACCTGTCTGGCTCTGCCTCCTAAGTGCTGTTAAAGGCGAGCACTGCCACTGCCCGGCAAAGACTTAAACAGCCTGGGCATGACAGTGAATACCATAGAGGAGTCTAAAACAGAAAAGTACTTTCTGAGGAAATTACTGTAATTAATAGGGGCGCATTATTTCAGTAGTTACCTTTGTCATTGGTGTGATCAAATACTGGAAAAAGAAATGAGGCAGGAAGAGTTTACTTGGTTCATAGACTGAGGAGAGAGTATATTATGGTAGGGAGTCATGGCAGCAAGAGATTGTGGCATCAGATTTCATTGTGCCTTGCTGGTACTCAGTGTTTTTTCTTCTTTTCATTTAGTCTGGGCTCCCAGGTCATGAGATGGTGCCACCCATATGTCATTTGAGTCTTTCATTCTTAGTTAAATTTTTCTGGAAATGCTTTTATAAATGTACAAAGAGGTGCATTTTCATGGTAATGTTAATTTCCAGCAAGTCGATAGTTGAGATTCATGTTCACAATCGATATTTAATCATTAGTTGCAAGAAAGTTAAAATAGTAATAAAGATTTTAAAAAAAAGGCCACATGAGGGCAGAGTATTTTTTCATTATAATGAAATATTTAAGGCTCTGTAAATTTATTTTAAAATGAGTTTATTTAGTTCATTGTGCTAGGGTTCAAAGGACATGACACCCATGTCAACTTGGTCCTTGTTGGCACCATGGTGGGAACAAGTACAGGATTGCTGGCTCACTCTGGTAGATATTAGATCAGGGTGAGTAGAGGACCAGCACCAGTCCTTATATAATCACCATCCTTTGAGAAGGATATCATGATTCTCTAAGAGTCATCCAAATCCTTGTAACCTCATAATAGCAGTTATGGTGTTGGGGCTTGGGATTATGATTGACTGCTTTCTCTCACCTGTGAAGTCCTCGGTTGATCCTCAGCATTGAAAAGCAAAACAAGGGCTGGAGAGATGGCTCAGAGGTTAAGAGCACCAACTACTCTTCCAGAGGTCCTGAGTTCAATTCCCTAGCAACCACATGGTGGCTCACACAGCCATCTGTAATGAAATCTGGTGCCCTCTTCTGTATACATAATAAATAAAATAAATTTTTAAAAAAGGTGTATGCCTCAATGTACAGACAAAAGATTACTTTACCAGGTGGTGGTGGCGCATGCCTTTAATCCCAGCACTTAGGAGGCAGAGCCAGGTGGATCTGTTTGAGTTTGAGGCCAGCCTGGTCTACAGAGTGAGATCCAGGAAAGTCGCAAAGCTACACAGAGAAACCCTGTCTTGAAAAACAAAGAAAACAACAACAACAATAATAATAATAATAATAATAATAATAATAATAATAATGAACAAAGTCATTTACCAGGTCAATGCATAAGTGGGGACATAGTGCAGGGCACTTTTCTGGGCATTAAAAGTGTTCTAAACCTAAAATATATTCTCTTATCCTGTTTATAACCCCAGATCATAAGGAGGAAAACTTAGAACTTTGGCTGCAAAGCAAGATCATCGTCTACAGCCCTGGCTGTCTGTGAAACCTTCCCACATAAAGTTCTCTCTGGACTTGGTTAATTGGTTAATTGTCATTTTTCTGTTATCCATACAAGTTTTAGTATTTACACATGGACAATTAGTTTGCTGAGCCTTTAATTTGGTACCAAAAACTAAGATGAGAAGTTTGTGCAGAGTGTTAATTGCTAAGGAATTCAGTAGGGAGTGGCTACTGGTCTCTGTTATCAGCCAGGGATGGCAGAGTATTTTAGGTTGCTTTTTGCTTAATAACCATGCTTAGACACCTGCAACTCTGTCCTTGAGCATACCTATAAAGTTTTAACTTATGATCCATTTACAGAGAAGTTCAGTCTAGTTTGAATTTGCTCTTGAAGTTTTGAATTAGAACTGAAAAGAAATTTTTTTTTCTTTATGCTAGTCTGAGCTAGTGATTTGTTTTAAAAAAAAGGGCCTAAGTGTCTTACAGTCCTTGTGGAATAATAGAAATAAATATGAAGCACATTCTAGTATATTTTCTACCTATCAAAACTCTACAGCTTAATGAGAAGTCTTTTTCCTGATCATTCACAGATGTATGTGTCTGTAAGATTGAGATATAATCATGAGATTATATGCATAGATTATGTGAAAATGCACAGTAATAGGGAGATTCAACAGCTGTTTTCTACATGTGAATTTACAGACAGAAGCAACAGTGTTCAGTCTGTGGTCTGTAAGCCTTGCTTTATGGGATTCCCCCATCAAAGAACTATTCACCTGGTGGGTTGACATCTGAGTTATCAACTACCATCTGCCATATTTACATTATGGCCTGTGACAGCTTGTGGTATCCCATGGCTTCAGGCTGTCACTCTGTGCTTCAGGCCACTTATTATCTTGGAAAGGTGTTACATGTTTCATGTAGCTTTATCCTCCAGTCAATACTTCTTGCAGTTCCACATTTATAGGATCCTAACTACTGCTCCACTTCCATATTTCTATTATGCTTCTTCCTTTCAAGGGCTCTCTCCAGCTAGGACAGTCCACAGCATGGCCTGAAAGTCATTTCTTTACAATCTTTGTGGAAGGCATCAGAATCCGTCTTCCCATAGCCTATGTATCTGAAAAGCCAACTTCATATTGGGTCTACCAAAGTCTGCCATCTGTAGGAACAATGCTTGGGAAAAATTAAATAATGTCACAGTCAGAATGGTCCACCAGAAACAGGGAATAGAATCTTGAGGTGGTTTTGTGATGTGAGTTCATGAGAATGCTTCAGGGCCTTTTTGAAAACTGGTCTTGTCCTGGAAGGCTCTAGAACCTTTGATAGAGAGGTAGTTTATTCAACCTTTCCTGAGATACTGCCATGTTTTTTTCCTGCTGTCTTGTCATTCATGAATCCACTAATTTGCTCAGCAAATCTGTTTAGAAAGTGATATATTCATCATACTTTTACATGTTGTGTTATTGCTCATGCAGTGATTTTTTTAAATTTTCCAAATCTCTATGTCATGATTCATTTTGCTTTCAAAAAAGTCTAAAAGTGGCCAAAAGTGTACACACAGTTTCTTCTGTACATTGACAAATTTTCTGCTACTCTGTTGTTCTTAAGTTTAGCTCTCATCCAACTTCAGGGCACAAGCAAGAGGCATCAAACAATTAAAATATTTTTTACTAACTCTTAAAGAATTTCATATAATGTATCATGACCATATTCATCACCCAAATCCTCCAAGATATATCCCCACAACCTCCTTCATTGTATTCTTTCTCATTGCCTTCTTCTTGCTTCTGCTTTTGCTTCTTTTTTGAAATTGACTACCCTGCAGAAGATGTCTTGTTTCTTTCCCTCCTAATCTTGAGTCATGCCCAGAATCACCCAAAGTACTCTCCTGACAGCATCATGAATTTGTCTAGCCCACTGCTTCCCAGCTCTTTCTGTGATACACTTCCAAGACTACTTACAAGTTTTTAGATAAATTTATAGCAATGGCCCTTTCTCAATACCAGATGTCTATATTTTTGAATTGTTCATTATCTTAATGACATGAGAGAGGCTGGGTAGCTTTGTTAAGTAGAGAAAGTAAGCCACAGCTCAATATTCCGCAGGTTCAAGGACATGGTGCTGTCATTGCTATGCTTGCTGAGGACATCATTGTGGTTGGATCACAGAGGGTAGGTGTGTACATGAGAAGGGGTGACTTCATACCATGTCATCCTTCTGTTGTTAACCCTCTCCAAGAACTAATTAAAGATCCAACAGTTACTCTGCATTAACCCTTTCTGAAACCAGAGGCTCCAGTGTGCTTTCCATTAGCTCTCATTTCTCTAATATTCCAACTCCTCCACACAATGCCTACAGTCCATAAACTCCACTGGGGATACAGCACATCCTAATAGAGATGGGTATACTCAGATTCTGTGTATTGCATTCTCATTCTCCTGGGCCTCAGTCTCCTCTGACTGCAGCAACAAATCTTACAATCAAAGAAATCTTGTCTCCAGAGTTTTTGAGCCTACACATCTAAAATTGGAGCATGATTGAATTTCACTTTCATGGAGGATCCATTTCCTCCATGACCATCTTTTCACTGTAACCTAACTCACACTGAGAAGGAGAGAATGAATTAGCTTCTTGGGCTGTTTTTATGAGGGAACAAATTCTATTACTCAGAGTTCCAACACCACAACCTAGTGACCCCCAAAGGTTTGCTCTTATGGTAGTAGCCACTTACAGTTTAAAAGTCAACACACATACGTGAGAGGGACATACATGCTTCAACTATGACGTTCTATATGGCTGAATCTACTTGAAAATAAAGTATTTTAAAGTTTTATTAAATAATTATATTTCAGATACAGAATTTGAAAAGTACTATTATTCAGGCCTAGGTTAAATTGAGATCAAAAGCCTGGCATCCCCCTAAACACCTGATATAAATGATGGTGAAGCCGCATCCAGCCCCTTTAATGCACCTTCAAATTCTCCTGTGCTCAGGGATGAATTGTTAATGGCTTTACTTCTTGCACATCTGTGTTTTCTAATCCTCTTCTCTCTCATTTCATAGTCCTCTAACCCTTTTAGAAGCTAAATTTTGTCATTTTAATATGATTGTAATTGCTATATGCTATTCTATTCAGTATCTGACAGGCAGTATTGCCTAAGGGAAAGAAAGAGATAAGTGTCCTATTGAGTTTAAATAGATTTGTTCTGCAGATATGCCGAGCTGCATTTTATTTTTTTTTTTAACAAACCTCTGAAAAATAAATTTATATCTGTTTCAGTTTTCTCATTCCTACTGATGGTGAAACTTTTCAATGAAAGTTTTTTGTCCTATGTGAAAAATAGGAAATAAAAAGCCATATAACCTTTTGGTATCCAGCAAACAACTCTATGTCTGATTTTTTGCTAGAACATTTATTTAAATAGGCCATTCTGCAGTGATTTTCCAGGACTAAATTGTGATGTTCAGATAAGAAATAGTTTCATAAGGATGTATAGTATTTTCTTCTGTAATGACAGAAAGTAAAATTTATATAACTATATATATATAATCTATCTATATATCTATATCTATATATATCTGCATCACACTAGTTATACAAATATAACACATATTTTGTTGGATTTAAAAATTAAAAGCAGTTTGAAAAGAAAATGTAATCAATGGTATGTAACTCCTTTCTAGAAGTAGGTTATGATTTTTTGCAAAGACCTAATCCAAAGGCTACATGTTTCTTCCAAGGGAAACTTCATCTAATAAAACTTTAAAAATGTACCAGTACTGGAACTGTTCAAGTTGAAAGGCAGTGAGGATGGGGATGTGGAATGCTTTATCTTTATTGGTATCAAATTCATTTATCTTTGTTACCAAATTCACCATCTCCACCATCAGAGAATCCCAGAAAATTCAAGAGAACGAAATAAAGTTAACCACCCAGTTCCAATCCTTTCATTCATCAATATATTTCTCAAAGATGCCTATGCAAGGAGTGTCTGAGGGGAGAAGGGGATAATAACAAGCTGTGACTTACTGGAGGCTTGATAGTAGGTGGCAGAAATGGGATTGATAAATATGGAATGATATTCAAAGAGAATGGAGGCCTTGCTTCCCTAACTGCTTTCTTTTCCACAGTACAACACATTCTCAATCACAATTGTAATTATGAGACAGAAGGCTGAAGATTTACTTAGAATGTATGACTTCAGGGAGTTTCATTGCACACACAGATTTTGAAAAGACTAGCAGCTACATGAAGGCTGAAAATTGTCACGTTACCATTATTCTTCCAAGGCCACAGATCATTATTATTTTATGACTTTATATACACTACACTGTTGTTTCACATTGTCTTTATACCAGCCACATTTTACATTTATGTGAAAAGTAAATTTTACTTGATGTTAATTAAAGACTTAACCAGGAAAGTAAATTCACTGTGGTGATGAGTGCTACAACAACCAAAAGCCTCACTAGCCTAGTTAAGACAATCAACACTTACAAAGCTTTAATTCGTGTGTGTGTGCATGTGTGTGTGTGTGTGTGTGTGTGTGTGTGTGTGTGTGTGTTCAGTGCATGTGTACAAGTGTGTAGGGAACAGACATTCATATCAGTTGTTTTCTTCAATCACCTCTCCACCTCATTTTGAGGCAAAGTCTCATATTGAACTTGAAACTCATCAATTCCTCCAGTTTGACCGGCACTAAAGCCTTCAGGGGTCTCCCTGTCCCTGTGTCCTCAGCAGGCCATGCCAGGCATGGGATCTTGTGCTGAGCTTTTCTCTGGGTTCTGAAAATAGGAGCTCAGGTCCTTTTCCTTGCATAGCAAGCATTAGTTGAGGAAGCATATCTTCAGGACACTAATTTTCATTCCTCTAAAACCTAATTGAGATTCTTTACATAAAATATAGAAGAATTTGGAAGGTCAGTCCTAAATTATGGATCTTACTTCTTCAACTTTCTGATTTCCAGTTTTCTCTCAATAGAACCAGCACTGCAGAAACACCCTTCAGTGAAAATCTGTAACTTTACCCTCTTCCAAAAACAATATTACATTGTAGTCGACATCTTCTACTTCAGCAAAGGTGACTTTCTTTTAAGAACACTTGGACAGTATTCTCCATCTGTTTATACTTAAAGCAGTCATTATTGCACCATTTTTGTATTAACACATCTCCCCTTACTCTTTTACAGTATGCTATATAGCAAGTTTTTTCTTTACCTTTTAATGAATAGGAATGGAACAACATAGTGGTTCAGTTATATCACTACCTTAACCTAGATGCTTAAATCTTAAAGCTATTCATTCATTCACTACATGAAACAGAAATATATCTGATAACATGATTTTTGATTATCATTATCCATATATTAGCAGATTATTTGGAATAGAATATATATATATATATATATATATATATATATATATATGCATGCCTTTATATATTATATATAAATACAACATGTCATAATTACATTTCTGTAGCAGAGAAACTTTTAGATATAATTAATTGTAGTGTAGGAAGACACCTGTCGCCTCAAAATGCTAAGAATAAGATATGGTTGTCTGCAGAGCCATAATCAGGATATTTATACTACTCCATTCAAAGCTCAGAGATCATCACAGAAGATAGAACAATAAAACTATAAACTGATCTTACATTTGATACTCATTTCTTAATCCACCCAGTTTTTCATTCATTTATTAAAGAATATTTATTAAGAATCTGCTTTTTGCTAGTTACTTAGCTGCAACTAGGTGTTCTTATATCCCACGTCTGCTTCCTGTCTGTGCAACCTGTCCAATTGTAAGGTCTTCACCTCAGAGTTTATGATTATGCTTTAATTTAAAAATAACAAAATTTATCAATATTGGAACAACAGGAGGCCATGACTAACAGGTAGTCATGAGGTCAACTGTGAGACCTTAAATAATTATAGAATGGGGGAACAACTATTAGCTTTTCAATTCTAAGTGAACCTAGCAGCAAATAAACATATTTTAAACCCATCAATCAAGAGGCAAGGAGAAAATGGTACAGACCATTATGAGCGGAAGAGGTGAAATGGTGGAATCTCAGACCTCTGTGCCTATTATTCCTCAGACTGACAGTGCATACCTTTGCCAATGTACTGTTGGATTAATAAATCGTTTCTCTGTATTTTCCTTGGAGTTTTGCTGAATTCTTTTCAGTGAGGTTGGAGGTACCCAAAGACCTCAAAATGTAAGCACTAAACCATGTGAGAACATATACTTGACTTACTGCCACATAATTTTTTTTTTCAAATAATGAGAGAAGTACACCTTGTTGGCTTGAGGTGAAATGGACATTTTGGGTTCAGATACATGGACAGTGGAGGGATACAGCAACAGCAATCAGCAAGGCTCTTTGCTGTTCAAGGTCAGATGTGCTGCTAACAGAAGTGGTGGAGCAAGTTTTAAAGCTAGCTCATCGCTGTACCAGGCAAGAAACAAAGGTGACAAGCCAGGTCCCTTAGGTATAATTAGGCAATCAAAAATATATAGGAATCAGAAGGTTGGAACTTAGAAATGAGCTAGCATTGTCAGAGATGTTAAAAAAAATTATGCTGATATAAATGGAATGTAAGCTACCATTAATTTGTTTGTTTGTTTGTTTGTTTGTTTGTTTTTATTATATTTGTGTTTTAATTTTACACATCAACCATGGGTTCCCCTGTCCTCCCACACCCACTCCCACCTTGCCCCCATCCCCTCCCTCCATTCCCATCTCCTCCAGGGCCAAGACTCCCCTGGGGATTCATTTAAACCTGGTGGATTCAGTACAGGCAGGTCCAGTCCCCTCCTTCCAGGCTGAGCAAAGTGTTCCTGTGTAAGCCCCAGGTTCCAATCAGCCAGCTCATGCACTAAGGACAGGTCCAGGTTCCACAGCCTGGATGCCTCCCAAACAGCCCAAGCCACTCAACTGTCTCACTTATCCAGAGCGCCTGATCCAGCTGGGGGCTCCCTCTGTAGACTGCTGGTAGTGGTCCAGAGAAAGCCTGATCTGACCTAGTCTGGTGATCAGATGGCCAAACACCCTGATGGTCTGGCTGGAACTCTCATCCAGTGACTGATGGAAGTGGATGCAGAGATCCTCAGCCAGGCCCCAAGTGGAGCTCCAGGTGTCCAGTTGTCGAGGAGGAGAAGAAGGAGGGACTGTGGGAGCGTGAATTGTTGAGCCCAGGATTGGAAAAAGCACGGGGACAAAAGGCCAGACGAATGGAAGCACATGAATTGTGAGCTACCATTAATTTATGAAGTAAGCTTTGGTAATTGTTTGATTTGATTAAAACATTTTAAAAATGAAAAAAAAAATCAACATTTTTTTGCACGTGTCACTAAACGGCCTTTACTTTTCAAAGGTGAGAATTTTGCACAAAGTCATATTAAACTGAAGTTTAAGATAAATGGGTATCACATTAGCAGCAGATGAAGGGCAAAAATCCAGAAAGATCTCTTTGGTAGAGTAGAAAGATAAAATTATTATGACTATTTTCCCCTCTATCGGTATAAGCTGAATTTCATATACTAGCTAGAAAGTTTTCCTGTGTTACCTTTAAAGTTCTTTGGGAATTAAAGATTCTAGATTTTGTGTGATTAGTCTTAGTATTGGATGTTTATATCATGAATAATCTATTTTGACTGAGCAAATTCTTGCTTCAGTATTTATCCATTCTTTGTGTGCGTGTGTGCGCAGTGGAGCAGAAAAGCAATTGTTTCCATTCTGTACCTGATTCATTTTATGCTTGACAGCCTTCATTTTGTCACTTTTACCAAACCAAATAGACCTTTAGTTTCTATTTCACTTTACTATTGATAACTTTAAGACTCCCAGTTTGATTCCCAGCACATTATCACTATCTAAATATCCATGCTCTACTTTTTGTAAATTCCTAAATAAACTTTTCTGGGAAGGTACTGTGTAGAACATTCCACCACCAACTATTGCCAAGTTAGAAGGTGTGAAGACAATTGTAACAATAAATAAACTTAGAAAATCAGATCAAGACAGGGAGATCTGCTTATTTTAATTCTTTAGAAGAAACAATCTTGAAAATATTTTGTTAATGTAGCTATGGTTCATATGTATATGCCATTCAAAGTGTTAGTAAGTGTTAAAATAAAGGATGTAGAAATCATTTTATAGAATTTATTTTACCCTAGGTCTCTGGGCTCTCTGTTCTCTAGATCTTTTTTACCTGAACAGTGTTGGGTGTGGGTTCTTTTCTGTGGAGTGGACCTTCCATCCAATCAGACATTGGTTGGCCACTCACATAGTTAAGTAGTTCAGTGCCTTGTTCAATCATCATCAGAGAGGCTTCCTCCAGCAGTAGCAGCAGCAGCAGCAGCAGCAGCAGCAGCAGGTAGAAACAGATACAGAGAACCATAGCCAGACATTACATGGAGAGAGAGACTAAAGTAGAGTTCTTCATCAATTTTTTTCCCCCTCAGAGCTCAGGGAATCCTGTGTAAGGGGAGGTGGGTAGAATGTAAGTGTTAGAGAGGATACCATGAGTATATGGTCCCCTGAATCAACTAAGAAAGGTGCATATGAGATCACACAGACCAAGCAACAAGCACAGGGCCTACATGGGTCTACACTAGATCCTCTGCATATACATTATATCTATTCGCTTAGTATTTTTATGGTACTCTCAACTGTGAGAATGAGTGGGTGTCAGCTCTTGAGACTCTTTTCCTCCTGCTGGGTTGCTGTGCTCAACTTTCATATGAGAGTTTTTGCTTCATCTTACTGTATTTTATTTTGTCATGTTTGGTTGTTATCTCTTAGAAGCCTGTTTTGTTTGTTTATTTGTTTTCCTAATGAGAGATTGAAAGAGAGTAGATCTGGAAGGGAGGGGAGGTGTTACAGAAGTGGAAAAAGTGGAGGGAGGGGAGACTATTATCAGAATATACTCTATGAGAAAAGACTATTTTCAATAAAAGGAAAAATGTAAGAAACAAGGACATAGGAGGCCAAGCATATGAATATCTGATAACTGTTCCTAAAATTTAGAGTTGTCATTTAATTCTCACAGGCAAGCACTGGGCCAAGCTCAGGGGATCCTATTGAAGAGAGGGAGGAAGGATTGTATGAGCCAGGGGGTCAAGGTCATCACAAGGGAACCCACAGAAACAACTAACCTGGGCTCTTAAGAGCTCACAGACTCTGAACCTACAGCAAGGGAGCCTGCATGGGACTGACCTAGGCTCTCTACATATGTGTGAGAGTTGTGTAGCTTGGTCTACTTGTGGGACTTCTAGTGGTGGAAGAAGTGCCTGTCCCCAACCCTTTAGCTGGCTTCCAGGAATCTATTCTTCCTTCTGGGTCACCTTGTCCAGACTTAATACAAGGGGAGGAGTTTAGTCCTACCTCGACTTGATATGACATGCTTTGTTGACACCCATGGGAGGCCTGCCCTTTTCTGAACAGAAACAGAGGAGGAGTGGATAAGGGGTAGTTGGGAGAATGGAATGCTAAGAGAGGAGCAAAGGAAATCGGTGGTCAGGATGTAAAATAAATGAATAAACATGGAAATCTCTCTCTCTCTCTCTCTCTCTCTCTCTCTTTCTCTCTCTCTCCCTCATATGTGTGTGTGTATGTGTGTATCTGTATTTTACATCGAATATTCCACAAAAGTTTTTGAAAGTGAGAGAACAAATAAATAAATAATAGTCAAACAAAAAAAATTAAGATATTCCATATAGGACACACAAGTGTTTACAAGAAACCCTTAACCAAGAAACTCCAATTGAAATCTTCCAATCAGTTTTCTGCAATGAAGTATCACTGGGTGCATCACCATCACACTTCAGGCCAGGCCCCATGCCCAGGAGTAGTTCTATGTTTTATGTTCTTTTGTTGGGTTATGTTTTTTGTTTTATTAAGTTTTTGTGAATTTGTTTTGGTTTTCATTTTTTTTTTATTTTGGGTTATTTTTTGAGAGAGAGAAAGAGAACATGAAGTTGGGTAAGGAGATGGAAAAGATCTAGAAGCAGTTGCATGAGAGGAGCAATATGATCAAAATATACTGTATTAAAACAATTTTAAATAGAAAACAAAAAAGATATTTTTTCAAAGGGAAAAATGCAGGGAGAATAATTTTACCTTTTTTATAATTAAAATCATTTGTGTTATAATAGGAAAACTATGATGTTTAAATTCGCCAAAACTTTAGACTAGTGATAATGAATCAAAAGCATTGGTTCTCCATCTTCCTAATGCTGGGACCCTTTAATGCATTTCCTGGTGTTGTGCTGACCCCATCTATAAAATTATTTCATTGTTACTTCATAACTCTAATTTTTCAACTGTTATGAAACATAACGTAAATATCTGATATGCAGGATATCTGATAATGTGACTCCCTGTGAAAAGGTCATAGGACCCGATAATGGACATGACCCAGAGGTTGAGAACATTGGTCTAAAGTGATGTATATGCCTCCAAAGCTTCTTATGTTCTAATGAAGATCAGAAATACAGAAATATTTGAAACCTCATTATGATGTAGAGTGAGGAGAGACATTCACAATGTTTTCTGGAGACAGCTGGGAAGTGTTTCTAGTAAGTCCATCTATGTTTTCAATAACGTCTAGTCAAAGAACTGCACCATTCAAAAGTATCTCTGCTTTGGTCCCAACTCTGCTGCTGTACCAGATATCCTGAACAATAAACTTAGGATAGCAAAGGGCTCATTTACATTACAATTCCCTCTTACGTTGAAATCAGCAAAATATGAACTTAAGCAGCTGGCTATGTTATGTCTTGTCAAGAGTAGAAACAGCCAGGGCTCTGGCCTGCTTGTTTGCTTGACTGCTTCCTTCACTCTTCTGCTTCTTTGCTTTGCCACAGAGTTCTAAGACCATGAAGTATTTTCAAAAAACCAGAATGGTTCTTCCTACTTCAGTTCACAGTCACTACACTCTTTCATAGACATGCACACAGTCCAGCCCAACCTGGATAATTCCCCAGTTGAGGCTCTCTTTCTTCTCTGGTCATGTTAGGAGGTGGCAAGTTGACAATTAAAAACTAGCCACCATGCTTTAGCACATGTTAACTTGATACAAATGCACACTTGCACACCACTTAAAAGTTATAATTAAGGCACAGACACCTGGGGATGCAGCACAGGTGATAGAATGCTTGCTCTATATCCACAAGTCCCTGTGTTCAATTGCCAGTACTGCACAAACTGAGTGTGGTGCCCTTCTTTTGAAATGAGCTTATAAAAAACAAAGATTTGTGTTTGGGGTACTCAAGTTTAAGGGGTATAATTTATACTTGATATATGCATGTTTTTGAAATGGTAACATTTTTAGAATATATCTAAAACACGAATTATTCTAATTTAATTCTTTCTTTTTATTTATTTATTTATTTTTTTACCAGTTACATGTTTTGTAATTATACATTTAGAACTAAATAATGGAAATAGATCAGGAACTTCTAGTGAACACAAGTGACATTGTTTGGATGGATTTCCAAATTTTCATAGAAAAACAAATTGAGGCAAACTTAAGTGACTCAAATTCAATATTTATCCATGAACTAATACTACATTTATGGAATGATTTTTGATATATTTTGTCAGTCTTGAATCAGTAATACCATCTGCAGAGCATAAATGATTTGATTTTTAAACACAAGTTCATTTACATGTTCTTATTTGTTTTGTACTCTCTCTTCCTTTCTTTCCCTTTCTCTCTCCCACTCTCTTTCAGAATTGCTCACATTCTCTATCATTCTTTGTTTTCTTAAAGACTGCTACAATTATCTTTGAAATGAGTATATTTGGGGAGTTTATTTTGAGAAATGTGTGGAAGAAAAGCCTAAAGAGGTATTGTCCTTAGTCTTTTATAAAGCCATAATTATTCTGTACATATTACATTCCTATGAAGTTAATTTTGTATTAGCAAATCACAGTGAAAATTTTACATGAATATAATTAGTATTTAAAACTAATGTTTATGCTAATTTCATAGTCATAGAGTGGTGATTATTTTGGAAACATTTGTATCCATTTTTAAGCCAATAATCTCATTTTCCATATCTGACAAAATTGAGAGGCAATTTTTATGTTCTGTTTTTAATGAAACATTCATTTCTTGCTCAGGAATCCTAAGGGCTACACAGTGGCAAATAATGAATGCTATATTATAATGTAGAGGGGACCACTTTTTTTAAGCATCTGTAAGAGAAGTCAGACAATAGCACAGTGGGACAGCCTTTTCTGCATGCTCATGCACTGCACATTTATAGCCAACTCCTATTTACAATAAATGAGGCTTAACTGAAAAAAGGATCTTGCTGAGATCAGCTTCCAAATCCACCCCTGGCTTGGTTGGTTGATTAATAGAGTACATATTTGGCTTAACTGCTCAATATGACATGAGCTAGAGGATGTCACACATATTGTACTTTGAAGATCATATTTTTTATTGAAAATGAGAAAAATATTTTCATCAACATACAGCAAATAAAAGAAACATGAAGGTGTAGGAACATTTTAAATGAAGGCAGTAGAAACGTATACTTTCCTACATGTGTAAGAGGCACAGTCATTAATGTTTCACAGTATTTTTCATCTGTCCTTTCTTGACAGATAGGGGAAATGGGAATACAACCAGAGATCTTGGGCATGAGAAAGCCAAGCACTCTACTACCAACCTCTACCGAGCCTCTGTTGAACATTTTAAAACATAAAATATTGTTTGGGATAGGTTTTCCTTTCCTTTTGAAAGTCTGTCTCATAAAGGCATAAGACTAACATTACTTAAAATATGAGTTACAGTGTGTTTGCATCTTATTCCAAATACTAATATGTCCTTTATTTACATACTCAGTTAAATCAATAAATAGATATTTTATGGGTTTGCACATCATCAATACTAGCTGACTATATCTTCAATCCATCAAAGATTTTTTTTTGTGTAGTTTTCTATATATTCGTCTATGAATGATACCAAAGTATTATGGACATTTTGTGGTATATACTCACTGAGCAGACTTTCAGACTATAATGTATTATTCTATCCTTCTAGTTTTAAAATTAGGTGAATATAGTTTGAAGGTAAAGAAAATTTAAATAGATGTTTTTAGTAGTCTCGTGTATCCATTGCAGACATTTTTCTGCAAAGACTTCAAAGCCTTTTCTTCATTTACTACAGATGGCCCCTCTTGTTATACTTCTGAAATAACTAATTTACCCAGACATCAAGAAAAAGAATGATTTTTCACCTCTCTAGCTCTTTCAAGACCAGAAAGTATCACAGACTTCATCATAACTTAATGAAATATTAATGGATCAATTAAGAGAATATATAAAATATTGGACCAGTAAAGTGCATTATGGGTATGACTACATGAATTATAGCTTTCTTGTCATTTCTCACTTTATTTGAATTCAGCAATGCAGACTTAAGCTAATAGCATATGTATGTGGAGATGAAAACAATTAAGGATGAATGATTGGACTACAATGATGTCTCTCATGGAATAAATTACAGGACAAATTAAAGAATGGAGCCAACTCTCTGGATAATGACAAGCAAAGAAGGCTAGTTGATGAACAATGCTAAATGTTAAGGTTTTACCCCACTATGTAAAAATTTGAGAAACAATATATATCATTGTAACAAGGGATTTTTCCAAAGTGTGAGAAATTATTAAATGTATTCCAAAAGTTACATGCTGTCACCTGATTTTCTTGTGAAGCCTGTTTAGGAAATGTTCTAGAGTCTGTCTGTAGGGGCACTCAATGAAACATAAATAATCATCAGGTTCTAGACAGCACCTGTAAAATTTGATGAAGGGCAATTGTTTTCAGAATTGGGCTCCCAAGATTTCAAATGCGCGTGTTAAGAAATGAACTCATTGGCATATATTAACTATCACTCTTCATCTATAAGCCGTATGTTTTAAACTATAAAAAATGCTCAAGATGGCATTTTTTATAGCCTATTTGAAAGACAATTTTCACTTTGTTATTTGGTCTTCAAAGGAATAGCTCATGCTATTGAGTAATATCTAAAATACTGAGATCAGAATTAACTATCATGTCTTTGGCTCTATTGACAAACATCCACAACAGAGTGAGAAGAGGGAGAAACAGAACAGAATACACTGCTAAAATGGAGACTGTATATTGAAAATGAAGGGTCTGGAGAATTTTGTGATAAACTCATGCCTACAGGGCTGGGTTTCTACATGGCCTGTGAAACCTCTGCACAAACTCTTGATGGATATTCCTGAGTCCAATACAGCATGATGATACTGTTTGCTTTTTAGCTACTCAGTCATATGGATGGCTCCATATGAATTTTTCATAACCAAGAGTTGGATGTCTATTTAGAAAAATTAGCTATGACATTCTTTGAGGAGTGTTTAAAACACTAATGGAAAAAGAAAATACAATTTTTGCAAGTTAGATATGGCTGTAAGTAGTTTTCATGGCAGATGCGTCAGCAATTGGGATTTCAATTCTAAGAGCAGTATTTAGATATTTATAAACCCATTGCTATTTTGTTTAGGCAAGATGAACATAGCTTACTCTCTGATGAACATCTTTTCTGTTTCAGTCACTAAATTAAGGAGGGATCTACATTTTGCAGAAGAAAATTTAGACACAGAGACCCTCAAAAATGCTAAGTAAAAAAAAATAGTCTTTCAGGGAAGAATACACCATTTGGTTATCTACCACTAAATGTCAGTCCGAAAAATACGCACATGCAAGTAATTTTATACAGATTGATTAGGTAGCACTTATTAATTTAGAAATATATATATAAGTATATAAATATATGTTACAGTATTTAAAGAAGAAAGAGTTTATTAATTTGTAAGAGTGCAAGGGGCTCACAGGGGACAGTTTGGATAGAGGGAAGGAGTTTTGTAATTATAATCTCTAAAATGAAAATAAGCCAACAGAGAAGTTTCCTGGTTAGTACTAACTCAACTTGTCCAAGTTCTGTGAGCAAAGAGTCTGTTGCCTTTGGAAACAGTGTGTTACCATCTCATGGGAAACAAAAAGAAATGGCAAAAACCTGTAGTTTGGGTGATTAGTAAAATACCAGTGACCAAGATCTGAAGAGGAGATATTCCATACCATGTACTAGGCTTTTTATTTAGCAAACTGGCAACCTAATACTTCTGGGGGTAGAGCATTATCACATCAAGAGTAACTCCAGTTTAGGAACCTTGTAAAATCATAGGTTTCCATACGGTTTTCTCAGAGTGTATGTTGCCTCTCCACTACTCTCTCTTTGCTGTACCCTCCATCTCTCCTTTAGGCAGTTTTCCCCTTATTCCTCTTTTCCATTGTATGTTACATGTGTTCTACTGTCTTCTTCTCTTAATAACTTTCTTCCTTGTTCCCTCCCATGTTCCAATTCTAGTTTCCTTGATTTTATGTAGTTACTCAAATACACCAATCCAAAGACTTCAAACTACACTGAATGTACTGACTCAGGTCATAAGGGTAAAAACCAAATATTGCTTTTAGATTCTTACACACATTCTGTGTTTATCAACAGAAAGTATTGAATGCCTGGGCATGATGACAGCCAACGATACTCCCAGCACTTGTGAGGTGAATGCAGGACAATATTAAGTTGAAAGACAACTTCAGTTATATAGCAAACCTATAGTCAACTCTGACTATGGTAAACCCTATCACGAACAAACAAACAAAATCCATCAAAAAAGAGAGAAATGTATGATATTCTCCACTTTATTGTTTTTTAAATCGGGATCTACTCCTACACTGAGCATGCTGACTGTATTTATAATTAGAAATACTTTGGGTGAAAAAAGATTCCTAGAAATTAGGAAAATAGGTTTGTGTTGTGGAATAAACATCTATTTCTTTCTAAAATTCATACAGTGGACTCCTAACCATCAATGGGACAGATATGAGGAGGTGAGGGCTCTGGGAAATAATTAATTAATGAGAGTAAGTCTTTCATAAATGTGATTTGTACCCTTAGCATACAGACTTCAGAGAGCTCTCCTGCATCCTCTTTCCTGTTTGAGAATGTTAAAAAGATGGTACTTGCCAACAATAGCAAGAGTCTTTGCCAGAAAAGAAAAGATCTGCTGGCATCTTAATCTTGTCACTTCTATACTTTAGAATTGTGAGAAATAAATGTTTGTAGCTGAAACCATTGCCATTCTATGGCAGTTTGTTACAGGCAGCCTAACCAAGCACTGCAAAACACTGTGTCCTCTGTGCATGAAGCCCATTAGTTCTAGAAGCATCTTTTGGAGGATGTTTCTAGACAGACTGTTCATTAATCTAAAGCCATGCTAGAAAATAAAGTGTGAGTAACAATTTTCTTCCCTTGAAATCATTAAGACAGATAGTTTATTTAATAATAGAGCAAAAAATGTACCATTTGAAATATTCACAGTTGCTATTGTCTACTACCTATGACTTCTATAGTTCCTTCATAATAGACCTTGTTTTATTCCATGATAAATGTGTATACTTATTTGAATTGTGTTGATGTATCTGTGTGTCCATGTATTGCTTTGTATGGGTGCCAGCAGAGGCCAGAATAAATTGTCTAATACTGTTAACCTTAGTTACAGGCAGTTGTGAGCATCCTGAAGTGGTTGCTGGTAACTAAACTTGATTCTTCTGCAAGAACACAATAACTGCTGAGATGTTTCACCAACTTTATTATTCTGAATTTAATAATATCTGTAAACTGAAATATTCTGCTCTTTCTGACTCAGACCTACAAAAACAGCTGCAGGCTTATCTCTTTAGTTTACTTGAATTTTACACTAAAATGAAAATGACATCATATGATTTTTATCTTTCTAGTCCATATTTTCTTTATATTTATTTCCTAATTATAATAGTATTTCATTCATTTCTCCTTTGCCATTACTCAACAAATAGAGCATCCTATAGATTATACAAAAATTAATGTATGTCCATTTTAAAATATATTAACTGTGTGTGGTAAACATCTAAATTATGATTCTCTGACATCATTGCCTGTCATCATTTCTCTTTCTGAATACCTTATAATTCCATTGTTAATTTATTCAACATCATTTGAAAAATCTAAAAGATGTTCAGCTGATATGTTAACTTGAAGTAACAGCTATGGTTGAGCAGGTCGCTGAGCTATTTTGTCTTATTCTTAAATAGATAGAAAATAAAAATTAAAATCAAGGAGACTTTTCCTTGGTAATGAAGAATAGCTGGACAGACACTGCTCGGGTAATATCAAACACTGTAGAATAATGGAGTACGATGTTGTGCTTATCCTCTTCATTGCAGTTATGGTTTCACACACATGCACATGTGTGATAACTGCACAAATGGTACACACTACAACACATGCTTACATAATTAATTCAGAACAATTGAAATATGGCCCTTACTTTTAGCAATGCATTCCTACTTATAGGAAGGTGCGTTAGAGCTTCACTAAGGTGCTGAAACTATTGCAATCTATCTACTTAAAAGAGCTAATTGCAGGCAATTTTAATCAAACAAACATCAATGTATAGGCATTGGGCTCATTGAAAATATGATCAGGTCCTGCCTAGGCTCAGTGTGCTGGGCTCTGCTGACTCTCCATGGGAGACCTCGATTTGGGGGATGTGGGATGTGAGTGGCTTGGGAAGGAGGGTTGCGGGGGTCAGGAAGCAGGAGGGAGGGTCAGTGGATAGCATGTGGAGTAAGTAGAAAATTTCTTAATAAAGAAAAATGAAAAAAAAAAAGAAAATATGATCAGATGGTATAATCCCTTGGTTCATCTCAACATATGATAAGACATTTTTCATTATTAAAATGATCATTTTGATGTAAATACACACACATTTAGCTTATTAGAGATGGAGTCAGCTGTTGTGGAATTTTATTTTAAGGTGTTTAAATATTTATGTTGCATTTGTTTAACTCTGTGAAGCTGTGTTACCATGATGGTCTAAACCACCTGAATGATCTAATAAAGAGCTGAACAGCCAATAACAAGGCAGGAGAAAGAATAGGCAGGGCTGGCAGGCAAGGATAATAAATAGGAGAAATGTGGGAGGAGAGGAAGAAGGAGCAGAAGAACAAGGATATGAAGATGCCAGAGACCAGTCACATAGCCAGCCATGGAGTAAGAGTGAAAGTAAGATATACAGAAGCAAGAAAAGGAAAGAGCTCAGAGGCATAAGGTAGATTGGATAATTTAAAGTTAAGAATAGCTGACAAGAAACAAGCCAAGCCAAGGCCTGACATTTATAAGTAAGAATAAGACTTCGTGTCATGATTTGGGAGCTGGGTGGTGAGGTCCTAAAAGAGTAAAGAGCTAAGAGAGAACAAAAACAACCAATAACAGTCAGCTGGACAAAATACTGATATAAATTAAATATAATTTAAATGAGCACACAGAGAAAGCAAAAAATACTAGGCTAAGAGTGCTCAATGAGGGGAGACAAAGATCCATATGCCAGTCCTGGGCTTTCTGCCCTGGACCTGGAAGATGAAATTGGAACCTGCCCATAATTTAAACCATTTGAGCCACACTAGTGGCCAGGCCCCTTCCCTGAGGATCTCCAACTGACAGATTCCACCCACAGAACATGGTTTACTGCCCTAATGGCTGAATCCAGCCCTCACTCCACAGAATAAAAATCCCAAATTCTAGACTGGAATTCCCACTGATCTCCACCTTGGAAAGCTTCACCCTGAAACATTCCTGCCTCCCACAAGAAACTCTATGTACACACTGCCTTTTGCTCAGTTCCCCACTGTTTCTTGCCTGAGCAGAGGCAGCCACTCTCTGGATTTTTTTCCCTCCCAATATATCTGTTGTGTGAGGTTTGCTGAGTGGTGTGACTTTGTGGTGTTCCTTGGCTCCAAACAGCCAGGATACCTTTCCATCCAATTGTAATGTTTATACCCAGTGCCTGTAATACTGAATTGAAGACAAAGAACCACATACAGGTCCAGAGTTCTCCTCCCAGGGCCTAGAGGAGAAAACAGGGGCTCTATTATGGTGAACAAATATAAGGTCGGGGGGTTGGGGGAAGACAGAGAGAGCGAGAGCAAGAGAGCAAGAGAGCGAGAGCAGATGGTTCATGTCCCATGGAGAAATGCAGATCCAAAGAGGTGAGGGCAGTGAGGAGCAGGTTGAGGTGGGTGGCCTGTTTGCCACTCAGGGCCACAGTGACATCTAGGTCTGAACTGTTACCAAGGGCCATGTTTGTGCCTGTGGTCCTGCTGCAGCTGTGGTCTGTGTTGATATCTATGGCTCCTGTTAGTCTGGAAGGCCAAGAAGATAGGACTGCAGAGTTGGATCCACCCCCACTGGCTGTAACACTAGGGAGAACTGGTCCTACCACTCCACCACCACCAGCTGCAGCACTGGAGAGAGAGGGTCTCGGTACCTCACCTGGGCAGCATGACAGAGCTAAATCCTGTCACCCTTGTCTAACAATGGTGGTGTGGGCAGACATCAGGGCAAAAGCTTAAAGATCAGAGAAGCAGAAGACACAGCTACTACCTCTTACATCACCAACACCTTAGCCAGACAGTTTCTGCAAGAAAGTGAAGTTCTGTCTCCTCCCACCTTATATTCCTTTCTCTGCCCAGCCATATCACTTCCTGTCTCAATCTTCCAAGTTCTGGGATTAAAGGTGTGTGTCACCACTGCCTGGTTGTTTCTGTTTTAGAATGGACTAATCTCATGTAGTCTAGTGTGGCTTTAAATTCACAGAAATCCAGAGGGATCTCTGCCTCTGCCTTTCAAGTGCTAGGATTAAAGTTGTGTACCACAACTGTCTGACCTCTGTGGCTAACTCTGTGATTGGCTCTGTCCTCTGATCTTCAGGCTAGCTTTAACTCTTAGATTAAAAATATATCACCACAAAATAATAAGACAGTGGTCCATCCTTTAGGTAATAAAGAAGGCAAGGGGATTGCAGGTGGTAAAGAGACCATTGGCTGGATCACCTTATTGCCAGGTCTCAGATCTGTTTCTATTCTCCATTTTCTAGATTTCTTTTTAATGACAAATATAGGAGAATTATAAGGACTGGTTGCTTGTTCAATATGTTGAGCATTTAACTGCTTCTATACCAACTGTTCCAGCACTGATAATTTTTCTGATGTCAAAGGCCATCGTTCCACCCACACAAGTCTGTCAGTTAACCATTTTAAAGGTAGGGCTGTTTATACCTTTGAAAGTCCAACACCTGTTGTGACCTGCTTATGTACAACCTGAATGGTCTGTGACTGTTCTTGATAATAGCTTTTAATATTTCTTTCAGGAGTATTCTTTAGTTCATGGTTTGTTTTTGAGATTGGAGTAATGTTACCTTTTATTTTCCATGGCTGTAACAAATCATTTCCCCATAAATTTATTACTATGTTAGCCACATATGGCTTTAACTTTCTTATCCATTCTTTTGGCCCTATATACTCAACCTATATTCTACTTTGTTTTATCTGAGATGTAGTTCCAATATCTAGATACTGAATATTTACCATCTGAAGAGGACAATTCAGAAGCCAAAATTTGAGAGAAATTATTATTACATCTGCTTCTGTGTCTAATTAAACCTATTATTATTTTAATGCTACTTATTTGTACTTTCAGTTTTGGTCTCTGATCATTTATAGCAGTTTACCAAATTAATTGGTTTTAGGTCTTTCCTGAAGTTTTTATTGTTTCCACTGAAGCTATTCTGTCCTTGATCACATTCGGAGCAATGTAGTTTTTAACAACAGACATTACATCAGTTAACTGCTCTGTTGATGAATTTCTCCAATGCTGGTGGTTAATGATTGAATCAAATTTTATATTGGGGCCTGTTTGAGACCCCCTAAGGTGTTTCCCAATGGTAAGGGTTACTTTGCCTATCTCTTGTTAATTAATATTCATTTGTCCAATGCCAGCCTTTGCCATACCTTCTGCATAATCCAGAAGGCTGGGACTTTTTGTTTGGATTATTTCTTGAAAAAACATTGTTTCTAGGAATGCCTTGCCTACAATCGCTTTTCAGATGACCTTCTTTGCCATAGTTAAAACATATGACATTTTTATTTTTCTTAAAATTTTTACAAATCACTTCTCCTATCAAAGTAGCATTGTAAGTATGAGATCTAATATCAACTGTATTTCTAATTTATTCAACTATGGGTTCTGATCTTGCCTTTAAAGATCTGATCACCCTTTTTCATTCTGAATGACCATTTTCAAAAGCAAAAGATTCAAGTTATATTTCTCTGGATTCTGGATCTGATAATATTCTATTTACAGCTGAAGTTAATCTTTGCAAAAAATCAGTGAAGCCTTCTTTTGGGCCTTGTATAACTTTAGTAAGCAGCTCAGACTTCTTTCCCGATTCTTCAACCTTGACCCAAGCATTCAAAGCTGCTAAATGACAAAGGGTCAAGATGTGATCATTAAATTCAAACTGTCTTTGCAATTCAGCATAGTGGCCTTCACCGAGAAACTGGTCTTGAGAAATATCAACTCTTCTAGCCCCATTTCATTGTTCTATGAACCTAGGTTGCTCTTTCCACCATGTTCTTTACTGTAACTGAGGACCAGCTTCCAACATTGCTGTTGGAAATTTCCAGAATCTTTCCAGTTTCAGGGTTAATTCTATTCAGAGTTACCATGAATTTAACATATGCTTCACATAGGATAAATGCATACCGTATGAAACAACTGCTGCCTTAAATCTCCTCAAATATAATGTCTCTATAGGATTCCATTTGACTTCTGCATAACCTTTGGGTTGTCTATTATCTGCTGGTCATTCTTATAAAGTAACTAAATAAACTAAGGTGGCTTTCTGATAATGTTGGGCCACCCCTCTTCAGTTTTGTTGTGCAGTAGTACAGTAGGTTTTTGTGTAAATTCCTCTGATCTTTTTTTTTTCAAGAAAGGGTTTCTCTGTATAAAAATCCTAGCTGTCCTAGAATGTAATTAATTTACAGGCCAGACTAGCCTCTATCTCATAGAGATTCCCTTGCCTATGCATCCCAAGTGCTAGGATTAAAGGCATGAACCACCACCATCTGGCCATATTTTCCATTTTTGACATGGGAAAGATTTTTCTTAAATTTATCTCTCTCCTTAAGAATTTTCCAGGTATCTCACCAAATCTGCTGACTTTTCAATTTTTTCCAAATCAGCAATGTCCCTTCCATAATTCCTGGCTCAAGCCTGCTCATAGGACTCATTGCAAGGAGTACCCATGAATGGCATGGCTTCTCCATTCATGATGTCATTCCCCATGTTGGGATGCCAAATGCTATTTTTTTTTGTCAGTTTATCAGGTGTACCTGAATCTACTGATATTTTAACTGCCTTCTGTGCCCCTCAATCTTACAGTCAGCATACAACTGCTTGTGCTCAGATCACAGCCTGGTGGGATTTCTGGTCCTAATGTCACCAGCATGGCTGTGTCTGCCAAATATAGGTTTAAACTCAGCTTCATTCTATATACCAATAAAAATTCACGAGTCAGATGTTGGAGTGAAAACCTGCTACATCTGAGAAGCTGAGAAGCAACAAACTGACCTTCTTCGTTTTTGGCGAGGGACCCAGCAAGAGAAGCATATCTCCATTCATCCCAAACCAAAACCCCTCAAATCTCTAAATCCTTCCCTACATCTCCCTGTACATCTCTCTATCTGTAATCCTGGCTCTTCCATCCTCTTTATGGCTAGTTCCTGTCAACTAGGCACTGACTCTGCCCAATGATCCAAAGTTAATTTTATTAACACAGTCTCAGAGTTTCACAATGCGATCAAATATCCTGCACTTCTTCTTTGATTATTTTTGTTACACACACACACACACACACACACACACACACACACACACACACACACTGAATCCATCTAGTGTTGTTCATAGGTACATGTATTTAGGGCTGATCACTGGAATTAGATAATCAATCAGGAGAGAATTGATCCTCCCTCTCTCACTAGCCATTAAGTGCATTAATCTAATGGTGGAACCTGTGTAACTGCCTTCATCTACACTGCTATGTATACTGGTGTATTTTAGGCAACTCTATTTTTGATATTTCATGGATGCAGATTCTGTGGAATGTATAAAAGATACTGATAGCTAGAGTCCCATTATTCTTGCTGTTACAATTTTCCCTCCCTGTTTCAGAGTTTCCCTGAGGCTTTGGTACATCGTTTGGATTGTGAATGACCTCATGGGTGAAATTCCAAAGTAATTATTTCTGTTTTTTTTTTTTTTTATCAGATATGGAACCCTGTAATAGACATTTTTACACTGTGGGGTAACCAACAGTTTTCTAATTGGATTTAATGCCTGTTCCATGAGAGGGAATTAATGTTGAACACTGTAAACCTACCCAACTACTCATGACTGTTTATAGAATGTAGAGGAAAGCTTTTCACTTCCATTTTCCTACTGAATTCTAACACTTATTCTTATATTCATAGATATGTTGAGTATCTTCACATCACCTCAAACAAACCTCCTTTTGTGACAGATGGAGACTATTACAGAGATTCTTTTTTGCTTTTTTTTGACAAGTTGAAATATAGTTTACACAAAACAAACCTGTTAACTGTCTGCCCTGGTATTGAAGTGATCGATAACAATCCCATTTGTATTGTAAATATGTGTTTGCTTCATGTCAGTGTCTTTATTATTTCAGTTCTTACTTATTACTATACCAGCTAAAACATAGCAAATCAGTCACATTTCTCTAAAAGATTTTACATCAATGAATTACTTGATAAGTGCCCTTAAAGAAGAAAAAAATCTGTTTTCAGTCTACTTCTATTCTTTGCTCTTATATTGACATAAACTCTATGTGGTATATAATAGTTGTATTTATTATTTTTGGTTTTTTTTCCTTGAATCTTTTTTAAGGCATGGTCTTATGTAGCTGAGGATAACTTGAAAGTCACTTTGTAGCTAACGATGATTTTGACCTTCTAATTTACCTCTCCCTCCCTTCATTGCAGATATGGACCACTTTATCCAGTTAATAAGGTATTGAGGACTGAACATGGGTTTCATGCATCCTGTGTAAGCATCATATAGAACCCATGTTTTATGCATGCTAGATAATCATCCTGCCAAGTTAGGTGTATATCCATCTTAACCATTTTCTGTTTTGCAATTGTTTTCTAGAGGATTTCTATAGCGAATATAGGAAATGTACATTGCTTTTGTTTTCTTCACATAATTGACCACAAAACTGTTACCAAGAAGGCTTTTATTTGTTGTGTAAGAATGGTTTAAGAGCAAAGTTAATTAAGAGTAGCAGCTTGTGTCTTGTAGGTGGTTATGGACTACACCTGTAAGGAAAAGTTTCTTAAAAGCTGTAATAGACTGCTTTGGGCTAGCTATCAGAGTTCTAATTTAAAGTGTTTAATACTGTAGAGTTTCTCCAGTAGGTTCTAGGATAATGCCATTGTTTTCTTATTGTCTCTTTTTTCACCTAATTTCAGAAGTTTATTCATTTCACTAAGTAATAACTAAGGAAGGAAAGCTATTTGTACAAATTTCTACTCTAATCAGCATTATTTTATTTTGTATTAACTTCACTTTATTAATATTTAATATCATAATTTAAATATAATAAATAATAAATGTCAATTCCCTATCTATTTCCATAGAAATGTTAAACATAGAATAAATTATTCACTTTTTAAATAGTTATCAGTTACCCTGAACTGTGGGACTTGATTTTTGTTGACATATAAATTAATACATTTTTGTTTATGGAGAATTTTTGAACCAGTGTCACTTTTTAAGACCTGTTCACCTTGTCCTAAATGAGAACACCACCACTAATATTGCTTTGCTCTTTTCTAATTTCTTTTGAATGAATAAGCCTATCCTTTTTCAAATATGATTACCCTCTTCTCCAATTTTACTACTCCTGTGAAATTAGATCACCTTATCAAAAACAGCAGTCCAATAATAGCTTTCCTTAAATAGGTACATGAAGGTCAATGTGAGACAGCCTTCTCCACAGGGATCAGAGACACTTATGAAATGCCATCACAGGCTAAAATCTGATTGTATCTAACCAAGTGGAAGGTGTTTTATAAATAAATCTATGTTTATAACAGATGGCTTTGTGCAGAGAAAAGAATCAATAAGAGAGGTGAAAACATCTGTGTCAATGAATATTAACAGCTTAACGTCTAAAAGACTACAAAAATCATAGCAACTTTATATATTACCGTTTTTGATATCTTAGTTTTAATGAAGGATCCACTATTTTCATATGCAATACAATTTTTCATTCAGTTCAGTAGAAACTTATCTTTAACATCTGATCTCACAATATCAAGTTAGGTGAGTTAGAGATAAGACTATAAATATATTGCTTGCTTTATGTCTACGTATTTCCTAAGTCCCGTGAATACACCATGCATTGCTCATAACTAACAAGAGTGCCAAGAGTTTTCAGCATAACCACCTGTGGTGGAGCTTGCAGAGAATTATCTTTATAATTTCCCAGATGGTAGGATAGAGAAGTTTTTGAACATGTCTATGCATTTTCATGTCCTCTGATGTTTTGACTTAAAAAGTATTTGAAGTTTACTTTTTCACTGAATGTCTTTTGCCGATGAAGAGCTTCATCACATGAAATTTTCTTTGCACAGGACTTAGAAGTCAGTTGTGTTTTCAGGTTCTTTTACTTTATTGGTTTGCTAAGCTTTATGTACAGATATGTTGTGTTATGGACTAAATTTCTATTGGAATTACTTCTCCCGTTAAATATGTGAATATGTGTTTTCTTTTCCGTATTATATTTTTTAATTTATAATTCTCTCATACAATACATCCTGACCACATTTTCCCCTCCCTCTACTCCTCCTAGACCTCCCCGATCTACACACATCCCGCTCCCCAAGATCCACTCCTTCTGCTTTTACCTTCAGAAAAGAGGAGCCCTCCCAGTGATATCAACCAAACATGGCATAGCAAGTTACAATAAGATAAGGCACAAACCTTCATAGTGAAGCTGGATGTGGCAACCCCCTAGGAGGAAAAGGTTATCAAGAATGGCAATAGAGTCTGGGACATCCCCACTCCCACCATTAACAATACAAAGCTACACAACCATAACATAGGGGAAAGACCTAGCACAGACCCATGTAGGCTACATGATGGTCACTTCAGTCTTTGTGGGCCCCTATGAATCCTGCTTATTGATTTTGTGGCTCCTCTTCCCCTGACATCCTTCATCCCTCTGGCTTCTACCATTCTTCCCCCCTGTTCTGCATGATGCCTTGAGCTCTGCCTAATGTTTGGCTGTGGGTCTCTGCATCTGATCCCATCAGTTGCTGGATGAAGCCTCTTTGATGACAACAGGGAGGGACACCGGCATATGAGTAGAGCATAATATTATTAGGAATCATTTATCTGACTTTTTTGTTGTTGTTTGATCTTGGCAAGTTGTAGCTGAAGTTTTCCTGTGTCCATCTGGCTTCTGCTGCCACTCAGACCCAGGTAAACACACAGATACTTATATTACTTATAAACTGTATGGCCGTGGCAGGATTCTTTATATCTAGTCCCTATATCTTAAATTAACCCATTTCTATTAATCTATAAGTTGCCACATGGCTTGTGGCTTATCAGTCCTTTACATCTTGCTTCTCATGATGGCAGCTGGCAGTGTCTCATCACTCAGCCTTCTCCTCCCAGAATTTTCCTCTTTCTTTATCCCACCTGTACTATACTTCCTGCTTGGCTACTGGCCATTCAGTGTTTAATTTCTCAATGAATCAAAACATTCACAACATACAGAGTGGTATCACCCATCAGCAAGTCATCTTTACTTTTATCCTAGGTTTCTTGGTTATCCAGCCTTGCTTCCTGGCCATCCAGGTAGTGTCAGGTGTGGGCTCCCTCTCTTGGCATGGGCTTCAATTTGGTCATTGGCTGGCCACTCCCACAAGTTCTGTGCCACTATTACGTCAGAACATATTGGAAGCAAGACAAATTGTAGCTCTAAGGTATTGTGGCTGGGTTGATTTTCCAGTCCTACCACTGTAAGTCTTGCCTGGTGTGGCTTAAAGTCTTTGTGACAAGCAATCAATCATTTTAGTAGAACTTACTCTGTATATAATAATAATTGTGGCAGGAAAATGCCCAAGAAAAGATGTGCAAATTGGCCTGTGAAGCAACACTTAAATGATAGATCCTGTTCATAAAGTAATCTGCATTTAACATTCAGATTCACCTTGACCTATAACTGGATTCTACTGAAATAACCCATTGTAAGCTGAGACTGTGATAAATCAGAACATGTTTACTAAAACCAAAGCAAACATGAAAGGTTAGCCTGTGTGTTCAGAAGATTTTAGTCAACATCTAGGCAAGAGCACTGAATCCAAAGCTTGGTTATGTTATACAGTTGAATATATCTATTAAATTGATTTATGCATTGAACATTATACATGTATATACAATATATCTTAGTTATATTTGCTCTTTGCTATCAACCTCCAACTTTCCTTAGTCTCTCACCGTATCTCTCTCCAATTTCATATAATCAATTTTTAATTTGTTTATTTTTATTACATTGTTAGGAATTTTTTGGTTACTAGCATGAAAAAAAATGGATATTTGATGTGTTTACAATAGTAACTACTGCATAGTATAGCCTTGCCGAATGAATGAACTTCATAATGAATGAAAGACCACATCAGCATATTTTCATTCAGAAATGTAGGAGCAGATTCATTATATAATTGGTGCACATAAGATGTAGTATATGCATTACCTGAGTGTACATGTGTGTGCATATGCATAAGCATGTGTGTTGTGTATTCTGAATGGATGTGTATGTGTTGTGTACCCTAAATAGATGTAAAGAGATATGTATTCTGCTTTATCTATTCTTTGTCTCTCTTCTCCCAATTTTCATTTTATTAAAAATATGTCTTAGCCCGCTATTCATTTTGGTTAAGTTCTCAAGTGTAGTAAATATATATGTAATACCTATTGTACATTACCTAAATGTCAGCTCCTTATGTTTTCTTGTTTTAGTAATGAATATTGAGTATTCTTTCACCATTTGACTTCCTTCATTCCCATCACCTGGACACCATATTTGGTCTGATTATGTTGCTGCTGACTGAAGTTTCATTCTATAATTTTACCTTTCACGACAAATTCAGATTCCATCAACTACAACCTGAACACTCAATATAAAATCTCATTTTGTTAGTTTTGTTCATACATTAGAAGATGCTGGAGAATTAATTAATATGCCAAAATAGAGTAGGACACAGAATCACTGTTAACATTTTGAGGAAAGGGTGTATTATAGACAGTTAATAGAGATTTCAATGGTATGCACAGACTACAAACAGAAACATGCTATGTACTTAGGATGAGATGTCTAGTATAAAATAAAAATAAATTCTGATAAAATAATTTACTAATTTCCATTTATTTTATTATAATAAACCAAATCTATAAGACTAATACTGCTAAATTTTCAATCAGTAGATTCCTATATCTAAAATAAAATACTTTGGTTTGTTTCAGGGTAGCTAACGACTTTCTAAAATCTTTAAAATGCACTGTTATAATATTTTCAATACACTAACAAAAATTATTATGGGAAAGAATATTATAGTAAAATTCTAATCTGCCTAATGTTTTCTGTTTTACTTTTTATTATTTATATTTTGGAATATTTCACACATATTAATCAGGAATTGAAACACATGGAATCAAAACATAATTTATATGTGACTGAAAGCATTTCATTGAGCTACACATTTGCATTTATTGCTCATGCAAATTCACAATAACTTTTGTATAATGACATCAAGAGTTGCCAATATAATATAATAGAATTCTCTAGTGAGATTTTCTAATATTTCTATGGATATAATCTTGGGGAAAAAGAAGAAAATGAAGAAACAGTGTTCATAAATGTAATGAATGCACTCCCTGGAGCTTTCTCGCTTACAAAAGCAATAATTCTTAAAATATTTAATGATTTATGCATCTAGTAATGCATGACTATAAAACCAAATCTTGGCAGGTAGAGGGAGAAGAAGCATGAGTTCACACTGAGTTCCAGTACAGAGTGAGTTCAAGTACAGCCTGGTGTACCTAAACTATTAATATATAACATATATGCACATGACCTAAAAATCAACCTAGAAATATGATTATGTTTTTAGGATATGCGAAATAATCCCAACTTCTCATAAACATGTATTTTGTGCTATCATGGAACACACAAATATCACTTCTGCTGTATAAATCAACAACTATGCAGTGCTAGAATTTTAGGTAAAGAGTGAATTCATCTCTATACAGCTCAGATATCTTGAGCAGCTTATATTTAAGAGGTTGCTTATGACAGATGGTATTGCTAGAGTTATTTTAACATCGACAATAGCCTCTCTCCTTGACATGAGTTAGATATTTTAAGACCCTCACTTGGTGCTTAAAGTATCAGTCAGTATTGAATTTTATTAACATAATCTCTCTCCCCCCCATATAACCAATACCTATTATAAGCCTTTATCCTCATGGAATACCTTTACAGCTTCTCTTTTCCATATTTTAATTGTAAGCATCAGTATTCATTTGGCAACTCATAACTAAAATAGGAGTTTTTTACAAACAAATATTTTAATAGAACAGAGACTAGGATAGCAAGCACCTAACAGTTAGGTGATATATTCAGAGTAGAAATACTGGACAGAAAGCTAATTAACATCCAAGTCAAGTCATGTGGTCAGTGTGAGAATTCATTATTATACTATCCAGAATACAGAACAATTTAAAATTAATGGATTATTTATTCCTGGGATATTTTCCCCATATTTTACAGATCACTCTTAACCATGAGTAACTTAACCACTAGATAGCAAAACTTCATTCAAAGGAGGAATACTATAGTTATTTATTAAATTATGATTGTGTTTTCATAGCAGACTGTTCACTTCTCTTCTTTATACATGTTTACTGGGCTGGTCCCACACATTGGCTTATTCTTGTCATTCGGGTGAAATGGTGCTTCTTCAGAGAGTATCCCCTGAAGAATACTCCCAAATATTACGCATCTTTGTGGTGAAACATGCTGACAAATACTCATTATTTAGCACTATTCATCATTATTCAATCTGACTTTGATTCACATTATAAGATGGTGCCCTCTGAGCTCCAACCTCTCAATGAAATAAATCAGTGTTCTGTCCTTTTTATTTGTGTGTCTCTCATGTTTTTACAGTGCATGTAATAGAAAATATGATGTTGGTGTTCCAGTGCATTATGTATATGTAAACATGCATGCATGCTCACAGGCATATATGCACACATGTACAAACACACACACACACACACACACACACACTCTCTCTCTCTCTCTCTCTCTCTCTCTCTCTCTCTCTCTCTCTCTCTTCCTGAGCCTCTCCCCTATCCAACGTGGCATCTTGGTTGGATTGATTTTAATTCTTATATGTGCAGTCCCAACTGCTGTATGTTCATGTATACAACTGGACTGTCATTTTACTCCCTGTAAATTTTTACTGAATTTTCTGCCCTCTTCCTCAGTAATCCCTGAACTTTGTGTTGGTGGTCACATTTTGGGTTGAATGCTGGGACTTTTTCTTCCTGCTAACTGGACAGAGGAATAAACTGTTCCGTAAGTTTTTAATTTTCCATCCTTTAAGAGATTAGTGCATTTCTTAAACCTCATCAGAGAAGATTTTAGTGAAGTGAAGGGTATTAAGCCAGAAATCCACAACTTGTCAATAATAAGTTAAATATATTATGATATCCTATAGAGTAAGGAAAAACAAGTTAAATCCCCTGATTAATAAAGTTCATTAGTGCTGGGTGGTGGTGGTGCATGCCTTTAATCACATCAATCCAGAGGCAGAGGCAGACAGATCTCTGTGAGGTGGAGGCCAGCCTGGGCTACAGAGTGAGTTCCAGGACAGGCTCCAAAGCTACAAAGAGAAACCCTGTCTCAAAAACCCATAAATAGATGAATAAATAAATAAATAAATAAATAAAGTTCATTAGTAAAAAAAATGAAAGTATAAATTTAAGGGCATTGAGAGTTTGACCTTATTTTTTTTTTTTTATGGAAGTTAGAATAAATGACTCACAGTAGTAGTTCCTTATATTGTTCATATTTAACTTGTAAAAAATAGCTAATTAATAATTTTATTTTTGCTATTAGCAGGAAATAGCAGAAAAGAGTCAAAGTCATTGGATATTTTGGAAAATAAATAAAATATTTGGTTAAGACAACAAAGAATTAGGTTCAATGAAAAGCATCCATTAAAAAACAAACAAAAACCAACAAACAAACAAAAAACCTCATGTAGGAAAGTCTTAAATTGTATTTATTTTTATCTTTTGCCAAAAACCAATGATTTTCTCAGTATTTACTTGAATTTGGGACTTTTAGCACATGTATCTTATAATGTACTTGTTTGTCTTTAGAAATAGATGTCAAAACTCAATAAAGCAATCTGTCCCATGTGTCTTCCCAAGTCAGTATGTGTGTCACAAATACAGATAGATATTCTACCTCAATTTAGTCAGAAAGACTGGAAGCTGCATGAATTAGTATAAAGCAAGGAAATAAAAAATTAAATTCTATTATGAATAACAGTTTGTAGACACAATTTCAAATTGATAATGAAAATATATTACAGTAATATTTAAGTTCTTCAACAAGAAGTTCAACATTTCTACTATAAAGTGTCATAAAACTAGTGAATCCTGGGTGAGTTATGGCTTGAACTCTTTAGTGGGCCCCCAGATAGGGGCGTCGGGATCTGTCCCTGGTGCATGAGCCAGCATTTTAGAGCTCAGTGCCTAAAGTGTGACACCTTGTGCAACCTTGGTCCAGGGGGGAGGGGCTTGGATCTGCCTCAACTGAATGTAGGAGGCTCTGCTGACTCCCCATGGGAGACCTTGACTTGGAGGAGGTGGGAATGGGGGATGGGTTAGGGGAAAGGCTGGGGGGCAGGAAGAGGGAGGAGGGTGTATCTGTGGTTGGTATGTAAAATGAATAGAACATTTCTTAATAATAAAATAAAATTCCAAAAAAATTAATAAAAATACTATCCTGGAAAAAATAATCCAAAATCATGACATTCAAGATGCCCTTTCAATAAAATCCCTGCCCCAGCAGAGGCCACAAGATTGGGAGAAACCTTCTATCCATTGGGTCCTGGCTTCTTATTTCAGAATAATCAGAAGACAGAACGGTACCATCAGTCTGAGAATGCTGAAGAGGCCCTGCCACAGAGCCTCCCTTGGATTAACCTGCAGCTAGTAAATGTGAAATTTCAGCTCACATCTCAAAGGATCAAGAATTCATTACATATAACCATAGCTACTAGGAATTCATGTGTGCAATGGTCTCTGGGAAGGGACATGGTGGAAGTTATGGGGAAAGTTTTAGGAGGAGTGAGAGGTATATATAATCACAATTCAGTATACACATGTATAGTATTCACAAAAATAAAGTATGGGTTGGGGATTTAGCTCAGTGGTAGAGTGCTTGCCTAGCAAGTGCAAGGCCCTGGGTTCAATCCTCAGTTCACTAAAAAACAAAAACAAAAAACAAACAAAAAAGAAAGAATATGATAAAATTCAATTCTAATGTAAGGGCAATAAAAGGTACAGGGGCTGTCTAAAACACTGTCTTCTGCATAGATGTCTTGGAATGCTACAAGACCTAGCACATTCTAGGCACACTGGGGTTAGGGAAGACCAAGAGAAGAGTTAAACCTGGTCTACAGATGGTTTCTTAGACCCTTCCTCAGCTCAGTAGAGGAAACAAGTAGAAACACAGATCTCAATGCCTCACAAGAAAAGGAAAGAATGTTCATTGGCCCAACATTTCTGAATAACATATTTCATGTTACATATGGTAAAATACAGTTTGATATTGAGGAATCAGGTTGGAATTGAACCAAGGTATGAGGAGTTCCCACTCTTTGGATAGGCTGTCTGGCAATGTCCTTAATTTGTAGGAGATAAGCCTCCAAAGTTTGGCAGAGGTAGGTAGCTTCACTGCCCAGTGAGCACATACCTACACATGAAGCCAAGGACGAATAATGACTGAATAAGTCAAATAAAATACAAAAATACCTGGGCGGTGGTGGTGCACTCTTTTAATCTCACCACTTGGGAGGAAGAGCCAGGAGGGTTTCTGTGAGTTTGAGGACAGCCTGGCCTACAGAGCAAGATCCAGGAGAGATACCAAAACTAGACAGAGAAACCCTGTCTCGATAAAAACAAACATGCAGAAATTGACCTTAATCGAAAGTCTATTATCTACATGTCAGAGAATTGAGAAAGCATAGAATTGAGGTAGAGAGAAGAATGTTTGAAAGAGTGATAATTTAAAAAATAGTGAAAATGGAACAGAATTATAAACATTTATAGTGATGAAGAAACCAATGTGTATATTCCCTAGAGAAATAATAAGTGAACTAATGGATAGTTAGTTCCTCTCATTGGTTGGTATTAAAAATCTAAGTAAATTAGAACCCCTTGTACAAGTACTATATTTTATTCTGGTCTGAACTCTTTCTGTGAATTTCCTTGGTCTTGAGCTATAGGCAAAGACTAGAATTATAACAAATCCTCTCAAAGTCTGTCAAGCTATCACCCCAAAGAAGGGAACAGTGGGAGTGGGGCTTTAAACATGTGGAGCACTACTGTTTTTAAGAACCCTCAGGGGCTTTGATCCTAAAGTTATCCTCTCATATTAAGCTACGCAAAGCCCTTATGTGTTTCACAAGATGTGGGACGCAAAATAAGAAAGATAGTAAGTCACCCAAACAACCTTTCTTGATTTCTTCACTTTTAAGAATTTACCATTGAGTATGTAAAGAAAATATTTTTATACTGAATTCAGTGTTAAAGAAAGGTTCACAGAGAAGAATCAACATAAACTTGGAATTTATTAGGGTACCAAGTACATAAGTGCAATTTTTGACATTAAATTAAATATGCTGTCTGCTAATCTAGATGGTGTAAAAAGGTCACCATACAGAATTAGGAACCCATCAGTGGCTATTCCAAATAGAAAGGCAGAGTGGTGATATATAGCCAGAGTCTTTGCCCAAAGTGTTAAGTAAAAACAGGGGTTTGAGGCAAAGAATTGTTTCTATAACAAGGAAAATTGCAACAAGGAGAGCTACCCAGTCAGTTGAAAATCAACTAGAACAGAGCTGACTACCTACTATTACATATTTATTTCAATATACTTGAATATTTCAAGGTATCTTATTTATGACAGGACAAAGAAGCCAACTGAACTGGGAAATCTTTTAGTTGGCTATTAGAAAATATTGAATTAGTGCATTTGAAATGACTCGCTTCTACTCTAAGTGCAACTCAAATTGGAAATCAAGATTAAATCCATTCCTATTCAGTCTTTGTGGGATGCTGTAATTCTTTTTTGGTGTTCCAAGAATCTCAAATGGTATTTTTGTTTGCGATTACATATCAATACACAGAGACAATAACCAAATATACATTCACAATCATTTCTTATTCTTCTAGCAACACATCCATAAACAACATGTAAGAAACCAATTTAGCAGAGGCATGGAAAGTAAAGATAATGAAGGGGAAAAAAACTTCATCTACTTCTCTATGTTTGCAGGGCTCAACAAAATCAGCATTGTTTCTCAGCTCAACATTTTTGCTGTTATAACATCACATGGAAAATAAAATGTTGGTTACAAATGCAGATGCTTGAGTGGTAATTTAAAAAAAATTGGAAATTCTGGGAGATTCTCTTCCATTTTTGATGGCATGATTTTTTTTGTTTTCTTTTATTTGTTTTTTTTTCTTAATGGATCTATAAATAAATCGAATGTTTGTCATGAAACCAATAGATTTTTCACTAAACTACACTGTGTTTTAGGAACTACCTCTCCAGGGAAAGAAAATTTTGTGATTGCTTTGTTCTTGGGCAGGCTTTCTAGGGAGTCCACAGATCTCTCTAGATCCTTTTTAAATTCCTATGTTTTTGTAGATCACTTGATTTCAAACATGGCTCTACATTTGTAGAAAAATAGATGGCTAATCAATATTATTTTAGAATTGTTATACTTCAGTTTATGTCTGTTAGTAGTACTTACTTAGCTCTATTACTTAAGGGTTAGCAAGGCAAAAGAATTGAAAAATACTTTACAAATCAAATCAATTTTTGTATTTTAGTATAGGTTTACAATGTGAAGAGTCTAAGGTCTCTAAAAAGAAAAAAAAAAAAACTAGTTCAGTCCTCATTTACTAGGAAGAAATTAGAATTGTGAAAATCACTTAAGAAAAGTAAACAAAAACAAAAACAATAATATTCCAGCAGATTGGTTAGAAAAATTCTATCAGATTGTTTCAACTTTAGTCAAACAATCAGACAGAAATATTTAGGGAGAAAATTGTGGCTGAGATAATAGAATAGAATTTCCAATGTAGATCTATCACTAGAATAACAAAATATATGTGAAATCATTACTGAGCTTCTCATACTTAAATGTTAGGGCAAATTGAAGACAACCTTCTCTAGCAATATGAAAGATTGGATGTATTTTTACCCATACTCCTTTACAATTATATTTGTATGTACTGTGTGTGATTATAACTGGGTGTTATATATGTACATGTATGTGCATATGTGTGTGAGTGTAACCATGCCCACAATCACACCTAAAACTGAAATATGATGTTTGATATTTAGCTTTATCGTGCCCTACCTTATTCACTTGAACAGGCTGCCTCACTGAGCCATGGGCAATGCTGGTGTCCAGCAATTTTCAATATTTCAGCCATGTGTACCCCCAAGAGAAATAGGCTTAGAAGCAGGTATGCCATTGTACCCAACCACTGGATGAATTCTAGGGATTTAAACTCAGCCCCCCATATTTGCCTATCCAATCACTGAGCCAAGCCGTCTTTCTACTACAAGCATTATATTTTCACACTGAAATATTTTTCTTAGGAAACATTAATTTTGAGTTGGAACAATATGATTGCATGGGGAAGTCAACAGGATATTACCTTATCTCGCTATATGTTTTACATCTACATTATCTTTTAATTATTCCCAAGACTGATTATAATAGTTTCCTATTTTTTTCCCCCTGTGCACAAGAAAAGTACAAAATTATTGAGAATAATAATTTAAAATTTTATTTTGGAGAAAAAGTACTTAGGTTCCTTATTTTTCAATATTTCATGATAAGGGAAGAAGGATGGTTGCTTTCAGAATTAGACAATTTGATTTGGGACACAGAAGGCAGGGATTGGAATGGAAAAACAAACGGTAGAGAAATGACCATTGGTACGCTTTTTACTCTTGGATGCTCAAACACAAGGAAAGGCAATTTTTACTGACAAATGAGACATGTTACACACCACCATTTCTTATGTTTGAGATTATAATTAGATAATTCCTCCCTTCCCTTTCCTCCCTCCGAACACTCCTATATACCGCTCCTTGCTTTCTTTCCTATTTCATTAAATGTTGTTACACACATAAATATATATTTCTGAATACAAAACTACAAGCTGTTCACTCTGGTAATGTTACTTTTTGGTATGTTTTCAGGGCTGACAACATGACTGACTAAACATGACCTGAACATGGACGGTAACAATAGACATGTGTAGTTGGAGAGCTTCTCTCCAGCCCCTGCCAAGCCCTATTAGTCCAACAACCCATTTATAAAATAAATACACAGACATTCATATTATTTAAACTGCTTGGCCATTAGCTCAGGCCTACCATTATCTAGCTCTTACTCTTATATTTAGCCCATTTCTATTAATCTATACTTTGCCACGTGGCTTGTGGCTTACCGGTGTCTTTACATGTTGCTTCTCATGGCCATGGCTGGCAGTGTCTCCTCCAGCCTTCCTGTTCCCAGCCTCCTTCTCTTCCTTGTCCCGCCTACCCTATCCTTCCTGCCTGGCTACTGGCCAATCAGCACTTTATTTATACAGAGTGATATCCACAGCAGACATGTGAAAGAGGGCTGGGAAAGCCCAGGAGGCTTCATCCACCCACAAAGAACTACAGGCAGCTGAGGAATGCTGAGAATGGAAATAGTCTTTCCTGGGCATAGTCTTTTCTGGGCAAGAGCATGCTTGCTGGTTATCCAATACCAAATGTTTACATGTTTTACAATCACATAGTTCTACCTTATCACGATCAGTTAATTCACTGAAAACAGTCATATTGGACAGACAGACAGACACACACACACACACACACACACACACACACACACACAGAAGGGAGAGACAGAGAGAGAGAGAGAGAGACACAGAGAGAGAGAGAGACAGAAAGACAGAGAGACAGAGACAGAGAGAGATTTTCTAGGTACAATGCTCAAAAGAAAAGTTGTATTTTTCCTCTTATGTACAGTAATTTTACTTAGAGCTAGAGATTTTAATGTTAATTTACTTTAATACGTATATCCTCATTCATTTCCAAAACATAAAGCAAACAAAAATGTGTCAGGCACATGGCATTACCAGGAAATCTCTTACGTTGTCGGTTGGTTTTTACTCTTACTTTTCTTGATTCTTTACTCTTTTGAGGGGTGTAGTTGGAGACCTTCTCCCCAGCCCCTGCCAAGCCCTGTTAGTCCAACAACCCATTTATAAAATAAACACACAGACATTTATATTATTTAAACTGCTTGGCTAATAGTTCAGGCCTACCATTGTCTAGTTCTTATTTTTATATTTAACCCATTTCTATTCATCTATACTTTGCCACGTGGCTCATGGCTTACCAGTACCTTACATCTTTCTTGTCATGGCCACGGCTGGCGGTTTCTCTCCATCCAGCCTTCCACTTCCCACAATTCTCCTCCTCCTTGTCCCGCCTACCCTATCCTTCCTGCCTGGCTACTGGCCAATTAGCACTTTTTTTTTAACCAATCAGAGCAACACATTTCATACCATAGTAGAGGGGCCTACCACCCAGCTCACAGCTGAAACACACACACACACACACACACACACACACACACACACACACACAGAGAGAGAGAGAGAGAGAGAGAGAGTTATTCTGATTTATAAATGTCTGACCTTAGCTTGGGGTGTTTCTAGGCAGCTTTTCTTAACTTTAATATATCCCCATCTACCTTTTGCTTCTGAACTTTTTCCTTTACTTGCTTCTGTATATCTTACTTTTACTCTTACTCCTTGACTGGCTGTATGGCTGGGTGGCTGGCTCCTGATGTCCTCTTCTCCTAGTTCTCTTGTTCTTTCTTCTTCTTCTCCCAGAGATTTCTTCTTCTACTTATTCTTCCTGTCTGCCATGCTTATCGTTTTGCCTACCTTCCTATTGGCCATTCATCTCTTTATTAGACCATCAGGTATTTTAGACAGGCAAAGTAACACAGCTTCAGAATTAAATAAATACATCATAGAAGAGTATAACACATCTTTACATTATTAAACAAATGTTCCATAACCTAAAAAATATAACACATCTTAAAATAATATTCTACCACACTCTTAATTCAATGTCTCATTTTCATGTTAAGATTATGCTCCAATATTATCAGTTATTTATTTAACTTGGTGTGTATGCTGAAAGTATCTGTCATTTGAGAGATCCTTTGCCTTCTAATTCTTTATAATACATCATTGTAGCAATCACTGGATAGTTCATTTCATTACATTATACAAAAGAGAGTAAAGTACTACTTGTCATTTTTCTAAAAACACCTGACCTTTCCACAATTAGCCAGCATACACAGGTTCACACTGTGAAAAGTGAACAGCACTATATACACTTCAATCAGCCATTTTTGTGTGTGTTTGCAAAGATGGACATTTGTAAGCATGCATGTCTGATTCTCAACCACTTAAAGGCTTAACCTTTTATAGAAAAATGAATCATTTAAGTTGAGATACAAAAAGATGAATCATACTGTTTGATTGTTACAAGTAAAAGTCAATGAAAATAAATTCTGCAGGTGAGAAGTTAAGATAAACACAGACTTTTATTTAAAATACCTATAGGGATGCATTAACTGAGTAAAATCCCGTGGGTTGTGTTTTTATGGTTTTGTTTTGCTTTGCTTTTTAATGAACCATGTTTTATTCTTGGCATCTTGAAAATAGGGAATAGCATTCTTATCAACTCAAGAATCACCTTAAAATTGAAACACTATGCATTTAACCTTTATAACATGTGTATCCTGCTGGGGATGTCTAATATAAGTTGTAGAGGACATCCAACATGTACAAAACGCCAACAAGAAATTTTGGGTTGAATGGCTTAGCCACACAATGGAACGCAGCAACTCGTCCATTCCTTCATTTAGTTGCCTCACTCAACAGGAGATACACCGCTCAGCATTAACAAATTTGCAGAGAACTCGATGTGAACAGTGATGGAAACCCTCCCTCACTGGCTTTGTGCAAGTAACATTGATGCTGCATTACAAGGTAAATGAACTTATAAACTTATACTACAAATGGTTTTTAAAAATTAGGCAAAGATGATATTTCTGAAAACAAATCCTATGAGAATATTGCTAATTGACAAATTCCAAAATAACTTTAAAGTGCACTCTCCCCTTTACATGTTTCCTTGCCAAGCACTGAGCCTGTCTGAGGTCCTCCCTTAAGCAAAAGAGTCTCTCTTATTTTGAACGCTGCTTCAATATTTCTATCACAAAAATTCACACATTCTGTGAAGGAAAAGATGCTTCACAATGTACTATTGTTGATATTGGCAAGTATTCAAAACACTGCCAAAGATTACAGGTTATTTCAATGAAGAACTGTATGCCCTTTGTAAGAAGCCCACAAGGGATTCTCAATAGTTAGTTTTGGCCTTCCAAAAGATAGGAGATGCTCAGCTATGAAATGAATAGGCCTGGTATAAAGTCAAAGGCACAGTGCTTAGCTAAGAGGATTGGGCTCACCATGACCCTTTCCCACAGAATGTGAGAAAAAAGTAAACCTGAAGGTGAAAGGACACAGTAGAGTGAGTCTTGCAAGGAATACAATTCTGAAAAGGTAGTGACTGTGAGAAGCCTTTTGGGCAGGATGAAATGGTTGAAGACTACCATAGAGGAAAGCCTACCATTCTGAGGTTCTCATCCTGCAAAGCCACATGAAGACATTCAAGTTGTCGGCTATATTAAGCCAACAGGAACATGGATGTTTATCAGGAAAGTTTCAAAGGGTAGATTTCAGGCTACTCTGACAGAGGCATCAGGTGAGAGCATCTCTCTCCAACTATCCCATGCAGTGGTATATAACACTAAACTATGATGGAGTTTGCTCTAAGACTTTGAGCTTTGAGATTATTTGCTTTACATGAGGAATCATTCGGACACATTTATAGTCACATCACTTTTCAGGGACTTTACAGAAGGAAATAAAGATCAGCTCTGTGAACAGCAGCCTGAAGGAGTCTTCTAATCCATTAGAAACCTCAAGGAAGAAAAAGACAGACCCCTGTCTCCACCACAAGAAAGAATTTCAGAATGACCCACTAAGAATAAGAGGTGAAGTTATTTCAAAGAAGATTTTAAATATAGATATTAGGGCAGAGGTTTAAAAATGGAGAGCTACCCAGACAGAGATTAAGGCACACACTTAGAGTCTAGATGCATGCCTCTCAATGCAGTCTTGCTCAAGTGTGTTAGCAAGTATCTATGTACATTATTTTTGTAGCTGTCAAATTATCTTTGAAAGATTTGCTAAGAAATGATTCTTTGATTCTTTTATTCCCTTTTTATGATAAGTGTTAATATAGAGTGGCACCAGTGGTGCCTTAGGTGGATAATATGACAAAGTAAAACTGTGGGTTATGAAGGTTGCACAAGGGGTTAAGGCCTCTTTTATTATAAATGGGGTTTCTGGTGAGAGTCCCAGAAAATTTCAGGTTTAAGCTAAGAAAGGATAAAGGCCATATGCACTCAGGTCTTAAGTACAATTCACTACTATTTTAATACTGTTATTTAAAAATATCTCTCTACAAAAGAAATATGGTGTCTATGTAGCCAACTCTCCAAGTAAATGTCTTAGAATTCTCAATTCTTGGTGAGATGTCACTAATCTCCAAGATGAGACAGTTATTTCCTTATGTTTGTGTCATGTCCTCATTCTATCTTTATTCACAATAAATGAGTATAAAAAGCCAACTTTATTGCACATCAAAGCAGTAATGGTACACACATACAAAACTGATGAAAGTAGTGAGATTATTTGAACATGAGCTTCAGCTATGAGATCCTAATGCTGATGTTTGTTTTAATTTTAAACCTTTGTAGTTATTGAGGATAAAAGAAGCCCAAAAGCCAACTTCCTTAAATGTTCCTCATCTGAAGGATAGACACTGGTAATCCTTCTCTTGGGTGCTAATAGCTTTGGAAACTACGGGAGTGGAGTTCATTTCTCCCTTCTTTTGTTATTTGGTAGTTCATATTCAGTAAAAAAAAAATATTAGGACCAGTAGTGATATATGCTGGCACTGATTTCTTTTCCCTCCATTACTGATAAATTGATAAAACAATTACTGATTTGTAGAATTCTTGTCTTTAATGTGATGCTTGCAGTTCCTCTTTATTCTCCCTCTGTCCTCCCTCCCTTTATCTATCTCTGTATCAATAGTTTTAGAGAACTTGTTAAAAAATTCCACATTATCTATCAATTAATGGTTTAGGCAAATTAAAATGTGAAAAAATGTATGTTCATAAGCTAGGCTAATTTCATATCAAAGTAAAAATATAAAGTGGAAGATTGAATTTTGAGGTAATAGAATTGCTGAGAAACAGTAATAAATCCACATGAACATAAAGATTTCTGGGGGTTAGAAACTATGGATGGAAAGAAATCACTTAGATTTTAAGGCTATGCATGGAATTCATGTCAGTACAACCAGTGAAGCATGTGCTAAGGCATTTGAAAAAGTTAAACAATATTCAGTTCCAAAGTAGTCTTGGCTGTGCACCATCACTGATAGGACTGAAAATCACTGCAATGTTTTGAGCACTGACATGACGATTTATTTAAACAGGACTTTGGGTGTGGTCTAAAAAGATCATTAGAATAAGGATGTAGTGAAATGTTACAATTTTATATAAGAATAGTGTTGTAGACTGCTTTGAATAGACTCATGGGAATAGAGAAGATATATTGTAGCAGTTCTATGAGATACAGTTTGCATAACATACAATTTACAAAGGTGAAATGTGCAATTTGGTTTTGTTTTAGTACATTCCTAAAATAAGGATAATTGTGACTTGGGGCTGTTGCAGAAAATGGTTTCCAAGGACAACTGTAATGTCGAAAAGATCACCTGTCGATTTTCACCTCTTACAATTTTATTCAGACAGCCCTAGGCAACTGAATCTCCACACTCTCTGTAGATTCCCATATTATGACCATTTTTTCATAATTGGAATCAAATGCTATTTCTCTCCTTTATTTCCCTCCTTTTGAACATTCTTTTATTTAACAGAAAAATTTTGAAGTTCATCCATATTTTGTCATCTCTCAGTTGGTTACATTTTATGTCTATACAATATTCCACTGCTCATATGTACAACATTTTATTTACTTCTTCATTGGCAGTCATTTGGGTTGTGTCTACCTTTTGGCGATTATGAATAATTTCATTTTATTACTGTTATTAGGCTTACTGCTTTGACATTCATGAATTTATCTTTAGATGCATAGTACTATCATAGTACTATTTACCACTCCTTATTTCCTCTGTGATATGATTAGCCAAATATACAGCACATCATGCTTTGCAATCTTTTCTGGTTCCCAAATTATGTTATATAATGAACATTTCATAGAAATGTTGTTTTTTCAATTAAGAGAAAAAAACATAGAAAAGAGGTATTTAATAATTATTTATTTTTAAATAATATTTTTTATTGATGGATCATTCCAAATAATGTATTTTGATAATATTCACATCCTTCTCGATCTCCTTCTAGATTGACTTTTTCTCTCCTTTATATCTACCAAATTTCTAGTTTTCTTCTTCTGTTTTTTCCTTCCTTCCTTCCTTCCTTCCTTCATTCCTTCCTTCCTTCCTTCATTCCTTCTTTCTTTTTTCTTTCAATTAATGAAATCCTACTCTTGAGAGTGAGGATAGTAAAGGATCTGGTTGACCTACTAGCAGCCAGAAAAACAAAACAGAACTAAACAGACAAACAAACCTGGTTCTGACTCTCCCAGAAGTTAGCAAATGCCAACTCATCTAGTGGTAGTATTTCATGATTATATACTCCCCTTCCAAGCTGGGATTTTGTCTGGCTTAAATCAGTGCATGTATTGTGCATGCTGTCACAATAGCTAAAAATTCATATGTGTAACTTTCTGTTACGTTTGCAAACATGGTTTCCTTGAAGTTTGACTTCCAAAGATCCCTGATCTTTGTAGGGAATGGTGTGTTAATTGCTTCCAATTTATAGTTGAGCACTCCTTAGTTTCTTACTTCCTCTATGTTATCCCACCAAGGGTTTCTGATTGCCATCTCCTCCAGGAAGAAACTTCTCTTTAAAGATTTGAGATATTCGTTGATCTTTGGCTGTAGCATTAGGTTATTAAAAGTCATTTTAAGGCTAAGTCTGTTTAGCAGAGTACTATTAAGTTCTTCCCAAAAGCCTATGATCTATCCAGCCACAGGTTGTCCCCCCCATTAACAATATCAGGTATTGGTTATATCTCATGAAACAGGGCTTTCATCAAATTTGAAAGTCATTGGTTACTTCCATAATATTCATGACAGTATTCTGCCAGTGAACCTTTCTTTGTAGGCCACTTAATGTTTCAGCTTACAGAGATCACAGGTGGGGGATATTGATAATTACATTTCTTCTCTTGTAGGGTGCATATGGTGCCTGCCAGTACTAAAAAACTCAGTATGTAGAAATGAAGATTCAAGGTACATACTAACTTGATTTCTCCAAGTACTATGAGAAGAATGGAAGTGTTTTCAGGAACAGGATTTTGCCACCAGGTTCTGGGGATATCCCAGAACATTGGTAATATCCTGTAATATTTTGAATTCTATGGATCACATTGAACAACAGCTGAATGAGAGGTAACCTATTCCTTGTGCAGAGCTTTTATTTGCTACCATTTGGTACCTAGTTAGAAGATTGTCCTCCCAATATAGGGTTACAGACACAAAGATTTCTGTCAACCCTTCAAAGCAGAAGTAACAAAAATAATTAAAATTTTTCTGTAAGATTAGAAAAAAAAACACTCTCAAATTCTTTTTATTAATCCTTGATACCAAAATTAGGCAAAGTCACAACAAAGAAAAGAAAGGAAATTATAGATTAACCTATTTGACAAAAATGGGTGTAAAAAGTATCAATAAAACACAAACTAAATTCAAAACATATCAAAAAGACTATTGGCCATGATCAACTTGCTTTCAACTGAGAAATTCAGGGATGGTTCAAGTATGTAAATCAATAAATATAATTTACTACATAATAGAGTCAAAGAGAAAAATTCACAATCGTTTTATTTAGTGCAGAAAGGTCTATGACATAACCCAACATTCCTTGATGCCAGAATCCTGATGAATCTAGAAAAATGGAATGCATTCTCCATAAGGGCAATGATTCACCAAAAGACCATACTCAACACAATACTATGTGAAAGTAAGCACAAAGCATTTCATTAAAATTGGCAATAAATCAAAGGTGCGCACTTTCTCAATTCCTTTTCAACTTAGTACTTGAAGTCTCAAATACAGTAGTGGGAGAAGGGGAAAAAGATAATGGGAAGATAAGTAGGAAACTAAGAAATCAAAGTTTCATTATTTGTAGATCATGTGATTCTATAAAAGACGCTGGGTATTGAAAATTCTATGAAGCCTCTAATGTTACACTCTCTTGAGGCATAGTCTGCCTGATCACACCTAAAAAATCATCCTGTTTTTGTTATGACTCTTTTCCTTTGTTCTGACTAAACCTAATTCCCAAGTTTCACCACTCAAATACATATTGATCAAACAGAGTCTTAACAAATAAGAAAGCACAAATTACTCCTAATCTACTCCTCTAAATTGTGGTGTTTGAATGTTTTCTGTGGTTAGAGTCTGCTATTTTCTCTGATTCTGTCTACATTTTTTTCATTGATATATTCCCTGGCCTTTTTTCTTGAAAATTATCCTATAATTCAGCCTAGACTTTCAGTTTTATACTGACTTACTTTAAGAAAAAAAATATCTAATTTTATTTGACTCTCTCCTCCTTCTTTTCAACATGTGGATTCACTTGAAAAGAAATTAGGAGCTCTACTTTTCCAGTTTTGCTGCTCCTCTGAGGAAAAAATGACAGCTGGGACTTTACCACTATCAGTTCGGGATAGTAGCAGATTTCTGAGATAGATCCTACAAGCTCACCTCTCCCGGGGCACACTAGGCAGCTGTTAAAACACCCTTAAAACATTATAAAACCTATTGGAAATCACTAATGTTGATGGAAATATTTATATTTGTTAAGTACTCCTGATGTTCATTTTCCTCTAAACTAGCAATGATGTTGAGAAATGGAACCATTTGACTCCCTAATTAGCAGCTGTTGACTCTCTGTTGTTACCTCACTTGCCTTGAGGAAAATGGCTATCAGCCCAACAGCCAGCTGGACTAGCCTTATGGCAGCATCAGCCCTCGTGCACACTCCACTGATGACTTGAGACAACTATAAAAAGATTGGGTTTAATTGTTCCGGCTCTTGAAGGTTCAATCTCAGCTAGTGTTCTTTTAAACAGTCTGTAGTAGACTTTGCTGTTAGAAGCCTCAATGAACTCTACATTATTGAATAACAATTTCTACCTAGGTAAAAAGGTAAATCCTTCACTTGCCTGTCCAGAGGAGGGACTTGGGGACTCGTGAGAATGATACCTAGAGACGAAGGTGTGATTGCCCCAGGACTGTTGCCTTTGTGACTACAGAGAAAAGGCAGCAGAGAGAGAATAGCTGCAGCCATAGTGAGGAGCACAGCAGTGGAGTGGTGGCAGAGAGTTGAGCTATAAAACCTCCCTACCCTACACAAAAGCCTAACGTTCATAGGACTCAGGGTCCTCAACACCAGATGCCTTCATAAGGCCATTAACTTTAGAGGGTGCCACTTGTATTTGCTTCTCTCTGGCTCATCACTGTTGCCAACTGTTGAGGGGATTGAAACTTACTTGAATCTCTGTGTGCATAGTTTTTGCTTGCTTGCCTACAGTTTCTATCTAGATGGAATATGTGTACCCCAACTAGCTGATGGATGAATCTTCTTCCTGAGCTGTATCTTAACTCTTGGAGCTAACTGCTTGATGGATAAGCATACAGGCAAAAATCCTCCTAAGTATATCTTTCCCAGAACAAAATCATCCTCTTATGAGGCAACCCAGGATGTTCAGATGAAGACATCTGTACTTAGCTCATTTGGTCCTTGGTAAGTTTTGCTTAATCAGTGGACCTTGGAATCTTAATTTCTGATGTTATCAGTTGAAGGAAGGACTTGCTGTAGTTAGGAAAGCCAGTATCAATGCATGTCATCAGGTCTTAATCTCCCCCAATGAGTTCTTCATTACTTGTCTTGGTTTCAATTTTTAAGCCTAATCCAAAAGCTCTTTGGATTCTACACAAATTCAATCATGTAGGCAGAGAGAAGATTCCTGGTGAGAGTTGGGAATGTCAAACTATCTATGGATCTTGACCAGCACAGCTTGGCTGACTGAGCTGCCTCACTTAGAACTATAGATTTCTTGAAACAGAAGTTTGGCACATTCCCTGTTGTAGTCCTAAGGAAGCCTCCTGCCTCTGGTGATTAGAGATCAGTTCAACACAGAAGAAAGTGCTATTGAAGGTCTCTGAAACTAGTGACAACCCAAAACTCAGAAACTTCTCAGATTGAATTTGTTATGTACATTCTGTGTAAATGTACATGTTGGGCATAACCTTATTCAGATGTTTCTTATATAATTCATGAACTGATTTGACATCTGAGTAACACTCTTGAACTTTCTTTTATTTGTTTTTCTGGGACTTTCTATGTTGAGAAGTAGATGGGTTTAATGACCATCCTCATAGGACCTGAGAAAAACATACCTCCAGGAGGCATTCCCAATTACATAATATTTGATGTAAATGATTATCCTTTAATCCCAAACTGTCTCAATAGAGAGCGAGAGAGCTGTTGCCTTAAGAATACCAACCTAAAGGTCAATTTGGTCATTAGTCACTCCTAATAAAACTGTTTTTAATGGTGCTTCATATACGAACTCAGTCAAGAACCTTCAGGTAATTTACAGTGCTGTGAGGAACATTACAGGTTTTTTCCACAGCCGCACCACACAGAAGGGCAGTTTGTTAACATAAGGTGGTTCCTATTTATTTTATTTCAGTCCATCAGTTATTGGATGAGAATTCCAGCATGACTGTTAGGGTGTTTGGCCATCTGATCACCAGACTAGGTCAGATCAGGCTTTCTCTCAGCCATTGCCAGCAGTCTACAGAGGATGTATCATTGTGGATTTCTGGGGACCTCTCCAGCACTCTGCCTATTCCTGTTCTCATGTGGTCTTCATTTATCATGGTCTGTTATTCCTTGTTCTCCCTTTCTGTTCTTGATCCAGCTGGGATCTCCTACTCCCCTAAGCCTTCTTTCCCTCAAACCTTGCCCTTCATCCAAGAAGTATTAGTTATTTTGTCCAACAGCCTTATGAATCTAACTGCAAAATCTTGGAGAATGGGCCTCAATCTTACTAATCTTGACTGGGTGTATGTTTAGGGCTGGCAGGACCAGTGGCTGGTACAATAACTTGTATCTAGAGTATCTTAGGGAATTCACTTGGTAGTAATATATGTGCCTTAGGTAGGAATATGTACAACTAGGGACAGTGTTTTAAATACAGTGTTGGGAATGCAACCCAGGTGGTGAAGATGGTGTCTGTCCTGGATGCCTCCTTTAGCCTCAAGTCCCTTAAGGCATCCATGGTTCTTTGTTGTTCTGTTTTAAATTTCTGCCAGATTAGCTATCTTGCATTGTTTTCCAAATTTTACTCATTTGAGATTACAGGTGGGTACTTTACATAAGCTTTGAGGATCCAAGTACAAGACCTCACACTAGTTCAGCAAGAAGTTTACCCTCTGTAACATCTTTTGGACCTACCCACAATTTCTGAAACAGATAATGCCAAATGAATGTTTTTCTTTCTATTTCAACAAATGGAAATATATGATTAAAAAGAAATTAATCTTTAAAGTTGCATATCGATTTTATAAAGCATTGTTTCAGTTGATTTTGATCCAGTGAGATTCCATTAATTACAAAATGAAGGAAAAGAACAATAATACAAGAAAGAGTATTAAACTATTTATAATAAAACATTTGAAGATGACAATAGAGTGATGCTAACATAATGTAAATAAATTCTCACAAAGTGCAAACTGTGAAAGAAACACATTTCCTTAAAATGGGCAACTTTGACCTAAGCAACAAGTCATGCAAGAAAAAGAAGATAGAAAATAAAGGGGGATCTTTGGTAAAGAAGGATGCACTGGAGATGGAGAATTAGCTGCGCTGTGTTGCATCATCCCATTGGCCTGCCAAGCACTCTTAAGCAACAACAGTGACTCCCATAATGTTGAACATGGATTTTTTTCCTATCTGTGGTCATGTTTAGGAAGCTTTGTCACAGGAACTAAAGAAATCTGTTTCCTTTGGTATCCAACAATCAAAAGAACTAGCAAAGAAAAACAATATCAACCTCCCACAAAGAACATTTCTATCAGAGATAGAATAAGTGGACCTCTCCTCAGAAAGACTTTGCCAAAATGGACTTGAATAAATATTGAGAGTCCAGATGATGAAAGAAGGAGATTGATTTGAAGATTAATTTTTATTCAGATGTATTTGTATGCCATGTGTGTGAATGTGTGTGTGTGTGTGTGTGTGTGTGTGTGTGTGTGTGTGTGTGTGTACCTGTGGAGGCCAGAAAAGTAGATTGGGTTTCTTGAAACATGAGTTATAGGCGATTGCTACCCTTCAATCTTATCAAACTTAGGTACTGAAAACTAATCTCAAGTTCTCTGAAAGAGCAGCAAGCACTCTTAACTGCTGGGCCATTTCTCTAGTCCTAAGAATATTGCTTTGAAAACACTTTCTCAGACCCTTCAGAAATGAAGAGAAACGTTTTCATGTAAAACTAAAATAGATTTCTTATTGAAACATAGAAAGTATTGGAAACAGATGAAAATAAAATAATAGAAAATCTGTTACTGAGAGGTAATAAAAATTTTGTACAGCACAGCTTTCATGAAAATATATAACCCCCATAGATTATGTAGTGTATGATTATAAATTACCACATGGAATTAAATATGTTTGGATATATAATAAAATGTACATTTTTATGTACTTAAATATGCTGATGTTGTTAAAGTATACAGAAAGTTTTATGTATATGCATTTAACAGAATAAAAAGTAAAATGAATAATTTGACACACTATTTTTGTCAAATAATCTAGTGGTGAATATAAAATATTCTGTCAAGCATATTACACATTTGTTAATCACATACTTTTCTATATATAGCTAATTTCACTATTCACTCCTAATCATGGAATAGCTTACTTTTCCTATTCTTAAGCAGTTTATTTAATGTTTTGATTAAAAAGCTACAGGCAATTAGGCATTTTAGAAATATGAAGACAGTTAAAATTTTTTAGATATCCATATGCACAAGATGTCTCCAGTAAAATAGTCATCTTCTGGGCTTTAAATTTCTTATTGAGTTTTATTTTTTCACTTTAAAAAATTCAAAAATTGCTCTTCAATTTTCTTCAGTCATTAAGAGTATTTGCTAGGATACTAGAAGGCATCAGGACACCATGAGTTTTTCATTTTGGAAAGATCACACCTTTTCTTTATAAGACATTAGAAACTGGTACTGTGGAGATTATTCACTTAGTAACTTGCTTGCTATGCAAGCCTGAGGACCTGAATTTGATCCTTAGCAGCTGAATACAAGGCTGGGTGTGACAAGATAGGAACTCGCTGTCCAGCTAATGTAGTCAAATTGGTGAGCACTAGGTCCAAGTGAGAGGTCCTGTGAGAGGGTGAGTGACTGAAGTATGCATCTCATATTGACATCTGGCTTCTGTATATATGTTTGCAGCCAAGAGAAAGCAACAAACAATAGCAAGTCATCATGGTACAGTGTGACACAGCAAAGAGTGATGTGGAGAGGCCGAGCTGGTAGCTGCAGAATTCTGACGGAAGCCTGAGAGTGCTCAGAGAATGTGAATTGAAGAACAATGCAGTAAAGACGAAATCCAGCTTAAATAAGCCCCCTTCGAGTGATCCCAGCTTTTCATTTTAAGAGCCTTACACTACAAGATTAAGTCTCCATTCTCTATGCATCAAAGCTTTGTACACATGTGTTATCTATTATCACTACTATAAAAATGTGCACATTTTACCAAATATGGATGAGTTCTGGACATGACAGAAAATTGCATGAGCAGTGCAATATCCTTCTGAAAAAATTACTCAGCTTCTAGAATAGTACTGAGAAGCAAATATATGTCAATCTAGAGATCATATGCATATCATATACTATATTGTGCTATTTAAAGGTTAAATAAAGATATTAATTTAATTAAAAATATAACAATCTGTATCTATGTCCTCACACCCACAGGTAAGTTTTATCTCCACTCCTTATCAAGGAAAATTATTTTTCCAGAAGATGGAGATCATTACAAAGAAACACATCCTATCAGAATGCAGAGTTATGGAGCCCAGTTGCAATGGATACATCTACACAACACTCCCACACCTAAAAGCTCATGGAAAATTGAAGAAAAGGGAGTAGGAAGATTGTAAGAACCAGAGGATTAAGGAGTTTTCTGTGATGTGGTGTCTCCTGGAGTTGTCATAAGCTAAGACCTCTCAAATCTCACTGATGTAACTGCCTAAACATGAACTGAACAAGGTCACCAATGGATATGCCAAGGGAGATGGGGAAAGTCCATGAGGTTGCAACCCCACACAAAGAACTACGGGCAAATATGGAATACTGAGACTGAGAGAAATAGTCTTCCACTAACTAGTGTTCTCACACACTAGTTAGTTACCCAATACCAATGCTTACCCCTTAAAGCATGCATACAAGTAACATCATCCAAAGGGAGCATGTTATATTTGAGAATATATATGTATATGCATAAATATGTATGCATATAGTAACTATTAAAGTCTGAAGGTGTTTGAAGGGGGAAGTGAGAAATATGAATATAATACACTCTCCAAATGAAAAGGTCAAAAAGAATTATTAGTTTTAATAGTTGTCTAATTTGTGCAATTTATTATAAATGTACACATTTAGAATTTTCCTGTATCTTTAAGTGTGTTCATGAATATATGTTTGTGAGCTTTGTGTCTGTGTTTGGTTTGTGTTTTTGTGTATTCAAGTTCACATGTCTATGAAAGTGCACATGAATATGTTGTGTATTTGAATGTGGAGACCAGCAAAGAACCTTGGTTGTTGTTACTCAGGAGACATCTACCATTTTATAGTCTTCTATCAAAAGATTATTTGATACTAGTATATGTACCTGCATGTTACTGTGCACACGAAGGTAGTAGTAAATGTGGAGACCAGAAAAGGGCATTGGAGTTGGAGTTACAGGCTGTTCTGATCTACACAATGTGGATGCTTAGAACTGAATTCACATCCTCTCCAGGAGCATTAAGTGCAGCATGAATGTATCCTAGGCTACCTTGTTAACAAGCCAGCTGTCACTATCTCCCTAGCACTTGGATTGTAAACAAGTTTCATGACATCATGACTAAAATTTTGATGTGTGTGTGTGTGTGTGTGTGTGTGTGTGTGTGTGTGTGTGTGTGTGTGTTTAGTGTAGGTACTGAATACAGTTGCAATCACTTAACTGACTGAGCTAAGTCCCTGTATTGGTCTTTATGAGTTTTCGAGTTGTACAAAACTTCTGAATGATTCTTATGCAAGATTAAGTTAAATTTACATTTTGCCCTAGGAATCTGTAGTTACTGATCAGACAGTTTTGAGCAAGTCTAAATATTTTGAATTAACTCGTGTTCAAATTTAATTTCCTCTATGAAGGTTTTATGCAAGTTGCTTAAGTGTGATATTCAACTTCTCATCTGAACAAAAACTTAAGTTTTTAAAATTTCTTACTATCCTAAGTAGATGCCAATGAAACAATTCTGAATAAATTACCACAATATTCAGGACTTATTACACATTATGATACTAAAAAAACTTCTATCGCAGTAGTTTCTTCCTGAAGAGATTATGCAAAACATGCAATTATGAGGCTTAAAAAGTTGCGTGTGTTTGTGAGTGCAAGCGGAGATAAAGGAAGGTGCTCACAGATTTGTCAATAATTCAGAGCGAATATTCACGTACTAATCTGTGGCGTATGTACATGCTAAGATTTAAAAATTAAAAAGTGAAAGAAACAACCGGAAAATGTGTCTATGGCAACCCAGAAGTATATATGAAGAGCCGAATTAGGGAAAACTACATGTTATGCACAAAGATATACAAAAATTATAATATAACCAAAATATGAAAAATATGCAAAAATCACAACCTTGTAACTGAACATGGCTTATAAAAAGGAGATCTGTTAAAATACACATTAACTTATGTAACAGCTTCATAATAGCACTCCCAATGTTTAATACTCTGACATCTTAGGAGAATTCTGCTTCCCATCACTAGTTTATGTATACTAAGGCCTTGTAACCCGAATCTTTTTTTTTTTTTTTTTTTTTTTTTCGGAGATGGGGTTTCTGTGTAGCTTTCCACCTTTCCAGGAACTCACTTGGTAGACCAGGCTGGCCTTGAACTCACAGAGATCCACCTGGCTCTGCCTCCTGAGTGCTGGGATTAAAGGCCTGTAACACGAATCTTAAAGGGTCTTAGTAGTAAAAACAAACCTGGAGCCAGATATTTGGGTAAACACTGAAAGATCAGAGAAACAGAACAAGATACAGCCAACCTCACCCCACCAATTCCTCTGCTGATCTTGTTTCCTCAAACTGGAAGCCTTTGAGTCCTCACCCGAATGGAACTCAGCTGAACTGCTAAAAGCCTAACAGCTTAAAGGGACCTTTAGTTCCTGGTCCTCATGTCTTGTATACCTTTCTGCTTCCTGACATTACTTCCTGGGATTAAAGGCATGTGTCACCATGCCTGGCTATCTCCAATGTGGCTTTGAGCCTCCTGAATGCTAGGAAAAAGACATGTGCTACCACTGCCTAAACCTATGTTTTATATAGAGGCTATTCTGTTCTCTAACCTCACAGTTCTATCCATTGAAAAATAGCAGTTTAAAACTTATAGAAAGAATGACAGGAAAGCTAAAATTCTGCACAGGAGGGTCCTATGGAAATGAACCTAAGTGTGATGTATCCATAGTTGTTAACAACAGTAGTTAAATTGTATCCACACAATGGGATTATTTTCAGCCATACAGAGATTATGTCGCTTTTAGGAAGATGGGTGTACAAGAAAATAATCATATTGAATTAATTCAGATTTAATTCTCTCATTTATCATTCCTATATTTTGATAATCTAGAGTAAAGAAAAAGTCCTGGGGGGATGGGAAATCAAGGTTATAGCTGTCTTTCATGAACACCGCTCCCTGCCCCAAGGCCCAGGAATTGAGCAAGGCACTTTGGCCCACTCACATATTTTTAAATCTTATGAAATATTTTTTTTTTTTTTTTTTTAGATTTGATTGCAACAGACTAAATTGCTGTGGGATGTTCTGTATGTCAAATGTGTTGCTGCAATTGGTTAAAATAAATAAAGTGCTGATTGGCCAGTAGCCAGGCAGAAAAGATAGGGTAGGCAGGACAAGGAAGAGGAGATGGCGGGGAACAGGAAGGCAGAGGAGAGAGATACTGCCAGCCATGGCCATGACAAGATATAAGGTACTGGTAAGCCACAAGCCACGTGGCAAAGTATAGATTAATAGAAATGGGTTAATTTAAGAAAGAAGAAATAGATAACAAGAACCCTGCCACAGCCATACAGTTTGTAAACAGTATAAGTCTCTATGTGCTTTCTTGGTTGGGTCTGAGCGACTGTGGGACTGGCGGGTGAGAGAGATTTGTCCTGACTGTGGGCCGGGTAGGAAAAATCTAACTACACTAAATTTTGATTACAGCTCCTAAGAAAGTCTTTGCCTGTTGCAGAAAGGCCCCTGACAGCAGTGAGTTAGTTAAAGAAAACCACTGCTAGGAAGGAATAAGGACATTTACCCACACACATACACTAACAAATGGACTGCATCCCGAAAAGACATAGCAGGTTTATATCACTTGCAGTTTTGTATTCTTCCACTTTGAGAGGAACTTGGTCTTTGGGAGAACTCGGGGAAGAAATACACCAAAAGAATAATGCAGCCCAACATGATTGGTAATAGAAAAAGGATCAATTTACATTGTGAATATGACACCAAAATTGTAAGTGTTCACAAAACCTTCTTTATGATCTAAAGTGTAAAAACCATTCTGCTGCTCCCTGCCTTGTGTCAGCCCTCTCTAATGTCTCTTGCAGAATTTGCTTTGCTTCTGCTGCCTTTGTAAGTAAACATCTACTCAAACTGTTCTTGGCTGAATTCAATCTTTTAAGACTACAAGGAGCAGCAGAACTCTGCAACATCTGCAGCAGTACCACATATATAATGACACTATTATTTAAAACAACAATAAAGAATTGTGTGAAAGCCATGGTAGTAATCTTTCCAAGTATAAAGGATTAGAGCTTGCAAACTCAAATTCTGTCCAGCTGAGTGCTTGCTAAGGAAAAAGGGAGAATAACAGAGATGGTTGTGACATGCAAATGGATAAAAAAATTGCAGTTTTTAATAAAATTATGTATAAAGTATACTTTCTGCCCCTATATATTATTCTAAACTTTTATTAAATTTATCTAAGATATTTACTATTCTGAAGTTATGTACAGTAAGTGATAAGTAAACTTTTTCTAGACATTTAAGAACCATTTTTCTTGTTGTGCCTGAAATATCCCATGACATTTTCATCCTAACAGTGTACTATTGCATTTATCTTGTTAGCATTCCATTCACTTTTTTTTCTTGAATTACTTGCTATCACATAAGATAGATGTGATACTTTTCCTTTGATACTTTAATGTGTACTTGTTATAATTAATGACATTCTTCAATATATCTACAATAATAATCATCAAAACATAAAAATGCAACAGTAATGTGGTCTTCTCATCTGGTCCATACTACCTTTATCATAAAGACATTGGGTGAGGACATACAAAGAGTGGGAAAAGGGCTGAAATTGCTGTATCAGAACTAAGTAAGCTAAGAAAAATATGAGATTATAAATTAAATGGAATAATTTAGTATTTAATTGACAGGGTGAGGCATCCCTGTTGGGGTTGTTGAGCTCAAAGAGGACAATCACTACGTTCATAAAGGGCCTGGGAATGGGGTCCGTCATCATGTTTCAAAGGCTGAATTGAGTGATCCATGTACTCGTGTTTTGTACCTAAGACTACAGTGGGGAGTCAGAATTGCAGCAAAATATCAGACACAGCTCCATCATAGAACATAGCAGACACATGGAATGAGGAAGACAGCTTCATAGAGAACTGATCTAGCTGTGGAACTGATAACATGGCTCTTTTACAGATGGAAAAAGTCATAATAGAACTGTGCTCAGCTAATCTTCCTTTTTTTTACATTTAGCTATTTACATAATGATAATTTGGTAAACCAATAATTAGGCTTTTAGCACTTTTTATTAGTTTTATACATTTTATGTGCTTTATAATCCAACATTATTTATTTATTAGTTTTGAAGACATGTTTTGCATTTAATACAGAAATAATTATATTATTCATGCTTAGGGGAAATGCTTCATATTGAAAATGTATATGACTTTGAGAATTTTCTCCTTAGTAAAGTGTTAAAATGAGTGATACAATTAGAATAGTTACATATGTTCCACTGAAAAATAAATGTAATTATAGATTTATAGCTTTGTAAAAGGGCTTATGTTTAGTAACCACTGTTATTGTCTATATCCTTGACTCTTGTAGCATTCTGGATGATCACTGTCCACTTTCAGTCCATTTGCATTAATTATCTAATTATAATGTTACAAGCAGAGAGCTATATAAATCTATTTGGATTTTAAAATTTTGACAATTAAAAGGCTAATGTGACACTTACAGCATTTTCAGTGAATTGAAAACTGACAATTATTTTCGGAAGTTATGTCTCTCAGAATGCTAAAGCTCTCCACAGGAGCCACAGAATATCTCACTAAACCCTAGCACCAGGCATGAGAAACATCCCTTCATGTTGGTAAAGGGAGTCAAAGGGAACATCCTACAACAATACAGTCGATTGCCACTGTCCTTGGCTTCCTTACTGATCTTGAAGGAAAGGAACTGTTTTGAAGATATCACATACATCGATACAGGTCATAGAGCAAGTGAACTAGAACAGAGCTGGAAGCTTCTTCCTCCTTGACTCTGACAGTATGCTGAGGTGTAATGCAAAGGTAAAGCCTGTAGACCACAAGAATGACCAGTTTGCTAAGTTGTCCCCAAAGGTATAGGATTGACACTTACAGCTTTTGAGGGCTACCACAAGTTATGAATTGGGTTTAAAGCCTACTAAAAGCATGTGTTTGTGCCTGGTGTTTATAGCCTAGCTGAGTATCTATGGCTGCAGTTGAAGGAAATGGAAACACAAGATATCCAAACTTGTCAGACACAAGGAAGGAGGTTCTGAGAGGAAAGTTTGTAGTACTAAGTTGTCTTCATTGAAAAAGTGGTCTAGCTCCCAGAGTTCAGTTGAAAAGAGGGAGGAGGGATTATAGGAACAAGGGGGGGTTAAGATCGTGATGGAAAAAAACCACAGAGACAGATGACCCAAGCTAGTGGGAGCTCATGGACTCTGGACTGACAGCTGGGGAGTGTGCATGGGACCACACTAGACCCTCTGAATGAGAGTGACAGTTGTGTGCCTGGATCTGTTTGTGGATCCCCTGGCAGTGGGACCTTGACTTATCCAGGATACGTGAACTGGCCTTTTAGAGCCCATTCCCTATGGTGATATGCATTACTTATCCTTAATGGGGGAGGGGGCTTGGTCCTGCCCCAACTTGGCATGCCAGCTAGTGTTGAGTAGCCAAGGGAGGCCTTATCCCCTATGAGGAGTGGATGGGCTTGAGATGGGGGAAGGAGGAAGTAGGAGAAGAGGAAGGGAGAACAGTGGTTGGTATGTAAAATGAAAAAAAAAGGGTATGCCTCATATTAGTAATTTAAGGATACTTCAGAAAGCTCTAGAAGGAAAAAAAAGAAATAGCACAAAAAGGAGTGGATGGAAAGAAATAATCAAAATAAGATTTGGAATCAATAAAATAGAAATAGACAAACAAAAAATTACAAAGTATCAATGAAAGAAAGACTTAATTCTTCGAGAAAATCAGCAAGATTGACCAACCCTTAGCCACATTAATACAAAAGTGGAGAAAAATATCAAATTTTAAAAAAAAGAAAAAAATACATGTGGGAGGAATATGACCACTGACAAGGAAATCCAGAGAAGCATAGGGACATTAAAAACCTGTATTTGACCAAAATGAAAAATTTTTAAAAGCAAAACAGGTTTCTTTTGATATACACTACTTACAAATGTTAAATCAATATCAGAGAACAAATTTAAACAGCAGTAATTAAAATTTCCCAACCAAAAAAAGCTCAGAGCCAGATAGTTTTATGGTAAAATTCAAGTAGATTTTCAAAGAACAATTAACATCAGCTCTCCTCAAATTATTCCAGAAAATAGAAACAGAAGGAACTTTGCCAAATAAGGCCACATTTACCCTAATACCTGCTATCTAAACCACATAAAGACTCAAACAAAGAAAGAGAATTGCAGAACAACTTCATTTATGATCAAGTATTCTTCATTTATGGGCAAAAATTCTTGATGAAATACTTGCAAACGAAGTCCAATTACACAACAAAAACAATACTCATTATTGTCAAGTAGGCTTTGTTCCAGAGATGCAGGGATGGGTTCAACTTATGTATGGAAACACACACACACACACACACACACACACACACACACACACACACACCCCAGGATGGTTAAAAAAAAAGAAAACTTGAATGGTGAAATTGTTGGAGGTATTATCATACCTAAACTCAAATTGTACTACAGAGCTGTATCAATGAAAACAGCATGTAATTTGAAGAAAAACATATTCATCAGTGGATTAGAATTGAATATTTGAACATAAATCATCAAACATATGTACATCTGATTCTTGGTATATTAGCAAAAATACACACTGGAAAAAAAAGAGAGCATATTCAATAAATTGCACTTGTCTTACTAAATATCTGCATGTAAAAGAATCCAAGTAGATTCCTAATTATGACCTTTCACAAAACTCAGTTCCAATTGGATCAAAGACCTCTACCTAAAACAAAATACGCTGAATCTGATAGAAGAAAAAGTAAACAATAGCCTTGAACTAAGCATCACAGGAAATTATTTTTGAACAGAACACCATTAGCACAGGCACTTATATCAAGAATTAGTAAATGGGACCTTTTGAAATTGAGATTCTGTATGGCAAAGGACACCATCATTCAGACAAATTTCCAGAAGACAGAATGGGAAAATTTTTACTACCTACACATCTGATAGAAAGTTAATATCTAAACTATATAAAGAACTAGGAAAATATGGGATATTAAAAATCAAATAATCATTTTAAAATTGGGGTACATATTCAGCATCCATGTCCAGATATTTCAAGAAAGATTCCAAACAAGAACAAGAAAAGCAGACTTGGTGTACTGGTCAATGTAGTTCTATCTATCTGCATTTTTCATGTTTTTAAAGGGTTTTTGTTTTAAGAAAATTATCATTGAAGAAAATTATTTTTCTCTAAGAAGATAATTTTATTTCTGTCCAAGGAAATGCAATTTATTGTTGTCATATAATCTGTGGGTAATTTGCATCTACTTGAGAATCCTTTTTACATTGATAATCACCTATATGCCTATTGAATGAACCCTCCTTTAAAAATCTTCTTGATTACAAATATTTCATATATGATCAATTTATCTTTCCATATGTCAATATATATATTCTACTAGCAACATTGTTTAAGGAATGGACTATCAGCTTCCAAAATTTTGAATAAATGCTGTTACACTTTTAGGTTGATCTGTTTTACATGTCGTATTAAGAGTTCATTTCGTTTTTATAATCATACAAGTGTATATTTAGGTGTGTGTGTGTGTGTGTGTGTGTGTGTGTGTGTGTGTGTGTGTGTGCTTGTACCTGTTTCAAAGATGACTATAAATAAAAGATTGGAATACTTTTTTTGTAACAGGGAAGGTAGTATAAAAATCCATTAGATAAACTTCCTAAAGGAGGGTTGCCCCATTGTAATAAATCAAATGCTCTTGCGTGAAGTTGTAGAACTGGGAGGTGAGTCAGCTCCAAGGTGTTTCCCAATTGCATTGTTAACAAAGAATAAAAGTGGCCATATGTTATAAAAAAGGGAGACACTGATGGCCAGTCAAAGTATAATAGTAGTTAAATAATACATTGTTTTGTACCTACTTACTTTTCAGAAATATGCTTAATGTTATAATTCACTCAGAATTACATGCTCTCACATGCTCATGAGTAAAAGGCAGCCTATCAGAGACAAAGAAACAGCAAGAGCCATTCCAATCATGTTTTCAGATGCCAATGTTATCAGAAGTCATCATGGTCAGGATACACAGATAAATAGATTAAGGCAGCTTTGGCTCATCTAATATAGCCTATCTCTAGAGACATGCCATCACACAGCACTCACTCATGAATTACCATATAACATGTATAGTAGTCAGATTCTTTATTTTAAAACTGACAGCACATTGAAATGTTTTTTTGTAGTTCCCTTGTAAATCCTTTGACATCCTCATTATCCATCATTAATGTTTGTTTAAATACTTTGTGGATAGTAACTAGCTGATTCTAACTTATAGTAAAATAAAAAGCTCAAACTTTGATGTGGCGCTTTGAAGGAATTATGGAGAACAGGAACTTGTTCCACTGTATATCAAAGCATTTTGTACAATCATAATAATTAATGCAGGCACGATTGAATACATGAATGGAATAGACTATAATTCATAGAAAAATAGGAACATAAAATATTGGATTTATAATTGAATGTATTGGGTTTATAATCAATTATAGCCCAGGTAATTAGTATGTTTGTTGTTAGCAAGAAAGGAAAATGTGAATTAAGTGACAAAATAGATTTATGTATGCCTCTTAATAGTGGTGATTCTTTTTTACCAGAAATGTTGCAATTTGTTATGCTGATGATTTTGAGCATTAGCAATGGTTTAGGGTAAGGGAAGCTCCCATACTCTAAAATTAGTCCATAAATCAGGACAATATTTTGAAAAATATCCCATTGTTGAAAATCATTGTTAAAAGCTCATTTTCCATGACTAGTTAGAATTTATCTTTGTGTACCAGCCTTCCAAATGTACTCCTAGGTATATCCCTCATGGAAATGTGAGAAGTAGAATATTTAACTTAGGTGTTGAAATATAAATTTTGGTTAACTAAGTGCTGACTACCATAGACAGTACCATTCACCTCATTATCTATAATAGCCTTTTTAGTTGCACTGTGAGATATTATTTTTATACCTTTGAAGTATGGGAAGATATATAACTTGTCTGAGTTCATCCTCATATTTCCTATTTCTCTCTGACTTCTTCTTTTTTCTTTTTATTTAAAAGAAGCTCATGGCTCACAGTATGGTCTAGAACTCTCTATACAGAATTTAACTTCATATAAAGAGCATATACAGAGGCACAGAATTTAACTTCATATAAAGAGTATATATAGAGGCAGATATCAGAGCTCCACTTCCCACGTGTTCAGTGGATATTTACCTGATTTTATGTAGTTCTGGAAATCAAACCTGGAGCTTTGTGCATGATGGGCAAACACTGTACTCACTGAATATATCATCTACTATAATTTTAAAGGGCAAAATTGAGTAATTTCCCTTAACTATTCTGTTTACTTATGGTTCATTCACACAGATGTTCTGGACATTAGGTTTTAGGCTGACTTTACTATTAATATAAGTTAGATTTAGGAATACTGAATGGTTTATATTAAACGAATTTCATTTTTGATTTTGTAGGGTTTTTAAATTTTATATAATGAATACTATGCCAATAAAATAAGGATAAATTCACTACTGACCTACTGCAGAGATACGCTGTAGAATTCGCCACTGCTGTCATGTGAATCTCTCATTCTTTTAAATCTTGTCATGTTTTATAAACTCCAAATTGGTTGTGCAGTCAGCATCTGTGACTAATTAGCTGACAAAACAACAAAAAATAAAAAAATCAATATTCTAAACTACACCTTATTACTGTCATTTTGCTAAAAAGAAATTATGACAATTTAGTCTGTTTATCTCTACATTAGCAGAACTTGTCATAGTGACATGTCATGGAATTCACTGGTTTCAAGGTTATCTGTCATCAGGATTGCTGGCCCTGATGCTTACTGAGGAAAAACTGATGTGCTCTGTATTCTATTCTGCTTTAGCACCTTGTGTACCTAAGTTCTAAAACTCGGTCTCATTTTAGAATATGCATTTCTGCTATATTTAAATTTTATATATTTTTTAAGCAGAAAACGATTTAAAGGAATAAAAATCTGTCAACTTGAAAGATAGTTTATCAGCAAGAATGCAAACTGCAAGCATGAGGACCTGAGTTCAGATTTCAGCATCCATGCAAACATTCAGCCACGTGCACATGTGTTTAGAATCTGTGTCAAATGGTGGGTGGAAACAGAAGAATTCCGAGTTTGATGGATATCAGTCTAACTTCAAGTTTTCTGATATGCTGTTTTCAAAGAAACAGCATGGAGACTGGAAGAACACATCACCTGGTTTTCTCCTCTGGTCTCTTTATGCATACTTGTATATGTACTAGTGTACACATGTGAGGAGATGCCACTTTTTGAAGTAGTACTTTCAAAGAAGAAGACAGTTTATAAAATCGCTTACAGAAATTTGGCTTTATAGTATAATCTCTGAAACTAGCATGTTTCCACTTAAATAATTTCTCCACCCTTAATAAGATCAGTTTAGTTTCTTTACGTGTCTCCTTCTAAAAACCCGTTGACTGCATCGTTAATGATGAATTCTGATTTAACACTTTTCTTTCATTTGCATAAAATGAATTATTCAATCCAGCTCAGTCTTAGTGATTTCTCTGCTAAAAGGAGATAAAATTTATTTCTATATAAAGTAATGAAGATTAAAAGATGTTGCACATGAGAAGCATTTAGGGATACGACAGTTACTCATAGGACAAATTATTAGGAACCTTGTGCAGACTTAACTTTTGTGGCCTTGAAGAACAGTTAAGTGTTTTTTTTTTTTTTTATGTTCACTATGAAAAGCACCTACCTTCCTCTTCTACTCCATGATATGCTATTATTTAAAATGTTTATAACACTGAGACATAAATACCCCCAAAGGTAGGCATAACCACTTCTTGCAATGTTCAAAAACATTGTAATAAGAGGTTCAGAATGCTCAGACTTCCCTGAAGCACATCCACTGCCCTCCTCCTTCCAGGGTGCAGGGATCATGTTGGCAGATAGAGTATGAAGAATGTACTTCATTCTTCATTCTACTTGCTATAGACAGTAAATGACAACAAGGAAATAGAATTTTCTGGATGCAGCAGGGCAGCTGCACATACTAACTCATGGCAGTTGTCACAATATGCACAAACCATGTGTTTCCTCAAGCTAGATGAAATCCTAGAATGAAGAGAGGTGTGGGACATGAAGTCCTACTTTTAGATGAGAAGCTATTGGCAATTGATAGCTGTTGGGAGAGGAAAAATCAAATTTCTCAAAGAATGTAGATCCTGGTAAGTCAACAATGCTCCAGTGGAAGATCACATATCCTAGAATATCTAGGAATCAGAAAGGAATTTCTATGGAGAGAGAGAGACAGAGACAGAGAGAGAGACAGAGAGAGACAGAGAGAGAGAACGAACAAAGATAATAATCAAATGTAGTATTGCTGAAGTTATTTTCCTCATGGTATCATCATTAATCTTTCTGGCATCATCTTGCTTCCTTTTTGTTCTTTGTGACTGTTTTACATTTAATTTTGTACTTAATAGAAAGGATTGTATAGCTCATTCTGAAGCCTTCTGCTAAGAAGCCTGGTCATGCTCTATTGAATGTCAATGACGAAACTTCTGTGAAACTGGCATGCACTATTTTGTTCAAATTATAACTGAGAATGGTAAATTACCAGAAATAAAATCAGAAAAAAACACAATCACTGCTTTCTAAGTAAATTTGCTTCTTTTAAAACCATAATATCATGTTGTAATTTGCTTAAAACGGATTGTGTTCATTGTGTAATAGCTTGGAAATAATTTTAAACACTGATGAATAAAGCAAGAGGAACTTTCAAGAACTGATCTTTAAAATTTTCTCTTTGATATTCATAAATGGATCTTGGAATACAGAATGGTTTTGCTCTTGCTGATAATATTTTTCTACCTATTAAAAACGTTCCTGTTTTCCACTTCAAGATATTGGAACTATCTTTGAAATAAATGATGAAATATCATTATTAGACTTTAAAAATACTATTCAATTATTGTCAATTTAAAAGTAAAAAATATGGTCATCAATTTGTAGTGAATCAGTGATTAAATTGCTCATTTCCCATTAAGATGAAACAGTAGATCATGTTATTCCTTTATAGCTAAGATCAAAAGAGATTCCTAGGCAAACTGCAGCAACAAGCCAAATAAATAATCCAAACAATAATCTATACTTACATAATACATAAAAACATTCTAGGTGGAAAGACAGTAAATGCAAGTTAAGATGTTAATCTGATTGTTGTTAGTATGTACACAGATGCACAGATGTATAATCATGAGCACAGTAAGTTATGGAATATTTTCATGACCTTAACAATATTAAAAATGCAATATCTAATTTCCATCCCAGCTGGTCCCCACACTTTTTCCTGATTCCTAAGACAATACTGACTTATTTTGTGACCCATACATTGCCTATATAAATGTACAGAAATGGGAGCTATGAGAACGTTTGTCTGTCACTGGTTGTTTTTCTTAACTAATATTGTAAATGCTCAACTGGGGGTATGGTGCATCCATAAGTACATCTTTTGATTTTATGGGTGAATATATTATGATGTATCCAATTTTAAAAAGTCTATGTCCCCAGTGATGGACATTTACATTGCTATCTTTTGAATCTCAAGAAAATGCTTCTAGTATACATACATTCATATAATGATGTTGACATGATTAATTTCAATGAGTCAAATTGAAATTAGATTGCTTAGAAATATGATTACTCAATTTTTAACTGTTCAAAGCAACTTCTAGATTTTTCCCAAGTCCCACGTTGAAAAGTCCCATCATCATTGTGTGAAAGTTTTGATTATTTGCCATCCTTACCTAGATTTTTCATCAAATCACTTTGCTTTACCAATTTAAAAAGGCCCAGGAAACCAGTCTTAATCTGTGCCTTGTCTAGAATTTTGAAGCTTAGAAAAATAATATTTGTATCAAATTCAGTTAATTTGCCTATAATATTGTGCCAGTTTAGTAAAGAAGAAATTTTAATACTTCTTTTTATGTATGTGAAAATGTACTATTATATAATACCTCAAATTGAGGTAACTGTAATATTCTGTATTGACAAACACATGAAAATGTTAGTGGGCAATTAATTTACATGATTAACCGGGTGGTGGTGATGCATGCCTTTAATCCCAGCACTTGGGAGGCAGAGTCAGGTGGATCTCTATGAGTTTGAGGCCAGCCTGGTCTACAGAGTGAGATCTAGGACAGGCACCAAAACTACATAGAGAGACCCTGTCTCGAAAACCTCCCTCCAATAAAAAATAAAGATTAAAATCAATGATAAATGTCTTTTGTAGGCTGGATGTGGTAGTAAGGTATGCAACTGCTGAGTCTAGTCAAGATGAATCTTGTATATCAGACAAGAGGGTAGCAATAGACCACCATTGCAGAAATAGATATAATTATCATAATCACAGCATGATTGCAAACACAACCAAGAATCATTGATATGGTTAATAGAATATACATGTTCATTGATATTAATAAACAAGAGGATAATAAGAGTATAGTTGATATCTGAAAGCACAGAAGCAGTGAAACAAAATGTGTATCAATAGAAATATTCTTTTTGTAACAGCAGTGAGGCACAATACTCCCCTTTCTGTGTCTAAATTAAAATCAGTTCTCAGAAATAGCAGTGATCTTGTTATTGGAAGAACCTAGTCACTTAAAGAAATACACAGGAATAGTACACTATCTTAGAGACTATAGTAATGGTGGAGAGGACTGATGATATAACTTACTAATTATAAATTGAATGATGTGAAATAATTCTTCCAAGACTTTAGGAATTAAGGTGTACAACACCATAATCAAAAATATCACCAGGAATTGAGCTTGGATATTTCATTGTCTCTGCACATCTATGCTATACTAATTACATTGGATGCCAGATGATAGAAGACGAGCAGGAAATCCAGTGAAATTTTCTTAAACCCAACACTATGTCTGCTGTATAGTTTGTTCAATATTGATATGTTAGAAGAAAAATATTAAAATCAATAATTGCATTCAATGTAGAAAATGCATTAAACTAGCAAAAGAAACTACTGCATTAGAAGACAGTTAAAAGTAGCATGAAGCTCAATGGGTTAAAATAATATTCTTTTTTTTGTTATGGTCTTAGTGTTTTTATTTTTTTCAGTGCCTTGAAAGTTTGCATTGTATAAGTCTTCCATTTTGAATCCACCTGGTTTAAATGAATCCCTAGGGGAGTCTTGGTCCTGGAGGACATGGCAATGGAGGGGAGGGCCTGGGGGGAAGGTGACAGTGGGTGTGGGAGGGGGGAGGACAGGGGAACCCATGGCTGATGTATAAAATTAAAACACATAATAATATTCTTACAATAAATTACCTTGAAACATTTAAGACTGTAAGTCTTCACTATAAACAGTGTTAGTAATAGTGCTCAATAATTGTCACTTTTTATAAATAATAATAATAATACTAAGAAGAAGAATAACAAAGCCCAGATAGACTTACTCATAAGTTTTACATTTTTGTGCTACATTACGTAATGTTTGCTTCTAATCATAGAATTAATTATTAACTAAGTTAATAGGAATGAGAGCTAAATTTGAGAATATCATTCAATGTCATTAATTTTAATGGACCCAAGCTATAGAAATACTGTGTAAATGGGCACTGTCTAAAAATATCATTCACAGTAAAATTTTTCTCTTTTTAAACTTTTTTCCAATTTTATCATAATTCAATCCTCTTTATCTTATTTTGTGTATGTATTTCCACTGCTGTTTCTTCTTTCAACCTTCAGATAACAAAAGCTTCTCAGACACGCAAAATTTCTGAAAACTCTATAGCTTTTTTAAAATTAATTTTTGTTGCTCTTAATTTTATTTTCTTTGTTAAGCCTGTTTTGGGGCCTGTCATATTCAGTATTTAATTTTGCTGGAGGCCTTTCTATTTCTATGATTCTGTTTTGATGTTCTTTACAATGTGCACTTTAGCATGTGCTATCCATCTTGCATATTTCATATTATCCTCTGTTAGATAACCTACTATACCCACTATAGTTTATTAAATACTCAGTCTAATAATTACAATGCTTTTTTATTATTTTCTGTTTCTGATAATGGCTTTATAAAATGCCTTCAATTTTGTTAACAACTTTAGTTTTGGGTTTTATTTTATTTTGGCTGAAATGAAGTTTGTTAAAAGTTGTCTAAATGCCATATATGTTTGAAATTCTTCTGATATTTTTGTTCAGCTTTCCCTGTTGTCTTTGAGTTTAGTTTTCAAATATACTCCTCTTTCCAAAAAAGATTTCTTCTTTGTCTCTCGAAGGCCTTCCCTGCTATTCTTATAACAGCTCTGTGGTGTCACATCGAGGGGTAAAGAACAGGATGACATGGTCCAATTAATCACAGAGTTATTTCTTTCTAACAGCAATTACAAGATTTTGTGGACATGTATTCTTGGGATATAAGAAATCTTCACAAAGTTTTCCTGGTTCCCTCTATTCTTTGTTGAGATAAAGGAATAGCTGCGTAGACTGAGAGGTCTCTTCCTGTGAGTGGAAAGTTTCTTCTGAAAGTTTTTCTTTGGCCAGCGGGTTTTTGCTGTTAAAGGCTTCCACGTATTTCAGAGAAGCTGTACTTTCACTACCTCATCTACCCTATCCTTCCCTGTTACTAGAGAGATGGTGAGAATTTCCTACATTTGTACCAATATGAATCTAATATAATTCTTGCAAGTAGCATCATATACCTCTGGGAAGTATTTGAAACTTCTACTCATGACTTGGAAGTTTTTAAAATACTGCACATTCAGATTCTTCCTTAAGAATTAGCTGCTCATAATCTCTTTCCAGTTTATGACTCCACAGCTTCTGTTGTGTGGCAGGTATCTCAGTTGTGAATGCAGACACGCCTGTCTCTTCAGATTTCAGGGTAGTGGGTTACTGTGTAAATTGAATTCTTTGATTAGTTAAGAAGAGTCACATATTTTCAATGCAGCTCATTTTCTATTGTCATGAATATACTTCAAACACTTCCCAGCTTTTATTATTGGGAAAATGTAAAAAGATGCTCCATTATTTTTATTGTTGGAATAATAATAGCTATCACTTTTGAAAATAATAACACTGATGCTATAATGTGATTTGGATGCAATAAAACTTTTGATTCTGACAGGATACTTCTGCATAGAATTAAATTTCCAACACTTCATCCGAATAATACATCTAATCTTTTTAAAGCACCTTCAGTGGAGTTAATATGGATAATTAAGACAAAAGCTAAGATAAAGGGAGAGCCTGGCTTGGTGTCTGGAAAAGTCTTATGTAACACTGCCATCAGCTCCAGTATTTGATTTGCTGTGAAACAAGATGAAAAGAAGTTAATTCATGCTTTCTCTGTATTTAGCTCAAAATTCTGCTTTGTATGCTAACTCCAAAACAGAAAACAAGTATCCATTTTCAATTTTCATTATCTGTTTCAATGAGGAGTGCCTCCTACAGGATGGGGGTTTGAACAGTTGGACCGAGTTGGTGTACTGTTTGGGAAGATTTAGGAGGTCCAGCCAAGCAAAAGGAAGTGTGTCGCTAGGGGCAGACTTTGAACAAACAAGCCTAAAACGGTCCCTATTCCCTCTCTCTGCTTTGGGCTAATGGTTACAATGTAAGGTCTCAAGTTTCTCACTTCAGCTTACTTGACACCTGCTGCCATGTTGTCCCCACCATTATAAACCTGAGCCACAGTTTCTGTTTGGAATGACTATTCTAACTGTGTAGAAGTTCAGTGAGTTGAATACCCTTTGAATGTGGTTGATATCTCTCTCCCTTGTCTTTCACACACACACACACTCACACACACACACACACACACACACACACAACACACACACACGTATACTAAAGTTTAAAATAAATTTTAAAAGTAAACAGAGAATGTGCCAAGAGAGCATTCAATGTTTGTTCTGAGATTCTTTGGAAGAAAGTTCATGGTGGATTTTATTCAGCAATAAATTTGCAAAGACATTTTATTTTTTAATATTCTTAAATAATAACTTTATGCATAATTATGTGTGTGCATTTTATGTTAAATGTTGGCATTTTTGAAAAGCAGAAGAGGGAGTTAGATACCCTGAAGTTAGAGACAGTTGTGTTTGTAAGCAACCAGATGAGGGTTCTGGGGAAGGAACTCAGGTCCTGTTCAAAAGCAGAAAGTGTTCTGAACCATTTATTTATCTCCCAAGCCCCTGTAAATACTTAATGGACATACATTAATAATTATATAGAGAAATAAATTAATTTGAAATGTAATATACTTAACTTACTTTGCCTGATTAATTCAGAAATACTAATTTACTGTCATGCATATTTATTCCCTAGTTGTTACAGATATATTATGTCAACTCAGCCATGATTTAAAAGTAAATAAGAGGGTAAAATGAATCTCACTGAAATAACATTTTCTATTACTTTAAAAACAAGTAGAATATATTTGAAGATATTTACCAATATCAAAGTTGTTAAAAAGAAACCGACATTATTTTGTCAAAATGATTTGTTGGCTAACATGAAGTATTTGTCTTTATTGTATATGTAATCTAACTCTCAAAGTAGGTAAGACTTTAGAGATGCTGTGAGAAAAACATAAAAATGTATTGATAACTTAAAGTACTGGTTGAACATTCTGTTTAAGTTTTGTTTAATTTTGTTATTAGACTTTAAAATTTGAAAACAAAGAAATGTATGTTTTAGTATATTGCTATTTGAGTGTACTTAGATCATACATAACTACAGGTCTAGAACTCTTATAGAGTTCCAAATTATCATCTAAACACTTCTTTTTTAGGTCATTCTCTTGAAATTTCTTTTTTTTCTTTCTCACTTTTTTTAATTTATTATATTTGTGTTTTAATTTTACACATCAGCCATGGGTTCCCCTGTCCTCCCCCATCCTGTCCCCACCCCCATCTTACCTCCATCCCCTCCCCTCCATTCCCATCTCCTCCAGGGCCAAGACTCCCCCGGGGATTCATTTAAACCTGGTGGATTCAGTACAGGCAGGTCCAGTCCCCTCCTTCCAGGCTGAGCAAAGTAAATACTTAAAACATAAAATTATATATAACCTGGAAAATATTCTTTCATGTGCAGACATTCTAAGAGAATCATTTTTGTATTTCATTTATGAAAAAATTGATTTTTCATGGTAAAAAATGGAGCATAAACCCTCATATAATTAATGTCAAGTATTTCACTAAACATGTTATTTAATTGAACATGTCTGTGTTTTGAGTGGACACTTTCATATACACAATGCTAGCTAAAAATTAAGCCAGTATGAAATGATTGTGTGCCCATATTAACATCTATTCTTTCATTTATAACTACCCATATCTCCTTATATAATTCAAAGTTACTTTGTATCAAGTATGTTTGTGAAACATTTGAACCTAATTATAAATCTTCTGACTAGAAAGTTAGTTTCATTCTTAATTTTGTTTATTTTCTATGAATAAACTTCAATCAAAAACATTTTCCTCTAATTTAGTGTTTTGAGAGCTATAATTTAGTAATATGTATAATTGAAGATGATCTAAAATTATCAATACATAAAACAGAGGTATGTCATATTCACTTTGAAGACATGCTTATGTATAATAAGCTATCCACACATACTTATTTATATGTAAATTTTATTATGTACTTTTAAACATTATGAACACTATTTGCTTTTCATTGTATTTAAACTATTTTTATGAAGGCCCCTGCTCTGCCATTTGAGCAAAAAGTGCAGTGCTCAAGAATAGCAGTGTCTAAGCTAAACAACCTGTAAGAAGATACTGAACACAGAGGATGTGATGCAGAAGTTCAAGATTTGCCTTGGTTTCACACTTGATTTTTTTTTTTTCCTGCTCAGAAAAACTTGCTACACAAGTTTGAGACACTCACATTGGTTCACAAACAGGTATAACTTATTCTGAGGCTTAAATATAATATGAACAGAATCCAAACTTCTTTCTGTTATTTTGTACAAGACACCATAATAATAACTATAGCTGGGATATCAGCAGAATTTCTTTGGATTACCTCATTTTCTGTTGAATAATTGCTTGTATTTACTTCTGTTATTTTCTTATGTCTGTGTATTTTTTTTTATTTAAAACTTTTGTACAATATTTTCTTTCCCATTCTTCAATTCCTTCCCAAATATCCCCATCTTTCTATGCACCAAATACATAGCTTTTCTCTTATAAATAATTCAAAACAAAGAAAAATCCTCAATAAGAAACAAAGAAAAATATAACAAAAAGACATGAAAAACAAACAAAAGAAACACCAACAACCAAATGAATGAGAAAACAAAAAGCATGGTGGTAGATCTGTGATAACTGATTATTCCTGAATAGGGGCCTCAACTGACCTGGACTGTGGTTGATAGACATTTGAGAAAATGGTTTTTCCTTTTCCTACCAGGTTTCATTTGCAAATAATTTCCTGGTTAGGAGTGGCACTTTGTGTCCACTTCCTCTTCTTAATATTGGCATTTTGTCTGATTTGAACCTGTACAGGTACTATTCATGTTATCATAGTTTTTGAGAGGTAATATGTGTATCAGTCCTGGTGTGTCTGGAAATCAGTTTCCTTGCACTTGTACATCAACTCTGGCTCCTAGAATTTTTTCACTTCCTCTTCAGCGTATCTCACTGAGCTGTTAGGGATGGGTTTAATAAAGTCATCCCCATTTAAGAATGCATACTCAAAAGTTTCACATTCTCTACATATTGTCTAGTTTGAGTCTCTTTGTTAATTATCATTTAATGCAAGAAGAAGCTTCTGTGATAAGGGTTGAGTGATGATCTGATCTAAGGGTATAGTAATATGTCATTACATATCCATTTATTGTTATATTCTTTTAACAGAATAATAATAATGGGCTTTCCTTTATGGCAGTGACCTATCTTAAGTTTTGGTTACATTAGCAGTCATCTCATGGGAATTCCTTAAGTCAAACAGAAAAAACATTTTGTTGCTTCCATAACATCTTTGCCTGTATTGCACCTGTATAGCATATAGGTATTTTGCTGTTGGGGATTGCAGGCTTTGCATCTGGGTAATATTAATGATTTTTCTCCCTAGTGTTGTACAAAGTAACTTCAAATACAATGAATGTCAATAGTATGGGTCAAGATTCTCATTGGCACCAGCTCAATTTTTCCATTTTAGAGGACACAAGTCAGTTGTCTTTTAAGCAATAGGCCCTAGCCATCAGACTATGAAGAGTAACCAATAAACCGATTTGAGAATGTGTCTATAGAATCCTTTTGAAAAACTACTAAACAGGCTGTAACCCAAACCTAACACTGGGGCTGTTACTTGGTGGCACAAGATTCCCAGTTGAGGCATTTCCATTATATGGTGAAATCATTTAAATTCCTTTCATATCTGTATGTGTTTAGGGAAGTATTTACAGTAGCAGTTTCCCACACAGCTTTTCAAGAGGTCTGTATTGTTACTTGTCATATTTCTTCTGTGCATTGCCCTTTCCAATTTAGTCCACTCATTCTAGTTCCCCTTTATCATTTTTAAAGTACAATTTTCTACTACCCCTCCTTTGGAAGATCCCTTGCTCCCCACTACTGCCTTAGCAACAACCCAAACTCTGTGGTTATCTGTGTGGAGACACATATAGCTGACGCTTAAAAGCTAACATCCACATATCAATGGAATTGTGTAATATTTATCACTTGGGGTCTGGATGACTGTTTCTAGATTCATCAATTTACACGAATAAAATCATTTGAATTTAATTTTTACATTTTGATCATATTCTTCCCCTCCTCTAAGACCTTCCAGATCTTCTTCCCTTCCCTTCCCACCCAAATTTAAGTTTTCTCAAAAAAACAAACAAAAAACCAGTACAACAACAAAATTAACCCAAACCAAGAAAACCAAATGAAAATATGCCCTCAAAAATATAACCAAATAAAAGTGCATGCACACATTCTCTCCTCTCTCTCTCTCTCTCTCTCTCTCTCTCTCTCTCTCTCTCTCTCTCTCTCTCTCGTGCACACACACACACACACACACACACACACACTTGTTTTTTGGTTTGGTTTGGTTTTTTTTTTTTTTTTTTTTTTTTTTTTGTTTTTTTTTTTTTGGTTTTTCGAGACAGGGTTTCTCTGTGCAGCTTTGCGCCTTTCCTGGAACTCACTTGGTAGCTCAGGCTGACCTCGAACTCACAGAGATCTGCCTGGCTCTGCCTCCTGAGTGCTGGGATTAAAGGCATGCGCCACCACCGCCTGGCTCACACTCGGTTTGATTAATTCATTTAAAAAATAAAAATAATAGGTTGAAACAGAAAATATCATATTGAAACTATACAAGACAGACCAACAGAAGGAAAAGAGACCAAGGGAAAACATACAAACCAGTGACCCATTTGTTCACACACAAAGGAATTCCAAACAAAACAAAACAAAACAGCAACCCACTAAACTGGAAGCCATAATACATGTGCAACGGGCCTACCTGGTGCAGACCTGTACAGGCTCTCTGCTTTCTGCTTCCCGTTCTTTGAATTCATATGAGCTATGATCATGTTGATTTAGAGGGCCTTGTTTTCTTGACCTTCTCCATCTTTACTGCATCTAAAACTTTTTCTGCTTCCTCATCCACGGGGCTCACTGAGCTATGAGTAGAGGGATTTGATGGAGATAGTCCATTTAGATCTGTCTGATTGTTCCAAATTCTCTCCGTATTTTCTGGTTGTGGGTCTCCATATTTGTTCTCATCTACTGAAAGAGAAGTCTCTGAGTGAGACACTGATCTATGAGTATCTCAGAATATCATTAGGATTCATTTTATCTTTACGTATTTTTATGCCAGTATTAATTGCTTTTACCCTCCATCTCTGGGCTATCTAATATGAGGTTCTTGGTCACTCAAGCAGTGTTAGGTATGGGTTCCATCTCATGGAGATAGCCTTAAGTCGAATCAGTTATTTGTTGGTTATTCCCACAAGTATTGTGTTCTATAGATCTTGGAGCCAGTATGACATTCTAGATAAAGGCTTTGTGGCTGGCTTGGTGTTTACATTTCAGATGAAAAATGTTCCATTGTGTAAATGTACCGCGTTTTCATTACCCATTCATCAGTTGATGGACAGCTCATCGACTTCCAAATTCTGGATGTTTTAATTGAGCAGCAATAAACACAGATGAACAAGTATTTCTACAGTGAGATATAAAGTCATTTGTGCATGTACTCAAGAATGACATACCAGCATCTTGTGGTAGACTGAGTTTGAGCCTTTTGAAAACATCTGCACAGATTCCCATAATGGATATACCATGCTGTACTCCCATCAGCAATGATCAAGTGTTCCTCTCTCCCTGCATTCTCACTAGCATGGCCTTTAAATTTTTAAATAATCTGCCTTTACCTAATGGCTAAAGATGTTGAAAATTTAAAACTCTTTCTTAACCCTTTGTGTTTCATCATTTGAGAACTCTCTGTTTAGTTCCATACCCCATTTTTTTTAAAAAAAATGGATTATTAGTCTTCATAATGTTCAGTTTTTCTTTTTAGATCTTTATTTACTATAGATACAAACCCTCCACCTAGAGGGCTAGTATTTATAATATATGTATAATTGATAAAAAGTATTTTCTAACTCTGCTGTTTTGCTCAAATAATTGTGTCCTTTGTTTTATAAGAGCATTTTAGCTTAATTATTGGATTTAATGTCTATACTATCAATGTCTTGTTCAGAAGATCTTTTATTATGCCAATTAGATAAAAAGTCCTATTTTTGCTTCTGTCTGCTTAATGGTGTATGGCTTATGGTGAGCTAACTGAGCCATTTGAGTTGAGCTTTATGCAGTGATAGCTATAGATTTGTTTTTGTTATTCTGCATGCTGTTCTCCAGTTTGACTAGCCCTTTTTAAAGGCCTTATTTTCAGTAAACACAGCCTCAAATATGATGAGTGATATTGTTGATACATTTTTAGATGATTTAAATTGTTTTTATGGTAATTCTACACATTGAGGTTCAATGTGATAATATATTCTGATACATTTGTACATTATATTTTCTTGTATATTTAATAAACTTTATTTTTATTCAATGTTTACTTCATTAAATATCTATTTCACACTATGCTCTATGGTGTAAACTATTTAAAATTGGCACTAAGTGTTATGAGGAACAAGTGTAATGATTTCACAAAATCACAAAACATTGTTACAGCTATATGGTATCTAGGAGTGAAAAAAATGAAATATTTTGAATTCTCACTTACAAAATATTGCATGCAAATGTAAGGCATTTACAAGGAAAGACAGGTCAGTAAACATAAGCATGCAGCAGACACAAGTTCATAAAAGGTAATTCATTTGTTATAAAGGTAATGGTAAGAGGTGGAGAAATCAGTAGAAACCTGGAAAACTTGCAGAGATATTTTAGTACACCTGTAAAAAGTTTCAAACAGCAAAGTGTTAGAATATGGATATAAAAGAGTTATTATGTTATGTAAGGTCTTCAGTGTGGGGGATGTATTGATCAAAAGCTGAAGAAAAAATATCACAGGAAAGAGGATTTTTAAATGAACGAATTTCTTTGCATTAAATCTTAATCTGTCTATTGTGAAAACAATTAAATGAAGGATAGATGTAGTGCTTTTTAAAAGAGTTCAAGAGGACAAAATAATGGTTGAAAAAGAGAAAGTAAGTAGCTATTAATGTACATAAGCATCTTAAATTAAAATATATGTACCAGGGAGATAGTTTATGGAGGTGTGATGGTTATGGGAAAGAAATGAATCCATGCAGACTGCTGGATTTCCGATTCGGTCTATAGGGAAATCAGTGCCATCAAAGCAGTAGGCAGGCTTATGCATAGGAAGAACACACTGGGTCTGACTTTACAACCGTTTTAATGTACTGATCTGCACAACGTGCCCAAACTCTTCACTCCGTACCCCTTAGCAATTGAAAAATGACATAGATTGGGACAGAAGTTCATTCCTTGTGACAGTTGGATAAAAGTGACTGAGAGGACTTTGTGATTTGCACAAGACTGAAATTCCTGGGCCTTGAACTTTGGCGCATCTTCAATTTGAGCTAGGGAACAACCCACGATGATGTCCTCAGGTGAAAGCAGTCTCTCATCTAGTCTTAGATCTAGTGTCCTTATTCCTCTCTCACTTTCACATCCAGTTCATTCTGGAATTGTTTACTCTTGTGTTTAAAAGATAAGTGTTTGCTGCCTGGTGACAGAGATGCTTGCTGATCTGCCTACGTCCTTTCCTCTGCCTCTCAGTTGCTTTGACATTTCTTTTCTTATCTCCTTCCATAGAGACCATTTAAGTTGGGAGTTACAGATAACTCACATCAAAGTTAATGCTAAAATTTTTGAAGAAAATGAAGCCAAGACTTGAAAGATAATATCAAGGGAAGGCTGTTAGCTTTTTGTGCTTGATTTAAAAAAAAAAAATAGTTCTTTTAATGTTTGAGAGTATAGTTACATTGTTTTTCAATTACATTTTCTCCCTGGAAATCCTTCCAGATACATTTGCTTGCTCTCTTCACATTCGTTACCTCTTTTTCTATTAATTGCTAAATATGTATGTGTATGTGCATGCATAAATGAGCAAACCTACTCAGTCTGTATAGCGTGACTTACATGTATGCTTTCAGGGCTGACCCATGGATGACCAGATTTTGTGCTTTTCCATAGAATCCCTATTTTTCCTCTTCTCTGCATTCTTTAGCTGCTTGCAGTTCTTTGTGTAGGGCTCACACCTCCTGAACATCCCCGTCCACATTGGCATCTCTACTAGTGCGCTCTATTTTTATTGTACACGTGCTGTTAGGAGACTCCTGAGGGAAAAGTCATTTAATCAATTACACTTTCACTTGGATTTTAATGATTAATAACTTCCTGGTAGGCAAAATAATAGTGACATAATGAACAGTAATAGCACTTCATTACAAATGCCTGAGTACTGAATTTGTGCAAGAACAAAGGTCTTTCTGCTCAAAATTGGTTACTGTTCATTGTGGTTCTTGATATGGCTGAAAATTATTTTATAATAAAAATAGAAAACTATAGCAAAAGGAATAAATGTTATTTCTTGGGCTACATTAGAATAATTTATTATGATAAATATAGTGTGACATAGATGAGTAAGTTAGAAAAAAGGAGAACACAACATGTAAACTCAGTTTGTTTGAGGGTTACTTATTACAACAGTACAGAATACAAGTAAAATGAACATGTAAATTGTGAGAATTGAGAGAATATGAGACTTTTTTGAGGAAAGTTATTGAGATTAGGAGAAAGAGAAGACACAATGCTTGGGATTTGAGGGATATTCAATTAGGGTGGATGATCATTTTTTAGGAAATATGGAATTTTCTTAGCACAGTCATCATATTTTGACCTCCAATGAACAAAAATAATTTACTTCTTCTTAGTGATTAGTAGGAGGTAGACACTTTATGTGGTCTCCTGTATATCTCATTGGTATTTTAATACCTCAATTTTAGTATTCTCAATTAGTATTATTAATTATATTGCCTCTTTAAGTACATATAAAAAGAAGCTCCAGCTAGAGATATATCTAATAAAGAACAGAATTGAGTCAGCTTCCTGTTAGAATGACCAAGGAACGTGAAAAATTTTATACCTAATGGTAATGATCACAGAAAACATTAATATTTGTCCTAATAGAGGTTCAAAGTTGAAAAATTCTTGATATCATACTTATTTTATTTCATATCTAATCAATTTTATTCAATATATGTTATTCATCAATAACATGACAAAAGCTAATTGTTCTTAGTAAAAAGAACTCATCTTTGGTAGTTAGGCATGTACATGGCATATCAAAATCATGGTAGATCATTAGAAGATCTTTTAATGATTTTAAATAATAGAAGGAGATTGTACAGAATTGTGGAATGCTCTATAGCTTCATTTTCCATTGTATGAAGATAAAATGAAGTTATCTTTACAAACACAAATCAGCTTGATTCCCAGACTCTCCTGGGTTTGAGTAGTGACCCCTAAGCACAGTGCTCAACCATTGATTGTCATTTTTTTAAGGAAGACAGAAATTATTCTTTATCATTTTGTACTATTATGCAGTAAGAGTATTCCTAATTTAGAAAAATAATTAATTTACTTTATATTTTCTTTGTAGGTATATAAATAGATATGCAATTTTGAATTATCTACATAACTTGCAGGTTGCCTGGTTGAGAGATAGAGGACTAAGCCAGGAAATCATGAAAAAACACACTGTTTTTGACAGTTAGTGGTGGTGTGCCTCCAATTTTCTAAATTGCAGAAGAATGGGTCTAGGCTCCATGTAATGTGACTGCTTCATTTTTATTAAAGCATCTAAATTTGTAAACCTAGAGATGCAGATATAATCTCAAGTGCAATCTTCCAATCTACTCATTTATTTCCACTTTATAAGTGAATTTCGGGAATTTTCAGTGAATTTATTCTCATCATCCTAGAGTGTGATGCATATATATTTGATGTTTTATCTTTCTGCAAATTTACATAATAATTTTATATCTTCTCTTGTTTATTCACTTAAATCAACATACTGACTCCTAACTTCAGTTAAAAAGTGTGATGAAAATTGTTGCTAGTACCTAAGACTCATAGAATCTTGCCAAAGAGGAAAAGAAAGATTTCAAGAGGCACAGGGCCAGGTGTCTGCTGCTAGCTAATGTCTTCAAGACATGGCAGGGAAGCTACAGCAATGAATTCTTGGCAAAACAGTGCCCAAACAAGACCTGCATAATGATAACTCACCACATCAGTTGACAGGCCTCTGTAGTTGTCAGAAATTCCAAAGGTTTCTAGACATAGAGGGGAAGATACAGGCTGGTGAGAAAGGGTGCTATCTGATAGGTTATTGAATCCTGAGTGGTCAGCCCTTGTCTTAGTTAGGGTTTCTATTGCTGTGAAGAGACACAATGACCATGACAAATATTATAAAGTAAAACATTTTATTGGGGCTCACTTACAGTTCAGAGGTTTAGTTCCTTGTCATCATGGCAAAAAGCATGGCAGTATCCAGACAGATATAGTGAAGGAGAGGTAGCAGAGAGTTCTACATCTGGATCACCAGTCACCATGAAGAGAGAAAGACACCGGGCCTAGCCTGATCATTTGAAACCTCAAAGCACACTCCTCTAGTGACACACTTCATCCAACAAGGCTACACTATTCCAATAAAAGCTCCAAGTCCTAATCCTTTTAAGTAGTGCAAAGCCCTATCAGCCTGTGGGGGCCAGTTTCACAGAAACCACTACAGCCCTATACACATATATAGATAAACAACACTAAATTTCCACTTGTATAGTTATTATTTTGATATTGATTGTGTTTTTCATATATATATATATATATATATATATATATATATATATATATAATGTATTGCTATATATATAGCAATATATATATATATGTAATATATATAATGTATTGCTATACTCCTTATAGGTATTCTTAATAATCAATGGTTTTTTTAAAACTCTGTCCTTAAATTTTTAACCTTCTTAAATGTTCACCGGTTTACAATTTCCTATAATTACTTCATATTTTCTTAGAGATTTTCATGTTTTAATCAGTCATTTAAAGTTCCCATTGTGATGGTTAATATTACATACAATGTTTGAAATTATTATGCTTAAGGGACCAAACAGCAAAAAGTGTCTCTAACATATAAGTCCCTAGCTTGCACAGGATGTACCCAAGCACCCATCTTTCTTTTTTTGTAGTTATTGAAGACTATCCTGAATTGACTGACTTTGTAAAATTTGCTGTTTTTGCAAGATAATAGTTTATAAGACTAACTGGTATTTCTACTTTTATAATTAAACATGTTTACTCAGCTTAAAAGATGAGTAGGACAACTTGGAGGAAACATGCTAAATAAGGCTCTGCCTACACACAGGTTGAATGCATGCAATCTTCTTATATGTATTCAGGATCATGGTGTATCTCTGAGAAACCCCAGACCCATAACAATCTTTAATAATTCTAGCAGCCATGTTGTACCTTATCATGGCTTTAGTGATTACTTTGTCTTTACAGATTATTATTTATGGGCAAACCGTGGATATATTATTACACAATATAGTAGAAATTATGGGAAACAGAGCTTCAGTATGATTTATTTCATACAGGCTAGGGATTGGCCTTCACTTAATATTGTGCATGTTAGTGTCAGGAACTTTACATAGGTCTAGTGTCATTCAGTTTTGACTTAAACTTTGTTTAAGTACTTCTTAACAGGTCTGCATCTAGAAGCTCTTCTTATAAATTTTAGATCATCTGCTTGTGTTAATGTTTATGTATATGAGTACTTCACCTGCATGTATGACTATGCATCATGCACATGTACTGAACATAGAGTCCAGAAAGGGTATCAGATCCCCCAGGACCGAAGTTATAGAAAGTTGTGAGTCACCACTTGGATACAAGGAATGGAACACAGGGCCCCTGGAAAAAACAGCCAGTCCTCTTTACCATTGAGTCAGCTTTCTTGTCTCTCTTGCATCTCTTGTGTTATAAAACTCATTATGTTGCAAACTTTTTGGTCATGTGGAACACAATGGATGAATGTGAGAACTTAGTCATTCTTTTATTGTTACTTTTGAGATGTAGCACAATCTTTACTAATTGTTACTTCATGCATATGTACATATACATATATTCCTAAATATAATCAGAGCATTGTGTAAAATGCTGCTTGAATGTAGGTTTCTGGACTGCTCATTTGGCAACAGTCAACCAATTGGTGTGTTCTTCCCTGAGAAAGACCATCTCTTCTGATCCGTGCCTCAGCTGCATATAGGTCTTTGTGTAGGGAAGTATAAAAGTGTAACCAACTTATTTAACATACTTAATTAATATTATTCTTTACATTTTACATAAAGGAAGCACAAAGAGTTATAAAATAAAAAGTATATAAGGTAATATTTAAAAGCAGAGGCCTGAGTTTTAAAATTGTCACTGTGAACTGACATTGAACAACATGTATCCAAGAGGCAACTGCCTTCTCTTTACATTTCAGAGTAATGGCACTGTATTATGATTTTTACTTTAAATAAAATGTCTCACTTTCATGAAGTGGGGTAGATATGAAACAGTATTAAAACTAATAAGCATTATGAAATAAGCAATTTATAACAAACAAAATTAATGTTTTAAAATTTATTTAGAGAATAATAGAGACGGAGGTAGATAGAGAAAATAAAGATTAAAATAATAATACACTAAAACTTCATGAAATAAATCTAAAAAAAGTTTATATTTCAGGGTCATAGAGAAAAATACAATTATCAATAACACTTTAATTTGCAGCTCATTTCATCCATGAATGTATGATGAGTGAGTGGTTTGTGAATGTTTAGAAAAGAGCTGTTTATCATTTGGAAAAAATGCCTTTCTTACTCATCTTTAACATATGCTGAAATAAGGAAAAATTCTGAGAATGATTTTTTTAGCCTCATTTCTATATGAAAACCTGCTCACGAGTAAACTTTACAGAAGAGAATCTGTTAAACACAACTGTGAAAACCAGCACGGGCAGGCAAGCTTGGGCTGATTGTCATCTCCTAAGTGTGGCAAGCTGTTCCCCTTCACACATTATAAAGAATGTTATAAAAGAAAAGTTATCATAGCACTGGGATGCCATTTCATCCATGTTTCATAGACATCAATTTATAATCCTATAAAATTTATATTTAATCAAAACTGAGTGTATTCTGTCAACTACCATCATCAGTAGAAAGAGCTTTAAGGCTACAGGGAGGGATGCCTGTTCTTAGTTGTTTAGAAATGGCTGGTTTAAGCATGCAACAATTAGTGAAAAAAGAGGCCATGAATTAGAAGGAAATAAAGGAAAAGCATATAGGAGGGTTTGAATGGAGGAAACAGAAAGAAGAAATATTGTAATTACATTGTGATCTCAAAAATATATCTTATGTACCTCTTAATGAAAATATTACATCAAATGAATAAAGATGTTCACACATATACATGTGTACACACACATATATACAACACACACAAATCTATCTATCATCTATCATATACATATATATATATGTGTGTGTGTGTGTGTGTGTGTGTATGTGTGTGTGTAAGTATGCATGTATATATAACATTTTCTTTTACCCATACAGATATTAATTTAAGGTAAAATTCACTGATTTCATAAAACACCTTCTTAAAAGTGAGCAAGTTGAAAACATTTTAATTAAATTGTAACACAAATCTTAAAATATTTTATAGCCAGGCACACACCTGTAATCCCAGCACTTGGGAGGCAGAGGCAGGCAGATCTCTTTGAGTTCGAGGCCAGCCTGGTCTACAGAGGTAGTCCAGGACAGGCTCCAAAGCTACAGAGAAACCCTGTCTTGAACCCCCCGCCCCCAATAAAAATCTTATAATATAATCCCAGAGCCAGATATTGGGGTGAAAGCTGAAAGATCAGAACTGTCAGCCACTAGCTTAACCTCTCTGAAATCCTCAGCCTCCAGAGAGAGACTTCCTGTTTACTCACACCTTATATACCTTTCTGTTCCCTGCCATCTTCCTTCCTTCCTAGTGCTGGGATTAAAGGTGTGTGCCACCATGCCTAGCTCTGTTCCTAGTGTGGCCTTGAACTCTCAGAGATTCTCTCTGCCTCACCAATGATAGGATTAAAGGCATGTGCTACCACTTCCTAACCTCCATGTTTAATTTAGTGGCTGGCTTTGTTCTCTGATCCCTAGGCAAGCTGTATTGGGGTACACTATACATCACCACATTAAATTAGGATAGAAGGTGAATTAGATACAGTCCTTTGTATTCACAAAAACAGGGTAGACAATAGAGTATTTTCTCTGAATTCGTCAAATGCAAATGGACTAGACATTGTTGATATATTTATTGCCTGTATATGTTGTACATAGTTTTCTTATATTACTTATAACCTTCTTTTTTTATTTTAGACAAAAAGGGGGAAATGTGATATATTATGTACCTTGATGTGCCTTGCCAGGAGATCAGAGAACAAGCCAGCCACTAAATCAAACATAGAGGTCAGGCAGTGGAAGCACATGCCTTTAATACTAGAAGTCAGGAGGCAGAGATCCATCTGGATCTCTGTGAGTTCAAGGCCAAACTGGAACAGAGCCAGGATTGGTGGCACACACCTTAAATCTCAACCCTTGAAATCTCATGCTTTTGCTTGGGAAGACACACACCTTTAATCCCAGCGCAAGGAAGAAAGGAAGATGGCAGAGCACAGAAAGGTGTGAGTAAACAGGAAGTCTCTCTCTGCAGGCTGAGGGTTTCATAGAGATAAAAACATGGATGGCTTGTTCTGTTTCTCTGATCTTTCAGCTCTTACCCCAATATCTGGTTCTGTGCTTTTTATTAATAAGGCTGTTTAGCAATTAGTGTTACATTAAAAGTATTTTTTCTCCTTTTTTATTTATTATATTTGTGTTTTAATTTTACACATCAGCCATCGGTTCCCCTGTCCTTCCCCCTCCTGCACCCACTCCCACCTTCCCCCCATCCCCTCCCCCCATTCCCATCTCCTCCAGGGCCAAGACTCCCTGGGGATTCAATTCAACCTGGTAGATTCAGTACAGGCAGGTCCAGTACCCTCCTTCCAGGCTGAGCAAAGTACCCCTGTGTGAGCCCAAGGTTCCAAACAGCCAGCTCATGCACTAAGAATATGTCCAGGTCCCACTGCCTGGTTGTCTCCCAAACAGCTCAAGCTATTCAATTGTCTCACTTATTTAGAGGGCCTGATCCAGTTGGGGGCTTCACAGCTTTTAGTTCATAATTCATGTATTTGCGCTAGTTTGGCTATTTGTCCCTGTGCTTTTCCAATCTTGGTCTCAACAATTCATACTCTTACAGTCCTTCTTCTTTCTCAACGACTGGACTCCTGGAGCTCCACCTGGGGCCTGGCTGATGTTCTCTGCATCCATTTCCATCAGTTATTGGATGAGAGTTCCAGCACGACCATTAGGGTGTTTGGTCATCTGATCACCAGACTAGGTCAGATCAGGCTTTTTCTCAACCATTGCCAGCAGTCTACAGAGGATGTATCATTGTGGATTTCTGGGGACCTCTCCAGCACTCTGCCTATTCCTGTTCTCATGTGGTCATCATTTATCATGGTCTGTTATTCCTCGTTCTCCCTATCTGTTCTTGATCCAGCTGGGATCTCCTGCTCCCCTAAGCTCTCTTTCCCTCAAACCTTGCCCTTCATTACTCCCAAAGTCATCCAGGTTGTTCATGTAGATCTCATTAAAAATATTTACAAGTTGATAAGTTCTCAATATTATACCACTTAAAAATTTTCCACTTGACTTTTTTGTCCCACGAGACACGGTTTCTCTGTGTAGTTTTGGTACCTGTTCTGAACTTGCCCTGTAGTCCAGGCTGGCCTTGAACTCACAGAGATCTGCCTGGCTCTGCCTCCTGTTACCCCAGTGCTGGGATTAAAGGTGCGCCACCACCGCCTATTTTATTTCACTTTATTCCTCTCAGCTTCAAGCCTAGAGATGATACCACAGTAAAATCCCTATTAAAACTAGTTCAACTTATCACCGAAATTGTATAGTGTTAACGGCGTTCTGATTAGATTTCAGCCCCACTGCACAATTTGGAATTCAACCTGATACTGTCAACCCAGCCACGAACCTGTATCAACAGAAGTTAGATGCCTTAGGGAAGAATCTGTCATTTTTCAAAACGGATATAGCATTAAATTGCTTAATAAATACTCATCTTTATATAATATGATTTTTATCCCTCACAGTTTATGAACCAAAGGCTGTGGAGTCCCCAGCTGGATCAGGCCCTCTGGATAAGTGAGACAATTGAATAGCTTGAACTGTTTGGGAGCCAACCAGGCAGTGGGACCCGGACCTGTCCTTAGTGCATGGGCTGGCTGTTTGGAACCTGGGGCTTATGTGGGGACACTTTGCTCAGCCTGGAAGGAGGGGACTGGACCTGCCTGTACTGAATCCACCAGGTTGAGCTCAATCCCCAGGGGAGTCTTTGCCCTGGAGGAGATGGGAATGGGGGGAGGGGCTGGGGGGAAGGTGGGAGCAGGGGAGGGAGAGGGGAGGACAGGGGAACCCATGGTTGATATGTAAAATTAAAACACAAATATCCATATGAAAAAATAAATATATATTTTAAAAAAGACTTAACAACTAGCCAAAGTGAATAGAAAAAGTTGCTGTGGATTGCCCATCCACAAATTAAGGCAGATAAGGCCTGAAGAATTGGGCTATGCCTTAAGCTTACCAAAAGCTCTGACATATGCAGTAATAGCCCAACCCAGAGGAACCTCAAGATGACCACTGTTGACATATGACCCAGAGCCAACCAGGAAACATCACGGCAGATAGAAGTAGAGCCCGTCAAAAACTGCACACATAAATACCTCAGTCCTTTGTTTAATAAATGAGATTGCTTACAACCTCCCAGAGCCTGTATCGTTTGGTTCTAGGATCAGAGACAGTGGGACCCCAGCTGCAGAGCAAGCAATAACAAATGACTACCATCCTCTCCTTTTAAGATTCATCACCCAAAATAGGATGGAAAGGCTGTGAGAGACAGGTCAGGAAGAACTGCTACAGAATTCATAGGAACCTGTGGCTGCCTGAACAAGGTCTACAGAAGACTAAGTGGATGGACATCACAGCATATTGTGGGAGGAACCTGTGTCTCCATCAAGCTGAGGCGCTATTTATTGGAAGTCAGTGTTGCTGGAGACGAGAATTTTTAGCTGTGACACATTACAGGATGCCTACCCTCTGGTGGATGGTAGTACACCCATCTGCATCAAGGCAGCTGTTACTGAACCCACTGAGTTAAAAAGTAGGAGATTCTAGGAAGAGTTGGAATCAGTGTAGGTGTGAATATAATTAAATATATTGCATTCATACATACAAATTCAAATAACAAAAGAACATTTAAAAAACTCAACAAATATTTTTATAAACTCCAGCTGTACTTTAAAGACATAGAAAAGGTAAAGTAATCTGATATTTTCAAGATTTGGTGATGGCTCCCAGTTTGTTATTCTGTGCATTGCTGGGAGGCCCTGCTGGTCAAAAGGCTGCAGTCTATGATGGCCTGGCAGCTCTATCAGAACTTGGCAGCATAGAGGATAGAGGACCACCACTCCCCTCTTCCACAGCCCCCTCCTCTAATTCTCGCTCCTGGCAGAAGGTGCCCTATGCTCTGCCTAACCTTATTTAGAGACTGTTTCTAGGCCTGGATGACTGACTTATCTCTAGTGTGACCCATGACATAGTTCCCTGCAGATTCTTTCCCTTAAGATAATTAGACATTGTGCTAGGAGCTTTATGATGGGACCGTGCTTCCACATCATGTGCTAACTAAGACTTATACTAGGAGCCTAATGACAGAGTGTGCTGTTCAATACAAATTGGGTGATGTCCCAGCCTCTGTCCCCATTCTTTGTATCTCCTATCACTCTGGAATAAAGTTAGGCTGACTCACTGAAGCTGTCTCCCAGAGAGACGTCTCTGCTGTGTTCACAGGCTCTATGCAAAGCTTTCTGTTACTGCTTCTGCCACTTTGTCCTTGTGGACTGGTGGCCAACAGACCGTGAGGAAGGGGACCCTATAGTGCACATCAACTAGCATATTTTACAGTGGATCTTGGCAGCTCACTGGAAAGATACCAAGAATGTCCCTGTCCTCACACATTCCTAAACAAAGTCTCTGATTTCCGTCTCATGTCAGAATAAACAGAGTTTGATATTTACACTGAGTTAAAATTGTTATTTTCCATGGAATTAGTCTTCCATGTTCTGGACTTCAGGGATACTGGAATAATCTATTTCTGTGTTCTAAAAACTTGTACTGCATTCATGGTGAACCCTTACTAAAGGCAAGTACATGGATTTGGCTGTAATAAAAATTTGTATCTATAGTTCTAATCAAAAGTATATCTGTCCTAATGCTTCACAACTCTCCAAAATTGTGATTAAAAGTATTTTTCTAAAACAGTTATGTTTAAAGATAACTTCTGATTTTTTTACCACATCATTCCATAGAAATGCTAAATGATGCTAAGACTTCTTATATCAAAGGAATTAATATTATTTTTTGTACAATTTAAGCAGCAGTAGGGCCTGTTATTAACATATATTTGAAGATATATTAAAGATAGCTAATTTAAAGCTACTCACAGAAAGAAGTGGCAAGAGTATGATAACTATGCAATATAGTAATAGATTTCTCTCTTCCTTTCATAAATACTATGCCAACATTGTAACTACATGTCAGAAACATATTAAACATCAATCAAATGCATTTAGTTTTTCTTAACATAGAATAGCTTATTAATATAAGAGATACATATGTGTATATATATATATATATATATGTATATATATATATATATATAAATGCATTTTATAAGTGTCTCCTTCAATCACACAAGATAAAACACACACACATACACACACACTCACATTCCTTCAAGTAGTACACATTTGTTTTAACTTTGTTCTGTTATAATCTTCATGTTCTCTGCCATCTACCATGGCTTATTTGAAAATTCTAATCTCAGAAAACCAGACTGCTTACTGAAAGTCTTAGTTTTATGGCCCTACTCAATTAGTTACATATTGATAACTGAAAGCAAACTGAAACATGTCTCAGAAAATTATGAACAAATATCACAAGTGACTAGAGTATCCATCTGTTCCTATGAAGACTATTGAATCTCTTCATAGTGAGATAGTTCACAAGGTCATTCCCTCTAGAAAAATCACTCAAGTTCTCCTTCTAATGCCCCAAAACAAAAATTTTATAAAAGAAAGAACATAGGCTTTCATGAGGAAAAGAAATATAACATTAGAATTAAAAAGTAATCACAAATGCACAGAACGTATGTTGACAGAGACCTCGTTTGTAAACTTTTAGAGCAAGTACTGGCTTTCCCAGCTGTGATAGGTTAGAATGAATGTGAATTTGCACATTTCACTTTAAATAAGAACAAGAGATATTCATTCCTACTCATAAATAAAAATGCTGAATGACAACACATTTTGTTTACTGTTTACATTAAAAGCAATGATTACTATAATACTATTATTATTATTATTATTATTATTATTATTATTATAAAATTATCAAGTGATGATGCTCCTGAAAAATTTTACTCCAGAAGAGGGCCTTATTGCAGCTTACTTGACTTGACAGAGACAAATGCAAAGGAAGTATAAAAATATTGCTTACACATCACCACATAGGATGCAGAGTTATTTTCACTTCTGGATGCATTATTAGTGTTTTTTTTTTTTCCTGAAGAAGATTAAGAGAGAGAGAAACAGAAAGGCTCACATAGTCTCTGCCTCTAGGGGGAAAATAACGTGAAATTTAAGTATGTGCTTGCTGTTCTTCACAGAACACTACTTTTTGTAAAATTTATTAAAAAAATAAGTGCAACATTAAATATAAATAAGAAGTAAGATGAGAAACAAAAGTACCATGTGACCAAATTTCTGTTATCCACATGGGTGTGCATGTGATATTTTCTTCAATCGCTTTCCAAGATTTCTATTTTTTAACCCCTCTCCCAGAATGTCAAGTTCCCCATCTTGGGAAAAATGAAATGTTCTACGGGTTCAGGGATCAGAGCACAGGTTTTCATGCTTTGCTCATAGCATTTGCTGAGTGAACCCTCTTAGCAGCAATATTCTCAGCTTTTAAAGTTGCTTTTACATTTTATTTTGGATGTTTTATAAAATATTAATATTTTACATACTTCTATTACTTTACCTATTTTTGTATGTTTTTCTTCTAACGTAAATTCCTTCATGTTTGTGTGATAGTCACAGTTTAGGTAAAAGAGGGATGCATACAGACAAGTGTTCACAGTGGTCCCTTTGAGAGTGCACAAAAGATAATGCCTTCAGCCCTGAATGTGTACTAGCCACAGAAAATCAAGACACAAGCCTCAATAATAATTATGCAAAATTAATAACACTGGAGGATTTGGAAATAATGTAAAAGATATTTTTAGGAATATAATGCAGAGGAATTAAAGTAGAAATGATAGAGTTTGTGTGTTGTTCAACTTAGGAGCACAAATGAAGAAAAATGGTGCATCAACTTTACTAAAAACATTATCTGACTCTAATAAGGTAGGAATAATATGTAGTGATATGAGGAAGTTACCCTGTGAGAGAATGGGGTCATATAGCCTTGGTAAAAGCAATGGAAGCCTTCAGGAATAAAAAGATTTAAAGTAATATAAAATTCCAATAATATTTATTTGATCTTCAAGGTCAGTGGATATTCAGGAAAAGTAGGACTGGAACTTGTTCCTTTGAAATGTGTTTCAGGTAGACAACATAGGTTTTCTATTTTTTTTTTACATAATAATCTCTTAAAACTTTATTAAGGACATAAAACATAATAGAAACTTTGAAATTGTTTAATTTTTATTATTATTATTATATTTGTGTTTTAATTTTATACATCAGCCATGGGTTCCCCTGTCCTCCTCCCTCCTGCCCCCGGCCCCACCTTCCCCCCATACCTTCCCCCCATCCCCTCCCCTCCATTCCTATCTCCTCCAGGGCCAAGACTCCCCTGGGGATTCATTTAAACCTGGTGGATTCAGTACAGGCACGTCCAGTCCCCTCCTTCCAGGCTGAGCAAAGTGTCCCTATGTAAACCCAAGGTTCCAAACAGCCAGCGCATGCACTAAGGACATGTCTGGGTCCCACTGCCTGGGAGCCTCCCAGACAGTTCAAGCTATTCAATTGTCTCACTTATCCAGAGGGCCTGATCCACAACATAGGTTTTCAACTGGACATAGAATACATTAGAACAATACACAGGGTCAAAGTTTTCTTTTCACTTTTTTTTAAATCATGTTATTCTTGGGGGATTAAATCGCTACCTAAATGGAACTGCCATCAAAAATGGCCTTTATGGAAGTCTATAACACAGAAATTGCCTTGATTAATCAAGTATTTTATTATACACTATGTAATAAAGACTGTACATTAAAGGTACTAAATTTCAATCAATATAAAGAGCTCCAAGGATCTACCTATCTTGGCTTCCTTGGGAATTATCTATACCTGCCAGCATGCTTAGGATTTTTTTACATAGGAACTAGAGTTATGAACACAATTCCTGTGTAATGGACATTAAAGGAGGAACATAACTGAGAAATCTTGGCTATTTCCTTTTTGAGTAAAATACCAGCCTGGCTATTAAGAACTATCCTTTTTTTCATACTTGGTATACATATAATATGAACTAGTTTTAAGAACATTTCATCATGTCAGTAATATCCAACAGCCATTTCGCTGCCCATTTTATTTTCAATTGGCTAATAAAAGTCTATGGATACATGTGGTTAGTGCTACTTCTGAAGTAAGCATTCTGTAATGGTCAATTAAAATTTACTCTCTGAAGTCTCTGCTAATGTCCTGAATCGCACTCATGATTTTCTGATAAGGCTCTGTGTGCCAGAGGGGATGTAAGCTAAGTGCTGAGGGACAGTAAATTTTAAATGACCTGTATGCTAGTATTTGTTTATCCTACTCATTTTATCGGGTCTAGTATCCATCTAGTATCTTATCATATTATGAATATACTAAAAAGATCTCATTCAGAATTGAGGTCAGTGCTTTGAATTAGGGAATAAAATGTTCATCAGTTGCTCATGATTGTCAGTCATCACCCTGGTAAGTTACATTTGGAAAGCGGCCAAATATTTGGTCGATAGTCATTATAATGTTATAGATTTTTTCTATTGCATGCAAATTTATAGTTAAAAAGGAAGTACCTTCCAGATATTGTCAAGATAACAGCTATCAACATGTCAAAAATGTCTGCTTCCTAGAGTTTCTGCTTCAATCTGGTGAAGGATAAACTGTGATGTGAATTATTTTAGTCTCCTCACTAAATGCTACCATGAAATAATTCAAAATTATTACTATACAAAAGTGACTAGTGATCCTAATCCAAGGAAGTTGTATTTAGGTAGCTAAGGTAAATTTGCAAACTTGGTTATAAAAAGAAATTACATGTTCAGTTACTTAGAGAAAACCCTGGATGAGGATAGAATTTATGACAATAACTTCCTTTAAGTGACAGTTTTTATATTGCCCAATATATATTATAGTAATTCTTACAGTTACAGATTAAATTCTAATTTTAAGAAGCTGTACCACAAAAACTGCTGGATTCTGACAGCCTTGCCTCATCTATGAATGGTTACTTAGTGCATAATTACACGCATGTTCATTTAAGTTACTTTGTAAATTAATACAAACTGTTTCTCATGATTATTTTAAAAATGGCATATTAGTGAGTTTATCTGTTGTTTCATCTATGTTGTTTTTATTTCTACAGATGCTAGATACTTTAGTTTGTTTAGATTATTGTCTTTGCATCATAAGAACTGACAGAAAATGTTTGAAATAGACCATTTAGAAAATTTGAAGCTAACCTGTAATCTTTCCAATAAAGTCTTCCATAGATCTGATCATCTTTCAATTTTTTCTTTTAATTTATCCCTTTCATTGAAAGAGAGAATCTTTTCTAATATAATATATCCTGATTATAATTCACTGTCCCTCGACTCCTCCCATTTCTTCCCCCTTTCCCTCCCATCCAGATCCACTCCACTTCTGCCCTCATTAAAAAGAGCAGGCTTCTAAGAGATAATAACAAAATATAACAAAATAAAATCTAGTAAGATAAATCAAAACCCACTGCACTGAAATTAGACAAGACAAACCATCAGAAAGAAAAGAGTGCAAGACTAGGCAAAAGAGTTAGACACATTCACACACACAGAATCCCATAAAAATACTAAACTGAAAGGTATAATATATGTGAAAAAGACCTAATGTAGACCTGTGTAGACCCTGTGCATGCAGCTTCAGATGCTTGTGAGTTTATATGAACTTTGCGGAGTTTATTTAGAGGGACTTGTTCTACAGGTGTCCTTCATCCCCTCTGGCTCTAACACTCTTTCTGTGTCCTCATCTATGTAGTTCCTTGAACTCTTAAGCATGGTAATTGATGGAGACACAGTTCTGATCCTCCTTTAAAACAATTTTTTGTTTGTTTGTTTTTTGTTTTTCAAGACAGGGTTTCTGTTTGTAGCTTTGAGCCTTTCCTGGAAATCACTCTGTAGCCCAGGCGGGCCTGACACTCATAGAGATCCACCTGCCTCTGCCTCCCGAGTGTTGGGATTAAAGGTATACACCACCACCGCCCAGCTAAAACCATTATTTACAGAAGCTACTCCATTTCAGGAAGTCCTATTTACTAATTGCAGATCTCTGTGTCTGTGTCATTGGTGTTATATTCAGGTAGTAGCCTCCTGTATCAATGCCTTCAAGACTACTTCTCACTTTCTTTTCTATCAAGTTCAGTGTAACTGGATTTATGTTGATGTCTTTCGTCTATTTGGACTTTTTGTGCATGGCAATAGATATGATTCCATCTGCATTCTTCTACATGTTGACATCCAGTTATGCAAGCACCTTTTGTTAAAGAGGCTTCCTTTTTTCCATTGTACAATTTTGGCTTCTTTTTCAAAAATTTGGTATTTGTAGGTGTGTGGTTTTATTTCAGGGTCTTTGATTCAATTACATTGATCCACATGTCTGTTTTCATGCCAATACAAAGCTGTTTCAATTACCATAGCTCTAAAGCTTGAAGTCAGAAATGGTGATGCCTCCAGAAGTTCCTTTACTAATACAAAATTGTTTTAGCTATCCTGGGTTTTTTTGTTTTACCTTATGAAGTTGAGTACTGTTCTTTTGAGGTCTGTGATGATTTTGATGGGGGTTGCATTGATAAAATAGTATCCTATAGAATGGGAGAAAATTTTCAGCAACCTCCACCTCTGACAGAGAGGTCTAATCTCCAAAATATATAAAGAACTCAAGACACTAGATATCAAAATTCCAAATAATCAAATTAAACAATGGGGTACAAATCTAAACTGAGAATTCTAAACAGAATAATCGAATGGCCATAAGACATTTAAGGAATTGATCAACATCTCTAGTCATCAAGGAAATGCAAATCAAAAAGACTCTGAGATACCATCTTACACCTGACAGAATGGATAAGATCAAAAACACAGATGACAGCTTATGTTGGAGAGGATGTAGAGCAAAGTGAACACTCCTCCACTGTTGGTGGGAGTGCAAACTTGTGCAGCCTCTTTGAAAATCAGTATGGCAGTTTCTCAGAAAATTGGGAAACAATGTACCTCACAACCCAGAGATACCACTCTTGGGCATATAGCTAAAGGATGCTCAATCATACCACAAGGACACTAGCTCAACTATATCTAGTTTTAGATAATAGCCAGAACCTGAAAACTACCTAGATGCCCTTCAACTGAAAATGTATAAAGAAAATGTGGTGCATTTACACAATGGAGTATTACTCAATGCTTAAAAAAATGACATCATGAAATTTGCAGGCAAAGGGATATCACTAGAATAAACTGAGCCTGAGTGTAGTAACCTAGACCCAGATAGATGGACATAGTATGTACTCACTCATAAGTGGATATTAGATGTAAAGCAAATGTTAACCAGTCTACAAACCACAGCCCCAGAGAAACTAGGTAACAAGGAAGACATGGAGAGGTATGCATAGGTCGCCATGGAAAAGAGAAATAAATGAGATCTCCTGTGTAAACTGGGGATGAGGGGTTATAGGGGAGGAGATGGGGGATGAGAACATGAGAAATCTTGATGGCCAAGTTGGGGGGAGCAGAGAGGGAGAGAAGTGAAAGAGATATCTTGATGTAAGAGGCTATTATTAGGTTAGTGAGAAATCTGATGCCTGTGAAACTCCCAGGAAACCATAATGATGACCCCAGCTAAGACTGTTAGCAGTAGGGATGGTGCCTGAATTGGCTTCCTCCTGTAATACGATTGGTGACTACCCTAATTGTCATCATAGAATCTTTATATAGTAACTGATGGAAACCGAGTTCTATAGCCAAGCACTGGGCTGAGCTCAGAGAGTCAAGTTGAAGATAGTTAGAAGGTATTATATGAGCAAGTGGGGTCAAGATCATGATTTTGAAACCCACAGAGAGAGCTGACTCAGATCATAGGAGCTCACAGACTCTAGATTGACAGCTAGGCAACCTGTATGGGACTGACTTACGTCCTCTGCATGCAGGTTGCAGTTCTGAAGCTTGGTCTGTTTGTGGCCCCTTGCAGTGCGACCAGGATCTGTTCCTGGAACATGAGCTGGCTTATTATGACATATTTCCTGTGGTGAGATGCTCCCCTTAGCCTTTATACAGGGAGGAGGAGTTTGGTTCTGCCTCAACTTGTTATGCCATGCTTTGTTGACACCTATGGGAAGCCTTACCCTTTCTGAGGAGTGGGCATTGGGGTATGTGTGGAAAGGAGGTGGGGAAGGGAACAAAATGAGAGAAGGGAGGGGAAACTGTGGTGGGAATGTAAAGTAAATTAAAGAAATAATGAAAAAGCAAACAAACAATAATTTACTAGGTTTTATGATTGTTTGCCCTTGTCATAACTTTCAAAATTTTAATGCATATCAGCAAGTGCCTGTGTTAATATTTCTTTCCTTTCTTATGCCTTCTTCTATCAAACAGGTTGAGTAACATGTGATATTTTCATTACAAACACACATGAATTGAAACTATGTGTGCTTCATAAATCTCCTTTAAGGTCTAGTTTTGAAATAGGAAAAGTGGGGTTCACCTGAGAGTGCTGGAGGCTTTCCTGTTTCAGGTGTGCATATCTAGAAAAGTTGAGGTGCCACAGTAATAAGGGAAATTCAAATTTATACCATTCCAAGTGTTAGCACATCCTTACAAGAATGGTGATTTCAAATAGAATGTTTGCACCATAGGAAAATGTGGCAAGGATGTGTTTAAATTGAGGTTCACATTTCTGTTACCTGTGGAAATATAAGAAGGCACCACCTTTTAAAGTGTCATATCAACTGCATGTAATATTGCAACGGATGCACTGTGATATCCAAACATGTTCACTGCTATATATTTTCAGTAAGAAATAAACAATGCTTTGTTTAAAAATTGTCTAATAGTTTATGGTAGGTAGATTTATAAGAGCTGAAGCTAGTAATGAACAAAATATAAAACAAAAGCACTTTATTGATATTACTTAATTTTGATAATGACACAAGGTCTCATCCATTGGATATATCAACCACACTCCATGTAGACCCAAGGAACAGGAGAAGTTGGTCAACACGAAATGAAATTCAAGGTTTATTTGTGGACTATTCATTTTCATTTAATTTGTTTGGGTGGGTTTTTTGTTTTGTATTGTTTTCTTCTTTCATCGTTAGTTTTGATATTCATTTTTCGTTTTTGTTTTAGAGTATGAGAGAGGGGGGAGGTAGAGAGAGATAGAAGAAGAGACAGAAGGGGAAGAAAGAGAGGGAGGGAGGGAGAGAATAAATTATGGGTGGGTAGAGTGGGTATGATAGGGAGATCTGGGAAGAGTTGGGGCAGGAGAAAGCAAGATCAAAATGTACTGTATGCAAACAGTTTTAGTGGCTGAAAAGAATTGGGATTTAGGAGCCTAAAAAGATCGATCAGTTCATTAATTGCTTGCCACACAAACATGTGACCTAAGTTCTATCTCTAGCACACACCTAAATGTAAGGAGTAGCATTTTACACCAGTTACCTCAGTGCTGGGAGGCAAGTAAAAAAGGAGACCTGGTCTGCCTGGCCATCTATTCTGGCTGAATCAACAGTGGAAGATCCTGTCTCAAAAACAAAACAGAAAAACTCTGTGCGGAAGATGGAAGGTGGTTGTGATCATATTTTGTAGTATTATGTGTATGTTTATCTCAAAGGATAAAAATAAGATGAAGAAAGGATCAGTTTCTACACTGCTGACTTATTAACTATTGATAGAGCCAGAGAGAAGAGAACCATTCTTTTCTTGTACAACCAAGACTCCAAGAACTGTGGTCAACTGTGGTTCATTCATATAACAGGAGGCTACTGTTCAACAAAAATGAAGTAGCAATTTAGGATAATATAGTTAACCAGATTTAACATAATTGTATTCAGAAAAAAAGACTGAAAAGACAAAAATAAAGATGGAAAATTACATATTATATGGTATCATTCGTAAAATTTTTAAATGTTTCAGAAAAGGAAAATTAACTTACTGCCATAGAGGCTGCTGTAATGACTTATGAGGAAGTTTCCTCACACAAACATTTTGAAAGTTAACTTCAAGTAAGTTAGCATTTAAAGTTTAGACCCTTAAAATGCAATCAAATGTAAATAAAATCATAAGGGTGATAACTTAGCAGATCCAGAATGACTGGTATCCTAAGGGAAGGGAGCCATCAAAGATTTCAATCGGAGGACACATGGAGGTGGGCAGTGGTTGTAAATATGAAGCTGAGGTGCTATGAAGAGCCAAACTACTGTTATTGTGATCTAAGATTTGAGCCTACAGACTGTGAATAATAAATTTTATTATTTATAATCCACTGAAATTTATTATGACTACTCTTGAAAACTAGCTCAAATGATAATCTCACAAAATAATATTAATTACCCTGAACATCTTTCATTTAATAGAGAAATGTAACATGCCATCTTCATGTAGTGGAAAAAAAGACAACAAAAGAGAAATATCAATGACTGTTACATATAACAACACCCAGGGATACCACAAATATAATATTGTGTTAAAGAAGAAAGATTCAGACTATGTCAATATTTGACTATACTAAGAAAAATTATTTTAAAAGCAATTTAATGTATGTTTTAAACTCAGTTGCTGACTACTTTAGAACTTTCTAAATTTTATCACACCTCAGGGAACCTGTAAGCCTGGGGAAATTGGAGTCTCTTTGCTTAGGATCTACATCAAATAGAGCAATCTATGCTTTCTCTAAGGATTCTAATTAACATTCAAACTGGGGTAAATCAGGTTCTTCATTGTCTATTTTTATTAAATAAGACATCGTTACTGAAGTATAATGTCATCAATGCAAACAAGTTTTAAGTCTTTACTTCTAATATTTTCCTCTCAAAATATATGACTTTAACAAGTGAAAGTCTTTTACATTCTCTGGAGAATTCCTCTGAGTCCTAACTAAGTTTGGCCAATTTGTTTCGAAAGCAAGGCTTTCATTTTTTTTTTTTTTTCTAACAGCTGGGTAATACTTCATTATGTAAATATAACACTTTTTTATCCAGTCATCATTTGAGGGGCATCCAGATTTTTTTCCAGTTACTAGCTGTTATGAATAAAGCTGCCATGAACATAGTTTCACAAGAATCCTTGTGGTGGGATGGAACATCCTTTGTGTATATGACCAGGAATGATGCAATTTTATGAGGAACCATCATATTGATTTTCATAGTGGCTGCTTGAGTTAGCACACCCACCAGCAAATGAGGAGTGTTCCCTTTGCTCCACATCCTCATCAGCATGAACTCTCATTTATATTGTTCATCTTAGTCATTCTGAGAGTTGTAAGATGGAATCACAAAAGAATTTTTATTTGCATTGCCCTGATGGCTAATGTAACATTTATTTAAGTTTTTCTCAACCATTTGAGATTCCTCTTGTAAGAATTCTCTGCCTAGATCTCTACACCATTTCTTTAATTGGGGTATTGATGTCTACTTTCTTGAGTTCTTTAAGTATTTTGGATATTAGCCCTCTATCAGATATGAAGTTGATGGAAATCTGTTCCCATTTGTAGGCTGGCATTTTGTCCTTATGAATGTGTCCTTTGCCTGACAGTTGCTTCTTAGTTTCATGAGGTACCATTTATTAATTGTTGATATTAATGCCTGTGCTATTGGTGTTCACTTTATCCCCACTTTCTCTTCTATCAGATTGAGTAACTTATTTTATGATATGTCTTTGATCAACTTCGACTTGAGTTTGTGCAGGGTGATAAGTGTGGGCCTAATTGCATTCTTCCACATGCATACATGCAGTTTGACCAGCACCATGTTTTTAAGAGGCTGTCACTTTCCCAGTGTATTTCTGGTTTCTTTACCAAAAATCAGGTGTCCATAGGGTTTATGTCTGGGTCTTCAGTTTGATTCCACTGATCTATATGTCTGTATTTATAAAAACAGCATGTGATTTTTAGTATTGTACTTCTGTAGTACAATATGAAATAAGGGGTATTCATATCTCCACCAATTCTTTTACTGTTCATAACTCTTTTAGCTATCCTAAGTTGTGTTATTTTTTTTTTTTATTCCATATGAAGTTGAGTATTGCCTTTCAAGGTCTGTAAAGAATTGTGTTGGAATTTTGATGGTTATTCCATTAAATCTTTATATTGCTTTGGTAGGGTAGCCATTTTTCCTATATTAGTTCTAACAACACAGACAGTTTGATCAATGAAATCAAATCAGACTCATATGCTGTCAAAATAATGGCTTTTACATTTTTATTGTAACTGGATTGTTCCTGTTGCCCAGAGGGAAATTACATTCCAAATGCTAATAAAATGAACTTTTATTTAATTTTAAAAATAACAACATTTCATATTAAAAGTCTTCACTTTAATATACATTGTCTGTCTTGTCATATATTATTAGTTTAGTTATAAAAGTGCCACATAGCACTAAAATATTAGTGTATAATCTCTGTTTATTTAAACTTATCACTGCATATAAACATCAGTAATAGGCACAGTATACCTCTCTATGATGCACTGGTTCAGGCCTTCAAGAAGCATCAAAAACAACACAGGCTATTTCCATTGATCTTTGCTGGCAATGGTAACTGTATGACAAAACCCTGAGGCTTATGCAGGGACACTTTGCTCAGCCTGGGAGGAGGGGACTGGACCTGCCTGGACTGAATCTACCAGGGTGAGCTGAATCCCCAGGGGAGTCTTTGCCCTGGAAGGAGATGGGAATGGGAGGAGGGGCTAGGAGAAGGTGGGGGCGGGAGGGGGGAGGACGGGAACCCATGGCTGATATGTAAAATTAAATTAAATTATATAAAATAGTTCTAAAATGCAAAACAAAACAAAAAACAAAAAACAAAAACTTCCCAACCAATGACTGGTCTAAAGAGAGGCCCACACTATAAGAGGGAGCCCATGTGGTGACACTGCCCATATAGCCAGGATGCAGAAGATGGATAGCTCGGAGACCAAGCGCAGAACCAAACACGACTGACAAGAAAACAAACAAACAAAAGTCAATGAAATGATTCCTAGTGTTATTCTTCTATACTCATAGGATCAGTGCCTAGCCCAGTCGTCCTCAGAGAGGTTTCCCCTAGCAGCTGATGAGAGCAATTATAGAGACTCACAGTCAAACATTAGGCAGAGCTTGGAGAACTTCCTATAAGAGACATAGGAAGGATTGCAGGAGCCATACAGGTCAAGGATACCACGAGAAAACAGTCTGTACAATCAACTAACCAGGGCTCATAGTGGCTATCTGGAGCAGCAATCACAGAGCCTACATGTCCTCTGCATATATGCTATGGCTCTTTAGCTTGGGGTTTTGTTAGACTCCTAATCAGTGGGACTCCAACTCTCTCTCTCTCTCTCTCTCTCTCTCTCTCTCTCTCTCTCTCTCTCTCTCTCTCTCTCTCTCCTGCTTATGGGACCTATTTCTTCTACTGTGTTGCCTCAACCAGTCTTGATATGAAGGTATATGCCTATTCTTAATTTATCTCTTTATGCCAAGTTTGGTTGACATCACCAGGAGGTCTGTTATTTTCTTAAAGGAAAGAGAGGAGCAGTGGATCTGGGGAAGAGGGAGGGTGGGGTTTCAATGGAAGGAGATGAAGGAAGGGAGGTGGCAGATTGGATGTATTTTGTGAGAGAAGAATAAATGAATCATAATAAAATTTTAAAAACAGGAAAAAAAGAAGAGCTCTCTACACTCTTAATGGCCCACTGCCTTTCTCAGAAGAGCATATTGCTTCTGAATATCTGCACCTGCTATTGTTTTGGTGATAATTTTTACCTTATTTCATGATCAAATTCTAATCCTAAATTAATTTGTTAATTGTTTGTGAAGTATTTTGAAGATTATTTCTACAAAAAAAGAATACACATATATACATGCCTAACTAAAATAATTACATAGGTATATCTAAACATGAAATAAGACACAGTAAGGAACACAATATATTTATGTTTTATTTTAAGGGAAATGGTAGCCTAAGAAAATAAGCAATAACATTAATGTTCAAATGTAGATTTCACCTAATAGTAGTTATTACCACCACAGGAGGAAAGCATGATCAAAATTTGGGGGCTTTGTGGTTGAAGAAAGAGATTTCATAGGCTATGAAGGAGCACAAAATAAATGGTTATCATCTTTTAAAAATTTTGGAATTCACCGGGCAGTGGTGGTACACGCCTGTAATCCCAGCACTCAGGAGGCAGAGGCAGGTGGATCTCTGTGATTTCAAGGCCAGCCTGGTCTACAAAGCGAGTTCCAGGACAGCCTCCAAAGCTACAGAGAAACCCTGTCTCAAAAAAAAAATTAGAATTCAAATTTTATCCATAAGACCAATTACATAATGCATGTGTTTATGTGTGGCAGAAAGGAAGCCAAGAACAAATTGAGAGCTCAGCATACAAATGCTCTTATTTGATAAAAAAAAAATGCTATTTCTTATTAGCTATTTTTGTATATTTTCATGGTTATATAAATTCAATATTTACTCTTATAATAGAAAAATGTTATGCTTACTAACATAAAAATAATAATAAACAAAAAATTTGCAAAAAATTACAAAGTGAAGACTGTAAAGAAAGCAACCATGTAGTTTAATATTATAAAATAAATTTTAATTTTATCAATAAATCTTAGTAGCAGACTTTATTTTTATAATATTACTTATATATTTCTTTACATATTTACGTTCCTTACTTCTATTGCCCGTAATATTAATACTCCTTTCAGATTCAATATGCACACCTCACCTTTTGACTACTTCACAAAAGTGAGAAAGTTTATTGGATAATTTAAATTGAGTTGGTTTTCGTTTTTTAAAAATATTATCATTAAAATGAAATGCTTAAATTTAAATTAATATGAAATCTTCCTTATTTCTCTTACATTTTATGCATTTGTTACATTAAATATTCCTTTGGCAATCCCCAATTCAGGCATTAGAAGTATTAATTAAGTCCACATATGCAGGGAAGGGTTTGGGAGCCTGAAGACCTAATTAGCCATTTGTGGCTTATCTCCATTTTATGTTTCTTTTGAGGATTGCCATAAATAAGTCACATTGGATAATGCTCACAAATTAATTGATTTACTAGTTGAATAGACTTCTGTGTTACATTACAGGAATTAGCAATTTTCTTCCTAAAATAACATCTAGAAATAATTGTCATTACTACACAGAGTTTGCAGATCATTGAGGTATGTGGATAAATGTCATATGTAAACAATTTCAGGAAATTAATTACTGCTTGAAGTACAATGACTTGAAATACAAAGAAAAAGTTCTTTTCATAGAAAAAAAAGTCAGCTGTATATAGCACTTGAAATAACTTACATGTTGACTCATTGTCTGATATTATGACAAATATAGTTAATTTACTTGTTGACAGGATGTTATAGGTAGCTGAAAATAACTGTCTAAACAAATGACTTCAGAGACCCTGGGTAACAATTGACTTTTTCTTTTGTTGGTTGAATGCCCTAGAATTCTGGGCATTCTCACAAACTAGGCATCTCAGGTGGCAATAACAATGTTGCCACCTTTTTACTACCTTATAATCACACCTAATTAGTTGCAGCAGGTGGTAGGAACTGGCACAGTTGAATAGCTCTACTCACTTTGCCAACAACTGGCTACTTGTTCAGCAGATGAAAAGGACCCCGTACGAGTAATCAGCAGAGAATACTTAGCATTGGCTGACATTCCACCAATTCTATTATTCTTTCTTCTCTCTTCCATGATAGAATATGTCTTTTATATAAAGGGTAAAGTGGTGTGCTGCCTTTTGCCTCGAAATGAATTATATACAACAAATACCTTTTAAAATGTTTGAAGTGGATTTACAGTTTTAAAATCAAAAGAATCATTACTAGGTTAGTGAAAGTCATTTTTTTTTTTTTTTGATGTCATGTTAGGTGTCAGGTTCACCTGTCAATTCCATAATGTGTTTTATGAGAATTAAGTGTTCTACAAAAATGTATTTAAGATACAACATTATAATATACATTTTTAAAATAGTTCCCATCTTTGGTAGTTTAGGCAAACATGAAAAATTAGAATATTACTTGAAGTAAAATTTTATTAAGATAATGAGAATTTATCAATTGTTATCTCTAAAAGTAATTATATATTTTCATTTTCACATGAAATTTAATAAAATAGTTATTTAAGGCCAACTATTGACTTTGTAGAACATTCCTTGTTACGATTAGCTTTCTGTTTCAATTTGTGTTCAGGAAGGTTTAATAAACTTTATTTTTTTTATATTCTGAAGTTGTTATATATTAAAATACAGATTAGTTTATTATGTAATAAAATAAAGATTAGTATACAATTTTCAGAATTTTTAAATTTCCCAACAAACTTTAAACAAAACAAAGTATGCTTGAAGTTAATGTATTTCTTATAGGAAAAAAATATAGTTTTTACTGATAAACACTGACTGTGAGTCGAAGAGAGGAAAGAGGGATTCTATGAGCAAGGGGCATCAAGACCATGATGGGTAAATTTATAGATATAACTGAACCAAGTTAATGGGAATTTAAGAACTTTGAACAGACAGCTTTGGAGCCTGGATGGGATGGCACTGGGCCCTCTGCATGGGTGAGACAGTTATGTAGCTTGGTCTGTTTGAGGGGCCCATGACAGTAGGATCAGGATCTATCCTTGGTGCATGAACTGCCTTTTTGGAGCCCATTGCCTATGGTGGGACACCTTGCACAGCCTTGATGCAGGGGGAGGAGCTTTCCTGACATCCCATGGGAGGCCATATCTTTTCAGAGTAGGGGATGAGGAGTAGGCCGGCAGTGGAAAGGTGGGAAGGCTGGAGAAGTGAGGGAGGAGGAATGAGGGAGAATCTCTGGAATGAATAAAAAAATTCTTAATAAAAAAATTTACTGTGAAGTGAGAATTAATATCTGTATTTGTGTAATGTATTTAGTAATCTCTTCAATTTTGGATCATTCTATATTTCTACAAATAATTAGTTTCAAAATTAAAGACAAGATATGTGATTTAAATATAAAATTAATGTTTTATTAGATTATATAGAAAGGTTTATCTCTCAATATTTATATTCACTTTTCCTTTGGTCTCCTTTGTAAACTGCTTTCAGGAAAACCATAGACTTGGATACTACAGTCCATAGATACTCAGTCTCTACATGTAAAATTGCACATATAACTTATAAGCCTTCTCCAATGTACTTTAACATCGTATTTAGATTATCCATAATCCTCAATAAAATATAAATGGGGAATAACTTTTTAAACTGCATTCTTTCTAGAAAATCATGACAGATGATTCATATGTGTAGTAGACAGACATTGCTGTGTTAACTAAATGATTCATGAATAAGACAAAAAGAGATACTCAAATACATGCTAAGGCTGAGTATTTGTGAAATGGAGGCAGAATGTATTAAGAGATCACCTAACTTTAAATGGATCAAAGACCTCAACAAAAAAACAGAAATACTAAACCTGATATAAGAGAAATTGGGGAATAATTTGAATTTATTGACACAAGAAAGGACTGTCTAAACAGAACACAATTAGCCTAGGCAATAAGAAAACAGTTGATAAATGGGATTTCATGAAACTGAGAAGCTTTTGCATGCAAAAGACACCATCATTTAGAAAAGTGATAGCCTACAGAATGGGAAAAAGGTTTTTTATCAACTACATATCTAATAAGGGCTAGTATCTCAAACATATAAAGAACTTTAAAAAACTAGGTATAAAGAAAATAAAACAATTTTTAGAATGTAATATAGATCTAAATAGAGAATTCTCAAAAGAAAATCTCAAATGCCTGAGAAACATGTAAACAATCATTCAACATCTTTATCATCAAGGAAATGCAAATCAAGGACATTGAGATGTCATTTTATACCTGTAGCAATGGTTAAGATCAGTAACACAAGTGACAGCTCATGCTGGCAATTATGTAGAACAAGGAAATCAGTCCTCTGTTGCTGATGGGAGTGCAAACTTGTACAGTCACTATGGAATCACTGCAGCAGTTCCAAAGGAGGCTTCATCATACCACAGAGACACTGTCCAACCATAGCCATTGTTCCTATATTCATAATAGCCAGAAATTGGAAACAACCTAGATGTACCTCCACAGGAGAATGGATAAAGCTAATGTGGTACATTTACACAAGAGACTATTAATCAGCCATTAAAATGAATGATACCATGAAGCATTCAGGTAAACTGATTGATAGAACCGGGGACAGATCATCCTAAGTGAGGTATCCCAGTCCCAGAAAGAAAACTATGATATGTAATCAATTAACTGTGGATATTAGCCATTCAACCAATGATAATCCAGCTACACTATGATCAACAGCATAACTATGATATAGAGTAAGAGCCTAGGGGCAAATAGATCTCTCTGATACATAGCTGCTGATAGATTGATAGGGGCTGGAAAGGAATGGGCAATTGTGGATACAGAGGAAAGCAGGCAACTAGGGAATACAGGAAGACAATGCTAAAATCAAGGGGTTTTATTTGGGGATTAGTATGGAAGCCTAACACAGTCAAAGCTTCCTAACTTCTAAACACATTTGAAGGTGATACAAATACAATGTAAAAACAATGGGGAAGCTAGGGCCCCAAATGGCCATTTCTTGTCACCAAATGAAGTTTCCAATACTGGGAATGGGCTAAATCTAATTGAATTATTGGCCAAAGAAGTTCCATAGGAACACCCAAACAACCTAGGCTGTTGCCAAGCCTATATATTGAACTCTACAAACTGACAGCAAGGTTCTATTGCTGAAGACACCTACATGACTCAATGAACTTGGAGAAGCCAAGATGCTGCCGACTTAGAGCCTTCACTCCTACGGACTAATGTTCGTGAGACTCAAAGGTATTCTGTGTGTGAACAGAGGAGGAAGGTAAACACCAAATGTGCCACAAAGGCTTCAGTCTTCAATGGTGATTTGCTTGCTAGAAATGTTAGCTTAGTATTGGGACAAAACTCATGGGAGAAAGCAACTAATACCTGATTGGACTTAATGCCTTCTCCATCATGAGTAACCCATTCTGGACATTGCTTGGGTGTCAAAGAACTTAAGACAAGACAGACTAGGAACGTATGGGAAAACCAAATACTGCTGCTCTGCTAAAAGAATGTAGCAATAGGATAATTCCTAGTGGCATTCTGCTACTACATTTAGACATCAATGTCTTCCTCAGCCATTATCAGAGAGGCTTCTTCCTGCAGTAGATTAGATAAAATACAGAGACCCACAGTCAGACAATGTGCAGAGAGTGAGAGATCTTTCAACACTTAAGCATAATGATATATCTCCATCATATTCTTCCCCACAGGGCTTAGGGAACCCTGGCAGAGAAGGCAGAAATAGTGTTAGATGGATGGAATGGAGAACACCAAGGAAACAAGGTCCTATTCACCAACATGAGAAATGTACATATGAATTCACAGAGACTGAGGCAGCATGCATAGGACCTACATGGTTCCTTAGGGTATATACTGTGGCTTCCAGTTTAGTGTTTTTATGGTATTCCTGAGTGTGTGAAAGAATGGATCACTGTTTCTATGTTTCTTGTACCTTTTACTTCTGTTTATTTTGTCCTGTTCTCATGTGTTAGATTTTATTTTATTTTAAGGGCTGGAGAGACGGCTCAGCCGTTAAAGGCTAGGCTTACAACCAAAAATATTTTATTTTAATGTTATCCCTTTGAAGACTGTTTTCTTTATAATGAGAGACAGAAAGGGAATGGATCTGTTTGGGAGGGGAGGTTGAGAGGAACAGGGAGGAGTAGAGGATATCAAGGTATATTTTGACTGAAATCAGGATATTTTATGTAAGAAAAAAATCTATTTTCAATAACTGGAAAACATCATTTTATAATATATAAAACCATAATAGGAATGTTTTGTTTAAATCCAAATCTTTAGCTGACTTGGAACTTGCTAAGTAGATCAGACTAACTATGAAGTCACAGAGATCTACCTATCTCTGCCTCTCAAGATGTAGAATTCAAGTCATATGTCACCATGCTCAGTTGATATACTACAAACATAAAAAGATACTAATCTAGTGACCAATTGTCTTCTTGTCATTATATTACCAGTAACACTGGTTACTTGTAAACCTTGAATAATCAATGTATTATAATTTGAATGTTTTGTAATTAATTATTCAAATTTCATTGTCAAATTTTCTAATTGTTTTTTAAGTATGTTAGTTTTACAGTTTCTTAAATTCTATTATTTATCATAATATCATTGATATTTTTTCAAATAACTTTCCCATTTGTGGTTTGTCTTTTCATTTTGTCTTTGATGTCTTTTGAATAAGAAATTTTTCTTTTTCAGCTAGTCTTTTGCATCTTAAGAAAGAGACACACAAGTTCAGAGTCATGGAGAGATATATATTCTTTTTAAAGTTTTAAATGTTCATTCTCACATTTATTTGATGTATTGTGGGCTTCAACACCTTTCCTCCATGCCTCTTGAACTTTCTTTAATATACTCATCTCTTTATCTCTCTATGTCACATGATAAATGTCTAATTCTTTGATCATATGGTTTAATCTTACTTTTAAAAGACTAGTTATAATCTTACTTTACATTATTATAGTGTTAATTTCTAAATCTATTACATATATATTCAAATAATTTTTGCTTGGGAGTGTAAAATAACATGAATTTCATAAGAAATATAATGTGGCAAGCATAAGTATAAATTTGCATCTTGGTAAAAATATATACTAATCAAATACTACAACCCATTAGTATTTCTAGTCATCAATATAGCAAAATATCATCAATATTAAGTGGTAAAGAAAGCAGGGAGTAATCCCAATCTTACATATTTTAGTGAAATAGTAAGTTGACATAAATATTGCAATTACAGGACATTTGTCGAGTTCCTGAAACAAAGATATTAGACTTCTATTAGACCATCTATTAGACTTCTGTGTTTTTGTCTAGTACTGGTGTTCCAATGGCTGAATACTGTGAAAAATCTGATGAAATTGTTTCTACCAATAAATGTAAGTCAGCCATCAATGCGTGTGTATGACTAAAATAACATTGAAAGGAAGGGAACAAATCTTACAGAAATTTTATTATCATATTTTATTACTCTAATTTTCTTTGTTCATTTAATTTATGATTATAACTTGTATATTGATTTAATAATTCAAAAACTGGTTATAGATCAACTTTAGAAAACATTTCCTGAGATATTACTGCATCTGTGAATATTCATTAGAGCAATGTTTTAATAGCAAAATCCAGTGGGCTGGTGGCAGCAAATGTTCAATTGCAGGTCAATGGATTATAAAATTGTGTTTGAAAACATTATAATCAAAACAAATTCAGCAATAGAAATTTAGTGAGTGGAAAGTGTATACACTGATATACCTCATTTCAAAGATCAAAATAATTAAATGAGAATATAGCTGAAGTTTTCCTGTGTCCACCCGGCTCCTACAGCCACTCAGACTGAAGTAAACACACAGAGACTTATATTACTTATAAACTGTATGGCCATGGCAGGCTTCTTGCTATCTAGTACTTATAACTTAAATTAACCCATTTCTATTAATCGATAAGTTACCATGTGTATTGCGGCTTACCAGTATTATTACATCTTGCTTCCTCTGTGTCTGGCTGGCAAAGCCTGACTCCACCTTGTTCTTTCCAGTATTTTCTTCTCTGCTTATCCCACATATTCTATACTTCCTGCCTGGCTACTGGCCAATCAGTATTTTATTTATCAACTAAATCAGAATGACACATTCACAGCATACGTAACAATATCCACAGCATGAGAGTTTATGAAAACATGAGTATTTAAACACACGAAGATCTATATTATAATCATAAGCCAAAGCAATGTGAAACAAATGGGGGAATCAATGTGTCAGAAAAAAAAAAAACAAAACATAATGTTATAGTTCTCCTTGGAAAAGAGCCCCAGCAAATATAAGAATGAGGAACAAAACTACTAAATTTGATAAAGAAATGGATGATAAAAAGAGTGAGATCTAGGTTAGTCTGGGTGGTGATAATGTATTTCATACTATTGATAACAAAGCACCTCTCTGACATTTTCCTGTGTGCTTTATTAAAATGAGCACGCTAAGAGATTATGACAAGCATATAAAGCAGTTATGTCCTAATTTGAAAGTTCAGAAAAAATAGGAAGACAGGAAGTCTACAAGACTGTCATTAGTACATATAGTCATAATTTAATCTTTGTTCCATTTTAAGGGAGTCACAATCCATATTTTAAATTACAAATATTTTAGAGATTATATTTTTATTGTCTAACTTAAAGCACATTTTCTAGATGTTAGTTTTGTTACAGAACACAGTAGCAGAGCAGATGACAAATTTTGAAGGTTTTGCAAATGAAAGTCACAAATGGAGGCCCTGGCATTAGATTTACCACACATTTTGCTGTGAGGACAGTGGCTTCCTATGTAGGCAATTGGCTGCAATAGTATTTAGTAGACATGCAGAACATCATGGATGCAGTCTCACTTTGAATACATTAACCCACTTTATAGTAAAGCACAAATAATGGTAGAGTCAGAAGTCTGCTTTTGGAGCTTGTTTTTACTGGCTATATTTTCACTTCTGTACTCCAGATTCCCAGTTCTTGGATTATTCAGATAAGTTGATCAACTCCTTCACAAAATAATATTCCTTGGTATTTTTTTACCCCTTTGAATGACAACTACCCTAAAAGTACAGTGGAGATTCAATCTACACATATAGTTATCCTGCATTTACTATAAGAAAAATGATTCAATGCTTAAAGCTTCTTTCTACCTGCACTCTTAATCACAGAAATCTCTAATAAATTTATGACATGATTTTAAAGCATATATTAGAGCTGAGAATTTATGAGATGCATTTAATATAAGGAAGAAGGAAAAGGGAATTATTCTATAAAATAAATTCTGTATACTTCTCCAAGCCATGTTCTTGAAAATGAGACAAGACCACTTTTCTATGATGCAGATTATTTAAAGTATGATTTTTGTTGTATGTTAACATGATAAGTGCATGTATTATTTATTGCGGTTAAATTGATTAGATATCTTCAGTTTTTACTTTTCATTTTTCCTTTTAATTGTACAAATTTATTTTAACTCCTATGTTTTGACCAGTGACTGTCACACATATGAATTGAGATACAAGTTTTGATGATGAAGGACTGTGTATGATTTTTCTTTCAGACTTCTCAGCTTCAGGTGATGGGGATATATGTGGGGGATGGTTGCTTTTCTCTGTCCTTTATCCTCTAGCCTACAAAATTTCATTTGCTATAGGAAAACTAAAGCATAATAGTTTTCCAAAGTTTGAATATTTCAATATGCATTCCTGTTTTGTTTATTTTTTTTTTTATTGAAAATAGATTCTTCTCACATACAATACATTCCAATCACAGTTTCCCCTCCTTGCATTCCTCCTAGCTCCCTGCCCGACCTCCACCCCCCCTCTCACCCATGTCCTCTCCCTTCCCTTTCCTCTTCATAAAAAAGCAGGCCTCCAAGGGACAACAGCCAAACAAGATGACGTAAGAAAGAATAACAAGGCCAAAGCCCTCCTTATCAACACTTTACACCGCAAGACAACCCAATAGGAGAAAAGGATTTGCAAGAGCTGGCGAAAGAGTCAGAGATACAACCACCACCACTGTTAGGAGTCTTAACACCGAAGTAACAGCCACAACATTTACACAGAAAACCTGGTGCAGGTCCCTGCTGGCTCCATGCTGGTTCTTTCAGTCTCTGTGATCCCAGGTGAGCTCAGCTTTGTTCATTCAGAGGAACAAGCTCTCCTGGTATCCTTCATGCCCTCTTCCAAGGGGTCCCCCGATTTCCGAGGGAAAGGACCCAGTGGGAACCTCCAATTTAGACTTTCTCTCTGCATAATGTCTGGCTGTGGGTCTGTCCTCTGCATAATATCTGCTGTAAATATGTATATTCCTATTTACAGTATTTGCTCATACACTTCGAATTCTTTAAATTCTTCTCTCATGCAATACATTCCACCTGCAGCTTCCCCTCCCTCAATTCCTCTCAGAACTCCACCTCCCCTCTTCCCCAGATCAACTCCCCAACTTGTTTCCCCTAGAAAAGAAAAGCAATCCTCCCAAGTGACATCAATCAAACCTGGCACAATGAGATATAATAAGAGGAGACACAATCCCTTACATCTAGGGTTGGTGCAGCAGGAGGAAAAGTGTCCCCAAGAGCAGGCAAAAGAATCAGAGACATTCCCAGTCCCACTGTCAGGAGTGATTAAAAAATACTCTGAATACGTTTCAATAATAATGATATGCCACACCAAAAAATCTTCTAGAAATTTCATATCATTTACAGGAAGGTAAAATTTACAGGAAGAAAACTACTAGATATGAGACAGTAACAGAGAGAGAGAGAGAGCGAGAGAGAGAGAGAGAGAGAGAGAGAGAGAGAGAGAGAGAGAGAGAGAGAGCAAAAGAGTGGTAGGGTATCCCAGGTTGGTCCAGGTTCTACTCTAGATTTCAGCCAAGTGTCAATCTGTGAATTCATATTTAAAACTGCCAGAGATAGATACTAAGCGAAGGAAAAGATGAACGGAAGATGATTTGACACCATGACTGGCTTTATGATATACAGTGTCATAATCAAACATTGCCTTTTCAATCTTTTTTTATGGCATTTTATCTTTTTGCAAAGGCTGGAAGCCATGAGGTCATGAGCAGAGAAACACTGACTCTTGACACTGTTAGTTGTTAATTCAGAATGGTATGTGTTCAGTAGTTTGTCATTCAATAGAATACTTGTACGGAACATTTTTCTTAACATAGTGAAAGAAGGATAATTCAGTTTGTTTCTATTTATTCTAGCATTTTCATCATGGTTATTTTTTTTAAATACATTAATTTTCAGATTACATTAAAATGATCTTTCATCTATATGGATAATGTGGGAAATTATTGCTAAGTTCTAGATATGTAATAAATGATGCTTTAATATACAGTTTAATTGAATTTGTTAATAATATTTCCGTGTCTTTCATCTATTTTGCTTGTGCATGCTGATGTATAATTTCTTCAGTTACAGTATTTTCAGAGTTTGTTGGTAGGATATTAATTTCAAAATGAGTTCAGGTATGTTATGCCATCAATATTTTCAAAAAGTTTGTGTAAATCATGTAATATATTTAAAACAATATTTCTGAAAGTTTACAGATAAAGTCATTTAAGACATGTTGACCACGCTCTTTGTAGACCAGGCTGGACTTGAACACTGGTATCTACCTATCCTTCCCATGAGAGTACACAGATTAAAAATGAGAGCCACTTTTAATTCAGAATTTGTATTTCATCACTGCTCTTTAAATTATATTTTGAAGGAATACTTTACGTTTATCCATGTCCCCAATATTTATTGAAACTGACCTCTTTGTATATTATTGCTATACTTTCTTTTGTATTTAACTTTTTCTTTTATTTGATATAATTTAAAATGATTCTATATACTACTTGAAATAATTATTTCATATATTTTTATAAGTATCCTAGATTAAAATTAACTTGCAGGTAGGGTGTTTGAAGAGAGGGTTCAGTGGCTCAATGCAAGCAGTACTCTTTCAGAACACTTGTGTTTATTTTCCAGAACTTCCAATACCAACCAGCTCTACAGAAATCAGATGCCTCTGGCCTGGCAGGCACTGGCACTCACATACAGTACCCATAAACAGACAAACAATATGTATGTAATTGAAAATAAAATAAATCTTTACTTTGTAATTTAGCAAGTAAAAACTTTCACAATTAATATTTCTATTTCCACTGATTACAAAAGTGGTAGATATTTTATTTTATCATAACATTTTCAGGAAACGTATCTGTTCATATATATCCATATATTTAGCATAAATATATGTTTATAAGTAGAACATAGAAATGACAGAGAGTCCAAGAGGTAAGCAGGTATGCTTCTGTGCTTACCACATGTAGTAAGAGTATAGCAAGTTGTGTGGGTTTGGATTAATTTAGGATTGGTTGGTTGAGACAATCATATCAAGAAATAATGAAACCCCTTAATCTTGTCATTTTCTGCATAGAACACCATATTGTGTCAAAATAACTGCTCTTACATTTTCATTGTAACTGGATTGTTTCAGTTGCCCACAGGAAAATTATATTCCCAATGCTAATAAAATGAACTTTTACTTTATTTTAAAAATAACAACATTTCAGCTGGAGGCTCCACAGCCTTTGGTTCATAATTCATGTGCTTCCATTCATTTGGCTGTTTGTCCCTGTGCTTTTCCAATCTTGGTCTCACCAATTCACACTCTTACAGTCCCTCCTCTTTCTTGACACCTGGGGCCTGGCTGAGGATCTCAGGCCCTCTTGATAAGTGAGACAACTGAATAGCTTGAACTGTTTGGGAGGCACCCAGGCTGTGGGACTGGGACCTGTCCTTAGTGTATGAGCTGGCTGTTTGGAACCTTGGGCTTACACAGGGATACTTTGCTCAGCCTGGAAGGAGGGGACTGGACCTGCCTGTACTGAATACACCAGGTTTAAATGAATCCCCAGGGGAGTCTTGGCCCTGGAGGAGATGGGAATGGCGGGGATGAGCTGGGGGGAAGGGGGGGGCAGGGACGGGAGGTGGGAGGACAGGGGAACCCATGGCTGATGTGTAAAATTAAAACACAAATATAATAAACAACAAAAAAAGAAAAAATAACATTTCATATTGAAACTCTTCATTTTAATATATATTATATCTCTTGTCATATATTAGTTTAGTTGTAAAATTCTTTATAGCACTAAAATACTAATATATAATCTCTACTTATTTAATCTTATCATTGAATAGAAATACCATTAAGAGGCACAGGATACCTTTCTGTGATGTATTGGTCAGGGCCATCCAGAAGCACCAAAAATACCACATGCTATTGCCATTGCTCTGTGTTGGCCATGGTAACTGTATGGCAAAACACTATTGCTGATGATACCACACACTGTTGGTACAGTTCCCAGAGAAATCAGCCTTCATGAATCAAGATATGTTTTTGATCTCTGGCTTTCATAGTTCTGGAAGGAGCTATGTGAAATGCTAAGGAAGAGAATGGACTTAGTGTTGGACCTTGAATGATAACAGTACACATCTGCCAGTAAGATGGTAAAATAGTGTAAAGACTGATTATGGGGAGAATTAGCTGTTTTCTGATTGGACTTGAGTCCTGCTTCACCAGTGGAAATTCATTCTTAGTTCCACACAGTCAGAATCTAAGCCTAAGAAAGTCATAGGCAAAGGGCAGCAACCTTTTTTCGTTTGTTTGTTTGTTTGTTTTGTTTTTAAGCTAAATAGTTGTATTGTGAAACTGCCTGCTCAATATCCAACATTTTTGTACTGTTCTAAAATGATCAGAAAAGGTGTTATTTGTACTGGGAGTGGTTAATGCAATGATTGATAACTCTTTTTAAATGCTGAAAATATGATGCCTACTTTGCTATCTGTAAATGGAAATCTATATAAAAAAAGGAAATCTATATCAAATGCCCCACCACAGGCGCAGGAAATAATATGGAAGAAGATGCAAAAAGAATCTACGGGCCACAAGATGAGGAGGACATATTTTGACATCCTGTCTTTTAGACAACATGTGTGTTGTACACATAAAATTGGAGCAATTGTGGTTACTAAGACAATGTCAAGACATTTTAAATTTCTCACATGGAGAAGGAAGGGATTCTGAGACTGTACCCTTAGATGAGTTGCTGGCAGTTGATGGCTACTGGGAAAGAGTTATTTTTATTTGTGTGATGGTCATTTTTAACTCCATGCCCATTAATGTATAGACATTTGTGGTGATATTTTAGCTGTGTACCCCAGTGAAGTTTATCATAGGAAAAAGCCAGCCACTATAGTACACATAGAGGTCAGACAATAGTAGCACATGCCTATAATCCTATCACTTGGAAAGTAGAGATCTCTCTAGATCTCTGTGAGTTCAAGGCTACACTGGGAACAGAGCCAGGCATAGTGGTACATAACTTTAATCCCAGCACTAACCATAAAGGTCTGGAGATTTGTACAGACAGACAGGAAGTGAAAGAGCTGGACAGTAAGAGGAAATGATGTAGTTGGGAGAAGAGAGGAAATGAGATGGCAGAACAGAAAGACAAATAGGCATGGGTATACAGGAAGTAGGTCTCTTTGGAGACTGAGGTGTCAGTAAGGGGAGGTTGGCTGTGGATTTTCCTATTCTTCTGATCCCTCAGGCTTTAATCCCAATATTTGGCTCCAGGTGTTTTATTAATAAGACCATTTAGCAATTCGTCTACAGACAGTACTAACTGGGTCCAGTAGGTTAAAACAATAAACAATCAACAACAATAACAAACAAGGAAGAACCTCTAAGGGAGATATTTAGGGGAGGAATGCCAAGGGGAGTAGATGTGGGACCAATATGATTAACATATATTGCACACATCTATAAAATTTCAAAGAATATTTTTTTTTTCAAAAATATTTTAACATTTTGCATTCTGTGGCTGCTACTTTGTCAGGGTCCTTTACCTTACAAACTGTTTTCAGTTTCATGAGGTCCCATTTATTTATTGTTGACCTTAGTCCCTGTACTATCAGTATTCGGTTCAAAAAGTAGTCACCTCTGCCAATACATTCAAGGCTATCCTCACTTTTTCTTCTGTTGGGTTCAGTAAATTTTGTTTTATGTTGAGGTCATTGATATAGTTGGATTTGAGTTTTTTACAGGGTGAAAACTATGGATCTATTTACATTCATCTACAGGTAGATATCCAGTTTGACCAGCAACACTTGTTGAAGATGCTATATATTCTTCAGTGATTATTTCTGGTTTCCTTATGAAAAATATGGTGTCTATGTGTGTTTGGATTTATGTCTGGATCTTCTGTTTGAGTCCAATGATCATTGTGTTTGTTTTATGCCAATAACACACAGTTATAATTAATATAGCTCCATAGTACCATAACAGATGAAATAAAAGATGGTGATACGTCCAGTAGTTCTTTTATTGTTCAGAATTCTTTTTGCTCTTCTGGGGATTTTTGTTTGTTTGTTTGTTTGTTTTTCCATATGATTTTGAGAATTATCCTTTCAGTGTTTGTAAAGAAATGTGCATTGGACTTATTAAGGACTGCATTGAATCTATAGATTGTTCTTTGTCAGATGGACATTTGTACTATGCTAATCCTACAGATCCATGTGCATGAGAGATCCCTTCATTTTCTGAAAACTTCTTCAATTTCTTTCTTTAAAGAGTTGAAGTTTCTATCACTGATGTCTTTCACTTGCTTTGTTAGAGTTAACCCAAGATATTTTATATTATTTAGAGGTATTGTGAAAAGTGTTGTTTCCCTGATTTATTTCTCAGTAATTTTTATATAGGAGGGCTACTATTTTAGGACTTAATCTTGTATCCAGCCACTTTGCTGAAAATGTTTATTAGCTGTATGGTTACCCTGATAGAATTTTTATGGTCACTTATGTATACTATCATATCCCTACAGGATAGGAAAATATTTTTACCAGCTTCACTCAAGATAAAGAATTAACATTAAAAAATATAAAGAACTCAATAAACTAGGTACCCCAAAAAATCTAATTTTAAGATGTGGTACAGATCTACAAAGCAAATTCTCAATAGAGAAATCCTTCTTTTCCTTTTCTTTTTATTATCATTATTATATTTGTGTTTTAATTTACACATCAGCCATGGGATGCCCTGTCCTCCCCACTCCTGCCCCCATGCCTACCTTCCTCCTATCCCCTCCTCTCCATTCCCATCTCCTCATTTAAACCTGGTGGATTCAGTACAGGCAGGTCCTGTCACCTCCTTCCAGACTGAGCAAAGTGTCCCTGTGTAAACCCAAGGTTCCAAACAGCCAGCTCATGAACTAAGGACAGGTCCCAGTCCCACTGCCTGGATGCCTCCCAAACAGCTCAAGCTATTCAATTGTCTCACTTATTTAGAGGGCCTGATCCAGCTGGGGGCTCCACAGCCATTGGTTTATAATTCATGTGCTTCCATTCGTTTGGCTATTTGTTCCTATTTTTTCCAATCTTGGTCTCAACAATTCATGCTCTTACAGTCCCTCCTCTTTCTCGACAATTGGACTCCTGGAGCTCCACCTGGGGCCTGGCTGATGTTCTCTGCATCCATTTCCATCAGTTATTGGATGAGAATTCCAGCATGACAGTTAGGGTGTTTGGCCATGTGATCACCAGACTAGGTCAGATGAGGCTTTCTCTCGACCATTGCCAGCAGACTATAGAGGATATATCATTGTGGATTTCTGGGGACCTCTCCAGCACTCTGCCTATTCCTGTTCTCATGTGGTCTTCATTTATCATGGTCTGATATTCCCTGTTCTCCCTTTCTGTTCTTGATCCAGCTGGGATCTCCTGCTCCGCTAAGCTTTTGTTCCCTCAAATCTTGTCCTTCATTACTCCCACTGTCATCTAGATTGCTCATGTAGATCTCATCCATTTTTCTGTCATTGGGTGATCCTTGTGTCTTTCCTAGGGTCCCATTTCCTAGGTAGCCTCCCTGGAGTTGTGTAGCAGTCTAATCATCTTTGTTTTATGTCTAGTATCCTCCTATGAGTGAGTACATACCGTGTTTGTCCTTCTGAGTCTGGGTTACCTCACTCAGGATTATTTTTTCTAGATCCATCCATTTGCCTGCAAAGCTCATGATGTCATTGTTTTTCTCTGCTGAGTAGTACTCCATTGTGTATATGTGCCACATTTTCTTTATCCATTCTTCAGTTGAAGGGCATCTAGGTTGTTTCCAGGTTCTAGCTATTACAAACAATGCTATGAACATAGCTGAGCAAATGCCCTTGTGGTATGCTTGAGCATTCCTTAGGTATATGCCTAAGAGTGCTACAGCTGGGTCTTGGGGGAGATTGATTCCCAATTTTCTAAGGAAGCACCATAATGATTTCCAAAGTGGCTGTACAAGCTTGCATCCCCACCAGCAGTGTAGGAGAGTTCCTCTTGCTCCACATCCTCTCCAGAATAAGCTGTCTTCTGTGCTTTTGATCTTAGCGATACTCACAGGTGTAAGGTGGTATCTCAGAGTTATTTTGATTTGCATTTCCCAGATAATTAGGGATGTTGAGCAATTCCTTAAATGTCTATCAGCCATTTGAACTTCCTCTTTGGAGAATTCTCTCTTTAGTTCTAGAGCCCATTTCTTAATTGGACTGTTGGGCATTTTGATGTCTAATTTCTAGAGTTCTTTATATATTCTGGATATCAGCCCTCTGTCAGATGTGGGGTTGGTGAAGACCTTTTCCCATTCTGTAGGCTGTCGCTTTGTCTTGTTGACTGTGTCCTTTGCTCTACAAAAGCTTCTCAGTTTCAACAGGTCCCATTGATTGATTATTTCTCTCAGTGTCTGTGCTCCTGGTGTTATATTTAGAAAGTGATCTCCAGTGCCAATGTGTTCAAGAGTACTTCCTACTTTCTCTTCTATCAGGTTCAGAGTAAGTGGATTTATGTTGAGGTCTTTGATCTACTTGGATTTAAGTTTTGTACACGGTGACAAATATGGATCTATTTGCAGCCTTCTACACATTGACATCCTGTTATGCCAGCTCCATTTGTTGAAGATGCGTTCTTTTTTCCATTGTACATTTTTGGCCTCTTTGTCAAAAATTATATGTTCATAGGTGTGCAGGTTAATGTCAAGGTCTTCAATTTGATCCCATTGGTTCACATGTTGGTTTTTATGTCAGTTCAAGCTGTGTTTATTATGGTAGCTCTATAGTATAGTTTGAGGTCAGGGATTGTGATGCCTCCAGAGGTTGTTTTATTATACAGGATTCTTTTGGCTATCCTGGGCTTTTTGTTTTTGCATATGAAGTTGAGCATTATTCTTTCCAGATCTCTGAAGAAATGTGTTGGTAATTTGATGGGGATTGCATTGACTCTCTAGATTGCTTTTGGTAAGATTGCCATTTTTACTATGTTAATCCTGCCTATCCATGATCATGGGAGAACTTTCCATTTTCTGACATCTTCAAATTCTTTTTTCAGGTACTTGAAGTTCTTGTTATATAGGTCCTTCACATGCTTAGTTAGAGTATTTCATATCATTGTGGCTATTGTGAATGGTGATGTATCTCTGATATCCTTCTTAGCCTTTTTGTCTATTGTATATAGGAGGGCTACTGATTTTTTTGAGTTGATCTTGTATCCTGCTATGTTGCTGAAGGTTTTCATTAGTTGCATCAGTTCCTTGGTTGAATTTTTGGGGTCACTCATATATACTATCATGTCATCTGCAAATAGGGAGAGCTTGACTTCTTCCTATCCCATTTGTATCCCCTTAATCTCCTTATGTTGTCTTATAGCTCTGGCTAGAACTTCAAGTACTATATTGAATAAGTATGGGGAGCAGGGACAGCCTTGCCTTGTTCCTGATTTTAGTGGTATTGCTTTGAGTTTCTCTCCATTTAATTTCATGTTGGCTGTTGGCTTGCTGTAGATTGACTTTATTATATTTAGGTATGTTCCCTGTATTCCTGATCGCTCCAAGTCCTTTATTATGAAGAGGTGTTGGATTTTGTCAAATGCCTTTTCTGCATCTAGTGAGATGATCATGTGGTTTATTTTCTTTGAGTTTGTTTATATGGTGTATTACATTGACAGACTTTCGTATGTTGGACCACCCTTGCATCCCTGGGATGAAGCTTACTTGATCATGATGGATAATTGTTTTGATGTGTTTTTGGAATCTGTTTGCCAGTAGTTTATTGAGTATTTTTGCATCATTGTTCATGAGGGAGATCGGTCTGTAGTTCTCTCTCTGTATTGCATCTTTGTTTAGTTTAGGAATCAGGGTAATTGTAGCCTCATAGATGGAGTTTGGTAATATACCTTCTGCTTCTATTGTGTGGAACAATTTAAAGAGTATTGGTATTAAGTCTTCTTTGAAAGATCTGGTAGGAATCTCAGGAAGTCCCTGGAGTCTCCTTATCTTGTCCAGATGGGAGCTCCTCTTGTCCAGATGGGAGTTCTGGGACAGGATGGAAGCTCTGGTCCAGATGGGAGTTCTGGGGCGGATGATAGCTGGGGGTTTTCTGGTCCAGATGTGAGTTCTGGGGCAGATGGGAGCTGGGGCTGGTCTCTGATTCTGAGTCCCAGGAAGTGGCTGGGGTCTCTGGCAAATGGGTGTGGGGGCAGGGTATGGAGACTGCAAGGTCTGCCTGCAGTCTTGGAAAAAGGGGAGCCCTCAATAGAGAAATCTTAAATGGTTGAGAAACACTTAGAGAAATGTTCAACATCCTTAGCCATCATGGAAATGCAAATTTAAACTATGTTGAGATTCCATCTTACACCGAGAGAATGCCTATCTTATAAACACAAGTGAGAGCTCATGGCAGCAAGGATGTGGAGCAAAAGGAACACTCCTCCATTGCGTGTGGGAGTGCAAACTCATATGGCTCCCTGTGGAAATTAATATGAAGGGTCCTTGGAAAATTGGTTATTGATCTACTTCAAGACCCAGTTAGGCTTGTCTTGGGAATATATCTATATCTATATCTATATATCTGTATCTATATCTGTATCTGTATCTACATCTATATTGATATCTATATCTGTATCTGTATCTATATCTGTATCTGCATCTGCATCTATATCTATATCTGTATCTGTATCTATATCTATATTTGTATCTGTATATATCTATATTTATATCTATATCTGTATCTGTATATATATATATCTACATCTCTATATATCTATATCTGTTTGTATCTTATCTGTATATCTATATATCTATATATCTATATCTATATCTGTATCTGTATCTGTATCTATATCTGTATATCTATATCTATATCTGTATCTGTATATCTATATATCTATACATCTACATCTGTATCTATATCTGTATCTGTATCTGTATATCTATATATCTATATATCTATATCTATATCTATGTCTATCCTAAGGAAACTCTATCCTACTATAAGGACACTTGCTTATCCATGTTTGTTGCAGTCTTTTCACCACAGCCAGAAGGTAGAAACATCCTATATTTCCATTAAGAAAAAAATGGGTGAATAAATATGTTACACTTGCACAAAGGACTATTACCTAGATCTTAAAATAATTATATTATGCTGGGCAGTGGTGGTTGTAATACCATCACTTGGGAGGCAGAGCCAGGTGGACCTCTATGAGTTTGAGGCCAGCCTGGTCTACACAGGGAGATTCAGGACAGGAACCAAAACTACACAGAGAAACCCTGTCTCAAAAAACGAAAAGAAAAAAGAATTACATTATAAAAACAGTCATCCTCAGTGATTGTCAACCAGAATTTGAGACTTGTGTAGACATATCAGATATTGGAATATAGAAATAAATCCATATAATGTCTTCAAATATGAGGATATTGTAGCCAGACAAGCAAAGACATTGACTAATTTCATACTGAAGAGTTATTATTTTAAAAATATGAATGTTACTAAAGTCATTCATTACTAAAATACCCATAATATATCCAAGAGAATTTATACTGTTTATGTTTAAAACATGAGAATGTTTATAAATTTTCCATAAAAATGAAAAATTACTACTATCCATAATATTTGAAGAGTGGGGAGAATTATTATAGCCAGGATTTTACATTTGTCAATTATTTAAAATATTATTTAATTTCAAGTATGCATTATATGGTCTTAAAAATTTAAAACACATTAGGATGATGAAATTGGAAATCAGGAAAGAAACAGTGTTATTTTCACATATATTTTTTACAAGCTCACTTATATCCTAGTTAACCCATATATAGGAGCTTCTTGATTATTCTAAAGACATAACTATTTTAAGAAATGACCTCCCAGGAAAAGGCACTTGCTAGATGTTTTGCCAATCATCTCCATGTGCTGATTTCTTTAACTATGTTATTCCCTACCCAAAAGCAGAATTTAGGTTTTTGTTTATGTAGAAAAAATACTTAGACGATTTTAAGGAATTTCAAAATAATGTAACATAAATAGATTCCCTATATTATCTTGAAATAGAAGATGATTCAAGAAATGGTTATATAACTCATACAGTTGCAATGGCTTATGAATCCATGACATATGTGAGTCTCTAAAAATTAAATACTGAGGGTGAATTTCATTATTATGTAGGAATGGATTCAATCTAAATGAACATATTTTCTATCTTACATTAGACACTCTTCAAAATTAGATATAGCTTGACAAAAAATTTACACAAACATGTTTAAAACCAACTCTGTGATTGCAATCATGTAAACCTGAACTTGATAAAAAAATTAACTTAATATACAAATCAGTAAGCTTTCTGACTAGAGTCATGCTATAAAAGAAAGGAATAAATCAAGAAAGGGATGTTATTCACTGATTCACCAATATTTTGGAGTTATTGGATACCAGTAAATACCTGTTTCTATTAAAGTCCCTTGGAGGAGATCAATGCCCACAGCACATATATTCAATGGTGGGTCAGTTTGACCAATTATATTTTTCTATAATACATGATTAAATAATGTTGATACCTGTATGCCAGTTTTAGAATCCTTCACACCAATTATCTTAAATAAACCTTGATATAAATATATACAGCATGAATATAATATGAAAAAACAATTTAAGGCCTTTTCTTCTAGAACCCCTTGTCCAAACATCACCACAAGCATCATTTTTCATAGTGAGATGAATGAAACACAACAAAAAAAATGTATAATTATGTCATATTGCATAGTTCCTGGTGATAAAACCTCTTATGGTAATAAAATAAATATGGGTACCCAAAAGGTTATGTAGTAGGAGAGTACTTTGCAACAATAAATGGGTTAGTGAGATGAAGCCTCATCAAGCACAAACGATCAAGTTTTGTGGAAATTAGCTCATAAACTTTCATATACAAATATGGAAGAAATATATTGGGTCTAGAGAAGAAGTACAGAAAGGGAATTGAGGAAAAAACTTTGCTGTGCATGTGAAGAAGCATTAGGCCCTGGTATCAGAGCCTGAGAGAGTGAGCAAATTAGGACAAGGATAGAGCACAGAAGTCAGGGCCCCATTAAATAGCTTTCTGGAAGCTTGTAGAGGATTGTGAGGAGAACATGCAGGGTTTCAAACTGGTTGGCGGGGCCAAGGTGTTGCTTATTCGAAAACTGTAACTGGTGCTTATGTATACTTTTGGGTTGCTGTGTTAGGAGGCTTGTAGAGACATGTTCATTGCTTAGGATATATTACACTCATCTCCATAAGAAAGGACAGCCACCACAACAAAACAGGGGAAGTAGATACCATAATGCCTGGGATGCTCCATGCATCTCAAAGCCAGAGTGAATGAAGAATTTAGTGGTAGGAAATTGCATGGGGCCTTCAAAACTACTAGCAAATCACTAAAAAGTGAGATTTGGAGACACTGAGCCTTTGGTACTAAAAATAAAATAGGTCATTTATTCATATCCCGTGATTTAAGCTTCCTGTATTATCCCTTGCTTTATTATGGTGTTTTACAAGACTCTTAAAATAAGCTAGCCTCTGTTTAGCACTTTATAGAGCCACTCACATCTAAATGACTTTTAAATATTTAGGTAATTAAATAGTGTCAGTGCAGTTGTTTTATCCTATACCTACTGAAAACTGTTGAAATTAAAATGTTTCATTGTTTTAACTACCATCTCTACCAACATCCTGTGGTCATAAATGCACATTTTTTTTCACATTGGGAATACATGTTATTTATCTTAAAAAGTAACATATGGTGTTGGTGGCAGAGATAGTATTTATAGGAATGTGACACTTTTTTTTTACAGTATTCATGAACTGTTGAAAGCAGAAGTAAACAGAAATTTCTCACATATATGTAGCTGATAAGCTATGTCTATATTAAATAATTATTATTTCATACCTGTAGTGTGAGTCCAGTCATGAGACAGCTATAATATTCAAGTGGTATGTACACAATTATGACTATACTCTATGAAAAATCAGCACTCAGTTATTTGAAACAATCACTTTATATCATCTTCACCTATCCATGTAGATTAGTGAGTATCTGAAATAATTGGCCATAATACTTATGTTGGTACAAAGATAACATTATAATCACATACATAGAACTATTATTTTTATGTGTAAAAGCATAGAATATAAATATAACCAATTTATAATGCAAAAGAGAATGTTATACTCTTGCAAATAGTATTTGAAATGAGTTTATTCAAATTAATTTTTTATTCTTCACTATCAAAATGTATCTCATGTTGCTATAGTAACTAAGAGTTTTAATATTTATATTAAATAAAAACAGTAAAGCTAGTAGATTTGATAGCACTTTTGAAAGATGTGTCTATAAATTCAGCACAATAACTTACAATTTTATTCTATATGTTAAGGAGTCTCATTGATTTACCCCTTTTAAAATTGCATCATCTAGTTAGAACGATTTTTGACAAAAAAAAAAAAAAAAAGCCAAAACTATGCGATAGAAATAAAAAGCATCAGTACAGGCAGGTCCAGTCTCCTCCTTCCAGGCTGAGCAAAGTGTCCCTGTGTAAGCCCAGGTTCCAAACAGCCAGCTCATGCACTAAGGACAGGTCCTGGTCCCACAGCCTGGATGCCTCCCAAACAGTTCAAGCTATTCAATTGTCTCACTTATCCAAAGGGCCTGATCCAGCTGGGAGCTTCACAGCCTTTAGTTCATAATTCATGTACTTCCATTTGTTTGGCTATTTGTCCTTGTGCTTTTTCCAATCTTGGTCTCAATGATTCATGCTCTTAGAGTCCCTCCACTTTCTTGACAGTTGGACACCTGGAGCTCTACCTGGTTTAAATGAATCCCCAGGGGAGTCTTGGCCCTGGAGGAGATGGGAATGGAGGGGAGAGAATGGGGAAAAGGTGGGGGTGGGAGTGGGAGGGGGAGGACAGGGGAACCCATGGCTGATGTGTAAAATTAAAACACAAATATAATAATAATAATAATAATAATAATAATAATAATAATAAATTTTTAAAAAGAGTGAAATGTTATGATGTCTACAAAAAAAGAAATAAAAATCATCTTCAACAATGGTGCTGGCATAACTAGATGTCAACATGAGGAAGATTACAAATGGATACATATCTATCACCATGCACAAAACTCAAGTCCACGTGGATCGAAGATCTCAACATAAATTCAGTTACACTGAATCTGATATAAGAGAAAGTAGGAAGTAGTCTTGAATGCATTGGCACTAGAGACCACCTCCTAAAATATAACACCAGTAGCACAGACAATGAGAGTAACAATAATAAATGGAACCTCCTGAAACTGAGAAGCTTCTCTGTAAGTCAAATGACATGGTAAATAAGACAAAATGATAGCCTACAGAATGGGGAAAGATCTTCATCAACCCAACATCTAACAGAAGGCTGATTTACAAAATACATAAATAATTCAAGAAACTAGATAGCAAAATAAAACAATCCAATTAAAAAATAGGGTACATATCTAAACAGAGAATTCTCAACAGAAGAATCCCAAATGGCCAAATGACATTTAAGGACTTGCTCAACATCCTTAGTCATCAGGGAAATGCAAATCAAAGTGACTCTGAAATACCATCTTACACCTGTCAGAATGGCTAAGATAAAAAACACTGATGACAGTTTCTGTTGTACAGGAAGTAGAACAAGGGGAACACTCCTCCACTGTTGGTAGGAGTGCAAATTTGTACAGCCACTCTGGAAATCAGTTCAGCAACTTCTCAGAAAATTGGTGATCAATCCACCTCAAGACAGAGTGATACCACTCTTGGGCATATACCCAAGGTATGTTCATTCATACCACAAGGATGCTTGCTCACCTATGTTTATAGCAGCATTATTCATAATAGCCAGAACCTGGAGCACAGATGAAAAATGGATAAAAAAAAAATGGTATATATACACAATGGAGTACTACTCAACAGAGAAAAACAATGACATCATGAAATTTGCAGGCAAATGGATGGAACTAGCAAATATCATCCTGAGTGAAGTAACCCAGACTCAGAAGGACAAACATGGTATGTACTCACTCATAAGTGAATACTAGTTGTAAAGTAAAGGATAACCAGACCACTACCCACAGCTCCAGAGAAGTTAGGAAACAAGGAGGACCCTAAGAGGGACAGATGGATCTTCTTGGGAAGGGGAAATAGAAGAGATCTACATGAGTAAACTAGAGATGAGGGGGTGCAATAGAGGATAGGGGATCTGGAATGAGAACACTAGGGACTAGGACGGTTGAGCTGGGGGAGGGATGGAGTGGGAGAGCAATGAAAGAGATATCTCAACAGAGGGAGATAGTATGGGGTAAAGAAGAAACCTGGTGCTAGGAAATTCCCAAGAATCCACAAGGATGACCCCAGATTAGACTACTGGCAACAGTAGTGAGGGTGTCTGAACTGACCTACCCTGGTAATCAGATTGGTGAATACCTTAACTATCATCATAGAGCCTTCATTCAGTAACTGATGGAAGCAGTTTCAGAGATCCACAACCAGGCACCTGACTGAGCTCCAGGAATCCAGCTGAAGAGAGGGAAGAGGGATTATATGAGCGAGGCCGGTGTTTGTCAAGATCATGATTGGGAAATCTACAGAGACAATTGAACCAAGCTCATAGGAACTCACAAAATTTACAACAACAGCTGTGGAACTTGCATGGGACTGGACTAGACCTTCTGCATACAGGAAAAGTTGTGAAGCTGGGTCTGTTTGGGGGGCCCCTAGCAGTGTGATGAGGATCTATCCATGGTGCATGAACAGGCTTTCTGGATCCCATTTTGATGGTTGGACACTTTGCTCACCCTTGAGGCAGGGAGAAGGGGCTTGGTCCTGACTTAACTTAATGTACCATGCCTTACCCTTTTGGAGGAGGGAATTAGGGTAGGGGAATGCTGGGGAGAAGCAGGATGAGGGATGAGAGGAGGATTTGTGCTTGGTATGTACATGAATTAAAAAAATTTTAAATAAAATAATAATTAAAAAATTACACCCTTAAAATGTAAGTAAATTTAAATTAATAGAAATTCATTCTTTCAAAACTAAGCAATGCTCAGTGAAAATGATTGCCTAAGAATTGATGAAATTATTTATGCATCATAATTCTGAAAGTAAAATGTTTTACTTTGAATAATGAAAGTTTGTGGGGCATGGCAAACAGTAGTAAGAAATATAAAAATTAAATGTATTTTGTGTGTATAATACATAGCAAAATATTTCAGGATGAAAATTTAATAATCATGTCTACTTATGTAATAATCTACATCTACATTTTCTCATTATCATAAGTGAATGGATCAAAATTTGGAAATTAAAGCAGAAGATTACCACTATGCCATCTGCAGAGTATGTACAAGCTGCCACTATGTTGGGTATTTATTTTAGATTCATAACAATACCTAAAGACCACATATTCTATTCAGCTACCAAGACTCCTGAGGATCTTTTATTATAATAGAACAATCTTGTCATATTTATGTCCATTATTGATGTGGGTAAAGGTTCTAGACCAATTATTTTAGAGAATGCATTTGATTTAGGCTCATTTAATATTCTGTTAGATTTATTTTATGTCTTTGCCAGAAATGTGACAGAGATGCCTACTGCTTTTATTACTTCTGACCAAGTCAAATGTGATTTGGAGATATCCTACTACTGACCATGTTTAATTGAATCACTTAATTAAGGTTACACATGACAGATTATCAAATTACTTGTCCCACTTTTTAGGGAAAATATTTTTAACACTTTTATAAAGATGAAATTTATCTTAAAAGATGTCAAATATAGAGTTACATAATATATTTTAAAATTAACTTTTGTAAAATGAACATTATAACCTAGTGTTTCACTACACCACTTCACAATATTAAAATCACCACAGATTTGATAGGCAGTCTCATTCTTGTTTTCTAACTAAAGCAAGTTGGTAGTTGTAGTTGTTATTGGTGATGGTGGTGGTGATGGTGTTGATACTAGGGAGGATGATGTTGGTAATGGTGTTGGTAGTGGTGGGGGTGATGATAGTAGTGGTAGGGATTATCATCTGTTGAGTGTTCTAGATTTAAAGTGGCCCATTCCTGTTTATATGCTACAATGTTAAGGGAGTGTCCTAAAGTCTTAATCATAAGATGACAGAACACTAATCCTACTGATTCTATTCACAGTACCAGAGCATTCATAACCTACTTCCTCATAAGTGTCAACCTTTAAGACTATCCTCAAGGTATAGTTCCTCAAGTTGATATCTCTAACTTTCTTCTACTACTGTGTTATCATTATTACACATTCATCTTGCTATATTTAACTTTATCTCTATCATTGATAAGTGGCTCTGGCATTGACAAACTACTAACTTCACCAATGATTTTATTAGTATACTTAACTTGAATTCAAAACTATCCTTCATATCTTTATGGGAAATAAGTTTTCAATTGCATTTACTTTCATAGACTCCACTAATATCAAAAGGAACACTTTCCCAGCTCCTTCCAAGAGAGTTGTTTCACACATTTATGATAAATTCAGATTGTTTTGTCATATTCTATATTCCATTTTTGGATTCTCTTAGTTCCTTATGTAATTTATTTCTAATTTGCATTCAATAAGTTCACACATTGTGCTATAATGTTCTATGGATTTTGACAAGAACATAATGTTATACATCCATGTTGTGATATTAGAATAGTTTTACACTCTAACAAATCTCATTTTCTGACATCTTCAACGTTCTCCTTTTCCAATCCTTGGAAACTACAGATATTTTACCATCTCTAAATCTTTGATACTTCAGAACATCACATAAGATGAAGCATACATGGTAAAGCCCTACTTAACTGGCTCCTTTGCAATATGTATTTAAAAATCATTTATGGCTTCTGCTACCTAATTTTATGTTCTATTATATTTTTATATTATTATATTTATGCCTATTAATTCCTATTTACTGAAATTCATCATAATTATCTCCAGTTTTTAGTGATTATGAGGTATTTTTTTTTGCATTTTTAGAGCTTTATTGAGAGAGAGAGAGGGAGAGAGGAAGAGACAGAGAGAAAGGACCAGAGAAACAGAGAGACCAGGCGAAGGGAAGAGATCAGAAAGTTAAAAGGCAATTATGACATATTATAAGTAAATTTTCATATAGGTTATTATGGAATATATATTTATAAGAGTTATCTTAAGTATAATAATTGTGTTTTATGTTAAATCCATAATTATTTCTATATGACATGGAAAATCTTTCAAAATGTTTGTACCATTTGGTATTCATAATATTCTGGGTCGTGAGCCTAGCCTTTAACGGCTGAACCATCTCTCCAGCCAGGTATTCATAATAGCAACAACTGAGAATTTCTGATGTGTCTTCTCACCACTAATTATAATTATCGATTATTTGTATTTACACAAAGGTTATCTTGCTCTTTGTGGCAGACTCTCACTGAAGGGCAGTAGAAAGTGTGACTTTATAAGCATATTTGCAATGTTTTTCTTTAGTTTTATACAAATTCAAATGCTCTTTTATATTGAATATGTTTATTTTTAGTTTAGAAAGATATATTGTATATATTAAAGTCAAGTATTTGATATGACATGAATTTCATACATGTTCTTCTCCTAGAGATTTGTCTATATAGCTGACATAGTAAGCATTTGTAGGAAGATGCTTTCAATATTGTTAATTACAACTCACCATAGGTTATATATGGATGTTTGACATAAAACCTTCATGTAAAAGTCTCATAGATTTTACATGATGTTTTTATAGACATTTCATAATTCTTATACTTTATAATACTTTATATTATCTTAGTTCTATTTTAAACATAGTTGTATAATGCATGTGGTCTTTTTACTTGTACATTTTCTACATGTGGTTGTTCATTTTTCTTTGTGTATTTGTTTATTTTGTGACACCACAGGTCTGTTCTGCTTGTGCTTGCTTACCCAGCACTTTGTCATCAAGCTGTATTGAGCTACATTTATGTTTGAATTCAAAGACAATCATTTAAAAAGAATTCAGTGTCTATGTTTGTAGGCATCTAGATATTTATTAGCTCTGTATAATGTCCTTATGGCCTTCAATCTGTTCTTCAGCTGGTTTTTTTTTTTTTTTTTGGCTCTTTGTGTTCTACATCAGGTATAGAACTAATATTTATTTATCTATAAAATGGTTCTTTATGTTTTGGCTGAGGGCATACTAGGAATTAAGGGATTAAGATCAGTTCAAAATATGACAGTTTGAAATATGATCTTAACAATCTCATATATTCTAATTGAAGACATGTTTTTTTGTTTGTTTGTTTGTTTTTTTGTTTTTGTTTTTTGTTTGTTTGTTTGTTTTTTCGAGACAGGGTTTCTCTGTGTAGCTTTGCACCTTTCCTGGATCTTGCTCTGTGGACCAGGCTGGCCTTGAACTCACAAAGATCTGCTTGCCTCTGCCTTCCTAATGCTGGGATTACAGGCTTCTGCCACCACTGCCTGGCCAAATGTGTAGCCCAGGCTGGCCTGGAACTCGTGATCCTCCTGCTTCTGCCTCCTCCAGCAAATCCTACCAGCGTGTGCCACCACAACTGGCGAAGACTTTTTAGAAATCCACATTTCTGTTTTTATCTAGGTGTTTTCATTTAATTATCCAAGTGTTTACTTTGAAGAAATAATTACCTTAATTTAGTTTTTATAACATAGTAACTTTTGAATGTTTTCTTTTTTATTGCTAGTACAGAAAAGAACAATTAATTTTTGTATATTAACTTTTGTTACCTACATCTTAACTCACAACTGAGTAATTATGAAGGTCTAAAAATATGTTTTTATTTTTAATTATGTATGGGCTTATTTGTTTCAGAATATGAACATATTAGTGTAGTTGCCCATAGTGGTTGGTAGAGTAAACTGGATTATCAGGAACTGGAGCTAAAGGTAGTTGTGAGCCACTGGACATAGGTGCTGGGAACTCTGAAAGTGCAGTAGACAATAGCTTCTGAACCACCTCTCTAGCCATACTCTGATATTTTCATACTTAAATTCTCTGGTTTTCATACATAATATTTTTTTTTTATAAATGAAAAAAGCAATCTCTCTCTCTCTCTCTCTCTCTCTCTCTCTCTCTCTCTCTCTCCAGAGAAATAAGAGATAGAAGATAGATAGATAGATAGATAGATAGATAGATAGATAGATAGATAGATAGAAACACATGTTGATATATGTATATGCTACCTGTTCTATTGTAAAAACAAGGACACTTCAGAAATTTGAGCAATACCATTCTACCCAACCAGATCTACCCTCACACTCCAGTCATGGGCAAGGAATTACACCTTTGTATACCTGACACTGCTTGGGTAGCCAAGAACCAAAGAATAGATATCCCAGATACCTAGGAAAAAAACCAAATATTACTGGTAAACAAAACAAAACAAAACTTCCTGATGACAGTGTGCTGTACTCATAGATCAGTGCCTTATTTGGTCATCCTCAGAGATGGTTCCTCCAGCAGCATATGGGAACAGAGGCTGAGACCCACAGATGCACATTATGCATAGAGAGAGTCTAAATGGGACAGCTTCATTAAATTACTTCCTTCAGAGCTCAGGGAACTACACAGAATTTAGTTATTTTTCTTCATGGGACTCTTTTTCTTCTGTTGTGTTTACTTCTCCAAGCCTTGATGTGATTATTTATACTTTATCTTAATATATTTCATTTTGTCATGTTTGGTTTTTGTTTCTTAGAAGCCTGTTCTTCTCTAATGAGAGATAAAAAGTGAGTGGGTCTGTAGGAAAGAGAGGGAGGTGAGAAAGAACTGGGAGAAGTAGAGGAAGGGAAACTATGATATATAAATGTTTAATATACCTATATGTATCATATGAGTAAATAATACAATTATATACATATATGATGGGAGCCATAAGCCTAAGTGACCCTTGACACACATGCTGCCATATTTAGGCTTCTCTCCTCTTTTCTTAGATCTCGGCACTGCTTAAATCTCCATAGTACCTGAACCTCTTCTCACAAATACCAGAACCTCTTCTCAGATATCAGGTGAATGAGCTGCAGTTAAGCAATTAGGCAGTTAGACAAGAGTAGATAGATAACCCCCAGTGCAACATTTCCTGCTGGCTGAACAGCCCATAATTTAGTCCCTTCTTGCTTGCAACTCCCTTTGCCTACCTATATATGCCTTGAGAGAAAAATAAAATTTTGGAGCTTGATCAGACATCCTGTCTTGCTCTTATTCTTTGTGTTTCTTGTCCCTCTCATTCGCCGGCCCTCTCTTTAGGTCCCCGTTAAAGACCACACTGGCTGGGGCACATGTATATGTATATAAATGTATGATCACTAACTATATTCTAAATATTTGTCCTCACACTCACAGATAAGTGTAGGCCTTAAGCTTTAACAAAGAAATTTCTCTTGGTAACAGATGGTAAACATAACAGAAAACTATAACCAATTAAAATGCAGAGATGTGGAACTCAGTCCCAAGGGATATATCCACACACACACAAAAAAAAATTCCTGCATCTGAGACTCAGAGAATATGTAAAAGGGAGCAGATTGTAATAGGCAGAGGAACAAAGAGTTGGCTCTCTAACTATGTCTTTCCATAATATCAGAAGTTACACCCATAATGTCTCACCAAGTTGACTTCCTAACATAAGCTGTACAGGAAAGCATCAACAGACAAACTAAATGAGATGGAGAAAACTCAAGAGGCCTTACCACTATACAAGGAACTAGAAACAATTAAGGAGTGTTGAGAGAAGAGAACTGATCTTTCCCCCGGGAAGAGCAGACCAACAGATTTTTTCAATAGCAAGTGGTCAGCCTGGAAACATGTACAAAAACAGTGTATATATTGAGTTGGTTATATTTAGATGATTTATGTCCATGTATGTATATAACAACAGTTAATGAAAAAAGGCATGGTTTTGAAAAAGAATAAGAAGCAGTATATGGGAGAGTTTGGAGGGTGGTAAGAAAAAGGAGAAATGATGTAATTATATGATAATTTCAAAAATAATAAAAATTAATAGCAAGGAATTCTAATATGCTTAAAAACATGAATGAGAAGATGTTTTTCTTTGTTTCTACTTCTTAGGATAGAGGTGTTTCAGTTTTCAATGTCAGTTATGAATTAAGTAAATATTTTGTTCATTAGCATATTCTCTTTATTTTGTTAAGGAATATTGTTTGGCTTATAAACTTTCAAAGAATGTTTTAATAAAGGAAAACTGAAAGATGTCAAATAATTCTTGCCCATTTGTCAACATAAGTTTTGTTTGCTTTTGTTTGTTTTGTTTTTATTTTTTCAATAATTGGATGTGCTGTAATGGTCATTTCAGTGTTGAACTGTGAAACACATTCCATTTGATTTTAACAAATTCATTCTTTCATGGACTACTTTTATTCCCTAATAGCTAATTAAAATAATTACAAATCAATGTTCATGAGATAGGTTCAAGGAGTGATTTTGTTTTGTTCTTTATTTGTATTATTTTTATTTAAATTAGATATAATTTGGATAATTATTGTTTAATAATAATGCTTTGAGCAAATGCTTCTCATTTATTTCTATTTCTGGAAAAGACAGAGGCAATTTAGTTCTATGAATTTCCTTCTAAAAAGTTCTCTAGATTCCTAAAATATTAGGGTATATTTTAGTTCAGTTTAGAATCTTAAAAAATGCTTTGAGAAATTTAGAGTTTTTCATTATTGGAAAAGCTATTTCATATGACTATTTTAAAACTACTTTGAATGTTTCAAGCTGTGTGTTATTCAAACATACTTTAATTCTGATTTTTTTTAGATATATGTATGTATGTATGTATGTATATATGTGTGTATTATGTATGTATTGTGGCAATAAATTATTATATCTTGATGGATGTCATGTGGAATTGTATAGATTATGTGAGCTGTTGGAATTGGGTAAATTAATCTAATAATAACCAAGCTAATTGATTGGTATTTGGATAAACTCCAATTAAACTCATTGGTTTAATGTAAAAAGAAGAGTTGAAAGTAGGAGGGTAGATTAGAGAGGATGAGAAAAGAGTACAGTTGAGCCTGAATAGGTAGAATTGTATGATACTGTCAAAAAGTATAATGTTTTAATTGAGAACATTTAAATTCAGGACATGTAAATATATAGAGTAGGCAAATAATTCATTAATTGCATACAAAAAAGAAAATATAAATTTCTGGAGAAATCTTAACTGTACACGAACTACCTGTATTCTTGGTTATAAAAGAACAAAAATGAACAGGGGTATTATTACCTTTACCCACTTCAACCTTTGTACTGGGATCATGAGTCATACTGTGTTCTTCCCCATATAAGAACATCAAAGTTAATTGAAAATTTTTGTGGTTTTTTTTTTTGTTGTTGTTGTCATTTTGTTTTGTTTTGTTTTTCAAGACAGGGCTTCTCTGTGTAGCTTTGTGCCTTTTTCCTGGAACTCACTTGGTAGCCCAGGCTGGCCTCGAACTCACAGAGATCCACCTGGCTCTGCCTCCCAAGTGCTGGGATTAAAGGCGTGTGCCACCACCGCCCAGCAAATTTTGTGTTTTATAATATTGAGCATTTTATCCTTATATGTTCCTTGGTTATTTTTCTTGCTTATACCAGAGAACTTACCAATTCACCATCAGTATAATGACTACTTAATTGTTCATCTTACTATTATCTCAATCTTATCAATATATGTTGCAAACTTCAATAACGTATTTTAATTATACTTATATTTTATTTCTGAGTTAAAGTCTACATGCATATTTAAGTACTTAGAAAAGTTCATTTCATAGTGAGGCATAATTTCACAAAGCATGAATGGTTTATCTACATTAAATGGCCCTCTTATAAAAAGATAGTAAAGAATTTTATCATAATTTAGTATTGCTTTCATTCATTATGCAAGATAGTAGTAATAATACCCTGCTCAACAATTAGGAGGAAGACATATATTAGGGATCATCTGATAATTGATTTTTCAATAAAATCTAAGAAAGGTAATACAGAATGTTAGATAACTGAAAAACAGGGTCACAAGTTCTTTGTTTTCTTTTATACAAAGTAATTTTTTGTATACATTCACAGAACAGGATCTTAAAAATAATAATTTTTATTTATAAAAATTATAATTTGACAATAATACCAGTAGTATTAACTGGATTAAAAAAGATGAGAAATCTATATCCTCATGCTTGTTTTTTAGCTTGATTATGTTAAAAATATGCAGTAAAATAAAGAATTATAAATTCTGTTTATGTTTAAGTTATCAAATAATTTCTAAATTTTGAAATTTTTGTGATGAGTGTTTTATAATATATTTCCAAGTTAAACTAAATAACTAGCACTGTACACATTTATGACAGTACATTAGTTTTTCTCAGAAGAATTTAAATCCTTTAAAGTCAGAATTAATCAACATACCATATGGCATATCCTCATTCACTCTTTCATGGGGAAATAGCTTATCATTTATTTATCTTTCCCTCTAGTGACATACTTTGTTAATATTCACAAGTAATTTTCTCTCCAGTTTGTAAAAATCAAGCTAAATAATGACCACAGACAGGTATGATGATCTAATTTTAATAACATACTGCTTAGGATTGTTTATGTATAATAGTGCTTCTTACATATGTCTCCAGGATATAATTTTGTCAGTTTTTCAAATTACACTGAACATTATAAAGGCCCATTGTATGCCACATAAAGACTTTTTGCTTGAAATAACAAGTTAATTTGTAGTGTTGTAGCCAAATAAATATGTAAGTAATTATGTATGAGGAACTATATACCATTCCTATATACGCATTCTATTCTTTCTCTTTTGGCAACAATGTACAAGGCTAAGAATGGGAAGATTGAAATTTATCTGCAATGTGTCCATTTTATTGTTTTAAATAAGAAATACATTGGAATTTCCTGTAAGTAATATAATCAAAATTTGTAATTAATGAGATATACATATATCTTATATATATTGCTTTTGCAAATGACTACGTGTAATATCACTTAAAAGAAAGCTGCTTAGCATTTTCCAAATAGCAAATCACTTATCTTCTCTAAAGCAGATATGACTCTTAAATCTGTACTCAACATAGTTCAGCCTTGCTATCTAAAACTTTACAATAAGACCCACATAGAGACTATGGGCTGAGGAAGTCCTCACATAGTATTTAAAAAATCTGAAGTCTTTTAAAATCAGGCAGTCTTGGGCTTTACTTTCATGTAAAGTTTTTGTATGTGTGTGTGTGTGTGTGTGTGTGTGTGTGTGTATGTACCTGTATATCAATCTATCTATCTATCATCTATCTATTTATCTATTCAAATGTTTGTTTATTAGTGGAGAAGATGAATCAGATTAGGAAGTACTTGTTTTAATTTGACATTCATATCATTCTACCTGTTTCAATACATTTAAGTTCAATTGACATTCAAGATTAATTAAAAGAATTAAAATTAATAGGTGATTGGGATATTCATGATAAAATGAGATAAGGTGCTTGCAGAATAATAGAACATATTTTTTGTTGTTGAAAGAATATTCAACACAATGAATATTTAATGAGGTGTTGTTAATTAGAAACCATCAATTAAGCAATGCAATTTCCTTACCTACTTCTTCCTAGTATTAAAACCATGTTCTAAAATTCTTACATATTTTCATTTGCTTTCCAGTCAATGGCCTCCTGCCTGCAAAACTATGTTTATACATTTAATTTGAGCCTTTATTATTTGAATTTATTAGGAAATCATCAAAGTTTAAACCAGAGTCTGCAAGAGCACATATTCTCTAGAGGTTGTTATTCCTGTGTTTACAAAAAGGTAATTTCTTCAGGCCGTATGCATTTAATATCTTTCATAATGTTACACTTTGTAGTGGAACTTTTGTAGAACTACTTAATGAGAGATAAATGAACACATTATGTTCATTTTACATAAAAACAATAATATGGTAATTAGAACAGTAGCAGTACCCCACCCTGTAAATATGTCCTGCTCTACTGAAACTAACATGAAATGAAGACCTAGAAACTTGCTCTGTATGCTTTGTTTTATTTAATTGTACCAAAGTTATATACTTTCTAAGCAATTGATATTGATCATTTCTATGCATAATCTGGTTTATCATTAATTTCATGCAAATATGCAGGAGATTTCAAAATATTGATGTGTTTGCATAATTTAATTTCCTAGAGGGGAGATATATACTGAATATGACAAATGCAGTTCCAGTCACAGGAGGTCCCGTATTCATGTGCAAAAAAACTTCTCCATTGCTTTAATTGTTCGGCATTTATATCATGTCTATTTTCAAATCTTATTTTGCATTAAAGAAGAATAGCATAGTAATGTGATCAGCCGATGCCTTTAATATCCTGTGGAATATAATCTATTAGTCAACTTCTGCTGGTAAGATTGACTTGCTTACTAAATGCATTCAATATCAGGCCTAGCGACTTTGTATCTGTAATTTGTCAAACTGGGTATTTTCCAGTTCTCCAAATCCACTATCATTTTCCTATGGTTTTCTGGTTCAGGAGTTGATACTATTCATGCCCTATATTTTGCTTTCTCTCTACTGGATTATGATGTTTGGTTCAATGAAACCTAGAGGACTACACAGGAATGCTGTTAGAGTTCATATTCCATCAGATGATTGCAGTTTGCCATGCTGCCATAGAACCAATACTATCGTTTTGTTTTCCTGATAGTGAGAACACATGACCAAAACAATAAAATGAAGAAAATGTTCATTTTGATTCACACTTTGAAGTTATAATCCTCCATTGTATGGAAGCCATAGTGGCAGGATCGTGAATGGAAGGTCATTGTTTCTGCTGTAAAGACACTGATATGTAAGTGCCTAAACTCATCTGCCTTTCTAATTTTATTCACTGGAACTACATCACACAGAATGTTGATGCCATATGGTGTGTCTTTCCATGCCCACTAATCTAATCTAGAAAATTTTTAGCAGACACAAATATGGTGATTCTAAATCAAATCGACTATATTGTCAATTGAGCTTGATATCACTACTCTACCATTGTTACCTTGGAACTCCCCAGATTACTTTGGCATTATATTGTACATCTTGTTTCCACTGGGTCATCATCATCTAACAACAGGAAATGTATTCAAAAGTAAAGAAAAGGCCCCACAGTATTCAGCAGTTTCACATCTGTTCAATAGTCAAAGGTGTCTTTTAAGATAACATGTAATCTCATTTATGAATTCCCACACAATCCCAAAAGCACATTTTTTACATTTACAATCCACAATGGGAAATAATAAAGATTTCCTCTTCAAGAAAGCTAAATCAGTGGATAAGTAGGAAAGATCAGAAACACCGAGCATGGGAACATTGAAACCTTGCAGCCACACGTCTGGCACTTGGGGCTTTTAATTGGTATATCTCACCTTCAAAGAGCTGGGCAACACCTCCAGCTCTGCTTTCTCAGCACACATTCTTTCTTTGGCTGACTCCACTTCATGCCTATAGCCTTCCTCACTGGATGATCTGTGATTAGGTCCTGATTGTTTCATCCTCATGGATTCACAGTCATTCCTTGCAGGGTTTCCAACATTGACATACATTGACTGGCTTCACATCCCCTGTGGACCTACTGTGTAAGACTCCATGACTCAATTCAATAACTATTCATGCCTACAAAACTGTTACTGGTTTTCAGGGCCAGGGATGAGAGTTTCAAGATTCCCTTCTTTTTAAAAATGAATAATAACCTACACAGATTGCAAAGTATCAATAAGACTTTGCTTTGTTTAAAGCAAATAATAGCATAGGTCACAATAGACTTTGTATTTTTGGTTATGAGCCTAGCCTTTAATGGCTGAGCCATCTCTCCAGCCCCACAATGGACTTTAAAAGAACATCAAACCACAAAAGTAAAGATACTAAAAGGTCCCAATTATTGTTTGAGGTTTCCTTTTATAGTGTTGAAGATGAGGAGGATGTTTGCTACTAGGACTAAATCACCAGCCCTAAATATTTATTTATTTTTAATTTCAAGTATAGTCTGAAAAATAACAAAAAAAGAAAGGAATGTATTCTCAAGCTCCATTTATTTAATGTCTGTCAATTTTTAAATAAATAATGTTGTAAACATCTCTGAGTGGGTTCAGGAAAAATTGGGGGATATTTAGACATTAACAAATGTAGCTGATTATGTGATCAAAATGAAGTCAAATGATGTGGTATAATTTATCTTGAAACAGTTACATTTAAAAAGAGGGTTACTGATATAGCTCAGTTGCAGTGTTCTTACCTACCATGTTCCAGACTCTTGATACAATCCTCAGTACTGAAAACAAGCAAACACTTTTAGAAAGGTGTGGTGGCATAAGCCCCAACCTCCAACATTCTGGAAACTAGTTGTCATTATTCTTAGCAACTATACAACTAAATGACCATGCATTCACTGTCCAGCAGTCAGGTAAAATGCCTAGTTTCTCCAGGGCCTTATGTCCTACATAGTCTGTGTGTTGCATGGTCACGTAATCTATGTGCATGTGTGAAATTGCTTTGTAAACCCATATGTGCATGCAGTGACCTATAAAAGCAGGCTTCACCTGTTCTCTGACCCACTCAGCACTATTCATTTCTGGTAGGTCCATTCATGTTCCCCCTTTCTCTCCTCTAATAAAAATTCTTATATGGGGTTCCATTGTACCCTGTGTTCTCTCTCCCCAGTAAATAGTGCTGCAAATAAATAACATTGGTGCTATGACTTGAGTTGGTTGCCAAGATCCTGAACCAAGCCTGTTTTATTCACAACCACCCATGTTCCATCTGCCCAGCTGCTGACTCACTTTGCACAATACCAACTGCTACAATTGGTGAGTTTTCCTTTTACCAACCAGCATAAACAGTTCCCTGGACCTGTGGGAACAACTGTCAATCATCTGGTGTCCCTCTGGTATCTTTGGGACAGGGGGTATCCTGTCCATGGTCTTTATGGACTACCATCAGCCCCCATTACTGGATATAATCCTCATCCATTCCCCACTACTGTGGTCCTAGATATCATTCTCATTCATTTCTTGTCTTGGACCTTTGCCCTTGGGCTATAGCCCTGGCTCTCAATCTTTTGCTTGACAGAGCACTGAGCAACTGTGCCATTCATGGATCCTCGCTTGATCTCTGAAATGCCTAAGATGTTGTAGCTATTGGATCTCATTTATTTTATTTATTTATTTTTCCTCTCTGCTGCAGTCATGGGAAACAAGGCTTCCAATCCCATAAGCCCCACATCTCCTCTGGGATGCCTTTTGGAAACCCTCAAACCTCTCAGCATAATGTCTTACTTGAAGACTACTAAGCTTATCCACCTCTGCACTAAAAAATGGCCAAAGTGCCCTTAGCTAACAATAATAAAGGCCACTTAATGACTCGTTGGGCCTCAATATTTTACGGAAATTATCTAACTTAGGTCAGCGAATGGGCAAATGGAAAGAATTGCCTTATATCCAAGCTTTTCCCTATCTCAGCTCCAAACCCTCTCTCCTTGATTCCTACTCACCTGTCCACATGCTCCTAGCTATGCAACCCAAAACCTGAGTAACTTCTTACTACTGCTTTAGACTCTGCTAATGAACTCCTGCTCTTCCGACTTCCTGCTCTTTCAGCTCCTCCAGCTCCTTCCTCCTCTCAGGTAGCCCCTTCTCCTTCTCTATTATCAGCCACTCCAACAACCCAACTCTGACTCCCACTTACTCCTCCTGTCATGTGTTCTCAAGCTGCTAAGAAACCCTACCCCATGCATGCTGTGAGAGAATGCTTCAGTGCACAGGTTTAATAGAACACTGATTGGTCAGTAGCCAGACAGGAAATATAGGTGGAGCCAGCAGAAGAGGAGGATTCTGGGAAGAGGAAAACTGAGTCAGACACAGAGGAAGCAGGATGACAAGGCAGAACTGAGAAAAGGTACCAAACCCTGTGACTAAAGAAAAATATGAATTATGGGTTAATTTACAAGTAAGAGCTAGTCAGTAATAAGCCTGAGCTAATGGCCAAGAAGTTATAATTAATATAAGCCTCTGTGTGTTTACTTGGGGGATGTGAGTGAGAGATTTGTCCCATCTACCAGCTGGCCAGGACACAGAACAAATTTCCAACTACACAGGTGGCCATCCTCCCTTTGCAAGAGGTAGCCATGGTAGATAGACTGGTAAATAGAGAGACTTTGTTTCTCACTGGCAGAACTTTCTCAGATAGAGAAAAAACTGGGTTCTGATACATATAATTCTATTTCCTTTATTAAATAATTCCAATATATTACCTAATTCTATAGTCTCACTTTTCATGATAAATATGTAATTGTTACTAATAAACCTACTCACTAAGGGACACAGACAAGTTTTGGAACAGTCAAGGATATCTCTCTTACCCACAAATTTTTGTCATGCCAACCTGCCCTGTGCCCCTAATGGGAAGAGAATTTTTTTTAGGCTAAGGAGCTTCTATTTCATTTGCTCCCCCTGTCACCTGACCTCAAACTCACCAGCAACTCCTCTCCTCCTCCAGCTACTCACCCAGCCCACTAGTTCTAACACATAATTTCCCTTCCAGCCTCTCAGTTGGACCCCTAAAACTGGGACAACCAGAACTCTTCTATTACTAGGCACCATTCTCCTATTGTTATCCAGTTGTAGGACCCTACCCAGTACATCACCCAAGTTCAGTACCCTCTCTCATTCCAGAGCTTCAGGGCACTTACGCCTATCATTTCTGACCTTCTCAGAAAAGAAGCTACTTCACCCAACTTTTTCTCCTTTTAACACCCCTATACTTGCAGTTAAGAACTTTTATGGAAACTACTGCCTGGTTCAAGACCTCCAGTGCATTAATTCTGCAACTGTCTCCATTTATCCTACGGCCTTACACACTCCTTTCCACTATCCCTTCAGGAACCACCCATTTCTCAGTCCTAGATCTTAAGGATGTTTTCTTCTCTATTCCTCTCAGCCTTCAGTCTCAAAAATATCTTTGCCTTCACCTATACTGACCCTGACACTCACCTGTATATGCAACTGACCTGGACTGGATTCAGGGACAGCCCACACCGATTTGGTAAGGCCCTAGGCTCTGACCTGCTCTCTTTGTCTTTCCCTGGCTTTAAACCCATACAGTATGTAGATGACATTCTACTCTGTAGCCTATTACAACTTAGCCAAACTAACAACTTTACTCTCCTAAATTTCTTGTCCAGCTGGGGTTATATAGTCTTGCCTTCCATGGTCCAGCTATTCACTCCTCAGGTCACCTATTTGGGTCTAACCATTACACCAACCCACAAGGCTATTACTGTAGATAGAAAACATCTAATCCAGTCTCTGGCAGCCCCCTCTACTAAACAGGAGACTCTGTCATTTCTGAGAATAGCTGGCTTTTTGCAGTCCTGGATTTCATCTTTTTCTTTCCTTGCTCCCCGCTTCTTTGGGTTAGCTCCAGGCTCCCTGCAAGAACCCCTCCTTCACCCCATTACTAAACCCTTTCAGAAACTTCACCAGGCTCTCCTCCAGGCCCAAGCACTTCTCCTCTCAGTCCTAACTCCTCTCTTTTCCCTCTATGTAACAGAAATAGAGGGATATGCCCTTGGGACCCTAGGGCACTAGCTAGGACCCTCATTTGCACCTGTAGCATACCTGTCAAAAAACAAGACCTCATCACTCAGGTATGGGCACCTTGCAGACATACTTTAGTAGCTGCTGAGCTCCTTATTCATGAATCAAAGAAACTAACCTTTGGGTCACCCACCACTATCTTCTTCCATCCCTACCTGTCCCATCTCTTAATTTATTAAGGCTTACAAACTTTACCTCCTTCCCTAGTTCTTTCTCTACAAGTGGCATTACTGGATGATGCCACACTTAATTTCCAGAGTTGCCCATCCCTTAATATTTCAAGCCACCTCCCTTGACCTAATGCTCCATCTCATTTCTGCACTGAAACCGTAGAGGAACTACTGCCCCATTCTTCACATATACGGAAGGGTACATGGCCTCAGGCCACTTAAACCTGGTACACAGATGGCAGCTCCTTTTTGCATTAGGGGACCCTTAAAGTGGGTTATGACATAGTGTCAGACACTGGGGTAGCAAAAGCACAGGCATTACCTACACACAATACTAACCAACAGAATGAACTAACAGCTCTCACCTGTGCCTTCTAATTGGCACAGGGGCAATCCCTAAATATTTATAAAGACTCCAGATATGCTCTTCATATCCTCCTGTCCCATGTTGCTATCTGGAAAGAGTGTGGGCTACTTATAGCAAAGGGAGAATCCATATCTAACTCAGGCCAAATAACAGCCATGCTGAAAGCCTCCCATCTCCCCAAAGCTATAGGAATTATCCACTGCCAGTCTCATCAGATCAATAGCTTCATCATCTCTAAGGGAAATAAATGGGCCGACCAGGCAGCTAGAAGAGCAGCCCTTCAGGGCCCAGACTTTCCTTACCCATCACAGGGAATCTATACACTACAACGCACATCTCATACTCATCCCCTGACAATAAGCAAATTCTGTCCTATCTATATCAGCTCTTTCACCCTAATAGTCAATCTCTGTCTCAGTTTGTCACAGCTCACCTACAGCCTACCTATTATGACTTACAGTTCTTAAGAACTATTACTGCCTCTTGTAAAATTTGCCAAAAGTCAGATACCAATTCCAAATATCAGAGCCAACATTTTCCCACCTACCAGGATATAGGTTTCCTCCCAGTGACTGACTGGCAGCTTGATTTTACCCACTGTCAGATGAATTAAATATCTTCTCATGATCATGGACTCTTTTTTGAGCTGGGTGGAGGTATTTTCAGATTCTAATAAATGGGCCCAGACAGTCACTAACCTCCTTCACAGGGAGATAATCCCTTGATTTGGGATCCCTGCTTCTCTCTAGTCTGATAATGGCCTAGAGTTTACCTCCCAGATTTCCCAAATCCTATCTAAAGCTCTTAACATCCCTTGGCATTTCCATAAACCTTACCATCCTCAGTCCTCAGGGAAGGTGGAATATACCAATTGCTCTTTAGAAAAACATTCTTATTAAGATGACACAGAAACTCCACCTTGATTGGGTAAAATTATTGCCTCTGGATCTTTTCAGGCTCCAGGCTCTTCCCAAGCAACCCCATTCAACTGTACCATTCAAACTCATGTATAGGAGGCCAGCACTAACTTCCGGCCTCTTATCAAAACCTTTGTTCCTCCCTGGCCACCTGCTCCCCCCGACTCTATCACCTCCCCCTCTCTCCTATGTGATTTTGCTGAACATTCCTTACCCCAGCCATGTGACAGCTCCTGTTCAACCCCAATCCACACTGGGTATCAGGTCCTTCTTCTCCTCCAGGGCAGCACCTCTCACCTACCACCTAGATGGCAGGGACCATTCAAGGTAATTCTTATAATCCCCACAGCTGCTAAATTTGAGGGCTTTCTGTAAAATCTAATGGTCTTTTAATAAAAAGCCTGGAGCCAGATATTAGAGTAAATGGTGAAAGATCAGAGAGACAAAGGAACAAGACACAGCCACTTCTCACCTTTCCAACTCCATGAATCCTCTGATTGAATATCTTTGAGTCCTCAGCCAAAAGCTTCCCAGCCAAATAGCCTTCCTGTCTCCTCACACTTTATATACCGTTCTCCACCCAGCCATCACTTTCTTCCTAGTGTTAGTATTAATGGTGTTTGTGCTTCGCAAATAGTGGGATTAAAAATGTGAGATTTCAAGTGCTGGGATTAAAGGTGTGTATCCCCACTGGCTGGTTCTGTTTCTCTCCTAGACTGAGTCAGTCTCAAATAGTCCAGGGTGGCTTTGAACTCACAGAGATCCAGAGGGATCTCTGCCTTTCAAGTGCTAGGATTAAAGGTATGCGCCACTACAGCCTGACCTTTATGTTTAATCTAATGTCTTGTTCTGTCCTCTGATCTTCAGGCCATTTAATTAGGGTACATACTATATCACCACAGCTTTCCCCACTAGATTCATCTGTCTCACCTGAAGCCTTTTACTCCACCCCACCCCAGGAGAATTCCTCCTCACACACAGTGATGAGAATGGGGCCCTGCCCTCTTACGTTCCAGAGGACACCAGAATCAACTGCCTTGTCTCCAGTTCCAGAAGAATAAGGTTTCATTCCATAAGCATACTCAATCACACTGGATTGAGAACTTCATATGTTCATTTTTTTTTCCTCCCTGATTCCCCATTTCCATTCTCCTATCTTTACCAGCCACATTCTGCTTCATGAGTTTCCCTCTGTGTCTCTAATAACATATTCACATTTCTAGTTATTTACTCAGCTAACTGTTACAGGACCACCATCTGCTGTAGAGACAGAGGTGCAAGGACCATCAGATACACCCAGGTGGTAAGAAACAGCAACACTGCAGAGGTATTTACACCCCTAGACTCAAAAGGCTCCAGATTCTGTAAAAAAAAAAAGACTTTAATATAACAATTTATTACTGTTAAATGCCCTCAGCAATCAATCACCATGTCTCCTGGATGCTGAAATAATAAAAAGAAATAGGTTGCCTTAAAGTTTTTCTCAGGTGAATATAAAAAGCCTAATTGATGATAATAAGAAATAAAGGATATTCCAGATCTCCCTCTCTCCTTCGCTCTCTAACACTAACCAATAAACTTCTGACAGCAGGGTACTAAACATTATAATATCATGGCTACCAGCTCAGGATTTTAATTTTCCGTTGACTACTTCTTAATGTTTAAAATGTGTCTCCTTTATAAACTTAAAAATTCTTCCGAGCTCCAGAGTCAGCTTGGATGCACCTTGATAGGTCAGATCCACTTCAAATAAGTATCATTTAAACTTTTCTGGTGCTAGGACCTCCTCTTTCATCCTGGGATACCTTGGGGACACCCCCTCTTCATTTCAGTCATTTCCCTTTTCCCCCAAGGTAAAATTTTTCTCTGAACTTCCTCTTCTGCCTCACCAACACCTTGCCAGATCCAAACTATTGTCAGATCCAAGCAGCGATGGATGGGTACATAGGGGTAAAAGCAGTGATAAAGACAATCCAGCATACCTCAGATCGTCCAGCAACCTCAAGAAGAACCCCCATCTCTACCTCCCCCCAAATTAACCAATGCCCAACAAGTTGGCTGGAAGCAGTTCTGGGAGACATGGCACCTCCATTGCCATTCACTCACCCCTCCTAGCCCCCTACTTTTTGTAATAATAAAAAATGTGGAATGTTATTACTCCTAATCACTTTACAGCTACATGACCATATATCTGCTGTCCAGCAGCCACGTAAGATGCTGAGTCAATCCAGGGCCTTATTTCTACATTACCTTTGTGCCGCATGGTCATGTAATTTGGCACAGCATGATCACATAATCTATGTACGTGCATGGTGTAACTGGGTAAGCCCATATGTGCATGCTCAAGGTGACCTATAAAAGCAGGCTTCACCTACTCCCTGACCCTATCCACACTATTCATTTCTGGTAGGCCTATTCATGTTGCCCATTTCTTCCCCCTAATAAAACTCTTATAGTGGGTTCTGGCATACCTTGTATTCTCCTTCACCCAGTAAATAATGCTGCCAATAAATAACACTGGTTCTTGGTCATCATTAATTACAAGACAGCTGGAGCTATAGAGGGAAAAATATGTCTAAGAGAACTTTTGTAATTTCAAGTTTAGATCGATAATTTTACTAAAGACTTCTGACTTTGTGGATACTAGTACTTCAGGTACTTTTAATATTGTGTAAAACACTCCTACCATGCAGAAAATGATTGTAACACTATTTCTAGAAAGACAATTAGAAATGCCTTTCAGGTTATTGTAATAGGTTGACTTAAAAATCTCGGAGTTGTTAGACCTAGGCATATAAAAAAAAAAAAAATCAGTGCAAGTGCCCCATTTTGCTCTTTCCTGAGAGATCAGCTTACTTCATCCTGTGTTCACTTCCCTTACTTTAGAATCATCATCTTTTCATTGAGCAGGCTGTTTGTCTGTGCTCCCCAGAGCTAAAGGTGTTTACGGAACATGTGTAGTCCTCACTGGTTTCTAGTTAAAATTTCAAGACTTTACCCTTGCCTTTCCCCCACTAGTGCAGGATTTTTAGAGTGTATCATCTCCTTAGAGGTTCATATAATGACACAGTCGAAGTTTGCTGTCAGCTCCTCTGGGCCATTGATTGCAGTTTCCAGATTATTAACTTTCTCTGCTAATTTGTCCAATTTAGATTTCAAACCTTTATGCCCCCTTTGCATACTATCTGTCTTTTTGTCAATTTTCATTAGTGGGGCATGAGTGCAAAACCATTAACAGCAGGTCTATGGGTTTATTTGATTGTTGTACCTCCCACAGAATGTTCTGGGTATTGGCTGCAAAAAGTAATTTAGTGCAGTATCCATACTGATAATTTTTCTAGAAACATTGATCTCATTCTGACCATTAAAAAGCCTTCTCAGTAAAATAAAATAAGTGAAATACCTTTATGGCAGGTAAATCATCTTGCAACTATATGACTTCACCTGTTCTGTTTGTAATCAATTTATTTTGTCTTCTCAAATTCACTTTGTTTCAAGTAAAGAAAGCCGTGAGTTTCTTGAAAAAATAATAAGATGATCAACTTAATTGGCTATCTAATTTTATGTGCTTTACCATTTATTATATATTTACTTATTTATCATATATGTGGGAAGATGTGTGTGTGTGTGTGTGTGTGTGTGTGTGTGTGTGTGTGTGTATGTGTGTAGCACAGTGACAACTTATGGCAGTCAGCTCACTGCTTTCACTGTGAAGGTTTTGGTGACAGAATTCAAATTGTTGACATTTCTTCATCCATTGAGACATCTGGTTGGTCCTTATATCTATTACCTTTTCATGTCAAATTCAAACATGGTGATATATTTCAGAATAGTAATAGAAATCTGGTAGAAGATAAAAACTGTTGAGTAAAACTGAAACCAGCTGTAATTTTTGATAATTGGATATGTATTAAAATATAGTTTTTCAATTAATAGAGTATATTTAAAAAGTATTTTACATAAAGATCTTTTCATATTAATTTTATGAAGATATCAGTATCACTTTGTTAATATTCTATGAAAATTTTATGTCTCACTCATCAAATTTTTTTTTTTCTTTTTGGTTTTTCAAAACAGGGTTTCTCTGTGTAGCTTTGTGCCTTTCCTGGAACTTGCTTTGTAGAGAGGCTGGCCTTGAACTGACAGAGATCCATCTGCCTCTGCCTCCTGAGTGCTGGGATTAAAGGCATGTGCCACCAAAGCCTGGCATTATTTATTTATTTAATTATTTATTTATTAATATTTTTATAAAAATAAATTATGTTCTTATCTCAGTATGGATTTCACAGGAATTGATTCTATGAAAACAATTGTTTTATTTCATTAAAATAATTTTTTGAAAAAAATCAAGCCATAAACATTGATGCAATAAATAATGCTTTGAAAATCTTTGAAATTTCTTAAAGTTACAACTGACAATTACATTAACAATACTTGCATACATTTTTACTCTCCTGATGGCATGTGTATTTTCCTAGAACTCAGTGTGAAAATGTATTATCATCATACTAAATATATAGTACAGTTTGTTAGTACCATTGGACATGTTATAATTTTGAAGGAAATATCAATAGTTTAGGGCTTAAGAAAGTAATTGAAAGTCAATGAAAATCAAATAGTTTTCATGAAAGCAAAAATTAATTCATCTGAACCTTTCTCAATGAGCTATATTTTGGCAAAATAATGAAATTCAAATATCACATCTGTGACTCTTAAAATGTTATATTATATTAAGAAAAAAGTAAAAAATAATGAAAAAGTTAATTATCTAAATGTTTATGTTTTCAAATGTGACAAGTATTGATAATTGCTTTAACTTGTTTTTCCATGGAAAATTTCTGATATTGTGAATTCATCATTCTAATATTTGATCATTACTATTTAAAACTATATTAATATAAAAGTATTTATGAATATGTAGATAGATAGATAGATAGATAGATAGATAGATGTCTTCGTTAAAAGTCAATAAAGAAAATTTTTGTGCAAACAGTTTTAGATAACAAATTCAAGTTTTTAAAATAAAGTTAGAATATTGAGATGATCACTGAAATTGACCATATTACACAAAGGCATTATATAGTCTCTGACTTATGGATCTTAGATGTGTGGGAGAATGCTAGAAATCTTTATGTGATTGAAAATAAGCATTACTAACAAATTATCCTGTTAATGAATATTTAGAAAATCTGTGAGCCTGTAACTCAATTTTGCTGTGATTGGCATTGTGATGAAAATATTTGGATATAAAACTGTGATGAGAAGGATGAAACTAATTCCTTCAGCATCAGTCTTCACTCACAGCTGTTGACTGTGTTCACTGACTCTTTATGAGTCACAGACAATAACACCTTTGTCTCTGTTCTTTCAAAGCTCAGAAATGTCCTTGCACTCTTGTCAAAAAATATTCCAACATCATGGAGGGAAAGCTCTATAAAATGTTATAGTTTTGTTCAAGGCTTTGCTAAGAAGTTACCTCTTCATAAGCCTCACTTCTGTAACTGTGAGCCAATTAATATCTTTTTTTCTAATCGTGACACAGTCTTGGAGCTATGATAATTTGTGGGTTCCTTGTTTAAAATATTGTTAATTAGGATTTCAAGTTCTGTACCCAGTAGTATTACAACTGTTGTTTATGATGCTGCTTTTTAAGATAACTTCAAAAGACCCCAAGAAGACATGAAGGAGAGTCTATTCACCTCAAATTTGGGACCACCATTCAGAACAAAGAAAGAATCTCACTCAAATAAGTTAGTGAATCAGTAAGTTATATGTGGCTATTTACAGGATCATGGATGAGGGCTTATTTTTAGATGAGCATGGGTAACTCATTAAAAGTCCCCATTACAATGAAGGCCCATATCACCATGGGTGACAGTTCATGAAGCTATATCCATTGAGGTCCATGATAAATTTGCAGAGAACCTAACTGATAATATTCTCTACTGCCCTCATAATTGTTCTCTGCTTCTATACTTTAGGATGGTTTCTCTTGATTCACACAACTTACTTGAATTTCTTCACCCTAATATGTTTCATAGCTTTCCAAGTTTTATGACTTTCCCATTCCCTCCAGGAGGAAATGTTTCAATTTGATGAAACAGTTCCACAACAAAGAGTAAGATATATAGAGTAAGTTTTGTCTAGAAAACAAGAACATGTGTTGCTATGGTGAAACAGAATTAGGTGCAAAGAAAGTCTCCAAGGACAACTAGGTATTAAAACTTATCAACCTACTGGAATCAAGCATTTGTTAGAACATAAAATAAGAACTTACTTTTTAAAGTTAGTTGTTGTGTTTTATGTGGGTGTCTGCATGCATGTCTGTGTACCACTAGTATGTCAGGTACCCCAGAAGCAAGAAGAGGGCATTACATCCTGTGTAACTAGGATTACAGTTGGATGTAAATTGTCATGTAAGTGTTGATAATAGAACCCTGGTCCACAAGGATAATTAGGTCTCTTAACTAGTAACCTGTCTGGCCATCCCCAAGGTCATAGCTTTAAGAGGAGCGATGTCAACAGATTATGAAGGGACAGTATCAGAAATAATATAGAAATTCTGCTTATTTGAGATCTAAACTTTAAGAACTTTGTCTTTACTTAAACAACGATTAAGATTAAATGGAGACTAGTTGTAATTCCCAGAGGATCCTAATCTATTACAATATCACAGTCAGTTAAATAATAAGTTAAATGATCATCTTTTTGACACTTAAAGTGACTGAACGGTGTCAGGCTTATAGAATACAGGCATAGTAAGAAAGAAAGGAAGTTTCATTTCAAAAAGGGTTTTAGATTTATTTATTTTATTTTACATCTATGCATGTTTTGTCTGCATGTATGCAAGTGTACCATGCACAGTCCTGACACCTGCAGAGATTGAAGAGGGTGGTGGGTTCCCTGGAACTGAAGTTATTGTTAGCTGTAAGCTGCTCTGTGGAATGCTGAGAGACAAATTCTGGTCTGCTGCAAAAGCAACAGCTGCTAATAACCATTGACCGATCTCTCCAAGACCCCAAGTTTTGAGTTTTATTGCCACCATATTTACTTCAGTCTCTAAACCCATCATTACTAAATGTGTCATTAGGATTCATTAACAGAATAATTGATCAAACTGGATTATAAATGAATAAAGAGTCAAAGCAACCTCAAAAAAAAAAAAAAAAAACTAAACTAAAAGATATATTTATTGGAAAATGAGCATGTCAGTGTGAGTTTTGCTTCCATATACATATGGATGTTTCAATTTATGTACATGTGTATGCATAAGAAGAAAGATAGAAATCAAGCACAAATCAAGAGCCCAGGGCAGAGGAGGTGGGGCAAGCTACATTGAATACTAAAGCAGTATCCATAAATGCAGCGTGATAATTACCAGGTGTTAAAGCAGCTACCTGGATGACATTTTCTTTCTCCTTGTCTGTTTTGACTCTAAGAACACACAACATAGGGGACTACCCTTACTAAAAGTTGTTACTAAACAGAATTTTAAGAATAAGCTCTGTGTTGTTCATCAAATCCTTACAAGTTACCATCTTGTATAACTAACGCTGTGTGTATACATTGGGCCTCAACTTGTCATTTTCCCCAACTCTGGCATCTGGAATCCATTTTTCTACATGTTTTTATAAATGTTTCAAATATTTGTGCTTCACATGAAAGAGAAATAAGCCATATTTGTCCTGTGATGAGAATGCTGCCCTTTGTACAACATCATCCACATTAAAATAAAAAAGTCCAGTATCGCATGAAGTATTATTTGTTTTTTTTTCTTTTTCTTCTACTTTTTTTAAAATCTAGACATGCAAAGATTTATTCTAATCATTTGGATGCACTGAAAAAGATCAAAAGTGTGGAGAAAATCATTCCTGATTGAATATTGAAATGTTTCTTTTTTTCTTTAAAAGTTTCTTTCCATTTTACATACCTACCACAATTCCCACTCCCTCTTCTATACCTGCTCACTTTCCCACCTTCCTCACTGTGTTCTTTTCTTAATTGGCTATTTGTATTATGTTGCCTATGTGCAACACATATTTCTGAAATCCATTCATCAGTCTATGACAACAGCTTGTTTCTACATCTTCCCTATTGCTAGTAATGATGGAATGAATGGTATATAAATATATATTTCAATACTTTTGAATATTTTGTCAGAGCTCATTTTATAAAAACTGTAGCTCTTTATAACACTTTGTGGAATCTGGACATAAGACAAAAATTCATTTGATTTTTACATTGGTGCCATTTTTACCCACCAGCTTTACTTTCTTTGGAAGAATACTGTTTTTTTATCTTGCCCACTTTTTCATTATTTCTGGTTTAATGTCAGACATGAGTGAAGTAAATGGATTTAAGAAAAAATTCATAAAGAGCTACCTTGGCAGTTAAGAGCACTTGTTCTTTGAGATGACCTGGCTACAGTTCTCAGTATACATGTAGGTATTTAAAATCGTCTTTGATTCCAGTTCAAAATGTGCTGACACCCTCTTCTGAAAAAAAAAAAAAAAAGCAAGTATCAGGTATGCCATAAGCATTGCACAGACATACAGGAAACCATAACTTTGATAGATTTAAAATAAACTGGATAAATCTAAAAATATATAAAGTATAATTTCTGATTAATATTAAATTAGTAGTGGAGACACACATAAGGAATTAATTTAAAACATTTCTAACTATGATTGATTTTAGGTAATCAATATTGTTTTATAAACATTAAAAGTCTGACTTACATCACCTATTTTATTAAAATATTTTCTTATAGAGAATCAGAAATTATTTTGGGGATATTTACTTAATAATAAAATCAATTATGATATCTGAATATACCAATATTATTTTAAATCATTTCTGTATTGTTAATAGGAATATTTTATTAAAATGTACAAAATTATACAGTAGAAAAGAAAGAAAATAAAATTTTGAGGGCCTCCCTTCTTACTACAAAAATTTTAATTTTGTAAATATTTCATAAATTTAGGTAGAAGGACATGGGGTTGGTTCATCCTTCTGTCATATTTATGTACAGCATCTTTAATTTCAAGGATAATAAATTGTTAGAATTTATTTGTTGAGAGAATTTTTCAACAAGTATAACTGGAATTTATTTCATTAAACTGTAAAACAATCATGAGTACATCTATTTTCTTTCGTGATACAAAATATTTGGGCCTAGAAAGAGGTGAACACAGTTTTCAATTTAATCTCTATTAAGAGACAGCAGTAGGTGAAATGGGCAATCATGTTTCTTTAGGAGAGTTGGTGAGGCTATGGAAATATTACTGTGAACAGGATCTCAGCAAAATGGCTATTGGGAATTACCACTTATTTAACCTTTGTCCCAGCTGTATATATAGATCATAAGAGAATGGTTTACCAACAGACTTACACCACCCTAATGAGCTCAAATTGGTTGCATTAAGGTAGATTTTTAGGTCAATTTTTAAAAATTAAAGGGGGCATTGTGCGATGAAAAAATAATCAGGGCTTCATCCTGACAAATTAAATTGTAAAAGGTTTCCACACTTTCCTAACAACTAAATCTCTCAAGACGAGGACTTGGAAAGAGCTAAATAGAACCCACAATCAAGAAGATTATACAGTGGGGAACAGACTTGAATATTGTCTTTCTAAGTGCTCTTACAAATCTGCACTTGAAAAAAAATCATGAATTTTACTGGAGAGGAAAATCATACCAATTGTGAAGCAGCGATATTTGGCCTCTGAAGACTGCAAGTAGTGCCTGATTATAAGGTTACGGATTTATTTGGGCAACATGCTGTGTGCAACGTGCACTTTCAACTGTCATCTAAATGGTGTTCAGCTCTGGCTTAACATGTATTCAACTCATTGAAAACCTTAGGGGACCAAATTTAATACTGTTTCAAGGGTAAAGAGAAGGTATAATCTCTTTCCAGCTCAATTCTGGGATGACAGACACAAATGCTTGCTCTCCCAGGCATTCAGATTAATTGTTAAATCAAAAGAAACAAATAGTGACTAACTGGCTAGCCACTGAAGAGGCCTTTCTTCCTTTACCCTGTTGTCACCTCAACTTATTCAAAATACAAGGGAAGAAACGAAACATATTTTTTTTGATGACAGCACATTATCTGAGAGGGCTAGTATTAGCTACAAACAATAAATTTATTTTAAACATTCATTCCCTTAAGAATATGAGGTACACATCCTGAAAGAAAACACTGTCACATTTATTCAACAATTCCTTGTTTTTTCTCTACACTTCTTAGGTTTCTCTCCTTTTTTCTAGTTTTGCCTTACATATTTTGTTATTTAAACCTCTTTAAAAAGGAAAATTATATGTATGTCATTCAAGGAACACATTTTAAGATACATGTAGTAGGTGCTAATTATCAGGTTCTATGTGATAGCTCTTAAATTATTTTCTAGAGATTAGGAGTGTTTTTTAGCAAATTTACAGTTTAGCGTCAATTCCTGATGAGTTGACAACTCTTGATCCTAGGAATAAAGTATACTAAGTATACAAGATCTATAGTATGATCTAATTGAAAGTATTGAAAGAGTTCAACTATTTAATACTTTTATTTCATTTTCAAGACATTGTTTCTCAGAGTAGCTCTGGTTGTCCTGGAATTCACACTGTAGATCAGGCTGGCCTTGAGCTCACAGATATTTGTCTCTGCTTCCTATGTGCTGGGATTAAAAGTGTGCACAACCTCAGTCCAGCTATAATACATTTTTATAGATGCACTATTTTGTAAATTTCTGTGTATGTACACAAATCATTGACTTTACTTGTGTTCCCAATATCATTTTAGCAAGATAATTTCATATAGTAAAAGAACTAAGGAATATTTTATGGTTAGTTTGTCTATTTCTCATATAAATTGATAGAATAGAGTCATAATTAATGTAAATGTCAACTTCTTAAAACTCAGTTGTGTTATTGTTTGCTTTTACTCTTTTGAGGAACCTGCCACCCAGCTCCCAAATAAATCACACACAGAGGCTTATTTTTTATTTTAAATGTTTGGCCTTAGCTTGGCTTGTTGCTAGCTAGCTTTACTTAATTTAAATTATCCCATCTAGCTTTTGCCTTTGGGATTTTACCTTTCTCTATTTCTGTATGCTTTTACTTATTTCTTACTCCATGGATTGTTGTGTAGCTGTGTAGCTGGCCCCTGATGTCCTCCTCCTTCTCTGGCTACTCCTTTCAGATTTCTCCTTCTATATACTCTCTCTGCCTGCCAGCCTCGACTATCCTTTCTCTTGACTTGTTATTGGCTGTTCAGTTCTTTATTAGACCATCAGGTGTTTTAGACAGGCACAGTAACACAACTTCACAGAATTAAATAAATACAATGTAAATGAAAGTAACATAACTTAAAATAATATTCCCCAATAACTTGCTTTTTATATCCCTATAAAGTTAGGATGTTTTCCATTTTATTTAATTATATCCATGGCACACAATGGCTTTTTACGTTTCCCTCCTTTTACAAATTCATTTTTTGCCATTTAGCTGGCTATATTTTTCTTTAAATATGTATCTAAATTGTCAAGAAAAAGATATTTATTGTATTGAAATTCAATGGTACATAATTTGGACCATACACAATTTATAATATATGTACCAACTAATAAAATGTTATTTGGAAATAAACTATGTAAGTTATCAATGATATAAAATTATCCAAATTTAATAATGCAGAACATTATATACACATAGTAAGGATAGAAAATAATTATGGACATAATAAAATTATCCTTTGCACTAGAAATATATTTGAGAAATAATTCAATATTTCTCAATATAAACTATTATTTTAGATGGAAATATTTTTTTCTCACTACAGTTTTCTCAGGTTAGCACATCAGGGTTTGTCTGTGCTTTGAGTTCTTGTCTTTGAATCCTTTTAACCTTCTGATACTTATTAAAGAAGATTACAATGCTTAGAGATTCTTGACAAGACCTCATAAAGAAATTGAATTGTTCCAATAAGAGATGAGGTTGCCTCAGCTGAAGCCTGAGAAAGTGAGGAGAGGTCACAGTCTATAAACTGTAGACAGATGAAGCAGGAGAACAGAGAGCTCTGAAAAAACAAACCAATTCCATCCAAGATGCACAGCATTTGTAACTCCAACACTGTCAGGGTAGACACAGGAACACCATATCATGTATGTCTAGATTGGACAACATAAAAGATGCAAAAAACAATCACAGGTTGTTTCCTTGATTCCTCATTTATGTGTATTTTAATGTGTGAAATGCTAAAGCGATTAAAGAAAAATCGAGAATTATACACTGGTAGGTTTATTTCTGTAAAAGATTTTGTATGCTGGCACGTATTTTCTCTGTCTCTCTCTCTCTGATTTTTGGATTGGGTACTTAAAGACAGTATGCTACTTAAATTTTTGGCATGTGTTTAGTGTAAATTGGGTTTGGGTCATCACACATTGGGTTAATTAAAATTAAGAGCTTGGTATTTGCTGTTGACCTTTTGAAAGTAGGATATTCATTGGCACAAAGCACATAATAATGAATAAAAGATGTTATTAATATTTTGTGACTATTTAGTACTGATGCCATATGTAGATTTACATGTTTTATCCTTCTGAAGTGGTAGACTTTGTACAGTGCACCAGTTATTTTATTTTTCTTGTTCACAAAGTTTTGTCAATCCTAGGGCTCCTTTTTACATTTTATGTATTAATTTTTGTCTTAATTTACAATAAGTTTGGACAGTGGAGTCCTTCTTTGAGTCATGCCCTTGGTGTGTTTGTACTCTGACAGAGCAGAGCCCATCTGTTCCTGGCTCTAGAGATAACTTGAATCACATCTGTTTTACTTGTTTATTGATATATATCAGCATTTGGGCTGTGAAGAAATCTTCACATTCATCATTCAAATGATCATTGAGGAACAGCTTACTATTACAGAGCTAAATTCAGAAATTTAAAGCTTTGTGTCATGTGACCATGTGCTTCAGAGAATGGTTGAACAGTTATATTATTCAGAATTTATGTAGTGTCCTTATTTAATTCATATGAATTGATATGTCATGTTTATTTCTTTATGATGAATAGCTTTATCCTAAATTGAGTTGTTTTAAAGGGTGTAAATGAAAAGCAACTTTACAAAACTAAGGACAGAACATTCTAATGTAGAGTGTTAATGTTCACTTTGGAAAATTAGGCATTGCTGATTATACACATACACACACACACACATATACACACACACACATACATATACACACATGTGTACACATACATATATAAACATGTAAACCAGAATATTATATTACATTTATCTATATAAAATACATTAAATTTTCACCTGAACCACTGATATTAAATTTATAATTAGAAGCTTTGTCTGTATAATTTAGTTTAATAATTTGGAAAACAGACATTAGGAGAAAATCACAACAAAATTTTATTTACTGGAATCAAAGACAGAACTTTATAGTGAATTAATGTGCTTTTGTCTCTAAAGAACTTTTCATAAAAGCACTCAATCCTCATGTTAGTGTGGGATAACATGCTGTTTCTTCTTTTCCTACAAATGTGAATTATAAGCATTTCATTATTTAAAGAATTGGAATTATTTAACTAGATATCCTCTTCACTATGCTTGTGTGCGTGCACGTGCGTGCGTGTGTGCGTGCGTGTGTGTGTGTGTGTGTGTGTGTGTGTGTGTGTGATAGTCATCAGTGAGGACAGAGACTCATAGACACAGGGAACATGTGCCATAGACACAGGGAACATGTGCTCATCGCATGCAGAAGTCAAAAGGCAATAAGTTGACTCAGTTCTCATCTATCCTTGTTTAGTTCCCACAGATAGAACTCAGGTTGTCAGCCCTGAACAGGAAGTGCCTTTACTTCCAGAGCCATCTTGCTGACCTTGTTTAAGTGGCTTTCTGCTACACCTTATTTTTTTTTAACTTTAAAAATATTGTGAGCTATTTTTACTTTTGGATACTTTATCTAGACTGTAGAAAAATAGTAAATCCATAAATTGGCATTTCAGAGGTTTTTGGAAACAAATTACTAAAAGGAGTATGATTTATGCTGATTGAATGCTTGGGTAAATAAACTTCTCTATGTCTAGCAAATTACCCACCCGTGGATAATTAATTACTGGTATTTATCAGCAAGCATCAGTCACCATGAACACATCTTAGTAAAACTTATCCCATGAATATTTTTGGTTGGATATAGTTGCCTATCGATGTTAGATAAGGAGTGAGTGTTAAGGAAACAATTATACTTGACATTTAATTTTCCTCAATGAAAATATTTCTGTAATAGTTTTTCACTCATGTTCATTGTGGATCACAGAGTTGATTCAATTTTTTCCTAGTCTCATATAGTTATTTTTAAGATCTTTGACCATAATGTTTCCCAGTATATTATAGAATTTGGACACTAAATTATGCACCTTGGACATCGTGGGAAATACTGATTGAAATCATGAAATGAATGTGTTTCAAACCACACGGAACAATGCAGACACGGACAGACTCCACTGGGACGCAATCTTGAATTCTCCTATAAGAATAAAGCTCGTTCATGCACCAGGGACGGATCCGGATCCCACTGCCAGGGCCTCCTAGACAGTGAAACAACTGTCTCGCTTATGTGAGCCTTCATCTGATGGAAACAGATGCAGAAATCCATGGCCGGGTGCCAGGCCTAGTCCCAGGAGTACAATCAATGAGAGAGGCAGGAATCTATGAGCAAGAGATCATGATGAGGAATCATAAAGAGAAGGCCAGGCCAAACTAGTGGGAACTCATGAACTGTGGACCAATAGCTGTGGAGTCCCCATGGGACTGAGTCCCCACGGGACTGAGCTAGGCTCTCTGCAAAAGCAAGACAGTTGCTTAGCTTGAATTGTTTAGGAGGCCCCCTGGTGGTGAGGATCGGGATCCGTCCCTAGTGCCTGAGCCGGTATTTTGGAGCTCAGTTCCTATGGTGGGGCGGGCACCTTACACAGCCTTGGTGCAGGGAGCTTTGGACCTGTCTTAACTGAATATACCAGGCTCTGCTGACTCCCCAGGAGAAGACTTGCTTTGGAGGAGGTGGGAATTGCGGGTTGGTTGGGTTGTGAAGGCTGGAGGGCTGGAGGAGGGAAGAGAGGTATGTAAAATGAATAGAACCTTTTTTAATAATTAAAAAAATTAAAAAGAATAAAAACCTGTTTTCAGAATTTCATTCTATAATGCTCTAGAAGTATAAGCCTCTGTTTTACGACTTAGTAAAGTGAAAAAATAGTAAATAAGTGGTTGTAATATTTTCATTTTATATTTTGATATTTTTCTAATAGTGACAAACTAATGATCAAATTACCATGATTTTTTTAGAGCCCACGTGATTCTGTGGCACATGCTCAGAATGTTACAGAATTTAAAAATACATTTCTTTATCATTTAAATATCTAAATATCTAAATGTTTAGTATATTTGATATATGCAAATTTAACTAATTTTCACTTTAAAATCCTCTTTTCCATGTAAATAAGTGATAATAGATGTGTACAATTTCCTTCATGTGATAGGTTGAATTCATCTTCAGTCTCTCTTCACTTTCACTTGCCATGGAAAATGAAGGACTGAACTGCCTACTTTATACTACACCATCTAATTAATTTTGTTGAAAGAACGATGCAGAGTATAGTTAGAAGAGAAGCTTCACATGCATCTTACCATGACAACATTCATAGTAGAAATGACTGGAAAAAGACACAAGAACAAATATGAATCATGAATTCCAGAGACAGGAGCAGCCAACTCAAGGATAAGAATTTGGGGAAGAAAATAGTACAATTCCAATGATTAAGTTGGCAGTTAACCATATTGTTGTAGCAGTAGGTGACTAATAAACTGTGACTAATATATGTATATAATTTTAGGGACAGTCATGAGAATTTATGAAATGGCATATGTATTATTTATTTCAAAATTCATTACCATATGTTTATATAAATGCTTACAATAAAATAGAATATTTTAACAGAGACTTGTATTAATTCATAGAGAATTTATACATTGTATTTTGTTCATAATCATTCCCTTCTCTCACTACTTTCAGATCCACTTGTCATTCTGTGCACACAAAATTTTGTGTTCTCATTTTTTTAGTCCATTGTCTAGTTAGTGATTTATATGTGTGTGCAATCCAATGTAACCAGAACTACCAAAATCATTGTTCTTAAAGGCCTAATTCTCCCTCTCCCAGCAGCTGTAAATTTTCTATAATTGCTCTCCATGTGTTAGGACTGTTTCATCAACTCCTCTCTCCATGCTTGGACTTTATCTGGCTTGAGTTTGGACAGGTCTTGTGAAAGCTTTCACAATCATTTGTGATATCATGTGCATAACTGTCTGTGTCCAGAAACACTGCTTCATTGTAATCATATGCCACCTCTGGCTGTTAAAATTGTTCTTCTCTCTGTTAGGTACTTATCCCAGTGCCTTCAGAGGAAGGGTGTTACAGTTCTAAATGGGACATTTAAATGAGCACTTCAAAATTCTTTGCACTTTGTCTAGTTTTGAGACTCTGTGTTTACTATCATCTACTAAAATTCAAAGCTTTTCTGGTGAGAGTTGAATGATACACTGACACATGGGTATAATAAGTCATGGAATCACATTTAACTATGAGCTATTAGCAGATTAATTGTCATGGCCCAGTGTTGGGGTCCAGCTACTATCAAAGAGTCCTTTGAATGGAGGAGTGAGGAACTGAGAAATGCTAGATAGAAAATACAGAAGATGGAGAGAAAGACAGAGACACAGGATGGCTTCTGGAAGGCCCTGGGTCAATAGCCTTGAGACCTCGAGTTTATTTCAAATGGGCTTGTTATACACTAGCAATGGGAGAAGCAAAATGACCTTCCCCTTTCAAGACCAAAACATAATAACATACACCTAAGTGTAGACCCTTCAAAACACCTGGTAAACATGCCCAACAGCAAAGCATCTTGTGATGAGGCCTTGAAGTATAAGACATCTGGCAATCATGCCTTTGTACCCTATTATGCAGTTGGAGAGCAAGATAAACTATGACTCTCTGACCTTGAGTCAAACCACAAGTAGGAATATTTGTGGGCTCCCACAAGTAATAGTAGTAAGATATTCTAATGTACCTTATGTCCCATCTAGCTACAGTTCTTGGCTCAGATAATGGAGCATAATATGGAGTCCATATGTGTAGTAAGTGTTAAAAGTAATCAGAAAATTGTTGGTTATTCTCATGATGTTTTGTCATTACTGCACAGGTGGTCATGACTTTATAGGCCAGATATCACTGTAGCTCATAGGGTTTCTAGGTAGTTAAGATTCATGATTATTTTTCTCATCTTTTAGGATTTAGCTCCTCTCTGCACTAGGGCAGCTAGGCAAAGGGGAAGAAGTTTGTGAAGCAGTATCAGTTTGATTTTTCCATGTTCTATGACTCAAGAGTATGGTGTTTTCAGCAACGAGTCTTATGACATACAAGGCAGAAAGATAAGCATACTTAACTTACCATATTGGCCATAGTTCTCCACACATACTGCATAAAGAAGTTATATTGACCTCCTCACGATCATCTTGTGACTCTGTGGGGTTCATATCTGTTTTACAATAAGAGGCAAGTAAATTCTCCTCTTCTGCTCACTTCTTCCATTTTATGCTGTTCAGGACCCCGGCCCTAGATGAGAATGGTAGTGCTAACACTCAGGATAGGTTTTTACAGCTTAATTAGCCGAATCTGTACATTCCCTAAAGACTTTTCCAATGTTCCTCAAGTTGGCGACCCTTCACAGGCATGCCCTGAGGTTGTCTCCTAGGTGAGTCTACACCCAGTCCTACTGACAATATTTCACGTTGAAGTCCCATGACTTATCAACTTGATTCTCCAACATGTCCCTTTTAGGCCACTGTATTCCACTTGTGACCATAGGCTCATTCATGACTAGCTCATAATGCCAAATGTATGTAGTCCAATTTCAAAGTACCCACTTTCCTTAACATTTCCAACACAATTTAAAAGTCCAAAATCCTAATGTTTTCTGAGATTCAAGGCAATATCTTAAATGTGAGATCCTATAACACTGAATTAAAAATTTTATAACCATCTATGATGGAGGCAGGGCCTTTTGGACAATCCAGACATTTGGAGCTTAGGTCATCTACCCATGATAAGTATTATTTGAACATTAAACCACAGGGACTCTGGGTCTAGTCAGATCTTAGACCTCTTTCAGTGGGGCCTAGACAACTGAGTCCAGCAACCTAACATGGACACCATAATTATACATGCTAGCATGGAAAAGGGAATTCTCAAGGGAGCTCAACCCTAGACAAAGAACTGCCGGCAACAAACGAATGGTGAGGATGGGGTAAGTAGTCCTTTCCAGGGCACAATTCTCTACTTGGTTATCCAGTATCAAGGGTTCAGCCCTGAAATAATATACAAAGAAGTACATTGTATGTACTGAGCAAGTTGCATTGAGTCTATGAATCTGAGAAAGAATAAGAAGGGTATATATGATAAGTCCTATACATAGGAAAGGGAAAGAGGGAAATGAATATTATATTTTCATTTCAAAATAACACTCACATATAATATATATAACATTATATATATATACATATCAATATACAAGTATAATTGTATATAATTACAATTATACAAGTATAAAATATATTAATCTATATATAATATATTAAATATACATGATATGGCTATATGTGTGTGTGTGTGTGTGTGTGTGTGTGTGTGTTTGTGTGTTTGTGGTTTGAAAGAAAATGGCCCCTCAAAGGGAGTGGCACTATTAGGGGATGTGGCCTTATTGGAGGAAGTGTGTCACTGTAGGGGTGGAATTTGCGGTCTCTATTTCTCAAGCTTCTTTCAGTGTAAGTCAGTTGACTTCCTGTTGCCTGCAAGATATAGCTCTCTCAGCTCCAGCACCGTGTCTGTCTGTATGTTGCCATGCTCCCCTTAATGATCATAATGGACTGAACCTCTAAAACTGTAAGCAAGCCATCCTCAATTAAATGTGTTCTTTATAAGAGTTGCCATGTTCATCCTGGTGTCTCTTCACAGCAATAAAACCCCAAACGAAGACAATATGTATTAAAGAAAAGAAAATGAAAATATAAATAAAATTCAACTCCTCCGTGGAGTCTGGAAATTGTAGTATTCATACCCACTGTTCAGAAAGATAAAGACTCCACCTGAAATGAGATGGAAAACCACTGGAAAATATTTGGGGAGGAATTATCATGGGACCAAACCAGATTCACAGTCATCTGGCCTATTCTAAAGAAGGACCCTGATACGAGTTAGTGTTCTACTGTCACCAATCTGAAATTCCTTTTTTAAAATTATTGTTGTTATTGTTTATTTACTATTTTTTATTTATTTTGCTTACCAACCACAGATCCCCTCTTATCCCTTCCCCAGCTGATGCCCCCTGCCTCCCCTCTTGGTCCCCCCTTCCCCCCCCCCCCCCTCCGAAAAGGTAAGTCCTCCCATGGGGGGAATAGCAAAGCCTGGTGCATTCAGCTGAGGCAGAACCAAGCCCCTCCCCCATGCATCAAGAGTGAGCAAGAGGTCCCACCACAAGCAATAGGATTCAGAATGCCAGCTCATGCACCAGGGATAGATCCAGATCACACTGCCAGGGGCACCTCAAACAGACTACAATATACAACTGTCTCCCACATGCAGAGGGTCTGGTCTGGTCCTGTGCAGGTTCCACAGCTATTGGTTTAAAGTTCATGAGTTCCTATGAGCTTAGTTCTATTGTCTCTGTGGATTTCCCCATGATGGTCTTGACCTCCCTCTGCTCATATAATCTCTCTTTCCTCTCTTCCACTGGACTCCTGGAGCTTGGACTGGTGCTTGGCTGTGGACCTCTGCTTCTGCTTCCATTGGTTACTGGATGAAGGTACTATGATGACAGGGTATTCACCAATCTGATTACTGGGTTAAGCCAGTACAGGTACCCTCACCACTATTGCTAGTACTCTAATCTGGGGTAATTCTTTGGATTCCTGGGAATTTCCTCAGCACCAGGTTTCTACTTTAACCCACATTGTCTCCCTCTCTTTCATTGCTCTCCCACTACATCCTTCACACAGTTTAACCATCCAGTTTCTTCATGTTCTCATCCCTCATCCCTTCCACTCTCTTGCTCCCCCACCCCCAGTTTACTCATGGAGATCTCCTCTGTTTCCCCTTCCCAAGGTGATCCATGCATCCCTCTTTGGGTCCTTCTTGTTTTCTAGATTCTCTGGAGATGTGGGTTGTAGTCTTATTATCCTTTGCTTTACATCTAGTACCTACTTATGAGTGAGTACATACCATATTTGCCTTTCTGAGTCTGGGTTACCTCACTCAGGGTAATGTTTTCTAGTTCCATCCATTTGCCTGTGAATTCCATTGTTTATTATACCTGAGTAATACTCCATTGTATATATGTACCACATTTTCTTTATCCATTCTTCAGTTGAGGGGCATCTAGGTTGTTTCCAGATTCTGGCTATTATGAATAATGCTGCTATGAACATTGCTGTGGTGATAATTGTTTTGTTATCTAAAATTTTACTATATAAAAGTTAAAACCTTGCTTTTTGAAAAAAAAAAAAGAAAAGGGGAAGTGCTGTGGGATGTTCTGTATGTCAAATGTGTTGCTCTGATTGTTTAAAATAAATAAAGTGCTGATTGGCCAATAGCCAGGCAGGAAGGATAGGGTAGGCGGGACAAGGAGGAGCAGAATGGTGGGAAGCAGAAGGCTAGATGGAGACATTGCCAGCTGCCGCCATGACAAGCAACATGTAAAGATACCAGTAAGCCACAAGCCACATGACAAAGTATAGATTAATATAAATGGGTTAATTTAAGATAAAAGAACTAGATATCAAGAAGTCTGCCACGGCCATACAGTTTGTAAGCAATATAAGTTTCATATGTTTACTTGGTTGGGTCTGAGCATCTATGGGCCTGGCGGGTGAGAGAGATTTGTCCTGACTCTGGGCCAGGTAGGAAAACACTAACTACAGAACATAGTTTAGTAAGTGTCCTTGTGGTATGATTGAACATCCCTTGGATATATGCCCAAAAGTGGTATCATTGAGGTAGTTTGATTCCCAATTTTCTGAGAAGTTACTATACTGATTTTCAAAGTGGCTGTACAAGTTAGCACTCCCACCAACAGTGGAGGAGTGTTCTGCTTGCTCCACATCCTCTCCTTCCTTGTTACTGAGAGGGCCAGGTAAATATCATGACACTTTGCCCTAATAACTCAGTTAAGAACTGGGCCTCAGTCCCTGCTTTTTTGAACTGAGAAAGCAGTTTCCAAGGAAGAGCCAAGAACAAAGGACAATCAGTCTCCAATACCCCAAACAAGAAGGATGAAGAGACCAGGTACATAGGAGACCTGAGCTGTAATCAACAAGCTCAAGGTAATAACCAAATAAGGAATAAGGCTAGGAATTATCCAGGCCTGCTCCAAAATGGGAAACTATAGTCCTGACAAAACCCCAGCTAACCCTAGTGACTAGCAGTTAATAACAGGATTGCCACTCACATAAGCCAATCATATCTAAGATGAGCTAACTTCCTCTTAGTTAGGCTTAAAGGGAGCCCTCACTTCCCTCTCATGGACTTTGCCATCTTAACTTTGTGTGGGATGGCAGACCCCACATGCTGGAATAATAAAAATACTCTTGTTGATTACATACATGGATGGTGGTGTTCTATGGGACTTCTCCAGGATCCTAGCAATTACATTATTCATGTATAGTTCATAATGTTTCTGAATATAAGATTGCAAAAAGTTTAGAGGTTTGAGGCACTTCAGTGAGATTCAAACAAGGTACAAGTTAAGTGTGCTACATCTATGGTGGAGTTAGTAGGATCAAAGATTTCCTGAGGGCTACATTTCAGGATAGAGTTAGTTTTGAATACCAAAGGAACACCACAATATTTCAACAAACCCCAATAATAACACAAAATTAAACTAGCATTACTGACTCATGTTTTTTACTCATTATCATTCCCTTTCTTTGGGTAATTAAATAAGAAAAAAAGAAAGACAGCAATCATGTTTACTTTCTCCTTTTCTTGGCTTTCTATTAGGGATATTATTAGTATAAGGTGCACATATTCAAAAATACGTAAGCCATTGTGTTAGATTTCTGAAAAGTTCCTTGTTTATAAAAGGTATGCTTCTGAGAACCACATAATACAGTGTCTTATGTCTTGGATTTTGAAATGAAAATTTTACAATATGATTATGGTAAAATTCATGGCAATGATCTCAGTTATATTCTTTACCTAAACTGATATTAAATACAAATAAAAACAGATTGATAGTGTGACACAGTCAGAAAGGCTGGGAAAATACCCTGGCCAGTTACTGTAGTATGAATCTTAAAGGTTCTTATTAATAAAATCAAACCCGAGGCCAGTTATTGGGGTGAATGCTGGAAGATCAGAGAAGCAGAACAAGTCACAGCTACCTCACCTTGCCAGTTCCTCAGCTGGTCTTGTTTCCTCAGACTATAAGCTTCTGAGTCCTCATCCAAATTGCCCTCAGCTGAACTGCTACTCCAAAGCCTAAAAGCTTAACCAGCCAAATGCTTCTAGTTCTGGATTTCACACCTTATATATCTTTCTCTTTCTGCTGTCACTCCCTGGGATTAAAGGCTCGCTTTCTGGCTGTATCCTTGTATAGAGATCTGCCTAGCTCTGCCTCCCAAGTGCTGGGATTAAAGGCGTGCACCACCACTGCCCAGCTTCTGCTATGGCTTGCTCTGACCCATTTTCTAACCACCATTTCTGGCTCTGTTCTAGTGGCTGTCTGTTCTCTAACCCCAGATAAGTTTATTAGGGTGCACAAAATTGTGGGGAACACAATACCATCACAGATTACCTTTAACTGCAGTTTTTCCCTGATTCTCTGATAAGTAAGCTCATATTTTCATTTTGTTCCAGATACTGGTTTGCATTTAAACGTCCATCCTAAATTTGTGAGCCATACTGTGACTGTGGCTGGTAATATGATTCTGCAGTTGTTAAGAAAGTACTGTTCTCTAGTATAAAGACTCAAGGTAAAAATGATATTTAAATGAAAATGATACTAAGACTAGACTTGTTAGAGGTTTTGAAATATTCACATATACTATGTTATTCATAACCAATTTATCCTAGGTCAGCATGAGGAGAATGAATGCTAGATTGCAAGTGTTGTACTGTTGACATAGATTAGGCTTAAGATAAATTTTTTCTCACCAGAGCTGGATTTTTGCTACTCAGATACTGCCTGACTCTATTGTAGTCAATATTTCACATTGTAATACACATAATTTGCTTGTCTATGCACCTGTGGTGATACTAACTACATCTATAAAGAATTAAATGTAAAATTAGCAGAAAATCAAGGGTGATAGAAGACCTAATTGTGCATCATGCCCTCAAAGGCTCTGATACATCCAAACACTTTGCTTTGGTTCTCCATTTATTACAAAATTTTGTTTGTATATAATAATTTTCCCATACTTCTTCTGTACCCTTATTTCATGTAACATACTCCAAACAATGTTCAAGTAATCAAAATCTAATTTAAAAACTTCAATATTCGTTGGTTATCAAATATGACTCCCTGCTCATTTTGTCAGCAATATTCTTCAATAGTTTTGTTAATTTTTTGCTTTTTATAATTTAGGAAATATAATTATCAGTTTGGGATTCAAATGAGAAGTTTTTGTGTTATTGATGTTTTCTAACATTTATTTTATTTAAAATTATGTGTGTGCATGTTTGCATGTATGTAGCTAAATGCTCATAAGTGCAGGATTCTGCAGAGGCCAGAATATATTGGATATCCTGAAGCTGAAGATACAGGGGTTGTGACTGACTGGGTATGGGTCTTGAGAATCCAACTCTGGTCTTATGAGAGAGAGCAGTAAGTGCTCTTAACTTTGAGCCATGTCACCAGCTTCTAGAGAACTTCATCTAAATAGGTGTCTGTTTTCTTTTTGGTCTGTGTCAGTTTGTTGAAGTGGAGCAATTTTTTTCTTTGTTCTTTGATAGGAATTCTATTTCCATCAGTTTTGTTTGACAGGTAATAGCTTTCAATCAAAGTCATATGATTCATGTCAGAAGGCATACAAGAACGGGAGTGATGATAGTACTCTGATTTCATAAGAGAAAAATTAACTGATTTGACTGGAAATGTTTCTACTGTATGACAACATTACAGATTTTGAATAAAACATGTATTATGAAATTATTTCATAAGAAATCAGTACTTCTGTTACAGTATTAACACATAAGAATGTGCTAATGAATGGTACCAAGTTATGCCTTTATTTCTATATATTTTATACTTATCAAACTACTCTTTCATACAATAAAGTACACTTTCATACAACAGGCTAAAGGAAGGAGCAAATGAGAAAATTAGTACACAAAGTAATGTGTTACAATAATGATAGTGAATGTTTGAATAAAAATAATACTTTTGAATTTTTGACAAACATGCTGAAGTTTTTCATAGCTTTAAAGTTTTGTTTTAACCATGGGATCACAAACTACCCAGTCTTCATGTAATATTTAAATTTTAAATATAAAAGCTCAGTAGGCACAGTCAAAGTTTTTGAACCTCAGATTCTAACATACTGTGTATTGGTTAGAGGACTTGAAGCTGTGATTTCTTAAATTATTTGTATTTTATGTAATGGCAAGCAATACCCAACATTGTGCAACATCTTGCCAGGAAATGTCATTGAATTGCTAGTAGTTACTTCTTAAAGTCTGTAAATTCCCATTGAGAAATTGTTAAGCAAACTGTGTGAGGCACTGTAGGGGTTGAGCTTTATCATCCAGATGGTTGCACACAGGGTGCTGCAGGTATGCCCCCTCGGGAGCCACATGCTGTTACCACATGGTAGAATGAACAGACAGCACCCTTTCCCAACCTGGGTAGAAAGAGAGGAGTTAACTCTGGGTTTGTGTGATTATTTCACTATGTATAGTCCATAAAAAGTGAAAATCGTCAATTATTTAATATCCTAGAAGTGGGGATTAACACTTCAGACTATCTAAAGGGATTGTTGACTATCTCTAGAAAGAAATCAGCTCATTAAATTTTTCTTATTAAAGATAAGGAATAAACCATATATTTGTTTTAACCTCATGACTATTGATAATATTTCTGTTTTTAACTTTCAAAATGTTTTTTAGAGTATAACAGACTCAAACTCTATTTTATAGTAGTAGAAAGAGAGGAATGTGTCTGCCTATCATAACACCAAAGATTACCACTAAACAATTTAATACTTTGAAGTATAAAGTTTCCTTACTAACTCATTTCAGAATTTTACATTTAGCAGACAAGGACTTGAAAATCAGTCATCAATAACAGTTTGAACAGAGTTAACAAGAGAGTGGTAAGATGAAGGTTGAAGTATTAATTTACAAATGACTGTAGAGAAAAAAAAAACTGTTTTTAGAAACACAGCTGGGCAGTAGGAACTGTATTTTCACAAAGAAACTAATTCATGTAATTAATGCTTTTGGATAGCATTTGGAATGAGAGTAACTTATAAGCAAAATGCACAAACTCTGAATGTGAGATTTAGTTTTTGCTAATAAGTTTATCTGTTTAAATCCAATTTAAAATTGATGAAATAAAACCACATCAGGGAACAGTAACTAGAACGAAAATTTTTTCGTTAGCTGTTTAATTTCCATGATGAATCTGTTATACTTGTAGACAGTAATGTACCAATTTATATTTATTCTGATCTTCATTTATGATAAATATAAACATAATGGAACTTTCCTTGTAGTAAATACATAGTGATTCCCTTTTTTTATTCTTTGTTAGTTTTATTTTTGATTCATTCAGTCTTTCTAGCCTTGAGAAAAAAATCCTAACCATTTCTTTTCAAGAAGACAATCAGTATAAAATGTCAATAGCACCTTTTTCCAGATTTTTTTCTTTTTTTTAATAAATAATTTTTTTCTTTATTGTTATGTGTTTTAAATTTTATACATCAGCCATGGGTTCCTCCCCCCTCCCACACCCATCCCCGCCTTCCCCATAGCCCCTCCCCTCAATTCCCATGTCCTCCAGGATCAAGACTCCCCTGGGGATTCATTTAAACCTGGTAGATTCAGTACAGGCAGGTCCTGTCACCTCCTTCCAGACTGAGCAAAGTTTCCCTGTGTAAGCCCAAGGTTTCAAACAGCCAGCTCATGCACTAAGGACAGATCCTGGTCCCACAGACTGGATGCCTCCCAAACAGTTCAAGCTATTCAATTGTCTCACTTATCCAGAGGGTCTGATCCAGCTGGGGGCTCCACAGCCTTCGGTTAATAATTCATGTGCTTCCATTCCCTTGGCTATTTGTCTCTGTGCTTTTTGCAATCTTGGATTCAACAATTCACGATCTTACAGACCCTCCTCTTTCTCGACAGTTGGACACCTGGAGCTCCACCTGGGGCCTGGCTGAAGATCTCTGTGTCCACTTCCATCAGTTATTGGATGAGAGTTCCAAGATGACTGTTAGGGTGTTTGGCCATTTGATCACCAGTCTAGGTCAGCTCAGGCTTTCTCTTGACCATTGCCAGCAGACAACAAAGGATGTATCATTGTGGATTTCTGGGGACCTCTCGAGCACTCTGCCTGTTCCTGGTCTCATGTGGTCTTCATTTATCATGGTCTGTTATTCCTCATTCTCCCTTTCTGTTCTTGATCCAGCTAGGATCTCCTGCTCCCCTAAGCTTTCTTTCCATCAAATCTTGCCCTTCATTACTCCCACTGTCATCCAGGTTGTTCATGTAGATCTCATCCATTTCTCTGTCATTGGGTGATCCTTGGGTCTTTCCTAGGGTCCCATTTTCTAGGTAGCCTCCCTGGAGTTGTGTAGCAGTCTAGTCATCTTTGTTTTACATCTAATATCCTCCTATGAGTGAGTACATACCGTGTTTGTCCTTCTGATTCTGGGTTACCTCACTCAGGATGATTTTTTCTAGATCCATCCATTTGCCTGCAAACCTCATGATGTCATTGTTTTTCTCTGCTCCATTTCTATACTCCATTGTGTATATGTACCATATTTTCTTTATCCATTCTTCAGTTGAAGGGCAGCTAGGTTGTTTCCAGGTTCTGGCTATTACAAACAAAGCTGATGCGAACATAGCTGAGCAAATGCCCTTGTGGTATGATTGAGCATACCTTGTCTATATGCCCAAGAGTGCTATAGGTGGGTCTTGGGGGAGATGGATTCCCAATTTTCTAAGGAAGCGCCATATTGATTTCCAAAGTGGCTGTACACATTTGCATTTCCAGCAGCAGTGGAGGAGAGTTCCCCTTGCTCCACATCCTCTCCAGCATAAGCTGTCTTCTGTGCTTTTGATCTGAGCCATTCTGACAGGTCTCAAGTGGTATCTCAGAGTCGTTTTGATTTTCATTTCCCAGATAATTAGGGATGTTGAGCAATTCCTTAAATGTCTTTCAGCCATTTGAACATCCTCTGTTGAGAAATCTCTGTTTAGTTCTATAGCCCATTTCTTAATTGGACTGTTGGGCATTTTGATGTCTAATTACTTAAGTTCTTTATATATTCTGGATATCAGCCCTCTGTCAGATGTGGGGTTGGTGAAGACCTTTTCCCATTCTGTAGGCTGTCGCTTTGTCTTGTTGACCTTGTCCTTTGCTCTACAAAAGCTTCTCAGTTTCAACAGGTCCCATTGATTGATTGTTTCTCTCAGTGTCTGTGGTACTGTTGTTATATGTAGAAACTGATCTCCAGTGCCAATGCATTTAAGACTACTTCCTACTTTCTCTACTATCAGGTCCAGAGTAGCTGGATTTATGTTGAGCTCTTTGATCCACTTGGACTTAAGTTTTGTGCACTGTGACAGATATGGATCTATTTGCAGCCTTCTACACATTGACATCCAGTTATGCCAGCACCATTTGTTGAAGATGCTTTCTTTTTTCCATTACACAGTTTTGGCTTCTTTGTCAAAAATTATATGATCATAGGTGTGCGGGTTAATGTCACGGTCTTCAATTCGATTCCATTGGTCCACATGTTGGTTTTTATGCCAGTACCAAGCTGTTTTTATTACAGTAGCACCATAGTAGAGCTTGTGGTCAGGGATTGTGATGCCTCCAGAGGTTGTTTTTTTGTACAGGATTCTTTTGGCTATCCTGGGTTTTTTGTTTTTCCATATGAAGTTCAGTATTATTCTTTCCAGATCTGTGAAGAATTGTGTTGGTAATTTGATGGTGATTGTGTTGAATCTGTAGATTGCTTTTGGGAAGATCACCATTTTTACTATGTTAATCCTGCCTATCCATGAGCATGGGAGATCTTTCCATTTTCTGACATCTTCTTCAATTTCTTTTTTCTGGGACTGAAAGTTCTTGTCAAATAGGTCCTTCACATACTTAGTTAGAGTAACCCCAAGGTATTTTATAACATTTGTGGCTATTGTAAAGGATGATGTATCTCTGATTTCCTTCTCAGCCTGTTTGTCTACTGTATATAGAAGGGCTTCTGATCTTTTTGAATTGATCTTGTATCTTGCAATGTTGCTGAAGGTTTTTATTAGCTGTATCAGTTCCTTGGTTGAATTTTTGGGGTCACTCATGTATACTAACATGTCATCTGCAAATAGGGAGAGCTTGACTTCTTCCTTTCCAGTTTGTATCCCCTTAATCTCCTTATGTTGTCTTATAGCTCTGGCTAGAACTTCAAGTACTATATTGAATAAGTATGGTGAGAGGGGACAGCCTTGCCTTGTTCCTGATTTTAGTGGTATTGCTTTGAGTTTCTCTCCATTTAATTTGATGTTGGCGGTTGGCTTGCTGTAGATTGGCTTTATTATGTTTAGGTATGTTCCCTGTATTCCTGATCGCTCCAAGACCTTTTTCATGAAGGGGTGTTAGATTTTTGTCAAATGCCTTTTCTGCATCTAGTGAGATGATCATGTGTTTTTTTTTTTTTTTCCTTGAGTTTGTTTATATGGTGTATTACATTGACGGAGTTTTGTATGTTGAACCACCCTTGCATCCCTGGGATGAAGCCTACTTGATCATGATGGATAATTGTTTTGATGTGTTCTTGGAGTCTGTTTTCCAGAATTTTATTGAGTATTTTTGCCTCAATGTTCATGAGGGAGATTGGTCTGTAGTTCTCTTTCTTTGTTGCATCTTTGTTTGGTTTGGGAATCAGGGTAATTGTAGCCTCATAGAAGGAGTTTGGTAATATGCCTTTTTGCTTCTATTGTGTGGAACAATTTAAAGAGTATTGGTATTAAGTCTTCTTTGAAGATCTGGTAGAATTCTGCAGTGAAACCATCAGGTCCAGGGCTTTTTTTGGTTGGGAGACTTTTAATGACTGATTCTATTTCCTTAGGGGTTATTGGACTATTTAAATGGTTTATCTGGTCTTGATTTAACTTAGGTATATGGTATCCAGAAAATTATCCGTTTCTTTTAGATTTTTCAGTTTTGTGGAGCAGACGTTTTTGAAGTATGACCTGATGATTCTCTGGATTTCCTCATTGTCTGTTGTTATGTCCCCCTTTTCATTTCTGATTTTGTTAATTTGGATGCTCTCCCTCTGTCTTTTGGTTAGTTTGGATAAGGGCTTGTCTATCTTGTTGATCTTCTCAAAGAACCAACTCTTTGTTTCATTAATCCTTTGTATTGTTTTCTTTATTTCTATTTTATTGATTTCAGCTCTCAATTTGATTATTTCCTGTTGTCTGTTCCTCCTGGGAGACTTTTCTCTTCCTGTTCAAGGGCTTTTAGGTGTGCTGTCAAGTCACTAGCATGAGATTTCTCCAGCTTCTTTATGTGGGCATTCAGTGCTATGAATTTCCCTCTTAGCACTGCTTCCATAGTATCCCATAAGTTTGGGTATGTGGTGTATTCATTTTTATTGATCTCTAGGAAGTCTTTAATTTCTTACTTTATTTCTTCCTTAAGTCATTGGTGATTCAGTTGAGCATTGTTCAGTTTCCATGAATTGTAGGATTTCTGTAGTTTTTTTTTCTTGTTGAAATCTAACTTTAAACCATGGTAGTCTGATAGAACACAGTGGGTTATTCCAATTGTTTTGTATCTGTTGAGATTTGCTTTGTGGCCAAGAATATGGTCGATTTTAGAGAAGGTTCCATGGGGTGCTGAGAAGAAGGTATATTCTTTTTTATTTGGGTGGAATGTTCTATAGGTATGGATTAAGTCCATTTGTGCCATAACATCAGTTAAGTCCATTATGTCTCTGTTAAGTTTCAATTTGGCCGATCTTTCCAGAGGTGAAAGTGGGGTGTTGAAGTCTCCCACTATTAATGTGTGGGGTTTTATATGTGATTTAAGCTTTAGTAATGTTTCTTTTACATATGTGGGTGCCCTTGTGTTTGGGGCATAAATGTTCAGAATTGAGACTTCATCTTGGTGGATCTTTCCTGCGATGAGTATGTAATGTCCTTCATAATCTCTTTTGATTGATTTTAGTTTGAAGTGTATTTTGCTGGATATTAGGATGGCTACACCAGCTTGCTCCTTAAGACCATTTGATTTGAAAGTCTTTTGCCAGCCTTTTATTCTTAGGAGGTGTCTGTCTTTGAATTTGAGGTGTGTTTCTTGTATGCAGCAGAAGATGGGTCCTGTTTTTGTATCCATTCTGTTAGTCTGTGTCTTTTTATAGGTGAATTAAGTCCATTGATATTAAGGGATATTAATGACCATTGATTGTTCGTTCCTGTTGTTATTTTTATTTTTTGGTGGTAGTGTGTGTGTACTTCTCTTCTTTGGGGTTTACTGCTGTGGTGTTATCTATTGCCTGTGTTTTCATGGGTGTATCTGCGTTCCTTAGGTTGGAATTTTCCTTCTAGTGTTTTCTGTAGGGCTGGGTTTGTGGATAAGTATTGTTGAAATCTGGTTTTGTCTTGGAAGGTCTTGTTCACTCCATCTATGATGATTGAAAGTTTTGCTGTGTATATTAGTCTAGGCTGGCATCCATGGTCTCTTAGTGTCTGCATTATATCTGTCCAGGTCCTTCTGGCTTTCAAAGTCTCCATCTAGAAATTGGGTGTTATTATGAAGGGTTTGTCTTTATAAGTCACTTGGCCTTTTTCCTTTGCTGCCCTTCATATTCTTTCTTTTTTCTGTATGTTTAATTGTTTAATTATTATGTGCCGAGAGGACTTTTTTGGTGGTCTAGTCTGTTTGGTGTTCTATAGGCTTTTTGTATCTTCATAGGCATTTCCTTCTTTAAGTTGGGAAAATTTTCTTCTATGATCTTGTTAAATATATTTTCTATGCCTTTGAATTGGTATTCTTCTCCTTCCTATTATTCGTAGGTTTGGTCTTTTCATGGTTTCCCGAATTTCTTGGACATCTTGGGTCATGACTTTTTTGGTTTTAGTGTTTTCTTTGACTGATGAATCTATTTCTTCTACTGTATCTTCAACACCACAGATCTTCTCTTCCCTCTCTTGCATTATGTTGGTTATACTTGCCTCTGAAGTTCCTGTTTGTTTACTCAAGTTTTCTATTTCAACATTCCTTCTGCTAGTGTCTTCTTCATTTTTTCTATTTCCCTCTTCAGGTCTTGGATTGTCTCCCTTGCTTTTTCCTGATTTTCATTCAAGGATTTATTGTTTTCTTCTGCTTTAATTGTCCTTTCCTCTAGTTTTTTATAGCGTTCTTCCTATTTTTGTTTGTTTGTTCCTCTACTTTATTTTTGATTTCTTCTATACAAGGCTCTAGCCTCTTCATGATGTTACTTATAAGGCTGTTTTCTTCTTCTTCTTCCATTCTGTGATGTTCAAGTCTAGCTGTTGGAGAAGTGCTAGGTTCTGGTGATACTGTATTGCTCTTTATTTTGTTGTATGTACTTCTGCCTTGATGTCTGCCCATCTCCTCTTGTGTTCGTTCTTGGTCTTATCAGTGTACTTGGTCCAGAGAGAGTTGACAGATTTAGGGAGCCTCTCTCTGGTCCAGATGGAAGCTCTGGGCCAGATGGGAGTGCTGTTCCAGATGAGAGTGCTGGCCTGATAGGAGCTGGGGGGCTGGACTCTGAGTCTCTGGAAGTCCCTGGGTTCTCCTTATTTCGTCCAGATGGGAGCTTCTCCTGTCCAGATGGGAGTTCCTCTGGTCTCTGGTCCAGATAGGAGTTCCAGGGCAGGATGGAAGCTGGAGGCTGGTCTCTGAGTCTCAGGAAGTGGCTGGGGTCTCCAGCAGATGGGTGTGGGGGCAGTGTGTGGAGACTGCAGTGTCTGCCTGCAGTCTTGGAAAAGGGGAGCTTTCCTGCAGGGCCTGCAGATTGGCAGGCAACTGGGGCCAAGTTGGTCAGGTCCTCCCGGGGTGGCCTGTGTCCAGCAGTGGGACCCAGGCGCAGTTGCCTCTCTACACATAGTGATTTCTAATAGGCAAGTTGTTATTGTCACTGGTACTTAAAGAAAAAATACATAACTTCTATATCTGTGGATAATCCCTTTTGCCCCTGCTTTTACCTTTCTCTATTCTATATACTTTTCTTCTTACTCTGTGGCTGGTTCTATGGCTAGATGACTAGGCCCCTGGCTTCCTCTCTCTTCCTTTTCTCACACATCTCTGTTTTCTTCCTTTCTCACAAGCCTATATTTCTCCTCCTGTTTATTCTCTCTCCCTGGCAGCCCTGCCTATCCTTTCTCCTGCCGAGATAGTCACCATTCAGCTTTACATTGTACCAATCAGGTATTTTATACAGGCAAATTATTAAAGCTTTACAGAGTTAAACAAATGAAATATTAAAGGTGCAACACCTCTTTGCATCATTAAATAAATATTCCACACCATAAGTGAAAGTAACACATTTTGAACTAGTATTTCACAACAGTTTTCTGACACGAGTTTGTTAGCAACAATGAACACACAATGTGACGATTGTTACTGAAACAAAATAAACTTTGGAATTTGAACAAAAAGAGATAGTGTGGGCTTAACAAGATTTTTCTCAGAAGAGCAAAAGTACTTGAGTTTTGAGCAGGAAAATTGGAAGCATTTATCTAAGAAGATCCAAAAATTACCCAGGAGGAGCAAATGGTCTTTGGGAATTTTGAAATCAAAATTTTAGTAGCAGATATATTTCCACAAGGTCAGTTATGGCTTACCCATAATATTGACTTTTTTTTTTTTTTAATTTGATGTAAGTAGTTTCCAAGACAATTACCCCCAAGTTGATGTCTATTTTCTGTGGGGATTTTTTCATGTGTAACTACTTCTTAGGACACTTGACCAGGCTCAATGTCTATTCTTAATGGATCTCATGAGAGCTCTTTTTTGTCTTTATGCTTTCAAAGAAGAATGGGCTCAAATATTTGTCTCTATTAAGAGATTCCTTTGTCTGTACTTAAGGTAGTATTCAGACCAAATAGTTTTAAGTTGAATCAAACCTATTACTTAATAAGGAAATCAGTACCTATCTAGCAAATACTTATAATTGTTGTTTTTATCATCATGTTGTTATTGTGTTTTGAGCTGATGGGCAAAATTCTTTAAATAAAGATTTGAGTTTCCTACCCAGCAGGCCAAGTGAGGATAAACTATAAATCAATATTAATTAGATGATTAAATGTGATGTAAAGAATCAGAATGATAAAGTTACTTATGATAATATAAGATAAAATAATAAAATTATTTATACCTGGTTAAGCTAAGAAGTTAGAATTTTCAGAGAAACCACAAATCATTTCTTTCAGATTGCTTACAAAATGTGTAATTACAAAGTTGATTGAAGATGAGTGGTGTTTTCACATGTCCGTTATTAAAGTTGCTCAGTTCACTGACAAAACTACAATTATAGAATGCTTATTTTTGACAATATTTCATTTGGTTCAAATTGCAAATTGTGAAACAGTCTATATGCAAAAATATTAAATAAATGGTTATAAGGGGGAAGAAATTTGAACCCTTTTGTGCCCAGTACTCAGATTCACATAGAAAATACCCAACTCTCAGAAGCCTCTTAGAAGCCAGTTTATCTTCTGTGCTTTAACATGACCAAGAGAACTGGGTTCATGCACAGCTTGCTTCTCTGTCGGGCTCAACTTCCCTCACCTCTATACTCTCTCAGGCTTAGTTCTGGTTGTTATTTACTCTCTTGCCTACTATGTTTTTATTCATGAGATTCTCATTTTAAAGTATATTAATTAACATTACAATTGTTTATAAGAAGCCAGTCCATTATTCATAACTTTAAATTATCAATTGATCTCTTTTATTTATCAGATGTTACATATGTTAATAAATTCTAACTAGGTTTGACACTAACCATGATCATATGTTGTGAGATGGGGAGAGATATCTGAAAACCAATGCAGAACGTGGTGAAAAAAGAAATTGTCTGAATTGTTTGTTTGTTGTTTTGAAAAAGAAGAGGCAAAGCAATTTTTCATTCAGATAGTTTTATTGTAACACAAATTCTAAATGGTCTTTTAATAAAAAATAAAAAACAAAACAAAACCTGTAGCCAGATTTTGGGGCAAATGCTGAAAGATCAGAGAAGCAGAACAAGCTACAGCCATCACATCCTACCTCACCAACTCCTCAGCCTGAAAAAGCCTCTACTGAAATGCATCTAGATGAATGAGCTTCCTCAGCCAAAAAGCTGTTAAAGGTCTTATTAATGAAAAGCCCAGATCCTGATAATGAGGTGAATGCTGAAAGATCAGAGGGACAAAGGAACAAGCCATGTCTCACCTCTAGGACTCCTCATTCTGAAAAGCTTTCTAACCAAAGGCTTCTAGCTGAAGGGAGTTCCTCAATTGAAAAGGTTTTCTAATTGAAAGGGAGGCTTCTGCCCAAAAGCCTTTAGTTCCAGTCTCCTCAGGCCTTACATACCTTTCTCCGCCCTGCCATATTACTTCCTAGGATTAAAGTTGTGTGTGCTTCCCAAGCAAAAGCATAAGATCACAAGTGCTGGAATTAAAGGCATGTGATTCCCAAGTATTGAGATTAAAGGTATGTGCTACCATTGCCTCGCTCTTTTTCTGCCCTTGACAATATCAATCTCATGTAGTCCAGGGTGGCTTTGAACTCACAGAGATCCAGTCATTTCTGCTTCCCAAGTGCTAGGATTAAAGGCATGTGCATGGCCTCATTTTTTTTTTTTTTAATCTAGTGGCTTGTTCTGTTCTCTGATCTAATAATAAATTTTTTTTAGGGTACACAATATATCACCACATTTCCCTTCTTTTGTCTAAAATAATAAAATATTGCAACTAATATAAAAACTATATACAATAAGTATAAAAAATACATATATAGTCAAGAATTACACTAACAATGTCTAGTCCATTAAATTTGACAAATTTAGACAAAAACTCCATTACTTACCCTTTTTTCATGAGTTCAAAATGTACCAAATTCACTTTCTATCCTAACTTGTATTGCCAACCGAAAACTATCTTTTAATGTTTTTCGTACTTATGCACTTTACACCTCTTTATTTTTTCAACGTGTAAGCTGTTCTTTTTTTTTTCATTTTTCTTCATTAAGAAATTTTCTACTCACCACATAACACCCACAGATTCCCCCCTCTTGCTTCCTCCCACCCCCTGCCCTCTCTCCCAAGCCACCTCACATCCCCACATCCCACAAATCAAGGTCTCCCATAGGGAGTCAGCAGAGTCCAGCATACTGAGCATAGGCAGGTCCAAGCCCCTTCCCACTGAACCAAAGCTGTGCAAGGTGTCACACCACAGGCACCAGATTCCAGAAGCCTGCCCACAGACCAGGGACAGATCCCGATCCCCCTGCCTGGGTGCCCCTCAAACAGTTCAAGCCAAACAACCATCTTCTATATCCAGAGGGCCTAGTCCAGTCCTGTGGGGGCTCCACAGCCACCAGTCCACAGTTCACGGGCTTCGACTAGTGTGGCCAGTCATCTCTGTACATCCTCCCATCAGGGTCTCAACAACCTCCTGTGCCTGCAGAATCCCTCCTCTCTCTCATCAATTGAATTCCTGGAGCTCAGCCTGGACTTTACACCTCTGTTGCGAGTTTCTTTTCTAAATTTGTTAACAAGGAAAACTATGACTATAACTATCTAGTATTCAATTCCCTCAGAGACCCAAGAAGGAAATAATATTACCTAAGTGCAAGGAAGTGACTTCAAAAAATGTAAAAAATGACAGAAAAAGCTGGCTGCCTGGACAGTCATCCAAGGTTCTTCTGCATCTTTGGAGCATCTATCTTTGGCCTAGCATATCTGACAGATTCATCTGTGAGGCTAGATTTTTCTAGAGGGCATTCCTACCTTGCCTTAGCAAGGTTCAGCAGTCCTTTCTTTTATGTCTTGCTTGTCCATTTTGACAGTATACTGTCAGCAGTCAAGGCAAGGGCACTTTCTTGCCCAGTGGCTAATTTACGCCACAAAGAATGTAAACTCTTTATGGAGTTTCTTTGATGTCTATCATCTTTTCTGAAGTAGATTGGCGCTGCCAAGAGCACACTTGTCTAATTGTTATAAATACAGAAGACTCTATGTTATTAAAACATTTAAATGTCATATTTTGTAGATCTCTGAAGTGTTTGAAGATGACCTGCCTATCTAAGATATATCTTTGTTTGACTTTGAAGACCTACTTAACCTGAGTACAAGTTTGATTGTAATAGATGACTAAATACTAACTTGCATTTATTTACCTCCTAATTAGTTGGTAATAATAACATTCAAAGACTAGAAATCTGCATGACATTGTTAGAAAACTGTATAGGTACAATACCTTGAATAAGATTAGAAGTGTTCATATAGTATGTTCCAACAAAATTAATCTCAAATTTGTATTAATATACAAAATATGTATACAGTAGATGAAAATCCAATCCAATGTAAAATATTTAAAGCTAGTAGTTGCTTTTTAAAAGTAGATTCAATAATCTACCTTTTTATCTTATCATTTTATTTTTTTTTTCAAAGTCCTGAACACTTGCCAAGTATTGAGAGAACTCCAAAGGGAAAATAAAAATGCAGTAACTCAAAAAAGATTCATGTAGTCAAAAAAGGACTACATCTTCATGAATGGTTCCCCCTAGCCAAATGATTTTGTGACCTTAATAATGGCCCTGTACTATGTAGGAAAATGTTAGTAAATGGTAAACGATTTCTAAAATAGTATGATTAATGTGTTTATTGTTCAATAATAGTGGTACAAAGAAAAATAAGTGCATTGTATACTAAATAAATGACCTTTCTCCTAAACTAGCATATTATCTAGTCGTAATAATAAAATAATAATCAGTGCAGTATTTTTAGATATATGCATATCCCCCTGAATACCACTATCAGAAGGAATACTTTAAGAGCAAAAAAGGTATATATGAGAACACACTTTACTGTCTTTTCACTTAAAATATTCTTGTAAGTATAAAATACCCATTATTAAATACCATCAAGTATATCATTGCTAATTAAAATCAAATTATTACAGAAAATACTACTCTTTGAACTTTGTTAAAAATGAGCTTTAGATATATTTTTCTCTTCTTTAGGATGCTTAGCTAAACCTTACATGTTAGGTGGAAAGTTTGCATCTGCACCTGTCTGTGTACAGGCTTGAGAACTCCTCACAGTACCAGAAAGGACCAGGAAACTCAAAAAATGCCATTTGTGGCTTTCCTACCCAAGAACTACATTTTTTAGCTGTGAAATGATACCTCTTTTCACTTTCCAATTTAATTGAGTTTCTGTCTTTGTGTATAAAAAGCAATCACTGAATGTAGGGTTGAAATATGGACTATACTTCTGTCCTATTTTCTTTGAATAAGAGTTTGAAAACTCAACTGATAATTTGTCTAAAAGATATCATGATCCAGCAGAGACATTGAATTTCTTTTTTTTTAAATTTCTGTTTTTTTTAGTAAAACAAACTATTTACACAGACTCAAGGTATTTCAAAACCACCTCCTAAAGTTTGTATGTTTTACAAAATTTGACAATATTCACTTCTGTATTGCTCAAACTGAGATTCATTTAATAAACAGTGAATTATCTGAATTTCTTAGCATATTTCATCTAAAGATCCAAAGTTGCTATAATGTTGCCTTTTCTAGAAGAAATAAATGTAGAATTTTCAGGGAGAGGCATCTTTTCCTCCAGCATTTTTAATAAAATCTTGCAGATATGGTTACTAAGAATAATTTTTTTAAAAAAGCAAGAACTGTGAGATTTTTCTCAAGCCTGTATTAATAAATACAACCTTTTTTGCAGTTGACTTTATTATTCAGTGTTGACATTTTCAGCGTGGGAGCTCAGTGATGTTTTGTTAGAATTCATTTTAGCATGACTTGGCCTTTGCTTCCTGTGATGTGCTGTCAGTGGGTATGAACACACCTACAGAATTTCTGGCTGTTAAAACACAAGAAGAAAAAAAAATCATTTTCAATTATTATAAAAGAGTTTTAAAATAGCTCTGTAATTTATGGAAGTTATTACCTTAAAACACACAAAATATAAATGGTTAATTTTTACTACCTTTAATACATCCTACCTGTAACCTTCTGTGGATGCAAATAAAGCACTATAAAGTTCAAGGAAAATTTTAATTTTTGGCATTTTAAGAAACTTCATTAAATTATCCAAACTATATATAATTATTTCTACTACCAGTAAAATGAACATATATCCTCTTCAATTTCCAATCGAAATTAAATATTGAATTAAAATATTAAAGGCCATCATGTTAGATTCATATGCTCCTGGTTTTAGTAAGATTGATTTAAATATGCAGACTACATTGTCTTCTCATATGAAGTCACAAACTTCTAGTCTTGTCAGGCACATTGGGACTACCTCAAGGAAATCAAATTAGTGTATGCCTTTGCAATATCTTTCTTTCTCTTGGAGAAAATCTTCATAAAAGACAGAAATTCCAACTATGCTGGGGAAAATTCACAGGGAAGGAAAATGCTGTAATACTAGCAGCAATACATTTCATTTACTATAAAGGCTGAATGTGTTACTTGCACCTCACCTTTATTTCAGTTCGGGAATTGGATACATGCAAATAAACAATAAAAGCATTATTATTAATATCATAGGTATATTTTTCATGACGTTTACATAATTTACAGTAAAATGTGGCTGACAGAAATAAATAAGTCAGTGATTAAAAAGTTGTTCAACAAAATGAAGTATTCAGGTAGTAGAGACAACTCAGTGCATACATGTGCTTGAAGCCATGCTTAAGAGTCTAATTTTGATTTCCAACACATAAAGAGAAGATGGGAAAGAATGACTCCTGCAAATTTCTCTCTGACATCCACTCATGCGCTTTGTCACACTATAACACAAACACATACACACACTCTCTCTGTCTCACACACCCACACACCACACACACACACCCACATACACACACTAAATAAATAGACATATAAATAAATAAATGTAATAAAATAAAGATATACAAGGAATTAAATAGAGAGAATTATAGTATCTCTTGTATATTTTGTAGGTAAGAAAAGATATATCCATTTATATTAAAAGTGATATGAAATTACATATATACATATGTAACAACTAATGAAAAAATGTCAAGGATTTGAAAGAGAACAACAAGGGGTGTGTACATAGGATGATTTGGACATATGAAAGAGGAGAGAGAAATGATATAACTGAATATAATTACTAGATAAGGAAAAAATAAAAGTAATAGATGTTATTCAAGAAAAATACTAATATTTGAGCAAAGCGTCCACATATTCTCTGCCTATGACAATGATAAGGATCAATGTTTAATGGATATAGAATTATATTTACATAATAAGTGTGGTCAATTATGGTTGCAGCAGCATGAAAAGGCTGATAGTAGATGAGGATGCCAAGTGATTCCTAGTATCTGCAACCTCAGTCTGGTAAATGGGAACAAAGATGGAAAGAAGTACTAACAGATATGTAGGATGTTATGCTCAGGGGTTGATGTGAGGGAAGAATAACATTTATTCTTAATATGAAAGGAAAACCTTTTCACCAAAAATATTCTATGGGATCAAAGAGCAAACAGAGGAAAGTTGTTGATGATTGAACAAGACCATTCTAAGGATTTAAGCTTTAGCAGGATTAAACTGTATAAAGGAAGTGAGGTATGTGGGGGTTGGGGGTGGGGCTGAGAGACTGTTGCGTTCTTTCTCTTTCAGAAAATTCACCTTAAATATCTTCAAAATATAAAGGGAGATTTGGTTGTAAAATTTTTCATTTCTCTGAGTTGTTTGGTAGAAATTTTGGCTCTCTCACTCTAGAACTCCTCTGGGAAGTTCCACAGAGGAGATCTTCCTTTTGTTTACTTCTTAATGATCAGTGAACTTCATCTGAGTGAGTAGAAGTTCTTACCAATACATATAACAGACTTAGTGTAGGAGCACATGGAAACATACCAGAGGGAGATCTTGATTAGTGTGCATCCCCTGTGAAAACAGTGTCACTAATACTGAGACCAGAGAAATTGTTTAGTAAGGAAAGCCTTGTATAGTGCTCAGTGGCACACATGTCAGGAGAAAGTGTCGCCTATTGGATTTGATATCTCCCTCCTTTTAACAATGAACATCTATTGTGGAGTTCAGAATCATGGAGAGGCCTGACTGTAAAAACAGACTACTGAATTAACATATGTCATTTTTTGATTGCTTATTGCTACTCCAGGAGTTGTTAAGGATCATAGTAGGCTATTGTAATGCTAAGGTTACTGCTGAAACAATTGCATATTTGTTTCATCAAATGTATTTTAATGATTAAATTAGAGGCATATTCTAATTCAACTTTCAGCCAGTTTCAGAAAGAAATTAATATACTTCCAAAGTGAGAGGAAAGGCCAGAAGATAATGCTTCATTGACAAAATGCTTGCCTTGTAAACATGAAGACCTGCACTCAATATTAGGAATCTATATGAAATCTTGTTTATGGTGGTGCATGCTGTAATCTTGATATCAAGGAGGCAGACACAGGCAGATATCTGGGCTCTCTGGGATGCCAACATAGTTCACTTGACAAGCTTCCATCCAATGAAAAACATTATATCATTCAAACAAAGTAGAAACCAGATGAGTTCAGTATACAAGGCTGACCACTGACTCCATGCACACATGAACAATGGATACTTGCATATACTCAGACACATGTATCCATACGAACAAAGGGATTTCAAAGGGAGAAAAAGAGTAATTGAATTAGACATTTACTTACGTGGCTGTAGAATGTAGTAATACCCTGTGAGTTTTAGATCAAAGTTATTGTGAAAGTAATTTTAGAAGAGTATAAAATGAAGGCAAAGTTCATTCTCAAATTATTTACAGTTTAATTCCAAAACAGCGATTTCTTTTTTTTTCTTCCTTCAGAATTGCTGGCAAGTGTTTCCATACTCCAAATTTTCTTACAGTCCTTACTAACATCAATGAAAAATAACTTCACATTATGAAATAGATATCTTGTTTATCATTTTTATCTTATTGACACATGGAACATGATTGGTTTTGCTTACTTCATTTAATTCACTTGAAGTATAGTCCATGAAATTAAGCTACTTTTTTCACATTTATAAATCTTCCTTTGTGTATGTGTACTATGTGTGCATGTGCACAGACTTGAATTGCATTCTTGTTTACCCCTCAGATGCATGTGTATATTCATTTACAGGAGACAATGAACTAATAATGGACATATACCTTCAAAGATCTACATGTTATTCTTAGGTTTATTGTTTGATTGTTTGTTTTGAGACAGGGTTTCTCGCGGACCTGAAGTGCATTGATTTGGGTAGGCTGGATAGCAATTAGCTGCACAGATCTGTCTCCCAGTGCAGGAATTACAGATGTGTGATACCAGGACCAGCATTATACAAGTGCTGGGGATTAGAATTTAAGTCTTCATGCTTGTAAAACTAATACTGAGCTATAACACAAAGCTTAAAAGGTCTTATAATAAAAAACCCAGAGCCAGATACTGGGGTGAAAGCTAAATGATCAGAGGGGTAGAACAAGCCAGCTACAAGTTCTTACCATTAGGAAACCCTCAGCCCATGAAAGCTACTTCTTTTATACTCATACCTTATATACTTTTCTGTGCCCTGCCCTCTTACTTCCTTTCTCAGTCCAGCTACATCACTTCCTCTTTCTGCCCAGCTCTATCACTTTCTATCTGTCTGTACAGACCTCCAGACCTCTATGGTTAACTAGTGCTGGATTAAAGGCATGTGCCACCACTCTTGGCTCTGTTCCCAGTGTGTCTTTGAACTCACAGATATCTGGATGAATCTCTGCCTCCCGAATGTTAGGATTACAGGCATGTGCTACACTGCCTGACCTCTATGTTTAATATAGTGGCTGGCTTTTTCCTCTGATCCCCAGGCAAGCTTTATTTGTTAGAGCACAGATAAAATATCACCTCACTCAGCCACTGAAACATCTTTCTACCACTAACTTGTACCAGGCTTTTTAATTTATTTTATTTTTTTATTTTTCAGGCCAACAACCAGCACCAAAACATGGCATGGAGAATTATTATTGGTTAGGAATGCTTGACCTTAGCTTAGTTCTTTTCTTGCTTGCTCTTATGACTTAAGCAGTTTCCCTTCATCTATGTTTTGCTTTCGTGTTTTTTACCTGTTATTTCTGTATATCCTACTTTTATGCTTCTTCAGTCTCGTCTGGCTGGCTGGCCCTGAGCATCTCCCTCTGTTTCTCCCTTATATTCTTCTCCTTCTCTTATTCCTTTTGAGACTAGTTTTATTCTCTTACGTATTCTCGACACCTGCCAGACCTTCCTATCCTTGCTCTGCCTGGCTATTGTGTGTTCAGACTTCATTTAGACCTGCAGCAGCCCTAGGAAGGCAAGGTAAAACAGCAAACATCTTTTCATAATTAAACAAATGCAGCAGAAACAAATACAACATGCCTTTACACAGTTAAAGTATTATTTCACAGCATAAACAAATGTAACACCTCTTTACAGGGTCAAACATTCCACAACAATAACTCAATTGTATTGTATTTATTTAAAATATAACAATGGTATTTCCTTTCTTCATGTTCTAATATAAGAGATCACTTAGCAAGCCATAATGTATTGCCCAATCACTATTGTCACCAGGATTGGTTTTTACCTTTTTGTTTTCTGAGATTTTTGTTTGTGCTTTAAAACTAATTTATTTGAATCAGAGAGATTTCTGAATTAATGTATTTTTCTTTGGAACAAGAAGAAAATGTATAGTTGTAGAAAGGTTAATAAAATGGCATTATGAGGATGAAATGTATCACTCAAAATTAATATGTTTAGCATTACTTCTCAATGCAACACAGCACATGATTGTATTTGGAGACAGGAGTGTTAATTTAACACTGTCTAATGATTCCCAGAGAACTCACTGCAACACCAGCTAAGGAAGTATGCACCTTACCTTCAGATCTTCATGTCTCCCTCCTCTCCTCTGATTCCCATCCTCAAGTTCTATAGCAGATCATCAGTGACAGCAACCCTGAATCTCATCTCCGTGGGATCTTCCCCTTTGACCTTCCTTCCCTCTACTCATCACTTGATATCATCCTCAAATCCAGCAGCATTCCTGGGAACCTGTAGGATACTCCAGCCATGGAAGCAGGTAGCCTAACTATAGTTTTTCACTTCTTCCTTCTACCACCTATGTGGAATCTACCCTGTATTACCCCCAACTCTGCAGCAGACCACCTGCTGTGGCCTCTGCTCTTATATGTCCCAATCTTTAGAGGATCACAGAGTATTTCTTTTCCAACTTCCTCCACACTCATCCAGTTATCCAAGCCTCCAACTCCAAATCCAACATTCCAGTCTCATCCCCAACTCTGTAGCAGATTTTCTGTTGTGACTTCTCTGCATTCTCTGCTCCCATTCCCAGAATACTAAGTAGATCTTGGTGGAATACCCCATTGCCCTCTTTCCTGTGGACAACCTAATATTATTATTATTTCCAATAAACTCATAGAAGAAAAGTTTTCTAACCTAAAGGAGTTACCTCTCAAAGTATAAGAATCAGATAGAACATCAAATAGACTAGACCAGAGAATAAGTTCACCTTGACACATAATCAAAACTAAACCAACAGCAAAAGAATATAAAAAGCTACAAGGGAACTTAAAAGAAGAGGAAATTTTGGCATGTAAAACAGGCATCAATAATGTATCAGCATAAAGATGGTGCCATGACAAGAGCTAGTGAGAACACAACCTTGGTAGGATCCCAATTTCTGATCTTTTGATCTTTCACTTCTAATATCAACAATTCATTAAGTCACACAATTTATGGCACTTTGTTATAGACATTAGAGCAAACTAATACAACTCAGCACTGTGGTGTCATAGTCATTATCAAGGGGATTTGGATATCTTAAGATTTCCCACTTGAAAATTTGGTATCTGACTTAGAAATTATAATGGGATGGATATGTAGTGATTGATATGTTAGCAAAAGTGTGAAAGGCTCAATAGGCCATAATAGATGATTTCTAATATTTTAGTGAATAAGAGCTGTTCATTATTTTAAAGATAATCTCTGCAAATTAGCTGGTTAATAAAGGATCAGAGCTGGACCTTAATTCAGACATGATATAACAAGAGGAATTGTCAATGAATAATAAATATAAATATTTAAAAGTTACATGAGAAATGGAAGAAAATAGTCCTGTGAAATATTTTGTCTTTCAAAGTGATTTTGTTTAAACTAGGCAAAAAAATTTGCATATATCTTGTGAGAATAAAGTTAATAGGTAAATATTGTAGAAGAAAGTATGTTGGTACCTAAAATGGGATAATTAATAGCACATAAAATTTTTCTGACCTGGTTAGTCAACCATGTTTATAACAATTCTGTTTTTGTCTTTTAAACTGACAAACAGGCATGATTTATAATGCTTGACTGGAAAGGAACATAGAAAAGGATAGAAGGTCTCTATTTGTCATATTTTTTGTTCAAGAAACAGTGAAGTAAAACCAACATAATACATTGAAAGTCTGAGGTTCTTTAGAAATCTTAATTTTTAAAATATGATACACTGCGAAGAAAACAAACATTGCTTACTAAAACTAGCCTGAAACATCAACATATGAAAATGAAGTATGTTTTTATGATATACAAGTATGCATATTTCTTGGATAAAGGTGGAGAGAAAAGCAGCAAAATAAAAAATCATAAACCCATGACTTTCTAAGTATACTATATTTTTCAGATTCCTGATAGATAGACTGTATTTCTTTAACTCTTTTTGGAGCATGATGTATTTAGCTGTTTTGAACCACAAAAGTACCAACAAACCAATCTTAAAATATGTCATTGATTCTGAGTCTTATAGGGTTAATTATGGAAAAAATATAGAGCATAACAGAAAGGTAAAAACAAATTACCTACCTGCAATATCCTTTCTGCTTCATGACTTTCAGTATATAGAAGTATTTGGTTCATAGTTTCTAATGGCATCTGTGATGTCAAGATTTAGAGAGGGGGAACACTCAAAGTGACATTTATATTAAAGCTGCCAAGACCAAGGTATTAAGAAAATAATTTCAGGGTGAGGTATGCTTTATGAAAGAAATGCAAAAATCTACACCTTTGTGGAAGGAATTGTGATTTACAGTGGGAAGAAAGATAGGGTATGACCTGGCATCATTTCATTGTACTTTCTTTATGGTGTATTTTGTGATTAAAGCTTTTAGAAATATAATTTATATTAGGCCTAAGGGGACTTATTTTTGCAGAGTGTTTTATGATGTAGCTGGTATCCAGCAGGAGTTGTTGAGTATTTCTGAGGAAAAAGAAAAGGTCTGGCTGGGGATGTAGCTCAGTTAAAGAGTGCATGCTGAGCATGTATGAAACCATGAACTCTACCCAGTACAACGAAGAAAAGGTGAGGGGACTGTAACCCTTCAAAATACAATGAGGAGTTTTCATTTCAGAATAGCACATTCTAAAGATGATTAAATAATCCTGTGGCATTTATAATTCTCATAATTTTCAAAAAAAAAAAAAACCAAACAAACAAAAAAATGGCCTAGGATCTCTGCATCCACTTCCATCAGTTATTGGATGAGAGTGCTAGCATGACAGTTAGAGTGTTTGGCCATCTGATAACCAGACTAGGTCAGTTCAGGCTTTCTCTTGACCATTGCCAGCAGTCTACAGTGGAGGTATCATTGTGGATTTCTGGGGACCTCTTTAGCACTTTGCTTCTTTCTATTCTCATGTGGTCTTCATTTATCATGGTCTGTTATTCGTTGTTCTCCCTTTCTGTTCTTGATCCAGCTGGGATTTCCTGCTCCCCTAAGCTCTCTTTCCTTTGAACCCTACCCTTCATTACCCCCACTCACGTCCAGGTTGTTCATGTAGATCTCATCCATTTTTCTGTCATTGGGCAACTCCAGGTGGAGCTCCAGGAGTCCAATTGGTGAGAAAGAGGAGAGATTGTAAGAGCATGAATTGTTGAGACCAAGACTGGAAAAAGCACAGGGACAAATAGCCAAACTAGTGGAAACACATGAACTATGAACCAAAAGCTGAGGAGCCCCCAACTGGATCAGGCCCCCTGGATAAGTGAGACAATTGAACAGCTTGAACTGTTTGGGAGGCACCCAGGCAGTGGGACCTGGACCTGTCCTTAGTGCATGAGCTGGCTGTTTGGAGCCTGGGGCTTACACAGGGATACTTTGCTCAGCCTGGAAGGAGGGTACAGGACCTGCCTGTACTGAATCCACCAGGTTTAAATGAATCCTCAGGGGAGTCTTGGCCCTGGAGTAGATGGGAATGGAGGGGAGGGGCTGGGGTGAAGGTGGGGGTGGGTGCGGGAGGGAGGAGGACAGGGGAACCCATGGCTGATAAGTAAAATTAAATTAAATTAAAAAAAGAAGCCAAGGGCAGTATTAATATTAATAAAAGAAATAAAATGTTCAAAAAAACCCCAAATAACCACTACAACAGCACAAAGATGAAAAATAAACAACAATTACAAGCCCACTTGGTTCTACTGTTCAACCAAATTAAAGGGAGCTTTTTGAAATACCTTTACATGCCAATGTTCTAAAACGGAATTAGAGAAAGAGGCAGGCACATTTCTTTTTACAATATGGAATCATCCTCTAAATTGCAAAACTGGGTGGTTTTTAATTTTTAATAGATAATAGCATATTGAGAGAACAAGATAGATATCAATATCCATTATTCTGTTTTCACTGAGGATATTTGCAGGTTACATGTGTCCATTTTCCTCCCTTTATTGCATGAGAATATATATATCTTGAAAAATTTTGTCTAGGTGAATAATGATTTTCTATGAGCTTTCCCCAGGAATCACTGATTGTTAGCTGGTGGCAATGTGAGGCATAACTCCATGATATGTTTATAAAAGTGTTTTTAATGGCAACAGCATAGCCCTAATTGGAGATGGGAAAATGCACTTTATCCTGTTGAGCTGTTTGCTGAATTGCGGAGATCATCACCTCCTTTTTTGTTCCCCTGGTTTCTTATCTGTCAGAACTGTCTCTCAAATTGCCTTTGATGTATAGAATTTGGAGTTGTGGTTGGAAGTGGTCAGTGTGACTCTCTTGACAATTTCTATATCTAATCAAATTGTTAATTTAAAGGTTTCAAATAATATTCCTGATTTCATTAAGATTCAGTTATGAGGCACGGTTTCTATCTAGATTAAATTTTTTGTGCATTTAGTATGGTTAATTTTACAGTTGGGGATAGATCATTTTGAAAAATTCCAAGTCCTGTATGACTCATTATTTTGTTCAATTTTAATTTTTTCACTCATTCTATTCATACTTACCTGAATTCTGAAACTTATTTTAAAGACTGGAGAAAACATGATACATGATACACATGATGGCTGTTTCTTCGTATTAATGAGATATTTCAAAGCAAATGCCTCTTTAGAAAATGTAAAAATACAAAGAACTTCATTCTTCGATGTATATCATAGAATCATTTTGGTTTTTGGAGACAAGGTTTCTCTGTGTAATTTTGGTGCCTGTCCTAGATCTCGCTCTAGAGACCAGGCTGGCCTTGAACACACAAGGATCTTCCTGGCTCTGCCTCCTGAATGCTAGGATTAAAGGTGTGTGCCACCACCACCCAGCTATAGGATCATTTTCTAACATTATACATAAAAATGATTTCATGGAGTGATCTCTCTTCTTTGTAGAGCAATTTTCTAATATGTGGCCTTGTTTCCAATGCTCTTTGCATATTAAACAGATTTAGCTCTTCAAAATTACTCATGCTTTACTCTCATTTTGCATAATGTTTTCTTTTAAAAATTCCCTTCATTGTAGTCATTTTGACATGGCCATTTGATTGAGTATACCGTTTAATTTTTCTAATAATAACACTGGAGAGTTACGTGTCTTTTCTTTAATTTCTCTTTATCACATTTATACTATATCCCTGAAAACAGCTCCAAGACAGACATTGTTAAATATTGATTTATGAATTTTATTCTTTACTGTGTTTTAGGAGGTGGGGATTAATGTACATATAAAATAATACTCAAATATGGACTACAGAGATGATTTGGCAAGGAAGAATGCTTGCTTACTGTTAAAGCAAAAAGGATTAAACACACATCATTGAAAAGATAGGCATAATAATGTATGTCTGTAACTCCCAAATTGAGAGGAGGCAGAAAGTTTCTTCTGAACACAAGCTAACTGATGGAGAAATTATATTGATGTAGGTGTGTGGGGAAATAGGTATGATCTTGGAGTGTGTGGGGGAATCAGAATATATTGTATGAAAAAAATCTATTTTCAATTAAAAATGAGTTTTAAATAAAAAAGAAATATGCTAAATGTTTCCCAAAATTTGATTGGAAGACTAAAAATATAACCAAATGTGGATAACAATATACAAAACTCAAATGTCTAATCTTAATAAATGGAAATAAATAAATATTAAGGTGTTAGTATACATAATGGTGAGGGTATTACTATGTATCATGTCTGGAGCCATGCAAGGAATGAACCACGGGAATACAACAATTAAGGTATAAATGAAAATAAATTTTCCATTTACAATTTTTACATGATATAGCTCCATCAGAAATTAAATATTGAATTTGAGTGAGACTAGAGATTCACTGATACTGTCAAAATCATGGAGTATAGTAAGTGAGTCATTTATCTGCCAGACTGGGAGAGTGTGGCTTTACAGGAAGAGAAGATAAAGTTCAGTGTTACTTTACCATTTTTTTTGTTGAAAAAAAAAAATCATCAGTGCTACTGCTAGAAAACAATACAGGAATACAGAAATCTAAGAGGGAGTGTTCTTTACCATTATTTTGGAAAGTAGTCTAAGTGTCCATTTACCATGTAATTAATTACAAATCCAGAGACTTATTCAATACAATGAAACCACACATTTCCAAAATTAATATTGCAAATGATTAGAGAATAAGTACATAAATAACAATAAAGAGATCATGAATAAATAGAAGAATGCAGTTAAAAACTAGAGAAAAGATTTGAAAATTTACAAATAGCTAATTGTCTTATAAGAAAAAAATTATAAATAATTAATGTTTAGATAGCCATGCATTCCAACAAGATTGAAGAACTACCAAACACTCACCAAAGTGCTAAGATAGAAAATATTGAAAATGTCAAGCACTAAAAATACAATAAGTGCCGTGTTTCTCACCCATGCTTGTGGAGAATTAAAGGGGAGAAATTTCCCTGCAAGAGTTCAACACACTGGATTACTCTTACTGTGCCTTCATCCTTGTGCATGCTGCTATATCACAATCAGAGCAAGACAAATAACATGGTAATAGATTTAGGATCTGGAATGTTAGCCATTTTCTAAACAGGAACCCAAAACACACCATACAAAATCCTCCCATGATGGAGCATACATCTCTTTTATTCCAGTACTCTGTATATTTGACCAGGGGAATAAAGCATTGAAGGTCAGCCTGGGTTCTACAGTGAGATACTGTCTGGTTCTTATGCCATATTATTCAGAACACTCAATCATGATCATCTCGTATAAGTCTGAGAAACTAGAACTATTCAGTATTTCCACAGGGCTGCATCACATGTATCTTTAGTAATGGTGATGAAGAAGCAAAGTGATAATGTTGTAGGCATAGACTTATTTATTCTATTTAGCATCACAGAGCACCAAAATTTTTCTCTCCATTATTAAAAGAGTTGTTTTAATTTCCAAGAGAGTTAAGTCTGTGAGCAATTATTTCTGATTAGTATTATACTTATGTTTGTTTGCTATGGGTTAATTCTTTGCCATCTCACAAAGATAAAAATCAAGCTACATTTCTCATACTGCTGTTTAACAAGTTCTAAATATTCATTTTTATTTTAAACTAGCTAAAAATGCATTGGTTACTCAAACATTTCAGTGCCATTCAATTTAACAATTTAATTTAAACAAGTTTCTTTTATTCCTCAAGCAGGGTTTGAAGTGTATGAATAATGGGAAAATGAAATGTTCAGAAAACACAGTATTTTTAATATTTAATATCCTAAATTTTTCATTGAGTATGTAAAATAAAATTGTTGAGGAAAGCGCTATAGGTCTGCAGAAAAAGCAACAGATACAGATGGAACACGCAGGAAGACAGATTATGACCTTGAGATATATATGTGATTGCATGCTTTCTGAATATTCTGGTTATAATAGTTATTTCCCTAGCTATTCTCCCTATAAGTAAAGGCCATGTTATCAATTGGTTGCCAGCCAGATTTTGTAGGTAAGGCCCCATTTCATAGGACTTGGAGAAAACAAGGAAGCGCCCTTGCTGGCTAGCTCTCATAGCACTGACAGTTGTAAGGTATGTCAAGACTGACAAGAACATTACAGCTATATCGAACCACTTTCTGACTGGATTTAAGGCCTGTTCAACCAGAGGAAGCCCTTACTTTAAATCTGTTCAAGGACCATATTTTGAGAAGTAATCGTCTCCAGGGATGGACCTGCTACAGCCATTTGGCTAAAAGGACATAATGTCAAACTGCCCTCTAGATTCTTATCACCATGGGTACAGAGAAGTGTGACTCTCTAATACTGTTCTTCCTCATCCTGCCCATGACATATGATTTTCAGTCCTATACAATGAGCTAGTTACTGGGCCTGCTCTCTCTGACTCCTGGGAAGTGCCGACCATCTGTTCTCCTGTGATTCCACTGACTTTGAAAGTGTTCACTCCTACTTATGCCTTAAGCAAAAACAAGAACCAATCTTTCTGTGATGGGTTTCTTAAGTTCTTACAACAAAGGAGAATTAATGAGACATTGAATTACAATTTCTTTATTTTTCCCTTTCTTGTTGATGCCTCATATTATCTGCAGTCACCCGAATGACCAGAGCAGGGGCCTGTCCCAGTTAAGGATACTGTTGCTGCAATTAAACACTATGACAAAAGCACCTTGGGGAGGAAAGTATTCTGAATCATTTTCATCACTGAAGGAATCCCGGACAGTAACTCAAGCAGGGGAAGTATCTGGATGCAGGAGCTGGTGCAGAGTCCATGAAAGAATGCTACTTACTTATTTACTCCTCATGGTTGATCAGCCTGCTTTTTTTTTTTTTTTTAATGAACCCAGAATTATCAGTCAAGTGATGACACCATCCTCAGTGGACCAAGCCCTTCCCCATCAATAGCTAATCAAGAAAATTTTCTACAAGCTAGTCCACAGGCTATTATTTGGGATGCATCCTCCTCCTCCTCCTCCTCCTCCTCCTCCTCCTCCTCCTCCTCCTCCTCCTTCTCTTCCCCTTCTCCTCCTTCTCTTTCTTCTCTTCATGTTCCTCTCCCTCTCTCCCTCTCCTCCTCCTCTTCCTGCTTGCTTTTTTTCTTTTCTTTCTTTCATTTTTTTTTTTTTTTTGAGACAAGGTTTCTCTGTCTAGCCTTGACTATCCTGTAACTTGCTCTGGAGACCAATTTGTCCTCAAACTCATGGAAATTCCCCTGCCTCTGCCTCCAAAGTGCTGGGATTAATTAGGCTTGTAACACTACTGCCCAGATGGAAGCCTTTTCTTAATCAAGGTTCCCTCTCTCAGATAATTATAATGTGTTCCTGGTTGACACACAAAAAAGTTAGAACAGAGCCAGTATATATATACACCAGATTCCTTTGCCATGCGGTTTCTGGATGTGTTTTGTGAATTTTCAAAGACATGCAGTCAGGAGACAGTTGGAAGACACAAGACACATAAGCATTTTTTTATAGCAGCTGAAAGTTAATGAGAGACATTTAGTTGTCTTGAATTGGCAGTGGCTGTATTCCTCATTTACCTTTGAGTACTTTGAAGTAGTAAGAAGACTATGTTAGAAATTAGTGATACATTTCTTTCCTTTAAATGGCTTATATGTTGTTCAGTCCTAAATGTCTCTAATCATTAGAGGATTGGCTTTCTTAACCTTTGCACTCATGTAGAACTACTTTGTACTTTATATTACCGTGATTTATTTTAAAATGTCTTAAGGGAATCTGTTCCCTGTAATGTATCCTGGGAAATGACCTTGGTAATATTGTTTTGTGAATTTATGAATCAAGAATTAATACATTGAAAAGCTGAGCACTAATAGAATGTAGCGTATGGATTTTATTTTATTTCAATTTCTGCAGTATAAGGAGTTCTGTGTAATAATATGTCAAAGGAAAATTCAAGATGATCCAAAGTCTACCAGCAAAACTTGATTATATATTTTGATATGATGAAAATGTTAAACATCAAATAGAAACAACCTCTTGATTAATTTGAAGTATTATATAGAATTAATCTGCGTTAATACTCACAATCATGTTAATCATTTTAGTAATGCTATTTGTTTAATCACATTTTAGAAAGCACATATAAAATATGAATTTATAGAATATAGTTACAAATATTACATGGCCAAATACATATTACATTATTGATTGTCTTTATTTTCATTGCATGTAGCATTTAGAACTTTAAAATAACTTGAAACCACAATAATTTATGTTCTTTATTTTCTTCATTTATTTGAAATACAATTTGAATAATAGAACACAAACTTGAACATAGTTCTTTAATACATAGGATAAGTTAATGCAACTCTCTCTTTTTTGTCAAAAAAAAAAACCAGTTAATAATATATGCTTAGTAATAATAACAATATATCTCTGAAAATAGTAGAGATTTAAGGTCAATCCTTTGTATGTTCATTTTTTTTAAGACTAAGATTTTATCATTAGGTTGATAAATGAATGTCAAACGTGATCGCCTGCAATGGGATTTAATGTCTTTTTACATTGATTGCAATAATCATTCTCAGATTTCTGTTTCTATTCCAACCTACATATGGTAGAATTGAATTCTTCAAAACAAACATCATGTCACCCCTTCCTACCCAGACAGAGAATTTCCCATTTTTTTTTTATTATATTCCAGCACACAATACTGTAATTATTGCACTGAGAATGTCAGTAATTATCCCTGGTTTCTGTGAACAGCTACTTTGTAATAGTTCTGATTTTCAACTCTCTGAAGGTTAGTAAATAATGACTGTGGCTTTAGCAAGTTAAAACCTTGAGGCAAGGTCTGATGAAGACATTTCATGGCATGGGCAACGTGCCATGAGAGATCCTGCTTCCTCTCACCAAGTTCTGTCTGAAACTGTGTGGGCACATCAGAGACATTTGAATTAAAGAATTATATTATAAAACCCTAAATAATAATTTTAGTGTTAGTGAAAATAAATTATTTTTAAACAATTTAAAATTCTAAGTTTATATTCAGGACTCAGTTTATTAGACATAATTACCTGAGAAAGTAAGTGTGTTCTTTGTACACTATAGAGCTTGAAGGTAATTTGTTGGAAAGGAGAGGATAAATAAAATATTCAGAGATTTCAAATGGTGTATAGCAGCATACTCAAAATTTCTGCCTGTAATTTTTTCCTAAAAGTAAATTTGAGTAACGTATTATGTTACCTAATTTGTATTTTTAACTTTCAGTTAATAAGCTGTGAGAAGATTAGCTATTCAGAGAAAATTGAAATTTCCTTTTAAGTTCTTTTAATTTCTAGTTAAGTATAGTCCGTTCTTTAATTTTTGTTGTTATTAATATTATATTATAATTTGGTTAGGTGATTATAAATTATATCAACCATTCATAATTAATGAAGTGAAACATTTGCAAATTTCACAAAAAATAGTTTTGGTAATATCAATATTTGGCAGTTGCTATTACCTTTTTGTGTTCTCACATGGATATGCATGAGTTTTATTACACTGCAATATTTACATAAATATTATTTCCTTTTACTTTTATTGAGACAACATTCCACTCTACAGTGAAGGGTTGCCTAGAATTTCAATCTGAGTCATGTTTCTCTAACTTGTGAAGATCCACTTCCTTCATATTCTAGAGTGCTTGGATTAGAGAGTTAAGTAACACATTTTACTTTTATATGTTTTTTTTCCCCTCATTTTTGGTAGAGCAGCAATTCAGCTTAGGACATTTGCAAATGTTACATTATTGCTCTGTCACTGAGCTATGTCTCCAGCCTATTTTAATTCTTTTATTATTGAGCAAACAAGTAAAATATTTTATGGAATTTTTATAAAGTACCCACTTACAGAATTTTTCCTAAAAGAATTTATTTAATATATTATGTTTTTTTAATTTAGATTTTAATATTTGAGTTAATGTACTGTGAATAGACATTTACACATACAAAATAAAGTTATAAATATAAGGCTGTATATGTTTTCTACTTTTCAAAGTTCTACTTCAACTACTCATAGTAATGGCAATTAATCTTCAGCCAAAGTAAAAAGAGGGAACTTGCGTCCCGATTTCAAACCTCACTACACAGACAGACATATGTTTGAAAAAAAGAAAAAAAAAAGACATCAACTGATGAAACAGAATAGAAATGAATAATGAGCATATTCAGGGACAGTTAATTGTGTTTTGGCAAAGCTTCCATGAGTACAGAATAGAAATAAAACAAAACAAAACAAAATGATAGTCTCATCATAAACAGTTCTAAGGATATTGGATACCAATGTGCACAGGCATAAATCGCTATACAGACTACATTTATCACTTTTCATTTACATGCTACATAGTCAATAAATTTTGTTGTATTAAAATTGCAATAATTAAAATTTCAAATATTGTCCTTCTAATAGCATATATCTGAAGCTTTTCTTTGGTGTTAATTGAGGATTTTTTTTTTTGAGTCAGAGGTTTTTTGTTTTTTGTTTTTTTTTTTCTTTTGTGGTGTGTGTGTGTGTGTGTGTGTGTGTGTGTGTGTGTGTGTGTATCCAAGGCTGTACTGGAACTAGCTCTGTAGAAAAGGCTGGTCTTGAATCACAGAGCTCCACCTGTCTTTGCCTCTCTCCTAAGGGCTGAGATTAAAGGTGTGTGCCACCACCTCCTTCCTATCATTACATTTTATAACACTGGTTTTCTTCACATGATACTGAACTTAAAATTTTGGTACATTTATATTTTATCTAGTTTGTAATTCTTACTGTACTCATTGCATGGGGAATATGTATATGTATTTTAGAATAAAACATTTTACATTAGAGTTTTTATAGTCATAAATTATTTTAGAATATTTCCATTGGTTTTAATAATATTTTGTTTATTCTTTAATAACTTCACTGGCCCCTCCTGCTTATAGAATCCTCAAACACATTCTCCCCCAAACCTAGTATTCCTTTTTCTTTTTTCTTTTATAACCTACTGAGGCCACTTAAAGTTACCCATATATGTGTGTATGGTCATTGGTCATCCACCGGAACATGAAGACACTAGTTGCAGTGACAGACTTCAGGGAAAACCACTTCAGTCCTTCTATCTTCCATTAGCTGTCAATCAGCTGGACACACTGTTGGGTCTCATAAAGTCCCTTGTTATCCATGCTGTAATATCAACTAATTTGATCATTTGTTTTCTGCAAGTAACCACAGATTCTGGGAGATCATGAGTGCAGAAACCCTTTCATCTTCAGAAAACAGGGTTTCATAGAACACTTCCCCATCCATAACTCTTCTATTTTTTATTAGCCTTTTTTCTTCTTTTATTGTTAAGAATTTTTCTATTCATTTTACATACCAACTACATATTTTTCTCACTTCGCTCCTCCCACTCCCAAACCTTGCCTCCCAACCCAACCCCAATTCCCACCTCCTCCAAGGTAAGGCCTCTTATGAGGAGTCAGTAGATTTTGATACATTCATGTGCAGCAGGTCCAAGCCTGTGTCCCTGCACCAAGGCTGTGCCAGGTGTCCCACCATAGGCAGTATTCTTCAAAAAGTTTGCTCCTACACCAGGGATGGAACCCAATTCCAGGATCCTCCTTAAACAGATCAAACTACACAACTAATAGAGGGAGACATCATGGGGATAGCGAGAAACTGGGAGCTAGGGAAGTTCCCAGGAATTCACAGGATGACCCCACCTTAGACTATTAGTAATAGTGGATAGGATGCCTGAACTAGCGCACCCCAGTAATCAGATTGGTGAATACCTTAACTGTGGTAATAGAGCCTTCATTCAGTAAATGATGGAAGTAGATGCAGAGATTCACAGTCAAGCACCAGACTGAGTTCCAGTTGTCCAGTTGAAGAGCATAAAGAGAGATTCTATGAGCAGAAGGCATCAAGATCATGATGGGGAAATGTACAGAGACAACTAAACCAAACTAAGTGGGACCTCATGAACTGTGGACCAATAGCTGTGGAGCTTCCCTGGGGCTGTACTAAGCTCTTCCGTTTTTTTCCTGATTACTCTTTCATGATATTCTTTGAGCCATGGATCAGGGTGATATATTCTTCTCATTTAGGATTTAACACTCAAAAAACACTTAATTTCAGTGTTTCGACCTGCTTTGAATGTGCATTTACCTCTTCCCCCTGCAAAAAGAATCTCTCTAGCCAAGAAAAAACAACATCAGTTATAATTATTATTACTAATGTTGAGAAGAGAGCTTGACTACATACCTATTTAACATAACATTAGTAATATATTCATTCCCTGTGACATTCCCACCACACACTTTGGCAAGATAATACCAAGAATGTATTCCCATGTAATGAGTTTATAATCCACCAGAAAGTAAATAGCTACCTAATAACAGTCATGATACTACTCTACTAGTAGACACATCTTGGCTAGCAGGTTGGTATTATAATACCTACTGTGTAAGACCCTGGCTGACTTTCTCCCCAAGTAATATGAACAACACCTTCTGTGAGTAAGATAGCTAACCAGTAGGGAGGAAGTTTCCAAAACAATCGCAATCCATTTGTCTATATTCCACAATGAGAGTTTATGTTTGCTTTAGCAATAAAGGTTCATAATCTAGATATATTGGGGAAACAAAGAGCAATGTTAAAAGCCTATGTTATTTGTGGGGTCTTCAGGTCTTCTTAACCAACATCTCTTAGAAAAGTACACCAAGTTGGTACTGAGATTTTCATCTGGTCTTCCAGAAGCAAAATCTTATTTATTTATTTGTTTTCTTGTTTGTTTGTTTATTTCTGCTTCTTTTGTAGCATTAGGATCACACATAGGCTGAATTTAAACCTTTATTAAAATACTTTTATGGATCAAAACCTCACATTTTTCAGAACTTTACATAGTTTCCTATTTGTTCGTGTCCACCTGGCTATGGTTTTTCAGTTAGAAATATTTACATCTTTTGGTTCATTGTTGTGTAGTGACAGTTACAGAAGAATATTACAACATGAATAAATTATAGTGTACATAATTTACAATTCATAGTTTTTGAAATTGAATTCATTAGAAGGAAGTAAAGCATCAAACATGCATTTTTCAAAAATTCATTCATCATAATATATTCTGCAAATATATACAGAGACAGATGAATAAAAATCCTCAATATAAATTAAAATCAGACTGATATATTGTAAACTTATGTTAGTATTTGTTTTCAAATCAAAAACTAAATAGTTAAGAGAATTTGTATTATATATTGTGCATCATGTATAACGCTGAACATTTATGAAGTGTTTTATTATTAGGAATTAACTACAACATTATCTATTAATGAAATCATAAATCTTCAACTATAGTTCCATATGTGAATGACTTGAATTGTTTTTAGACTGAGAAAATTCTATTAAAATATACAGTATACAAAAGCAATTTATTTGAACCAAAATAAGTATCCTAATTTAAAGACATAAAATAAATTCACTTTGCAATGCAAAATATTATTGAATAGAATGTTAGAATTCTTCTATCAAGTAAAACTTACACCTTTTAACCAATCAACCAAAAATCAAAATATTACTAATAGTGTAAGAAATTTACATATTATTGGATCAAAATATAGAAGAAATCTGAGTTGACATTCTTTATTGTTTGAGAGTTGTATACCTTTATACAAGGAATTATAGTTGTTTTTACCCCAATTCCCAAGTCTTGTCCCATTCCTTATCCCACCAAAAACCTTCTTTCATACGTGTCCTCCTCATACTTCCATGTTATCTTTTGGTAGTGTTTGTTTTACTAAATTTAAATGAGAATTTCTTGTGTGAACATAGGTGGAATATAATCTACTGTAATGACTTTTATTATAAATAGCAATGCTAATAAAAAGCAAAAATGAAAGAAAGAAATAAGAAAACCAGCAAGCAAAAACAAAAGACATAAAGACATAAAGAAAGAAAGAGAGAGAGGGAGGGAGGGAGGGAGGGAGGGAGGGAGGAAGGAAGGAAGGAAGGAAGGAAGGAAGGAAGGACGGATGGAAAGGGAAGGGAAAGGAAGGGAAGGGAAGGAAAGGAGAGAGAGAGAGAGAGAGAGAGAGAAGAAAGAAAGAAAGAAAGAAAGAAAGAAAGAAAGAAAGAAAGAAAGAAAGAAAGAAAGAAAAGAAAAGAAAAGAAAGAAAGGAGTTGATTATACCCACAACTCAAAAGTTTCATAGTGGGCCTATCTTGCTTGGAAGGTCAGTAGTGTCTTATGCAGGCTCAGACTAGGTAAGACCATTGATGCCATTTTGTCAACAGTAGTACAGCACCTTCCAATGTTTTGAAATCTAGTTAGCCAGAAGTTTCCCAGTAAGCACATGATTAGTCTCTCTATAATCTCTAACCAAAGTTTGTGGTGTCTCTAGCAATAAGGACTTCCTATATTCTTATGGTGAACAGTCAAGAATAATTACAATAGTCCTTGCTGTTTGGGGGGAATATCCAGTAACTTGTAGGAAAGTATCCAGTGCTTTGCATGAGTTTTTAATTTATTATCAATTACTATTTGGGTTATAAGATAGCGTGTGTTTTATTTTTCATACTTACTGCATTTTTGGTTAAACTTTCCTGTGAACCTGTTCCTCTCTAACCTATGCACCTTTCCTTTTTAACCTTTTTGTCTCCTTTGATTAAACCTTCCCATCCAGAGTACACTCACTATTTATTTTGCTTTTATTTATATTCTACTGTTACCTCTTCCTCAAGTTATTCTTCACCCCAAAATGTCTACTTTTTAGCTTCTTTATTCCAAGTGCACTCCATGTAAAATAAATAAGTCTAAGAGCCATATATGATAATAAAAACATATAGCATTTATATTTCTTATTCTGGATTTACAGTATAATTTCTGCAGTTTCTTTTATTTACTTGAAAATATCATAATTTCATTTCTTACAGGTGTATAAAATTGTATGTGTATACATACTATATTTTCACTCTCCATCCATTAGTTTTTACACATTTATGCTTAGTGCATATCATAGCTATTTTGAAGAATCCAGCAATAGACAGGACGTGCATGAGAAGGCATCGTCTTTAAAACTAATTAATTAATTAATTAATTAATTTATTTATTTATTAATTAGTTTGTAAAGTTTGGTTTTTCAAGACAGGGTTTCCTCTGTGTAACTGCTCTGGCTGTCCTAGAACTCATTCTGTAGACCAGGCAGGCTTCAAACTCAAAGATCTCTGCTTGCTCCTGCCTTCAGAGTGCTGGGATTAAAAGCATGCACCACCACCACCTGGCTTATGTGCAGGTGTCTTTGCAGTATGATTTAAAGTCCTTTGGGTATATGTGCAGTAAACCTAGTGATGATTTCTTATGTTAGTTTTAGTTCTACTTTTTTAGAAAAATATACACCAATTTCTAAATGGAATACACTAATTTACACTCCCCAAAACATGTATAAATGCTCCCTTTTTCACATTCCCACTAGTATTTGTTGTCAGTTTTATTCTTGAGTATGGTCATTCTGACTAGGGGAATATGGAATCTCAAAGTGGTTTTAATTTGCATTTCCTTGGTGCCTAAAGCTGATAACTATTTTTAAAGTGTCTGTTAATTATCTACATTCCTTCTCTTGAAGACCCTTTGTTTACGAACCAGCAGGTGATATAGAGTTCATATGTTGTCAAGTGTTGAGAATAGGTGACTCTGAGTACTCACATTTGAATGGTAGAAACACATCCACCTTTCTCCCCAGGTGTGGGGAACATTATGGAAGAGGTAATGACAGAAAAGGAACACAAGGCTGAGAAAATGATCAGGAGTTCGGTGAAACACTGCTGTCTAGACATGACAAGCCCATTGCATTCATGAGCTGTGGTTGACAACACAGAACCTACACAAATTCGATCCAGTCAAAATCCCAGTACGGCTGAGGAAAAGGCTCATAAGATGTATTGGCAGTTTATGGGCACTGGAGGAGTGGAAAACATAATACATTCCAGTTCTCACATGTACCCACAAATTACATTAAATAATTGTATTTGGGTAATGGTATTATTTAATGAAGCCTCTGCAAAACACTGCCAAGTTTTGGTGGGAAGGAAAAGGTGAATAATGGAGAAGCTCTTTTCTACTTTAGAGAATCTAGCTATTTGACTATCTAGCTGCCTATCATCCATTTTTCATCTATCTCTATCTATATATCATATATCATTTATCTAACCATTTAACATTATAACTCATCTATCTACCATCTACCTATCATTATCTGTCTGTCTATCTATCCATTTATCTATCTATCTATGTATCTATCTATCTATCCATTCATCACCTGTCTATCTACCTATCTATGTATGTATTATTTTTTTGGAGGTGAAAGAAAAACATTTAATACATGAAGAAACTTGCAGAGGCAGGAAACTATTTTCTAAATTGAAAGGTAGATATAAAAATGAAAAATTATATTTCTCTCAAAAGTTTAACTTGCACCTGAGGTATCTATAACATGATACACCATATACTCAAATATATTCCCGGATGTTATATACTTATACAGAGCTTACATGTTTCCCTTCTTGGAGGCAGAAATGTTGTCCAAAATGTCTTATTGTAGAATAATCTTGAATTTATCTAACAAAAGAATTTAAAATAATACTGTATGACCTTAATTTTATTTAAAAATAAAATATAAACTTATGTACCCACAGATGTTGATAAAACTCAAATAAAACACTGTTTGGTCTGTAAAGTTGGTGTTCCTATTTTCCAAATGTGCTTATAATCTTTACTTTTTATTTTTCAATCTTTTACATTGATAATTTATATCTATCTATCTATATAATATTACATTGTATAATTAGACACATTATATATCATAAGAAAATATTGTTCACATATTGGTACATAAAATTTCTAATGTATATTAAAGATTTTAAGTTTTGTTTTCTAAAATCAAATTCTCTATCAATGGAATAATTGGTCATTGAAGGTATAACTATAAATATTTGTGTGTACCTCACCACTCATTAAGAAGACTTCTCTTTGAAACAGACTCGGACTATTACAGAAAAGTATAGCCAAACAAAATGTAGAGTTGTGAAGCTCAGTGTCAATGGATACATCTATAAAACAACTCCTACACCAAAGGCTCAAGTAATGTATTATAACAGCCAGAGGAACAGGGAGTATGTTGTGAGACTGTATGTCACAGGAACTTTAGAAACAACAGCAGTAAAATCTCATCAATATGGCTGCCTAACATGAGATGAACAAGAACAATAGCAATAGGCACACCAAAGTGGGCAGGGGGAAAGACTATGATGCCTCAGCCCTCCATAAAGAACCATAGGCAACTAAAACATTCTGAGAGCACAGGAAATAATTTCCCCCAGGGAAAAGTGCAACAAGTGGTTATCCAAATCAAATGGTCAGACCTGAAAACACACACACACACACACACACACACACACACACACACACACATATATATATTTATGTATGTGTGTTTGTATATATATACATATATATATATTCATTATACAGATGAAGGAGGTTATAATTACTAATATAGATTATATTAATACAAATATATATGCATATAACAAACAAAATAATAGTAAAAGAGGCCATGAAAATGAAAGCAAGCAAAAAGAGTATATCATTAGGATTGAGGGCAGAAAGGTAAGTGAGAAGTGATGTAGTTATGTGTTAATCTCAAAAACAAAAAGAAAGAATATGAAAGTATACACATAATTAGGAAATATGAAACTATTTCTAACAATGCCTAGCAGCCACAGTGCCAATGAGGAATGAAAATAAAATGAATATAAGTAGAAAACAGCTAAAATAAAATAACAGAAATTGTCGGTTTTCCTAGGAACCTACTTTAATTAAAATTCCTCATGTAGATTTATAAAAAATGTATTTTGCATTGTATTTTACACAGTGATAGCAATTTTTCAGTATTTTCAAAAGTGATGTGAATCCACATTTCTCTGCTATAGAGAGATTCATGAAAACTTTGTCTATCAGCAGATGGCAACTCAATGTGATGCCAAATTGCCACCTGCCTAATTACCAGTTCATTATCAAAAAGTGTTCGTTTGTTTGTGTCCACATTAGATAAAATGGAGGAGATGACTCTATATAATTGTCAACATACGATGAACAGATATGTAGTAACAAAGAAAATCCTTGTGTCTTATAAAACTATGTAAAGAAACAGCACATTGCTGATTATATACTGTATGTAACGGATGTTCATATTCTAGTTAAGTTTTCAGCTTTTTCTATGTCTCACAGTGGATTCTGAGGCCCCACTTCTCATTTGTCTGCTGTTATGATTCTATTGACGTGAAGGGTCTGAAGTACACTTCGATTAAATTTAAAATACAAAATTATTGGAATAGTTCTCCCAAGATGTCATCAGTCAAGCAAGTTAGGAAGATACTGCTTTGTGTGTTTTCATGAAGTTATTGTAGATTCCATTTGCAAAGACTTAAAAGAAAGTGGTGAATATTTGCTTCACACGTTTGTACATTTTAGTTGCTCTCTAACTACACACTCTTTTATATTGCTAATGTTAAATATAAGTTCAATTTATATATTCTAGTAAAGTAATAGAAAAATACATTAAAACTGAAACCTTTATCTATGAAAGTAAATTTCACAGAGATTTGTACAATTGACTATTAAATAAGGAATTCAGAAAATAGTCAAACTTAAATATTTTAAATGAATGTTAACTTTTCTTCATAATTTATCATTTGTAACATAGCTTAATGTTCTTTTCTTCTTTTTCTTTACACCACAGTGCACAAAAGCCACATGACTATTTTGGAAGATAATTTTGCTCCTTAGTATCTGTTATACACAAATTCACAAATTTCTATTGATTTTAATCTCTGTAAGCTTTTTATTCCTTGAAATACCTTGATTCTACATGACGTTTATTTTTATTCCAGTAAGTTGCAGACATAGCATTTCCTTTTCCATTGTGTTATTATATGTGCAGGATATTTTGACTTCACTAACAGGTAAGACAGATTTTCCAGCAGTTCTCATCTCCTCTCAACAAGATTCTATTTTTACTTCAATTTCCTCAACTGCTGCCCTGTCTTCTCCACTTCCTTTCTCCCTAACAACTGTCTTCATCTTTATTATCATTTCATCATAATTATTTACCTCCAGGTTACTTAATTACTGTACATTATGCTATGCCATTCAGGGATCATTTCACAGAATTAATTATTCCTTATTTCATGTGCTTGTAGATTGTGATGCTGCAACATAAAAACTCAAGGACATTCACTGTATGCACTAATTTATTCCTACCTTAGACAAGGTAAATCTATTGTTGGAATTCATTTAAAGGGATAGACCTGTTAACTGCAGTTTTCCTAATTTATTGGGGAATATTGCTAGATTCTACAATCTTTCATACTCATCTTTCATTATATATTTTGAAATAAGTGTTTAAATTTTTAGGGCATTTATTAAGAAAATTTGAATATCGTAAAAATTTCATTTTACAGGATGCTATGTTATATGAACCATACATATTTCATTATTTTGTGAGGAATAAATTTTCCATACATATTCCATATGTATAGTATGTCTTATTCTAGGGTAAAGGAAGAGAAGGAGGTAGCTAAAATGAAATCCTGCATACTACAAAATGAATTTTGTTTTCTTGTTGCTTGTGTCAATGTTATTGGTCTATCATTTCAAAAATATTGGAATTGATAGTTTGACTGCAGAAACATAATAGATTCTGCCCCCAAAGAAGCACATGAAGCAGTAGTTCTTGTAAAGTCAGAAATAATAGGAATGTTTACATTCTTGACAAATTTCTAACAGACACTTTAAGTCATCTTGTATTTCTTAATCATTGTTAATCACACTTTGTTCCATCCACATAAAAATATAATTAAACAGGAGATGGCCAATTCCAGTTACTTATCCACTATTGCTAGGATTCTAAACTGGATCCATCCTTGGAGATTTTTTTGTAGTTTCCCTTACACCAGGTTTCTACCTGACCCTAAAATATCTCCCTATCAGACTTCTCTTTTATTACTCTCCTGGTCCATCCAACGCCCCCAATCTAAGCCCTCATGTTCCCATTCTTCTGGCCCCCAGTCTACCCAGGAGATCTCTTCTTTTCCCCCTTTCCAGAGAAATTCATACATCCTATCCCCCTTTAGGTCCTCCTTGTTACCTAGTGTCTCCTGAGCAGTGGATTGTATCATGGTTATCCTTTTCTTTACAGCTAATATCCACTTATCAGTGAGTACATACCATCTATGTCTTTCTGGTATGGGTTATATCACTCAGCTTCCTTTTTTTCTAGTTACACCTATTTGCCTTCAAATTTTCTGGTTAACAGCTGAGTAATACTCCATTGTGTAAATGTAACACTATTCCATTTAACACCAGTGACTGATGGAAACAGATGCAGAGATCCACAGCCAAGCACTTGACTGAGCTTGGGGAATCCTGTTGAAGAGAGGAAGAGAGGGAGGAAGGATTGTACAAGTCAGGGTGTGGTGGGTATAGGGAGTGGGGATTTCAAGGTCATCATAAAACAACGCAAAGAAACAACTAACCTGGGTTCCTAGGAGCTCGTAGACTTTGGACAAACCATTCGGGAGCCTGCATAGGACTGACCTAGGCCCTCTACTTATGTGTGACAGTTGGGGAGCTTGATCTACTTGTGGGTTTCCTAGCGGAGCAAGTAGGGTCTGTCTCTACTGCTTTGGTTGGCTTCCAATAACCTATTCATCATACTGGGTTGCCTTGCCCAACCTGAATAAAGGAGGAGGAGCTTTGTCCTACTCAACTGGGTGTGTCATGCTTTGTTGGCACCATAGAGGCCTGCCCCTTTCTGAACAGAAAGAGAGGAAGGGTGGATTGGAGCACTATGTGGGGGGTGGGACAGGGCATGGGAATGGGAGGAGTGGAGGGAGGAAAAACTGTGGTCAGGATGTAAAATAAATGAATAAATTTAATTTATAAAAAAGGGAAAATGTAATTGACAAGTACCTAATTAAAAACCCGCCAATACACTTTCTAATGGAAGCAACTATTTCAAGCATACCTTAATTTATACTTATAGCTATATAGAGTTCAGAAATTGACTTTATACCTAGTACTGAATATTTTCTACTTAAGATCCTGTGATTATGTAAGCAAGTTCTTTGTTGTAAGATTAGATGCTTTGAGATAGAATTGACTCCCAACCCCTTCCAGATGGCACATCCTCTTCCTCCTTCTTCTGCCCCTATGCATTTTATAGATGTGTCCCTTTATGAAGTGAGAGAAAAGATAGACAAACAGAAATGGAAAAGAGGACATGAAAAATCAAGAACAATCTAAAGGACCTTCTGTCAAAATAATTACTTTCTATTTTAGATCTAATTGGTCTCAAAATTAATTTCCTAGCTTTTAATTGGGATACTGATGAACAGCAATAAGGAATAATTATTTTTCTTTGGTTGAATTATATCAACAAAGATCAGAGCATGAACAGTTATGGGTAACTAATTTTAAAACCTCTCAGCAAAAATAAAAGGAGTATGGAAATTGTGTCTGGATGCTATAAAAAGCAAAACTCTTTGCAGGGCAACCTTAGATCTATCTGTGATCTCCAGAGATAAGTACCAAGAGAGCTGGTTTCACAAAAGGAAGGAGAGCTGGGATATTTATATCCCCATATGCCTGTCAATTACTAAGATACAAAAGAATGAAGGTGGATGGCTCTTTGTGGTGCAATAGAAACAGGTTGATTGGACAGCAGTAGAATAAGATTCTGGGAAGCTTATGTAATGTGGAGTGGGCTGGTTAGATTTTTTTTCTCAGCTTGACACAAGCTTGGGTCATTTGGGATGAGGGAATCCCAATTAGAAAATGCCTTTGTAAGCTTGGCAAGTAGGCAAGTGTGTTGGTGATTTTCCTGCTTAGTGATTGTTGTGAGACGTACCAGTCTATTGGGGATGCTAGCATCTCTGGGTTGCACAAGAAAGCAGACTGAATAACCCATGAGGAACACGCCAGTAAACTGTATTTCCCACTTGTTTCTGGTTTAATTTTGTTTTTGGGTTTTGGGCCTCATTTCCTGTCTTGACTTCCTATTGTGAAGGACTGAAAGATGGAAGGTAACATAAACCCTTTCCTTTCCAACTTGCTTTTGATCATGGCATAGATATATAAACCTAAGACAGGGATTCTGAATACAACAGGATCTTTCACAGTCCAGTTATGCATGACTAAATGACCAATCTCATTTTCCCCCATTTACATGATTAGATTGTGGGCTTCCTGTCACAGAAACTTAAATCTATCAGAGGCACAAAAGATTCCTAGACTTTCAAGGCAAGCTAGCCCAGCAAAATCAGTAAAATTGAACAAATACCCTGCTCAAACACTGTATAAGGCAAGGGCCAAAACCATAGATATCCTCTGACCACAGAGGTGTTCACACTTAAATACAAAAATACTGTATATGAATACACACAGACACCCATTAAATACATAAACACACGCGCGCGCACACACACACACAAACACAAAGGTGGGGGGAATGAAGAAATTTGATCATTTACTGCAATGTGGACAGAACTGGAAAGCATCATACAAGAACGTATAGGTCAAATACCAAAAGACAAATAAATCATATTCTCATGCACATTGACAATAATGTACAATTCTTGACAAAGGTGTAGAATCATACCAACAGCAAGTATACAAGTGGGTGGCAAAATAATTAACCAGCACACACGTGGTAAAAATCCCCTTTGCAAAGAAAAATATATTTCAGATTTTAAGTTTTTAATTAAAATAACAGTGGTAAATAAATGAATTTGAATAAATTTCACTATTTAAGAGTATGATCTGATGATGTGGAAAATTAAATACACGACTTTCTTAATATGCTATTAGGCATTTTTAGACAATTAAAGTAAATTATGTCATTCTTCTACAATATGCCTCCACTAACCTTTGGCTTAGCTACTGGGAAACATTGATCATGTGTCTATTATTGTAGCTTTAGATTTTCTTCAATTTAATATAAATATTAATAAAATTATTCATCCTATTGTACTTTTTAAAAACTAATATTTTTATATTCATTCATGTTTTTTCAAAGTATATTTATTTCATTTAATTTAATTTCTCAGTATTTGCCTATGACTTTAATGTCACAGAATGTTTATTTATGATGGTGTATTATTTATCATACCTTTCAATCAAAAATCTTTCATATTTAAATTTGTGTTGTATCCTTGCCAACACTGAGAAATGCAAATGTTTGTATTTTTAGCACCTCTGGTAATTGTGTATTTTTCCATAAGGCTATATTCTGTGTGAATAAAGATTTTGATCATATCTGGATAGAGGTTTTGTCTATTCATATTTTAGGGAGATTCTCTATTCAAAACACTTGCTCACTTTTGTAGCGTAAATATTATTTTTGTCTTTACCGAAGAATTAGAATTTAAAATTAGTCAATACTAGAGGTTGAAGTACTACAATTGTACATTTAATTAACTTGGAATGTTTAAACTAAAAATAAATAAATAAATAAATGGTTGTAGCAGGTTATAAGGCCCAAGGGGTAAAGGAGATTGCTGTGCTGTTTTGATGACCTTATTTGATTCCCAGATGACCTAGTTGATAATGAGACAAAATTCCCAAAAGTTGTACTCTGACCTCTACATGTGTGCATGCACCCAAACAAACACACTTGAAAGGGAGAAAAGCTTGTTCTTTCATGAGTGCACGCTATGGAATGGTACTATGGTAAGTGAGGTACCATTGCATTCTGAAACAAGGAATTGAATATGTTTTGTCTATTAAAATATTTTCATACCAGTCACTTATATTTGAGGACTGTTGAATGTATATTATTTTTGCTCTTTGTATTAAAGTATCATTTTGGTCCCTCATCTTATTACTTTCTCTACTGTAGTAATAACATAATTATAACATATGTTTAAAAACCTATGTCATCATTTCTGGTTCTGTCAGTTAACTTATTTTTTTTTATTTCCTTTGTGTTTTAAAATGAAAGCACTTTCTGTTTTATGCTGGATATTATCCCTTTTAGTTACTCTAGTGTTTTAGTGTTATTGTTAGACTACTGCTTAGATTATTTATGGTAATCAAATTCTAAGCATGGATGGACACTAAGTTGTTGCGCTTCCTTTTATCCTTTCCTGAGACTTATATAGACTGACTTTTCCTTTAGGGTTTAAAATTGATATTCCAAATAGGTTTTTTCTCTGGGATTCTGGGTACTCAACAAATGATCACCTGGACCTACAGGGTCTGTTCACGTGTCATAAAGCATCTCTGCTCCATTGTGATCCACTCTCCCATCTACCCTGACCTTGCACAATCTCTTAGCAGAGCTGCTCCTGCTAATCCATAGTTATGCAATCAGGATGGATTCCTGTACAACATCATACCATTTTCCAGTTAAATTTCTTATAAAATCCATTGACTTAATAATAAAACTATTGATCTCATACATAAACTGAATGTAATTTCCTGTATTTTATGAATGTTAGCTGCATCACAGAAAGTGTGTCTCGGAAGAAGATCATAGTTCTAGACCACCAGGTACTGTCCTTTTCAGTCTGATAAAGCTGGGCTACATTGCTTGGGGTAATATTGAATCAAAGTCTTTATAGTGATATGTGAAAGGGGAGGCTAGAGACCAACAGTTTCCACATTTTAATCAGATATGAATGAGTCTTAACTTCTGATGTGATTTTCAAATAAATTATTTTGATAAAATAGCCAAGGGTTCATAATTGTTGAACAGAATACCCTTTAAATGTAAGCACCTTTAAAATGTCCTTTAAAATAAATAGCATTTCATAATCAGGCAAATAGTACTATATTCATTGCTGTTATTATAATATCCTGCCATTACAATGAGGGTTTGTGTGATGTAATTTCAGTATTTAAATATGTACCATTTTAAGGATTCTGCTGATGTCAATTCATACTGGTATTAAAGTACTATAATATCAGCAGTTAGTGTGCACTGGCAAAAAATAGCATTGTGCCCTTGATTTACTTAAGCATATTTAGAAATAAAATGTTTAACAAAATTTTTCAAAGAAAGTTACAGCATATATGCATATTTAGGAAAGTATTAGTGAATAGTTTTCTCCATTTCAAATCCATTAGCTTTATTTAACTTACTTACAGTGCCCTTCCTGAAATCATGAAACACACACACACACACACACACACACACACACACACACACACACAACACTGAGCAAATAAAGGGAAGTTGAAGTCCTGATACGTAATAATGTTGGCCTATTTTGCCATCTGCAGAGCCTATGTATTAGGTTGGGTGTTATTTTGAAGCATTTGTAACTTGATGAAAATTTCAATGAATAGATTCTTGAGTAATGGGGAGCCATTAATTATACCTGTAGACCTCATTCAATCAGTTGAATTTCTAGAAGAAAAAATAAACTAACATGAATTCTTTCCTACATCTCACTTTTGCAAGACTTATTATGTATTTGGAGTTGGCTAATTCCTGTGACAGCAATGTCAAAGACAAGAGGAAGAATCAGGGAAAGATGAGGAAGAGGAGATAAAGAATGAAAGGAAGCAGGCAGAAGGGAATGGGAAGAGGTAATGGAGAGAGATGAGATGCAGAAGATTCTATTATTTCTAGTTCTTTGGAATACCTTATCACAAAGATTTTTCTTGTTTTCCTTACTATTAAAGACCATCATAATTTTATCTAAGTTTGAACTGTTGTTCTAGCTATTGTGATGACTTGAAATACTTTATTTGTGTATATATTTGAACAAATTTAATTGAAGATATCTCTACGAATCACATACTATACACTTACATTCTTATATTTGTGTTTATTACAATTTTTAAATGCACAAGCAAGAAACAGATTTTATCTATTATGTCTTTCACTATGCTTTACTTTTGTTTTGGTTACTCTTGAGTAAAGCGATCTCCTTTGTGAATAAATGCTAAGCAACTCATATATGGTAATGTTCAAAACTGTGTGTTATTCTGTACTTGAAAAGAAGGGGGTGATATCATTAAGATGCATTTCTAATGATCTCCTAAAACGTGTCTGATGGAATGATTTCCTCTCTCTGTGCATAGATGTGTTAGCATACACCTTATATACATATACTAATTTAAAATGCTCATTATATTATTTTATTTTTTGTGGAAATTATTCAAGGGAATATATATATATATATATATATATATATATATATATATATTCTTTCCATTTGTAGACTCAAATTTAATGTAGCAAAATAAATCATTTAGTAAATATTCACATATTTAATGCTGACATATAGCCACAAAACGCATTTAATTAATGTTGTGTGTTCTGCACATGTTGCGAATCATATTTTAATCATGTGCAGTTAAAACCAACTGTCTGAGTGCAGACACATGGGATAGGAGTGTAGGCAGCAGAAGGAGGCATTCGTCTCCCCTTTTTGGTATTCTCTCTTATTCTTTTATCCCCAGGTTCTTCCACTTTTCATGTTTTTCACTCATTCAGGCAGCTTTTTTTGAGCTTTCTGTTTGACAAGGTTGTCCATCTTGTGTTATTTCATCGGCTGTCATGGCTCAAAGTGCAATTTAGGATTGTGTTACATACATTGTAAATCCATGTAATGAAAGCCACAAACTTCTTGTAAGCATTACCAAGATAAGCATTGCCAAGATAAATATTGTTCACTCAGCAAGTAGGAGATGGCATAAAGGCTAGAACAGTTAACCTTGATATTTCATTTGAGAAATGCTTTAAATGCACATCCATTGTGGAGTGTCAGTTCAAGCTCACTTTGCGTGACATGAGCTGATTAGTTGTATGTCCTTAACAAGAGTTTAAGACAAATTAGCATTTTGGGGGAATATGTGATGATTCTGTCTTTTAATTAACTCATTAAATTTTATTAGACTATTAATACATATCATGTAAAGATATAGAGACATGAAAGTACAAATATAAACACTATTACAGTTATTTACTAACTCAAACATATCATTTAAGTGTATTTTTTAAATTTTAAGTTCTTTGTCCATATGTGTGTCTGTTTATATGCTAGTATATGTCAGTACAGTTAATTTATAGAAATATACATTTTTGTCTTAAAAAATCAAAAAGTACTGATAGCATGAGTTATATACTAGGTAATTAGCTGCCTTGATATGAGGTCCTGTGGACATGTCATTAATGAACTTATTCACTACTTTGCACGTATTTCCTTCTTCTCTTAATCTATTATACTGAAATTTCTCTTATTGTGCCAATCTTTCTCTGTATATTCTATTCTACAGTTTTGTGAATGTTAAATTATATTTCTCTGTATGCTAGACATCAATAGACCAGTCCCAAGTTGGCTACTTGAAGGAAAAACGTGTTTCCTACCAGCATAGAAACCTAAATAAAGATGCCAATGTCAGGGACAAGTGCTTATGTTTTGGCTGCTCTTTCTCTCTCTTTAGTATTGTGCACACTGCTCAATAATAATTGCTATAAAGGTATATCTACTAACACACATGCAGGCATTTCATATATCTGTACCCAAGAGATTCATTAAACATGTAATGATAACAAATACCATATTCACTAATAAGTATTTAACACTAGTAGTAGAGTCTTGATTTGTACTCAGGTACTTTTAATGCAGGTTCTTGACCAATGAACAGTTCTAACTTCCTACAATAAGTAAGGTAAAATAAATTCATTGGAAGTGTGCTATTCTCTCAAAATGTTGTTTTATAGTACTTGGCATTTAATATAAATGATAAAGAAAACCAGAAGGTGAAGGTAAGCAGAGACTTCCAGTATTGTCTAGGTTTTACAAAACAACTTTTACAAAGTTAAAAAAGAAAAAAATATATTTACTTCAATAAAATTTAAGAATCCAGTTTGGAGGACAAGGTAGAATCTAGTGTAAATATATGAGGGATACAACTACTTAATTTAAAACAGATCTAGTTGTCCTAAAAGAAACTTCCATAAATTATCTTATTTTACTTTTTATTATTTTTTTTATTTTACATGATATGTATTGTTCCCTCCTCTCCCCTTCTCCCATTGCCTTTCTCACTTGTCCCTGTCCCACCCACCCCCATTCACTCCTCATAGAGGGTAAAGTCTCCCTTAGGTAGTCACCATAGGTTGACATACCAAGTTGGGGCAGGACTAAGGCTTCTCTCCTTCCCCCTGCATCAAGGCTGAATAGGTAATGGGCTCTAAAAAGCCAGTTCATGTACCCTAGATTGGTCCTGGTCCCATTGACAGGGGCCCCACAAACAGATCAAGCCACACTACTGTCAGTCCCATGCAGGATCCCCAGCTGTCAGTCCAGAGCCTGTGAGATTCTACTAGCTTAGATCAGTTGTCCCTGTGGTTTCAGCAAGATCATGATGGCAAAAACCATAAATTCTTATTGGAATAATCTTTAGTAAAAGAACTGTCTGGATAGAGTTTTATATACTTTATTTCTATCTATGGGATAACACATAGCATTATTAAACGTTCAACTCTCACATTTCAGAATGTCAACTACTGTGTAATAATCCTTCTGTACACTGTGGATATGGATTATTCTGATTGGCTAATAACAAAGCTGATTGAGGCAAGGTAAAGTTAGGTGGGACAAACAAACATGATACTGGGATAAAGAAGGACAGGGTCAGGGAGATGCCAGCCATCCACTGAGCAAGAAGGATATGTATAAAATGAGGAAAAAGTCATGAGCCATGTGATAAAGCATAAATAGAAATATCGGTTAAATGTAAGACCTATCCAGTATTGGACTTCTGATTGGTTACTTGGAACTGGCAAGTGAGAGAGAAACATCTGAGTACATATGGCATTCCAATTGTTGCTGAAATTTCCACATAAAACCGGAACAAGATTAAAAGAAGCTTCTAAACACACATACATGGAGCCAGATGCAGCTTCCTAGTCTCACAGTAACAGCATGGTGGGTTTCTGCAATCTCTCACATGGGCTGTGTTATAGAGAGGCTTCTCTCAGCCACTGCCTGTGGGCTTAAGAGCTATACAAACACACTACATGGCAAGTTTAGGAATATTACTCCTACAGACACAAAAAGTTACAGAGATGCAATAAAAATAGATTCAGATGAAAGAAACCTCTAAACAGGTTACAATGTGTTTAAGGCTTGGGGAAAAAAAAGAAAAAGTATAGAAAAAGTTCTTAAAAATAGAGTAGTAAAAAATGCAATAAGCCACATAAAGATGGAAAATACACAGAGAGTGTGGATTCTATGTTATTGTGTTGTTTTTGAAATTTTTGGCTGCTAAGAGACATTAGATTCTTGAAACAGCTGGATTAAACCAACCTATATAGTTTAAAATTTTCTTGACTTCAAACTTTAAGTCAAAAGATATCCTGGCTACAAACGTAAAAAAAAAAAAAAAAAAAACCAAACAAACAAAAAAACTGTAAGACATGTGATGTATATTTAATTTACATGGTCAAACATATAACAAAAAACATCTTTAATTGAATTCTCTATAATGCACAATCTATACTTGTACTAAAGGTATGTTATCTTCAAAAGTTTATATATTTTCAGAGCAAGGGGACCAAATACCAATGAAAATGATGGCCCTCGTGATCCAACATCCAGAACAGCTTCTATGCTGCTAACTGAGATGATCCAGTCTCACAGAATCCTACAGCCAAGAATAATTATGCGGATTTTCTCAAAGTCCCTCAAAAATTACCAGCAACCCCATCAACAGGAAATCATCTAGAAAACATGCCTATATTCCACAAAAATAGATTATGCGTATTTATTATTATTTTAAGGTGGTTGTTTACAAGTCATTATTGGTATTGGTCAGCAAAAAGCTGAACAAAAGAGACTAGATTCAAAAATCTCTTTCTGAGAAGAAAAAGGGCAGATATAGAAATGATAGGGTAAAAGGGTAGAATATTGAATCTACTTTAATCCAAAAAAAGAACAACTATTCATCTTAAATACTTTACATTGGTATGGGTTTTGGTTTATTGATACAATTTAAAGTTAAGTTTGTTATACTGTATGTATATTTCTGCTCTTATTTAAGGTATTGTGTTTATCCCATTAGCTCATTAAAATGTAATATATAATTAATAAATACAGATTAGTAGTCACCCATAACAGTCAAGTATATAGTCATGTAGGTATGTTTACAAGGTATATTTCAGACAGATATATAATCTTCAAATGTTCAAAGATCTGCAGAATATGGCATTTAATATATTTAATAACATAAGCCTTTCATGAGAGTGAGATACATCTGTTCCTGGCAGCATCAATCTACTTCAGATATCAAAGAAACTCTATATGGAGTTTGCTTCTTTTTATGGCAAAATCTATTCATGTGTGCAAAGAAACTGCCTTTGCCTCAATAGCTGACAAAATATTGTCCACACTGGACTAGCAAGACATAAGAAAGAAAACTGTCAAATTTTGCCAAGGCAAAGTAGGCAGTCCTTCACAATTCCCTGCTTGACAGGAAATCTGTCAGATATGATAGTTCTGTAGTCAGACTTGTATGCTCCAACATTACAGAGGAACTTTGGGTGACTATCCAGGCAGTGAGATGTCCCTGTTGTTAGGTATTATTTTACTATTCTGGGGTCTTTGATTGAGCTGAAGACTAGATAGTTATAGTTTTCCTTAGTTAGGATAAAAGGTAAATTACATAAAAACTTTGGACTTACAAAGATATGATAAATAATAGAGTATTTCTTAATTTTGCCAAATACAAATAAACTAAATATTGTAACTTATAATTCCTACTTAACTGTTTTTGTTATACATACTTTTATAATGTTAAGAATAAAGCCTTCCTTTTTAATTAGACAAAAGGGGAGAAATGCTGTGGGATAATCCTTATGTACACTATGAATATGTATTACTCTCATTGGTTAATATAGAAGATCATTGGCCTATAGAAAGGCAGGATAAAGTTAGGTGGGACAATCAAACTGAGGGTACTGGGATGAAGAGGGGTGGATGGAGTCAGGGAGATGTCAGCTAGTGGCTGAGCAAGCAGGGCACATATAAAATGAGGTAATAAGCATGATCCATGTGGCAAAGCATAAATAGAAATATGGGTTAATTTAAATATAAGTTAGGTAATAACATGACTCAGCTTTCAGCTGAGAATTTATAAGTAATATTAAGCCTCTGAATGGTAATTTAAGAACTGTTGGGCAAGAGAGAGACATCTGACTACAGTTAAGAAATAAGAAAAGAAATGCAAAATATTTAACCTCAAAGTAAATACTAAAACATATTTCAATAATTCTGATGCATAAAAATTTTGTTTTGGGCCAGGTAGCAGTGGTGCATGCCTTTAATCCCAGCATGCAGTAGGCAGAGCCATGTGGATCTTTTTGAGTTTGAGGCCAGCCTGGACTACAAAGTGAGATCCAGGAAAGGCACCCAAACTGCATGGAGAAATCCTCTATCAAAACATTCAAAAAAGGAAAAAATGTGTTGGAATGAAAAATTCATTATTTTCTGGAAATAAAAAAAATCAACTAACACAGTTTAAAGGAACATAAATTCATTGTTATCTGAATGTAAGCTGCCTATGCTAGTTGAAAATGTCTTCTCTGAATCTGTAGTGGTCTCTAAGTTCCTATTTTTATGCATGATTATAATCACTCACATACCTCCTCTTAGGGAGCACTTGCTATACAGAAGAAAGAGAATGTATATAAAAGACGGAGATTCTACTTAAACCCAATAGACAGGGAGGGGGTCGGGCAGCCAGTTCCTATTTTCCTCCAGTTTCTCGGAATTGGTGACTTGTCCTTCAATATGTAGCTAAGTGAACAGCTATGATTCTCTTATAAGAATGGTACGTTAATTTTAGTGAAATTCACAAGTCTCAGAATAAATAAGTCATGAAATAAAGTTTACATGAAGTAAAAAGCACTCCTGACCCTCTGTAGATAAAATTTAATTTCTTAATTCCATTTTATATGCCACTAAATATCTAAGCCCTTAGAGATGGTTGTATTAGTGACATAATTCAAGAGAAAAAAAATCATCTTTTTATCATAGCTTGGTAGAATGCATCAAATGAGACTAGCAAATGTACTCTTCATATTCTAATACTTAAATATTGTTTCTAACTATTATTACTAATCTACCTTATGCCAATCAATTAACAAAACAAATATCACTTATAATAATCAATCAACAAATAAGCATTTTGACATAGCAAAAAGTCAGTGGGTTTTCATTATTTCACTTGCCTTTTTCATACCATGAACATGCAATACTATAACTCAAATAAAAAATTAAAGAGAATGTGGCCCACAGTATCCACACAATTCATTACATGAATCATACCAATAGTGCTTCTATTTCTTATTTTACTACATTTACTGAATGACATTTCAGGATGCCTTAGATTCATATTGTGTATGATGTCTCAATCACCTGATGCTTCAAGTCTTTTTCTGTTTAGTTGTACTTAAGAGCAATTTGAAAGTACATAAAGATTAAGTGGGTCCAGCACAAGACAGTATAATTGAAAATAGCAACTGGGGAGCATCCCCCGCTCAGTCTCTGAAAGAAATACAACTGGGTTTATGTCTTTGCATATTACTGCAAAGTCCATAGTAGCAACCCTCTTCCACATATTCCTCCATAATTTGATTATTGTAGACTTCATTCAACAAAACTATCTAGAATCAGCTCTAAGGACACTCATTAAGGGACTGTCTAAATCATGACGGCTCCTGGGTATCTGAGATCTGGCTCAGATTTGAGGTTTGTTTTGATTGCCAAAATTAGTGTGGAAAGACAGAAGTTAAAATGAAATTAACGATTTCCTCATTTGGAACCCTGTAGTATATAAGAAAAACAAAAAACAAGGCTGCTGAGCAATAAGCATACATGCATTCATTCTCTCTCTACTCATAATAGTAGATATAATGTGACCATCTGAAGTTCCTGACACCACAAATAACCTTGTAGTGAAAGATTGTAATTGGAGGATTGGGCTGAAATAAATCATATAGCCTACAAATTTCTTTTGTGTCATGTTATTTTATCACAATAGAAATGGCATTAGATTACTATGCCTCTTGGAATTTCTTCTCAAATAAATTATGTACACATAATATTAACTTTAAGACGAAGATTAAGACCCTAACCGCTAAGCAATTTCAATAGTTAAGTATAGGAGATTTTACTATATATTCATTTGTCTTCATGTTATTTCTTTTTAAGTAGGAAAATGTCATGGAAAATACACACACACACACACACACACACACACACACACACATATTTTTTTAAATATCACATTTAGTAATCAATTCTAATTATATAAAAGAATGTGCAAAAGCCATAAGTACAATAAGAAGATAAAGATTTGATGATGGTGGAGAGTAAAGTTGAAAGAGTACAAGACACAAAAATCAATATATTGAATGTGCAAAGTAAATATTTCTTATAGTCACTGCATTCTTTTGAAGTCAAGCCCTGGTGGTGACAGATCTAATTAACACATCTTATGAAATACTCCACCTGTGAGGTGTTATTGTTATATTCAAGGTTAATATGTCAAGATGAGGTTATTTCTAAGTTTTATTTATCTATCAGATTTCTAAAACAAACAAATCACAAAAAATCATAGCATGAAGTTTCTCAAAGAAAAACAGACTAGTTTCCTTTTCAATTATCTATTTCTAGAGAAGTGTAGGAGGAACAGTGCCTATTTTCATGCCAAGATCAAGTTCTCCTGTAGGAATCACTCATCTGCCTTATACTAAAACTAGCCTGTGAAAGAATCACTTATAAACAGACAATATTCTCTGTAAATTAGTTTTCCTTTACTTCAATTCAATAATCCAACTGCTTTTGTTTCCTAATGTAATTTTCCTGTTTCTAATTTGTTAAATAATGTAAGTTATACTTATTATCTAATAATATTAAAATTAGAATTGAGCAGCTATGCACATGCATACACTGTGCAACAAAACACTCAGCTATTTGTAACTCAGGACATCATGTGCTTTGTTTGCCTTAGAAGTATCAGGACATCAGTATATAGATATACATAAATAGTATAAACAAAGTTTTGTGAGCTGATTTGACAATCCTTGTTATTAGAGTCAAAGACCCTATTTTGAGCTCTTGGTCAGAGTTGCCCAAGAGACATCCAAAACATTGTAGGGGATTACTATTGCTCTTTGTTGGCCTCTGCTCCCTGGAAGAGGAAGTTAAGCCCTCTTGTTGAAGACTTCATATACTTCAGACACAGAACCCAGAGGTCCCTGAGCTCTAGTAGACCTGAAAGGATACTACCTGAGGAGCAGCTTTCATCATATCAGAAGGAACAAGTTTCCAAAGGATGGAGGCAACCACCAATCCCATCCAGCTATGATTTCATGTACTACTAGGAGCAGGGATACAGACAGCCCTTGGGGTGCAGTAGTGGTATACCTACTTCAGCAATTGCCAGTATCTCTCCAATTGGGCTTATGATTTACTCAACAAGAGAGAAAATAAGTCTCATATTCGACACCTCACCAACTACTATGGAATAATAAAGTCACAGACCTTGGAAAAGAACCTTTAATTATCTCTTTACTAAAGCATCATTTTCCAGAATCATATTCTAAATATCTGTCTTTATTCCCCCATGTAAGACAAAGACCATTGTAGAAAATCAGAACCCAACAAAATGCAGAGTTGTGGAGCCAAATCCTAAGGAATATATTTGCAGTATAACTCTTGCATCTAAGACTCAAGATTCATTGTTAAAGAGGTGGTAGAAATATGATAATAAGAAGATAAGGAAGTTTATTGTGAGACTGACTTTTCTAGTAATGTCAGACTGTATACAAAATGTCCCACCAACATGGTTATCTAAACATGAGCCGAAAGGGATAATATCAAGAGACATTCTGACATAGGCAGGAATATAGCCAAGGGACCTCGTCCATAAAAAGAAAACTATAAGCAAAAATTCTGAAACTGAAGAAAAAGGCTTCCTCAGGAAATTTTATCTAACACCAAATGTTCAACACTGAAAACACATATAGAAGTAACACACAGACTGTGCAAATTATATATATTCAATAGTTAATAAAAAAGGGGCCATGAATTTGAAAGAGTACAAGAAGGGGTATATGGAAAGGTTTTGAGGGAGGAAAGGGAATGGGGAAATGATTATATATATATATATATATACGCAATGTAATAATGTTTATACATTTAAAAATATCTAAAGCAAGAGTAAAATGGGTAAATTAATCAGAATGTCTTCTGATTTTTAAATCTATAACTCTTATGCAAATATTGCATTTTCTTATCATTGTAATCTGCATTTAAAATTACATGACATGAAAATAATTTCTACAAACTTTTATAATTAATTATTGCTTTCAATTTTTAATTAATAACTTTGAATCCTTTTATTAATGGTCTGACCAAGAGCAGGCTCATGCCTCTGAATAGCTTCTTGGCTATTAAGCTCAGGAGAATATCTTTTCAAAAGAAAATACCATGATTACATCAGTGCTGGAGATGGCATTTACATCAGTGAGAGATTTGGGTTGACCTAATAAAATCTGTTTCTTACAAAGCTCAGGCATGTTTTCCAGACACCACATGACAATACTTTTTTTTAAATTTACACTTCCTCTTTGTTATTTTAGATTTGTGTTTAATCTTGCACAAACACCAATTATTTTGGTTAATGTGTCTGGACTATAGTCAGAATTGTGGACAGTCCCAGAAGCATTGCCAAGGAGGATGTGGTTGTTGGGGGATGAAAGACTGAGAAGTGTCTATGCAGTCAAAGTTAAGTTGGGACAAAATAGTGTTCCCTTATTTATTTCAGTTAATGTCTCATCATTCAGCAACTTCACATTAAGTATCAAGCCCATAGAAGATGATATCTTGTCAAAAAAATGTTGTTCAAACACATCAGATGTTTTTCAGAAACAAACAAAAAAAATACGGTGCTACATAGAACATGAACTTCAGGAGTTCTATTTTAGTAAATATTAACTAAGATTCAGTCTCATAATTATTGCTTTTAAACTGAATCTAAGGAGAGCACATACTCTTGACCTGCCTGATAACTTACAAAGTATGTTTTGAACTTTTCTTTTAACTTTTGTCTGCTTAGCATGATATTGGTTATAGATTTAGCACTGTAGAATACGTATTATATTATATTATCATTATATAGTTGAACTATTCCTGAATAGCTAGGTATAATTTTTTCTTATTTTATCCTCATCTGATTTGGGTATTGTCAGTACTTTAAAGGTCTGGAAGGAATATACAGTGAATTTATCTGGTCTTTGCCTTTTAAAATAGGCGTTTGGTGCCAGGCGGTGGTGGCACATGCCTTTAATCCCAGCACTCAGGAGGCAAAGCCAGGTAGATCTTTTTGAGTTTGAGGCCAGCCTGGTCTACAGAGTGAAATCCAAGACAGGCACCAAAACTTCACAGAGAAACCCTGTCTCAAAAAACCAGTAAACAAACAAAAACAAACAAATAAATAAAATTAAACAAATAAAAATAATAAAATAAAATAGGAGTTTGTAATTTTATTATAATTGCTGGTTATATAGGTCTGTTTGGATTACTTATGTAATTTTTGTATGTCATATGCAAGAAGAAATTTATCAATTTATTTGAACATTTCTAATTTACTTTAATACATGTTTTTAGATATATACTCACGATTTTCTAAACTTTATTTTTATTTCATAATCTGTCTCTTTTCATATCTGGTTTTATTATATTGGTTATCCTTTCTCTTTCTTTTGGTTAGGAAATTCATATTTTCTGGCACTGAAAAACTAGAAGGAAGAACCTCAATAACTGTGGATGTCTTGAGGCCTAAGAATGAAATTAATACTGTTATTTAGTTAAGCTGTCATGGCCCTAGACTCTATTTTAAGTATTTATCATTATACCATTGAAAAATGCTTCTTCTGATCTTAAACACAGAAGCCTTTTTTTACAATAAACTGCAATAAATGCAGAGACATTGGATAGTTCAAAGAGCTGGGAAAAAATGACTGCTGAAAGCCCAGCCCAAAACAAGATATTTATACCCTCTTCTCTAAGGCTCAGGGAGCATCATTAAAAGGAAACCTCTTGTCTTTGGTGTTCACTACCCGAGATGCCTAGCCAATTTGTGTATCTACTGTTCCCATCAATATGAGTCTGCCAGTTTAGTTTTTTTTTTTTCTTTTTGTCAGAATAATGATGTATTTGAAATGGTGCTCTGTTTGTTATTTCAACATTTCAGCCTACCCACTTACATTTATTCTGACAAAAGCCATGACTCTTGAAAACAAAGTCCTTTATTCCTCACAGCACAGTGGGCAATGTGAGCTTCATGCTTCCATCTACTTAATTTGTCCTTGAAGTGTCACTTTGGATTGGTAGAGGCAGCCATATGGGCATTGTAGGAAGAGGGAACTGTTCCACAGATCCACAGTGTTGAAGATCGTGTAAGCAACAATCCCGCAAGAATGATAGTAGTAGATCTTTTCAGTCTTTATCTTGGGATGTATCAATTAAGGCATTATTAGTAAATGTAGCAATGAATTATATAAACATCCTTGTTAACCTGGGACAAAACTGGTATATTCCATGCAGTAATTTGAAAGATTATTTTAAAATTGTTTCCTTTAAATATTTATGGTTTTCTATGCTATCCTAGCTTCTCTTATATTTTACTCTAGATAAAATGCTATGCCAGTATTTATGATTACTCTGATTAATGAGACTGGTACCAACTCCATTCATTATTTAATAGAGAATTATATTAAGAATACTGTCATCAAAGCTCAAAGCAACTGGATGGATCCAACCTGCCACACTCACATTGGCTCTCCTTCCAGAGTTTTAACAATTATCCACTTTACTTCTACAGCTTTGCCTTAAATTTTACAATGAACCAGGAAAGCAATTCTTGATATTTTTCTGGCAGGACACAGTATGTTCCTGTTTGCAAAGTGGTCCTTGTCCCAAAAAAGGAAAGCTGATACTAGTCTTGTCATTGCTAAGAACCCTGGCAAATAAATGTCTATTCTAATTGTTTTCATGGAATAAGTTAGCTTTTGCATGAACATGTTTATTTTATTATGGCCATTTCCTTAGGGACCATGTGCTATGTTTTACAAGACAGAAGCCAATTGCTGGCTTGTACATTTTGAGTACAATACCAAAAATAAGCATGTGCCACTCCTGAAGAGAGCATTTATCATGATTTATCTCTTCAAGTAGATTCTGTAACAGTTCTTAGGTGATTGTGACAGAAACAAATGCATATGTTTATCTCTACTCCTTACTGTATAGTATTTAATGGGCTCTATGCTCAGAAGCCAGGACACTGTTCTGCCTTTAAATCATTAAACATTTATTGTTTAATTATACTAAATAAAAACTTCACAAAGTATTGTCCCAATGAAGGAATATGTGTTCTTCTGAAAGCAGGAGAGATAAGCGTATCTTTACTAAGGTAGCCTGAATCACATGAATTAGAAACCTTATTTCAACGATGCTGAAAAAGGGTCTACAAACAAGATTGGCTTGTGCTCATTAGTATTCAGCAAAGCCAGCATGCTTAGGAACAACTGAAAGGAGAATGATAAGTTTTCAGAAGTAGTTTCATGTGTATTTCCTATAATCTATATGTAGGAAATAATTTCATTTTGTCCCATGGATACCTGGCCTTTGTTCTTACCTCTGGATAGCAATCTCTAACCATGTTCAATCTAAAAGCTTTGCCTGGCTGCCATACGTCCCTACTGGATACTTTAATAACTTAATTTATTGAGAGATATTTGGGTCACACAGTATCTGTAGACCTTTGGTAGACCTGGAGATTGGAGACTGCGACCAAGATCATGGGTATTAAGTTTTAGTGCAGACTAAGCAAAAAGTCCAAAAGAAAAGAAAAAGGAAAAGGAAAATGAACACAAACTAATAAGAACAACAAAGTCTGAAAACTGAATCTTGGATGAACTTCCCTGAGTGGCAATATTCATTGTATAGTTTCCCAGTTCCACACTGGCAAAGTCTTGTTGATCTCAGGGCGAGACCACTAGAAATTCTTTGTTTATTGCATTTTTGGACTATGTCCAAAATGTTCTTTCTTTTGGCTAACTTTAATATTTATCCTTATGCTAGAATGAAAGTCAAATGTAGAATGTCAGTTTTCAATGAATTTTGTTTATTTTCTTAGTAAACTGATGAAACTAGTGTTTGGAATATCTTCAAATTGTGATTAGTTTAGGGAGTAAGGATAATTTTGTGCTCTGGTTTTGACTTCAGATTTAACTAACATTTGTGACAATACATTTCATACCCTTCTTATTCACAGAACTAGACAAGATAGGGAGATGCCTTGAGAATAACTATTTAGTGGTCATTTTCCCTTGCACTGAAATGTTTGGAGCATGAAAAAAGAAAGTGAGTGTTTTTTCATACAAAAGCTATTTTTCAAGTCATGCTTTATAATCAAGAATATACTGTAGTTGGTGTTTTGTTTTTTGTTTTTTAACTGCCACTCAACTCCTAAATCAATACCCAGAGACTTATTTTTACTTATGAATGCCTGGCCTTAGCTTAGCTTGTTCCTAGCTAGCTTATCTATCTTAAATTATCCCATTTCTCTTTAACTGCATTTTGCCTCTGGGCTCTTTTCCTTTTTTTATTCTATATCCTTTTTCTGTCTTATTCTGTGGCTGGCTGTGTGGCCGGGTATCTGGCCCTTGTCCTCATCTCCTCATTTTTTCACTTCTCCTTCTTCTCTAGATTTCACCTCCTATTTATTATTTCTGCAAGCCTACCCTGCCTATCCTTTCTCCAGCCTAGGGATTGGCCTTTCAGCTTTTTATTAGACCAATCAGGTATTTTAATCTGGCAAAGTAACACACTTTACAGAGTTAAACAAATGCAACATAAAAGAATGCAACACATCTTTGCATCATTAAACAAATATTCCATAGCATAAACAAATGTAACCTATCTTAAACTAATATTCCATCATCAGGTTAAGAAAGGCAAAAAGATGGCATAGATTAGAACTGATACCTCTGCAACGTGTTTATTATACAAGTCCTTTGCTAGATGAATGAAAAACCAACAGTATGACTTTAAATACAAGTCAAAAGTAAAGCAAGTACTAACCACTGAATAAAAACAGTGAACTCAGGTTAAATCAGAAATGAGCATACTGTTTGTTGAAAGACCTAACAGTGGATGTTGTGTGATCTAGACAGTTCAACAAGCAATTACAATTTATGTTGTTTCTACAGTTCACATTCCCAAAATAGTCCAGATTAAAGTGCTAATGTACACTTTTCCAAAGACCAGAGAAAGCAGGCATGTGTTAAAGCCCTCAGATCAGAGCTTTGAAGTCTCAATGAAGTGCTGAAGCCTCCTTTGAGTACAATAGTGCTAGTATGAATCTAAATGCCTCACAAGTCCCAGAGATACCTCTCAGTTCCAGATTAGTCAAACCATCAAATACCAAATGTGGTAGTGATCCTTTGAACATGGAGGACACAATGAATGTATTGCTTTCTTTCAGGTGATACAGTATAGTGTAAACAGTAATTTAGAGAGAATGCTGAATGTTTTTTTTTTTTTTTTTTTTTTTTTTTTTTTTTTTTTTATAAAAAAGCTTTGAATTTACCAGAAGCACATAATCTTTGTTGAATATATGCTTTATATAATTGCCATTTAACTAATGAGAGATTGATGTGTATTGAATGTGAAATGTCCCCCATAAGTTCATGTGATTAAATACATGGGCCCCAGACATGGAAACTTTCCTAGGTGGATATCTGCTGGCAGGCATGAGTAACTTCAGGTAGGCCTTGAGGTTTTACAGCCAAATCCCACTTCCTGTTCACACTGTGCTGATGCAATGTGACCAAAAATCTTACACCTGCCACATGCCTTCACAGTCATGATGGAAACATGGGATCACTTTGTATCGCCCTAGAACTGCATACCCCTGGAGCTGTACACTGGAACTGTATACCCCAGGAACTGTAAAATAGAACTGCATAGTTCTGGAACTGTATACCTGTGGAACTGTAAATTGGAACTGTATACTTCTGGAATTGTAAGTTGGAACTGTATACCCTGGAACTATAAATTAGAACTGCTTACCTCTAGAACTGTAGAATGGAACTGCATATCTCCGGAACAGTTAATTGGAACTGTACAACTCTGGAACTATATATTGATTCTTGTCAGGTATTTGGTTGGTTGCAATGACTGAAAATTTACTAATGCAGAAGTCTTTGGTGGTGATTTTGTCTTATTTTCTTTTGTGACAGGTTGTATCTTCCTAGCTGTTTATTATTAATCCCCTCTACGTCAATATAGCTCATATTAGGCTAGAAAGTGATAGAGTTTTTATAGGTCATGAATTCAGTTTTGACTGGAGCTCAGTAACAAATTCATGGTTGCGCTTCTAAAGGAATCACTATCCTATTAAAGAGCTCCAAACTCCAGATTCTACACAGATGACTTTAAGTGGAAGCATATACCCCATGTTTCAGGAATAATTTTGTCATGTAGCATTGTTATTTATTACAACAGAATGGTCTCAACCTTAAGTCTAGGGTACGAGATAGGAAACCAAAACAGAAACTTTTCCTTTAGGCCACAGATATTTATTTAAATCGTGATGAGTCACTAAAGACAGCATAGTGAAGACTCTGTAAAGAAGAAATAAAACTCATATGGCAGACAAAGAAGTTTCTCTGTAAGCATTTCTAAGGCTGGATAGCTTCACCTAATCAGACTGTACCTGAGTGCTCTGATTCTTAGGTGGAGGCAGGAAAGGCCTGGAAAGCCCAGAATGTGTGACCATCAATACCTCCTCACTTCCCAGGGTGAGAAAGCCTGGCACTTGGAAGTCTGTGAGGAGGGATGCACAATGTCTCAGTGGGTTGCCTATTGGTATCTGTGGGAGGATAAAGGCTACTACAAGGCACTGTGGTCTGAGCAGCAGCTGGAGTCTAACTATTTTCTTATACCCAATAGAGATCAGCATGGCTTTTCTTTATAGATCTCCGAACCATTGGCAATTACAGAGACTTCACCTGCTTCCACACCTACCCTTCAAAAATCTAAACCAATCCTATGTCTCCTGTGGTCATAGGGTTAGAGCATTTGAGGCCATAGACTGTGCCCCAATAATCCAAATTTGGCCAGTCCTCCTCTTTTAACCATATAAAATAGACAATTTAGTATTACAAGATGGAAGAAGTAGAATTATCTAAGGTACTCACATTGAGAATAGGACAAATAGATGCAATTGATCCTCCCACGGTCCATCTATAATGTACTGCAGTGAGGTAAAAGTCTAGCTGGCAATCTCTCCTTAGGTGTGGCCCAGCTGGTCATTGTCTAAGCTCCAATGTCTCCAGCAAGGTGCCCTGACAAGTTGACAGGACTGTGTGAAATCTCATTTCCAGAGAAAAGCTTCTGTCGGGCTAGAGGAGGCTTTCTCTTCTCCCAGCAGGAGCTTCTGGAGAAATTCCAGTTTCCTGGGTGCATTGTTTTAAAAGTCAGAGACATAGATGAACAGACACAAGAGTTTCTCTAAAATATTTTCATCATGGCCATGCTAGTTATGGAAGCACCAACAACCAATGATTGTTTATTTATGATTATTCATTAATTAATTCTTTTTATTTCTGAGATTTTAGCATAATCTCGATATTTTGCCCACATCATATTTCTTAGGATTGATGAAAGGTTTGAGTATTGTGAATTTGCCACATAGTAGCAAGAAAGCCAGAGTTTTGTCCACATGTAATACCTGATAGTGGAATCATGTTACCACCACCGGTTTGTAATTTGCCAGTAAATTACCTACTTGGGCAAGAAAATGGTAATGAAATAGTATAGCTACTCCAGTAAATCCTTCCCTACCTGATGATAGCAAATGCTGGCTATTACATTAGCGTTTCTCCATTTGCAGTTGGTCCATGGGCTAACTTGTCTCATTTTCTGGGATGGGAGGCATACATATGTGATAGTAAATTCTACAGTGCAACCAAACACTGAGTCAGTTCAAACAACCCTATGCATAAGGTCACATTTGCTCTTTTGTTTTCTAACTTGGAAACTGCTTTTATTGCATGTTAAGGCTGAGGATTTCAATGGAGTTACGGATTGCAGCAGCACTGCTACAGATTCAGACTGCCCACTACAGGACTCTGTGTGAGCACAGAAGACACAAACTGTTCTGCTGATGGGAACAGAGGATAAAAATGGCCGATGAAATATTAGGGTTAAAGTGTCCCCAGAAAGCAAACCATTTTGTATTATTTTTGTTTGTTTCTTGTCTTAACTTAAAAGGAGAAATGTCCTTGGACTTAAACAACTTAAGACAAAATTCCCTTGGATTTTCCTTGTGAGATTGGTCTGCAGGTTTCAGTAGGGCAGTCTGTTGCTTCTTTTCCCCCTAAAGGAGTACTTTCTTTCTTATATAATATACTGAGCACATGACTGGAACTGCAGGGCACCTGGCACCTGGAATGGGAATTACATTGACTGGTTCATCTTTCTCTCTTTATCCAGTAAAGCCCCATTAAGTCCAAGGCAGTGGTATCTCATTCCTGGGCATCATTTCTGTCATAGGGGAGTTCTGCCATTTTTTTCTTAAGCATCGTGAAATGAAATATTCTTTCTAAACCTCAGCTGTGATCAGGGAGTTTCATTTTTTGAATTTGTGAGACGAATACCTGAAAGCTAGTGGCTCTTGGTGGCTTTAATTTCCTTTGAGTTTCTCAGATAGTAGCTCCTCAAGTTAAGCTCACACTAATACTCCCACATCACTACTGGGAAGAATAAAGAAATAGTTAATGTTTGATTTTTTGCTTCAGGGTCCTTATTTCTGGCCTTCTTAATGCTCCCAATTTCTAGATTTCTCTGAGCCTAGACATTTTTTTTTCTTTATATGCTATTTTCTTTATACTATCAAATTCTCTGTACTTTCTGCTAAACCAGGTCCCAAATCCTCAACTCTCTATTAACTAGGCAGAGTGATTTGGGCTCCTTTTACTGAAATACTCTACAAAAGGTTTGCTTTCTTCTTTTCCACATCCTTCACATGTGTTCTCAGTGTTTTCCTTAAAGTGACAGTCGCTTAACTGAAGAAATCAGGTGAGGAAATGTCTTCTACTAACAAAAATAGTTCTATTTACTGCTGATCTCAAATGGCTCAGGAACCAAACAAAACAAAACAAATACTTTCCTTTTCTGCCAACCAAAAAACTTTAGTCTGCTCTGTTTGAGGTTTGAGGGTATTTCAGCTACTGTCATCAAGCTGATTTGGGGCTAGAGTTCAGTGTTTCTTGCTTCGTGGTAATCATAGCTTCTATATACTTGCATCTTGCAGAAGGACAAGCAAAGTTCAAGGCATAATCCCCGCGTCACCTTTCAGTTCAGTGGCTTTATTCTTCACTTATTAAAAGGCCTTAGCATCGGCGACCCTTATTTTACCCCTCTTAACACCGAAAACATAGTTTGAGACTATCCCATGTGTGTGCCTGCTCTGAATGTTTTCTTCCCTCTATCATATCCAAAAGTATAGCATATATCCTTCTCTCTTGAATTTGATGTTTAATTTTTAGAGCTATGTTACAAAGAAAATTAAGGGGCAAATTACAGAGATTCGCCATGTGTTTCATTTTTTATTTATTTATTGTATTTGGGTTTTAATTTTACACATCAGCCATGGGTTCCCCTGTCCTCCCCCACCTGTCCCTGCCCCCACCTTCCCCCCAGCCCCTCCCGTCCATTCCCATCTCCTCCAGGGCTAAGACTCCCCTGGGGATTCATTTAAAACAGGTGGAGCTCCAGGAGTCCAATTGTGGAGAAAGAGGAGGGACTGTAAGGGTGTGAATTGTTCAGACTGAGATTGGAAAAGCACAGGGACAAATAGCCAAAGAATGCATTCCAATTTTACTTCTCACACAAGATCTCACATCATCATCAACCCCAACAGAGTGAGACAATTAGTAAAACAAATAACTCTATAATATTATCATGTCTATAGTTTTTTAATTAAGATTAAGCCCTCAAATGTTCATGCTTTTAGTTTGAGCAAACAGAAATTATATAAACCCTCAAAATGTCATACATCATACACTCACGACTTTTAAAACACTCCTGTTCTCTATTATTCCTTCCTTGCTAATTCCTGGAAGCCCTTGATATATTTTTTATATTCATTTTTAACTGCCTTGCATGAATTCTAATGACAAAAATTGTCAGATTTTTTTCATAGGACCTCAGACAGTTTCTTGATGCAGTATTATTTTATCTTCCTCCATGCCTATCCACTATATGTTTCCACTGTAAATGATTGAGTGTTATTGCTGGTCCATGGCCTTGCTGATGGTTCATATTATAAATGTTTTAGATATATGATGATTGTACTATTATTTTTTTTTCAACTACATATAATTGCTTATAAGTCTAGGGGGATTTTTTTGTCTGTGAGTATTTGGACATTTTCCATAGCCCATTATGTTCTCTCTGGAAAACAATAGAGTTCTATTTATTTACTCCACGTCAGTATATAAGCTGTTTTTGCCTTTCTTTACTTATGGCATAATCTAAAGCTCTCAAGATGCTCTTGATAGTGGTTGGGAGAAAAGAGACATCTCATTCCTTTTGGATTTTACTGGAGGAGCCTCTGTTCCTCTCAATGCATAGTCTTCTTTACGTTTTGGCTGTGTTTGAAATCTCACCTTCCTTGTGATTTTACCTATGCTACTGTCTCACTTCACTGCATTTTTACTCTGCCATGCAAAGGTCCTCTTTCTCAAACTCTCAGATCTCTTGATTTTTACGTTCACTTGTGGATCAACGTGCAGAAGAAAGTTTTTTTTTTTTTTTTTTAGAAAAAGAGTCTGAACTGAAAAAGATTTTGTTGCTATTTCATCTGAACTAAAAAGTAGCACATATATTTCAGAGTTTTTGATCCCAGCTGAATCATTTCTTTTCTTGATTAATTTATTTTTAAAAATTAAAATATAATTCCATTGTTTCCTCCCTTTTTTCCCCTCCTAACCCCTGTTTAAGTCAGTACCTCTTTTTCTGGAGTTGTTATTTTTACTGAGTATACCTTCCCAAACAGGACCCCAGGAACTGCGCCAACAACAGACTAGCTATCTTGGCTTGAGGAAGCCTCACCTCCATCTCCATCCCTCTGACTGCAGTACTCTGTTACTTCCTTCATTACTGAGATCTGCTTGAAGATGAGGAAGCATTCTTACCACCTTTGTAGTAAAGAACTTTTTTGTTATTTTGTCTTTTGTTTTTGTTTTGTTTTGGAAGATACGTCTTTCTTTAGTTTGAACGTTTAGCATTTCTTTAAAAAAGGAAAACAAACTAAGTCAAAGAAATAAATAATAAAGACATTAGAATAAAAGAGGCACTCTTTTCTATATTTTCCTGCAATTATTTATAAGTCAGTTTATAGATAGCCATTCCATGTCTGTGTTCAGGTTTGTATTGGGTCCTTTGCTGCACTCAATAGGCAGAATAGATACAGTATCTTAGGGAGACATGGATGTCTGTCCTGTCATGCTCAAAATATATACATGTGATTATTTCTCTACAAACACATAATTATGGCTTTAGTGATACTTCTTTATAACACATGAAATTAATAAAAATCACATATAATATCAAGCAAGTTAAAATCATATCAGCAGAAACAATTTCTTTTTCTGAACTCTATTTTCTAAACTATTCTTTATTAGTATTCTTCCTTTTGTCAACACTGACATTAGATGGCTAGATTCTAATGTCAATCAATTTCTTGCATAGCAGTTAACAAGAAATTGAATATTATTAATTTCCTTTTGTGATTATTGATCCTTGGCAGCAAGCTTTTACTTTTATTTCCTTTAATTAACTAAGCACTGTTCTGAGAATAATTACTTTTGGAGTGGAGCAACACATCCCTTTGATAATTTCAGATCTATTTGATTCCTTAAAACAGCATAATAAAAATACTGTGAGTTACAGCCTGTGACTAAATTATCAGTCACAAAGCATTTTCTAAATAAGTTGTTCTCTTAATGTCTTAGTTTTTCCACTATCCCCAGAATGATGTAGGATTCTAAGGTTTAAGTTTTAAGGGTATGTTACCAGTGAGTGATAGTACTTGGCACTGATTAATAAGATAATATATGTATAACTAGACCATGCATTTTATGCATACCAGCATACATGCATAATTATTTTTGCATCTAGTTGTCTGCATGTATGCATGTATATGCTAATGCTTCTGTTTCCAAATCAATCCTACAGGTCACATTATAGTTCTCTCTATTCCATTACTTTTAGTAATCTCTCTGAGTTTAAGGAAACCAGCCCTACTTACCTGTAAAACATTTATTTGCTAAGAACTAGAAGTGTAATAAGTATTTTAGAAGTATACCTGGCTTCTGTTTCCATCTTTCATAACAGTTTTTGCAGGAGTGTTTACTTTCATTACATTAATACGTTAGAGTCTATGTTCATCTCATACATTTTTCCCTCTCATTTCTGTAAATGAGTGGATTTTTATTGGAAAGTACTATAAAATCCAGAGATGCAAACTTAGTGTGATTATTAATACAAGTGAAATCATTGTACCTTAATCCGTGCAGTTGAGAGAAGGGAGCATATGTGTGTCTACTAATAGCAATTAATATGTCAATCTACTTGTACATTGTCTGTCATCTATCTATTATAAATTATCCTGATAATTATCTTTCTATGTCTAACAATCATCACATTTTTATTGTTCTACCATCTGTACCTATTTATTTATGAATCTGTAACCACAGATAACTAAATATAAGCTCAAAGTGATATTTCCAACACTTACCCAATATCGAAGGATAATCACCCTTCCCTCCCTGTATGTGAACTAATCCTTCAACAATTACATCATCAGCTTCACCATTCCTTACTCAACTGTTCAATACCAATAATAACTTTTCCAATTTTTCAGAGTTGTTAAGCAATATCTTCATGGGGAACAAATTTGCTTAATAGAGTTCAATGCTTCATAGAATCACTGATTCTACTCATTGCCTAAGGTTCTTGGGTTAGTTAGCACATGTGTGGTGGCCTTCTAAGGGCATTATTTCATGCATTTGGACTATAGGTGGACAGTAGGAACACCTTTGGATCAGCTGATACAATATTTGCCACTGTTAGAATTGCAAAATTAAGGCCATATGTAGTTACAGATGTCCATAAATTGTAGAAAATGTCTATTTGGAGGTATACTATTTTCAGAAACATGTACAACACTTTTTTAAAAGAAAAATATCAGCGGTATTAACTCCCATCTCACTGGCACCACGTTCTTAGAGCTGATCAAATGGTGAATCTCAAAATTATTCATTGAAAGTCCAAATATGTAAGTGTTCTAGGCTCTCTGAAACCTTTTCATGTATAATACACTTACATTGGTTAATATATAAGAGATTAGCAATACATTCTTCAAAATGTTTTTACACACAGAGTGGTGATGACATAGAAGAGTTTTATCAGGGCCCCTGAGAGTGGTGGCTGGGATGGGGAGAAGTGTTTCCAGGATCCTGACTTCTTATCCAAAGAACTGAAGATGAATCTCACACAGATTTGTACAAGAAGCAAGAGAGCTCTGTTTGGAGGTAAGCCATGGTACAGTTTAAAGAGAGATGCACTATCAAGATTGAGAGTGGGTCATGTGAGCCAAGATACTCAAGTACCCAGATTGCTTTCATCTTTTTGCAGGGTTCATTTGAAGGAGGAGATAGTGACTAAGATTCCCATCTCAAGTGGTTGCTATTCTGACTGATAGATTAGATTGTATATTCATTTTTCATAATGTGCATGTCCCTTCCCATAATTCATTCAAATTTCATCACATTCAATCTCAGTCGCATGTACATATATATGGTAGTAATTAGGGGATAAATCTCATCACAGGAAAATCCAGTTACACGAAAGTATAAGGTGTAATTAAGGGATTATAGTAGCTTGAATGAGAGTTGCCCCATAAACTCATATTTGAATGCCTGGTCCCCAATTATTAGAACTATTTGGAGAGATTAGGATGTGTGTTGTTAGAGGATGTGTGCCTCTGCAGACGGACTTTGAGGTTTCAAATGCCCGTGCCACTGTCATTCCCAGTTAGCTGTCTTTCTGGATCCTGGCTGTTTTCTCAAGATGTGAGTTCTCGGCTATTGCTCAAGTGTCATGACTGCCTGCCTGCTGCCATGATTCCCACCATGATGGTTATTGACTCTAACACTCTGGGATTATGAGCCAAATAAACACTTCCATCTTTCCATAAGTTTCCTTGGTAACTGTGTCTCCTTGAAGCAATAGAAAATTAAGTAACATAAGAATTCTAAAAAAAATTGTTATTAAGGACAAAGTTTTGACTTATTGTGCCTGCAATCAAAAACTAGTTTATGCTAGATCGACCTTTCTACACTTAGTACTCAGATGTGTTGGGAATATACTTCAGTAGAAATGTCTGCATTTGATTATTACCAGGGGTGGGGAAACCCTTAGTATTCTTCAGAGATGGAAATACTGAAAGCATAATGCAAGTGAAGATTCAGACAGCTCTAAGGTGATTGGTGCACTGTCTGGAGTGTGGTGTATGTATAGTTTGTACAGATAAATACTCTAAGCTAAAAAGGGAGACAGATGCAAAACCAAATGGGGTCCCAAAGCACTTAACTGTCTCCTAGTCTTGCCTCTGTCATGTCCTCTACACCGACTTCTGTGTCTTTTCTGCCAATGGGACTTCCTTTTTTGGCATCAGATGTTTCTAAAACTTTGGAAAATTGCTGTGAGACAAGAATAACTCTCTTCATTGTATGAATGAAGACTTTATTTTAGATAGACTTTTTGTTTTAAAATCTTATGAAAGCATCTTCCTAAGTGGGTTTCCCTGGGGAGATGCAGCACATATCTATTTACACAGAGAGGGAACCCATGTTCCACCAAAGTAATAACCACATCTAAGGCCAACTAACTGAACCAATTATTTTACCTTGGGGTTACTAACATGAGTGTGGATTAGAGGTTACTAATAAATGCCATGGTGACTCAAAGGCATTTATATCACCAAAAAGACAAGCCCAACCACCCAACACAGGTGATGATCACAAAAGCTGAAAACAGTTCTGAACAGCTTGCAGGTAGATGCCCAGCCAAAGAATCTATGATCTATGCATTTTGCCTGTTCTGTGTCTTCTTCCCAAGTAGTGATTTATTCCCCTTATAAAAATAAGAGAGGCCTTCGGGAATGTTCCCAAATCATATTTTTCCAGATAGGTGACATCTTATTTACCTGCTGAGTCTCCTGATCCCTCCTGTAAGGAATGCTTCCATTTGAAAGAAACACAGTGTGCCTTCTTTTTACTCAGTTATAGTTTTATTTATTTTTAAAGATTTATGTTTAATTTTTAAGTGTGTGTGTGTGTGTGTGTGTGTGTGTGTGTGTGTGTGTGAGAGAGAGAGAGAGAGAGAGAGAGAGAGAGAGAGAGAGAGAGAGAGTGAGAGAGAGAGAGAGAGAGAGAGAGAGAGAGAGAGAGAGAGAGAGAGAGAGAGAGAGAAGGGGGATAGACAAGTGTGAACACAGGTGCCTGTGGAGCCCAGATTAAGATATCAGATCCCTTGGACTTGAAGTAACAGGTGGTTCTGAACTGCAGGATGTGGGTCCTGGGAACTGCATTCAGGTCCTCTGCAAAAGCAGTATGTGTTTCTCATCCCAGTGTTATGTCTCTAAATCCCCAGTTGTTGTTTAGGACAAAGATTTATTGCCTTCCCTTTGGAGAAAAACAGGTCTATTCATTCTCTCTTCCTGTGCTGCATAGCAACTACTGAGGCAGCCAATAAGCAATCAGAGATCACACTTCTTATTTTAGTGATGGGGAAAAAGTCACCAGTGAAGTGTCATGCCCACAGCACCTTCTGTTCCACAGTCCATGCCTTTAGGTTAAGTGATATTTATCACATTTACTTGCTGGATTTAACAGTTTTCCCATCTTCTGTAAACATCTTTCCATCTGGGACATCCAGGAAATTCTGATTCTCACAGAGATTTATACACCATCTTTTTTTTCCCACTCTAAATTGTTTCAACTTTGTTCAGCTCTACACATCTGAGGTTAATGAGTACTCACTTTCCATTTTTTACCAAGAGAGCCCTGAATCTCTCTAGATTTGGTCTACTTATTTAATGCTTTTAGCCATTATTATGAGGTCTATATATTTTTTAATTGTTTATTCACATTTTGTCCCAGTTTCTATGTTTTATGTTTTAGAAGAGCAATATTTTATGAATTAAAAAATTGTATGAATTAAATTGACCATTTAACTGAAAAGCACAGACAATTAAGTGGATAAGTACATTAATAATTAACATGTAAAAATATTTGAATCAATCAGTAGCTATGTTTGGTTCTAGACAAATTTAAACTGGAGAAATATTGCTCATATTAAAATTGTAAGAATATCTCTAGAAAAGATGCAACTGGGTATCAACCTATTATTTATATACTGTTCACTCAGAGCTTATCCCAATGTGTCAGAAGCTGCTTTCTAATACATACTGTTCATTTTCAAAGCATAGGTATGTTGACTGGATTATTCAGAAAAAATGTGTCATACTTGTACTGTCTAGGGTAAAAAGTCATTAGTGGCCACTAATTATGATAATTATTAAATAATTATAATAATTAATGAATGCTGATAGTTTTTGCACAAGAATATAGTTTTTAAATGAAAGGATTAAGAAGAAAGATAGCAATAAGAATGGTGGGTCAAATCCACAAACTAATTAATAGAGCTTTATGGCAACTATTCAAGGCTGTGGTCATGAAGCCTAGAACTAAGACCAGGTTTAAGGGGAAATTAGGGTATTCATTGGAAACTCAGATATTGTTAGCTATGCCTTTATGCCATCAATCTGATGTCATTTTTTTCAGTGATATATATTACATATGCATATATAATGTTATATATGATAATTATATTTATGTATCATTTTATATGTTCACTACAAAAAATTGTAGCCTCTTATTTAAAGTACAAATATTGATATGTATTTTAAGTGTTAATTATTTTATTCTCAAGATTCTTTTTAAATATAACTTCATTTTTTTGGGAATGTTCCATAAATTTATTTGAATGACATTTTGTCACTTACCTTTCTACTCATGGGTTTAGAATTAACGAAGACACAATGATTTTTATCTCCAAGACAGTCTATCAGTTGTTTCCTATTATATTATTACCTTCATTTAATAGTTTCTTGTATTATAATCTCTTATGAATATTTTGTGGTATGTTGGAAGAAAGCAATTGTTGAAAAATCAATGATTGAATATTCAGTCTCACTTTTCTGTCATCAATGCTTAAGTTATGAGAATTCAAATTAAATTAGAAGAATTATACCAATGTTTTGGAGAAAGCTATTATGTTAAGGCCTCAATTAAATTAGCATATATTCATCTCAATTCATGCTGGCTATTTCTTATATTTACACTCCCACTACATTTGATTTACAAATTTAATATCAATTCAAAACAAAAACAAAAAAAAATGGCAAATCTATATTAATTTGAAACCTTGGGGAAGAAGATAGGTCCTTATTGATGAAGAGACAATGAACTTTGAAGAAAGAGTTCAGATGATTCTACCTGCATTTTTTTCAATTTATTTTATTATTATTACGTGTTTTAATTTTATACATCAGCCTTGGGTTCCCCTGTCCTCCCCCCTCCCGCCCCAACCCCACCTTCCCCTCTATTTCCATGTCCTCCAGGACCAAGACACCCCTGGGGATTCATTTAAACCTGGTGGATTCACTACAGGCAGGTCCTGTCCCCTCCCTCCAGACTAAGCATGTGTCCCTGTATAAGCTCAAGGTTCCAAACAGCCAGCTCATGCACTAAGGACAGGTCCTGGTCCCACAGACTGGGTGCCTCCCAAACAGATCAAGCTATTCAATTGTCTCACTTATCCAGAGGTCCTGATCTAGCTGGGGTTTCCTCAGCCATTGGTTCATAATTCATGTGCTTCCCTTCGATTGGCTATTTGTCCCTGTGCTTTTTGCGATCTTGGATTCAACAATTCACGCTCTTGCAGTTCCTCCTCTTTCTTGACAGTTGGACACCTGGAGCTCCACCTGGAGCCTGGCTGAGGATCTCTGCATCCACTTCCATCAGTTATTGGATGAGAGTACCAAGACGACTGTTAGGGTGTTTAGTTATCTGATCACCAGACTAGGTCAGATCAGGCTTTCTCTTGACCACTGCCAGCAGTCTATAGAGGATATATCATTGTGGATTTCTGGGGACCTCTCAAGCACTCTGCCTATTCCTGTTCTCATGTGGTCTTCATTTATCATGGTCTGTTATTCCTTGTTCTCCCTTTCTGTTCTTGATCCAGCTGGAATCTCCTGCTCCCCTAAGTTTTCTTTTCTTCTTCAAACCTTGCCCTCCATTACTCCCACTGTCATCCAGGTTGTTCATGTAGATCTCATCCATTTCTCTGGGTGTTCTCTGTGATTCCTGGGTCTTTCCTAGGGTCCCGTTTTCTAGGTAGCTTCCCTGGAGTTGTGTACCAGTCTAGTCATCTTTGTTTTACATCTAGTATCCCCCTTGAGTGAGTACATACCACATTTGTCCTTCTGAGTCTGGGTTACCTCACTCAGGATGAATTTTTTTCTAGATCCATCCATTTGCCTGCAAACCTCATAATGTCATTGTTTTTCTCTGCTGAGTAGTACTCCATTGTGTATATGTACCATATTTTCTTTATCCATTCTTCAGTTGAAGGGCATCTAGGTTTTTTCCAGGTTCTGGCTATTACAAACAAAGCTGATGTGAACATAGTTGAGCAAATGCCCTTGAGGAATGATTGAGCATTCCTTGGGTATATGCCCAAGAGTGCTACAGCTGGGTCTTGGATCAATGACCTCAACATAAATCCAGTTACTCTGAACCTGATAGAAGAGAAAGTAGGAAGTACTCTTGAACACATTGGCACTGGAGATCACTTTCTAAATAAACACCAGTAGCACAGACACTGAGAGAAACAATCAATCAATGGGACCTGTTGAAACTGAGAAGCTTTTGTAGGGCAAAGGACACGGTCAATAAGACAAAGCAACAGTCTACAGAATGGGAAAAGGTCTTCACCAACCCCACATCTGACAGAATGCTGATATCCAGAATATATAAAGGACTCAAGAAATTAGACATCGAAATACCTAAAAGTCCAATTAACAAATGGGCTATAGAACTAAACAGAGAATTCTCAACAGTGGAAGTTCAAATGGCTAAAAGACATTTAAGGAATTGCTCAACATCCCTAATTATCTGGGAAATGCAAATCAAAATGACTCTGAGATACCACCTTACACCTGTCAGAATGGCTAAGATCAAAAGCACAGAAGACAGCTTATGCTGGAGAGGATGTGGAGCAAGGGGAACTCTCCTCCACTGCTGGTGGGAATGCAAGCTTGTACAGCCACTTTGGAAATCAATATGGCATTTCCTTAGAAAATTGGAAATCCATCTCCCCCAAGACCCAGCTGTAGCACTCTTGGGCATATACCCAAGGTATGCTCAAACATACCACAAGGGCATTTGATCAGCTAAGTTTGTATCAGCATTGTTTGTAATAGCCAGAACCTGGAAACAACCTAGATGCCCTTCAACTGAAGAATGAATAAATAAAATGTGGTACATATACACAATGGAGTACTACTCAGCAGAGAAAAACAATGACATTATGAGGTGTGCAGGCAAATGTATGGATCTAGAAAAAATCATCCTGAGTGAGGTAATCCAGACTCAGAAGGACAAATGTGGTATGTACTCACTCATAGGAGGATACTAGAGGTAAAACAAAGATGACTAGATTCTAGCTGAATTTGATATGAAAGCCTCTCCTACGGTTTTCATGGTTCCAGAAAATATTATGTAACCTTCAAAGGGAAGGAAGCAATTAAACAGTCTTACCCAGCTACAGTACCTATGAACCATGACAATTACAAGCATAACAAGATAACATGTATCACACACCAATGACAACAAAGAACTGTCTTATTAGACTTGAGGCCTACTCAATGGAAAGAAAATGATGACTGATACTGGAAACCTCATCAGCTTTGTGGGGCTAGTGAGGTTAAAAAAAACTTAGAAAAGAATAAACTACTGTAATTTTGCAAGGTCATCATCCTTTATGCACTCTAAGTTCTTATACCTACAGAAGAGTGAAGCTACCACCCCTCATAAAAGAAGCCTATCTTTAGAGCTAATGAAGATTGTGGGTCTGCTTTTTTTTCCAGAATCATTGGCTGCTGTGGGATGTCTTTCTATATGCTGTGAATATGTGAAGCTCTGAATGGTTGATAAATTAAGCCATTTTGCCTTTGGCAAAGCAGCCTAGAGACAGGCAGGAAATACAAGAAGATAGACAGGAAGAAGAAAGGCAGAAAGGATAGTCATGAGCCAGCTGCCCAAGGAGCAACAAGTAGTGGGACACAGGTAAAGCCACAGAACATGTGGTGATACATAGATGAATAGTTCTGGGTTAATTTAAAGTATAAGATCTAGCTAGCAAGAGGCCTGCCATAGACTATATAGTTTGTAAATAATATAACTCTCTGTGTGTTTATTTGAGTCTGAGCAGCTGCAGGACACAGGAAACCCTCCAAGTACAGTTGGCTGCATTGGTCTATGAGGATGGAGGGGACAGAAGCAAGGAAGAGGGTTCAAGATGGCTGTGGATACAAGTGGGGAGAGCCCTCTAGGAGACAGACTTCAGTGATTCAGCTCAACTTTATTCAAGAAAAATAGGAAATATAGAGGATTGAGGAGCCTGAGAATGAACTTCTATCACAAGCTTTGTATGTGGCAGTAAGTTCAGATAGAAGAGCTCCTAGCTCAAGTCTTCTTAGCATGAGTCTGTGCAAATGGTTAAGCTAAAGAAAAATCAGGCATCTGCTTTAAAGACAGCTTTTCAGATAAATTCAGTCCTCCAGGCCCAGGGATATTCTCCAGATAAGGGTATGTAGAGGCAGGAAGTTCTGCTGGAGGGAGGAAGTCCATGTTGTCCAGCTATTGAGATAAGCTGCTAAGCCTTGAAGAGACTGCAAACTCTCCCAGTTAACAAAAACCTTCCAACAGGAGATTATCACAGAAAACCACAACTGGAAACAATGTAGAGACAAGTCAATCATGAGGGGCTCAACACCAAGGGATATAACTACAACATAGCTCAGCTCATGTTCAGGGAACATTGTGGAATAGGGAAAGAAAAGTCACAAAAGTCAGGATTCCTGTAAGTCTGCTGTAAAACAGTCTTTCATAGGAACAGCTACATTAAAACCAGAACAGTGGCAATATCAATAAACATGTTATTATTCAAGGGTTATAAAATCATCACATACATGTCTCCCATTTATAAAAGTGAAGGCAGGTGTCTTTTATTTTTCTATGAGAGGGAAGATTTCTTACCCTGAAAATTTTGCAGGGTCCAGCATTTAGACAAAGAACTAGAAGCAAATGCTGACTTGTGAGAGAATGAGAATTAGACCCTTTCAGGGGTGAGCTTCCTCATTGGCTATCCAATATAGCATAGTCAGCCTTGAAACCATATTTGTACAAACAACCAAAATGGATCAGGAGATTGTATTAATATGTACTTGCATAAGTATACATGCATGTCTCTATATTTACATATACTTATGTAATAGTAATTATTAAGGAAAAAGAGGCCATCCACTTAAGAGTAGGTGTACATGAGAGAAGTTCAAGGGAGAATAACTGAGACAGGCTGGAGGAAGGAAGAGAGGAAGAAAGTGATATAATTTTCTTTCAATTAAAAATCTACTAAATAAATAAATTTAAGATATGTTTAAAAAGTAACAACAAATCACTTGTTTTAAAATGATTATAAAGTATACACACACACATATATATATATGTATATATATACATATAGATATGTCTTATTTTAGCTTATACTTAGAATATTTTTCTCCAGTTGAAAATGCCTATATTCTACAAATGCTATGTAAAAAAGACAGAATGAATACAATGAGGTCCATAGAAGCATGAAATTTAGTTATGACCCACTTTTCTTTTTTCTAGCTCAATAAACAGGTGACTTTTATTTACAAATTTCAATTTTACCTTTCATACTTACAGATAATTATTTTGGTTGTATAGTGATTAATTGGACATGAATTAATTTCATTGCATGTGATACTCTGTAAATAAAATTAAAGCCCATAAAACATATATAACACCACTAGAGTACTTACTGAAAGTATAATAATATTTGCATACTTTGGGGAAGTTGATAATTGAAAACACACTCTTGACAAGCAAATATCATGTGTAATCAGCTTTAGATGCCAATATACTACTTTTTAAATACAGCATGAACATTTTTTCTTAGTTTCAAAGGATTTTCTTTCATAATACTATCATTTCTACTATAGATCATAAAACATTTTGGGGGGGTTAAGACAGGGTTTCTCTGTGTAGTTTTGGTGCCTGTTGGGGATCTCGCTCTGTAGACCAGGCTGGCCTTGAACTCACAGAGATCTACCTGGCTCTGCCTCCCAAATGCTGGGATTAAAGGCATGTACCACTGCTGCCTGGCCTGTAAGACATTTTTAACAAAGAAATTAATGAACAAACTAAGCATGATTTAATAAACAAATTGAGCATGGGGCCACATATTTAATCTTCAATGTTGAGCAGAAGAGCCATCAAGAATAAACAATAAAAATAATCCTTGGCTACCTAGTGAAATCAAAGTTGTCTTGAAATCCTGTTTCACAACCTTCCTCCCAAAGAAATTAATGGAGACTATTAAAAATAGCTTAAAAGAAAGACTATACAAAATAATAACATGTGTTAATAAGACATAGCTAAATACTGACATAATTTACAGTTAATAGACTCATATCTATAAAGTATATGGATAATTCCAACTGTGTCAGTGTTTAAAAAAGAGTTAAATGTATTTCTATTATTTCAAGCTATTTATGATCTTGAAAAATATATTATAGAGACACAGTAGTTATACTATAGTACCTGGAATGTAGGGGATTAATGAAAATCATTAATTTACACTGACATTTATAGTAATACCCGATAATTGTGGATTTTAGAATATGCTGAATATTTTCACAGAACTTCAATAATATTTATGCATTAAGCTTAGAATAAATTAAACATCAATTCTGAGTGAAAATTATGCTTCAAATGTTACAGTCACATATATGTGAAAACATATTTACTACATTCAAATGGTAGTTAAAATTCACATCAGATAAATTGCTATTGGGAGCAATTTTGTGCTCTAAATTTAATCAGGTAAAGCTGTAAACACATCAAAGTGTACAAGCTGTTGTCGTTTTAATGTGATTTGTTGAAAACAACTTTTCATGTTCATATAAGCAAAACTGAAGACATTTTATTTCAGTGAAATAAAATCTCTTATTAAATAAAAATTATATTTTTAACTTGACACATAGTATATAAAGTCACATATAACCTGTGTAGGTGATTCTTCTCTGCAAGAAAAAGATAAAACTTTTTGACATAATTGTGAATTTATAAGCCTAAGTAAGCCTAAGGACACTGTAGAAACTTAAGAACAACAAAAGTTGTTCTTACAGAGAACAAATATGTCTAAATATGAGACTGATTTTTTTAAATGTCTATGAAACCTACAGAAAAAAACTAATCTACAATGAGTAGGAAATGTGACCAGGCAGAAGATTACATTTTAATATTGGAGATGGAGTTATCTTAGAATAGCATCATGCTTGTCTTTTCACTACTGTGTAGCTGGAATCTAAACTATTTGCCATTTACTAAATGAATGGGGAATCCTGAAAGATAAAATAAACAACTAAAAAGGGAAGAGTGAATGAACATTTTATGAATTATCATATATTTTAGAAGGAATCCTTTATCAACAGTAATTTTGTAATGTAGCAGGACAAAAACATATTGAGTACTTGATGAATGTGACACATTCTGCCAAGGGTAGACAGTGGAGTAAGGAGAGCACAATGACACTTATATGTGCTGTATCATCTCAATCACATATGGTTACTTTCTTGTTTTGACTTGATCTGTTTTCATCTCAAAATTATTATACCTTCCTCATTTGAGTTTATAAGATTTGTAGTTGAATTGTCTTCCCTGTTTTGTCTTCCAGGTCAAATAATTATGGTGTTTATTTGAAGTCTTTTCCTTCTTTGCAGTGAAAAATTTTATTCCTATAAGTTAGAGCTGCATGTAAGACTATTTGTCCAGCTCAGTTGTAGAGTACTTCCTTAGCTTGCAAAATTTTCACCTTACCTTGTAGCACTTCAGACAATATTCTTGATCAATTCCAAAATTTGTGATTTTATTTTTGTTAGTGCTTTTCCTTAGTCTATTAAGGTTTTTTTTTATTTACTTTTTTCAGTGAATTTTTTTAAATAAATAATTTTTTCTTTATTATTATGTGTTTTAAATTTTATACATCAGCCATGGGTTCCCCTGTCCTCCCCCCTCCCATCCCCAACCCCACCTTCCCCCCAGCTCCTTCACTCCATTCCCATGTCCTCCAGGATCAAGGCACCCCTGGGGATTCAATTCAACCTGGTGGATTCAGTACAGGCAGGTCCTGTCCCCTCCTTCCAGACTGAGCAAAGTGTGCTGTGTAAACCCAAGGTTTCAAACAGCCAGATCATGTACTAAGGACAGATCCTGGTCCCACAGACTGGATGCCTCCCAAACAGATCAAGCTATTCAATTGTCTCACTTATCCCGAGGGCTTTTTCAGTGAATTTTTGTTCAAGAATATGATTACCTTTCATGAACTGGTGACCACATCTCCTGAATTTCTTAACTACTATTTATTTCAAGTTTGAAAGGAGATGATGGTCAACATCTTATGTTTGTTGATTTTTTTCTGGTTTGTGACTTACATGTATTTCAGCCTAGGAAATATTTGTATGCTTGAGAATAATTATTTCTGGAAGATAGAGTATTTTTGACAAATGGTAAGTCACTTTATTTTGTAGATTTATTTAAACATGATACTTCTTTCTGGACTTTGGTTCACAATTATATCCACTATTAGAAAATGGATTCCTGATGTCTCCCAATCTTCTACATAATCTATTGTTGTGTATATATGTCTCTGTGTGTTAATATTCAAATCTTTGATATTGAGTCCCTGTAAGTTAATCCTCATTATACTTTCCCACTGAATTGACATTTCCATTAATATACAGCCTGTGTTTGTTTTATTTGTACTATATTTTCATTTATCTGTGTATGTGTATGCAGATATATGCTAGTGTCCACATGTGGAGATCAGAGGATAAATTTCAGGAATCAGTTCTCTCCTTCTACCAGGTGATTCCTGGGTATCAACCTCATGTTGTCAGGCTTGGCAACTAGTGCCTTTTTCCAGGGAGCAATCATTCTTGCACATTAAGTCAGTATTTAAAACCACAAAGTTTCTATGGCATCTACACTTTGGTATTATATATGCTTCATTAATTAATTTACAATGGGGTTATTTTTTGACAAATATAGTATGAAGTCAATTGTTCTGCAAGAACACATATACACTAACAAAATCAGTTAGCTTTCTATTGTATAATATTATCTATGCAATTCCTGTCCTATGTGTGTTCTACCTTTGTCCAAATAACATTGCTTCAATTATATTAGTTCTTTGTTATGCTTCCTTCAATAAATAATCAAGGCTTCTAGTGTATTTTCCATTTCATACATGTTAGTATTTGCCTCAGAATTCATGTTTAGTTCCTTCATTGAATTCCATATTTCTACAGTGCTTTTCTTGTTTCCTATAGGATTGTATTGGTGTTTGCACATTTGAAATTATTCCCCTTGGATTTTACCAGCAGTTTTTGGGTGCTGCTAAATGATGGTTGAAGTTTCTAGAGGTGCTCTATCTGATGGATGAACAGTGACTCTATTTGAGATATGTGTGTATGTGCTCGCAGAAGTGGCACAGTGTGGACTGAAGCTGTAGCTAGGCTGATAGAGTCCGTGCCTCATACACTAGCATGATGAAGCCCTGTATATTATCCCTGCTTTCATACAAAAACGTGTGTGACAGAACACACTTAGAATCTCAAAAATCAGGATGTAGACACAGGAGAATGAGAACTATAGTGTCTGTATTGGATACACAGTAAGTTTAAAGTCAACCTTGGCTACATAATAGCTTGTCTCAGAAAATTGTCAGATCAAGGATATGCTGTGCCATGGACTCCATGCAATCCATTAGAAGATATTTGCACTGGTTGCATACTTTGTGGGAATTGCTATTGCAGTCATTCTTCTCTCTTATTCCTCCATAAGGAGTTGCATGCCTGAGGAAATTACTCTTGTCAACGAGTCTGGTGATTGTAAGAATGCAAGTAAAACTCTTCAAAGTTAATACATGTGGCTATTCTCAGATTCTACGTGCTAGTGGATCGATTTTTTCAGTTCCTTTTCCCTGGTTTTCCTCCCACTTTGATTGATTCCAATAGCATCTCACCATGTAGTGCAGGGAAGCCTAAAACTTAGGATCCTCCTGCCTCAGCCTTCACAGTGCTTATATCAAAAGCATAGATCAAGGTACTTGTCTCTATTGCTGCTTTTTAATGGAACTGTGAAACATCCCTAAAGATGTATTTCTCAGAAGCAGCCTTAAATTGAGAGGCAGAAGCCAAGAAAGTCCTTGGCTTTCTTCATTTAACTTTCTTCTCCTTTGCTTTCTACTCTGTGAACAACTGTAGCTTCAGATTGCTGGGGATTCAGCTCTGGGTAAATGAGGGCTGATGAGAACATACTCCTAAGCATCCCAGGACTCTGTTTCCTTATTTCTCTTCAGCCCTGGTCCAAACTGTTACTGTATTTTTATAGTGATATTTTATTTGTATTGAAATGTGATTTTATTTGTATGTTAATAAAGTTGCCTTGAGGTCAGAGCAAGCCAAAAAAGAAGCTGGGCAGTAGTAGTGCACGCCTTTAATCCCCGCACTTGGGAGGCAGAGCTAGGTAGATCTCTGTGTGTTTAAGGACACAGCCAGCATGGCAGACACACGCCTTTAATCTCAATACCAACCATAGAAGGTCTCTACAAACAGGCAGTGATGAGGAGTTCATGTGGCTGGGTTTACAACCAATGAGAAAACAGAACAGAAAGTCTATAAAAAAGAAAGGACACACAGAAGTAGGTCTCTTGCGGAGAGGAAGGACAGCAGAAGCAGTGAAGGGTAAGGTTTTCTGCTCTTGCTCTGACCTCGTGCTTTTTAACTCTGCTATTGGTTCTGTGTTTCTTATTTAACAAGACGGTTACATCTACATATATATTTTTTTTTGCTCAATGCAAAATAACACAAGCCCTTTTTATAATTTTATCCTACTTCTTTCTTTCTCAATACCTTTCTAATTAAATACAGGAAAATAAGTTGGTTGTTGTCATACATTTATCTGGTATAGGAGTTTGAATGGGAAATGTGCCCCATAGGCTCAGGCATTTGAACACTTGGTTCCTAACTGGTGTGTGCTGTTAGGAGCTGGTTTAGCCTTGCTGGAGGAATTTCACCCCAGAGGGCAGGTTTGGAGATTTCAGGTTGTTTTCTGATTTAGAGTGATGATAAAGATCTGACCTCTCAGCTCTCTATTCTTGCTGGTATGCCGCTAAGCCATGAGGACTTTAACTTCTCTAAAACCATAAGTCAAACTAAACTCTTCTTTCTGTACATTGCCTTGGATACAGTTCTTCATCACAGTAGCAGAAAATTAACTAATACATCTGGCATATATAACATGTATGACTGTTTTATCTCATGGAAAATTATTTTTCTGCTCCATAAATAATGTTGATAGGAAAGTAGATAACGTAAGTGTTATATTGTTCAGTAGTATGTGTTTTTTACTCATGTTTTCTGGAGCCTTAGACCTGAAGTACTAGACATTTTGGGATAAGGTATTGCTTTATTATGGCTTAATATTTTTTAAAAGGGTGCTTGACTAGGGAGGTGGCTCAGTGGGTAAGATTAGTTGTACAAATACAAGAAACTGAATTCAAAACTATAGTACTCATAAAAATTCAGGCATGGGTGTACATGTTATATTCCCAGGTGAGTAGAAAATGGAAAGGCCAAGGAGCCTGATGGACATCCAAACTAGTAAAAATAGCAAGCTTCTGATTTATTAGAGAGAAATTTTTTCTCAAGACAATGTCAGAAAATGATAGCAGAAGACACATCTTGTGTTTTAGTGGTTTCTACATGTTTGTGTAAGCCATGCTCACAAGTACACACACACACACAACACACACACACATACTGAGAATGTAACCACTCTCAGAATAGGAATTATTATCTCTTACTACTCAGCCACAACTTCCTAATTCCTAAAGCTTTCCAGTTTGGATAATGGAAACATGCTTCAAATGGGAGTGAGGACTCGCTCACCATGCATCAAATCAAGTAAGAATCAGTCGTCTGTCTTAAAATCTCTTGAAAAAAAAACATTCTATAGTTTGTTCATATATTAAGTATTTGTGTGAGGCTGAATTTAAAAGCCAATCTGTAATTAATTATTAAGGGAGCTCAGCATTTAGTTGCCAACATGCTTGTGGATCCTGATTACTCCTTCTCCTCTGAGACAAACATTTAAAAATGTTCATTTTTCAGGATTCCATTTGCATTGTTCATGAAGGGTTCTAGCAGGGCTGAGCATGGCAAATGTAGATCTGAACCTGGCGAACATGCCGTCAACAGACTTTGTCCTTTTACATCTTTCCCTCTTCCCCTTGCTAAACTGTTGGACTGTGTTCCTAAAGCTAGCCCCCAGATCATGGGCCACTGACTCATTCCTGAGACAAAACACCAAGGTTCAATAATCAAAATTCATTATTTGGCAATCTGTCCAGTCAGGATTTACCAACTGCCCCTAGCACAGACTCCCCGCTTTCCCCTTAAAAATCGACTCTTGAAAAAAACAAAAAACAAAAAACACCTGCTCTTGTTTGGTTGCTGCAAGGCTTGCAATTGCTGCTGCTGCTGCTGATGATGATGATGATGATGACAATGATGATGGTGATGATGGCTGTCTGTCTTTGCAGCCTCCCCCCTTTCCAGCTTGCCCCTCCAGGGTAATAAATCTCTGTGCTGAGAATTTGGTGTCTAGATATGTCCTGTACCAACTCTAAGGGTGACATCTTCCCTTATAGTTGATAACTTCAAAGAGTTTTGACTTGGAGGCAAATGGGGTTCCTCAAATCCATCATCTTCCCCTTCTCCCCCACCTCAATTCTTTCATCTCTTTGTCAGTCTACATTTCCTTTATTTTACCTCTTTTCCTTACTGTGTCTCAGCATTGAGTATTTTTTTAATCACTATTTTGTTTCTGATAAATTGGAAAGGTGTTTTGAAGGCACTACAGGATGTGTAAATATCAGCATAGCTGTATCAAAGTTGTAAAGTCATTAACTCATTTGAGACACTTTCCTTTTAAGGGGGTCTCTGAAAATGTTTCCCTGCAGTAAACTATGCAGACACATATGACACTACAGAAATGGCTCATGTGGGAATGATACTGATCTAGCCATCAACATCCATCGGTAACATCCACAGGCTGCTTATTTTGCAAGGGTTGAGGGAGAGATCATAGGCATTCCAGGGAGATTTCAAAGGAGGGCTAGGGAGTCTAGGTGCCTTTGTAGCAGGCTCGGAGTCCCTATGAGGAGTGGTGAGTTAAACAGAACTTTCAATATGAGAATATCCAAAAATAGATGAAGAAATAGAAAAGTCTGCCAGGAAACCCCTAGGAAGTGAGAAGAAAGACCCCAAGGGAGAAACCAAGTGAATTAAGCCAGAAGAGTCTTAAGGATTGGGTTGCACAAACGCTTTGAAACTTAGACCATTCTACTCTACTACCTCTGTCCATACATAGAAATACAGGATTTAGTCTTGCCCTGATGGAATTTTCTCCTTCCCTAATATTCATCTATTCCTACATTATGAAGTAGAACTCTCCCCATGTGCTATTGTATCTTTAGTATTTATATAGAATTTGACTTGTACAGGATACACTGCGAAGATTTTTACATTGATTGCTAGAGAATCCATTGAATACTTGTTCAATGTGCAAATTTTGTCCAAACCGTGGCTGCTGAGAATTTAAGGATTCCAACAAATGAACTAAATATATTTTATATTATGATGTAAATATGAGGTTTTTCATTGATGAGTGAATGTTGCTCATTGATATTAAATGCTCTTCAAAGTCTTGTTTAAAGACTTGATCTCAGAGGAATATTCAAGATCACTGGCTTTGGGAAGCAATTGTATCATGTGGATGGTAAACCATAAACTGATGAATCACCGCTATACAGACAATTGTATGATAATGGAAACTGAGGAGATGACAGCTAATTAGAGAATGTATGTAGCTGTGGGTATGAATCTTAAAGACAAACCATATGACTAGCTGTGTCAGTCACTTTCAACTACCAACTTGACACAGCATAGAGTTACCTGAATTCAAGATAGTTAAAAGTTCTAGGATGGGTAGGGGAGGTGCTAGTTGAGGAATTGCCTAAATCAGATGGCCAATGGTCATGCATGCAGGAAATTATCTTTATTGATAACTAATGTATCAGGCCACTATGGATGAGTATCATCCTTAGATAGGTGGTCCTAAACTGTGTAAGAGAGCTAGCTGAGTACATGATGGACCCCAAGCCAACAAGTATACAATATCCTCCATGCTTCCTGCTGTACTTCTTTGGATGTGAAGTCAATTGTTTGTTCAGAATAATGCAGCGAGGAATGAATAAAAAGCAGGCTTTCCTTCCAGTTCCTGCCTTAACTTTCTCTCAATGTTGTACACCCAAGTGAAACTTTTCCTCTCCTGTTGCATTTGTTCAGAGTGTTTGAGTGTCATTAGAAATGAGAGTAGACCATCAAACTCTTTGTCTTCCGTTTACAGTCTGTTTTCTGGTTGCCACAAGATGTGTAGCTTTGTTACACTCTCATGTTCTGTATGACAATTCTGCGTTCTCTCAGTCCTAGGAAATGGAAGTGGTAATCGTGGACTGGAACATCTAAAACCTGGAGCTAATATTAACTTTTCTCCCCACTGTTGACTTACTCAGGTGCTTTGTTACACAGATAAAACATGAGTTACCCATCTACCAATCATTTCTATGAACTAAACAAACTCAAAATTAGTATTTCCCATCTAAAATAATTCTATTATTTTTATTTTATTTTCCTATTATATCCAGATGTTAGTAAAAAGTTCTCCAAGAAAATACTGAACACAAGGTTAACACAAAGTTTACTAAAACTTACAAATTACATAATCATAAATCAGAGTTCTCAAAAATATACAAGTTTTGATAAAGTACATTTTAAAAGCTTTTTGAGGACTTTTTAAGACTATATCCTAAAATAATAATTTAAAAATTCATTATTTTTGCTGCCTTCCAATATTTTTTTAGAATCTTTGTGTTAGGAAGAATTTTGTCATTAAAGTATGTGAATCCTTGAAAAATTAGGATAAAAATGAACACTAACGAATTCCCATTTTTGTACACTGGTCTTAGACTCATATCTGAGACACAAAGGATTTTAGTACGTCCCAACCGAGTAGCCATAGTATTCTATCCCACAGAAAGCTGAGTAAGTAAATATGGAAGTTTTAAGATATTTGACAATAGTAAACGTTTTCTTCATACACACTAACAAGAAATAAATTAAACACATAACGAATCTGAGGAACCTCTGGCCTCATTTGTCCATGTTATATCCTTTGACTTCATGTCATTGTTGGGTATGAACTAGTTACATACATATTTTACTGATGATGATGTCACTCCCTGCAATACAAAGGGAAGCTGCCTGACATGTGGGGTGGGATTCAAGATTACTCTACTCTATGAAGTGTGGTTCTTTGCACTGTGCATACAAAGTTTTCTGCTATTATGTAAACATAATGATTTGAGTGTGGAAAAGAAAGAAGTTTAACCATCTCATACCATCATTTTCTAGTATGTAAATATCGCTATTATATCTGTGGATTGATTGTTTTGCATTAGAGTGTTTGGTTTTATGAAGTACTATTTTGACTGCTGTCTAAACACTTATAATTATTTGTTTTTAATCTAAGATTGGCACTGCTCCTAATCTTTGTCAGATGAACCTGTCATTGAGGTAAACAGTGGCTAACGTAGATTCATTACTTTTCAAAGTATTGAATATGAGCAACTGTGTATGCTTAGTTACAAATGTGACATCTTTAGAAACACTACCCACAAAGGCTAATGGGACACCTAAGACGGGTACACAGAGAGTGTAAGATCTGGAGGATGGGGAGGGATGCTATAAAACAGTCTTCTAACATAACACAGATTCTGCACACATGTGAAACACAGCAGCTGTGGTTACTTATGCAAAAGATGAAGATAGTTAAAAGTTCCTGGATGAGTCGGGGAGGTGATACTGAGGATTTAGCCCTAGTTGAGAGGCTATTGGCAATTGGTGGCTGCTACTGTAGAAAAGACACCTTTATTTTTCAATTAATACTACTGTATTATATTATGAATATGGGTATATAGCCTGCTTGCATGTCTATGTAATACATGCCTTGCCCTCAGATACTAGAAGAATGTCCCAGGTTCCCTGAGACTGGAGTTGCAGCTGATTATGAGCCACCATGTGGGAGTGGGAGAAAGAGACCTCCCAGGTCTTCTTGAATAAGAGCTTGTGCATGATTTCTGAGCTATCCTTCCAGTGTCAAGTCATTCTTTAGGAACATGGCCTCTGGAAGTTGGTCCAGGTCCAAGTGGATGACCTCAAGTCCATTTGGATATGGGCAACATTAATTGGATTCAGTGAGGAAATAAATAATAAAATGAATGCTTGAAGTTGCTTATGAGATATGATTATGGATGTTCTAGGGAGAACTGAAAGATTGAGAGTGAGGGTGATTATGGTCAATATATATTGCATACATGCATAAGACGTCCCAGAATGAATTACAGAAATAACATCAACATTTAAACTGTTGACTAGAGTGTCACAAAACATTGTTAAATATACTTTGGTTTCAGATTAGGAAAGAGTGTAGAACTATTTCTAGAATTGCCTCGAATAAACTTCTACATTTCTACTAGTATTATTATATTGTGATAGCAATCAACGTTGAAAATTGGAAAAACTGTTCAATATCACACACAAATATTCAGTAAAGATTGAAATATTTCTGTCAAAATTACCACATGAACATATGAACATACTCTTATGAACAATTTATTTCATAATTAATAATTGATAAAATCACATACAAAATCATTGTTTTACATGAGTTTCTTCAAACTATTATCAATTGGTTTGTTTTGTACTCTTTTTTTATATACCTATTTATACAGGGTCATGTAATTTTTTTTTTCAGGTTAATAGGACTGATGGAAAGACGAAAGTTTAAGAAGCCCTGCTATAAATGAATTTCAAAAGAAAAGCAATTCTAAGAGTTTTATCACACCATATCATGTGTTGAATCAGTTCACATTTGTCTGAACAGTGGGTTTTCCTTCTTCCCACACTAGGAGGTTAATGTTCTATGGAAGATGTTCACAGTCCTGCTGCAGATCCCTGTGTTGTTCTTTTCTTTCTCACTGCTGGAAAGCAACTGAGAATGGTAATTTAAATTCAGTCCAGGCAGCATCCCATTCCTCAGACAATTTGAGTTATCTTCAGCTCAATGCCTCTTACAGTGTATCTTATCGACTTACATAAGTAATTATACACAAGGATGTTTTGTTCCTTTATTATTTGTTTTCCTTTCATCTTACTAAGCCACAATATTTGAGGTTAGTAAATACTTAAAGAAAAATTATATTTCAGTACTCTCCTTTCAATATGACATTCTCCTTTTCCATGATCTCTTTCCTCAATTACCTGCCATGCCTAGTTTTGAACAATATGTTTCACTACTGATAAAAGTGTGGCTTTCTATTTGTTTTGAATGACCTCTCAAGGTAAACATAAAAAGACATCTCTCTAGTCAAGTATGGTTCTTTCTGTTATTACTTTCTTATTTTTGAAATTAAAATTCATCATTTCCCCATTTCCTTTTCTCCCTCTAACTCCTCTCAGGAGCTCTAGCAGCTCTCTCTAAATTCATAGCCTCTAATTTGTTCAGGATGGTAAAATATGTGTGTGTTCTCAATATATAAATTCAATATATGTATGTTTATTATAAGATATGAATAATTAATCTGGCTATAATTGTCTATATATGTTTTTCTGGATGACCCATTGGTATTGGATAATCAATTGTAGGGCATTTTCTATAGAGGACTATTTCTCTGACTTTCAACATTTCTTATTTAATTTACAACTTAATTTTTATTTCCTTGTCTAGGATTGGAGCCTAGTGAGATTTCCATTTCCTTGTTAGTTCTCTTATAAAGGTCTAAAGTAATCTCCAGAACTTGTTTCTTTTGCTTTTCTATGATTATTTTAAATATTTTTATAACTAAGACTTTGTTGATACCAATGTTTTTTTTTTTTTGAGTGTGCTCCACTATAACCCATTATAATATTGCCTGAGATGAATATCAAATGATTTTTCTTTACCATTTTATATGAAATATCATGCTTCCTTTGGGTTGAAAACACAAAATACAAGAAATTATCATGAGATTATCTGTTTTTAATTTTAAATAGATTAGTACAGTTGTTCCTATAAATGTCCCTGTGCAATAAAGATGCTATGTCAGAGTTCCCTGGTAGAATTTTTGGGGTCACTTATGTATACTATCGTACCGTCTGTAAATAATGAAAGCTTGACTTCTTCCTTTCCAATTTGTATCCCCTTGATCTCTTTATGTTGTCTTATTGCTCTAGCTAAAACTTCAAGTAATATATTGAATAATTATGGGGAGAATGGACAGCCTGTCTTGTTCCTGATTTTAGTGGAATTACTTTGAGTTTCTCTCCATTTAATTTGATGTTGGCTGTTGGCTTGCTGTAAATTGCCTTTATTATGTTTAGATATGTTTGTTGTATTCCTGATCTCTCTAGAACCTTTATCATGAAGGGATGTTGGATTTTGTTAAAGGCTTTTTCAGCATCCACTGAGATGATCATGTGTTTTTTTTTTTCTTTAGTTTGTTTGTATTTTGTATTACATTGACAGATTTTCATGTTAAACCATCCTTGCATCCCTGGGATGAAGCCTACTTGGTCATGGTGAATAATTTTTTTGATGTGTTCCTGGATTCAGTTAGCCAGTATAAAACAATGGAGTAGTACTCAGCAGTAAAAAGCAGTGATATCATGAAATTTGCAGGCAAATGGATGGATCTAGAAAATATAATCTTGAGTGAGGTAACCTAGACTCTGAAGGACAAACACAGTATGAACTCACTAATAAGTGAATACTAAATGGGAGGGAAGGGATGGCCAGACTGCAATCCACAACTCCAGAGAAGCTAGCTAACAGGAAAAGACCCTAGGAGGGACACATGGATGATCCTGTGAAGGAAAAGTGGATGAGATCTACATGAGTGAACTGGGTGGTGGGGGTGGGGATGTCAAAGCGTGAGGAGTGGGGGATGAGAACATAGGGAAATGGGAGGGTCAAGCTAGAACAGGGACAGAGTGGGAGGGCAGGGAGGAAGATAACATGAGAGATGAGGACATCGTGGGAATAGGAAGAGGCAGGGTGCTGGGGAGGCCCTCAGGAATCCACAAGGATGATCCCACCATGGTCTGCTGGCAGTTGTCCAGAGGATGCCTGGACCGGTCTACTCTGGTGACCAGCCTAACAAATAACCTAGCTGTCTTCATAGAGCCTTTGTGCAGTAATAGATGGAGGCAGAAACAAAGATCCACAGCTAGGCACCAGCTGAGCTTCGGGAATCCAGTTAATGTGAGAGAGGAGAGATACTGCAGGCGAGGGACGCTGAGATCATGATGGGAGGATGTGCAGAGATGTCTGGCCACACTTAGTGGAAGCTCATGAACTGTGGACTGGTGGCTGTGGAGCCCTCATGGGACTGGACTAGGCCCTCTGCATACGGAAGATGGTTGTTTGGCTCGAACCATTTGGGGGGCACCGAGGCAAGGAGATGGGGATCTGTCCCTGGTCTATGGGCAGGCTTCTGGAACCCATTGCCTGTGGTGTGACACCTTGCACAGCCTTGGTGCAGTTGGAAGGGGCTTGGACCTGCCTAGGCTCAGTGTGCTGGGCTCTGCTGACTCCCCATGGGAGACTCGATTTGGGGAATGTGGGGATGTGAGGTGGCTTGGGAGAGAGGGCTGGGGGATGGGAGGAGGGATAAGGGGTGTCTGTGATAACATTGGAGTGAGTAGAAATTTTCTTAATAAAGAAAAATGAAAAAAAAAAACCATTGGTATCTCTGATGACTATCTTTGATTGTCGACTTGACTATATCTGCAATTAACTAACATTTTTGTGAAATTTTTCCTCACCCTAAATCCAGATCTTTTGAAGTGGGAAGATAAATCCTAAATCTGAGTCACACTTTCTTGTGGCAGCCTATATAAAGAACATGGAATAAGAGAGCACTTTGTCTTTGCCTGCTTGCCCCGACTCTTGCTGGAGTTCATTTCTTCACTGGCATTAGAGCTTACATCTGAATGAGCATTTAGATCCATCCCATCAGTTCTGCTTCTCTAGAGATCCCTAACTAGCACAGTATCCCCTATCAAGAGAAAGATAGACTTCTGTTATTACTTGAACTAGAAGTGTCTTACAAAATGCTTTGTTTGCAAGCCTTGGTCTCAGCTGGTGGATACAGGCATTGAGTGGTGAGTAAGCCAAACAATCTTTGGCCTAACCAATAGATTAATACATGGATAGACTTTATAAATTAATAGTATTACAGAGACGTAATGGAAGCTCCAAGGTAGGGCCTAGTTGGCCACAGAGACATGGCTTTGCAGGTTGCATCCTGTACCTGTTCTCTTCTCTGTCTCTTCTTCCCGGTGGCCATATAGTTAGGAGCTCTCCTCCTCTATGTTCTTCCACCATGATATTGTCTCAACTTAGGCCAACAACAATGGAGTCAGCCAAGTATTGACTGAAAAATCTGAAACTGTGAAATGAAATAAATTTCCTTTTCTGAATTCACTTCTTTCATGTATTTTACAGGTGATGACCAAATAACAAATCACCCTGTTTTGAATAAACAATTTAAATGAGAATAGACAATCAGTAAACATTGAAAATACTCAGTTTTTGCTTTTGTTGGTTGTCCAAGCAACCAAGTTAGAATTAAGAAGCATTTCTCTAGATATATAGGCAAAGCCTTAACAGAATTGGGAAAAACCCAGAGGAAAACTGGTATTTTCCTCTATGAGAGTATTAAAGGCTTGAGGGTTGAAACTTCATGTTTAAGAAGTCATATGATCTCCAGATTGAAATTCTTCCTGTGTTAGTTATTTTCTTTATAAGTTGAGATCACTGCTCCTGTCCCTTTTCACCTTTACTGTAACTGGAAGCAATCATATCAGCCTTGGCAGACTATATGTGATAATTGTGGTAATGTATGTGGTATATCTGATGTGGTGAGAAGAAGAGACGTGGGAAGAAGAGATATGATAAAAACATATTGTGCTCATTTGAATGTAAGGTGGATCAGTCTTTTATGAACCTGTTTATATGTGTATGTCTATAATACTTTAAAAATATTCTTCTAGAAATCTGTGCCTGAGCCAGAAAATTGTCTTTTTTTATACGTTTATATCTTCAAAAATGCAGGTTTAAGAGTTCATAGTCCTATAGAAATTTCGAAGAATTAACAATATGTATATTAACATATATAAAAATGACTTGTAAAAAAAAAACCAGCAAATTAGAAACAACTACATAAAATATCTGAATAAACTGACTATATAATGTCAGAAAAAAATTAAAAAAGATGCTATGTCAGATTTTGTTATATAAAAGATAAAGCCTCAAGCATAATTTTGTTTTTTAAGTCCTTATTAGAAATGTTTCTTATGCAACGGCATCATTTAATGCACAGTATTAAGGAAGATAAATTTTAGAACCAAATGTGGGGTTATGATATGTGAAAGCTGTCTGAGGCCTGAAATTAATTCTCTTCTACACAGAAAGACTATATGCTCCAACATCCTTTATTTATTAGCTACGTGCACAAACCTAGTTCCATTTCATATCTGAGTGAAGCTTTGCAATTATTTATCCTGATAATGAATGGTCCTCAAGCTCAAGGTGGGCAGCAAAATAGTAAACACATCATCATTAATCAGTTACAACAAAGAGTGCATTGTCAAGAGTAATTGTAAATCAGAAATGAGTCCTCTGCATGGAAGTCTTGTTGCTGGGGGAAAAAACAGGGAATAATTTTACAAAGGTTTGTATCACAAACTTTCTTGAAGGATATACAGAAAACATTAACTTTAGTGGTATGATGAAAATCCAAAATAGTATATTCAATGACAAGACGTCTCCCCAGATACTCAAGAATCATTCTCCAGCAAACAATACTTTACAAGCTGATCCTTCATTTTACTCTGTTTGCAAATAAAATACTTTTCCTCACCCCTACAATCTGAATTACCATATGTTTATTAATTAATTTATGATTTTTAGTATGAATAAGGGTAAGATAATGAGCTATGGCTAGGGAACCATTTTTATTAGAAATACAAAGATTCCCTAGCCACAGCTCATTAACTTAAAATTACCTGTTTATCAATACTATTTAGGTGATAGAAGAAGAAAACAAAAAGGTGATTTAAAAAATGGCTCATCAATGTGGTACTTACAGAAGATGTAACCCAATGTGCAGAAATAAGTTTAGAATCTCTGAAGCGTAACCTGAACTATTTTTTAAGGAAATTCAGTCTGTGTGGTTTTAATATTAGCATCTAAATCCTCTTATCCACAATATTATCGCAAGTGGAAAAATTATTTTGGTGAACTAATACTATGTATAATAGTGCACTAGAAGACTTTTCGACACTATAGCAATATGGTACAACTCTAATGCCATGTAGTCTCTCATTTCTGGTTAGAATGCATGAGATAATTTTCAATATACCGTTGAAAATGTTATTTGGGGGTCATTGCTTTAAAGGTTCCAGTATGACTGGTTATCAAGTGATATGGCAGGTAGTGTAGTGGTGAAAAAAATTGTTCATCTCATATCAAAAAGCAAAAGAAAGAATAAAAGAGGATTGTAGGATATTCTCCCTGTCATCCTTGTAAATACCTAAGGCTTTCTTGCTGTAATTTTCTCCTCTCAGAACTCAGGACTTCACTTGTAGAACCATTTTTTGGGACCAAACTTGTAATATATGTCTTTGTGGGTTCAATATCCTCACTACAGTATGTTTTGTGCATGAATTTGCTTTCTATGATTTCATTTATCTTCAGTACATTGTAATCTGAAAAATACAAAAAGCAAGTTTCCATAGGTGAATCATTAATGTTTATGTTGTGCACCCTTCTGGGTATACAACCTTAAGACATGTCACTTTATGCTGTGTAAGATGTAAAACATCATTTTCATCATTACTTCTAAACCCAATATGGTAATTATTGACTTAATAGGCAAGCTGATTGACAGGTTGAATAGTGCTTATATTAATACATGTGCTCAGATAGCTCTATTTGTACACATTAATGACCCCTGAGCTCAGAAGCAGTTAAAAAGTCCATTTAGATGTCATACAGAGACCATATAGTTTATACTTAAAATAATTGAAAGCATAAGGAATAAGAAATAAAAATATCTTTTATGCAGTGCTTTCTCTGATGTGCATAATGTAATAATCTGTTTGATATAGATCATTTTCAGATATCTCTTACAATAACATTGTTATAATTATTCTATATGTTATTCATTGTTAATATTTTCAAGTGAATAACTTTTAAATTTAACTTCATCATAGGCATATACACATAGCAAAAATTAAAGCAATTTATATAGAGTTCGATAGTGACATAGGTCAAGACATTGACTAGTCCATTTAGAACACACATACACACACACACACACACACACACACACACACACACACATACACACACACATACACACACACACATACACACACACATACACACACACACACAGTCTGCTTACAGGAAAAAATGTACACCTGTGAAAGAGAAGATTTAAATTAATGTCAATATAGTCTATATCAGGAACCAATAATATTTAGGTTTTATGAGTTTAGTTATTAATAAGTTACTTTATATTTTCACTGAAATTTCATTCAAAATATAAGCAAATTGTATATGATTTCTTGTTTAAAATAAATTTTATTAATTTTATTTATTATTAAGCACCTATGTTTGTTGTGGTGGGGTGTGCCCAGATCGAGATCATAGGACAACTTCTAAAAGATTTTTTTCTCTTTCCATGGTGTGTGTTCCTGTGTTTGAACTCTGTTTGTCAGGCTTTGTGGCAAATTTTCATATCCTGAGATCACTCCCACCCCAACCCCCTCTCTATCTCTCTCTTTCTTTCAACTTTTGGTTTATTTATGTGTATGTTTTGTGTGTTTGTGTGTGTGTATGTGTGTATGGGTTTATGTGTGTTTGTGTGCTTTGCATATGTGTCTAGCTCATAGAGACCAGAAGAAGGCATCAGTTCTTTGGACTTGAAAATTACAGGTTGACTCTCTCAACCTGGATGCTTTTAACTAAGTGTAAGTCCTTATGGAAGAACAGCAACTACTCATACATTCTGAGCTCTCTCCAGACTCCTGTTTATTTCTTAGCAGAGGAAAACACAAGGCAAAAAAGATTTCAGGGTATATATGCTACTTCATTTCCCTGTTCATTTGCAAATGACAGACATAATCATGAGACAGTGCACAGATATAAGCAGTGGCTTCCAATGATAGACTAAGGTTTACTTAGCATGCATCATTTTTAAAATTTAAATTGTTTGAGACAAAGCATCAGATGAGTAGATAATAAAGCACTATTATTAATTTAAAAATATATAACAGGAAAACATTAGCAATGACATTTTGTCCTGACTTTTTATTTTTATTTTTATTTTTATGTCTCATTTGAAATGTGACGATTAGTCTTATCTTCAAGTAAAAGCACTTGAACTTGGTACTTCTAAACCTTAATATGTCTACCTCCCTTACTTTCTTTTAGAATTTTTTTCCATTTCCATTTCGGTTTCTTCCTTTTTATCTGAAGCATTTCTTTTTCTACTCATCTGTCCAAGTCTCCATCTTTCCTTGCAGATTGATTCAACTACAGAAATAAACTTCTGTACCATGTGTTTCTCATCAGTAAGCAGGAGCACACATCTTATGGAATGTATTGTTAAATGCCTATTTGTTTTTCTTTGCACATTGTAATACCACATAGGAGAAATCCAAAGCATAACTATTAATTCCTATGGAATTCACTGCATGTCACCAGAAAGCATAATCCCTTACATGTAAAAAAAAAATGCTACTCCCAAAATGTAAATTTTGTGCCAGAATAATTACTTTCAATTGCATAAGTTTGACTTTTATGATGTTATGTCTAATTATTCTCAAAGAAAGAAAGCTGCATGATTAAAAATACAATGGTTCTAAAATTAAATTGTGAGTCACTTTTTAAGTGAAGTTCTATTTTGATTTAATATCCTTATTTCCATGAAGACATGGATGCATGCACTTGATAAACTTAATGGCTAAATTTATATTTAACTTAGGATTTTCTACAGCTTTTAAAACAGTTTATTTGTTATCATGAGTGAGTATGTGGCACAAGCCCAACCACAGTGCATGCATTGAGGTTAGAAGATTTGAGGGAGGGGATTTTCTTCTCCAACATAAGGGATTTCAATGATGTACCTTGCCAACAAATATCCTGACCCTCTGAGTCATCTTTCCAGCCATGCCTGCATTGTTTGACGTGCACCCTGTAGGTCTAAACAACTTTGGAATTTTTTATGCAGTAGGTGACTAATAAGTACATAATTGCTGTGGTACTTTCCTTCAAAGTTAAAAAAAGATGAGAAAGCCATGATAAAAGGAAATTATAAATCAAATGTAGAAGATATGGTAAATTGTCTAATTGAGCAAGATGAGGATCTGAGTAGAGTTCCTCAACATCCTTATAAAATTCTGTGTGTTGTCATGTACCTACAACCCCCAGCATTGTGGAGAGTGGAAATGGGAGAATTACCAAGATTTACCACCAGTTTAGATCCAGGTGCCATGGCAGGTCCTTTCTCAAAGAAATTAAGTGGAGTGATAGAGTAAGATACTCTATACTATTTGTGCACACAGGTGGGGTCCCCTGCACACATAAGCACATACAACACACACACACACACACACACACACACACACACACACACACACACACATGTTCGCGCGCAACACACACACGCACATGCACATATGCTCCATACACTTACACATAAACATACAATTTTTAAAAAATGTATTTTCCTATGTTCTAGGTTATTTACAATGTCAAAAACTAGCACAATGGCTTCTGAGAAACACTATAGTCATATTTATCTGATGCCAAAAAATAACTCTACCAAGTATATCTACTCATGTGCAACAGCCGAAGTTATTTTGAATCCAATTGCAGAAAGGAAGACACTCATTGTCATAGATGACTTGAGTTTTGCTGAGTCATTGTTGCTAAAACAAGCTCAGTTTTAATAACTTCCTCTCTATTTTTACAGCCTTACCTTGTCCCAACATTGGAAAAATATATCTTCAATTTATATACAATTTATCCACATTAATATAATTAGCCATATAGTGAAATATTTTAAATAAAATATTTGACATATTACCTAATACTTTTATATTATACAATGCGTATTATGAAAGACACTGATGGACCAATCCTACTAGCTGGTATTATTCAGAAAATAATAGAATATAGTGAACAATAATGTATTTTGTACTTTACTACAGATATTTTATTTAAAAAAAGTAGTCAAGTGTAATTTTTATCACCAAAGTTCTTTGAAAGTTATGGCATGCATATTACCACTGGGAAAACAAGGAAAATGTACAATAAACAAAATATTCCAGTGCAGACTTAATCTTGTTTCAGTACTGAAATGAGATGAGGATGATAGAAATATGTTACAGAACTAAGAGTCATCCTGCTTAGTTTTGAAGCGTCATTAGTCATCATAACTTCTGGTTCCTTTTCAACTTTGCTGTTTCATTTCTTAGATTATGCTGCCTGAGACTTGTAAGATGAACTTTGAAGACAGTGATTACAGCCCTAGCTCACCTCATTCTCCTCAAATTACTGCAATGATGCTTCTCATAAGGTAGTCTGTGGTTTTAATGGTTGAGCAATACTTAGAGATATACTTTCATATATATACATATATTATACATATATAATGCAATTTATATAATTTCCAATAAATTATAAGAGTTCAAGTGAGCAGAAACAATATTTTAAGGACATACAAACTTCCACTTTTAAGTGGGTTTCTGGGATTGAACTGAGACTGTCAAGAATGCACATCAAACCAGTTACCTGTGGAGTATTCTCACCAGCCCTACTTCCACATTTGACATTTGATACTGAGGTTTAAAAAAAAATGTAGTAAAGATAAGCAATGTAACCTGAAGGCACTGTGGAGTGCTTCACATTCGCCATACAAATTGAGTACTAGCAAAGTGAAAATTAAACTGTGAGAATGATAGTCAGCTAGAGAATTTTAATAATTGTTTTTCATGTACAGCTTTCTGATAATACAAAGTTTGTTGATATAATACACTCATTTTATTGTAATTTAATTGACTGTGTTCAGACTGTAAAATAGAATATAAGCCAAGGCTGGAAAGAGCCTTTGCCTGGATCATGGTAAGCTGTGTCCCACAATAGGAGACACTTTCCCAGAAACTTTTCTAACCATACATTGACTAAAAAAAGCTAGGAACTTACCCAAAATGCCTATTTCAGAATTTAGAGATCAAATGAGTAGTTTCAAAAATATTTTTTCTGCACCTTATATGAAAATAATTCTGGACACCAAGACAGCCAAAACCACCTCCACCTCCATTCTATCATTCCTGCAAGGTGGTACAATGGCAGCACAGAGCATGTGGGCATACTCAACCAATATTGGATTTAACTTGAGGACCACCCCATGAGAGAGATCCCATGCTCTATCCTCCCTAGATGGCCAGGAGCAAGAGACTGGATAACCCAAAGACCTAGGGTAGAATCAAATGGACTAGAAAAAGAAATCAGTGAAATGATTCCTAATGATATTCTGCAATAGTCAGACATCAATGCCTTGTTCATTTATGATCATAGAGGCTTCCTCCAGAAGCAGATAGGAATGGATGCAGAGACACACAGCCAAACATTATGTGAGGGACAGAGGAAGAGAGAGACAGAGAGACAGAGAGAGAGAGAGAGAGAGAGAGAGAGAGAGAGAGAGAGAGAGAGAGAGAGTCTAAATTGTAGGTCTCCATAAGGTCCCTCCCTTTGGAGATGAGGGAACCCAGGATAAGAGAGGGAGGAAAGAGTGCAGAAGCCAGAGGGCATGGAGCACACCAGGAGAATATGCCTCACTGAATCAACTGAACAGGACTCACAGAGACTTGCATGGGTCTTTACCAGATAATCTTTGTATTTTATGGCTGTTGGCTGGTCCTAACATTGAGAAAGGGTATGTTTTTGACTCTTTTGCCTGATCTTGAGATTCTTTTCGTCCTATTTGGTTGCTTTGTCTAGCCTCCATATGAGGGTTTTCAGCTTGTTTTATTGTATCTTGTTTTGTCTTGTATGGTTGTTGTGTCTTGGAAGCCTGATTTTTCTGAAGAGGAAATAGAGGGGCTTTGGATCTGTGGTTGAGGGGAGATAGGTTTGCTAGGAAGCGTGGAGCAGGAGGAAACTATGGTTGGAGATGTATTGTATGAGAGAAGAATCTACTGAGAGAGAGAGAGAGAGAGAGAGAGAGAGAGAGAGAGAGAGAAGGAGAGAAAGGAGAGAGATGCTTTCCTTAAATGAAAGAATGAAGATTTGAAAGACATTTTGATTTTTCTTTGTTGGTTAACCCTATCAGTAAGAACCATGGAATTCTATTCATTAAAATGAATTTATTGAATATTTAATTGATCAGAATGGCATGAGCTACATGGAAAAGAGGCTGACTTCAAAACAGGCAGTGAGGGAACATATGTAAATACTGTGATAGAAGTGCAATGAAGTGAGGAACTAAACTGTTTAATTTAGACATTCATGGTCAGAAAAAGCAAGGCAGAAGGACAGGCAGATGGGCATAACAAACAAAAACATGTTGTCAAAATGGGAAAGCACATAAATATAAGTAAGAAAAAAAGTTGTGTGTCTTGATTATGAAGCAATTAAACTCTGCATATAACTGAAAGTTTATCATCTGAGAGCATCATTTCCTTTTAATTCATTATCTGTAAATCTCCTTTGACTTAATTCTTTCTCATTACATTTATATTTCAATTCCTACTTAAGAAACTGAAATAGGGCATGTTTCTAGATGCCCTTTGGTGTTTTCAGATTCCTAAAATATTTAGTATTTATATTTCTTTAAATGTGTTTGTTCTCTTGAATACTGCTCATGTTTTCTAGTGGTCAAATTTAGAATCCTTTCTTCTAGCATTTTAGATTGCACAGTGCATTATTATCATGGCTCAAATGCAGGAGCAATAGCACATCCGACTTCCTTCTTCCTGATTTTAACTTTGACTTTCGGGATCAGTTCTCCCCTCTCTCTCCAGCCACTCTAGTCTAACTGCCATTTGACTGGAAACCTTCATAAGTTCAACTTGACTAGGTTACCCAGGTCTACAGTCATGGTATTTTTATCTGCATCTGGTTTATTTTACCTCACATGATTCAAAGCTGTTTACCAGTTCCACTTACATCTTTTATTCTTTTTCAAAGCTAAACACTTTTCCACTATGCACATGTTCCATGTGTCCTAGATTTATTTCTGGTAATATAATAAAATGTTCTAGCCAAACGCAACTTAGGGAATAGAGTTTATCTTAGCCTAAATCTTTCAGGTTATAGTCCATCATTTCAAGGAAGTCCGAGTGGCAGATAATGGAAACAGTCATCCCCTATGATATCATATCAACAATCAGTAGCAAGGAGAAATAAATACATAAATGCTCACTCGCTTTCTTTCCAATGTTCAATTGGATTTCCCCACATTTACACAACCCAAGAACTCCTGCCCAGCTCTTGGTATTGTCCACAAATTGCTGGGTCTTTCTTAACTGTTAACTTAGAAAGTTTCTCATAGATATGTGCATAGGCTAATCCAATGCTGACAAGGCTTCCGTGATACTATTCTTAGGTGATTCTAGACTATGCCAGCTTGCTGACAAAAAACTTACCATCACATAATGTTTATCTGCTTACTCCTCAAGTGAAGGGCGGTGGTGGTTTTTAATTCATGAATATCATTTATATTGCTATTATCAAGACTTTACTTTTTGAAAACAGAATTTTCATTATCAAACATTAATTCACAAAAGTTTGAATTCTATATATTTTTGTGTTCTTAACCAAAGCATCTTCATAAACAATAATTTTTGTCATAATCAAACCATGATGAAAGATACAGGTTAAAATTGCACAGTATTATTTTGTTATTGTCCAAATAGAAATCTCTAGAAGCACCCCAACTGATACAGATTCAGAGTATTTTTAACAGTTCTTATTTTTTCAATGTAATAAGTACAAATTTTCTTTACTGTAATTGGCATATGTGTACATTTTGCAAGTAATATGTCACAAATAAAATGTGTGCACATACATTATCCAGAATATTTTTCAATGTTTAAGTTTTAAACCATATACCATTGCTTTGTCAATAAATATTCCTTGAACACATGTGTGTACCTACATTTCAAAAGCTCTGTTGAGTTGCAGAGAGTTGAGGTAAGAGGTGTCACATTCATCAATTAAGGCAATAAGTCAAGGTGACTGATCTTCAACTAAGCATTATTTTATCATTTAGCTTAATATTAAAAGTAGAAAGTTAATATTGGAAAAGTGACTGACTTGCTAATATTATTAGTTAATGTATACCCCTATTGATGGAAAGGGTCTCCAGAAGAGTTTTGCATTGGAAGGGTAGGAGCTGAGGCTCCCTTCCTGCTGACCTTTGTAGACCAGTCAAGTATAATCAGTACTTGGTAAGTCAGGGAGGTTTTCACATCAGCTTGAGTAGGAAGAACAGAGAGTTCTCTTTCAGAAGGAATGAAGGCTTTCATGACTAAGACTATCATGTGGAGATAAATCATATCGCACACATGGGAATGGATATTTAACTTTCTCTACATTGTTATTACTGTGTCCTATTTAATAATCAAATTTATCTAAAATACTGCCTCCATATTATTTCAAATATTTTGTTTTGAGGAGTTGCAGACACAAAGGATAAATGGAAGCTAATTAATGAGTCTTGGCCAAGTGAAGAACTATAGGATGAAATGCTGAATAAGTGCTAGGAGTGATTCCTTAAAAACAGCAAAGAATAGAGCAGGTAAAAGGAGGGAGCAGGAGGTGAGGAAGAAAGGGAAGACATGTAAAATATGTGATTTCCATTTCTGAGTTTAATGTCAAAAACTGAAAGTAGTCAAATCTTAGAAGGAACTGTGATTCTCAATCAATGCTGAGATTTCAACTCTCTGGAATTTGGAAGACATTAGTAGACCATTAGCCTGTCTGTGGTAGTATACTCTATCCATGCAGGGTTTTAAATGAGGTAGGGACATGAATAAACCTTTGATCATCTCTATAAGCAATGGCAATAAGTGTGATTAATGGTATATGTATTTATATTATCAAAAATTACCTATGCAAAATTTGCAATGAGTTCCCAATTTAAACAATCATAGATAACCCTGCAGTAATTATACTTATCAAATTATTTCCAATTGATCAGATACCTTAAGGAATTTGTCATACTCAGATAAGAGTTCTACAATAAAGTACCATGGGCTGAGTAGAGAAATTACTGGGGTTCCTAACTTAGAAATTTTTAGCTCCTGGTGCCAGCATGGTCACTTTATTAAATAGGGGTTTTTGTTTGTTTGTTTGTTTGTTTGTTTGTTTGTTTTTGTAGCACACAGATGGTTCACTTTTCATTGCATCCACACTTACCAAAAAAATATCGTCCCTTCTCATTGGTTTTTTTTTCTAAAACTTCAATAATGAAATTTCTGAAGATACCCTGTTCACTAATTTATTCACAAAAGTTCTGTCCCAAATACCATAACATTGCATTTTGGGTTTATTGTTTGAATATATGAATTTGAGAAGGAACAACAGACCAGTTCGTTGCATATTTAAATGTTATGAATGTTTGCATTATTTCACTGAGGAGGGCAGTAAGGTACACAGGGTCATGGCAAGCATAGATAAACTGATATTATGAGGGAAATGATCTGACTCCTCAAAGAATTTGCTGAGATTATGCTTGATGTGAAGAATAGAGATAAAATAAAAAAAGAAGCAAGAAGTTTGCTAGTTAGAAAAAAATAAGTATGCAAATTATCATGAATATATAGTGATTGATAGATTCTAGAGAAAATGTTTAATAATTGTCAAAGTAAATAATCTAGCATAGTTATTATTGAGGAGGTACTAGGGACATGGAGATTGTGTAGGTCCCAGTTAAAGAATGTGAAAGTTACCAAGAAATTTTTTTATAAATGTACATAATTTAACTAATATTTAAGTAAATAAATTAGAAAAACTCCTGATAAGTAATTTGAGGGGTGTCTTGTAAATAGCTGCATTAAATGAAGAAGGAATAGTGAACAAAATCATATAATAATCTAGATTTCAGATAATAAAATTTCACAAGTCACTGTAAATCCCAAAAGGAGAGAGCAGAGTCAAGAAAATGTTAATGAAAATTTGTGGGATCTTTATTTCTAATTAGATGTTAGTTTCAGCTCAGTGTTGAGGAATAATTCAATTTAACTATCTTTACTAATAGAAGACCTACTTTGTGTTTTCAGGGGTAGACTGAACTCTAAAGTACATTTGTCCAATTTTATCTCTTGTCGAACTTTTTCTCTAATACTGGAAGCATCTGTTCTAGTAAGGTAGAGAACTCATCAGTGATTTCTTCTCAGGGCAGATCGTTGACAGAATTTTAAACAACCAAGATCAACAGTCAGCTAACCACTATGTTATTTTATTAAAATAAAAAAAAAAAACCACCAAGGTACCTATCAATGACATCAGACCCCATAAAATTGTCAATAATTTACACATTTTTCTTTGTCCCATTCTGCCTCCAATTGTTATTGCTCTGTTCTTTTGGAGTCTTTTCTCTGGTTACAGTTGTTACTTATTCTTTCTTCCCAGCACGTTTACATTAACATTCATCTGAGCAACAGATATGCACTGTTTCATTCACCAAGGAAGTCTTCACCAATCGCTGGATATTTAATGGAGTCACTTAATATTTGGTGATAGGCTTGGTATAAAATATACATTATAAAACAGTGTCTTTGTAGAGACAATTGAATAAAAAAGAATGACAAAATACACATGAATATTTGCTAATTATAGTGCTCATTATTATGTCAAAAGGACTCAAGATAGATATCAGTATAAAGGAGAAATACTGAAGTTTTATGCCCAAGTGGCCAATTTTAGCAGTATAATACAATGGGAGACACTGGTAGATCTTAATAGCTTTATGATTTACTTGATTCAAGACCTCTACTACTTTCTGATTGTTTCTTGCAACACGGAAAGTCAAGAGAAGCAAATTTTAATGTCTTTATTTATTGGAACCTGCTTAAATATTTAAGGGAATATAATACCTAGGCCTGACCTATAATGGAAAAGTTCACAACATACAAAGTAATACATCACTTTTTATCCTTATTGTTTGGAAAGTGATTGAGACAGCTACAGGTGAGTCACATTCATATAACCTTGAACAACTTCATATCTCACATAACTGGTTTCTCTCTACTCAGGACTAATTCAGTACCTTGAAATGAATGACTGGACTTGAGCTAATGTATGACCCTTTGGTTAATGAACATTTAGATCCCTCAAGGCCTGGAACAAATTTGACAGTTGTCGGAGTGCTATGCTTTTTAAATCCCATTAACTGACATCATAACTTCCTCCAAATTTTAATACCATTATTGGTGACTTTTCTGACAAGGCATTATTCATTGGTAATCAAAATTTGGAGGATTGCTTCCCTAGGGAAAATATCTCTTTGAATAGTTGGCAGTATGATATGAAAATAATCACTCAAGGTCATTTTCAGATTACAACATAGAGCTGCTCATGCTGATGTCAGCTTTTCTGATGACAAGAGAAAATTTAAGTCCCATCTACTTCAACTAGATTGTGTTTCTGATAATTACGATGTCCTCTTCTAAGCTGTAAATTTGAGAATATTTTAAAATTTTAAATTATAAATTATTAATATATACAACTGTTAATTCTGACATAAAAGAAATTTGTGTACCTACATCTGTGACTAAGCTGACAAAATCACTACACTATATTTTGTGTCTTTGTTTAATATATATTTTAAATTTTTGAGTTAATTTCAATAGAAAACCAAAATATAAAGTTGCATATTCTAAGTAACATGCAGTACCAAAGTATTTTTTCACATTTATATATTCCACAATGTTTACAAGAGGTTTAACACATCTATGAAGATTTTGTATGTCTTGTACATAAGTTTAATATTTATTTACCCTGAGATTTAAAAGTCTGACAACTTTACAAAATGAATTTCCAGAACACTGAAAATGTATTGGTTAATCACATTGTAATTTTATGTCTTTTCCCTCTATTTATAGATTTATATACATATGAAAAAAATTGTGTTTTTTCAAATTTAATTTAAATGTATACATATAGTAAGCCTCAAAGGTATATTTTTTAAATAAACATGTATGCAATATTATAAGCCACATTTGATGGCTTCAAATTTAAGTTGATATTGGCACTTTTGCATTTTTCTTATCTTTAAATGTAAATTAAGTATGCCAAGTTGGTTTTGGAAAAGCCAACAAGGAATATAAATTCTTATCACCTTTCATCCCCAAACCTATTGGAATGTAAGCTAGAAGTTCCTCTTTTATTTGCCTTCTCCTTTAACACTAAAAATTGGATATCTCTTTTCCCAACAATATAAACTGTATGTTTACTGTGAGACCATTGTGACCATTTCTCTTTGGAATTGTTCATATTTTTATTGCTAAACTGTGGTACTACAGTTTGAGGTTGAAACTGATTATTTTTTCACTTGTGTTACTCATGTGTCTGACCTGCTGATACTCATTGATTCTAGATTTATTTAGATAAATCAAGTAGGTAGAATGAGGAATGAATATTATATGTAACTCCAGGGATACTGGGTTTCACTTTTAGGGACCTTTACAGGAAGCCTAAACTCTATCCGGCATTTGTTAGCCATCTTTCTTCGCTTTTGTGCCGAAGAGTGTTTAGAACAGTAAAAGTATGAGGAATGTGATTCACATTGCCTAGAACTATGAAATTGTGAACTAGTGATGACACTATGACACTATTAATAACAGCAACACACAAAGCATATACATGAACTTGCTCAAAAATGTCATACACATAATTTGTACAGTATTTTTATAATACTGTATTATATGTGTTATACATACAAATTATCTTTCTTTTTTATTTCCGCATTTCCTTTTTTTTTTTTTTTTTTTTTTTTGGTGGAGCTGAGGATAGAACTCAGGTCCTTGCGCTTGCTAAGCAAGCACTCTACAACTGAGCTAAATCCCCAACCCCCAAATTATCTTTCAACAAAAAAATAATGATAGACAACATTTAAAATATCTTCTTTGACCAAAACATGACAATGTCATCTCTTTGTTATCAGTTTTCTGTGGTCTATAGTTTGACACATGCTAAGAGTAAGGCTCTTTCCCACAGCTACAGCACAACTCAAACAATATAATCCTTAGAATGAAAAAATAATTATCATTAGTAAAACAAAGAAATGCTCTTACATACAACATATCCATATATGAAAAGCCTATAGCAGACACCATTTTTAATTTTCATGGGACATATTAAAATAGAAAATAAAACATATTGACTAAGATGTAGGGAATAATAATCTTTGCTGTTGATAGGAATGTTAACTGGTAGTATTTGGCACCACTAGTGGCTTCCCAAGAAACCTAAATGTGCTGACATACAATACAACTAATTTCATTTAGTCATATGTAAAAAGTATTGAAAGTTGAGACTTGAAAACAGAACTTTCTCTACTAGTGTTTATAGCAGCTAGAGTCATAATAGCTAATACACACACATACACACACACACACACACACACACATATGTATATATATGTATATATGTCAATCCACCTTCAAATATATAGATAAACTGTGTGATTCACCCTTAAACTGTCTTCCATGGTCAACAGTAGACATTAATCTTGAAGAAATTGACATAGGTGAGGAAAACCTAGCACAAAAAGACTAATAACACAAGGTTCCATGTAAACACGCAGCGGTTGGTGGTAGCTGGCAGCTGTTGTTTAATGAATATAGAATTCCAATAGTACAAGATGAGAAGAATCGTATTTTGTGAGATATACAACATAACTGAGTCCTGAATTTGGTAGCAAATGAATTTGAAATAAAAATGAATCAACTGTAATTGAAAATAAGTAATCAATATTACATAGAAATGAGTGTTATGAGAAACAGCAGCAAATTCATTAGACACATGGAAAATTAACTAAGTTCCTCAGTTTTAGTTTGAATAAATGCCAAATCATATTTTTCCTGATATTATAAAAACTTAAAACATGTCTGTGTATGTATTAGCCTGATATAGAAATGGCATCTTCATATATCCTAATTGTATTAATCCAAAATTTTAAAAGGTTGAACTATTTACTTAATTATGGAAAATTCTAACTAGAAAGGTCTTTTGGATGCTATGTATTTATCTTCATTCATTTAGAAGAGTAATAAGGTGAGAATTCTCAATAGCAAATTATAGACTACAAAGCACAAGAAGGGCAGAGTTGTGTTCAGAGAACAGACTGAATAAAATATCTTATAGAGCCTAGATTCCACTTAGTTTAAATACTGTACTTGACTCACTTAATTGCTTCTGTATCTTAATCATGGAATCTTGATTATCTGGCATTTTAGGTCAGATATAAAACATTTTAACAATTAACAATTAGATTGTTGAGAGGAGACTTAGTATCTGCAAGGTGCTATAGCCATAAAATATATTTTAAAATTGAATATCAAACACTATCGCATTCAAGCAATTTCTTTGAAAATTTCCTTCTAATATAATGGTAATTGTCAAGTCCCTTCATTTACCAAAGCCAGGCTGACTGACCTTCACTGAACACAGAGTAGCAAAAATTTTTTGTAATAGAGGTAAGCAGATAAGAATGAAATTATTTCTTATAATAAAATACTCCTTACAGTAATTTGGGTTTCCACAATACATACTGATGGAACATATTAGATAGGACTTGATCTCAGAATGTTATCCAGAGTCTTAAAAAAATCCCATGCATATGAGAAAGCATGATTGCTCCTCAACATGGGATTGTATTTTCCAACTTTACATTTATAGTCTTCCTCTCTATTTTATTTTTATTTTCTCATTGCGGCAAGTTTGTGTCTTTCTCAAAACTATTGATCCATGTTAGTTTCTATGTAAAGGATTTTGATGTCATCTGGGACAGAAGGATTCATTTCATCACTTCTCAATGACTGATTTTACAAAGGAGCAGGAGTGTTACTAGTTATTTAATTGGTATACCCACAGCATTATGCAATTATGGCAGAGAAGCATTGTGATGAGTTGCATGTGCCTTGTGCTTTTAAAAAGGGAGAGGAAAATCTGTTGATGCTTTGATAAAAAACATGTTTTCTCTTCAAAGTTTCAGATATGATCTTTTTCTTACTTTAAAGTCACTTTTCATATTAGACACGTTCTTGATTATACATACAAACATTTACATTTCTTCTAATCATCTTTGCCATATATTGATAATTTTAAAGTCACATTATACATAATGTTTATTGTATATATAATACATATAATGTATGAATATATAATATATACCTTAACTGAATTGGAAAGGTTTACACAAAACTATAAACAGATACGAGTTAGCTAATTCATTAATAATTTTTTATAATAATCAGTCATATTTATTAAAATATTTTTATTATCTATGTTACTTATTAATTTAATGTAGCTACAGCTTGAAATATATAAAAGTTATTTTTCTATTTAGGCTAACCATAGTAATACTACATCATAGTATCTTATTTAAATTTGTCAATTGATTTTTAGTAGTAGAAAGCAGTTGAGGGTTGACTCAGCCACAAGAAACTTCAAAGATAGTATAAAAACAGCAAGAATCAATCTTTTGAAGTAACAAAGTATGTTAATTATCTTGTCATAGATGATAGAGGTACATATATATTTGTAAAGTCATATACTTGAAGGTTTTAAATGTGAGACAAGTTGAAAACACTGCTGCGTACCACTGTGCTTTAGGTTATTCAGAGGAATTCCAACCATTTTTGAAGTCATAAGATAGGATAATATGGGGATGATTTAAGATTTAAAAAAAAAACTAAAAAATGCAATCTTTAAATACATTTTTACAAAGGTATATATTTATGATAGGTTTGGGCAACATGACTGATAATTCAATAATCAACTGAGATATTTCATTTATATTTCCTCCAACACTATCTGCCTTAGTGGAATATCTATGAAACCTCTTCCAAGGACAAGGCGAATATTGCAGTAGAGCCAAAGAAAAACTGAAAGATCCACAGGAGGAAAAAGAGTACCATGAAATACTTTCTCCTGGAGAAGACATGGCAGGCGCACTTTGAAGAAATCCTGATTAACTACGCAGGGTCACACTAAAGCTGCACAGAGAATGAGAACCTGAGAGCAACCTGCTGGTTGTGGTTCAGTGGGAACAGGAAGGGAATGACAAAGGGGAAGGGGGGCCGGGAGGAAACTAATAAAGTACATCTCATACTTGCATGGAATTTCCCAAGACTAACAACACCAACAAAAGGCCAAGGGAGAAAAGGTAAATACTATCAGGAAAACTCTCCAAATAGTCCCTCAATTACTAAAATGTTCAGTGTACATTCAAATTGAAGAAATTATGGCCCAAAGTTACTTAATCTTTTACGGGTTCATCTAATTTTGGATGTTTCAGTTCACCATACACATATATGAAAATATCATAAGTAAGGTCATTATTTTTGTAAAGTTAATATCTACTCATACAAATATTTAATAATAGCAAATGTTCAGCCATGATTTGTTTATATGATTAACTTGATTTATTTTGTGTAACTACCTAAATAGTCTAAACAATAAGAAACATTAAGAATTACAATTTATGTCGTAGTGATATATAAACTAAGCCACAGTTTAAAAGTTATTTCTGTTGTATAACTAGCCTGAAATTAATGATGATATACCTTACTTCATGAGAAATGTAAATTATCTATATCCAAATAGTCCACAAAGAAAAAGTGAAAGTATCATGCTTATATTTAAGTATAATATTTACTCCCACCCTCCACTTGAATTCACTATTGTAATGAGATTCTTTTCTATACCACATAGCCTTTGGGTGAAAGTTTTAGAGGTTTAATGACAATAATACAATATATGTCTTACATTATATATAACAATAACCTCTATTTTGAGAAACCTGAAATACTGGTTTCTATGCCAACACTTCCTTGAAAATGAAATCCTACTGATCAGTTAATGGCAATTCCAAGGGCACTACCTAATTTTATCCCATAAGAATATTCATTAAGAAAATACTGAAAATGTGTTTACCTGTCCATATTGATACCAAAGCAGACTTAATGACAAATTGAATACATTCATATAGGTCCTTCACATGCTTAGTTAGAGTAACCCCAAGGTATTTTATAACATTTGTGGCTATTGTAAAGGGTGATGTATCTCTGATTTCCTTCTCAGCCTGTTTGTCCATTGTATATAGGAGGGCTACTGATTTTTTGAGTTGATCTTGTATCCTGCTATGTTGCTGAAGGTGTATATAAGCTGTATGAGTTCCAGGGTTGAATTTTTGGGGTCACTCATATATACTATCATGTCATCTGCAAATAGGGAAAGCTTGACTTTTTCCTTTCCAATTTGTGTCCCTTTAATCTCCTTATGTTGTCTTATTGCTCTGGCTAGAACTGTAAGTACTATATTGAATAAGTATGGGGAGAGGGGACAGCCTTGCCTTGTTCCTGGTTTTAGTGGTATTGTTTTGAGTTTTTCTTCATTTAATTTGAAGAAGATGTCAGAAAATGGAAAGATCTCCCATGCTCATGGATAGGCAGGATTAACATAGTAAAAATGGCAATCTTACCAAAAGCAATCTACAGATTCAACACAATCCCCATCAAATTACCAACACAATTCTTCACAGACCTGGAAAAAATAATACTCAACTTCATATGGAAAAACAAAAAACCCAGGGTAGCCAAAATAATCCTGTACAATTAAACAACCTCTGGAGGCATCACGATCCCCAACCTTTACTATAGAGCTACTGTAATTAAAACAGCTTGGTACTAGCATAAAAACCTACATCGACATGTGGACCAATGGAATCGAATTGAAGACCCTGACATTAACCCGCACACCTATGAACATATAATTTTTGACAAAGAAGCCAAAAATGTACAATGGAAAAAAAAAAGCATCTTCAACAAATGGTGCTGGCACAACTGGATGTCAACATGTAGAAGGCTGCAAATAGATCCATATATGTCACCGTGCACAAAACTTAAGTCCAAGTGGATCAAAGACCTCAACATAAATTCCGTTACTCTGAATCTGATAGAAGAGAAAGTAGGAAGTAGTCTTGAATGCATTGGCACCAGAGAGCACTTTCTAAATATAACACCAGTAGCACAGACACTGAGAGAAACAATCAATCAATGGTACCTGTTGAAACTGAGAAGCTTTTGTAGAGCAAAGAACATGGTCAACAGAACAAAGCAAAAGCCTACAGAATGGGAAAAGGCCTTCACTAACCCTACATCTGACAGAGGGCTGATATCCAAAATATATAAAGAACTCAAGAAATTAGACATCAAAATGCCCAACAGTCCAATTAAGTAATGGGCTATAGAACTAAACAGAGAATTCCCCACAGAGGAAGTTCAAATGACTGAAAGACATTTAAGGAATTGCTTAACATCCCTAATTATCTGGGAAATGCAAATCAAAACGACACTGAGATGCCACCTTACACCTGTCAGAATAGCTAAGATCAAAAGCACAGAACACAGCTTATGCTGGAGAGGATGTGGAGCAAGGGGAACTCTCCTCCACTGCTGTTGGGAATGCAAGCTTATACAGCCACTTTGGAAATCAATATGGCACTTCCTTAGAAAATTGGGAATCCATTTCCCATAAGACCCAGCTGTAGCACTCCTGGGTGTATACACAAGGAATGCTCAATCATACCACACGGGCATTTGCTCAGCTATGTTCATATCAGCATGGTTTGTAATAGCCAGAACCTGGAAACAACCTAGATGCCCTTCAATTGAAGAATAGATAAAGAAAATAAGGTACATATACACAATGGAATACTACTCAGCAGAGAAAAACAATGACATCATGAGGTTTGCAGGCAAATGGATGGATCTAGAAAAAAATCTTCCTGAGTGAGGTAACCCAGACTCAGAAGGACGAACATGGTATGTACTCAGTCATAGTAGGATACTAGATGTAAAACAAAGATGATTAAACTGCTACTCACAACTCCAGGGAGGCTACCTAGAAAATGGGACCCTAGGGAAGACACAGGGATCACCCAATGACAGAGAAATGGATGAGATCTACATGAACAACCTGGACGACAATGGGAATAATGAAGGGCAAGGTTTGAGGGAAATAAAGCTTAGGGGAGCAGGAGATCCAAGCTGGATCAAGAACAGAAAGGGAGAACAAGGAATAACAGACCATGATAAATGAAGACCACATGAGAACAGGAATAGGCAGAGTGCTCAAGAGGTCCCCAGAAATCCACGATGATACATGCTCTTTAGACTGCTGGCAATGGTCGAGAGAAAGCCTGATCTGACCTTGTCTGGTTTATCAGATGGCCAAACACCCTAACAGTCGTGCTGGAACTCTCATCCAATAACTGATGGGATTGGATGCAGAGGTCCTTGGCCAGGCCCTAGGTGGAGTTCCAGGAATCTAATTGGCGAGAAAGAGGAGGAACTGTAAGAGTGTGAATTGTTGAGACAAAGATTGGAAAAGCACAGGGACAAATAGCCAAATGAATGGAAGCCCATGAATTATGAACCAAAGGCTGTGAACCCCCAGCTGGATCAGGCCCTCTGGATATGTGAGACAATTGAATAGCTTGGACTGTTTGGGAGGCACCCAGGCAGTGGGACAGGGACCTGTCCTTAGTGCATGAGCTGGCTGTTTGGAACATTGGGCTTACACAGGCACACTTTGCTCAGCCTGGAAGGAGGGCCTGGACCTGTCTGTACTGAATCCACCAGGTTTAAATGAATCCCTAGGGGAGTCTTGGCCTTGGATGAGATGGGAATGGAGGGAAGGGGCTGGGGGGAAGGTGGGGTGGGAGTCAGGAGTGAGGAGGACAGGGGAACCTATGGCTGATGTGTAAATTTAAAACACAAATATAATAAATTAAAAAAATTTAAAAAAACTTGAGTACATTCCTGTTTGTGTCCCTTGGAGATGCTTATATCTCTCCACAAAGGTTACTATTTTCCCATCTAAGCTGGTGAAATATCTGAATTTAAATGGAAAACAAAAGAGACTGTTGTAGTTGGAGAGCTTTTCTCCAGGTGCCACCAAACCCCTGGTGTCCCACAACCCATTTATAAAATAATCATACGGATGTTTATATTATTTAAACTGCTTGGCCATTAGCTCAGGCCTCCCATTGTCTAGCTCTTACTCTTATATTTAGCCCATTTCAATTCATCTATATTTTGTCATGTGGCTCATAGCTTACCAGTACCTTACATCTTGTCATGTTGGCCTCTGGCAGTCTCTTTCCTCCCCCAGCTTCCACTTCCCCGAATTCTCTTCTCTCTTGTCCTGCCTATACTTCCTTCCTGGCCACTGGTCAAACAGCATTTTATTTATACAAAGCGATATCCACAGCACTTCCCCTTTTCTTTTTCTTTTTATTTTTTAAAGGAAGGTTTTGGAGAGAAGCTCTCCAACTACAAATGGCCCTCAATGTGTTGGCAAGAGTTTCCACCTAAAACCTGACAAAAAAGATTCTAAATCAGAACTAAAAATAGCTTCCTAGTTGTCTCTCTCAAGTTAGCGGCAGCCTGCTGGTTTGAACTACTATGGTGGATTCCTGGTGCATGTGTCTGACCTGCACTGTGGCAGGAATGAGGAGTCTACAAGGGGCACTTTACTGCGTGGTAGATTTAGCTTTGGCTAGTTAAAAAAAAACCCTGGCCTATGTGCTGCTTTGATAGAACTGCTTCTGATAGTTCATGGTACACATAGCTCTAGACCCAGAGCTGGCAGTAAACTGTACCACCGCCATGTTGGAAAGCTGTGGTGGGCGGAGCCAGCAGCCACAGAGGTGTTTCAATCTTACAAAGATGGATAGTACACAAAAAATCTGGTTTATGTTGTCTTTGTGATTTTTAACTACAAAAAAAGATTTGATCATTAAAGCTGTTAAGTTAAACAAATATGTAAATTTTAAAGGTATCTTGACTTCAAAATTTGGATATAAAGACATGTTGCTTTAAAAAACAGTCTCTGCTTTTATTTCCACAAAAAGCCAGAGGCTATGTATTTGTTCCAGATTAAGATACATCAGGTTTGATCAGCCATGGCCACCTGAAAGGTCTCCAATGACACCATGGCCTAGATGATCTGACATCCAAAATGGTTTCAAGGCAACTGGCTCAGAAGTTTACCCTCATGGATTACTCCATAATCCTTAAATTTTCTTTATGTCCCCATAAGATACAGCAACCCCCTCCAACAGAAAGTAGTAAAATCACTACGCCCAAATTCCCAGCTGGCTTTGGAGATGGAATTGGCTTACTCCTTCTCTAAACCCAGACATATTGTTAAAAAAAAAAAAAATTAAAAGATTCTTATGTCCCAAATCAGAAGAGCCCTCTGGTGTGGGACAGAAAAAAACCAATATTTTTATTTAAATCAGGTTAATTATAAATGTGATCTCTTTCTAAAGAAGAAAAGGGGATATGATATAGATATAATAGGATAAAAGGGTAGATTAATGAACTTACTTCTAAAGAGCAATAACTTGTTTAAAATGTTTTACATTGGTATAGATTTTAGTCTATTGATACAAACTTAAAGTTAATTTTGTTATACTGTGGTATATTTCTACTCTGGTTTAAGGTATTATGTTTGTATAGCTCATTTAAAATTGTAATGGATAATTAAAAATAGATTAATAACTGGTCATCTATGATAATCATACTCTTAGCCATGTTAGTTAAGTCTTCTAGGTATACACAGAGATATTTCTGATAGACTGGTAATCTTCAAACACTTCAAAGGTCTACATAATATGGCATTTAAAATATTTTTAAAATTTAGACTTTCTGGATAGTGAGACATATCTGCTCCTGACAGCCCCAATTTACTTCAGAGAGGAGGATGAGCATTAAAGATACTTCATATGGAGTTTATCTTCACCTTGACAAAAATAGCCATTATGGCAAAAAACTGTTCTTGCCTGGACTACTTTATATCTAACTTATTTTGTGTCATAACTGAGGAAATTATATCTAGTCTTTAACCACATCAAAGACCTCAGAAGGATATAATATTATCTGAGAAGGATACAAGCAACTTTTGGGAGTCTTTCAGGGTAGACAGAAGAGGATAGGCTGGATTTCTAGGGAGAGAGAGAGAGAGTGAAGGGGAGGAATCTAGGTGCATAGATAATGCCTGGGTGATGTCAGGGAGACACTGAAGTGATCAGACATTTAGTACAAAGTAGAGGTAACTGAGCCTCATGGAAAAAAGCAGATTAATAGAAACAGGTTAATGTGAGCTATAAGAGCTAGCTGGGGACAAGTCTAAGCTAAAGGCCAAACTTTCACAATTAATAACTCTCCATGTTGTTATTTGTAGGCTGGCAGTCCCAACAACAAAAAAAGTATTACTACAAATGATTTTTCTTCCTCAACAAAGTTCTTAATGAAACACCTTACAGGTATAGTAATTAAAGGAAAAATACATTTCACGTAGGAATATCATTTTCCAAACTGTGTTATAGACTACCTTCATATTAAAGTACAGAATTTAGAATGAAACTATTATTTTTCTTCTCAGTATCAAAATCACATGATTATCTCCCATAATATGCAAAGGCCGTTTCCTTCTGCTGGTTTATTTTCTCTTAACATTTCAGAGACTTGTTTTCCTTATGTATTTAACATATAGTCTGTTCTTTCAACACCGCTCCGTTGGTCTTCAATGGTTTTTACATCTAATTTTAATGGGAATTTGTCGTCTTGTAACCTTTGCATACTTGTGGCAGGCATGCTTATGTACAAAGTTCTCAATCATGAGTGTCTGAAATCTGTACTAATTGTAAATGGATGAATGTGTTGGTATTCTGAGATACCTGTGGCAAATCAAAGAAAGAACATCATTGCAAAATGAAATTCAGGCTCTGTGGCAGCAAGGAAGTTCAGCCTTGATGAGGAAGACATTAAATAGGCATGCAGAATCATATTTATTGATTATTACACAAATTTTTTTGGTTAAAATGAGTTCCTCATACCGAAGCCCCTAATCTCATCTATATGTTTCATGAAAGAAAACATCACATCTCTGCAGTTTTAGTCCATTTTGTGCACTGTTTGCAATACTCACTAATGCAAGATATTCTAGGAGTAGCAGGATTGTCTTGTGACCAAAGTCATGCAAAGGCTGTAAAGCTCCTTCAGAAAAACAACTCTATAGATAACAGAAAACAATTTACGTTTTCTGCAATGATTTCTTCAAGGTCAAAGTACTTCTAGCAAACAACTATTTATTCTGATGTTTACCTTAGATACAGTAAAAGCAACTATTTCATCCAATGTCTTCCCTAGATATAACGATTCTACTAAAATTCCACTACAAACATGGACTTAGACCAATAAAACTTTATTTAGAATTAGGCGGGTGGTCAAATTACTGTTAGAGTTTGCTAACACCTGCTCCCACAACATCAGTGGATGATTCATTATTCCCATTCCTATGGTAGTAACTGCCTATTATGAATTGGGATTGGGGGGAGGAGATGGTAGTGAAGGTGCTAATCAGAATTAATTAAGCTAAATAAAAGTATATTAAAAAATATAAAAATTGAAAAGGAGTTTGAACAGAAGTCTTATGCATGAGTGGATAATGCATCATCCTGAAGATTTAGGATATTAAATGTAAATTGCAATTAGGACATAGAAGTACCCCAAACAATTTCTTTACCTAGAAAAACTGGTCTTTTTTATATAGGAATATAATAAGGCAGAAATATGTATTTGAATTATATATCACATGCATATATTAATATGATATATACACTTTATTGTATGAAATACAACAAAATTCTGTTCCATTTTGAATGATGACCAAGAATAGTTATAAATTAATGCCTATTGCCATTATGATATGAATACATTAATTATGTTTCTCTAATGTCTCATTTAACATGCTAGCATCCCAGGTTGCCACTGTGTTTCCTTTGTCTAGTGTGAGCTTACTGTAATTTTGTTATTTTGAGATTACAAAATTGCAACATTTTGGGATGTCAGGTCTCAGAGCCTAAGTGCTTTCTTCCTCTGGAACATTAGTTCATCCACTGTTTATAATACTCTTATTATTTTGTAGTTTATAATATAATCATTTTCCCCATCACTTTCTGTACATGTACTTCTATGAATGACCCCTTACTTTATCTGAAATTCAAAATATACTCTTTAAATTGCCATTTTACACACATATAAATGTGTATATATATATATACACATGTGTACATATGAATGCATTTATATAGTATATGCATATATTCACATATTATAAATACACACACACACATATATATATATATATATGCAGATATGCATATATATGATGTGCATGTGTATGTGTGTGTCTGTGTGTGTGTGTGTGTGTCTGTTTGTGTGTGTGTGTGTCTGTGTGTGTGTGTGTGTGTGTGTGTGTCAGTGTGTATGTAGTTATATGCATGCAAGTTTTCTCTTCTCCACACTACTATATCCATTGATGTTGACCTTCTCCAGGCAAATATTTATTTACAGCAGAATCCTACTATAGGATTTTCATAGAATATCTGCAACTAATTCTTTTTAAAGTATTACAAAAATAGGACCAGTAGAAGCACCTCAAAACTCCATCTATGAAGCCAATGTAATGTAAAACAGGCAAAAAAAAAAACCCAGATAATGGCAAATATTCCCGATTAATATAGATTAGAATTATTCAATCAGACACTTGAAAGTGAATACAGCCATAGCAAAAATGTGTGAAATGTGTGTTTCTGCCTGTCCGTATGTGTTTCTTGTACTTTTTCCTCAGTACTTTTTTCTGCGTGTTTGCTTTTTAAGTTTTGTTTGGTTTGCTTGTCATTATTATTGTTATTAATATTATTTTCATTACTACTATTAATAATATTATTACTCGTGTTTTTTTTCTAACTCATTAGAAAAAGAAAGAGTATGTATTTGGTTTAGTGTAGAGATGGGAAGGATTTTGGAAGAGTTGGAGTAGGGGAATTCATATTCAGGTTATATTGTATGATAAAAGTCTATGTTCAACAAAATAAAATAGAAGTTATATTTTCTCCATGTCCAAATTGGCTTTGTCTTGAAAATGTAAGCATAGTTTAACTTATGGATATCAATAAGTGTAATAAATTACATATGGATTTAAAGACAAAATTCACACAATGTAATCAGTAGATACTCATTAATATTGTAATTTCTGTGGCTAGCTACTCTTCAAAAATCATTTTGAGTTAACCATGAGAACAAAAATTTTGGAGACTTTGAACAGTCCTTTCCTTACTTAACTCAGCAGGCACTTACCTCATGATTTTACAGTAATGAATGGCATTCATGTATAAAGTATGGAATACTGAATTATTCATGCTTTCAAAAATAAAAGACCCTTTCATGACAAATTAAATTTGTAGCCTGGCATTGGTGGCACACGCCTTTAATCCCAGCACTCAGGAGGCAAAGGCAGGCGGATCTCTGTGAGTTAGAGGCCAGCCTGGTCTACAGAGAGAGATCCAGGAATGGCACAAAGCTACACAGAGAAACCCTGTCTCGAAAAACAAACAAACAAAAAAATTAAATTTGTACTTGAGGCACCACATATGTTTATATCCATGTATCTTGGTATCTTTAAGTAATTACAGATTCTACTGCCATGCATCGTCCTGCATTCATGGGTTCTATTCATGAAATACAAATTTTAAATATGGAAACAAGATGATGTATAACATTCCTTCAGCACAGAGATCTCCAAAGACCTTGGAGCACATTGAATCACAAGAGTGTATAGTACACATTCCATATCCTATTTTCAAGTCTCTAAACATTCAGGACCCTCTGTATTTTCCAATGCTTACTCAGAAATATTTCTCTGGTCTCTCAGTATTTTTTCATTGACTCATCTCTGTTACTTCCTTTATTGTCTCCTTTTTTCAGTAGTTTAGTTCAAATAGGATTTTTTAATAATCCAGTTGAAGTTCTCCAAATTATTTCTTCTGAGGAAACTTCTCCAGTTTAATCTTGTTTGCATTCCTTTTGGGTGGAGTAATTCCACACCTATTTTAGTTTCCACGGTAACAATATGCATTTCAGTAATATGTTTCATTTGATGTAAAATCCCCTCCCTGTTTTCACTATTTCTTTCTTCTTTTCTAGAAATAAATCTTTAAGTGATTTTAGAATGACCTGCCTGTTTATTCCATGTGTAACTGAATATTTTAACACATCAACTTATATCTAAGTTAAGCATCTTAAAAGTGTCTATAAAATGTACTGTTCTTATTTGCCGTGGTTCTGAGGATGTCTTTTACTCTGGTGATTTTTGTAATTTTTGAGCCTTTGTAGCTTCATGATATTTTACATGGAGTGATTCTTTAATAACTTAAAATGCTTGAGAAGCTTTAGTGGGAAAATCATCTATAAAAAGCAGCATGCAGCTCGTAATTTTTTAATAATGAGGGTTATTTCTCCTGTTGTTTTTATTAAAGTTACAGCTCTTATTAAAAAAAAAAACATTGTAAAAGAATACAGAGGCATTGGGCCAAAAAGAGGCACTATAATTTAGAAAAAAATACCACATTCTTAAGCAAGTAAAAATTTCATTCTTGTTGTAATAAATGTAACATCAAGAACCATGCAGTGAATGTGACTAGGATAAAAGGCTAAGCATTAAATACAGAAGAAAACGAAATATAGCCAGCATGTTATTATATATTAATAATTACATATGTATTAATATTATTGAAATAATATTTTCACTTTACTACATGTAAACTTGTATATAACAAAAAATAATAAAATCAGACAGAGTAATTTTAGAACATGAAGAAAAAATGACATAACACAAGAACAATGAAAACCACATACTTCATTTTATATTTTTTGACAAGGTTTTATTAAATTTGATCAGATTATGCAACCCCTCACCACAGAATAACTGGTGTGATTCATGAGTGATTGATATGCATTCTTTCCTGTATAAAAAATATTCCCCACTGGGTATATTGTATAAGTTTTGAACAAATCTTTCTTAAATAATTCCAAATCAACTCCAGGATAAGCAAAATTTGATATCTTAGTTCTCTTGAGTAACTAAACATTTGAGATAAAATTACTCTCAGCGAATGATGCACCTGATGTTTAGTCTCTGGTCTCTGTCTCCAGCTCTCAGGTAGGCAGAGGAAACAAGGATTATGGAATTGGTCAAATAACAACCCCATGATGTGGGATTCCTTCACAACAATTTTGTTGCTATTGCTTGTGAGGCAAGGAGAAACCAAGTAAGCTATCTCCTAAGGCTCAAGTGAGATTCTTCACGAGAGAACAGGGAAGATGTTCCAAGCAAGCAACAAAATAAAACAAATACATAAAAAATTATGCTTGAATTTTACTTCCCATTACTGTAATTCATTTATAATTTTGATAGGTTTTGATTAACACTGACAGTCTTAGTTCCCATTTCTGCAACAAAACACTATGACCAAAGCAACGTGGGAAAGAAAGATTATTTTGATATCACTTCCACACCATAGTTCATTTTCAAAGGAAGTCAGGACAGGAACTCAAGTAGGAAAAGAACCTGGAGGTAGGGGCTGATGTAGAAGCCATGGAGGGGTACTGTTCACTAGCTTGCTCAGCTTGCTTTTTTTAAAAATAGAACCCAGGACTACCACCCAGGCATAGCATCACCCACAACAGTGATCAACCACTATCAACCACTAAATAAGAAGATGTCCCTCAGGCTTAGCTGCAGTCTGATCTTACAGAGGCATTTTAATCATTTCTTAATCATTTGAGAGGTTTTCTCCAGTCAAATGACTTTGGTTTGTGGCAAGCTGACATAACACTATTCAGTGTAATTAACCCCTCATCAACTTAACACACAAACATTACTATTAAGTTACAATCTTTCCTTTCTTGTTCATCCCCAAGAGGATCCATTAATATAAGTATCACAATATAAAATATTATACAAATTTAAAAAGTCTGAGTCTCTACAAATTCAAACACTTTAAAATCCTGTCTTTTTAAAGTTCAAAGTCCTTCATGAAAGCTAAAATATCTTTAAAAATTTACTCTCTCAAATGTGGACTATTGTAAAATAAAAATTAAATAAATACATTCTTACTTCAAGAGGGAAGAACCAAGACACAGTCACAGTCAGATCAAAGTAAAACCAAACTCCCAACAGTGTAAATCACCATGTCCAATGTCCATGATCCACTCATCAATTTCTGGAATCCTCTATAGGACTTGAGTCACTTCACTAAGTCTTCCTTTGTAGCACACAGCTTGTATTCTAACATTGGGCAAGCTCCTCTCTACTGCTGCTTCGTTCTTGGAGGCCATCCATAATACTGGCACCTCCAAAATGCTGGGTCTTCTGCTGAAACTGAGCTGCACTTTTACCAACAGCCTCACCTGGGCTCTCTTCAAGGTGGCAAGCCTCAACCTCTCTGTATGAACACTTCAGTCCTGGGCCTTCAACTGCCACTGAGACTGCACCTTCACCAATGGTCTCTCCTGGCCTCTCACAGTACCAAGCCTCAGCTGCTTTCCATGACCCCTTCATGTCTTTAAAAAGACTACCACCTGGGTGACTTCTCATCATTGCTTAATCAGCCAGCTTTTTTTTTTTTTTTTTTTTTTTTTTATAGAACTCATGACCACTAGCCCAGGGATAGCATCACCCACAATGGGTTGGCACCTCCACAATTTATAATTGAGAAAAAGCTTTAAGGCTTCCTACAGCCTGATCTTATGGAATCATTTTCTTAATCAAGGTTTCTCCTCTCAAATGCCTTTAGTTTGTGTATAGTTGACATAGCTATGCAGCATACTAAGTAAAGTCAAATTGTTTGTCTCTTGATGCCAATACTGAAGGGTAAATTCATCTTCTTAAATCTAACAAAGTAAGCTCCTATCATAGATTTAAAGTCATTGACTATTGTATTAATTTGTAACAATGTATTAATACAGATTCATCTTAAAATATTATTAACTTCACTTTTATTTCTATTTAAACGTAGCCTTTTTTCTATTCCTAAAAGATTTGTTTACTCAAGCCTGTATTTATAAATTTGTGGAATTTTGTACACTTATTATCTCCCTGTTTGATTTCAAAATAGTTTTATTTGCTAGATAATATTAAAATATTGAAGGTCTAGCATATAAAGCATTATCAATACCTGCTTTGTGCTCATGTCTATTAATGAACAAGAAGTTAATTCTATAATACTTAACAAGAAATTTGCCAACATAAATTGGTAAATTTTTCATCAATGTTTAGCAATATTTTTTTTTGCTTTCTGCTGTTTTACATTTAAAAAAGTAAAATAGATCATTTTCTCCATCAATGAGTGGCAAAACGTCTGCTGTTCCCATCAGACAGGAGGCCTACAACAGAACAAAATACTGATACCACTAAAGTCCAATTTGGTGAATGCTGAGTTTTATTGGGATTTCATAAAGGAGCAGAAATGACTGAAAGAACACTGTATCATCAAGGTCCACTCAGCACAGGTAATAGTAAACAAAGGCTGGAGACCTAGAGCAAGCTGTAGAGCCTGGAGGCAGCACAAATGTGTTCCCTCCAAGTGACTGAGTTGGTCTCAACTTTCTCCAGGATGCTAATCTCAACTTTGCTTCCTTCAGACAGCTGGCCTGATCTGGCCTTTGCAACTTAGCTAGTTTGGGAATGATTCCCAACAGTTTATTTTGCATATTGTTGGAGGCAGTGGGAATAGAAACTCTGGTCAGTTTTAGGGACTTTTTGCACTTACTTTGAGTTGTTTACTTTCCTATTTAAGGAACTTTCCCTGCAGGATGAAGTATGTAAATCTTAGAGGGAACTGTAATACAACTCACTCCCTTCAAGTCCTAACATCACCACCCACCAGCCACTGCTCTCTTTCAAAAACATGGCTTCTTTATCTTTGTTATTGTTACACACCACACACACACACACACACACACACACACACACACACACTCCTAATTATGTAAGTATGACAACCTACAGAGTTGGTGTAGTGTAGCTTGGGTTTTTCTCTCCATCTCCTGCCAAGCCCCATGCAGTCCCACATCCCACATATAAAATATTCACTTAGATGCTTATATTACTTATAAACTATATGGCTGTGGCAGGCTAGCTCAGTTGGTAGAGCATGATACCCTTAATCTCAGGGTCATGGGTTCAAGCCCCACATTGGGCACCATTTGTAGCTTGGGTTTTTCTCTCCATCTCCTGCCAAGCCCCCACAGTCCCACAACCCATGTATAAAATAATCACTCAGACACTTATATTACTTATAAACTGTATGGCATTGGCAGGCTTCTTGTTATCTACTTTTTTATCTTAAATTAACCCATTTCTATTAATCAATAAGTTGCCACTTGGCTTGTGGTTTACCGGTACCTTACATCTCACTTGTCATGGTGGCGGCTGGCAGGTCTCTCTCTCTCAGCCTTCCACTTCCCGGAATTCTCCTCTCTCCTTGTCCCACCTATACTTCCTGCCTGGCTACTGGTCAATCAGTGTTTTATTTACTAACCAATCAGAGCAACACATTTGATATACAGAACATCCCACAGCAGTGTAGTCTTGTTTGTATGCATATAATTTGAGCACTGACCACTTGGTATTAAGGGTCTCATCTCTGAGAAAAACTGTTTCTCCTGTTTTCAACATTCCTTCATTTCAGGTATTGTTTTGATGTGTGTATAGGGCCATATGAGATCTCACCTCCTTCCATGTGAGCTGGTCTAGACATGTTGCATTTCTTCAGATCTTACTTAGGCAGCCATAATGTTTAGGTACCACGAGTGAAGCTTCCCTGTAATTTCTAGGAGACAAAAATATCAAAGCAGATATTTAAGGTCCTGTGGCTTCATACAATCTTTCTGGCACCAATACTCAATCTTCTGGAATAGTCCTTGACATTAGGTAGAGAAATCACATTATAGAATTATCAGTTTGGAATGGCAACTCCACTCATTTTTTTCTCTGCATTTTGACTAGTTGTGGCTTTCTGTAAGGACATCCATCTGTTGAAAAGAGAAAATTTTTTGATGAAGAGGAAAAAGGTAAAATAATTTTAGGGGTGTATATACACATGTATACATACACACATATGAATATGAGTATGAATATATATATATATATATATATATTCTACTTGGGATGATAATAATACCCCCAAGAGCCATGAATTATATAACAAAATGGCCAATACCAGTCATGTGAAATACTCTTTCATGTTGTTGGTCAGGGGGACATTCAAAACAAGATGAGATACACTATTGCTCTTAAACCTGAGTTGGAGCTGTCTTGAAAGACTCCCCCACGAGGATTAACTTCCATAGTACTGGAGGTTTCTATGTAAGCATCCAAGCAAGAGACACAAGCAATAGTCCCATCTAGCTTCATTGCCTAGGGACCACAACAACAATCAGCACAGCACAATAATGCTAAGGGTGCAATAGTGGTGTTCCTATCTTGGCAGTAACCATCAGCTATCTCATTGCACTTAAATCCTATCAACATTAGAGAGCTTATACCTTGTATTGGAACCCTATTCAAACACCCAGGGTATGTGACCTCATGGATCTTAGAGAAGCACTTACTGCTACTTTACAGACCAGCTTAATTCTTAACAGTATTCTAAGTATTTATCCTTTTTAGTTCTTCACTGTCATCATATTTTTACTTATTTAGAGGTACTTCAGAAAAATAAAATAAAGTGACAAGATGAACATACAGAAGTAGTTGCTTTTACTGATTCTTGACTCACTGGGTACAATTCCAAAAATAACATAAATCATAACGATTTGGAATTTGTTTTAAACAACTACTTTAGCCAGTAATGAAATTACTTTTCAAACATACTCCACAACTAATATCATCTCCCTTAACTTCAGTTCTTTGAAATTGGTGTATGATATTATATGACTTACTACAAAACATTAGAGAAAAGCTTAAAACAAGGTTAAATGAAATTTACATGTCTTTTTTATAATGTAGCACATAAAGGTGCTATTATGTTAACATCGCAATAAATGTTTAAACTTGCCATAAAGATGTTATTGATCCTTAATGATTAAAAATAGGAACAGCCCCAGCCAGGCAGTGGTGGCACATGCCTTTAATCCCAGTACTCGGGAGGCAGAGCCAGGAGGATCTCTGTGAGTTCAAGGCCAGCCTAGGCTACAGCATGAGATCCAGGAAAGGTGCAAAGCTACTCAGAAATACCCTGTCTCAAAAAAAAAAAATAGGAATAGTCCCAGACAAATTAAAATATAAATGGAAATATGAATTTTCAATCATTGTTTTAGAAGGATATAAAATATAGCAAAATGTATTTGCTGCTTTTTTTCACACTTAAAACAATATATATATATATATATATATATATATATATATATTTAGACTAATCAATGTAAAACTATAGAAGTTGAACATGTTTCCAATAGTCGCAAATTATACTTTCTTAATGGATACTAGGAAGTTGTTTCTGTTATGCTGTTACTGTGAAAAGGCATTTCAGTCATTTAATTTGGGAAGGTGAAATCAGTTTTCCCTTAGTTGGCTGGAGTTCTCTTTCTTCCCTTGGCATATCCTATTACAGCACATACTTCCAATGTAAATGAAGTTAAATTGTCTCTCTTAATGATTTATGCATGACTTTGAACCATGTGTTTTATTTCTAAACAAATAGAATATAACATCATTGTTTCTAATGGTATTTCACTGCTTTAATACAGTTACACAATAAAATAGAAGATGACTAATTTGCTTAAAACAGGATTGTGATATATTTGAACATTTTATTTTATTTTATAGTAAAACCCATCCAGGTATTTACTGCACACAGTACACTACATATTTCCCTCACATATACATCAATAAGCTTCATGATTTCTAATGTTTTATTTGTGAATATACATGTAAATATTTGTTAAAATAAATGTGTATATAAATATATAAAATAATATATAACAAAACCTATCAACACAGTGTAGTCCATTTGAAATTATTTTACATGCTTTAATTAAAGAAAAAGAAGTGAATAATGTTTTATATTCTTCATGTAAGTGAAAGGTAAGTGATTTGAGGGAAAGTTATTTATTTTAAATTACTCTTAGCCTTAAAAGGGATTTTATACAAACTTCTTAATCTTTTTATTTAAGAGTTAGATAGAAAAAGGGTTGGGCCTCTGAAATGGCTCATTAGAATAAGGTGTTTTCTACTAAATGTGATGACCTGAGGTCCCACGTGGTTGAAAGGCAAACCAAGCTACAGTAAGATGTCCTTTGTCCTCTATATCTATACCTTGGCTTTTGTCCATGCCTACAAATGCATGTAAACCTACAGGCACATTTACATGCAAAATAAAAGTGCAATCCATTTGAAAACAATACAGAACAATTTCAGAAGTGTGGCACTGGAGGTATAGCAATAAATGTAGCTGCCTTTCAAGATTGTTTTCTCTTTATTGAAAGAAGATTTTCATTCATACAATATATTCTGTTTAGAGTTTCTCTTTCCCTCACTCCTTTCAGATCTGTCCCAATCCCCAACCATCTCAATATGCACAATTTCTCTCTTATTAGAAAACAAAAATCTACCAAAATATTAATAATAGTAATGAAATAATATTATTAATAATATAAAAGAAAACCAGACAAGCCAGAACAGTGCAAACCAAAAAAAATAAACAGAAACAAGAGTCAACATAAAGCACAAGAAGCACATACATACTTGGAGACACACATACATGCATTCATACATACTGAAAACCCATACAAACAAAATCAGAAACCATAGTATATAATATCTGTAAGGATAAACAGGAAAATGCCATCACAAAGCATTATGAGACAAAAAATAAAAGTAAAACCCTCCAAAAATACCATTGAGTTTGTTTTGTGTTGGCTATCTGGGCAATTCTTCTGTCTTTAAGTGTGGTTTGTATACTTAGTAAGAGTAAGTGGGGTCTTTCTATCAAATCCCTCCACTCAAAGCTCAGTGAACTTCATGGAAGAGAAGGAAAAAATTTCTAAGATCCAGTAGGGATGGAAGACACCAAGGAAACATGTCCTTCTAGACACATCAGCACGTACACACCTATGTCCAACAGTGACCGACACAGCATGCACAGGACCTGCATAGATCTAAACCAAGCAGGATCCCTGTGGTAAGAGGGGAAACAGACGAAAAACTTCAACCCTAACTCAGGAGCTATCTACAACTGATAATGGTCTGGAAAAAAATAGCTTTATCCAAAGATTTTATTTGTAAAGGTTGATTTCAGATCAAGTTGATACAATGTAGGGAAGTTAATTATATGAGAATGAAATTTGAATTATGTGTGACTGGCTTCCTTCTTTATTGTACAGTCTGTTTTCAGAGTGGAGTCATTATTGGAAAATATATATTTTCAGTCATAAAGTTGGAGGAATAGCTTATGAAACAGATCTATTTAATAATGTGTTCATTTGTAGTCATACTTTATGTCATGGACTTTCTCATGCTGAGGGAAAATTTTCCATATGGCATAAATATTTAAAGAAATGGTGATTACTTCTCTCTGAGCTTATTTACTTTCTTATTCAAGAACCACATTTAAATAATGTTAAGCAACAAAGCAGTAAATGTGTAGCAATAAAAAGTTGTGATTGATTTTTGTATTTAATGTCCCCTCCAGAAGTAAAGCAGAGTCATCACATCAAGAACACAAAACCTTACCTTTATTAAGTAGATGGGTTATAACACAGAGAAGCACACAGCAGTAACCATTATGATTTGTAGCAAATGAGTGGCAGGTATCAAATGACATACTTCTTAACTTGAAGCTGTTAATATTAATATCAGTGTTGCTGCTACCACAGTCTGTCAAGTATTTTTTTTTAATATGCCATGTTAATGAGATAGAGAAAATGCCAAAAAAAATATTTTGACCCACTATATTAGTTATTTTTCAGTTGCTGTGATAAAATGATAACTAAAGACAAGTTAAGGAAAAAACATAGTTAATTATAGCTTATTGCTCTATGGGATAATGATCATGATAGTGCAGAGAAGCAAGGTAGTGGGAAAAGAAATGGAAGAGTGATCTTGAATCACAAATGAAAATCACATCATGAATCACAAAAAGGAAACAGAGAATGCCAGCTAGAGATGTGTCAAGAACATATACACACAAAGACTATCTCCAGTTATATAATTCTTTTATGAGCCAAACCTAACCCTCACCCAAAGAGCACTACCAATTAGGGAAAATATTTTCAAACACTGAAATTTATAGGGTGACATTTCCCCTAAAAACCTCCATTTATACCCATATCATGAGACCCCCCCAGAGTCTGAGCATATGCTAAAGCAAAGAGACTTTATTGCAAGCTCTAGCTTGGGCTCTCCATCTGTTCTGACACATTGGTTGGATCAGGGAGAGTATCAAGCTCATTGATGCAGAGATTTTAAGAATAAAGGATGGGAGATGGTTGGGTGACTCTTGAATCAGGTGGGTTGTTGAACTCGTAATTGGGCAGGAGAGAGGCAACCAAAGTCTTGTCAAACAGTGATTTGCACTGGAATTATTGCAAGGAAATTGGCAACCTATAAACAGATTGTGTAAGCTATCCTTAATGTTCTAGAGTATTTAGTACTTATTTATTTCAGTTGTCAATGGTAGTCCTCAGGGTATAGTTTGTATCTTTTCCTGGTTATTGGGAGGTATTTTCCTGGTAATGGTGAGGCCTAGTCCCAGTATTGTTAGTCTGCAGCCTGTCATGGCAGCATTAATGTTAAGTCAGGCCTCCTCAATCCATATTTCATTCACTGGTCCCATAAGTTCATGGGTGCATCATAATGCAGAACGCATTTAGTTCCTACTCAAAATTCCCCCATAATTTTTCACAGTCTCAACACAATTTAAAACTCTGAAGTCCAGATCTCATCCTCAGCTGGGCTCCAGAACTCAGGAAGCCAGAACCCTCTCCTTACTTAAAACATCACCAGAGTTAGTGTTCTTCTCCTAATTTGTCAGCCACCACATTCACTGTGCTGATCTAGGACTGCCTGAAGTCTGAACATGGAGTTCTAACCAGAAGTTCAGCCAAGGAATCTTAGTGCCAATTCATTACCAACTACACACCCACAAAACTCTGCCTGCCATCTTGCTCACTGCTGTACTCAAGACCTCTGGGAGCAAGGAACCAAGATAAATTTAAGAGATCTCCATCTTTTGGTTCTGCTTTTGTGTATGTGTGTGAGAGAGAGGGAGAGAAAAAGGAAGAACATGAAGTTAGATGGGAAAGGAAAGATATCTTAGTGGAGTTGAGGGAAGGGAAAGAATATGATAAAAATATATTGCGTGAAAAATTAAAAACATAAAAAAGCAAAAAGATGTAACTCTAGTGTTAGCTCATTCCTGTGACACAGTGACACAGACTACTTACCTGTGCTTCATGGCACAATACCACCCAAGTTTAGTACTCCCACGGTTGCTCATCTCAATCGATCTTTAAGCCAGGCCCACATCATCCTCTGCTCTGCTTTAGTCTGATGAAGTCTGTGTGATCTTTATTTGCCTGACACTTCCACTGCTCAGAAATATACCCCATGTCTGACAAACAGGGCTCCCTTCTAGCCTGACTAGCCAAACCTCCAGGTTCTGAGATATTGGCACCTACATTTAAGGCACACAACCAGTCAAACAATACCCATCTCTCATCATAAAAACAGTATAAAAGTTCAAGACAGTATTGACCTGTCCTGTAGAAGAAATTTCCTCCAATGAGAATCATATAAATGGACCACAGGACATGGGAATTAAAAGAATCATAAACTTAATTAAAGAATTCAAGTAGATTAGTGAAAACACAAACAGCTCAGTGAACTTAAAGAAAATAAACATTTGAGTGATTCACAATAAGGCGTAACATAAAAATGAATAAAATGACAGATGCTTTAGGATATAAGAACTTAAATAAATAAATAGAAATATTGAAAAGCATGTAAGCTTAATGAATGCCAAATTGATGAACTTTATCCCACAATTAAAAAACTAATGGAAAAGCCTCATAAATAGAATAGATTAAGTTGAACATACAACAACATCGGGACCCTATAGACAAACTAAAGGAATTAAGCCATACAAGCAAAATATATGATGCAAAAAGAAAAAAATATATATATAAGTCACATAGAAAGGAACCCTGCTCAGAATAATTGCTGATTTTTCAATGGAAACTTTGAAACTCAGAAGAGCCTGGAATAATGTAATACAAGTTCTAAAAGAACATAGATTCCAACCTAGACTATTGTACCCAGAAAAAAACTACCTGTCATAGTTGAAGAATGACTTTCAATTAAAAAAAAAAAAGACAGGCTAAAAGAGTTCATGTCCATAAAACCAACCTTAAAGAGAATACTGGTAGCAATATTTTGGACTGAAGAAAGAAATAAGTATAGCGAAGGAACACTATGAATAAAGCCAATGAAATTATAGTTACTGAAAAACCAAGTTCAACTAATAAGATAAACAGCAAATAACCAATCATAACCAGTAAAATTACTGAAGTCCACATTCACAGTTCAATAATAACTATATATATTAAAGGCCTCATCAGACATCTCTAGCTGCATTTATCTTTATCTGTCCATAAGAAGAATAGTACCTATGTCATCTCTTGTGATTGAAGGGCTTTTAGCTGGCTTCTAACGTGGAAAGATCATATTGTCATCAGTGGCATGTAGAAGCTAGCTCTGCAGTGCCGTCTCTATATGACCAGTCTGTGGTGGACATCTACCACTGAACTCCTAATGTAACTTAATTGCTTTCCACAGTCAACTGTCATTGTAGTCATTGTGAAGAAACTAACACACTGGCCTTTTCTAGGAACACAAATTATTAATATATTCTTATATCTTCACTCTGGTGTGACTGTGTTCACTTCCTCTACTTTTAACCAAAGATGTTCTGAAGGTTTACTTCATTAATTGTAACATTACATGAATTTGTCAGAATATATTCTGAGGGGCTTTCAGAATATAAAATCCTAGTTATATGAAAATACTCAAATACTCCCCAAAATCTATTATTTATTTTTGAAATACAGACACATACAAACACAGATGAGCATGCATATACATAAGCACACCCAATCGACTTGATACAATTAACATGCTCCGCATCTCCTCCATTCCAAAATGTCTTCTTTTAGAAAATGAGATAATGATTTTGTTTATTATCCTGAAACCTAAATAAAGAAAACACCATATTTCCTATAAAGTATATTAATTAAGCTTCTTTAAACAAAGTATTGCAGCACACTTCTTGTCAGAACAGGGCCCAAGAATGGGGTCCTTTGAGAGGAAATCTTAGTGCTTGTGAGAAAACTCCAAGGAAACAAGACGGAGAGTCATGACCTCAGTCTCTTCAAAAGCATGAAGTTGTTCTTAGAATATGTTTTTCTGCCCCTCTCAGGTATAGCAGATATGAGCGTGCTTACTTCAAATCATCCATTATAATTGGCTACTGCTATTTGATTGTATGTCCCATTGGAGAAACAAGATTTTTTTGTCACATGAGGGTTGTTCACCTCATGTAGCTTACCTAATATGTGTGGTTTGTCCTTGTAATTAGACACTTCCCTCATCTGACTATTCTTAACCCTCAAAGTTTAAGTGGTCAGATACTCTGAATAAAATTAGCTATTGCATGAGACTTTAGTCTGCCTCATTTATCAACTTCATTCTCCCAGATCCCACCATCCCTATAGCACTTAACACTTTTAGTGATAGACACACAATAATTTCAAGGAATTTTGTTGTTGTTGTTGGTTTGCTTTCGATCAAGCCTTATATACCCCACTGAAATTTCATTCCTTTTACTCTCATTTCGATGCCTCTGGGATTGCAGATGTTCTTATAACCTTCTTTCAAATTCTACTACATTCTACAATCAAATCCTGTTCTTGATATCTAAGCTTTAACCTACAAAGTGCAGGATATGAGTTCTGACACAAGAGGGTGTGGAGCTAGATGTTCTAGTTTCCATACATTGATTTGAATTTTTTAACTGGTAGATCTGAGCCTCTCAGGTCAATTAATAACAAGCACACATCAAGGACATCAAGTTCTACTATTATTATGACTGTGATCTCTCCTGCTTCTCTCAGTCTCAGAAGATATCACAAAGCTAGTGCAACCTCTTCATGATTTATCCCATTCAGGCACATCATAGTTGAAGTCTTAACAACTGCTTTGCAATATAACTGTCAACATTACACTTCAAAACAGTGATTAGATCTTACCATCCAGAAATCACATCCCTAGGGACATTATCCTAGGCTGACTACTGATAGGCATTGCCTTAGACTAAATATTCTAGAGATGTTATTTGATAGAAATATTTTTGGGAGGTACCGTATCAAGAAAACACTTTTAGGAAACAGAAAAAAAGTGGTAAAACAATATAGGCCAGGAGGCAAACTGCAAACAATAATGGCATGGCAGGTAGAAATTAGTTTTGGCCTGATCCCATGTTGAAGCTATAATGCACAACTTGGTAACTTCCATCAAATTACCTTGAACCTTATGGGAGTTAGTCACCAGCTAAAGTCAGCCATTAAACATATAACTTTCTAGTGAGATGGGTGACATGAAGGTGAGAGCAGACCTTTGAAGAAGCAGTCAGGTATCATTTTTGTTGTATTAAGCATGAGTCTCAGAGTAGCAGGACAATACATGTACCAGCTCAGAAGACCTAGAAAGAACAATTACAGCAACTTTTAACATGTAAAATTAAGATGGCAAATTATTAAGACTTGACTTCTGGTAAGCATATGGCATATACATTTACAAATAAATGAAATGGCTTGAATTTGAAATCTATATAGTTTTTAGTAAAGCTGAGATAAATTTACAGAACAGGGGACAAGGAAGGATAGTTAAGAGATTTAACATCTTAATGGCAGAGCTACTGCTAATTTTCCACATCTTACTTGTGAGTTTCATATATCTTCTTTGAAGGCAAATGCATCTTATGACACTCCAAAAATATAGTCTCCTAATCTGAAACTGTATTTTACATTCAATGTATATTGAAGTAATTCTTTTATGGAAAAATCAACTAAATGATTATTATTCAATAATCCTCATTTACCCTTGGGAATGTTAAATGATGAAATGGTGTGATATTATTACTTACCCAAACAGGAAGTAAATCTTAGGCTAACTAGATATGTCTACATTTGAAAACATCAGCACTCTGTACAATCCAGCACTATATTCATGCCCTGCAGCTACACAATGGGAGTAAACTAATTAAAAGACTGTTGTTAGGAGTAAGCTCAGAAGCCAACTTACATCACCTCAGGGCTGCTTCAGGATTTTGTGGTGGATAATAAAGAAATGACTTTCCTGAAACAGGTCCACTTTGATCAAATTAGTGATTTGTAGGATTGCTCAATGAGATGCTGTACTACCCAGAGATAAAATAACTGAAGGAGACAGAATACTTTACCAGTACACATTCAAAGGAAATCACATTTCTTAGACTAAATTCAGGGATAATCACATTTCCTGCAACGTTAGAATATCTGAGATTTATCCTGAGGATTCACAATGATTTTATATATCTCTATTTTCTTTCTTCAACTATTGCCTAGTAAGTAAGGAATTTGAAACTTCTTTATTGAATTGACCTCTAGGAAAGCAAATCACATCTAGAAGACATGTGAGTGAAGGGAGGAAAGGAAATGAAATTTAGGTGTAGCCATGTGGGAAGATATGTTTTTCTTTCTTCTATACTATTATTGTATTACTCTTATATGGGTGGAACAAAAAGAGGAGAAGGATATGAAACAGCAAAGGTCAACAAGTAATAAATTACCACATGTTTCTAAATGTTAATTTGAAATATACACTTGGAATAATAAAACAATAAAGACTAATCATTTAAAAACATCTATGATGGCTTGGTAATATATTCTGCTGCTGCATGGAAGTGCATTGTCACAATAACAATAAAAAAAGTAATGTTGAAGCAACTATTTTTTTAATGCCAATCCTTCATCCTCCCACATGAGCACACTGTAGGAGAAGGGTCACTTCTCCAATATTTCTGATGAGACACAATAATATGCATGTCCTTCACTGGAAGATCTAAGGAGATATGTCACAAGTTACTGACCAGCAATTCTACAAAATAATTTGAGTGTAAGTTTCAAGTTGTCATGATCCTAAATCACTAAGAAAAATCTGAGAAGCTGTTCTAAACTAAAGAAAATGAATACACATGGTAATTAAATGCAATGTGATACACTCATTTGAATCTGGACAAAATGGAAAGAAAAGAATACTTTCAGAAAAACGGATTCCTTTTGAAAAATACCTTTGGATTAGATCATACTATCATTGCACTGTTGATTTTGGGGCTTCAGAGACTTTGGGTACTGTAGAATTGTTACATGAATCTTCTCTTGTTTTTAGAAACAAACTTTTAATGAGGAAAAGAGTCTCTAAAGCATAAATTGTTTTTATTTATTCTGAATAAATGGAATTCATTTTTATAATAATGATAATTTCACAATTTCTGAGGAATTTTAATTACATAAAGCACTTTTGTACCAAGTGAATGATAATATTACAAATGAATGATATACAGAAGGCAAGCCCCTTAAAATCTCCAAAACACAAAGGTAAGTCAAATGTGTCTACCACACTACTTTCCTTGGGAGATAGGATTCCAGATTCAGCTTCCAATCGCATGCACATATAATCAGAACTGTAAGTGCTATTGTACAAGTTAGGGTGAAAACTTCCTGCACTCTCAGAATTAATGAGAAGTATCAGAATATGACTGGCAAATATTAACCTCACTTTAACTAATATCATTTCACATAATTATATCACAGATATAGATTTGCCTTTTGGTTATGACAAGACATGATAAATAATTACTGTCCCCATTATTGTCCTTGAGCTGCTCATTTCCTGTCACTTTGCTCTGTAGAGCTCTTTAGTTTGGGATGATGTGATGCAAACCATCCATCAAACATTGTGTTTCTGTCATACAGAAAAAGGTTTAGCAAAGCATAATAATATAAATGAAGTTTTGTTTTGTTTTACTGAATTACAGTTATAATATATGATACTAATTTCTGCTATTATGATTGTATTATTTGACATAAGATGAAATACTCACCTTAACCTAAACTTCAAAGGATAAATAAAGTTAATTGAAATTGTTCTTGCTTAAATATATTCAGGCAAGAAAAATATTTGAACAAAGTAAGAGCTGTTATTAAATAAGCATCTTATATTATAAAACATTGAGTTTTAAATTATATACAAATGTGAATTTCCCTATGTAAACTTTTGATTTATAATAATTTGCAAAACTAGAAAGTTTGAAAAACTGAGAAATCATTTTAAATTTGAGATGATACTGTCCATGTAAGATTATAATCAATTTATAGTTGAATATAATCAATTTATAAATTTATAATTTATAGATTATAATCAAGTTAGTAAATTAAATGCATGAAAAATTAAATCTTCTCTGTTTGGGCATTTATATATTAGGGGTTACAAGTGCTATTAATACAATCTGAATAAAATTAAGAAAATTTCAGTACCTAGTAAGAAGGCAAAAGATGGAAAACCAACCTGAATCCCAAATCCCACATGTTTGCTATAATCAGGATCATATTTTGGACATACCTTTTTATTTCAAAGAGTTTGGTGACAAGCTATATGTGGTGATATAATGTGTACCCTAAGAAACTTGCCTGAGGATCACAGGACAGACCCAGCCACTAGAGTAGACAGAGAGTTCAGGAAGTGGTGCCACATAATTTTAATCCCAGCACTTGAGATCTTATGACATTGCTGGGGAAGCATAAATGCCTTTAATCCTAGGAAGTATTATGGCGGGCCAGAGAAAGGTATAAAGGCATGAGAAAACAGGAACTCTCTGTCTTTAGGATGAGGATTTCACAGAGGTAAGGACTACTGGCTGTCTTTTCTGCTTCTTGAATCTTTCATCTTTTACCATGATTTCTGGCTTTTTTTTTTTTTAATTAAAAGACCATCTAAGATTCAAACAAAATCTGGCACCCAACATAGAGCCCAAATTCAAGAACAAGTTGTTTGCCTGTGTCCTTGCAGTCTCTGGCTCAGGCCCGAGCTTTATGCAGGTGGAGTCTCCATCCCATGGGGGCAGGAGTCCCAAACCCACTGGCAAAGTTGTTGTAGCCTCTCTGCAGCTAATGTCATAGGTTTATTTGGCTCCAAAAATCATAGTAGATAGACACTTTCTTGCATTCCCTTGTGCAGAGACAGGCTCTTTGGCTTCTTCTCTCCTGGTGCTTGTGGGTTCTCCCTGGATCCTCATCTTGTGCTGCTACCATACTAGGTACCTGCTTTGAAACCCACTCAGGCTTCTACTGTTCTATGAAGAAGAAGTCAGCCTCACATCTGAATCATCATTGTCAGCAGATTTAGTGAGACAATTGAGATTTCTTAAAGAGAAAATTTGGTTGAAAAAAATATTTTCACAGATTAAAAACTGGAAAACATTCTTACAATAGAAGGAGTTTGGTATCTGTTTGATAATACAATTGACTGTCTGAAAATGGAATAATTAAATGAGATAATTAATATAGATGGGATATACGTAATGTCAATTTTAAATATTATTTGTTTGATCATTTCTGTTTCATCATTTAAAAGTTAGTTAATATGAGTACAAAGATAAACATTTCAGATAAACTTATTAAAACAGATCATAGAGAAATACAGACCCAGACAGAGGAATTTAAAGGTGAACCAATCTCAAAAGTGCATTATACTGTTACAGAGGTTCTTTCACAGGGAATGTTAAATAGCCCAATCCTATGCTAATATTTTGGAAGTAATACCTTTAAAAATTGCTCTATCTATAGTTTACCATTACATGGATGATATTTTACTAGCTGATTCAAATATAGACACTTTAGAAAAAATGTTTGAAGAAGTAAAGAAAATTTTGCCTTGTTGGGAATTTCAATGGGCAACTGCTCTGAGTTCTGAAAAAGCTGATTATAGATTAAAACTGACTGCAGTGCTCCTCCAGCATGTCTCTGGTAAAATAAAACAGGTTTTTTTTGCTTATTATAACATAAAGCATATCACAGGTATACCACACAATCCTACAGGCCAAGTAGTCATAGAAAGCTCAAATGAACTCTAAAGGATATGATAAATAAACAGAAAGGGGTATCAAAGAAAAAAAAACAGAAATCAATTGCATAATGCATTATTAACTTTGAATTTTCTCAGTGCTAATGAGAAAGGAAGAACAGTTGCAGGGAGACATTGGATAATAGGGAACAAGGTTTTGTTTTGTTTCTACAGGAGAAGAAAAGCTATAGATACCATCAAAATGGATAAAGTTTCAATTTGAACAAGGGAGACCTCTTAATTAGAAGAGATGATAGTTTATCAACTAGCAGTACTAGTCAATTTAAACTAACTTATACCACTAACAAATCTTTCATTTGATCAGATATAACCTGCCAAAAGAGAATCTCCCCTAAGTTAGGATTGGGGAAGGGTTTTTGTTTTGTTTTGTTTTTTCTCTTCTTTCAGGAGAATGAAGGCAAAGTAATTTGAAGAACACTGGACAAATGTGACATCCGAAGAAAGAGGACAAAAATGTCCCCAAAAATTAGTAAATTGACCTATTTATATATCACATACCTAACAGGATAAAATTTCATAAGTCTTCCTGAATGTTTATTTCTGCTGTTCTCTACAGACAACACGAATGGTCTTTATGTAGTCTCAGTTCAATTAAAAGTCAAAGCTAGCTTTAGAATTGGAATCTGGCTCCCTTCGTCTCTAAACCCAAGCATGCTTGTTTATGAAATGCAAAATGAAAATGCAAAAATCTCTGTATCATTTCAGAAGTGATACCTGATATGGGGCAGAAGAAAAACCAAAATTAAGGGACTATTCTGTTGCTATTAATCTCATGATAGATACTTTGGTTTTATTTTGACTTTAAAACTTTTCTTAAGATATAAATTTTATATCAAAATTTATAAGATTAATATGTATAGATATTTAAACTTCTGTCATGATATTAATGTTCATATATAGTACTACCTTCCTGTATATGATTTCAAGTTTGAGTCTCTATTAGTATTCTACAGTGAACCATGAACATGCCTAACAGCAACTTTGAGGTTTCCAAAAAGATGTTGGGACCCCACAACAACAATTCCATCAGGACTATGATAATGCCATCAACCTGACAAACACAACCCAAAGATTGGCTTGGACTACAAACTGCTCAGGACAATATTGAGATTGTTACCTGAGGTGATACAGACTACTCTAGCCAGGACTTGAGACAAGCCCTATACTTCTTCATGATGAGAAGACTGGTTATCAATGATACAGCTACCTCTCCTAGGACTCGACAATTAACCCATTTTTTTTCTTTTCAGGATCCCCTAAAGATGCCTTCACCCTCAAAGAGCAGGAAGTAATTTTAAGAAGATGATACCCACATTCCCAAGAGGTGATGTGGGTGTTTTTGGTCATTCAATGAGTTATTGGTAATTGTCAATGTTTAGGGTGATTGGTTACAAGTTGTTATTGTTAATGGTCAGGAAAAAAGGCTAAACAAAGAAGATTAGATTTGGGATTCTTGTTTGAAAGAACAAAGAGGAATATGGATATAAGATAAAAGGTAGATTAATGTTGTTTGAATCTTACATGGTCTTTTAATAAAAAACCCAAAGTGAGATATCAGGGTAAAAGCTGAAAGATCAGAGAAGCAGAACAGACAGCCACTAGCTTTTACCTCTATGAAATTCTCAGCCTAAAGACAGTGAGTTCCTATTTCCTCATGCCTTATATACCTTTCTCTGCCCTGCTATACTATTTCCTGGGATTAAGGCATATGTACTACCCAAGCAAAGGCATGAGATCTCAAGTGCTAGGATTAAAGGTATGTGCCACCAATGCCTGACATCTATGTCTACTCTAGTGACTGGCTCTGTCCTCTGATACTCAGATAAGTTTATTAGGGTACAAAATATGAAACCACATTTCCCCCTTTTTGTCTAAAATATTAAATGAAGGTTATAACTAATATAAAAATCTATATTCGATTAGTACAATAACTATACACAATATATACATTCAAGAATTACATTAACAATGTTCATTCCATAAACATTTGACAGATTCAGAGAAAATACTCTATTATTTATCCTATTTGGGTGAGTCCAAAGTGTTGTACCTAATTCACTTTCTATCCTAACTTGTATTACCAACCAAAAACTATCTTTTCATGTCTTTCAAACTTATACACTTTGTACATCTTTAGTGGGCTTCTTTTCTGAATTTGTTAACAAGGAAAACCATAATTATAACTTTTTTTCTAATCGTCAACTTTTTCAGAGGCCCGTGGAGGAATTAATATTACCTAAGTAAGCAACAAGTGCAAACAAATGACTTCCAAAAAAGATGTAAAAAATGACAGAAACAGCTGGCTGCCTAGACAGTCACCCAAGATGTTTTGCAGCATTGAACATCCATCTTTGGGCAACAGGCCTAGCATATCTGATGGACTCATCTGTGAAGCTGGATTTTCTAAAGGGCCTTCCTATGTTGTCTTGGTAAGGTTCGGCAGTCCTTTCTTTTGTGTCCTGCTTGTCCATTTGGACAGCATAGTGTCAGTAGTTTAGATAAGGGCATTTTCTTGCCCAGTGACTAACTTGCCACAAAGAAAATAAACTCCATAAGGAATTTCTTCAATGCCCATCATCTTCTCTGAAGTAGATTGTTGCTGCCAAGTGCAGACATGTCTCATTGTCCTAAGAAAAGAAGCTATGTTATGAAAATATCTTAAATACCATATTTTGTAGATCTCTGAAGTATTTGAAAATGACCTGTCTATCTAAAATATATCTCTGTTTGACCCAAAAAACATACCTAACCTCACTACATGTAATTGTTGTTGGTTATCTTTGGTCTTTTTGAGGTGCCCACCACCCAGCTCCCAAATAAATCACACATGGAGGCTTATTCTTATTTATGAATGCCCAGCCTTAGCTTGGCTTAATTTTTAACCAGCTTTTCTTGGCTTTAATTCTCCTGTCTATTGTTTGCTTATGTGCTTTTCTTGATGTTACTTCCATAAATCTTACTCTTACTCTGTGGCTTGCTGGTTGTATAGATGGGTGGCTGGCCCCTGATGTACTCCCCTTCTCTGGCCTCAAGATCTTATATCTCTCCACTCAGTTTTCTCCTTCTTGTATATATATATATTTTTTTTCTCCTTCTATTTATCCTCTCTGCTTGCCAGCCCCATCTATCCTTTCTCCTGCCTTGCTATTAGCCAGTTCTTTACTAGATCATCAGGTGTTTCACACAGGCACAGTATCACAGCTTCATAGAGTTAAGCAAATGCAACATGAACAAAAGTGGCACACATTTAAATATTCTCCTACATGTAATAGGTGACTAAATACTAACTTGCATTTCTCTATATCCTAATTAGTTGTTAATAATGGTGTTCAAGGACTAGCAATTTGCTTTACATTGTTAAATAAGCTGTATGGGTATAATATCTTGAACTAGATTAGAAATATATGTACAGTATTTTCTAACAAAATCAATATTGAATTTGTATCAATCTACCTAATTTGTATACAATATACAAAAATTAAATCCAATGTAAAATATTTAAAAATTGTAGTTGCTTTCTAAAAGAAGATTCAATAATCTACCTTTTATCAGCTAAACATAGCTACAAAACCAATGAATAAGACATTTCCCTGTTAGAATTTTTCATTTTACAATAAAATAATAGACAATTGGTCAAATAAAAAAGAAGTTCACTCCTTATAAAAATAACCTGCAGGCACAGTCCATACCAGTTTGAAAAATAGGTGAATGATCTGCCTCTTAGCTGAGTTGCCCCACCCCCCAGATCCTGATCCTTAGGACACATTCTGCTATCCCACTCTTGGGCATATATCCAAATGATGCTCAACCATACCACTTGCTCAACTTCATAGAGGCCCCATTAGTAATAACCAGAATCCAGAAACAACCTAGATGCCCTTCAACTGAAGAATGGATAAAGAAAATGTGGTACATTTGCACAATGGAGTGTTACTCAGCTGTTATAAACAATGACATCATGAAATTTGAGGACAATGGATAGACCTAGAAAAAAAATCATCCAGCATGGGTTAACCCAGAAATAGAAACACAAACATGACATGTCCCACTTGTAAGTGGATATTAGCTCTAAAGTAAAGGATAACCATGTTACAATCCACAGCCCCAGAGAGGCTAAGGAACAAGGAGGGCTCAAGTGGTGATACCCCAATCTCCCCGAGAAGGGAAATAGAAGAACTTTTCCAGGAGGACTTGAGTTAGGTAAGGAAGGGAACAGGAGGGATCAGGTTGTGTGAGGGGGTTGGCACAGAGAGAACTGAAAGAGACAACCTGAAAGGGTTGAGGTCCAGTAGAAACCTGGTACAAGGGAGACTCACAAGAATCTACAAGGATGACCCCAACTAAGACTTCTAGCAATAGTGGATACCAATACCCTGAACTGGCCATCTCTTAAGACCAGGCTTCCAGTGGAGGGATTGGGACACCAACCCAGCCATAAGACCTATGTACACTCTGTACTGCCTACAAGATGTGGGAGATAAGGCTGGCACAGAGACTGTGGGAGTTACCAATCAGTGACTGTTCCAGCCAGAGCTCATCCCTGGTATTTCTCCAGGACCCAGAGACTAGATGGCCCTAAAATATAGCCAAACATGACTGGAGGGGAAAAAAGTGTCAGCATAACAATGTCTAATGATATATGGCAGTACTCAGAGAATGGTGCCTAGCCAAATTGTCAACAGAGAGGTTTTATTCAGCAACTGGTAGAAACAGATGCAGAGATTCACAGCCAAACATTGTGCTGAGCTCAGGGAATCCTGGTGAAGAGAGAGAGGAAGGATTGTTGGAGCCAGAGTGCTCAAGGAGATTATTAGAAAACCCATGGAATCAACTAACCTGGGCTTATAAGAGCTCACAGAGTCTGAACCAACAACCAGAGAGCTGGCATGTGACTGGGCCCTCTGCATATACAAGACAATTGTATAGCTTGGTCCTCTTGTGGTACTCCTAACAATGGGAGCAGGGGCTGTCTCTGATTCTTTTGCTGGCTTTTGGGAACCTACTTCTCATACCGGTTGCCTTGTCCAGCCTTAATACAAGGGGGAAGGGGTACTTAGTCTTACTGCAACTTGATATGCCATGTTTTGTTGATATCCATGGACAGCTTGCTCTTTGCTGAACAGAAACCAAGGACTGAAGAGGGAGGAGAGACAGTAAATGAGGAGGAAGGAAAAGGAGGGGAGGGAGGCGAAACTGCATTTATGACATAAAACAAATAAATTTAATATAAAAACATTTTTTCAAATTGAAACAAAAGAATGTGCTCTAACTCTTCTTCCTACAATGATAGTTAGTTTTAAAACTGACAATACGTGTTTGATATGTGTTTCTTGATTTCTATATTTTGCTCTCTCTATTTTTTTTTGTGTAGTATAAGAACTCATAATAGAAACAATTACTTTTGAAAACTAAATATATGGCATACTTGAATCAAAAATACACAAACACTAAATCACAAAGAAAACCAGAGTTTGCTTATTATTGGTTTTGGAAATCTTTTTACTACAGTCTTACTGAACTTATTTGATAAATAAAATTATACTGCTATATAAATTTCTTCAGTGATTTCCTATGACAATATAATAGAACTGCATGAGCAATTGCTTTAGATTATTGGAAAACAAAATGGTATCAAATTTTAAAAGGTGAGTTTAATTCTAGGATTTCACATCTCTATCATTGTTTCTATAATTTGAATTGGAACACACTGAAGATTGTACCAGCTAATGTTTAAAAATAATAATTTTCAACTATAAATGACAATATCAATGAAATATATTTTCTCCAGGAAAATGTTTTGTTTACTAACAGTTAAATAACACTTATCATTTAGAAATATATTAGTTACCCATTTGAGTCTTCTCAACCTAATCATACTTATTACAGATATTCTCTAATGGTTTTGCAATTTTTACTTCATAATAACAGACACTTTTTATTAGATAGCTTTGATTTTTGTTTCCTACACGTGTTAGTCTAGTGTTCTATCTCTGTGAAATATTTAAGAGCCCAAAAGGATGAATGAAACCAAGGAGACAGTGTCTCCCAGATATAACAGTAATGGTATAACATGAACTCAGAGACTGGCATCATACAGAGGATCAAGCCAGACTGAGTACCAGTTCACAGAGGTGTAGATAGCCACTATCTCCTATCCCTACCCAAGAGGCTTTCTTCAGTTGACAATTGCTTGTTAAGAAAAGTGATTATTTTTCTCCAATGGAGTGTTACTGGGTATATTAACTACAATTAAGGGAAAGCCCCATTCACGGCAGTAAATGACCAACACAAAATGAACTCAATGGTATTTTGGTAGAGGTTTTTTTTAATTTTTTATTTTTTGTCTCATGTTGATCTGTATGTAAAATTTTTATCTTACTGATAGTTTGCTAGTATACTATGTTTTCCTATTCCGTGTTTAATGGTGTGTGTGTGTGTGTGTGTGTGTGTGTGTGTGTGTGTGTCTGCCTGTCTGTCTGTCTCTATTTGTGTGCATTTCTTGTGATATTTCACTGTCTTTTAAAAAAATTTTTCTAGTTTGTTTTCCTTTTTTCACTTGTCTGTTTTCTAAACAGAGAGAATGAAGACATGGAGTTTGATGAGTGGAAAGGTAAGGAGGATCTGAGGGGAGATCAGGAAAGGAGAACCACAATCAGCATATATTGACTATATTGCCAATCAAACAAAAGCCTGAATAATGTACAGATTTGTGTAATAGTTATATTTTTTTACATTGCTTAAACATGGAGTTCCCATTTTCCTTCATAATTTTAGCATAATTATAATGGTTGCTTCAAGTCTAGTTGTTCAAAGTTAACACTTTGAAGGATTAGATAATTGTCACCATCTGTCTAATGTTCTGATTTCAGTGACTTTTTGATTTATGAAGATCTCTTTGTAGAATTATTCTTTTTTTTTTCTATCAGGTCACTTTAGTTAATGCAACTTTTCATGTTCTGTTTAAATAATCTTGAATCCACTGATTCATTCTCTAATTTCTGATCTGTGCTACTATCTGTGGACTTCTATAAGATCAAGGTTGGTATTTTCTATTTGCTATTCATCAATGAAAGACTTCTTTTGCAAAAAAAATGATACTAGCAAACCTTTTAAGCTACTAATATGACACAACTATGGATTTTTATTTGTGTATTTATCGAGATTTTGTTTTAAGACAGGGTATGACCATGTAGCATGGCTGTCCTGGAATTCCCAATGTAGATCAGGTTGAGCTCTGCCTTCCCAGTGCTTAGATTAAAGACGTACATCACTATGACCAACTATGACATAGCTGTTTCTTGATAGGATCTTTCATCATTTTGAACACACAGGCATTGCATAGGAAGGAAAGGCTTTTAGGGAGGTTACATAATACTTATGTTAAGATGTAAAATGTCAGAATAGTATGCACAAGTCCCATCATAATGGATGGATTAATTTCCTACCTCACTACCATTTGAACTCTGATCCTCTTCCGTATTTAAAGACAACTGGTGTGCATGCCAGTGTTTCTGCATTTGGAACCCCTATTTTAGATTGCCAGTTTAGGATGTGTGATCTTGTGATTAGATCTGATGACTGGCCAGAGAAAACTTTAGATATTTTAAAGCTTTTTAGTTGTTCACAAGTGAGAATCCTTGCTACATTTTCTTACCAGAGCATTACCTCTCTAGTATTCAGGATTTCTTATTCCACAGGTTGTACCACTGTATAGACGGGAACCTGTAATTCCCCAGCAGAGCTTAGTAAGGTTGAAGAATAGAATCTCCAACCTGCTCTAGATCCCAGACTCAGAGACTCTAGTCAATGGGAAGAAAGACCTGTTGTTTCAACGTATGAGCTACAAATCAAATTATTATTATTCCAAATAAAATTGATCTTATTGAAAGATACTAATTCACTGAATAATGAGGCAAATAACTATCAGATAGGTCTTGGCATCACTGTATTTAATATAAAAATATTTGAGCTGGCATGGTTATCGACTCTCCCCTTAAATGTCTATCTTCTAAGAGCATAAATATGCTAGTATTTTCATCTTAGGTATAAAACCTTAAATGTAAAAAACCAACTGTGAATATTTACTTTTCTCACTGGTGAATATGTAACCCTTTGGTTAGCTTTTGAAGAAATGCCTATACACATATATTTTCATTTCACTGCAGCTTCTCTCCCAACTAATCCAAATGATTATCTGTCAATGTGAAAGCAAGCTTAGTAAAAAGCTGGGTGATCGCCAGGTGTTGGTGGTGCACGCCTTTAATCCCAGCACTCGGGAGGCAGAGGCAGATGGATCTCTGTGAGTTCAAGGCCAGCCTTGTCTACAAAGTGACTTCCAGGAAAGGTGCAAAGCTACACAGAGAAACCCTGTCTCGAAAAAAACCAAAGAAAAAATTACGTTTTTTTAAACATATTTCACTTATTATAATATTTCTTACTTGTTAATTTTATTACATTTATGAAAATGTCTACAAAACAAATTTTTTATTTCTCAGTAATTTTAATTAGATTTCCTATGAAATATAGAATAATGGTATTCTATAAGTTTTAATTATATAGTTTGTTATTGATTGTATATTGACACTCATTATTATGAAACAGATCATAGATTCTAAAGTGTGTTCATACTTAATGCAAAATGAATCTTGAGTATCATAAATTATTTTGACCTTATTTATTAAGATAATCACTTGCCTTTAGCATTAAATCAAACTGTTCATTTGAGCTGCATTTCTTTTTGTTATAGTAGAATATTTCACTTTCAGTCATAAAAGTCTTGCCCTTTATGGCAAGTATAGCAAGGATAGGACTAAGTATCTCAAAACTAATTAAACTTCTAAAGTAGGGAAATTGTCACTGACAATTACAGAGACGCCCCCCCCTAAAAAAATCTTTGAAATTTTTCTCTTCTCTCCGCCATAAAAGAAATAAGATAAGAAATATTTTGACACCAGACAAATATATTAAAAGCATATACATCTTATAAAAGTCCCATTGATTGTGAACAATTAATTAGAATTTTTTTCTATTAAAATTTCTTTGTATTTTCCACCCAGAGAGGAGAATTTTGGCGATTAGCTGTGCTTGCTGCTTTGGTGCAAGAATGGGTGTGGTTTTTTTCCTCTCCTTTGTGGAATTTACAACATATGTATAATGTACTTGAGTATAGAAGAGAACAGCTGGCATCTGGGAAACATGGCTTCCTGCAGGAAGAAATGGACAGAAATTTCCTTATGATTTGACCTGTTTTACATTTTGCTTTTAGTTTATAGATTGCATGTTTGCACTTATTGTTTTACAATTTCCCCACCACAAGGACTTTTCTAGAACTTTGAATGAACAGGATGTGAATTCTGTACTGAGCCATCTGACAGAAGGAAGGGGAAAAACAGGTTTTCCTGTCATCTTGATTTAATGTCAGATTTTGAGGTAAGTTATTCCATTTTAAATAGAGTTGGTTTAAAGCAATGAGACTATAAAAAATTGCTCAGCATATCCAAAGTTACTCATTACATTTCTCATTGTGCCGCTGGCAGAGATGCTAGGAATTGATAAGAGGATTGCATATGATGTTAAGCCAGGCAGCGTAGCAGTCCAGAGGGAATCTATTCGTTTTCTGGCTCAAAGTGGAATGGAGGCTGGCACCTGAAAAGAGAAACAAGTATGCGCTCCCCATAATGCTGGCAAGGACAAATGCAGCTAGGACCAACCCTGGCAACGTACAACAAGTTTAAAAGTGGCATATGCTGATACTCATTGGCCAGCTCCCACATGACAGATGTATTTTAACCAGGTCAGAAAAACTCTGCATAAAAGAACAATTTGGTTTTGTGTTATGATAGTTTGTATTCTCTGATGTAAAAGCATAGTTTTTTTCCCTATAGTTGACCTGATATTTACCTACTTTTCATGAAGTATGTTGTTGAAAAATCTTATTATTTTAACAACTCTTTTACATACTGGAATACTTCTGTGTCGCTTGTTATAGTAGCTATTTTTCTATAGGCATAATAAACCACTATGACCAAGGTAACTTATAGAAGAAAATCTTTTCCTGGACTTAAGTTTCCAGGAGAATAGTAATCCATCATGACAGGAGGCATGGCAACAAGCAGCAGGCAAGGTAGCCAGAACAGGAAGCTGAGGACTCACATCTTGAACCACAACTATAAAGCAGAGAGGGCAATTGGAAATGGGGTGATTCATTAAATTTAGAAGGCCTGCCTCTAATCACATAATGCCTCCAACAAGGACATATCTGTTAAACTTCCCCAAGAAGTCCCACCAACTAGGAGTCAAGAGTTCAAATAAGAGACTCTATTGGCAACTCATGATACCAAACTAATAAATTAATATGAATAAAGCATTGAGGATAATTACATAAATCTATGAGATCATGCCTATGTACATATGCATGCATGCCCATGTAACTGTTTTATAAGTCAGTTGCAGTTACAGGAAAACACACAGTAGGATAGGTGTCCTATTATCAGTTGACTAACTATTGGACTGAATTCTATAGTAAAAAGTACTAATGTGATATAACTGATTATATTTAATTATTATGAAAACAAGAGAACTCATTAAAAAAACCTTTACCCAAAATACCAAAATGTTATGAGTTTAAAGGACATTTAAAGCACTAAATTTTCCCCAATTGGAGATGTATTGAGAAAATACTAGTCATTAAAAATATGCTGTGCAAACTGACATTTAATTACTATGAATTATTCATTAACTGTTTGAAATTCCTGATAACATTTACTGGAAAAGTATAAGAAAATATTTGCTTTGGGACAATAAAGTTAATAATTTACCTTTACTCTACTATAATTATAACTTGATTTTTTTGTTTTCTAATAAAAAATTTAATTTTATTAATTTCTGTTATTTATTTGAATCATCAAAAATTTGAAGATATTTTTTAAGAATAAAAAGAAAATATAATGGAGATATATATTCTAGCTTATAAAATAAGACATTTTGGAAACTATGTCATTATCCAAATTTAACATCTCCAAATAGATCTGTTTCAACTTGTCTTCCCATATTACTAAAAATGATGAAAATGATCATCTTCATTAACTCATCAGTACATGTTGCAAACCAGCTTCATACCACCTCTTAAGTTTAGCAAATTAATAATTATGACATCTTTTGCATATGTGAGCAAGGAATGAGAGTGTGGTGATACTGGGGATAATGAGAAACTTTTATTAAGAAAAGATGTTTAACTTCAAATGTATTTCTGTCCAGTGCTGCATAAATACAAATTTTACAATGATGGTCCACACAGATAATGGTCAGTCTTTTCTCAAGTAAGAGTACAATACAATTGAAACATTGGAATGAAACAGTGTTTTTAGTGTATTCATTGTGTGATTAGAAATGTTCAAACACAAAAACAATTATCATTTTACTACTATGGTCATTATTCTGTACATAATATACTGTGCATAGTTACAGCTCAGGAACAACAAGCTATAATGCATAGTGTAGTGTCTTAGAGCTTTATTGCTATTAAGAGATGGGATGGCCATGCCAACTTTTATAAAAGATATCATTTCATTGGGGATGGACTACAGTTCAGATGGCTAGTCTATTATTGCCATGGTAGAAAGTGTTTTGGTGTGCCGGTAAACATGGTACAGGAGAAGGAGCTGACATTTGTACATCTGGATTTGCAGGCAGAAGGAAGAGACTTTGAGTCATCAGGTCTGGCTTCAGCTTCTGAGACCTCAATGCCCACCCTCTAGTAGTACACATCCTCCAACAAAGCCACACCCATTTCAACAACACCACACTGCATAATTGTGCCACGCCTGATGACCAAGCACTCAATCAAACACATGAGTCTATGTCGGGGCCATTCCTATTCAAACCACCACACTTAGGTAACCAATGAGGTATTCCAAGGTTTTTTTGTTTGTTTGTTTTTACATATGGTATATGGTGATCACAGAATAATTAAAATCCCCCTACAGTGTTTATTTGAACTTATTCTGTTGTTGAACAAGGAGTAACTTTACATTGTATTTCCATAATATTCTTTCTTTTGAGTTTCAGTCTAAGAGGACCACACAGTTGGCACTATTTTGGAAAGTTGTAGAAAATTCAGGAGATACAGCCTCACTGGAGAAAGTGGGTCACTGGAGATTGGCTTTGAAAATTCATGACTTCCTGTCTGCCCTCTATTTCCTGTTTGATGATGCAGTGTGACTTAATCACCAATCCTTTATCACCAAGGAAGACTACATTCTCTCAAAAGTGAAGCCCCCAAAAGCTTTCTTTACTTAAGTTATTTTGTTCAGGTTTCTGAGGCACGGCAGATGAGAAAAATTACTAATGCATAAACTTGTTGCAATATAATGGTGGTGAAGGTAAGCCCACTAAGAAACATGATCTATTTTGAGAAAGAGTGTGAGACTTGAAATGAACTGAGCTTAGTGGATCAGCTGAAATGTAGAAACAGACTTTCCTGAGCAATCCTGCAGTAACATGTGGCCCGGCAACAAGTGCAGAAAGAAGTGAACTCCAGGGGTTCAATTGATAGGAGACTGTAGAGCCTTCTGTCCTCCAAGTCACTTAGCAAATGAGTGAAGCTGACATTCTGTGACTCTTCAGCCAATATTGAGCAGAGGAGCAGAGGGGGTCTCTGCAGTAATAAAACTGATCATTTGGCTATTTGGACTTTGTAATTGGTTTACAGGAAAACATGGAAGAATGTTTAACTTCTGTCTATTAAAGTACTGTATGTTGTAAACAGATTTTAACGTACTAATATGAAGTGTGAAGATCAAAATTATTAGTCAAATCCAGACAATGAAAGACTAGTTCATGCAGCTTCATGGGGGAACAGAGATTCCAGAACTAGACAACAGGTCATTTATCTTACATTCTGACAAAAAAAAAATCTAGCTTTATTCTACTCTCTTCAGAGAACTTTAATGACTGATTTAAAAATATTATGGACTAAACATTTAGTGGAGGAAATTCTAACACCGAATACCCTTTAAGACTGTGCCAAGATTACTGCTCATGATTTAACCCAGGCCTAAAGTGGGAGAGTGTAACAAGTGAAGAAGAAATGGGTTTAGTAAGAAGGAGAATGAGAGAGTTCAACTCTGCTGACAAAGAAGATGCAGAGGAAGCAGTTGTTCCTATTGAAGACATTAGCAGCATTAAAGGGAATTTATATGAGGTGGGAGATTAGGGAAGGTACCTTGAAAAGTAAGGCCATCAACAAGAGACTCCATCATGTATACATGAGAATTCATTTGAAAGGACAAAGGATACTTTGGCACATAGCCACCAAGTATCCGAAGAAATTAGAAGCATTACACAATGTGTGCTACAAACATGTCCTTTGCTGTATTTACTAGCAAATATTTTTAACATACCCTTCCTAACCTTCCACAGAAATGATTTATGTTACTATAGTAGAGAAAAATGGAACCAAGCCAAGGGTAGTAACTTAGAAATGTAGATCTTAAATTTCAATAAGGAATAAAACTGAGAGTATTCCAAATCACACCTTAACGCAGAGTTCTGAAAACATTCCTACTCTTGGAGTGGTCATAAGTGGCGTGTCATCAAAGAGGCTAACCACACAGTAAAACAACAACACCAACAAACAAACAAAAACAAAAATGACATAGTAATTGGCTTTCATGAGAAATGGAAAATATGAAGAAAGTTATAAGCTTTGGGGACTCAGTAGCATCAGTATCTAATTCTGAGAAGTCTAGAACTCCAGACTTCTAGAGTCTTGTTGTAATGTAAAGGGTGGTGAAGATAGGGATATGTAGAAAATGAGCTATTTTAAAAAAGAGTCTGAAACTAGAAAGGAACCAAGGTTAGTGAATCAGCTGGACTGTGGACACCAAATGCCTCTAGAGATTTAGTGCCTCTCTGGTACCAAATTTGGTCCTACTGTAACATGTGTCAGGATGACAAGGTCAGAAATAAGAGCTCACCAAAAGTCAAGTGAGAAGGATTCTGTGTAGAGCTCTCTGTCCTACAAGTCACTCACCAAATGGGTGATGCTGAAGTTCTGTGAATTGATATCATGAACTGTAAATTTTAGGTATACTCTTCAGATATAAATCCTAGAACAGTATGAATGAGAATGGTGTTTTACACTTCTGTTTACTTCTGATACTTTCTGTGTGTATGTGATTGAGTTTTGAGTAAATTGTTGTCCCTTATGAGAGAGAGAGAGAAAGAGAGAGAGAGAGAGAGAGAGAGAGAGAGAGAGAGAGAGATACTAAATGTTAACTAAAATTTCCTATTTTTTTACTAATACAGACTAATAAGTGATATTGACCCTAACAAACTACATCTACTTCCTGAAAAATCCATTATTTATTCAAAAGTAATATGTATAGAATATATAGCAAATCACATAATGCACAGGATTAAAAACTCCCCTTTTTTCATTGTGCCAACCTTATATACTCACACAGTTTGTCTTGTCTATGAGCCTGGTACTTGAAAAGATGAGGCTGCCCAGTTTTCTGGGCATCATTAACTTCTCTCCCACAAGCACTGGCTTTATTCCATCCTCTGCAGTAAGTTTCCTTGCTGCTTCACACGTGCCAGCCCTGTTTGTTATTTAGGATCTCTCCACAGAAACTTTTCTTTCATTTATGCTTTTATTTTTCTTCCCTAATGTATAATTTTTCCTTTTTATAATGCAGTTCCCCATTAAAATTTGACCTCATTGCCAATATTTATCTTAATTACACAATCTAAAGCTGGCTTCTATTTTCTATTAATTTCATTATGTTATAAACATTTATGAAGTGAGTTATTTATTTGTCTTTTATATATCAAATCTAAGACCAGAGGATATTTGTCATTAACTATTCTCCTATATCTCAGACCTAAGTCCAGAGGACTTTTGTCATTATTAACTCTTCAAGTTTTTCCACATAAAATATCATCTGACACCGGGCAGTGGTGGCACACGCCTATAATCCCAACACTCGGGAGGCAGAGGCATGTGGATCTCTGTGAGTTAGAGGCCAGCCTGGTTTACAAAGGGAGTTCCAGTACATCCTCCAAAGCTACAGAGAAACCCTGTCTCGAAAAACCAAAAAGGAAAAAAAAATATAGCATCTGACATGCAATAAGTGCTTAATGCATTATTATAAAATGAATAGAATTGCAATGAATTAGACAAAAAGTGTTTTCCAGAAATTAAATCAATATGTTGTCACTACAGACTGAAAAACACATAGACTTAAATAGATGGAATAGATGAATAATGAGCACAATTATGTCTTTAATTAAAAAAACAAAAATAATAATATTTCTATAATGTTTATATAGTTTACTAGTGAAGTATGCACTCATTTTTTTTTATTAACAAGATGAATTTGGTTAGCATTTAGAAAGTACTTACTTTCTGTCAAGCACATAAAATTGAACAAATTGAAAAACCAAGATTCAAAATGTAGTTTGAAGGAGTAATATGAAAACTATACTATACACTATAATATGTAATTTGTTCATGTTTGGGGAAGGAAGTGTGGATGAGGAAGAAGAGCAGAGAGTCTAGTGAAGAAGTCTTCAATGGAAGATTTTCAAGCCAAGCAAGAAAAGTAAAATGTCCTAGTTTCCATATTTAAAAAAGTTACCAGAGATTTATGAACTTAATTTTAAGGAACTTTATTGATTCAAAGTATTTAAAGTACAGTTCATCTTTAGTGATTGTAGCATTTCAATTCTGGTGAGACACATTTCAGAATCTCAGTAGGCACATAAGGACAGCGGCACTATTTGGTGTAAGTCTAGACAGAAGGGATGATAGATAAAGGTGATGTCTGTCTAACACTCACACAACCAATGACTGGCTCCTTTTCAGCTACTGTGGTCCTTATGATTTGTAACAGAAAAATCTTCTCACTAAGATGTTTTTTTCTTTTTATTTATTTATTTATTTATTTATTTATTTATTTTTTATTATTATATTTGTGTTTTAATTGTACACATCAGCCATGGGTTCCCCTGTCCTCCCGCCTCCCGCCCCCACCCCCACCTTCCCCCCAGGCCCTCCCCTCCATTCCCATCTCCTCCAGGGCCAAGACTCCCCTGGGGATTCATTTAAACCTGGTGGATTCAGTACAGGCACCTCCAGTCCCCTCCTTCCAGACTGAGCGAAGTGTCCTTATGTAAGCCCAAGGTTCCAAACAGCAAGCTCATGCACTAAGGACAGGTCCTGGTCCCACAGCCTGCATGTCTCCCAAACAGTTCAAGCTATTCAATTGTCTCACTTATCCAGAGGGCCTGATCCAGCTAGGGGCTCCACAGCCTTTGGTTCAAAATTCATGCCTGGTGTCATACCCAGAGAGGCCCGCACCTGGGTCACAGTCCGGGGCACCAGCAAAAATGTTTTTTTCAAGTATCAATAAAAGGAAAAAAGGAAAAACAAATAAATGGACAAAATGAAGTAACCAAATATTCAAGAAAATGCAAAACTGTTGTTATATCTCCACAAAATTTGTAAATTAAAACTGTTTGTGAGTTAAATATAAAGAAATTTACCCAAGATAGATACATTATAAAAATATTAATCTATGTGTGTATATGCAGGAGAAAGTTAGAGACAGAGAAATTTTAAAGAAGCGATTCTTACATAGTTGAGAGCACAAAATCTAGATCTCCAGGTTAGGTTGGCAGGCTGGGAAATCACCCCTAGTTCTGACATGGAGGATGTATTATAGAAAAACAATTGAATTCACTTCAGTAACTGGTTTAAAGTACAAAAAAAATATTCATATATGTACACTTCAGGACTCTGCTACATTACAGTGTCTATAATTCATTATCTTTTGATTCAAGTAGGTCGTTATGCACTATCAAAATAATAAAAAAAACCTTTCTATATATCACAAAAAGAATGAAATGTTTATTAAGTGTTTGATTTGATTTCATTACTTTAGATTCTTTTTTTTTTTTTTTTTTTTTTTCTTTTTTGGTTTTTAGAGACAGAGTTTCTCTGTGTAGCTTTGTGCCTTTCCTGGAACTCGCTTTGTAGACCAGGTTGGCCTGAACTCACAGAAATCTGCCTGCCTCTGCCTCCCAAGTGCTGGGATTGAAGGCGTGCGAAACGAATGCCCAGCTTCCAGATCCTTTAATTATGTTTATTTATGATATATTTTCAAAGTAGTTTATATTTACTCCATTTCTAAAAGAATAGAATTTGTCTTTTTTCCTAACAAAAATAAAAAATTTAGTCTACCAATCTTTCAATGAAACTACATTAAATTTCTCAAGAAAGCACTGTTAGAATTTATAGCCCATTAGGCAATTTTAAACTAGTTTTATTAACAGAACTGTAGGGATTTATTCTGTAAAATTATAACATGAACACAAAGCTGGTAATGATTAATTCCCTTTCTAAATTTGAACAGTATTAACAAATTGGTAGCTTGGGAAATGTATGTGCTAATGAAATCTGAAAACATTAGCAATACAAAGAACAGATTAGCAGTACATGTTTAAAACTCAAATTCAAAAGTAAAACATGTAACAATGGTGCTTTTCATTGAAATCATTAACCAAATTTAAATTTATGCCCAATTTATAGAAACAATGAAACAGTCCTTCATATTTTATTAACTATACCCTGGGATTAATTTAAGCACTTCTAGAAAAGGTATTAATATTTTAGGACTCTAGGGGATCATTTTATAAATTACTGTTTTAGCGCATTAAAGGGTACCTAAATCATTATAGTACAGAGTTGCCTCTTACATTAACCCTGACTTTTCAACTATTAAAGATAAATACAGCCTAGGGTATTTTCAGCTAGAGTTTCAAGGAATGAGCTAATAATTGGCAGTTTGATGGATCCCTGGGGGTCATGCAGACCTCTTTCCTCCAACAACTGGGAAGAGGTTTGTTTTAAAGTCTCCATGAATAAGATGAGAAACTTTTTCTTCACTGTTCCACATAGAAGTTTCTCACTCTATTTACTATTCTCTCCCCTGAGGCTTCTCTAGTGTGAATCTTCTGAAAGTACATTTTCTATGAAACAATAGCCTGATTTTCACACTTTTCTTTTTCTTTTCTTTAAATATATTTGTGTTTATTTCTGTATATGTGTCTGGGTGAACATTTGATACATGTATGTCAATTCCCATGATGTGCAGATAAATCAGCAAACAACCAGGAACTGGAATTAGAAGTCGTTCTGAACATTCTTATATGGGTTCTGGAAATCATACATGGGTACTCTTGATCAATGGGTGTTCTTAACACTGGTCCATCTCTGTAGCTCATTATATTTAAGTTTTCCCTAAGTCTTAAGTTATATTAAGCCACTTATACATTAATCAATTCAATATGCAAAATCATAATTCTTCAGTACATGGTTGTATATGAATTGAACATCTTAAAACCATGGAATAAAACAAGAGCAGCTTGGGCATCTCCATTTGTAAGAACTCGTTACACTTTCTAAATATACTTATTATTGTCTATTCAATGAGTATTCTTCCTAAATTTCCCTATGCTTTCAGAAGCATATAAAATATTTTAAGGCACATAAAGTGATTTTTATAGGCACACATGCCTTAGGCATATGTGATTGATTTTTTTCTGCATGTGAGTTTGTCCATACATAGTATACAATCACAGTATTTTATATTTACAAATTTTACATATATTTACATAATAAAATAATATCAATGTATCATTTTCAATTTTTGAACTAAAAATTCAGAATGATAAGCACATTTTATTTTTTTATCATTTTATAAATTAGCATTTGGATCAGCTGAAATATTTTTATTATATCTTAGGTAAACAGCAAGTATATCTCATATGACAAGAAATTTGGGTGCTATGAGTATTAAAGATTGGATAAAACTGGAAAACAATTTTTGCTTCACTTTTCTGTTGCCACTCACCTTCTTGTTCAAACAAAGTTTATAAGATAATTCAGTCACAATTGACACTTTCATCTCTGGGTAGTCTATTCACTGGTAGAAAATGACCAGTTGTATGTGGTCAGGATTGATATTGAATATGAGCTTCTTAAAACACTTGTCAGTTTCCCTCAGAAGTTACACTAGTATTACAACCCCACATTAAGTTAAAAAGATGCCTTTAACATTACTAATAAATGAAATATAACCCACTACCTATCTGCTGCTGTGTCTTAGGAAGAGCTCACTAGAACATATTCAATAACTAGGAGGAAGTTAGATTTTTGTAGTCAAGAAAGAGATTAATGAATGACTATTTTGCCATAACCTAAAAATGTTTAGTATTTTTTTTATTTTCTCTCATTTGTATTTCTAATGTTATAAATAATCACTGTGAAAATATGTTCCACTGCCAAAAGGTCAGCACACAAAACAGGCATAAAAATATTATATGGATTGGACTGGATATATATATATATATATATATATATATATATATATATATATATATGCAATAACAATTAGTAAAAAAAAAGCATGATTTTGATGGAGTGTAGAAAGAGATATATGGGAAGAATTAATGGAGGAAATAGAAAGGAGTTATATTATAATTAAAGTATAATCTCAAATAAAAATATGTAATTGTGAAGGTCCCCATATAAAAATTAAGAAATGTAAATATATATTAAAATTATGTATTATATACAAGTCTATATCAATATATATGTAAGTACATATTAACCAATTTGTTTTAAAATAGCCTCAAATTGATATAAAAAATAAATGTACATATATTAATTTTTAGCACTTTTAAAACAAATATTTACTTTATTTTAATGTGTTCTAGTAGAAAACAGAAATGGAAAGATTGATTTCATGACCATTATTTAAGCTAATATTTTATAGAAAAGTAGGAGATGCTGTTACTGATTGAGAAAGCAAAACCTCTGTGTATATATAGATTGTTAAATGTTATGCAATAAATGTTTTATATAATTATATCTACATGTACATCTTTATGAATTGAAGATAAATATTTGCATGCACATGTAAAGTATGCATTAGATACAAAGCATTTATGGAGAGTTAATTTGAGTAGAGTTATGGAATGAGAAATAGGTGAGATTCAGTGTCAGTTAACATTGAACTTTTCACTATTTTTGCAACAATAAAGATAAGTATATATTATCAAAACAACTCAATAATTATGCACTATTTGCTCATATTATAATGTAACTTCAAATATTAAAAGTAGCTTTAATAGTAGTATAAAAACAAAATAATATAATAGGTCCAATTTACACAATCATCAATGTACAAAGTCTTGTTTCGTTAAAATATAGTAGCTTGTGTTAATTTTTTTATTATACTTAACTTGGGATTTTCTAAAGCATGGGAAATTACTCCTATAAACTCGGTATATGAACTATCAGAGCACAGAGTGTCAGCTCCATCACCAACTTACATAAAGGACTCCATATCCTTCTACAGAAAATGCTTCTACCAAGACAGTCTCTTACTTTCACTTGAAGCAATAGATTTTGTTTCCAAAAAAAATGTTTGTATCCACCTTAATTTTTACTTTGACATCTCTCTGTTTACATTTGATCGCACAGTGAGTACATAATATCCTGAGTATTGTCATTACATTATCCTATTTATAACAAAAGGCTTACCCTTTGAATGCCATTCTCCAGTTCTTTAGGTGACATGTAGAACACAGGTGGAAAATGAAACAGAAGACAGAAAATAGAATGAATAATGAGGAAGTCGAATTTTAAACAAACATTACTCTGTGTTTATTGTAATTGCTGAAATCTAAAGCATTAATTTCTGGTAAAGAGGATGAGAAACAGTCAATTCCTTTCTAGTTGCTATGTAAACAGTGCAGTCTTGATGGTAGTTGAAAAGTTCCCTGTAAAACTAAGCATATTACCACAATCTAACTAATGTCTTTGATTCTTAGCTGCAGGATATCAAACAAAATGTGTATCTATGCACCTGAATATAGACCTGTTTATTTATTTAGTACTGGCACAACTTCATGAACAGTGATGCTCAAAGAATTTGAGGAAGATAAATAATTTGAAATCTGTTCCATGACTGTGTAATAGAGTAAATGATAGTAAACTAAAAAATAACAGAATTCTCAAAGAAGCAGCAGATTCAAACTGTAAGTGAAAATTTCTCAGAAATAACATTCCTGGCTGATGTTATATCTTCAATAGTAGCACCCAGAGGGTCTCTGTGAGTTTCAGGCCAGCCAAATACTCATACAAAATATCAGACTAGCCAAGGTACATAGTGAAACTCAGTCTCAAAAAATGGAGGAAAACCCCACAGAAATAGCAACTTACAAAATTTTTGTTAATTTATAAAATATCTCAAATAGTTGAAGCATGAATCATAATACACCTCATCTTAAAGTACACTGTAAAACTACTTCAATAAAAATTACTTGATACCAACAATAAGTAGGAGATTATATTAATGGAACAAAATGGAGAACAAGACAATAAACCGAGACTTCAGTTGTCTTATTTTTGGCACAGGATCAAGAACATAGAATGGGGGGAAATAATTCTCTTCGGTAAGTTGTGCTCAGAATATTTTACAACCTCAAGGAGAAAAATGAATCAATCATTTCATACCATATACAAATTTACTCCAAAATAGAGAAAGATTTAAATGTAACAGCCTCTATGGGTAAAAATTTCTAAAAGAAAACATATGAATGGATTTATTTAAAGAACAAATAACACAGAAATAATAAAAGAACCACAACTACTATACAGAAAGTATCTTATAACCTAACCATCTTTGAATCATTGCTCTCATTAAGAATATCTAATCATACATAAATACATTGAAGCATAAATGATTAATTTGTAAAGTGGAATGTTTTAAATAAAATTGGAAGACCAGTACTACCTGATCACCAACTGATTGCAATGAAAATACTGACAGAAAAATATATTAATGAGAAATATTATATTTGAGTACCAAGGCAATGTTGAATGAGTTGAACAAAACCCACTGAGATTTAAGGAGATAGTAACCTTTGTTGCATCATATCCATGCCAATTTGGGAAAATTATTAATGCAAGTACCCTGAAATTTAAAGTAATGCATGTGTGTATGCATGTGCATATGTATGTGTTTTGCATAAATAGACAGAAAAGGAGAAAAATATGTGTGTATTAATATATTATAAGTATACACATATTTGCACAGGATAGATACAGATGGAGAATAGAAACTTAAGCATTGATACCAAAGTAATGAATCTGATTAAGAAGAGATAATGTACACTAATTTCTAGAACCTTTCTGTCCCAAGACATTTGAAAATTCTTTGTCAAGATGGCTAAATTCATTTATGAAGCATAGACATTATTTAATGAATAATTAATTTTGGCCTCATTATAGCTGTAAGTTTTCTTGTGTCCTTCCTGGCCTGTGATAGGGACAAATCTCTCACCTACAGTCCCATAGACTTTTATAAAATAATCAGAGACTTAATATTATTTATAACTGCTTAGCCATTAGCTCTGGCTTATTACTATCTTTTACACTTAAATTAACCCATAATTCTTACCTATATTTAGCCACGTGGCTTGGTACCTTTTCTCAGTTCTGTTGTCATCTTACTTCCTCTGTCTATGGCTGGCGACTCCTGACTCTGTCCTTCTTCTTCCCAGAATTCTCCTGGTCTGCATGCTCACCTATACTTCCTGCCTGGCTGCTGGCCAATCAGCATTTTATTAACAACCAATCAGAGCAACACATATTCATAGCAAACAGAACAATATCCCACAGCACCTCACACTCAGTAGCATTGTCAACAATTTGGACTTGTTTATAATGGCTGATATACTGAAGGAAATTCCTACTATTGTTGCCTTTCTAAAGGAAAAGGAGATTCAATTATTTTAAAGCCAGTTGAAGAAACATGTCCTTTCAAAAATCACATAAAATTCTACCCAGAAAAAATAAATAAAATGTTTGTTAAGATATTTCTAAACAGTACAGAATAATACTTTTAAAAGATTTTTAAATAAAATTATAGTGTACCCACTAATTACAACACATAACTAACTATACAATAAGTATACATGTATATCACTAAAAAGGGCTAGTTGTCATCTCCTTTGATGCATCCTAGGATTTTACACAAATTAAGCAATTCCATTTTGGGATAAGGCAAACACATATTTCTCAAATTTACTTGTTTACCTATGGTTAAGACAATTGCATATATTAAATCATACTTGATAGCTGATCATCTCCAATAAATCCTTTTATTAAACAGATGGCTCGCCCAAGTAAATCTATGGTAGATCAGTGAAGGAACCTGGTTCATACATCCCTAGAATTTGGGATCACTCATAAATCATTTAGATAAGCAGCTTGGGCTTGACTTACTAACACTAATCATATCCATGATATTGCTTTAATTAATATGTCTCAGAATTTTGCAAATATCATATTCATAAGAAAATCACAGAAGTTACCTATCTGATTTTGTCTTTGCAAATTTATTTTTCATGAGTGCAAATAATTTTGAATAAAATAGAGTAAGGTAAAATTTAGTGATGTTCACTTAAACTATTTAGTCATGTGGTATAAAACAATGCTACGGGATTGCTATGATGATAAATAGAAATATGGAAGCGGTGCCATCAAATAAAGTGCTCAATAAAAAAAAATGCTCTTTGTACATGTTTCTTCTACTCCTGGTACAGGTTTACAAAATGTGCAATACAGTCTTTCTAATGTTCATCACATTGGGGAAAGTGAATTTATTATAAGAATAAGTCAGACTTAGCCATGGACAGGGCATTACTGGGATAGCATAGTTGAGCTTCAGTCAATGACAAACCTTCCTCACTGAAACTTACAAACTTACATTCAAGAAGATTTGTAAAGCTTAAAAAGACACATTAGGCAGGTAACTCAGAGCAGGATGGAAATACATACACAGAGTAGTGAGCATGAAAATGTGCTCTGGGAATAAGAAATACATGAATGTGATATGTATGAACATATTTATAGGTGTATATATGACTCTATGTATCTAGGACCATGTATATATATATACAAATAGAGAATAGAGATAACAGTGAGATTTTAAAGAGAGAATATAGAGGCATCATCAATTCTTTATTGCAATCAGTGCTCTTCATTCTGTCCAAAAGTTATTTTTATTTGTAATCCATAGAAAATATTAGTCTGTAATTTACACCACTGAATGTATGCTTTTCTCTGCTAGAGTTAACACAATATAATTTTTTAAAAAATTCAACAACTTTGCTTTTACCTATTGTAAATATGATATGAATGTGAATAGAATAATAATGGTAATTACAATTATTTTCCCCAGTACTGATATTTTTGTTTTCCTTTGAACAGAAACAATATCAACACATTTTAAAGGTCAAATAACTTTGTATAATATAGCTCATCCATATTAATGTATATAAACTGATATAATTTTCTATTGAATTTACTATATTTTACCGTCCTGGGAATAAGCTTTTAACATTTTGAGCACTGGCATTAATCTACTTAATATTCTGCTTTTCCTGTTTTTACATTTATAAAATAGTCTTTTCAGAGTCATCCAAGACCTCATTATATTCTTGATTTCTAAAAATGTATTAGTCTTAGACTGATATTTTAACATTAATTTTCTTTAAGAGAAACAGTGTGCTTGATTTTACCATATGTTAAAGATTTTGTGACTTGTATAATATGAAAAAACATTTTGCTTTCTCTTGATATGTTTGACCATAGCAGAATGTATGTTTTAGTTTAAAGTGAGGTCATTGCTTTTGTGTTTATTCCTATGATTTACTGAAGAATTATTGTTATATTGTAAGTAATCAACATGACAATTATCCCTGTTTAAATATTGATTGCTTCTTTATACTGTATAACCTAAATATCTTGTAATAAAGTGTTTACTAGAAACTTAATTTAGCTCTGTGATAAAAAGGAACACAAGTAAGTGTGTGTTTCATGAATATATTTGTAACAAATATGGTAAAGCGATAAGAATTATTCCAAGGTGTGGCAAGAATGTTCCTCTGAATTATGATAGGCTAACTACAGACACACTAGCTTTATACTTCTGTTGCTGGGATAAAATGCCCTAACAAATGAAACCTATGGTAGGAAGGGCTTACTGTTGCTTCCTGTTTGAGGGCACAGCTCAGCATCATAGAGAAATCATAATACCTTAAACTAGAATCAGCTGATCACATTATATTCACATTATGGAAGAAAGAGCAATGATATTGCTCAGTTTATGCCATCTCTTTTATGCAATCAGTGCCAAAGCCCAGAAAATGGTTCTGCACACTTCCATGTCACTTCACCTCATTAAGTTAATCCCTTGAGAGATGTCCAGATGCTAACCTAACATAAATATTCCATCATAGGTGTGCCTAGAGGGTGGAGTGCCAGATTATCCCCATGGAATTGATAATTAACTACAACTTTTACAAAGTATTAGAAGACAGTGACTGGATTTTAAAATGAAAATGAACATGGCTACCCTAAGTGGTTCTCTCCCTCTCTCTCTGTCTCTCTCTCTCTCTTACATTAAAATGTGTTTATTTTATCAGGAAAGACAGTTTCATGAACTACCCACTCCAAAGACTGAATTGAGAATGCATGAGAAATTCGTGCAGACAGATTGAAACCATCAGAGAAGCAACAGGAATAAGAAGACTCCAATAACAAATCTTTATGGACTATGTCTAAACAAGCTTGTCTGTGTATTTTTCTGAATTATCATCATTAGCTTAGACGTGTTAGGAAAAAAGTTCTTTTACTTCCAAAATTGCTTTTTCCATAGAGCGAAGCTCCTTAACTGATACCTGTCAATGGAATATTTCTTGGTTACTAATCATATTTATGAATGTGAATTAAACAGACTACCTTGTATAAATCTCAAAACAACTTAATTATGATATACAATGATTTCTACTCATGATTAATTACATATATCCACCACTGTCAAACAATGGTCAAATAGAACATCAATTCATACAAATTTGTTTATAATTAATTATTAAATTGAGACATATTTTGTTTTGCATAAATGATATTGTTTCGCATAAGTTAATTTTAAAACTTTCTATAGCAACATAACTATAATTCACCAGATTATAATATTGCATATGAAGTCATTATACCACAGCACATATTAGTTAATTTTATGCAGACAGATACCTTACTAACTTCTAAATTTTGAAGTCCTCCCTCTTGAAATGGTCTGTCACTAAGTTTTTCTCATGTTTTGTTTTCCAGCCTAGATAAAGGTCCATGATTTTAGTAAAAAGTGAAAAATTATCTCAAATATGTATAGGAATTAGGTGGAATGGGAGCAAGAGAGAAATCGTTTATGTTTTGGAAGTTAGTTCTGTCATTCTGCTGCTTACTGCACACTTAAATATATGCACCCCAGTTGTCGAGAATTAATTGCTTGCCCCTAAGTGCCAAGTCTTTGCTCCATGAAAGTAATTTATTGCAAACCGGTGATATCTCTATAATTCATCCTTCTGGGTGGAAAATCCTCAGCTTAGTATTCTCTTGTGTTTAAAGACTACTCTGTATGATATACGTTTGTTTAGAGTCTGATGCTAATCCTCATGTCATTTATTATAATTTTGACATTTAAGCTGGAATTTTCAATGATCTAATTCACTATTAAAATGTTTTCTTGTGGATGTATAACTTTTATAATATTCTAAACCCAGAATTTAGAATAAATTTATTCTAAGATGGCTCAACATTTTCCCAAATTAATGACAAATTGATGATGCATGGTTGATATTGCAATTTCCTTCTCATACAAATTTGAAAGCCTACCCTGTACTTTCTCTGTCTTGTTCTATTGTTAAATCCTTGTGTATTTTTCTTCCACTACATGACCTGCCCCTATCCTTGAACTTGTTGGTGAGCTATTTCCTTTTTGGAGAAGTTTTATGGCACAATCTGATCAGCCCTCCTATATTTCCTTTATTTTCTTTTCCTACTGTCAACACTGCAGCCCAAACTGCAAATTATGAGTAGATTAGCTTTCATCTTGCCTCGGGCCTTTCACAGTTCTTGGAAAGCCAGCTCAGCTAGCACTTCTGAGATTGCACTTCAAGCGACTTCTCTGGTGAGTTTTACTTTGATGTCATTCTCATAATGGGAGGTCTTGAATGCAGAGCATAGTCATTTCACACATTATAGCTTTCCACGATATATAATTATTGCATTCTAAAAATATTCCAAGTGCATTTTCATCAGATAATAAAATGATTCAGTGTAAAAAAGAAACCAACAAAAACAATATTTTAGCTTTACATCAGATATTCTCAGTCTTATTGTGTATAAGAATTATATAAGACTAGAATCTTATTAAAATATCTCTTTTCAAAGGTAAATATGCTGTTTTTATGGATACAATACATAAGAAAAAATAAATTTTAACAGAATTCTAAAGAATATTTTGCTGCATAAACTCTGAGATTGTCAGCCATGCAGTCATCATAGTTTATTGAAAGACCCCATGTGGAATATATCATTTTCTCTAAATCATAAAGGCAGTATTTTGTTTACTTATTCACTTATTTAGTGGGGATTGTGCACATATTCTATGGCTTATATATGTACATCAAAGGACAACTCCAAGGAGTTGATTCTCTAATTCTATCATGTGGACTACGGAGACTGAACTCAGGTCATCAGTCCTGGCTCCCTGAGCCATCTTCCTGACTTCCATAATTTTTACTTTAACAATTGTTCTGATGTTTGTCTTATAAGATGTCTAGGAAGGGTTTTTTGTTTGTTTGTTTGATTGATTGTTTTTGTATTCAGAAAATAAAATGCATCTACACCAAGGAATGGTAGATTTCATTATTCTTTTATAAATGATTACCAAAAAAAATGTTATTAGTATCTGCTTAATTCTTGCAAAATGGAAAATGTACTGTTTGTAGAGTATGTTCTGAATACACTATCATAGTGACCTATGTCTAAGCTAGCAAGGCACTGAGTGCATGTCACAGAAAAGGATCCTATGAAGGCCAGGATGAAAAAACATAACTCAATGCAATAAGAAGACAAGCAAGAAAATGTTTCCAAAATTGCTTCATATGTTTACTAGCTCAAAATTATTTTGCAAGTAGTTTCACTATACCCCTGCCTTATTTCTTCAAATCATTAATACTAATATTTATCAAATTTGGTATGTAGAAATGGATGAGTTAGTTGAAGAGGGCTTGTTATGCAATCATGGTGTTCTGAGTTCCATCCTCAGCAACCACATAAACATACAATAATATGCTTAAGATTTTGAACATTTTAATAGAAAGCTAGATAAGTCAGCTTTATTTTGGCTGAATAATAACGAATAATAATGTATTTGACTCCTGTAATATAATGCTATATGTTATGTATATATGTATATATTTATATAAATTTCTACCAAGAAGTCATACAACATGAATAGATTTAAATATATATATATATATATATATATATATATATAATTATTTTCTGTTAAATATTTCATTATAATCATTTATATTAATTCTAGGTAATCAGGCTTATTTTACTTAATGGATAAAGTAAGGGCTTCATTCATAAGGAAGGAAAATTATCTCCCTTAGTATCCAGTGCTAATATCTAACATTGATATTATTTCTCATTTATAAATAAGAAAAACAAGAAGATGCAATAAATCTCATTAATCTTACAAATAGCAACGATGAAACAAATACCTCTCAGATTACAGAAAAATCCATAATTGTTACCAGTGATCTAAACATATTTCACACCCAGGACCCAGGTCTTTGCTCATGTCTGGTGTACTGTTCTGTCATCGTATTCAGGTACTTGCTCCTGAGTTACAGAACAAGTGTGGCGATTTATTGGTTGTTGAAAACCAGCTTCCCTCCTGACACGTGCACAGTGAAGTGTGGTAAACTGTAATATTTCTGTGTTTCTTAGTGCACAGAAAATTCAGAGACACTTCTGTGAAAAAAGAGCAACTCCAACCCTATGCTCACCTCAATGCCCATATCCATGAAGCTATTAGCCCACAGGTAAGAACAGAACTCCTTAGGTGGATGTACATGGGGCTTATGTATTTCAACTGTTAAAATGCTTAGGATTACCAGATCATAGCATCAAGAAAGTAATGCCATCATCCTGTGGCTCAGGGATGACTCACTGAAAGAACTTTTCTTTGTTGTTGTTGTTGTTTTGTTTCTTTGTTTTTATTTTTTTTTTTTAACTATAAAGGTGGAAGAGGGGAATCTGTGATTGGTATGTAAAATGAATAAAGTATTTCTTAATAAAATATATAAAGGCTTTCAGCAAAGCTTTTGTTTCTCTCTTGGATGCATTTAGTTTTCTGTAGGCACTTCACAGAAATGAATGCTCAGAAGGTTTCTGATTTGCCCTTTCCTTCTTTGCTCACTTCTATGTCTGTGTTCTGGTTTGACACGTTTGTACAACATTTTTTTTTTCTCAGAAAGGAGGGTATTTTAAATTAACATTCACTGTGAACTTTAACACAGTTTTATTTTCAGCATGTATTTTGTCCAGTTTTATAGATGCCATGCTTGTTGGTGGTCAAATTTGTATATTAAAATACGTCTTCATTTATGAGAAACATTTCCTCGTTTTAGCTTCCTTTATAACTCTTCCCGCTCACATCAATCTGTTCAAGCTTCTCCTACGTTCTTTTCAAATAATTCTCTCTCTCTCTCTGATTCCTATTTAGCCCCCAACACGATCTCTATGTACAACGGAATAACCAAGTTTTCTTTATCTTTCTTTCCTTTATCAAGTCCAAAGCATTATTCTGAATATTGTCTCCCAGAAATATGATATTTCTTGATCCTATCTTTACTTCTTTAAAGTTCTGCCTTATTGTCTTTTGATATTACCAATAACCATGTAACAAGTTAAACAATTTCTGAAACTGACTACTTTCTAACTATTTTGAGCTTTCCTTCACAATATCTAGAAAAAATCTCATTCATTATTCAGGGTAGAATCAAATCTCAAGTCTCATTTATTAATTTTTCTCTTCTGCATGACAAAGCAGAATAAAACTGTGCTCCTGTGCTATAGGAGGTACATATCAACAATTCATTGCTTATTTATACATTGATATTCCATGTTAGCATGAGCACCTCTTGAAGGCAATTCTATTCTCCTAAACATTCCTATGTGTGCTGCGATTGTTTGTTTGAGAAATAATCACAATAGACTTTGTAATTGAACACTTGCTTCCCAGTTGTTGAGAGTTTGTGGAAGTTTTGGATCCTTTAAGAGTAAGGGCTGGAGAAATGACTCGGCCATTAAAGGCTAGGCTCACAATCAAAAATATAAGAGTTGGAGCCTTGCTGGGGGAAATTCTTCACTGAGGGTGGGCTTTGAGCATTTATAGTCTGGCTGAACTTCCTGGTCATTCTCTCTGCTTCTTCTGTGCTGATGAGCCGGGCAATTCTGTGAGTATAGCAGAATGCCATTGGGAGTCATTTTATTACCATATTCTTTTAGTAAAACAGTAGTATTTAGTTTTACCATAGGTCCCTTGGATATATAGTCTTAAGTTCTGTGTCACCCAAGAACTGTCAGCTGTAGATTCCCTTTCATAGTGTGGTCCTTAAATCAAATCAGAGAAGAGTTAGCTATTTCCACAAGCTTTGAGTCATCATTGCAGTGGCATATCTTGCAGGCAGGACATCATAGTAGATTAAAGGGTTTGTGGCTGGGTTGGTGAAAGAAAAACAGAAATAAAAGGTCATGATGCCCCTAGGTACGGTGGAGGAAAAGGTTCATTGTAGAGAAGAGAGAGAGCATAGTCAGAGGCAGAGACATCTGGAAGAGTCCACAGTGTATGTACATGACTGGCAGGCTGGACTGGGGTTGTGAGGAAAGAGAGTGGTAGTCCTAGATGCTATAGGAATATAGCTGATAAATCCAACCTCTACTTCAGTTCTTGTGTCCAGGTTCCTGCTTTTAGTTTCGACCCTGATTTCTATGGTGATAGACTGTAATGTGGAAGTAGAAGCAACATAAACCCTCTCCTCGCCGTGCTGTTTCGCTCATGGTATTTTATTGTGACAACAGAAACCCTAAGACATTCCCTTAAGTTGCTTTTGTCAGTGTGTTTGATAACCATTAATGAAAGGTAACTAATAAAAAAAAAAGAAACAAAAAAAAAAAAGACAAGTAACTAATGCATGTGTGTTACACGTGTTTGCTTCACAGATCAACATGACAGCAAGTTGCTTTGTGCTTTACTGTTCAAGAATCATAGGCCAGGTAGCCAAAGTCATCTAATTTGGCATACTGGGTGTAAGAATTTCCTAGATTTGGCTGAAAGAAAATAACAAAAACAAACAAACAAACAAACAAAAACAAAAGGAAGGTTTCTGCAAATCAAAGTAACATTTAATCAACAGCTTATTTACTATTTAAATATATATTGAATACTATATGCAACAGGTTAGACTACAAACTCCTCTGACAAAGGAAGGCGACCAAAGACAGAGTAGGCGTAGAATTTCCTTGGCAAGGGTAGGAAAGTACAGCAGTTGGTAGAGTAGATTTTTAGCATGCTAAAGACAGTGTGCTTGATTCTTTACATTGAACAAACTGGTTATGGCAATGTCATATGGTAAAATCAGTATTTGGGTAATGGAGTCAGGATCAGATTTTGAAGGTAGCCCTCTGAGATACAGAGAGAATGTAGCTAGCCTACTGAAAAGTAACAAAACTACAACCAAAATCAAGCATTCTTGAGAAATAATGAGTGAAAATAGAACTTCTGCTCTGGTGTAAGACTGCATACCTATACTGGTGCCAGGAAAAAGGCAGAGATGGAATAATTGCAAGTTTGAGGCACAATTTTGAGGCACAAATGCCTTATATAATGAGTTGACAGACAGTCTGTGTTACAGAGTGAGTCCATGGTGCATTCTTTAACACAAACAAATTATAAATTCTGATATCATATACTATATCTACATTTAGTACAAATTAGATAAAAGGCCCTCAGACAACTACAATACCAATTTCTCATACTTCAACATGATGGATTAAGAAACTTAAAATCATTGGCATCTTGTGTTTTTATATATTGTCCTTATATTATGCTCATTAATACATAAAATTTATCTACACATTTCACTAAGAAAAATTAAGATAAATATCAAAGTGCATATCTAATCAAAATTCTCCAGCACAAAGCTGATAAATCATAATTACCTGAGTTTGTGTAAATAGGCTATGCTTCTGTTAAATGAAGTTTTCAATGTTGTAAGAAATAGAGGATTAGGAAATTATATCAGGCCATTGATCTTATTTCAAATACTTCCAGAAGAAAATAAAGTTATACCAGACATAACTAGGCACAAAAATTTCATCTTCAATTATTTTAATTCAATTTTGAAAGAATGAAAATTAAAAATCTCATAAAACAATTTGTTAAGAAAAGTATTTTTTGCCTTAAAATTACTCTTTTGAAGGTAGAACAAGGAATAAGAGACCATGATAAATGAAGATCACATGAGAATACAAAGAAGCAAAGTGCTAGATATGTCCCCAGAAATCCACAAAGATACCTCCACTGTAGACAATGGCAATGGTCAAGAGAAAGCCCGAACTGACCTAGTCTGATGATCAGATGGCCAAACACCCTAACTATCATGCTAGAACTCTCATCCAATGACTGACAGAATCGGATGCAGAGATCTGTGGCCAGGCCCCAGGTGGAGCTCCAGGAGGGATTATATGAATGACAATTGTTGAGACCAACATTGGAAAAAGCACAGGGACAAATAGCCAAACTAATGGAAACACATGAACTATGAACCAATAGCTGAGGAGACCCCAACTGGATCAGGCACTCTGGATAAGTGAGACAGTTGTTCAGCTTGAACTGTTTGGGAGGCCCCCAGGCAGTGGGGCTTGAGCTTAGTGCATCAGCTGGCTGTTTGGAACCTGGGGCTTATGCAGGAACACTTTGCTCAGCCTGGAAGGAGGGTACTGGACCTGCCTGGACTGAATCTACCAGGTTGAGCTGAATCCCCAGGGGAGTCTTTGCCCTGGAAGAGATGGGAATGGGGGATGGGCTGGTGGAAATGCGGGGAGGGGGAGGGTGGAGAACAGGGGAATCCATGGCTGATATGTAAAATTAAATTTAAAATATAAAATAAAAATTTACTCTCTTGAAATGTTTAAGAATATGATGATAAAATCTTTAGTGTACTAAAAAATGGAAGCAAACTAAATGGCCACCAGTCCAGGACCATTAGTGAAAATAAGGGTAGGCAATGGAAAAGTATTTTCCATAACAATGGAAAAGAATAATACATTCCATGTATTTTGTTTGGAAAACACAAGAGATATTTTCATTTTCTAATATCTTCTTCAATTTCTTTCTTCAAGGCCTTAAAGTTCTTGTCATACAGGTCCTTCACTTGTGTAGTTAGCCTTATCCCAAGGTATTTTATATTATTTGTGGCTATTATAAAGGGTGATGTTTCTCTGATTTTTTTCTCAGCCCTTTTAACATTTGAATATAGTAGGGTTACGATTTTTTGAGTTGATCTTGTATCCTGCCACATTACTGAAGGAGTTTATCAGCTGTGGGAGTTCCATGGTAGAATGTTTGGTATCACTTATGTACACTATCATATCATCTGCAAATAGTGAATGTTTGACTTCTTCCTTTCCAATTTCTATCCCTTTGATCTCTTTTGCATTGTAAAGTGGTATTGGCTACCTCTCAAATGCAGAATCTAGCAAAAAATGTATGTGTATATACATAAACAAATGCCCATATGGGTACAGTATAATGTAAGGAAAGAGAACAATGAAAGCCAATCTTTCCAGGATAAGGGAGGACTGAACCCTGGCAATAGATACACGTTGTGAAAGGGGATATAAAGCTAACTGCTTTTCTAGTTCTAATTTTGTTGAGGATTTTGGTTTTGCTTTGTTTTTAGTAGTGGATAAGTAAATAAAATATATTCAATACTGAAAGTGTACAATCTAGTGCGAAGCCCCACAGATTTCATTCTAAATGCGAATTCTCGCTGTATAGAAGTTCATTAAACTGTATAGACTTTGTCACTGGTTAATTTTGGTGCATGATGTTTTTAAACATTTTCAGGGTGTTTTTAAAATAAAGTTATTTAATTTTTTTTTAAAAAAAGGACAGAAAAGAATAAGAAATGTATTTAAAATCTTTCAGTGTGGATAATTTGAAATCGACACTCACTAATAAAATGTGGACTTGTATATTCACATGAGACAGAGGACTCCTATTTACTCTATGCACTCAACAGAATTCTACCATTTTTATTTATCTTTATTTAGCATAAGTGCAATTTAGATGCAAAGTACAAATATTTTCCTCATTAAAACTCGAAAACAACCTAGACAGAATTTCAACCTTATTATTTCAGTATCAGCATAATGAGAGGCTTCTGAGAACTGGAGTTTTGTGTTATTAAGATTACCCTCAACACCAAAGATCAACATCCTCCAACATGTCATGTTTCTCTTTTAACTATTCCTCTGCAGGTAACTTTAACAATGTAACATGCTGAGGCCTTTGTCACTACATTTCTTATTGAGAGTCACATTTCAGTGAACTGTCTGTAACTTAACCTGTTCCTCCAACCTCATCTTTTCCATTCCTTCTCATTTACTTTCAGCTGTCACACAGAGCTTATTGCTGTTCCTCAACAATGCTAATCACATTGTCACCTCAGAGATTGTTTGATAATACACTCATAGGTACTGCTTATTTCAAACATATTTTAGCACAACAGTAACTCTGTGCAAGACATATACATACACACACACATACACACAAAGAGAGAGAGAGAGAGAATTAAGTATCTCTTCACTATATCTGAAATTGAAACACTGAAAATATCTAAATACTTTTCAGGAGAGAAATCAGCAAAAGTAAAACATATCATATATATATATACTGTTAATAGGGTCAGAAGAAAAAAATAATGGCAACCATTTCGATTTCTTTAGAATTCACAAAAGCTTGCCCTACCTTTCCATTTCTCCATCCCTCTCTCTCTGTCCTCTCTCACAGCTATCATATTTATCATAGATCCCTTCTTACAGCTAAAACCATAAGTGAGGAAAATGCCCATGAAAATCAGCATCCAGGCTCTGGATGATAAAAATATTTGCATGAGAAAGGCTCATGTTATGGCATGGCTGAAAAGATAAGCAGGGATATGCATCCTACCAAAATGATGCATCCCACAAAAAGCTTGCATGTTATGTCTAGGAATCAAATGAATACAATTATACATTTATTGTACTGGCTCTAAATTTAAAAGTGAAACTGGGTCACAAAATTTACTTAAATATGAGAAATTTTTGATTATTTTCTCATGTTGACAATGTTTGAGGGCAAATACTTGTGATCAATCACAAACATTCCTGATTCTAAATAATAGATCTTTATGTCCAGACAGTGTTCCAGCTTCAACATCATGACCACATGAATAATGTTGGACTATTTTTGTAACAATAACATTTTCAAGCCACATCAAATATGCCAAAATGTCTGTTTCTGTATAAATAATATCTGCTCTTACTGATATATGAATATAACTAAACACATTGTTTATAACTAAACACATTTGGTTTCAAAACGTCTGAATCAAGTTAGGCAGCCTATCTTTTGGCAGTGATTGTGATTACATACATATCTATATCTATATATACACACAAATATGTATATATGTATATAAGTTTGCCAGAATTTCTAGATACCAGCATTATTGAAGAAATTATGTCCTACTGTGAACAGAGAAAACCATCACTGGGAATGACACTTAGCTGTAAGAAAACAAGAATGAAAGTAATAGAGGAAAACAACACTGAGTAGCTACTCCATAATGTATGCTTATTGTTCCAGATATTGAGTTCCGTTTTTCTCAATCACTTCCTCATAATATCAAAAAACAAAAAACAAAAAAAAAAAAAACAAACAAACAAAAAAAAAAAAACTGGTACCGGGAGTAAGATTTTTTTCCTTCAACTCCATAGACAAGAAAATAGCCAATTAGAGAAATCTGACCATTAAACTAGAAATAAAGAAGATTAAATCATATAATCCTTCATTCCTAAGACATAATACTGTGTTATTTCCAAAATATTAGTCAGTAATGACAACTGAGAGAATTTAAACTACTCAAAAAAAAAAAAAATCTAAAGAAACATCAACAAACAAGTTTTGTACAGGAAACAGGGAAACCAATATCTAAATTAGGAAATAAAGCATATGCAGTGTGTGTTTGTGTGTGTGTGTGTGTGTGTGTCTGTGTGTGTGTATGTGTGGTGTGTAGACAAACTTGCATGCCCTATCTTCATCTGTCTGTCTCTATTTACATATGCAGATATATGTATGTATCAGATTTATATAGACACATATACATATGTCTGTTTCCTTCATTCCTTGCCCTTGTGGAACAAAACTATATTAATTTCCTGGTATAATACATCTGGATCTTAAGTCTGTTCTACAACTCAACAGTTTTTAACATCATTTTTTGTCATTTTTTTTTAAATGTAAGTTATTTATTGACTCTTTGGGATTTTGCCATCATGCATCCCAACTCTGCTCACATCCAGGTCCCCCTATATCCTCCCTCATCCCTGCCATGCTCCCTACATACAGAAACAAATTTTAAAAAAGCAAGCAAGGGAACAAAAACAAAAGCATGAACAAAAACAAAACAAAAACACCCCAAAACCAAATCAAAACACAAACCACAACCACAGAAAATTCCCTTTGCTTCTCCTTCTTTACTGCTTCTCCAACATCTCTTCATTTGTCCTGCTGGCACTGGAGACTTCAGTGTGACATATAGTCCCTTCAGTTTTACTGGCAAATGTTTATTGCAATGAATCACTGGTCTGGTTCCAGGCCTCCGGTTTCTGGTTCACCATCATAACTAGATTCTCACCAGAACTCCTCTGGCTTTTCCTGTGGCTGTCATGAGTCCTGGAAATCTTGTAGGTATCATTCCACAAGACCAGTCCCTTCATCTACTCCAGCAGGTCCTAGATGGGGTACATGCTAAGGTGGGTCAACCAAAGACCTGGCTGTAGGCCTGGTTGGCAGCCAAGCTGGTTATTGTGGGCCCCTGGAGCAACTGACCTCACACCTACATGCATGCCCTCAGGGTAGGTTCACCATGGCTTAAGGTGGAGGGTGGGAGCCATCTCTTCAGCAAGCAGGGGCCAGCTCTCTTGCAGTAGTGCCCAGCAAGAGAGGCAAGGGCAGCTTTCCCTGGGCCAGTGAAGGAGGTAGTCGACTCAGCATGACTTTTGATTTCATTTACATGGTACCTAAGTCCTCGTTAGGTAATGTAGGCCACAGACATCCACACAGACCTCAGCTATGGATGGACCATGGATCCAGACATGGTTCTGAAAGACCCCCCGGCACCCCTATAGTAATGCTATGTTGCAGGCTTATAAGAAGACCAAAAGACCAGTTTCTAGGAAATAGAATGAGCCCCACGCAGCCCAATAGCCGATGAAGAAATGGTTGCTCAACCCTATGATTAATACTGATTGTTCTCAGCCAAACCATCCGTCAATGCCCTGTTGTGCAAACCCCTAAGAGTCATAGAAATTCCCCAGCTTGTGAGGACACGTAGGGGAACAAAAGAATTCAGCTAGAAGGCAAAAGCGTAGAGATAAGCAGGATGTCAGGGGCAGACTGCCTGGTGTCAGTGCGGGAGGGCCATATCAGCTGGAATTCTAGATAGGGGTTGAGTCAACACACATATCTGGTTACCAAGGGAAAAACCCACACACCGCCCTGAGCCTGAATTCACGCCCCATTTTATTCATGCTCATATATTCGCGCCTTGTGTAAATTATCCAATTAGAACCCTTTGACTATTCGCGCCTCACTTTGAATTGTCCAATCAGAGCTTTGTCCAATTAGAACCCTTTGACTATTCGCGCCTCACTTTGAATTGTCCAATCAGAGCTTTGTCCAATTAGAACCCTTTGACTATTCGCGCCTCACTTGAATTGTCCAATCAGAGCTTTGTAAGCATTCGCGCCTTGTTTAAATTATCCAATCAGAACCCTTTGACTAATGCTTTCCCGTGCTTCTTGCTATAAAAACCCATCTCACCAACCCAGAGGCGCGCAAGTTTTCCGAGAGACTTGGTTGCCCCAGGTACCTGTGTTTAAATAAACCTCGTGCTGTTGCATCTGATCCGTGGTCGCTGCGTGCTCCTTGAGCCGGGCTCTATGGGGGGGTTTTATAGCAGCTTGGGGCCGGTCAACATCCTGGCTCTAGGTAGAGGGCCTGGAGGTTCAGGTGGGAATGGTTTCTGTCCTAACCTTGGACCTCTATGTGACCTTTGGTGGCAATGTAGGATCCGGATTTTTGCACTGACCCCAGACACTGTAGAATCATTGACCTGGACATGGTCCTTGACAGTGGGTGGATGTGGATGTCACCATTTCCCCAGGGACAGTATGGCCCTGAGACACTAACATGGTCCTCGATCTCAGGTGTCTGCATATCCTTCGATGGTAACAGGTACATCAGACATCAGCACAGACTCTGGCTATTGTAGGGCCATGGTCCCTGACAAGGCCCTCGACTGCAGCTCTGGTCTGGATGTCACTACGACACTGAGTGGCACAGGCCACTCAGATCTGGATATATCCTGGCCCTCAGACACCAACTTGGACTCAGGTGGCCGATCTGACCCTAGGTATCCTCATGGTGCTCGGTGGTAACAGGAGCCACATACATCAATCCGGACCCTGGCTGCTATAGGGCCTCAGACCCAGATATGGCAATAGGTAGCAGCTTGGGTCCAGATGATGTCATGACCCTCAGATGGCAGCACAATCCACCCATATCTCTATGGCCCCTACTGTGGTGTAGCCCTCAGACTACAACCAAATCTCAGGCTTCCACCAGGATCCCAGGCCTTTGTATTGGCCCTAGTAACAACCTGTGCCACAGTCTTCAACACAGACCCCAGCTGCAGCTGGGCCAAGATTAAGACATGGCTTCAAGCAGCCGCTCAGCCTGGGGGACATCCTAGCTCCACGTGGTAGTTAGTAGCCCGCAACTCGGATCAGGATGGCTCTGGTAGCAGTATGGTTCCTGGACAACAACAAGGCTGCAGGCTAGGGCCCAGACCCCAGGCTTCCACCTGGAGGGTCCTGGACCACTAGCCCCTGTCTGAGCCAATTTTTAATATCTTAACTTACCTGGTTTGTTCTCTGGAGTAACTAAAAACCTATGTACATTCTATTACTCTGTCACTTTGTTGTTTCTGTGATATTTAGATTTTCAAGCCCTGTTCTCTCATTTCTCTGACAAATAGTCATCTCTGCTCCTTTATTGTTTTGTAAATTAGCATATTTAGAGCACTGTCAATAAAATAACTGATATTCAAAGAACCAGCTGAGTGGATCATTTTCAAGGAAATCTTTACCATTTCTCTTTCTGATTAAATATTCCTTACATTTTCCTTGTTTGGTTTACATATCTAGAATTTTAAATTATAGATAATAGACTTTAGGCCTGGCATGGTGGTGTAAATCTTTAATCCTAATACTCTAGAGGCAGAGGCAGGAGGCTCTCTTGATTTCTATGCCAGGTCTACATAGACAGACTCTTACACACACACACACACACACACACACACACACACACACACACACACAAAAAGCCAAAATAAATAAATAATGAAAAATAGGTAAGAAAACATTTCTGTTTACAGTGACACTATTTTTGTACTATACATTGTCTACAAGCAATATCCCTGATGCATTACAATTATTTATACAATATACAATACTAGTTAACCTTTGTATTTCATTCATTTATAAATTAAAGTTGCTTAATTTTTTTTAACTAATGTATAAAAACTGGGTTTTCAGATACTTGGAAAAAAATTTCAGATTTCTGTATTTATTGATTTTCAACATACTTTCATTGTGGTTAGGAAAGAAAACTCTACAAACAATTCAAATTATTTTACAAGTATCAAAACTCATTTTATAGCTCAAAATTTTATCTACATTTGTGAACATTTAAATATATCTACAATTCACACTCATATGTCTGGCTGAATTACTTTTTAATTACCATCAATTGTGATAAATTAGTTAATTGTTTTACTGAAGACTTTTATGACCTGAAAGGAATTCTGTATAATGTCATACTATTTATTGTCTATGTTGTTATATGATAATGACTTTATTTTTATCTACTTATCCTTGCATTGCTATTATATCTAAATTTTGCTTTTGAAACTCTTTTTCTGGATACAAAAAATTAGAGTTTTCTAGTACTCTCCATGAATGTATCCATTTATTGCCATGAAATACTATTTCTTTTTATTTTCACTTTTAATTTTCCTTTTTTAAGACTTGTATATATATATGTACATACAATTAAACATGATATAGCCTTTACCTAATAAACCCTTCCAATTTCTCACATGTTCCCCAACATGCCACCTCCCAATTTTATGTCATTTTTTAAATTTTTTTTAATTTTTATTTTTGAGATAAGACACTAACTTTAACTACTATTGTAAATACATGCATTGGTGTAGGGATATTCACAGGAATCCATTCAGTGGCCATATACTTAGTAAAGAATTATTCTATTACACCCTGAAACTATCTACTGCTAAGGGCTATTCAGTCAGGGATGGGTGAGATTGGAAATGTTGCTGATTTGTTCTTAGAAAATTGACAACATTCCTGTAAGTCAGAACTACAATTGCCACGTCAGGTCTATAATATACCATTAAGAGTGCTTCTACCAGGCAGTGGTGATGCACACCTTTAATCCTTTAATCTCGGGAGGCAGAGGCAGGCAGATCTCTGTGAGTTCGAGGCCAGTCTGGTCTACAGAGCAAGTTCCAGGAAAGGCACAAAGCTACACAGAGAAACTCTGTCTTGAAAAAACAAAAACAAAACAAAACAAACAAACAAACAAACAAAAAAACAAGAGTGCTTCTTTGTATCCTACAGTTGTTACATTCCTTATGAATTAAACATGATTTCCTATAAATTTAAAGGAAGATAATTATTTGCTTATGATAATATATGACAAGAATAATTTATTCTCTTAATTTTTTAAAATGTATTTTATTTTTACTTGATACATGGTTTCTCTACATGGCACTAGTTCTCCTAGAACTCACTATGTAATCCATGTCAGCCTGGAACTCACAAAGATCCATCTGTCTCCTCCTCCTGAGCTCTGGGATTAAAGGCATGTACCATCATGCCTGTCTCTAATGTTGTTTTTTTAATAAGTATTTACTTTGTAATTTTTCTATTTCTTTAATTAGGATATATATCCATTTTCAATTTATGATTTAATAATCTAGGAAGCATGTAGTATACCTTAACCCTTTTCAAACTATTTGAATATTTTAACTACTATCATTACATCATTTGTAGTAAACATTGTTAGTGTGTTTATGATTGGAGGTATACTCTTAGGTTTTTAAAAACTATTTTCTACCTAGTATTTATTCTTCCTTTCTATTTTGCTTTAATTTTACAAGCAAAATATCTGTATTAATATCTTTTATCACATTGTTATCTTCATCTACTTTAAAGATTAATTTTCATTCAATTTTTTTTGTAATATCAGTTGAATTATAGGCCTCAGAGATGCTAAGCAAGAAACCTCCTTTTCAGCTAACTCTTAGTCCCATAAAGACTTTGCATGCACTAAATAGTTCCAAAGCAAATCAATAGAATTTTTTTTTATATTCTACACTTAGCCTTCTATAGTTGTAATTCCTCTTGATGATTCTTTGATTAATGGCCTGCATAAAATTATGCTGCGTTTCCTCTAAGCACTTAAGGTTTTTCAGCAATCATTTTGCTACTAGTTTATCTTCACTGTGTCTTGATTGCTTGCTTGGTAGGATTTCTTTATATGACTTTGGGGGTGTTTTATGCTCTAGAATGCGGTTTGTCTTAGTAAATTGTCTATGTTAGCCTGAAAAGAATGTGTGTTCTGCTGCTGCTGGATGAAGTAGTCTATAAACGTCAATTAGATCACATAGATTAATGGTGCTTCTCACTTCAAGTATATCCTTATTGATTTCCTGCCTGATGGTTCTATCAATTTTTGTAGGCCAAGTATTGAAGTCCCCAGTTGTAAAAGTGGAGGTTTTTTTGTCCTAGAAGACTTATCAGTTTTGCCTCACATATTTGGGCATGTTTACCTTAGGTACATATACCCTTAGGATTGCTATGTTTTGATGGGCAGTTAAACTGTTTATCTTTTTGTTATAACTTAATTTATCTTAAAAAAGAAATTCCCTTGTTCTAATAGTCACTATAGTGTTCTGAAGATCTGGATACACTAAATTTGTACAATGTTTGCATAAAATATATTTTTCTGTCATATACATATGTAGTTTACATAGGTGAGAGTTTACATATAAAGGGTAGTAATTTTCAACACTATATTATTTACTAAACTCTGGCAGTCTGCTTCTTTTAATTGGTGTTATTAGGACATTCATATTTAAAGTGATTATACGCACTGCTATTTGGAATTAGATTAATACCATGTCTGTGTTTCATTTTCTGATCTCTGTGTTTAATAAGCCATTTTACATTTTTACATTTTTTCTCTTTGCAATAAGTTCTATGTCTGTACATATTTTTTGTTTAGGACATCAAGTGGATAGTTGTTTGTGTAGTAGTCCTTGTTGTAAAAGAATATACCTTGATTTCAAATTTCTAAGAACCTACAAAGATGTGTTCCTATAATCCCAACAGCAGGATGTTGAGGCAAACAGACTCCAGGAACTCTATAGTGATCCATCTTAGCCTCAGTAGTTAACATTTGTGGTGCCCTGTAGAGTTTGAATATAAAACGTGTAAGTATTTAAGTTTGGGTATTTATGTGCTTTAGCTCCTCTAAGATTCATATCTTTGATTAGTTTTCTTACTTTGATTTAGAAATCTCATCAACTACCTTAAGTCTTTCTTCCTCTCCTTTTTTCCTTTATTATCCCTGGGTAAACCATATCACTTATGCTACTCATTTATGAATTGTTTTATAGCACTTAGTTATTATGATTTTTATTTCTCTGTTCTTTCTTCTCTCTTTATTTCATTGTTGTAAACCTCAGTGGACTTACTTTCAAATCACTGTTCTTTTCTCAGTTATACCCAAGATTATTCCAAAACATGGAAGATATGTTCATTTTGTTTATGGAGTAATAATATGCAACTTTTTATTTGATTTCCCCTTAAAGGAAATATATCCTTTTGATAGTCCACCACTGTTGCTACAAGGTATCTAATATTTATTGGCTATCATAAAAAATCATGAGAGTTTATATTATAATTCTTGTTTTTGTTTCAAAATCTGCATTATAATTGAGTTTGTTTTTAATAATAACAGAAATGTCTTTAGAATGTGTTTTCTTTATCTATAAAATGCCTTGTGATTTTTATTGGAAGGTGAGTATGCTGTAGTGTCAATTGCAAAACATTTAAGCAAGTCTATCTTTGTAAGACATGCACATCTGGTGGTATAATTGCTTGAGATATTTTGATATTATGGATACATGCCTGAGGTTTTATCTTTTTTAGGGTCCTCATTTTGTATTCCCTATTATTTTCAGACCCCTCACAATATCTTCAAAAATAATGCACAGAAAGTTTAAGAGCAGAAGGATACATCAGGTAAAGGTTTTCTGCTATGTGCTAACAATGACAAAGGCAAGCAGGTACTTGCAAGACAGAAGGAGAGCAAGAAGAAAAAACTTAAACCACACCCTTTCTCCATCTCCATTCAACATAAATTAATGCATAAGTGCTTAATTATCGATTCTAGGCTTACTTTTCCTATTATGAGTGGGGTTTTTTTTTGTTTGTTTTTTTTTTTTTTTTTTTTGCAATAGTTTTAAAATAAGTGTTAAAATGTCAATGTGCACTTATAGCCCAATAAATTAAATGGAATTTGCCAAGGAATTGAAATTTTTCTCATCCCTTGCCTTTTTCAACTTCCATTTATGTTTCACTAATTGGTGTACAAGTATTTTAGCATAGGTTAGAAAGATTTCCGTATTTTTCATGTTACTTTTGCTTTTGCAATGTTTACTACATCTTAAATTTAAAAAAAAAAACAAAAACAAAACTGCAAACAAATTTTCTCTGTCTCACCTTGTCCCATAGCTGCTTCCAAATAATCATTCAGAGGCTTATATCAACTATCAATGCTTGGCCAATGGCTCAGGCTTATTACTAACTAGCTCTTAGATTTAAATTAACTCATTTCTATAAATCTATGTATTGCATGTAGCCTGTGGCTTATTGGCCTTTTGGCATCTGGCTCCTTGGGCAGCTGGCTTGCATCTCTCCCAACTTTGTCCTTCTTCATCCCCTCTTTGTTTGGTTTTTCTGACTAACCTTGTCCTGTCTGGCTGTTGGCCAAAACAACTTTATTATTAATCCACAAGAGCAACACATATTCACAGCATACAGAAGAATGATCCCACCATATTTCTCTTTCTGACTAATCAAAAATAAAGTTTTTAAGTTTAACATAGTTAAAATTACATATAACAAAATAGTAATCAAGCAAGAATTATAGTTATAATATCTAGTCTATTTATATTTGGCAAAATTAGAGCAAACTTTCTATTATCTATCTTACATTGGTGAGTCAAGAGTTTTGTTTCTAATTTACCCATTCATCATAACTACAAAAAATTATAACTATGACTATCTAGTCTTCAATTTCCAACAAAGATCCTAGAAGGATCTAATGACAGGGACATCAGGTTGCCTGGAAAGCCACCCAAAGTTTCTCTGTAATGTTGGGGCATCCATCTTTGGCCTATAGGTCTAGTATAACTGACCCACGTTTTTGTGAAGCAGGGAATTTTGATGGACTCTCCTACCTCAGCAAAGGTCAATAGTCACCTTTCTTGTGTCCTTAGAAAAGTCTAAGTTCTTAAAACATTTAAAATGTCATATTCTGTAGGTCTTTGAAGTGTTTGAAGATTGTCCATTGATCTGAAATATAACTCAGCATGACTTTAAAAACCTAACTAACATGACTATAAGATTACTCTTATAGATTACTATTAATCTATATTTCTAACTTATATTCTACATGTTTAAATGAGCTGCATAAACATAATACCTTAAACAAGAGTATAAATATACATACAGTATAAAAAAATCAACTTTAAATTTGTATCAATAAATCAAAATCCATACCAATGTAAAATACGTAAGATTAATAGTTGTTTTTTGGATTGAAATAGCTTCGATAATCTACCTTTTTTCCTGTCATTTCTATAGCCCCCTCTTTCTTTTCAAAACAATTGCCCTGAATATAATCTCCTCTGTTTAGCATTTTTCCTGACCATTATCCATAACAACTTGTAACAAACTCCCCTAAATGATAAAAAAAACAATCATAATTTATTTTTGATAATAAAGGGTGCAGTTCTTAGATTACTTCTTGTTGATTGGGGGCACTGGCAATCTCTGGGGGACCGTGAAAAAATTTAGGATAATGGTTCAGTCCTGAATGTAGTATTCTGTGAGGCTGGATCATCTCAGCTAGTAGCCTTGAAGCTGTTCTGGGATACAGAAGTCAGTGGAAACTGCAATGGAGAAGCTCTGAAACATTGGATCATCTCAGTCATCCATTCCCATTGGGATTTTTTCAGGGGTTTTTCCTTGATCTTACTTGATTTTTCTTAACCCAGAATGAATATAGAGCTTCTCATTTCCTGTGGAAATAAAAATACAACATCTCCCCCAAAGTGCATATCTTTTGACTTAAAATTTGAAGTCAAGATATTTTTTAAAATATCTTAGTTTAATCTTGCTGCTTTTATAATCAAATGACTCATAGCAGTCAAAAATTTTAAAGAAGACATAATAATATACACCATCCATACTTTCTGTGCATTTTTCCATCCTTATGTGGATGGTTTTCTTTATATTACTTTACTGTCTCTTTTATTTTATTATTTTAAATCTATATTTTATATCTAAGTGTGTATATATTCTTTATCTCTGTCTCCAAAGTCTATATGCATTTTTAAACATTCATGACCCATTTAGGGGCCTTTTGTCTGAATCTGTTTTTACTGTGTATCTCTAGCACATTGTTCTTCTTATACCATTGATCCCTTTTGTTGAAGAACACACTTTAAAAAGCCCAAACCTGAGTGCATTTTCTGCAAAAAATTTGAAACTTTGAACATTGAACATGAGATGCTGTTAATTCTATACTCTCCACTGCTGGTAATTTGCAGCCCACTTAAGTTTTGTCTATTATGCTACCTTGTTGTGAACTCAATTTTCTTTTTCCAGGAAATTAATGAGATAAAATAACTGCTGTGTATTTTCTCTCCCAGGAAAACATCTTTATTATTTATGAGCCTTATTCTTATACCTTATTGGTTGTTTTAAATGTTCTTCTTTCCAGTTGGTTACACGATGCAGTTATCATTTACCATCTAGAAATCTGAAGTTCTCCACTTAGTATTTTATGATTGTAATTTTTTTATATAAATACAGGAGAAATAATTCATTTTTCTAGTGTTCTTATAAATAGATACCTATCAAAAGTCAAGAACATTATCAACAAAGATATTCTTAATTTTGAAATTTTTCATATTTACATCTTTATATGTAATTAAGCTGGTTTTATTCTATTGTTTTAAATGTCAAATATTATTTTTGTAGACATAGCCACTTAAGTCACTGATTAGATTTTTTTAACCAATGTGCCAATCTGCCTACAGCAATTCAATTTCATTTACATCCTGCATATCATTCAAGGGAATCAACTTGTTGCTGATCATTCTAATCAGCGCACATCACTGACAGTCTTTTCAAAATTGTATTTCCTACAACATCCTATGTGGTGGTTAGTCTTGATTGTCAATAGACCTGGATATGAAATTAACTCAGAGATAAGCCACTGGCAACTCCACTGAAACATTAAATTGATTGAATAAGTTGAGTGGGAAGACAGCCTAAAATAGTGGTTCTCAACTTAAGGGTCTCTACCCGTTTACAACAGAATGACTTTTTCACAGGGTTTTCCTAAAACCATTGGATAATACAGATATTTACACTATGATTCATTACAGTAGCAAGATTGCAGTTATGAAACAGCAGCCTTTTTTTCTGATATTAAGAAACACCTTCCATACTGGTAATGCACACACTGACATATTTTATTGAAGAATATCACAAACATGTATAAATGCAATAACTATTAATGAAAACAGAGGCAATGAATATGAAAGAGAGCAGGGGTGAATGTATGGATGGTCTGAAGTAAAGACAAGTAATGGAAAGAGGATATATTATCATCCCTAATTAAAAATATTTCCCAGCCTTTCCTTTTTTTCTCCCTCTCTTTATTCTCTTATATAATACATGCCAACAACAGCTTCGCCAATTCCCTCCTCCCATTTCTTTGCTAAAACATGCCTTCTCCCCCAGATCCGTTGCTCCTATGTTTCCCTTCAGAAAGGAGCCAGGCCTCCCATGCTATCAACCAAACATGGCTTAATGAGATTCAATGACAGTAGGCATAAACCATCATATAAAGGCTGGACAAATAAACCCACTAGGAGGAAAAGGGTCCCATAAGCAAGCAACAGTCAGAGAAATTTCCACTCCCACTGTAAGAGGAGACCAGCCAAACTCAACACTAAACAACCAGAGTATGTATGCAGAGGGCCTAGTACAGACCATGCAGGCTCCATGGTTGCCATTTCAGTCTTTGTGAGCTCCCATGAGCCCTGCTTAATTGATTCTGCGTGCTGGACCGTGTTCTCCTTGTGTCCACAACCCATCTTGCTCCTATAATCCCCCTCTTCTGTAAGTTCCAGGAACTCTGCCTAATGTTTGGCTGGGGGATGCTGTATCTGTTCTGATCAGTTGGTGGAGAAAGCCTCTCTGATGGCGATTGGGATAGGCACTGATACATGCGTACAGCTGAATATCATTAGGAATCATTTTATTCTTGTTTTTTGTTTGTTTTCTTCTGTCAGTCATGTTTGGTTCTGCCTTAGGTCTCTGAGCCACCCAGCTTCCAGATTCTGGCCATCTAGGCAGTGTTGGGCATGGGCTCCTTCTTGTGTTGTAGACCTCAAGTTAGAACAGCCTTTGGTTGGACCACTCCCACAAGTTAGCCACTATTGGCCCAGAGCATCTTGCAGGCATAACAGGTTGTGAGGGGTAGGATTTGTCTCTGGCTTTGTGTCCCAGTTCCAACATGGGAGCTTCACCTGATTACAGAAGATTGCTGGTTCAGGCTCTATAGCTTCATTACCCCTGAGTCCTTGCCAGGGTCACCCTCACTCACTGTACGGTTTTTTGTTTTTGTTTTGCTTTTCATCACCTCCTACAGGACCAGCTATTCCAGCAGTCTCCCCATGTATGATCTCCCTCCATACTTTCCTCCCCTACTTGATCCTGCTTGTCCACTGCCCTTCCACAAAATTTATTTCTTCATGGGGAGATCCATGCATTCCCCATGCTGGACTTCTCCCTTTTTTTTTTTTTTTTTAAATCTAACTTCTCTGTGTCTGTGGATTTTTATAGCGCAATAATCCTTCAGTTTCTTTCTTTCTTTAAGTGAATTATTATTATTCTCTTCATTGTTTTTAATTTTTATTTTATGAGCATTGGTGTTTTTCCTACATGTATGTCTTTAATAAAGTTGTCAGTTCCCTGAAACTTAGGTCTGGATAGCTGTGGACTGTCATGTGGGTGCTGGGAATTGAACCCAGTCCTCTGGAAGAGCAGGTAGTGCTTTTAACATGGAGCCATCTCTCCAGCCCCTCCTTTACTTTTAATATGGATGAAATAAGGAGGTTTTAACCTTTGTAACAGACAAGAAAATGAGAATAGAGAGCAGAGGTATACATAGTCAAATAAAGAGAAAGGCAGAAGCATTTTTTTTCCTATTAAGATTTTAAAGTTTCTTTTTTTCACAATTGTATGATTATATAGAAAAAGGCAAATTAAGTTTTACAAATGTCTAAAATTACAAGCAGTATGTTGTCTTAAATTCTGACTATAGTTTACAAATAAATATTCTGGGGCTATTTGTTTGTAATAGTTGTAATTATTTATAAAATATGATGTCTAAGGCTATGTGAAGGACCAGGATGTGAACAATTTATATAGAATATTCTTAATGTGTCTAATATCCACAAAGTGTATATCCTTTCAGCTAAAATCCCTCACTGCACTCTAATGTTCATCAGTAGGGTTTTATATATATATATATATATATATATATATATATATATATATAAAGAGAAATCATTACATTTAACTTTTAGCAAAATTTCAGCATCTTAATATAATCTTCAAAGCCATTAATGCAATTACTAATTGGGCTATTTGAGTGTTCTTTTATGTACAGAAGGATAAAACAGAATTTCATGAAGGTACATTCCATTTTACTATTTTATAGTCCACAGCCTTTCAATTAAAAAAAGATTAAGTTAAATGAGTTTCTCAATTATGCAAATTTTACACTGTACTAAAGAAGTTTATATTAGAAAAGAAATGGTGTTATAAAAGTGATGATTCCACAGATGGGATGGAAGATACCAATGAAAACAGCCCCTCCAAGTCAACAGGGTCTTTGCACATATGAACTCACAGGGAACAAAGCAGCATGCACAAGGCCTACACAAATCTGCTCTAGAAGTGGTCCTAGAGATGAAAGGAGAAGGGGATACATGGCAGCACCCCCAGCCCAGAAACTATCTTTATTTAATAACCACTTGCAAATGAAAATTTAGTTTTCTCCAAGGGAGTCTCACCGAAGAAACAAACTATTCTTTAAGGGCAAGCTTCACAGGCAACTGAATCATTTTATCAAAATATTCTGTATATTAATCACATGACTACATGTTAAATGGTAAATTATAAAATAATTTATTTTCAGTTCATTAATTTGTTAAAAGGAATAAAGATGTGAACTTGCTAAGGTGGCTAAAATTATGGTATTTCCTTCTACAAAGGTAAAACAATGTCATTCAGAGCTTCATAAAATGCAGAAAAGTCATTAAACACATCTCTCTTGGGAAAAGATATAGCCTCCAATCTAAAGAATAGCATTCATTCTCACGAACTAAATGCATTTCATTAAGATGAACAGCATGATTTTCACTCCTATAATTATGAGAATTTTCAACGTGGGACAAATTTAATCATGATATGTTATAGAAAAATATCTGTCTTTATGAAACACAGTTTAGAATAGGCACATGACACTTCATCTCTTACCTTAATATAAGTTTACATTTTGTCAATTTTATTATATCAAGTGCTTGAGATAAAGGAAGGATAATTTTACTGTCTTGATATTCTAATTAATGCCAGGTTGATATTCTTAATAAAGTTAATGTTATTTTCAAATACCCACACAAATTTAAATAAGTATTTATTTATTTTAGCAAACAACAATAGTAGTGATCATTAAGTCTCATAACCTTAAAGAAATAGTCTAATTTTTATGTTTATACGTACTTTTGTTTCATTATGTATTGCAAGTAGTAATGAATCCACAAACATGCTATGTGTGCTTGGCTTTCCTATAGCCAGGAGATTCATGTGGATTTAGTTATCACCTTATAAATGTTAAGACTTAATGTCCTTGTTCTAATTTTCTGTATTCTGAAATGTATTGTTCACAGTCATCCTTATACATCTATTTCCTTTAAATTTAAGTAGAAAATCTTGCTTTTCAGAAGGTTTCAAGTTAAATATATAAAATTAGGACAATTGGCAGAAACATAGTTCATTTTGGTGAGAGTAATTTTTAGATAGTTTAGTGAAATATTTATCAATGAAGGGAGAAGCACGATTTTGCACAAAAGCAAAGGAAAATAATAGAGCTAAAATCCATACTAGCCCTAACGGAGAAAGAAAACTGAGGAGATAAGTAAGGAAAACTTATAGAAATGTATACTGACAGATCTTGGTGTCCCTGGGACATGTGGAGAACATGGAAGAGGGTTCTCTTTAGATCCAGCTATATTTCTTAACATCATTCAACCACAGTGTATGATGTCTTCATCAATATGGATTATCTATTATTTTCACTATGCAACCAATAGGAATGACACGAGCGAGTCCTGTTTGGGGTTTTCTGGAGTGATTTTAACCAATAACTTACAAGAATAATCCCATTCCTGACACTGAAGTGTTTTTATTTGTTAGTTAATTGCTTATAGGAGAAACATTGCCTAACCTTGAAAAGTATCTCCCTTCATATTCACGTTTTTATTTTAACTTTTTATTAATTCTTTGTGGATTTCATATCATGCACCCTAATCCCACACCTCTCCCCATCCCTTTATATCTGTTATCTACCATTGCAATGCCCTGAAAACAAAATTAAATTTAAAAACAAGAAAAAAGGAAAAAAAAAATCTCATGGTGGAAGCTGTAGTGAGTCACAATGAGTCACACAGTATATGCTTTATTTAGTCCATACATCTTTACTTGTTAAGTCTTCATTGCAATGAATCATTGGTCTTGTTTGAAGACTCTGACTTGTACTACACTATCAATACTGGATCCTCACTTGGACTCGTCTTGGATGCCCTGTCGTTACCCTGTACCGTGAAGGTCCTGCAGCTTTGGATCTACATGGCAGGCCCCTTCATGTGCTCCAGGAGTTCATAGATTAGGCAGATAAGGGGTAGGCAAACTCATAGCCCTGGATCTGGACCTAGATGGTAGCTGAGTTGGACAGCCCGCCAGTTCTCCTACATCTACTGTCAACAGTGTCTCTACTGTGCCGCCCAGGTGAGGTGCAGAGTCTGCTCTCTTGAGTGCTGCAGCCTTTAAGGGTCAGGGGCCAGCTCGCCCCACTCTCATGGCCCAGGGACCAACTCTCCAGCCTGCTGCAGGTGGCAAGGCCTGGGAAGGGGTCACCTTTTCCTCATCCATGCCACCACGTGATAGATGCAAACTCACTTTTAAGTATGTGCTGACATTGGATTACTAGATGGTATATCTTTTTGTAACCTAATACACTCCTTATTTTGTTTCACCTACCCCTTAATGTTTCTAGGTGTCTGAAAGTTACACCATAATTCAGCAAAAATGCAGTCACAGAAATGTGTAAATTTTATTTAGAACACTAATAAGTAATTTGAAATTGGTAGATTCGAAACAAAATTGGATGTGTTTAAGATCAATTGGGAGAGTCATAGGCATGGCTAGTGACTAGCGAAATAATGTAAATGCTAAAGAATATGATTTTAAATGGATTATAGTTTTATTCTCATCTCATATGCTGTTTTAGTGATTTCCCCACCCAATGATAGATTCTCAGGTTTGGAAGCTTCTAACACAAGTCACCAACTGCATGTGGATGTCACTGAACATGGATGATTAGGATCAGAAAAAAGACCTAAAGAAAGATGTTTTCAATGTTCTAGAACTATGTTCTGGAGAGATTATGACATTACATTGTGCGAAGCACTCCCAAGAGGCATGTATCTAAGGAAAACTCTGGAAAGTTGTAGAGTGAATCAATAGAGAACAATTTTTCCTCTTATTATTACCACTAGGCAATAATGAAGTATAATTTTGTTACTTAGGAGAAATGATTTTCCATTACAAAACATATATTTGTAACAGGAATATAATGAAAATACCTCTATTGGAATTGAGAGCATCTTTTCATGACACTTAGAAACAGTCTCCTAAAAATCGTTTTCGAGTAGTAACCAGGGGCTCCTCAGAAGAATTAAATTAAATCTTTGTCTATTAAATATGATCATAAGCAAAACACAACCCATTACCATATTTATTTTGAAAATATTTTTATAAAATCACAAATTTGAAACTATGGTTATAATAAAAAAATTATAAAATCAATTAAATACACATTCTATTATGTAAAATCTTAAGAATAAAATCAAAACAACTTACTCTTTAGTGACCAAAATAAAAATGTTTGCTTATACAGGGGAATAAACATGTTCATTAAAACAAATAATATTCTATTTGTTCTGTTAAATTTCTTGTTGCCATTATTTCAAAGAAATCAGGACAAAATGAATAAAATAGAATTTGTTTAATTTGACTTCTAATAGAATTTTTTCTTTCTCATATCCGATTTTAGCTAAATTTTGATTATTATATTAACCAACAATTTTTTGTTCAGTTTTGCCTGATCTTATCAAAACCCTTAAAAACTATGACATTTTGGTGATACTCAGTCTACTATCTTAGAATGTTTTATTAGGAAATTCTTTGGATAATACAGTAAGGAAAAAGTTGAGATTCTATGAATGTGTAACTGAATCTGTGGGTGGATATTTCCCTGGCTTCCTGAGGGATTGCCTTGCTGGTCTCTATAGTGGTTGTTCAAGTGTGCACTTCACCAACAATAGAAGGATGTGAAAAGAAATGACAAAATAGTTATGATGTGTATTCCCCTGGTGGCTAAGGATGTTGAACATTTCTTTAAGTGTGTCTCAGCCATTTGAGTTTATTCTTTTCAGCATACTCTGTTAAGATCTGTACCCCATTTCTCCATTGGGTTATTTGTTTTCTTTCTTTTTTTGTATGTGGATTTTCAAGACAAGGTTTCTCTTCTTAGCCCTTGCTGACTTGGAACTCACTCTGTCGACTAAGCTAGCCTTGAACTCATAGAGATCTGCCTGTCTCTGCCTCCTGAAAGCTGAGACACAAGGCATGCGCCACCACTGTCTGACTCATTATTTGTTTTCCTTATACCAGTTTTTGAAATTGTTATTTATTTTAGGTATTAACCCCCTATCATATTTGTAGTTTGTAAAAAGTTCAGCACATTCTGTAGCACAGATGATCCAAATGATGCTGTCCTTTGACATGCAGGAGCTTTTCAGTTTCATGAGGTCCCATTTATTAATTGTTGATCCTAGTGCATGTGCTATTGGTGTTCAGAGAGTCCTTTCCTGGACCAATGGATTCCCCAGAACTACCCACTTTTTCTTCTATCACGTTCAGTGTATCAGACTTTATGCTGAGGCCTTTGATCCACGTAGAGTTGAGTTTTCTGAAGAGTGAAAAGCATGGATCTATTTGGATTCTTCTTCTTCCAGCCATCCCATTTGACTAGCACCATTTGTTGAACATACTGTCCTTTTTCCAGTCGGTATTTCTGCTTCTTTATTAGTAATTGGATATCCATAGGATTGTGGATGTGTGTCTGCAACTTCAATTTGATGCCATTGAGCACTCTGCATAGTTTTATGCCAATACCTTGCTGTTTTTATTATTATTCTACAACAGAGAAATTTGCACAACTATGTTCATTACTGCTCTATTCTTAATAGTCAGAAATGGGAAAAGGCCTAGATGTCTATCAACATATTAATGGATGAAATACATGGTACACTTATACAATGGAATATTACTCAGTAGGAATCTTTGCCCTGGAGAAGATCGGCATGGTGGGGAGGGTCTGAGGGAAGGCGGGTGTGGAAGGGGGGAGTACGGGGAGCCCATGGCTGATATATAAAATTAAAACACAAATATCCGTATAAAAATAAAATTTGAAATAAAATTTAAAAAAGAAAAATAAGAAAAAAATCTTAAAATGTGAGGGTAAATGTATAGAGGAGGAAAAAAATCTGGAATGAGGTAACTTAGATAGAAAAGGACAAATGTGTTTGTTTATATGTGGATGTTAGCAATTAAGTCTTCCTCTGTAAGCAGGCTGCATTCTATAGAACCATAGAGGTTACATATAGAATAAGATAATGGGGTGGGCGGTGGATCATCCTAGGAAAGGGAAAGAGAAAAGGTAATTATGGACGGGTGGGAAGGGGATTGGAACAGGAAGACCAAATGGAGTATGATGGAGGAGTATAGGAGAGCAGCTAAGACTAGGGACTTTTGAGGAGTTGAATGGAAATCCAATACATTAGAAACTACTAAAGTATATATACATGTGAAGGTGATTAAAACAAAACAACAACAAAAAACTGTGGTGATATTATGTTCCCCAAATGTGTCAGAGTGAGTGTATGTAGTTCATTAAGCAGGTGTAACAGTTAATTTTTTATTCTTCATGCTAAATGTGATGTATATGTTACATAGAATTCAACTCATTTATCACAGATGTTATTGTCAAATAAATATATTTATTCCATAAAATATTGTCAATAAGCATGATGCTTTTTTCTGTACGAAGTGATATAAGTTTATAGAAGCAAGCCCATGTTTAGGCTATCTCATTTAAACACATGGTTGTAGCTGTTACAGCTTCTGATTGAAATGTTGATGCAAAAATAAAATATTGCCTGGAAAGAAAAGGTCAAAATCATAAAATTTGTTCATTTCTAGATCTTCATTTAGCACTTATGATTAAATTTTGGTTTAGTTTTTTTGTACAATTGTGAAAATGTATGACATCGCATTTATCTTGTACTCCTTTAGATAATGTGTTCTGTATGTTTTTTCACACAATGGCTTAACTATTTTCAAATAATGACAGTGTATTTATTTTGTCTACTTCATTACTTATCAATATCTACCCATTGTTATAAATCAAAATTTATTTCTAATTTTATTTATTATCTTGTATGAAGCACATAATTCTTTTAGTATTTGTGCTCTTTACTTTTTACTTATTTCTTTCATACAATATATATTACATAATCCCCTTCCTCCCCACTTCTCTCCTTCCCTATACCCTCTCCATCTTCCTCTTTCTCAGGATGTTCCTAATCAGCACCACCAGCCTACAACCAGGTGTTTAAATCCAACAGCCTTATGTATTTCTCACTTGAAACACTATATGCTGGGTCCACTACTAGGGAAGCAAAAGGATGTGAAAGTATGCGTTTGTTTTGTTCTAAAAGGGTTAGCTTGAGGGAGGATTCGTATTTTCAAAGTGAATAATTTAATCAGCCTTAAATGTTGTTACTAATTTGTAAGAAATACAATTTTATGAACAATGGATGTGACAATTGACTTCACAAAGGGCTACCAATATACACAGAAGTTGGGTTTTGTTATTACATTTCTAGTAATTTGATTTGTTACAGCTGGATCCATGTCAGTGGGAAGGACACAGGACTTCGATCTTGAGAGATTTCTTTGCTTTCCTGCATGTAATGGGCATTTCTTGTGTAAGCATTCTCTCCTGGGTGTCAGTTGAAAATTTCCAGCACCAATGTCCTACATTCTAGGCTAGTGTTATTCTAAAGAAATGGTACATTAAGCAAAGAACAAATGGGCCATTAGTGGATATTTAATTTATTTACCATGTCTTTTAACTATTTCTGATTATATAAAAGCTGTTTGAGATTTTTTTTCAGGCAAACATTGTTTAAGTTACATAAAGTAAAAACTAATAATTTTGCCCATAGACATGAATTTTTGAGGTAAAGGGATAATATATCCTATGGTGAATGAACACATGTGTGTATTTGAATTATCTTTTAAGCCCCTGATAACATTCCTGCTCTCTTTCCTATGTTGGTGTTAAGTAAACTAATATGCATGCAGAAGTTTTATAATTGTATAAAACTTTTGACTCATTTTTACAGTAGTTTGTATTGGGTAGCTGTTCCAGCTTTGACCTGAAAGAACTACCCCAATTGAAGCTTCCAGTACCTGTCATGCCTACCTGTCACTACCTGCCCCTGAGGCAGGCCAAGACTGGAGCCCTTGAGACCCAAGATCCGGATGTGCCAGCTCTCTTGGTTGCTGGTAATCTTAGATGTTGGATGGTAGACCAAGCAGAGTTCTCTGGAGAACACTGCTGAACTGCACCTCTCCCAGAACCTGTAACCTATCACTTTACTTGTTGTAAATTACCCCCTCCCCCCAGATAAACCTCCCTTTTAACTATAGAGTTGTCTTAATAAATCCCTCAATAGGACTTCTCTAGTACTTCATGTAAAATACCTAGTGGGTAGCCATTCCAGCCTTGACCTGAGTTCCAACACCCACTGAGGCTTCGGTAATGGTCACGCCTACAAGGCAGGGCTGAGAGAGGATGCTGAAAACCTAGGATCAAGAGGAGCGGTCCCTCTTGGTTCCAGGACCCTGGACACTGGAGGTAGACCAAGCAGAGTTCTCTAGAGAACACCTCTGGACTGGACTGTGCCATATCTTTCCCAGACCTAACCCTTCATTTGTAAGCTACCCCACAAAATAAACCTCCCTTTTAACTATGTAGAGTAGTCTTAATAATTTCATCAATATCTGGCACCCAAAGTGGGGCTTTTGTGTATATTGATACAAATACAGAACTATGTTTGTTATAATGTACACATATTTTTACTCTTATTTTAAATATTTGTATATTGATACAAATGTAAATTTATATCTGTCATACTGTATGTGTGTTCTACTTCTGTTTAAGATATTCTGTATATTGATATATATTTAGGATTATTATCATATTGCATATTGCACTATACATTCCTACCTCTGTTAAAGATATTTTCTGTATTGTCACAATTTTAAAGTCATTGTCCTTTTACTGTACATTTGCTTACAGACTGTTTACCTTGTTTATATGAAGCCATAGTCCTTAGGTTGTTTAGGTAGATAAGACTTACAGATTTATTGTTACCTATGCTTGTCATCTCTATAATTATGTTAGTTAGGTTATCCAGATTTATAAATACATAGGTCAGATGGACAGGTAAAATTCAAACACTTCATGGACCTAGACAATATGGCATTTAAATAACTTAGAATTCTGTTGACCTGAGACACAATTGCTCCTGACAGCAATTTGATCCTGAGAGAATGTTGGGCTTCTAAGACATTTCCATTTGGAAGTTTGTCTTCTTGGCACAAAATGGCCTACTGGGCAAAGAACTGCCCTTGCCTCAACTGCTGACAGTATGAATGCTGTCCTTTCTGGACAAGTGGGACACAAGGAAAGTGACCACTGTACTTTGCCAAGACAGGGTAAGATGGTCTTTCAGAATTCCTGCTTCTGAAAATGGTCTGTCAGATACTCTAGGCCTGTAGCCAATTTGAATGTACCAACAATGCTGAGAAACATTAGGTGACTGTCCAGGCTGCCAGCTGTCTCTGTCTACTCTTGCAAAACTCCCGAAAGTTGCTTGTGTCCTTCTTCCATTTCTCAGGTATTATTATATTCCTTCTCAGGTCTTTGATGAGGTTGAAGACTAGCAGTTATAGTTACAAATTTATATATATATATATTATCTTAAATAGAATATATTAAATATTAGACTCAGGTACTTTAGGATAGGATTCCTTTTGGAATGATCTTTGTAACATGTCACCTACCCACACTCTAGACTTCCCTGGATTTTAGTATGTGTTTTTTGCTTGATATTGTTTGCATTGATTGTAGTTCTAACTTATCTAGGTCATTATCCCTCATTACTCCTGGACAATATTTGATAACCATTTCTTTGTATATAGTCTTGTATTAGGTTAGAACCTTCTTATTTAGACAAAAGGGGGACATATAGTGGGTAGCCATTCCAAACTTGGCCTGGAAGTTCCAGTACCCATTGAGGCTTCAGTAATGATCACGCCTACAAGGCGGGCCTGAGAGAGGACACTAAAGACCCAGGATCGAATGAGAGGGATCTCTTGATGCCCAGACCCTGGACGCTGGAGGGAGACAGAGCAGAGTTCTCCAGAGAACACCGCCAGACTGCGTGTGTTCTTTCCCAGACCCTGCATCCTATCCCTTCATTTGTAAGCTACCCCACAAAATAAACCTCCCTTTTGACTACATGGAGTGGCCTTAATAAGTTCACCAATAGCAGCTTTATGCTAAAAGCACCAATTATGTTATTACAGAATATCAGCCCCCCTTGCATTGCTTCTGTCTACTTATCTCCTTTATAGCCCATAAGCAAAGTTGCAAAAAAAATGTGGATGACTCGTTGTTTTTCAGGTTTCTCTTTTTCTTAGTGTAACTTACATAACTGTTTTGTTTGTTTGTTTTTGTGTATTGTTTTTCATTTAGAGTGACATATTATCTTCCATTGGTAGCATTAGGGATTAAAGACTGTGGCTGACTGTGTGACCACTTGGCAAACATGTCCTGTCTCGGGAGTCTAGCTTCTGTTAGTAGAGAACTTAGAATGTTGGTCTTATTTGTTTGCTTCTGTATTTTCTTCACCTTGAGTTCAAATCATTTATGAATTTTCATTCTATCAAGACTGAGAACCACTAGTTCATTACAGGGTGTATGATATTTCTAAGATTCTGTGCTTACTGCTAAAATTTTAGATTCTAAAGTCTTCCTATGATTGACTGTATGTCTAAGGGTTGCAAATCAGTACAATCCCTATTTCTCACTTTAACAATTTGCCATGTGACTACTGGAATGTATTAATAAATTATTATTGATACTCTATTAAATTATGATAGCTCTATTTTATTAATTTATAAAAACAAATACATATCTACACATAGGGTATAAGGACAAAGAACTAATTACATTTATATTATAATGTAATTGTTATAAATATGCATAAATGTATGTTTAATCAGTATGTGTGTTTCTTGTGTATATGCCAAAGTACAAGGAGAGGATTTTAAAATAAAATGAAAACATTAAATATGTCACAAAGTTAATATATAATGTATATGCATACATGTATATATCATACAAAGCCTGCATGTGTATGTTAAATTAATATTAATTAATTATTTATATAGAGTTATTTTTATATTAATATTTATATAGAAAATTTAAAGACTGTTCCAGGATTAAAGGCTTGTGTCACTACACCTGCCTATTTGAATTTTAATGAAAAACACTTAAATGTAAATAAATTTGAAATTTCAGTTCCTCAGTTGTATAAGATACATTTCAAATGTTTAGAGCCTATATTTAACTAGGAAAGATCAGAGTAAATAATAAAGAGATAGAAAATTACCATGGTCACAGAAATACTACTCAACAGTGATCATTATGAAAAAATAATTTCTATCCACTTGGTATTCATGCCTATCAATATTTTGCCTTATTTTCTTCTATGTGCTCTCATTTATGATTTGCCTTAATGCTTGTTAGGTAGAAAACATCAGGAATGGAGAGTTTGAAATACATGTCAAGAGATTTTTTTATATGATATGCTACATTACAACTAATTGCTGCTTCTAGTTACTTTTACCTGTTAAAAAGATGAATGACTTTTATAATCTAAGGCCATCTTCAAGTATAAATTAAAGAACGAAAATATATGCATTTATTTTTATTATTATTATTTTTTTAATTTATTATACTTGTGCCACAATTCCACACGTCAGCCATGGGTTCCCCTGTCCTCCCCCCTCCCACCCCAGCCCCCACCTTCCCCCCAACCCCTCCCCTCCATTCCCATCTCCTCCAGGGCCAAGACTCCCCTGGGGATTCATTTAAACCTGGTGGATTCAGTACAGGCAGGTCCAGTCCCCTCCTTCCAGGCTGAGCAAAGTGACCCTGTGTAAGCCCAAGGTTCCAAACAGCCAGCTCATGCACTAAAGACAGGTCCAGGTCCCACAGACTGGATGCCTCCCAAACAGTTCAAACCACTCAGTTGTCTCACTTATCCAGAGGGCCTGCTGCAGCTGGGAACTCCACAACCTTTGGTTCATAATTCATGTGCTTCCATTGGTCTGGCCATTTGTCCCTGTGCTCTTCCAATCCTGTTCTCAAACAATTCACACTCTTAAAGTCTCTTCTGTTTCCTGACAATTGGACTCCTGGAACCCCACCTGGGGCCTGGTCAAGGATCCCTGCATCCACCTCCATCAGTCATTGGATGAGAGTTCCAGCATGACAGTTAGGGTGTTTAGCCATCTGATCACCAGACCAGGCCAGATCAGGCTCTCTCCCGACCATTGCCAGCAGTCTACAGAGGATGTAACATTGTGGATTTCTGGGGACCTTTCCAGCACTCTGCCTATTCCTGCTCTCATGTCATCATCCATCATGGTCTGTTATTCCTTGTTCTCCCTTTCTGTTCTTGATCCAGCTGGGATCTCCTGCTCCCCTAAGCTTTCTTTCCCTCAAACCTTGCCCTTCATTACTCCCACTATCATCCAGGTTGTTCATGTATGTATTTTTTTTTAATGCTCTAATATTCTTACCTGATAGTATGCATCAGCACTTGCATGTGTTATCTATTTGAAAATTACAACATGGTTGGAGCATTATCTTGTGAAATTATGAAGTTCTTACATAAATCTCAATATGCAGTTAGGTGCAGAAGTTTATCTATTGCTATATATTCTCTATATTTTGCAATTGTTATTCATATTTTCATGGATATAGCATCATTTTTATTTATTGTTTAAATTAATTAACTATTTGTCTGACAGTGTACCCACCAAAAGTCCTGATGCAACTGAAAAGGTCATTTAAATCAAGTTATCTTAGAATCAAATAATCTTATACATTGTCCAATACAATATTAAAGTTAATCAATTGTGTATTGGGAACCAATGGGGTGCTGAATGAAGGCATAAAGACGGGAGAAGTACTGAGTGGATGTGTGTTGTTGACATTGGCTTAGCCATGTCAAAGGGCCTCAGGGTCTCAGACCCACAGAAAGGGCAAAACATTCCCCATATGGGTGAGCTCCAAGGGAAGGCAAATCTTTTAATTTGCTCAAAGTGAATGAATGCTGTTGGTGTGTGCAAAGGAGCAGCCGCAGCTTCCTCCTCCAGGATGACTGCAAATCAATGGAACTGACTGCTGGGGCCAGCCATTCCCTCTCTTTCTGCTGCAAAGAATAAGGGAGTAAAGTGTCTAGGTTGTGGTGGTGGCTGGTTCCATGCCATCAGAGAAATCACAGCTCACATGGATCCAGTTTTTCTGTATGCACGTCCCTGTGAATGTCCTTTTTTCATTACCTTGCTGTCCTGTTCAGGTTTCTAGGACCAGGTTCTTATAGTGAATGTTTTCAATAATCTCTAAAAGAATGTGAGAAAAAGCAGGCTTGTGTTTGGAGAGTTTGCATGTATAGTTTGGTAATGCTCTCATAATGTACAGCAACTGGCATCCTAATAAGAATTACATTATTTATGTAATATGAGTAAAAACACTGAATTTGTATGATTGTTTATTGCTTACAACTACTTTGGAATACTTCTAAGTAGTAGACATCTCTAACTTTTATTTTTAGCAAAGTATAGTTACTGATAGTACTTCATGTTTTACTTTTTGTACAATGGAAAGCTGAAGACAATAGCAGAATTTACTTCATTATATTCATTATGTCTGACTAATGCTTTATTGCTTAATTTTTAGTTAACTATATTAGCTAAATAAACTTGATAGGTTTAACATGGAAAAAAACACTCTGACAGATATGTAGGAAAACAAGTTTTTCAAGTAGTAAGTCCAGTTTTGCAATAACTTTCAATAGATAGAGGAAGTACCTGAGGATCAAACTTGAATGGAGGAAATAGATATTTTGTTTTATGGTTTTAGGGATGCTGGTCCATAATCAATATATTCTTACTGACTGTTCCTATAATGATATAGAACATTATCCTGGTGAGGGTATGATGGGGGCAAAAAAGCATAAATGAAGAAGGTTCTGAGGTCAAAATAACATTTAAGGGAATACTATACAGCTTAACATTTTCTACTAGGCTTTGTCTCCTCAGGGTCTACTGGTAATCACTAATGTCACAGTCCCAGAATGACTGTTCACTCTTTGAACCATGGGGGAACATTTAGGATTCTTCCAAAAACAAGTTTCCCCTACTGGTACTTATAAAGATACACCACTTTATTGTTATTGTTCCTTTGATTTAAATATAGCAATTAATGATGAAAGAAAACCATTTTTGTATGAGAAATTGATATGAATCTCTAAAATCTAATTGTATTTGTTCCTTGATTAAATCCTCCATGGCAGTTCACAATTGAAGATAGTTACATTTGACAATTACTGGGTGATTTGATATTATTAAAATTAACATTATTATCTCAGTGCAAGAAAATAGTCTTGAGGTATAATTACATGTTGCTCTTGGGACTGTAGATATAATTTGCTATAAAGAAGTTTGAATCTTATAATAATATCAAGTGTTTTCAATTCTTTTCCTAAAACATACAAAGACAGTACCAAATGACCTCTACCACTGATAGATTCTGTCTGAGACACAGAGAAAATGTCTGTTTGAATATGTTAGCAATGTTATGAAATTATTTGTTTACATAGAACCACTAGATTTTCACACTTGAAGACAGGGCATGCCTTATTCAGTCAAAGTCTTATGAATTTCATGAAGGTAAACTGGTTAAACAGGTTGGATAAACAGCCCAGATCTGAACATGTCTAGTCACAAGTGGCTTCCTGGATGACACATTCAGTATTCTGCTATACACAGGTGGGAAAACTTCATATGAAGTATGCACACTTTCTTCCATATTATTTTGGTTTCTTTAAAAAATCAATGTAAAGCTTCTTGATTTTTTGCCTAGTTCTGTACTTTTTCCCTACCCACCATAGGAAATTAAACTGTCAAATATGAAAAAGTTAGAAACTCAAAGCTCTTTTCCAGTGTCTCATTATTGCTGAATTTTCTTCAGTATGAGAGACCATGGTGAGATTTTAGTCTCCTCAGACTGCCTCCTGATTCTTCTTTCACCAGAAGGTTAATAACAACAACAGCAACAATAACAAATCTCTCCCTCTAGATTCATCTTTCATGGAAACCATGAAGACCTGTTGTGCCATAGGCTGATTTCTTCATACAATATAGTACAGCTTAGTTCTATACCTAATTTTCATGCTAGACACAGCTGGTTCCTTCAGAAACAAAGATTATTCATCAACGGACCCTGACAGTTCTCACAGGGGCTAAGGTGGAGCAAAGACACAGAAATAATAAAGGGAATATCAAACCTGGTGGTAAGTTGTAAAATGCATATGCACTCATGACCAAAGGTCCAAGAGGGATAAGCACAATTTTATGTTAAGTTGTTTTTGGTACTAAGGCTCTCAAGTAAGTGACTACATGGAATAGTTTGTTTTATGTGATAAGCAGATTTTTCAATCATTGGATTTAAAATAGTTTCCTATGTAGACTGGTGTTTTATGAATCAATTCAAATTGATACATTTTTCAGCAAATGTCAGCAATGAGCTGGAGTGGGGGACTTGGAAAAGTGGAGGGAGGAGAAGCTTTGGTTGGGGTGAAATGTTTGTGACTAGAATAAAAGGTTTCTTTTTTTTTTAAAGACCTTTGAGTTCTGAATATATCTTAAAGATATTCACATCAAACATTTTTAATGATTAATTATCTATATTTCAGAAGAATTTTGGAGGTTGTATTCTGTCAATAAATATTGATTACATTGTCTGTTCAGTTTACAGTGCCGCTACTTTATAGGAATTTGTGAAAGCTGTAATGTGTTTTAATGAGGGTGATCCAATTTATGTGAACTGTAAGCAGAATGTGTTGGATGGCAGATGTTTATATTTAAAATGCACTAATTAGACTAACATAGAGGTATTATCCAGCAATGGCTGCTGAAAACAGAAGGCCTAGAATCAAGTAGTAATTCAGTCCATAACACCTTGCTATCTCTGCAGTCCATGTCTGGTGCTATAGTCCTGGAGGACTCCTGGATTGCTGCTACTCTTCAGAATGCTTTGGAATTCTGAAGAAATTGGATCGAACCGTTTGTGTGGTATGAATAAAAATGGTACCCATAGGCCCATAGCAAGTGGCACTATTAGGATATATGGCCTTGCGAATAGGTGTGGTTTGTTGGAGGAAATGCGTCACTGAGGGTGGGCTCTGAGGTCTCAGATTCTCAGCCCTGTCCAGTGTGTCTCAGTCTGTTCTTGCTGCCTGTGGATCAAGATGTAGGACTCTCAGCTCTTTCTCTAGCACATCTGCCTTCATGTCAGCATGCTTCCCACCATGATAACAATGAAATGAATCTCTAAACTATAAGCTGCCACCTCAATTGAAAGTTTTCCTTTATAAGAGTTGCCATGGTCATGGTGTCTCTTCACAACAATAAAACTCTAACAAAAACACTGTCCACAACAAAAAGACAGATGAAATTATCAGCAGAAGTGGAGACAAGCAGGGCAAAGCCAGTTTTCTTCTTCAATGTCCATTTATGTGAGCTGCCACCAGAAAGTGTGGCTCAGATTTAGGATGGATTTTATATTTTAAATAATCTAATTAAGGAAATCCCTCACAGGAGTGTCCAACAGCTTGGGTTTTAGTTGATTCCAGATGTTGTCAAGTTAACAGTCAAGATGAACCATCACATCACACTTAGTACACATAGCAGAATGTTAAGCAGAATCCGAATCTCAGTGGTTGATTTTTAAGTAAACTTAGAGAGACAGAGCTCCAGCTACATGGAGAATACAGCAGGTTGTTAAGTGACTGATTGATGTCTGTGACAAAACCAATTCAGTATCTGCTCTTTGTATTGCAGGTTCATTTTTGTGTAGCTATACCATTGTTCCCTAAGGACTACTAGTTGACCTCACAGAATTATTTTGTGTCTGACAGCAGCATGTGCAGTCAAACCTGTTTTTCAGTGGAAGAACTCTCTCCTACTAACCTAAAGCAGATGGACAAAATTAAGGAGCCCCAGAAATCAGCTCTGCCAATCAAGTACTTCACAGACACCATTTCCTTCATGGCATGCTTGGGTATATGAATGGAATACCTGGGTTATACAGGGGGTGAGTTTTTGTGATCAAAGGTAAAATGCTGAATCTTGTTATAGATCCTGAAACAATGCTCAAAAGTATACATTATTTGTCTTGGAGACCGATAAGGAAGGATATTTACTCTCAGGAAAAATGTGGACATTTTAAATTTTCTATGAGCACTAATTTTTTGTAGGCAAATGACAACATTTAATTTAAAATCTTGGTTTTTTAAATAGAAATAAAGGCAATGTATGGTAATAAGAAACAACCCATTAACAAAACATACAAACAATATTACTCTGATTTAGGTAAACAGATTAGATTTAATACTAAATTAATTTGGTTGTTTCTTCTTGATACTAGGTTACCTTACTTTTATCCCCTGAACACAAATGTGTTGTCTGGGTCCTACCCCTGGGAATAAAGTGTCAATTGAATCTGATATCTAAAAGGGTCAACATAGTGGGTGAGTAATATTTCCTTCAAGCTCTTTGAACCATTATTTGATGTATTGGTAGTTTAATTTTAGGAAACAAAACCATTTAAAAGTATTGCTAGTGACCTCCACTTAGTTCTTGCATCACATGTAATTTACTTCATTATTGAACTGAAAATATAGATTCTGTTTTAAACCCATTATATATTTTCTTAAAAATATTCTATGACATTTATCTGCACTCAAGTTTTTTTTATTGTTGGTTAAAAAAAAAATAACTCTTAATAATTTTTAAACAAACTGAATTTTCTAGAAAAACACAAGAAGTAGCCAAAAGTTCATGGCTCACTCCATTACTGGTTGATGCCTTAGTACTTCTGCTTATAATAATATATCTCCTGAAAATTGACATTTTTCTGTGATTTAACATATATAATTTTTTCCTTTACCTCATAATGTTTGTTTTTGAAGCTTTCAATAACAATTGGTCCTTTTTCCCCCCCAACACTGTGGAAATAGAGGTTCAAGAAGCCAAAATCTACTTTGTCATTTAGAGACCTCCTTGAAGTCCCATCATGTCCACAGTGTCACACTGTGTCGTTGGTGCAGGGCCACCTCCCACAAGCACTCAGCAGAGCTCAACTAAAAGGGCAGCAGGAACACACAAAAGGATATTCTGTTTCCAAAATGTCATGTAGAAAACTGAAAAGTATTGTAATATTAAGTAACAAATTTAAAATATCCAGGCTACCAAAAAATATAATTTCAAAGAAAGAATGTTTAACTACAAACAACATATGACTTTCAAATCACTTGGTATGTAAGCTGTTGGGGTGCTGTATATCATTCCTTATCATGAAACAAGAGGTAAATATAAAAATTCCTTGCTAAAAAAAAAGAAGTAAGGCATTTGCTTCTTTATTAAAACATTAAAGGCATATTAAAAAGGAACATTGCATTGATGATCTTACAGAAATTGTGTTTTGCCTCAAGATTTTTTTCCATTTCAGTTTTGTTATGAGAAAACCTTAAATTAAGTGTACTCTCATGTTTAGTTAAAAGTGATTTGTCTTCAGTTGCATAAAGATAATTTATTTACTCCTGTGTATGCAAAAGTTGGAGACTAATAATGTTTTATATTAATATGCACATTTTTCTGGACTTGGTGGCACATGCTTGTTGCATCAGTATTTGGGAGAAAAATGCTAAAGAAATTGAAGTTCAAAGACACTCAGCTTCACAGAAAGCTTTAAGAAAACCTGGGCTACTTCAAATTCTGTCACAATAAATTATAAATATGTACATTCATGTGTTGCTACTGAAAGGATGCCCTAGATGTAAATATTACATGGTTCATTTTTTAAAGGAATATGCATAGCTTGGGTAGAAAATGTGTTTTTATTTTACATACACTGTTTACAATTTTCTTTCTCTTTTTAGAAAAATATTTTACATTTTTGTAATCATATGTACATCATTTCCATCTGTCTCTCTACCCCTCCTGTGTCATACCTATGCTCTCTCAAATTTATGACCTCTTTTTAAATGGTTATTGTTACATATATACTTAAATTATTGAGTTTTACACACACACACACACACACACACAAACACACATAACTTGCTGAATTTATTTAGTGTTGCTTTTATGTATGTGTGTTTAAAGCTGACCACTTGGGGTTGGATAACTATCTGGGGTCCTTCTCTGGAGAAGACTTAGTCTCCCTGTTCTCATCATCTTTTAATTGCCTATATTTTTTCTTCTGGTGTGTGGGGCTAATGAGCTCTCCCCCATCTACAATGGCATGTCAACTGATATTGTGATTGCATAGGTCATATTTAGTTACCCATATTTTTGAGATTTTTATGGGCTCAGCTTCACTGTCATATAAAAATACACTATCTCAAAGTGGTCTTCTAGATTACACAATTTTACAGTGCCATCTTACTATACGGTGTCCCATGAGCCTTAGTTATAGTAGTTGGGTTAGAAATGTATCAATTTGGGTTGAGTATCACATGGTCTGCTGTTCTCTGCAATTGATGAGTTGTGGATTTCTGCAATAGACTTCTTTACCTTCAAAAAGTGGCTTCTTTGATTCTTTTCAGTTTTATACTTATAATCATGTCACTATTAACTGAAGATAAATATTTACTTTCGATTTTAGAAATAATCATCTTTTCGTTAATTTTTCCACTATTACACTATTAGAACTTATATTAGAATTTTCTCCTGAAAAACTAAATATTTTTATGAGAATAAATTATTATGGGTAACATTATCCAAAGAAGTAAAAATATTGAAAATATTGATCTTGATCATTAAATGTTAAGTAAACTGAATCTTAAACATCACTGAGTTCGCCAACATGTATATTTGAATTTTCTTTACATCAAGGCTGCTGAAAAAAAAAAGCTTCAATTTTTAATTTCATTTTTAACAAGTAAAAAATTCACATCTAACTTTATATTTGTTTATTGTTTTTATAATTATTGTGCATGATAGATAATGATTAATAACTTTTATTATCTTTTATATTATGTTAGTTTAAAATCTGTAATTTCCAATGCCCTTCTATATGAACATCATGAGTACTGGCTATTTTTTTTAAAATTGACATACTAAATTTATTGCAAAGTGTGTATTCTAGCTTATATAAATATTATTTGCTTAAGTATAAACACATTAATTTCTGGACAAACTTGAGAAACCTGTTAGAATGATTAAATACCTTCCTTATGATTCTTTTGCAGAATTGAATTTGTAAATTGGGATAATCAGATAAATAATAGACTGTAAGCTCTTAAGAAATTCCAAGTATGTTTTGATACAACTAGTTTTCCTAAAAAAAAAAATTATTCATACAAGTAACACAGAAATATACAAAATAACACTTCTAGTAAAAAGTAATTGAGGTCCATCAAGAAAATTAATGTCCAGGCAAACTGGAAAATTGTGAAACTCTTACCAAATAATTGCAGAATAACCCAAGAAAAGTTACATATTCCAGAGTAACGTATATGACATTCATTCCTGTCCTTACTCTTTAGTTTAAAAAAAAGAAAAAGAAAAGCACATGACAATTTCTTTATTGTCTTCAATGATCAGTGATACTAATTTATTTAATATTTGTGTATTTAATTGAATACAGAAAATAAAAACTACATATATTTTAATGGAAGAAATTATTATTTTAATTATATGACTAGACTGGCAATTTTAAATATAAAATTTAATAATATATACTAAAGGAGCTAAGAGAATATCCATGTGAATATGAAATTGAAATGAAGAATTAACAAATTTGAAAAGAAGGTATAGATAGCACAGTTCATCCAACAACATCAGAATGAAATTATCCTCCAAACCTTACACAGCCAGCAAAATGAATATAAAAAAATATAAGAAAATGAACCTACTTCTGTGTGGGTAGACTATAATAATCTGTGTACAGAGAATATTCACAGGAGTACCATCAAAATTAAAACAAAATGAGTCACACAGCTAAATGTAAATAACAAATTATAAAGTCTCTAAATAAAAACACAAGAGACAATGACTTGGGAAGCATTAAAAAATATGTTTCATTCCAATAACATTGAGCCATAAGAATCTTTTGGTGTAACTTCTGTTATACCACCTGACCCACACAGGCAAATGCTATTAGTATATCTACAATAATGATCGAAAGACTATTATCAGGGGAGAATTTGAGAATACAAGCTTATGAAGTGTTTTCAGTATTAACTTCACACAGAATCACTAAAACTAAGAACTCAATATGAGAATAGAATCCATACCATACTGTAATTCAAGTAATACATGAGAGGAAATTCTTGAGCAGGCATGTATTCTAATTCCAATTTCAGTAGTTGATTTCTGAAGTGTGAATTTGGATTATCAACTAAAAACTATGTATGAGAACCATGTTTCCAAAGAAAACACTATTGAAAAGATGGGTCAATATTAAGAAGCAGAATCCAACCTTAAGCCTGTGCCCCCGGAAGTGAAAGTAACATGCTCACATCTTCTTTCACTCTCCTTCCTTTTTCTTTGTGGCCAAGTTGTAAGCAAGTGAGAGGGTATGTGTGCACAGGATGATCAAAACTAAAATGCATGTAAAGGATGCTTGTTCCTGGGTTAATAAATCAGTACGACAAGTTTTTTTAGTTAAATCCTGAAGTCTCACACCTCCTTTATATCATTATTCCACAATTATTACAACAAATATTATAACACATATAAAATATATTTAAAATGTCCAATAACCCTGATTATTTCATAAATTTATTTACTTGAAAGTTTGGAATGACATGTACTTTATTTCAAAAATCCATATTGAAATGTATAAACTTTTTTTAAGATTTGAGAACTTCAAATTCTTTCAACTATTTATTCTATTATGTATTTGAATATTTCCCATTTATTGAAAATACATTATTTTCTCATACAATATATCTTAATTACAGTTTTCCCTCCTTCTACTTTTCCTAATTCCTTCCTGTTTTGCCTACTTTCCAGTTCTACTTCTTTTCTGTCTCTCATTAGAAAAAAATAGGCGAATAGGCAATAACAACCAAATATGACATTATAAAATATAATAAGATAGAAAGAAAACCATCACATTGAGGCTGGACAAAGCAACCAAACAGAAGAAGAAAAAGCCCCAAGTATAGGCACAAGAATCAGAGACCCACTTGTTCACACACTCAGGAGTCCCATAAAAATAGTAAGTTGAATGCTATGATATATGTGCAGAGGACTTGACATAGACGCATGTATGTTTTATTCTTGCTGCTTCAGTCTCTCTGAGCTCAACCGAGTTTTGCTCAGCTGACTCAGAGGGCCATGTTATTTTTTGTATCCTCCATGCCCTCTGGCTTGTACAATCTTTCAGCATCCTATTCATGGGGCTCCTTGAGTTGATAAACAACTTAAAAAATCTTTAGAAATTTCTTAATAATATAATTAACATACATGCAATTGAATGATATGACGTCATTTGTGGGTATTATATATAATTGATGGAGTGCACAACTTTGATTAATTTCCAAAAGTTTTGTTGCAGGGAACGTTAATCTAGTCATTGAGTCATAGAACAAGTATTCACCATGTACAACATATTCTAGGTATTTTAAATTCAGAATTGTATCCATATGACAATTTACTGTATAAACATATTAATTTTTAAGAAGAAAATACATCATCCACATCTTTATAATTTAAAAATATTTTCTTGTTGGGTATACTTGCATCTGAAGTTCCTGTTCATTTACTCAGGTTTTCTATTTTCCAGCATTCCTCTTGCTAGTGACTTCTTCATTTCTTTCTATTTCTCTTTTCAGGTCTTGGACTGTTTCCCTTGTTTTTTCCTGATTTTCTTTCAGGGACTTATTGTTTTCTTCTGCTTTAATTGTCCTTTCCTCTAGTTTTTTTTTTTATAGCATTTTCCCCATTTTTTGTTTGTCTGTTCCTCCACTTTATTTTTGATTTCTTCTATATAAGGCTCTAGCCTCTTCATGACGTTTCTTATAAGGTTGTTTTCTTCTTCTCCCATTCTGTGATTTTCAGGTCTAGCTGTTGGAGAAGGGCTAGGTTCTGGTGATGCTGTATTGCTCTTTATTTTGTTGTATGTACTTCTGCCTTGGAGTCTGCCCATCTCCTCATGGATTCGTTCTTGGTCTTATCAGTGTACTTGGTCCAGTCAGAGCTCACAGATTTTGGTCAAGATGGAAACTCTGGGCCAGATGGGAGCGCTGGTCCGGATGAGAGTGCTGGCTGGATAGGAACTGGGTGGGGGGCTGGACTTTGAGTCTCAGGAAGTCCCTGGGGTCTCCTTATCTTGTCCAGATGGGAGCTCCTCTTGTCCAGATGGGAGCTCCTCTTGTCCAGATGGGGAGTTCCGGGCCAGGATGGAAGCTGGGGGCTGGTTTCTAAGTCTCCAGAAGTGGCTGGGGTCTCTCTGGTCCAGATGGGATCTGGGGTCAGGTCTCTGAGTCTCAGGAAGTGGCTGGGGTCTCTGGCAGATGGGTGTGGCAGCAGACGTGGTGGTTGTAGGGTCCACCAGAGAGTCTTGGAGAGGGGGAACCTTCCAGGTGGGGATGGGGGTCCTGCCCTATGGCCAGAACCTGGGGCCCAGTTGGGCAGATCTTCTACAGAGTGGCTGCTGCCCAGGGCTGGGACCCAGGTGCAGGCCTCTCTGGGTGCGACCACAGGTACTCACCTGTTGTCCAGGTGGTAGTTCCGGGGCAGATGGGAGCTGGGGGCTGGTCTCTGAGACTCAGGAAGTGGCTGGGGTCTTAGGCAGATGAGTGTGGGGGCAGGGTGTAGAGACTGCAGGGTCTGCAGACTGCAGGATCTGCCTGCAGTCTTGGAAAAGAGGAACCTTCCTGTAGGGTCCACAAAATGGCCAGAAACTGGGGCCACGTTGGGCAGGTCTTCCCAGGATGGCTGGTGCCCAGGGGTGGGAACTAGAGGTGGGTGCCTCTGCGACTATAACCCCAGTCACTCACCTCCGGTCCAGATGGGAGTTCCAGACCTGTCCTTAGTGCATGAGCTGGCTGTTTGGAACCTTGGGCTTATACAGGGACACTCTGCTCAGCCTGGAAGGAGGGGACTGGACCTGCCTGTACTGAATCCACCAGGTTGAATTGAATCCCCAGGGGAGTCTTGGCCCTGGAGGAGATGGGAATGGAGGGGAGGGGCTGGGGGGAAGGGGGCGGAGGCAGGAGGGGGAGGAGAGGGGAACCCATGGCTGATGTGTAAAATTATAACACAAATATAATAAATAAAAAAAGAGAAAAAAAAGATGAAAAAAATATTTTCTTGTTAAATAGCCTACCATGATCATATGTCCTTCTCTACCACAAAATACCAATTGTGAGAAATTTAACTTTGCTGTTTATTTCATTTCCTGTAGAATAGGTAATTGTAGTAGATTATTTCAACCATTGTACCTTATCTATGATTCTGAGAAACAATCATTTATATAAGTCCACATAGAAGTTAAGTTTACCTTAACAGTCCATGACAGAAAGGCTGGACTTCATGAAGCATCCCAAAATTTGAATATTTTATCATCTACTAATATCATTGCTCAATTATTCTGGTTTTTTTCTTGCACATTACTAGAAGACATTGTTCTCACTAAATGTTTATTTCGGAGTTATATTAATATGTCATAAAGCATTACTGGTCTCTAGCTAAAATTTATCAGCTAGTGAGCTATGTGGATATTTAATATTAATTTTATAATACTCATAATAAAATGTTCATTTAATAGAGAAATAGTTTTTAAGGCTATCTCACAATAAATAATATATTGATTGAGGGGATGGGAGAGATAGATCAGCAAGTAAAATTAAATTATTGTTGGTAGCCCTATGATCTGAGTTTGGAGTCCTAGGACCCACATAAAAGACAAATACAATATAATGTATATCTGTGATCTCAGCATGTTTGTAGAAGTAAATGATAGAGAAAGGAGATTCTCAAGATACTCCCAGGTACAGAATCCTGATTAATTCATTCCAAAGACACTATCTCAAACAAGATGGAAGGATGAGGACTGAATGAAACATGAAAGTTATCTGCTAAGTCAGACATCACTAAATGCATCTGCAAAGAGAAGTCCTGCAATTTATTTATTGGCAATATTATATTCTTTATAAGTGCTTTGTCTTAGTTAATGTTTCTATTGCTAAAACAAAACACCATCACTAAAAAGCAAATTAGGGAAGGAAAGGTTTATTTGTCATACACTTCTATATTTCTGTTAATGATTGAAGGAAGTCAGGACAGAACTCACGCAGGAAAGGAACTTGGATGCAGGAGCTGATGCCACAACCATGGAAGGGTGCTGCTTACCAGCTTGCTCCTCATGTCTTGCTCAATCTTCTTTCTTATAGAACCTAGGACCACTCAGGACCAACAGGCCAGGTATGGCATTATGCATCAATGACTAATTAAGAAATTGCCATACAGCCAGAAGAATTTCTCAATTGAGATTCCCTCCTTTCAGATAACTCTTGCAGGTATCTAGCTGACATAAGACTAGCAAGCACATGCTTCAAAGTGATCTACTCATGCATATTAAATAACCTAAGCAAGAAGTAATGTTTAATTACATTGTATTTCAAAGTATATCTACTTTAAACTTTATATTTTGGTTATTTTCAAATTTTAGTCATCTAAATATTTATTGGAAATTAAGTCTTTCAATATAGTTGTGTAAATTTAAATAAGTTTAAGTTTAATTGAAATCTATTTTAATAAATGTACTTTGCTTTTTATCTCTCTTATGAGATTTAGCCAATACAAGAAAATGATTAAAATCATGATGAAGAAATTTATTTCAATATCTGAAGTAAAGTTTAGAAATGGTAGATCAAAATTATTATTTCTCAATTTAATAACATCTAGTAAACATGCACACATTTTTTTCAAAAGCAAAATCTCATAGTCCTAATACTCATGTATCATTTTAATCACATATCTAAAGAAGAACAGATATAGTTTATTAGATATGTAGTTAACTACACTCATATGCTATGCTAGGTCTATAAGAGTATACTGACAATCTAAAAGATGTTAGAAAAAATAGAATCCTTCATATTTCCTTTTATAAAATAATTATGTTTATTTGTAGAAGAAAATTGCAGGTGGCCAATGTGGAGAAAATATCTCAAGGTGGGTAACATCAGTACTTATCCATCACAGACCCAATTCAGGAGCATAAAGATAATACCCTTCTACAACTTACATGTTCTAAGAATCATTTTTAAAGTAAGTACCAGAGGTTAAGAACATTGGCCATATACACTTTAAAGAGATTATTTTTTATGTTAATTGTGAGAAAAAATGAATAAAAAAGCTCTATCCTTTACCACAATAGCAGAAATCCACAGCATTTTTGTGATTTAAAAAGATCTACATAAGGGGTCCCCTGGCAATAGGATCAGGATCCCTCTTTGGGGCATGAGCTGGATTTGGAGCCCACTACCTATGGTGGGATACCTCACACAGATTTGAGGTTCGGGGGGAGGGGCTTGGATTTCCTTCTACTGAATTTACCAGGCTCTGCTGACTCCCCATGGGAGGCCTCACCCTTTTGGTTTTGGGTTTGGGGAAGTGAAGGGCAAACAGGGTGGGAGAAAGCTAGAGGGGTGAGAGGAGGGAACAGGGGGATCTGTGATCAATATGTAAAATGAATAAAAATTTCCTAATAAAAAAGACACAAAATAAATTATACTAAAATCTAAGGATAGACCAAAACTTGCAAGAAGGAAAAAATAAGGAAGTATAGTACAGATTGATAAGAAAAAAAAATCCTAGGGACAAATGTGTGCACCTCTTCCAGCTTGTTACTCAAGATCTTCATCATATATTCAAACATTTTCATGAGATCTGAAAACATTTACTGCCCAGGCCTGAGGGAGAGGATCAGCAATAAGCACATGAAGATATAAAATAGTCCAGACTCTCTCTCACTCAAACAATAACCATAAGTGAGACTTGAATCAAGTGATGAATAATAATTTTAAATAACATTACATACAAATGTTCCTTTTAAATATATACAAACACGGCACCAACAAATACCTCATGGAATCCAGACTGCGTTCTGTGTATATGTGTATGTGTATAATACAGGTGAAACAAAGTTGTACCAACATCAAACTCATCAAAGTACTCAGTGCAATAAAAGAAATGATAAAAAAGACTTTTTTTCACAAAAAGTGAAATATGGACACAAGATAAAGTAGAGCTGTAATAAAAGTTACAATGCTGACTTCTTTTATTCACTCTCACCAATCATAGACAAAAAAAATTTCATTAAATTTGCATTATAGTGTGTAGAGAGCTGCGTACAGCCACGCCTCAAAGATGGCGCCCGCTTCTGCCCTCCACCTTCCCGACAGTGAGCGCTCTCTGTGATAAACAACTCCATATTTGGCTAAGGCAAAGATTCTGGCTTGCATCCGCACACCTGGATCTATTGGTAGTGCCCACATGGCTTATCAGGGTTGGCTACCCAGTGATTACTTAAGGCTGTGAGCGGGTTTCCCCGGGGTCAGAAGATTGTTCAAGGTTCCTGAATAAACTGCTGAAAGAAGAGCCTGGTGTTGAATCTTCCTTGCTGGTCGAGGCGGTCGCGGCAATTGTGAAATATCTAGACAAAGCCACAGAAGAAAATGAAGTGAAGGTAAATGTGTCTGTTCAAATTTACTGGATTGTAAATACTAAATATATACTCTATAAGTAATAAAACTATTAACAAAAGAAAATTGAAATTTAAAAAAGATAGAACTGAAATCAAGAAATAAAATTGAATATAAGAAATCATGTTTTAGATTTTATTTTGTCACCAATTTGAACAGTAAATTAAGTCAAATATAGCCACTACTACTAATGTCTTCTCTATTTTTTATTTTTAGTATTTGAAAATTTGATATATGCATACAATGTTTCCCCATAAAATTTATGTCATTCATTCTCTTCTTCTTCATTCCCTGTACTGCACAACCTTTCTCCCTTCTAACTAACTTCATGTGCTCTAATTTTTTAAAATACTTTAATGAGTCCACTTAATTTTAGCTGTTCTATGTAGAGGTAGAACCACCTATTGGAGCATGAATAGCCAATAGCCATGGGCCCTCACATGGGCCACACCCCTGAAGAAAACAGACTTTCTGTTCTTCTGAAGCAATCAAAAGCTAATAGCTCCTAAGTAATATAGAAATATAGGCTAGATATTTTACATTGGTATATATTTTAGTTTATTGATACAAATTTAAAGTTAATTTTGTTATACTTTATATATATATATATATATATATATGTATATGTATATGTATATGTATATATGTATTTCTACTCTTGCTTAAGGTATTATGTTTATGTATCTCATTTAAATTGTAATGGATAATTAAGAAATACAGATTAATATAGTCTTCTATGATAATCAAACTTATAGTCATTTCCATGGTGATCTTTGAGCACTGGAGGAAGGGAATATGAAATAAATATTCCATTTGCAGCTGAGCACTTCACAGTTTCTTATACTTTACATGTTGACCATTGTGAATTTTGTATTATTCACCATTCACTGAAAAATACTTCTCTGCTCAAGGCTTTGAGATGAGAACCGATCTATGGATATAAAGGCAAGAAAGTAGGGGACAGCTTAAAATTATGACCATTCAGCAGAATAACAATATTAAGTTCTCACCTAAGGCCTATGGATCCACCCACTATTGGGTTTTGAACCCAGTAAACAGCACCCTGCATGAATTCTGTTGGCGAAGCCAACTTTAAATTCAAACAGAATGTGGCAGCTTAGTTTCCATAACATTCATGTCAGTAGCATACCAGTCGTAATATTGTGATAGACCACTTGTTGATACAGCTTGCAGGGCTCATAGTTGGAGCATAAAATCAATTACTTTTCTTCCTCCATAACATGCATGCATTGAGTCATCTAGAACTTTGCAATTTAGTTGAAAAGAATGAAGCTTCTTTGTCCGCACATGTTTATTTTCTCCATGTGCTATTTTAGTATGTAATCATTGCAAATAATACTAGGTTACAGAAGAATATTTTCAGATAATATATAATGTGCTTTAACCATAGCCTTCTTGTTTCTGCCCTACAACCAATTCTTGTGATAACTGATACAACTGTGCATTAAGAATCTCTCTGCTGAGTTCCTTTAGCCATTATTATGTTTTACCTCATTATCCTAAGGAACATCATGTTTTCTAGGCACACTAAATGTACCTGAAGATCACCACACATAAGCAATCCTCTTTCTGGCTGTTTGTTTGTTTATTTATTTATTTGTTTATTTATTTATTTATTTATTTGTAGTGTGTGTGTGTGTGTGTGTGTGTGTGTGTGTGTGTTTGTGTGTGTGTGTGATAATCTGAGGTCTGTTACCTATGCTTAAAGAAATAAGGGATTTCTTCCCTAGGAATCCAGCATGGAAACTGAAAAACAGCCTAAGGTAATTCCTTCTTCTTTTAGAGGGTGATCATATCTCTTTCTTTCATGCAAACACTAAACATTTATCATATTTTGTAGGTTCTACATTATAAAATAAAAATAGAGGAGGTAGACATGAAGTTGGGTTAGAGAAGTGGTAGAGGGGGAATCTGGAAATGGTTATAGGCAGGAAGCAAAGGGAAGAAATGATCAAATTGCATTTAATTGATGTTTTAAATTCTCAAAGAGAGGATGATAAAATAGCAAAAAACAAATTGGTCCTAGAACAAATACTGTAATTGTAAAGGAGTCAAAGCCTAATTATATTACAATCTATTTATTTACTGTTTTGAGCAGGAATCTTAAAAGTTCTTGCTGGGTGGTGGCAGCACAAGCCTGTAATCCCAGCACTTGGGAGGCAGAGGCAGGCAGATTTCTGTGATTTCGAGGCCAGCCTGGGCTACCAAGAGTTCCAGGAAAGGCACAAAGCTACATAGGGAAATCCTGTCTCAAAAAAAACAAAAACAAACAAACAAAAAAGTTCTTATTAATAAAATCAATGTCTGTGCTACTGGGGTTATATTTAGGAAGTGATCTCCTGTGCCAATGCATTCAAGTCTACTTCCTAGTTTCTCTTCTATCAGGTTCAGAGTAACTGGATTTATGTTGAGGTCTTTGATCCACTTGGATTTAAGTTTTGTGCATGGTGACAGATATGGATCTATTTGCAGCCTTCTACACATTGACATCCAGTTATGCCAGCACCATTTATTGAAGATGCTTTCTTTTTTCCATTGTCCAGATAACTGATGGAAGTGGATGCAGAAATCCTCGGCCAGGCCCCAGGTGGAGCTCCAGGAGTCCAATTGTCAATAAAGAGGAGGGACTGTAAGAGTGTGAATTATTGAGACCAAGATTGGAAAAAGTACAGGGACAAATAGATTTTCCAATTTTGTGAGGTACAGATTTTTGAAGTACGACCTAATGACTCTTGGGAATTCCTCAATGTCTATTGTTAGGTGCCCTTTTCATTTCTGATTTTGACAATTTGGATATTCTCTCTCTGCCCCTTAGTTTAGATAAGGTTTTTTTCATTTTCTCAAAGAACCAGCACTGCTTCATTTATGATTTATATTGTTCTCTCTATTTCTATTTTGCTGATTTTAGCTCCCAGTTTGATTATTTTTTCCCTTTTACTCCTCTTGGGTGCGTTTGTTCCCTTTTGTTCTAGAGCTGTCAGATGTGCTTTCAGTCGCCAGTATGAGATCTCCAAATTCTTTAGGAAGGCACTAGTGTTGTGAACTTTCCTATTAGCGCTGCTTTGATTGTGTCCTGTAAGTTTTAGGTATGTTGTGTATTCACTTACACTGAATTCTAGGAAGTCTTTAACCTATTATATTTTTGTTATTTATCATATTTGTGTTTTAATTTTATGCATCAGCCTTAGTCTTTAGTTCTTCTTTGACACAATAGCCATTCAATAGCGAGATCTTCAGTTTTCATGAGTTTGTAGGCTTTCTGTTGTTGTTGAAACCTGGTTTTAATTCATGGTAGTCTGAGAGGATGAGGGTGTTATTTCAATTTTCTTGTATCTGTTAAGACTTGCTTTGTGACTAAGCAAATGATTGATTTTGGAGAATGTTCCATGAGATGCTAAGAAGAAATTGTATTATTTTGTGTTTGGGTGTTTTGTTCCATAGATATCTGTTAGTTCCATTTCATTCATAATGTCTATTAGCTCAAATATTTCTCTGTTTAGTTTATGTCTAGATAACCTGTCCATTGGTGAGAGTGGGGTATTGAAGTTTCCCATTTTCAGTGTGTGAGGGTCAATAATAGATTTAAACTTAAGTAATGTTTTCTTGATAAACATGGGTGTCCTTGTGTTTAAGGCATAGATGTTGAAAATTGAGATATCATCTTGGTGGACTTTTTTCTTTGATGCGTATGAAGTGTCCTTCCTCATCTCTCTTGATTAATTTGGTTTGAAGTATATTTTATTAGATATTAGAATAGCTACACCAGCAAGCTTCTTGGGTCCATTTGCTTGGATAATCTTTTCTCAAACCTTTACTCTGAGATAATATTTATTCTGATGTTGATGTGTGTTTCTTGTATGTAGCAGAAGGATATGTCTTGTTTGCCATTCAGCTAGACTCTATTTTTTATTGGACAAGTGAGTCCATTGATATTGAGGGATGTCAATAACCAATGATTGTTAACTCCTGTTATTTTGTCATAGTTGTTGGCAGTGTGTATGTGTGAGTGAGTGTGTGTGTGTGTGTGTGTGTGTGTGTGTTCCTTCTTTGGTTTATATTGGTGTGAGATTATTTATTACTTGAATTTTGATAGGTGTAATATACCTCTTTGGGTTGGAGTTTTTCTTGTAGTACCTTCTGGATTTGTGGACATATTATTTAAATTTAACTTTATCATGGAATATCTTGTTTTCTCCATCTGTGGAGTTTGAAAGTTTTGCTCAGTATAGTACTCTGTGTTGGCATCTGTGGTCTCTTAGAGTCTGTAGCATATCTGTCCAGATTTTAGAATATCTATTGAGAAATTGGTTATAATTCTAATGTGTCTACCTTTATATATTATTTGGCCATTTCTGTTGCAGCTTCTAAAATTATTATTTTTTGTTCTGTGTGTTTAGGGTTTTGGTTTTTATATGGTAAGGGGTCTTTCTTTTCTGATTAAATTTATTGGGTGTTCTATAAGCTTCTTATACCCTTATAGACATGTCTTTCTTTATATTGGGAGAATTTCCTTCTATGATTTTTCAAAATATTTTCTGGGATCTTAACTGGGAATCTCATCTTCTATTCCTGTCATTCTTATGTTTAGTGTTTTCATAGTGTCCCTGATTTCCTATATGTTTTGTGCTAGGTAATTTTTTAGATTTAACATTTTCTTTGACAGATGAATCCATTTCTTCTATTGTGTCTTCAATGCCTGAGATTCTTTGTTCTATCTCTTGTATTCATTTTTTCTGGGGGGTGCGGGGGGTGGGGCCATGTTTCTCTGTGTAGCTTTGTGCCTGTCCTGGAACTCACTTGGTAGACCAGGCTGGCCTCGAACTCACAGAGATCTGCCTGCCTCTGCCTCCCAAGTGCTGGGATTAAAGGCGTGCGCCACCACTCCCTGTCTCTATCTCTTGTATTCTGTTGATGATGCTTACATCTATAGTTCTTGTTCACTTACCTAAAATTTTCAATTCCAGAATGCCCTCAGTTTATATTTTCTTTTATATATTCTATTTCCATTTTTCAGGTCTTAAAATAATTTTATTTGCTTCCTTTAACTGTTTCTTTCTTTTTTTTTTTAATTTTTCTTGACATTATTTTAAGGGATTTATTGATCTATTCCATTTTTTATTGTCTTTTCCTTGATTTCTTTAAAGGATTCATTCATTTCCTCTTTAGGACCACTATCATCATTATAACATAAACTTGGTTTTGTTTTCAATGTCTCTTTCAGTCACTCACCTCTTGGTCCAATCAGACCTGGTAAATTTTGTGTCTCAGGGTTCTGCTAAAGTCACAGGGAGATGGGTGGTTTGGGGGCATGGAGTGGTTCTTATAGATTGCAAGGTCTGATGGAGGTTGTTGGTGGGGATGTCTGCATGCAGGAGTCTTCTATGCTGGCCTGCACTTGGGGCAGCCATGGGTGGCGGTAGGGGAGACAGGTCTCTAGGGATGGGAGAAGAGATATGCACCTCTTGGTCCAATCCCACTACATTTTTTTAGTCTGGCAATATTTAGTTTTACCCTAGGTCTCTGGGCTATCATGTCTCTGGTTCTTGACCATTCAAGCAGTGTCAGATATGGTTTGCATTGCCTTAGCATATTTTCTAGGTAGTATATCATTGTGGATCCAAGTGTAGGTAGATTAGTGTTTCTCTTTTGATAGTCTGCAGGTACCTATAGAATATCCAAGCATCCTCTACTATATGAAATAGATATCTCACAATCTTATTTATATAATTCTATCATTCATATAACTTTTAAATAATATATATTATTTTTCATGTCATAAATCTAGCTTTGTACTATAGGACTCTTCAATAAAGTTATAGAAAACACTAGTTTTAACATAATTAATACCCATTTATATATTTACAAACTATAATCATTATGAATAAATACTTGGTATTAATAGCTTAAGTGAGAAGTGTTTGTTTACCTCATGGTTTTAAATAAATCAGTGGTGGTTTGACTTAATGGCGTTGTGAATAACATTATAGCACTGAGAGAATATAGCTGAGGTCCTTATTAGCATGGTGGTGAGGAAGTATACAGCAAAGAAGGGCAGACCATAGCCTTCACAGAATTGCCCTAGTGACCTACACCCTCTAACTTAATTGCACTTCTTCATGTTTCTAGAGCCTCCATAATCACACCACCCCCAGTCACTAAGAATTCAATGTATGAGCCAATGGGACACTACAGCTTCAAGCCATATGTTTCCCTAAATGCTTCTGATTCCTGTGCAAGTCTCTAATGCTACTGATTTTCTAGGACCTGAATAGGAGATGCTGGTTAGACCTGTTCCATGAGATGAATCATTTCTGCTTACCACTAAATGTTTATGTAATTATTATGCTCCATCTTTAAGCTTCTGTAAATTTTACTATTCAGATAAGTAGAAAAGAAACTTTCCTAATTGTAACCAATTAAAGGCAATCCTTAAAAGATGAGTGCTCTCTTGTTCTAGTTGTCCTAAGCAAATGCTAAACAGCACTAGGTAAGGGGTTAAAGGCTGGCGTATAGTTGTTCAACATAGGATATATGATATTGTCCAAGACATAATGCAGTAGTGCCATTCATTTTCATTCTGATATTTTCATGTTACAGATTTCTCACACATGCCAGTATTTGAGGGAAGTTTGTTACCACTGGGCATTATTACTTTTTGTCACTGCAACAGATCCAAAGCAAATCCTTCTTCTATAATAGTCATATTCATCTGTTCGTGTTCAGAGCATGAGTAATATGAGGATCATAGTGTTGGTGACATTTTTATGGAAAGTTTTATAATATATGTGAGAATCTTCACATTAGCTATAGCTAATCCAGGTGAATTCTATCAGTATATCTACATCATAAAGACACCTACAAAGGTAAGTTAAAGGAAGAAAGAATTTAGGTCAGATTCACTATATTTTGGTAGCATTTTTTCTAGTTTTGTATATATTTATTGTAACAAATTGTATGACTGGTAAAAAATATTTGGATTAATTCAGAAACAATTGTTTCTTGCAATGGATTAGTCCACAAGTTTATATATAACTGATTATTTTTCAAACTTATGAAGGATGATATCTCATAGAGAATGCAAGCTCACAATTGTACCATATTTAAGCCTACGCTGGAAATAAAACACTTCGAAAGTTATGTAATACAGACATGTTTGCAATGGATCAATTGAAGTATGAATGTTGACTAGAACAAGACACTAAACTGAAGAAAAAATGAGAACTGTACAAACAGTGTTGTTTATTTAGGATTCAGAAAGTAGAACTGAGAGTTCTTTCATACTCCTCCAAAAGAAACATGACATGCATGATAGCTCAAGCCGATAGCAATTTTACTCAAGGAGCTGACACAGGAGGGCTGTCTGAGGTTGAAGTTTACCTGGACTCCAAAGTAAGACTGTTGAAAAAATCAAAATAATTGAATGAATGAGTAAACAACTGAATATATATTAAAAATCAAATAAAACCAAATTCTGTTTAGGTCACAATTATTAGAGTTTAAATATAAAGATAATATAAAGTCTTAAAATTTCTATAATATTTATCATAGTATAAGAGCTTTTCTATAGTTAGAAAGAGTTCATCATGCTTGGAAACCACTTTTAATTTTGCTACATCTCTACTAGGAGTATGTCTTAATATGCATGTTTTAAGAAACATAACTGCGAGCAGTGGTGGCTCACGCCTTTAGTCCTAGCACTCGGGAGGCAGAGCCAGACGGATTTCCATGAGTTTGAGGCCAGCCTGGTCTACAGCACGAGATCCAGGACAAGCACCAAAGCTACACAGAGAAACCCTGTCTCAAAACACCAAAAGGAAAAAAAAGAAAAAGAAAAGAAACATGTAACCAAGAATGAATATACTAATACTTAAAGTCAAATAAATTAAAATCCAAATTATAAAAGTTTTGTAATATATCTAATTAAAACTACATTTAATATGAGATTAGTATGCTGAACAATGGATTATGAATCCAAATGGCAGTGTAGATTTTGAAGCCTTAAAAATGTACTTAATGCTTTTTTCCCAACAAATGTGAAATTCATTTAAGCACATAATATCATCCATCTATAAATATTAATTGAAAGGAAGCCATAAAATAATCCAGCAGAAAGGGTGATTCATCTCACTGTTAATGTCCATCTGTCACTAACCTCCCACCTTAGACCTCACAGCATATTTGAAGCCATTGCTTCTGATGCTGCTAATGTCAAACTTATGAGCTACAAAGACCAATGATCAAGCTCCCTTCCAGTCTCTGGTAGAAGTAGTGATGTCTTTTGAAGTGGAGTGAATTATTTGTTGTTGTTGAAAACAGATTCTTTTCTCATACAAAAAAATCTTGATTTAAATTTCTCCTCCCCCTATTCCTCCCAGTTCTTCCCTGTCTCCTCCCTTCTGCTCTCTGGGTTTCATTAGTAAATCCATTCTCTTTCTAGCTTTCATTAGACAAAAATAAAAAACAGAATTCTAAGATATGACAAACAAAATTGACAAAATAAAATACATTTCATGGTGAAGTTAGACGCAGCAACCCAACAGAAGGAAAAGTATCCCAAGAGCAGGGAAAAGAGCCAGGTGGTGGTGGCGGGACACACCTTTAATCACAGCTCTTGGGAGGCAGAGGCATCCTGGTCTACAGAGTGAGTACCAGAACAGTCATGGCTACACAGATAAATCTTGTCTCAAGCAAACAAACAAAAAACAAAACAAAAAAATAAACAAAAAAAAAATAGAGCAGGAAAAAGAGACAGAGACACACATGTTCTCATAGTCAGGAGTTCCTTTAAATATACTAGTATATATGGAGATGTGAGGCATAGTTGTTAAGAATTGTAATGTTTTCTTGGTAGGTTTTCCTATTGATGATATCCCTTGGATATAGCAGGAGGACAGATTTTTAAAAATACATATTTAGTGTGTGTGTGTGTGTGTGTGTGTGTGTGTGTCTGTCTGTCTGTCTGTCTGTCTGTCTTCTGTGGGTATGTACATGTTCAGAAGTCATGGATGAAGTGAACTTCATAAGGTGAACTTCTGTCACAAACCTCCCCTCCAAGTACCTGTAGTTCTGGCAGGGCAAAGGAAAAACACTCTAAAACACTGTTTTCGAATGAGTTTTCTGAGTGTTCCTGGAAAGCATAGGTCACCATTTTACAAAGCAATTACACAGGACTGTTTCCCCTTAGCAGGTAGTATACACAAGCCAGGTAACGGAGGGATTGCAGCGGAAGAAGTTATGTTTGCTCTCACTCCTTGTCATACATCAGGAGAATTTATTTCCTGCCTTTGCATTCTAAACTGAGAAGATTTAAAGGTCTTGATTCCCAAAGGAAGACCTCTTCTACTAGTCAACAGAAGAGGAATTAAACTTTAAGCTATAGCCTCTACCCAAATATCTGGGCATTTCGCCAAGGGACCAGCAGGAGAGAAAAGAAGACATCATCCTGGCAGGTTATTGACTCTGAGCATCAAGAGGAACTACAGCTGCTCTTACACAGCAGGGCAGGGAGAAACATGCTTAGCATGCTGAATATCATGGCAGTATTGTGTTGATGTCATATCACAAAGCTACCTTTTTCTGATCAGAAATATATATATATATATATATATATATATATATATATATATATATATTACATATATAATGAAACTATGATACAAATCACAGTAGGAAATGGGCTCTCCCAAGACACAGAGTAGTGTGTGTGTTTGGTCACTGCACGAAATAAGCCTTAACTTTTGGTAAATTGATTGAAGAATTGATATGAAGGAACAGAGTAGCAACTGGGATTTAGAGCCAAACAATTAGGACAAATGGTAGTTTTTGTCAACATTACACACTTTTTTGTATCTTTAGAAAAGAGACAAACTAGATTGTAGAGAGTGCTTTTTTTCAACAAAGTATTGAATGTCTTTATAGAGCACAACCAGGTTCACCTGGTACAGAGTAGCCATAGGTAGTGAATGTCATTTACGGGCCACATGTGACAATTGAAGAGATGGGATAACAGTCCTTTGTCATAGTCTCCTGGACACATCAGAGGTCAGTCACATGCACATATCATTCCCACAGGATGCACAGCTTCTGGGGAAACTGCTCATGGTAAAAAGTAGACATGATAATAGTTTCTTTCTTTCTTTTTTATTGAGAGTAACTCCAATTTCGGCAAATCAGAAAGCTAAGTTTTGATAGTAATTCTACTGATATAACTAAGGTTGAATGCTGTACTGGTTTCCTTTGGATTGAGTAATACATTATGAAAACTTTCAAACTCATTTTATAATAAAAGAGTATGCTTTAAGTATCAGGGTTAAGAACAGCATACTCAAATATGGTGCCAACACATTGAGTACTTTGAACTGACGGAGATTGGACAGTGTCAGGGATAAATACTTGGACTTTTTCCCACCCTTCTTATGTCCCATCATTCTGTCCCCTCCTCCCCACGGTGTACCATACTAACTGAATCAATTTTCTGATCACATCACTACATTTCTTTCCATTCTTCTGTCAACATAAGTAGAAAAGTGTATTTTTCCTGGGGATTTGTGTCTTCATTTCAGAAGTATACATTTTGTAAAACTTTGAATAAATAAATGTGTTGTTTGTCCTCTTTTTAATCTGTTTCTCTAAACATATTGGCTATAAGCCTTGTCATTGTGAGGAAAATAAGTGGTATATTTTATCTAAAAATATAGTTATGACATAAATCAATAAATGCAAGCAAAATGTTTGAGTTCCTTTGTTAAATCTGTAGCATTATACACACATGCACCTCTAGTACATTTTTAATATCCTAATTAAATCTTCTCACATATAAACTTCTTTAAATGCCAAGTACTCACAGAGGCTTTACCAAGCCCATTATAGTTAGAATTCTTCTGAAAACTACAGTGCTTATTATTGATCTGGTAGAATAAAGAACACAAATTATTTATAATTTGACTATTCATTACAATATATGTAAAATAGTAAAAACCTGACAGATTGTTTTCCTTTTAGTTATTCCAATAAAGCAAAATCAATAATATTGCTATTAGTAGAGTGCAGATATTTCATGAAGATTGATGCCAAATATCCCTCAAGGACATTATGGAAGAATTCACTAGAGGCCTTGCTCATCTAACTTTGATGAATGAGACAGATTTTATCAGGAAAACACAGAAAGCACTACAGAATTCCTGCAGAGCTGGTTTTAATACAGATTAATTTCTTCCCTGATATTTGAGAGACAGACTAAAGGAGACAGGAACTGAGCTCTCTTCAGCTTGGAGGTAAGGAGTCACAGTGTTGATGTCTGACCTGCTGCCTTGAAGGGTGGCCCATCACTAACTTGCACATATTTTGCTTCTTATGTAGCACTTGTGGTTTATTCCCATTCCTGACCCAACCAGCTCCCTTCTGGTTTCTCAAGCTCTTTATTGCCCTGTTTGTTCTTCCTGATAACCCTTTTTGTCAGTCCAGGAAATAAAACTCAAGTCATTTACATCTATTTTCCTTCCTACTTCCGATTTGATTTGCTACATTTAGTCACTTAGATAAAAATCTGTAGGCAAAAATAATTTCCAAAGAAAGCTTATTGCATTATTGTTATTGCTGCTCAACTTTTTTTCTTGGTTTCACTGGCAATTTTTTTTCTTGAGAGACCCACCTTTGCTCTAAATGATTATAATAAGCATTCTCAGAAAGGAGACAGAAATTTGATGTGAGGGAGTCCACGTTAAATAACTTTCCTGCTATGGCATTCTTATCATCTTCATATGCTTGGGGATTTGATATTAATGGAACAGTGGTTAATAAATAAGTCCATTTTATGGTTTGTTGAAAAGAGCATTGTATCAAAAATGTCATGAGAAATCAATATAAGTGTCTCCTTGTTCAAGCACTACATACTCTTGATTTAGTAAAACAAATAATTGCCAGTCCAGAGTCATGAAAGGGAGATAGCAGAGTTTGAGGAGGTTGGAGCACGTGGAGAAATCAGGAGGAAAGAGTTGGACAGACAGCCATGAGGAAGGCATGCTAGAGAGGAGGATTTAAGGCATTGAATTCTGCTTGCAAAGGTATTTTAAAGGCCTTTTGTTCTGATTGTTAACTACCTTGTGTGATACATTCTTCCCTAAATATATCTATTAAAGCATTTGCCTCTAGATTGTAATATAATCTTTATTTGTTTGCTGTTTTTGCTGTGGTTGTTACTATTTTCTGTTTGTTTTGAGACAGAAACTTGCTTGGTTGCCAAGAATTGTCTCAAACTCACCTTAAGATGATCTTCTGCTTTAGCCTCTGAAGTACTAGGATTTCTGGCATGTATTATTGCACTGGATTCACTCTGATTTCTTCTTTCAAAGATCTAATTGAATGAGGTAACCCAGACTCAAAAAGACAAACATAGTATGTACTCACTCATAGGAGGATACTAGATGTAAAACAAAGATGAATAGAATGATACTCACAACTCCAGGGAGGCTACCTAGAAAACAGAACCCTAAGAAAGACAGAGGGATTGTCCAATGACAAAGAAATAGATGAGATCTACATGAAGAATCTAGATGTGAGTGGGGACAATGAAGGACAAGTTTTGAGGGAAAGAGAGCTTAGGGGAGCAGGAGATCCCAGCTGGATCAAGAACAGAAATGGAGAACAAGGAATAACAGACCATGATAAATGAAGACCACATAAGAACAGGAAGAAGCAAAATGCTAGAGAGGCCCTCAGAAATCCACAATGATACATCCACTGTAGACTACTGGCAATGGTTGCGAGAAAGCCTGAACTGATCTAGTCTGGTGATCAGATGGCCAAATACCCTAACTGTGATGCTATAACTTTCATCCAATAACTGATGGAAGTGGATGAAAAGATCCTCGGCCAGGCCCCAGGTGGAGCTCCAGGAGTCCAACTGGCGAGAAAGAGAAGGGATTGTATGAGTGAGAATTATTGAAACCAAGATTGGAAAAAGCACAGGGACAAATTGCCAAACGAATGGAAGCATATGAATTATGAACCAAAAGCTGAGGAGCCCCCAGTTGGATCAGGCCCTCTGGATAAGTGAGACAATTGAATAGCTTGAACTGTTTGGGAGACACTAAGGCAGTGGGACCCAGACCTGTCCTTAGTGCATGAGCTGGCTGTCTGGAACCTGGTGCTTATGTGGGGACACTTTGCTCACTTTGGAAGGAGGAGACTGGACTTGCCTGTACTGTATCTACCAGGTTGAGCTGAATCCCCAGGGGAGTCTTGGCCCTGGAGGAGATGGGAATAAGGGGAAGGGGCTGGGTGGAAGGCATGGGCAGGGACTGGAGGGGGGAAGACAGGGGGAACCCATGGCTGATATGTAATATTCAAACACAAATATCCATAAAAAAAAGTACCTTGTCACTTAAACTAAAAAAAAAAAAAATTACATGTCTCATTGTGTACAATTTTCTGATGAAGGAAAAGTAATCAGTTGCTGCACCATGTGGGACTACTGTAAAACTTCCCAATTCTCTGCCCATCTTTGTGTCTCTGAATAAAAAAAAAAAAATGCTAATAAAAAAAAAAAGATCTAACTGTAAAACTCTCATAGGCTCATGCAATGATAAGGACATTTTCTGAAATTCTCGTAGCAATTCACTTCACTCATTAAGCTCATTAGCTCAGTTTCTTAGCTAACAGCCTAATGGAAGTCTACTTGTATTTTCAAACTGTGAGGCTTCTTACCGAGCAAGCTGCAAATTAGAAAATTTGGAATACATTTCAGCTTTGCTCTCTCCTAGTTTGTGGAATAAGCCACGTAATTTTGTGAAAATAAATTCTTCTGATATGGGAACTACAAAACTATAAAATCAAATATAGTATTTTGGCCACAAAAAGTTATTAAATTATGCTATGTTATACATGCCCAAGAGTATAGACCTTAACAAATAATCTTTTATACAATAAACCATTACTTTATTTTCTTTATATATTTGTTTTAGTTTTAATTGTGTGTATTTGAGTTTGTGCCTCAATTGTGAGTATTTGTGAGGTTGTGCCTATGAGGTACAGGTGCATGTGTAGGCTAAAGGCATGGGTATCTCTCCATCTGGAGTTATGGAAGATTGTGAGCAATTATTTGTGAGATCTTATCTGATCTTTATTTTTCAAATCTTGGAACAGGGAGTGAGAGAGAGTAAAGAATAACATAAAAAAGCATTCTATGGGAGTTTGAAGATATATCACAGCAATGAACAACTCTGGATGCTCTTCCTGAAGTCCCCGGTTTGATTGCCATCACTCACATTGTAGCTCACAACCAACTGTAATTCCATTTCCTTGGGAATTCAATGCTCTCTTCTGGATCCACCTGCAACAATCATGTGGTGTATAGAGACATGTGCAGGAAGAATATCTATACATGCAAAACAATAAAATTGAAAATATTCTGCATAGAGGTAGAGGGGACAGAATAGCAGAGGGGAGGAGAGAGAAGGGGAATAGAGAGGAAATGCAAGGGTAAAGAAGGGGCAGAATCTGGGCTAGGAAGATGGTTCAACAATTAAGAACACTTGCTGCTCTTACAAAGGACTAAGTTTAGTTCCCAACATCTACTTTTAGTGCTTCACAGTCTTCTGTAACTCCAGATGGAAGGATGCCTACCCCTTTAGCCTTCACATGCAGCTCTACTCATAGGCACATACCCTCACACAGACACAAACACACACAATTCAAATAAAATAAATACTTAAAGAAAATAAATTCAATGGTTTATTGTTTTAAAAAATGTGAAATAACATATAATCACTCATTGTTCTAAATGGGAGTGTGATGTGTCCATTAGAATATACTGTGGCAAAAGTGAGGCACTGGGCAAGAAAGTGCTCTTGCCCAGACTGCTGAGAGTATGCTGTCCAAATTGGACAAGCAGGACACAAAGGAAAGTGACTGCTGAATATTGCCAGGACAAGGTAGCACAGCACTTCAGAATACCCTGCTTCACAGAAAAGTCTCTCAGATATGCTAGGCCCAACATTTCAGAGGACCAGACAGACGATTCTATCATTTGTTACATTCTTTTTTGGAAGCTGCTTGCATGTACTTCCTACTTACTCAAAATGTATTATTTCTTTCTTGGGTCTCTGATTGAGTTGAATACTTTATAGTTACAGTTTTCCTTGTTACCAGATTCATAAAAGAAATTCACTAAAGAAATGTAAAGTGTGTAAGTCTAAGAGACAGACATAAAAAGATAGTTTTGGTAATAAAAGTTAGAATAGTAAGTGAATTAGGTACTACCTTTTGAACTCACCAAAATAGAATAGATAATGGAGAGTTTTCTCTGAATTTGTCAAATGTTTATGGACTAGACATTGTTATTAACTTTTCCAATGTGCTAAGATTTAATTCTAAATTCAGAGGAAGTTCATCATTTGAATGGGCACAAATTCTTAATTTTTGTATCATTTTAAAGCTCCAGTTCTCACCTAACACTATTAAATTTATGCTATACATTTTGGGCAGATTACTGAAGGGCACTGTTTTCATGCTTATCCAAGAACTGTTAAGATTTGCATTCCAATTGTTTCACAGAAAACGAGGGTTTCAGAAATGCTGGGCAAGCTCTACACATGAAATCTTTGGAAGTGGTCATTCACTTTGTGCATACTATTAATTCAATTAGCAAACACTTTTCATACAACCTTATAGAGGTAAAGGGCAGCCTGAAATAAAGCCGACACACAGCAAATTCTGAATTAAATAATTTAATACAACAAAACCTTCTTTTGTAGTTGTTCCAAAACTTAAATGGGATTTCTCAGAGTCCTGACCTCTTCAGTAACTGACAGAATGGCAGAGGGTTAATGAGTTATGATTCCCAAGTGACACAACTTTAATATGTGTATTGGAATATACTATTTCCACACATTGAAAAGAGACATTCTTAGAGTTCTAAAGTTACCACTTATATGGAAATACAAGAAATTACTAGAAAACTTACAGGGTAATTTAAGGAATCCTGTAACTTGTTTGAGAGCACATGAAGTCACAGATTTCAAGTACATACATTAGAGATTTAGAATGTAATTGACATTTTTGTATATGAAGTGGAAGAGTTTAACAGGTATCTCTGAATAAGACACCTCTATTGGTTACTGGTTGAGCACCATGCTCAATTCTCTATAATAAAGGAAATGTATTAGTGTCTTGAGCATGATTCAGTTGACCTTATATCAGACTCATTTAAAATTTCAGCAATTTTACATTTCTAACACTGGATTTCCCCAAACCTCCTTAGAATTTAATTTGCAAACAGGGCAAGCAAAAAAGGACATCTTCTTAAGCTATTTATTATGCACCCAGCAATGACCGAGTCAGAAATAAATGAAGAATAGCAGCAGACAGGCTTTTTACCTCTCCAGGTTTTCTTAATAATGTATTAAGTGACCCATCATCTTGTGTAACCACATATGCTTTCTTATTTGTTTTGTTTCAACATATGTTCATATTCAGTTCTGGAAGAAATATACACCACCTGTGTATTTCTCCATTTTTTTTTTCAAAACTTGTGCCCTGAAACTACTTCCTTTGAACCAAAATCCTTCCTTGATCTAAAACTGTATCTTTTTCTTATCTCGTCTTTGAAGCTGAGAATGAGCATGCATTTTAATTTTAGTTCCTGTCCTTATTTCAGTACACTCTTGGTTGGTGTATTGCTGTGGAAAGTTGGAAGGTAGCATTGCCCTCATAGTTCATCTGAATCAACATACTAATGTCCCCCTTAGGACCAGATGTCTCTGTAGTCTCTCTCACTCCATGGAAGCTGATATTTGATGTACCTAAATACTAGGAATTGTTATGGAAGATGTGGATTTTTACATACTAAATCACCGAGGTCTTTAAACTATGCATGGCAAAATTGAGTGAATTACTTCTGAGCTTATAATTATACATATGACAGCTGATTTGAACTTTTTTTCAAAAGAATGGCTGGTAGGTGATGCTCTATGACTTATCAGTTTAACTAGGTCATATTACAGATTAAAAATTATTGCATAGTCTTTTGAAATCATACATTTGCCTATGAAATAAAAAGGACTTTTCCAAATAAAATTGTGCTCTTAAGTTTTAGTAATATTATTCATGATTCTACTGTTTAGATAGATAATAATGTAACAGTTCATCAGTGTGTGTGTGTGTGTGTGTGTGTGTGCGCGTGTGTGTGTGTGTGCGCGCGCGCGTGTATGTGCGGTATATGCATGGATGTATGAGAAAGCTTGTTTGTGAATGCCTATGTGACTTTCATGGCTAGAGGATGGCTTTGGCTATCTTCCTCTATCATGCTCAAACATGTTTTTGTTTATTATTTTATTCTTCTCTCATATATTATATCCTGAGTGCAGTTTCCCCTCTCTCCTCTACTTCTAGTCTCTCCCTTATCCTCCTCTTTCCCCCAGATTCATTCCTCCTCTGTTCCCTTCAAAAGAGAGCAGGCCTCCAGGTATATAAGCCAAACTTGATATAACAAGTTACAACAACATTAGAAACATACTCTCATATCAAAGGTGGATGAGACAACCAAATAGGAGGAAAAGGGTCCCTAACACAGGTAAAAGACGGCTCCGCTTCCCACTGTTAGTAAGAATTCCAAGTTACACGACCACAGCACATATGCAAATGATCTTTCTCAGACCCATAGAAGGTCCATTTATATTACCATTTCAAAACATAGGGAATGGAGCATAGTAACGAAATACTGTACCAAAGCAAAACCGAAAACTAGGTAGGCAAACTCCAAACTCTGTCTCTCCATGTCTGATGTCAAAGTGCTCTCCAGATATCCAATTCTTTTCAGCTTTATTGACTGCAACATACTTCTTTCTCTTGCATTATTTCTATTCCCTATTAGTAGCTCTCTTCAGCTAGTATCCCACAGCTCTGGCAACTATAACATCTTGGGGTCTCCAAGGCAATCCAGGCTTTAACTTCACAGCTTGACTCAATAGCCTCTCTAGATCTCCATTCAGGGACAATCCTGGCACAGGCCTGCCCTAAGTGGGTTTAATTGATCTCAGAGGCAAATTCCATAAACTGTTTCTTCTATTCTTATCTGTAAAGCCAGAACCACATGGCTGAAGCTGTCAAGTTCTGTTACATTTCGGGATAGAAACATAGCCTCCTTGTTTAATTAATTATATCTTTACCAGATTGCTCTTTTCTATGGTTTCCTTCACTGCCTCAGCTTGGCTTCCTTAAACTGGATAATTAGACAAGCTGGCCTTGAAATAAGATCTGCCAGCCTTTTCCTTTCCAGTGCTGGAATTAAAGGTGTGCACCGCCATACCTGGCTCTAACTTTTCTTCAATTCCTTTTCACTAGTTGCAAATTTAGCTGGGTGGGATCTTACCCTGAGGTCACGACTCAATTTAACCCATTTCTTAATCTATGCATCTCCTTAAACACAGAATTTAGCTCCATTCCACTTTCTTGTGCTCTTTTTCTCTTCAAAATTAATATTTTGTAATTTACGCTGCTCAGCTTGTACCTTTTAATTATAAATCTTCATTAGAGTTACCACTAATAATCCCACAACAGAGTCTATATTAGGCTATTTTTAGATTTCTATTGCCAGTTGAATTAATCCAAAACTCTTTGCCTCAGACAGACTCTGAACAAGGGCAAAAGGCAGCCACTTTCCTCAGCAAAATATCACAAGAGCAATATTTAGGCCACATATTAACATCCATCTCCTCTGTAATCTCTGGAGTCAGCCCCTCACCGTTCATCAGATCAAACTCAGCACCACTGTCTTTCATGCTCCTATGAGTATTGCCCATTAAGCAGGACTTAAAATCTCCCATTGCTTTCAGAACCCAAATTACCAAAGTCTAAACTATCCAACAAAAAACATGGTCAGGCCTATCACAACAATACCCTAGTCCCTGCTGCCAACTTCTCTCTTAGGATTTTATGACTGTGAAGATACACCGTGACCATGGCCACTCTTATAAAGGGAAACGTTTAGTGGGGGTGGCTTGCTTACAATTTCAGATGTTCAGTTCACCATCATCATGGCTGGGAGAATGTTGGTGTGCACACAGAAGTGGTGCCAGAAGAGTAGTTCAGAGTCCTACATCTGGCAGATAGCAGTGAGTTGACTGTCACACTGGGTGGTATCCTGGGCATAAGAAACCTCAAAGCAAGCCCCCATAGTGACACACTGCCTCCAACAAGGCCACATCTCCTAATAGTGCCACTTCCTATGAGATAATGGGGGTCAATTGCATTCAAACTACCACTGTGTCTCTCATTTAATCCAAATCTTACACATTGGCCAACAAGCATGAGAGTCAAATCCTTCCACTGTCAGAGGGAGTGCAAGAGCCAGAGGGGATGAAGGACACCAAGGAAACAAGACTTAATAAACGCATATGAACTCAGAGTACTGCAGCCTGCTCAGGGACTGTGTGTCATGGTCTACAGTGTATGAGAGTCTAGAACTGAGAGGAGAAAAGAATACGAGCTCCCATCTCTAACCAAGACGCTATCTCCAATTGATAAGCACACGCAAATGAAAAATTGATGTTCTGCAAGGGAGTCTCACTGGAAAATAATTGTCTCTTAAGGGTAGGTGGCATGCCCAGTAGTAGGTGGCAAACACAAACAAAGTCAGTGCCATCTTTGGGGATTCTTTGTCTCATAATGTTGTGTCAGGAATTTTTTAAACTCACAGGTCCTTTGCATATGTATTGCAGCTTCTTTGCTGTTTTTATGAGATCTGTGTAGGTATTGATGTGTGTGTCTCTGCATCTATATGTGTTTCTTGTGCTTTTTCTTTGGGTCTTTTTCTTCTGTGTGTTTCTTTTATACTTTCTGATTTGTTTGGTTTGTTTTAACTTATTTTACTTAATTTTATTTATCATTTTTTATATGCCTGTATGTTTTCTAATAAGAGACAGAAATGGTTTGGATCTGGATGGGGGAGGGACACAAACCTATGGGAACTTGGAGGAGTTGCTGGTGAGGAAGTAATCAAAATATATTGTATAATGAAATCTATTTTCAATAGAAGAAAAACTGATTTTATTAGATATAATCTAATGGCCTATGGGATTAGACAACAAATATCTGAAGAAGGCTGTTCTAAAGACACAGTCCAAGAAGAGAGTAGAACACACCAACAATTAATTGGAACACAAAGTAAAAAGGATTCTCCATGGAAGTGTGAACTGCTTCAAGCCATAGACTGCATTCTCCCCTGCTCTGTGTCACCACCTTGTATCAAAATGCTCATAGAAGAACAGAAGATCCTTCTGTAGAAAAATCACTAAACTCAAAAAGTCACTTTGAATGTCTAGAAAATTAGCAAATAACAAATTAGTAAGATGGGCAAATTTTCTGTCCTTTTCTCTCTCCTGTTAAACCATTTTTTATCATTAATTCCTGACAAATCCTTAAAAGTTCACATTTGTTTTCTCTTTCATATGAAGCATTCTGCCAATGAAAAAATGAAATAACAAAAAGAAAATCTAAGACATACGAAGAAATGGTATAAAAGTAAAATATTTGCATGGCTGAGTAGATTAAAACAGTAATTTCTGAATCAGTAATTCCATTCCATGATTTCAAAAAGCTAGATTTAAATTTAATAACATATGATAGGATTCTAGAGTTCATGATCTCAAAATAAGAAACAAGATAAAAAACATTAAATAAGTTTGATTTCAATAATAAGCATGAAAATTATAATATTTACAAGAACCATGAAAAATAATAACCATACAGATATATCTAAAAAATGTTGAATAATACAAATGGAATAATTAACTTAATAGTCACAGAAGATCTCTAGAGAAAAATACAAATAAATCAACTATACTGAAAAAGATAATAGAAGTACATATACCAATTACCTGGGTACAATTTTGGAAACATTGAAAAAAGGAGTCAGAGAGAATGTAATAGCAAGAAGATGGGGATGTGCTGTGGAATGTCTTCTGGTCAAGATGCAGCTACTGAGCACAGGAAATATCAACAGTTCTGGTTACATAAACAAAACCAGACCTAGATCAAGCCCTCCACAACTCAGTGTTTGGTGAAGGAAGAACTCATTAGGCCCAATTACTAACTGTAGATCTATTGGCAGCTTGTAAATGGTTAAAGAAAGAGAATCAGTCTTCTATGGGAATGTAAGCATTCTATGCTCCAGTGAATGGCAGCATCATCATGTGTATATGGACAGCACTAAATGGATGGTTGGATTATTTTTTTCTTTCCCTTTTTTTAGTAAGAGTATTGTTTATTCATTTTGCATACCAATCAAAGATCTTCCTTTTCCCTCCTCCCTCCTCTCTAGCTTCCCTATCCCAACCCACTCCTGATTCTCTCCTACAAGAAGATAAGGCCTCGCATTGGGAGGTACATTTAGTTTAGTGAAGTGTCCCATCATAGATAGTGGGCTCCAAAAAGCCTGCCCATGCACCAGGGATGGATTCTGATCTGACTGCCAGTGGGGCCCTTAAGCAGATCAAACAATACAGTTGTCTCGCTATGCAGAGGGCCTAGTCCAGACCCATGCAGGCTTCACAGCTGTTGATCTAAATTTCATGAGTTCCCATAACTTTGGGTTGGTTGTCTCTGTGGGTTTCCCCATTGTGATCTTGATGCCTTTGCTCATAGAATCATTCTTCTCTCTCTTCAACTGGACTTCTGGAGCTGGTGCTTGGCAGTGGATCTTTGCATCTGCCTCCATCAGTTACTGGAGAAAGGCTTTATGAAGACATGGTATTCATTAATTTGATTACTGGGGCAAGCCAGTTCAGGCACCCTTTCCACTATTACTAGTAGTCTAAGCTGGGGTCACCCTTGGGAATTCCTGGGAATGTCTCTAGCACCCAGTTTCTCCCTATCCCCATGATGTCTCCCTCTATCATGGTATCTCTTTCATTGTTCTCCCACTCCTTCCATGTTCCAGCTTGACCATCCTGTTCCCTTATGTTATCCCCCATCCCCTTCCCTCCATTGCCCACCCCTCGTCCCCAGTTTACTCAGGAGATCTCATCTATTTCCCCTTCCCAGGGCAATCCATTCATCCCTCTTTGGGTCCTCCTTGTTATCTAGCTTCTCTATATCTATGGGTTGAAGTCTGGTTATTCTTTCCTTTACATCTGGCATCAACTTATGAGTGAGTACAACCATGTTTGTCCTTCTGAATCTTGATTACCTCACTAAGGATTATATTTTATAGTTCAGATGGTTAGATTATTAAAAGAAAGGAAAAAAATAAGGAGAGAGAGAAAGTAAAAAATGAAGGGAAGAAAGGAAGGAAGAAAGAGAGATGGGAGAGATTGGGAGATCAACCTCCAGCTGGATATAAGGAGGAGGAGTTAGAAGGGAGAATGTTCAAGAGAGGTACTCATATTACATTGCATGCATGTATGAATTTTTCAAAGAATAAAAAATATATAATAATGAAATATGTTTAAATGTAAAAACTCATAACAAAACATAACAGAAAACAAAATCATAAATATAAACATATAGTAACTATAAGTTGATAAAATTATACACTTGAAAGGCAATTATTTCAGTAATGTTAAGCATATTCAATTATTTAGTCTTTCATGAGACACACTAAAACCTGTGGCTACAAAACTAATGAAAATCAATACTGCATTTCTCGTTCACATGTGGAAATGGAATCTAGATAATACTGTATGTATGAATGCGTGTGTGTGTGTGTGTGTGTGTGTGTGTGTGTGAGAGAGAGAGAGAGAGAGAGAGAGAGAGAGAGAGAGAGAGAGAGACCAACCTGGAATAGATGCCTGGAATAGATGGTGGACCCATACACAGGAGAAAGTTTATCAGTCAGTGTGATAGGGAAGGGTTCATGGGGTGAGTGTATAAAAAGCATATAAATATATATATTTCTTTTCTAAATGTTATCCCATGAAGTACATTCAGAAAGAAAAGCAGTGGAAAATATAGAGGTTTTCAGCAAAGTCAATGGACCGAAGCAAAATTTTATATATGTATTAATGTACAACAAATTCACATATAAAATAAGGAATTTTCAGATTTCAGGAACTGAATAATAATTTCCCTTCCCCAGATAGAAGTACTTGTTTTAAGGGTGTAGGAAGCTAATAATCAAGTATCAAAATACAGACATTCAAATTTACATAAATTGATTCTAAATATTGATAACAATGACCTTAATTGATGCAAATTATGTTCCCTGTGAATATCACATAATTGAAGCCCTTTCTGTAATTGCCTGGTATAATTAGTACTTGGAGACCATTTTAGTGCTCACTGTGGACCTGAAAGTTGGATCAATAATTAAGTATATTAGTGTTGGACACCCTTTGGCTCAAGCCCTTTATTTTTCAAAGGAATGAGGTCTGTGGGTATTAAAAGAGAAATGCCTCAATAGCATTTAGTGAAACAGTTGGAGATTACTCCTTTGCCTTGCCAGTCAGAACTCCTAGGGCTATTTGAAAGTATCTGCAGTTATAATCATTGTTGTCTGGAAACAGGAAATGCAATACAAATATTTAATATAACAATTTCACATTTACTTTTGATTTAGCATCAAAATATGTATGAAATTTAATTCATTAGAAACCAAATTTCACAGGAAAGTTTATACTGACTTCTCCATACTACCCTTGCATTTGTGGTTATATACATATATATATATATTACTCAGTGAACAAAATGGGAATGGTTAATGATGGACTAATTGTACCAGCACTCATCAATAAGCCAATAATAATCCCTTGAGAATTTAAGTTATCACCATTAGAAACATTTTTTTCTAATGAAGACATAACACTTTTCGTTAAGTGAGCTAATAAAAAAATTCTTCCCTACGATAGATGATAATATTTCTGTTTTTAAAATATCATTATATAGAGAAAAGAACATCCTGCCCATGTCTTGCAGCTTGGGCTGGCAGGACTCAATAAAGCGCTGCTCAGGATTCTAGGCCAGGTGTGTGAGAAGAGAACAGCATTAGCCTCTGTCAACCAGAACGAGGTCAGGCAGCATTATGGTGGGTGAATACAGTTTGATAAAATGGAAGTGAGAAACAGAATGTTCATGGACTGGGGACAGAGGTGGGATCTGAAGAGATGAGAGTGGTGAGGAACAGGTTGATTGACATGAATGTCCTGCTTGCTACCAAGTCCAAGGTGATGTCCAGGTATGGACTATTGTCAAGGGCTAAGTATTGGTTCCAGGGCTCAAAGCATCCAAGGGGGCTTCTGTGTTGATGTCTGTGGTTCCTGTCACCACTGAGGGCCATGAAGAGGTCTGTAGTTTCAGCCACCACCTCGGGCCATGTAGGTGTCCAGGAGCCATGCTGCCATAGGGGCCATGGTGATATCCAGGCTCAGGCTGCTGCCGAAGACCATGTCTATTTCCAATGTCTGTATTGATGTCTCATGGCCTGTGTTACTACCAAAGACCAAACAGATGCTCATGATCTGAGACTTTGCTGGTGTCTAAGGGCTGTGCCACCACCAGGGCCATGATGATTTAAGTGACTAGCAGCGTCACCTGGGGCCATGGTGTTCTCCAGACCAGGGCTCCTGCTGAGGGTCAGGTCTGGGTCCATGGCCCTGCCATAGCCAGGGTCTATGTTAATGTCCATATCTCCTGATACCATCAAAGGCCATGCTTATGCCAGGGGTCTGGGCTACCACCTGGGACTATGTTGGTATCCAAGGGCCATGCTGCCACCAGGGCCATATTGATCTGGGTGGGCCCGACCTACCAGTGGGCCATGATGATGTTGGAGCCTGAGCTGCTACCAAGGGGCATGTCTGGGTTCAATCATGGTCCTCCTGCACCTGGCGCCTGTGGTGATTTCCATGGCCCATGTTACCAAAAGAGGTCCATGTTATCACATAGGAACCATGCATGTTGAAGTCTGAGGGCTGGCCTTGTCCCTCACTGGATACTGCAGCAGGAGAGCTAGCCTAGTTCGCACTACCACCACACTCTGGAAAGAGGATCCCACCTCTCAGCATATGTATGCACCTCATCTGGACAGCACACGATAGAGTTGACCCTGTTGAAGGGGGCACAGGTGAGCCAGCAAGCCCTTGAAGACATGTCCCCCACCAGGGGTACCATGTGGTAGCAAGGGAGAGGGAAATTTGCACCCCCCCCCCTCTTGCTACCTGCAGCAGGCAAGAGGGCTGGCCCCAGTGTCATGAGATTGGGAGAATGAGACCTGCCCTTCAACATCTGCAGCACACAGTAGAGCAGACCCTGCATCCTGCTTGGGCAATCCAATAGAGCTGACGCTGTTATTGGGGTCACAGGTGAACCAACCCTGAGGGTATGAGAGGAGGATAGTTGACATCCCCCGACAAACCTCCTACAGCAATCAGGAGAGAGAGCCCTGGGTAAAACAATAGATCTGGTCCTGGGAGTATGGGTGAGCCTGACTCAAAGACCTAAGAACAGGAGAATGGACCCTGCTTCTTGCTGTTGGCTTCACTAGGTGAGCTAGCCTAGTAGACTGGAGTCTATTCTAGTGTTACTGGGGGTATCTTGCAATTACAAATGATTAGAAATCAACACAACTATTAGGGTCCTAGAGAAGGCCCACCAAAGACCACTATCCATGTATGCAGTCAGCACAAGCATTTTTATTCCAGGATGCTCCGGCCTGCCATTCCACATAAAGGCAAGATAGTGAAGATGCAGAGAGGGATGTGTGAACTCCTTTTAAGCACAGTTAAGGGGAGTTCCTAGGGAAGCTAAGTCATTGCAGATATGATTGAATCAAGTGGTAATCATATTAGAATGTTCTAATTGGCCAGGGTAAGTCAGGACTGGTCATGGCTACAGTTTTTTCATTTGAGGCCAGGCCTGAACAAGTCCCAGGCTTTGTCCTTGAGCTGTTGTAGAAGCTGGTTGGCCTAGTATGTACTGACTATGGGAGCTGATTCAGTGGCTCAGGCTTGGTGTATTCTATCTGCCTCATCTCTGTGGGCAGGAACACCAGTGATTGATTGCCCTTTGTTTGTGACTCTTTCAGAAACTGCTTGTTCAGGCTGAGGAAGCTGAAATTGAGGCCTGATCTCTGAGAGAAGACTGAGTAGCCTGTTATGGCATATGCTCTGTCCTCTCAACACCACCAAAGTATACCCCTTTCTCTGCTGGGATAGGCTCTGAATGCAGCATGATGTTTTTGCAGGCCAAAGGTTGTCAGGCCAAATAAACACCACCATAAAGGGATTCCAGTGAGAACAGTTTCCAGTGAGCACACCTCTTTCTTTGTGCTGGCCTCTGTGTTCTAGGTTTGGGAAAGCTTCAATAGAACCAGTGAAACTGTGATAAAATATAATGAATAACAAACTGAAGAATATTGAGTAGAAAGGGGAGCATTTCTCACCCTCAATGCAGTATTTTGAAATGAAGAGAAAGTCAGAATTTTGAACAAAAGACTCAGAAGGAATTATATTTTCTAGTTGTAGAAAAAAAAGTGGCTTAATTCACCCTTTTTCCAGTGCAATACATGATCCCATACCTGAAAAGGACCCATGTCTAGAGTCTGCCCACACTTTGATTCTGTTGTTCAAGCCCTGTTCTTTCTCATTCTCCAAATATGCCCCTGCAGTTTCTTCTCATAACTATGTGATTTGGGCAAGAAAGAGTTCTCTTATAACTCCCTTGAGATTACTTAAGCCAGGTTTTGAATTCGGACTGTACTTCTACGGAGTAAATGCTCTAGTTTAGTTTTATTTTTTGCTTGGTAAATTCCCCAAAGTGCCCCCATCTAAGGATGCTATTTCATTGGGTTCTTTCTAATATGGTTTCCTACCTCTTCCCCAAAGCCTGCATAGGAGACTCATTCTTATTGAAGAGTAACCCTATATCATAAAACATCCATTTGCCATTTTCTAGCTCCATACAACTATTTATACCAATAGCTTTATGTCCATTATAGTGTTACATAAAAGCCTCTCTTTATGTCTACACCCTAAAGTTAACTGCTCACTAACACAAATTCCTCTGCCATAAACATCATCCATCCTTAAAGGTCCTTGTTTTGAATATATGATTCCTTCTGCTAGCATCATTAGTCTTAGTATTTCTCTACTCCTGCTTCTCTACTCGTTGTATACTACTCTTAATGCCATGTTGCCCTTTGATGATATAATTTCTTCTTCAAAAATTTTTCCAAGGATATTCTTTTCGTTTACATCATCCAGTTTTAATATTTCCCCCCAGCCTAGAAACCAATAAGCTAAAAACATAATTTGTAGGATTGAGTATGGAAATATTTAAACTATTTGCTGAATGGTGGTCAGTGCTGATATGGCTAAAATGCAGATGAACCTAAAATTATTTTTTTAAAGTTATTTTTAAGGGATGTTTATTTGTGTGAGCTTGGTTGAGGATATGTACACCACTTTTGCATAAGAGCCTAGAGAAGCCACAAGAGGGCATCAGATTCCTTTGACCTGGAATTACACTTGGTTGTGATATCTCGATGGGTGCAATCTCAAGTGACTGCAAGAACAGTAAGTACTCTTAGCTGCTAAATCATTTCCATTTCCTGAATTTTATTTCTGCTGACATAATTTTAGTCATATCTGACATCTGAACATGCATCTTCTTATGTCATTAACTATCAAAATTCTAGAGGTTTTGAATATACTGTATATCCATTTATCATTGCAAACCTATTTTTCAAATGTTCAATTTGTATACTTTTATTTAAACATTTTAGTAAACATATCAGTATTCTGAATAATTTTGTGTTACCCATAGTTATAGTCAATAAAAATACACTATTTTTAAAAATAATTTATTTAATTTTATTTTATGTGCATTTGGTATGAGAGTGTAAGATCCTCTGTATTTGGAGTTACAGACAGTTGTGAGCTGCCATGTGGGTGTTGAGAATTAAACTAGAGTTCTCTGGAAGGGTAGTCAGTGCTCTTACCTGCTGAGCTATCTCTCCAACCCCTGTTAATAAAATATTTCAAGCAGGATAAGAGAAATTAAATTTACGAAGGAAAATGAGGTTCTACTAAAATGTGTGAAGTTTTAAAAAATTGCACATTACATTGATTAGAGTTCCAAGAATGCAATTTAGAAAACATAATTAAATGGGAACTCTTGGGAGGCTTCTATTTATGCCACAGTTGAGGGAGAATCATTTGAAAATTTCAGTTGTAATTCAATAGTGAGGATGACGCCATCAGGAGGATTGACTAGAAACTAAACTGGACATGTTAGATACATACAAACTGAAATCTGAACCTAAATACATACAAATACCCACAAAGACTTTACATAATGAAATGATAGGGGGAAATGTTATGTATTGTTAAAAAAAATGCAATACTTGCCATACTGCTAGCTTTCACAAAATGCACAAATGCATCCAGTTGACTAAGCTTTAATAACATAAGAAAATACAAGAGACCCAAGAAGACTAAATATGTAGTCTTCATCATACCCAGTACCACAAGAGATAGGTTGAAAAGATATCACTTTGCTTTATTATACACATATTGATGATTTTTATGGAACTTTGCTATTACATGGCACAATATTATCTTTTCTTCCTATATATAAAAATCCCTTGATAAGTGGCTAGTATTATAATATATAACACAATATTGGATATTTGATTCTGTTTTATGGCTTAATCCCTCAACAACCCTTATTTTTGATTTATTGTAAAAAGAGTGACTTACCATCACATGATCCCAGTTAGTTTGAGAAGGTTGTATTAGTATATATTTTTAGAACCTTACAGATATAATAGTAGATGATGTGAAGTCTGAACTATATTCTAGTGAAGTATAAAACCCATCTGGGTGATGGAACAAAATTGTGTGTTTTACCTCCAAGGATAAATAGAGATTTTGTAATCTTGTAACTGACCTTTTTTTTTTTTTTTCTTTTCTTTCTATGAAGAATGATTGACTGGATATACTTTTATTCTTTTTAATGATAGATACTGACTTGAAGTGTCTCATCTAACTGCTGTTTGAATGACTTTAACACGGTACATGGAGAACTCACAGAAGGAACTGTGTCCCTTAAATACAATTCCTTTTGACTTAGAAAGGGTCAATATCATCCTGACTTTTCCCCAATACAAAATAACACCCTCTCAACTTGCTTTCTCACAATGTGCTCTCAGCCATTGATCCCTCACTTACAATGATGGATCTTCCCTATCTTTTGCTATCACTGGCAGCCAGTTCTTAAACAGATGGGACTCCAATCACTCCCTGTGGAAGGTCTCTCTAAATAACTACCTGTCGGTTCAGTGTAACTAGATTTGGAGACCGACGCCAGCATTATTGCACAATAAGATAGTTAGCCTGAGCTATATTACAATTCTAAAAATAAACTTGGCAATAACAGGACTTAATTTTAAGGCAGCAGTTCCTAGCAAACAATCATTTTTCATTTTACCTGGAATAGTAAAATTAAGATTGTTTATTCCTGTATGAATATTGATCAATCACATTATCAGAACTTCTAAATAGGAAAGCTAGTATCTCTATCAAAGATGTGAACGTCTAATATATGAATTATAGCAGGTCAATAAATTTGACAGCAATTAATTTTAAAAATATAGTATTCCCTTGAAAACCTTACAAAACAAATTAAATATTCCAATATAGATACTACATATCTTCCTTTTCATATGTAGATGTCAACTTAATTTTTGGAAATCTTTCATGTGTAATCATATCTAATAATTGTCTTGCATCTTGACTTGTCAATAAATAGGAGGGCTAGAGAGGTTACTTGGAGGGTGGTTCCAGAGAGAGAAAAGTGAGGGGTAAGTGATATAATCCCATGTAAATTGAAATATATTTTATAAAAGTCATTTGTATGTTAGACAGATAAACATAGATATATTTGAAATTCTGAGAGAACAAATTTTAAGAGTAGTAGTAAGTATCCAATTTAGAAAGAATATAAAATGCATTGCCTTACATAAGAGTAACCCACAATTACCAGTTTGAGAGAATTTATGAGATTAATATTTATTAATTAAAATATTATAATTAAAGTATTAATATAGGAGAATTACTCATGAAAGTCAATATTCAGTAATAAGAAATTAAAGTCATAGTATGTTGTATTTATACATTGCTGAGAGTATATCAACATTAATAATTTAGATGCATGATTTCAAAAAAAACTATTTAACATTTGTTAATTTATTAGGTAAACCAGTTAAACTGATTTTAGTGGTAATAAAAGTGCATTTAATTCCAAATTAGTTATTAGTTAAATAGTACACAAAAGATGACATATAAGAAAGACGACAGTGTTTCTCCTTTATGCTATTTAGGAAAGAAACAGAGGGATTGTTGTTTTGCTTTGTTCATTTATTTGAATATTTATTTGGACCTTTGTAGTGCAGAGTCAAATTCACAGGATGATTCATGTTAGATAAACACTATAGTTCTGAACTAAACTATAGGTCCAAATTTTTGACAGTTGATTTGCTTTCTCAACACTTAGAAATAAAAAATGGCTTACATTACATACTCATTCCCTAGATATAAGAGTTTATGGGCCAGGTGTTGGTGGCGCATGCCTTTAATCCCAGCACTCGGGAGGCAGAGGCAGGCGGATCTCTGTGAGTTTGAGCCTAGCCTGGGCTACCAAGTGAGTTCCAGGAAAGGTGCAAAGCTACACCGAGAAATCCTGTCTCGATCCGGCCCCCCAAAAAAGAGTTTATGGAATAATGAGTATTTCATATTTTTAGCTTATGATGGAAAGACTGGCGGGAACAAAGATTGAAAATAACAAACAAACAAAAAACCCAGAGGGAATCGCAGAATGTCTAATGAGTACCCACATTTTCTATTACTAGTCTAAAAGTTTCTTTAAATCTCAGTGATTTAAGCCAACATAAGGGTATCATCTAAAGTATCTGGAGGTATTAATTGAAATGGGTAACTCTGATATAGAAGACAGAGAACATGAGGTCCTTTTGCTCATAGATTAACATTGAGAAACCAAGAATGTTAAACATATGGACTTGCCTCTTCAATGGAAGGAATGCTTACCTGTTTCTGCCCAGAAATCAGGGAATGAATGAAATTAAATAATCAGTGATCTATGAATTTTATAGGATCAGGCATCAGTCGAGAAACCCCCAGAAGCAATTATATTTATTCAAAACTCCTCCTCCCTATACCTTTAGCCTGAGCATTATTTCTGTCAGTATAACCATTTCACTGTAGTCAGACGTTTTCTTGTGTCCTGCCTGGTCCTGCAGCTGCTTGGACCCAAGTAAATACACAGAAACATATATTACTTACAAACGGTATGGCCTAATGGCTCAGGCTTCTCACAAGCTAGCTCTTACTACTTAACTCAGCCCATTTCTATTAATCTATGAATTGCCACATGGCTTGGTGGCTTACCAGTACTTTGATATCTTGCTTCTCCTGGCAGCAGCTTCCACTGTCTGCTCCATTCTCTTTCCTTCTTCTCTCTCTCCAGTTCAAATGTACTGCCTAACCTTATTCTGCCTCACTATTGGCCAAACAGATTTATTTATCAACCAATCATAGCAACATATATTCACAGTGTACAGAGAGACATCCCACAGCAAGTCACATGTACTTTTCAAAAGAGTTTTGATAAAGTCATGACTTAAGCATTACTGTGACAATTGTCACCAAGAATCTTTTCTCCAAAGATGTACTGTACTTAAATATGTCTGAAACAAATTGTCTGGGGTCAGACTCTAGGAGTTTGAACCAACATTGACTACCTAAGTTGTATGGGACCAAATTCTCTTCTCGCCTCAGGTGAATCATTATTCTGCCAGCTCTAGTGGATACAGTGATCCCCGACATGCTCACATGCAATGTATGTGTCCAACTTGATTGCAGAATTATAGCAACTTCTAGTCATGTTGTGAGACTTGCTTATATCTTTAAATTCCACAATGGACAATTTAATATTTTATGTTGCGTCACTGTAACATATCTTCTTTTTGGTTCCTCTTCTACCTTAATGACATTTGTAGAATACATAGGGCCTACTCAAATAATATAGATATATCTTTCATATCGAGTTCGGTGGATTTCATCTTCAACCACAGTCCTTTGTTAAGTAAAATCTTCAATATGCAATCCTTCAGCTTCAGTGACCATTATAAATCTGTACAACAATAACCCACATTATTCTGATATCAAAGTCACAAAAACAGGAAAAAATGAAGACTCTGTAAGCCAACATCACTGGAATACACACACAAAAATTCTTAATATGGGGTCCTGCTTAAATACTTAACGTCAATTTGACACAGTCAGTCCAGAGGCACCAGGAAAGAGGAAAACTCAGTTGAAGACTTGCCTTGATGAAACTTGCCTGTTCCCATGTCTATGAGATATTGTTGTGCCTGTTAGTGGAGGATGTTCCAGCCCACAGTTAAAGGAAACTGAGTAGGTTAATTCATTAAAGATCATCCACTAAGATCAAGTGTGACACATACTAGTAATGTAAGGATGTTTCAAAATATACCAATCATTAGATGTGGTATATTATGTCAATAGACTAGAAGACAATATCTATACCAGAATCTCTATTAGTGAAAAACTGTATGTTATTGAATACAGTTTCATCTTGTGATTTAAATGATAGATACATTAATGGTAAAAGGAACATGCCTCAAATTATTATAGGGCACTGATGATGAGATAAACAATGACATAATACTGACATAGGAAAAACTACAAATTTTCTCTCTAGCATCTAAAAGAAATTTTACTACATCATAAGAAACCTATTAGATATAATAAAGGAATTCATACAAGCTGAAGAATACATAAATCAACATATCAAAATTGGTGATGTTGCTACATAAAAACAGAATTATTTAAAATAAAAAAAAAGCAACCCACCTCTATTAGCTGCAAATGTGCCTAGCAATAAATAAAACCAACCAAGTGAAATATTTATACACTGGAAATATAAAAAGCCTGATTAAAAACTAAAATGAATATATATATATATATATATATATAAAGTGCATTTTATTTATTATAAAAATTAATATAATTAAGATTTATTTAACTATCAAAGCTATCTGGAAATTTCATTAAACCTCAATTAAATAATATTCTTCACAAATAGAAAAATATATGATCTACACAAAACCAAAAATGTAAATTCTCCAGCATATTTATTAGAAAACATACAACTCTAAAGGCTTTATATTATCTGACATCAATATTGGGTGACCTGCTACAGTAGCCAATATGTAAGAATATTTTACTATTTACAGAAAGAAGCTATAGACCATTCCAACAAAAGAGATCTACAGCCAATTGATTTTTTGTAAATGTGCTAAGAACATGAACTGAAAACACATTTCCTTAAATTATTTCCAGATTATTAGATATCCATATTTAGAATAATTAAGCTAGACTTATATGTTTAATGTATCACCAGATTTAGTGCTTCTTATATGCTTTATCCTTGAGATTACAATGTAAATGTAAGATAACATTTCTTCCTTCCTTTTTTTCTCTCCAATATTCCCATATACCCACTTTTGCTTCTTTTTTTCAATTTTATGGCCATCTTTTTGTTAATTTATTTTAGAGACATATATGTGTGTGTATATATATATATATACACATACATTTTGCTCAATATAAACCTGCTCTGTCTGTATAATATTCCATATATATTTTTTTTTCAAGACTATTTGATAGTGAATAACCAATTGGCATGCTCCCTGTGGAATATTATTTCTCCCAGTCTTAGCATTCCTTACTTGCCTGCAGTTTTGTACAGTTTTCTGGTGCCCTGGACCTTCCCGTGTCCACTTTGTTATGTCTATTTTTTTGTCCTTATTCAGCTCATATTGAGGTAATTTTGTTGGTGGTGATTTATGTGTGTAATTTCTATTTTGACGCCACTAGAAGACACAATCTCACAGTAAGTTCCCTAATCCTTTTGGTTCTTAGAATCTTTTTGTCCCTGTTCCTCAGTGATTCCCTGGCCTTAAGTGTGGGGATTTGCAGATGTGTATATTAGAAGTTGGCTCCATAACTTTACATATTTATTTGTTGTGTGTTTCAGTAATCATGTCCATCTGTTGCAAAAAAGAAGTGAGCAGTACACTTACATGTATGCAAGTGTGTAAGAATAAATGATTAGATTGTAGTTATGAGTTATGCTGGCTTAGTAAAATGGTGGTTGTACGCTTTGTACCAATAGCTATGACGTCACCAGCTCTGAATGCTTGACTAGGTTTCCAGTCCCAAGCATAGTTTCCCTCTTCTTGAGAGGGTTTCATGTCTAAATAAAGAGCTGATGGTTACTGCTAAGGTATGTGTGTCACTGCCATACCCATAGTATTATGGTATCATGCTGGTGGCTATTGTTGTTCCAATGTGTCATAACTAAGTAGACCTATTGGTTGTCTACCTCCTTTTGAAATTTTTGTGGGGTCTTCTGGTTTCAGGAAGGCTAGTCCTTGGGGAGGAGACATTCATATCTGTTCCAGCTCAGGTCATCAGGTCTCTGTGTCTAAAGTCTTCATCAATAGGGACATACCTTCTGCCTCTAGGGGGCCACCAAGAGCATTACCAATAGCTTGCATATTTTGGAAGTTTCTAGGGAAATCTTGACTGAACTCATAAAATATTTTCTCTTGCATGGTATTGGGATTTTGTTAGAATGTTTCTGGCTCTTGGAGGGAGCATTTTTAGCCTGGATGGAAAAAAAATCATTTAAACTATCCATGTATATTTATATAAAAACTAAATGTATTACAGGTTTTAAAAAACAATTTTAGGTAGATACTTAATAATATGATTCCTTACTCCAGGTTATGTTGTCATATATAAGAATTGGGAACTAGGAACCTCCAATGTGAGGCTTAGTTTTCTGATTCTGGAATACCTCATTCAAGATGAACTTTTCAGGTTCCATCCACTTATCTGCAAAGTTCATAATTTTGTTTTTGTTTACAGCTGAATAATATTCTGTAGTGTGTATGAACCACATTTTCCTTATCCATTTGTCAGTGGAAGACATTTAGTTTCTTTTCATTTCCTATTTATAGGGATTAGAGCAGAAATCAGAATGTATGAGCAAGTATCTGTGAGGGAGGAATGTCAGGTCAACTGAGCATATGCTAAGGACTTGTACAGCTCGATCATATGATAGTTTTATGCGATTTGAGAATTTTTCACAGTTATATTCATAGTAGCTGTGCCTGTTTACAATCCCCATCAATGGTGAGTGAAGGTTCCCTTTTCCCACATAGCCTCTAGCTTTTATTGGTGATTCGTTTGATGATCTTTACCATTCTGAATGGGGCAATATGACATTTTAAAGTTGTTTTGCTTTGTAATTTCCTAGTTGCTAGGGACAATGTACATTTTTGAGTTATTTATTTCCTTTCCTTTTTTCTTTCCTTCACCTTGTTTGTTTATTCTTCTCTCACATATTACATCCCAGCCTCAGTTTCCACTCTTTCTACTCCTTATAGTCCCTCCCTGACACCTCCTTTCTCCCTGGATCCACTCCTCCTCTGTTCCCCTGCAGTAAAGAACAGGCCTCCCAGGCAATCAACTGAACATGGCATGTCAAGTTTTAATATGACTAGGAACATACCCTCATATCAAGGCTGGAAGAGGCAGCCCAGTAAAAGGAGAGTGCCCAAAGCAGGCAAAAGCATCAGAGACACCCTGCTCCCACTGTTAGGAGTCCTACAGGAACAGCAAGCTACACAAATCCAATATATATGCAGAGGATCTAGCTCATACCCACAGAGCTCTCTGATTTTCCCTTCAGGAGCCCACAAGAACAGCAAGCTACACAACCATAACATATATATGCAGAGGACCTAGCTTTGACCCATACAGGTTGCATGTTTGTCCCTTCAGACTCGGTAAGCCCCTATAAGACCTGCTTGGTTGATTAGTTGATTCCATGGGATGTATTTTCATAGTGTCCTCAACCCCTCTGGCTTCTACAATCTTTCCTTCCCCTCTTCAGAAGGTTTGATGAACTTTGCCTAATGTTTGACTGTTGGTCTCTGCATCTGCTCCCACAAGTTGCTGGATGAAGCCTCTCTGATAACAACTGGGCTAGGCTCTGCTCTCAAAGTATTGCAGAATATCATTTATTGTTCAGTTGTGTTTAGTTTTATCCTGGGTCTCTGGACTATCCTGCCTTTAGTTCCTTAAGAAGTAACTTAAGGGCTAACAAGAGGCAGGATAGAAATTGACTTATTTATTATCCAGTTTTTTTCTTATTTTTATAATTCTTTGTTCATGTTCCCCACATAATTTTTGAATGGATAATTTCTTCTATGCTTTTTGAGGTTTTAATGTATGTACGCTTTAGATATTAGTCTTCTGTCAGGCACATAGCTAGCAATGATTCTTGCCTGTTGCCTGGTGTGGTGATATTTTATTTGTACACTCCAATAAAGCTTATCTGGAGATCAGAGGAAAGAGCTAGCCACTACATTAAACATAGAGGTTAGGCACATGGTAGCACATGCCTTTAATCCTAGCATTTGGAAGGCAGAGATCCATTCAGCTCTCTGTAAGTTTAAGACCACACTGGGAACAGAGCCAGGTGTGTTGACACATGCCTTTAATCCCAGCACTAATCATAAAGGTCAGGAGGTCTGGACAGACAGGCAGGAAGTGATAGAGCTGGGCAGAGAAAGGAAGTGTTGTGGTTGGGTGGAAAAAGGAAGTAAGATGGCAGAACACAGAAAGGTTTATAGGCATGAGTATAAAGGAAGTAACTCTCTCTTGGCTGAGGATTTCCTAGCAGTAAGAACATGGCTGGCTTCTTTCTGCTTCTCTGATCTCTCAGTTTTCACCCCAATATCTGGCTCCAGGGTTTTTATTAATAGACTGTTTAGCAATTCATCTTATAGCCTGGGGTTCCTTTTCACCCTGTTGATTCTTTAACTTTGCAGAATCTTTTTTCACAAAGTTCCACTTCTCTAATGCTGTCCTTTCCTTGCAAGGATTGTCCCTATTCAGAAAGTCCTTCCCCAGACTTATATAGGGTATTGCCAATGTTTTCTCTACTAGTTTGAGATTTCACATTTAGGTCTCTGATCCTTTGGAGTTTTTGGTTTATTTGTTTGTTTGTTTGTTTTTCATGAAAGCTGATAGATTCAGGTCAAATTTTGTTCTGTTGCATGTAGACATCGAATTTTCCTAGCTCCATTAGTTAGAGGAGCTTTGTGTTCTCTTGTTTATAGTTTTGGAAACATTTTCAAATATTAAAGAGATGAAATTCTGTGTTCTCATATTTGAGTCTTAAGTTTTGTTCCATTGGTCTATGTGTTTGTTTGTGTGATAATACCATATCATTCTATTACTGGTTCTGAAATATATCTTAATATCTGGAATGGAAATCCAGCCATTTTTTTGTTTGTTTTTTGGAGTTTTGTTTTTGTTTTTGCTCATTGTTGTTTTGGCTATCTGGGGTCTTTTGTGTTTTGTTGTTTTGTTCCTATTTTTAAGAAGAACCATATGGTATTTTCTTTGGGATTGCTTTTAATCTCTGAATATATTTTGGTAAAATTATCATTTTATAATATAACTTCTATTAATACATGATAAATAAACTCATCACAATAATACAAATATCATATGATTCTAATTCTACTTCTTACAAGTCTTGAAAATATGACTTCTTTATTCTATAGTCAGCCTTGTCCCTTAAATGCCAGAATTTCTTTTACTTTTTATCATGCACACCTGACACATTTGCTAATGAGACTTCATTATATACCAATCATAAGAGTTAAGTTTATTTTCTTATTTCAAAATATGCTGGTAAAGCTTATTTTGAATATGATAAGAACATCAAATCTGTAGTTATTTATAACTTGTACTACAAAGGGAATCCAGTAAACTAGAAAGGGATTATGATGGGGAAACTGTATTGAAGAAGAGGGAATAATAGGATATAGGTAAAAGTACACTAAAGAGCCAGTATTGGTAGGTTACACTGGCCCACTACCCACTGAGCTACATATATAGCAAACCTTATTTTAACTCTGTTAAATTGTTATTAAAAATTGTAAAAAATAATTTGCTTTTGAACAAGGATATAAAAAATTGAAAGTAAAAGCATGCACAATCAAATTACTGGGTCTATCAAATTAAATCAGTATATTGACTAAAATGATTTTTTAAGAGAAATTGGGATAAATCTACAATTTTCTGAAAATGTCATTATGTCTTTGAAAAGACAAAACTACAACATTAAATTTGCATGGGAATTGGGAGTGAGGTGTATCAACATTATCCTTCTGTCTTTGTGTTCATTGGCTGCTGTTTGGCATGCCTGATGATTAATGGATTAATCATATCCTTGAAATTAAGAAAAACAACCAAGTGTAATTGGCAAACTGGCTTTTCCATGTGTTTTGACTGAAAATTGCCTGCTTTGATAACATGAAAATGGGATCTACCAACAAAATGGCTCTGGTTTACAACTAAAGCTGACATATCTTTTGAAATCTACATTTTTCTACTTTTTCACAAACATTGAATAAATTTATTTTATATAGATTCACACAGGAAGGAGACCACTGCAAACACAATATGGTTTCATGCTTTCTCTATTTTCCACAGTTCATATTCCCGTTTCACTGATTCTCCAATGCTCTCTACAGTGGTGACTGAGCTCTTTGACTTGCACAAATTAGGTTAAATCTATTCCATAAAATTAATACAACTCCTATTATTAAGTTAAAACCACTCACACCCTTTGTATAACTTATCTTTTAAATATAACATTGTTTCATTCACATTTTCCAGCTTATGCATGAGTTTCATTGCTAATATTTATGTTTTTTACTTAATCTGATTTTTCAATTTTTAATTTTCATTTATCAGCTTTTTCCACTTAACAAATATCTTCCTTGATATTTCTCACTGTCTAAAATTCTCTTGATCAATACTAATACTTCTGTTCACATTTTCATTCTCAGGAAGTGTGTTTACTTTATAAGATGGCAGCAATGTGTAAACTATTAATGTTTCTCATGTCATAAATGAACCTGTAATCATTTCACATATATATGATTAAAGTGTGATGTATCAATGTACATGTACAGTGATCAAGAGGATGCTCAATATCATTACTACCACATCCAGTGTTTATAGTTTTGAAAGTATACTCAACCTTTGAACAAATACTAATTTCCATTGTTACAATATTTCTAAAAATGAAAAGCTACCATAATACTTGAAAAATAGGTAAAACTCAATCCCAAAAGTCTCACAAGTGTCTCTTCAAAGTGAAGTTATATTACCAAACTATGGATAAGCAACTTAGTAGTAAATTCACATTGTGAAATAGATCAGAATTCTGAAATATGTAAGTAGGTTCAGTTAGTGGTAACAATAATCTCTTTGTATTCTATATGTGCATTTAATTTTTTTGTTTTGAAAAAATACACTTCAATATGGCATGTTCAAACAAAACCTGTTTTTCATTGGTTTTCTTCCCCTTTATCTCCCCCATCTTTCTGTCCCACCCACCCTCTTGGCCATTCCAACACCACCTAGACTTCTTTCTGCTTTATAGTTGCATGTGTCCTATTTCTCTCCTTCTACCTATTTAAAGATACTTTCCTCCCTGATACCATCTCATAGCCCTGGAAAAAGCAATGAAATATAATTAAGAAAAAAGAGAGGATAAAAAAAGGAATGAAAGAAGTCAAATTAAACCTGTTTTTAAATAGTAAAATTCTAACTTGAAAAGACTCTATAGACTCTAATAGGAAAATTTTAGTTTTAATAAATATTTATTAAAATCACAGCATAAAAACATTAGTAGCTTTCATATATGTGAATCACATGCCTACTGAGAAACAAATAGGGAAAATGTCACATTAACAATAGAATTTCCCAAAATAAAATGCATAGGCATAAACCTATCAAGAAATTAAAATATCCCTTCAATGAAAAGTTTAAGATGAGACACTGAAAAAAAGAAATGAAAGATTTTGGGAGATGAATGATCTCCATATAGCTGAAAGTTTTCATGTGTCCCACCTACCCCCTGGTCCTCAGCTGCTCAGACCCAAGTAAACACACAGAGGCTTATATTAATTAAAACTTCTTGCCAATAGCTCAGGACTACCACTGATGAGCTCTTACATTTAAACTCAGCCTATTTCTGATAATCTATATGTTGCCACGTGTTCTATGGCTTTACCTGAGTGCAATTACATGCTGCTCCCTGGATGGTAGGCTGGCATCTGCTGACTCAACCTTCCTCTTCCCAGAATTTTCCTTGTCTGCTTATCCTGCCTATATTTCCTTCCTGGCTACTGGCCAATCTGCTTTTTATTTATCAACCAACCAGAGCAACACATTCACAGCACATAGAATATCTCACAGCACATCCCCTTTTGTTTCTAATCAAAAAAGGAAGTGCTTAACTTTAACATAGTAAAATTACATGTAACAAAACAGTTATTACGCAAGAATTACAGTTACAATATCTAGTCTATTTGTATTTTGTAAAATTAAAGAAAAAATTTTCTAGCTACCTTATATTTGTGAGTCTAAAGTTTCACATCTAATTTATCTTTTATCATAACCAAGGAAAGTTATAACTATCTAGTCAAACTACATTAAAGGCCTCAGAAGAATAGAATATTACCTAAATAAACAGGGAGAACATTGCAAAAAACTTTCAAAAATCTAGAATTACAGAGATAGCTGGTTACCCCGCCCTCTCTCTCTGTCACACACACACACACACACACACACACACACACACACACACACAAACAAAAACACACTCACCCACACACACTTACACAAACACTCACTGTAGATGTAACCAGCTTTTTAAATAAGAAACACAGAACCAATTGCAGAGTTAAAAACCATGAGGTCAGAGCAAGAGCGGAAAACCTTACCCTTCACTGCTTCTGCTGTTCTTCCTCTCCGCAAGAGACCTACTTCTGTGCGTCCTGTCTATTTAAAGACTTTCTGTTCTGTTTTCTCATTGGTTGTAAACCCAGCCACATGACCTCCTTGTCACTGCCTGTTTGTACAGACCTCCAGGTCTTCTATGGTTGCTATTGAGATTAAAGGGGTGTGTCTGCAATGCTGGCTGTGTCCTTGAACATGCAGAGATCTACCTAGCTCTGCCTCCCAAGTACTAGGATTAAAGGCGTGCACCACTACCACCCAGCTTCTGCTCTGGCTTGCTCTGACCTCAAGGCAACTTTATTAACATACAAATAAAATCACATTTCAATACAAATAAAATATGACTATAACTAACACACAAACACAAAAACACTCACACACACACACACAAAAAAACAAAAACACTCACACACACACACAAAAAAATTCTTCTGCAATATGGGGGGCATTCATTCTTCAGCCTAGAGACCTCTTGCAGTTTCTTCTGTGAGTCATAAACCTGATGGATCATCTCATCTTTCAAAGTTCAGTGGTCTCCTTCTTGTGGGTCCTGTATATCCATTCTATACAACATTTTGTCAAGCAATCCAGGCAAGAACATTTTCTTGCCTAAATGGCTATTTTTGCCAAGAAGATAAACTCCATATAGAGTGCCTTCAATGCCCATCTTTCTATTTGAAGTAAATCAGTGCTGCCAGAAGCAGATGTGTCTCACTGTCCAGAAAGTCTAAGTTTTTAAAACATTTTAAATGCCATATTCTGTCGGTCTTTGAAGTCTTTGAAGATTACCTACCTAATTGAAATATAGCTTTATATACCTAAAAACTTAACAACATGACTATAAATTTGAATATCCTAGATGACTATTAATCTGTATTTCTTAATTACCCATTACAATTTCAATGAGTTATATAAACATAATTCCTTAAACAAGAGTATATATATATATATATATATATATATATATATAAAACAAAATTAACTTTAAATTTGCAATAAACTAAAATCTATAGCAATATAAAACAGTTATCCTATATTTCTATATCAAAATCCACTTAGAGATTGACTATGACCAATGACAATTTGCAAACAATAATCTAAACAAAGACAAACATCCATAACCCATTTTCAGCGAATGTGGGCATAGTTTTCTATGCTATTTCCTGCTGATAGGGGGTGTTGGTTGTCTTATTGGGATCCTGAGAAAATTCAAGGTAATGGTCAAGTCATAGGAAGACTGGATGTAACCTTTGTTGATAGGTACCAGCTGTTAAGGTTCAGGAGGTCTGGCTTGATCAAATCTGATCCATTTTAACCTGGAACAAATCCATAACCTCTTGTTTCCTGTGGAAACAAAGACAGCGCCTCCTTTCCAAAGCAACATATCCTTAGTGCCAAATTTTGAAGGTAAGATATCTTTAAAATATACATATTTGTTTAGCTCAGTAGCCTTTAGAATCAAATGTCTTTCTGCAGTTAAAAATCCCAGAGACAACATAATCCAGATTCTCTGTGTAATATCCATCTTTATGTGGCTTATCTTTTATATTATCTTTACTGTCTCTTTAAAGATTTTATTTTGTAAACTATTTCTCTATATAACTGTTTGTATTCATTTTCTTCTCTCTTCCAAGCCTACTTACACTTTTACACACACTGTAAACCATTTAAAGTCTCATTCCATCTGAATCTGCCTTATTGTGAATCAATTGCTTTAAACTGCAGGGGTTAGTACTCCACCCACCTCAGCTTTTCAACATGTTGGAGATACTTCACAGCCATCTCTGGTAGCCATGATGTCCACTGACTGTGGGAGGCAGTGGGTCTATGCTTCTGTCAAAGTAAATGTAGCCCAGAATCCTCTTTTTCTTTGTCTGTACTAGCAAAGGCTAAATCTACTATGCAGCAGTGAAATGTGTGGCTTAGAGACACCTCTGTGTAGTGCAGTGGGAATCCCCCAACCTGAAGGTCAAGCCCCTATGCCACAAACCTTCCATAGAGTAGCTCAAGCCTTCAGGCTGCTGCTCTCCTGATACACACTAGAAAGCTGTTTTTAGCCCACTTTTAGAATCCTTTCCTTCTTTTTTTTTTTAAAGCTTTCTCAGGTTTTAGGTGGAAAATCTTGCCCCAAATTTTGGTACCATTTGTAGCTGCAAGTTTTCCTTTTCCCCCCTTTCCCCCTACACACACCTTGGTCCACAGCTGCTCAGAGTAAACACACAGAGGCTTATATTAATGAAAACTGCTTGGCCATTAGCTCAGGCTTACCACTGACTAGATTTTACACTTAAACCCAGCCCATTTCTGCTAATCTACATGTTGCCACATGTTCTGTGGTTTTACCTGTGTGCAATTACATGCTGCTCCCTGGATCGCAGGCTGGCATCTCCTGACTCAGCCTTCCTCTTCCCAGAATTCTCCTTGTCTGCTTATCCCACCTATACTTACTGCCTGGCTACTGGCCAATCAGTTTTTTATTTATCAACCAATCAGAGCAACACATTCAACACATCCCACAAGCATCTCCATGCTTCTGGATTACCATTTTGGAAACTGCTATACTTCTAAGAGTAATCTAAAGATTTAATTAAACCCCTGTCAAATGTTGAAGGGGATTAGTAAAAGTAAGATTCTAAGGCAACCCATAAGCCACCACATTGGTCCTAAAACCTCAGGTTAGTGTCCCCAGACCCAGTCCAACCTATCAGCCATTCTATTCACTGAGGTATTCTGGGACTGTGTATACTCTGAACCAAAGCCCCAAGTAGGGACCCACAGATTCAGCTTGCCTGATCATCTGCTGTCCAAATGCTTTCCCCACCATGCCACTCAGGAACATTGTTGCCTGTGACATGGACTCCAGGTAGGGCATCCAAAACCAAATTGCCAACTTACACACAACTTTACCAACTACTCATCTCATAAGATGAGTAGCATCCCACAACCTCCATCCCAAGTAGGGAGCACCAAAGCCTATTAACCACCAAAAGTATGAAGAAAATATAGGACTATGTGGCTTCCTTCACCTCTAACTCAGGTGAAGACACCCAGCTTAGACTCCACCTAACTCACCACTGTCTGAGGGCACTATGATATCATGTATTCAAGCCTGGTAATCTTTTATTCTTGTAGCTGGCTTTTTATGTGCTAACAACCATATTCCAAATTATAAATGGAGGTTTATTATTAGTTATGAATACTCAACCTTATTTTATGCTTGTTCCATTAACCCTTATAAGTTAATTTCACCTCTTTCTCTTCATCTACATTTTGCCTCAGGGCTTTTTGCCTTTCTTTCTTCCTTCCTTTCTTTTCTTTCTTTCTCTCTTTTCTTTCTTTCTTCCTTCCTTTCTTTCTCTCTTTTCTGTATGTCTTACTCCATGTTTGGCTGGCTGGCCCTGCCTGTCTTTTTCTTTTTCTCCCTTGTTCTCTTCTCTCTCCTCTCTGTCTGGAGCATAGATTCTTCCTCCTAATTTTTCTCTTGCCTACCAGCCCCACCTATACTTCTACTGCCTAGCTAAGGATTATTTAGCTTTTTATTAGACAAACTTGATGCCTCCTACCACTTGGGAGGCATAGATTCTCTGGATCTCTGTGAGTTCAAGGCCACACTGGGAAAAGAGCCAGGTGTGGTGGCACACACCTCTAATCCTAGCACTTGAGATCTCATGTCTTTGCTTGGGAAGGACACACACCTTTAATCCCAGGAAGTGATGGCAGGAAGCAGAAAGATATATAAGGCATGAACATTTAGGCCAAGATCCATTTGGGCGAGGTGAGGTTGGCTTTGGCTTGTTCTGTTTCTCTGATCTTTCAGCCATCACCCCAATACCTGGCTGCGGGTTTGTTTTCTGTTTTTTGTTTTTTTTTTTTTTTTTAAATAAGACCTTTTAGAAATTCATTTTTCAGAAACACACACACACACACACACACACACACACACACACACAGTAGAATAATCCAAATAATCCTAAACAATAAGAAACTTTTGAGGTACCATCACCCTGATTTTAAATTATGCTATAGTGTTATAGTAACAAAAATATCATGGTAATGGAATAATATCAATGGCAGAGTATTGAGGACACAAATGTAAGTCCAAACACCTATCATCATCTGATTTCTCATGAAGAGGCCAAAAGTCCACACTGGGGGAAAGACAGCATGTAGAACAAGTGGTGCTGATCAAACTACCCACCCACCTTTATGTAGAGGAATGATATTCAATCCTTATTTTCACATAGTTATAAAACATGTTAATCACTTTTTGATATACCCATAGAATAGTGCGTCTCTCATCCCTCATCAGAGAAGCTTCTTCTTACAGTGAACAGCAATTCACACAGGTACTCACAATCTGTCAAGGTATAGATATTATGTGAATGGGGAAAGTTCAGCCTTAAATCAAACATCCATATCACACTCCTTTCCTAAAAGTTCCAGGATCTTTGTAGAATGGTTGTAAGCACCAGACACGGCAGATAACTACAAGGAATTGTTTTCTGAACAGGGCAGAGGGTTTGCATATATGAACCCCTTACTGTTGTGACAATGTGCACAGTATCTACACAAAAGACAAAGACACACAGAATTCGAGCATGGATGGTGGGATGGGAGCATAAATTATAACCACTACTTAAAGGAGTCATTGACAATTGATAGAGTCTCTGAGTGTAACAGTTTGTTTTATTTAAGAGTGTGAGCCTTGACAGAGAGATCATGCTCCAGAACAGGCCACACAGTATAAAGTATTTGGAAAGCACATATTTGACCTGATGATTCATATAAAAAAGGAGACAGTGAATGGGAAAGTGGGTGGGTAGGAGTGTGAGGATTCCCAAAGAGCAACAGAGAAAGGAGGCAAATACCTTCAAAACACATTATATAGGATTTTCAAAAAAACTAATAAAGTATTTCTAAAATGTAATGTGAGATCATGCAATACAGGCAGAGTGAAGAGGAAAACATGTCCGATGACACTCCTCACCAATGTGAAAAATATTCAAAACTTTATATAGAAATACAGAAAGCCCAGACAAAGACAAAGCAAGAATTTGAAAAAATAACACTGATACATGCAACATACTAACTAATATAATATAATAAATTATAGAGTAAGAAATTAACTAAAAGAGATATCCTAGATGAAGAAGTTATAGTTGTAGTTCAAAAACAGAAATATAGGTGGAAACTAAAAGACTCAGAAAATATAACACAGCTGGCCATACAATTATTGATCATGATGTAAAAGCTACACACTGTTTAAAAAAAAGACAGCCTATTCAGTGAATAATAATGGACAACATGGATTCTCACCTACATAGGAATATACGTACAACTCTCATACTGTGTTCAACTGAGCAAGCATGAATATTACTCCAATTTTAAGTCATAATGAATTTTTTTTCTCTCTGTATGTAATCTAACCAAGAGTATTTAAAGCAATTGAAAGGAAGAAGAGAAAACAGTAAAACAGAAACTCAAGCAAACAAATCTACTAAGCATAGCTACCTAATATCTTATTAAAAATTGAATTTTGAGGAATTTATTCTCTATTAATTCAAATACTACTTATCAATATAATTAGATATTCTTAAATTTAATGTATACACATAATTTTGCTCCTGTTTATGTTATTTTTTACATTAAACCATTAAATATGAATTAATTTCAGGAGTTTGGTTACATATATCATATATCCACGTATATGAGTTTATTAATAAAGTGAAAGCCAGAAGTAATGACTCACAAGAGTATAAAAAAACAAAGACATAATGACAGAAGTAATATTTAATTTTTAAGAGAAAATAAATCAGGACACATTAATATTCAAGGAGCGTAGTAACAATTGATGTTTTCCAATGATACATTAAATAAGACAAAAAGGTATGAACCAGTTCAGCTAAGGTGAAGTTGTAAGTAAAGAAAATGAATTAATTTTTTTTGTTTATTTTTGTACTGTGTCTTGCATCAGAAACATGTGTTAAATTTCTAAGTTGAATAATACCAATAATACTGTACAGAGAATAAATAGGCAAATTTAAAGTAGTTTAGAAGGTTGAATATAGTGTTAAAAGTATATGTATGGTAAAAATAAGTGTAAAATGTCTTCCTTGTAGAATGTTCTGTGTGTTTTAGAGGCTATAAAATGTAATGAAATGTAATTGTGACTAGAATGCCAACATTTGATTTATCATGAGTTGAATGTGTGGGTTGAAATTATTTTAAATCTTACAAGGATCAATAAATGACTGAAAATGACAAGGAAATTCAGGAAAAGATTAATATCACAGTTGTATTGAGTTCCCTAGAGTCAGAATAATTTATAATGGCATGCTAATTCAAAGGATATCCCAATGGAAGAGATTTACAAAAGAAAATCCATTTATGAAACAAAATAAAGGTTCTATACTTAGATCTCAATTTTTAAGCCTATTTGTGAGACTAAAAATATTACAAATGTAGCTATATACAATTGTAAAAGTATAGTTCAGTTACTGAACTCTGCTCCAGAGGACAAACTATCAACATAAATGTAAAATGTTTATATTATTTTATACCATAGAAAAGTTCTAAAATCAAAACATTCTTAAGAAAAATCCAGATATATATGTAGCATGAATCTTAAAGGGTATTATTAATAAAAATAAACCTGGAGCAAGGTATTGGGGTGAATGCTGGAAGATCAGGGAAGCAGAGCAAGCCAAAGCTACCTCACCTTGCCAATTCCTCAGCTGATCCTGTTTCCTCAAACTGGAAAACTCTGTGTCTTCATCTGAATGGATCTCAGCTGAACTGCTGCTCAAAAGCCCAAAAGCTTAACCTGCCTAGTTCCTGGTCCTCATGTATTATATGCCTTTTTGCTTCCTGCCATCACTTCCTGGGATTAAAGGCTCACTTTCTGGGATTAAAGCATGAGTCAACATGACTGGCTATTTCCAGTGTGTCTTTAAACTCACAGAGATCTGAATGGATCTCTGCCTCCCCACTGATAGGATTAAAAGCATATGTGCCACCATTTTCTGGGCTCTATATCTAGTGGCTGTTTTGTTCTCTGACCCCAGATAAGTTTATTTGGGTGGACAATATTCTGGGGAACACAATATCACCACATATATAATCTACATTTAATGTGCTTTCGAATCCAAAATAATAAATTTTTACTTTGCAAAGGGGTGAGAAATGTATAATTAAAGTTCTAGAAAATATCCATAAGGTATATGAAAGGTTCAGAATCATTGTTCATATTAATACAGATTTCTCTCATGAATAGGATAGATATTGTTACTCAATGAAATAATCATAAGGAAACCTTCTTAGCTATTGTTCTGTTGCTATTAAGAGATACCATGACCAATTTAACCCATATAAAGTAAATCATTTAATTGGGGTCTTGCGTACAGTTTCAGAGGGTTAGTCCATGATCATCATGGTGGGAAGCAGATAGGCATGGCACTGGGGAAGTAGCTGACAATTTTGCAACCTGATCCCTGGCAAACAGTCAGAGGGACACAGAGCATGTTCTGGGCTTTTGAAATCTTAAGTTATTATGAATTTTTTGGATAGCCAGATGTATCTGTATTTGCTACCCTTCATTATGAAAAGAAATTTCTGTGATTAAGACTCAGGATGGAATTTTGCTATGGGAATAAACATAGGTATTGGGAGGGCAGCTTTATGCTGTGTCCATTTAACTAACAATAGTAAGTATGCACCAATGACCCTGAGACTTTAGCCTTGAAATTTAAACCAGGTTTACAGTACCAAGTATGGATTCCTTATTGTGAAGCAGGGCTTAGAAAGAGTCAGAGACCATATGGTTCTCCTTCTAACAGCTTTGTTACCATTACTCCTGTAGGTATACCTTGTCTGACAGGTAGCTTCAGTGGTTTCTATGGTAAAGAGCTGGGGAAGACCATAGGTGCTTCAGTCTATGTGTAAATACTGCCAATTAAAACACTGTGGTGATATTGTGTTCCCCAATATATTGTGCATCCTAATAAACTTATCTGGGGTCAGAGGACAGAACAGCCACTAGATAGTCATAGAGTCCAGAAAATGGTGGCACATACACACACACCTTTAATCCTAGCCTTCTGGAGGAAAAGATCCATCTGGATCTCTGTGAGTTCAAAGCCACACTGGAAACAGCCAGGCATGGTGAGACACACCTTTAATCCTAGGAAATGATGGCGGAAAGCAGAAAGGTATATAAGGCATGAAGACCCGGAACCAGAGGTGGTTAAGCTTTTAGGCTTTTAGCAGCAATTCATTCTAGATGAGGACTCAGAGGCTTCTAGTTTGAGGAAACAGGATCAGCTGAGAAGTTGGCAAGATGAGGTTAGCTGTGGCCTGTTCTGTCTCTTTGATCTTTCAGCGTTCATCCCAATACCTGGCTCTGGGTTTGTTTTTATGAATAAGACCTTTTGAGATTCATGCTAAAAACACAAACATAAAACATTATATTTGGTCAGTTGAAACTAGATGTTTGTGTCATTGACATATTTATAAACAATGGCTTGTAGGCAAATATCTCCCTTAGGTTTTTTTTTTTTAAATAGTCTTTTATTGGAAAACAAACAGAAATGTGTATTACATAACTAACACAATTTCAAATGTGAAATAACTATATGGGTGTGTTTGAATATAATCATCAGCAGTAATGTAATAGAGAAAATTTTTGTAAACAACCATTATATCCCTATCCCTCTCATATTACCTGGATAAACAGAGAAGGAAGCTGATAAGGGAAAAATAAAACTACATTAAAATGCATGATTTCTGTATTTGTGTAAATATGAATACGTTGCTGTAAAGTCAAAATAACATAATATTTGCAATGATGACTGTGCTTTCTAAATATCCACCATTTTTTGGATTAGAACATAATATTCTCTTTGCACCTTCCTCGGGTCCCATCACCACCATGCGCAGAAGAGTCCCAGATAACAAATGAGGACGTGAAGGTTAAGACACTCCTTTCACTTGTTCAGTGAAGAGAGTTATAGGCAAGCTCTTTCATTATGAAGGATCACCTTCTCTCTTCTTCTCTTTCAAAATGTACCTTAGGATACATATATATCTTACAATGGAAAGAAAAAACTTTTCCAAAAGTAGTGAATATGAGAGGCCAGTATTTTCACTTGAGGAAAAATAACTTTTTTGACAAAAGTTAAAATTATGTATTTTATTCTAGAACTTTTGTTGGAGTCCATCAAAATTCCAAAGCAGGATCATATCTAATGTACTTACAGAAAATTTGCTAGTGGTTATACATGCAGAATCAGAAGACTTTATGGAATTATAGAGAGCCAGCATAGCTGCTTTCAGTGGCTCTTCTATTATAATTTTATTGCTTATTGACTCTATTTTAAAAGAATTAGATGCACTCTTCATAATGTTACAGATTATGATAGCAGGTCATATACTCACAATTTAAAGATCTCAACATAAATCTAGTTACACAGAACCTGAGAGAAGAGAAAGTAGGAAGTAGTCTTGAATGCCTTGGCATAGGAGATCACTTCCTAAATATAACACCAGTAGCACAGACAATGAGAACAACAATTAATAAATGGGACCTCCTGAAACTGAGAAGCTTTTGTAGGGCAAAGGACATGGTCTTTAAGGCAAAATGACAGCCCACAGAATGGGAAAATATCTTCACCAACCTCACATCTGACAGAGGGCTTATCTGCCATCACTTCCTGGGATTAAGGGTGTGTGTCACCATGCCTGGCTGTTTCCAGTGTGGCTTTGAACTCACAGAGATCCAGATGGATCTTTTCCTCCAGAAAGCTAGGTTTTAAGGTGTGTGTGTGTGTGTGTGTGTGTGTGTGTGTGTGTGTGTGTGCTACCATTTTCTGGACTCTATGTCTATCTAGTGGCTGTTCTAACCTCTGACCCCAGATAAGTTTATTAGGATGCAAAAAATCAATATCCAAAATATTTAAAGAACTCAAGAAACTAGATATCAAAATAATGAACAAGCCAACTTAAAAAATGGGTTACAGAGCTAAACAGAGAATTCTTAAAGGAAGAATCTCAAATGGCTGAAAGCCATCTAAGGAATTGCTCAACATCCTTAGTCATCAGGGGAATGCAAATCAAAATGACACTGAGATACCATTTTACACCTGTCAGAATGGTTAAGATAAAAAACACTGAAGACAGCTTATGCTGGAGTGGATGTGGAGCAAGGGGAATACTGTTCCACTTTTGATGGGAGTGTAAACATATACAGTCTCTTTGGAAATGAATATGGCAGCTTCTCAGAGAATTGGGAATCAATCTTCCTCAAGACCCAGCTGTACTACTCTTGGGCATATACCCAAGGAATGTCCAATCATACCACAATGACACATGCTCAACTATGTTCATAGCAGCATTATTTTAATAGCCAGAACTGGGAAACAACTTAGATGCTCCTCAACTGAAGAATGGATTAAGAAAATGTGGTACATATACACAATGAAGTACTACTCAGCAGAGAAAAACAAATGAAATTTGCAGGAAAATGGATGGAACTAGAGAATATCATCCTGAGTGAGGCAGCCCAGACTCAGAAGGACAAACAGTATATACTCACTCATAACTTACAACTCCAGAGAGGCTAGCTTACAAGGAAGACTGGAAGAGGGATGCATGGATCAACCTGGAAAGGAGAAATAGATAAGATCTCCATGAGTAAACTGAGGGTGAGAGGTTGGGCAATGGAGGTTAGGGGTAAGGAGAATGAGAACATAAGGGAACAGTGAGAAAGCAGTGAAATAGATAAGATGATAGAGGGAGATATCATGGAGATAGAGAGAAACCAGGTGCTAGCAAAGTTCCCAGGAATCCTCAGGAATGACTCCAGTTTGGACTACTAGAAATAATGGTGCCTTAAATGGTTTACCCTGGTGATCAGACTAGTGAATACCCTAATTGTCATCATAGAGCTTTCTTCAGTAACTGATGAAAGCAGATGCAGAGATCTGCAGCCACACACCAAGCAGAGCTCCAGGAGTCCAATCGGGGAGAGAGAAGAGGGATTCTATGAGCAAGTGCATCAAATCATAATGGAAAAACTTGCAGAGATGACCAAACCAAACTAGTGGGAACATCTGAAAGTGGATCAATGACTGTGGAGACTGTAAGGTGTTAAACTTGTAACCACTACTTCTGTGTTTTTAACTACTGCATTTCTTTTATTCCATTTTATATCTGTGTCACTCTAGTGTGTTACGTATTCAGCTGAGTGTTGCATTGTCCAGGGGAGAACTAGTTCCATATGGAGCACATGCTTTGCTTAGTGGGTACTTTCTGCTTCTGCATGTGAGATAATAATAAAAAAAATTTAAGGCAGCATGATTACTTGACTTATTCACAAACAACTTAAGCAATTTTTACAATTTTTGACTGAGACAACATATTAGTCTTGTGTTTGTTAATTAAAAAGGAAAGTAGTGTATATTTATTTACAGGTTCACAATTTTAGTTAAACTTCTGCATCACAGTGAAAAAAATTCCTGATAAGAGCAACTTTAGATAGGAAATGTTGCATTGACTCCTACTCTAAGAGCTTCTAGTCTTTGAAGTGGAACAAATGAAGTTTTAGGGTTGGTCACAATCAGAGCATGGCAGGCAGAACATGATACGGGGAGAAATCAATTAGACATAAACAAGATACTCACAAGGCCTGGCCCTTACTGATCTATTTATCTCAGGGAACTTCCTGAAGTTTTTAGACTATCTTTAAATGAGGCTACCATCCAAGGACCCAGTCACATAAGCTTCCTAGTCACAGCCACATCACTGTAAAGAACAGGGAAGTCTTATTTCTTGGAAGAATCAAGTCTAAAAGAAATTCACATTGCCTTTTTTTTTTTTTAATAGGAAATAAAGTATCTCTGGAGATGACTTCAAAAGGTCAATTTTGTCTATAGTATTTCAATTTTATTTAAAGGCAGAAGCCTTAGTTTATATTTTATGAAATACTATATATCATATTCAATCTTTATTAAAACATTAGTAAGTTGACATTTTATTAAAACGTAGGATTTTTATCTATTAGAATAGATAAAAATATGTGATATAAAATCCTATTTATTTGAAGATTACAGCACATTATAGTAAACTGTTCAAACATGACTTTTGATAAATAAAATAATAATTTTATTAGTGTTAGTATGCAAATAAGACATTAAAAGTTATTAGTTATGCTAAAGTAACTGATACTAGCAAGTTTGAAATTACTTTTCATATTTCTGTGTTCTGTCTTATTTCCCAAGAATAATGATAACATGGATAATTAGTGTGAGTTTTATCTCTAAGCACATTGGACAATATATAAAGAACACTGCAACTTATATGTGCTTTTCCTATAAAGAATTATATTCATTGTTTAGTTTATTAGAGTTTAGAGACATATGAAGAATAAGACCGACCACAAAGTCCTGTTTTGTTTCTGCAAAAGCCAATTTCATTATGACTTTGCAACTCAGAAAAATACTTTGAAAGGAAATTCATTTAACGACATGAACTTAAGACCTCAATTTTCACAGGTAAATAGAAAAGCACGTTGACGAATCTTCTGAGTCCAATCCACTTATATTCAACATGATGATGCTTGTTAGGAAACATTTCAAGGGCCAAAGACTCTAGTCTCCAGCAATATTTGTGTTTTCTCATCCAGTAAAATATTGAAATAACGATATTAAACAACGCTGAAAATGATTGAATCCTAAAGAGTAGGGTATATTCTTATGTGTATCTGAATTATAAAAGCAAAAAAAATAGTTATTTCATTTTGAATACTGCTATATGTAACAGTATCAAATCTTTATATTTGAATGAAGTTTTGAACTACTCAGGAGTTTCTAAGATGGGAAAAATTCAACTCAAAATCATAACATAACTTTTACTTTATATTTTCCACTTTGTGTCATAAATTATTTGGCAAAAATCTCACTCACACTGTCATGTATGGAGTGACATATGAAAGAAATGGTTTGGATTAGAGTGAAAATTATGTCATGCTGTGCTGAAAATAACTCTCTTGAAAATCATGGGGATCAAAAACAGCATTGATGAGTGATCCAACATGATACATTCTAGCACTGAACTCAAACCACAACACAAGTATTTCAATTATAAATTATAAATAGAAAACATTCTGTATTTTAAAGTACAAAAAATAATTTTAATGTCAAATAGAAGAAAAATTATGCATTAGAATTGGAAACAGTTATAAGTATTTGATACTTTATCAAAAGGAGTGATTATTTGATGAATCAATGAAGGAAGTATAAAAATGAACTACAAATCAAAAAATATTTTAAAGCAAAATAACAATAATTATCATGGACTAGAAATTTAAAAAATACGAGTTAAAATGATCTCTGTGAGTTTTTCTGACCCTGGAACATCATATAGTATTCTACAACTGATTAAGTCCTCAGTTGCTAGGTCTTCATAACTGACTTGAAGGAGGAGTTTATATCATGGTTATTTCCAATGTTTAAAAAAAGATGAAGCATAATTATATGTAAAATTGTGCTTAGGAGTATTATCAAATTTTTAAAAATCCAGACTTATAGTACGTGTATGCAGTTCATAGGTATGAGTAAGCAAGTTATTGTTATTATTTTACTAAAAAGACATAGTATAAAACTACCTTTGAAATGCTTTCCTTTATACCCACAGGTCAGTGCAAATCTAACACTTATCATAGTAGCTTCTATATGCAGTTGATGGTCACTTATACAGAGACCCACAACTGGTCAATGAATTGAGAATAAATGATATTGGACATCAGTAGCCCATTCCTCCCACCCCAATCAAGGGTCAGGGAGCTTCATAAATATGGAAGTGGCTTATGAGGACTGATTTGTAGATAAGGTGAGTGGGCAGTTTATGAGGGATGGAGAGTCAGTTTTTGTCAGTGCCATGGCTCTTGGTTGGTTAACTGTACTCCAGTGGATGGTTCTCCACTGATGTGCATATGAGAAGCACTAATTTGACTTAATGGATTATTTTAAAAGTAAAAAGAAAAAGGAGAAAATGATGCTGGAAAGAGGATAGATGGTAGTGTTGGTCCAGGAAGAATTAGAGAGGGAAGTACAAGGATGTGTGGATATGGCCTATATTAATTGAATTCATGAATGAAATTGTCAAAGAATAAAATACTAAACTACTCTGTTACAAATGTTTATGTTGGTTCTTGTACACACAATCTTAGTTTGCTTTTCTGTGTTGTTGTGAGAAACACTGTTACCACATGCAAGTTGGAGAGAAAAAAGCTTTTGTACTTGGACATTATAAGTGCATGCTTAAAGTAAGCCAAAGCAGAAACTCAAGGCAAGAACCTGGGACAGAAACTGAAGCAGGCACAATGACGTGACACAGTTTATTCATTTACTGTCCATGGCATTCTCAGAAACATTGCTTGTACCACCTGCATGGGTTGGCACTATACACAGAGATGGGCTGTTTAACATCAATCATAAATCAATCAAAAGATGTCCCATAAACATGCCCACAGGCCAATCTGATAGCGGAGTTCTCAGGTGAAGTCTTCTCCTTCCGTGCAACGTGGTTTGTATCAATACCAAAACACTGAGCAGCACGTATGGAAAGTAATCAAGAATATTATCAATTATTATTTCCTTTGTAATGGATTATGATAGCTATTGCAAAGATAATTCCTTTATAAATATTAGACCTGTAGTCAGTAATGGAGGAAGGCTTCCTACATCATCCCTATTACTAAACTTCACCTAACTGTCTTATTAGGGTCTCTATTGTTGTGATAAAACACCATGATAAAAGCAAGTGGGTTGGAGGGTTGTCAGTGGCATAATTCTTTTTACACTTCCACAGTACAGTCTATCTTTGTAAGAAGTCAGGGCAGGAACTCAGGGCAAGAATCTGAAAGCAGGAACAGAATCAGAAGCCATCGAAGAACACTGTCTACAGGTGTGATCCTCAAGGATCGCTTAACTTGTTTTTTTATACACTTCAAGACCAAATGTAGCACCACCCTCAATGTAATGGATCCTTCCTCATCAACCAAATGGGCTGTACCTTTACCCATTGCCTCCCCTAGACTCCCTTCAGAGACTCTGGCTCTCCCACATGGTGCTTAGCCTCAACTTTTCTCCATGATTTCTTCAGTCCTAGGGTATCTCTGGAACTGTGGTTGCACGTATACTTAATAACTTTCCTGGTACGTCATAGTGCCAAACCTCAGCTTCTTTCCATGAGCCCTTCATGTTTCAAAACTAGTACCAGATAATAGATTTCTTAAACATTACCTAGTTCAGCTGCCTGCATGAGATTAAGCCACTGACATCTCTGAATCACAACTTATATGTGCTAACTCTGAGGAAATGCTTCCCAGAAGATTTAACCACAATGGTGCTGGGCTCTTCTTAATCATAAATTGTTCCTTGGCACTAGATGACCATTAATGATTGTCTTGGGACAACAAAGATTTCACTGTAGTAGTTCTGGTGTTTGGTAATCACAATCGGTGCTACAGCCTCAGCTGCTTTAACTGCCAATATATTTTTCCCCTTCCATTTTCTTCCACCAACCTTCTTGTAAACTACCCTTGCTCTTCCTCAAGTTCAAGTTCAGGGCTTCTATCTATTTGTTTTTACATGCATGCGTATCTACAATAGATATATATTATACTATATAGTATGTGTTCCTAAATGTATAATACAACCTTCTAAGTCTATATAATGTTACTTGTGTGTATATAATTTCAGAGAAAAGCTATACCCATTAAGTCTCATTAATCTGGATCCCTAAAATAAGAATGGAACAATGTCAACACCAATAGATATGCTAATATAGTTAAGGGGAATTTCATGAAATCTTAAACCTAGACACAGAATCACAGGTTTTTAGTTCAAAATACTGTATGGACATAATGAAGCCTTTAAGGGTCTCTCAAACATTCCTCTGAACTTCATAAGCAAGGCCTCACCATTTTAACCAATCTCAGCAGTATCTTTTAAGGACCCATCATAGCTCATTAAGTTCTGAACACAAAATGGCTCTTCTAGCTCAGAGTTCCAGATTCAATCCACACATCTCTCCCAAACATCGCCATGTCCATTGCATCCATACTTCATGAACCTGTTAGTGATTTCTGCCTTAGTTAGGGTTTCTATTGATGTGATAAAATGCTATGGTCAAAATTAAGTTGGGGATGAAAGATGTCGTTTTAGCTTATAATACTATATCAATCATTGGAGAAAGTCAGGGTGGGAACTCAAGGTAGGAGCCTTAGAAGAAACCATGGAAGAACCCTGCTTACTTGATTGCTTCTTATGTTTGCTCAACTTGCTTTCTTATGCAAGTGTGGATGACCTAAGTGTGGTACCACTCACAGTGGGTTGGCCCTCCCATATCAATTACTAATAAAACATTCACTACAGACATGCACTCTGTGGTTGTGGTGTGGGTTTTTTAAGGCAAGAAATCAGTTAGATATCTTCATTCATTTTTCATGTGATTATCTGAATCTTTGGACTGCAAGAAGCTTACCTAAGCAAAGAAGCCATCATATGAAGTTGAGCTTTCCACTCTTTAAACCCGTGAAACAATTTTTTCTTTCTAATTATAATTTAGAAAGTTTGTGACTTAAGGTTACAAAATGAAAAAGAGACATCACTAGTGCATGTTGACAGAGATGTATCTCTCCTCCTATCTAACAACATTGGTTTAGGCATCTATAAATAATGAAAACTTATGCTGGGTAATGCTGTGCATGATTGATAAATAAAACACTGATTGGCCAGTAGCCAGGCAGGAAGTATAGGCAGGACTAAGAGAGAGGAGAACTGAGAGAACAGGAAGGCAGAGGGGGACACTGCCAGCCACCACCATGACAAGGAAGATATAAGGTACTGGTAAACCACAAGCCACATGACAATGTATAGATTAATAGAAATGGGTTAATTTAAGATAGAAAAAAACAGATAACAAGAATCCTGCACCATTAGGTCAAACAGTTTAAATAACATAAGCATCTGAGTGTTTATTTTATAAGTGGGCTGTCAGATTACCAGGGCTTGGTGGGACCCGGAGAAAAATCTCTCTAGCTATAGGGTAATGCTGCAGAATAGAAGGAAACAGAAAACTGTTCTGTCCACCATGATTAGCAGCAAGACTAGAAGTGTAAATTACAATAGAAATAGAAGTCAATGAAAGCTAGCTCTGAAGAAGACAACAGTTATGTATTCCCTACTATTGGTATTAGAAAGAACAGTTTTGTTTTGTTTTGGTTTGGTTTGTTTAACTAGAAATATACTTAGTAATAATTTCATGGAATTTTAGCTGCTGCACATTTAATCTCTTAATTGTGGATCATTACGAATAACTGGATTTGATTGAAATCAGGGTGGTTCTGTAGAAATCTGGATGGCCTCCTATCCCATTCTAGCAAGAAAGAAAAAAGGCTAAACATACTATTGCCCTCCTATGTTGTTAAATCTTTATTAAAGTCTTTTCATGAAAACCAAAATTTAATTTATCAATATTTAGTTTTGTCTTGTTTTAAATGCATCATGAGAAAATGCCTCATTATAAATATCTTCAAGAAAAAGAGATTTAGGCTGTGGAAAGGATTGGGAGTCCAGAAACTGTTAAGACATATAATAAAATGGGGATATGTAGGTCAAGTAAGAAGCAAGAAGGAAATGCTAAGAAAAACAAAATACATACGGCAATAACTCTAATATCACAATATTGTATGATTTTGTAAATTTGGGTATAATGAAGATGAAATCTTTGGAGAAGAGTTCTAGGGTATTTTTTTTTCTTCTAAATTGGTAAAATTCATCAGACTTTCTACATCTAGAAACCTGTTAAACAATGATAGATGATTTATTAATTTTTACATAAAATTCACAAAACAATACATAAGAACAAAATTATGTGACAACAATCAAAGTGTCAAAGATTGAAGTTATTCACCATTTTTATCTGAGAAAATATAACTATGACAAACTCTTCCTTGAACTTATTTAAGGCTTTCTTTCTGTGGATTGCAATTTATTTTCTATATACTTATTGTTATGCTACACATAACGTTCATTCATAAACTCTAAGAGAATTTTAATATTTGAGTTTTAATTAGGGTGATCATTTTCAATTAGCCTCATGTCAAAGCTTTTAAATAAAATATACCTTCTGACACTCACTGTCAGACTTACATTGAATAGACTGCTGCCAGCCCTGTATTGTTTCCCTTTCTGTTTAGATTTAAAATTATTCATTACCTTCCCTTTTCCTCTTATGTACTTTGGAATTTCTGTCCACATCCCTGAAGCTGTAAGCTGGGGAAAGAAAGGCTTTATCAGTTGTTCTGGAGATTCTTCTCTAGTTAAACTTGCTTTTAGCCAATCAATTTGTCAGATTCAGAGGCCTATCTTTTGTGAGAGCTCCTCTGAACTGAGCTGACAGGGTTAGGCCAGGGTTGGCTGTCTGATAAATCAAACTGAAAGACAACTTCAAGCACTCTAGTGGAAAGGACTGGGGATTAGCACAGATGGCATTATCTGTGAGTTGACATTGATAAAAAACATATTTGTTAGAGTTCACTTGCAAGATTTTCCACCAACTCTTTGAGTCCCTGTCCTCCCAAATGACATTCAGATTAATTAGAAAAGTTAAAAAAGAAAGAGTCTCATAATCCATTTATCTACCAAGTGGCAAGATTCAAAAATTAAATCTTGATGGTCTTCAATAAAGAAGCTTAACCAAGATTAAGGGTTATCAATCTTTCTGTAAGCTACGAAAATGGAGTGACCTTATACAGGATCACAGGGAGAGAAGCAGGCACACAGGGCACACATCTTATTACAGATGCATACATATATCAATGCCAGCTAAATTTAGATATTTATTTACAAAACATAAATCTTAAAAACGAGAAATAATTGTTTTATAACATGTATTTTATCAAAGCTAAAGTATATTAAAAACTACATCTAAGTTTTATTTAATTAAGGAAGAAAATTTTGCCATGTTCTAGGCTGATAAATTATACAAGTAAAGCAAGGAGAAAGCTTATGCTTTTAAACTTAAAGTCAGTAATAAAATATTTTCAATATAGAAATATATAATAACATACAATGTGACTTATTTATGTGAATACATTCTCTCAAACTGAAAAAAGGAATAAATGATTACATCAAAGTATTTTTTAAACACTAAAACATGATATTCTGTATGCCTCAAATAGGCATAACATCACCAACTAAAATATCTGGAAAGTTTACAAAATTAAAGTCATATTAGTGACTGAGGTTGCTGAATATTATTGAAATATTTTCCAAAATACAACAAAAGAGATGATATGAGTAGAAAGGTTCTAGGAGGAGTTTGGGGAGGGGAAAAATATAATCAAATTATATTGCATTAAAAATATAAAAATACATCCAAAGAGATCCTCTCTCTAACACATCTATGTTCACAAGTGAGTTGACAACTAATAAAAAGAGTTAATTTAGCAAAATGATGATAAAATTTGCCACATAATATATTATAAATAAGATATAAGAAAGAATGCTAATAAAGTAAATTAGTTCATAGGGTTTCTGTTTGATTTGTTTTATTTTGGTGACCACTGGTTTTGAAGCAAAATTTCAGAAGCAAAAATTCTGTAATATATAAAATTATTCCACTGTATAGAATTCATTGACAATATACTTAATGAAAAGGGGCAATAAAGAAAGCAGAAACTACTGAAAAAAAACACTATATTGTTGATATTTTGCAATGATTTCTGTGTCATACTTAGTGTTCTATAGAGTGAAAAGTAGTAATTGTAGTTTCTAGATGCTACAGATGTTTTTAAATGAGACTCAATGTGTTTTAAATGTTTATTTTGGATGGGGTATAATGAGTAGTTTCTCAAGTAAAGTGTCTTCATTAAACCATTTCCCTCAAAGCTCAGCGAACCATGGAGAAGAGGAAGTCGAAAGATTATAAGAGCACAAGGGGATGGATGACCCTATGGAAACTGTGTCTTCATTCTACAACTGGACTGAAGCACATATGTACTCTCAGAGACAGTAACAACATACATAGGGTCTACACAATTTCAAGATACACATTTAACCCATATTTCTTAATCTGCCTACTGGCATGTGGTTTGTTACCTCATTTCCATACTGCCCATCCTAATTCCTCCAAGTCTGGCTGGGACTCTGCCTTTCTTCTTCCCAGGACTCTCTCTCTATCCAGAAGTCCTTACTATACCTCCTGCCTAGCCACTGGCCATTTAGTGAAATATCTTTACACAGTGTAATCAAATATCTCACAACACTGCTCTTTGACGAAATATTCCCAAGGTGAAACATACATTTAATAGTAGGAATTTCTAATGATGGCTGAGTTACTAAATGTAGATGATACAATGTCACAACTTCAGCTCACTGGCCACAACCATAGGAAGTGTGGGAAATAACTTTGTGGAGTCTGATCATCAAAGGCATCTTTCAATGGCTTATATAGAAAAAGTACCTTTCTAGACAAGCCACACATCCTTCCCTAAATTGCAATCTCATATGATTGTTACTATGTTTTCTTCAAATATTAGTCAAATTGAACCTCATTAATGCTTAAAGTAATAGTATGGTATTGTATTTTAAAAGAAGTGTACATGCACGTAATATGCATGAAATAATAATTGCCAAAGAAAAGGAGTCTATCAATCACTTGATAGTGGGGAGGTGTGTGTCAGCTAATTGTGAGAAGCTGGAGTGGGGAAATGGAAGGGGAAGGTGGTATAATTCTATTTTAAGTAAAAAAATCCTTTAAAATTAGCATTAAAAGGAACAACAACAACAAAAATAACAAAATTGGCTTTTGTTCATTGGTATAGCTTCAGCTACCCTATCTATAGACATCTTTCCAAAGGCGTCCTGAACGATCCTCTTTCCTCAAAGTAAAGACTATCATTTATCATATATCTGGACCACTTCTTTCTGAACATGTATTTTCAGATAAATCATCAGAGTTTAATTGATGTTTAATGAATGATGGTATGTTACTCCAGAAAGAACAGAATGAAAAAGACATTTGGTCATTATTCATCAAGACATTAGTGTGTCACAGAAACAGAGAAATTTTATGTCTGAACCCTTCATGGTGTTTCAAGGAAATGGAAGAAAACTCTAGAATTTTTTTGATCATCTCTTCTTCTATCTTTGCAGTTAGAAGAATGATATTGTAAAGAATCAAGCTTGTCTAGCAAAGTGACTGTAGCAGATGCTTTTCTATTGTTCATGACCTCACTTGTGTTGACATGAGAGCTAAACTTTAGTACCAGGTATGTTTTCCTCATGTTAAAAACACCTTAAGTCAAAATGGATATCTGCTGGTTGCTAGAGATATGTGTGTGCCCCTTATTATGTCTTTATACATATCTTACAATGCTGGTTATTGTCTTGGTTCATAGGTGCTACAACTGGGTAGGAATGTTTAATTCATCCATCCTTCCCTTGGCACTTAAGCTTACACTGTGGGTGCTGAGAATTGGAAATCAGTTCTCAGCCAGTGCTCTGAACCAGTGTCTACTCTCTGGCTCAATTGTAAAATAGTTTTTACAATTTTAATAGTTAAAAGGTTAAAAGATTATAGTGTTATAAATAAAATATAGTTAATGTAAGTTTTTTGTTTGTTTGTTTATTTTTTGGTTTTTTGAGATAGGGTTTCTCTGTGTAGCTTTGCACCTTTCCTGGAACTCACTTGGTAGCCCAGGCTGGCCTCAAACTCACAGAGATCTGCCTGGCTCTGCCTCCTGAGTGCTAGGATTAAAGGCATGTGCCACCACTGCCTGGCTAAGTTTTATGTATATAAAAATTTATTTACCATGAAGATTTATTGGCCCAGAATCAGAAAGAATTATTTTCATATTTCCTACAAATGTGGTAGCTGTGAAACAGACTGAAGGGTGTTCAAAACCAAAAAAAATCTGCTTGTTGCCTCTTGGTAGTAAGTTTTCTGAGTCTTATCTAACTCACTCTGTCAACTGCCTCTACAGTTCTAAGTGTGTTTTGTCTCTAGGGCAGGAAAACAGTAGTATTCAAATTATTTTATACTGTAATAACAAGAAGCTACTCAAATGGAAAAACTCTATTAAATTGATTGTTTAGTGCTATTGAAACATTTTTTTTTCTGTGTCATATGATAAAAGTGACCATAGCTTTGTGTATGAATGATTGAGGAATGGGCATAATTGCATGCAAGTTTGTAAACCAACCAAATAGTCAATAATGTTTTTCTCATTAAAAAAAAAATGCATGCTTTATTCATAAAAAAACCTGTGTTTACAAATAATACTCTATTGAACTTAATCCTAAACCATGAGGTCAGATAAAACACTGTAATGTAGTTCTTTTACCCCCCAGAGGCAGAAAAAAAAAAAACAACATTGTTTAACGTTTCACAAGTAGATGAAAATTAGGCCTTACCATGAAGAAATCTGTAGAAGTACTGAATCAAAGCTAGATGTACTGTTTTACTTATTGTCATCGTTTGAATGACAATGTACACTCTAGGCCTGAACACTTGAGCCTCATTAGGTGGAACTGTTTGGAAGCTTTAGGAAGCGCACTCTTGGTGGATGAGGTGTGCTCAGGTCTGGGCCTTGAGGCTTTCATAGACTGACGTCCCCAGTATGTGTGCCCCCTTTCTCCTGCTTTTGAGTCAGGAACTGAGCTTTCAGCTACTGCTCCAGTAACATGCCTGCCCTCTGGCTGCCATGCTCCTTACAATGATGGTTAAGGATTCCTATTCTTCTGAAACTGTAGCCCCAAATAAACCCTTCCGCCTTCACTTTGGCTTAGTCTTTTTTTTTTAATTATAGCAATAACTGATATATTAAAATTTTATCATATACTGTTTTGTTCTTTTAGTTCATGGTCACAAGATCTAGAAACATGTTCAGAAGCTACAAAGATAAATGTAAAGGCAATTGGATAAGAAAAGTATTGAATATAGTTGTAAGTTACCAAATACATTTTTGGTAATGTAGAATTGTTCCTATGGTATGACTTGAATAACAGATTCAATAACTAGAACTTATTTTGTGTTTACATATTGGTTTTGTTTGTTTCATAAATTATGTATTCTTTGATAATTTCATATATGTCTACTATGCACTCTTCTCTTTTCCAGGCCCTCTGGAATGCTGCTTGGAAACATATCACAGTCTTATTTTCATGTCTTTCTATCCCCATATAAACCACTGAGTTGAAATATGTTTTTTTTTTCTTTCTTTTTTGTATGTTCATGGGTATAGGGTCATTTACTCGGCTATGGACAATCTACCAGGATATATAACACTTAGGAAAAGTAGATCACTTCCCACAACAGCCATTAAAAACAACTGTTAAACAACTTAGGGCTCAAACGTCCCTCTTCATCCATGCTGAGATATTGAGTGGCTTGATCTTTTACAGATGTTATGCAAGTATCCACAGATGTGTAATTTCATGAGTGCAATGGCTGTGTCATGTCCAGAGATCAGTGATTCATAACTCTCCTTCCTTCCTATCCATTGATTCTTACAATTCTTAGGTCCTGGACATTGATCATCTTACGTTAGTGCCTATCATCTGGTGTGGATAGTTACTACACTAAATGCATCGTAGACAGAAAATGTTCTGCTTGGGGCAGCTACACCTAGGGAAGGTTCTTTCTTGGCACAGTGACAAAGAATAATGCATTCAGGGTCTTTTTTATTCTACTTATTAGTCTCTTAAATCTAGGATATTTATTTTTTTGGATTTTGAGATTCATATTGTCAAAATTCAGATACTGCAAAGCAGGATTTAGAAAGCAGAGTTATATTAAATATGCCTAGCACATAATATCACAGTATTTTATATTATATAACTGGTGTGTTATAAATATGAGAGAATAAAAATCTATATCTTCATCTGTGTGAAAAAACTATTTCAGCATATTATGATATAAGATTGCAATAAAAATAACATTTTTATGATTGATTTTTGCCATAAATAAGTTTCTGTGAACTATAAATGTGAACATAAGCTCTAAGTCATATTTACAGTGTTTAAATTTTTCTCAAACACTTCATAGCTGTTTAAATTTGGATGGATCCCTTTAAAGAGATAAAATTATTTTTTCTTTCATTTATAAAACTGGAAAAATATCATATAACAATTTTAGGTTTTGTGCAAATTAAATAAAATACTTTACTAAAAGTGAAATAATAAGCGCTCCAAAAATATGAATTATTCTGTTATGAAAGTAATGATATATTTAACAAATCTGTTAGAATTATGGTTAAATATTTGAATAAGAGTATTAGCTTTTTGTTATGATAATTTAAAAAAAACCTATAGAAACTCTGTTTTGTGGGAAGGCATTCTTTGAAAGCCTGGCTAGTCAGTTCTGTGTTATAAGTATGGGAAGGCATGAACCCTGACAGAGGGCACCAAGATAGATTTTAGAACCTAGAAGGTAGTTGAATTGCCTTTGTGAGTCTGGGACTGCCCCATGTATCCTGAAACTTTGTTGCAGAAGAGGCTACTGATAAGTGTCAACGTGGTGCTTCTGGTTTTTAATGAACCCATTCGCAGATTGCTATGCATTGCTTTCTGAACACTGAATCATTAACTTGCTTTTTATCTGTTTGTCAGTGGTGGTATTTGATGGTACTCTCTGAAAATTCCCTCAGCTAGAGAGTCTGGCTCTCATTTTTTTTGCCAACATCTATCTTATACAAGCTGTTCAGACTCACTATTCCTTGGTAATGATTTGCTAAGTGAATGAACCATCTGGCTAACTGAAGTTTTATATATGACATGTACTTTATGATATGTCACAATATCTAGCCCTCCAGTATACTCCTGTGTGGAGTTGACTTATTTTCGTCCATAAATACATAAATTATACTGCAACAGCATGACTGCCTAAACAAGACCTGAACAAAGATAATATGAATACACATGCCAACATGGAAGGAGGAAGTCTCACTTGGTCCCATTGGTAAACAAAGAACTACAAGTGACTAGTGACTACTGAGAGATGGAGAATAAATCATCCCAAGGAAAAGTCCCCTATAGGTTATCAAATAATTCATGGTCAGACTTAAAGCTATACTGATACAAGCAACACTAAATTGATTCAGAGGCTATGTTTATATATTCATGTATATATTAGAAATATTTCACACACACACACACACACACACACACACACATATATATAAATATATATATATAAAACAAAGGGGAAAAAAGGCCATGAATTAAGAGAAGGAATAAGTACAGGACATGCGAATGTTTTTAGGGAGGGTACATGGTAGTAATAAGATGGAATAAAGGTAAAAGGGAATGATGAGACTATATATTTAATTAAAATAATCACGAATAAATATTTTAAAGAATAAAGTCTCAATTATGAGCCATGTATCAACCATATGATTAATGCACACATAAAAATTAAATTAAGAAATAGTTATATTAATAATAAAAGTAGCCATGCATCTAGGAAAAACCCAAAAGTATCCTTATAATACCTTAAATTACAAATACATTATATTGAATTAAAATAAATTTATACCAATTTAAAAAAATAGCATTTGAAAAAGGTAACCCAGACCCAGGAAGACAAACACAGTATTTACTCACTCCTAAGAGGATATTAGACATAAAGCAAAGGATAATCAGGTTACAATCCACAGTTCTGGAGAAGCTAGGTAACAAGGAGGACCTTGAAAGGGACACATAGATCACACTGGGAAGAGGAAATAGATGAGATCTCCTGGGGCAGGACGAAGGGGCTAGAGTGGAGAAAATAAGGGATGGGAACATAAGGGATCAGGATGGTTGAGTTGGAGGAGGTACAGAGAGGGAGAACAACAAAAGAGATATCTTGATAGAGGGGGACTTTAGAGGGGAGGGAGAAACCTGGTGCCAGGGAACATCCCAGGAATCCACAAGGATGACCCCAGCAATAGTGGAGAGTTGCCTAAACTGGCCTTCTCCTTTAAACAGATTGATGACTACTCTAATTATCACCATAGAATCTTCATCCAGTAACAGTTGAAAGCAGATGTGGAGATCCACATCCAAGCACTAAGCTGAGCTCTGGGAGTCCAGCTGAAGAGAAGGAAGATGGATTATATGAGAAAGTGGGTCAAGATCATGATGGAGAAAACCAGATAGACAGCTACCTGGAGCTCATGGGATCCTGCTCACAAACTCTAGATTGACAGCTAGGGAGCCTGCATGGGACCAACCAAGGCTCTAGGCATGTGGTTGACAGTTATGTAGCTTCATCTGTTTGTGGGGCCCCTAGCAGTGACCTGTCCCTGGCACATGAGCTGGCATGTTGGAACCTGTTACCTATGGTAAAATGCCTAGCTCAGCCTTGATGCAGGGTGAGGAGCTCTGTCCTGCCTCATATTTTGTTGACTCCCACTGGAGGACTTAGCCTTTCTGAATGGAGACAGAGGAGGAGTGGATGGCAGGGGGGTAGAAGGAATACAGGGAGAGAGAACGGAAGAAGAAGAGGGAGGGGAAAATGTGGAAATGTGGTTGGTATGTAAAATAAAAACTTTAATAAAAAAAATGCACTCAAGAGAATCATTTAGTTAATTGTCTAGGTGAATTTTTCTAGAAACCTGATTGTCTTAGGGTTTCTATTGCTGTAATAAACACAATAACCAAATACAACTTGGAAAGCAAAGAGTTTACTTCTCATTAAAACTCTCAGATCCTACTCCAATTTAGAAGGAAGATGGGACAGAAACTTGAGGCAGGAAGTGGAGCAGAAGCCATGGAGGAATGCTGCTCGCTGTCTTGCTCTCTATGGCTTATAAAATCTTCTTTCTTATACAAGTTAGGACTGCCTACTCTGGACTGGCACCCACTCCCCACACAATGAACTGGGCCCACATGCCTGAGTCATTAATCTAGAAAATTCCCTACAGACTTGTCAGTAAAGACAATCTAGGTGAAGGAATTTTCTCAGTTGAGTTTCCTTTTCCTTGAAATCTCTAGCTTGTGTCACGTTGAAAAATAAACAACAACAAAACTCAAAGAATAAACAAAACCAATGAGGCAATTAGTTCATTTCAACATGACACACAAAGACATAACTATTAAGGCTTAACTTTTCATTTCTTGTTGTCCCCAAGGTGTCAAGATGCTAATATTAATGGCAATATAAAACATTTTAATGTTTAAATGTTCCATAATCTCCAAAAATCAAAATACTGTAAAAGCTTAGTCTCTTTAAAAATTAGCAAAATCTTCTTTAAAGATCAAAGCATCTCCAAAACCACCAAAGTTTTTCAACTTTGAGCTCCTGTCAAATCAAAAAGCAAGGTGAAGGCTATATTATTTCAAGAGGGAAGAAGGGGAATGTAGCCACAGTCGGAACAAAAGAACAACATTGCTAGAGAAGTTCAGTGCTTGTCCTCTGTTAACCATGAAAGAACCTTTAGGATCTAAAAGACCAGGGCAGTTCCATGTTCCTGTGTTTGCCATCCACAACACCCACGGATTGTCTAGTAGGCTTAGGCTGGCTCCGCTCCACAGCTGTTATTGTGGGACCAGGACCTGTCCCTGGCTCAGGAGCTAGCTTGTTGGAACCTATTCCCTGTGGTGGGATGCCTCCCTCAGTCTTGATGCAGGGTGCAGGAGATTAGTTCCCGCCTCATCTTGGTATGCCATGCTTTTTCCACTGCTACCTCTAGCATCTCTAAAATCCTGGGGTCTCTGTAACTGTGCTGTGCCTTTACCAATAGCTTTTCCAAGGGACTCTGATTCTAATGCACAGTACCAAGACTCACATTCTTTCCACTGTCTCTTCAGTCCAATCCTAGGTTTTCTATTGCGGCTAAGGCTGTACCTTTACCAATGGGCCTCTATGTCTTCAAAAGGCATACTTTCTACAAGAACATTACATATTACCCAATTCAGCCACAGCATGAGTTATAGATTTAATTCCCTTGGGGCCACAGCTTCTTTATGTTTAGTCTGAGAAAACATTTCCTGTTAGTTATTATTATGGTGCTGTGTTATTCATTAAGCAACACTGTTTACCATGGGAGAAAAGCCACAAGGTACAATAAAGCCCTTATAAACTATAAGAGTTTATAAGGAGAGATGTGCTTAGGCCTATGAAAAGGAAAGGGAGAGGGAAGGGTCTGTGACCTGCGTTTTATGGATTCATGATCCATATGTAAGCTATATGATCCGGTATGGGTATACATAGCCAAGCCAAGCCACGTGCATAGATTACATGGTCACTCTGTGCACGTGAATTACGTGATCATGCAACACACAGATTATGTAGGACGTGAAGCCCTGGAATAAATAAACATCTTGCCAGGCTACTAGATTGAATCATGTAGCTAGGGGAGTAGCCAGGAATTCCAACACTTCCCAGAAGATTCTGCCTCTGTGATGCTGGTCTCTTCTTAATTGTCTCTCACTTCTCAGCTCCCAATAGACAGCATCAATTGTCAAAGTAAAGCAAGGGTTTCACTTCAGTGGAACTGGTGTCTTGTTAATCACACCTGCTTCTTCAGCTTGAGCTAAACAGAACCACTGATTTTTAACTCAATCTATCACTCCACATCCCTGTTAGTGTCTTTGCTTCTCTCTAAAACTTAATAGTCAGTCCTCCATTCTCTGCATTGTTCTTACAAACTCCATGGCGATACTGTAGTTCTTAGGAGTCAAGATCAGTGGGCAAACTTTTATGTTGTTCTTTATCAGGCAAGCAAATCTGAAATTCATTTTGTAAGGTGACTTAGACATTACCAATAGGATTAAACACCCATTATCACAAAGAGCAATCAAAACTATTATAAACTTTATGGGATTTTCCAAATTACCCCTTCACCCTTCCTTATTCCATTTATCTTAGTTCTTCATGCCTACTACTTACTGTTTATTTTTAAATGAGTTCCTTTCAGGTGAGGCCTTTCCTCAACCTCTGATCATATGTATATGTCATGGAGCACTGTACACAGAGCATCACATGAGTGTCACTTCAAAATACCAGCATCTGTGAGCACAGGTAGGCAATTAGCAAAGGAGAGGGAGTAATTAGCATCCAGTGATTAAGGAGAAGGTTGGTCAGAATGCACAGAAACTCCTCGTGTGTATATGGAAAGTTGATTCTTTTTTACTGTGAAGGGGCCCAGAACTTCCCTCCCCTCCTCCAGGATTCACAGGTGGTTCAATGTTGCTGGGAGTGAAATTTTAACCAACAGTGCAGCCACTTGTAAACTGCCCATGCTCTTGTAAGTAACAGTATTGAAAAACATTGTCCTGCACCATACTAGATACAGGTATATTGTTTTACTGCTCTGCCTGGTGTCCTATATGATATGAACACACTTTCTTCTTCTTCTTCTTCTTCTTCTTCTTCTTCTTCTTCTTCTTCTTCTTCTTCTTCTTCTTCTTCTTCTTCTTCTATGTCCAAGAGAATGGTTAACACAGACCTTGGTGTCAGAATGTGGAACATGACAGAACCAACAAGTTGGTGAGAATTTTTTCCCATCCTGGTAAGTTATATGTCAATTTAACACAAGCTAGAATCATGTGGGAAGAGAGACTCTCAGTTGAGAGAATGCCTGATAAATGTTGCCTTGTAGGCAAGTCTATAGTATATTTACTTGATGACTAATAGATTTGGGAGGGTCCAGCCTATTGTGGGGTGGGGATGCTCCTGGTTAGGCAGTCCTAAGTTATATAAGAAAGCAGGATAAGCAATCAATAAGGAGCAGCATATAAGCAGTGTTCCTCAGTGGCTTCTGCTTCCATTCCTGATTCCAGGCTCTTGCCCTGACATCATTCAAAGATGGGGTGTAGTGCAGAAGTATAAGCTGAAATAAATCATTTCCAACTCAAGTTGCTTTGGGGCATGGCTGTCTTATCCCATCAGTAGAAACACTAATTATGACAACTTCAATACTCTGTGGGGATGAAATATGCCACTGAAGGGTGGAACTCACGTAGAATAATTCTGGCGTGGCTCTACTTCCCTTGTGGTTTAGAATGTCATGCCTTCTTGTCTCAGTCACACTCACATTTCTGCTGACAAGGGTGAGAAGACACATGACCACAGCGGTTCTAACTGAAGGTGAGGTGCTCTTGTTAGTGATTCCAGAGTCTTCCTTGCGACATAACTCCTTGATGAATGTGGTCCAACAGGTATGTATGCAAGTGTGTCAAAATGTCAGATATATGATCCACAAAAGCAGCACAAGTGGCATCAAACAGAACCTGGACCACATAAATGAGAATTTAAAATGAAAGGAGGACAGGTGCATGGTAACCTGTACACTGGGAAGAGTCAGAGGGAATGGGAGAGTATGGAGATGAAGATTAGGAGAGTGAGTGGAATGATGTTTCTTAATACTAGAGGTACAATAATACTAGAGTGTAAATTACAGATATGCTAACATCCTCTCCCTCACAAAACTCAGAGACTTTGGTGAGAATTGGGGAGCATGGAGGGAAAAGGTGAGATAGAAGGTATAGAAAGTATTCCTTTAGTCTGCACTTTAATACATATTAAGTGAAACGCTAAGGAACAACATGTTGGTGGGAGCCCAGTACCAGAGACTACAATAATCCATGGATATTATGCATTGGAACTGTTTGAACTGGGAAAGACTTTTAAGCAGGAAGTTATCAATGTCTTATATCTTGGCTTATGAAGCTATGCAACATGGGACCAACTACTATGCCTCTATGTTCTGTGGAAGAAGAGTGACACATAATTCATATCTTATGACAAAATTTTCCTATGCTGGGCTAACACTCAGGATGTATTTTGTTTTGGTTTTTTGGGGTTTTATTTTGGAGCTGAGGATCGAACCCAGGGCCTTGGGCTTGATAGGCAAGCGCTCTACCACTGAGCTAAATCCCCACCCCAGGAGGCAATTTTGAAGAGAAAAAAAATCTGTCCATACATTTAGTAAGCATATTACCTGATTTTATTGTTAATATTTTATTTACTTCATTCATAGTTGATGTATAGAGTATCAATAAGGTACCACAGGTAATGATTATGAGTTACAACATGAACTAATAGAGTTTCATACATAAATCTATTTACTTCTTCCTTTTGAAATGAAACTTTATATAATGCATCATTAAAGCATGGCTAAATTCTTCGTTTAATTTTTTGTCTATTTTTTCCACATACTTTAAAAAATTGTCATTGAAATAGGTGTTCAGAGATATTCTAATCTTTATCTTATATCTACCCAAACAGATACAACATTTTCTTAAGCCTTTCTTAGAAGTTTTGTTTTGTCTTCTCTCTTTTGAGCCTTTACAATTCTCTGTGATGGTGTTTCCCATAAGCAAAATTCCAAACAAACAAACAAAAAAAAAACCAAACACCAATATTGACCATATACATGAAAATAAATTTTATACAAGTTTAACTTACCTTATTTAAAAGAAGAATAAGTTAAATTATATTTAATTTTAATTAAATTAATTTAAACTATAAATAAATATTATATGTGCAACTACTTTCTTTCAAAAGATATGGAACCCAAACCCCCATTGTTTGGAAGAGCATCCTATGCTATTAACTGCTAATCCTTCTCTGCAGCTCATAAATCTCCAATCTTGAGAATAATTTTGTGCTTTTCGCTGTTGTTTCTGTTCTCTTGTTGAATAGGAAAGATCGAGGAATGTTACTTAGTTATACGTATTATATGATATTTTATGTAGGAAAGACTTTAGAGGATGAAAGTAGAGGCATTGTAGATGCAAGTTAAAGCAAAATGGATATTTTCTCTACTTTAAATTGTTTTTACAAGTCCTTTAAGTAAAGAATTAGAGTTGTTAAAAAATCTAACAAATTATAAGATCTTAGTACCATAGAAATGTGTCTGTGATGATTATTTGACAGCATAAAAAGATAATTTCTCCAAAAATGAAAATGTGAAGAACATCATGCTATCCTGTAAGTCATCACGTCTGAGAACATGCAATTATCTGTGTACTTTCTATGTGCAGGAACGATACCCTTTCAGAATTATTTTCCTTTCAAATTCTTAAAAGCAAAATGAAATAAAGATATGAAGTTGTAATAGAATGTATTTATAGAAACTGCTGCAATAAGTGTTTTGTCCTGATGGTAGAGTCCTCAGACAGTCCCAAGCACAATGTATCATTGAAATTATGGAGTTAGCCAGGCGGTGGTGGCACACGCCTTTAATCCCAGCACTCGGGAGGCAGAAGCAGGTGGATCTCTGTGAGTTCCAGGCCAGCCTGGTCTACAAAGCGAGTTCCAGGAAAGGCGCAAAGCTACACAGAGAAACCTTGTCTGGAAAAACCAAATATATATATATAAATTATGGAGTTTAAACTGGATATTAGGTGGAGCAACATTGTAGTAGAGGAAAAATTCTGGGGTTGTTAATGAATCCAAATTGCACATATATTTCATTTTGGACACTTCTGGTCAAAATTCACATAACATTTCTTTTTGTTTTACATAACAGTAATTACTGTCACAGAGGCAAAGTGGTACCTCATTGTAGTTTTAAATACCTTTTGTTTCTCTCTCTTTCTCTTTTCTCACACTGTGTGTGTGTGTGTGTGTGTGTGTGTGTGTGTGTGTGCGCACGCGCACGCGCACGCGCGCGCTGTGCACATTTGAAAATATGCATATATAGGGTAGATAATGATATTGAGTATCTTTTGCCATCATTCTCAAGCTTGTTTTTTAAGACATAATCTCTTAATAAAACTAGAATTTTGTGCCTTGGGTAAATCAAGTGGCCAGGAATCCCCAGCGAATTCATCCTATCTTTGCCTCTGACATGAATGTGACAGAATTTTATGTTGGTTTTGGAATCTAATTCAGGAGCTTGTGATTTCCCCAGAAGCACACTACTTACTGAGCCAACTTTGTAGACTCTTGCCCTGTGATTTGTGATGATACAAAGTAATAAATTATGCAGGAACAAAATTGACTAAACCATTTCTACATTATTTAAGATATGGATAGCATAAATGTTCTCTGTGGTTTTCATTAGAGATGTCATATTTTTCATGATTTTCTATAACCCTCAAAATGGGGAATGTAGTTCAAAGGCTTCCACTTGATCATTTGACCTTCCAACAAGTGTAGATTTTAACGCATAGGCTTTCAAAATAATCTGTTTTTTTAAAGTAACAGATGAATTATATTAATATGTTATATGTTTGGGGATGAGAAAATGCAAAATAACTGCATATGTAACAAGTTATCTTGTGAGACTGTGGAGTACTCACTGAACCTTCAGCCTTGACTTAGAGCTGTTTCTCATTGGCTTTCCAACTCACAGGACAAACAGGGTAGCACATGGCGGTTTTATGTTCATTTGTCTTTTAATGTGCTGCTGATTTTTCTGGATTGGTAAATAAAGCAGAATGGCCTTTGCTGCTTGCCTGCCATCCCAATGCTGTCTGGGAAGAAATGTCAAGAATGTTCATCTCTCAATCTATCAACAACAATAATTTTCTGATTTAAGTTTCAGAATCTTATACAGTCGCTATATTAGTCCACAAACATTTCTTGAGAATGAAGTCATCCTGCAGATTAGAAAAGTTTACACAGAATAAAACCTGTATTTAGGTTCTTCTGGAAATGAGAGAGAAGCTAAGGGAGATGTAGGTCTCTAGTGAGTCAGCTTTTACTGTGAAATACAAACGATTTCAACTGGGTTTATCCTGTAAAATTCACATAGACAACGGAATGCTAGAAGCTCATGCAATAAACGCTTTTGGTCACGTGAGGGCTACTCAAGAGGGGCATTTTTCCTAGTGACCTGCCTGTCACAAAGGAGTGTCAATATCTCAACTTCTGTTTCAGAATACTTAAAGAGAAATGTACATATTAACACTTGAAAGCTGAATTGGTATGTACTCAGCAGAGGTGGTGGGAAGGGCCAAATGACAAAGATAATTCAAACAAAATTCCCCTGGAGGTGTCTAGAGTGTACTTTTTGTTTAAACCCAAGAAGAAATACACGCTCACATAATTCTTCTTTACTAGATCATGAGACAGAAAATAGATTGGTTAACACTTTCCCAAATCTATTAGTAAGTGGTGGAAACATGATGAATACAGTAGTGGGTGCAGAACAAATGTGTGATTTGGAGCTAGTGCTATTTCAATTGATTTTCACAATGCAGAATAAATGTCTCTAGTAATTATAAATTAAAAATTAATGGTGTGGTGTCACAGGGTAAATGTTAAAGTGCATTGTTATTAATGGTAAAGCCAGCTGATCAAAGGCAGCTGGTGAATAATGTATTCGTTGAACACAAAAGACAATGCGAATGATTGATTTTCTAATTGTTACATGAGCTTTCTTTAAAACAATCAAGTTTCCGAAGAGCAAAAAATGTGCATTGTGTTTATCAAAGCAGTTCTTTGCTTTTAGATAAATTGCAACAGCAATATTAGAGTGTTTAAAATATTTTAAAGAAATAGAATGTTTCATTTTCTCAGTTCTCTTTGTGATGGGATATTATTCTTTCAGTTGACAAATCATTTACCTATTTCTATACATCTTAGTTAAAAATAAATAATTCTGCCTGGGCGGTGGTGACACATACCTGTAATCCCAGCACTTGGTAGGCAGAGGCAGGTGGATCTCTGTGAGTTCGAGGCCAGCCTGGTCTCCAAAGCAAATTCCAGGAAAGGCGCAAAGCTACACAGAGAAACCCTGTCTTGAAAAACAAAACAAAACAAAACAAACAAACAAAAAAAATTCTGCCATAATTTGGGTGGTTTTAATAAATGACCTCACTTAATAAATCAGTAGTACAATATGAATAGGTTAGGTATATTTAAAAGCCAATAGGAATATATTTTTCTTACTTTGTTGAGACTGATGTTAAGAAGGGTTTTAGGTTATTTCTTTGTGTATTAGCCTTTAGTACTGCTCATTGATTTGATATTTGTGTATGGCTTAACATGCCAAATTTAAAAAACGATAAATAGCCAGGCGGTGATGGTGCATGGCTGTAATCCCAGCATTCAGGAGGCAGAGTCAGGCAGGTGGATCTCTGTGAGTTTGAGGCCAGCCTGGTCTACAGACCTAGTCCAGGACAGGTTCCCAAAGCTACAGAGAAACCCTGTCCTGAAAAACAATAAAAACAAAAAACAAACAAACAAAAAAACATACAACGATAAATATATGAGTGATTTTACTAAAAGTGTTGGTCATGTAAAACTATATTAACTTAGGGCAGGGATTTTGAATATAGATCTTAATAGTCTTACTTCATCTCAGCATGACTTTTTAATTTTAATGACTTCTGCCTACATTAATGAAACATAGTGCTATTCTCAGCATAAAGAACTAGTTTGTGTTTATACCATATCATTTCTTGGCACTGCTCAGATTTCTACTAATTAATATGAAACACTTCAAACAAATTTCTTAATGTATGTACAATGGAGATTGTACGATTTTATTGTTAAAATTAGGGTATTTGTTGGAAATAAATGGCTAATAAATTCTTGAAGTCTTGTCTAACCTGCCATTATCCTTTTCACCTACTTTTCCTTTATTTTTCAACATTAAATTTAATTTTAACTGAATTTGCATATTATATAATATCAATTTTCTTTCATTTATTGAGAAGGTTAAATTCTGAAATTTTGAATGTTCTTTTCCTTGCACCTTGTTTGGGAAAGAGTAAAAATGGCTTCTGAATGTCAAGTGAGCACTCTACCATAGAGAGAAATATATGTCTATGGACGTAAACATGGGCATTCACAGGTAGCTTAGTATCGTGACAAAAGTAGTCTATAAACAAAATTAGTAAGTCTTCCACTAAGACATTCTCAGCCTCTTGTGGAACAGACCTCTTACCTGAACGTGGTTGCTTTACCCCTATAACAGTTATGGCACTATTGCAGCATGAAGCTTGTCTTGTCTGGTAAGTTACTATTTCGAGCTGTAACATGCATATGTAGAAGAGACTTTTCATTCTCCTTCCCCTCAGTTTTCTGAAGATCAACTGACAGCACTGTGACAACTAGGGAACAGAGCAGGGAGGATTTGCCCAGGGCAGTTCCAGCTTAATTTCTCTAGACCTGGCTGTCCAGGTGCATGCTGTCTTAAAAACTATTGTTTCATCAACTAGCTTGAGCGGGGGACTAAGAGGAATGCAGAATAAAGTTTTGTTTCAGAGGTCTGTAGGGCCCAGCTATTTGAATTACAAAGTATACATCTCCGCATGGCATTTCACTCATTTTCTTCTAGATTAAACCTCCTTCACTATCCACTCAACTTATTCAACTAACTGTCTCATCTCTACATAAATATCCCATCCCTAGTATTCCATGTCTCAGTTTTCATATCATCTATGTTTTGCTATATGCTCTCCATTTGACATCTCCTATACCAATGGCACTTTTCTACTTTCACGGATTCTATAAGTACATCAAGTTAAACACAGAATCTGAAGAGATGCAATGCTAGGATATATATTATTATAAATTATAACCAAAATTGCATAATTTCTCAACGAATGATTAATGGGGAATTGAATAACAGTTTTTTGAGAAGGTTCTAAGGGACTGACAAAGAAATATTCTATACTTTTAACCCCTTTATAAATGATCACTATAAAGAGTAAAATGATTACTTTGTATGGCTTTTTGTGAATAAATTTGAGAATATCAACTTAAACTTTTGAATAATATTATCATCTACATCATACATTAATCATAAGAAAAAATATATCATCAAGGTGGAATTATATATTGGTATCATCTAAACCAAATGAGGATAATTAGCAGGGCAAAAAATAAATACATCTGATAATCATTTGCTCCATAGAATGTGGATACTTTTGCAATATATACTGTGTGCATCCTTGTATTGGCTGGTATTGGCTCTGCCCATTATCTTGAACTATATGGCCTGAAGGAGGAAGTGCTTCTTGCTTTTTACATGACCTCTTAAAAGGAAAGGGAGAGGGGTCACAAGGCCCCTTTTCCGTGCTTCCTGCTTCCTGGTATGATAGAACTGCCAGGCAGATTCACTTCCAGTCAGATCAGAGGATGACTTCACTTGTCTACTGGTTCTGTATTCATGAGTGCATTTCTTCAATTTATCCTAATAAATTTTCCTAATAGTCCTTAAGTAGACTCCCATGGATTTCTCACATTACATCCTCACTCTAATGTCAACACAGCTAAACATGACAAACATGGTAGATTGTTTATTTGTTTGCTTGTTGTTTGTTATATTCTCTTTGATAGTTTTGAACTTTAGTTTCTTCTTTTCAAAATTCCTTAGTGTTGTGATTATAAATGTTGATTGATATACTTAGATATTATAATTTATCGAAGACAGGTAGTCTTTTAAATATTTTCAATGATATAGAAGACTTTACAAAAGAATTTTGTGTTCGAGTTTCATTTCAGTTTCTGTGAAAATATCCAGGAATAAAGCAGCTTAGATAAAGAGGAGGTTTATTTTACCTCACAATTCCTGGTGAGTCTACTACTGTCAGGAAGTAAGGGTATGAATTTCATGCAGCTAGTCACATAATATTTACAGGGAAGACCAGAAAGAAATAAATGCATACATGTTTTCAATGCTTGTTTGCTCACATATTCCACTTCAAGACAGTTCAGGAACCCCAGACTAAGGAAAAGAGCTGCCCAGAGTCAGTCATCTGGGATATCTCAATGCAACTAAATTAAGAGAATCTTTGCAAGACAAGCTCACAGTCCAAGCCAGTGTAAATAATCCCTCATTTATACTATCTTCCCATTTAATGAGAGTTTGTATTAAATCAGCCATTTTAAGATGGCATTGCATCTGTGTAATATTCAGTATTACCAAACTATAAAATATAATAACATAAAGCAAATAAATATAGAATACAAAAAACTTAATATATAATATACATTGTCATGCAATATGTAGCATATACTTACAATGCTAAATTATTTGGAAATGACCACAGTTCTCTATGGTTGTAATGGGATGTATCCCAAAGAACTCAGTGTTGAATATAAGCATCAACAATTTTTTCAGTATGAATAAAAATGTGGACAGACCAAATAAAGCAAAGCCTGCCAGATAGCTATTGTGAGAGCAAATAAAAGAGAGATGTGCAAGTGTTTAGCCGAACATTCCTTCAAACAGTGTAATTATGAAAAATCTTAAACTCAAAGGTAATTAAACCAATGAAACTAAAAGACAATTTCAACTATTGATCTCATACTCCTATTATATTACATCATGCTCCTTCAAGCCCATGGCATTTACTATAAGTCTACAATTTATGTATTTAATTATTTTTTATATATATTTGATTTCTCTGCTTTTTCTCTTTTTCACAAACACATAGATAGCACTTGAAATACACAGCACTGTAATCTTATTTTATTCACTGTCTTGGTGATATTGATTTATCCTGATTAAAGGAAAAAGGTTTAATGAACACTCATATAATAAATGCTCCTAACTAGTAAGAAAATGGGTACTGTCAGAAAGCTAGGCAACACATCAGAGGCATCACTTGTGAGTAAACTAATAGGCATTGAGTACACCTAATGAAAATAATCAACATCTTCTCTGAGAATGAGGTTCTCTGTGGCACATTTGAATTGAGGTCAATGAGCGATAGAGCAGCATTTGTGTTCCTTGAAAATGTGCAATTCTGTCACTCAGCTACTCCATTAAAAATAATGAGCATGCAGAAGCTCCATCTCTAACTCTATCCTTCTGGACATTGTCCATCCTTATTCTGCTAAGTGCTACTTCATGTGAGTAATTCATTTCAATTCCCAAATGCCAACAGAAACTATAAACTAGTGATATGACTTTAACTGAAATGCAAAGGCTTTATTAGCCTTCTGGAAGACTTATTCCTTATCATGATTATTTTAAAGATAACAATTTATCATGAATTCTAGTGCATAGTACTTTTTTTAAAACTTATAGCCAATTTCACCATTACTATGATTCATATAATTGCACCATTATGATAAAATGTTCCATTTTAGACCCAATAATATATTTCACTGAAATTGAAGAATACTCCTGTTGGGTAAAACTATTCCTGGGGAGACTTAAGGAAGTACCTTCTCATGCCACACAGGAAACTGATTACAGGCTGAAATAAGGCCATCACTAAACTTCAATTTATGAACCAATGAGCTCTTCTTAAAATTATTTCAAATTCATTTACCTTGATTAAATTCTAAGTTGCTACTACATGGTTTGATATTCAAAGGAAACATCTTTGACCCCCTATATCTCAGGGAACTTTGCTTTAAAGTGGAAATTTTTAATATTTGAGGAAATCTGAGCAAGAAACTATAAGTGGTCTCCTGTCTAATCCTAATTACATGAAATTTATCTTTTTTTGTGCAATAAACATTCTTACTGAGTGACAGGTATCAACAAATACAAGGAAATACCAGGAGAAAAGCACATTAAATTTCAAGAGAAGCCTTGTGGATAAGAAGGAAAATGTTTATAGTGTTAGGATATCTTGAACCTTATTGAAAACCTTTCTATAGTTTCTGTAGGCAGAATATTTCATAAAGATTATTTATAAGAGCAAATGGTAGCAGGCAGGCATAGTTAAATCAATATTCAGTATTACTGATATTGATACTTTGACCTGAAACTTTTTTATTATAAGTAGTGCCTAATCTTAGAAATCTGTGTACTAAAAGTATCATTCTTGCAATATTTAACAGGTCTTAACATTAACATTTTCAAGTTGAAGAAACCAAAGTTCAAGACAAAAGAATAGCTGTCATTGTTTATGACATTTAAGAACTTCTGACATAAATAAATCCCAATAAAAGATATAACAGGTTTGATTCAAAGTTCTTCATTTTAATACATATGTCTGAGGAACGTTGTAATGTAGCAGATATGATAAAATATCTCAAATATGCCTCTCTGATTCTTCAATTTTCAAATAATTTGATTGCACATAAACATCTTGTTCTAGAAGTTACTGTATCCATAACATATAATTAAGTTGGGCATAATTACAGGTTTCAATTATCATCATACAAGTATTTCCCAAGATACTGATTCAAACATGTTTTTCATTCACATACCTCTCTTTATCTCAACTGTTAATTATCTTTGTTGGAGGACAAGCAAATTAGTCAATCCACCTTGAAATTTCACTAGAGAGTGCTCTGTGTTCCTGACCTTCAGTTACTAATGTTTATGTGATCAGTGATTGCAAAACATCAATGATCCATACTACTCTTTATTCTAGAGACAAACAAATCTTTCTTCTTATAGTCTCATGATACTTGCTCAAGCTAACAGGACCTTCAACTGTCAAAATAAAAATCATTCCTGTGTTCTGTTTATAGTTCAAAATTGAGATGCTTCAATATGTATCTTGTTGAGTTCTAAGGTTTTTCTCTGTCTTTTTGTGTTTCTTTTCTCTGCCCTAGCTCTTTTTTCTTTAAGTTGTCCATCACACAATATTTGTCTAATGAATCATTGAAAAATATATAACTGCATCTATGTGTATTCTGAAAGTATACTACCAATCAGTGGCACATAAAATGGAGGTTAGTTCTTTATATATCTTTTTCTTATTTAGGTTTAGTGTTTCTGTATGTATCACATGAAATATGAAATAAAGGCTGAAGAAAAATGAGAAATTCTGATTATTCTACCAAAAAAGATATTCTTTTCTATAAGTGTTCAAATGAATGTTTTTACACTCAAAACATTTAATATATGGTTTTGTATTCATGCTAGATAAATATTTTACAGTTGCTGATTATTATTGTTAATCTATTCATTGAATATAGGATCTACCTGCATGTAACTCTGAATAACTATAAATAATCATTTATAAACTATGATGTCTATATGGAATAATGGAATCTAAATGAAGACAATATTCATATTCCCTTTTAGACCAATGCAGTAGCACATTCTTACTTAGTTCAAATTCCTAAGCCATGTTTGCTTGGATACATCTCCCATGAATCAAGAAGTTATAGGTAAATAAGGCAAGACAGAGAAGAGACCAAAATTTTTTCTACTAGTAGATGGCACCAGTATACAAGCAAAGCAGAATATTAAGGTTAATTTTGGTGAACACGCATTATGATGCCTGTCCTCTAGACTACCCAGAAGAGGGAGAAAATCTGGTTATTTATTCTTTGAAGACAAGCATACAATGGAATATTTAATTCTACATAGTTATTAGATGTACATCTATAATGTCTGTGTTGGTAATAAAATAATATTTTTGAGTCAATATAAGTCTTGCTAATTTAAAACTGAAAAACAATGCATTAGGTTTCCATATTGTCTCTCCCTGTACTCTCTCCTTCTGCCCCTCTTCTGTCTGCTTGATACACCATGTTTCCATCCCCTTCCACGCTGAGTCCATCCACAAAATCTATTTCCCATTCCCAGGGAAATCCATGCATCCTCCATAGACCATTCCTCTTTGTCTTACTTCTCTGAATCTGTGGGTTGTATCATGATTATCCATCACTTAACAGCTAATATCCATTTATAAGTAAGCACATACCATGTTTGTCTTTTTTTGGTCTGGGTTGCCTCTTTCATGGTGATTTTGATTTTTTTAAATCTAATTCCACCCACTTACCTGCAAATTTTATGACTCTATTCTTTTATAACAGCTGAGTAATACTCTGTTGTGTTAATGTACTATATTTTCTTTATCCATTCTGCAGTTGAAGGACATTTAGTTTTTTTCCCCCATTTTATGGCTACTATGAATAAATTTGCTGTGAACATAACTGAGAAAGTGTCTTTGAGATATGATGGGGCATCTTTTGGCTATATGTCCTAGAGTCGTATAGCTGAATGTTGAAGTAGATTGATTCCAATTTTTTTGAGGAACTCCTCCCATATTGCTATCCACAGTGGCAGTATGAGTTTGTACTCCCAGCAGCAATGGAGGAGTATTCCCCTTGCTATATGTTCTCACCAGCATGAACTGACCCTCCCTTGTGATGCTGATCTTACCCATTCAAATCTCAAAGAAGTTTTGATTTTCATTTACCTGATGGCTAAGCATGTTGAACATTTCATTAAATGTTTCTCAGCCATTTCAGATTCCTTTAATAAGAACTCTCTGTTTAGGTCTGAACCCCATTTTTCAATTGGATTATTTGATTTGTTGATGACTAGTTTCTTGAGTTCTTTATATATTTTGGATATGAGCCCCCTATTGAATATAGAGTTGTGCAGTGGAAACTTCTTGGAAGCTATGAGGTTGACACTGGCAAGGATTCCTAGTAATGGAGGATTTGACATATGAACCAGAAAGCTATGCAACCTGAGCCAGCTATCTTCTGTAATCAGGCTAGGTTATCAGTGGTGGGATTGTGACACCAACATAAACCTAAGAATTTATGACTCACAACCTTCCCTGCATGTGAGATACACTGGGGCATTAGTGGCTCAGAACCTGTGGAAGTAGCCAACCAATAATGGGTCTAACCTGAAGCCTACACCATGAGATGCAGCCTATGCCCAACTTCGCATAGATGGTCAGGATCCAGAAGCTGGATGTCTCAGAGTCCTGGGGTAGAATCAAACTGACAAGAAAGTCAATGAAATGATTCCTAAATGATTTCTGTAGGCCTTGATAAGAGCAGATACAGAGACCCAACTCAAACATTAGACAGAGCTAGGCTGACTCCAGGGAGGAGAGGGAGAAAGGATTATAAGCACCAAGGGGGTGGAAGATACCACAGGAACATTACCCACAGAATAATCTAAGCAGGGCTCATATGGGCTCATAGAGACTGAAGAAACAATAAGGGAGCATGCATGGGTCTGTACCAGGCCCTCTGCACACATGCTGTGGTTCTTTTTTTTTTTTTTTTTCTTACTGTTAACTACATGAGTACTTTACTGTACTTCCTTTGCTTTTGTTTGTTGGTTTTTAATTAATTGAATTTATTCATTGTAGCACAAATTGTTAGATCAGAGAAGCAGAACAAGCCACAGCTACCTCATCTTGCTAGTTCTTCCTCAGCTGATCCTGTTTCCTCAGACTGAAAGCCTCTGTGTCCTCATCTGAATGGGTCTCAGCTGAACTGCTGCTCAAAAGGCTAAAAGCTTAACCAGCTCTAGTTCCTGGTCCTCACACCTTATAAACCTTTCTGCTTTCTGTCATCACTTCCTGGGATTAAAGGCATGAGTCACCATGCCTGGCTGTTTCCAGTGTGGACTTGAACTCACAGAAATCCAGATAGAACTCTGCTTCTGGAATGCTAGGAGTAAAGGTGTGTGCTACCACTGCCTAACCTGTATGTTTAATATTGTAGCTGTTCTGTTCTCTGACCCCAGATAAGTTTATTAGGGTTCACAATATTTTGGGTAACACAATATCACCACATTTATTCATTTATTTTATATCTCTATTGCAGTTTCCCCTCCCTCCTCTCCTCCCATCCCTCCCTACCAACTCCCACCCCTCCACTGTTTTTGTTCAGAAAGGGGTATAGGCCTCCCATGGGTAGAGTCTTAGGGTTTCTTTTGTTGTGAAGAGACACCATGACCACAGCAACTCTTATGAAGGAAAATATTTAATTGAAGTGGTGGTTTATGGTTTCAGAGATTCAGCCCATTATCATCATGGTTTGAAGCCTGGCAGCATGAAGGCAGACATGTTGCTGGAGAGGTAGCTGAGAGTCTTATATCTTGTAGGTAGCAGGAAGTCAACTGAGCACAGGAAACCTCAAAGCCTACCTTCATAGTGACACACTTCCTCCAACAATGCCTTACTCATTCCAACAAAGTCATACCTCCTAACAGTGCCACTCCCTGTGCAATTATGGCAGCCATTGTATTCAAAGTACCACAAGTATCAAGAAAGCATGTCATGTGAAGTTGAGATAGAACTAAGCTTCTCCCATTGTATAAGGTTGGGCAAGACAACCTAGTGTGTGGAACAGGCTCCCAAGAACCAGCCAAAATGTTAGGGGCAGCCTTTGCTACCTCTGCCTGGAATTTTTATTGGACTCCTAACAATCTTATTTGGGGTGTCTCTGACTCTTTTGCTTATTAATAGGACCTTTTTCCTTTTACTGGATTGTTGTGACCAGTGTTGACTAAAGGCATATTCTTTTCTCATTGCATCTTATTATGTCAAGTTCACTTGATATCCCTAAGAGGCCTGATATTTTTCTGAATGGAAATGGAGGAACAGTCATCTAGGGGAAAGGGAGGTAGGAGAATACTGAGAGGAGAGGAGAGAGTGTAAGTTTCAGTTGTATTGTATCATATGAGAATAAATAATAAAATAATAAATAAACTGAAGAAATGAAAATAAATTTTTGTCATATTTTCCCTTAGTCAGTAAGTCTCATCACTCACAGCAGAAGAGCCAACTTGTTTGATATTCAATAACAACAAACAATCATTGTAACAAATTATGTGGACTAATAGAGATTAATAAACATTTAAATGTATAAAACTTTCTTCTGTCCTGCTCATTTTCACATATAATGTTATTCTAAGACAACTTCTAATGGACTACAATTAACTTCATATTAATTATTAAACTTAATTTAATGCTAACATTTAAATTTAAATACATGGATTTACTTCTGAAGTTTACCCTTGATAATGGATTGAGATAATCAATGAAGCTAACCACTTCTTTGAGTTACACTAATTTTGCTTTAAAGACTACTATTTTACATGATACTATGAATAAGTTTCAATGAAAATGTTAAATTTAATCTTCTTTCCTAGGTAGTTTTATATATGACAGGGAAGCTGTACCCACAATATCTCAAAAATATAAGTGGGAGAATTATCCTTTCCTAGGAACAAATCCTTTGATAGGTTATCCAATCCTAAGTAGTCAGGCCATAAAAGTAATTATCAAATAAAGATTGTACATGCTGTAAATTTAAATGCAATACAGATAATGTTTATCAAGTATAATAATGTATAACTAGGTTAGAAAATTTATCTATGACTAAAGTGCCTTAGCCAATGCTTTAGAATAGTAATTTTCACTTTGGATTTTTGACATCACCACAGAAGACATTTGTCAGAGACTAGATGGCATTGCAGTTGTTATATCTGAAAGGTGGTTACTACATGTATAACATAGGTAGACACCAAGAATATTCTACTAAATATTCCAATGTACTTAGGACAGCCCCTAATCCACATACCCAAAAAAGATTTGATGAGTCCTAATGGTAATAGTGGTAATGTGGAAAATAAATACAGGGAATCATTTTAATCTATTTAATCTGATTAATCTACTTGTTACATAAATGTCTGTGTCTGATCTATGTAGACTTTTGGGTGACAAAAGAAACTGAAGATTCTCTATAATGACCATCTATTGAACAATAATAAACCAATGTAAATGAAGTAGCATGAACAACATTACTAATAAAGTAAATTAGTAGATAGATGCAGTTCTCAGAAACATTTAAAACAGATTGAGAAACTTAACAGTACTTTGATGTGTGCTCTCCCTTAGGAAGAATGGCAGAAGTAATTAGCTCCACAGTTAGTTTCATGGCTTCACAGTATTAGCATTACTGTAGATCACTGTGTCTTCATATGTGGGAGATTCCTAACGCACATAGAGAAACACTTATGGAAGAGTTAAAGCAACAATAAAAAGCAATACATGGCTAGAGATGGTCCCGGTACCTATAACAACCATTCTCTTTTATGAAGAAAGGTAATACTTCTGCTAATACAGTAATGGACAGAAGTTTTAGACACAAGTGGGCTGACAAACAATCTCTTAGCTTTTCAATATAAATAGTGAGGTGCTAATGAAGAAAGTCAATTAGTTTTCTGTGGGTTGTCACTAAGAAATTTCTGCTACAAATACATGCAGTTGAAACACAGATTAGAAAGGAGCCGAGTATGTTGATTACAACTAAAAGAAGAAACTAGATTTGGATAATTTTCAAATTATTTTCCAAAGTAAAGAAAATAATTGGTTTAATTATTGCAGACTTGAAGCTTGGCATATTTATAATCCAAAGCAAATGTGAATGTGAGAAATTAAATATATGTTTAAACACCACATAACTAATTTAAAATTATCTTTTCAATGTATTTTATAAATAATGCTTTCATTTTTCCATTATAAGTGATATAAACAAAATATATAATAAAATATGTTTGGTGTATGACCTAGCTCACTTTCTTGATTTAAATCTAATAAACACACAGATGATAATGAGAATACTATTTAGAGTAGCGACCCTATAGACCATGTCCACCTTACTCCTGAATTTTGTTCCTGTATTTTTATCTTGGGAAAAAAAATATCATCTCAGCATCCAAGCGGCTTAAGTGAGTGCTCAGTGGAAAAGTAGCTGCAATGACTGGAAAGAAACAGCAGAAAGACAATGGTAAGGTCACAGACATTATTGGGAGTGTTACATTCACAGGCAGTCCAGGGCTGAAATATCAAAGTTCCCTGAGGCACATCACTGATGCCTCCTTTGTAGCTAGCATGACCCTTGTTGCTAGTGAACTACCCAGTCAAAACCATTTCCTGAAGGAATGGCCTGGTACTAGTGCTGAATCATGACCTGAGACAAGGAGAAATATTACTTAATACTTCCCACAGGCTGCTAGTCCATGTTCTGCTTTCAGTGAAAATAAAGACAGAGATAGGGAAAGGAATAGAAAAAGAAAGTTTCACAACAGCAGAGGTTAACTTGCGATGGCTGTAATTAGGGATTTTCCATGCCATGATGCTTGAAACATTTTACATTTTCAGCACTGTCAATCTGTAAGTCATATAAAAACAAAAAAAAAAGTCACTTTTGACAAAATACTCATGGCAAGATTTATTTGCAATTAGTTCTTATATACAATATTTATTGTAAAAAACTGTAATGTGTAGAGAAACGTGTGCACCTGCATTACATAGTGTGAACATTTAAAAATATTTACATTTTCATTTAAAAAATCTATTCCTATAATCCTAGCAGTGAAGAAGAAGAGGCATAAGGCACGAGAGTGGCTAGCTAGATTACAGGATAATCAGTCTCTAAAAACACAAAGCAGTAAACATATAATTTAAATTGTTTTGATTTTTAAAATCTTAATAAATGGTTATATAAGATAGCTTATATCACAATATAGAATTCCCTATGCTGTTCCCTGTTTTTAGCAAAAAAAAAAAAATATACATAAGCTCAACAAAGGACTAGTAACTGGTCGTGTTAAAGTAGTTCTGCTCATAAAATAAAAAGTTTGACAATGTGAAACTCATAAGTTATGGGTACATCTCATAAATGTTGATTTTTCAAATGTGATTATAATTAATGGAATTTTCAATGCCATTTCCATGGTGGTCACTAAATAGTTTTCTATTCCAAGATACTCTGATATAACATGATCTTTCTACAGTGTATCTGAATTTACTTTTTAACAAGACTTGGAAGTTTTAGGCTATACCACAGTGGATGATATCTGGCTAGAGAGATAACACAGGAATTAAAGCGCTTCCAAAACAAACAGCAAAATTAAGAACTAGAGTTCGGATACCCAGAGTCCATGTACATGATTAATGGGCATGGCACTTAGTCTGTAAATCCAGCTCTGGAAGGCAGGGTCAGAGACTCTCTGGAGGAAGCTGGCTAGCTAGGCCAGCAATGTCCGCAAGCTCTGTGTTCAGCTGAGAAATATTCTCTCAGTGCAGTAATAAGGTAGATGGCAATCATAAAAGCAAAGTTGACTCTGGATGTTCTTTGGGTCTCTACATGTGTAAACCAGCACATATATACCCATGGACATGAGAACATGCGTATGCATGCATACAACCTACAAATGCATACTTATGAAATAGCAAAAAACATCAAAGGCTGATATTCTATACCTAGTTTAATGTTATTAATATGCAAAATACTATCAAATGAAAGCTATGCAATGTGCTTATAATAATGTACATATAATAGAATAATTGGAAAAAAAGGAGGAATCAGGGAAATATTATTTCAGATTAAACATGAAAATTGTCAAAACATTACCCATCTGCTTAAAGTTTATTTGCTAATAATTGTGAAATATTGGAGTTCTAGATTAGAGCAGATGGGAATTCTCTTGGGATGAGTTTGTTTGTATTCTTATTGAATTCATTTTGTTGTTCTAGATTTTATGTTTCCATTTTCTGATTTTGTAAAATAAAGGGAAAGCTTTTCCTCGTTAAAATGTGAAGCATTCAACAAAAGTAAAAATTTGCTCTTAACAATTTAAAGGGAATTTGAATTTGCAAAGAATCATGGCCTCAAACACTAAGGACATAGAAATGCAGTTGACAAAACATAAGCACAGGAATGTTTCTGTCACTAATCTTGTTAGTTTTATTTTTAAGTGTATTTATTTGTGTTTTCATTGATAGGAACTTATCCATGGAGTTCAAGCATAATAAATAGCAGTTATGCAAAATTTCAAAGCCTTTAGTTCTTCAATATTCACCAATAATTTATACTGATCTATGATAATGGTAATTGTAAGGAGCCTACCAAATAGAAAATATTAGACTTAAAAAAAACTGGACATGAGCTGGCTGTTTGGAACCTTGGGCTTACACAGGGACACTTTGCTCAGCCTGGAAGGAGGGGGCTGGACCTGCCTGTACTGAATCCACCAGGTTGAATTGAATCCCCAGGGGAGTCTTGGCCCTGGAGGAGATGGGAATGGAGGGCAGGGGATGGGGGGAAGGTAGGGGCAGGGGTGGGAGTGGGGAGGACAGGGGGAACCCATGGCTGATGTGTAAAATTAAAACACAAATATAACAAATAAAAAAACGGGAAAAAACTGGACATTTTAAGAAATTCAAGAGAATCCAGGAGATGTGGCGGAATTAAAGGAATCTGAAAGGGAAGGGGTTAGCAGCACATATCTCATTTGAAAAAAAAAAAAAGAAAGAAAGAAACATTAGGGCTGTAAGGGTGATATAGGTTACAGAATATGGGGATGGTGAAAAAAGTATAGTATTTTAGAAGCTATCTAAAAACAGTATGTTTCATAAAAACAAGGGGCTTTTGAATGAGATTTGCTGAATGTGTGGTCCTCATTGCTCCTGGAAATCAAAGGTTTCCTACTCAAAATCACAACCCCAAGTGATTGATACCTCACCATGGCTTGTTAGGGAGAGATCCTTCAGAGGTCCTCCACCCTGAATTATATGCTATGCTATTGCTCTTAAATGCTCAACATCAGCATATTGCTTATTGCTGAAGAGTTCACACTGGATAACAGAGAAAACCAAGCTAAAACTGAGCTGGAAGCATCCTCTCTGATGGCTAGAGTTCATAGTGCCAGAATGGGCTATGGAAGTCATCTAGGGTGAATCACTGATCACACTCAACCACAAATCCTGGAAGCTTCAATAATGAACAAACTGGAAAGATATATCCAATGGTGAATTGGTGGCATGAACCAACCACTTCTAAATCAGATTTTATTTATTTACAAAGGAGAGCACACATCCCTGTTCTGCAGATGTCCTTAAAAGTCCATAGCTAATAAAGGCATAGGCCCTATGGAAAGCCCATGTCAAACAAGCATTTAGTTAAACTACGTACTAAAAATTTCTGTTTACAAACATAGACCAGTGTTGCTCTGAGTCATAGAGAAGCTCCTTGGCAATTTAGTTTGGTCAAATGTCCGACTCACAACTGGCCAAAGTATTGAGAATACATAACTACTACATGCTCATCCTCCAAATGAGACAATTATGTTACCTCATTACAAGCTTGGGGAATATTGTAGACAACTACTATTTGCAATAGATATCTCCTGAGAGAGGAAGAGTACATTTTCTTTAAGAGTTTTTGTCATTGGAAGGTTTACTGTACTCCAGTAGAAAGCCACACATTTATGATAACATGGACAGGTCCAATCAGACTTGATAGGTGAAAAAACAAAAGAACCAAAGGTGAGTGAATAAGGAATGGGGGTTGTGTCTTGAAGAATATAACAACAACAAAAAGACTCTAATTCGAAAACACTACACACTTTAGACACAAGATTTGGAAGGATAGAGCTAGGATTAATCCTAAAGCCCTTCCTTCCTCAGGGCTAGATGGCATAGTCTGCAAAGGTATTATGCATGCTGCTAAGGGAGGAAGGCAATCAAAAGTCCACCCCATTGTAGAGCTATGAACCACAATGACCAGTCCATGAAGATATTTATGAGTCTAGTACTGTCACTCATACCTTGAGGGAAACCATCAGCCATCTAATTGAAATTTAAGGCACTTTCAAAAGGAAAGTGTTACCTCTGTTACTGTAAACCTACTCAGATACCTATGGCTGGCAAGGACATGCATTCTAGGAAAGATCATTCTAGCAGTGTAGTTTCCAAAAGCTCTCTTAATACATATCTTCATACCCAAAACTAAGTGTAGCTCATACTACCCATCCAAAAGTTTTCTTTATACTACAGATGGAGATTAGCACAATCCAAAACCAGTAGCAGTACAGAGAACAACTGAACCTGAGGTGCTCAACACCAGTTTGATACATACAGAACACAACTCCTGAGCCTAAGGCTCATGGAGCATCACGGGAGAGAGGTGAAAAGGTTATCAGAGCCAGAGACTGTAGCATACATGTAACACTTCCACACTTTGCTGCTGTGGGAACTCTATTCCCATAGAACATTGTTTACTCCCCTGGGAAGAGTGCCTTTCAATTATCAAGGAACACTGTGGAGAAGTTTTCTATGGCCTCATTAGCAATGCAGTTTACCATGTTCAAGGGCTTTATGATAGAAGCCCCGATTCAGCAGTGAGATTCTGTCTCTTGAGCACATCCAGTGGTGGCTATGAAAAATACTCAACGTTTTTATTGTTTCTCTTTCTCTGCTGTGTACTGTGAGCTATCCAAATATGAGTCCCACTGAATACTAAAAAGTTCCTCTAGTTCAGCATAGGTTTCATTTCTCTGGTTCTGTTGAATCTGCATTTTGTCTTCAGTTCTTTCGCACCTGTAAGTGACAGATGCTCAGAAGAGGCCCAGGGCATTTGCAGTGAGAAAGTATCTTCTAGACATGACAGAGAAGTCATGTTCATGAAAACTTAACATAATTATTGCCTAAATAACATCTGTACAATGATAGCCTGAGTTGATAGGCAACAGGGATGGGAGGAATCTCACAAGGCCTGTGTCTAAAAGAAGAGCTCCATGCAATAAATGGCTGCTTGGAGAGGAAGACTTGGTCTTCTCTAAGGGTAAGCTCCCTGGTAGTTTATTTGATCTCAACTGGTCAAACCTGAATTTAAAAAAAAGTAAATGGACTCAGCAGAATTTTGTGTGTATATGTCTGTGAAAAAAATAAATTTTAAAGCAGGCTAATAATTTAAGAGGGAATGAAGAAACATGTATGGAGATGGTAGGACAGAAAGGAGTTTCGAAAATTGATAAATACATATCAGCCACAGTCTAGCACAGGCACCATGCTCAGGAATAGTTGTCAACTCTAAATCGGATTCTATGCATTTTGTGGTTTCTTTTGTTATGTCTTAAAGAGAACTCATGTGAAGATGAGTTTGTAGGTTGGGGGTAGGATCTGGGAGGTCTTGGTAGAGGTTAAATAATATGATCAGAATATATTATAACATTATCAAAATAAATGAACAAATTAGGAGCAATTTTTAAATGCTAAAAGGAATATTTGAAGGTATGTGTTAACTTCTAATTTTCTGGATATTTCCAGCTGTTTGGTGATATGTGAAGTCCATCTTCCTATTTCAGGGCTCCCTCATTTCTCTTCTTCTTCTTGCCCTTCTTACTTTCATTTTCTTAGGAAATATCTCTTTCTTTTCTTTGGATTTTGCATCATTTATGAAAAGGTAAACATGATCGACAACTCAGATTATATATATATGTATGTGTGTGTGTGTGTGTGTGTGTGTGTGTATTACTATATAAATTAATGAAAAATATTAAATATTAGTTTCATGTGCTCTTTTTTCATTCTTCTTGCACATATTACAACCTTACTGACGTTTCTTCTTTCTCTTCTCTTCCCAGTCCCTCCCCTACACCTCGCCTCTCCCTTATATCCATTTTTCTTCACTTTCCCTCGTAAAAAATGCAAGCCTCCCAGGGATATCAACCAAGCATGGCCTATGAAGTTGCAATAAGACTAGACACATCTCCTCATATTAAGGCTTGACAAGGCAACCCAGTAGGAGTTGCCCTAAAATAAGCCAAATAATCAGACAGTCCCTGTCCCCACTATCAGGACTCCCCCAAGACCATCAGCTATAAAACCATAACATATATGCAGAGGACCTACCACAGACTCATATCTGCTACCTGATTGTCAGTTCATTCTCTGTGAGCCCCTATGAGACCTAGTTTGTTGATTCAGTGAGCCCTTTTCTTGTGGTATCATTGACCCCTCTGGCTTCTACAACCTTTCCTCCCCCTCTTCAGAAGATTCCCAGTTCCAGCTAATTTTGGGTTTTAGATCTCTACATCTGTTTTCATCAATTGCTGGATGAAGCATCACTGATAACAATTGGCCAGGCACCAAACTATAAGTAGAGCAAGATATCCTTAGGAATCATTTCAATGTTTTTTTTTTTTTTTCCTATTTCGTGTTTGGCTCTATCCTAGGTCTCTGAGCTGTCTAGCCTCTGGTCCCTGGTCCTTCAGGCAGTGTCAGGTATGAGCTCTTCTCCTATCATGGTCCTCAAGTTGAAGCATTCATTGGTTGGCTATTCCAACAAGTTCCAAAATATATTGGAATTGCTCATATTTTACATAAAAGGATTTCAAGTGTGTTTTTAATATATTGTCTTCACTTCGAAGCCACAGTCACTCTTGTATTTCTTCTGAGTTAATTTTTATTACTTGAGTTTATTTAGACTTACTTCTGGTGAATGAGAAATCTAATTCTGAATAATGATTTGTTAACATTATGTTTGTTCACTCTAGTTACCTTTGTTATCAATGCTATTTCCTCTCTTCATTACATTTTAGTAATGTAATGCAATGCTCACCCTGCTGAGCATATTTGAGTATTATATCGCATTTAGCTTTAACTTGTTTCTCTATATTAAAGTTTGTATGGCCATTTTGAAACATTTCATATATTTGTTCAGTATTTAGGTAATGTTTTTGTGACCTGTCACATCTAGTATGACTTTTTTTTTCTATAGCATTGGCACTGACCTGAAGAACGTTTTCTTGTATGTATGTATGCATGTATATATGTATAGCATGATCATAAGTTTTTAAATTACATTTTACTAGCTCTTGGAGCTATTTATATTCTGATTGCAGTCTTCTTATCCTACATCTAAATTTTGCTCAAAAGTATATCTTCAATTTAAACTCTACATTAAAAATAAAGGTTTTTTTTTTTCTCTCTCTTGAGAATCTGGTTTAATCACACCTTTTGTTTAACATCTCATTTTCTTGCTACTGCACAATAATGCTGTTTCCCTCACAACCTAGAAGACTCGATATGTAGGAGTTTGCCTCTCCACTCAGTGCCATGCTCTGTGTTGTGGATCATGGAACATCTACTGCTTCCTCATCCACAAATAGCAATAAGATGTGATGGTCATAGTGTTTTTCACTCAAGGATTTTATGATAGGCTAATAAAAAATTAAGTAGGTGCAACAATTAGTGTCCCTGGATAATTATTCAATTTTTCACATTCACAGTGATTTCATCATAATCTCTCTTTTGAACTATGAAAAATCAGCTTGATTTCAAATGCATTATTTGTCCTCTAATTCTGGTTTTAAGAGGTAAGCTGGTTTTAGACACATGTTATCTTCTTTCTCCTATTTGAAACCATGGATGATTCATGTCTTCATTTAAAAAATGACACTCAATATAAAATATTTTCATGAAAATATATGCTACAATTAAACCTCATTTCCATCTTTTCATCATTTTTGACTTCAGGCTTATTCTGCAAAACATCTACTCTATAGACACTTTTATATTACATTTTCATCTGTGAATATTTTTGTTCTTGATGTTTTCTGAGTTGGGATTTTACATGGACACACACATTATTTGGTATCTAGGAAGAAAAACTTACATTTGTGCCCTCAAACTCAGTTTATAGACTATTGATATTGCTCTTGGTTATACACTACCCACTAGTGGTGGGCAATTATTCCCTATTACTGAAGACACAATGTATTTAGGACACAGGGCACAGAAACTCCTAAGCAGAATCTGGTGAGAAAGCCTCAACCCTGAGGACAAGCTTTCATGATATTAGAAGTTGCCATATAAGTTAACATTAAGGAAGAATCCCACAGTCCTATACAGCTGTGATGCCCATAAATCATAACAATTATCAGCATAGCACAATGACTCCAAAGGCATGCATACATTGGCTGTTACTAACACCTTTCTAATTGGACTAAAGATCTACCCCAAAGGGACACATCATGCCCAGCACTGGTGACCTAGCCACCTATTCAGTAATACTGAAGTCATGAACTTGGAGGAAAACCTACAACCACCACCTTACTAAACCAGCATAGTCCCAAAGTAATCTAAATATTTGCCCTATACCCATAGATAGTCCTCCATCCTCTTTAAGCAAAATTCTTTTTGCAACAGTTGGATACCGTTACAGAATCCCACACTAATCAAAATTCAGAGGTGTGGGATACAATCCCAACCAATTCATCTACTACACATCTTTTGAAAAAGTGTCTGAGGGATCACCTGCGAAAGGGAAGGCAGAAAGTTTGTAATAGAGTGGTGTATGGGGTTGAATGTGAGGCTGTGTTTCCTAGAAATGTCAGAAACTACACCTGTGAAATCTCAGTGACACGCCTGCCTAAACATGACCTGACCAAGGATGACACTAATAGTCATGCTGACATGGATAGGAGAGATCTACGGAGGCATCAACCACAGAGATAGAAGTACAGCAACCAAAGAACATATCGAGCAATAGAAATGATCTTCCCCAGGGAAACCACACCAATTCTTTATCCATTGCCAAACTGTCACCTCTTAAAATGTAAAAAAACACAAGTAACATACACAGACTAAGAAGGTGTTGTTTATGTATTTAGGAACACACAAGCACATACCGTACACGGATGTATGTATTTTGCATGTATGTAACAGCAATTAAAGAAGAGGTGGTCATGAATTTGAAAGAGCAGAGGTGAGACAAATGGGAGGATTTTGAGGGAGGAAGGAAGATAGGAATAGAGAAGATAGTAAAATTATATTCTCGTGTCTAAACTATTATTTTAATTTTTTTTCTCAAAAACAGCCTACAATTAAACCTATTTCCATCATTTCATCACTTTCTGTTTCATTCTTATCTGGCTCAACATCTAATCTATAACTATTTTTTATTGCATTTCATTAATATATACCTTTTCTAAATAGAAGATAGTTACATTCAATCCAGAAAAACTCACTTTGTGTGTCCAAAAAAAGAGGAGGAAATTCTAATTTTCTGATTTTTACGGTAGTATCACATTTTAAATATTGCAATGCAATAAGTGCTTTACTCTCTCAGAAAAATATCATCATCTACATATATAAATTATTTTTTACAATTGATATTTTATAGAAAATCTTAAAATGTGGTTTCTATTCTAAAATCTAGCATCATCTGTAGATAAAAATTATGTCGACAAATACTGTACATGAACTTAAACTTATTCTCTTATATGTTCATCCAATCATCTGGAAACACCAAGCATAGAATTAGACCATATACTGTCTATTGATTTAATTATGTGCATACTAACAACATCATAACTTTGGAAGGTAATGTGTTTCATTTTTAGTGGTTCACTTACATTATGTCTATGAACTTTGGTGTCATGTATCCCATAGTGTAACAAGAGAAACTGTTGTCACCTCAGATCACAGGGAATACAACCCAAGCTAGCACAATTCTCCACTTTGCAGAATGAAAACTTGAATTCATTTGTTTGTTTGTTTGTTTGTTTGTTTGTTTGTTTTTGGTAATGGGATTTTCATCAGATGGGGATGGTGTATAACATCTCATCTTTGAATTGGTTGATTGACATCAGTGTGTTTAGAAGGGGTATAAATATAAATGGAGTGGAAACACTTAATTTTCTTCATGGTAAGATTAGGAACCAAAGCATCTTGATTCTGTGCTAGTAGATATGGTGATGAACGACAATCCACTTGATGTTGTGCCTGTGTTTACATGCGCAAGCATGGCTGGTAACAATAACACAGTCTACGTAAAATAAAATAATATTTTTCTGCCATGTGGCTGAGGTATTATCTCTCAAAGGTGTTAAGAATCATCAACATTGATGAAAGTACTTCCCCACAGTTAGGGTGTTTGGCCATCTAATCACCAGAGTAGGTTAGTTCATGCTTTCTCTCCACTATTGCCAGTAGTCTACAGTGGAGGTGTCTTTGTGGATTTCTGGGGACCCCTCTAGCACTTTGCTTCTTCCTATTCCCATGGGGTTTTCATTTATTATGATCTCTTTTTCTTTGTTTTCCCTCTCTGTTCTTGATCCATCCGGTATCTCCTGCTCCCCTAAGCTACCTTTCCCTCCATTCTTGCCCATCATTACCCCCCTGTCACATCCAGTTTGCTCATGTAGATCTCATCCGTTTCTCTGTTGTTTGGGCTTATAAGGTTTTAGATTCTCATGTCTGTGTGCCAGCTTAAAAACTATATAATTAATGTTCAGCTGATTTTGAGGTAAATAACTGCTTCCCTTTTTCTAATACAGGGTTTCACAAAATATGTGAATGTATTTGTGAATACTTTGATTTCAAAATTATTTGCTTTCTGCAATTTCCTATGATTTTTCTGAAAAACAACTCACCTATAGCTTATCATTGATATGACAATACTCCTCAAACTATTTCACAAAGACTAGAAATAGTAACATTCCTCCATTCATGTTACAAGGCCAGTTACTCTGATACCAAAACAAAACAAAAAAAAAAAATAGAGTAAAAAAAAGAAAGAGAGACATAGGCCAGTTTTATAAACATAGATACAAAAAATTCTCAATAAAATAATTACCAACAGAATCTGAGAACACATCAAAAAGATCATTCACCATGATCAAATAGTCTTCATCCCAGAGATGCAAGGATGGTTCAACATAGGTTAATTGATAGACGTAAACACATAAACAAACTGAAAGCCAAAAACCCACATGATTATCACAATAGATGTAGGAAAATCTTTTAAGAAGATATAACACCCTTTCATGATAAAAGTCCTGAAGAGAATAAGGAGAAAAGTTACATACTTCAAAATAATAAGGGAAGTTTTCAAAAGCCAATTGACAATATCTACTTTAATGGAAAATTGAAGCAATTCCCCTAAAATGAGGAATGAGGCAAGATTGTCCACTTTCTATATGCCTATTCATTATAGTACTTTAAGTCTTATCTAGATCCATAAAGCAACTGAAGGAGAAAAAATTTGGAAAGAGAGAAGTGAACGTATCTTTATTTGTAGATGATATGGTAATATGCATAAGTGACCTAAAATTTTTTATCAAGGAATTCCTATAGCTGACAAACACTATTAGCAAATTAGTAGGATACACAATTAATTCACAGAAGTCAGTAGCCCTCCTATATACAAATGACAAACAGACTGAGAAAAAAGTAGGAAAATAATGCCTTTCACAATAACCTCAACTAATACAAAATGTCTTGAGGTAACTCTAACCAAATGAGTAAAATGCCTTGTATAGTACAAGTTTTAAGTCTTTCAAGAAAGAAATTGAGAAGATACCAGAAGATGGAAAATCTCCTATGTTCATGGATTGGGGGAATTAAAATAGTAAAAATGGCCATCCTTCAGAAGCAATGTATAGATTCAATGCACTCCCCATCAACATTCTAACACAATTCTTCACAGATATTCAAAGGACCATTTTCAGTATCATTTGAAATCACATAGAAGAATGAAGGAAAGAAGGGAGGGAGGGAGGGAGGAGAAAGGAAGGACAAAGAAGGGGAGGAAGGAAAGAAGAGAGGGAGGGAAAAAGATGGAAAAGAAAAATAGGATAGCTAAAAAATCCTGAATAGTAATAAATAACTGCTGCAGTTTCACCATTCCCAATGTCAAATTGTACTACAGAATTATATTAATAAAAACAGCATAGTATTGACACAAAATGGACATGTCATCATTGGAATCAAATTGATGACCGCCACATAAAGCCATACACCTAAGCTCACCTGGTCTCTGTTAAAGCAATCAGAAATAAACAATAGAAAAAATCTGCAACAAATGATGCTAGTTAAACTGCATACGTGAATGTCAAAAACTCCACCCAAATACAGACACAGTATAGAGAACAAAGTGGGGGATAGCCTTGAACTCACTGGCTTAGGAGACATCTTGAACAGAACACCATAAATGGAGCCACTAAGATCCATAATTAACAAGTGGAAACTCATAAACCTGAAAACTTCTTCACAGCAAAGTACACCATCATTCAGATTTATAATTGGGTAATGTAATTTAGAATGTGGCAACCTACAGAATGGGAAAATATTTTTTTACCAACAACACATCCAATGGAGGACTTACACCCAGACTATATTTAAACAACAACAACAACAACAACAACAACAACAACAACAACAAAAACCCCTCAGAGTCAGGCGGTGGTGGTGCATGCCTTTAATCCCAGCCCTGGAGAGGCAGAGGCAGGTGGATCTTTGTGAGTTCGAGGCCAGCCTGGTCTACAGAGTGAGATCCAGGAAAGGCTCAAAGCTACACAGAGAAACCCTGTCTTGAAAAATCAAAAAACAAAACAAAACAAAACAAAAAAATCAGAACACAAGATAGTAAATAATCCAATTAAAACTATATTGTACAAATCTAAACAGAGAATTAAATGGAGTATTACTCAGTACTTTTAAAATATGAAAATCTATATACACATTAATTCCTTTGTCACTTCTAAGAGACACAATTAAGTAGAATTTAAAACAACATAAGAAGAAGCCTTTGAAACTGTATACTAATAACAACATACAAATGGTAATATTAATGAATTACAGGAGGCTGAATGTGGCCATATTTTTAGTGAGAAATCCATAGCCTCATTCCTAAGAAAGCTTCAGACTGCTATAGCTTCTCCTCTAGGAAAATAACCAGGTTATATTAATGGAAAAGTAAGGTAGATATTCTATTGGTTATGTTGGGGAAAGAAGAAAAGAGACAAATGCATAATACACATATTCTTATAGATAAGAAAATGGCTTATGCCAAGAAAATTGAAAATTTCCAGAACACCACTATCTCCCTCTTACCCCCAATCACTTCAGTTCCTCACTTAAGTGAGTGAGGAGAAAAAACCAGGAGCCAGTCAGTCTCAGCTGCGAGGATATAAATAAAAAATGCTTCAGCCTGGGAAGGGAGCAGGCAGGGGACAGGAAAATATTCTACTGAGATCCATTTATGAATGTCACAGCTCAGAGGTACACATGGTTATGAGATCTGTGATTTACTAGACTTAATTAGAAGATTATAATATGCTTCTCTCCTATAATTTACCACTCTATAGTATGCCACTGGAATATTAACTGTTCCGTGAAGCTGAAGAAGCTACATGACACAAATTATTTTTGTTAGTTTATATTTGGTATGATGCTATGCATATTTTTCTTTTTATCTTAATTAAAATATAATTACATCATTATCTCCTTCTTTTCACTTGATCCAACCTCTCCTCTCACCCTAACACTTCCAATGACCTCCAGGCCTGATTCTCTCTCAATACAATATACTGAGTCCATTTAGTTCTGTGTGTATGAACATGATTTCAGAGCTTACAACTTGATATTTGATACCAAATTGGTTTGATAAATTCATAGGGAGGATTATCTATTCAATCTCTCCTAGTTGCTTATAGTTTTTTATCTATGGCTGGGGTCTCAAGATATTTCCACCTTCCAAGTGAGTGCATCTATTGACATTGTGATTGTTCTTCAGACAGTCATAGTGTTGCACATTGTGTGTATAATTCTTTTGTCACATCTAGGAGACACAGTCTCACAGTAGATTTTCTGATCCTCTGGTTCTTACAATCTTTCCTCCTCTTCTTGTATAATCTTCCCTGGGTCTTGAGCATAGTTATGTTGTCAATGTCTCTGATGGGCTTGAGTACTGGACAGTCTCTTATGCTCTGTATTTGACCTTTTGTGGTTCTCTTTAATAATCTCCATTTAATGTAAAGAAAAGATTATTTGACAAGGAATGAAAGAGGTCTGTATAATGGTAAGTATGAGTAATTATGCTAATTTAATAGAGTGGAAGTACTAGGTTCTCTTCAAGATTTCAGGAGCCACGGGTAGTTAACTAGGTTTCAAGTACCAGGAATGATTTCCCATCTGTTGAGCAGGTCTTAAATCCAATTACAAAACTGTTGTTTACCATCAGGATATGAACACCACTTTATAATATCATGTGTGGCTATTCATTGCTGCGGTTCTTAGGCATCAGAGTTGAGTGGGACTGTTCTCCTCCGGCAGCTTGCATAGGTAGTCCTGATGCTATGAGGACTAGTCCTCAGGAAGAATGTTTGCAGATCATATCTAGACAGTAACTTCCTAGTCCTGTGTCACAAGTTAATGCTGCCTTCAAGACTATGCATTTACCTTCAAGTTATGAGGAGCAAACAAGGGCAAGAGAATAGCTTGTTTTCAGAGCCCCTTGGACTCTCGTGGGTACTCACTATAAATCAAGTTTATCATTCCTGGTACTGGACCATTTCATCAGAGGAAGGATGTCATTTTTTCTATCACCACCACCATTGGCACTGCTAGTACCACCCCTGCCACTCCCTACCACCACCTCAGGACTACCACCCATCATCACCACCCCACCTTCCTCAATCCCCCACCACCACTACCTCACCACCAACACTACCATCATCATCATCATCATTACAATAAGGTACATTAAAATGTATTAGATACACATTAAAAGTAAAAGAAAATTATATGCTGTATATGTATTAATTGTAGTAATATGCATAGCAAAGCATAAGCTTTGTATTTGTGCTATTTATTTAAAAATACATTTTCCCCAGTGTGACATAGGCACTCATTTCAAGGGACTAAACTCTGCTTCATACCTGAATCTTTCGTGGTTTTGTTGTAGTTGTTGTTTGTTTGTTTTTTGTAAATTACAGGTTGTTTTACTTTCTGATTGTACTATAATTACATCATTTTCTTTCTCCTCTACAGTCTCTCCTTCCTACTGTTCCTGCCACTTCCATATTCTTGGCCTCCTTTCTTTCTTGTTGAATATGCAGCTTTTCTCCTTTTTGCTTCAAAATGTGGCCCCTTCAGATACTGAGAAAACAAGGTATTCTAAAGGAGTTTCCTTTGTTTCCCACTTTGTTTCATAGATTTTCAGAGGCTTCCAAATTACTCCTCTTTCTTCTGCATGTCTCGCAGATATTCTAGAGAGTTCCTTTGTGTGCCTGGAGTCAAATCTACTTTCAGGTTTCCAAATTCTTTTACTCACCTATGTCACTCATCAGCCTTAGTCAAAAAGACATCTTGTAAATAGCCAGTGTCCCACGCTGATGGTGTCTTCTGTCTAGATTCTTTACCAAATGACATAGTCTTTCCCCAAGAACAAAGTTTAAGGTCCACAAACAATTTCCCTAATGAGCTATTTTCATATATCACCATTTATCTTCATGTCTAGAACAGCAAATACTCCCTGTACATATCATGCCAGTAAAGCCTTAAACTGTATTTATTACCTTTTAGCAACTTAAATTAACCAATTTTTAAAATAACAATTTCAAATGTTCCAATTCAGCCAGATAAATCCCTAGTTTGGACTATGTTTCTTATTGGAATCTCATTTGATACATCCAACTTCCCAGAGCTTGTCACCACAGCCAGATGTTATAGAGCTGAACATCCCTAAAACTGATGTTCCTTTCACCTTGTGTGACTAAAATGGCTAATGTACTGAGATGGAATATAGATGGTTGTTATTTAGAAGAAAATAGATTTTGACACTGTAGTGGTTTATTCATTGATATCTTAATTCTTCAGTATTTTAATGGAAAAAATGTCTTATCCCCATGATAAGAATTGCATGCAAAGGAGTTCCAGGTTTTGATGCATGGGAAAAAGTAATTATTTTCTTTCAAGTCATGTACAAATTAAATTGAAAAATTGTGTCCAGAATTGTGGGATTACAGGGGATTAAGTCCTTACCATTTAAATCAATACTGTTTTGAAAGCATAGAAATGAAATGATGAGTGTAGGCAGCAAATGGTACAAACTCTTAGTCTGGCAGCCTCTGAAATTGTGCTTTCCGTGGAATCCATGTCTGCTGCTAAAAATCTGAAGAGGAATTAAAACTCAGATATATAAGCCAAAATTTGAAATTAATTTATTTTGTATTGGAAGGAAAATTAGCTCCATTGTCAAAAATCTAAGGGACACACCTCTCATGTCTTACCATGTATTTAGCAGATAAAACATGGTATAGACAATAGTGTTTATTAATATTCTCCATATCAGGAAATACCAAAAGTAGAAATTTGAGGATGATTTTACTAGCATTAAGATAGTTATGCAAATATGTCTAGAAGGAGTTTTGAACTTACTGGATGTGCCTTTCCTGTTTCCTGAAGGTAGGTCCTCTCATTGGTGGTTACTGAAATTTTGTTCAAGTCTATTTGGATGATGCTAAATTTTAGCCATCTTATACAATGCAAAAAACTTAAAGTATATTAATTTCTCCAATACTGAAGAATAATTTTTATATTAAATGAACTAATATTTACTATAGAACCTGAATTTCATGAGATTTATGATCTATTCCCTTACTTGTCTCTAATACATTAAAGACCACACTAATAAACAGATTATTTAATTTATACATGTCAACAAGTATACTCAAGCATATTATATAATATTTTCCCTCATTATTCATAAAGATTATCATTTTAGATTTCTACTATCATTTTGGGGGACATATTTATAAAGGTATAGCAGTCTTCTCAAATAACAAAATATTTATGGTACTTTATGTATATTGTATATTTCTAATGTTTTCATGTGAAGAATTAGCTCATTAATTCAAATATGAATTTGTTCATGTTTGTGTCATTTAGGATTGGCTTTGAGTTTATCCATATTATCAACTTAGAACAGTTTTGTTTTGTTTCTGTTTTTTATTTTTCAATCCAGATAGCCCCTGTGGATGCACCCTCAAGTGAGCATTTGTGCATTAGCCAATTTGATTCAGATGGAGTTCGTGACTCTGATGAAAAAAAAAAAAAGAATAAGAGAACCTGCAGTTGATTACTTGCTTAAGATATTAAAGTCTGTTAAGAAATTATGCTATTATGTGGATTGAGGACATTTTCCCTGTACAACACACTCAACTTCCTATGTTAAAGTTCAATAGTTAGATTTTCTTCTTCTTCATTTAGATTTTCTTCTTTGTTCCTCATTTCTTAATGGAAAAGCTTAATACTTCTTCCATGAGGCCATAAGATAAAGTACAGGATCATTTCAACTTTTCTTTAGCCTTCTAATCATTCATAGCAAGTTTTAATAAAACTGAATTTAGATTTGTTAGATTTAGATTGCTGAAGTTGACTTGGATATAAAAAAATAGACAGGCATCTCCAGAAGAAGAATTGCTCTCTGAATCAGAACAACTGAAGGGCTTCAATTTCCCAGGGAAGCAGAGACTTTTATATAGAAGTCATAGGGTTTTAAAGGATGGGAGAGGGGGAGCTTTGGGTGTGGAAGATTTATTGCATCTGTAGGTCAACTTCACTGCATACAATTCCTATCATGGGTATTATAGCAGAAGCTTATTGTGTTAATTTCCTTTTTGTCATTTTCTTCCCTCTCCTTTGGAATATTTAAGAATTTAGACATGTATAAATAAACCACTACAGTGTCAAAATCTATTTTCTTCTAAATAGCACCCATCTATTAGCAATCATGGAGAGATAGAAACCAGTGGGGTAGCTGTGAGATATACTTATCAGAAGCTTCTACAGGTATCATCAATGATGTCAACTTTCCTGTCCATAGCTACTCAGGCCAGCTGAGGCTTTTAGCTAAATATCCCTTCAAGGTTCATTTTAATATAATGGGAAATACGATTTTTTATGGTTTCAGACCATGAGTCATTCATATAAATTTCATGACAAAGGAGTTGCCAAGAAATTTCAATACCTTCCTATCACTTTAAATTCTGTTGTTGTTAATTTTATCAATTTCTAGTGTTTTATAATTTCCAGTCTAGAATGCTGGTGATGAAGCTCAGTAGAAGTTTTAGACACATATAAATAATATGATTAATATTTTCTTCATTACAAAACAACTGCACAATGAAAACAGGGGATGGTAAATGGTTCTGTGGTTAAAAACACATGCTGCTCTATAGAAGTCACCACATCATTTGCTAACATTTAAATCAGGGTACCCACAAATGCCTCTATCTCCAGCTCTAGTGAACTCAGAGCCCTCTTCTGGCCTCTGTAGCTACCTACACTCACATACACAAACACACATACAGATACCTGCACATATTAATAATTTAAAATGAAAAAAATCAATAAACTAAAACACAAATAAAGATGAATCAATTAATACAAATAATTATAATCATCTGCATTGTAATTCATATGATTTTGTTTTATATTTAGTAACATAGTGAATTATATTTTAATATAATGATTATATTTAAATGAACTTTATAAATAATTGTAAGTATACTACTTCTTGGCATAATAATAAAGACATGATTTTCTAAGAGAAAAATATTCAGTTCTATAAGAATTAATTTTTATAACAGTCAAAAATTAAGAGCCATTGAAAACAAAGGATATATTATACTACACTATACACAAACATCTTAGTACCTTTTTTCTTCTCAAGAAGACTGTTGGGGCATATGGATTGCTTAAGTTCTATAATATCATAGAGATCTGAGAGCTCAAGACATTACAATGATTCAGAAACAGTACCTCATTTCCTCAGGACAAATGTTACTTAACATGCAGTTCTATAAAGATAATGATAGACTAAAGACAACTCTACAATTAATATACGAGTAATTATTCCATATTAACGTATATTAGCAATACCTGTATTTGACATAGATTTAAAATACTTGGTATTCTTAGGATCTGAACCTATAATTCATTTTGCATTAATCATTTAAATCCAAGTTTTCTATGATGTTCAAATAAACACAGCATAATGCTGTGATGTGAAAACATGGTATTTCAAAATATTTGCTTTATGTCAATTATACTTTAAATATTAATGACTAAGATCATATTATGCCCTTTGAAATTTTCCTTGGCATAATTTTCTGAAAAAGGTATCTAAATATAGTAATTTAAAAATGTGTAAATTTATTTGGAAAAACAGCCACTTTTATTGAACACTATGAGCCAGCCATATTACTAAAGTAGCTTAAAATATAGAGCACATAGTATATACAAAATGATTGAGGCTTAATAATTTGTTCAGAAAGTAAAGATTCTAGCTAATGAACTGAGTTCCTTTGGCCATTGATAGTGGGCATCACTGGTTACTTTCTTAATAATGCACAAAAATTTCCGTGTGAAAACATATAATGCAAATTCAATAAATACTAATTTACCAGCTTTATTAATTTATTAGTAGCCTTGTTGTCACTTGTATCACAAATGTCCTCTCCCATTATTCTCTTTGTGCTCTCAATTTTTCTCACTCTAGAGATATCTTTATTCCAGCATCAATTTTTAAAATTTTTATATCTCTGCAAATCTCCTTTATATCAAATAATTAGATCAATTATTATAAAACCTTCTGAGTCATTTCACTTACATGATTTTCCTTATTCCTTTCCCATGCTCATTTTGCTTATTTTATTAAATATTTTCCCTGATCATTTTTCTTTTATGTGAGTTTCAAATGGATCTTAGATTTCAGGAAAAAACATGAAGGAATTTTGTAGAAATCAGTTTTAATTGTTGAGGAATTAGAGAATTGAGGCTATTGGTAGAAATTTTAGTCAGTCTATTCAGGATTATGGAAAATCCTGTTAATTTAAATCATATCATCCTTATTTTCACCCACAAATATTGCTAAATCCTACCTTTCATCTTTGATGCAATTATTTTACCTAGGGGAATACATTTTGTTCCAAAATGTTTAACTTGTCTAAAATAAACATTTTATGATCAAACATTTATTTTAATATAATACTATTAGGAAAAACACAAAAATCTCATTAAATAAAAGTTATTTTGTCAGAACATGAAAAACTAATTAATTCTTGTTTTAGTGTATCTCATCACTGTCATCATAGATGTTCAAAGATCTGTGTAGTTGGAAGTTTTTCTGTGTCCCACCTGGTCCACAGCTTCTTAGACCCAATTAAACACACAGAGGCTTATATTAATTAAAACTGCTTGGGCACTAGCTCAGGCTTACTACTGACTAGCTCTTATGCTTAAACTCAGCCCATTTCTGTTAATCTATATGTTGCCATGGCTTTACCTGTGTGCCATTTCATTCTGTTCTCTGAACAGTGGGCTGGTGTCTCCTGACTCAGCCTTCCTCTTCCCAGAATTATCCATGTCTGCTTATCCCACCTATACTTTCTGCCTTGCTACTGGCCAATCAGTGTTTTATTAAACCAGTGTACAAAAGTATTATCCCACAGCATTTTCCCTTTTTTTTAATTAAAAGGGAAATTTTTAACTTTAACATTGTAAAATTACATATAACAAATAGTTATCAACCAAGAATTACAGTTACAATAACTGGACTATTTGTATTTGGCAAAATTAAAGAAAATATTCTATCTGTCCTATAATTGTGAGTCTAAAGTTTTATATCTAATTCATCTTTTATCATAACCAATTAAAATTATAACTATCTTGTTTTCAACTACATCAAAGACCCCAAAAGGATATAATATTACCTAAGTAAACAAAATGCATTGTAAGCAACTTCCAGAATTCTGGAAACAACAGAGAGTGTTGCCTGCCTGAACAGTCATCCAAAGCTCCTCTGCATAGTCAGGGCATCCAACTTCAGCCCTAGAGTCTCTCAGTCACTTCTCTCTGTGTTCTACAGAATGTCTGGCCGTTTCTTCTGTGAAGCAGGAACCTCAAGCATCATCTTGCTTTGCAAAGTTCAATGGTCATCTTCCTGTGGGTCCTGTATGTCTACTTTATATGACATTTTGTCAAGCAGTCTAGACAAGAACAGTTTCTTGCCCAAATGGCTATTTTTGCCAAGAAGAAGGTAAACTCCATATAGAGTATCTTCAACGCCCATCTTTCTCTTTGAAGTAATTTGTGCTGCCAGGAGCAGATGTGTTTCACTGTCCAGAGAGTCTAAAATTTTAACACATGTTAAATGTCATATTCTGTAGGTCTTTGAAGTGTTTGAAGATTACCTATCTATCTGAAATATATCTATGTATACTTAGAAAACTTAATAAGCTATGAGTTTGACAATCATAGAATAATTGTTATTCTGTATTTCTTAATTATCCATTACAATACAAATGAGCTGCACAAACATAATACTTTAATGACAGTAAAAATATATATAAAGAATAACAAAAGTAACTTTAAATTCGTATCAATAAACTAAAATCCATAGCACTGTAAAACATTCAAATTGTTGCGCTTTAAAAGTATGTTCATTAATCAATCCTTTTATCCTATGTATTTATACTATCATCTTTTCATTTTTAGAAAGAGATTACATTTATAATCAAACTCCTCTAAATAAAAATAAACATTAATAAACAATATTTTGGGAATTTGGGTATAGCTTCTCATACTTCCTGCTGGATGAGGGCACTGGCAATCTAATGGGGATCCTGAGAAAACTAAGAATTATGGTAAAGTCCTGACTGGAGCAGTCTGTAAGGCTGCATTGTCTGAGCCAGTGGCCTTGAAACCATTATAGATGTTGGATCATCTGGGCCATAGTGTCATTGGAGACCCTTCAGGGAGTCTTGACTGGTCAAACCGTATTAGCCTGGAAGCAATCCACAGGTTCTCATCTTCTGTGGAAACAAAAGCAGAATCACTTTTCCAAAGCAGCGTAACCTTAGACACAGATTTTGAAATCAAGATATATTTAAAATATACATACGGATTTAACACAGCAGTTTTTACATGCAAATGTGTCTCTGTAGTTAAAAAAATCCCAAAGACAATATAATTTGGATTCTGTGTGTGACTTCCATCTTTATGTGGCTTATTTTTTATGTTACTTTTACTTTATCTTTAAAGACTTATTTTTTAACTTTCTATTTATTTATATAACTATCTATCCTTTTCCTCTCTCTTTTAAGCCTATGTACATTTTTACGCACATTGTAAGCTGTTTAGAGGTGTATTTCATCTGAACCTGTTTTATTGTGAATCAGTTGCTTTAAATTGCCGTGGCTAGCACTGATGCAGCAGCTAGTCAGCTAGTCCTGAAGCAGACTCCGCCTATCTCAGCTTTCTAACATGGTGGTGGCACATTTACCACCAGCTCTGGGAGCCAAGAGTAATGCCAAATCTTGGAAACAGTGGGTCTATGCCTTAATTAAGGCAACTTGTAGCCCAGAATAGTCTTTTATTTTTTTATACTAGCAAAAGGTAAATCTGCCACTCAGTTCTCTGTGTGGCTTGGAGATGCCACTGTGTACTATGGCGGGAATCTGCAACCATGTTCAGGTCAAGCATGTGTGCCATGAACCCACCATAGAGTAGCTCAAGCCTACCAGCTTTCAGCTACAGATCTGTGTCTTGGAATCCTTCCAATTATAAATCCTGAAGGCCAATATTACTTATAAATTTTGATCAAAAGTCCTAATAGGATGACAAAATTTTTTAAAGAAAATATATCAATTTAAAAACAAATATTCTAGGCTGAATTTGATGGAATACATCTTTAATCCCACCATGCAGGAGGCAAACACAAGTAGATCTCTGTAGATCCAAGACTAACCTGGTCTACACAGTGAGCTCCAGGACAACAAAAGCTACAGAATAAGACCCTGTTTTCAGCAGAAATACAATAACAACAATAATAATAACATGTGCCCAAACATCATTTATTCCAGATGCAACAAGCCAGTTGGTTAGTCACAAATTAATATCATTCATGAAGTGAACAGGATAAAAGCAAAAGTTGTCAACACAAAAATATATATGAATAATCCCAATCATTCACAGTTAAACAAACTATTACAGAAGAAAAGCTCACTTCCATAAAGTTTATTTTAAATGCATCAAAATGTTAAAGGTAATAGTGAAAGACAAAATATTTCCCTTAATATAGATAAAACATGCATTCTATTTTCATAACTCTTATGCTACATTTAGTAGTGTGACCTCCTAATCAAAAGAAGAGAGAATAAAAGGCATCATCATGATCTAAGAGAAGTAAATGCTCCCATTTTTAATACATGATTGTATACACAGAAAATGCTGATAAAATCCTTGCCAAAATAATGCCTTAGAACTTAAAACAGAATTCATCATAGCTATAAACATAAAAGAAACACAAATATAATGATTCTACATCTAATTTTATAGAGAAATTTTCAGAATGATTACATGCTATTAATACATGAATTAATTATGTGTGCAGGAATCTAACAAAATGAAACAAATGAGACATGTGTGCTGCATTTTTAAAAAGAGATGGAAGGAGCAGAAGCAGGGGAAAATGTGTTTGGGATATATTGTATGAGAGAAGAAAAATTGAAAATAGCTTCCAAATAAACCACCTGAAATTAAAAGAAAAAACAAAGTGATTGCTGAAGTAGAAATTAAAAAAAAAAAAATACAGGAAGGCTTACCATAAAATATACATTGCCTAAAATTGCTCAGTAAGTTTAGTGTATGCCTTATTATATTGCAACTTACTTTATTTTAGACAGAGACAAATTTATTATATAAAATATATAGAAAAACACATGCTCAAGTAAAGCTAGGGGTGTTGAGTGGGGATCAATGGGGTCATTGGTATTTGGTCCTCCACACCTGAAGAGGGATTTTGGAAGTGGTGTAGGAAGAGAGACACAGGACAAGTGTTATTTAGGTAGGTCATGACAGGGTGAAGATGCCTGTGTGTTCACCATTCCTCTCTGGATGGAGGGTGTTTCTAAGATCCCAGGCTTAAGATACTTCTGAGTTTCCTGTACATCTAGCACATGATATCTTCATGAGCTTCCAGGCATGTGAAATTTCTCTTTTCTTTACTTGGGAATGTTTTGTTTAAGATGTAGCTATGTAATACTACTATGTAAGGTAATATATTTCACTAACATTTTGACTTGAATGTTAAGCATCTGTAAGAGATCAGCAGTCACATCTAGACTGAGGTCTTATCAATAGTTATAAATGTCAATCTACCTAAAGCGACACATAAAATAACTTGTTATACATGATATGATTGCATTTGTTATTTGTATTATTGTCTTCTTGTAGAACATGTTTCAAAGATTTATACATTCACTGTTCTTTCTAATTTTGTGAAAGTAAAAGTCACAGGTTCTTACCTCAGAGACAACTCAAGTATAAATTCCAAAAGACTATATCATGTGACACATGGAGATATTTTTCTAGAACTGTTGTAAATGACAATGAAGACTTTTAGATGATGAATACCTTAGTTTGACAAGACTCTCTACTTTCAACATTTTACACTTGGCATAAAACTCAATTAATGCAATCCTAAGAGCAGGCTCATTTAAAGGAAGATGTACGGAATTGACAATTGCAGGAATGACTCAGAAACAAAAGGACTTCCAAGGATCTAGAGGGAAAGAGGTTAACTTTGTCAGGGTGATGCTTTTTCCATTACCCCAACTGTGAAGGATGCATGAGTCAATTTTCTTCTCGTCTAAGAACAGGATTACTTCAGAAAATAGATCTGTACTTTATCACATACCAAGGAAAGTAATAAAATTAATACTTTATTGGATATTAACTAATAAACAAGCGTATTTACAGGAAACTGTAAGTTTACATTCTTCTTTCTTTTTGCCAAATGTACAAAAAATGCATTGTATTTTTACAGAACATGAAAAGTGTTTCAATAAATATTTCTGTAAATGAGTATAACAAAAATATTCTCATTTTGATTTCATGAGTAGCTCAAAACCAAAGGAAACATAATGCCTTAGCAGAGCATTTTTTGCCTGTTCACAACAGATTCTATTTCTGCAAATTAGTTTACTTCTTTCATAACTCAAACGGAACAACCATCCAATTTAAGTTTGAAATAGATATAACATTGTGTATAATTTTTATGTATGAAAACCTGGCCATCAATCATTCCTTTTAGTGTTGGGGCAACTTAATCTTCTCTTGAAAAGGCTGTCGCAGATTCAGTTACCAACATGGCATATTTTCCTGAATGCCATGGGGTGAAATATAAATTAAAATAAAAAGATAATAAACATCTAAACACTTCCCCATTGAGCTAATAAATTTGCAATGTATTGCCGCAACAACAGCAGACTTCTGACTTTATTTCATTTCTTTGAATGATTAGAGAAGCGCTATCAATTTTCTCCTGGATAAAATTCCAATGAACTTTTGTGTGTACAATTTCTTCAATTCAGTGAAGGCAGGGGATTTTGTCTTATAAACATAGAACATTAGATTTTATGTCATGATCCCGACTCTTAGATTGAGAGGATTTTATTTTAGATTTTATATTTTGAATGAAAGTCTGGGAATTTATAAACACGGCATGTAAAGTGGTTGAAACAGGAGTAATTGGTACAGAAAAGTCTAACACCTAACTTAAGATTTTAAGGTCACTAGGAATGTTTTTCCATTTTTTAATATAATTAATTTTTTAATAATGTTCACATGTAATAGAATTTTGAAAAATGATAAAGCAGTTAAGCTTACTCTACTAGAGAACTTTCGCTCATTTTGTATATTTTGTAATATTTTATATATTATATCATAAATGTTTATTTTAAAATGTTATGTCTTTTTATATACTTCAAGCTCCATGGAAATGTGATGATTTAGTTTACATTAAAACAAGCCTCCAGGTAGTGGTGGCACACACCTTTATCCCAACACTTGGGAGGCAGAAGCAAGCAATGTTTGTGTTTGTAGCCAGCCTGGTGTACAGAGTCATGGCTGTTACACATAGAAACTCTGTCTCAAAAAACAACAACAACAACAAACAAAAAAACAAACAAAAAACAAAACAAAACAAAAAACAAACCAAAACCTAGCCATTTGAAAATCTTTACACAAAAACAATATTACTCATGTCAAAGTGAATTATAGGGACATGGACTCAAGTTTCTTCAAATACTATTTTCCAATGTGGCAGAAGTTTGATGAAGATTTTGTAGTCACAGAACAAAAGAATGACATAAATTAAGAGTTATTTTCAAATGCTTTGGTGCAAGAATCAGTAAGGCAGGTTATATATAGCAAAGAGATGGGAATCCTTGCTAAAGGCATCATTTGTTAGGTGATTGACAATCTTAACCTTTAATGCAAGTTATGCATCTGTTAGTACATCTCAAAGACAATATTTACTTAGTAGTCTAAGTTTTTAAAACTAATACAAAGATGAGCTATGATTTACTCTCAAGGAGGCTAAAGATGGTACAAGGTAATACATTTCTTGATATCTTAGGATTTTTAACACTGTAAAGACACTGATGGTGATGGCAATGCTTATAAAGGAAAACATTTAATTGAATCTGGCTTACAGTTTCAGAGGTTTAGTGAATTTAATGTTCTGGCTGGTGCCAGTAGACATGGTGTTGGATAAAGAGCTCAGAGTTCTACATCTTGATCCTTAGGCAGGAGGAGACTATGTGTCACACTGAGTATAGTTTGAGCATATGAGACCTCAAAGTCCACCCCAACAATGGCACACTTCCTCCAAAAAAGCCATACCTACTCCAAGGCCACACCTCCTTGGGGCAAGCATTCAAACACATGAATCCATGGGCCATTACTATTCAAACCACCACACTTGACAAGGAATCTTCCAACTTCTTACTACCATGGAAGTTCTAATCATCCTCAAAGAATCATTAACAGAAGTTTGGCTTTTATCTTATAGCAACTATATTTCACGAGGAAAACAAACATCCACCTCCTGTAGTTGGAAGTTTTCCTGTGTCCCAGCTGGTTGGAGGTTGAGACAAATCTCTCCCACTTGCATTCCTCAAGTAAGCACACAGAGGCTCATATTAATTATAACTGCTTGGCCATTAGCTCAGGCTTATTACTGACTAGCTCTTACACTTAAATGAACCCATAATTCTTATCTATGTTTAGCCATGTGGCTGGGTACCTTTTCTCAGTTCCGGCTTATCATCTTGCTTCCTCTGTGTCTGACTGGTGACTCCTGATTCATCCTTCTTCTTCCCAGAATTCTCCTCATCTGCTTGCCCACAGTATACTTCTTGTCTGACCATTGGTCAATCAGCATTTTATTTATCAACTAATCAGAGCAACACATATTCACAGTGTACAGGAAGACATCCCACAGCAACTGCATTTCCCTACCAACCTAATTATGTGTCCTTTAAAAAATTGAAGATTAACTTGTGCTATGGTTTGCTCTTGGATGTGTCACCTTTTTGTTGTTTGTAGCTAGAGTTTTCCTGTCTTGCCCACAGACAGGACAAATCTCTCTCACCTGCCAGTCCCACAGCCTCTCAGAAACAACCAAATAAACACACAGAGACTTATATTGTTTACAAACTGTATGGCCACAGCAGGCTTCTTGGTAACTGTTCTTATATCTTAAATTAACCCATTTATGTAAATATATAACTTGCCACATGGTTGTGGCTTACCAGTATCTTACATGTTGGTACTCATTGTGGTGGCTGGCAGCATCTCTCTGCCTCAGCCTTCCACTTCCCAGAATTCTCCTCTCTCCTTATCTTCCTGCCTGGCTACTGGTCAATCAGTGTTTTATTTATTAACCATTCAGAACAATACATTTAACATACAAATCATCCCACAACAGTTGTTGTTGTTGTTAGGATTTATTTAAAACAACATCTTTAAGCTAAATGATACCACTCTATAAGTTTTGCCTCAACTACAAATCAAAAGCCTACAATAGATCTACAAGATATAAAACCAGGAATCAAAGTATATCTATAGCAATAATCATTAGTTGTAGAAGATAAAGGAGGGAGCAAATGTCTTCCAGAATAGCACTTGTTTAATATGCATTCAATTCCTAATAGCATCAAAAGTATAAATAAAGAGAAAAGATGGAGAGAAATAATTTTTAAAACCTAAAACAAAAACAATGTTTAATAGTAAGTCTTTGGTTGTCAATACTTACCTAAGAATATCAATTAGTTAAATTATGCAGCTTAAGGATAGAGTGATTTACTGAATTAAAATAACGTACAAGACTAACTATGTTGCCTACAAGATACACATTTCATCTGTAACACATAAAGACTGGAACTTAGGGAATCAAAAGAGATATTCCATACTGACAGAAAAAGAAAAAAAAAAGCCCAAGGTAGCTGTATATATTTCAGGTAAAAGAGACTTCCATTAAAATATTTCACAAGGAGACAAATAAAAATCTTTATAAAAGGCTTTACTTTTTGAAGAGTACATATCAATTATAAGTAAATATGTAACTGATGTCAGAACACAGAAATATATGAAGTAAATATCAATTACAGCTTAAGAGAGAAGTAAACTCTAGTCCAATTGCAGTGAGAGTCTCACTACCTCACTATTTTATTAGTAGATAGATCATCCAGATAGAAAATCAATACAGAAGAATCAAACTTAAACTACACTCTAGATCAAATGAGCCAAACAGACACATATAAAACTTCCCTTTCAAATGCTGCAGACCACACATTCTTCTCAAGAATCCCGTGAAGATAACCGACAGGGATGAACCGGTAAACTTGGACACTACAGACAGGAGCTCATGTATTGACTGTCAGCAATGCGCCTTCAGGATTTGAATGAGACAGAGGACTCTCTTGGCTTCTCTGCATAGTTAACTGCCAGGTTTCTGCAAGCTCAGGTTTTTCTATTTCAAATTTAATACAACAAATAATACAGAGCATGTGGTTGTATATGTAATTCTGAACAGTTTTATTAAATAAGAAACACAGAGCCAAACACAGTTAAAAGTCCAAGAGATCAGAGCAGCAGCCAAAAGCTAAGACCAAAACAGCCTTCTTTCCCCTTGCTGTCACTCTTGTCCTTCTTCTCAGAAAGAGACCTACTTACTGTGTGTCTGTCTTTTTATTGACTTTCTGTTCTGCCTTCTTATTGGTTGTAAACCCAACTGTGTGACCTCCTTGTCACTGCCTGTCTATACAGATGTCCAGGTCTCTATGGTTTGTATTGAGATTAAAGGCGTGTGTCTCCAAGCCAGCTATGTCCTTGAATACACAGACCCTTCCTGCCATGTGATTGGATTAAGGGCATGTGCTACCACTGCCAGACTTCTGCTAAATGGCTTGCTATTAGCTCTCACCCCCAGGTAACTTTATTTATTAACATACAAATAAAATCACATTTCAGCACAAATAAAATATCACCATATGTGATATCTCATATAAAATTTAAGTTTTGATCAGGAATCTTTACATACCATTATAAGGCAGAATTTGCTATTTTTAAAATACAATATATTCACACATATAGATCTATATAATGTATAAATAATATGTAATTATCAGCTGTCATTGTTTGAACAAAAATGACTTTTTTTCTTGTTCTCTTTCATTCATTCATTCTTTCTTTCTTTCTTTTTCCTTTCTTTCTTTCTTTTAGTTTCTTTCTTCCTTTCTTTCTTTCACTCTTTATTTCTTCTTTTGTTGTCTTTTAAATTCTGAGGCAATTTCACTAAATTACATATGTTGGCCTTGAACTTTTAATTTTCCTGCCTGAACTCCCTCAATAACTAATATGATATTGTCAGCTACAGTTTAACAGTTAAAATATCACCAGTTAGGTATTTATGGTAATAACTTCCAAATATAGTAAAGGGAAAAGAGTCTTGCTTAACCTATAAATTTTTCTTAAGTAAATATATTCATGTTGATTTGATTTAATGGAAAAATAGCTGGAAATGATGATCAAAGAGTAGAATCATGGTAAATATTAGAGACTTCGAAAATCTGGAGTCATATAAAGTAAATTTAGGGAGCACACAGGACTGAAGCAATTTAATACTGGGAAATCAGGCTGTTTCTCATCACAGAATTCTAGTTTGGTTATTTGTGTATACTAAGAATAGTTGAATATGGTGAGGATCATTTGTCCTTCAAACTAAAAAGAGATTTAACATTGCCAAAGTAATTAAATTACAGCTTTTAGTACCACTTGTGTTTTATTTTATTGTTTTGTTTGTAAGGTAAAAATATATGTGGCAAAAATTCTTTTTTTTAGAAAGCTGAAAATAAGCAATTTTATTTTTAATCCACATATCTTGCTGAATCAGACAAGGAAGATAAGAGAAGTAGTTAATTTTTACTGAATGAAATGACATATGCCTATAATTCAATCATTTGGGAGGTTGAGGTAGGAGGAAATTAAGTTTGAGGCCAGTCTGGACCAAATCATAAGATAATGATCCAGTCTCATAGAAAACAAGCAAAACAAAAAAGGAGTTAGTTTTGGAACTCTATTTCATACTAATTAACAACAAAAAGGTGTTTGCATGTGTTGTTATTTCTAACTAAAATTATTTAACAATCACTGCTCTCTTTTACATTTATTGTGACTGGTTTAAATTATCTCAGATGAGAGTCTTTTCTTATGCTGGATGCATAATTAGCTGTAAATGCCTCTTGTGATTTTGTCTAATAATTAGTAGCTTGACACTTACTTTTACTGTTTTCATGCAAAATGTTTCCTAGCAGGTATTTTTCTTCAGAAGCTGTAATGGTAAGTGATTATGTTTGCATGCCTGTGTTTTGTTGACTGGTCAAAAGTACTACTAAAATTAATTAAAATAGTGATATTGTGGGTAGATGGGAAAAAAAGCATAAGAAATTACCTTAGTCTGCTTTGTTTTGCTAAATGAATGTAACTGACATTGGGTTGTGAATAAAGAAAAATGGTTTTATTGTCTCAAGGTTCTAGTGTCTAGAGTTCAAATAGTAGTGTGGATTCTGGCCAGAGCCCCTGAGAAGTGTCACAAGGTAGTTGACATCATGTGGAGGGAGCTCCTGTGAGCACTGATCAGATGCATGCAGAAAGCCCAGAGAGGAGGAGCAGAACTTCCTCTGCAACAGTGCAGCCAGTCCACTTCTGTTACAGGACAAACTCATTCCCAGGAGAGGAGGAAAGCTGTAGTCTACCCCGTGAGCTCCATGAGTTCCAGCAGCTCAGCAATCACTGTTTTCCAAGACTCAGTATGAGTTTTGTTGGAAATAAACTATATTCAAACCTTTTAGTACTGCAAAATAATATATTTTAATATTATACATATTTAATTGAGAGATAGGGAGTTTTTTGGGATATATATATATATACTCATTTAATCTAAACTAATGAATTTGTGATAAAGCATCTTTGCTACCCACTAACCCTGGCTTAAATAGTTACTAATTGGCATTGTACATACCAGGATTTATTCAAACCTTTTAATATAATGTTCTTCTCACATAAAAATAGTAGTATTTCTTTATTGATTTCTCCATAGAAGGACAACTAGTTTGTTTCCAGATTCTAGCTATTACAAAGAAAGCTGCTAGGAACATAGGTGAGCAAATGTCCTTGTTGAATGATTGAGCATCCTTTGGGTATATGCCCAAGAGTGATATAGCCAGGTCCTGTGGCAGATTGGTACCTAGTTTTCTGAGGAACCACCCCACTGATTTCCAAAGTTGTTATACAAGTTTGCATTTCCACCAGCATCAGAGACTTCTGTTCTGCTTGCTCCACATCTTCTTCAGCATGAGCTATCACTGTTGTTTTTGATCTTACCCATTCTGACAGGTGTAAGATGGAATCTCAGAGTCATCTTGATTGGCACTTCCCTGATCTCTAAGGATGTTGAACATCTCCTGAATTGTTTCTCAGTCAATTGACATTCTTCTGTATATAATCCTCTGTTAGATCTGTACCCTATTTTTAAAATTGGATTATTCGGCTTGTTAATATCTAATTTCTTGAGTTCTTTATATATTTTGAAAATCAACCCTCTATTGGATGTTGGGTTGGTAAAGATTTTCTCCCATTCTGGGGGCCAAAGCCTTGTCTTAATGACTGTGTATTGTGTCATTTGCCTTAGAGAAAAAATTCAGTTTCATTGTGTTTGTCTTAGTTTGGGTTTATGTTGCTATGAAGAGACACCATGACCACAGCAACTCTTATAAAGGAAACAATTAATTGTGGTGGCTCACTTACATTTCAGAGGTTCAGTCCATTATGGCAGCGAACATGTTAGCATGCAGGCAGATCTAGTGCTGTATCTGAGACAGCTTACAGCTTGACTCATTGGCAACAGGAGATAGACTGACTATCACACTGAGTGGAGCTTTAGAAAAAGACCTACAGTGACACATTTCAAACAGAAGGTGTAGTCCAGATTAAAGGTGTGCCCTCCAGCCTCAAGGTCTGGTTAAAAGGCCTGTGTCATCCAGCCTCCTCCAGAAAGACTGTTCTTCCTCCAACAAGGTTACACCTCCTAATATTGCTACTCCCTCTGAGCTTATGAGGGCCACATACATTCAAACTACCACAAGGTTACATTTATTAATAGTCAATCTTAGTGCCTGTGCTATTGGTGTTCTGTTCTGCAAGTTGTCTCCTGTACCAATGCATTCGAGATTATTTCCCACTTTCTCTTCTATCAGGTTCACTGTATCTGGATTTATGTTGATGTCTTTGATCCACTAGAACTTGAGTTTTGTGTGTGGTGGTATGCATGTTTTTATTTTTATTCTTCTACATGCCAACATCCAGTTAGACCAACACCATTTCTTAAAGATACTTTCTTTTTTCCATTGTATAGTTTGGGCTTTTTGGTCAAATATATGGCATCCATAAGTGTATGGGTTTACTTCTGTGTCTTTGATTCAATTCCATTGATCCACATGTCTATTTTTATGCCAATACCATATGGTTTTTATTACTATAGCTCTATAATAGAGCTTAAAATCAGGGTTAGTGATACTGCTAGAAGTTATTTTATTGTACAGGATTGTTTCAACTATCCTGGATTTTTAGTTTTTCCATATGAAGTTGAGTATTGTTCAAGGTCTTTAAAGAATTGTATTAGGATTTTAATGGGAATTACATTGATTCTGTAGATTACTTTTGGTAAGATGGCCATTTTTACTGTGTCAAGGATAAGGAAAATGTGGTATATTTACACAATGGAGTATTACCCACTTGATAAAAACAAGGACACAAGGAAATTCAAAGGCAAATGGATGGAACTAGAAAAAAAAAATCTTGCTGAGTGACATAACCTAGACCAATAAAAAAACAACAACATGATATGTAATCACTCATAAGTGGATATTAGCTATAAAATAAAGGATAACTATGCTACAATCCACAAACCCGGAGATATTAAGTAATGAGGAAAGTCCATGGGGGGACATCCAGATCTCCCTAGGAAGAAGAAATATAGAGATTTTGTGAGTGGACTGAGGGCAGGTGGGTATAGGAACCTAGGCGATCAGCTTGGGGTGGGACACAGAGGGTTGAGTGCTAAGGGGGATAGCTGGGGAATATTTTTGGGTCAGCCAGAGAAGCCTTGTGCAGGTGAACCCAGCTTTGACTCCTAGCAATAGTGGATAAGTCGCCTGAACTGGCTTTTTTTTCTGTGGCCAGATCAGTGCCTGGCCCAATTGTCATCAGAAAAGTATCATCCAGCAACTGATGGAGGCAGATGCAGCGACCCACAGCCACCTATTAGGGAGAGATCAGGAATCCTGCAGAGCAGGAGTATAGGAGTCAGAAGTCAAGGGCACCATGGGAAGGCTCACACAATCAACTAACCTGTGCTCATAGGGGCTCACAGAGACTGAACCTACAACCAGGGAGCCTGAGTGAAACTTGACTAGGCACTCTGCATATATGACAATTGTGTAGTTTGGTGCTCTTGTGGGAATCTTAACAGTGTAACAGGAGCTGTCTCCAACTCTTTTACTGGCTTGTGGAACCCCTACTTCTCATATTGAGTTGCCTTGTCCAGCCTTAATACATGGGGTAGGACTTAGTCTCACTGAAACTTGATATGCACATTTTATAGATACTCATAGGAGACCTTCTCTTTCCTGGATGGAGAAAGACAAGGAGGAGATTGGGGAATGGTGGGAGAAGAGGCAGAGGAACTGGGAGGGGTGGATGGGGGGAGGCTGGGCAGATGAAAAATTAAATAGATTAATTTAAAAAGTCATATTTTAGCTAAGTCTATAACATCCATCATAGACAATTAGTAGACAAGTCAACATACCTGCATCATTGGCACAAACCATTTTCTCAGAGCTAAACAATTTAGTGTCATAATCCTAGCCAGTTCTAAGTTATTTTCCAAACTACCAAGTATAATAATAGTCTAATTTGTTCCAGAGATGCTCATATAGAATGCTTGTAGAATGTGAAATTCTATTTATTATTAAATGCACATTTTATGATAATTGGGGTATTTCTAACCTCTCATTTATCAAAGAACTGTTTAAAAATGTGTTAATTAAAGTATATCCAAGACAATTTTTAAAGATATTAAGTATTCAGCAATGTACACAAAAAGCTGTGAGAGAATATACGTTAATGTTTGGGTTTCATAATATATGTTTGTTTGCATGAAGATGTAGACTTCATAAATCAAATACCATGACCATTTTATAAACAGGAATAAAAGCACTGAGAGAGTGTGGTGGTGTAAAAAAAAGAAAGGTCCCCAGAGGGAGTGGCACTTTTAGGAAGTATAGCTTTTTTTGGAGGAACTGTGGAGGTGGACTTTGAGGTCTCCTTTGCTCAAGCTATGCTCACTTCCTGTTGCCTGCAGATCAAGATTAGAGTCTTCAGCTGCTTGTCTAGCACCATATCTACCTCTATGTTACCATGTCCTGCCATCATGATAATGAACTAAACCTCTAAAACTTTCAGTCACCCAAATGTTTTGCTTTATAAAAGTTGCTCTAATCATGGTGTCTCCTCCCAGCAGTAGAAAACCTAAGACAGAGAAGAAAGCAGTGGTAAAATTCCAATCTCCTGACTTCAAAATGTTCAACCAGGATTAACAAGTCCACAAAGTTTTGTAGCAGTTCTGTGTTCTATGAATAGTGTCAGGATCCCAGCAGTCAACCAACCATGTAGTTCCAATGACATCCATTCCTCGTTTTTTTCTGCATTTCTTCTATCTTTCATTTCTTCTATCCCAATCAGTGACATGATCAGATGCCACATCAGATCAAACATATTGGCAGCATGTTGAAAGTTTCCTGGTCTATAACATCTCCTTATTATATATAATGATGTGTGGTTAAATGCTGGGACTGCCTGGGCCAGGGAGGAAGTTTTGACTGGTGGTAGTGTCTTGACAGTTTGGTAATGTCTACTTCCTTACAGTCAGATTTAAAGATCTGGAATCCATGGCCCTACCAGAAGTCTCAGTTAAGAGACCTTTCACCAGCTGGCTCTGGCATTTATGGCATGATGAAGGTAGATGATGGTACCAAGTCCAGGTTGCCCCCTTCTTGTATGCAATGTTCTTGTTGCCTGCCTCTTCTTAAATAATTGGTGCTGATGCAGAAGTAGGGGTCAGAGGCTTGTTCCCTGAACTTGGGGAACCAGTTGGACTTTTGGGTTTGATGAACCTGCTTTACCATAGGACTCCTTGGCATTTCCCGTGGTTCCCTTGAGAAGGAGGCTCTCTGGGCCAGTGCCTGTCCTATGGATTGCTTTATATTCATGTTTTTGTCCTGGTTCTTGGTGCTATTACTGCCCTCCGTGAGTCAATTTTGTCAATAAAAGTCTCAAACTGGGTGAAGAATCAAATGCTGGGACTGTAAACTAGAGCCCACAGAACAAGAGGGGCATGCTCAAGAGCTGTTGGAGAGCTGCAGTTACAGAACAAGTCGCAGTGATTACAGCGAAGTTAATAACCTTCCTATTGAGAAATGTTTGCTGCTTTCAGTGACAGCAGAGGCCTCAGGCAAGACCCACCAGGGAATCTGTAAAGAGAAGCTATATGTTTCCTCAGGTTTTCCAAAAGATATAGTACCAACCTGTCCAACCTGGGTATTAAAGAGTATTAGATCAATTGTTTAGCATCATCACGAGGTGTTATCTTCTCTCAGGATAGCTCATTTGCCCATCACCTTCTACTGATGAGTTCCCATATGAAGGCAGAGGTTCATAGTGACAAAAATGTCCTCCCATCGTGTGTTGATTAACAATTCTTAATATATAATATAAAATATATTATATAAAATATAAAAGAAGCTATATTTCTACTAAATAATTTACTAATGACCCAGTAATATTTTATATTAAAATTAACTAGGAGTTCTGGTGTAGGTAACTTATTAGCTCATTTGGGGTATTTAATAGATCTAATACTGGGAAGATTTTAAGAACATTAAAAACTGAAATGATTGAAAGACAAGAGGTGTCTTATGTTTAAAATTCTACCTTATAGGGAAAAGTAATGACATTTTAATCAAACAGTAAGTGTACAAGTGATAGTTTAAAGTCAAATACCTGGCTAATATTTGGAGAAGCAAATTTAGGATTACCCTTTAAGGAAAATAAATGATTTGTGCTGGTGAGTTTATTTGAGAGCCCCAGTGTAAATGCTCTGCTGGCCTTTACATGTTTTGTACTGTTACAGAGAAACGAGTTAATTTCTAAAATTATAGAATACAGAAGTCAGCATATTTTAATGACATGACACCATAGACAATAATAAAAATATGTAGATTTCATACTTTATTATCTATAATAAAATATATATGTGACGTACACCTCACATCTTCACATAATTGATGTTTTGACATGTTGACACAGGTTTAAGCTTTGGAGTGCTGCAGTGTTGTTTGGGTGATCCTTGTTCAATTTGCAGTTCTATGAATCACCATGTGCTTTAGTCTCATGTTCTATGTAGGTCCATATGCATGCTGTTAAGAGTTCCTTTTTAACTTAACTTTTTAATACCTCTCTTAGTTCTCACTTCTTCCTGGAATGCTTTCCCTCTAAACTAGAATACATTTGTCACATGCAAGAACGGTGTCATCAACAGACAGAATTTTTTAGAGGCCTGTCCAGTGTCTCTATAGCTTCACCAGTACAGTACCTGAATGATATTTGTAAAATATTTGATTTTGCTTTAGATTGTTATTTAATAGTTTTAGAGATTATTTGTGAGCACAGATATATTAAGCATTCTCGAAAAATATGGTCGACAGCAGTTTTAAGTAATGCATGTATGTTAGCCTTTTGAGAACTTCAAAATAATACAATACTTTTAGCATTACATATATATATATATATATTCTCCAAGAAACTACCACTATTCTAATCCTTCATTTTCATTCAAATACATATGTCCACAACAGCTATTTTCATAATTTCTCTTTCTTTCTTGACAAACTGGGATGCCGTTCTAATTTCTGTTTCTAGTGTTACCATATGGTTCTTCTTAAACTGGTAAAACTTTTGTGCTTTTTTTCATGAAATATCTGAAATGGAATGTTTTCATCAAGATTGATGCTTTGAATTTTTAGAACACGAGTTACATTGCTATTGTACCTCTGAAAATAATTGTGTATTTCTTACCTTTCATCTCTATTTGACAAAAACAAGAACATTCGAATATTAGAAAAAAATTCTCTCAAAATAATTATCCTAGAGTTCTGTTATCTGCTCTGTCTCTTCATAAGTGTCTTTCCTGTTTTTCCTGGTTTTGGGGAGTCTCTACTCTTACCTAGTCCCTTATATCAAACCTAACCACTGTGAATATACAGACTGTGACATATCTTTCAAAAGCTTAAATGCTTACATCCAAATATAAAAGAATGTATACTCTTTTGTTTTGGGGGCTTTAGGTTATCTCCAGATAATATTTTCTGGCTCCATTCGTTTACCTGTTAATTTCAGATTTAGTTTGTTTCTTTGTTTAGCAGCTGAATAATATTCCAATGTGTAAATGTACAATATGTGCATTATCAGTTCATCTGTTAAAGGACATCTACATGGTTTCCAGTTTCTGGCTACTGTGGCTAGAACATTAATGTAGATGGACTAGCAAGTGTCTCTACGGGAGGATGTAGAATATGTTTGGTATATGCCCATGAATGCTCTAAGCGAGATCTTGAGGTACATTGATTCCCAGATTATTGAGGGAAGTAGGAAAATAATCAAAAGAATATACTAAGCTAGAAATATTTAAATAGCAATGCGGGTCTAGATGGAGAAACTGGGGCTGTATGGATAAGAGAAAAAAACTTAGCTGTAAGGAAAAAATACAAAAGCCTGCTAAACTATAAAGTAATTAAGATAGGAGGGTTTTCCTGGACATTTGTATGCATGCCACCTGTGTGCCCGCTTTTTGTCAATGTCATAAGAGGACATTAGTTCCTCTGAAACTTGGGTTACAGACAGCTGTGAACTGAAATGTGTTGCCAGTAAGACAAATGGTAGTCCTCTGCAAGTGCTCATAACCGCTGAGCAATCTTTTTAGACTCCTTTAATTAATCCGTCTTTAAAACTGAAAACAGAGAAACCATGCAGAAAGGATAGTCTCTCAACAGAGTCATATTTCTTAATCAAAATCTCAAGTGCCAGGTGTGGAATTTCTCGCTATGAGTTATTGGCCTACGAGCTTACAGAGCCTCCCACACCCATAGTATTAACAATATAATAATAATAATAATAATAATAATAATTTATACTTTGCTATTTTCTTGGTCACACCATAAAAACTAGAAGATAAACCCTATTGTTGAAGATGCCACATGCTTAGGATACAGCACATAGATAACAAATATGGAGCTTATCTGAAAGCCTCCACTCCTGTGGCTAGCATTTGTAATATCAGAAGTTCTAGATAGACTTCTTGAGCAAACAGGCATTAGTGATATTATCCAGCTCTGTTTTCTGAGGATCAAAATACCAACCTTAGACACAATAAGATCTTATTGGTCCTGTAATGGCAAACTTGTTTAGAAGGTATCCAACTATTTTCACATTTGATTTGAGGGCTTCTTTACTAGATGAAATGTTTATCTGATAGTCTGAGGGTATAAATTTCTTGATGGAAATAGTATAGGCCCTGGGGAGGATTTTTATTTTATTAAGATAAATAGATAGTTAATCTGATCACGTTTTTTTTTTTTTTTTGTTTTGTTTTGTTTTGTTTTGTTTTTTTGAGACAAGATTTCTCTGTGTAGTTTTGGTGCCTGTCCTGGACCTCACTATGTAGACCAGGCTGGCCTCGAACTAACGGAGATTTGCCTAGCTCTGCCTCCCGAGTGCTGGGATGAAAGGTGTGTGCCACCACTCAGCTTCACTTTTTTTTTTCATTTTAAAGAATTTATTTACTTTTTATCTCCATGGCAGTTTCAACTCTCTCCTCTCCTCCCATTCTCTTCCCATCTCTGGCGACTCCCTCCCCCTCAATCCACTCCTTTGTTTCTGCTCAGCAAGAGGCAAGCTTCCCTTGGGTGTCAGCAAAGCAGGACATAACAAGCTCTGCTAAGACTAAGTACCTCCCTTTGCCTGGACAAGGTGATCCTGAGGAAACTGCTCTTTAAAACGAGCATTTATATTTGTACACTTAGACCTGGGTGCTATCTGTTTTGGCCCCAGAAACTTCTTTTTGTAGTTGACAGTGATTAATACAGAGACTCACAAATGTTCAAAGTGCTGTGAACAACTTGTCTGCTCAATCTTGAGCAGTACATGTATAAACCACTGTGCAAGAACCAGAGAACATCTGGACAAAGAGCAGAAAGACAGTAAGGGCTGAGTAATGGGGAGGGGTACCATGATGCTGTGCCCTAAATATGATATTACCAATATAATCATGAACACACAGAAATTATAACTACCTGAAAATTGCCTTATCCAAACTAAGACATGAAAGTCAAGGGTGAGAAGAAAGTGAAAAGAAGGTCTGTAGGAGGTGCAGGGTAAAAAAAGAGAGGGTGTTCCAGGAAAAAGGTGCAAAGCTACACAGAGAAACCCTGTCTCAAAAAACCTAAATACATACATACATACATACATACATACATACATACATACATACATACATACATACATAAAAGAGAGGGTAACAGGTGGGATATTTTTACAAAACAGGGCATGGTGGTATGAAATTGTCAAGGTCAAATTTTAAAATTACTTTAAAGAATTATTTCATTATATCATTTTATTTTTATCTATTAAACTATGTATAGCTTCATTCTTTTACTCGTGAGGGTATTTATTGAGAAATAGGGAGTTATCTTATTGGTAAATTTTATTGACCAGTACCTACCAGCTCAGTATAGAAATTCTCTTGTTACTATATCCTGCTTTGTGTCTGGGAAGTATGTTGCAATAGCTAATCTTAGTTATCAATATGACACATTTGGGAAAAGGGACCCTGAACTGCAGCATTGCCTCTATCCTACTAGCCAGAGGACACATCTGTGAGGCATTTCATCCAGGTCAGAGGTCCTCAAATAAAATCTGAAAATACCTACTTAACCAAGTTGCTTGTTAAAACATTTATACTTCTACCTACACTAGGATGCTGTCTGTCTTGGCAACAAAAACTTCCTTTTTCAATTGGCAATGAATAATATCGAGAGCAGCTGAAGTTTGGAAGTGTGTGACAGGGATTGAATATCCCCGGAGAGAGAGATTTAAAGAGGATGCAAGTGGTAAAGGTGGAGCCACAGCTGCAATAAAAACTACAGAATTAAAGGCATAATGGCTAGAAGCTGAGGATTGGCACCATGTAGCCTGGCAGAACTCTGCAAGAAGAGAACGGGTAGCCATTGATGAAGGTTCAGCCTCAATCACAGGAGATTTGAGATGTCAGGACAGTGAAATGACCAAACAAAGGAAATCAACAAGTATAAATGGATCATGCCTACAAGTTTTGCACATGTTGTAATAGCAGAGCTGTTGGAGTGTGATATCCTAATTCCCTTGGATGCCAGAATATCATGAGTGAGTTCCGAATGCTCAGTATTGAGTTTGCACTGTTGGATTTTTGGTTTGGCTTTGATCAGATTTTAACTGTGCAGCGGTTATTCCTTCTTGACATAAGAAACCATTTAACTTACCTATTTTCTATTTTATGTGATCCCATGGTTAACATAATTTTGAATTTTAAAGAGAATTTGGACTTATAAAGTTTTGTATGTTTGTAAAGATTATAGAGCCTTTAAAGTCGTGCTGTTTTATGATATGATTATGAGATCTTGGAGACAAACACTAAAGGCAGGTTTATAGTCTGACAGTGATATATTTGTTTTTCTGTTGATAGGAGTAGACTTTTGATGGCTTATCTTATCAACTTAACTGATATAGGTAGGGTGGACCTCAACTGAAGAATTCCTTTCAACAAATTGGCCTATGGCCATGTTTGCAATGCATTTTTCTTGATTGATAGTTGATACAAGAAGGCCCTACCCATTGTTGGCAGTGAGATCCCTGAGTAGATGTACTAAGGCTGTATAAAAAAGGATAGCTAAGTAATCCCAGGGAAGCAAGCCAGGAAGTAACATTCCACCAAGACTTCTGCTTTGGTTCCTGCATCCAGGTTCCTTCATGTGCTTTTGCCTTGGCTTCCTTCAAGGATGGACTTATAAACCAAAGAAATCCTTTACGGCCTAAGCTGCTTTTGTTCATGGTATTTATCATAACAACAGAAGCCAAAGACAAATTTTCCAATAGACAAAAGTGATTCTTCAAATAGGTTATTGTATAATATTGCCTTGGAGTAAATGGCCATATGAACAATTAAGTCTCTCTCTGCCAGTTGTGTCCTTACTGTGTTCTACAAAATTCCTATTAAATACTGATTCTTCCAAATTTTTGTAGCAGATTTTTATGAAGTATAATAATTCTTTCCTGTCTCATTGAACTTAAATGATGCTATTATACATAGGAGGGCATCTTCATTATTTAACAAGAGTGCTCTATGCACATACCTATGTATGTTGCATGGATCAATAGGAATTAATTTAGAGAAACCTGGGAAGATCTTAAATCAATGCTATAGAAATTCATCCCTTTAAAAACATACTACATTCTTAAGAGGATTCAGTTTAAAGAAGTAACCTATACCATTCTTCAATGAATCACTATAGTCTGAAGTAGCAATAAAGCAAACCAAATTGTCTTAATTAAAAAGCTAACTAGAAAAAGTATCCATCACCCACTTTTAGATCTTATTTTTAATAAATGAGAAACCATTTATCTGATCACTCTTTGAATAAGACTGTAAGGCAATTTTCAAAAGAAAAATCTTCCTAGAAGGAAAAGCAATTATCAATAAAATAATTTAATTTTTTATTTTTAATTTCTAGTTCTAACAGAAATTAAAATCTTACTGCGAGCATAATGGGATAAAACATACTTATTCATCATAATGAATAAAACATCAAGAGACACCCTTGCTTTGTGTTTCTGTTTTGTACTAAAAATAGCATACAATTCATAGTCTTTCCTTCTGGGGTTTTTGTCAGTTATTCAGGTAGTGAACAGGAATACATTTTGTTTTGGCTACAATTCCCTTGAATATTTCATGCTATTTATTATTTGTGTTCCGTTTTAAGAAAGAGATCAAAACACTCGAGTGTTAAGATGATGCAGGTGGAGGATTTATAAGAAGATGATTAATACTGGAAGATTTATTAGCACTCTGGGCTTTACCGTTCTTTGTGCTTTTGTCCTAGTCCTGAGAAACCTTTAGTAGTTTGAACAAAATAACACAGAAAACATGAAAATATGCTGTATTGATGAATCATAATACTACAAAAAAAGTGATTTGTAAGAAAGATAACTCTGGTGAAATGCTCTCTCCATAGCTGCATATATATTTCTATTTTAGGTAGCAAACTTAACATCTTCTATCCTATGATTTTTCTTAAGAGGTCTTGTAGCACTTAAATTTTGTTCAGTGGGTCTGAGAAACGGAATTTCCCCAGACTATCTTCTATGTGAGCTATAAGCTAGTTTTTGTTTTATTTTGTTTTGTTTTGTTTTTTTCTCTGCTGCACATTTTGCGTCCATTACCTACCCCAAGGTAGAGAAACTGATATGGTTCTTGATATGCTTATTCTATTCTGAATGAAGAAATAAAGGATCAAACAAAAACAAAATCAAGAATTAAACAAATAAATGAGCGAGAGTGGGGCATTGGAAGATCCAAAGCACTTCAGATGTGTCATATCCTGTGGCTACGCTCACTTCCTTAGTTACTTGGAAGCAGTTTCACTAGATGATGCAAAAATGGATGATTACACTTGAGAGAATTTCTTAAAACACTTAGGATAACATAGCTCACACACTAGTTACAAATATGGGCAATGTCTTTAACAAGCTAATTATGCATCTTTCCTCCTAAGGATGGTACCCTTAAAGTTTTCACCCTACCCACAGACTTTACAGTAAGGGAAAAGGTACACAATGGCGGTATTCTGCTCTACATTTTCAAAAAGGGTGAAATGAAGGATCCTGCCAGTAAATGACCCCAAAAGACCCAGGAACCCCTCAAAGTTCCTTATTTCTATGGACATTCCTTCTCTACTCCTAGGATCCAAATTGTTCTTTGATGATAAGGCAGCAGAGCTTTCTGGGTGCGCAATAATCTTCTCTCTCTTAGTGATTTTGGCTTCCCCAGGCCAATGCTTCCCTTTTCATAAAGTTCATTGGCCTCATCTGGAAAGAGAAACAATCCTCATATTGTCCTATGTTCATTGAACATGACTGAATACTTCTGAATTCTTGAATAGTCACACAATTTTAACTAAAATTTGATTACAGGTTTTTAATGCAATTCAGAAATTAATTTGGCTATTGTTTTCAGTGAGGTCATTCACATGTATAAAGAATTTGAGCTCCCTTTGATTTTTTTTTAGTTGTACCACCTTCTTACTATAACTATATATTATAATATAGGGTATATTCTGGTTTTACAATTGTACAGCCTGGTAGAATCTTTCCTGGGTGAATTTTGTAAAGCAAAAGTATTTGCTTATTTACTTACTTATTTTGTGGGTACACATAAGACACAAAGCACTTGGAAGTTGGACTGTAGTCAGACCTTTTCATTGGGATTGCCAGCTCCTCAGTAATGAGACAGAGGCTTATCATTAATTATAAAAGATGGATCAATAGCTTTGGCTTGTTTCACAAGCTCTTACAACTCAAATTAACCCATTTTTATCAATCTACTTTTTGTCTTGAGGCTTTTTACTCTGCACGTGCTTGTTCCTCCCTGTCTGGCTTGCAACTCTATTTTCTTCATTTCAGAGCTCTCTCTGTCCCCAGAAGTCCTGGCTAACATCTTCTCCTGCCTAGCTATTGGCCATTTAGCTCTTTATTAAACCAATCAGAAGGCACTTTGGCAAAGACACAGCTTCACAATTTACAAAAAGATCAGAATGTATGTGTAGTATCTTGATTGCATTCTGACAAAACAGTTTTCTTTGAAACAGAAGACAGGCTAGCTACTAGCTGTCCAAATTCAACCCTCAATGTTTTGGAGGGCTGATGACAGAGAGTCAGGAGGTAGTAGGGCAGGCCTTACAGAGGGTCTCAGTGCTTTTGGATGGGGGGACTACAGAAATAAGAGGTCACTGGTGGCTTCTGCAACTTCTCTCATCATTCAGGTTCTTACCCTGATATCTGACTCCCAAGATTTTGCTGGTACAATATGATTAGATGAGCACATCAGCAGAGGAAAGTTGGTGAGAGCCACATTTATCCTCCTTCTATTTGTGTGTCCATGGTATCAAGTTTCGCTAATGAAGACTTGTCACCAAGTAAGTGCTTTTATCTGTTGAGCCATCATGTGAGCCCCAGAAATGTTTTCCATAGTGGGTAGTGTAATCCAGAATCATTTAAACTCTCTTTCATACAGGAGCAAATAATTTTTTAGTTTTATCAGTAAGTAATGAACAATACTTACTGTGATTTTTAATCTTGCCCATTCTGGCATGAATGGCCTGTTTGTTTTCTTTCAGTTCTGCCTGACAGACAATTTAATTTTTCTAAGCTTATTTTCTTCTCTTAATCCCTTACATTATTGGCTATGGAACTAAAATCATATCACTAACACCTTAGAGTCCCTATTTTTTTCATTTTCTTATTTAGAACATGGTCTCATTTCTAAAAAATTATTTGCTCCTGTATGAAAGAGAGTTTAAATGATTCTGGATTACACTACCCACTATGGAAAACATTTCTGGGGCTCACATGACCTCGTGGTTTTTAACTCTGCAATTGGTTCTGTGTTTCTTATTTAACAAGCCGGTTACATCTACAGGTAGGCTGCCATTTTCTTTCATTATTCACAGTGTTGTATGTCTCAAAGAAGCTAACCTTGTAGACAAAATAATTACACATCAATGAAAAATGCAGATCGTGGATTGGCATGTTTGCTTAGTGGGTGAAGGGGCTTACTGCCAAGCTTTATGAACAGGTTTTCATCTCAGAAATGCACATGGCAGAAAGAGACAATGAACTTTTATAATTTGTCTTTGGACCTCCAGCAGCATGCCATGACACACATGCATATCCATACACACAACTAATAATTAGTTGATTAAAAATATGATAAATGTTTTAGTGTATAGAGCAATGCAATCATAGCATAATAATTTTGTGATATAATGCTCTTGGAATTAATACAATGGCACAAATATTAATTAAAATATTATTTCTTCTATTTTAGTATTTAATGCTCATATTACTGGTTGTTCCTCAAATTCAAAAACCAAAAGAATTACAAATACACTGTAGAAATTCACTGCAGGAATTAACTCACATGATTATGGAGTATGAGAAATCCTAGGATACATCAACTCAAAACTGGAAAATGATCATAGCTATTGATTGCTGTGGGATGTTCTGTATGTCAAATGTATTGCTCTGATTGATTAAAATAAATAAAGTGCTGATTGGCCAGTAGTCAGGCAGGAAGGATAGGGTGGACAGGACAAAGAGGAGGAGAATTCTGGGAAATGAAGGCTGGGTTGGAGAGATATTGACAGCTGCTGTGATGACAAGGAAGATGTAAGGTAATGGTAATGAGCCATGAGCCATGTGGCAAAGTATAGATTAATAGAAATTAGTTAATTTAAGATAGAAAAAGTAGATAACAAGAAGCCTGCCATGGCCATACAGTTTGTAAACAATATAAGTTTCTGTATGCTTACATGGTTGGTTCTGAGAGTCTATGGGCCTGGCGGGTTAGAGAGATTTGTCCTCACTGTGGGCCAGGCAGGAAAACTCTAACTACAGTTGATATAATTCTTAGTCCAAAATCACTTATTAAACTGTGATTTCAAAAACAAAAAGAAAACATGCACACATGTTTTGATATTTTGCTAAATGCAACCTACTTCATTCAAATTTACATTTGAAATCTGTTTTCTGTTTTTTAGGAGCTAGTTGCATTTGACAACTATCACAGCCCTCAATGAATAAGGAACTCAACAAATACAGAGTCATGGACAGCCCAATGGCAGCTCTGATGAAGAGGAGATGGGTAATATTGTTTTCAATAGCAAAAATTTAATGAATATAATAATAAGTAGAATTTGGTTCCAGTATACTTAATCAAATAGTTTTACAATTTCATAGTGCATGTTTGTATAATTAAATATTTCTGAAATATGTATTTAGCCACAAAATCAGTAACACTAGAACAGTGGCTCCAAACATAGAGAGAAAGAAATGAATGACCAGGGACACAAAAGGGATACTCAAGTTTCTGATAATTTGTACCAGTTGATATTGTAAGTGATTAAATGAGTGATATGGGTGTATTTTCTTTGTAAAAACAGAATGAGTAAGATTAAAATTTATGATATTTAGTATTTATAGTACAACTATAATATTTATCTAAAAATAGTTAAGCATTCATTCTAAATAGGAGTAATAGTACATTAATTTATCTAACCTTATACAGCAACATGGATATTCTACAAAAGAAAATTGTGGGAAATGAGCAAACAGTGCACAATAGATGACCTTGTTTATTTGTTTTGTTGTCTTAAGTATAACTTTCAACACTTCTAATTGCCCTGATGACCATAAATAGAATTAGGGTTTAACAAATCCCCAAGAAAAAAATGACTGTTCTTCCATTAGGAGAATATTATACACTGCAAATGTTAAAGTACCTGTGGGTAGCAAACAAAATAATCTCTTTTGGTAGAGTCTGAAGCTCCTTCTTTGTGAAAGCTATGGAGGTCAACATACATTTGAAGGTGTCTGGCAAATACAGGTAGCATAGAAGACTTGCTTAGTCAGATTTATTGATGTGATGCATTTGAATAGAAATGAGCATGTAAAACGTAGTTTCAACCATCTGGGATTGTATTGAAAAGTCTAATTGATACCAAGCCAAAGTCATTGCTTTGTGCATTGATGTTAAATGTAAAATCTATAACATTCAGGAGAATGAGGAAAAAAAAAAAGGACTCTTCCCAGTCACAACATGGTTGTTCATGAGAGGACAATGTGCAAAAAGATTACGAATTGCTGTATTGCAATAATTTTTAATGGATCTAGACATGAATGTCAGTAACAGGAAGGACAGAAAAACACTGAAGACACCAGTGGGGGCACTCATCTCTGCACATCCTCCCATCATGATCTCCATATCCCTCGCCTGCAGCATCTCTCCTCTCTCTCATCAATTGGGTTCCCAGAACTCAGCCTGGTGCCTAGCTGCAGATCTCTGTATTGGCCTCCATCAGTCTCTGAACAAAGGCTCTATGATGACAGCTAGGTTATTTGCTAGGCTGGTCACCAGTGTATACCAGTCCAGTGGTCCAGGCACCCTCTGGACCACTGCCAGCAGACCAAGATGGGGTCAACCTTGTGGATTCCTGAAAGCCTCCCCAGCAACCTGCCTCTTCTTTTCCCACATGAACTGTGGACTGGTGGCTGTGAAGCCCCCATGGGACTGCATTAGGCCCTCGGGATATAGTAGACGGTTGTTTGGGTTGAACTGTTTGGGAGACACCCAGGCAGGGAGATCAGGATCTGTCCCTGGTGCATGGACAGGCTTCTGGAATCCGGTGCCTGTGGTGTGACACTTGCACAGCCTTGATGCGGTGGGAAGGGTCTTGGACCTGCCTAGGCCTGGTGTGCTGGGCTCTGATGACTCCTCATGGGAGACCTTGATTTGGGGGATTTGGGGGAGATGGAGGGTGGCTTGGGAAAGAGGGCTGGGGGTTGGGAGGAGGGAGAAGGGGGGATCTGTGGATAGTATGTGGGGTGAGTAGAAAATTTCTTAATAAAGAAAAATGAAAAAAAAAACTGAAAACACTTTCACATTAAAGTCATATGAGAAGTACAGCAGAATTGAATCCAGGTTTTTGACTTTTCATTTTTTTAAGATCTGACAGAGTAAGGACCTGAGTGCATATCTCCAAGACCCATATGAAAGCTGGACACACAGCATCACTACCTGCAAAAACAGCATACTTAAGAGAAAGTAGGAGACAGAATAAAGAGAATCTCCCGTATCTGGAGAGCCATCAGATGGCCCTATATTGCTGGAAACAGTAGAAATATTGTCTCAAACAAGGCAGAAGATGAAGATCAACAATAAGATTTTCCTCTAAGTCTGACAGACACTCTCTGTCACAAATTCAAGTGGTGTGTGTGTGTGTGTGTGCCTGTATTAGTATGTTTGTGTGTGTGTGTGAGAATGTGTCTGTGTGTACGTGTGTGTGTGCATACACATGTTACAAACATTCACAAAGAAATGATAATAAGAATATTGCAATAAAAGCCATTCATGGTTGTCCTGGATAAACTGTTAGAATTTTATTATATATGGTTCGTTAAGTAAAATTACTTTGTTATTAGTAAATAAATTTTTATCCTGATTGCATCAGAGAATGTTTGTATTCCTATAAATATATGAATACCTATCTATGACTATATCTCATATCTGGAACTTAATCTCAGCTCAGTAAGACTCATAGTGCAGAGCCTGCATGGTGGTCTGTTCCTAGATATATCCTCACTGGACTTTCCTTTGCTCACTCAAATATTACTGTGACCATTCTGCAGTCATATTATAATAGCACATGGCTTAAATACTACCATATGCTACTGTAATTAGAGTTTTCCTGCTTGGCCCAGTCAGGACAAATCTCTCTTTAGAAAGAGATGGCATTTATAATCAACCTGTTTAAATAAAAATATTGTGGGTTTTGGTTTTTTGTTTGTTTGTTTTTGTTTTTGTCCCACACCAGAGGGCTCTTCTGAGTTGGGATACAAGAATCTCTTAACCTTTTTTTTTTTAACAATATGCCTAGGTTAAGAGAAGGAGTGAGCCAATTTCATCTCCAAAGCCAGCTTGATAATTTTGGGAATTTGGGCATAGTTTCTCTTACTACTTCCTTCTGGAGGGGGGCGCTGTATCTTATGGGGACATAAAAAAAAATTTAGGATTATGGAGTAGTCCGTGAGGGTAAACCTCTGAGCCAGTTGCCTTGAAATCGTTCTGGATGTTGGATCATCTGGGCCATGGTGTCATTGGAGACCTTTCAGGTAGTCTTGGCTGATCAAACCTGATGTTAATCTGGAACAAACCCACAGCCTCTGGCTTTCTGTGGAAACAAAAGCGGAGACTCTTTTCCAAAGCAACATATCCTTATATCCAAACTTTGAAGTCAAGTTACCTTTAAAATTTACATATTTATTTAACTCAACAGCTTTTATGATCAAATTTTTTTCTGCAGTTAAAAATCCCAAAGACACACGCCAGGAATCTGCCATAGTAGCTCAAACCGGCTGCCACTAACCTGAGAGAGACAACTAGGAAGCTGTTTTTAGCTCCATTTTAGAATCTTTTTTTCCTCAGGTTTTAGGTGGAAACTCATGCCAACACGTTGGGCGCCATTTGTAGTTAGAGTTTTCCTGCGTGGCCCAGTCAGGACAAATCTCTCTTACCCAACAGTCTCACAGTTGCTCAGACCCAACCAAGTAAACACAGAGAAACTTTCATTGCTTACAAACTATATGGCTGTTGCAGGCTTCTTGTTATCTACTTCTTCTATCTTAAATTAACCCATTTCTGTTAGCCTATACTTTGCCACATGGCTGGTGGCTTACCAGTGTCTTTGCATGTTGCTTCTCATGGCGGCGGCTGGCAGTGTCTCCCCTCCCCAGCCTTCTACCTCCCACAATTCTCTTTTCTGCTTGTCCTGCCTATATTTCCTGCCTGGCTACTGGCCAATCAGCATTGTATTTATACAGAGTGATATCCACAGCATGCTACCTCTTAGATACCTGTCTTTTATAAGAACTTTGAATCTTGAAAGGCTTAAACATCATACACTAAGGGAAGCAAGTCAGGAATTCAATTAATATTTCATCCCCCCCCCAATACACACACACAGACACATACATATTTTTATTTAAAATATTTTAAAAGAATATGTCATTCATTTTTCCCTCAGTTTGAATATTCATGAGGATTTACCAGGATCAACAATGCATATTCACACAGTGTTTTGTTGTTGTTGTTGTTGTTTTGTTTTGTTTTTGTTTTTTGTTTTTTTAAGGCAGTCTTAATACAGAACTATGAAATATAGTGAATGCAGACAAGAACTGGAAATCTAAACCTGCCATCTCCCAGCTCTAAAACCCTGGTCACTTGGATTGAGTTTATATTTCAGATTCTAAGATCATGTCAGCAATATAGCCTATGGAAGAGTTTCAAGTTAGTACTCAATATGAAGCCCTAAAAAGTCCCTGTATCCAACAGTCAATGCATGTTTATCAACTTGCAAAGTTAGTGGCAAGCCATTATTTAGTTTTACATAGTATCATTCATTCAGTCAGTCATTTTATATGTATAGATCCTGCAGGCATAAGACAAACCTTAGTGTTTAATTTTATTCACCTTCCCTTGCTCTTTTCTACAGTTACCATTGTTACTATAGCACTGCATGCAATTTTTAAGTATATGTATTATTATCTCTTTATAACCTCTCTTCATACAAGTTCTTATGATAGTTTGGTATAATTAAATTATAACCAAACTTCACATTCATAGTCAAATGTTTTCAAACTTCAAGCTTATAAATCACTCTTTAATGCTTATTTTAGTTAGTTTTCTGTAGCTATATACTACTTCACCTTTTAACTCTAACATTAATCTTATTAGCTTAAATGATGCTTCTTTCTACATCAGGAAATACTGAAGTCAGAAGCTCCTGTCATGTAACTTGCTCTAATAAACTCTTTCTTCCTCCTACACACCCATTTAACCTCTCATCTTAATACTAGTTCCCCTCAAGGACTTGAGCGCTGCTAATGCTTAGTAACTTCATGACCTGATGTGCAACATGGTTTCTAATCACTGGGTGGATTTTCTTTCTCTGAGTGAGGAAAAATTATAGAGGGGAGAATAGGAACTACTTCTACCAGTGGTTGTCCAGACCTTTTACTTTCATTATACAAGGCCCAACTGTTCTCTTCAAAGAAAATCCTTTACACATTCCTCCAAACCAAGTTTCATCTACCAAGTAGGATAAAAATATAGGAGAAATATGGGGAAGAGAAGTATCAAATTTAAAGAGGCTGCTAAATTTTACTCTTGTTTGGCATTTTTAACCTTAGAGATTTCATTGTATTGTGACATTCCTATTAATGAGGTATGTTGACATTGAGAGTAAATTGTAAGTCTTTACTACATTATCATTAGATGTATTGTTCTTCAAATATTAGGTCAGAAGTAAGGATGTAAAACAAATTGAAAATAAATATATCAGATAATGGTATATTTTTATAACATCACTGGAATATAGTAACTAATAAAAGAGATAAGCAATGTTATGAATCAACTCAAACACTTTTGCCACACTGAAAGTAGTACAAAGGAAAGGAAAGAACCTACATTTTGTATAAATCTATCTATAGAACCATCTAAATAAATAAAACTGTCAGAAACATGCCATGAAAACCCAGTGTCGGGCATGAGAGAACATCCTTTGTGGTTTTGATCAAGAGATTCCAACAGACTCACCAAGCAAAACAGGCTTTTTGGCATTGCCCTTGATGCCTTGCAGGAAAGAAAAAGTAAGATGTGATTGCTGAAGACAGTACACACTGAGGAAAGATTAGGAGAGAGACTCAGCCTGGATCTGACATAGAAACTTCCTCCCTGATGACTAGCACTTGTAATTTAGCCAACTATCTATAGCTCATGAGGTTGGGGATCTTAGAGGAAAATATATTGCTGCCATTTTCCTAAATATATCCTAAGTGTATTCTAAATACCTATCATTATATCTGCAGATAAGGGTAGTTCTCACCCTTCATATAAGTTCCATTTTGTAGCAGAAAAAGATTTAAAAAAATGATCAAAATGTTGAGATCAACTGACCATAGACTATGTCTCAATATAAATTCTATAGTAAGGCTTAGAAAGATTATAGAAGTGGGGAGGAAAGACTGTAATAGCCAGAGGACCATTCTCTCTGTTGATGATAAAATCCTCTAAACAAACAAACAAACAAACAAATAGAAACGAGAGAGAGAGAGGGGGGAGAGTACAGGAACTAATTAATCAAATTATTTTTGGAGATAGGGTCACTCTACATTGCTCTGGAGGTCCTGGAACTCACTATGTAGACCAGGCTGGACTTGAAAACCGTAGAGATTTGCCTGCTTCTGCCTCCAAGTGCTGGAATGGAAGGTATGCAACATCACGACAGCCCTGTTTTATAATTGATTTGGATGGTTGTGTTTATCAAAATATTGAATGAAACAAATAAAATGATGCACATTTTACTCGAATAAACTCTTTGTGATTAAACCAAAATAGGCAAAACAAAAAATGGTAATTGAGGGACCTATTTTTGATTTAAGTTGTAAATATTTATAGATATTATATAATGAATATACATTTCATATGCAGAGTGTATTTGATTATATATTTTATATTTTTAATATGTGAAAGGAATCCATGTTATACTCAGATTTGGCATCATGTAATTGTATTTGTTTTCTATACCCACTCTGCCCACCATTTTCAAACAGTTGGGTGATTCTACACTATTGTAGTTCAAACATTCTGTTGTTTCTTCTTCAATCTGCAGAGTTTGATTTTATTTTTATTTTTTCTATTTTAATATTATTTAAATTAATTTATAATTTTATTTTCTAAAACTCAATCATAATCTGACTTTCATGATTATATGTAAAATGTCATTTAATTTCTATTACTTTATTTACAGTAGAAATAAATTTTTTTCTCCGTTTTTATTTATTATATTTGTGTTTTAATTTTACACATCAGCCATGGGTTCCCCTGTCCTCCGACCTCCTGCTCCTGCCCGAACCTTCCCCCAGCCCCTCCCCTCCATTCCCATCTCCTCCAGGGCCAAGACTCCCCTGGGGATTCATTTAAACCTGGTGGATTCAGTACAGGCAGGTCCTGTCCCCTCCTTCCAGGCTGAGCAAAGTGTCTCTGTGTAAGCCCAAGGTTCCAAACAGCCAGCTCATGCACTAAGGACAGGTCCCAGTCCCACAGCCTGGATGCCTCCCAAACAGTTCAAGCTATTCAATTGTCTCACTTATCCAGAGGGCCTGATCCAGCTGGGGACTCCACAGCCTTTGGTTCTTAATTCATGTGCTTCCATTCATTTGGCTATTTGTCCCTGTGCTTTTCCAGTCTTGGTCTCAACAATTCACACTCTTACAATCCCTCTTCTTTCTTGACAATTGGACTCCTGGAGCTCCACCTGGGGCCTGGCTCCAGATCTCTGCATCAACTTCCATCAGTTATTGGATGAGAGTTCCAGCATGACAGTTAGGGTGTTTAGCCATCTGATCACCAGACTAGGTCAGATCAGGCTTTCTCTCTACCATTGCCAGCAATCTACAGAGGATATATCATTGTGGATTTCTGGGGACCTCTAGAGCACTCTGCCTATTCCTGTTCTCATGTGGTCTTCATTTATCATGGTCTGTTATTCCTTGTTCTCCCTTTCTGTTCTTGGTCCAGCTGGGATTTCCTGCTCCCCTAAGCTTTCTTTCCCTTGAACCTTGCCTTTCATTATTCCCACTGTCATCCAGCTTGTTCATGTAGATCTCATCCATTTCTCTGTCATTGTGTGATCCCTGTGTCTTTCCTTATTGTCCCTTTTTTTTAGGTAGCCTCCCTGGTGTTGTGTAGCAGTCTAGTCATCTTTGTTTTACATCTAGTATCCTCCTATGAGTAAGTACATACCGTGTTTGTCCTTCTGAGTCTGGGTTACCTCACTCAGGATGATTTTTTCTAGATCCATCCATTTGCCTGCAAACCTCATGATGTCATTGTTTTTTCTCTGCTGAGTAGTACTCCATTGTGTATATGTACTATATTTTCTTTATCCATTCTTCAGTTGAAGGGCATCTAGGTTGTTTCCAGGTTCTGGCTATTACAAACAATGCTGATATGAACATAGCTGAGCAAATGTCCTTGTGGTATGATTGAGCATTCCTTGGTCATATGCCCAAGAGTGCTACAGCTGGGTCTTGGAGGAGATGGATTCCCAATTTTTTAAGGAAGCGCCATATTGATTTCCAAATGCAGTATGCTACCTCAACATAATTTGAATTTTCTTTATCACTTCTCTATCCTTAAGCTTATTTAAGTAAGATTTAACTGTCTATAATAAACCCTCATGGTCCAGAATTGAAAAAAAAAAAAGATCATTTCTTCTCTTCAGCCTTCCTTTCTCCCATTCTTTCCTCATTTCTAATTTTTTATTCCTTCCTTTATTTCATTTTTTCTTGTGTCTGTTTTATGAGCATGTCCAAATGCTGTGCATTGTGACATTTTTAGCCATATATCATATTTTCATCATATTCATTCCTTATTATCCTAAGTCATCCATCTATAGCCACTTCCTCCAATTCCCTGGCTCCTTCTACTTTCATTTCATATCTTCCTTCCACTTTGGGAAGAACATATTTAATTGGTCTCTCTGCATGTGGCTTCTTTGCTTGATTGATGTTCTCTTTGTCCATCCATTGATTTGCAAATGACATTTCATTATTTCTTACATTTGAGTAATAGTCTATCACATGTATGTGCTTAGTTTTCTTCATCCACTTACCCATTTTTAAACACCTAGACTGCTTTTATAACCTGACCTCTCTGAATAGCTCTAGGATAAACATGGATACATATGTTTTGGTTGTAAGGTAATTTTGATAGCTATGGAAAGATTCACTGAGTGATCTAAAGCTGATATTGTAGCCGGAAGTTGTCCTGTGTCCCACCCATCCCACAGGTGCTAAGACAAGTAAACACACAGAGAATTATATTACTTACAAATTGTATGGCCTAAAGGCTCGGAATTCATGCTCGATAGCTCTCATGGCTTAACCCATTTCTATTCATCTATAAGTTGCCACATGGCTGTGGCTTACCAGTGTTTTCACATCCTAGGTCACACCAAGCCCCCGCAGTCCAATGGCCACTTATAAAATAATCACTCAGAAGCTTATATTAATTATAACATGCTCAACCATTAGCTCAGTCTTATTACTGACTGGTTCTTACACTTAAATTAACCCATAATTCTTATTTATGTTTAGCCACATGGCTTTGGTATCTTTTCTCAGTTCTGCCTTGTCATCTTGCTTCCTCTGTGTCTGACTAGAGACTCTTGACTCAGCCCTTCTCTGCCCAGAATTCTACTCATCTACTTGCCCCGCCTATACTTCCTGCCTGGCTACTGGCCAATCAGAATTTTTATTAAACTAGTGTACAATAGCATTATCTCACATCATGTTTTGTCTACCAACTACACTTCATTTTAAAACACTTTTGTCTTTTTACATTACTCATTGTTACTGTGTCTTAGTTATTGTTTCTATTGCTACAAATAGACACTTACAGCCTCAGCAACATTTATAAAGGAAAACGTTTAGTTGAAACTGGCTTATAGTTTCAGAGGTTTAAATCCTTTATCATTATAGTAAGGCTTCTTACAGCATGCAGGAGACATAGTGCTGGAGAAGGAGCTGAGAATTCCACATTTTGACCTGTAGGCAAATGGAAGTGAACTGAGTCCTACACCAGGTGTAACTTGAGCATGTTAGACCTCAAATACCACCCCTATAGTGGCATACTTCCGGCAACAAGGTCACACCCACTCAAACAAGGCAACAACTCCTAATAATACCACTCCCTATAGCCCAAGCATTCAAACACATGAGTCTATGAGTGCCACATCTATTCAAACCACCACATTCCATTCCCTGCTCCCCATAGGCTTGTAGTTATAACGTAATGCAAAATTTATTCTTGTGAAGATATTTGGTTTGTGTTCTAACAAATAAAGCTTGTCTGAAGATCAGAGGACAGAACTAGCCACTAGTAAACCAGAGGCCAGGCAATGGTGTCACACGATTTAATCTCAGTACTTGGGAGGAGGAAACAGGAAGCAATATGGTTGGGCAGAGAGAGGGAGTAATAAGGCAGGGTGGAGACGGGAGCTGGGCCCTTTCAGGCTGAGGAATTGGCAAGGTAAAAAGTGGCTATGGATTGTTCCTTTGTCTCTCTGATCTTTGAGTATTTACCCCTATAACTAACTGACTCTGAGTTTTTATTACTAAGACCAATTAGAATTCACACACATTTTATTCAAGTTCAAAAGTCTCCATACTCTGTCACAGTCTCAACAATGTTTAAAAGTCCAAAGTTCAATATCTTTCCTGAGATTCATGCAATCTCTTGACTGTAATCCTCTATAAAATCAAAATCAAATACATCACATACTTCTAACATATAATGGTACAGGATATATATTACAATTCCAAAATAGAGGAAAGGGAGCATTGTAAGGAAATACTAGACCAAAACAAGACCAACACCAGCAGGGCAGACTCCAAACTCTGTATTTTCATGTCTGACTTCAAAATGTTTTTCAGATCTCCAACTCCATTCAGCTTTGTGGACAGAAATACAATCCCTTCTCTTGGGCTGGTTCCACTCCTTGTTAGCAGATGTCCTTGGAGGGTATCCCATGACTCTGGCATCTCCAACATCTTTGGTTCTCCAAGGCAATCGAAGCTTCAACTTCACAGCTTCACACAATGTCTTCTCTATGCTTCCATTTAGGGATACCCCTCACACATCCCTGGCCTCAGCGGCTTTCCTTAGTCATGGAGGAAGATTCCATAACACCTTTCTTCTTTTCCTTGACTCTGAAGTTATAATCACATGGCCCAAGCTATCAAGTTTTACTGATTGCTGTGCTGAAATATAGCCCCTTTGTTCAATTACATCTTCATTAGCTTACTATTTTTGATTCTTTCACTGCCAACTTGGTTGCTTTGGAACTTGCTCTGCAGACCAGGCTAGTGTCAAATTCATAGATCCACCAGCCTCTGCCTTGAGTGCTGAGATTTATGGTGGACACCACAATATCTAGCTCTAAGCTTTG